>NC_068926.1:49560000-52060000 GCF_023091745.1 Budorcas taxicolor | reverse complement strand
TGACCTTCCAGTTTGCCTGTCTCAGTCAGCGACAGCTCAGCTCTCATCCTTCCAGCGTCCAGGATGATTCCTGTGAAACTAGTCAGACTCCCCCCACCACACCCCCAACCTAAACCCCTCCCTTGGCTTCCTGTCTCACTCGGCCAAAAGCTTGAAGCCTCCCAGTGTCCCAGCCAGGCAGCCCTCTGGCCCTCGGTCTGGCCGTTTCTCTTCAGGCAGGCTGGCCTTCTCACTTGCCCTCATCTCGCCTCTGTCTGCGCTTTCTCTTTGGCTTGAGAGGCTTTCCCCCAGGATCCACGTGGCTTACTCCTTGCCCCTTCACTCCTCTAGACCCAGATGTCACCTTCTCCAGGAGGCCCTCCCTGATTGCCTGGTTTAAAATTGCAGTCCCCAGCCCGCTTCTCCCAGTCACCCCCCTCCCCCCAGCTTTATTTTCTTGGTCATAATTATTTTTATTTTTGGCTGCACTGGGTCTTGGCTGCTGCATGGACTTGTTTCTAGTTCTGGCGAGTGAGGGCTGCTTTCTGGTTGTGGTCCTTGGGCTTCTCAGTGTGGTGGCTGCCCTTGTTGCAGAGCGCGGGCTCCAGGCTCACAGGCTCATGGTTTTGGTTTCTGGGCTCTAGAGTACAGGCTCGGTAGTTGCGGTGTGTGGGCTTAGTCGCTGCATGGCACGTGGGCTGGACCAGGCGTCGAATCCGTGTCTCCTGCATTGGCAGGCAGATTCTTCACCACTGAGCCACCAGGGAGACACAGCTTTACTTTCTTCATCACCCTCATCTCCGCTGGGCATATTACGTTCTTTCTTTGTGTCTCTCACTGCCAACCTGCACACAAGCTTCCCTCCCCTCCTAGGTCGGGAACTTTTGTCTGTTTTGTTCACTGCTGTATTCCTAGCACCGGGAACAGTGCCTGGCAAATAGGCCAAAAACCTATTCGTTGTTAGTTGTAGAATACTTGTAAATGTAGTCGGTTTTCATTATTTGCGTAGTTATATTGTACAGTCTTCATGAGAACCGAGCCATTGCTCCCAGGAGAAGCATAGGGTTGGGTCCCTTTGAGCCGCTGGTCACAGCGTTTTTGTCGATTGATCAGTCCATAACCTCGTTTTATATGTGTTCTGTTTAAAGACACCTTACTTAATATATACTGTTGATTCATTAGCATTGAACTCACTGCCAACCCACGCTAGCATGCATGTCTGAGCAACTCATATGGGACACACTTGAGGGCAACTCACAGCCTTTCTGTGCTCAGGAACACTAGGCAGCACTTTAGCACCACCCCGGGGACCGTTTCCAGTACCGAAATTACCAACAAAGGGCACAGAAATGCGACAAACTTGGAGCCAGACAGACCACAAAAAGGACACGTGTTTACAGTATGAACTAGTGGTCACCTTGTTTGACCTCAACTGGAATATGCACGTTGAGGAACTCCAAATTTTTGTCACTCTGCATGTCTGCAAATGAGTGAAAAACTGCTGCAAGTTTTGGTTTGGGGGGTTATATCTGGAGTGAATTTGCAATTGTGGAATCTGGAGATAATGAGGATGGACAGTGTTTGCTGAATGAATGAACACATTAATGAACTAACTCTGAGTACGTGCTGCCAGGGTTTTCAAAGTTCTTCCTGCAGAAGTGACAGTCATCTTTATCCTTTGTAGGGAGAAGTCATAAAATGGTATGTGTTTTTGATATCCTTTTGGGGAGAGCAGATTGGCCACAAGGTTAAGAAGATATGTGATTGGTAAGAAAAAGAAATAGTTTATTTCCTTTATTTCTTCATTCTCGGTAACCTCTAGTTTTCCTTAAATAGGTCTCTGAAGAGTAACACAGTGGTTGCAGAGGCTGCTGGGCTTTGTTACGTGATTTCTTTGCTCTAATGCCATGTTTTCAGACATTTAATTTGTCATCTGCCTTGCCAGTGTAATACTTAAGATAATTTGAAAGTAAACACCATGTTTTTAACATTCCCAGATTTGATTTCTTTCTTGGGAATTAAGGCTCAAGATCAATCCAGGAAGGAATCCAGGTTTACTATTTACTGCCTTTCTGTTGCTTTGAGCCACGCATCAGCGTATCTGTCCTCCTGGAGGGGATGGCTCATCCTTTGTCCAGCCCTCCACAGTTAGCTCCTTTGCCCTGGGGAAGGGGGCCTGGCAAGTGGTGGAGAGGGTGGGCTCAGAGGGGCCCGCCTGCCAAATGAGGTGGTACAAGACCACGTGAACCTTTGAGAAACGCAGAGCAGTGTCCCAGCAAGAGTCAGTCTGTGACTGAGTTTTGTCACTAGTGGGGAAATAAGGCCACACCAAAACTCAAAAGAATGGCCTTTTGTTTCCTTATACTCTGGGAAATTTTAGCTGGCCTTGCTTCTTGCTGGGGTAAGGGTGGGACTTGGTTATTTCCTTTGGATCAGTGTTCACCAGAGTTTGATACACAGTCACTGGTGTTATGAAAAGTAATTTTAGGTGTTACATGGGCAAGCTTGTTCTTACTTAATGCTAAGTCGCTGGAGTCGTGTCCGACTCTGTGCGACCCCATAGACGGCAGCCCACCAGGCTCCCCCATCCCTGGGATTCTCCAGGCAAGAATACTAGAGTGGGTTGCCATTTCCTTCTCCAATGCATGAAAGTGAAAAGTGAAAGTGAATTCACTCAGTCGTGTCCGACTCTTCGCGACCGCATGGACTGCAGCCTACCAGGCTCCTCTATCCATGGGATTTGCCAGGCAAGAGTACTGGAGTGGGGTGCCATTGTGTATATTTATTTTTATGTAGATGACAAAAACTATGGCCAACACATAAACCCCTGACTTCACAAATATCATTGCTGAAGATAAAGCTAGAGTAAGAATTTAATTTTGATGGTCAGAGCGTAGAGAGAAATAGAAAGCATGGCATTCAAATACTGAGGCAGCATGGGAGATCTTGCAGCTTGGGAGGTGTGGCCCTGCCTCCTTTCTGACCTGGTGTCACATGTCCCCAGGGGATGTTTACTGTGAAAGTGAAAGAAAGTGAAAATGAAGTCAGTCATGTTGAATTCTTTGCAACCTCATGGACTGTAGCCTACGAGTCTCCTCCATCCATGGAATTTTCCAGGCAAGAGTACTGGAGTGGGTTGCCATTTCCTTCTCCAGGGAATCTTCCTGACCCAGGGATTGAACCCAGGCCTCCCGCTTTGCAAGCACTTTTACTGTCTGAGCCACTGTAGCACGTGTCAAGGGCAAGTGCCAAGAATCCAGAACTTTTTTCTCCCTTGATTTTCTTTTTTTATTTCAAGTTTTTTGTTTTAAAAAAAATGCATTATAATTAGTTGCTTTACAATATTAATTTCAGCTGTAAACCCTGCAAGTCAGCCATATGTATGCGTATATCTCCTCCCTCTGGACCCTTCCTCCCGCTGCCTCATTCCACCCCTCTTGGTCATCACAGAGCCCTGAGCTGGGCCCCCTGTGCTGCACAGCAGCTTCCCACTAGCTAGCTGTTTCACACATAGGAGTGCATATATGTCAGCGCTGCTCTCTCAACTTGTCCTGTCTTCTCCTTCCCTGCCGGAGAAGGCGATGGCACCCCACTCTAGTACTCTTGCCTGGAAAATCCCACGGACAGAGGAGCCTGGTAGGCTGCAGTCCATGGGGTCACGAAGAGTCGGACACGACTGAGCGACTTCACTTTCACGCATTGGAGAAGGAGATGGCACCCCACTCCAGTATTCTTGCCTGGAGAATCCCAGGGATGGGGGAGCCTGGTGGGCTGCCGTCTCTGGGGTCGCACAGAGTCGGACACGACTGAAGCGACTTAGCAGCAGCAGCAGCAGCTTCTTCCCTGCTGTGTCCACGAGCCGTCTCTACATCTGTGTCTCTTATTTCTCTGTCCTTTTTTTTAAGGTAATTACTGTGTGTTCTTTGACTTATACACTCCCAGCTTAAGGGTCATGGTGAATTTAGAACATTGAAATTGGGAATGAGCTTTTAGGAATCATTGAGAGCAGAAATGGAATTTGGAGCCAAGAGAGAGTTGGCTAAATCCGTGGAATTCAGTGGACATTTGTCCAGTGTCCATCTGCAAGGCCTTAGCACGGCCAGGTGCCTGTGTCTGCACCTTTTTCTTCCAGAGGGCTGCTTTTATTCTGGTTTGGAGGAAATGTGCCCAGACGGTGTATTCAGTTTAGCTCTAGTTTTCTATAGCGCTTCTTATAGTTCTGATGGCTGCGGCGCTGTCTCGAATCCTGTCTTCTAGTTACCACTGCCACGTTTACCCCTACCCGAACACAGCCGAGGAGCGCAGAGAGATCCAGGAGGGACTGAATACCCGGATTCAAGATCTTTACACTGTGAGTGAACCAGAAACTTACCTCCTTATCTGAGGGCTTGTGAAACATTTACAAATCCGTTTAGTTTTTTTTTAATATGGAAAATTTTGGTTGTGGACAAATCAAGACGTTTTAGGGAGACTGGAATGTCACCTCCTTTCTCTTCATGGGAGTTTCATTTTAGCAGCCTGTTAGAAACCTAGATGGTTTCTAAATGATGGGGCTTTTTAAAAAAAAAAAGGAGTCTGATTATCTTTGATCTGCTGAAGTGTAATTCTTCATCAGATAGGATGAGTGAGCCCCATGTAAAGTGCTGGCTGTAATTTTACCAGCACTGTTTTAAGTCATCTTTCTGCTTAGAAGTTCAGTCTGACCCATTTGAGCAAAAGAGGGTTTCTTGGCAGAATGGGATGGGAATTGGTGGCTCCTGGGGTTGACAGGAAGTGGGGTGAGGCTGGAGTGGGTAAAAACTAGGGACCTAGGTCTCTGGGCCCAGCTAGGCCATCCTGCTGCTCTGGGGACCACAACACCTCACTGTTCCTGTGCCCTGGGTTCCTGTTCGGGAGAGGCAGCTCCGGGCCTGGAGGAGAAGGACTGAACTTCCTTCCTTCCTGGGGGGGAGAGAGTCCCCCCCTCCCCCCCAGTGGAGGTCAGGTGCCCGGCAGATGCTCCGCTGAGATCCTGTGTGTTTGTCTTCACCCAGGTGCTTCACAAAACCGAGGACTATTTAAGGCAAGTGCTGTGTAAAGCCGCTGAGTCGGTCTACAGCCGCGTGATCCAGGTGAAGAAGATGAAAGCCATTTACCACATGCTGAACATGTGCAGCTTCGACGTGACCAACAAGTGCCTCATCGCCGAGGTCTGGTGTCCTGAGGCTGATTTGCACGAGCTGCGAAGGGCACTGGAGGAGGGCTCGGTGAGGTGGCTCTCCCTTCCCCTCCTCTCTTTCCCCTCCCCTTCCCTCTCTCCCCTTCCCTCTCTCCCCTCCCCTCCCCTCCCCTTCCCTCTCTCCCCTCCCCTCCCCTCCCCTTCCCTCTCTCCCCTCCCTCTCTCCCCTCCCTTCCCCTCCTCTCCCTGCTGGCCCTTTCCTGCCCAAGGTTGGAGTGTATCTCATCAAGCTCAGGGCAATGAGATAGACAGGAGAGGACACTATGTGGATGCTTTTGAACTGAAATTGCAGAGTCACTCACTGGAAGCTCTGTGCACGTGCATTCTTTTTTCCTTAATTGAAGTTTAGTTGCTTTACAGTGTGTTCCTATATATGGCAAAGTGATTTGCACAGGCTTTTAAAGCAAACCTTTCATTTTATGTTGGAATATAACCGATTAACAATGTTGTGATAGTTTCAGATGGACAGCAAAGGGACTCAGCCATGCCTATACAGGTATCCACTCTCCCCCAACCCCCCTCCCATCCAGGTTGCCACATCACATTGAGCAGAGTTCCCTGTGCTGTACAGGAGGTCCTTGTTGGTTATCTGTCTAAATATAGCAGTTGCAGTGGCATTTTTAATTTGCTCGTTTGAGTAAGTAGTTCAGTGACATGTTTTACAAGTCAAAAAAATATTATTAAAGAACCAGTGAAGGGACTTCCTTGTACGCAAAGCCTCAGTTTTGTTCAGTTCCCCTGCTCAAGACAACCCTTGTTTTAGTTTTATTATGTCTTTGAGTTTCTTAATCATAGATCAAATAGGAATATATAAAAGGGGAGAATTCCCTTTCTTCACAATAGATTATGTGCTATTTATACTTTCTTTTCTTTTAAGAGAACTTCCCTGTTTTATAGCTATTTAATATCCAGATGGAATTGTTGTCACATGGTTTATGGAACTAGTCCCTGGTCATTTAGGTGGTTTCCAGCTTTGCGAATACCACCAGCACAGAGACTAACATTTGACCTTTGACAATTCAGACATGCACAGATTTGCCAGATACTGGGTAGATTCCCAGGATGGAATTGCTGGATCAGTTTTGCCAGATACTTGCCAGATGAATGCAACCAATTGTTGCATTTCCCCCTATTTTGAGTGAGGGTGAATATCTTTCTTTCATTAAAAAAAAGAAAAATTTGTTTTATTTTTGGCTGTGCTGGATGTTTGTTGCTGCTCTCGGGCGAGTGGGGGCTACTCTAGTTGTGGTGTGCGTCTCTAGTTGCAGAGCATGGGCTTCGTTGCCCCTAGGCATGTGGTATCTTCCCAGACCAGGGATCAAACCCAGGTCCCCTACACTGGCAGGTAGACTCTTAACCACTGGACCACCAGGGAAGTCCTGAATGTCTTTTTGGATGTTTAAGAGCCTTTGAATTTTCACCTTCTGGTGAGCTCTCTGTTCATATGCTTTGCCCATTTTCCACTTGGGGGTTGGTCCTTTTCTTACTAATTTCCTTAGCTCGTTGTCTGTGATACAGGAACAAATACTCTCCCCCAGTTCTGTCACTTGTCTTATGGTGTTTCTTTCTGTTTGTTTGCTTTGGTCATGCGGAAGTTTTTGGTTAAATATACTTCCATTTATTCAACTTGGTTGAACCCATTAATCTCAGTTCCTGTGGTCTCTGAACTTTGCTTCTGCTGCTAAGTCACTTCAGTCGTGTCCGACTCTGCAACCCCATAGACAGCAGCCCACCAGGCTCCCCCATCCCTGGGATTCTCCAGGCAAGAGTACTGGAGTGGGTTGCCATTCCCTTCTCCATTAAATCATGTGCTGCTGCTGCTGCTGCTAAGTCACTTCAGTCGTGTCAGACTCTGTGCAGCCCCATAGACGGCAGCCCACCAAGCTCCCCGATTCCTGGGATTCTCCAGGCAAGAGTACTGGAGTGGGTTGCCATTCCCTTCTCCATTAAACCATGTGCTGCTGCTGCTGCTAAATCGCTTCAGTCGTCTCCGACTGTGCGACCCCATAGACAGCAGCCCACCAAGCTCCCCCGTCCCTGGGATTCTCCAGGCAAGAATACTGGAGTGGGTGCCATTGCCTTCTTCCTCTGAACTTTGAATAATAGGTTATTCTCACTTTAGGACTATGGGCTCAGTCTCCCGTGTTCCTATGTGAGTTTTTTTTTAATTGGGGTATAGGTGTTTTACAATGTTGTGTTAGTTTCTGCTATACAAGAGGTTTTTCTGTATCAAAACTTAGTTCTTTACTGAAAATAACAGGTTTACATACTTCAACAAAGAAACATGTTTTCTTATGAGCTTTTGGTTAATCACTTTGTTTCTTCACATAATTCTGTGATGGTACAAAAACATCAAAATAATGATGGCATAAAAATAGTTATTCTGGAGTATGGGGCATCTGTTGTATTTGTTTAAAGGTCTAAATGACTCTCATTTATTGAGGTAGCATCAGTTTTGAGAGACATGACTGGTACTTTAGTGCATACGTGTGTATATAAGTAGCCCCAGGGTCGCCAATATAAAACTGGAATTTAGTGGTTTATCTCCTAAAAATGTTCAAGAGAAATTTAGAGATAGCTACAGTATTACCTAATAAAAATGAAATATAGGGAAGGATAAATCAGAATGTCAGTATGGCAACATTTTGGTTTATTTTTGTTTTACTCATCACTGCCCACTTCCCACCACTCAGCCTTGCTGGATTCTTCCTTCTGTAAGACCGCAACCCCCAGGCGTACCCCACCTCCCCACCCCAGGAGCCTCCCTCAGTTCCTCCTGTCACTCCTGCTGTACTTGAACCTCCTGGGGGCTGGTGATCAGTACTTCCCCATGTGGCCCTGCACAGGGCCTTGTCATAGCAGGCCACCAAGATTTGTTGAAAGAGCTCTTGGGTGGTAATTTTTTCTTTTTTTCTTCTTTTCATGTGAAAGAGAGAGAGCGGGGGTACGATCCCCTCATTCATGAACACAATCCCAACAAAAGAAACTCCCCCAACTCTGATCCGTACCAACAAATTCACCGAGGGGTTTCAGAACATCGTGGATGCCTACGGGGTCGGGAGCTACCAAGAGGTGAACCCAGGTTGGAAGCCTGTATTTGCTAGTCTTTATATTTTATGCATTCTGTACATCACTGCTGCTTTTTTTCCCCTATGAGAATGTAATAGATATTTGGAAAAATAGGCTCACTAGTAACTGTTTTGTTATTTAGTTTAAGCTGTTTATTTTATTTTTGAACGTGCCTGGGGGCATGTGGAATCATACTTCCCCCAGCCCGGGGTTAAACCCATGCCCCTGCATTGGAAGCATGCAGTCTTAATCACTGGACCACCAGGGAAGTCCCTAAAGTGTTCTTTTTAACCTGTCAATTCTCTCTTGAGAATTTGGGAGAAAGTCAAGATCATTATATGCGGTCGTGTTTGCATTAACTAGAAATTTCTGCCTCTGCTGCCAATCAGAAATCTCTTTGCTTTTCCTGCAGCTCTCTTCACCATCATCACTTTCCCCTTTTTATTTGCCGTGATGTTTGGAGACTTTGGACATGGTTTTGTGATGTTCTTATTTGCCCTCCTGTTGGTGTTAAACGAAAATCATCCCAGACTAAATCAGTCACAAGAGGTAAAACATAAACCCTCCAGCTCATTATCTCCTGTGAGGTAGCATTAGTAGTGATTACCTTCTCTTTGACTAGAAAAAGAGACATTTAAAAATGTTTCATTTTTGGCGATAACCGAAACCCGAGACCTAGGTGGGGTGGGTCTTCGTTCTTGTGTGATGGCAAGTTCCGTGCCATGAACTTGATTTTTATTTATATATATATGTATTTTTAAGTGTTTGTTTATTTGGCTGTGCTGGATCTTAGTTGCAGCATGCGGGATCTTTAGTTGCAGCATGCAAACTCTTAGTTGCAGCATGTGGGATCTAGTTCCCTGACCAGGGATCAAACCCGGGTCCCCTGCACTGGGAGTGCAAAGTCTTAGCCACTGGACTGCTGGGAACGTCCCCATGAGCTTGATTGTGAGCAGCCTGGAGAGGAGCGGTTAAGAATGTGCCCAGACTAACTCGATCACTTCCGCTCCTGTTCCCCATGGTCCTGTCTCACTCACCACACTTCGCTCCCCACAGATCATGCGGATGTTCTTCAATGGTCGCTATATCCTCCTGCTGATGGGGCTGTTCTCAGTGTACACGGGCCTCATCTACAACGACTGCTTTTCCAAGTCGGTCAACCTCTTCGGCTCCAGGTGGAACGTGTCTGCCATGTACAGCTCCAGTCACAGCCCAGAGGAGCAGAGGAAGATGGTGCTTTGGAAGTGAGTGTCTGCCCAGCTGCCAAATGATGTCTAAGGTAGAGGGCGTCACTCCGAGGCTCCCTCCCCCATCACAGGAGGCCCTCACTCTTCTTTTGTGTTACAGTGACAGCGTCGTCAGGCACCACGGCGTGTTACAGTTGGATCCCAGTGTTCCTGGAGTGTTCCGAGGCCCTTACCCTTTTGGCATTGATCCCGTGAGTATACTCCTCCCCTTAATACCTCAAGTTTCTCGCTAGTACCACCTTATTTTTCAATGAAAAATGTTGTTAGTTTTGACCACTCCGTGTGGCTTACTCCCTTAGGAGTAAGGGCCTTAGTTCCTTGACCAGGGATACCTCAGGGCCCTAATCATTGGACCACCAGGAATTCCCAGGATCACCTAGCTTCAACTGTCACAGAGGTTTCACAGACTGTTGAGCACGGTTCAGGTGGTTGGTTGGTTCTCGGAGGGGGTTTCTGTCTGGATGACAGAGGCCCACCGTGTATTCCGAGTCAGGCTGGTGTGCAGATGAAGCTGACAGTCCGTTTGAGAAGCCAGGATCAGTGCCTGAGTGCAGATCCACGGAGAGCTGGGGTTACAGTCTGTCCTACTCCCTGACCCCTTGATTCTAGTGGAAAGTGCCGTGAAACGTGTGCTGCTGCTTCCGTTTCTTTGTGCACATTGTTTTTTTTATCTTTTGCTTTAGAAAGAAATAGTGTGGAATTTTAGAATGGGAAAGGGAGCTTAAGCTTATCATGGTGCTTATTGAGGTGGTGGTTTGAAAGGGGAAAAGTGTGGGGAGAAGGAAAGAGAGGCAGTGGCTCTGGGGCTGGGGCTGTCCCCACCCTACCCGCCCCGCCATGGGGCTCGGCAGGCGGCTGCTTATGAGGCCCAGGCAGCATCTCTCTAGACTCGGGGTTCTTCTCAAGGAATCTCAGCCTTAAGAGAAGAGCTTAGAAACTACCTCAGGGGACTTCCTTGGTGGTCCAGTGTCTCAGACTCTGCCATCCTGATGCAGGGAACCTGGGTTCGATCCCTGACCAGGGAACTAGATCTCACATGCCACAGCTAAGAGTTCACGTGCCGCAAGTAAAGATCCTGCATGCTGCAGCTAAGACTGGGCGCAGCCAAGTAAATAAAGCTGCGTCAGAATTGGTTTGGAGGGAGGTGATACAGTAGTGAAAAGAACGCACTGACAGGAGTCTATCATCCCCTTATCTGAGCTTTCCAAGGGAACCTCTCTCCTAATTGTTTATTCTTGTCTCTAAATATAATTTACATAATTGAATAGTGTTGCCTCAAGTCTTAATACGATAGGAAACTTGAAAAGGCTTGACCAGGGTTTTCCCTAAGGAATAGCACTTTTATCCTAAGGCAGTTGAAGGGAGTTAAAGTTTTCTTTTTTGGTGTTTTGTTTTGTCTTTAGATTTGGAACTTGGCCACCAATCGTCTCACTTTTCTAAACTCTTTCAAAATGAAGATGTCTGTGATTTTAGGGATTACTCACATGACTTTTGGAGTCATTCTGGGAATATTTAACCACTTGTAAGTACAGATTTTTTTAAAAACCAGTATTTATAAATCAAGTTGTTGGTATTAATATTTCTTAACCTTTGCTTGATGATAGACTGCCTAGATCTTAAAGGGAGCCAGTATGGGGGTATGTCGTATTCATATGCTCCTGTTTTGATGATCCGTTTTTTGGCGGCTTCTTTAATGGCAGTCCACTCCAGTACTATTGCCTGGAAAATCCCATGGACAGAGGAGCCTGGTGGCTACAGTCCATGGGGTCGCAAAGAGTCGGCACGACTGAGCGACTTCACTTTCACTTTCATTTGATTCAGCAAATATTTGTTGAGCATATAGAATGTGCCTGGCACTGTTAGGGGTTGAACAGAGAGATCAGAAAAAAGTTTTCACCCTCATGGAGTTAATGTTCAAGTGAGGGAGACATGCAGCATGTTCATTCACATTTATTTCCAGAGGTGATTTTTGTCATATTCTTTTTTATTTTATAAATCAAAAACTTTTGGTTTGTTTCTTACAGCTGGTATATTAGAAGTAAGAGATGATGTCTTTTTTCTTCTAATTGAACCTGAAAGGGAAAGACTAGTCTTCTCTCCTGTCCTCACATCTTTTTGTGATTATATCTGGATCATAACACAGATGATGTGATTCTGAGATAGGCTGTGTCACAGAGAATTTAAGATTAATTTCCTCTTTACTTTTTATCTTAGTCCAGCTGCGTGCTGCCACTAAGACCCAGTGCAGCCAAATAATAAATGTTAAAACATTTGTTCATGGGTTAATCAATTCTGTTTTTTGCCCTAGGCATTTCAGGAAGAAGTTCAATATTTGTCTGGTTTCCATACCAGAACTGCTCTTCATGCTCTGCATCTTTGGATACCTTATATTTATGATCATCTATAAGTGGCTGGTTTATTCAGCCGAAACCTCCAGAACTGCTCCTAGCATTCTGATTGAATTTATTAGCATGTTTTTATTCCTGGCTAGTGACACAGGTGGTCTTTACCCAGGGCAGGTAAACAATCTTTTTTTTTTCCTTCCCCCATTCTTAGGAACTCAAGGGAAGTCCTCATGAGAGCCTTTTTGTTTCGATCAGTAGAGTGATTAAAGGTGCTTCCCACAGCCTCCCAGGCACTGAGCGGCTTTCTGTTTCTCTCTGTTATCACGGGGGTGTCATTCTGCCATGAGTGCTATCGCCAGGGCTCTGGTCAGACTGTAATCCAGACTTGCTGCCACTCCTTAGCTGTCAGAAGTGGTGGGGAAAGAATGTGTTACTGGAAGGTTCCCGAGTACTGCTCATCCATCTGTCTTTCCAGTTTTTTCTTTTCTCTTTTTTTTTTTTTCCAGTTTTTTTCTTTTTAAATAATTTTATTTATTTATTTATATTTAAATAATACCACTGAGCCACCAGGGGAAGCCCCTCCGGTTTCTTTAAAGTCAGTCTCTGACTCAGCCAGGCTTTCAGAGAACTGGCAGTTGGACCGTGGCATATGGTCCTCTCCAGAAATGACTTTTCTGTGTAGATGCACGTTTGTGTGATGCCACCCATATCAGCTATGAGTTTAAGAAACAAAAGGTAAAGACCCTCTGACAAATATAATTTAGCTTGCGTTTACTTTACGTTCCTTGCTAAAAGACATTCTGCTTGATTGTCACTAGTTTCAGCGTACCAATGACACTGTTGGTACGTCTTTGCATTTCAACCGGCTTCCTCCCCGTCTGCACCAACAGGAGCATATCCAGAGGCTGCTGCTGGTCATCACAGTGTTGTCAGTCCCCGTGCTTTTCTTGGGAAAACCACTCTTTCTGCTGTGGCTGCACAGGGGGCGCAATTGTTTTGGGGTCAGCAGGGTAAGTGTGAGTTCGGATGCGTGTTTGTTGATGGTGAGCAAAGTCTGTTTTTAGCTGTGCAAAGTTTTGTAAGGAAAACACCTTTCAGGAATGCCAGTGGCTAAGACTCCATGCTTCCTCTGCGGCGGGCATTGGTTCAGTCCCATCAGGGAACTAAAGTCCTGCTTGCTGTGCAGTGCAGCCAAAGAAATAAATAAATAGATTTGGAAAAAAACAGAGCACCTTCCACGGGGTCCAGGCTTTGATTTAAAAGCTAAGGCTTCCCTCACTGAGCACTCTGGGGTTGGCTGTTCTGCAGAGGCATGGTGCCAGGAACCTGCACATCTGGGCATGGGAAACTGGTCCCCCTTTTATGAACCCCAAACCTGACAGGAGCTTGCACTGAAATCTTTCAGTGATGCTGGTCATAACTACAGTGTTTTTCTTCCTTATTCTTGCCTCTTCATTTTTTAAAGTGCTTTTAAAATTTAAGTAACATAATTACAGGAAATGTGGGAAATACAGAAAATAGTGCCTTGAAGTTTTCCTATATAGTTACAAACAGTGTTAACCATTTGTTGAGTTTCTTTTCAGACTGTTTTCTTGTTTGTCTGTATTTCTTTTTTTTAAAAATTCTGGTGCTGGGGTGGGGGAAATATTGTGGTAAAATACACGTGATGTAAATTTTCCATCCTCACCGGTTTTAGGTGCACAGTTCAGTGTACACCTAAAGTACACACTGGCATTAAGTATTTCACACTGTGCATACAGCCTCCCACCCATCTCCAGAACTCTTCCATCTAAACTTCCATCTAAACTGAGACTTCATATCCATTAACACTAATTCCCCACTTCCTCTCGTCCCAGCCCTTGGCAACTACCCTTCTACTTTGTGTGTATATGAATTTGACTGCTTTAGGTATCTCATACAAGTGGAATCAGGTAATATTCTCCTTCTATTTTAGCATAATGTCCTCAAGATTGATCCATGTTGTAACCTGTGTCTGAATTTCCTTCCTGGGAATTCCCTGGCGGTCCACCAGTTGTGGCTCTGTGCTCACTGCTGAGACTTGCCTGGGTACAATCCCTAGATGAGGAACTGAGATCCCACAAGCTATGTGGTGCCAAAAATAAAAAAGGAAGAGAAAGAATTTCCTTCCTTTTTTTTTTCCCCCACTTTTTGACTGCATTCCATAGTATGTGGGATCTTTGTTCCCTGACCAGGGATTGAACCTGTACCCCTTGCATTGGAAGATGGAGTCTTAACCACCAGACCACTATGGAGGACCCTTCCTTCCGTTTTAAGGCTGAATAATATTCCATTGTTTGGATAGACTGCATTTTGTTTCTCAGTTCATCCACAAATGGGCACTTAGGTTGTTTTCACCTTTTAGCTGCTGTGAACAATGCTGCTCTGAATGTGGGTATAAAAATATCCATTGGAGTCTTTAGCTTTTAGTTCTTCTGGGTATATACTAGAAATGGTCGTTCTTTGTTTAATGTTTTGGGGAGCCACTGAACTGTTCCACAGTGGCTACACCATTTTACATTCCCATCAGCAATGCACAAGAGTTCTTCCACACCCTAATCAACACTTATGTATTCTCTGTTTTTTTAACAACAGCCATCCTAGTGGATATAATATGCTTATTTTCTTTTAAAGGGCTTTTTATTCCTGAAGAGCTGAGTCTTTTACAGAGTTGAAGGGGTTCTAACTTTGATGTTGTCACAACCTTGTGATTTTAAAGGCACTGACTCTGCTTTCTTTGGGTTGTTTTTAGAGTGGCTACACACTTGTAAGGAAAGATAGCGAGGAAGAAGTTTCTTTGCTGGGAAGCCAAGACATAGAAGAGGGGAACAACCAAATGGAAGATGGATGTAGAGAAGTGATGTGTGAAGAGGTAACCTTTTCAGTTACTGTTGTTGATGTGAGGAGCCAGACTTGCAGAGATGATCGTCACAACGAGAGTGATAAGAATCACCTTTTTTTTAAAAATTAATTTTTACTGGAGTCTAGTTGACTTACCATCTGTGCTAATTTCAGATATACAGCAAATTGCATCAGTTATACATACACATACCAGTTCAGTTCAGTTGCTCGGTTTTGTCTGACTCTCTGCGACCTCATGGACTGCAGGACGCCAGGCTTCCCTGTCCATCACCAACTCCCAGAGTTGCTCAAACTCGTGTCCATCGAGTCAGTGATGCCATCCAGCCTCTCGTCCTCTGTTGTCCCCTTCTCCTCCTGCCTTCGAGCTCTCCTAGTATCAGGGTCTTTTCCGATGAGTCAGCTCTTTGCATCAGGTGGCCAAAGTATTGGAGCTTCAGCTTCAGCATCAGTCCTTCCAATGAATATTCGGGACTGATTTCCTTTAGGATGGACTGGTTTGATCTCCTTGCAGTCCAAGGACTCTCAAGAGTCTTCTCAAACACCACAGTTCAACAGCATTAATTCTTTGGTGCTCAGCTTTCTTTATATGTATCCATTTAGATTCTTTTCCAATATAGGTCATCACAGAGCACTGAGTAGAGTTCCCTGCGGTATACAGGAGGTCCTTATTAGTTGTCTGTTTTGTATATAGTAGTGTGAATATGTCAATCCCAGTATCCCAGTTTATCCTTTCCCCCACTGTCCCTTGGTAACCATACTTTTATTTTCTCTATCTGTGACTCTGTTTCTATTCATTGATAGTAATCATCTTAAACATCAAAATTCAAAGCAAAACAACCGTTCCTCAAAGCTTTCCAAATACTGTTCTCTTCATAGAATTGTCATCATAAGGATTTGGGGTTAACATTTTGTGGTTCTCAGTCTTATAATGGGATTTATAGCATTAACATCACAAGTTGTGATATTAAATGACTTAAGGTGCTGTGAACATTGCTTTCAGAAGATTCTCATCTCCATGAGAACTTCTCCATAGTTGTAAGAAAGAGACCCTGTTCACACTGGCTTCAGGGGGATTCTGCTGGCTCAGGTCAGGATGAGGGGAGAGTGGGCCTCAGGCTGTTGGGGCTCTGGATTCCAATCCCAGCAAGTCTAGCTTGGGTTTTCTTTGCAAGTTTGCTTCACATTCTGAAGCCAGTTGGCCCCACGATGTTGGAACTGTAGCCACAGCGAGCACTGGGCTCATTTTCTTCAGTCTTTCAATCAGAGAAAAGCCGTGAAGAAGAATCCTAAGGAAGTGCTGTGATCGGCCTGGCTGGCGTCACTCGCCATCCCCAAACCAGTGACTGCTGTAGCTGTCTGCACGGGCTGCCACAGCCACACACTCGGGGGCTTGAACTGGAGAAATTTATTTCTCACGGTTTTGGAGGCCAGATATCCAAGGGCAAGGTGTTGGCAGGGTCAGTTTCTCCTGGGGCTTCTCTCTGTGGCTGTGTCCCCACGTGGCCTTATTGCTGTGCATGCATCTCTGTTGTCTCTTCTTATAAAGACATCAGTCCTACTGGATCAGGCCCCAACCTTAGACCTCATTTAACACTTATCACCTCTTTGAAGGCCCCGTCTCCACACATACTCATATTGGGGATTAGGGCTTCAACGTACGACTGTTGGACGGGACACATTTTAGCTAATAATGACTGGCTATGGATCCAAACACCGTCTTCCAACAATACAAGAGAAGACTCTACACATGGACGTCACCAGATGGTCGACACCGAAATCAGATTGATTATATTCTTTGCAGCCAAAGATGGAGAAGCTCTATACAGTCAACAAGAACAAGTCCGGGAGCTGACTGTGGCTCAGATCATGAACTCCTTATTGCCAAATTCAGACTTAAATTGAAGAATGTAGGGAAAACCACTAGACCATTCAGTTATGACCTAAATCAAATCCCTTATTATACAGTGGAAGTGAGAAATAGATTTAAGGGACTAGATATGATAGATAGGAGTGCCTGATGAACTATGGACGGAGGTTTGTGACATTGTACAGGAGACAGATCAAGACCATCCCCATGGAAAAGAAATGCAAAAAAGCAAAATGGCTGTCTGGGGAGGCCTTACAAATAGCTGTGAAAAGAAGAGAAGCGAAAAGCAAAGGAGAAAAGGAAAGATACACCCATCTGAATGCAGAGTTCCAAAGAATAGCAAGGAGAGAGAAGAAAGCCTTCCTCAGCGATCAGTGCAAAGAAATAGAGGAAAACAACAGAATGGGAAAGACCAGAGATCTCTTCAAGAAGATTAGAGATACCAAGGGAACATTTCATGCAAAGATGGGCTCAATAAAGGACAGAAATGGTATGGACCTAACAGAAGCAGAAGATATTAAGAAGAGGTGGCAAGAATACACAGAAGAACTGTACAAAAAAGATCTTCACGACCCAGATAATCATGATGGTGTGATCACTCACTTAGAGCCAGACATCCTGGAATGTAAAGTCAAGTGGGCCTTAGAAAGCATCACTATGAACAAAACTAGTGGAGGTGATGGAATTCCAGTTGAGCTCTTTCAAATCCTGAAAGATGATGCTGTGAAAGTGGTGCACTCAATATGCCAGCAAATTTGGAAAACTCAGCAGTGGCCATAGGACTGGAAAAGGTCAGTTTTCATTCCAATCCCAAAGAAGGGCAATGCCAAAGAATGCTCAAACTACCGTACAATTGCACTCATCTCACACGCTAGTAAAGTAATGCTCAAAATTCTCCAAGCCAGGCTTCAGTAATATGTGAACTGTGAATTTCCAGATGTTCAAGCTGGATTTAGAAAAGGCAGAAGAACCAGAGATCAAATTGCCAACATCCGCTGGATCATGGGAAAAACAAGAGAGTTCCAGAAAAACATCTATTTCTGCTTTATTGACTATGCCAAAGCCTTTGACTGTGTGAATCACAATAAACTGGAAAATTCTGAAAGAGATGGGAATACCAGACCACCTGACCTGCCTCTTGAGAAACCTATAAGCAGATCAGGAAGCAACAGTTAAAACTGGACATCGAACAACAGACTGGTTCCAAATAGGAAAAGGAGTATGTCAAGGCTGTATATTGTCACCCTGCTTATTTAACTTCTATGCTGAGTACCTCATGAGAAACGCTGGGCTGGAAGAAGCACAAGCTGGAATCGAGATTGCCGGGAGAAATATCAATAACCTCAGATATGCAGATGACACCACCCTTATGGCAGAAAGTGAAGAGGAACTCAAAAGCCTCTTGATGAAAGTGAAACTGGAGAGCGAAAAAGTTGGCTTAAAGCTCAACATTCAGAAAACTAAGATCATGGCATCCGGTCCCATCACTTCATGGGAAATAGATGGGCAAACAGTGGAAACAGTGTCAGACTTTATTTTTTTGGGCTCCAAAATCACTGCAGATGGTGACTGCAGCCATGAAATTAAAAGACACTTACTCCTTGGAAGAAAAGTTATGACCAACCTAGATAGCATATTGAAAAGCAGAGACATCACTTTGCCAACTAAGGTCCGTCTAGTCAAGGCTATGGTTTTTCCTGTGGTCATGTATGGATGTGAGAGTTGGACTGTGAAGAAGGCTGAACGCTGAAGAACTGATGCTTTTGAACAGTGGTGTTGGAGAAGACTCTTGAGAGTCCCTTGGACTGCAGGGAGGTCCAACCAGTCCATTCTGAAGGAGATCAGCCCTGGGATTTCTTTGGAAGGAATGATGCTAAAGCTGAAACTCCATTACTTTGGCCACCTCATGCGAAGAGTTGACTCACTGGAAAAGACTGATTGCTGGGAGGGATTGGGGGCAGGAGGAGAAGGGGACGACAGAGGATGAGATGGTTGGATGGCATCATGGACTTGATGGACGTGAGTCTGTGAACTCCAGGAGTTGGTGATGGACAGGGAGGCCTGGTGTGCTGCGATTCATGGGGTCGCGAAGAGTCAGACACAAGTGAGTGACTGAACTGAACTGAACTGAACTGATGGA
Organism: Budorcas taxicolor; assembly: GCF_023091745.1. NCBI lineage: Eukaryota > Metazoa > Chordata > Mammalia > Artiodactyla > Bovidae > Budorcas > Budorcas taxicolor. The sequence continues at coordinate 52,041,255 of NC_068926.1, read as the reverse complement.
TCCAGGGTGAGACGGGAGCAGAAGCATCTCCTCCCAGGGAAGGGGAGCACAGTCCTGTTGGACAGAACCAGCGTGTCTGCTGCTCTTGGCTGCTTTATTTTCTTGGAAACTCTTTGGCTGTTCAATGAAGACTAAACAAGATTTCTTTCAGTTAGCCTTTTGTAATTATTATGTAATTTAGTGCTTTAATTTGAGACAATAATTAACTTTCTAAGGTCATGAAAACACAGAAAGCAGACCTGGAAGAACGTGAGAGGTGTCTTGCCCAGAGTTCTAGTCTTTTCACTGGTAGGGACTCTTTATAGTTTCTTGTTCTCAGGCTTGTATTAAGATGCTCTTATCCATTAAACACACATACATTCACAATATTCTAATCTTGTGGTTGGTGGATGCCTGGTTTTCATGATACGTTTTATAATTACTAAGAGCAGCTCAAGAACCTCATTGGGCTGTCTGAGGGCCATGGCAGTTGTGGCATCAGAGTTCCGGAGTTCCGGTCCAGCGCCCTCAGCTCACCTGTGGGGTGACATCCTGGGGACAGGGGAGTGGGAGCTCTGTAGACCGAAAGCTGGGTAGTGGCAGAGCTGTGAGCAGAACTCAGATCGCGTGACTCCCTGTCCCTCACGCTCCAGCATGTCCTCAGCCGCATTCCAGAAGCCAGGCCTGTCACTGTCGTGCATGTCATGTACAGAATCTAACCCACGTTGTGTCATCTCTCGTAGTTTGATTTTGGAGAAATATTAATGACCCAAGTAATTCATTCCATCGAGTACTGTCTGGGATGCATCTCTAACACTGCTTCGTACCTGAGGCTCTGGGCACTCAGTTTGGCTCACGCACGTAAGTTTCTGGTTTGACCTGCAGTTCCCAAACTCTGGGCCAGGACACCCCTCAGCACCTCAGTTAACTTATGGGGCACTGTGGGACACCAGAAAATTTTGATGGAAAGGGCACTGTCTATGATACTATGTGAATGGGGACTGTTAGGTTGTTTGGACTTGACTACTTACTGCCCTGGTCTCCTGGGTATTTCTTTTGACTTCAGGGTACTGTGGGAAAATTCACTGGGACACGAGTTGTTTTCAGGACCGAAAAGGCTTAGGAACCTCTGGCATAAGCATTTTACTCCCTCTGCTCTGACCATCATTATTTTTGTTTTTATTGTTACTTTAATTCAGCCCTGCCTTACCAAGTGTGATGGTCTAGTTATGTCAAGCAAGTCCTGAAACGATGCTCATGAATAGTTTTGATTACAGATAGTTCTTCTTGTGCATGCTCTGGTGATGCATGGATTTCAGGTACCTCCATTTACTTAAGTCTCACCAGCCACCCAAAAACACGGTTGAAATTTCAGTTTCTACGATAAAATCTGAGTATATGGGTACAAAGCGCAGGCTCCACTGCTGGCCTTTTAGCCTACAAGTCACTACGTAAATAATACACACGCACTTCATGAGCAGAAACCAGCGACATCACTTTTTCAGAGCCTGTTGTGATTGGTCCCTGTTTCTTCATTTCCTTATGCATTTATAAACAAGAATAAGAGAGTGTTTTCATGTTTTGATAATTTTGAGAGGTCCCAGAACAACTGTCATTTTCCCCATTGGTCCCTGAACCTGCTGCTCAGTTCGTGCCCAGACAGCAAAGTGCATGGTGGGGTTGCCTCCTGTGGGCCAGTGGTAAACTCACCTGGCATTTAAAAACGGATCCCTGAACTGAGGGAATTGGCCAACAAAGATGAAAAAATGCACCAGAGAAACAAACAGTGATATGTTGGAAGTGAAATGCCAACAATGTAAGAGGAGTTTAGGAGAAAGAGCTGACGTGGGGCTGTGACACTGCTGCTGTTCGAGAGGTGCAGTTTGCAGCAGGGGAACTTAGTAACGCACGGAAGATGCCGGCTTCCCAGCCGTGATGCCGCAGAAGCTCCAGGAGGTAGTTCAGGACTTGGAAGGTGCAAAGCACACTGTAGAAGCTGATCCAAACTTGGAAAAGAGTAGACAGCATGCTAGGTATTAGGGAGAAGGCTTGCTCTGTGTCTAGGTGCCTGGCTTTCCCAGGTCACGTGAGAAGAAGGCTGTTCAAATCACCCTTGATAAGTTCTTCTTACCAAATCCTCCCAACCAATTTAATACTCAGTGTTTCTAACGTTTAAAAGATAGATTCGCTCTCTTTTTTTCATTTCCTTATGCATTTATAACCAAGAATAAGAGTGTTTTAATGTTTTGACAGTAATTTTGAAAGGTCCCGGAACAACTGTCATTTTCCCCGTTGACCATTAAGGATGCTTTCGCTGGTCACTGTTCTGCCCCTGCTCCGTTGTGCAAAGACTATCTGTACTTGTGAAAAATCACCAGGTGATAGAGGTGTTCTTTTGCTGGTTGGTACACTGATATTTTTATAAGCATAGCCGCAAGTTGAGACTTTTCTGGTTGGAGGGGATGCTGTGGTCCACCATCTTCTACTGCAGAGGAGGAGACTAAGGCCCAGTGAGGTTCGGTGCTGGCGCTGGATCACCCGCCTGATCAGTTAGTGGCTGAGTCAGGACTGATGCCCAGCTTGCCACTGCCTGATCCAGGGCTGCACTGGGACCGAGCCAGCCAGACCCCCTTCTGGGTCAAGATCTCTCCTTGGCAGGCAGGCAGACCTCTGATTTCTCTGCAATGTCAAGTCATCCACATTTGAGATGATCAAGTTGCTCAAGTAATTTTTACATGAGGAGCAGATTATATCTTTATGGGTGTGTGTTTATTTTAGAGAGAACAATTCAAAATTTCTCAGAAGGAAACTCAGTCTAGCTAGCTAATGGAAGTGACTCACTGAAGGTCAACAGAGGTTAACTCTGCAGAATGCTTCCCATGCAGAGTTGTCCGAGGTCCTGTGGGCCATGCTGATGCACGTCGGCCTCCGGGTAGACACAACCTACGGGGTCTTGGTGCTGCTCCCGGTGATCGCTCTCTTTGCAGTATTGACAGTCTTCATCCTTTTGATCATGGAAGGGCTTTCTGCATTTCTTCACGCCATCCGCCTCCACTGGTGAGTTTGGAATTGAGCTTCAGAACTGTTATTTAAGACAGTAACACTCCCCCCCCCCAATATATATACACATAAAACATTTCCAGTAATATGTGTACATACATTATTTAGGCTAGTTCTTTCCTTCCCAGTATTGGGATCTGTATTCTGATCCCCTGAGTTAAAATTCTATTTTGTTTCTGAACTATTGTCCCTGACATGTAAAAAGCGAGTTTATACTTGATGAATAATTATGTGTATTTAATATTTTCAACTTATTTTGGGTCTGACAAGTTACTTTATCTCATTGTAAGCCATATTTCTTAATGTTTTACAATATATATCAGATTACTTGTCTGTGTGTGCAGTTACGAGGAGAGAGAGGTTCCTGATTTTCGTGTGAATGTCCATAGAGTGGGAGGTAACATGAGGTGTCAGCATTTCCTTCATGAGAAAGCCAACAAAGGGTCAGTGTGTGTGTGTGTTTTACCTCAGTAAAAGTATTTGTGCCAAGAGCATGTATGGAATGAAGCACGTTTGGAAGTACAGGAACTTTTTTTTAACTTAGTAAATGTTGTTTTAAGAAATGTAGGAAATGTTATTCAGAGTCTTTCATTAATACTTTTTTTTTTTTTTTTTAGGGTAGAATTTCAGAACAAATTCTACGTTGGTGCAGGCACCAAATTTGTTCCTTTCTCATTCAGATTACTTTCTTCAAAGTTCAGTGATGACCTGGCGTGATCATATTGAAGTATCCAACAAGCTTTCAGATTTATGGAGAATTATCATGTTGTAGAATTCCTTATGTTAAATTGATGATAGGAAAAATTCCATCTTCATCGATTGCCTTATGAGATAGCCAAATCTGTAAGATATACCTCTTTCTCATATGTTAAGTATTTTGTAAACTTTGTCAATTTCAGATATATAAATTTCTTTTAGTTTTTATGATGAGCAAATGTAAGTTCATGCAAAAGTTATGTTATGGTTGTTTTTAAAAATACAGGCGTGGGAGAGAGAAGCCAATTTTGAATGGCAAATTGAAAATAGTCTTAGATATTTGATTCCTTTTCATTTTATTGAAAAAAAAAAAAAAAAGCTAGAGTTATTCTGTCACCTGAAGTTGTCAGATAATATTTTCCAACAGCTGAAGCTAAGTAGTTTTAAAAATTTTAATGACAGATAATCAAAAGATTCACATTTATTATATTTTGCTTAATTAAAAGTATGCAAACTTTTTCATTGTATGCTATCTAGAATTATAAGTAGAATTATTTGTACAGTTTTGTCTTGTTTTAATAATTGGAGAAAATGGGATAAAATAACATGCAACAATATGTTTATCCCACTTGTATATTTTTTTAAAGACTTTTATCCTGTTATCCTTACATAAAACCAATTATGATAATTGTATATTTGAGAAGATAAACTGTGTACTGAGCCTTAAAATCCAGTGTGACTTTAGAAGACATAATATGGATATGATTTGAATTTAGTTGCCTGATGTTCCTGAACCAAAAAGGGTTTATACTGAGTGAAGAAGGAAAGGTAAAAAGTAGTATTTTGTATATTTTTATAATAAAATATAAATTAAGATATTTTACCATGAAGAGGTCGCACCTGTCCTTGAGAACAGTATAATTATAATTCAGACTAATTCTAAATAAATGTGTGATAAAGGCACTTAAACTTTTTAAAACTACTAAGATCAGTTGAAAACCAATTCTTACTAAGCCATTATGTATAATCTTCAGTTTAAATTCATCTTTTCACTTGACATTTGAGTCAGTCCAGTTGAACATTTTGATCTGTCCTGTATTCTTATGTTATGTTCATTTTTCATATTTTACTGTGACAGGTTTTAGATATTTATTTTCAAAAAGAAACCTGCAGTGTTTTCCCTTTCTTAACATTTTGAGTAATTCACATGAAGAGACCTTCTTGTCTCCTTCACCCTCGCTGGTAGGAGAGAGTTTGGGACTTTCATTACAAGCTAAGATCATGGTGGCCCTGAATTTAAGTGTATCTTTTCAGGTGATTTCAAGGCCTGTTTGCTGAGGGGCATGAACCGAACATCATGACGTAACTGTGACTCTAACATTAAACCTTCTTAATTGTAGTCAAGATTCCACGCTACTCCTCCATGAGATGTTGTCCCTCATCTTAAAATGTCAAACAAAATGATGCTGATGAAACTTAAAAATGATTCTGCTCTCAATGTTAAGTTTCCCCAGAAAGAAACAAGGTTGGACACTTCTGGTGGGTAAATACAAAATGTGGTTAATGCCTTGCGGGCTCAGACTTGTCTCTTACAAGTTCTTAATTTTTATTATTTTACTGCAAGGGTTTATTGTAATAAGATAGCTAATTCATTTTTAGGAAACCAACAATTTCAGGGCACTGTTGACTGACTAGTAAATAGGAAACCTACAGGATCTGCCAGAATTCTTTTCCACCCCTCACTGGCAGTTGTCAGGGGGACCACTTTACCTTTATCAGGGCATAGAACAGAAAGTGAAGAGTCACTTTTCAGTTGAAACCTATGTAGTAGTTCTGTAGAATTTAATGGTATTATTAAACACAAATTATTAGTTCTAATTTTTGTGAAAGAACTCTCAAGAATTAGAGTTTGATGACATCTTGTAGGCTTCAGGGTAAATTTTCTTTCTTTATATAGTTATTGGTTCTAATGTCACGTGACCAGAGCTGTTGCTCTGTTTTGTTTGCAAGTGATTTGGTAGAAGTATTATGTATACGGTTGTTAAGAAGTAACTTCGTTCCTGTGATGGCAAACTTCCAGAGGAAAAACAGTCAATTGTCTGGATGATGCCAAGTATCTGTTTATTTCGCTAACTCGAAATGTCACTACTGCCACATTCTCCACTTTCCATTCAGCTGTTCATTCTAAAATAAAAATCCAGAGGATTTCTTCAGTAAAATAGAGGTTGATTTTGCCCTGCAAGGATGAAGAGGGTCCTTGCAGTGGTGTGATTGTGCTGAATCAAGGAGTGCAAAGAGGGGTTGTTGGAGGTCATGCTGAGCCTTGGACTGGCCATTCATCATGGGTGGGACTTTGAGGGGACTCATCTTTCACTGAAAGGTCCTCGGTCCTCATTTATGGAATGAGTATTTTATAACAACACTCTGATCCCACTTTTCATTCTGCAGTAGTGTAATAAGGCATAGATTGTGTATATCATTAGGTAACTTTTATGTCTACGAATTAAAAATTGAGACACTTCAGGGCCTGATTCATTTTGGAAAAGAGAAATAACAGCATCAGCTGTTCCTCAGTCTGCATTTACAAACAACCTTATTAAAGTTAAAGCCAGGTTTGCTTGCTTGCCATCTGGTGTATCTTCAGCAAATCTTAGTTCAAGATGATGAAAATAAGACAGTTTGGAGTGACAATTTTTCAACACCCAGGCTGAACTTTGGTTGAGAATTTTAATACTTAGAACATTCCACTTGTTCCTTGATGGGAAAATCCAGTAAGAAGGCTAGATTCAGCCCAATTCTGAATCTAGGGGCTCAATTCTGTGAGGGGAAAGGACTGAACAAGTTAAAAGATCCACAAATGCATGAAAGGACGAATTTGCATCTTCCTATCAGTATTCAACTTCCCTTTACTAATGAAAAATAAATATATCTTATTTTTGAGACGACAGGTGTTTTGCTTTATTATGCTTTGGCTTGACTACAAAGCCTTTGATCCTGTAGCCAGTTTCCCTTCTTGGGGCTACCCCCTCCCTGATCCTGGTACACCAGAAGGAACTTGCCCCTTCTTGGAAATCTTCTCTATGTATTTGCTCTTCTGACGCCCTTTGATCCAGAGTGACCGAGGGCTCAGACTGAAGTCCTTTTGCCTGGCCTCCAATTTTGCCTCTACCACCTCCGAGATGCCGAGGCCATCTCTGTCACCTGTTTTGCCCGTTTTCTTGTCGACAGTGCGGGCGGGACGTTCCCAGACAGGCTGGCGGTGGAAAAGCGGGAGGCTTTGCGCATCCAGCGCCTACAAGTCTGGCTCACCTCCAGGCCTGCAGACCCTTGGCGGCTGAGACTGGCCCTGGCCGGGCTTTCAATCTTGCATGCCGCCGCTCTGCTCACCTTGGTCCTCCCAGAAGGAAGGGGGCGCCCATCCGGGAGAAGAGCCCCGACCACCCTCCGCGCGCAGGCTGGGGCGCCCCGGCCCTTCCCCAGAGGCTCAGCGCCACCCTCCCGAGTCTTGGTTCGCGCCTCTGTGAGCTCTGGGCTCCAGTACTGGCGCGCGTAGGGACTGCGGGGCCCGGGGCTGTGCCCCAACGCGCCAGCGGCGGCCGTTGCCGGGGCGCCCGTTGCTAGGGGCGCCGTTGCCACGGACGCCGGGCCGGCGCTCAGCTTGCTGAGCGCCGAGCTGTGTTCAGTCCTGCCGCGCCATGGACGACCTACGAGTGCTGTGGATGCGCGACCGCGTGTACAACGCCTTCGGCATCACAGACCCTCAGCTCTTCGAGGAGCTGCTAAACCGCAACGACGGCAAGGCCGAGGAACTCATCCTGCACTTCCTCAACCAGACCAGCGACGAGGAGGGCGCCTCGACTCTCTTCTTCTACCGCAAGGTGGTGCCCGAGGAGGTGGAGGTGGAGATCGGTGAGCCCCTCGGCCGCCTTCCCGCCGTGCCCGCTTCGGCCCTGTTCGTTCCCACCATTCCGGCTAGGAAGGCAGATCCCCGCCCACCCGCCACTTTTGGCCTCCCAGACAGTCCGCAAATGCTTATTGCTGCCCACCCTGTCCAGGCACAGTCCAGGCACTAGGTGAACCGGACAAGCCCACTTAGATAAGTAATCACAGCAAACACATCACTGCATCAGTACCAGGTACAGTTCCTAACACAGATGCGTGCGTGCTAAGTCGCTTCAGTCGTGCCCAGACTCTTTGCAACCCCATGAACTGTAGCCCACCAGGCTCCTCTGTTCATGGTATTCTTCAGGCAAGAATACCGGAGTGGGTTGCCAGTGCCCTCCTCCAGGAGATCTTCCCGACCCAGGGATTGCACCCGCGTCTCTTGTGTCTCCTGCATTGATTGGCAGGAGCGTTGTTTACCACTAGGGCCACCTGGGAAGCCCCCAAACGCGTAAATCAACTATTAACCGTAGGTGTATTCAGTTCAGTCCCTCAGTCATGTCCGACTCTGCGACCCCATGGACTGCAGAACGCCAGGCCTCCCTGTCCATCACCAACTCCCCGGAGTTTACTCAAGCTCATGTCCAGTGGGTGTATTATCCCATTTTACAGATGGGCAAGCCATGGCACATAGAAGGTCAACGAACTCATCCCCACAGATCACATAATAAAGATTCAGAAAAATATGAGTCACTGTCCAATGGCATGCAGTAGATGGATGGAGAAGTGGCCCAGGGGCTGAGAGGGACACGTCACGCTCATTCTGCCAGATGATGACAAGGTCCACCTTGGTGGAGAAGAGCACCCCTTCCTATCTTTCTAGGCTCCCTCCCAGCACTTGTAAAGTAACATCAAAACAAGGTGTTAAAACATTACAGCAGATGTAAACGTTTATGTTGAACAATCGAGCATTTCAAATAAAGATAGCAACAGTGACTGATGCCCAGAACTCTCCACGGAGGAGGCTGTTCCGGCCCAGGGACATGGAGAGGGCTTAGGGGTGGGGACAGGGGGAGACAAGACAGAGGGCAGGGGACACTTAGAGAGGTGCTTGTTGGGGAAGGAGACTGAGAAACACGAAGGTTCTCTCCCAGCAGGAGTATTGGCATCAGTGCAGTTGTCATGGCCTGGGTTTGTGTGCTGTGTCTCATTAACCAAGGGCTTCCCTGGCGGCTCAGTGGTAAAGAATCTGTCTGCAAAGCAGGAGCCTTGAGAGATGCAGGTTTGATCCCTGGGTTGGGAAGATCCTCTGGAGAAGGAAATGGCAGCCCACTCTGGTATTCTTGCCTGGAGAATCCCATGGACAGAGGAGCCTGGTGGGCTACTGTCCATGGAGTTGCAAAGAGTTGGACACGACTGAAGCGACTTAGCAGCACACACACGTCTCATTAACGTCAATGTCAGCCTTCTGTGCTAATGTCATCTTCAGGAGACTTTCTGGATCCCCTACAGGGCCTTCCACTGGGTGGGAAGGCAGAGTCACACAGAACTTTTTAGTTACTTGAAAGGTAGTAGTCACATTCATATATTTTAAGTATACCCTCTTCACACAAAATAATACACATACTCACTGTAGAAAAATGCAAGCCCACAAATAAACAATAATAATGAATTGTAAATGACACCCAGAGAGATGACTCATAACATTTGGAATCTAACTTATTATCTGCCCCCTTCTTCCCTGGCAGACCTTTGGATCTGGATGTTTCATTATAATAGGACCTAGAAAAAAAAAATAGGACCTAGAATTTAGACTTTTTCATTATCACTAAGTGAAATTGTGGATACAAAGATAAATGAACAGGATTGACTATTTCACATGTACCACAAAGTTCAGTAACGTTGAGTTTGTGTAGTTAATATATATATAAGCGTAAATTTTAAGTATTATATATGTACATATCCTTAAAAATATGTATATATATATATATATATATCCCAAGATCCTAAGAAATGGATGTGACTTACACAACTTGGACTTCTTGTGACCCCTGAAGGCTTCTGTTCATAGTTCGGTGGCTGTCTGTTGTGCTGTATATACTCACACATGTTTAGCCCATTGCCTCCTGGCAGGATGTCCCTCTTCTATGCAGAAGGAGATTTTACTCACTTCAGAGGGTCCCCCTGCAAAGGGTGCTCGGAAATCCCCAAGAGCTATGTCTGTTTCTGGTCTGTCTTTACAACCTCTGCCCCTGCCCCAGCATTCTTCTCTCCTTTTCTGCATCTTCTCCTTGTCATCACATGTTGAGAATGCAAATATATTCCCTGCTGAGGATGCTGTTCCTGGAAACTCAAAGTTACTGCTCCTGGAGATACCAGGATGGTATTGGATGTTGGGTCTTGGGCAGAGGTGGGGAGAGAGGACCTCTCCTCAGCTCACATCTCACACTGTCACTCCCCTTCTGCTCATTAAGCCTGCAGGCTCACCAAGACCCTTGGACAGTTTTATTGGATCCTTTATGGCAGTGGTCCTCAACGCCTGAGCCTGTTAGGGACCAGGCTGCACAGCAGGATGTGAGCAGCGAGGTAGTGAGTGAATCTTCATCTGTATTTACAGCCGTTCCCCATCACTCACATGACTGCCTGAGCTCTGCCCCCTGTCAGATCAGTGACTGCAAAATAAACGTAACTTGCTTGAATCATCCCATAACCAGCCCCCTCACCACATCTGTGGAAAAAATTATCTTCTATGAAACCAGTCCCTGGTGCTAAAAAGGTTAGTGACCACTGCTTTATGGAGTCAAAACTCTCTGCTCTTAGTTAAAAATTGTTTGGATGGAGACAAATAGATGCTGGTCGTGAGGAAAGAGGGGTGTCTAGACCAGCAGCATCTAGTTCAAGATGCTGTTCTAATAGCTAAACTTGTGTTGTTTCTTGAAATAACAAAATGAAATCATACTGTCCAGATCACTTAATAACTTGCTTGCATTTTTACACAGTAATTTTTAGAAATTGCAAAGTTATGCAGTAATCTAGAAGTTGCACAGTATTAAGTAGTGAATATTTCCAGCAAGTATTACTGGAAGATATTCCCTTAAAAATTCACATAACGTAGAACTTAGAAACATAGAAAGTACAAGATAAGCCCTCACTCGCCCCTAGGCCCTGCTCCCGTTCCTATGTTGTCGCTGTTTAGTTGCTTAGTTGTGTCCGACTCTTTGCCACTCTATGGACTGTAGCCCGCCAGGCCCCTCTGTCCATGGCATTTCCTAGGTAAGAATACTGGAGTGGGTTGCCATTTTCTTCTCCGGGGGATCTCCCAGCCCAGGGATCAGACCCACATGTCCTGTTTGGCAGGTGGATTCTTTGCCACTGAGCCACCTGGGAAGTGCATCCCATTCCTATGCTGCTGCTCAGTCACTTCAGTCCTGTCCGACTCTGTGCGACCCCAGAGACAGCAGCCCACCAGGCTCCCCCGTCCCTGGGATTCTCCAGGCAAGAACACTGGAGTGGGTTGCCATTTCCTTCTCCAGTGCTTGAAAGTGAAAAGTGAAAGTGAAGTTGCTCAGCCGTGTCCAACTCCTAGCGACCCCCTGGACTGCAGCCCACCAGGCCCCTCCGTCCATGGGATTTTCCAGGCAAGAGTACCGGAGTGGGTCTCCAGTGCCTTCTCCGTCCCATTCCTATAGGTAACCATTATTGGTAGTTTGCTATACATCCCACCAGATCTTTTCTGAAATCAATTTATCTATCTATATTCAATATCATTATCATCTTTATCTTTATATATAATGGTATGTATATAATGATAAGGCTTCCTTGGTAGCTCAGCTGGTAGAGAATCCACCTGCCATACAGGAGACCCCGGTTCAATTCCTGGGTCATGAAGATCTGCTGGAGAAGGGATAGGCTACCCACTCCAGTATTCTTGGGCTTCCCTAGTGGCTCAGCTGGTAAAGAATCAGCCTGAAATTCAGGAGACCTGGGTCCGATCCCTGGGTTGGGAAGATCCTCTGGAGCAATGATAACATGTATAGCTGCTGCTGCTGCCAAGTCAGTTCAGTCGTGTCCGACTCTGTGTGACCCCATAGACGGCAGCCCACCAGGCTCCCCCGTCCCTGGGATTCTCCATGCAAGAACACTGGAGTGGGTCGCCATTTCCTTCTCCAATGCATGAAAGTGAAAAGTGAAAGTGAAGTCGCTCAGTCGTGTCCGACCCTCAGCGACCCCATGGACTGCAGCCTACCAGGCTCCTCCGTCCATGGGATTTTCCAGGCAGGAATACTGGAGTGGGGTGCCATTGCCTTCTCCCAACATGTATAGAGAGAGCTCCTAAAATCATATATAAGGTCATACTATATATAGTATTTTGTGACTTGTCCCCCCTCAAAGATATCTTGGAGAATTTTGTCCATAACTATAGATCTATGTAACTTTAGAGTTTTACCATATTTTATTTACCTATTCCCTAATGAATGGACATTTATCCTGCCACAGTATTTTATTTTACACATAATGACACAATGTGTCCTTTTGTACACTTTGTACACTTTCTTTATATTATGGGAGAGACTTTTAAAAGTAGAACTGGAAGTGTGGTGGGTGTGTGAATTTGTGGTTTGAACGGGTCCTGCCACACTGCTCTCCAGAGAGGCCCTGCCAGTCCACACCCAGCTACAGTGATGGGGTGCCTGTTTGCCAACATCCTCGCCAACACTGAGTATTATCATGAAAATTTTGACCAGTCCCCTAGATGAAAGGGGATTGGATGCAGGTCCTCATTCTAACGTACATTTGTGTGATAATTAGTGGGGTTGAGCCTCTTTTTGGGTGCGTGTTGGTCACTTATATTTCTTTTGGGCTGCTTGTAACGATGTGATTATCCTATGTAACTCTCCTCTCCTGGAGAATTTGCACAGGTCTTCCTTTTGTGTCCCTTAAGGTTGTCTCCAGTAACTGGGATATTTCTATGGGACTGTGTGTTGGTTTGCAAACCGCCCCCATACATGGAGGGCAAGGAGAGACCAGAGAAGGATGCAGCCACTCTGATCAGTAGGTGGTGGTCTTGGGTGTGGCTGGATGAGTTTACTGCCTGCTCACCAGCTCGTAAGAGTTTATAGAGAGCCCTTGCCGGGGTTCAGGCACCCACAGCACCTTGAGGTTCCCACCACAGCTGATCTATCCAGGTGCATCCTTGAAGTGGCTCCCAGGGTGGTGAACAGCTCCTGAATGCCTGAGGACAGCACTCGGGTTGAGCAGTGGTCCCTCCTCTTGGTGACCTCCTTCAACAGGCCATAATAGGGTATGGGCTTCAAGAGATTCTGTGGCCTTCAACACACTCTCCCAGGGCCGCAGTCCAACTCTCAGCACCAAGGAGGGTGGTGATTCCCTGGGGCTGGCACGGTGAAACAATTCCGTTTTATTTTTCTTCTTTCGCTTTATGTGGCTGTAAAGATGATGACATTCCTGGCTTGTCTGAAGAGGAAGAAGACAAAGAAGAGACCGAGTTTCAAAAAGTGGAGTCGATAGATAGAGCATCAGGTATGGAATTGGGGGTGAGGGGCACTGGGGGGCATTCACCCAGAGGGAGGGGTCCACTTGCCCAGACTAAAATCAGCCTCTGCTTTTTACTTATGTGAAGCTGAGACTTAGTAAGAAGTTTTATACAAGGAGAAAGTGCTGGGTGTTAATAGGTTCATTATTAGTTACCTGGGGCTGCCGTAACTAAGGACCACAGACTGGATCGCTTAGAACAACACCACAGCCTTCTTTCCCAGTTCTGAGGGCTAAAAGTTCAAGGTCAAGGTGTGGGCAGGACTGTGCTCCCTTGACACAGGAGGACCCAGCCCCAAGTGCTGGTAGAGCCTAGACTGAAATCCTGCCCCAGACCATCACGTTGCCAGCAGAGCCCAACAACCCATTTCCTCCCCATTTCTCCTGTAACTCACCTTTCCTTACAATAGCGAAAGTTAGACGGGGCACTTTACCAAGATACTGAGTGTTTGAAAGTCAGAGGGGAAGGACTTCCCTGGTTGTCCAGTGGCTACGACTCTGAGCTTCCAATGCAGGGGGCCTGAGTTTGATCCCTGGTCAAGGAACTAGATCCCACATGCTGCAACTGAAGTGCCTGCATGACATTTTATGAAGATTGAGGATCCCGCATGCCACAGCTGAGGCCAAGTGCAACCAAACAAATACATGCAAATAAATGCTAAAAAAGAAAACATCTTGGGCTTCCCCAGTGGTCCAGTGTTTAAGAATCCGCCTTGCAGTGTAGGGAACGTGGATTTGATCTCTGGCCCAGGAAGATTCCACATGCTGTGGAGCAATGAAGCCCGTGTGCCATGACTGCTAAGCCCACAGTCTAGAGTCTGTGCTCCTCAACAAGAGAAGCCACCCCAATGAGAAGCCTGCGCACTGAGGGGTAGCCCCTGCTCACTGCAGCTAGAGAAAGCGGTAGCAACAAAGGCCCACCACAGTCAAAAGGAAAAAAATCATTAAAAAAAAAAAACCCTTAAAAATTAAAAATAAAATCGGGAGAAAAAGGATTGGGGTGATGTGCAGTGTTTCCTGTTGTCATCTTAATTTTTTCAGAACAATTTATTTTTAACCAAAACATAACCCCCTCTCTAGTGAAAATTGGGGGTGTTAGAGGAGAGGAATACAAGTTTAGAAATACAGGCCCTCCATTCTTACTAAGATTTGTGTAGGTTGAATTTTGATAAGACAGATGGAGGTCGTGAGAGTCAGTCATGTTTACTGATGGCCTCTTGCTTTGTTACCAATAAATCCATGATAGGGAAAGAATTGGGAGGGAGGAGCCTGCTTGGAGAGAAGGGTTAGGACAGTCTCCGGCAAAGCAAATTAATATTCCTTCCAAGTGTATTTTTTCTTTTCTTTTTATCATGGTAAAACATGCAACATGAAACAGCATTTTGTCCACTTCTAAGCATATAGCTCTGTGGCATTGAGTGCACTTGGCAGCGTATTTTTTTTTTTTTAATCTTTTCCTTTGGCTGCAATGCATGGCATGTAGAATCTTAGTTCCCTGACCAGGGATTGAACCCTCACCCCCTGCAGTGGAAGCATGGAGTCTTATCCACTGGCTGCATCACCGGGGAAGCCCCTCGATGGTGTATTTTTGTCTGTGGGCTGTTGCTCTTGCTCTGATAATGCTAGTTCTCCCAGCTGTAGACTGCTTCCTCTGCTAGCCAGCATGCTCAACACTCAGCCAACCTGTAGTCTAATCCTCCCAAATCTCACCCCAATCGATATTATTGTCCCGTTTTATGGATGAGAAAACCCTCTGCAGAGAGGGTTCACACCACACATGTTGATTTGTTCCAAAGCCTGGACTTTGTCCATTGCCTTTTGGAGGAAGAGCCAAACAGTTTGAGAAAGCTCTCCCTTCTCTGTGGGCTTCATCAGAAACTCAGGGTTGTGACTGGTAGGCTGTGAGATTTTCCGATCCTATCAATAACAGTAGACCTGGGAGACATACATTCATTCTATTTAGTTTTCCTTCCATCCCCCACCAGTTTCAAGTTTTATAGTGAAAAAGGAGTAGATGCTAACATGTTAACTATAATCTCATCCTAAGGATAAAGCCCCACCTGTAAGTAGAAATCTCAGAGAAGTCACTCATTGGACACTGTAGCTGAAACAAGCTTGTACACTCTCACACACAAATTAAAATTCCAACTGAGGACCATCAAAAACACAACACAATTCTCCTAAGTATAATGTGAGCCAAGGCTACAGTAGGATTCATTTGTAAAAAATGTACAAAGAGCTATTATTTAAAACATAATTTTATTCTTTTATTTAGTAGAGGGGGTTACTCTCTAGTGGTTGTGACCAGGCTTCTCCCTGCAGTGCCTTCTCTTGTGAAAACAGGCACTAGGGTGCACTAGCTTCAGTGGCTGTGGCTCTCTTAGGCTTAGTAACTGTGGCTCCTAGGCTCTGTGGCACAGGTTCAGTAGTTACGGGGCACAGGCTTTGTTGCTCCGTGGTTTGTGGGGTCTTCCTGGATCAGGAATCGAACCTGTGTCTCCTGCGTTGGCAGGCAGATTCTTTACTACTGAACTACCAGCAGGGCCCAACACCCAGCTTTTTGATAGCACGCCCACTGAGTGAAATATACTAACGTCCGAGATGCAGGTCTGGTCTAGGTGACCAGAAACCTTGTTTTCCAAATTTTTCATCTTGTGCATTGCATCATGTTTTGCAGCTAAGAATCTGCAGCTGAGAATGTATTCTATACATCGTCCTCCCATCAGCATTGAGGAGGAAGAGATGGACCTCGAGAGTATAGAGAACCTCCCTGTCAAAGTACGTGTGGCTTTCTCCTCTTGGGTAGGGTAATGGGAATATCATGTCCTTGGATGAGTCTGGGTAACTGACACAGTTCATGCAAGAAATGTGTCCTGTTGGATTTCCCTGATGGTTCAGGGGTTAAGACTCTGTGCTTCCAATGCAGGGATCTCAGGTTTGATCCCTGATTGGGGAACTAAGACCCCACATGCCACACAGTGTGGCCAGAAAAGAAAAAATGAAAAATGTTAAGGAACATCCTGTGTTGGAATAGAGATGATGGAATCCTGTGTTGGGGGTCCCCGAGGTCCCCCTCAGATTAAATGATCTGCCACAATGACTCACAGGACCCAGAAAATCTTTTGTACTCATCAGTTCAGTTCAGTTCAGTTTGTACTCATGGTTATAGTTTATTTCAGTGAAAGGATGCAGATTAGAGTGAACAGAGAACAAGGCATACGGGGGAGAGTCCAGGTGTAAAAAAGAACGAGTTGTCCTTTCCAAATGGGGCTGCCAGGGCAGCATTCATTCTTCTTTTAAAAAAACATTTTACTTTATTTGTCTGTGCCAGGTCTTAGCTGTGGCACATGGGATCTTTAGTTGTGGCATGTGAGATCTAGTTCCCTGATCAGGGATTGAACCTTGGCCCTCCTGAGTTGGGAGTATGGAGTCGTAGACACTGGACCACCAGGGAAGTTCCCAGTGTAAGACAACACATAGGAGGTTGTGCCAATCAGAGGAGTTCACCCAAGCCTTGGTGTCCAGGGTTTTTAGTGGAGATCAGTCATGTCTGCATGAAGTCCGCACAGTTATTCAGCAGCCCATTCTACTTTGCAGAGGTCAAACTGAGGCAGTATGACCCAGTTCCCCAGGCAAACAAAATCAGTTCACCATGAATCACATTTTTAGTGTAAACTCTCCAGCATAACATAAGGGCCCAGGTCTACAGAGATGCTCTTATCAGCCAGGATGTTCCAAAAGCTTAAAGGTCATCACCTGGGAACTGGTTCAGGGCTAGCCTTTTCCTTTTTTTAAAGATTGGTTTTTTTTTTATGTCAACCATTTTTAAAGTCTATTGAATTTGTTACAGTATTGCTTCTGTTTTATGTTTTGGTTATCTGGCTGCAAGGCATGTGGGATCTTAGCTCTCCAATCAGGGATCAACCCAACACCAACCGCATTGGAAGGTGAAGTCTTAAGCACTGGACCACCAGGGAATTCCCAGAGCTAGTCTTGAGCACCTTTGGAATGTGTAGGGTTTGGACAACCCAGGTCTGCTGGGTCAACCCTTCACTGCACAAGCCCCAGGGAGAGTTAGGATGGAGTCATTTGGCCTGAGGTGTGCTAATTGAAATTACTCTCAGTTGCCCCATGAATATGCCTCCCTGCAAAAAACCTGAATTCAAGGCGGGTTTGTTGCAATTTGTGGTCCAGAGAAGCTTGATTAAGGTATTGCTCAATTCAGTTTATTCAAGTGTAGCTGCAGTGGCCAGTTGGTGGAAGAGTCAGGCTTAGAGTTCAGCATCGAAGTGAATTTTATTTTATTTTTTAAAGTTATTTTTTTATTTGGCTGCTCCAGGTCTTAGTTGCAGCATGTGGGCTTGAGTTTCCTGACCAGTGATTGAACTTGGGCCCCCTGCATTGGGAGCATAGAATCTTAGCCACTGGACCATCAGGGAAGTCCCCCTGGATGAATTTTAGCTCATGTCTGTGGTCCACTGGGAAGTAAGTTCAGCCAGTGCATGGAGAGAGAGCTCAGGTGTACACAAATATTAGGTGATTTGGGTGCATGGATATATCTCAGGGTGACTTTTTTGTTCCCTATGTTTCAGAAAACTGTTAAGCAAATGGTGGAGAAGACATATCTCCAGGTGCTTTGTACTCCTGTTCCTGAGGAGTTTCTGGACCAGAATGTTTTGTTTTTTCTCAGAAATACAAAAGGTATGTTTCCAGTGGGAGTGTGTGTGAGTGTGGGTGTGCATGCAAGTACATGTGTGTATGTCTGAGACTCTTAATTTTTACATGTTCTTGAGAAGATAGCTTTTTATCAGTACAGTCAATCCTCATTATTCACAGATTCTATATTTATAAATTTACCAACTCGCTCAAAATTTTTGTAACCCCAAATCAGTACTTTCAGTGGTTTCATCATCTTTGAAGGACATGTATGGAGTGGGGAAAATTTGAGTCACTAGCATGCATGGACCCAGCTGAGGTCAGGCAAGGCCATGCTCTGCCTTCTTATTGCATCCAACACTATAGATGAATGTCTTTATCGTGATCTATTTAGTGCCAGGGTTTTTGAGTTTTTGTGGGGCTTTGGCATGATTTCACTGTTTAAAATGTCTCCAAGGTGGAGTGCTGAAGCACTGGCTAGTACTCAGAGTGCAGGAAGGCTGGGATGTGCCTGATGGAGAAAACTCGTGTGTGATGTAAGCTTTGTTCACACGTGAGTGATGATGCTGTTGGCCGTGAGTCCAATGTTACTGAATCAGCAATTATGTTCAATAAGGTGTCTGAACAGAAACACACATAAGGTTGTACAGTAAGTCCCCTATGTACAAACGAGTTCTATTCCAAGAGCATGTTCGTAAGACCAATTTGTTCGTTAAGTCCAACAAGCGGGCGCAGGAGGGCCTAGAGGAGCTATCTCACGTTGAAGGTCAGGAAGGGCGGTGGTGAGGAGATACCCCTTGTCCAAGGTAAGGAGCAGCAGCTGCGCTTTGCTGGAGCAGCCATGAAGAGATACCCCATGCCCAAGGTAAGAGAAACCCAAGTAAGATGGTAGGTGTTGCAAAAGGGCATCAGAAGGCAGACACACTGAAACCATACTCACAGAAAACTAGTCAATCTAATCACACTAGGACCACAGCCTTGTCTAACTCAATGAAACTAAGCCATGCCCACAGGGCAACCCAAGACGGGCGGGTCATGGTGGAGAGGTCTGACAGAATGTGGTCCACTGGAGAAGGGAATGGCAAACCACTTCAGTATTCTTGCCTTGAGAACCCCATGAACAGTATGAAAAGGCAAAATGATAGGATACTGAAAAAGGAACTCCCCAGGTCAGTAGGTGCCCAATATGCTACTAGAGATCAGTGGAGAAATAACTCCAGAAAGAATGAAGGGATGGAGCCAAAGCAAAAACAATACCCAGTTGTGGATGTGACTGGTGATAGAAGCAAGGTCCGATGCTGTAAAGAGCAATATTGCATAGGAACCTGGAATGTCAGGTCCATGAATCAAGGCAAATTGGAAGTGGTCAAACAAGAGATGGCAAGAGTGAACGTTGACATTCTAGGAATCAGCGAACTAAAATGGACTGGATGGGTGAATTTAACTCAGATGACCATTATATCTACTACTGCAGGCAGGAATCCCTCAGAAGAAATAGAGTAGCCATCATGGTCAACAAAAGAGTCTGAAATGCAGTACTTGGATGCAATCTCAAAAATGACAGAATGATCTCTGTTCGTTTCCAAGGCAAACCAGTCAATATCACAGTAATCTGAGTCTATGCCCCAACCAGTAATGCTGAAGAAGCTGAAGTTGAATGGTTCTACAAGACCTACAAGACCTTTTAGAACTAACACCCAAAAAAGATGTCCTTTTCATTATAGGGGACTGGAATGCAAAAGTAGGAAGTCAGGAAACACTTGGAGTAACAGGCAAATTTGGCCTTGGAATGTGGAATGAAGCAGGGCAAAGACTAATAGAGTTTTGCCAAGAAAATGCATTGGTCATAGCAAACACCCTCTTCCAACAACACAAGAGAAGACTCTACACATGGACATCCCCAGATGGTCAACACCGAAATCAGATTGATTATATTCTTTGCAGCCAAAGATGGAGAAGCTCTATACAGTCAACAAAAACAAGACCGGGAGCTGACTGTGGCTCAGATCATGAACTCCTTATTACCAAATTCAGACTTAAATTGAAGAAAGTAGGGAAAACTGCTAGACCATTCAGGTATAACCTGAATCAAATCCCTTATGATTATACAGTGGAAGTGAGAAATAGACTTAAGGGACTAGATCTGATAGATAGAGTGCCTGATGAACTATGGAATGAGGTTTGTGACACTGTACAGGAGACAGGGATCAAGACCATCCCCATGGAAAAGAAATGCAAAAAAGCAAAATGGCTGTCTGGGGAGGCCTTACAAATAGCTGTGAAAAGAAGAGAGGTGAAAAGCAAAGGAGAAAAGGAAAAATACACCCATCTGAATGCAGAGTTCCAAAGAATAGCAAGAAGAGATAAGAAAGCCTTCTTCAGCGATCAATGCAAATATAGAGGAAAACAACAGAATGGGAAAGATTAGAGATCTCTTCAAGAAAATTAGAGATACCAAGGGAACATTTCATGGAAAGATGGGCTCCGATAAAGGACAGAAATGGTATGGAGCTAACAGAAGCAAAAGATATTAAGAAGAGGTGGCAAGAAAACACAGAAGAACTGTACAAAAAAGATCTTCATGACCCAGATAATCACAATGGTGTGATCACTCATCTAGAGCCAGACATCATGGAATGTGAAGTCAAGTGGGCCTTAGAAAGCATCACTACGAACAAAGCTAGTGGAGGTGATGGAATTCCAGTTGAGCTCTTTCAAATCCTGAATGATGATGCTGTGAAAGTGGTGCACTCAATATGCCAGCAAATTTGGAAAACTCAGCAGTGGCCACAGGACTGGAAAAGATCAGTTTTCATTCCAATCCCAAAGAAAGGCAATGCCAAAGAATGCTCAAACTACCGCACAAGTGCACTCATCTCACATGCTAGTAACTGCTAAGTCACTTCAGTCGTGTCTGACTCTGTGCGACCCCATAGATGGCAGCCCACCAGGCTCCCCCATCCCTGGAATTCTCCAGGCAAGAACACTGGAGTGGGTTGCCATGTCCTTCTCCAATGCATGAAAGTGAAAAGTGAAAATGAAGTCACTCAGTCGTGTCCGACCCTCAGTGACGCCGTGGACTGCAGCCTACCAGGCTCCTCCATCCATGGGATTTTCCAGGCAAGAGTACTGGAGTGGGGTGCCAATGCTAGTAAAGTAATGCTCAAAATTCTCCAAGCCAGGCTTCAGCAATACGTGAACCATGAACTTCCTGATGTTCAAGCTGGTTTTAGAAAAGGCAGAGGAACCGGAGATCAAATTGCCAACATCCGCTGGATCCTGGAAAAAGCAAGAGAGTTCCAGAAAAACATCTATTTCTGCTTTATTGACTATGCCAAAGCCTTTGACTGTGTGGATCACAATAGACTGTGGAAAATTCTGAAAGAGATGGGAATACCAGACCACCTGACCTGCCTCTTGAGAAATCTGTATGCAGGTCAGGAAGCATCAATAACCTCAGATATGCAGATGACACCACCCTTATGGCAGAAAGTGAAGAGGAACTCAAAAGCCTCTTGATGAAAGTAAAAGTGGAGAGTGAAAAAGTTGGCTTAACGCTCAACATTCAGAAAACTAAGATTATGGCATCCGGTCCCATCACTTTATGGGAAATAGATGGGGAAACAGTGGAAACAGTGTCAGACTTTATTTTTTCGGGCTCCAAAATCAGTGCAGATGGTGACTGCAGCCATGAAACTGAAAGATGCTTACTCCTTGGAATAAAAGTTATGACCAACCTAGATAGCATATTCAAAAGCAGAGACATTACTTTGCCAACTAAGGTCCGTCTAGTCAAGGCTATGGTTTTTCCTGTGGTCATGTATGGATGTGAGAGTTGGACTGTGAAAAAAGCTGAGCGCCAAAGAATTGATACTTTTGAACTGTGGTGTTGGAGAAGACTCTTGAGAGTCCCTTGGAGCAAGGAGATCCAACCAGTCCATTCTGAAGGAGATCAACCCTGGGATTTCCTTGGAAGGACTGATGCTAAAGCTGAAACTCCAGTACTTTGGCCACCTCATGCGAAGAGTTGACTCATTGGAAAAGACTCTGATGCTGGGAGGGATTGGGGGCAGGAGGAGAAGGGGACGACCGAGGATGAGATGGCTGGATGGCATCACTGACTCGATGGACATGAGTTTGAGTGAATTCCGGGAGTTGGTGATGGACAGGGAGGCCTGGCGTGCTGTGATTCATGGGGTCACAGAGTCAGATACGACTGAGCGACTGAACTGAGCTGAACTGGAGTCCAACAAATTTAGCCTAGGTACCCAACTGACATAATCAGCTATGTAATACTGTGCTGAGATAGGTTTATAATACTTTTCACACAAATAAGACATAAAAAGACAAACAAAAAATTAAAAAAATTCAATCTTATAACACCTTGAATACTATAGTACTACAGCTGGCATACAGGAGCTGGCATTGAGTGAAGAGGCAAGAAGAGTTACTGATGGAGGAAGGAGAGGGGTTGGGAGATGGTAGAGCTGAAGGTTCGTTAGCAATAGGAGATGGAGGATAAGCTGGAATTTTACTCACACCTGACGTTGATGGGACAGGTTCTTGTTTCTTGCTGGATTCAATCCTATCTATCCTCTTGAAAAAAGGATCCAGTGATGTTTGGGTAGTACTGTATCAGCTACATCACCCATGCTTTTTTTCATGCTTGCTTCTGGACATCCTGGGCTTGAAATAAAGATACAGTTCGACTGTCCACTATACAGTACACTATAGTGAAGTACGCAGCACACACGATGTTGCTTTTCTTTTCTTTTTTTGAACACTGATGGCCCTTTGGATCACGACCTCCTGCTAAGTTCTGAGTTTCTGTACTTTGTTCTTCCCAAATGAGAGGGAACATAACAAGGAGGAAAGATGACCAGCAGAGGCTTAGCATTAAACAGTTCTTGTTTGAGGAGGGGCCAATCTCAGCACAGTGCTTCCCTATTTAACAATAATCACAAGCCAGGAACAATAATCAGCCTTGGCCAGAGGGTATGGAATTTACCCCAATTTATTACTATTTACTCTCATCATATATATATATATATATTTTTTTTTTAAACAGGTATCTTTCATTGATGTCAAGCTTTCTCTTTCACACTTGGCTTTTACATAATTTCCCTTTAAAATAAATTTATTTCAGTAAAGAAGCATTTGATAGAAACCTATCAGGCAAAGAATAGTGTGCACATCTATACAGATGCAGGGAAAGGCATGCAGACTGAAGCTTGTGGTGTGTCCCAGTAAGACTCAGAGATTTGTCCCAGGGCAATTTGAAATGTTTACAGAGCTGATTGGTGGTGATTAATTTTTTGGTGGGGTGAGGTGGGGTGGGGTGGGGTGTAGTCGAGGGAGAGGGTGGGAGCGAATACGCATCAAAGAAAACCTGGCCGATTCCATGGTGACTCAGTGGTAAGGAATCTTTCTGCCAATGCAGGAGGCGTGAGTTCGATCCCTGGCCTGGGAAGATCCCACATGCCGCGGAGCAATTAAGCCTGTGTGCCACAACTCCTGAGCCTGTGCTCTAGAGCCCAGGAGCCCCAAGTATTGAGCCCACGTGCCTCAACTACTGAAACCTGCATGCCCTAGAGCCCATACTCCATATAAGAGGAGCCCCCACAACGAGAAGCACCAAAGGTAGAGAGCAGCCCCCTGCTCGTTGAAACTAGAGAAAAGCCTGTGTAGCAACAAAGACCCAGCACAGCCAAAAATAAGTGAATAAATAAAAGAAAACCTGGACAAGAGAGACTGTTTCCAAAAGTAATTAGCCTCCAATTAAAATAAATTTAAATTTAAAAAAATTTACATTATAAAAAAAAAAATCCATGACTTGGGAATTCCCTGGCAATCCAGTGGTTAGGTACTTGACGCTCTCACTGCTGGGGCCCAGGTTCAATCCCTGGTCGGGGAACTAAGATCCCACAAACTGTGCACTGGGGCCTTAAAAACCAAAAACAACAACGCTGGTCCCCCACCCTCGGCCCCTGAATGCTGTGACTTGAAAGGTACTTTGGTGATGAACTGGGGAGGGTTACTGGGAGTGGAGAAACAGACCAAGCAAAGAGTTCATCAAATGTTGCTAGAAAACCCAAAGTGTTTCTCTCCTTGTCAGGCTGTACACACTCCAACCAAATCAGTTCATCCACGTGGCCCTCAGGTGCCTCTTGTATGAACCTCTGAACCACTGTGTGCCCCTCAGCGTTTGTTTGTTTCCCAATGAGCACATATTCTGATCTGTGCCTGGATCATTCCTTTATATTATTGGAAGAGGAGCTGGTTCCCACACGCTTGGAAATGTTAGTTATGTCCACCTCCCTCCTCATCTCACTCCCCAAATCTGTTCCTGTCTAGAGACCATCTCTGAGGCAACTGACATGAAGGAAGCTATGGAAATTATGCCTGAAACGCTGGAGTATGGGATTATAAATTCACGTGTGCTTGCTTTCCTGAGGGATGTTATATCTCAGGTAAATATGGATGGAAAAAAGAATCTCAGCAGTTTTTACAAGTAAGGCCATCTGGGAATTCCCTGGTGTAAATCTGGGAATTCCAGTGGTTAGGACTTGGCACTTTGACTGTCAAGGGCACGAGTTCAGTCCCCGGTCAGGGAACTAAGATCCCACAAGCCGAGCAACTCAGCCAAAAAAAAATAATGAAAAGAGTAAGGCCATTTGATTCATTGATTCCATAAAGAGGTGGTTGGCAACTCTTAGGTTCCAGACACTGTCATGGGGTTTGTTGGTGGATCTGAGAGCAGGACAGATGACATCCTTGTGTTCTGGCTTATACTGGTGGAAAGACACCGAACATCAACACAAAACCAGGAAACTCTCAGGTAGTGATGGCTGGCTTGAGAAAACGAAATCCTAGCAATGTGATAGAGAGGGCTTCCTCGGTGACTCAGTGGTAGACGCTGCCTGCCAATGCAGGAGATGCGGGCTTGATCCCTGGGTCAGGAAGATCCCCTGGAGGAGGGCATGGCAACCCACTCCAGTATTCTTGCCTGGAGAATTCCACGGACAGAGGAGCCTGGTGGGCTACAGCCCATGGGGTTAGAGAGTCAGACACGACTTAGAGACTAGATACCAACAGGAACGTAATAGAAATGGCCTGTGTGAGTAGTGTGTGTTCAGGGGGTGGCGGTTAGGGAGACCTTGCTGGAGAGGTGACATCGGACTTTTAGACAACCAATTAAAAAAGCCCCTAAGCAGGCTAATTCACTAATGATAACCTATTAGGAAAATGTAATAGAGTGGGAGTGAGGTGGTCAGGAAAGACCCCCTCTGAAGCAGTGATACTGAATTGAGAGGTGGATGAGGTGAAGTCATCAGACAAGTGAGGGTCTGGAGGAAGAGGATCCTGGGCAGAGAAAACAGCATGTGCAAAGGTCCTGAGGTGGGAGCAGACTCTGTTTAGTCTATGAACAGAAGGATGAGCCGTGCAGCTGGAGCCTAGTGAGTGAAGTCTGGAAAGGAAAGTAGGTTTGGAGCATATGAATAAAATGATCTGGTTTGCATTTTTCTTCTCATCATTGTGTCTATAACATATTGCAGAGGCAAGAGCTTAAGGGACCAGTAGATCTAATAGCAGGCTATGGAAGCGTCTGAATGCTGGATGATAGGTGTTTAGGCTCCAGAGTTCAATCAGGGGAGGGAGTGGGAAGCAGACAGCATCAAGAATACGTTAGGGATGAAGCCAACAGGCGTTGCTGATGATTTGGATATGGAGGTTTAGGAAAGGAGCATCAAGAATGACTCCTAGGATTTGAGTTTGACCAACCAGGGGGATATTAGGGTCATTACTGAGATGGGGGGAATGGAAGGATCTGGAGAAAAAAAAAAAAAAACACCCAGACTCTGTTTTGCACATATTAAGCTTGAGATACCTTTTAGACATCCAAGATGAGGTGTGAGGCAGGATGAATGTCTAGAGATCAAGGGAGAACTCAAGGGATTCCAAATTTATATATTTTTATTCTATCTTTTTTTTTTGGCCATGCCAAAGCACCTTAGTTCCCTGAGCAGGGATTGAATCCAAGCCCCCTGCTTTGGGAGTGTGGAGTCTCCACCACTGGACCATCAGGGAAATCCTTCCAGCAAGTTTTTATTGAGCACCTACTGTATCCCATAGCTGTGATCACCATAGTCAAGGTCTGTATCTCACGGACCTTACATCCTAGTCAGGAAGATTCACATTAAGTGAGATCACTGAGAAAATACACAGTATGTTAGACCATGATAGGAGTTAAGGAGAAAGGCAAAGCTGGGAAGGGGGTTAGGAAATGTTGGCAGGTGGTAAAGATAGGACTTTTGAAATACTGGACAGGGTAACCAGGAAGACTTCAGTGTTCTCATTTGCTGGGACTCTTGCAGTTGCCTCCTGATAGATTTCCCTGCTTCTGCTCATGACCCTATACTATATTCTTCACATGTCAACCAGAGAGATTCTTTAAAATATGGGAGTCACCGACATGTTGTTGCTGTTATTTGTACTATCGCAATTCAGTTCAGTCGCTCAGTCGTGTCTGACTCTTTGTGACCCCATGGACTGCAGCACGCCAGGCTTCTCTGTCCATCATCAACTCCTGGAGCTTACTCAAACTCATGTCCATTGAGTCGGTGATGCCATCCAACCATCTTATTCTCTGTCATCCCCTTCTCCTCCTGCCTTCAATCTTTCCAAGCATCAGGGTCTTTTCCAATGAGTCAGTTCTTCACATCAGGTGGCCAAAGTATTGGAGTTTCAGCTTCAGCATCAGTCCTTCCAATGAATGTTCAGGACTGATCTCCTTTAGGATGGACTGGTTCGATCTCCTCACAGTCCAAGGGACTCTCAAGAGTATTCTTCAACACCACGGTTAAAAAGCATCAATTCTTTGGCACTCAGCTTTCTTTATGGTCCAACTCTCACATACTGAAAAAACCATAGCTTTGAGTAGATGGACCTTTGTTGGCAAAGTAATGTCTCTGCTTTTTAATATTCTGTCTAAGTTGGTCATATCTTTTCTTCCAAGGAGCAAGCGTCTTTTCTTGCTTCGTGATTTTGGAGCCCGAAAAAATACTCTCTCACTGTTTCCACTGTTTCCCCATCTATTTGCCATGAAGTGATGGGACCAGATGCCATGACCTTAGTTTTCTGAATGTTGAGTTTTAAGCCAGCTTTTTCACTCTCTTTCACTTTCGTCAAGAGGCTCTTTAGTTCTTCACTTTCTGCCATAAGGGTGGTGTCATCTGCGCATCTGAGGTTACTGATATTTCTCCTGGCAATCTTGATTCCAGCTTGCACTTCATCCAGCCTGGCATTTCTCATGATGTACTCCGCATATAAGTTAAATAAGTGGGGTGACAATAATGCAGCCTTGACGTACTCCTTTCCCAATTTGGAACCAGTCTGTTGTTCCATGTCCAGTTCTAACTGTTGTTTCTTGACCTGCATACAGATTTCTCAGGAGGCAGGTCGGGTGGTCTGGTATGCTCATCTCTTGAAGAATTTTCCACAGTTTGTTGTGATCCACACAGTCAAAGGCTTTGGTGTTGACAATAAAGCAGAAGTAGATGTTTTTCTGGAATTCTCTTGCTTTTCTATGATCCAATGAGTGTTGGCAATTTGATCTCTGGTTCCTCTGCCTTTTCTAAATCCAGCTTGAACACCTGCAAGTTCACGTACTGCTGAAGCCTGGCCTGGAGAATTTTGAGCATTACTTTGCTAGCGTGTGAGATGAGTGCCAGTTGTGTGGTAGTTTGAACATTCTTTGGCATTGCCCTTCTTTGGGATTGGAATGAAAACTGACTTTTTCCAGTCCTGTCGCCACTGCTGAGTTTTCCGAATTTGCTGACATGTAGAGTGCAGCACTTTCACAGCATCATCTTTTAGGATTTGAAATAGCTCAACTGGAATTCCTCTACTAGCTTTGTTCATAGTGATGCTTCCTAAGGCCCACTTGACTTCACATTCCAGGATGTCTGGCTCTAGGTGAGTGATCACACCATCGTGGTTATCTGGGTCATGAGCATCTTTTTGTATAATTCTTCTGTGTATTTTTGCCACCTCTTCTTAATATCTTCTGCTTCTGTTAGGTCCATACCATTTATATCCTTTATCGAGCCCATCTTTCCATGAAATATTCCCTTGGTATCTCTAATTTTCTTGAAAAGATCTCTAGTCCTTCCCATTCTGTTGTTTTCCTCTATTACTTTGCATTGATTGCTGAAGAAGGCTTTCTTATCTCTTCTTGCTATTCTCTGGAACTCTGCATTCAGATGCTTATATCTTTCCTTTTCTCCTTTGCTTTTCACCTCTCTTCTTTTCACAGCTATTTGTAAGGCCTCCCCAGACAGCCATTTTGCCTTTTTGCATTTCTTTTTCTTGGCGATGGTCTTGATTCCTGTCTCCTGTACAATATCACAAACTTCTGTCCATAGTTCCTCAGGCACTCTGTCTATCAGATCTAATCCCTTGAATCTATCTCTCACTTTCATTGTGTAATCGTAAGGGATTTGATTTAGGTCATACCTGAATGGTCTAGTGGTTTTCCCTACTTTCTTCAATTTAAGTCTGAATTTGGCAATACGGAGTTCATGATCTGAGCCACAGTCAGCTCCTGGTCTTGTTTTTGCTGACTGTATAGAGCTTTTCCATCTTTGGCTGCAAGGAATATAATCAATCTGATTTCGGTATTAACCATCTGGTGATGTCCATGTGTAGAGCCTTCTCCTGTGTTGTTGGAAGAGGGTGTTTGCTATGAGCAGTGCGTTCTCTTGGCAAAACTCTGTTAGTCTTTGCTCTGCTTCATTCTGTACCAAAGCCAAATTTGCCTGTTACTCCAGGTATCTCTTGACTTCCTACATTTGCATTCCAGTCCCCTATGATGAAGAGGATATCTTTTTGGGGTGTTAGTTCTAGAAGGTCTTGTAGGTCTTCATAGAACCATTCAACCTCATCTTCTTCAGCATTACTGGTTGGGGCATAGACTTGGATTACTATGATATTGAATAGTTTGCCTTGAAAACAGACAGAGATCATTCTGTCATTTTTGAGATTGCACCCAAGTACTGCATTTCAGACCCTTTTGTTAATTATAAGGGCTACACTTATAATTTCTTATAAGGGATTCTTGTAAGAATTCTTATAAGGGATTTCTTATTTCATTTCTTATAAGGGATTCTTGCTGGCAGTAGTATAAATAATGGTCATCTGAATTAAATTTGCCCATTCCAGTCCATTTTAGTTCACTGATTCCTAAAATGTCTATGTTCACTCTTGCCATCTCCTATTTGATCACTTCTAATTTACCTTGATTCATGGACCTAACATTCCAGGTGCCTATGTAAAATTGTTCTTTATAGCATCGAACTTTACTTCTATCACCGGTCACATCCACAACTGGGTGTTGTTTTCGATTTGACTCTGTCTCTTCATTCTTTCTGGAGTTATTTCTCCACTGATCTCCAGTAGCATACTGGGCACCTACTGACCCGGGCAGTTCATCTTTCAGTGTCATATCTTTTTGCCTTTTCATACCATTCATGGGATTCTCAAGGCAAGACTACTGAAGTGGCTTGCCATTCCTTTTTCCAGTGGACCATGTTTTGTCTCTATTAGGGTACAAATACATTCAAAGCCAGAGGCAACTTAAGTGCATGAATTATTGAATATGATGTTGTGTGATTTGTTTCTTTTTAAAACATTTTTTATTGGGTTACAGTTGACTTAAAACATTACATTTGATTCTGCTGTACAGCAAAGTGCCTCAGTTATATAGATACATATATCCACTCTTTTTTTTATATTCTTTCCCCATATAACTCACTACAGAGCTCTGAGCAGATTTCCCTGTGCTATATAGTAGGTCCTTATTAGTTATCTATTTTATATATAGTAGTGCATGAATGCCAATCCCAGTCTCCCATTTTTTAAATGTATCCCTCCCCTGCTCCCTGCATTCCTCCCTGGTAACCGTAAGTTTGTTTTCTACATCTGTGACTTTTCTTCTGTTTTCAAGGGCATTTGTACTCAGCCATAAAAAAGAACAAAATAATGCCATAGGCAGCAACTTGAAATGGACCTTGAAATTGTCCTACTGAGTGAAGGAAATCAGACAGAAAAGGCAGCTATCATATGATATCGCATATATGTGGAACCTATATGTGGCACAAATGATTTGATTCTTAAACTTGGCTTTTCAGGTTTTCTTGCCAGCCTTGTCCTTCAGTCAGCACAAGGATGCCAACCTGGGACTCACATCTGGAGAAGTCTTAGACTCTTTTGATTATGATATAGACCTGCCTAGCATGCCTGGAGAAGCAATAGAATATCACAGCATTCAGTTAATACGAGATGAATTTTTAATGAACATCCAGAAATTTGCAAGTAGTATTCAAAGAACAATGCAGCAACTTGAAGGTAAGGCTTCAGTTTTTCTCCTTGGTTAAGCACGATGTTTCCATTAAGAAGAATTTACTTTTGGACACAATGGGGGATGGAGAGGTGGGATGATCTGAGAGAGTATCATTGACACATATATGTGACCGTGTGTAAAACAGAGAGCCAGTGGGAGTTTGATGTATGATGCAGGGAACCCCAAACTGGTGCTCTGTGACAACCTAGAGGTGTGGGATGAGGAGGGAGGAGAGGAGGGGTTCAAGAGAAGGGGATATATATATATATACACACACACACACACACACACCTATGGCTGATTCATGTTGATGTATGACAGAGGCCATCACAATATTTTTATTATCTTGTAATTTAAAAAAAAATCCTAAAAAGAAGAAGAATTAAGAGTACAGGAGATTTTTTGGTTTTAATTCATGATTGTTCTTTTTACCTGCTCCTGATGTGAAAGACACAGAGCTGGTCTTTGTAAGAAACATAAAGAATGACGAATGACAAATCCTTGCCTTCAAGGATTTTATAATCCAGGGCCCAAGGAACTATGGCAGAAAAAGTAACTTGAGATAGATATTAGGGTCCTTAGGGCTTGGAAAAGTGAGACCCTTTGGGAGAAGTGGTGAGGAAATCAAAGAGGACTTCCTGGAGGTGGCAGCATTTGACCTCATCTGAAATGATGAGGAATGCATTGGTAGGTGGAATTGGGGAGCAAGGGCATTTCAGTCAGGGAGAATGTGGACCTTTGTGAGGTTCTTTTTGTATTCATGTTGCTAAGCACTCTATGAGATTCAGTGTGCTAAGCACTCTGTATTTTCAGTCTGAAGATCTAGCCTTTTAGTATGAAAAACTCTCTTGATAATTTCCTCCACTATTTGTCTGTTTCCTTTTGCTAATATTCCTATTGGGTGTGTTCTGCTGATTCTGTCACTTATCTTTTCACTTGTGTTTTCCATCTCTTTGTCTGTGTATTCTACACAGACAATGAGTTCCTAAAGAGTGCCTAAAGAGTTCCTCAACTTTTACCTTCACAACTTTTGATTAGACTTTCACTTATTCTGTGACTGTACCTTTTCCATAGCATTCTGTTCTTGTTTGATGGATGCTATATTGTCTCAAATCTCTAATAGTTGGAATTAAAACTCCCCCCACCCCCATCTTTTCTTTCATCTCAGTGTCCTCTGAAGTCATTGTTGCTGACTTATCTTGGATTGTCTGTTTCATGCTGGAGACGTTCTCGAACATCTATTGAGATCTGGTTGCTTGTTCAGTTTTTAAATTGACATTAGGTTGTAAACTCAGGAATTCTTATTAATAAATAGCTAAATCATTTTGATAGAGCTTGATGCTGCTACGGTGATGTAATTGTCTAAAATGTTTTAGGGACTTCCCTGGTGGTCCAGTGGTTAAAAATCTTCCTTCCAATGGAGGGGATGAAGGTTTGATCCCTGGTTGGGGAAATAAGATCCCACATGCTGGGCAGGGGTGGCAACTAAGCTTGCATGCTGTAACCGCTTAGCCTACACTCTAAAGCCTGTGCGCCACAAGGAAGATTCCACGTCCTGCAACTATAAGACCTGATGCAGCCAAATAAATAAATAAAATGTTTTAGTACATTCTAATGAAAGAAAGTGATATATAGGAATATGTGGATCGTGATGTACCAGGCTATATACTCTTGTGTGGAGAGAAGATCCAGAATTACCTTGAAGATTATTGTCTGTAACCATTTCCTCCAAACTACTGACTGACTGTCCATTTTTATTCTACTAGGTGAGATCAAGTTAGAAATGCCAAGCATCAGCGTAGCGGGAGAGGTGTCTGATCTGGCAGCTGACCCAGAAATAGTTGAAATTTTGGAGCAATGTGTGATAAACTGGTTGAATCAGATATCTACAGCCCTTGAGGGCCAGATGAAAAAGACACCACAGGTAACGTGTGCAGATCCCTAATCCAGTTCATGCTTGCCATCCTGAGAAAGAGCCAAGAGTCTTGGAATCTGGGTGATCTAGCCTCTTTTCTTACTGTTTTGTGACCTTCTTAAAAATATTAAAGTAAACATACCTGAGATGTCATTCTTGGGCTTTCTAAGGTTAGTGTGCTACCAGATGACTCCCTGATATTGATAAAGATAATACTATATATCAGTCAGGATGTTTGAGCTGAAAGAAAAAAACAACAACAACCAGCAAATCTAACTCAGCTGGCTTAAGCAAGAAAGAGGATTTATTGGCTCATTGAAAAGTCCAGAGGGCAATGCTGGTTTCAGGTACAGTTTGATCAGGACTCTGGCAATCTAGCTGGGTTTCTCTGTAAATTTCTTGGTTCTAGTCTCCTCTCTGAGTGGGATTCCTCCTCGGGCTGGTCTCCTTCATAGTGACAACTTGCAGCAGTTTCTGACTCCACATCCCCACACCACTGTGTCCAGAGAAAGATGGAGTGTCTAGCGTTGCCACCTAGAGTCCTGAGATACCCTCTGATTGGACCGTCCTAGATCAGGTGTCCGCCCCTGAAGTCCTTGCATGGGTTCGCTCCTAAATATAGAGCCTTTTGGAAGAGGGGCATGGATGCTGGAGGAGCAACCACAGTGTCCATTCCCCACTAATGATGATGATCGTGTGCTCATCGCAGGGTAATGGTCCGCTGGCTGAGATTGAATTCTGGCGGGAAAGAAATGCCACCCTAAGTGCTCTGCATGAACAAACAAAGCTTCCAATAGTCAGAAAAGTCTTGGAAGTGATGAAGGAGTCAGATTCGTTGCTTGTGGCCAACTTGCAGCCCGTCTTAACTGAATTGTTCAAGTTCCACATGGAGGCCTCAGACAACGTGCGGTTTCTTTCCACAGTGGAACGTCATTTCAAGGTAGGCTGGGTGCACTGCACTTTGGAAAGTCAGCCACACAGATTTAACTTCTGTTTATTCAGCATTTTAAAAAATTGCAGTAAAATATATATAACATAATATTTATTATTGAAACCACTTGTAAGAGTAAGTTTGGTAACATTCAATACATACCCAGTGCTAGGTACCCATCATCACCTCCTATATGCAAAACTTTTTCACTGTGCCCAGCATAAACTCAACATCCCTTAAACCACAACTCCGATTTCCCCCTACTCTATTCTAATTTCCAACTCTATGAATTTGCCTGTTCTAGGAATTTCATAGAAATGGAACCGTACCCTATTTGTCCTTCTGTGTATGGTTTATTTCACTCAACATAATGTTTTCTTTCCTTCTCTTTTTTTGTATTTGACTGCACTGGGTCTTAGTTGCAGCATGTGGGATCTAGTTTCTTGATCAGGGATCAAACCCAGGTCCCCTGCTTAGGGAGCTCGGAGTCTTGGCCATTGGACCACCAGTGAAGTCCCAACATAATGTTTTCACCATTCATCCATGCTATAGTATATGTCCGAATCTCATTCCTTTTTAAGGCTCAGTAATTTTCCACTGTATACACCACATTTTGCTTATCCATTCTTCTGTTGATGGACTTTTGGGTTGTTTCCCACCTTTTGGCTATTGTGAAGAATGCTGCTATGAATCTGGGTGTACAGATATTTGTTTGAGTCTCTGCTTTCAATTCGTTTGAGCATATACCCAGGAGTAGAATTATTGGGTCATACGACAATTCTGTGTTTTCAAAAAAACATTTCTTTATTTACGGCTGTGTCGGGTCTTAGTTGCAGCACATGGGGGGTAGGGGGGGTCTTCACTGTGGCTTGTCGGCTCCTTAGTTGGGGTGCAGAGGCTAAGTTGCCCCAGTGCATGTGGGATCTTACTTCCCTGACCAGGAATGGAGCCCATGTCCCCTGCATTGAAAGGCAGACTCTTAACCACTGGACCGCTAGGGAAGTCCCAATATTTCTATATTTAACTGTCCATGAACATTTTATATTTAGCTCTTTTCCACAGTGAGCACACCATTTTATTACATTCCCACCACAAGTGTAATTTCCTTTTTCACAGTTCCTCTCCCCTCTGATTTATCATGCACACAGTACAGTATTCCAAGGCCAGGAGTCAGTATTATTGTTCTAGTGATGAGGCCAGTAAGAGTCCTGTTGTGTGGTTGAGGGGGTTCTCTGTGTGTGGTGAAGTACTGTGAATGTGTTGACCCCAGTCCTGAATATTCCGCAGCTGCATACGCAACCTCACTGAGCCTGTTTCCTTCTCTGGAAAACTGAGCTCATGAGAGAACCTACCTCGAACGGTGGCTGGAAGGTTCAAGTTAACTTATGCATGCGGAGAACATAGTATGTCAGGAGCAGCGTCAGGGATCAACAGCATCAGCGCACAACAGCAGCACAAGTGGCGCCTGGATAAGGATCTAGGTGGCCCCTGTAAGCGGTCAAACAACTGGTCAAATCCGAGGGCTTGAGGTCCAAGTGGAGTCTGCCTCTAAATTGATGTTGGTGATAACGTTTCCTTGCTTGAAATTTATTTGTCATCTCTGCAGAGCAAGTGGCTTGCAAAGACCAGTGAAAGGCCAGCTTATATCACTCATGTAATTGCTTTTGTGGTTTTTTGCCATCCCTTTGTGACTCTGAAACTTACTTTTCTTTAAGTTAACTTTAGATTTATTCATATATTTTTGTGTGGGTAATATAGAGTCATCTTAAACAATCAAGCCTGTGCAGGTATTGGTTTGATATAACAGTTATTTCTAATGTACACTAAAGTAAGTATATATTTTCTCTTTCTTAAGTTTTCAGCAAATATTTAGAAAACTAGAAATGAAGTTAATAGAAGAAATCAAGATCAGATGGTAGCAAAACATTTCATGCATTAACAATCTTGAAAGTTCCTTAAAATAAGTATATATTTTTTCCTTAAAATAAATATATTTTTTAAAAGTTCTGTTGTCAAAAATCATCTTACTTCTTGCCAAAGGACGCATACCCTGGAAAACACTGGCACTGGATAAAATTACTTCTAATGCCAACTTTGATTCACTCAGTGGCACTCCTGCCACTAAATATAGAATAATTACATATGTATACACACATCCATACTCCATATATATATCTGCAAATTGCTTTACTTATTTTAATTGTAAATCTCATCTTTCCATGTCAGTGCATACAGACCTACCTATTTCAAACTTCTTTTGTTTGTTAAACACTTTCTTCCATGATAAGAACTTTTTTTTTTTTTATTAAGAATGTCCTACACTATTAGTGGGAATGTAAGCTGGTGCAGCCACTGTGGAAAATAGTATTCCCTGGGTTGGGAAGATCTCCTGGAGAAGGGAATGGCAACCCACTCCAGTATTCTTGCCACCCCCCCGCCCCCCCCCCCCCCCACTAAAAAAAGGGGCTCAAAGAAATATGGGCTTCCCTAGTGGCTCAGAGGTTAAAGTGTCTGCCTCCAATGAGGGAGACCCGGGTTCGATCCCTGGGTCGGGAAGATCCCCTGGAGAAGGAAATGGTAACCCACTCCAGTATTCTTGCCTGGAGAATACCATGGATGGAGAAGCCTGGTAGGCTACAGTCCATGGGGTCTCAAAGAGTTGGACATGACTGAGTGACTTCACTTTCACTTTTCCTCAGAAAACCAAAAATAGAATTACTATATGATCCAGCTATCTCACTCCTGGGCATATAGCCAGACAAGACTCTAATTCAAAAAAACACATGCACCCCTATGTTGTTAGCAACACCGTGTACAGTAGCCAACACACGGAAGCAACCTAAATGTCCATCAACAGATGAATGGATAAAGAAGTGTTACATGTATACAATGAAATATCACTCAGCCAGAAAAAGGACGAAATAATGCCATTTGCAACAACATGGATGCAACCAGAGATTATTACACTAAGTGAAGTAAGTCAGAAAGAGAAAGACAAATACTGTATTATATCACTTGTATGTGGAATCCAAAATATGACAGAAATGAACCTATCTATGGAACAGAAACAAGAATCAGGGACATAGAGAACAGACGGTGGTTGCCAAGAGGGAGGCAGGTGGGAGAAGGTAGGAGTGGGAGGTTGGGGCTGGCAGATGCAAACTGCTAAGTGTACTATAGATTGGGGAAACAACAAGGTCCTACCGTATTGTACAGGGAATAATATTCAATATCCTGTGGTAAGCCATCATGGAAAAGAATATGAAAAAGAATGAAAAAAGATGTTTTTAAATTGAGAGACCTGCAGCAGGAGCATGTTTTTTCCCCCCAAAGTAATAAAATCCAGAAATACATTTAATAACTGGATTGGCCAAAAAGTTCATTTGAGTATTTCCGTACCATCTTAAAATATCTTTTAAATTAAAAAAATGGAAACTTCCTGTACACTGCTTCTTCTCTTACACCGTTTGCCCTGAGACTGAGCCAGCTTGCCTTGCTCTTTCGTTTGCACCCACCTCTCTGGTTAGAACATAACACATGGATCTAGCTTTCACGTTGTCTTGGAAACAATCCCCTCCATGATGAGCGCCCTGAGGATGGTGTGGATCATCTCCCGCCACTACAACAAAGACGAGAGGATGATTCCGCTCATGGAGCGCATTGCCTGGGAGATTGCCGAGAGAGTTTGCAAAGTGGTGAATCTGCGGACTTTGTTCAAGTAAGACCGGGCGGCGCTATGTGTTTCTTAAGCTCTTAAACAGCTTTGTGTGTGTGCTAAGTGTCGTGTCCCACTCTTTGCGACCCCACGGATTGTAGCCCACCAGGCTCCTCTGTCTATGGAATTCTCCAGGCGAGAATACTGGAGTCGGTTGCCATGCCCTCCTCCAGGGGATCTTCCCAACCCAGGGATCAAACCCTCATCTCTTTGTGTCTCCAGGATTGGCAGGAGGGTTCTTTGCCACTAGCACCACCTGGGAGGTCCTAAACAGCTGTATCAAAACATAATTCATACACTGTACAAATCACCCATTTAAAACATACAATTGAATGCTTTTAGGACAAAGTTGGTGAGAAAGTTCGTTCAGGTTTTTCCAGCAGATGTAATGGAAAAACCCCAATGACCTTTTTGGCCAGCCCAATAGATTCAGAGTTGTGCATCCATAGTCATCAGTGATTTTAGAAAGTTTCCTTCATCCCAGAAAGAAACCCTGGGCCCTTTAGCTGCCTCTCCCCCTCCCCTCTCCCCTCCTAACCCTGAGCAACCACTGATCTACTTTCTGTGGACTTGCCTCTTCTAAACATTCATGCAAATGGAGTCAGACAACTTATGGTCTTTTATGACTGGCTCCTCCCACTCAGCATCATGTTTTCATGGTTCCTCCATGGTGTAGCCTGTATCGGTGCTTCATTCCTTTTTATGGCCAAAGAATACTCTACTTGTGTGGATTAATCAGGACCATCTTCTTTAATTAGGGGCTTCCCTATTGGCTCAGACAGTAAAGAATCTGCCTGCAGTTCAGGAGACCTGGGTTTAATCCCTGGGTCGGGAAGATCCCCTGGAGGAGGAAATGGCAACCCACTCCAGTATTCTTGCCTGGAGAATTCTATGGACAGAGGAGCATGGTGGATACAGTCTACGGGGTCGCAAATTATCCTCGGAGAGACCGAGGCACGTGGTCTGAAGGAACCTCACTCCTGGACCTTGGATCCCCTCAGGTGGAATAGCCTCTGAGGATCAAATCTGGAGGGAGACACCGATCTTTTTTTTTTTTTTTAACTCTCTCTCTCTTGGCTGAGCTGCATGCAGGATCTTAGTTCCCCAACCAGGGATTGAACCCGTGCCCCCTGCAGAAGTGCAGAGTCCTAACCAGAGGGTCAGAGAATTCGCTCTCTCTTTTTTACTTTCTTAAAAAATAATCTATATAAGTGAAGTAGGTACCAAAATCTCAGCACTATCATTTTGCCTCCAGTGTTACAGTCCCCTCCCCCCTCCCCCTGTGGACCCAAGGCCATCAGCTTCCCTTCAAGCTCAAACAGAAAACTTATTGGGTAAACCACAGCTTTGCCCATTAGGGGGCAGCTGCGGTGAAGGTCAACCTAGGGCGGTGGCTTGGAATCCTGCCCACACCGCTGCAAATCTCTTTGCTGCAAATTTCTTGGCGGAACAGTCTCTTGCCTGGGAAGCTTTTTGCGATGAGGCTATGTCATCAGAGAGGCTCAGCTCCTTGCTTAGGATTGTCCCCTTAGAACCTGCCCCTCCCCACCAGGGAGCAGGCATCTCTGCCCTCCTGCCCATCATGGTGTCTCTTTGCTTCCCAGAGAAAACCGAACGAGCGCACAGCACAAGACCTTGGAGGCCAGGAACACCCTCAACATGTGGAAAAAGGCCTATTTCGACACCCGGGCCAAGATCGAGGCTTCGGGGAGAGAAGCTCGGTGGGAGTTTGATCGGAAACGGCTGTTCGAGAGAACGGATTACATGGCCACCATCTGCCAGGACCTCTATGACATCCTGCAGGTAGGGAGGCTGGGTCTTCAGTGCACGCGAAAGCGGTCAGATCTGGGATTTGCTCCATGGAAGGCAGTTTGGCTTTTTGACGATGTGGATCTCCCCGTGTCAGTTGGGAGCAGGGAGGTCGGGAAGGTCTGGCCAGGACAGATGCCTGCAGAGCAGACAGAATGTTCCAGAATGTCCCAAAGCACACCTGACCTTTGCAACTTTCCCTTCAGTTTTGTGACATTGCTCTACCCGTCTCCCCCACATTTTTTTTTTTTTATGCCCACAGTGCTCAGCTTGCAGGATCTTATTTTCCCAACCAGAGATGGAACCTGGGCCCTTGGCAGTGAAATTGCAGAATCTTAACCACTGGACTGCCAGTGGTTTTCCTTGGTTTTCTTGTTTTAAACATTTGTTTTAGAAAATTGAAATGTAGTTGATGTACATTATATAGGTTACAGTTATACAGTAGGATTCACAGTATTAAAGGTTATACTCTA
Organism: Budorcas taxicolor; assembly: GCF_023091745.1. Classification (NCBI taxonomy): domain Eukaryota; kingdom Metazoa; phylum Chordata; class Mammalia; order Artiodactyla; family Bovidae; genus Budorcas; species Budorcas taxicolor. The sequence goes on along the minus strand of NC_068926.1, from coordinate 52,002,186 downwards.
TTTGTGATTATTATGAAATATTAGAAGCCAGCTCTGCTTCAAAGAGAGAAGGTGGCCTCCCTGAGCTGTCACTGTCCTTGTTTACTCATCGAGGCTGCAACATGATGACTAGTACTGGCTCTGAGTCTCCCTGAGCTCCTGCACGTCACGGCTCTGCTAGGAGTCTCTGCTCACGGGGCCTCACATGGTGCCTGTCAATGGGGTGTTGTGGACAGCCCACACCCAGCTTTGGCCTATCTCCTCTGCTCACACACATGCGTGATTGCCTCCTCCTCAGACTTCATTTACAAAACACAAGCTCAGAGATAAAGTGATCGAGAATTTCAGGATGGTGATAGCAGAGCCTTCAATCCAGCCCAGAGCCCTCTGGAGGCTGGGGCCCTGTGCGCCTGCCTGAGTCCCACACGTATGAAGCCTGCCCTGTATGTACATCATCTCTGCCTCATGGAGCTCACAGTCTAGTGGAAGAGAAAGAGGGTGGACGTGCTAATCACATGGAGGGGCTTCTCTGGTGGTCCACTGGTTAAGACTGCGTTCCAGCGCTTGGGGTGTGGGTTCTGTCCCCGGTTGGGGAGTTAAGATCCCACGTGGTTCTCCGGCGAAAGAAACCAAAAACATAAAACAGAAGCAGTAATGTAACAAATTCAATAATGACTTTAAAAATGATCCACCGCGAAAAATTCTTATGAGAGGAAAAAAATCACTCAGATCCATAGCTATAGCTGAGATGACTGCTAAGAAAGGGGAATAGAGGGGGCTCTGGAAGTGTGTGTAGGGGCCTGAAAGTGAAAGTGTTAGTCACACAGTCATGTCCGACTCTTTTCGACCCCATGGACTGTGTAGTCCACCAGGCTCCTCTGTCCGTGGAATTCTCCAGGCAAGAATACTGGAGTGGGTTGCTGTGCCCTTCTCCAGGGGATCTTCCCGACCCAGGGATTGAACCCAGGTCTCTCGCATTGCAGGCAGATTCTTTACTGTTTGAGTTACCCATGTAGGGGCCTACCCTGTTCTAAAGGGTCAGACAAAATGAAGGCATATTTAATGATGAGTAGTAGGTACCTGGGCTTTCCCAGGTGGCAGTAGTGATAAAAAAAAATCTGCCTTTCCATGCAGGAGACGTAAGAGATGTGGGTTTGGTCCCTGGGTAGGGAAGATCCCCTGGAGAATGGAATGGCAACCCACTCCAGTATCCTTGCCTGGAGAATCTCATGGACAGAGAAGCCTGGTGGGCTACAGTCCACGGGATCACAAAGAGTCAAACATGACTGAAGTGACTTAACACACATGCACACACAGTAGGTATCTAGACATTTTACACTGTGTGTGCAAAGGCCCTGAGACAGAAAGGAACATGCATCAGAAAGAGGCCTGGAGTGACTGTAAGGCAACAGGGGACGAGCATGATGGGAAGGGATAGAAAGAGGGGGTAGGGTCCTGAGCCTGAAAACTTTGACAACTGTGTCAGGACATCTGGGACTGGTCCTTTGTGCAGTGGGTAACCCAAGGGCTTAGACTGAGAGGAAGTTACCTGTGTGACACAATCCATTTATTAATAACATCAGAAGCATCATTAGCAAACCGAATGGTCACCTCCCTCGTTTTGTTTGATTGGACAGGTCGTGGAGGAATTCTACAACATATTTGGTCCAGAGCTGAAAGCAGTGACTGGGGATCCCAAGCGCATCGATGATGTTCTGTGCAGGGTGGATGGCCTGGTCACCCCCATGGAAAACCTGACCTTTGACCCCTTTAGCATCAAGTGCTCCCAGTACTGGAAATACGTGATGGACGACTTCAAGATTGAAGTCCTGGCAAGTAACACATCCTTCGATTTGGCCTTGGAAGTGGATACTGTGATTCTGTTGGGTTATTTAGTTATGTTTAGGGTGTTTTCTTTTTTTTCCAAATCATAAAAAGGGATCCCTGCTTTTTTGATGAAAAATGATAACAGTGCAGAAGAGCATAAGGTGGAAATGAACATTTCTCAATGTCCTCCGTCCCCACTCCTACTCCCCAGGCGGAATGGGTTTACCTGAACTATCTCTGCTATTGTGTCCTCTCCCATTTCTTTGTCTATATGAGCTTATATTTTTAAAATTTCCTTTTCCATAATTTTGACTAGTGGAAGGGAGAGAGCAGAAAACTGATCCAGCGGCTGGTCTGCTATTTTTATTTGGACCTCAGCCTCCACTAAGGGAAGTCCTGGTGGCTCAGATAGTAAAGAATCTGCCTGCAATGCAGGAGGCCCAGGTTCAATCCCTGGGTTGGGAAGATCCTCAGGAGAAGGGAATGGCAACCCACTCCAGTGTTCTTGTCTGAAGAATTCAATGGACACAGGAGCCTGGTTGGTTACAGTTCCTGGGGTTGCAAAGAGTTGTACCTACCTATACTGTAGCTAACACAGTATAGCTTCCACTAAAGTACAGTGGAAATCCTTCTCAAGGTACCGATTTGGTTTGTTTTGCTTCGTTCTTGACATTTTGCTTTTTGTGGGATAATTACAGGGTCCTAAGGGTTTTTTTCTTGGCTTTTTTGTTTTTGTTTGTTTTTGGCAGGTTATTGAGAAAGAAGCAAAAAATTTTATTGACGAATCTTTTAAGACACTTCGATCAGCTGAAGCAGCATTTGATATGCTTTTAAAATTTAAACACATTCGTTCACGGGAGGCCATTAATCGACAAATGATGATGAAATTTAATGATATCCTTGCACAGTATTGTAAAGAGGTAACTGAAAAAAAATCCGTGGCTGTTGTAGCAGTGAAAATACACTTGGCAAAGTGTAAGCAATTGGACCACACTGTTGTCTTTCTCATCTAAATTCAGAGAAACTGTGGAATTTCCCCCAAATAGCATGTCGTATAACCAAAACAGGTAGCCAAAAGGAAGTGGGTTTGTTTATTTAGTGGAGAAATTCAGTAGGAACTTATGAAGTACAATATTCTATGCCATCAATCTTATATGCCATTACATTGTGATGGGCCCTGAGTGAATAGTCATAGTAATAATGGTAGTAACAAGAGTGTAGTAGTGTGAAGGTCATGTGTATGTTCATATACACATTCCTGTTGTAAGGAGACTCATTATACATTGGACCCACCTAGATAATCCAGGATCATCTCTTTATTTTAAGGTCAGCTAATTGGCAACCTTAACTCCATCTACTACCTAATTCCTCCTTATCATATAATGTATTCACAAATTCTGGAGATCAAGACCATTATTGGGGCAGATCTTGTTTTGCTTCTGACAGCTAATTATTCACATGAGAGTGTGACAGGCTTATTTATGCATTTTTAATTTGTCCTTTCTATTGGAGTATAATTGCTTTACAATGTTCTGTTAGTTGCTGCTCTACAGCGATGTGAATCACTTATAGGTATACATATGAATATATCCCTTCCCTGTTGATCCTTCCCCCCTCCTCCCACGCCACCCCTCCTGGTCATCACAGAGCACCACACTGAGCTACCTGTGCTGCCCAGTAGCTTCCCACTAGCTGTCTATTTTATACACGGTGGAGGTCAGTGCATCCCCCGCTCCCCTCTCCTTGCTGTGTTCACATGGCCGTGCTCTACATCTGCGTCTCTATTCCTGCCCTGCAAATAGATTCATCTGTACCCTTTTTCTAGATTCCATATACGTGCATTAACATACGATATTTGTTTTCCTCTTTCTCACTTCATGTATGAGAGACTCTAGGTCCATCCACATGACTTACAAATGACCCAATTTCATTCCTTTTCATGGCTGAGTAATATTCCATTGTACATATGTACCACAACTTCATTATGCATTCATCCGTTGATGGATATTTAGGTTGCTTCCATGTCCTGGCTATTGTAAACAGCACTGCAATGGATATTGGGGTATGTGTGTCTTTTTGAATTATGGTTGCAAAATTTTATTTTAAAGTGCAAGCCCAGGTCATATGATTCAGCAGTTCCATTTTGTGCATATACACAAATAATTGAAAGCAGAGTCTCGAAGAGATATTTGAACACTGATGTTCATGGCAGCACTATTCACAACCACCAAAACCTGGAAATAACCCAAGGGTCCATTGATAGACCAGTGGATAAACAAAGTGTGGTATATCTGTACAGTGGAATATTATTCAGCTTTAAAAAGGAAGGAAATTCTGCCATGTGCTTCTAATACGACCTGAATGAACCTTGAGGGCTTTAAAATAAACCAATCATAAAAAGACAAATACTCTATGAGTCTATTTACATGAGGTACTTGGAGTAGTCAAAGTCATAAAGACAAAGTAGAAAGGTGGTTTATAGGAGCCAGGGGAGAGGGAAGTGGGGCATTACTGTGTTTCATGGGTACCCAGAGTTTCAACTTTTCAAGATGAAAGAAGTTCTGGAGATGGATGGTGATGATGGATGCACAACAGCATTTTATTGTTGTTCAGTCACCAAGTTGTATCAGCATGAATGTACTTAATTCCACTGAAATGGACACTGAAAAATGGTTGAGATGGTGAATTTTGTCATGCCTATTGTACCACATTTAGAAAAATATTACATGATAAACAGTTATAAAACCTCAGTGACATGTACACACACACACACACACACACACACACACATACAATGCAGGAGGCCTGGCCACCTGTCATGTCTGGAACAGATTTCAAAATTTCCATGGGAAATTCCCTGGCGATCTGGTGGTTAAGATTCTGTGCTTTCACTGCCGAGGGCCTGGGTTCGATTCCTAGCTGGGGAACTAATATCCCACAAGCCACATGGCAAGGCCAAAAAATGGTCCACTGAATGATTATACACAGTTTGTAAGTACAAGGCAGTCTGGATCATTGCATATGTTAAACCAAACCAAAAATTCCTGTAGACTATAAGAAAAAGCAGTAGAGACTAAGTAGTAAAAGCACTATTCTGTACCTTTAAGTATTTCTTGATATTCCACGTTCATTTCTTTAAAGATACAAACCTCAAGTTCAATCTTGTCTTGGCTCGCACGCTGATATGGCTCGCTTATGGAATATGTCTGATTGCTTTGCAGATTGACATAGTTAACAAAATCTTTGTCCAGAACCTCGACAACCCCCCGTTGTATAAGAACCATCCCCCGGTAGCAGGTGCAATCTACTGGGAACGGTCCCTGTTCTTCCGGATTAAGCACACCATCCTCAGATTTCAAGAAGTAGAGGAGATCCTGGACAGTGATGGAGGAAGAGAAGTACGTTATGTCTGCTGCAACGGGCCTGTTTTGAGTTTCGCGTTTTAAAAAATCATTCATTTATTTAGGCTGCTCTGAGTCTTGAGTGAGTGCTGCACGTGGGCTTTCTCTAGTTGTGGCGAGCGGGGGCTGCTCTCTGTTTGTGGTGCATGGATTTATTGCGGTGGTGCCCGTTGTTGCGGAACACGGGCTCCAGGGCATGCAGGCTCCAGTAGCTGCGGAGTGCAGGCTCAGTAGTTGTGGCACACGGGCTTAGTTGCCCCCAAGGCATGTGAGATCTTAGTTCCCTGTCCAAGGATCAAACCCATATGGCCTGCATTGGAAGGTGGATTCTTAACCACTGGACCATCAGGGAAGTCCTGTATTTCACGGTTTAATAGTAGATGGGTAGCCTTGAGTATGCCCAGGTGGCTCCTTCAATCCAGGTGACCCCCGAGCATGAGCTGGCCATACAGAGTTGCCTGCATGAGAAGCAGCTCAATTTCAAATCCATGCCTGCAACTTAGACAGTCTTTCCTGTGGTCCCTGGGGACCACATCTCCATATGTATGACATGATATATCTATGATAGCTTCCAGGTGACAATCACATGACTTCCCCCTGATCTGGATCTTCAGCCTCTCCAGAGGGTGACCACGCTCTTTTTGATAATACTGTCCCTCCTCTTCATGCATTTTTGTCTGTTATATCACAAGGGCTGGGAAACCTTTTCTTTAACCGTCCAGAGAATAAATATTTTAGGCAGTTGTGGGTCAAATGGCCCCTGTTGCAACTATTCAACTCTGCCTTTCTAGAAAGAAAATGGTAGATAACATGTAAATGAACAGGTGTGTTCCAATGAAACTTCATTTATGGATGCTGAAATTTGAATTTCATATGGTCTTCATAAATCACGAATAACTGTCATTCTTTTTGAGCTTCCAGCCATAGGCTGAGGTTAGTGAGTCCTACTAATCAGCCTAGATTTTAAGCTGTATCATGGCAAGCAAACCATGCAAATTTGTGCAAATCTGCCTGCTTCCTCTTGTATAAAGTGTTAAGTGATTTTTTTTTCAGGAGAGAGAAAAAATTGTTATTTTCAAGGACAAAGTGACATTTGCCTGACTTCTCTGATAGGTCAAACAAAAATATTTGGAAGTGGGTAGGATGATGAAAGACTATGAAGACAGAAAGTATGAGCAGTGGAGAGAGATGACGGAACAGATCCTGCCAACTCTCATGAAGAAGAGTCTGCTTACTAAGGTGCATCTTTTCAGTTCTGAAACAGTGTTCTTGCCTGGAGAATCCCATGGACAGAGAAGCCTGGTGGGCTACAGTCCATGGGGTTGCAAAGAGTTAGACGCGACTGAGCACTGACATGCGTGCACACACACACACACAAACACACACACACACGTCCCAGACTATGGGGGCCGTGTAAGATGATGGTAACTCCCATTTCCTTGAGGTCTGATGTGTTGACTCTCACGAAGTTGAGAGGTATTTCCAAAATCAAAGGCAAAGAAGGGCAGAGGTGGCAGGGGTTGACCAGGGAGAAGAAGAGAGGCAGGAAAGGAAAATATGGAGGTAGCAAAATGTCATGGTCAGGGAACAGGTGGGGATCAGGCAGCCCTTCTGACTCCTTGGCTTAATTCTGGGCTTCAGGGACCCAATTTGTAAAATGACCTGGATCAGATGATCACAAACATGCAAAGTGTTAGTTGAACCGTGTATGAAACAGGTTCAAACCGCTGATGGTGGATTATTTTTAACTTACAGGAAAGTGTCACTTTGATAGCAACCAGGGTTCTTGGCCTTCCCCAATCAATAGAAATTGACTGGAGGCCAGATAAGCAATTCGAAGCAAGGCTTTATGGGGGCCCCTGCTGCAGCAATGGAGAGTCAGAAGTAACACGTTCCCTTGCTTGCTCACTGCCCGAGTATCAGGTGCTGAGCTTGTTCATTATATGGGGTGAGGGTAAGGGTGTGTCCAGGGGGTCTGGCCAGAGGGGTGGCTTAAGTAATTTGCCCATCCCTTTGGTGGTGCTGAGTTCAGGGAGCTTTTGCTCCGGACACCCTGTTTTTGCTATGGCTCTTCAGAAGTGGCAATAAAGACTTTTCAGTCTTTTTGTCTAGAATTTGCTCCAACTGCGAGTGTATGCAGTTATTTTTGGTCTCATATAATTTATTTGTATTTTGTTACTGGAGAAGTGTGTCCAGGTGCAAGCATTGCAGCAAAGGGTCCCAGGTCCCAGCCTGTCTCGGTTTCACGTGATCCATCCTCATCTATAGCACGGGGCCCAGCATATAGCTGAACAGATTAAGTGTTAACAGTGAGGAAGGAAAGACTTGGGCCTGGCAGTTTCAGGTCTTTGGTCTCCTAAGTTCCGAAGTAGGCGCTAAAATGAGTGAAGAGGCCAGGTAGAGCTTGTCAGGAAATGGATGGCTTGTGTCCTATTCAGAAAGGACAGCCGCTCCCCAGCTTTCAGTCTCTTCTTGTCATTTATCATCAGCTTTTCCAATTTTTTGAGGGATGCCAGATTTTTGGATTTTTTCATTGCCCAATTTTCAACCGTGAGCGCTAAATCAAATTCTTTAAAAACTCTGTTCACCCAAGTATGTCTTCTAGCTTAGTTCTGGTCAGCTCCCCACTCTATCGGTGTAGCAAAACCCCTCCACTGATTTTTTCAGATTCACATTTATAACTTGGGTTGCGTTGATCTGATTGCTTTGTGGACAGCCCTTCCCACGCTTATGAAACATCGTCTCCTCCACAGACTTCTGCCGCTGGTGATGATGCCATAAACCCTGACAGAGTGGCTGCTTTCTCAATCAACTTTTCACCTGCCCTCAGGGAGATTATTAATGAAACAAAGTACTTGGAACAGCTGGGCTTCCCTGTCCCTGAATTAGCAAGGAACGTTGCCCTCCAGGAGGACAAGTTTCTTAGGTAAAAGGATTCTTCTTTTAAATCAATGGTCAACACTTCTTATCTTGGGACTCCTTTACACTCACTCTTCTAAATTATTGAGAACTACCCCTTGCCCATGCCAAGGCTTTCATTTTTGTGGATTTTATAACTATCAATGTTTGCCGCATTAGAAATGAAAACTAAGAAATGTTTAAAATTTGTATTAATACATTTGTCTAAAATAGTAAAGATAAACCTTTCATGTTAACTTAAATAGCACTTTTATTTTTTAAAATTAATTTTCATTGGAGTATAGTTGATTTTGGGGCTTCCCTGGTGGCTCAGATGGTAAAGAATCTTCCTGCAATGCAGAAGACCTAGGTTGGATCCCTGGGTTGGGAAAACCCCCTGGAGAAGGGAATGGCAAACCCACTCCAGTATTCTTGCTGGAGAATTTGATGAACAGAGGAGCCTGGTAGGCTACAGTCCATGAGGTCGCCAAGAGTCAGACATGACTGAGGAACTTTCAGTATCACGATAGTTGGTTTATAATGTTGTGTTACTTTCTGCTGTACAGCAGAGTGAATCAGTTATACATGATTATACATCAGTTACACACACATGCTTCCCAGGTGGCGCTAGTGGTAAAGAACCCACCTACCAATGAAGGTAGATGTAAGAGACATGGCTTCGATCCCTGGATCGGGAAGATCCCCTGGAGGAGGGCTTGGCAACCTACTCCAGTATTCTTGCCTGGAGAATCCCATGGACAGAGGAGCCTGACAGGCTGCAGTCCATAGGGTCACAAAGGATCAGACACGACTGAAGCAACTTAGCATGCACACATATATACAGACTCTCTTTTTTAGATTATTTTCCCGTATAGGTCATTACAGGGTATTGAGTAGAGTTCCCTATAAATAACATTTTGAAATTAAAAAGTAACCAATATTTTCCAAAAAGGAAAGTTAATGGGAAGAGTGACACTCTTTAAAATTTTTAGTCTGGTCATTGGTCTTTTGGAATGTATTATAAGATTATTGAGCTTATTATGAGCTCCGTTTTTCGAATGTCAGTGACTTTCCTGTAATGTACAGGTACACGGATGGGATACAGCGTATGCTGGATCATTATCACATGCTCACAGGAACGTTAAATGAGGCAGAGTCTCTTCTTCTTGATGACCATTCCCAGGAATTATTAAGAGTGTTTAGATCTGGATACAAGAGGTTGAACTGGAACTCACTAGGTAATAAATTCATCTATCTATTGCCTTTTAGACTTTGGGATGCAATCATTCTTTTAGATTGTCTTAGTTGAATTACAATTTTTGTATGTATGTAAAAGTGAAAGTTGCTCAGTCATGTCTGATTCTTTGCAACCCCATGGACTGTACAGTCCATGGAATTCTCCAGGCTAGAATACTGCAGTGGGTAGCCTTTCCCTTCTCCAGGGGATCTTTCCAACCCAGGGATTGAACCCTGGTCTCCCACATTGCAGGTGGATTCTTTGCCAGCTGAGCCACAAGGGAAGCCCACATGTACATAGATATGGTTAACAAACCATGCTTTTAAAAATATTTATTATTTATTTGACTATGTTGGGTCTTTTTTTTTTTTTTTTACGTTGGGTCTTACTTGCAGCACGCAGGATCTTCATTGCCTCGTATGGGACCTTTTGTTGTGGCGCGTGGTCTCTCGGGTTGTGGCTTGTGGGCTCAACAGTTGCGGTCGGTGCCCTGGCTTCTCTAGTTGTAACGTGTGGGCTAAGTTGCTCCATGGCATGTGGGGATCTTAGTTCCTTGACCAGGGATTGAACCCACGTCCCCTGGCTTGCAAGGCAGATTCTTAACCACTGGATCACCAGGAAGTCCCTAACAAATATGTTTTGAGCATGATGTGCGAGGTTTTGTGTATGCTTAGTCGCTCAGTCGTGTCTGACTCTTTGCAACCCCATGGAGGGTAGCCAGGCTCCTCTGTCCATGGTGTTCTCCAGACAAAGTGGGTTGCCATTTCCTTCTCCAGGGTTTTGTGTAGTGATTGCTTTTATTTGTTCTTTTTTTGAAGTTTTAAAATAACAGATTCCATTTCATTAATAGTTATAGGATGGTTCAAGTGATTAATATTCTATTGGGTGAGTCGTGTAGTTTGTGCTTTTCAAATAAGTGGTCCACTTCATTTAATTTGTCAGATTCATTGTGAGTTTTTCTTATTGTACCTTTATTATCTTTACAATACCTGTCTTTAGTGACCCCTCCTATTTAATTCTGGATATTGTTAACCTGTATCTTCTCTCTTTTTCTTTTCAGTCCTGCTAGAGATTAGTTTTATGGAAGCCTTTTGTTTCATTGATTTTATCTGTTGTTTTCCTGTGTTCAATTTTATTAATTTCTGCTTGTCTGTATTATTTCCTTCTGCTTGATTTGGGATTTATTTTACTTTTCTTTTTAAAGGTTCTTGAGGTGGGACCTTTAATTGATTTGATATTTTTCCTCTTTTCTAATGTATGCATTTGGTACTGTTTCCCTTTCAGCACTGCTTTAGTTATGCCCCACAGATTTTGATAGTTGTATTTTAATTTTTATTCAATTCAATGTATTTTTAAAACTTCCTTAATGACTTCCTCCTCGATCCATGGATTATTTAGAAGTGTGTAATTTAGTTTCTAAGTGTTTGGAGATTTCCCTGTTATCTTCCTGTTGCTGATTTATAATTTGAGTCCATTGTGGATGGAGAACATATTGAGTATAATTTCAGTTCTTTTAAATCTGTTGAGGTTTGTTTTATGGCTCAGGGGATAGTCTATTTCAATTGGCTGTCTCTCACCCTTTCAGAGTCTTATGCTTGTTTTATGGATGATGTTCGTGGTGTTAGCTGTATTTAGCAGGAAGAATAAGGAAAAGTACATTCTTCTTCCTTTACTTTTTAAAAAATAAACAAGGCATTTTTGTTTTTCTTTTTTCTCCTTGTTTTTACTTTTTCCCCCTTCCTCCTACTTCTCTTGCTCCAAACCTTCTTTTTCCTTGTCATTTCCTTTCTTCCTCTTTCTCCCTTTTCCTTTGTACAGAGAATATGTGTGTTTGGACTGTGGACTCCAGAGCAAAACCCCTGGGTTACATATCTAGTTTCCACCCACGTGACTCAACCTCTCAGGGCCTCTGCTTCCTCATCTGTAAAATGGGCATAATCTTTGTAGCCTATTCATAGGTTGTTGTAAGGATTTGATGATGTAATAAACATCACAGGCTTAGGCTGTTGCCCGATTAATCATAAATTCTTAATTCGGATTTACTATGCATGTTCTTGCTGTTTACTCTTCTAAGCAACAGGCTAGAGAAGACTGTAGGCAAAGTGGCATGGGCTGGAGGGTTCAGGTTGCCATGGCAATAAGAGGACAAGAGGGTTGGACTTATTCTTTATCCTCATGGTGCTTCAGATACAGTTATGCTAAAATGTGAACAGAAGAAATGTATCGTTTGGTCGATTCTGAGCACCGGCTCTTTGTTCCAGTCCCCAGGGACCAAGTGGATCTTTGTCACTTGAAAGCCCCAAGGGGATGGAAGGAGCAGGGTCCTTCCTGTGAAGGGATGTGGTATTAACATTACAGTCGTTGGTGGGAGGGATGTGGAAAGGAAGCATTGAAAGCCAAGTATCTTTCTTTTGTTCTTTCTCTTTCTCTCCAAAGGCATTGCTGACTACATAACTCGGTGCAAACAGGCCATTGGGAAATTTGAGTCCCTTGTCCACCAGATTCATAAGAATGCAGATGACATTTCTTCCAGACTTACTTTGATAGAGTCCATAAATCTCTTTAAATATCCAGCACCTAAAAGTGAGGACGAACTCCCAGGTAGATCTGGCTTCTTTTTTCTTTTATCATGGGAGGAAAAGTCTCTTGGTCATGATTGTGCACACGCACACACATTTTATTCCACAAATGGAATAAAACTATGTCTCACGATTTCGGGCACTTGAAAACATAATGGGTAATTCTTACTCTTTGTCACATTTTATGTATTACTTAGTTTTACAGATTCCTGAGTCTATGAAGATTAATGGTTCTTTTGTCAATAACTCTGTAACAGTAAGGTGAACTGTGTTTTTATGGACTCACATTAACTTGTTCAAATGGTATTTTAAATGTTCTTGGACTTAGTCAACAAGGAATTCAGGACTAGTTAACAAGCAGTTCAAGGCAAGCAAGATTGCCCAAAGACATAGCATTCAACCCCATGTTGTCACGTATTTTTTGCTTTGGATGTGTCTTGCTCTGGATGGTGTTGACTTTTTTTCTGCGTTTGGTCAAGATTAGAGGCTACTTTCATATTTGCGAGATATACAGCTCATGTTTGGGTTGCTTTTTGAGTAATGTCCTTTCCCGTGTCCATGAAGAGCTTTAACAGAGGTCTTCTGCTGCAGGCGTCAAGGAGTTCTTTGAGCACATTGAACGAGAAAGGGCCAAGGATGTGGACCACATGGTCAGGTGGTATCTTGCCATTGGGCCTCTGCTGACCAAAGTTGAGGGGCTGGTCGTCCACACCAACACGGGCAAGGCCCCCAAGCTGGCCTCCTACTATGAATACTGGGAAAATAGAATCTACGAGGTCCTGACAAAGCTCATCCTGAAGTGAGTTAATCTTTGTATTACATGTTGTAAAGACAGTGTGTGGGGGGAATTCCTTGGCAGTCTAGGGGTTAGGACTCTGTGCTGTCGGATCTATTTCACTCTGCTGAGTCCTGAGTCTGTTTTATTAACCCCTCCTAGGAATCTGCAGTCTTTTAACTCTTTAGTCCTTGGAAACGTCCCTTTGTTCCAAACGGAAACCATCTTGACGGCACCAGAGATCATCCTGCATCCCAATGCAAATGAGATTGACAAAATGTGTGTCCACTGTGTCCGAAACTGTGTGGAGATGACCAAGGTAAGGGCGGAAGTGTGTGTTATTTCCCAGGTGGTCCCTGGTTGCAGAGAGTTAGGCCCACCAGCTGTGGACAGCACATGACCCAGAGTTACCGAAAGCAGGTCTGACTGCTCGATTCTCAAGAGCTAAAGAGGCCAGGTTGGTGAAAAGCAAAGTTTGTTTTATTTTGGATGCTGGTAATAGGGATGAGGGGTGAGTGGCAGATGGTGGACACCTGTCCAAAGGCCTAACCCCTCTCCCCACTGACAACCAGTGGGCAAAGAGCTTTTATGGACAGAGGGAGGGGGCTGCATACAGAAACAGCACAGTCAGCTCTGACAGTCAGTTTGAAATTGTCATCAGTGGTCTGGCTAGTGTCATCTTGATTGTTTTAAGTATAGTTAATCTTCAGTTCCACTGTCAGTTTGTTCCGGTTCCTTGAGGCCAGTTCTCAGAATTGCGGCAGCCCGTGTCACGGCTACAGTCTGGTCCTCACGTTGTTAACGTCTCCCACCTGGTGGGGTTTCATTATAAGACAGCTCACAGAATTGTTGTTCAGTCACACAGTCGTGTCCAACTCTTTGCAGCCCCATGGACTGCAGCACTCCAGGCTTCCCTGTCCTTCACTATCTTCCGGAGTTTGCTCAGACTCATGTCCATTGAGTTGATGATGCCATACAACCATCTCATCCTCTGTCACCCCCTTCTCCTCCTGCCCTCAATCCTTCCCAGCATCAGAGGCTTTTCCAATGAGTCGGCTGTTCCCATGAGGTGGCCAAAGTATTGGAGCTTCAGCTTCAGCATCCAGTGAGTACTCAGGGCTGATTTCCTTTAGGATTGACTGGTTTGATCTCCTTTCAGTCTGAGGGACTCTTAAGAGTCTTCTCCAGCACCACAGTTCAAAAGCATCAGTTCTTTGATGCTCAGCCTTCTTTATGGTCCAACTCTCACATCTGTACTTGGCTACTGGAAAAACCATAGTTTTTACTAACTGGACCTTTTTTGGCAAAGTGATATCTTTCGTTTTTAATACTCTGCCTAGGTTTTCATCTTTTGCAGTGATTTTGCAGTGATTTTGGAGCTCAAGAAAAAAAGTTTGTTACTGCTTCTACTTTTTCCCCATCTATTTGCCATGAAGTGATGGGACCAGATGCCATGATGTTAGTTTTTTGAATGTTGAGTTTCAAGCCAGCTTTGTCACTCTCATCTTTCACCTTCATCAAGAGGCTCTTTAGTTCCTCTTTACTTTCTACCATTAGAGAGGTATCATCTGCATATCTGAGGTTGTTGATATTTCTCCCAGCAATTCCAGCTTGTGATTCACCCAGTCCAGCATTTTACATGATGTACTCTGCATATAAGTTAAATAAGCAGGGGGACGGTATATAGCCTTAACATACTCCTTTCCCAATTTTGAACCAATATGGTTCTAATTGTTGTTTCTTGACCCGCATACTGGTTTTTTAGAGATAAGTAAGGTGATCTGGTACTCTCATCTCTTTAAGAATTTTCCACAGTTTGTTGTGATCTGCATAGTCAAAGGCGTTAGTGGTCAGTGAAGCAGAAGTAGGTGTTTTTCTGAAATTCCCTTGCTTTCTCTATGATCCAACGAATGTTGGCTATTTGGTCTCTGGTTCCTCTGCCTTTTCTAAACCCACCTTGTACATCTGAAACTTCTCGATTCACTTACTACTGAAGCCTAGCTTGAAGGATTTTGAGCATAACCTTACTAGCGTGTGAAATGAGCACAGTTGTACAGCTCAGTCAGTTCAGTTCAGTCACTTAGTCGTGTTCGACTCTTTGCGACCCCATGGACTGCAGCATGCCAGGCTTCCCTGTCCATCACCAACTCCCAGAGCTAGCTTAAACTCATGTCCATCAAGTGAGTGATGCCATCCAACTATCTCATCCTCTATTGTCCCCTTCTCTTCCTGCCTTCAATCTTTCCCAGCATCAGGGTCTTTTCCAGTGAGTCAGTTCTTCACATCAGGTGGCCAAAGTATTGGAGTTTCAGCTTTAGCATCAGTCCTTCCAATGACTATTCAGGACTGATTTCCTTTAGGATTGACAGATTGGATCTCCTTGTAGTCCAAGGGACTCTCAAGAGTCTTCTCCAACACCACAGTTCAAAAGCATCAATTCTTCAGTGCTCAGCTTTCTTTATGGTCCAACTCTCACATCCATACATGACTACTAGAAAAACCACAGCTTTGACTAGATGGACCTTGGTTGGCAAAGTGATGTCTCTGCTTTTTATTATGCTGTCTAAGTTGGTCATAGCTTTTCTTCCAATGAACAAGCTTCTTTTTTTTGCTTCATGGCTGCAGTCACCATCTGCGGTGATTTTGGAACCCCCCAAAATAAAATCTCTCACTGTATCCATTGTTTCCCCATCTATTTGCCATGAAGTATTGGAACTGAATGCCATAATCTTAGTTTTCTGAATGTTGAATTTTAAGCCAGCTTTTTCACCTCTTTCGCTTTCATCAAGAGGCTCTTTAGTTCTTTGCTTTCTGCCATAAAGGTGGTATCATCTGTGTATCTGGGGTTATTGCTGTCTCTCTGGGCAATCTTCATTCCAGCTTGTGCTTCATCCAGCCCAACATTTTGCATGATGTACTCTGCATATAAGTTAAATAAACAGAGTGACAATATACAGCCTTGATGTACTCCTTTCCCAATTTGGAACCAGTCTGCTGTTCCATGTCCAGTTCTAACTGTTGCTTCTTTGGACACTTCCTCACCTGGGAGGCACGTCTTCTGGTGTCATATCATTTTACCTGTTCATACTGTCCATGGTTCCTTACTAGCAAGACTTATTGCTGAATATGATAGGTACTGTTTCGTGTGCTGTGCTTAGTCGCTCAGTCGTGGTCTAACTCTTTTCGACCCCATGGATTGTAGCCTGCCAGGCTCCTTTATCCATGGAGATTCTCCAGGCAAGAATACTAAAGTAGGTTGCCATGCCTTCTTCCAGGGGATCTTCCCAACCCAGGGATCAAACACAGGTCTCCCGCATTGTGGGCAGATTCTTTACTGTCTGAGCCCCCAGGGAAGCCCATGAATACTGGAATGGGTAGCCTATCCCTTCTCCAGGGGATCTTCCCTAGCTAGGAATCGAACTGGAGTCTCCTGAATTGCAGTCAGATTCTTTACCAGCTGAGCTACCAGAGAAGACTATGACATGTACAAAGGGAGCAAAACGGAAACTAAAGGATTGTCTCCCCCCCGCCCCGCCCTGATTCTTATTTTGTCAGCATTTTGTTCGCTGGATGAACGGCAGCTGCATAGAATGCCCCCCACAGAAGGGAGAGGAGGAAGAACTTGTTACCATCAGCTTTTACAATGATATCTCTCAGAACCCTCAGATAATTGAGCAGGCTGTTATGATCCCCCAAAACGTCCACAGGATTCTGGTCAATCTTATGAAGTACCTGCAGAGATGGAAGCGCTACCGACCTCTCTGGAAACTGGACAAAGCCATTGTGATGGAGAAATTTGCTGCTAAGAAGCCTCCCTGTGTTGCATACGATGAGAAGTTGCAGTTCTACGCCAGGATCACCTCTGAAGTGATGCATCACCTCTTGATCAAGGATGAGCATTGCATCCGCCTTCAGCTCGGACCCCTGGCTAACACCGTGCAGGAAAACGCCAAGTCCTGGGTGGTTTCGCTCGGAAGACTCCTCAATGACTCAGCCAGAGAGGAGCTCAATAACCTGCATGAGGAGATAGAGGTAGTGGATCCCAGGTCTTCTCTGAAAGTCCAGTGCACTGTCCGTTGTGGGACAGAGCCCCAGGGTTTCTCTAAAACTGCTTTCATTTCAAGGAAGCCAGGGCTTCATTCGGCACTGTATTTTTTCCCCCTATGCTTATTTAGTGTCCCTTTGAACTTTCTTTTATAGTCCCTGAACAAAAACCTGAAGAAGAGCCCCAGTACCCTCGAGGATCTCAAGTTTGTTCTTGCAACCATCGCAGAAATCCGAAGTAAATCTTTAGTCATGGAACTCAGATACCGGGACGTGCAGGAGAGGTACCGCACCATGGCGATGTATGGGCTCTTTGTAAGTGACCTCTTTTCTCCATTTCTTTCCCTTTTTCTTTATTCACTTTTCGCTTTATTTGTTTATCTTTCGGCTGTGCTGGGTCTTCATCGGTTCGAGGGCTTTTCCTAGCGGGGCCAAGCAGGGGCCGCTCTCCAGCTGCGGTGCTGGCGGCTTGTCTCGTTGCAGGGCACAGGCTCTAGGGCTTGCAGGCTTCAGCAGCTGTGGCGTGTGGGCTCAGCAGCTGTGGCTCCCAGGCTCACTGGCTGTGGTGCATGGGCTCAGTTGCCCCGTGGCACGTGGGATCTTCCCAGACCAGGGATCGAACTGTTGTCTCTGGCATTGGCAGGTGGATTCTTTACCACTGCGTCACCAAGGAAGCCCTGAAGCCCCTTTCTTTTTTCTCGATGTTAATTTTCTTTAATAAACCAAGGGCTATTGCAAAAATGAAAAAAGTGGAGGAGAGAGATAAGACAATAAGAGAAACTGGTAGAAGATGATAGCCCAGTTGTCTTTAAGTTTGTTACACATGGGTTTCAAAGACCTTCAGAAAGCCCATGGATGAGTTTGAGGGTTGAGGGTTTCAATCTCCTTGAAATTATATGTGAAATTTTGCACGCCACATATCACGTGATACACAAAAAGGAGTCCACTGGAAAAACAAAGTAGAAGGGAGAAACAAATAGCTGCTATAAGCCAGCATTTTCATGAAATCTGTTTTTCAACATTTTCATCACTTGAGTGCTTTCATCACCCAACGGCACCTTAGCCTTGCCTGCAAGCTAGAGATTCTCTCATCAGAAAATGCACAGTGGGGACTTCCCTGGTGGTCTAGTGATTAAGACTCTGCCTTTCAATGCAGGGGACACAGATTCAATCCCTGGTCGGGGAACTAAGGTCCCACATGCCTTGGGGCAACTAAGCCCAGGCCCCATAACTACTGAGGCTGGACACAGCAAGGAAGATCCCCCATGCCTCAACTAAGACCCAATGCAGCCAAAAATAAACAAATGAGTTTAAAAAGAGAAAATGCACAGTAGTGGTGATCACTTTGTAATGTATAGAATAATGAATCCCTATGGTATACACCTGAAACTAACATAATATTGTAGGTCAATTATTCTTCAACAAAAAATAATAAAACACAAAAGAGGAACTTTTCCTTAAAAACTGTCTGTTTATCCTGAGATACAGTTTATATTAAAAGGATAGGTTAAATCCTTGATTCTTGACCTGTATTTACATGTTTTCAGAATAATAATTTGTTCCCTCACGCCCTCCAAAGGAAAAGGAAAATTGTAGAGTGTGCAAAATTTATATTTTTATAATTAAAGTCAAAATTTTCAATTCTGTCTTTTGTTCTCTTTATTAAGTAAAATCATTTACGATTCTGTGTCTTAGATAGCTCCATTTCTATCTGCTGATATTGTCTTTGTGTCTCTTGATTTCCTCCAAGTCATTCATGTCCTTTTCATTCTGTTATTTCTGATTGAGTTCTGGACATCATTTATGAAAAGTTATAAAGAGAATCAGAGGCCTCTCATGATGCTATGTTTCATCAGAGGAGGTTTATTTTTGCTTCTGACAGCACAGCTGGATGTGTTAATGGGTCAAGATAACCTTATTCAAATCATATGAAGTTGATTTGAAGCTCAGTTTTACTTTATGAATGACTTATCTCTCTACGTTATCTCTCTCTCTCCCTACCTATGTTATCTCTTTAAAAAATTACATTCTTCTGATTTTTATTTGGATTATAAATATCTAATTTGTCAACCAACATCTGTTCAAATGGCCTATTCTACTGTTACCCAGATGCAGAAATCCCAGGACAGTAGCCTTGACCAGAAATTTCAGTTCCAAGCCTGCTTGTCATTTATTATTTGTTCTTTTTTTTTTTAAGCCTTCTGATGCAGAGAAAGAACTGGCTGACAATATTGAGAGCATGTGGTTAAACCTTTTCAATGATTCAGTGAATGTGGAGCATGCTCTGGGAGGCATAAAGCGAATGTTTACCGAGGTACCTTTAAATGCTTCACCTTCTGAATATAGATGTTGAAAAATACCCAGTGGGCTCAATTAATGCAATTCTGCTTTCCTCAGCTTACTCGAGGTGAAATACTAAACTACAGACAGCAGATAGAGGATTTTGCAAAACGGTTTTATCGTGAAGGCCCTGGTTCTGTAGGTGAAGATCTTGATAGAGGTAAGCATATCCACATTGGTCTTACTGGGGCATTTGAAGACATTCTGCTTAAGATTTTTATGGGGAGATTGGATGGAGTGGTGGTTTGTAAGCTTGCCTGTACACTGGGTTCCTCTGAGGATCTCTAAAGATCGCTGCTCCCTGGGGACCAGGTTCACATAGTCTGATTCCACTGATCTCAAGGGTGGTTTGGACATCAAGGTTTACAAACATTTTTAAATGTATATATTATTATTTTCTGATTTTTATCTGCAGGTGAGTTTTCTCTAGTTATGGCGAGCGAGGGCTACTCTTGGTTGTGGTGCTTGGGCTTCTCATTGTGGGGGCTTCTCTTGCTGTGGAGCACAGGCTCTAGGTACACCAGCTTCAGCAGTTGCAACTTGTGGGCTCAGGAGTTGTGGCCCATGGGCTTAGCTGCTCTGGAGAGTGTGGGATCTTCCTGGACCAGGGATCGAACCTGTGTCCCCTCCATTGGCAGGTGGATTTTCAACCACTGGACCACCAGGGAAGGCCCTGGACATCAAAGTTTTTAAAAGCTCCCATGGGGATTCTAATCTGCAGCCCAAGTTGAGACCACCTAGAGCAAGAATGCTTAGAAGATAGAAGTTTCTCACTGGAGGAGCTTGCAGTAACTGGGCTCTGGATTTAGTTAGAATGATGGAGAGATAAAGTCTGGTCACTCTACATTTGTCTTCCCAATTGGCTTTTATGGCTGATGTGATAATTTTGCATATTGTCCAGGATTTCTTATTCAGTTTTGTACACCTTAAGATTGTATGTATTCCAACACTTGCCTGCCTGCTTGTGAATTTTATACAGGCATCCTATGCTAACAAATCACTTCTTATCTATCAAAAAAAGTATGTACAGACTTCAAAAACAAACTTATGGTTACCAAAAGGGAAAGGCAGTCAGGGGAGCAAGAAATTAGGAGTTTGGGGTTGTATTCACTACTATACATACAACAGATAATCAACAAGGACCTACTGTATAGCGCAGAGAACTCTACTCAATACTCTGTGGAAACCTATATGGGAAAAGAATCTGGAAAAGAGTGGAAATATGTGTGACTGAGTCATTCTGCTATGCGCTGAAGGTTGCACAACGCCGTAAATCGACGGTGTTGTTGCTAGTCGCTAAGTCATGTCTGACTGTCTCGCTGCCCCGTGGACTGCAGCCCCTCAGGCGCCTCTGTCCATGGGATTCTCCAGGAAAGAATACAGGAGTAAGTTGTCATTTTCTTCTCCAGGGTATGCTCCCAACTCAGGGACTGAACTCGAATCTCCTGCATTAGCAGGTGAATTCTTCACTGCTGAGTATGAATTTATTTATTTACTTTTTTATTAGGAGTAGAACTTTTAGCCACTTTCGATAAAGAGCTGATGAAACATGAAAAGAACCGTCAGGAGCTGGCTAATGCTGAGAAGCTTTTTGATCTTCCAATCACGATGTACCCAGAGCTGCTCAAAGTGCAGAAGGAAATGAGCGGACTGAAGGTGATTTACGAGCTCTATGAAGGACTGAAGGTAAGCGTCCACCCGCAGGTTTGGTCTCCGTGGAGGGAATGTGGCTCAGTGGACTTTGAGGTCATAGTCATTAAGAGCCTGGGGCAGATTTAAGAGAAACTCGCACTTTAGATCTTGGGAGAAGGTGACGGGGGGTGACTGCTAATGGGTATAAGGTTTCCATCTGGGGTGTGGAGCGAGTTCCGGAACCTGATGGGCGTGTGATGGCTGTCTAACACTATGAATGTCCTGCTTTCCACTGTACATATTCCTGGCAGAAAGCAGGTCAGTTACCTAGGGGTGGGGTGGAAGGAGAGGGGCAGGAGGGGGTGATTACAGAGCGGCAGGAGGACACCACTGAGGGGGATGGTGATGGAAACGTTCATTATCTAGATGGAGCTGATGGTGTCACAGATGTGTACACATGTCAGCTGTACACTTGAAATACGTGCAGCTTTATCGTACCCCCGCAAACTCTCCATAAAGCTTCTGAAAAACAGAGAGAATGGGGAGAAAGCCATTAGAAACGCCAAGTATAGACGATATTTCCAGTGAGTCTTGTTACAAAGAGAAGCAGAGAAATGAGGACTGGTGGGTGAAGGGGATGTGAGGTCAAAATAATTAAAACATTTTTCTCGTTTATTTATTTGTTGGCTGGCCTGAGTCTTTGTTGCTGCGCACAGGCTTTCTCTAGTGTCTCCAGAGAAGGAACGCAGGGACTCAAGAGGGAAAGGAGGAGTGTGGGGTGAATTGGGAGACTGGGACTGACATGTATACACTGGTGATGCTATGCATAAATCGGAAAACGAATGGGAATGTACGGTGCAGCGCAGGGAACTCTGCTCAGCCCTCTGTGGTGACTAAATGGGAAAGAAATCCATAAAAGAGGGGACATATGTGTATATATATATATATACCTGATTCGCTTTACTGTACAGTGGAAATTAACAAAACTAAACAACACGACTAACACACAAGTATAACATGACATATACATCAGAAAGTAACTATACGCCCAGAAAAATTAAAAAAAGAAATCACCAGACACATATTACATGAATTGACATAATTTCCTGTCAAATATGTTTCATGATTCGAGCAACTCTGCCAAGCCTGGATGTCACAGGTTGCAAATGCCAACCACCCGAGATGGTAAACTGTATGTAAGACAGTACTTTTTACATTCAACCTCAGGGAGCTACAGCACAAAGTCTTTTCTTTATGATAACTAAGCAGGAGTATCTAAGTTGCTGGTATTTTGTAATCTTAGCTTCTTTTGTCAGAAAAGGACAGCGCTAGAATGAAGTGCATATGTTAAGGCCCCCGTGATTACCTGAGTTAAAAACGCTGATTTCTAACATGCTGCTTTTCTGTTTTCCCTGAAAGAAAGAAAGGCATATTTTTGGATCCCACACATTCTCAGATACAGCCATATTTTTGTGTAAGCCTTTTAAAATTTTGTGTAAGCCTTATTTTTAAGCCTTTTGTGAAGGATTAAAAAAGTTGGAATGCTTTTGTTTGTGTTTGAGAACCTTAGAGTTAATCTTTCCTTTGTGAATTTGAGGTTGTTGTGGGATCACTGTTGTTGTTTAGTTGCTCAGTGGTGTCTGATTCTTTGTGACCCCGTGGGGTCTACAGCCCATCAGGTTCCCCTGTCCATGGGATTTCCCAGGCAAGAATACTGGAGAGGGTTGCCATTTCTTTCTCCAGGGGATCTTCCCCACCCATGGATTGAACCTGCATCTCCTGCATTGACAGGTGGATTCTTTACCACTGAGCCACCAGGCAAGCCTCCTGTTGTGGGGAAATGGATGTTAATATTTGGAGAGAAGCGAGCATGCCCAAGGGTTAAGAATGTGCTCTCCCTTCTAACCACCTTCGAGTTTCCAGACCAGTCTTGTTGATGGGACTATTTCTTGTTCACTTCCAGGTTGCGAAGGAAGAATGGTCTCAGACACTCTGGATCAACCTGAATGTTCAGTTTCTCCAGGATGGAATTGAAAGTTTTCTCAGGTCCCTCAGAAAGCTGCCTCGTCAGGTCCGAAATTTATCGGTGGCCTACCACTTGGAATCGAAAATGAAGGCATTCAAAGATTCAATTCCTTTACTTCTTGACTTGAAGCATGAGGCTCTAAGAGACAGGTTGGTGGAGGAGCTTTGACTTTGAGATATGTCTTTGCCCAGATCTGATGACAAAGAACAAGATTTCAGCAGCAACGCAGGGCTTGAAATATACAAGTAATATTTCTCTAAATAATATTGCTTCCGTGTAAAGTTGCCATTAAATTATCAACAACAGGGATTCTTCTGTATCAACTCCCATTCTAGACCTGGGACGAGAGAGAGAAAAACTGGATTCTCCTTCCTGACCGTCTCTTTGTACGACAAAACCTAGTGATTCTATGCTTACTGCTTCTATGCTGGGTACCTGGCATTCTGCCAGTCCAGTGGCATGTTTAGCTGCCTTATTACATTCATTCCATATACATCAGACCTTAAACGTGGGCAAATGTGGACCTTCAGAGGAGGCCAGATTGGGTTAAGAGCAGTGCTGCTTGGTGCTGTGTCTGTCTTGTTCCTTCTGTTTCAAGTAGCCACCTTTTTTTATCGTGCTGTGTTTTTTTTTCACAATGCTTGAAACATTTGGCGGTTATTTAATTTGTAGATTTGTTGTATCGATCATTGCCTGTCTCCCCAAGTTGGTAGCAGTGTTCCCGAGGGCAGGGGCCTTACCTTTGAGCCACTCTGAACCCCCAGCTGCCAGCCCACTACCTGAAGAGAGTTAGTAATTGCTGAATATTTATCAAACATGAGCATGCTCGTAAATTACAACAGGGTATCAAATAGGCTGAGTGATCCAGAGAGGCCGGGATCACCTGTCTAGAGACAGTGCAGAAACAGTTACCAATAAATGAAAAGTGTGTTTTCTTAGGTGGTAGTTAAGATGAGGCATCTGAGAAAGTATCTTCTAGATTAGGGGTCTCGCAATCCCTGGGCCGTGGACCAGTACTGGTCCCGGTCCAGATAGAAATCACGCTGCACAGCAGTAGGTGAGCAGCCGGCGAGCAAGCAAAGCTTCACCTCTATGTACAGTCGCTCCCCATCGCGCTTATGACCATCTGAGCTCCACCTCCTGTCAGTTCAGCGGTGGCCTGAGATTCTCATAGAAGCGTGAACCCTACTGTGAACTGCACATGTGAGGGGTCTTTATGAGAATCATCTCCAAACCATAACCCACTCCCCACCCCTCAGTCCATGGAAAAATTGTCTTCCACAAAATTGGTCCCTGGTGCCAAAAAGGTTGGGGACCGCTGTTCTAGATGTTGTTTCCTGGGTTTAATTCTGGCAGCGAATGGGATTTTGGAAAACTGTGGATGTACATATAATTCCAATAATGTCTTCATGTTTCCAAATTCCATTACAAGAGGTGATTATAATGGGACTTATCCTGTGGTTGAAGAAAGAAAAGTGAAAGTGTTAGTTGCTCAGTCTGTCTGATTTTTTTGTGACCCCCAAGGGTTTCCCTGGTGGTTCAGCTAGGAAAGAATCTGCCTATGATGCAGGGGACCTGGGTTTAGCCCCTGGGTTGGAAAGATCTCCTGGAGAAGGGAAAGGCTACCCACTTCAGTATTCTGGCCTGGAGAATTCCATGGCCTGTATAGTCCATGGGGTTGCAAAGAATTGGACATGACTGAGCGACTTTCACATGGACTATAGTCCGCCAGGCTCGTCTGTCCATGGAATTCTCCAGGCAAGAATGCTGGAGTGGGTTGCCATGTCCTTCTCCCAGGAATCTTGCTGACCCTGGAATCAAACCTGGGACTCCTGCCTTGCAGGCAGATTCTTTACTGTCTGAGCCACCTGCAAAGCCCTTGGTTGAAGAGGGAATAATTAAACCCATCACTAAACTCAGTAGATGTAAAGATTTTTTATGTGGATGCACCTTCAGGCATTGGAAAGAGCTTATGGAGAAAACGGGCGTGATTTTTGAAATGACTGAGACATTCACCTTGGAAAACATGTTTGCTATGGAACTTCACAAACACACGGATGTTCTCAATGAGATTGTGACGTCGGCCATTAAGGAGATAGCCATTGAGAAGGTAGGACTATTTTTAGTTATAAAACAGGCTAGAAAAAAAAAAAGAATTTCTTTTTAATTCAAAGAGAAAACCTGTTTGTTCTGATACCTGTTATGTTTGAATAAGAATGTATTATTTGTTCTAGAAATAGAATTTCTGCCCCAGTTAAATATTTTAATTGTTCTTATAGTTTCACTTTCAGCTTATTTACTAAAGAAATAATGTGTTCAAGGTAGAAAACTGAGAAAATAAGCCACTCATAAATTCCACCACCTGAAGATAAATTATTAACATTTTAGTGTACTTTCTTTAAAGCTTTGAAATGCCTATGCAGGGAGTCCCCTGTGGTCCACTGGTTAGGGCTCTGAGCTTCCACTGCAGGGGGCACGTGTTCCACCCCTGGTTGGGGAACTAAGATCCTGCATGCTGTATAGCATGGCCCAAAAAAAGCATATACACATATATACACACATGTACACATATGAACATATGTCCACACACACACACACACACTCAGTTCAGTTCAGTTCATTTCAGTTGCTCAGTCGTGTCTGACTCTTTGTGACCCCGTGAATCGCAGCATGCCAGGCCTCCCTGTCCATCACCAACTCCCAGAGTTCACTCAAACTCATGTTCATTGAGTCAGTGATGCCGTCGAGCCAACTCATCCTCTGTCGTCCCCTTCTCCTCCTGCCCCCAATCAGGGTCTTTTCCAATGAGTCAACTCTTCGCATGAGGTGGCCAAAGTACTGGAGTTTCAGCTTTAGCATCAGTCCTTCCAAAGAAGTCCCAGGGCTGATCTCCTTCAGAATGGACTGGGTGGATCTCCTTGCAGTCCAAGGGACTCTCAAGAGTCTTCTCCAACACCATAGTTCAAAAGCATCAATTCTTCGGTGCTCAGCTTTCTTCACAGTCCAACTCTCACATCCATACATGACCACTGGAAAAACCATAGCCTTGACTAGACGGACCTTAGTTGGCAAAGTAATGTCTCTGCTTTTGAATATGCTATCTAGGTTGGTCATAACTTTTCTTCTAAGGAGTAAGTGTCTTTTAATTTCATGGCTGCAGTCACCATCTGCAGTGATTTTGGAGCCCCCCAAAATAAACTCTGACACTGTTTCCACTATTTCCCCATCTATTTGCCATGAAGTGATGGGACCAGATGCCATGATCTCCGTCTTCTGAATGTTGAGCTTTAAGCCAACTTTTTTACTCTCCTCTTTCACTTTCATCAAGAGGCTCTTTAGTCCCTCTTCACTTTCTGCCATAAGGGTGGTGTCATCTGCATATCTGAGGTTATTGATATTTCTCCCAGCAATCTTGATTCCAGCTTGTGCTGGAATATAAACATATATCCACACACACACACACTACAGAGATATAAAAATACACATACACACACCAACATGTACATGAGTACTATGCCCATATACATACATGCTCTCACATATGCACACATATAGGTGTACATAAATACTAATGTATCACTCATACATGCACACACATGCATGTACATATGCACACACACATATACATATGTACACAGACAGATACATATGCACACAGGCACATATGTACACACATCTGTGTATATATACATATAATTATTGACAGGTGGTTTTTGAACATGCCATGAAAAATAGACATATTTTTTGTAATTTGATCTTCTTGCTAAACAGTAAACACAGAGGCAGGATCTCATGAGCATGCAGATTGGAGGCCAATTACTGAATTTAGACCCTGGCTCTGGCATTCAGCTGAGTGAGCATGGCAAGCCAACCCTTCTCTTGCCCCAGTTCCCACCTCTGCTAAAGTGTGGGGAATAATAATCCCACCCTCGCTGGGGTGCTTTGAGGACTAAAGGAGATGGTGTATAGCATGTGCTTACCTGGCCCAGAGCAAGTACTGGGTAACTGACAACTAGAATTGCCAGCTTATCTGGAACACTGACCCAGAACTCTGGGTTGAGGAGCTGATCCATGGCAAACTCAGGAAGCTGCTGTTGGATTGGGGTTGTTTTTTTCAGCCCATATGCCTGAACCATTCTTTTCATATTCCTGACTAGGCTGTGAAGGAAATCCTAGACACATGGGAAAATATGAAATTTAATGTGGTCAAGTATTACAAAGGCACCCAGGAGCGAGGCCACATCTTGGGGTCTGTTGACGATATCATCCAGTGCCTGGATGACAACACTTTCAACCTGCAAAGCATCTCAGGAAGCAGATTTGTGGGACCTTTCCTGCAGACAGTTCACAAATGGGAAAAAACGCTTTCTCTCATAGGGGAAGTCATTGAGGTGAGAAAAAAGACACAAATGATGGAAAGGAGCTGATTCATAGAGAGAAACTTTGTATGAGACAATTTTGTGCTCAGAAACTAATGATCCTCTTTGATTTATTTTGAGGGGAGGGATGCATAATTAGAGGAGTGAATCTGAGTTTTTATTTCAATGAATGCATTTTTAACTAACAGGACTCCTCATTGGTGTTTTTTCATGTGCCCTTGTTCTTATTTAATACTGTCCTGTTCTTGTTGCAAGAATGTTTTCATCTCCTATATCACACTGAAGAATTTACATATATTTAAAACCCTTTTCTGATTTCCTTCTATTTTTTATTTTCTCAGACTAGAATTTTCCTCTTTTTAGAGGAGACTCTCTTTCACAGGGTAGTGGGTTTTTCTCTGTGTTATTCTGATTTTTTTTAAAGTCCATCTTGCGTACATTTTTTTTTTTGACCTGTGCTCATTTCACTTTGATGTGTGTTTCTGCAGTTTTCCCAACCTAGTCCATCGTGTTGGGAAGCACCCAACCAGGTCTTATGTTAGTTGGTTTGGGGCTTTCCTGCTTTGTGTCCAGACCTCTGTGAGCCACCTAGGCTCACTTCACCAGTTCTGTGTGACAGCCTTGTTTGTCCTGAGACCACAGGCAGGCACCTTGTATTAATATAGCTACACCCTAAAGCTTGGGGTGGGATGAAGCCAGGCCTGGTTCACTGGCTAAGAGTGTGGTCAGGCATGGGCTTTCTTCATTTGCTTTCTCTTTAAAAAATAATTTATTTATTTATGGTTGTGCTGGGTCTTTATTGCTGCACACACAACTTGGCAACTAAAGCATCATATGCACTTACTCTGCCCTCTTGCATGGAAATTCTTTTGACCTGAATTGATTTAAATCTGTCCCGTGTTAGGGTGGGATTTTGCCATACACACCTTGAGGTACCTGGGAACCTGTGTTGATGATAATGTTGTGCATTTACAGATTTGGATGTTGGTTCAGAGAAAATGGATGTATCTGGAAAGCATCTTTATTGGTGGAGATATCAGATCACAACTTCCAGATGAAGCAAAGAAGTTTGATAACATTGACAGAGTATTTAAAAGGGCAAGTGACTGGCTTCTATTTTAGTCTTGAAAGATGGACAGTAATCGGAGATATTTTCACTTATGTATTTACATGTAGTATTTGGCCTATTTGTAGCTTCTGAATTTTTTCTGTCGTTGTATGTGAATTTAATCTCTTCAGTAAGAATTTCTGTTTGATCGGAAGCCACCAGCATAAGGCACTACAACTTTTTTATTTTTACTTTTTATCATAAAAGTAGTAGTTATTTAAAAACCTTGGGGAAGTGTAGAAGAGAAGGAAAAGATGTCTTCCATAGTTTCATCATCTTTAATATGTAATATTTTTCTATGTATATGGGTTTAAGAACACAACTGTAATGATATTTTGTATGTGTGTGTGCATACTCGGTCTCTCAGTTGTATCCGAATCTTTGTGACCCCATGGACTGTAGCCTGCCAGGCTCCTCTGTCCGTGGGATTATCCTGGCAAGAATACCTGGAATGGATTGCCATTTCCTCCTCCAGGGGATCTTCCCAAACCAGGGATCGAACCCATGTCTCCTCTGGCTTCTGCACTGGTAGGTGGAGTCTTTACCACTGAGCCACCTGAGAAGCCCGATATTTTGTATAATTTCATCTTATAATTTTCTCTTCATATTGTGAGAAACATAGTTTGTATTATGAAATCGTCTGATAAAACATTTCAATGACTTTATATAATGTCTCAGTGACTGACATTAGTTTTGTTGATTTATTGTCTAGTAACTGGACATCTTGTTTGAAGTGAAACTCTTCGCATTCAAAAATAATTTGTCTGAAGTTTTTTTCCATTTTTAGGATTAACATCTTATTATTAAGTAAATTACCCATGAAAGACTATGGTCATCTTAAAGTCCTTTCCAGGAAGGGTGGTACCAGTGGGCACTGCTGCTAGTAGTTAGTGGGGTAAGGATTGTCACCCAGCCCACCTGACCTCAAAGCAGCTTTGCTGCTCAGTGATGCTGTTGTATTCTCTAGTATGAGCAGCCAACTCATGTTTAGGGCTTCCCAGGTGGTAAAGAACCTATCTGTCAGTGCAGGAGACATAAGAGACCCAAGTTTGATCCCTAGATCAGGAAGATTCCCCTGGAGAAGGAAATGGCAACTTACTCTGGCATTCTTGCCTGGAGAATCCACAAGGAAAGAGGAGCCTGGTAGGCTATAGTTCATGGGGTCGCAAAGAGTTCGGACGTGACTGAGGCAACTTTGCATGCACGCATAATATATCTGTATCATTTCTTTTTAGATTCCACATATAAGGGATGTCATATGATATTTCCCCTTCTCTGTCTGACTCACTTCACTCAGTATGACACTCTCTAGGTCCATCCGTATTGACAGTTGTCCTCTTGACTTTATCCAGATCATGGGCGAGACTTTGAAAGACCCTGTGATCAAGAGATGCTGTGAGGCCCCCAACCGCCTCAATGACCTGCAGAACATCAGCGAGGGCCTGGAGAAGTGCCAGAAGAGCCTGAACGACTACTTAGATTCCAAGAGGAATGCCTTCCCCAGGTTCTTCTTCATTTCCGACGACGAGCTGCTCAGTATCCTGGGGAACAGCGACCCACTCTGTGTCCAGGAGCACATGATCAAGGTCGGCCCCCGGGGGCTCCCGTGGGAGTGTCCCCATAAGCTCTGTAATTGCAGCTCATCTGAGTCTGCTACACAGCTGGGTTCAACTCGGAAGTCCAAGGTTGTGGAACACTGCTGGGGTTTTTATTTGAAACGTAAATCTGATGAAATCCACTGTACTCTGAGATCACACCAGCACTGAGCTGCCATTTGTTGTTCTTTTTCCACAGTCCCCCAAACAACATTTTTAGAGAAACTGAAACAATGCAGAAATATACAAGGACAAATATAATAACCAGAGAGACCATACAGGATAGTGGTTCAGCACATCCAGCTAGATTGTCTGGGCTCAAATCCTGGCTCTACGTGAATTTGCTGTGTGGCCTTTGGCAAGTGACTTAACCTCTCTGGTCATCAGTTTTCTTCCCTGTAAATTCACATAACTCCAATTCTACACATTTATAAAGACAGAGATTAAATGAGTTAATGTTTGTAAAGTGCTTTGAACAGTGCCTGCCTGATGATGTTGGCTAAAGAACCTTATCTACCCCGCAGAACTGACACCCTTGTTACCAGTTAGTCATATTTGTTTTGTCTCTTTTTTTTGTAAGATAAAATTATGGAGATAAAGTTGACATACTCTCTGTTTCATCCCCGTTCACAATTCTGCTTCCACTTTCAAAAGGCAGCCATTATCATGGCTTTGATGTAATTCCTTCCAGCCTGTGTTTTCATACTTTTACATAAATGTACGTGTATCCGTGAGTGATACTGAAGGGCAGGAAACACAACAGACAAAACTGTCTCTTATGACAGAGAATCAGAGCAGCGCCAGGAATAATCTTTGGTCAGCTCATCAAAGCTCTATGTTTAGTATCAGCCATTCCCCTGGAGAAGGAAATGGCAATCCACTCCATTATTCTTGCCGGGAGAATCCCATGGACGGAGAAGCCTAGTAGATTACAGTCCATGTGGTCGCAAAGAGTCGGACACAACCGAGCCACTTCACCTTCACCTTCACCTTCACCTTAGAGGTTTCTCAGCCTTGACACTATTGGCATCTTGCTAGAGATATTTATTTTTTTACTGGCATGTAGCTGACTCACAATGTTGTGTTCATTTCAGGTGTACAGCAGACAGTCAGTTATGACATACATTTAATGACTCTATTGATTCATTTTGGGCTATGCAGGGTTTTCATTGCTGCTTGCAGGTGTTCTCTAGCTGCAGCAAGCAGGGGCTAGTCTTTGTTATGCTGTGCAGGCTTCTCATTGCAGTGGCTCCTCTGGTTGTGGGGCACAGGCTCTGGGCACACGAGCTTCGGTAGCTGTGGCTCGCAGGCTCGGTAGCTGCAGCTTGAGAGCTCTAGAGCGTGGGCTGAGTAGTTGTTGTGCGTGGGCTCAGTTGCTCCGTGGCCTGTGGAGTCTTTCTGGATTCTTATCCACTGTGCCACCAGGGAAGTCCATCCACTCTCTTTTTGATTCTCTTTTGGCCCAGACAGTTTTTTCCTCTGTGTGTGTGTGTGTGTGTGTGTGTGTTTATGTCAGGGGTGGGGGCTGTCTTGTGCATTGTAGGTTGTTTAGAAGCATTTCTGGCCTCTACCCAGTAGATGCCAGAAGCATCCCTCTCCAGCTGTGAAAACCAAAAACGTCTCCAGACAGTGCTGAGTGTCCCTGGGGGCAAAATCATCCATGATGGAGAGCATTGTGGAACAATTACTTTATTTCAAATAAATAAAGTACTGAGGATCAATTGCTTAATACACTGCATACGTGCCTGTGTGCTAAGTTGCTTCAGTCGCGTCTGACTTTGCAACCCCATGGACTGTAGCCACCAGGCTCCTCTGTCCGTGGGGATTCTCCGGGAAAGAATACTTGAAGTTACCGTGCTCTCCTACAAGGGATTTTCCCCACCCAGGGATCGAAACGGAGTCTCTTCACATCTCTTGCATTGGCAGGTGCTCTTTACCACTAATGCCACCTGGGAAGCAACATTAATACACTGTGTTTTCTTT
Organism: Budorcas taxicolor; assembly: GCF_023091745.1. Taxonomy (NCBI): domain Eukaryota; kingdom Metazoa; phylum Chordata; class Mammalia; order Artiodactyla; family Bovidae; genus Budorcas; species Budorcas taxicolor. The sequence continues at coordinate 51,970,383 of NC_068926.1, read as the reverse complement.
AATTAATGCTGATTTCCTTCTCAAAGTATGAGTTATAGTTTGCATGTTTTCCTTTCTCAAAGGGAGAAGGCTTATATTCTGTTTCTGCTTTCATAAACACATATTTTACTGTTGTAGAAAAATGTGTTGTTAGAAATACTTTGGCTATTGGTAGCTCCTTTTGTAAACCTCTGATTTTATTTTTTAAAGCTTGTTGCCTTTCTGTCCTCCTGTCTGATTTGCAATGGGCCCCAAAAGACTCATTTTCCCTGAATATTACTCTGATTAGTAACAATGAGGATAGCCAGCAAATGCCAAGCATTTGAGGAGCTGACATTTCATGCACGTTATTTAATTTGATCCTTTGACTGCATTTTGTAGGTGCCATAATTATGTTTATTTTCGGCTGAGAGAGGAGAAGCAACTTGGTCAAAGACACCTGATTGGACAGTGGGGGTCTTCATTCCTCATTCCTGGGAGGTCTCTAATTCCTCAGCCCTTGAGTGTTTAATCACCATGATGTTCCTTCTGCTCATCCTGTGTTCAGCTGGTCCATGTGTCCGGATACCTCTCCATCCCAGTGTACATCCTAGAATCTCAAGTGTGGGGAGAGAACATATCTTCTCTTTTTTCATTTTTGTTCAGCCCGCCTCAGACCTTTTCACAGTGCAGATAAAAGGAATTACCCAATGAACGTTTGTCACTGGCTAAAGAGATACCTATTTGGTGTGGGTCTCTGGTGCTGTTGCTGGCATCCTGGCAGCCCTGATGTGTGATGAAGCACTGCAGGCTGTTCTTTGATTCCAGAACCCAGTGAAGGTATTACAGTATGTACTCTCCCACTGTATTGCAGATGTATGACAACATAGCACTGCTGAGGTTTCATGACGGGGACAGTGGAGAAAAACTGGTATCTGCCATGATATCAGCAGAAGGAGAAGTCATGGAGTTCCGGAAGATCATCCGGGCTGAGGGGCGTGTGGAGGATTGGATGACAGCAGTTTTGAACGAAATGCGAAGAACTAACAGGCTAATTACCAAAGAGGCTATTTTTAGATACTGTGAAGACAAAACCAGGTAGGATTGTAAATGTGATTTGTGTTACTTTATTATATTAATGGTAATAAGGGATCAATTTTCAGGGTGTGGAGTACACTGACTGACATTTCAAATGGTTTTCTTTCCCTGCCATAGCTAAATTAGCTGATGGATACCTGTGTTCTTTACGGATTACTGTGTACAGCACTTCTCAAACTGTGGTCCATGGACTGGGAGGATCAGGGCCCCTAGGAGCCTGGTCAAAATGCAATTTCCTGAGCCCCACCCCAAACCTGCTACATCAGAAACTCTCAGGTTGGGGCCCCAGGAACTGGGTTTTCACAAGATCCCAGGTGATTCTGAGCTCAAATGTGAGAACCTGGTGAATGCATTGGAGAAGGAAATGGCAACCCACTCCAGTATTCTTGCCTGGAGAATCCCAGGGACAGAGGAGCCTGGTGGGCTGCCGTCTATGGGGTCGCTCAGAGTCGGACATGACTGAAGTGACTTAGCAGCAGCAGTGACTCACCAGAACCCAGGTGTTCATTAAGATGGACTCTATGTGTAGGTTAATGGCAAAGTTGTTTTTAGAATAGTTGATGAATTTCAATCATTCTTTGATTTTGTGGCCTCAGAACTTCCAGGCACCGAGCTAAACCATGCCAGTCACTAAGAGGGCTGGCTTTACTATGTGGTTGAACCCAAAGCACACAGAGCATCTTTGGATAGCTTCCCAGGAGAGTTGCAGTACATTTGGCAGGGCCTTTATGCCGATACAAAGTCTTTATTATTATGGGAACACTGTCCTCTTGGTTTTGCATGCTGCTTTTTTGATTTTGCATGCTGCTTTTTTGATTTTGCAAACTGAAAATGTCTATTTAATGAATTATTAGGACAGAGCATAGTATTTGTCTGACTAGGATCCTTCTTGGTTCTGTGCCATATAAAAAATGGGTTTATCGCTTTATGTAATTGAGTGTATATCGATACATTCATTGGTGTACTGGTAAACTAGCTCTCTGAGAAGATAAGCTTTGATTTAGAGCATATGCCAATTCCCATAGTGTAAATACTCTGCATGCCTAACTGAGACGCAAGCCCACTGGAACTAGTCAATGAGAGAAGCAAGGTGCAGTGTAGCTTGTGTTGCCGGATGCCAGTTTTGGAAAAACAGCCATCACACCCCCTTCTCCCCATTTATGTGTCTTTATACAGGTTTGTATGAGAATAGAAAAGGGTGCCCAGTGACACTCAGGAAATTATAGCAAGGAAGCATGGGAGGTGTAGTCAGAGATAATCAATTTTTTTTGTTGGAATTTTAAAAAAGTTAAAAATTCTTATAATGTGCCTATCATACTAAATAACTTTTAAGCATCTGTAAAAACACGTCTTTCAAGTGATCTGGCTTCTTTTACACAGTCACGCCCCTGTAACTGTTCATGCGCACGTCTCCGTTGGCCTGGAGTTCCATTATCTAACCAGAAGAGGTTTATCTCCTTTGTTTATTGGTCTCTTACTTTGTCTTCCCTATTCCAGATCAAAAAAAAATTTTTTTTAATTGAAGTATAGTTGATTTACAATATTGTATTTGTTTCAGGGTACAGCAAAGTGATTTAATTATATTAATATGTACATAAATATGTATATTTCTGATTATTTTTCTTTATAGATTATTGCATGATATTGAATATAATCCCCTGTGCTGTACAGTTAATCTTTGTGGCTTATTTATGTGTAGTAGTTTGTATCTGTTAATCCTACACTCCCGGTTTATTCTCCCCTACCTAAGTCCCTTCCCCCTTTGGTAAGCATAAGTTTGTTTTCTGTGTCTGTGACTCTATTTGTCTTACTTCACTCTGTGTGATAATCTCTAGGTCTATCCATGTTGCTGCAAATGCCAATATTTCATTCTTTTTTATGGCTGAGTAATATTCCATTGTATTAGATTGTTTCCAGGTCTTGGCTATTGTAAATTGTGCTGTGATGATCATCAGGGTGCATGTATCTTTTTGAATTATAGTTTTCTCTGGATGTATGTCCAGGAGTGGAATTGTGGGGTCATAGGGTAATTCTATTTTTAGTTTTCTGAGGAGCTGCCATACTATTCTCTACAGTGGCTGCACCTACTTACATTCCCACCAGCAGTGTAGGAGCGTTCCCTCTTCTCCACACTCTTTCCAGCATTTATTATTTGTAGACTTTTTAATGCTAGCCGTTCTGACTGGTGTGAGGTGATACCTCATTGTAGTTTTAATCTGCGGTTCTCTAGTAATTATTGATGTTGAGCATCTTTTCATGTGCCTGTTGGCCATCTGTATGAAACAAATATTCCTTTTTGTTTTGTTTTCGGCCATGCTTGTGGAATCCTAGTTCCCTGACCAGGGATTGAACCCATGCCCTCTTCCGTGGAAGTGTGGAGTCCTAACCACTGGACTGCAAGGAAATCCCAGAAGAGATAGATTCTTAACAAGACCATTTTTAGTTCCAATCCTGGGAAAATCTCATAAAGGCATGCTTTTCCTTTAGGGTCGACTGGATGCTCATGTACCAAGGGATGGTGGTGCTGGCCGCCAGCCAGGTGTGGTGGACCTGGGAGGTGGAAGATGTCTTCCGCAGAGTGCAGAAGGGGGAGAAGCAGGCCATGAAGAACTATGGCCAGAAGATGCACCGGCAGATCGATGAGCTGGTCACCCGGATCACCTTGAACTTAAGCAGGAACGACAGAAAGAAATACAACACCGTGCTCATCATAGACGTGCATGCCCGTGACATAGTCGACTCTTTCATCCGGGGCAGGTGGGGACCTCCCAGGGCGCTCGTGTCTCGAAATCTGTCCTGTGTCATCCTCTGGCCTCTCTCAGCATCTCTCCGTCTACTTTCTCTTCCGTCTCAGCTCTCTCCCTCTTCACTTATGCCCCGTTGCTCACCTTCCAGCATTCTCGAGGCCCGGGAGTTTGAATGGGAAAGTCAGCTGCGTTTTTACTGGGACCGGGAACCAGACGAGCTGAACATCCGCCAGTGCACGGGGACCTTTGGCTACGGCTACGAGTACATGGGTTTGAACGGGCGGCTGGTTATCACGCCCCTGACAGACCGGATCTACCTGACGCTCACCCAGGTGACTGGCGGCCTGGCTCTGGTGGGGTCATTCACCTGGGGTTATGTGTTTTTTCTCTAGGTGTGATAGTAACTGTGATGGTGTACTGGGTTGAACAGGCTTCCCAAGTGGCTCGGTGGTAAAGAACCTGCTTGCCAGGGTAGGACATGCCTGTTCGATCTCCTGGTTAGGAAGATCCTCTGGAGGAGGAAATGGCAACCTGCTCCAGTATTCTTGCCTGGGAATTCCCATGGACAGAGGAGCCTGGTGGGCCACAGTCCGTGGGGTTGCAAAGAGTCAGTCATGATTGAGCACGCATGCATTAGGTCGAACAGTGTCCTCCCCACCCCAAATTCATGTCCACTCAGAACCTCAGATGTGACCCTATTTAGAAATAGGGTCTTGGCAGACTAAATTAGTTAAGGATTGGGGTGAGAACAGCCTGGATTAGAGCCCTAGGACCAATGCCTGGTGTCCGTATAAGAAGAGGAGAGAACACAGAGGCACGAAGAGATGTGAAGACAGAGGCAGAGACTGGAGAGACGCAGCCACGTGCCAGGAAATGCCTGGAGCCACCGGAAACTGGAGGGAGCCAGGAACGAGCCTCCCTTCAAGTCTTCGGAGGCAGTGTGGCCCTGCTCACACCTTAATTTCAGACTTTTAGCCTCCAGAACTGTAAGAGAACACATTTCTGTGGTTTTAAGCCAGACAATTTGGGGGTACTTTGCTATGGCAGCCCTGGGAAACGAATGCTGATAGTAAAAGGGTTCGATGATAAAGGTCGTTCTTTAAAAATCTGTAAAAGAAGTTCCATTTGGAATATGACATACTTGCTACCTTTTGGGATTGGGCTGTTTCAAGTTCCGGTGGCTCCCAAAACCACCCTCAGTTTCAATAGTTTGCTAAGAGGAATTACAGAATTCAGTAAAGCCGTTGTGGTCATGGTTATGGTTTTTATAGGGCTTCCCAGGTGGCTCAGTGGTTAAAAAAAAAAAAAGTCTGCCTGCGATGGGGGAGATGTGGGTTCAATCCCTGGGTCAAGAAGATCTCCTGGAGAAGGAAATGGCAACCCACTGCGGTATTCTTGCCTGGAAAATCCCATGTATAGCGGAGCCTGGTGGGCTATGGGGGTGGCGAATAGTGGGACACGACTTGACTAAACAGCAGGAACAATAGCAACAACATGGTTTTTATAGCAAATGGATACAGATAAAAATCAGCAATGGGAGATGGGAGGCCTACGTTTAGCAATAGGACAGGGTCTAGGAGAGACCAGGTCTAAGCTTCAGTTTCCTGTTCAATTCAGCGGTCCAGACAGCATCATTTTCTCCAGCAACTATGTGTGAAGTTCTGCTGCCTAGGGAAGCCCATGGAGCCTTGGGTTTTAACTAGGGGCTTGTCATACATACAAGACTGACCCCTCTAAATGACTGACCTTAGTCTCCAGATCCTCTTGAAGTTGACTTGCTGATGCCACGTAATCCAGGGCTTCCACCATAAATCACATTGTTAGACTGTCTGGCGTGGCCCGAGGTCCCCAGATAAACAAGGACTCTTCTGAGGCAGAACATTCTGGGGCCTTAGAGGTCAGCTCCTAGGATCCAAAGACAAAGGGCCAAACCTTTCTTTGGGCAAAATGAATCCTTCCCTGCACATAAGTCCATGTTCTCATGAGCCTCAGCTCTGGGAACTGCTAGGGTAGGTACAGAGTCCAGCATGTTGTGGAGTCATTGGTTTTCTGGTCCCTGTATAACAGGGGGTTGGGGTGGAATGGTCAGTGGAGGTCAGTGGAGGTCAGGGTCACTGTCAGAAAAGGTGAGTGTGAGCTGGTCCATTACCATTTATATATTCCACATAGATTGTCATGAACTGGTCATTGACACCTCTTTCCTTCCATGGCAGACAACACATGTTTTGTATTTGGCTTCTGACAGGCACTGTCCATGTATCTGGGTGGGGCTCCTGCTGGCCCAGCAGGTACCGGCAAAACCGAGACCACCAAGGACCTGGCCAAAGCCTTGGGCTTGCTCTGTGTCGTAACCAACTGCGGCGAAGGCATGGATTACAAAGTAAGGATCTGGTGTCACTTCTTCCATCCAAAGACTAACCAGGCCCAACCCTGCTTAACTTCCAAGGGCAGATGAGATGGGATGCTTTCAGGATGGTACAGCCGTCGATACCCTGACATCACTTCTAGTGCCGTCTTCCTAGGCCAAGAGCTCAAAGGAGGACATGGGTGAAAGCATTTTATCTCATATGTTTCCAAGAAGTGACATAGTGACAGCTGGAGGTGGGGAACCTTTCACCATCACAGTCTGGGAACTTGGATGTATTTCTTTGTTAGCATCATGTAGAGCAAGCGTCTCAGACTAAATGCCCACTGGAGTCAGGTGGATAGTGTAAATGAGTAAACAGCAGACATACACAGAGAGTGGTGGTGACTGTGGCAACTGGAAAGCAAAGCTCCATCGGAAGGAGGCGCTGGTGTTCAGGTTAGGTCAATTGTCACCAAGAAGAGAGGACCCAGTATTGCTGGATTTTTCAGCATCTCAAGAGAAGCCAGAAATCTGAGGGTTTTTTTACATTAAAATCCTTAATTTTTGAAATCTTTGAACTTCTTTACAAAACAGAAATACTAGAGTCACAAATGTAGAAAACAAAGCTATGTTTACCAGGGATTACGGAGGGGGAGGGATAAACTGGAGATCAGAATGGACACGTACATACTACTATATATAAAATAGATCGTTAATAAGGGCCTACTGCATAGAACAGGGAGCGCTGCTCAGTACTCTGCAGTGGCCGATAGGAGAAAGAATCTAAAACACAATGGAGACTTGTGTGTGTGTGTGTGTGTGTGTGTGTGTGTGTGTGTGTATAACTGATTCACTTTGCTGTACAGCAAAAACTAACACGACATTGTAAATCAACCCTGCTCGAATAAAAATTTTTTAAAATTAAAAAAATCCTGAATTTGTGAAATCCCATGATTGGGAGCTGGCCCACAAGAGGCCTTGGAAATCTTGCCAGGAAGATCCATTAGTAGAGCGGCTGGCTGAACGTGTCTCTGCCAATCTGATAATCATCGTTTGCTTTTAATTTAGAAAATTGTATCCATACGTGGATTGCTTGTGATTTTAAAGATGAAAATTGCCCTTGTCCTGACATTCCTTTCGTCCTAGGCTGTCGGGAAGATCTTCTCAGGCCTTGCTCAGTGTGGGGCTTGGGGCTGCTTCGACGAGTTTAATCGCATCGATGCCTCTGTGTTGTCAGTCATCTCGTCCCAGATTCAGACGATAAGAAATGCTCTGATCCATCAGCTAACCACGTTCCAGGTGAGGATAAGTGTGAAGCTGGCCCAGATCCTCCCCAGGATGGGAACATGCGACGGTGGACAGTCATCTATCCAGACCAGGCTCCCCCAGATGTAGATCTGCCTGACTTCTGCTTTCATGTGGAGATAATTGGGTTTCCCCAAGTGATCAGTGATTATCTTTGATAATTAAGTACTGTAATAATCTAAGAACTTCAGACATGGGACTTCCTGATGGTCCAGTGGTTAAAACTCAGAGCTCCCAATGCAACGGGCACTGGTCCAGTCTCTGGTTGGGGAACTAGGATCTTGCATGCTTCATGGGACAGCCAAAAAATAAATTAAAAAGTAAATTACAGACATGGCTAATAGTGATGGGCAGGGCCATATTCTCAAGTAAATGAAGTATAAGGTCCCTTTTCAAGGTCAAAAGATGTTTTTAATGACTTCCCAAATTTGGGAAAAAGTGACTTAAGAGAAATCAAGATTCCATTGAATCAGAATGTCTTCAGTAGAAATTATTGCAATGAACAAGAAATTTTGCCTTCAGACCCAGTAAAGTTAGGGCATTATAATGACCAAATTTTTTTTAATGTCATTTTGGATCAATAAGAACCATTTCTGTGGACATTTATTTTTTGGCCACACCATGAAGCATGTGGGATCTTAGTTCCCCGACCAGGGATTGAACCCACACCCTCTGCATTGGAAGCATAGAGTCTTAACCACTGGACCCCTAGAGAAGTCCCATGACCAAGATTTTTAAGGTTGTTATTAAAGTGAAAAGGCAATTTTAATTTTTTTTTGAGATTGTACTAATCTCTCCCTGTCCAACAATACATTTGTAGACTCAAGTTTGGGACATCTGCTTTAAGTTACATCAGATGAAAATGGATCAGAGTTTGGAGAAACGTGATCTTATGTAATTTAGGTGGCCCAGGGTGCGTCCCCTGACAACAGGGACCAGAGTGGCTGAACCGTTTCCCTACCCTGAGGCCCTCTGTGGTCCCAACGTGCTCTACCGTCCCTCTGGCCACTGTTCTTGCTTCTGCATGCCCTTCCACCCTTGTCACTTTAGGACACTTGCTCCACAGACATATCAGACCCTGGGACACCAAATGCATCCCTATCTGCCTGAAATTGTCCTTTTTCCCTCCTTCACCTGAAAACTCCTATACATCCTTCAAGACCCCACAGAGCCTCATTGGAAGATCCAGGAACCAAATTCAGCTTGGGCTGTGAGGACTCTGTTATGGGCCCCTCTGTGGCCTCCCCACCTGCTTTTTCCCTGGACCTTAGTGTTGCTGGTGGTCAGAGGATTATTTAAAGTGGGTCCTATTAAACATTTGAGGATTCCAGTGAAGGTTCTAGATGGACTTCTAGTTCATTAGTTCTGAAACATTTTAGGACTGAGCTTACTACTGCCTGCCATGGGAGACACATTGAACCTACAATGCATTTGGTTTTCTAGAAGCTGTGTTTTTAAGAGCAGGCCTGTCTGTCATCTCCAGGGGATGCTCTGGGACTCACATGAGACATTGAGGCATGGATGACAGTGGTCTCAGTGCAGATTTGGGAGATAAGACAGCAGCCTCCATCATCAGATACCTGCTGGGCTGCCCTCTTGTCAGAGGCAGCCTGGGCCTCATAAAAATAAGAATTCTGTTTTCTGTCTGTCTGATGGGCCATTAAAAGAAACAAAACAGTAAAATCTTAGTAGAGAGGAAAGTTGAGATAGTTGAAATTCACTGTAGGCTAAAGAGACTCAAAATATAGAGATTTCTGTACTTTGTCAGTCCATGGAGCACCTGGAGGACAAAGGCTGGTTTCTTAAAAAAAAAAAAAATATATATATATATATATATATACACACACACACACACACACACATTTAGTTATTTATTTGGCATGCCAGGTCTCAGTTGTGGCACGCAGGATCTTTAGTTGTGCCATATGAACTCTTAGTTGCAGCTTGCTGGAACTAGTTCCCTGACCATGGATTGAACCCCGGGCTCCCTCCATTGGGAGCTCAAAGTCTTAGCCACTGGACCACCAGGGAAGTTCCAAGGCTGGTTTCTCAAAGGATGCTGAGGTTGGACTCTGGTGGGAAAGGTATGGGTGACACCCAGGCAGCCAGATGGGGATAAAGGTGGGAATGGGAAGAGAAATGACAATTAACATGAATGAAAATCCACATTGTGCAAAGTGATGGGCTGGGTGTTCTGGACGATGGAGACTCAGAGGGAGTAAGTGCCTCAAATCAACCCCTGGCTGCACACTTTCCCAACATCAACTAGTTTTTAAGTCGACAGACCCTGGATTTGGATCAGAGTTTGGGGGTTGACTGAGGCTTGCTCCCCAGAACATTGAGGTCATAAGCATGAGGACTCTGCATTTATCACCAGGAAGGGGCAAGACACAGATGGTGATGTCTGCTTTTTATCCATGAAAACGAGTAGCCACATGGCTCCCCAGGCCACCTTTCCCCTGGCAGGCTGGCCAGCAGTATAACCCTTCCTTCCTTTGCTCTTGTCCCCTAGTTTGAAGGGCAAGAGATCTCCCTGGACTCCAGAATGGGCATCTTCATCACCATGAACCCTGGCTACGCGGGCCGCACGGAGCTGCCCGAGTCGGTGAAGGCTCTCTTCCGGCCGGTGGTGGTGATCGTGCCGGACCTGCAGCAGATCTGCGAGATCATGCTGTTCTCCGAGGGCTTCCTCTGGGCCAAGGTGAGGCCCCCCCAGTGCCCCGTGGCCCCGGACCCCAACTGAGTCTGTGCTCAGACTGGGGCCTGGGCCATTTTCGTTCTGTGTGACTCTTCAAATAGTTTTGCTTGGTCTCTCCCTCCCATTTATTAAATAATGAATGATAAATGCTTTGGGAACAATTAATTTTTTATATTCATTTGATCTATTAGGCTGCGCTGGGTTTTAGTTGCAGCATATGGGTTTCCAGTTCCTCGGCTAGGAATTGAACCTGGGCCCCCTGCATTGGGAGTGTGGAGTCTTAGCCACTGGACCACTGGGGAGGTCCTCTCCCTCCCTTTTTAAAATGACAACTTTCATTTTGGAACCATTTAACTCACAGGAGGTGGGGGCTAGAGTCCAGAGAGTTCCAGGGGCCCCTCATCCAGCTTCCCGCAGTGATACCCTCAAATCTGGGAAAATTACGTGGACACAATGCTATTAACTCATGTATGGGCTTTATTTGGGTTTCACCTTCTCCCTCTCTCTCTTGTGTGTGTGTCTAGTTCTGTGACATTTAATTCCATGTATAGAACAACTGGAGCCACAATCCGGACACAGAACTGTCTCATTATCACAGAAAAACTCCTTATGTCACCCCTTAATGGTGGCACCCTGCCCCCAACTCTAACTCACAACTGCCAGTCATTCTCTATCACTACAATTGCATCACTTCTAGAATGTTCTATACATGAAATTATACAGCGTGTAACCCTTTGAGGTGGGCTTTTTTTCACTAAGCCTCATGCCCTATGTGGCTTTAAAAATATACTGCTATATTTAAGATGGATAACCTACTGTACAGCACGGGGAACTCTGTTCAATGTGATGTGGCAGCCTGGGATGGGAGGGGATTTGGGGGGAGAATGGAGACATGTATATGTATATCTGAGTCCCTTTGCCTTCCACCTGAAACTATCACAACGTTGTTGGCTATGTTGCAATATAAAAATTAAAAGTTCAAAAAATAAAGTAAGCTATGAGCAAAAAACAACAAACAAACAACTTTTCTTAACAAAAGCAAAAATATATAGGGATAATGCCTTTATCATGTCTTAAAATGTATATAAAAAGATTGTACACATACATTTCCACAGAAGGTTCTGGAAAAGGTACAAAATAGCAAATATTTTTAAACTAAAGGATTGTTAGGTTGCTTCTCTGCAGTTTTTTGGTGAAGGCTCTTATTGGCAATCCTCTTGTCTAGGTTTTGAGCCAGAGAGGAGAGATCACTGGTTCTCGGTTTTTATGTGCAAACTCCCCATGCCATCCCTAGGGACAAGCAGGTTTTGAATCGATGTAGACCAGGTGAATGACTCATCCTCAAAAACGGTTACAAGAAAACTTTAATACGTTTAGTTCAAAGAAAGCCAGTTTCTGAGTATAGTCGCCGTGATTTAAAACATTGGATGAGTTCTGTTCTTCAAGGTGGTTAAGATTTTCCTTGGCACTCAAGGACTGTCATCCAACTTTACTAAGGCTGGTGTACTTTTCAATTAGGTCCTAGGTTTGTCACTGTGAAAAATGAAGGTCCCATCCTGGTATTTGTTACAGGCAAGAGCATCTTGCTTGCATCTGTTTGTAGAGCAGCTTCACCTGAACATCTTTATGTCACTTTTCTTTGTGGCATAATGTTCCAGTATTTTCAGGGCATTTCCTTCATGTATTTTTTCAATATCTTTTATCACAAAAGACTCTGGCCAAAAAGATGACCGTCCTGTATAAGCTGGCCCGGGAGCAGCTCTCCAAGCAACATCATTATGATTTTGGACTCAGAGCCCTGAAATCAGTATTGGTGATGGCTGGTGAACTGAAGAGAGGTTCTGCTGAGCTTCGGGAGGTAGGGGCCACATGCACTAAGTTCTCTAGGTTTTTATTTGGTTCACGGGTATTGAACGAATGCTGGAATGGAAGTGCCAGGGAGCACAGGTCAATCAAGAAAAAGCTTTCCTTTTTTTATATAGTTTTATTTGTTTAAGTCTTTCTCTTTTTTAAACTTTCGTTTTGGCTGTGCTGGGCTTCATTGCTGTATGGGCCTTTTCTCTAGGTACAGCAAGTGGGGGCTGCTCTCTAGTTGCGGTGTTGGGGTTCTCATTCCAGTGGCTTCTTTTCTTGTGGAGCATGTGCCCTAGGCCATGCAGGCTTCAGTAGTTGTGGCTCCCAGGCTCTAGAGCACAGGCCCAATAGGTGTGGCACCTGGGTCTAATTGCTCCATGTCAAGTGGGACCCTGGACCAGGAATTGAACCCCTGTCTCCTGCATTGGCAGGTGGATTCTTTACCACTGAGCTACCAGGGAAGCCCAAGAAAAAGCTTCATGCTTAGCTGTCACTTCATTTAGCTGTCTGGCCTTCCTTTGGTCTCTCCTTCATTATATCGTTCTCTTCTAATTTGACTTATTAGTTAAGTTCAGTGTCTTCACAGCACCAATGTTTGTAACACTTCAGTGATAATAATCGATCTACAATTGCAGGGTGGTGTGATGGAGGGGTGGGGAACAAAATTCTCAAGAAAGCGTGAACATGAGTGTTTTTCCTGTTTGCAATAAAAGCCAGAGGAACAGTCATGTTTCTTTCACATGGGGCTTCCTCCAAAACAGAGCTCAGTGGAGGCTGCTCTGTGGGCAACAGACTCACGTGTCTCTCCAGAAACTCTACTTGCAGTGCTCTATGTTTTATATTTCATGTAAGATTTCATTGTCTATTTCATAAGACTATTTCTAGACGAGCCCTGGGGTCTTCTGGAAACGTCTCTGAAGACCTGTGTTTCATTCCATGCAGGATGTGGTGTTGATGAGGGCCCTTCGAGACATGAACCTGCCCAAGTTCGTGTTTGAAGATGTGCCTCTCTTCCTTGGTTTGATCTCTGATCTGTTTCCTGGACTAGATTGCCCTCGGGTTCGCTACCCTGATTTCAATGATGCCGTGGAACAGGTGCTTCAGGAAAATGGCTACATCATCCTACCTGTCCAGGTAAAGTGGTGCTGAAGATGAGAGTTCTCTGACTTTCTCTGGGTCCTTTCCATTTTTTTTTTCATTAAAAAGATTTGTAAAATGCACATAAAATTTCCTGTCTTAACCATTCCCCACCCCTACCCCCATTTTTTTATTGTGATAAAGTACATACAACATAAATTCACCATCTTATCTTACATCTTATCCATTTTTAGTGATGTTAGGTATATTTATGTTGTTGTAAAACAGATCTCCAGAACTTTTGCATTTTGAAAAAGAGAAACTCTGTTCCCATTGAATAATAACTCCTTATTTCCCCCCCTCAGCCCCTGGTAACCTCCACTCTATTTGACTCCTCTGGGAATCTTATATGTGGGGAATCATACAGTATTTGTCCTTTTGTGTTTGGCTGATTTTACTCAGCATCATGTTCTCAAGGTTCATCCACGTTGTAGCATGTGTCGGAATTCCCTTCCTTTTTAAGGCCGAGCAACATGCCATTGTATGTATATAACACCTTCCGACTGGCATAATGTGATCAGATAAGTATTTTTTGGGGGGGGAGTTCGATCATCTAAGGTTTTCTTCCTCCCCTACCTTTTTCCCCCAGAGTCATACTTACAAAAAAATTAAATTAGATATTACAAATGGAATTTTGATCACCTGAAACCTGTGAGGTTGTATATGTTGTCTGTAGGCCATAAACTAATGCCCAAGTGTTCTGCTGAGGGTGTCAACTCCCCAGACTGCAGGGTCGGAATGACTGCCTCTAGATGGGCCACCTTGGGCCATCAGGCTGCCCAGAAGTTTCAGGCAGGGGGAGTGGGTACCAACCACAGACGAGAGAGCCCTCTGCAATTTTCCTGGCCTTGGTGGTTTCCTCTACAGGGAGTTGTTTAAAGAGATGTGTTTTTTGGTTGGAAATGTAAAATGGAGTAGCCACTTCAGCAAAGTCTGATGGTTCCTCAAAAAGTGAAACTTAAGAGTTACCTTGCGTGCATGCATGCTGAGTCACTTCAGTCATGTCTGACTCGTTGCAGCCCCATGGACTGTAGTCCTCCAGGCTCCTCTGTCCATGGGATTCTCCAGGCAAGAGTACTGGAGTGGGTTGTCATGCCCTCCTCTGGGGGATCTTCCCAACCCAGGGATCGAACCCAGGTCTTCTTACATCTCCTACATTGGCAAGAAAGTTCTTTACCACTGGTGCCACCTGAGAAGCCCAGAGTTACCATATGATACAGCAATTTTATTCCTAGGTATAAACCCAAGAGAAATGAGAGCGTATTTATCCACATGAAAACTTGTCCACAAATATTCATAACAGTGTTATTCATAATAGCCAAGAAGTGGAAATCATACAACAGATGCAGGGATAAACATAATGTCGTCCATCCATATAATGGAATATTATTTGGCCATAAAAAATGAGGCACTGACAAGGCTACCCTGATGTTAGTGTATAGCATGATACTAAGTGAAAGAAGCCAGACACTCAAGACTACATACTGCACGATTCCATTTCTATATTCCGTTTATATGTTGAGAATGGGCAAATCCATACAGACAGAAAGTGGGCGCTTGGAGCTGGGGGCAATGGGCTTGGTAGACACGACTAATGAGCATGTGGGTTTTATTGGGAGAGTGATGAAAATGTTCTAAAATTGAATGTCATGATGGTTTCACAAACTTTCAAATATATTAAAGCCGCTAGATTGCTGAAACACTTTAAATGGGTGAATTGTACAGTATGCAAATTCTAGCTCAATAAACCTGTTTTTAACAAGAAGGTATGTTTTAACTCAGCTGCCAATGTTTGTCTCCCAGGTGGATAAGGTGGTTCAGATGTACGAGACCATGTTGACTCGCCACACGACGATGGTGGTGGGGCCCACGGGAGGGGGCAAGTCCGTGGTCATTAACGCTCTGTGTCAGGCCCAGACCAAGTGAGTAAGGGTGTCCGTGGGGAGGGCTTGGTTGCCAGGGTGGTTTCATGGTGAGATCAGTGGCGTATTACTTCGTCCCACTTTGTACTCTGATTTCCTGGGAGATTACATTGGTCCCAAATAGCCCTCTTTAAACCCAGAGCATCCTTTTTGGGGAGGGGCATGCCTCAGGGCTTGTGGGATCTTAGTTCCCTGACTAGAGATGGGACCCTTCCCCCTGCAGTGGGAACGTGGAGTCCTAACCACTGGGCTACCAGTGAAGTCACCAAACCAGAGCATCTTAACTTGTTTCATTGCTGATTTAGTTGATATATTTTAGAAGGCAAAACAGTGAGCCTTTTGTCCATCAGGCTGTAAATAGGTTTATTTATGAAATGATTATTTCACCAGCTATCTTATAAGGATGTTTTGAAAATTAGCTTAGGTTGTATTTTCTTGACGTTCAGATTCCTTTAAAGTCAGCCAGGACCCACACCATTAGGCGACACTGTTATGGTATCAGAGTGGCCGAAAAGAAAGTCACTCCCTAAATGCCTTGTCATTGCCAGCCTTGCAATCTCTTGAAGGAAAAAGTGACCTCACACTCCTAGTATAGAATGTCACAAAGACCTGTGGTGAATCAATCAATACTCTTATACTGAAAATGAGTTTTCTGATTCTCACTTTTCTCCTAAGCAGTCACTTCCCAGGTAGCGCTAGTGGTACAGAACCCGTCTATCAGTGCAGGAGACATAGGAGACTCGGGTTTGTTCCCTGGGTCAGGAAGATCCCCTGGAGAAGGACGTAGCAACTCACTCGAGTATTCGTGCCTGGAGAATCCCATGGACAGAGGAGCCTGGTGGGCTATAGTCCATAGGGTCGCAAAGAGTCGGACACGACTGAAGCGACTTAGCACACGTGCAACACTACATTGCAGAAAGATTTCAATACATGCTGATATTCCAGCAAGAATCCAAATCAAGCCTTATAATTGTTGTGACTTTACCAGTTCTAGATAGTCTATAACATCTTTTATAGTTTATAAAAGTTTGTAAAATGAGTGTGTCATTTCTTCATATTCCTTCTTGTATTTTTCATGAGAAAATCATTGGACTGTGGCTTACTGATCGTAAGGATTTTATTCCAGAGCCATCCTGTATTTATTCTTTAATTAATTCATTGTTAGATCATTTATGAAACTATTATGTATAGATGTATCAGTATGCCACTATTATTTTTATTTACTTTATTGATTATGAACTATGGTTCATGTGAACTTTAGTTTTCTGTGGATGAATTAATCCCCCAGCACCATGGGCATTTACAGGCATTGTAGTAGGAAATACCCCTACATACCCCTACATATAAGTCTAAGTGATTTATAAAGAAGCAACTCAGGGTCTTCCCTGGTGTTTCAAAGGCTGAGACTCCAAGCTGCCAATGCAGGGGACCCAGGTTCGATCCCTGGCCAGGGAACTAGATCCTCCATGCCTCAACTAAAAGAACCCATGTGCTGCAACTAAGACCTGGTGCAGCCGAATAAATAAATAAATATCTAAAAAATAACAACGCAGAGTGGATGTCTTTCTATTAACACAAGGGATTGAACATCATGAGTTCAAAGGTTTTATGTTACCCTGATGACTGTTACCTCTTATACAGTTGTGAAATATTTACATAAATATGCCATATGCACGAATATGTAAACACACAGAGACGAAATACATATGAAGGTTAGCATCTGTTGCCCCCAAAATCAAAGCCGTGTTATCAGTTCAGACCTCGCTTATATTGGGGCCACATGTCTGGTGAAAGGTGGTTCCCTTGCCTTTGTTAGTTGCTCAGTCATGTCTGACTCTTTTTGACCCCATGGACTGTGGTCCACCAGGCTCCCCTGTCCATGGAATTCTCCAGGCAAGAATACTGGAGTGGGTTGCCATTCTCTTCTCCAGGGGATCTTCCTCATCCAGGGATTGAACTTGGGTCTCCTGCATTCACAGGCAGATTCTTTACCATCTGAGCCACCAGGAAAGCCCCCCCTTGACTTTAGTAAAAACCATTAGCAGAGAATGGGAAGCCCAGAGCAGGGTTTGGATGGTTTGCATGTTAAATTTTGGATCGGATCCAAAATCTAACCCCCTACATGAGTGGCCTGGATTGTTCTAATGCGTTGACTCTGCCTGAGTCCTGGCTGAGGCTTTTCATTCTGTGTAGGCTTGGGCTGGTGACAAAGCTGTATATCCTGAACCCCAAGGCTATGAGTGTCATAGAGCTGTATGGCATCCTGGATCCCACCACCCGAGACTGGACAGATGGGGTGCTGTCCAACATCTTCCGGGAGGTCAACAAGCCCACGGATAAGAAGGAGCGAAAGTGAGTATCTGTGTAAGGAGGGAAGAGCCTGGGTGGATTTGTAATGAATTAGCCAAAACTTACAAGTAAACAACTGATGTGTAGTACTGTAGTTTCATGCTTGGAGGCAGGTAGACTCAGGAGGCTCTGCTCGTGAAGCTCTAGGTACCACTTCAGCACTGTTTCTGTCTTATGTAATTTTTTCTCCTTGACTGCGTTGGTCCCCAGCTTACCATGGAGGAAGCTGAGGTCCAGGGAAGAGGTGGGAAGAGCTTGCCTCAAGGCCAGGGATGTGAGCTTGGGACATGATGGTTATTTTATTAGGTCAAATCTCTGGACCAAGTAGGCTGCTCTGTCTCACGTTCTGGTTAGAAAACCCTGGGAAAAGGTGTTCAACATGAATGGGGAGGTTACACCAACTTGCGTAATGGGAAGCCTTCCAGGTGCCATGGCTCATTTTTTTCCGATTGCCACAGGTATATTTTATTCGATGGTGATGTGGATGCCCTGTGGGTGGAGAACATGAATTCTGTGATGGATGACAACAAGCTGTTGACGCTGGCCAATGGCGAGCGCATTCGGCTTCAAGCGCACTGTGCCCTGCTCTTCGAGGCAAGTAGGGATGAAGAATAATTTCAAATAGAAGTCTTTATTTGAATTACAATTTGAAGTGCTTATTTTAAAAAATTTCTTGAAATATAGTTGATTTGCAATGTTGTATTTATTTCTACTGTATAGCAGAGTGATTCAATTATACATTTATATGCATTCTTTTTCATATTTTCTTGCATTATGTTTTGAATATAGTTCCCCACACTATACAGTAGGACCTTAGTGTTTATCCATTGTGTATATAATAGTTTGCCTCTGCTGACCCCAGCTCTCAGTCCTCCCCTCTCCCTACGCCCTCCTCCTTGGCACTCACAAGTCTATTCTCAGTCTGTTTCTGTTTTGTAAATAAATTCACTTGTGTCATATTTTAGATTCCACATATAACTGATATCGTATGGTATTTGTCTTTCTCTTTCTGACCTGTTTCACTTAGTATGATAATCTTTCGGGCCATCCATGTTGCTGCAGATGGCATTATTTCATTCTTTTTATGGCTGAGTCATATTCCATTGTATGTATATACCACAACTTCTTTATCCATTCATGTGTTGATGGAAATTGGCATTGTTTCCATGTCTTGGCCGTTGTAAATAGTGTTGCAGTGAACACTGGGGTGCATATATCTTTTTGAATTGTAGTTTTGTCCAGATATATTCCTAGGAGTGGGACTGCTATAGATAACACTGAGTTTGTTCATTTCTTCAGGTTGGGGATTTACAGTATGCCTCCCCTGCGACTGTGTCTCGATGTGGAATGGTTTATGTGGATCCTAAAAACTTGAAATATCAACCATACTGGAAAAAATGGGTTAATCAAATACAAAACAAGGTGAAAATTATTTCCAAAATGAACTAACAATCATTTGTATTGGTGGCTAATTGGATAAACATAACTCAGAGGGATGTTTGTCCCTGAAGGCCATGACCTTGACCTTGACCTGCCCGTGATCTTGAGCACTAAATGTTATCAGTAAGTTGGGAGACAGCATGGAAGACACCCTTATTAAATTTCCAGAAAATTCATAGCAGGTGGGATAGGTAGTGATTTTGATAGTGTAGACCAGGGGGTGACAAATTTTTTCTGTGAAAAAAATTCACAGAATTTTTTGGGCCATAGGCTTTGGGGGCCATATGGTTTCTTTTGCAACTACTCAACCCCACCATTATGGTATGAAAGCTGCCATAGTACATGAATGAGCATTGCTATGTACCAGTAAAACTTTATTTACAAAACAAGTGGCGGGCCAGATTTGGCTTATGGATTGTAGTTGGCAACCCCTCATCCAGCCAAGTCCAGTGGTTGAGAGACTTGTCTCTAGGAGGTCTCCAGCTCCTCCTGTCTTGCTCAGTTGGAAGAACACAGTGTTTGAAGGACCTAGTTTGTCACAGAATTGAGGCTCAATGGTTTCAGTTGATCTCAAACACTGTGATATGTCATAAAGCTGCTCAGAAATGTGTATTGTCTTTTTTTTTTTGCTCCCGTGGGTCTTCATTGCTGCTCATGGGCGTTCTTTAGTTGCAGTGCAAGGGCTTCTCGTTGTGGCGGCTTCTCTTGTGTGGAGCATGGGCTCTAGGGCACGTGGTTTTCACAGTTGCAACTCGTGGGCTCTAGAGACACTCAGTAGTTGTAGTGCACAGGCTTAGTTGCCCTGAGGCATGTGGGATCTTAGTTCCCCAACCAGGGATTGAACCTGCGTCCCCTGCACTGGCAGGCAGATTCTTAACCACTGGACCACCAGGGAAGTGCCATGTTTTGCCTTAATGGTAGACTTCATTGAAAGTCTCAGAGGTAAACGTGACAGTCATGTGAAGGCTGTGGCTTGACCACACCCAGGACGTCGTGACCATGCAGGAGGCAGCTCTAGAAGGACCACTAGGCTGATGGAAAATTGGAAACTAGGACACAATTACCCCAGAGAAGAGAGGAGCAAGGGGAACATGTTAGGACCATTTGAGGCACACTGTCATATGGGAGGGGCTTCCTAGGTGGCGCTAGTGGTAAAGAACCCACCTGCCAAGGCTGGAGACGCAAAAGATCCCTGGGTCAGGAAGATCCCCTGGAGGAGGCCATGGCAACCCACTCCAGTATTCTTGCCTGGAGCATCCCATGGACAAAGGAGCCTAGTGGGGCTACAGTCCATTAGGTCGCAAAGAGTCAGACATGACTGCAGAGATAGCATTCATGCATGTCAGATAGGTGATGACGCCATGCAAGCTCTATGCTCATCAGGGCCTCCATAGGGAGAGGGACCTTTCATTGCTTTATACTCTTTGTTCAATGGCTGTGGCCATGTCACTTAAATTCTCAGATAATCAGCTCTTTGCCCATCAGGTGGGACCTTTTATAGCACCTCCCTCCCAGGTGGTAGGATAGATTCTATGGCAGTGAAATTAAAGGTTTTGTGATGAAACAGAAGCATATTATAAAGGACAAATTTTTCTATAAATATATAGGTGAGTTATCAGAGTTTACTCACCAGCTCAATTTCTCATTCATGAGAAACTGTTTCTCATCCCCTCTTTTTTCAAGCACAGCTTCCCATGAACTTCTGTTGGAATAAAGGAACCCTTGGGAGTTCCCCCACCGCAGTCCAGTGGTTAAGACCCAGCACTTTCCCTGCTGAGGGCCCAGGTTGGATCCTTGTCAGTGAACTAAGATCCTGCAAGCAGCATGGCACAGTCAAAATAATAATAATAATAATCCATGATAGAAGAAGCAGACTGAAAATTAAAATAAATAGAGGAACCCTTGAGAATGCTTTGAAATTCTGCTCTTTTATAGATGGAGCAAGGTTATTTAGAGAGCCTGTTTGAGAAATATGTACCATACCTCATTGATGTGATAGTGGAAGGAATAGTGGATGGAAGACAAGGGGAGAAGCTGAAGACGATAGTTCCCCAGACAGACCTAAATATGGTAAGAAACTGTCTTTGTTAGCAAAAAGAAATTCTTCCCTAAAGAGCTTTCAAAAGGGAAGCAAAGACGTCAGATGGGTAAAATCTAACCTTGCTGGTTACTGACAAGGGAGACTCAATACTTCCTTTCATGACCACGAGCAAAACAAGATACTGGGCTCCATCTGCCCAAACCAATATGGTGGGCCATATAATTCCCATCGTTCTGAGATCTGGGGTCCCAGGATTTGTGACCGGAACTGACTCTCGTGGGGTTGTGTGGAATATATGGGCTGACCCAGGTATTTTCCTGTAACCAGGTAACCCAATTAGCCAAGATGCTGGATTCGTTACTAGAGGGAGAAATCGAGGAGCCCGATCTTCTGGAGTGCTACTTCTTAGAGGCTCTGTACTGTTCTCTGGGCTCTTGCCTCCTTGAGGATGGAAGGGCTAAATTTGATGAATGTATTAAGCGCATTGCTTCTTTGCCTACTGCTGATACAGAAGGGATATGGGCCAATCCTGGGGAACTGCCAGGTAGGAACCAAACGTAACCTGTTTTTTTGCTCAGAATGCTTCTGGTTAGGTTTTTAGAGGACGTGACCTTGCTTTTCCATATCTATGCCTGTATGGGTTTCCTAGATTGTTTGCTTCTGTAGAAGAATGTGCAGAGCACCTAGTGGCACCCTCAGGAGAAATTCAAATGCATAAACTTCAATAGCAGAAGTCTGGATCTTAGTTGCAGCACGTGCGATCTTGAGCTGAAATCTTGAAACTCTTAGTTGGGGCATGTGGGATCTAGTTCCCTGACCAGGGATTGAACCTGGGCCCCTTGCATTGGGAGTGCAGAGCCTTAGCCACTGGACCAGTAGGGAAGTCCTAAAGCCCAGTTCCTTTGGGTGGCCTTTCTTGATGAATCCAACCTTTCCCCACCTAGCTTAAGTGTTTGCTTCATTCACTCTGTTTAAGCTCTGTAAATTTTTCACATTGTGCTTGTCTTAATTTCTTCTCCTTTTAGATTCTCTGTTTTTTTTTTCTCTAAAATTCCATAGCTAATTCATCTGCTATATTCCTGAGACTTTGCACAGCAGATAATCACATGTGGATCCACAGATCGTTTGTAGGAAATCATTATATTAAGGTTTAAGTGTTTGCATGAAAAAATATGCATCCTCAAAGAAACATATATGATGAAAAGTTTGCATTCTCTAAGAACTATAGATAACACTAGGATCCTTCGTCTGTCTCTTAATGACACTTGAATATGACTTGGCAGGGAGACCCAAGTTTTATTCTGTAATCATTACCTGGGCTGTTGTTTTTAAAGCTCAAAGTAAAATGATCATAGGTCTTTCTACTAGAAAGTCATTGAGCAAATAAAAGATGTTTTAAAAGTCTGTGATCCTTGCTGGTTATACACACCGAGGAAACCAGAATTGAAAGAGACACATGTCCCCCAGTGTTCATCGCAGCACTGTTTACAATAGCTAGGACATGCAAGCAACCTAGATGTCCATCAGCAGATGAATGGATAAGAAAGTTGCGGTACATATACATAGTGGAATATTCAGTTCAGTTCAGTTCAGTCGCTCAGTCATGTCCAACTCTTTGCCACCCCATGAATCGCAGCACGCCAGGCCTCCCTGTCCATCACCAACTCCCGGAATTCACTCAAACTCACGTCCATCAGGTTGGTGATGCCATCCAGCCATCTCATCCTCTGTCATCCCCTTTTCCTCCTGCCCCCAATCCCTCCCAGCATCAGAGTCTTTTCCAATGAGTCAACTCTTTGCGTGAGGTGGCCAAAGTACTGGAGTTTCAGCTTTAGCATCATTCCTTCCAAAGAACACCCAGGACTGATCTCCTTTAGAATGGACTGGGTGCATCTCCTTGCAGTCCAAGGGACTCTAAAAGTCTTCTCCAACACCACAGTTCAAAAGCATCAATTCTTTGGCGCTCAGCTTTCTTCAGAGTCCAACTCTAAACATCCATACATGACTACTGGAAAAACCATAGCCTTGACTAGGTGGACCTTTGTTGGCAAAGTAATGTCTCTGCTTTTGAATATGCTATCTAGGTTGGTCATAACTTATGTTCCAAGGAGTAAGCGTCTTTTAATTTCATGGCTGCAGTCACCATCTGCAGTGATTTTGGGGCCCCCAAAAATAAAGTCTGACACTGTTTCCCCATCTATTTGCCATGAAGTGATGGGACGGACCAGATGCCATGATCTTCGTTTTCTGAATGTTGAGCTTTAAGCCAACTTTTTCACTCTCCACTTTCACTTTCATCAAGAGGCTTTTGAGTTCCTCTTCGCTTTCTGCCATAAGGGTGGTGTCATCTGCATATCTGAGGTTATTGATATTTCTCCTGGCAATCTTGATTCCAGCTTGTGCTTCTTCCAGCCCAGAGTTTCTCATGATGTATTCTGCATATAAGTTAAATAAGCAGGGTGACAATATACAGCCTTGATGTACTCCTTTTCCTATTTGGAACCAGTCTATTGTTCCATGTCCAGTTCTAACTGTTGCTTCCTGACCTGCTTATAGGTTTCTCAAGAGGCAGGTCAGGTGGTCTGGTATTTCCATCTCTTTTAGAATTTCCCATAGTTTATTGTGATCCACACAGTCAAAGGCTTTGGCATAGTCAATAAAGCAGAAATAGATATTTTTCTGGAACTCTCTTGCTTTTTCCATGATCCAGCAGATGTTGGCAATTTGATCTCTGGTTCCCCTGCCTTTTCTAAAACCAGCTTGAACATCAGGAAGTTCACGGTTCACGTATTGCTGAAGCCTGGTTTGGAGAATTTTGAGCATTACTTTACTAGCATGTGAGATGAGTGCAATTGTGCAGTAGTTTGAGCATTCTTTGGCATTGCCTTTCTTTGGGATTGGAATGAAAACTGACCTTTTCCAGTCCTGTGGCCACTGCTGAGTTTCCCAAATTTGCTGGCATACTGGGTGCAACACTTTCACAGCATCATCTTCTAGGATTTGAAATAGCTCAACTGGAATTCCACCTCCACTAGCTTTGTTTGTAGTGATGCTTTCTAAGGCCCACTTGACTTCACTTTCCAGGATGTCTGGCTCTAGATGAGTGATCACACCATCGTGATTATCTTGGTCATGAAGATCGTTTTTGTACAGTTTTCTGTGTATTCTTGCCACTTCTTCTTAATATCTTTTTCTTCTGTTAGGTCCATACCATTTCTGTCTTTTATCGAGCCCATCTGTGTATGAAATGTTCCCTTGGTATCTCTAATTTACTTAGCTATTAGAAAGAATGCATTTGAATCAGTTCTAATGAGGTGGATGAAACTGGAGCCTATTATACACAGTGAAGTAAGGCAGAAAGAAAAACACCAATACAGTATATTAATGCATGCATGTGGAATTTAGAAAGATAGTAACGATGACCCTATACATGAAACAGCAAAAGAGACCCAGATATAAAGAACAGACTTTTGAGACTCTGTGGGAGAAGGCAAGGGTGGGATGATTTGAGAAAACAGCATTGAAGCATGTATATTACCATATGTGAAATAGATGACCAGTCCAAGTTCAGTGCATGAAACAGGGCACTCAATGCCAGTACACTGGGACAACCCAGAGGGGTGGGATGGGGAGGGAGGTGGGAGGGGGGCTCAGGATGGGGAAAAACATGTACATCTGTGGATGATTCATGTCGGTGTATGGCAAAAACCACCACAATATTGTAAAGTAATTAGCCTCCAATTAAAATAAATAAATTAATTTTAAAAGTCTGTGGTTTTGGGACTTCCCTGGTGGCCCAGTGCCTAGGATACCATGCTCCCAATGCAGTGGGACCTGGGTTCAATCCCTGGTCAGGGAACTAGATCCCACGTACCGCAACTCAGAGTTCAATGCAGCAACTGAAGATTCCGCATGCTGTTACTAAGACCTGGAGAAGCCAGGTAAATACATGAATATATATAATTTAAAAGTCTGGGGTCTTTGGGGGGCTAGTTTTCTTGTACTTTTCCAGAACCCCGAGTCCCCTTTCTGGGGGGACCTTCCTAGTTATGCCCACTGTGCTGGCTACATGCTCCTGCAACCCTCACCCCTCACAGAGACGATGCTGATCCTGGTCTGGTCTTTCTCCCTTAGTTTGCCCTCAGCTTGAGAACTTGCATGGCCCTGTAGACAACCCACTTCCACATGCCTTCTGCATTCAGCTCCAGCATCTGGGGCCCTTGACCTCATCCTAGCCCATCGCGCTCAATACTGCTCGGTCTACGTCCTAGTCACAGCTTCCACTCCCCACCCATCGTCAGCCTCTGTGACTCCTGCCTCAGCTGGCCTCATGGGGACTATCCGCTGCCCCTCCCTGTCTTCCTACCACCTTCTGAACCTTCTAAATCCTTTTCTGCTGCCCTGTTGCTTCAGTCTCTCTTGCCTAAGTTTCCTGGCCCTCTTGCCTAATTTTGCCCTTCTGTCAAATCTGTCTGAGATAACCCAAGCCCGCCTTCTCTGCCTCCCCAGGGTTTGAATGGTACTGAGAAAATCACTATGAGGACTGAAAGTGAAAGTGTTAGTTGCTCAGTTGTGTCTGACTCTTTGTGACCCTACAGACTGTAGCCAGGCTCCTCTGTCCATGGGATTCTCCAGGCAAGAATACTGTAGTTGGTTGCCATCCCCTTGTCCAAGGGTTCTTCCCAACCCAGGGACCAAACTCCTGGCACCTCCATAAATTCAGTCTTGAACTTGAACTCCCTCTCCTATCCCCACAGGGGTAATTCATTTCCCTTTTCTCCAAATCTCCACCGGGCCCTCGCCCCTATCTCTGCAGATGACCTTCCTCCTTCCTTGAACAGGAAAAACCCACACTGTCAGACAGGAATTTTTCCAGCCCCGTCTTCTCCTGCCTCCTTTCTCAGGGGCGAGGAGACCCTCCTCTTGGCCAAGCTGAACCTGCCCTGAGCTTTGAGATCTGCCGCCTCCCACCTCCTCAGGCTCCTGGCTTCACCGGTTTTCTCCTCTGTCTTTTATATTTTCCATCTGTCCTTCTCTACCAACCCCGTCCCGCTGGCTCTTTGACATGTTCTAGTAAAGCCTTCCTAATCCTAGCCCCTTCTAGAGATATCTCTCTGCCTCTTCCTTTTTTTTTTTAAAAATTGTTTGGCTGCACTGGGTCTTAATTGTAGCACGCAGGATCTTTAGTTACAGTGTGTAGGATCTAGTTCCCCAACCAGGGATTGAACCCAGACCCCCTGCATTGGGAGCTCAGATTCTTAGCCACTGGACCACCAGGGAAGTCCCTGCCTCTTCCCTTTTAAAGCCACGTGTCCTGAAAGATTGTCCTCAAGCTACTTTCTTCTTCATCCCACCACTTCTCAACTGTCTCCTTCCCACCTCCCTTCTGCACATCTCCACCCAAACTGCTCCCAGTCAGCGCCTGCACTGCCTTCTTGTTGCCGGATCTGATAGCCTTTTCTGATCTTTGCCTCCCTGATCTTGCCCCAGTATCAGGCATGGTGCTACTTTCTGCCTTCTTAAAAATTCTTCTTCCATCCTGCTTCACTCTGGCCATGCCTGCGAAGTTTCCTTTGTTGAGTCCCCTACCTTGGCCCCTCCCTCATATCAGGATTTGGTCCTGGACCTTCTTTTCACTCTTTGTGTCCTCACTGAGCCCTTTTCACCCTGCTCACAGCTCTGACTTCCAGGCCCTTTCCTCTCTGAGCCTTATTCTGGGTTCCCTAGTTTGGTTATATTTAAATATATCTTTCTTTTCTTTCTTTCTTCTTTTTTTCCATCCATCCATATTTATCTCTCTCTATTTACCTATCCCATTGACAGAGGAGTCTGGCAGTCCCATCGGGTCACAAAAAGTTGGAATGACTAACAGTTTGGGCTTCTCTGGTGGCTCAGACTGTAAAGAATCCGTCTGCAATGCAAGAGATGTGGGTTTGATCCCTGGGTCAGGAAGGTCCCCTGGAAAATGGTATGGCTACTGACTCCAGTATTTTTGCCCGGAGAATTCCATGGACAGAGGAGCCTGGTGGGCTACAGTCCATAGGGTTGCAAAGAATCAGACATGACTGAGTGACTAACGCTTTTACTTTTCACCTATCCATCCATCCTTCCATGCATTTGTATCTGTGTATCTATGTCTATTTATATTTATTTATCCATCCATCTTTATCTGTCTCCATCTATCTGTCTGTAGCTGTCAGTTTATCCAATGCTATCCAGGGAACAAATAGCATTAGTTCATTTCAAGCATGAGCTGATTCTGTATTTCCATGTCCACAATCAAAACAAAACTGACCACTTTTTATTACAGGTCAGCTTCCAACCTTGTATGACTTTCACTTTGATTCCACACAGAAGAAATGGATACCATGGAATCAATTAGTTCCAGAGTATGTTCATTCCCACAAGAGAAGATTTGTTGACATCCTGGGTACGTGAGAACTGAAGCCTCAGTTTAAGCATATGTGGTTTTCATTCTGTGTGGAAGGGTAGAAGATCCCGCGGTCCCAGTGGAACTCTACGTCCCACCCAGAGTGCTGGTTGGGAGAAACTGAACGTGAGCCATGGGTTTTGCCAAGAGGGTGGCACTTTGGATTCCTTTTATGTGCCTCTGGACGTCTGAAGATGTCTATACCCCTCAGCTCATTTGCCTGGCAGGTGGGTCCTCCCTGCCAGGGAGGATGGCAGGGCTTGAGGTGGGTAGGATGCTCCTCTGCTTCTGCTCACCTTGCACAGACTCCCTTCTTCCCTGTAGAGCTATCTGGGCATGGGGAGGGATGCAGGAAGGAGGGAAAGAGGAATGACTAAGGTAGCATTTTGTAAGAGATGCTGCTTTGAGAGGTAGTGTTCTATGGATATTGTGTATTGAGCTGTATTTAACACGCTATTTGGATACCATGGAGGCTCAAGATATTCCGTGAAACGAATATCTGGTTTTGGTTGGTATAGAGTTCTTATAGAGTGAATCATACATGTTTTCTCAGGAACCAATAGGGATTTAAAACTGCCAGTGTAGGAGTAAGCCAGATTTGACTTGAAGGTTTGATACTGTCTTCAGAGGAAGCTGAAAAAAGTGAAAGTTTGTCGCTAAGTCGTGTCTGACTCTTTGAGACCCCATGGACTGTAGCCCCCCATGCTCCTCTGTCCATGGGACTTCCCAGGCCTGAATACTCGAGTGGGCTGCCATCGCCTCCTCCAGGGGATCTTCCTGACCCAGGGATCGAAGCTGCGTCTCCTGCTTGGCAGGCGGACTCATTACAACTGAACCACCTGGGAAGCCCTCAGAGGAAGTTGATGGTCAGGAAACAAGTCTTGATAAGTGACTTATGCAGCAGAGAACCTGGGAATTTTCAATATCCTGAGTATAAGTCAGAAATGGATATTGAAACCGTTTGCGTTTTCTACACTTGTATGTGATGATGACACAGCTGTAAAAATGTATCAAACTCCTCAAAATATACACTTAATATTGGAATGCATTTCATGGTCTGTGAATTATACCTCCATAAAGCTATTAGAAATAAACATTAGGGGTAGTAAGCACCTCCATTTATATGTTTTCAGGTCACTGCTTGGGTTTTTGCTGATGCTTCTTAAGGGATTTATGGGATCCTGGGAAACTCCAGGCTGCCCAGTGTGCACCTTATTGGTGTTTCTCTGATGCACTAATTCTTCATATGTTCTTTAGTTCATACAGTGGATACAACCCGTACTACCTGGACACTGGAACAAATGGTTAAGATTAGGCAACCTGTTCTTTTGGTTGGTGAATCTGGTACATCCAAGACAGCCACTACCCACAACTTCCTGAAAAACCTGAATGAAGAGACTAATGTAAGTCATTATTTGTATCTATGGGCAAATAACAACTTACCCCAACACAAAGCAGTTCATACAGCAAATACTATCTCACAGTTTCTGCAGATCTGGAATCTGGGGGTGGCTCAGCTGGTGGTTCTAGCCCAGGCTCTTTCATGAGATGGCACAGTTGACCAGGGCTGAGGTCATCTGAAGGCTTGAGTATGGCTGGGGGAATCCTCTTTTGAGATGTTCGGTTTCAGTTCCCCACCATGTGAGCCTCTCCAAGCACCCTGGTGTGCTCCTTTACTTTTTCCTGAAGATTATTTATTCACTTATCTATTTCACGGCTGCACTGGTTCTTTGTTGCTGCGCGCGAGCTCTCTCTACTGCGGCAGCAGCGGCTGCTCTCTAGTTCAGGTGCGTGGACTCCCTCATCGCAGTGGCTCCTCTTGTTGTGGAACACAGGTTTTAGGATCTGCAGGCTTGGTAGTTGCGGTGCATGGGCTTAGTTGCCCCACAGCGTGTGGGATCTTAGTTCCCCAACCAGGGATCGAACCTGTGTCCTTTGCATTGGCAGGCAGATTCTTAACCACTGCACCTGCTGTTGTCCTCTTGACCTGGCAGCTGACTTCCCTCAGAGTGAATGTCCAGAGGTAGAAAAGCAGATGCTACAACGCTTTGTATGATCCAGGAAACCACACCCCATCACGCTTGCCACATTTTGTGGCTCACAGAGGCCCTACTGTGGCCCACTCTGATGCAGCATAGGAGGGAGCTACACAGGGTGTGGGTACCTGGAGGTGAGGGTGATTGGGGTCGTCTTGAAGGCTGGCAGTTACATTCCTCATCACCATCTTGTGGTTTTTCATTTCCTTCCTCCAGTCACGTGCCAGGTGTGGGAGGGTTTGGGTACTCCAGTGCAAACGACAGTGAACAAAGCTGTTAAGGTCCAACCTCATTAAGAGGGGACCCAGACATGAAAATGAATCATGCGTGGAACGTGATTGTGCAGGACATGCCAGGTGCGCCGAGACGTTAGGAAGGAGGGTCCCTGCGTTTCTCCTTTCTGTGTACTCCGAGTGGTCCTACATGGCCCACCTGCTCACTGTTGCAACTCTCCTGGTTTTAAACAATTTTTATTTAACTTTTTAAAATTTGCAGCATGTGGGATCTTTAGTTGTGGCATGTCGGATCTAGTTCCATGACCAGGGATCCAATCTGGGCCCCCTGCATTGGGAGCTCAGAGGCTTAGCCAGCAGCCGATCAGGGAGTGCTAGTGCTCAGTCGTGTCTGACTCTTTGCGACCCTACGGACTGTAGCCCGCCAGGCTCCTCTGTGCATGAGATTCTCCAGGCAAGAATACTGGAGTGGGTTGCCATTTCCTCCTCCAGAAGATCTTCCCGACCCAGGGATTGAACCCGCATCTCTTACTATTGGCAGGCGGGTTCTTTACCACTAGCGCCACCTGAGAGGCCCCATTCCCTACTTCATGTTTTATTACCAAGTAAAGACTCTTATCTCCTCCAAGAAGCTGCCCGTGATTTTCGGGACGTCCAGCTGTCACATACTCGTCCCCAGTCCACACACTTATTCAGTTCCTTTCTAACGTTGTCCACCTTTGAAGTTCTTGATGCTGATTCTGGCCTTCTGGAACCTCCAAGCGGAGAAAAGCTTCCCACTGCTTTCCTCTCTGACTCTTCCTCACGCCTGTGCTACACGTGGCAGAGGGGCTCTGGGAGATCTTGTGGCCCTCCGGGGTAGGGAGTGTCAGCCTGGGTATGTGATGGGCACATAATGGTTGAGGGCAGGGTTGGGCCTTGCTGCCCCCAAATGGATAAGTCAAGCTCAATTGTACTGGGGTGTGCAAGCATGGCTATTTAGCTTTAAGAATGCCATTGTGGAGGGCACTTGAGGAATGGGCCTACAAGTTTATGGAGTTGGGCAAAGAAAACTTGACTTCAGTAGCCCCACCCCCACCAGCCTCTGTGCTCCTCTCCACCGAGACTCAGCAGCTGGTGCTCATAGGTCCAACAAGACACATCCACGGACTTTCTGCACAGTTCAGTGGTTAGGACTCCACGCTTTCACCACGGAGGTTCAATTCCTGGTCAGGGAACTAAAATCTGGCAAGCCTCAAGGTGAGACAAAAAAAGAAAGACACATCCAAACATGTTCACAACAAAGACATGTGTGTTTATTCTCCGATGTTCGGGTCAGCTACACCTGCGCTCATGGGCACCTAGGAGAAGGGTGTTCTCTAAGGCAGTGGTTCCTTTTTATTTCTTTATATTTTTGGTTGCACTGGGTCTTTGTTGCTGCGTGCGTGCTTTCTCTAGTTGTGGCAAGCAGGGGCTACTCTCTAGTGATGCACAAGGCTTCTCACTGTGGTGGTTTCTCTTGTTGCAGAGCATGGGCTCCAGGCACATGGGCTTAATTGCTCTGAGGCATGTGGGACCTTAGTTCCCTGACCAGGGATAGAACTCATGTCCCCTGCGTTGGCAAGTGGATTCTTAACCACTGGACCCTCGGGGAAGTCCCACAGGGGTTCTTAAAGTGTGGTCCCTGGACCTGCAGCATAAGCATCACCTGAAAACTTGCTTAAACTGGGACCTACTGAATCGGAAACTCTAAAGATGGGAACCCATTGGGCTGAGGGGCAAGATCCTTCCAGGTGGTTCTGATGCATAATTAAATATGGGAGCCACTGATCAATTATCTGTCATTAATTGCTCCAAAAAGGGTGAGGGAGAAACCCCAAGTACATGTGCATGAAAATGTCCACCCCACAGAGGGATCAGGGGCCCTCTGTCACCCTTCTCTCAGCAGTTCCTTCCAAGGACTAATCAGTGGTTGTTTTTGTTCTTTTTTTTAAAATTTTTTTATTGAAGTATAGTTGATTTACAGTGTTGTGTTAATTACTGCTATACAGCAAGATGACTCCATTTTATATATACATATATAGTTTATATGTGTTTATATACACACATATATATACATGTATAGTTTCTTTATACAGGCTTCTCTGGTGGCTCAGACGGTAAAGAATCTGCCAGCAATACAGGAGACTCGGGTTTGATCCCTGGGTCAGAAAGATCCCCTGGAGAAGGGAATGGCAACCCACTCCAGTATTCTTGCCTGGAGAATTCCATGGGCAGAGGATCCTGGGGGGCTACAGTCCACGGGATCGCAGAGAGTTGGACACGACTGAGCAATTAACAGACAAACACACATATATATATGTGCACTTTGTTTTTCAATACTCTTTTCCACTGTGGTTTGATCACAGGATATTGAATATAGTTCCCTGGGCTGTATAGTAGGACTTTGTTGTTTATGCATTCAGTATATACCAGTTTGCATCTGCTAATCCCATGTTTGTGCTCTGTTTGACTTATTTATTAAGATGTAGCAGGCATGATAGTAATTTATATTTGAATATTGCTTTGTCATTTTGAAAATACTTTGATATATTTCATCTCATGTGATAAAAATCACTCTGTGAAGTAGTCCAAGTAAGTGTCATTAAAATAATCTTTCAGATGAGAAAAAGGAAGCTCTGAAAGCTTAACCAATGGTTCTGAGGTCAACTGGTTAGAACTGTGTAGGGCCAGTGCCTCTCTCCCCTGACCAATCCACATTGCTCCCCAGTCCACACTGTTCACCTGGCAACTAGTTATTGCCTCTTATAACCTGCCATAATGAAAGAGGAATTCTTGCTTTAGCGTTAAGTAGCTTACAATCAAATATTTCATGTAGGTACCATGAAAAAAGACCGTGTTTTAGAATTATCTCTTTCTGTTTCAGATTGTGTTAATGGTCAGTTTCTCCTCCCGCACCACTTCCATGGATATCCAAAGAAATTTAGAAGCCAACGTGGAAAAACGAACCAAAGACACTTATGGCCCACCCATGGGAAAACGCCTCCTGGTGTTCATGGATGACATGAACATGCCGAAGGTTGGTGAGGCCGAGGGGGTAGGGTGGGGGGCAGTGGCGGGACCATTTAATGGGTCTCTGTGAACGTGAAAGCATCTGTCTTTTATTCTTCACAGTGTCTGTAGGGCCAGGTTATAGAGAGTCAGCTTAGGGGGCCATGCGACTGGAGGGACTCTTTCCTTAGATGCGTTCCTTAGTTTCTCCAAGGATTAAAGCAGGCAGCTTCTGAACTATATTCAGTGTATATAGTTCAGTGTATGTTTGAATAAGTGGTTCCAGATGAGCTATACTTTAGATAATGATACTGTTCTCAGTCCTGTACACCTGGGAAGCCAGGCGGTGCAGTGGTAAAGAATCTAACTGCCATTGCAGTAGATGCAGGAGACGTGGGTTCAATCCCTGGGTCAGTGAGATACCCTGGAGTAGGAAGTCGCAACCCACTCCGGTATTCTTGCCTGGGGAATCCCATGGAAAGAGGAGCCTTACAGGCTACAGCCCATGGGGTCATAAAAGAGTCAGATATGACTGAGTGCCATACATGGGAAGTGTAAGGGCAGGCACTTCCTAAGAATTCCTCTAGATTTACCAAGGAAAGGGAATGTTCACAGGCGCCATGAGTTTGTTTCTGGGGCTAGAGCCTAAGAGGTGCAAAGCACTGGGATTTTTCTTAGTACTGGGATTGAAATTTATTATCATGTCTGCAGAACCATTCCCCCCAAAGAAGACACCAAAAATGTGTCTTCTAGATGGACTGTTTACAAAGCCAGGATCCATGCGTCCATCCATGCATGCAGGCATCCATGCATCCATCCATCCTTCTCTCCATCCATCCGTCTATCCATGCATCCATCCATCTGTCCATCCATCCATGCATCTATCCATCTATTCATCCATCCATCTATCCATCCATCCATGCATCTATCCATCTATCCATACATCCATCCCTGCATTTATTCACCCATGTTTATATCCATGCATACACCCATCCATCTAGGCATCTATCAATCTATGCATCCAGCCATCCATCCATACACTTGTTTATCCATCTATCCATCCAGTTGACATATTTATTGAGCATCTCCTATGGGGACTGGTGCTGTGAAGTGATGAACAAAATATATGTAGTTCCTGCCTTCAGGGAGTTTACAATCTAGAGAGGGACACAGATTTTAAAAAAAACAACTACAAATGAATATACAGAACTGCAA
Source organism: Budorcas taxicolor (assembly GCF_023091745.1). Lineage (NCBI taxonomy): Eukaryota > Metazoa > Chordata > Mammalia > Artiodactyla > Bovidae > Budorcas > Budorcas taxicolor. The sequence continues at coordinate 51,936,543 of NC_068926.1, read as the reverse complement.
ACTTTGAGAAGCCCAGTGAAACTCAAACCAGAGCACTCTGAGAGGGTGAAAGGAGAGATGGGATTTAGCTGAAATGAAAGTGAAAGTGTAAGTCGATCAGTCGTGTCCGACTCTTTGTGACCCCATGGACTATACAGTCCATAGAATTCTCTAGGCCAGAATACTGGAGTGAGTAGCCTTTCCCTTCTCTAGGGGATTTAGTTAAGATGGTCAGCAAAGGTATTTCTGGGCTCTGCTTTACAATAACACTGTTTTTCCTTTTCTTTAAAACAATTGAGGTGGATGAATATGGCACACAGCAGCCAATTGCCCTGCTGAAACTGCTCTTGGAAAAAGGCTTCTTGTACGACCGGGGGAAGGAGCTGAACTGTAAAAGCATCCGCGACCTCGGCTTTATTGCTGCGATGGGGAAAGCCGGAGGAGGCCGCAACGAAGTCGATCCAAGATTTACTTCACTCTTCAGTGTCTTCAACATTCCCTTTCCTTCTGAGAAGTCTTTGCACTTAATTTATTCCTCCATCCTCAAAGGCCACACCACGGTAAATTTTTTTTTTTTTTTACATATACATGAATCTATTCTTTTTTTCCCTTTTATTTAAAAAAATTTTTCTTTACTCATGTATTTTTGACCATGCTGGGTTTTCATCACTGCGTGCTGGCTTTCTCTAGTTGCAGCAAGTAGGGTCTTCTATTGTTGAGGAGCGCGGGCCCTAGGGTGCATGGGCTTCATCAGCTGCTATGAGGCATGTGGGATATTCCTGGACCAGAGATCGAACCTATATTCCTGCATTGGCAGGCAGATTCTTTACCATTGGACCACCAGGGAAGTCCTATTCTCTTTTTATCTCCTTCAAACTTTTAACTTTTTCGTTTGTATTGGGGTATAGCTGATTAACAATGTTGTGGCAGTTTCAGAAGAACAGATGAAGGGACTCAGCCATACATATACATGTATCCATTCTTTCCCAAACCCTTCTCCCATCCAGGCTGCCACATAACATGGAATGAAGTTCCATGTGCTATCCAGCAGGTCCTTGTTGGTTATCCATTTTGAATATAGCAATATGTACCTGACCTGCTGCTGCTGCTGCTAAGCCGCTTCAGTCGTGTCCGACTCTGTGCGACCGGAAGTCCTATTCTTTTTCAAATTCTTCTCCCACTTAGGCTGTGGGTAACTTGACTTAATTACACGTCTAAACCAGAGGGCCTGGTGTTGGGTAGAAACTTGGTAACAATATATGCATTTGACACAGCAAGCACAAGGCCTAGAGCCCATGGTGCTTTTAGAAGCCCATGAACATGGTTGAATTTCTTCCAAAATCAGAAGAAAGGAATCAATCTAATCCAGCCTAGATTATATTCATCTTTATGCCAAGTTAATCATAATATATATAAGATAATATATTTAATTATAAGTAAGTAATAAAAGAATATATAAATGTATATGTATATATAAGTAATATATTTTTATGGAGGAAGGGGCCCATGGGTTCATGGAAATCATGGTGTGGCCCTGAGTTACATAGGCTACCTTGAGTGACAGCAAGGAACCAACTATAGGATGTGGGCTCTGGAGTCAGTACCCGTTCTGCTTCTTGGGCGAGTCCCTGGAGCTCTCTGCTATGCCCATCCTCATCCAGAATAGGGAAGTGATGCTGGTACTGGCCTCCCTGACGTTTTGGGAGAATGAAAGGAGAAAATGCGTGTAACGTGTGTGGCACGGCGCACACACCGATACTCACTAGATACTAGTTACTGCTGTTATATCACCATGATTTACATGACCTCTACAAATGGGCTTCCCTGGTGGCTCAGATGCTAAAAAATCAGCCTGCAATCCAGGAGACCTTGGGTCAGGAAGATCCCCTGGAGAAGGGAATGGCAACTCATTCTAGTATTCTTGCCTGGAGAATCCCATGGACAGAGGAGCCTGGTGGGCTACCTTCCATGGGGTCACAAAGAGTCGGACAGGACTGAGGGACTAACATTTTCACACTTTGCAAATGGAACCCCTTCATTTAAATAATGACCTCTGATCCTGGCGTTGCTCTTCTAAAGCAGGCTTGCTCACTCAAAGTCTTGAGGGACCAGGCTAGAAAGATGAAGGTGTGGGAAGGCCAGATGTGATCAGTGAGCACCTGGCATGTTTTGGCCCCATCCCAAGCCATTCACTTCCAAAACTGTGAGGTCTGTGCAAGTCACATCAGTCTCAGATGGAGGCTTGGTTTGGGGCTTTGGTTTCGTATCATGTTGATTTGTCAGTTAATGTGAAAATCTGGGGAAACAAAAGCAGATCAGATGATTAGTTTCTCTGGTCCTTCCTTTTTTTTTTCCTTACCTCCTCACAAAAAAATTAGGATGGGTTTTCCCTGGTGGTTGGTCCAGTGGTTAAGAATCTGCAGTGCAGGGGACGCTGGTTCAATCCCTAGTCTGGGAGGATCCCTTATGCCGCGGAGCAGCTAAGCCTGTCAGCCTAACTGCTGGGCCTGCGTGCCGGGAGCCTGTGCTCAGCACTGGGGGCGGGGGGTGTGTGTGAGGGGAGCCGCTGCAGTGGGGAGCCTGAGAACCGCAGCTCAGTCGCCCCCACTTGCCAAAACTAGGAAAAGCCCCGGGGCAGCAACAAAGACCTAGCACAGCCAATAAGCAAGATAATAAATAAAATATGTTTAAAAAATTACAGAAAAATCCATGCAATGTAAGACTAGCTATTAAAACCATTTAAAAATACACAGTTCAGTGACACTTAGTACTTTCATAATGATGTACAACTATCACCACTGTCTAGTTCCGGAATATTTTTATCACCCCCCAAACAGTTATTCCATTCTGTCCTTCAGCCCCTGGCAACCACTAATCTGGATTCTGTCTCTATGGATTGTCCTATTCTGGACACTTCCTATCAGTGGAATCATGCAATTTGTGGTCTTTTGTGTTTGGCTTCTTTCACTCAGCATAACGTCTTCAAGGTTCATCTACATTGTATCCTGTGTCAGTGTTTCGCTCCTCTTCCTGGCCAAATCATATTCCATCATAATAGATGGACCACATTTTGCTTATCCATTCATCCACTGATAGACACTCGGTGTGGGGGGGTGGGGCGGGTCTTTTCATTCCGTAGGTGTTTCATGAGAGCATCGTGGCTGTGAGTGACAAGCTGACATCCTGCACGTTGACTCTTTACAAAAACATTGTTCAGGATCTACCACCCACCCCATCCAAGTTCCATTACATCTTTAACCTTCGGGATCTCTCACGGGTTTATAACGGTCTTGTCCTCACTAACCCGGAACGGTGAGTTTCGTCTTATCTTACTAAAAGATGCCTCATTGGCATGATAGCTTCTCTTATTCTTTTAAGGCAGAAGAGCTATCAGGAAATGCGATGTGAATGCATATGTCAGTTAATCACCCAGTGTCTTTTTGTTTATGTTAAACGAAGAACAGAGTCAAATGCTTGGTTAAGACTTGAGGCCTCTTGAGCCCTTGAGTTGAAGGTTGCGGAAGCCAAGAGAGGCAGGTGTGTTCAACCCAGAGGTGGGGATGTTATGCCGACCTTTGTTCTCAGTTCTAAAGGTGGAATTTGCCCAGTGGAGCCTTTCATTCATACAACTGAATTGTTTCCAGTTGCCAACTGCTTATATTTTATGTGTCTCTGGGAGAAGTTAACCACAGAGGACAGAGGGATTTAAGTCTTGGTGTAGAAATTTACCCGTGAAAACTAGATGAATTTGTGTATTTACATTAATGTATATTTCGTCTATGTAGGTTATCAGGGATGTCCCAATATTGTGGGTTTACATTATGAATCCACAAAATATTGAAAAATGAATCAGGAACTTTCCGTATGCCCACAGTGACTCTCAGTGCCCTTGAAAGGTTCAGAATGGCAGTTCAGGAGGGGGTCGGTCTGGGTATTTAGGGGTAGAGTGAGGCCTCTTTGCCAGAAACCAGAGAAAGACCCAGAATTGGGGTCAAGTGGAGCTGGTTCTTAGAAAAAGGAGCTGCCAATGGCTCCACAGCTGATGTTAAATTCATAAATTCCAGTGAGGAGGAGTCCCATCAAGTTCTCATGTCATTTACATCACTTGTAGATAATGTTCTTTTTTTTTTCTCTGCAGCAGGAGGAGCTATAAATGACAATGTTACAGTCTTTACATTTAAATTGTTAGTGTCCATTAAGTTTCAGGCTTCCCTGATAGCTCAGTTGGTAAAGAATCCACCTGCAATGCAGGAGACCCCAGTTCAATTCCTGGGTTGGGAAGATCTCCTGGAGAAGGGATAGGCTACCCACTCCAGTATTCTTGGGCTTCTCTTGTGGCTCAGCTGGTAAAGAATTTGCCTGCAATGCGGGAGACCTGGGTTTGGTCCCTGGGTTGGGAAGATCCCCTGGAGAAGGGAAAGGCTACCCACTCCAGTATTCTAGCCTGAAGAATTCCATGGACTTTATAGTCCGTGGGGTTGCAAAGAGTCGGACACTGAGCGACTTTCACTTCACTTCACTTGCTTAAGTTTCAATTAATATGGAACTGGGTGGGGTGGGGGGCAGACTATAGATATGTCCTTTTCTGCACCCTGTATAGTCATCTGAAAACAGTAGCATCCAGCCTGCTCTTCTCTAGATAACTTTGCGGCTAATTTTGCCCCTTCCATCCTGTAGATTCCAGACGGTGACCCAGATGGTAAGAGTCTGGAGGAACGAGTGTCTGAGAGTCTTCCATGACCGGTTGATCAATGAAACAGACAAGGAGCTGGTCAGTACATTGAAAACGTACCAGCAAGTGCAAAAAACAAATAAACAAACAAACGAAAAACACCCAGAACTCAAAACAAACAAACAAAAAGCAAAACTCTAACCACAAAATTTGTCTCTGGGTGAAATGAAAAAGTACAAAACAAAAACCAATATTTTTTTAATGTATTTTTTTATATGGGACTTTACAGAAAAATAGAGACTAACAGTGGAAGTCGATAGATAAAGGAGGGTGGATAGTTAAGTACTTAGCAGCAAAGGGGAAAAAAAATCAAATGCAAATGACTTCAGATAATCCTAGCCGATGCTCTTTTTCTGACAAGTCTCAGCACAAGTGTGGTGTGAGTTTGGGTCCTGAAGTGATCTTGTGTTGTAAGGTCCAGGAGCACATAAGAAACTTGGTCACGGCACATTTTAACGAAGATGTGGAGGCAGTGATGAGGGACCCCATCCTGTTTGGAGACTTCCGGACAGCTCTGCATGAAGAGGAAGCACGCATTTATGAAGATATTCAGGATTATGAGGCAGCCAAGGCTTTGTTCCAGGTGCGGACGGGGCTCACCTCTCCCAGGATTACATTACTTGGGTGCCCAGGAGGTGGAGCTGGGGAGAATGCCGTGCCTGTCTGTAACTTTGGGATATGGGCTTATGTCTGACCCAGTGGTGTCCACGTCCTGTGGTGCATGCGAATGACCTGATGAATTTATTCATTCAGACCCCTGGGACCCATCCTCATGCGTTTCCCTTCATCAAACCCATGGAGGGTGCCAGGGTTCCAGTGCACACCCAACTTAGGGAGTCCCTCATCTGACCCCCTAATGTTCATTTTCATCTTAATTCATAAGGTGAGCCTTGTGGTCATCTTTGACTTACTGCTGGCCAATCACAGACCAGCAGATCGAAATCTTTTTAAAATTTATTTAATTTAATCAGTTTGTTTATTTTGGCCATGCTGTGCGGCATGAGGGTTCTTAGTTCCCTGACCAGGGATAGAACTCATGACCCCTGCATTGGAAGCTCAGTGTCTTACCCACTGGATGCCTGGGATGTCCCACAGTTCGAAATCTTGATTGTGAAAGGTAGTCTTGTGAACCCGAATGATTTAATCATTCCAACCACTATTGACATTCAAAACAGTCTCTCCTCCCTTTTTAATCTCTCCTGCACAGAAGAGAGAGAGAGTCTGTCTCTTAAAAGTCAGTGACCCTTAAAAAAAATTATTTTTGGTCTAAAATTCAGGAAATCCTTGAAGAGTATAATGAAAGCAACACCAAAATGAACTTGGTTCTCTTTGACGACGCTCTGGAGCACCTGACCCGCGTGCACCGCATCATTCGAATGGGCCGAGGCCACGCCCTGCTGGTCGGAGTGGGGGGCTCTGGGAAGCAGTCTCTGGCCAGGCTGGCTGCCTTCACAGCTGGCTATGAGGTGAGCCTAACTCCCTGCTAGAAAGTGGCTTTGCTCTGCGAATTTCTGCAGTTAGTAGTTCCTGCAAAAATTTGAACAGTCTATTACAGATCATAACATGACGCTTTCACAGAGTATCAGATGGTTTTTTTGGGGGGGTGGAAATCGATATTATTTTAACTGAATATTCGAAGCATCTAACTCTTGTATTGTTTTTGGAATATAGAATATGTCAAATCAAGTTCGAGAGTCAAACATGAGCAAGTCCTGTGGTGCATAATGTGTGATGTGTGCTCGTGTAGAGGGGATCTTGGCCCAAACCTCGATGGACCCATTGTTCATCGTCGGTGATGTGCTGGCTGTTGTTTCAATACAACCACCATCCAAAGTTCTGGGCCGTTCTTAGAATCTTCAAAAAACAATTAAACAGAAACAAAAAAAATATTTTTATTGAGATACAATTTCTAGATTGTACAATTCATCCACTTAAGGTATACAATTCAGTAGTTTTTTTATGTTCAAAAGGTTGTGAAACCATCACATTCAATTTCAGAACATTTTCTTCATCTAAAGAAGAAATCCCAAGCTCCGTATCTTCCTGTTCTTCCAGCCCCTCAGCCTGAAGACATCATTAATTTTTCTTTCTCTCTTGACTTTCCTATTCTGGGTTTTTCATACAATAGGATCTCAAAGTATGTGGTCTGTTGTGACGCCTTCTTGCACTTAGCATAATGTTTCCAAACTTCATTCCCATGTCAGTGTTTCATTCCTTATGTGGCTGAATCATGTTCCATTGTATGGTAGACCATGTTTCAGTTATCCATTCATTCATTGACAGTCATTTGGATTATTTCCACTTTTTGACTACTATGAATTACGCTGTTACAAACATTCATGTACAGGATTCTGCAGGGACATATATTTTCATTTGTCTTGGGTGGATGCTAGGAGTGGAGTTGCTGGGTCGTAGGGTAATTCTCTGTTGATCCATCTGAGAAACTGACAGATTGTTTGCCCAAGGGGCTGCACCATTTGATATCCCCCCAGCACTGTGTGAGTGGGGCCCTGTGTCTCTGAACCATCCTTAGACTCTTACAGATAGTCCTACAGTGCCTACAGGTAACTTGCCAGCCTGGTCCATCACTGTGAGACGTGCATCCTGCAATGAGACTCAGTTTTGAAGAAGCGTCAACTCCATTGCTAGAGAAGGCAATGGCACCCCACTCCAGTACTCTTGCCTGGAAAATCCCATGGACAGAGGAGCCTGGTAGGCTGCAGTCCATGGGGTCGCTAGGAGTCAGACACGGCTGAGCGACTTCACTTTCACTTTTCACTTTCATGCATTGGAGAAGGAAATGGCAACCCACTCCAGTGTTCTTGCCTGGAGAATCCCAGGGACAGGGGAGCCTGGTGGGCTGCTGTCTATGGGGTCGCACAGAGTCGGAGACGACTAAAGTGACTTAGCAGCAGCAGCAGCAGCAACTCCACTGCTCACCCTCCCCACACCCTCCTTAGTCCTTTGGTATCTGATTCTGCACTATCCTCGATGCCTCTGTTTTTGCCTATTGTTTTGCTCTGTTTTTATGATTTTTTTTTGAAATTGGGAAGTTAGAGGATTCAAGGGTATATTGACCCATGACACTAGAGTTCGCATTAGAAAGGTGAATTCGTGGTGGAGTGTGCCTCCTTGAAGTGGGAGTGAAAAGGGCCAAGGGACTTCCCTGGTGGCCCAGTGGTTAGGACTCGGCTCGTTTACTGCAGGGGCACGGATTTGATCCCTGGTAGAAAACTGAGATCCCACTTGCCTTGAAGGAGGGCCAAAAAATGCGGGGGTGGGGGGAGCCTGGGGATGGAGGACCAGGGGAGAAGCAAAGGACTTTTAATTTTATCCATAACTTTGTTAAAAATAGGTTTGAAGCAAATATATGAGTTTTGGGTTTTTAGCAAATGTTAAATATGGGTGGTGGGTGCGGTGGCATTCTCTTATTCATTGTATGTGGTTTATTACTCTTTAAAGGAGTTGAGAGTCTTGTCTATTTATTTATGGCTGCCCCGGGTCATCAGACTTTCTCTAGCTGTGAGCGGGGGCTGCTTTCTAGTTGCAATGCATGCGCTTCTCATTGTGGAGTTGTTTGTTGCAGAGCACAGGCTCTAGAGCCCATGGGCTTCAGTCATTGCGGTGCATGTGGAATCTTCCTAGACTAGGGATCTAACCCAGGTTTCCTGAAATTGGCAGGTAGGTTCTTAAACCACTGGACCACTGGGGAACTCCTGTATTTGGTTTATTTTTCAAAATGTCCTCTTTAACAACCAGTCGGTCTCACAACAAAGGATTAAACTGATTTATGCTACCAGCAATGTCCATTTCTCCCTACTCTGCCAACACTGTGTATGGTCATTCTGATATCTGCCAATATTATAGGTGAAATATATCATAGTTTAAATGAGACTTTATTTCTTTGCCAAGTAGTGAAGTTTGAATAGCCGTTTATTTATTTTTTAAATTTATTTATTTAATTGGAGGCTAATTACTTTACAATATTGTAGTGGTTTTTGCTGTACATTGACATGAATTGCCTTTTAATACATTCATTAGACATTTGTCTTTTCCTTCTAGTGAATTGTCTCTATGTGCTTATTGATTTGTGAGAACTCTTTATATAGAAGAGCTGCTGCTGCTGCTGCTGCTAAGTCGCTTCAGTCGTGTCCGACTCTGTGCGACCCCATAGACGGCAGCCCACCAGGCTCCCCCATCCCTGGGATTCTCCAGGCAAGAACACTGGAGTGGGTTGCCATTTCCTTCTCCAATGCATGAAGGTGAAAAGAGAAAGTGAAGTCGCTCAGTCATGTCTGACTCTTAGCGACCCCATGGACTGCAACCTACCAGGCTCCTCTGTCCATGGGATTTTCCAGGCAAGAGTACTGGAGTGGGGTGCCGTTGCCTTCTCTGATATAGAAGAGCAGTCACCATTAATTCAATGAATCTCATTTGTGGTATTTCACAAATATTAACCTTCTGTTGAAAGTATTTCTAAACTAACTTGTTGAAAGTATTTCTAAACTAAGTTGGGTAGTTTAAAAAGTATTTCTAAACTAACCTAAAGGTTGGTGTACGTTTAAAATTAGATAAAATATGTAGTCAAAATCATCTATTATTCAAATGTAATTGATTTCTTTTTATTTTCTACGTTTTTCTATAGGCTAAGACATTAACTTCTGGGCAAGTTGACTTTTCTGTTGATTAGTCCTGGTAAAACTGGGTCGTGGTTGTGCATCTTGAGTTCAAGAAATGACAGAGAGGATGTTGGAGGGACAGAGGAGGAGCAACAGGATGTATTGGGTCATCACTGTGTCCTGGGAAGTGGAGGGGCAGTTGGGTAGGGGGACCAGAGAGCTGCTCATGCCAGGGGTGCCCGGAACTGTCGAGGCCGTGTGGAAGCCACACTTGGGGAGGGTGAAAGGGGTCTGCAGGCAGCAGGTGGAACTGGAGGCCAGATTACATTTGGCTGAAGGGCATCCAAGTTGCCCTGAGTTTGTGGGTGTGACTGTGTGTGAGAGAGTGTGCGGACGTGCAAGTTTGTGTAACTGTGTGTGTGAGAATGTGTATGAATGACCATGACTGTGAAAGTGTGTGACAAACTATGTGTGTGCACATAAACATAAAAGTGTGCTGAGTGTGGGAGTCACCAGGTGAACATGTGTGGCTATGAATGTGCATGACTGGCTGAGTGAGTGTGAAAGAGGCTTTGTGTGTGTGTGTGTGTGTGTGTGTGTGTGTGTGTGTATGTGAATAGAGGTGGAGAGGAGAGAGGACATGAAGGATTTCTCTGTTACCGTAAATCTGAGCTATTTTAAAACGATTGCTCACAGTTAAAACTTCTACACATCTGAGCCGGAGGAAATGCTTGAACAGAAAAGACTTGGCTTATGTGTGTGTCCTATTTCCATTTATATCTATTTTGTGTGTCAGAGGATTTTTGAATTTAATATTTTTTAAATTGCTTCTTGTTCAGTCTTTTTTCTTTACACATCATCTCACAATTTATCTCATTTTAAATGAGCTCACGGTGACTGTGGTGGTGGCTTAGTTGCTAGGTCCTGTCCGACTCTTGCGACCCCATGGACTGTAGCCCGCCAGGCCCCTCTGTCCATGGGGATTCTGTACCCACACCCATTTCCTCTGTTGCATGGCCCATCTCTGCCTTATTTCCTTCCCTATAATTCAAATGACTCTTTTTTTGCCACATCTCATGGCTTGCGGGATCTTAGTTCCCTGACCAGGGATCGAACCCGTGTCCCCTGCAGTGGAAGCAGGGAGTGCTAACCACTGGACTGCCAGGGAAGTCCCATCCGATTACTCACTTTAATGACAGAGGCTGTCCTCTTCACTGCCCCCGCTCCCCTTTTTTCTGCCTTATTCACAGTCCATCTGCAGGAGCCTTGTTCCCTGCACACACTCACCTCGCCCATGTGCGCACCTGCACAGAACATCCACTGTGATTTGTTCGACAAAAAGGAATGTCCGTTTTCTGTCCTGCCCTTCTCACTCAACCGTATTTTGTGAAAATGGCCCCGGTCACCCAGCTCTGTGGTCCTGGCCCCTCTCTGATGCTGGCTCAGCTGGGAGCCGTCGTCTCCCTCTGCACTTACCTGGAGACCCTCCCTCGGGCCAGTGGTCTCACGGGGATGCTGTGCTCCGTGTCCGCAGGTGTTTGAGATCCTCCTGAGCCGGGGCTACTCTGAGAACAACTTCCGGGACGACCTGAAGAACCTTTACCTGAAACTTGGCATTGAGAACAAGATGATGATCTTCCTGTTCACGGATGCCCATGTGGCTGAGGAGGGTTTCCTGGAGCTCGTCAACAACATGCTCACCTCAGGTACCGGGACGCTGGTCTCACATAAGCTTTGCTGGTCTCTGCAGCTCAGCTTTCAGCGGAGGCTATCTGATAAGCATTACCTTTTAAGCACACTTCCTACCTACACAGGAGGTATTATTCAAGCTCTCACAGCTGGGTAGGAGCCAGCAGGTGCATCCCAGGCTGAGGGTCCAGTGTCTATGGTGGATGAAGCAGGATGTGGATTGATCATACCTGGGGTAGTGTCAGAGCCACCCTTAAACCACATTCAGATTAGAATGAATGCGAAGTGATTCACCAAAGGAAAAAAGGGACCTCTGACTAGAAAGAGGGGAGTGGACAGGGGCCAGGGACCCAAAGAGCCGAACTCCACTTTCCAGTCCGGCACCAAGGAAACCTTTCCCCGGGTCTTAGCTTCAGTGCCTGGCTGATCCCCCTCCTCGGCAGTCTCCTGTCTGCTGAGTGCCTGGGGCGTCTTACCATCCCGGCTGCTTATGGGCATTTAGTACACACGTCCTGGGGTTGGCAGCGGACTTTCCCTGCGTGGGTCACAAACTTGTAATTGGGATGTGAATGTCAGACCTATTCTCTACCTGTAAATCCCATTGCACGGCTTGGGGTATATTTCCTTTGGAGACTGAGTGGGGTCCCCAGGGGTCTGTACCCCATATGATGCAAGTCAAATAGGTCTGAAGCCCTTTTGCTTTGCTGCACCATGAAGACTTTGCATCTCATCCTTGATACGAATGACATTAGGAGCGGGGATAATTCTATTCTTTGTTGTGGAGGATGTTCTGGGTATTATGGGCTGTTAGCAGCATCCCTGGCCTCTATTCACTAGATGACACTAGTTCCATCCCCAACACACACACACACACACACACACACACACACACACACACACACACGCACACATTGGACAACCAAAAATGTCTCCAGACACTGCATATCTCTTCAGTTAAGTTCAGCATCTCAGTCATTCAATTGCTCTTTGCAACTCCATGGACTGCAGCACACCAGGCTTCCCTGTCCATCACCAACTCCCAGAGCTTACCCAAACTCATGTCCATTGAGTCGGTGATGCCATCCAACCATCTCATTCTCTGTTGTCCCCTTCTTCCACCTTCAATCTTTCCCAGCATCAGGGTCTTTTCCAGTGAGTCAGCTCTTCACTTCAGGTGGCCAAAGTATTGGAGTTTCAGCTTCAGCACCAGTCCTAATGAATATTCAGGACTGATATCCTTTAGGATTGACTGGTTGGATCTCCTTGCAGTCCAAGGGACTCTCAAGAGTCTTCTCCAACACCACAGTTCAAAAGCATCAATTCTTAGGCACTCAGCTTTGTTTATAGTCCAACTCTCACATCCATACATGACCACTGGAAAAACCATAGCTTTGAGTATATGGACCTTTGTTGGCAAAGTAATGTCTCTGCTTTTTAATATGCTGCTTTTAATATAGGTTGGTCATAACTTTTCTTCCAAGGAGTAAGCGTCTTTTAATTTCATGGCTGCAGTCACCATCTGCAGTGATTTTGGAGCCCAAAGAAATAAAGTCTGTCGCTGTTTCCATTGTTTCCCCATCTATTTGCCATGAAGTGATGGGACCAGATGCCATGATCTTAGTTTTCTGGATGTTGAGTTTTAAGCCAACTTTTTCCTCTTCTCTTTCATTTTCATCAAGAGGCTCTTTAGTTCTTCTTCACTTTCTGCCGTAAGTGTGGTGTCATCTGCCTATCTGAGGTTATGGATATTTCTCCCAGCAATCTTGATTCCAGCTTATGTTTCATCCAGCCCAGCGTTTTGCATGGTGTACTCCGCATATAAGTTAAATAAGCAGGGTGACAATATACAGCCTTGATGTACTCCTTTCCTGTTTTAGAACCAGTCTGTTGTTCCATGTCCAGTTCTAACTGTTGCTTCTTGACCTGCATACAGATTTCTCAGGAGGCAGGTTAGGTGGCTTGGTATTCTCATCTCTTGAAGAATTTTCCAGTTTGTTGTGATCCACACAAAGGCTTTTGCATAGTTGATAAAACAAAAGTAGACGTTTTTTTGAAACTCTCTTGCTTTTTCGATGATCCAGTGGATGTTGGCAATTTGATCTCTGGTTCCTTTGCCTTTTCTAAATCCAGCTTGAACATTTGGAAGTTCATGGTTCACATACTGTTGAAGCCTGGCTTGGAGAATTTTGAGCATTACTTTGCTAGCATGTGAGATGAGTGCAATTGTGCGGTAGTTTGAGCATTCTTTGGCATTGCCTTTCTTTGGAATTGGAATGAAAACTGACCTTTTCCAGTCCTGTGGCCACTGCTGAGTTTTCCAAATTTGCTGGCATATTGAGTGCAGCACTTTCACAGCATCATCTTTTGTCTCTTGGGGATATTTCTTGGGGAGGGCAAAATTTTCCCTTTGAGAACCCCTGCTCTGATGTTGAGAACCCCTGCTCTGATGTTGAGAACTCCAGCTCTGATGCTTACATTAACCCACCCAGGTAAGTAGCAGGCGTTTGTTATTTCCATTTCATGGATGAGGAGACTGAGGTCCAAAGGGATTTGCACACACGGTGAGTGAGCCTTGGGTCTCAGAGCCGGGACCCAAGCCCTGCTCTTCAGACTCAGCAGCGGCTGCTCTTTGGTGACACCGTGTGTGTTCAGATGCTCAGTCATGTCTGACTCTTTGCGACCCCGTGGCCTGTGCTCCTGCCATTTCAGTGCCTCAAGAAATAACCTGAGACTGAACAAAATGCTGGCCTTTGTTTTCTAGGCATCGTACCCGCACTTTTCCCAGATGAGGAAAAGGAGTCTATCCTCAGTCAGATTGGGCCAGAGGCTCTGAAGCAAGGGACAGGCCCTGCCAAGGAGTCTGTGTGGCAGTACTTCGTGAACAAGAGTGCCAACAACCTGCACATCGTCCTGGGCATGTCGCCGGTGGGGGACACCCTGAGGACCCGCTGCAGAAATTTCCCAGGTGCCCTGGAGCAGAGCCTGCAAATCCTTCTTCCCCTTCAGTAGGGCATATGCTTTGGGTGAGGGAGTGACACGCATCTTGAGGTTCCACGGTTCCACCAGCCAAGTGACCCATGACATGGTCGTTAGGTTGAGTGTTGAGTCCTGCCATGTAGGATGAGCCTGGAGCCACCACTCAACAATCGCCAACCAGCTCTTGTGTTGCAGATGGATGGCTGTGCCCTTCTTTTTTTACTTTAAATTTTCAAAGAAATTTTAAATATTGATTTATTTTGACTGTGCTGTGTCTTCGTGGCAGTGAATGGGTTTCTTTAGTTGTGGTGCCTGAGGGCTTAGTTGCCCCAAGGCGTATGGGATCTTAGTCCCCCCACCAGGGATTGAACCCTCGTCCCCTGCATTGGCAGGTGGATTCTTAACCACTGAACCTTCAGGGAAGTTCTGGCTGATGTCCTTCTAACATGAGGAAAAGCTCACAGTCCCAGCCTCAAGGCCCATAATGTACACGATATAGCTCTCTGCTCCCTTCTATTTGGAAAATTCTGGCATCCTCATGGAAGTAGCAGACCTGTCCCTAGAATGGGGGGGGGGGGCAGTTTTGCTCCTCAGGGGACACTGGTCAATGCCTGGAGACATTTTTGGTTGTCACAACTTGGTGGGGTGGGCTATGTATAATTGGTATCTAGCAGATAGAGAACGGGTGTTGCCAAACACCCCACAATGCACAGACAGCCCCACCACTGAGGATTATCCGGTCAAATGTCAATAGTGCCAAGGCTGAGAAACCCTGTTTTGATCGTTGTTTTTGGACATGTCCATCTCATTCACCAATTTGTTGGGTCCCAAAGACTGTATCCATGTTCCCATGGGTCTCGGAGTAGCAGAGGGATCATCTCTTTTATCTCTCTCTCTTTGCAAGGTCTGGTAAATAACACTGGTATTGACTGGTTCATGCCCTGGCCCCCTCAAGCTCTGCATGCAGTTGCTAAGTCATTTTTAGGTAAGTGGCAGCTAATACCAGGACCACATTAACAGTACGGGTCCGTGCTCAGTCGTGAAGTCACATCCGACTCGCTCTGATCCCAGCGAATATAGCCCACCAGGCTCCTCTGTGGGATTCTCCAGGTAAAGATACTATATATTAACAGTACAACAATTTGTTATCCTTTTTCAGACTTTGAATTTTGGTCCAGTAGATTCCATGGTCACAAATCATATTTGTTAGTGTGTTTTGGTTCATATTGTGTTTTAGTCCAAAGAGACGTCAGGGGATTTACAAAGATAATGCAGAATAAGAATTGATCAGGCATCATAGAAAGTAGAGGTCAGCAAATCATGGTCTGCAGGCCAAATTCAGCCCCTTGCTTGTCTTAGTAAATGAAGTTTTATTGAAACACGTAATAAACATAATGTTTATGGCTGCTTTTATGCTACAACCACAAAGTTGAGTAATGGCCACAGAGACTGTATGGCCCGCACAGCCTAAAAATTTACTATTTGGTTCTTAAAAAAAATTTTTTTTTATTGGAGTATGGTTGCTTTACAATGTTGTGTTAGTTTCTACTGTAGAGCAAAGTGAATCAGCTATACATATACATCTATCTTCTCTTTTTTGGATTTCCTTCCCATTTAGGTCACCACAGAGCATTGAGTAGAGTTCCCTGAGCTATACAGTTGGTTCTCATGGTTGTTTAGAGAAAATGTGTGCTGACCCCAAGGATGTCTGAAAAACCTTTTGGTAAACTGATTATCCATCAGTGTGGAATTTGCTCTACAGATTCAACCCCCTAAGGCCTTGGTTATTAATTGTAATCTTCAAAATAAGAAAGTGTTAGTCACTTAACTGTGTCTGACTCTTTGTGACCCTGTGCATTGTAGCCTGCCAGGCTCCTCTGTCCACGTTTCCAGGCAAGAATTCTGGAGTGGGTTGCCATTCCCTTCTCCAGGAGATCTTCCCAACCCAGGGATCAAACCCATGTCTCCTGGTCTCCTGCATTGCAGGCAGATTCTTTACCATCTGAACCACCAGGGAAGCCCTCAAACCAATCAATTCATCCTTAGGGAAAAACTTTTTATCTGGACCTAAGTTGAGCAGCTTTATGATACTGGGTGATCCTGTAAATAGCTTTAGCCTTATAAATGCATATCCAATAAGTAAATAACTAGTCCCACTTTACAGACAGATTGCAGTTTTTTGGAGAAGGAGGCTAAAAGAATATGACTCTTTTCTGATGATATAACTCAAATATCAGCAAACTTTTTCTGTAAATGTTGCTGCTGTGAAGTCGCTTGGTTGTGTCCGACTCTGTGCAACCCCATAGACGGCAGCCCACCAGGCTCCTCTGTCCCTGGGATTCCCCAGGCAAGAAAACCCGGAGAATGACTAGATGATAAATATTTTTGGCATTGTGGGTCATATGGTCTCTGTTGCAATTACTCAGTTTCACCATTGCATCATGAAAGCGGCTATAGACAATCTGTAAGTCAATGGGCATGGCTGTGTGCCAGCAAAACTTCATTTACAAAAATGGGCAGTGGGCCAGATTTGTCCTGGGGGCTCCAGTTGCCAGCTCTGATATAGATGTTCCTTAGCTTTCATTGGACTTTCCTTGTGGCTCAGACAGTTAAGAATCTGCCCGCAATGCAGGAGACCCAGGTTCGACCCTGGGTCAGGAAGATCCCCTGAAGGAGGGCATGGTAACCTACTACAGTATTCTTGCCATGGACAGAGGAGCCTGGCGGGCTACAGTCCATGGGGTCTCATAAAGAGCTGGACACAACTGACTGACTGACACTTTCACTGTCTTTTCACTAGCTTTCATAGGCTTTTTAGCCATGTCTGTGCCTTAGTACTTAGCTGCTTTCAGTATTCAGTGGTTAAGCATCATAAATAATGGTGCATGGAATTTACTTAGAATTATTCTCTTAGGATACATCCCTGAAATTGGAATGACTGTGCCCAATAAGTATGCATATTTGTGAGGCAAAGCTTTCCATGCATGCTGTAAAATTGGCCCATGAACTGTGGTTTGGTGACCCCTGGTATAATTCAGGATCAAATATGCAGAATCTGGATGAATGCCTACTTTTGGTCATACTTCCTTCCTTCATTGTTGAGGTGAAAGTATTTTGTAATCTGTGAGATAATTCAAGTTGATGTGGTTTTGGCACTGGAAGTGATTATTAATTTTTCAGCAGACATATAGGAAGGCCTGAGCTCAGATGCTCAGTCATGTCTGACTCTTTGTGATGCCCTAAGCTCCCCTGTCCATGGGATTCTCCTGGAAAGAATACTTGAGTGGGGTGCCATGCCCTCCTCCAGGGAATCTTTCCAACCCAGGGATTGAACCTGCATCTCTTATGTCTCTTGCATTGGCAGGTGGGTTCTTTACCCCTGGCACCACCTGGGAGGCCCCATAGGAAGATCTACCTCGTGCCAAATATGTGTTGGGCACAGGGAATACAGCAGGGGCACTGGGTAAAATTCTTTCCTGGTATCTCAAGCCCCTCTCCCAACACTGTGTTAGCCTTTAGCAAGATAGACCTTCCTACATAGGGAAAGAAAATTGGCTTTCTGTGTTCTTAGAGAAATTGCCAGAGTATCAGTCATTTCAGTTCCATCGCTCAGTCTTGTCCAACTCTTTGCGACCCCATGGACTGCAGCACGCCAGGCCTCCCTGTCCATCACCAACTCCCGGAGTTTACCCAAACTCATGTCCATTGAGTCGGTGATGCCATCCAACCATCTCATCCTCTGTTGTCCCCTTCTCCTCCTGCCTTCAATCTTTCCCAGCATCAGGGTCTTTTCCAATGAGTCAGCTCTTCGCATCAGGTGGCCAAAGTGTTGGAGTTTCAGCTTCAGCATCAGTCCTTCCAATGAATATTCAGAACTGATCTCCTTTAGGATGAACTGTTTTGAAAAAACCAGGAAAGCCACTGACACGTGATAATTGCTTTTCTCTTTTTTGTTAAAGCATTTTTATACTGTATTTTATTGTGGTAAAAAATATGCAAAATTTACCATTTTAACTATTTTAAACCATTCTAAGTGTGCACTGTTATACTTTTTAATACTCACAATGTTATGCAATTGGTATCACCGTCTATCTCCAGAACATTTTTCATTTTTAAAACGCAAACTGTGTCCCCATTAAACACTCAATCCCTGTTCTCCCACCCGCAGCCCCACCCTCCACCCCTGGGAACCTCTAATTTACTTTCTGCCACTAATTTGCCAATTCTAGATGTTTCATGTGTCTTTTTATGGCTGGCTTCTTTTACTCTGCATGTTTTCCAGGTTTATCCATGTTGCTGCATGTATCAGAATTTCCTTCTTTAAGGCTCAGTAATACTCCATTTATGGACAGGCCGTATTTTGTGTATCCACCCATCTGTTGATAGACACTTCTGGCTGCTGTGAAGAGTGCTGCTATGAACATTGCCTGTGTCTGTCTTTCACCTCTTTTGGGAATGTGCTTAGGAGTGGAACTGTTGGGTCACATGGGAATTCTCTGTTTAACTCTTTGAGGAACTGCTTGTCTCCTTTCTTTATGAACCACCCTTTTCCTTTCGTTCCTCTTCAGGGACTAATCAGATGATCCCAGCAGAAAATCTAGAAGATCTGGTAGAACATGTTGTTTTGGTCCATGAATCCGTGGGTGAATTCAGCAAACAATTCCTGCAGAAACTGAGGCGCTGCAACTATGTGACTCCGAAGAACTACCTGGATTTTATTAACACGTATTCAAAATTACTGGATGAGAAAACTCAGTATAATATAGGTAAGACTTGGGAGGGGGATGGGACGATTCACAGAAATTGTTATTCCTTACAAGTAAGGATCCCAGTGCTGATGTTTTCCTTAAGCAGATGTTTTCTTAGCAAGATCGAGCATACTTAGACTGAGGCAAAGCCGAAAAGTACATTTTGGATTTTGCACCTCAAAATGATATGTGTGGGTAGGCAGAGCCCTGGCATGCATTTATTTTTGTTTTTCTGTGTTGGGCCATACACTGTAAGCTCTAAATTTGCATTCCATTAGAGATACTGTTTAATGAGAGCAAGCGCTTCTCTGTTGGAAAACTTTTTAAAAAATTCTCTGGTTCTGGCTGTTGGTCAAATGAAGCACTGTTTTCAGAAGTATATTCATTTTGGAAGTCAAAGTGTTAGTCACTCAGTCATGTCTGACTGTTTTGCAACCCCAAGGACTATAATCCACCAGACTCCTCTGTCTGTGGCATTCTCCAGGCAAGAATACTGGAGTGGGTTGCCATTCAGAGATGCCACCCCCAAAATGGCAATGGAGGTGCTGAGAGATGCTTGATATCTCATGATGATTTTATTTAACTTTTTTGTCCTGTGAGCCCAAGTTGGGTGAATCTCTCTGCATTGTGTGTAGTTGGATGTGTTGAGAACAGAGCCCCCTCAAGGGTGAATACCGGTGTTCCCTTTCTTCAGCTCAGTGCAAGCGTCTGGAGGGAGGCCTGGACAAGCTGAAGGAGGCCACCATCCAGCTGGATGAGCTGAACCAGAAGCTGGCTGAGCAGAAGATCGTGCTGGCAGAGAAGTCGGCTGCCTGCGAGGCCCTGCTGGAGGAGATCGCCACAAATACGGCCATAGGCAAGTGTGGGGCCAGCTCTGGGGATCTGGACTGCCACCAAAAAACCCCCAAACAGGACAGGGCTCCATTGCATGACAGCCCTGGGAAGCTACTTGTAGGAACTGGCATGTTTTGACCTACCCATTGCTATTTTTTTTTGAAGATTTATTTTTTTTATTCTTATTTTTTGGCTGCAGTGGGTCTTAACTATGGCACCCAGGCTTTCTCCAGTTGTGGTTCGTAGGCCTAGCTGCCCTGCAATGTGTAGGATCTTAGTTCCCTGACCAGGGATCAAACCTACATCCCCTGCATTGGAAGGCAGACTCTGAACCACTGGGCCACCACGGAAGTCTCAAACTGGGTGCTTTAAAACAGACATTGACTTATCCTCACTGTTCTGGAGGATAGAAGTCTGAAATGAAGGTCTTGGCAGGACCTTGCTCCCGCCAAAGGCCCCAGGGAGGACCCTTCCGGCCTCTTCCAGCTTGTAGCGGTGGCCAGGAGTCCTGAGTGTTCTTTGGCTTGTGAACGCATTCCTCCAGCTTCTGCCTCCACCATCACATGACGTTCCCCCCTGTGTCTCCGTGTCTTCACGTGGCCTTCTTATAAGGACACAGTTGTTGGATTTAGGATCTACCCTAACCCAGTATGACCTTGTGTTAACTAATTATATCTACAAAGACTCTCTTTCCAAATAAGGTGACAGTCTGTGGTTCTGAGTGGCATGGATTCTGATGGGGGCACTATTCAAGCTGGTACACCTACTCCATGCCAAGCTTTGTTCTAAATGTGGGGTCACAGCCCCTGGAAAGAAGCTTACATTCTAGTGAGTGAAGCTAATTCATGAGCCAAGAATCAGATGAAATTTCAGATTGCAGTTAGTGTCACAAATAAACTAAGATAAAATAAAGCAAATAAACAGAGTGATGAAACCGAGTGACCTAGGGGAAGGGTGACTTTTGGGCTAGGCTGAATGAACGTATAGAGGAAAATAATAGAATGCGAAAGACTAGAGATTTCAAAAAAATTAGAGATACCAAGGCAACATTTCATGCGAAGATGGGCTCAATAAAGGACAGAAGTGGTATGGACATAACAGAAGCAGAAGATATTAAGAAGAGGTGGCAAGAATACACAGAAGACCTATACAAAAAAGATCTTTATGACCCAGATAACCACGATAGTGTGATCACTCACGTAGACCCAGACATCCTGGAATGGGAAGTCATGTGGGCCTTAGGAAGCATCACTACAAACAAAGCTAGTGGAGGTGATAGAATTCCAGTTGAGCTATTTCAAATCCTAGAAGATGATGCTGTGAAAGTGTTGCACTCAATATGCCAGCAAATTTGGAAAACTCAGCAGTGGCCACAGGACTGGAAAAGGTCAGTTTTCATTACAATGCCAAAGAATGCTCACACTACTGCACAATTGCACTCATCTCACGTGCTAGTAAAGTAATGCTCAAAATTCTCCAAGCCAGGCTTCAACAGTATGTGAACCATGAACTCCAGATGTTCAAGCTGGATTTAGAAAAGGCAGAGGAACCAGAGATCAAATTGCCAACATCTGCTGGATCATTGAAAAAACAAGAGAGTTCCAGAAAAACATCTATTCCTGCTTTATTGACTATGTCAAAGCCTTTAACTGTATAGATCACAATAAACTGTGGAAAATTCTGAAAGAGATGGGAATACCAGACCACCTGACCTGCCTCCTGAGAAATCTGTACGCAAGTCAGGAAGCAACAGTTAGAACTGGACATGGAACAACAGACTGGTTCCAAATAGGAAAAGGAGTATGTCAAGGCTGTATATTGTCACCCCACTTATTTAACTTATATGCAGAGTACATCATGTGAAATGCTGGGCTGGATGAAACACAAGCTGGAATCAAGATTGCCGGGAGAAATATTAATAACCTCAGATATGCAGATGACACCACCCTTATGGCAGAAAGTGAAGAAGAACTAAAGAGCCTCTTGATGAAAGTGAAAGAGAAGAGTGAAAAAGTTGACTTAAAACTCAACATTCAGAAAACTAAGATCACGGCATCTGGTCCCATCACTTCATGGCAAATAGATGAGGAAATAGTGGGAGGCTTTATTTCTTTGGGTTACAAAATCACTGCAGATGGTGACTGCAGCCACGAAATGAAAAGACACTTACTCTTTGGAAGGAAAGTCATGACCAACCTAGATAGCATATTAAAAAGCAGAGACATTACTTTGCCAACAAAGGTCCAACTAGTCAAGACTACGCTTTTTCCAGTGGTCATGTATGGATGTTAGAGTTGGACTATAAAGAAAGCTGAGCACCAAACAACTGATGCTTTTAAACTGTGGTGTTGGAGAAGACTCTTGAGAATCCCTTGAACTGAAAGGAGATCCAACCAGTCCATCCTAAAGGAGATCAGTCCTGAGTGTTCATTGGAAGGACTGATGTTAAAGCTGAAATTCCAATACTTTGGCCACCTCATGCGAAGAGCTGACTCATTGGAAAAGACCCTGATGCTGGGAAAGATTGAAGGCGGGAGGAGAAGGGGATGACAGAGGATGAGATGGTTGGATGGCGTCACTGACTCAATGGACATGAGTTTGGGTAAACTCTGGGAGTTGGTGATGGACAGGGAGGCCTGGCGTGCTGCAGTCCATGGGGTCGCAGAGTCAGACATGACTGAGTGACTGAACTGACTGACTGAATGAACGTAGGAAAAGCTGACGAAGAGGCAGAGAGATCTCAGTAAGCCAAAAAAACTTCGAGGGCAGCCCTGGTGTCCTCAGCTAACCGTGGCCAAGCAGGGTTGGGGTTGTCTCTGGGATGGAGTGGGCAGGAGGCATAGGTGGGCTACTCAGGGACTGTCCAGGTTGCAGCAGCTGTCCCGGTGTTAGGGACCCCAGGGACCATGAGGACACTGGTCCCCTGGGAACACCCAAGGCTGCCATATTGGCCAAAGCTCATTTGACCCCCTCCTCCCATTGCCCATTTTTTAAAATAATTATTTTTTGAATTTATCGTTTGTTGCACTAGATCTTTGTGGCTGCAGGCGAGCTTTCTCTAGTTACAGCACGTGTGAGCTACTCTCTAGTTGCAGTGTGCAGGCTTCTCATTGTGGTGGCTTCTCTTGCTGTGGAGCACAAGCTCTAGGCACGAGGGCTTCAGTAGTTGTGGTGCATGGGTTTAGTTGCTCTGTGGAGGCACATGGGATCTTAGTTCCGGACCAGGGACCAAACCTGTGTCCCCTGCGTTAGCAGGCCGATTCCTACCCACTGCGCCGCCGGAGAGGTCCCAGTGCCCACCTTTGAGGGCTGTGTCGCTTTGGCTCAGGAGCAGTGGTCCATCCTCCCCGCCTTTGGTGGCTTCATTCCCCTCGCTCTCCCTCCTACAGCGGAGGAAAAGAAGAAGCTGGCAGAGGAGAAAGCCATGGAGATAGAGGAGCAAAACAAGATTATCGCTGTGGAGAAGACAGAGGCTGAGACCGCCCTGGCTGAAGTCATGCCCATCCTGGAGGCTGCCAAGCTGGAGCTGCAGAAGCTGGACAAGTCGGATGTGACCGAGATCAGGTAACGGCTGGCCATCCCCAAGTGTGCTTGGCCACCAGCGTCACCCCTGACGGCAACAACAACATAATCATGGCGGCTTGGCATTTCTGTGCCGCCCACTTTCCATGGTGGGGACTGTCATCGTCTTCATTTGCAGATGAGGGTCCTCAAGCCCAGAGAGGTGAGCTGACTTGCCCTAGTCAGTAGGTAGCCCAGCCCACCCACTGGCCTTGAACCCTGGCCACTCACAGAAGTAGACTGGGTTCCAGAAGGGGCTGGTGGAAGAGGTGGAGCCTTGTAAATCAGTTCTCTTTAGGAGAACATGATTGGGTGTCTGTCCTGAAAGAGGCGGGGCCCTGGGTGCAGGCCAGGTGTGCCAAAGGCTGAGAGCAGATGGGAGATGCCCTCATCCCTTTCTAGACACATGATGGACTTTAAGAGGTGGGAACGGTGGTTTTGTTTTGGCTGCGCTTGCATGGCTTGTAAGATCTTAGCTCCCTGACCAGGGATTGAACCTAGGCCCGGGCAGTGATAGCGCCACATCTTAACCACTGGACTGCCAGGGAATTCCCAGGAGAGTGAGTCTTTATTGTGCCCCCCAGCCATTCTGCAAATCAATGTGTCAAATGACTCCAACCCCTGCAGCCAGAGGGCTCATTTGCTGTCCAGAAGGGGGGCCTGGTATGGCGTTTTCTTCCTTCCCACCATGGGGCACTGTCCTTAGGGTACCGTTAGTGGATCTCAGTGGTAAGTTTGGCAGTGCCAGTGAAGCCAGGAAGAAACAGCATCCTGCCTGCCCCATTCCCTGTCTTCGTGCTGCGTGGTCCCGCTCACGTGTCCCTGTGTTAGGAGGCTCGGCTCTCTCCTCTCCTTGCTCGCCATCACGTCCTCATTTTCAGAAGAGGCGTTGTCCTTCTGGCTGCACAATCAGTGAGAGAGACTCCTGTTTGCAGGCTGGAAGCTGACCTGTGTTTCGTGTGCCTGGTGGGATGGTGCTGCTTCCCTGAGCTCCTCTCTTTTCCTAAGGGCCACGTGGTGGCCCTTGTCCAAGGCCATGCTCTGGTTGTTGGCTCTTGCCTAGAAAATCCCATGGACAGAGAGAGGAGCCTGGCAAGCTACAATCCATGTGAAACATGTGGATTCAAACAGAACATTCAGCTTGTTCCAGAGCAGGAAGCCCTAGTGACTCCTAGATGGGGGGTGGGGTCATCTGGAGATGCTGCTGCTGTTAGCAAGAGATCCTGATTCCAGAGGTTGGCAGTGTGATTGCAACGCAGGTATATGGATGGATGTTTTATAATTCTGTTTGTTTCGTTTTGGCTATGCTGGGTCTTTGTTACTGCACATGGGCTTTCTCTTACTGTGGCAAGTGGGGGCCACTCTCCAGCTGTGGTGTGCAGGCTTCTCATTGCCATGGCTTCTCTTGTTGCGGAGCACGGGCTCTAGGGCAAGCAGGCTTCAGGAGTTGCGACACATGGGCTCAGCAGTTGCAGCTCCTGGTCTCTGGAGCACAGGCTCACTAGTTGTGGTGCATGGGCTTCGTTCCTCAGTGACATGTGGGATCTTCCTGGACCAGGGATTGGACCCACAACTCCTGTATTAGCAGACGGATTCTTTAACCACTGAGCCACCTAGGAAGCTCCAGGATGGCTGTTTTAAAAGTGCAATAGCATGTGTTGGAAGTTTAGACTGAGTTGCGAGAGAGACCATGAATATGTGCATTTTCAAGGGAAACATCCAACCACTAGTTATATGGATTTGAGGCTCTGCTCTGCCTGGTGGCTCAGAATCTGCCTCCCAGTGCAGGAGACAGGTTTGATGCCTGGGTTGGGGGGATTCCCTGGAGAAGAAAATGGCAACCCACTCCAGTATTCTTGCCTGGGAAATCTCATGGACAGAGAGAGCAGCCTGGCAGGCTATTGTCCATGAATCACAAAGAGTTGGATACAACTTAGTGATTAAACATCAACAACAACTACTCAGGTCAGCAGCATAAAAACATTCTGAGAACAGAGTTGGGAAGGATCTTTGAGGGGGATTTATCTAGAAGGAGGAGAAGATTGTGAATCCCCTCTACGATCCAAGGGGTTGGTGAGAGGGGGTTTCCATGGGACCACTTGGAGAGCTTGATATGTGTCCCCTGTGGTTAGACAGGGTGCCTATATCACCCCTGAGATAGTAAAAGCGGCCTATGGCCTAAAAGGAGTAATTTTTAAAAATGTAGTTATTGGAACAGGTGATATGTTCACGCATGGCTTTGCTTCTTCCCGGCTGTGTGACCTTTGGCAAGTCACCTAACCTCTCTGTGCTGGGGTTTCCTCATTTGTAAAATGCAGATGATAATCACTGTTCCCACAGCCTCAGGGTGGTTGAAAGTGAAAGTCGCTCAGTTGTGTCCGACTCTGTGACTTCCAGGCCGGAATACTGGAGTGGGTAGCCTCTCCCTTCTCCAGGGGATCTTCCCACACCAGGGGTCGAACCCAGGTCTCCCTCATTGTGGGCATATTCTTTACCAGCTGAGCTACAAGGGAAGCCCAAGGATACTGGAGTGGGTAGCCTATCCCTTCTCCAGGGGATCTTCCCGACCTAGGAATCGAACTTGGGTCTCCTGCATTGCAGGCGGATTCTTTACCAACTGAGCTATCAGGGAAGCCCTGATATGATGGGCTGGTGGATATGAGGGTCCAGTGAGCTATTATGTAAAGATCTCTCAGAACTGGGTTGAGCATGGGGTCAGTGCCAAGTATAAGTCAGCTAGGTCCTGGTTCCAACATCAAAATGACATGCCATGAAAAGCCCCCTCTGACCTTCTCATCAGTCTAGTTCCCCTCCCCCTACAGGACAGAGAACCATGGTATGATTATGTATATCTCATATACATTTCCCATATATCCATCCAGAGAGGTGTTTTGTTTTTTTTTTTTTTTTTTTGGCCACATCCCACAACATGCAGGATCTTAGGTCCCTGACCAGGGGTTGAACCTATGCCCCCTGCAGTGGAAGCTTGGAACCCTAACCAACAGGACCGCTAGGGAAGTCCCATCCAGAGAGTTTTTGCGCATGCTCAAGGCAACCAGATGTACCATTGTCTTTTCAGTCCCTGACGCTGGGCTCTAACGGTTGCAGAACAAGGGATACCCACATATTCTCTTTTCTTTCCTTTTAAAGTATAATTGGTAATACACATCATTTTCTGCATCTTGGCTTTTTCCATTAACAAGACACTTGGAGGATCTTTTGCATGTTGATGTATGAGAACCTCCTCATTACTCAACAATAACCCATCACATACCTTCGGATGGCTGTACTATCTTTTATTTAATCAGCCCCAGTTTATGAATTTTTGCCTTATTTCTGGTTTTTTTGCCTTTCCAAACAATGTGGCAAAGAATAATGCTTACTTCACTATGCCCAAGTCCCCTGGAAGGATACATTTTCAGAGGTGGAATTGCTGGGTGCAGAGTTGTGTGTGTTTTTGTCTATGAGTGCATGCTCAGTCGCTCAGTCATATCCTACTCTTTGCAACCCCATGAACTGTAGCCCTCCAGGCTCCTGTGTCCGTGGGATTGTCTCAGACAAGAATACTGGAGTGGGTTGCCCTTTCCTCCTCCGGGTTTATGTCTATAGCTGTTGCTTAATGCGCTCCATAGTTGTGGAACCGATTTGTACTCCCACTGGCAGTACATGCGAGTGCCTGCTTTTTCATGGCCTCACCAACAGAGGGCGCTACTAAACACTTGGCTTTTTGATTATTTATAGATGAGCAATACTTGTCTAGTTCTAATGTGCATCTCCCTTATGATGAGAGAAGTTGCCTTTTTTTATAGGTGAAAAATGCGTGTAAGAGTCTTGTGTAGTTCGTTTTCTGTGAACTCTTTATATGCTTTGCCTGTTGTTGAATTGTTTTTGTTGCTGTTGCTTTTTTTTTTTTTTTTGCTTCCCTTACCCTTTCCAGGGGCTTTTTATATTAATAGTGAGATTAGCTTTTTATGTGTGATGTGAGTTGTGAATAATTTTCCCAGTTTGTCATCAGCCAGTTGACTTTAAATACAAAATTGTGTTTGATGTGGATCATTTTTAAAGTCTTTATTGAGTTGGTTACAATATTGCTTCTGTTTTCTGTTTTGGTTTCTTGGCCCAGAGGCATGTAGGCTCTAAGCTCCCTGACTAGGGGTCAAACGCCCACCTCCTGCATTGGAAGGCGAAGTCTTAACCACTGGACCACCAGGGACGCCTCAGCCATTTGACTTTGTTTAGGTGGTTTGTGTGTGTGTTTGTGTTTGCTGTGTGTAAATTTTTATTTTTATGAGGTAGGTTTTGGCGATATTTTATTTTGTGGCTTTTTGCTATGACCTCATATTTAAAAGGCCTTGCAACTGGAAGACTGTAAAGTAATCTCCCTGTGGTTTCATCCTATACTTTTATAGTTTAATTGTTTACCTTTAAATCTTTGATCTCTTTGGGACTTTTTCCTGGGATTTAATAAGTTTGGATCCAGATGACTACAATCTGGCTTTGTTTAGGCCATTTAGATGTTAAGGGTGATGAGCCAGCACTTAGGTCTTGATGATTCCTTAATCCTTTAATTCTTTAAATAGCACTTCTTCTCTATAATGCTCAATCCCCTTTGCAGAAATCATTAAATGTTAAGGCAGGGAGATTAGGAGTAATGAAGATTAGTAGTGGATGTTTCTCCAGAGTATAAAAGGCTCCCTTTGTTACTGGCCTGTGACTTTGCTTTTCTTACTTTTCTTCATTCAGTACCATCAGGTGCCTACTGCCTGCCCACCCTGTGCTGGCATGGGGGCTGAGAGACAGTAAGCCAGCCTGGCGGGTCTTTACCGCATGGAACCCACAGTCTGGGGGAGGCACGAGTATGCACATGGGAATCACGTGAACAATAAAATTACCCAGGAAGAGATCAGGGAGGCAGGGTTTGGGTTGCTATGACTTTGGATAATGGGGGACCCGATCTAGTCTGGGGGGTGAGTAGTCAGGGAAGGTGAACCCCAGGAAGTGATATTTAAATGAGACATGGGATGGAGGCTGGAGAGGGCTGGAAGGAGTGTGGCCTGAGGGAAAAGCAAAGACAGTGTCTGGGGTAGAGTGAAGGGAGGTGGGGAATAAAGCTTGTAATTGGTGTTCTCCTCCAGGGAAGGCAGCATGACTTCACCTCCATCTGTCTGTCTCTCCCTGAGTTTCTTTCTTGTTTAAAAAGACTCATTTATTTGCTGGCTGTGCTGGGTCTTCCTTGCTGCCCTCGGGCTCTCTCTAGTTGAGGTCAGCAGGGGCTGCTCTTGGTTGTCGTGTGCGGCTTCTCATTGCAGTGGCTTCTCTGCATGGACACGAGGGCTCAGTAGTTGCTGCTCCGGGGCTCAGTTGCTCTGAGGCATGTGGGATCTTCCCCGACCAGGGATTGAACTGGTGTCCCTTCCAATACAAGGTGGATTCTTAACCACTGGACCACCAGGGAAGCCCACCCTAAGTTTCTGTCTTGGTAGAAGAAAGGAGTCAGATGAATCAGAAACACTTTCATTTCTCAGACTTGTGATCTTATTTTTTCCCTATTTTTATACCATTTTATCTAACTCATAAAACAGTGTTTGGTAACCTTACTATTGCAAACTCCTCGGTTATCTGGCACCACAACACCATGTTCTGGATAAACGAGGTTCCTGGGACCGGTTCATAAACTGACCCCAGAGAGCTTCCCTTTCATAGACTCAAAGGCTTTGGGGGCTCCACGTTTCTGGTTCTGCTTTCCCATTTTACAGATGAGAAAGCTGAGAACCTGGGACCAGTCCAAATGGCTCAGGACGCTGCCCTGAGGCTCTTTCCCACTTGTGTCTGGAAACATCTCATTGACCCCCTCCTCCTCGGATTATTCAGAGAGCAGTGGCCCAGGCCTGGTCTTCATCAGCCCTGAAGGGAACCTTTTAAAAACAGTTGACAGCTTCCCCCCCGCTGTCGTAAGCGCCCAACGCCACATAATTGAGCCTTTCCCTGGTGACTCAGGTCCATTACTTTAATGGTCGGGTTTTGTGCTGGAGCATTGCCCTGGCTTGTCCCTGTGCTGTGAGGGTGAGTAGGTGGGGGCTGGGAGGGGTGGGGATATGGTTGCCAGGTTCGGAGTCTCCACACTGCCTTGTGGCTCAGATTGTTCTTTCTCTGTGTCTCTTTCCCCCAACACCGGCCCTCCCTGCCCTCCTCCTCTGGGGCCTTCTGGCCTCTCCCCGGGCTGCTCCTTGCCCTCCAAATCTTTTCTTTCCTTTCCTTTTTCTTCATCATTTTCCTTCTGATTCTGTCTCTCTCCACGGCTTTGGTGCCTGCATGCCTCGTGTGACGTGTAGAGAATGGCTGGGCAGCAGGCAGCTGAGCGGGGTCCCCTGGGTACCAGCAATGTGCCACTCGTTCCCTCCTGGGGCTTCGCGCTGCCGATGCTGCCTTGCACTCTCCTGATCCTTTTGGATTTCCCATTCGCCGGAGGGTCGAGGGTGCTGGACCTGTAAGTGTCAGAGCAGCCGAGTGATGGTCTAGCTCTGTCAAAGCCAGATAACAATTTCCACAGCCTGAAGGAGCCCAGGCTGCGGGGACCTCAGACCCCACGGGCTGTGTAGACACAGGCAGGCCATCCAAGCACTGGAGCCCCGTTTCTTCATCTGGTAAATGGAAAATAGGTTGATGATGATCATAACAATAATGACTCTACCACTCAGAGTCTGAGGAGTCACCCCAGGGTGTAATTAAAAACACAGATTCTCAGGCTCCACCCTGGCCTGCTGATTCAGGGGCAGCCTGGGTTTGCATTGAATGATGCCCTGCTGTGTTCCTGGTGCCCGGTCTGATCTAGGACCCTGAACCGGCGCCTAATGGAGGAGACTGAGTCCTGCCCTCAGAAAAGCTCATCCCCAGGAGCCCAAGGGGGTGTTGGGATGGATCCCCTTTGCCTCCACACAGTATTACCTCCAAGAGACGGTTCTGCGTTGAGCCATTTTTTTCTGGAACCTTCCTTCGGGCCAGATCCTGGCCACATCCTGCGTCCGATCCTCATACGTGTCTGTTTCTCCCCCAGGTCCTTTGCTAAGCCCCCGAAGCAGGTGCAGACGGTCTGTGAATGCATCCTCATCATGAAAGGCTACAAAGAACTCAACTGGAAAACCGCCAAGGGCATGATGTCCGACCCCAACTTCCTGAGGTCTCTGATGGAAATAGACTTTGATTCCATTACCCAGAGCCAAGTTAAGAACATCAGAGGTGAGCACAGATGGATGGAAGGGACAGCCAGGCTGGTTCTCAACCAACGAGAAGGGGGCTTGTCTCAGGCACACCCTCCCGTGGTGGCCAAATGGTGTTGCCGTGGCTGTGCTGATGGAAGAACGGGAATGATTGTCCCTAGAGGAAGATGGCGGCAGAGTTGCATGAAGCAGAGGGTGGTGGCTGGATGGGCAGTGGCAGCAGATGCCCCATGAATGTGTAATTCAGCAACAGCTCTAGTTCTCCCTAGCAGGAAACACAGCTGTCTTCCGGAGTCCACTCTACCTTGTCTTCTTATCTGTTGGGCATAGTGGTGCCAAGAATCGGTCTAATGGGCAAAGGACTGGAATAGACATTTCTCCAAAAAAGATAGACAGATGGCCAAAAAGCGTACGAAACTGCGCTTAATGCTGGTCACTAGGAAAATGCACGTCAAACCACAATGAGGTAGCATTCAGATCCACTCGGATGGTGTAATTTAAACAAAACCACACAAAGCAGCAAGTGTGGGGAGGATGTGGAGAACTTGCAACCCTTTTACGTTGTTGGCAGAAACGTAAAATCGTGTGGAAAACAGTTTGGCAGTTCCTCAGAAGGTTAATCATAGAATTACCACGTGTCCCAACCATTTCACTCCTATGTATATACCCAAAAGAATAGAAAATACATATTCAAACAAAAGCTTATATGCAGTGTCCCTGACAGCATTACTGACAATAGCCAAAAGGTGGAGACAACCCTCGTGTCTATCAGCAGATGAATGGATAATAAGAACAAACATATCCACACAGTGGAATATTATTCGGTCATAAAAAGGAGTGAGCTTCATTTATGTTTTAGCTGCCGTATGCTGCAACACAGATGAACCTCAAACACGTAATGCCGAGTGAAAGAAGTCAGGCACCAAAGGTCACATATTCTAACTCCATTTATATGAAATATCCATAGGTGAATCCATAGGGACAGAAAGCAGATCAATGCTTGCCAGTGTCTGGGGAGGGGAAGTGGGTTGTGATTGCTGAATAGCTGTGAAGTTTCCCTTTGAGATGATGAGAATGTCTTGCAACTAGGTGGAGATGAGGCCTGCAGAATCTTGTGACTCTCCTAAATGCCACTGACGTGTATACACTTTAACATGGTTCATTTTATGTTATGTGAATTTCAGCTCAATTAAGCAAAATGGATATTCAGGGGAGAAAAAAAAAAAGAACTGTCTAACCTTGACTACTCTGCTTGTGCTTCTTGCCTGTATGAAGTCTTCTGCAGGTCCCTGGCGGGTGGGCGAGGAGGAGGAGCCGCCACCACCCACCCCATTCCCTTCTTTTCAGTTGCAGAAGCCACACAGTTCCTGCTAAGCCTGACTCCTGATCTGCTCCCAGAGCTTAGCCAGGGGGAATGATGTTAGTCTTCGTTCAGGCATATTCAAGTTCATTGTGTCACTGTTTATTATGATGGCTTATTCAGAACTTTATCATCAGTGCGTTTTTTCAGCCACTTGAAAACAAAGCTAATTAAAACCAGAAGGACAACTACTATAGAAACCCAAGGGGCTCTCTTTAGCCGATCCTTGGATGGGTTTCCATTTAGGTGAATTTGCTTCCAGAGTGAGGTGGAGGTGATGGTGCCCCCATGATGACAGGTAAATGAACCCCAGTTAACTGCCAGCTCTGAGCCACCTTGGTGCCCAGTTTGGAATCCTCACTGATGCCTTGGTTCTCCAGGGTCTTCTGGGTGTCACACAGAAGTACCTGTACCATAGGATGTCCTGGGTGGCAGTAACCTGTGCCCCTTACTCACATCTTAAACAGCCACTCACAAAGAACTCATTTAAGGTTGGATCCCCCTGTTATCTGTGGGAGAGCTGTCTGATCCCTCTCACAGGATTACCGGGAGTAAGGAACTAGTTACATTTGCTTCGTTCATAGGTAGCTTATTTCTCATTTTATTTTCTGAGACAAAGCTCCCTGCTCATGGAGATCATTGCGTCTTTGACCTTCAGGCCTCTTGAAGACCCTCAATACCACGACCGAGGAAATGGAAGCCGTGAGCAAGGCAGGCTTGGGGATGCTGAAGTTTGTTGAAGCTGTGATGGGCTACTGTGATGTTTTTAAAGAAATCAAGCCCAAAAGAGACAAGGTACTGCCCATCTGTAAGCCCTGCTCACTTCTGCTAAAAGATCATTTTGGAGTCAGAATGAATGTGTCCACAGCCTTACTGGAAAAATTCTGGCAAGGTTCTCATCTTAAACCACATAAATATTTTTCCCCAAGTACATACAGCGCTCGTTTAGATATCATGTGAACGGACAGAACCAAAGGCTGACAGATTTTTTTTAACTTTTAATTTTATATTGAAGTGTAGCTAATTTTTATATTGAAGTGTAGCTAATTAACAATGTTGTGATAGTTTCAGGTGGACAGCAAAGGGATTCAGCCATACATACACATGTATCCATTCTCCCCCAAACTCCTCTCCCATATAACATTGTGAAAGATTTTTGAATAAAAGAGGGAGGACTAATGCAGGGTTTCTTATCCTTGGCACTATTGCCATTTTGGATTGAATCTTTTTTTGTTTTGTGGAGCTGTCCTGGGCATTGTAGGATGTTGAACAGCATCCCTGACCTCTGCCCACTAGATGCCCCCAAGTTTCAACAACCAGAAATGTCTCCAGACATTGCCATGTGTCCCTTGGGGGAGGCAAAATAAGTCCCTGTTGAGAACCACTGGGTCAAAGCAACATACAGAAGACACAACACAAAGAGAATTATATAAGGTTGATTCCATCATTTTGAGACTTGTGTGTATTTATTTATTTTTGCTGTGTAGGATCTTAGTTGTGGCATGCAGGTTTTTCTCTGTGGCTCAGCAATGGTAGCACTCCAGCTTAGTTGCCCCTAGGCATGTGGGATCTTAGTTACCCTACCAGGGATCGAACCCATGTCCCCTGCATTGGAAGGTGGATTCTTAACCACGGAACCACCCGGGAATGCCCGAGGCATAGTTTGACGTTGCCTTTTTTGAGGATAATTTATTTTTATTTACTTATTTTTTTAAAATAGAATTTTAACTCAGGACTTTGTCACTCAGAAAACTTAGAACCCGTAATAGGACTGGTAGTATCTTCAGTGCAGGGCTCCACTGGTGACTCAGAGAAATTTGCCTGCGATACAGGAGACGCCAGAGATGAAGCTTCCATCCCTGAGTCAGGAAAATCCCCTGGAGGAGGAAATGGCAACCCACTCCAGCATTCTTGATGGGAAAATCCCATGGACAGAGGAGCCTGGTAGGCTACAGTCCACTGGGGTCACAAAATAGTTGGATACGATTGATGTTACTTTACACACAAACACATACACAATCTTCAACGCATTTTTTTGAGTTTTGGACTTAGATTCACAGGGTCCTCTTACTGGGACCTTAATTCACATGAAAATTAAGTTGTCTGCTAACTCAGTACAGGACAGCTGTTTTTCTAACGGGATGTGGGAATTTACATTAAACCATTGAAAAGGTTCCTAAGAGGAGAAGCCACGTGCCTTGCTATGGGTGGCCCCAGAGGATAGGGACAATGATAGAAATGCAGGTGGAGGAATTCCCTGGAAGTTCAGTGGTTAAGACTCAGTGCTTTCACTGCTGTGGGCTTGGGTTCAGTTCCTGGTTGAGGAACTAAGAACCCACAAGCTGTATGGCAGGGCCAAAAAAAAGAAGCAGGTGGACATAAGCCAGGTGTGAGACTGTCTTATCCCCACCTCACAACTGTCCTCTTGCCCACTGTTTTGGAAATTGTCTTCACTTAGGTGGCCAGGCTGGAGCGGAATTTTTACCTTACCAAACGTGAGCTGGAGAAGATCCAGAATGAGCTGGCAGCGATCCAGAGGGAACTGGAAGCTCTGGGGGCCAAATATGAGGCGGCCATACTGGAGAAGCAGAAGCTGCAAGAGGAAGCCGAGATCATGGAGAGACGGCTGATCGCGGCTGACAAGCTCATCTCGGGGTTGGGCTCAGAGAATATCAGGTCAGCCTGAGTAATGGGCCCCCCTGCTAAGTGGCTCTAAGCCACACTTTGAGGGGATTCTTTAAAAATTAATATTTATTTGTTTGTTTCTTGGTTGCACTGGGTCTTAGTTGTGGTATGTGGGATCCAATTCCCTGACCGGGGATCGACCCAAGGCCCCCTGCATTGCAAGCACGGAGTCTTAACCACTGGACCACCAGGGAAAGTCTGAAAACTTTGTGGTTTGTGAGTGAACATCAGCAACAGAATTTCTCGCCATATGGAATCTTTATTCCACACTGCATTTTGAGCTGAAAACCATGTGAAAAAGTTCTGATTTTACTATTATCATGTCTAAGGTGGATGATGCCTGTTTTATAGATTCTTTTTTTTTAATTAAGATTTTTTGATGTTTAAAGTCTTGATTAAATTTGTTACAATATTGCTTCTATTTTATGTTTTGGTATTTTGGCCATGAAGCATGTGGGATCCTTGTACCCTGACCAGGGATTGAACCCCCTTGAAAGTCAAAGTTTTAACCACCGCACCACCAGGGAAGTCTCATATATATATATATACATATATATATATATATATATATATATATACATATATATATATATATATATATATATCTTCTTTTAAAATTAGGTCTCTAGTGTTATTTATTGAATGACTGTTAAGTAGAGGCAGTGCAGCGGTGGAGACACGGAGAAACTAGTGCCCTGGAGCCTGGGAATGTTTGTTTCTTTTTTTAAATTTTAATTGGAGGCTAATTACTTTACAATATTGTAGTGGTTTTTGCCATACATTGACATGAATCCGCCATGGGTGTACATGTGTTCTCCGTGTACATGTGTCTCCCATCCTGAACCCACCTCCCTCCCCATCCCATCCTTCAGGGTCATCCCAGTGCACCAGCCCTGAGCACCCTGCCTCATGCATCGAACCTGGACTGGCGATCTGTTTCACATATGATAATATACATGTTTCAATGCTATTCTCTCAGATCATCCCACCCTTGCCTTCTCCTACAGAGTCCAAAAGACTGTTCTATACATCTGTGTCTCTTTTGCTGTCTCGCATATAGGGTCATCGTTACCATCTTTCTAAATTCCATATATACGCATTAGCATACTGTATTGGTGTTTTTCTTTCTGACTTACTTCACTCTGTATAATAGGCTCCAGTTTCATCTACCTCATTAGCACTGATTGAAATGTATTCTTTTTAATGGCTGAGTAACATTCCACTGTGTATATGTACCACAGCTTTCTTATCCATTTGTCTGCCAGTGGACATCCAGGTTGCTTCCATGTCCCGGCTATTATAAACACTGCTGCAATGAACATTGGGGTACACGTGTCTCTTTCAATTCTGGTTTCCTCAGTGTGTATGCCCAGTAGTGGGATTGCTGGGTTATATGGCAGTTCTATTTCCAGTTTTTTAAGGAATCTCCACACTGAACAGAATGTTTGTTTCTCGATGACTTTTAACCCCAAGTCCCTTCTGGACCTGTCTGGAGGAGGACCTTCTCTGTTGCTGGCGCCCCTTGTGGCTGGTTCACTCCTGACCTTCACTTTTAAGCAGGTGGAGCTGTTTGATGCTTACGGGCAAGAGGATCACTGGGCCATAGATGGTCCACTGGACGTGATGCAGTTTCTAACCTGAAACCTGTAAAAACGTATGGAAAACGCTGGAAAATATTGTTTGCTTGTGGGAAACAAATCATTTTCAGTATGTCTAAAATAGGGCTTCCCTGGTGGTTTAGTGGCTAAGGCTCTGTGCTCCCAATGCAGGGGGCCCGGGTTCCATCCCATGTAGCTTCCTGTGTAGGTCAGTCGGTAAAGCATCTGCTGGCAATGTGGGAAACCCAGGTTGAATTCCTGGGTCAGGAGTTCCTCTAGAGAAGAAAATGACAACCCACTCCAGTATTCTTGCCTGGAGAATCTCATGGACAGAGGAGCCTGGCGGGCTACAGTCCATGGGGTCTCAAAGAGTCGGACACGACTAGGTACTTTCTTTCTTTTGGGTTCCATCTCTGGTCAGGGAACTAGATCCCACATGCCGCGAACTGAAGAGTTCCCATGCCCCACAAAATCCCATGGCCTGATGAAGGTTGGGAAGACCCCATGCGCTGCAATGAAGACTCGGCACAGCCAAATATACACTAACAAATAAAATCTAGAAGACTTCGGCCGCTTACCAGAAGAGGCCAAATGAAACACCTGCTTTCTTTTTTCTTGGTCAGAATTTTGTCACCTAGTAGCATAGGGGCTCATGCTCTGCTGGCATGTTTGTAAGCTATTGGTTAGGCGTTTGGAAGCAATTTGATTACAACTTAATGCACATCTTTGAGACCAAATGTATCCCCCAAACATTTATCGAGGCCCCTGTTAGATGCTGGGTTCTGCTGAGCACCTGGGATTGAACAAAGCCTTTGAAAACATTGGGTTCGCTAGGTGGGGAACTGGCAAAGTGAGCCAATGATCTCTGTTCTCAACAAGAAGAGTATCTCAGGAAATGTTTCCTTCTGGAGAGCCCCCTCCTGGCCATATGTCAGACTGGTTCTCCTAGAAGGTTCCTTTGGGTTGTGCCGGAAGGCGATGACTCAGGGCAGCCCCTGCCTCCCGTCTCCTGTGCCAGGTGGCTGAATGATTTGGATGAGCTGATGCACCGGCGGGTGAAGTTGCTGGGTGACTGCCTGCTGTGCGCAGCCTTCCTGAGCTATGAGGGCGCCTTCACGTGGGAATTCCGGGATGAGATGGTCAACCAGGTGTGGCAGAATGACATCCTGGAGAGGGGGATACCGCTGAGCCAGCCCTTCCGACTGGAGAACCTGCTCACGGACGACGTGGAGATCAGCAGGTGAGGGTGACCCCGAGCTGGGAGGACCCGGGGAGCCTTGGGGCAGTGTGCCGAGCTGGCGGTGTGCCTGCCTGACCCGCCTTCACAGAGACTGCCGGGCGCGGCTGACCGCCCAGCTCACCTGATCTGGATGCTCCCGGTCAGTTCACAACTCAGCCGGAAAAGTCCCCATTTCTGCTGTCACTGTCCCTTCCAGGTGGGGCTCCCAGGGGCTGCCCCCTGATGAGCTCTCGGTTCAGAACGGCATCCTCACCACCCGGGCCAGCCGCTTCCCCCTCTGCATCGACCCCCAGCAGCAGGCCCTCAACTGGATAAAGAGAAAAGAGGAGAAGAACAACCTGCGGGTACGGCTGCCCCCTCCCTCCATGTCCTCGCCCTCCTGCTGCCCTGGGGCCCAGCTCTCTTCTCCCCAGTATTCCCGAGCCTCCAGCAAAGCCAAGCTGAAATGCCACCATCCCGAGGCCCCAAGCAGACTGTCTCCTTCCTGGGCCCTCCACCCCATTGAGTCTTGGAGGGTGGCTTGTGAACCACCTTGAATCTGACGCTGCCCTTTGCCCTGGTGGCTCAGACAGTAAAGAATCTGCCTGTACTACAGGAGACCCAGGTTCAATCCCTGGGTTGGGAAATCCCGTGGAGAAGGGCATGGCAACCCACTGCAGTATTCTTACCTGGGAAATCCCATGGACAGAGGAGCCTGGTGGGCTACAGTCGATGGGATCAGAAAGAATCGGACACAACTGAGTGACTAACACTTTCTTTGCCCTGTATGTTGCCTCCCAGGCTGTGAGCAACCTAGAGGCAAAGTCAGTTCAGTCAGTTCCATCACTCAGTCATGTCCGACTCTTCGAGAGGCTCCCCTGTCTATCACCAGCTCCTGGAGCTTGCTCAAACTCATGTCCATCGAGTCAGTGATGCCATCCAACCATCGCATCCTCTGTCGTCCCCTTCTCCTCCTGCCTTCAATCTTTCCCAGCATCAGGGTCTTTTCCAGTGAGTCAGTTCTAATCAGGTGGCCAAAGTATTGGAGTTTCAGCTTCAGCATCAGTCCTTCCATTGAATATTCAGGACTGATTTCCTTTGGGATTAACTGGTTTGATCTCCTTGCAGTCCAAGGAACTCTCAAGTCTTCTCCAACACCATGGTTCAAAAGCATCAATTCTTCAGCGCTTAGCTTTCTTTATAGTCCAACTCTCACATCCATACATAACTACTGGAAAAACCGTAGCCTTGACTAGACAGACCTTTATTGGCAAAGTGATGTCTCTGCTTTTTAATATGCTGTCTAGGTTGGTTATAGCTTTTCTTCCAAGGAACAAACATCTTTTAATTTCATGGCTGCAATCATCATCTGCAGGAGTTTGGAGCCCAAAAAATAAAGTCTGTCACTGTTTCCATTGTTTCCCCATCTATTTGCCATGAAGTGATGGGTCCCGGATACCATGATCTTAGTTTTCTGAATGTTGAGTTTTAAGCCAACTTTTTCACTCTCCTCTTTCACTTTTTTCAAGAGGCTCTTTAGTTCTTTTTTGCTTTCTGCCATAAGGATGATGTCATCTGCATATCTGAGGTTATTGATATTTCTCCTGGCAATGCTGATTCCAGCTTGTGCTTCATCCAGCCCAGCATTTCACATGATGTATTCTGCATATAAGTTAAATAAGCAGAGTGACAGCCTTGATGTACTCCTTTCCCGATGCGGAACCAGTCTGTTGTTCCACATGCAGGCGAAAGCAGTACTTTATTCATTTTGCATCTTGCCAAAGCAGTGCAGGGCTGGGAGGCCTTGATCACTTTCTTTTTGGAGGACAGGGGAGGGGCTTGCTTGAGATAAAATTTGCCTACCATACAATCCCCCCATTGGAAGCATACAGTTCTGTGGGTTTTAGTATATTTCACACCAAGTTGTGTAACAATCACCGGGACCAGTTTTTATCATTCCCCCCAAAAGATACTGTGTCCTTTAGCCATCAGTTCAGTTCAGTTCAATCGCATAGTCATGTCTGACTCCTTGTGACCCCATGAATCGCAGCACGCCAGGCCTCCCTGTCCATCACCAACTCCTGGAATTCACTCAGACTCACGTCCATCGAGTCAGTGATGCCATCCAGCCATCTCATCCTCTGTCGTCCCCTTCTCCTTTAGCCATCACCACCTCCCAAACTTTCATTTCCCCTCCTGCCCACTCACCCACCCCCAGCCTCTGACAACCACTGATATATCATGCATCTCTATAGATTTGTGTATTCCGGGCATTTCCAGTGAATGGGATCATACAGCCTGTGACCTTTTGTGACTGTCTTCTTTCACTTAGCAACATGTTTTTCAAAGTTCATTTTCCCTGCTTAGCAAATCCAACATTTTAAAAAGACTTTGTTCAAGTCCAGGGCTCAGCAGAACCCAGGATCTAACAGGGGACTCGATAAATGTTTGAGGGATGCATTTTGTCTCCAAGATATGTGTTAAGCAGTAACCATGGTGTTTCCAAACACTTAATCAACACGTACTGTAGTGTGTAACAGTACTTCACTCCTTCTCAGGGCTTAATAGTAGTCCATTGCGTGGATGGACCACAGACTGTTTATCTCCATATCAGCTGATGGACACTTGTGTTTTTTCTACTCTTTGGCTGTCCTGAATAGTGCTGCTGTGAACATTCATGTGCAAGTTTTTTGTGGGCATGTGTTTTTAATTTTCTTGGGTGAAATCGCTGGGGCTCAGTTACTGAAATAATGAACAAATTCATGATTTAAAAAAAAATCTTTTCCTTATTTTTTCTGGTCTTGCTTCCTGGTATGTACATGCATTTAGAAGAAGCATCCCAAGGTCAAGGGAACATCTGTCCCTAAACTTCACATATAGCTATTGTGGGATAAGTATCATTAATGCAGGAATATTTCTGACATCCCTCTTCCCTGAGTCTGCCAGAGAGGTTTGCAATTGCCAGCCCACTCCTAGCCCCCAATCCGACTCCTATCCCCATCCTATCTCTTTTTTTAAAAATAGATGCTATAGCTCTTATTTCATCTATTCATTTTGGGCTGCACTGAGTCTTTACTGCTGCCCGAGGGCCTTCTCTAGATGCGGTGAGCAGGGGCTACTCTCTAGTTGGGGTGTGTAGGCTTCCCATTGCAGCGGCTTCTCTTGTTGTGAAGCACGGGCTCTAGGGCTTGTGGGCTTCAGCTGTTGCCGCTCGCAGGCTCTAGAGCAAGGGCTTAGTAGTTGTGGCACATGGACTTAGTTACCCTGCGTCATGGGGCGTCTTTCCAGGCCAGGGATCAAACCCGTGTCCCCTGCAATGGCAGGTGGATTCTTATGCACTGGATTACCAGAGAAGTCTCCCATCCTACGGAGAAGGCGACGGCAACCCACTCCAGTACTCTTGCCTGGAGAATCCCATGGACGGAGGAGCCTGGTGGGCTGCCGTCTATGGGGTCGCACAGAGTCGGACACGACTGAAGCGACTTAGCAGAAGCAGCAGCAGCTCCCATCCTATGTCTTAAAGAGGGAGGGTTCAACTTATGCAGTGAGAGGCTAAGTACACCAATGTAATAAAATAGGGTAGAGAGAAAGGGAAGAGGAAGCCCCAGGGGCTGGAATAGAGGAAGAGTCTTTACAGATGCTTTGAGGAAAGAGATCAGGAAGCAGTTGCAAGGTTTGGAGGGAAGGGAATAAAAGAGAGATTAACGCAAACATTTTTTGCGTTTTGTAGGCTCAGTGTTTGGACTCTTTGCGAGGTTTTCTGAGAAATGCGATGAGATTCTCTCCTGATCACTTTGTTTTTGGCTGTGCTGGGTCTTCACTGCTGCGTGGGCTTTGCTCTAGCTGCGGCCAGAGGGGGCTCCTCTCTAGCTGGGGTACACGGGCTTCTCATCGCAATGGCTTCTCTTCTTGCACTGCACAGGCTCTAGGGTGTGGGGGCTTCAGGGGCTGTGGCTCCGGGGATCTAGACTGCAGGCTCAGTAGCTGTGGAGCATGGGCTTAGTTGCTCCATGGCACATGAGTTATTCCTGGATCAGGGATTGAACCCGTGTCTCCTGCCTTGGCAAGTGGATTCTTTACCACTGAGCCACCGGGGAAGCCCAGAGGTGGATTCTTAATCAGAACCACTGGGGAAGCCCTCTCCTGATCACCTTTGGCTGCTGAACTGTGCTTTCGAATGAGGCTGCTCGGAGCCTGACCCTCATGGATTTCTGGGTTTATACGGGTTCCACACCCTGCTTCTGTCCCTCCTCTGTTTTCCTCTCTGCCTCCCTGCAAGGTGCTCACACATCCACTGCCACCTCCAAGGATTTTTTTTTTTCCCCTTGAATTTGGCAAGTCAGCTGATTCTCAGCCTTTGCCTTCCCTCCCTTGCAGGTGGCATCCTTTAATGACCCCGACTTCCTCAAGCAGCTGGAAATGTCCATAAAGTATGGGACCCCCTTCCTGTTCCATGATGTGGATGAGTACATCGACCCTGTGATTGACAACGTCTTAGAAAAAAACATCAAGGTCTCCCAAGGACGGCAGTTTATCATTCTGGGAGACAAGGAAGTGGACTATGATTCGAATTTCAGACTGTATCTGAACACCAAGCTGGCCAACCCCAGATACAGCCCTTCCGTGTTTGGGAAAGCCATGGTGATCAATTATACTGGTAAGGATATGCAGAAGGTCACTGTCAAATTCAGGTGGAGACACAGTCGGAGCTGGAGGCTCTCATGGGGCTTCATTTCGTTGTGAATCATTCTCCAAGTCAGATCTTTCATAGTCAGCCCTTC
Organism: Budorcas taxicolor; assembly: GCF_023091745.1. Classification (NCBI taxonomy): domain Eukaryota; kingdom Metazoa; phylum Chordata; class Mammalia; order Artiodactyla; family Bovidae; genus Budorcas; species Budorcas taxicolor. The sequence continues at coordinate 51,894,545 of NC_068926.1, read as the reverse complement.
AGTTCTTGGGCTTCCTCTGGTGGCTCAGCAGGTGAAGAATCTGCCTGCAATGCAGGAGACCTGGGTTCGATTCCTGGGCTGGGAAGATCCCTTGGAGAAGGAAATGGCAACCCACTCCAGTATTCTTGCCTGGGAAATCCCATGGACAGAGGAGCCTGGTGGGCTATAGTCCATGGAGCTGCAAAGAGTTGGACATGACTGAGCAACTGAGCACACACGCCTAGAAGTTCTTAATGAGGAAAGAACATCTAGAAGGTTCTGGGGCCCTGTAGAAGGCAATGAGTTATGTGTCTTGAGACGTGATAAGTCTGGACCACAGGACTCAGACATTCACACTCGGAGACAGGTGAGACCCCTCTCTGCTGGGGCAGAAAGCTACTCTCTGTTTGTGTATTTAAATATATGGCTTGGTTTTAGGTTTCCTTCTTCCTCTAAGTTGAATTCTGTTAGGAATCAAACGTCATCTTCCACATTTTCTAGATGGTCACACAGGTTCCTAGATGGGTTAATCGAGTTTACGTAGGCTTTAGGGGATTCCCTGGCAGCCCAGTGGTTGGGACTGGGCGCTTTCACTGCCAAGGGCTTGGGTTCGATCCTTGATTGGGGAACTGAGTACCCAAAAGCCATGAGGTATGGCCAAAAAAACTGGGTTATGCTTTCAGCAAGGGTCCCCCCAAGTGTAGGAGCCCGAATTTGATCTTAATACATCATCTCTCTTGCTGTTTACCTCTCCATGTAACAGCATCTCTGTTTCAATCTGTCCAATATTTTTCACTTGGGGCTTTATAATGTTTTTAAATTAATTTTTTTTTAACTGAAGGATAATTGTGTTGGTTTCTATCAAACATCAACATGAATCAGCCATAGGTATACACATGTCCTTCCCTCTTGAACCTCCCTTAAGAATGGTTTTGATAGAAGAGTGAGTCCTCATGTTCCTGAGATGCTGGGCCCACCCTCCTGTCATCCCAGGCACCACCGTGAAGGGGAGAACACACAGGGACCAGCTTCTTGGGGGGACGGCAGTAAAGGGCCTCCCTCTGTCCCCCACAGTCACACTGAAAGGCCTGGAAGACCAGCTGCTGAGCGTGCTGGTGGCCTATGAGAGGCGCGAGCTGGAGGAGCAGAGGGAGCACCTTATCCAGGAGACGAGTGAGAACAAGAACTTGCTGAAGGACTTGGAGGACTCCCTCCTCCGGGAGCTGGCCACCTCCACGGGGAACATGCTGGACAACGTGGAGTTGGTGCAGACCCTGGAGGAGACCAAGTCCAAAGCTATGGAGGTATGAACTGCAATGGAGGGAAAATACTTCCATCCTGGCCCTGGAGTCCCAGGGGTGTTCCCAGGGTCCCCTGTGCCTCAGGTCAACCTCTTTTAGTCAAGAGTGATAGAAAACCCAGCCCCACTTGTCTTAAGTCCAAAGAGAATTTATCTTCTTAGAAAACAGGAAAGTCCAGAAGGGCTTCAGGCAGGGCTGGATCCAGGACTCCAAATATCATTAAGACACAGCGTTTCTGCATTTCTGGGCTGGACTTTCTGCTGTGTTGGCTTCCTTCTCTGCCTCCCTGTGGAGCCAAGCTTCCCTCATGGTCACAGGCTGGGTCTGTCCCTTTACTTTCCCCGAAGAGAAGAGTGAGAATCTTCTACATCACATGCTCACCCCAAATCACTCCCATGGCCTTGGGATGCCGCGTGTGGATTAGTGGGACCTGAATCACATGCTGCTTTCCTAGAGATGGGGTTGAGCCCCACATATGAATGAAAGGAGGAAATCGTGTCTCAAAATCAAACTCAGTGACGGTTATTAGAAGAAGGGGGCACAGGGCCATAGGAGTCAAGCCACAGACACTTATCTACACCTCGAAAGGGGGTGGGAGCCCTTCCTATGAGCACCTCCTGGGTTTCTTGGCTGCCACCCTCTCCCTCACTCCCGGCTTCTTACTTTTTGCCCCTAGTTCGTAAGTCTTTCTGGTTATGGCCGTAAGTGGCAACGTGCACCTCTTCTTTAGGTATCAGAGAAGCTCAAGCTGGCGGAGAAGACAGCCCTGGACATCGACCGGCTGCGGGACGGCTACCGGCCTGCCGCCCGGAGGGGGGCCATCCTGTTCTTCGTGCTGTCGGAGATGGCGCTGGTTAACTCCATGTACCAGTACTCCCTGATTGCCTTCCTGGAGGTCTTCGGCTTGTCGCTCAAGAAGTCGCTGCCTGACTCCATTCTTATGAAGCGACTGAAGAACATTATGGACACATTGACCTTCAACATCTATAACTATGGCTGTACAGGTCAGTACCTCTTTGCAGTGATTAGGACCAGTGTGCCCTGTGTATCTGTCTGTGTGTCCAAATGTTTTCTTCTTATAAGAACACCAGTCAGATTGGGTGAGGACCCACCCTAAACGCCTCATTTTATTTTTTTTTATTCATGTTTATTGGCGCACAGTAGCTGTACAACGCTGTGTTAGTTTCAGGTTACGGCCAAGTGAATCAGTTGCATATATCCACTTTCTATGATTCTGTTTGCACGTAGGTCATTACAGAGTATTGAGTAGAGTTCCCTGTGCTAGACAGGAGGTCCTTATTAGTTATCTATTTTATACACGCCTGTGTGCATGTTAAGTTTCTTCAGTCGTGTCCAACTCTTTGCGACCCTATTGACTGTAGCCCTCTAGGCTTCTCTGTCCATGGGGATTCTCCAGGCAAGAATACTGGAACTGGTTGCCATTCCCCCCTCCAGGGGATCTTCCTGACCCAGGGAGCGAACCCACATCTCTTATGTCTCCTGCATCAGCAGGTGGGTTCTTTGCCATTAGCAGCACCTGAGAAGCCGTTTTATAAATGTATGTGTATGTCCATCCCAATCTCCCAATTTATCCCTCCCCACCTCCTCTCCCCCTTGGTAACCATAAGTTTGTTTTCTATATCTGTGGCGCTTGTGCTGATTTGTAAGTAGTTTCATTGGCACCATTTTTTAGATTTCACATAGAAGTGCTCTCATGTGATATTTGTCTATCTCTGTCTAACTTATTTCATTCAGGATGGCAATCCCTAGGTACATCCATGTCTGCAAATACTGTTATTTTGCTCTTTTTTTTTTAATGGCCAAGTAACCTAATTACCTCTTAGAAGTCCTGTCTCCAATTCTGAGGTATGGGGGATTAGGGCTTCAACTTATAGATTTTTAGGAGACACAATTCAGCTCCTACCAGTTGGGCAGGAAAAATGTTGAGGATTATTGTTCCTATGGGAGAAGGCAATGGCACCTTACTCCAGTACTCTTGCCTGGAAAATCCCATGGACGGAGGGGCCTGGTGGGCTGCAGTCCCTGGGGTCTCGAAGAGTCGGACATGACTGAGCGACTTCACTTTTACTTTTCACTTTCATGCATTGGAGAAGGAAATGGCAACCCACTCTAGTGTTCTTGCCTGGAGAATCCCAGGGATGGGGGAGCCTGGTGGGCTGCCGTCTATGGGGTCGCACAGAGTTGGACATGACTGAAGCGACTTAGCAGCAGCATTGTTCCTATAGGTCTCACTTAAGTAAACAACCCTTCTAACACATATAAAGTAGAATTCAAATCTCAGATTTTGACTTATACTTTTTTTTCCAGGTCATATTTTTTTCTGGTTAAAAAATTCTAACACATAAAGTAGAATTCAAATCTCAGATTTTGACTTACACTTTTTTTTTTCCAGGACATATTTTTTTCTGGTTAAAAAAAAAAGAACTCTATTGTTTTGCATCTTCCTATTCATAAAGAATCTGTTGATGGAATGAGCCTACTCTGTCATAGAGACTGGCCAAATCTGGCCCACTGTATGCTTTTGTAAATTAAGTTTTATTGGCACACAGCCATGCCCATTTCTATACATATCCATCCATGGTAGCTTTCACAGTACAGTGGCAGAGTTGAGTAGTTATGACAGAGACTGTCTAGCCTGCAGAGCCAAGATAATTCACTCTCTGACCCTTTATAGAAAGTTTGCTAATAGCATCTTCTTCTGTAAGAGTTTTGCTTTGAGTTTTGGGTAATTGACTAGCACTTCGTTCAGAAGGTGGCTCTGAACCTCCACCATGCTGCCCTTCATCAGCTTGGGGACCCCCCTCCTCTTCCCAGGAGGATGTGGTTAAGTGCTGCCCAGAGGCATGACCATTTCTGATACATACAAGTGAGGGTCACTGCCCACTGCACTTTGAGCATGACTGTCAGTTGAGTTCATGTATCTTTTGTTTTTTGGCTGTGCTGGGTCTTAAATGTGGTGCTAGGGCTCTTCACTGCGGTGTGCAGACTTCTCCAGTTGCAGCGCGTGGACTTCTCTCTAGTTGTGATGGGTGGGCTAGGTTGCCCCATGGCATGCGGGACCCTGGTTTCCTGACTGAGGATTAAACCTGTATCGCCAGCACTGGAAGGCAGACTCCCATCCCCTGGACTACCAGGGAAGTCCCCAGGGTCAGTTTTTGCACTCAGATATTCATGGATACCAAACGCAAAGACGGTTAAATGCACCTAACTGTGCAGTTGAGGTGTTTCATCTCATTTCTCTGAAATTTAAGCAAGTCGTGCGTAAGATACCCAGTGTTTAAATGCATTTATTTTATCCAGACCCATCTGTTGTTTCTCTTCAGGGTTGTTTGAGAGGCACAAGTTACTTTTTTCTTTCAATATGACTATCAAGATAGAACAAGCAGAAGGGAGAGTCCCCCAGGAAGAATTAGATTTCTTCTTGAAAGGTAATGAGCTTGTCTCGTTTCATGCTTTTCAACTCCCTGGACCCACAGTGCACATGCATATGAGTTTGTTTGCTAAACAACAGTAGTTTTCCATCCTTAAAACCTGACTTCCAGTAGCACTGCTTTAGTAAATATCTCAGTTGACAATTCTAGCCACAGATATGGTTCGAGTTAATTTAGAGCAACCAGGCTCTGCTTTAAGGCTACCCTGAGACTGGAAGCCACTCAGAGCTTCCTGGCTGGAGTCACGGACAGTGACGAGGAAGCCAATGCCCCCGTCTCTTTCCAACCCATTTTGAGAAGTGAATTTCCCCCCGAAGTAAGAGAAGTCCCAGGACAGAGATGCTTACACTTCCTGGTATGTTGATGTCAGCTGATTACGTCTCTCCTGTTGTTATTAGGAAACATTTCCCTGGAGAAAAGCAAACGAACCAAGCCCTGTGCTTGGCTGTCTGACCAGGGATGGGAAGATATCATGCTTCTATCAGAGATATTTCCGGACAACTTTGGGAATCTTCCTGCTGATGTGGAGAAACATCTGACTGTCTGGCAGGAGGTGAGCTCATGTTCCATTTCTGCTTCTTCCCTTCCTTGCGTGTTGGCAGTCTCCATGCTTAATCTGTAGCCTGACTCCTTACAAGTGAGAAGATATGTCTCTGAGTGACTCATGCAGAGGGTAGCCAAGGCCCTCCACCTACCTGACGGAATCCTCCTTTATCTGGTTCAGCTAGTTTTGTGGGAGAACCATCCATCTTTCTGTCCCTATGTTTACCTCTCTGTCCATCCACCCTTTCATCTATCCATCCATCCATCGGTCCATCTGTCTACCCATCCACCCATCCATCCATCCATTTCCATTTATTTATTAATATCTGTCCATCCATCCATCCATTTGTCTATCTGTCCATCTATCCATCCATCCATCTATCTGTCCAGCCAGCCATTCATCCAAGACACTTTCTGAGCCTCTGCGAATTGACTGTGTCCATTGATGGGCACTGTGGACTCAACGACTCAACAGTGTTATAATAAGACTCAGTTCCTTTCTTTCTAAAGTTCATAGTTTTGGACGATAAAAAAAAATGACAGAGCTACCTAAAATCACCTGTAAATTTCATCCCTTTACAGAGGCTTTTGGGACCTTCACCTAAAAAAGGGGCCCTATCTCATTTCTGAGTTGATGCCACCGTGCATATTCTTTGCTTTCCCCAGTGGTATGACCTGGATTCCCTGGAGCAGTTTCCATTCCCTCTGGGTTACGATATCAACATCACCCCTTTCCAGAAGTTGCTTATTTTGCGCTGCTTCCGTGTGGACCGGGTGTATCGGGCTGTGACCGACTACGTGACTGTAACAATGGGAGAGAAGTAAGTGAGCTTGTGTCTGCTTGGTCCTTTCTGTGGGGCAGGATACCTAATGTTACCGCCTCCTGGGCTCACAGATGGCAGGCGTGGCCAGCTCCAGAGAGCGCAGTTTGGTAGCCACTCAGGAACAGCGCCGTTCAAGAGAAATACAATGTGAACCACTTTTGTAAGTTCAAGTCTTCTGGTGACCACATTCAAAAAGGAACAGGTGAAATTAATTTTAGTAACAGTTATCATAAGCACATAACTATAGAACATTACTATATAACAATGTTATATATAAAGAATAAGTATTAATAGTAAATAATTGTGTGGACAGGGGAGGCTGGCGGGCTACAGTCCATGGGATCCCAAAGAGTCAGACATGACTTAGCAACTCAGCAACAACAAGTAATAGTAAATAAGTGAATTTAATTATTAAATGATACAAATGGACTTATTTACAAAACAGAAACAGACTCACAGACACAGAAAGCCGACTTATGGTTACCAAAGGGAAAAGGTGGGGAGGAGGGAGAGATAAACTAGGAATCTGAGATTAACATATACACACTATGATATATAAAGTAAACAAACAACAAGGACCTACTATATAGCACAGGAAACTATATTCAATATTTTTTAATAACCTAGGTGGGAGAAGAATCTGAAAAAGAATATATATATGATAACTGAGTCACTTTGCTGTACATGTGAAATGAACACAACATTATAAATCAACTATACTTCAATAAAAATTTATAAAAAAGAAACAGGTGAAAATAATTTAAATGCAGCATTCCAAAGAATAGCAAGAAGAGATAAGAAAGCCTTCTTCAGCGATCAATGCAAAGAAATAGAGGAAAAGAACAGAATGGGAAAGACTAGAGATCTCTTCAACAAAATTAGAGATACCAAGGGAACATTTCATGCAAAGATGGGCTCGATAAAGGACAGAAATGGGATGGACCTAACAGAAGCAGAAGAGATTAAGAAGAGGTGGCAAGAATACAGGGAAGAACTGTACAAAAAAGACCTTCACGACCCAGGTAATCATGATGATGTGATCACTCATCTAGAGCCAGACATCTTGGAAAGTGAAGTCAAGTGGGCCTTAGAAAGCATCACTATGAATAAAGCTAGTGGAGGTGATGGAATTCCAGTTGAGCTATTTCAAATCCTAAAAGATGATGCTGTGAAAGTGGTGCACTCAATATGCCAGCAAATTTGGAAAACTCAGCAGTGGTCTCAGGACTGGAAAAGGTCAGTTTTCATTCCAATTCCAAAGAAAGGCAATGCCAAAGAATGCTCAAACTACTGCACAATTGCACTCATCTCACATGCTAGTTAAGTAATGCTCAAAATTCTCCAAGCCAGACTTCAGCAATACGTGAACCGTGAACTCCCTGATGTTCAAGCTGGTTTTAAAAAAGGCAGAAGAACCAGAGATCAAATTGCCAACATCTGCTGGGTCATGGAAAAAGCAAGAGAGTTCCAGAAAAACATCTATTTTTGCTTTATTGACTATGCCAAAGCCTTTGACTGTGTGGATCACAATCAACTGTGGAAAATTCTGAAAGAGATGGGAATACCAGACCACCTGACCTGCCTCTTGAGAAATCTGTATGCAGGTCAGGAAGCAACAGTTAGAACTGGACATGGAACGACAGACTGGTTCCAAATAGGAAAAGGAATACGTCAAGGCTGTATATTGTCACCCTGCTTATTTAACTTTTATGCAGAGTACATCATGAGAAACGCTGGACTGGAAGAAACACAAGCTGGAATCAAGATTGCCGGGAGAAATATCAATCACCTCAGATATGCAGATGACACCACCCTTATGGCAAAAAGTGAAAAGGAGCTAAAAAGCCTCTTGATGAAAGTGAAAGAGGAGAGCGAAAAAGTTGGCTTAAAGCTCAACACTCAGAAAACGAAGATCATGGCATCTGGTCCCATCACTTCATGGGAAATAGATGGGGAAACATTGGAAACAGTGTCAGAGTTTATTTTTTTGGGCTCCAAAATCACTGCAGATGGTGATTGCAGCCATGAAATTAAAAGATGCTTACTCTTTGGAAGAAAAGTTATGACCAACCTAGATAGTATATTCAAAAGCAGAGACATTACTTTGCTGACTAAGGTCCGTCTAGTCAAGGCTATGGTTTTTCCAGTGGTCATGTATGGATGTGAGAGTTGGACTGTGAAGAAGGCTGAGTGCCGAAGAATTGATGCTTTTGAACTGTGGTGTTGGAGAAGACTCTCGAGAGTCCCTTGGACTGCAAGGAGATCCAACCAGTCCATTCTGAAGGAGATCAGCCCTGGGATTTCTTTGGAAGGACTGATGCTAAAGCTGAAACTCCAGTACTTTGGCCACCTCATGAGAAGAGTTGACTCATTGGAAAAGACTCTGATGCTGGGAGGGATTGGGGGCAGGAGGAGAAGGGGACAACCGAGGATGAGATGGCTGGATGGCATCACTGACTCGATGGACGTGAGTCTGAGTGAACTCCGGGAGATGGTGATGGACAGGGAGGCCTGGTGTGCTGCGATTCATGGGGTTGCAAAGAGTCAGACACGACTGAGCGACTGAACTGAACTGAACTGAACTATGGACTATAGCCCTCCAGACTCCTCTGTCCATGGAATTTTCCAGGCAAGAATACTGGAGTGGGTTTCCATTCCATCCTCCAGGGGATCTTCCTGACCCAGGGATTGAGCCCGAGTCTCTTAAATTTCCTGCATTGCCAGGAGGGTTCTTTACCACTGGCGCTACCTGAGAAGCCTGGTATGGAGGCTTCTCCGTTTGCCTCCTTGGCTGGCACGTGATGGAAATGAGTGAACAAGACTGCATAGGGACAGGGCAAACTGGAGCGGCCAAGTCCTGGCCAGTAGCCCCTTAACCTCTGCTGACTGATGCCAGGTGGTGGTGGGGACCCAGATTTCTGACTCTTCAAAGCAAACTACAAATTTGAATTTCTACACAAAATCTCTCAATCTTTATGTGCTGGCAACTAATTTTTAAAAACCTTGATATATTGGCCATTCAGGACATGCCTGCGAATCTGCTGGTGTGGGACCTCTGGGTTCAGTGCCCAGGGCATGTCCACCTGCAAGGCTAGCCTGTCACAAGAGCAGCTGTGTCACCCAGCTCAAAGCAGGTCTCCTGAACCCAGCCTGGATGTATCAGGCTATACAGAGAGGTCCCTGTGATCCAGGAGCTGACCATCCAGTGAGTAAGATGTGTGTGAACACCGGATACCTAACAAGGAAGGCTGAGCAAAGAATGACACCAGAGAAGTAGTCAGAGGTTCTGGATGCTGGCAGGCAGAGTGCTGGCCACACTGGCCCATCCCTGCCCAGAGCTATCCTCCCAGGAGCGTTTTCCAGTTGTGTTTCTTCCCCTAGGTACGTGCAGCCCCCGATGATCAGCTTCGAAGCCATCTTTGAGCAGAGCACCCCCAACTCGCCCATCGTGTTCATCCTGAGCCCTGGCTCGGACCCTGCCAGTGACCTTATGAAACTAGCCGAGCGCAGTGGTTTTGGAGGGAACCGCCTCAAATTCCTTGCCATGGGTCAAGGTCAAGAAAAGGTAGATCGTTGTTGGAAGCAACAAGCCCTAAACGTGCTTGAGGTGCCTGGAATGAATTCACGAATGCCTGGCTTTAAGCCAAGAGTGCCACCCACACACCAGCACCATGCCTTTCCGGTCTAAGGAGCAGGAATCAAACGTCACAGCAATGATGAGAATGTGAACAGTAGTTAGCTCTAGAGCTGACCTTCTGTGATCACCCGGGTTTGCACCCTTATGTTGCAAACAGTATGTTCTATTTCCAAAGCACTTTCTTTTTAAAAATAATTAATTAATTAGGCTGTGCTGGGTCTTAGTTGTGGCATGCAGGATCTTTAGTTGTGGTATGTGGGATCCAGTTCCCTGACCAGGGCTCAGATCTGGGCCTCCTGTATTGGGAGCTTGGAGTCTTAGCCACTGGACCACCAGGAAGTCCCTCCAAATCTGGTCCTCATCGCATCTGGTGATCATCTCTCTCGGCCCTTGCAGCAACCCTGTTTTGGATCATGCTGTCACTGGTGGCTGCCAGTGGCCAGGCCACCCTGTCAGGGGGCAGGTGTCCCTGTGTCTGAGGTTGGAGCTCTGGGTGCCGAGGGAGGCCAGTGAGTGCAGCCTGGTGGACCTGGGTGACCCTGGAGGAATGCTCAAGGGTTGTATCTTCAGAGGCTCCCTCTGCAGCTCTGGGACCACCGGCTCCTTTGTGTCTCCTGCTGCAGTGACCAGCAGGTTATGGGGGCTCGGGGAGGGTCTGGGAGGGCACGGGGTGGTGCAGCCTTGGGATGCCAACACTTCCCTTCTGTCTCTGTTGGAGCAGGTGGCCCTGCAGCTGCTGGAGACGGCGGTGGCTCGTGGGCAGTGGCTGATGCTGCAGAATTGCCATCTCTTGGTCAAGTGGCTGAAGGATCTGGAGAAGTCCCTGGAGAGGATCACCAAGCCTCACCCTGACTTCCGCCTGTGGCTCACCACAGACCCCACCAAGGGCTTCCCCATTGGGATCCTGCAGAAGTCCTTGAAGGTCTGGCTGTAGGATAAACAGACACACCCATGGCTCAGTTCCTCAGTTCACCTCCCAGTTTTGCTACATCTCTGTGTGTGTGTCTGTGTGTGTATGTGTAGGATAGAGCTGGGACCCCTTGCACCCCTCTTCCCCAATTCCATCTCTCGCTTCAGAGATAAGCACTGTCCAGAATAAGGTGATGATCACTGGGTGACAGTGATGATTCCTAGGCCTGTCTTTATCCCTTCTGCATGTCCCCAAAGCATGTGTGGGTTAGTTTTCACAGACTTCACATTTATTAAACCTCCTTTTTTTATCTCTAATGATTGGCCTACCCACAGCCCACAGAACCTGAGTGCTTGTGTGCAGAAGTTTCAAGGGGTTTACAGGCCCTGTTTAACTTAGTCTCCGGGGACATTTTGGGGAAAGGTTTCGTCATCTCTCTCTGCCTCTGGGGCGGGTAGAGGGAAAATGTACCTCCTTCTGTTTTACATTTGAGGATCCCGTGAATCAGAAAGAGGTTTAAAAAGCCTTCCTGGGGTCATTTGATGAGTTAGGGCAGAGCTGGAACATCTCGGCTGGGGTGTGTGTGTGTGTGTGTGGCTGGGCTGGGTCTTCGCTGTCGTGCACGGGCTTCTCTTGTAGAATGCTCAGTCACTTCAGTCGTGTCTGACTCTTTGCAACCCCAGGGACTGTAGCCCGCCAGGCTCCTCTGTCCGTGGGATTCTCTAGGGAAGAATACTGGAGTGGGTTACCATTTCCACGTGGGGTTAATTGACCCATGGCATGTGGGATCTTAGTTCTCCGACCAGGGATCAAACCCTTGTCCCCTGAATTGGGAGGTGGATTCTTAACCACTGGGCACCAGGAAAGTCCCCAATATCTAGGTTTTTTTTTTTCTTTTCCTTTTAAACTCATTCGCCTGGGTCCTTGACTTTCACTGTTAGGGAAACAGGGAAGATGCCCCATTAGGATGGAGAGAAGGCCATTCTTCGGAGCCTGGCTCCTGGGCCTGGGGTCTCCGTCCCCATCTGTCTGCCCTCCTGACAGGTTGTCACTGAGCCCCCCAATGGGCTGAAACTCAACATGAGAGCCACGTACTTCAAGATCTCACCTGAAATGCTGGACGAGTGCCCACACCCTGCTTTCAAGCCCCTGGTCTACGTGCTGGCGTTCTTCCACGCAGTGGTGCAGGAGAGGAGAAAGTTCGGGAAGATCGGCTGGAATGTGTACTATGACTTCAATGAGTCCGACTTCCAGGTGAAGATGCGGCTGCAGCCTCCGCCCGGGCACACTCCCCTCTCAGTGGTTCCTGCCCGTGTTTTCAGAAAACAGTCAGAGCCTGGATGGTTGTGGATACCCAGGCCTGTTCCTCCTCTTTTAAGGTCTGCATGGAAATTCTGAACACATACTTGACAAAAGCCTTCCAGCAGCATGACCCTCGGATCCCATGGGGTAGCCTCAAGTACCTCATTGGAGAGGTAGGAGCATCCTGGGGGCCCACTGCACCTCTCCACCCCCCCACCCCCACTGGGTGGGCTGGGCTATGGCCTGGCACCCCTGGTCCATGGCCTCTGAGCCCTCTGGGACTCCCTTCTTTAAAAAAAAAAAGACATTTATTTTTGGCTGTGCTGAGTCTTTGCTGCTGCTTGGGCTTTCTCTAGTTGTGGAGAGTGGGGGCTACTCTTCGGGGCAGTGCATGGGCTTCTCATTGAGGTGGCGTCTCTTGTTGCGGAGCACAGGCTCTAGGTACATGGTTTTCAGTAGCTGCAGCTCCTCGGCTCTAGAGCACAAGCTCAATAGTTGTGGCACACGGGACTTAGTTGTTCCATAGCATGTGGGATCTTCCCAGACCAGGGACTGAACCTGTGTCCCCTGCTTTGGCAGGCAGATCCTTTATCACTGAGCCACCCAGGAAAGCCCTGGGACTCTCCTCTTGCTCCTGCTGCCCGTCAGTCAAAGGCCCCTGGGTCCCTATGAAATATCTCAGTTCATCACTCCATTATCCCTCATTCTAAGTGAGCAACCTTCACCTGGGGGCCCTGGACTTATTGTCCTGGGGACTCATGTTCCCCACCTAGGATGCTTCAGGCACATCACTGGAGCCCTGCTCCTGTTCAGCTGGCCTAGAGATCCACTCTGGAGGCCATGACCTTATACAGTGTTTGTGGGAAAGCTTCCCTGGTGGCCTGCACGTGGCTCAAACAGAGACTTCACCATTTCAGAGACAAAGGGGCTGCTGGCTTCCTGCATTGTTTTGTTGCTTATTTGCTGTGTTTTGGGGAGTTTGGCCAATTGCACACTGGCTCCCAGCATTTCACAAGAACTGCTGTCACCTTGGGCTCTATGAGTCTGCACACAAGCCCTCTTGTATATAGTGGTCCAAAGGCACTGTGGGTGAGTACAGTTGGAGCTGCATGGTGGCCAGACAGCAGGATTCTCACTGAGGGTGCATCTGGGCTTGACCTTGGGCTGTCTGCTGGGACCTTAGGGTTCACCCTGGAGGTCTGGGTTCCCACCGGCTCTCACTGTTTTTACCGTCAGGTTATGTACGGAGGACGGGCCATCGACAGCTTTGACCGGCGTATCCTGACCATCTACATGGATGAGTACCTGGGAGACTTCCTCTTCGATACTTTCCAGCCATTCCACTTCTTCCGGAACAAGGAAGTGGACTACAAAATCCCCCCGGGGGATGTCAAGGAAAACTTTGTTGGTGAGATTTCTCAGTCATTAGAAAGTATGCTAAATATTTTATCCTAAGGGAGCCCATACATTTCAGCTGTTCTGATTTCTGCAGTTGGCTTGATGGTTCTTCTGACCCCTCCACTGTTGGGGTTCCTTGTTAGGTTGGGGGTGTTTTCTTATGCTTTTTAGAGGGAGCGCAGCAGGCTCTTCCTAGCCTCACACCTGATGGAGTTAGTTCAGACTTCCTGTCCTGGAATGATGGTACATATATCAGATTCTCCACTGAAGGGCAGAGTGGCCCCTGGGAAACTCACAGAGCCATTTTCTTTTCTTTTTAATTTTTTTAAAATTTAATTTTATATTTGAAAGCAAAGCAGTTTATTATACTCAAATACATACATATTTGTATATATCCCCTGGATATACTGATAAGGGAAGGAGATCAAAGAGATATATATGTGTGTGTTAGTCGCTCAGTACTGTCCATTCTTTTCGACCCCGTGGACTGTAGCCTGCCAGGCTCCTCTGTCCATGGAATTCTCCAGGCAAGAATACTGGAGGGGGTTGTCATTCCTTTTCCAGGGGATCTTCCCGACTCAGGGATTGAACCCGGGTCTCCTGAACTTCGGGCAGATTCTTTACCATCTGAGCCACCAGGGAAGCTTAGAGTTTATATAAACTTTTGAAGAATACATCTGAATAACCCAGTTTATTATAATTTGTATATTTATTGTTAGAATATATCTAATGATCCTAAATGTTCTTTTTAATATAGTTTATATATTTTTGCTTATTTTAAAAAAATCTTATTCATTTATTTGGCTGGATCAGGTCTTAGTCACGGAATGTGGGATCTTCATTGTTTCATGCAAGATCTTTTGCTGGGGTGCACGGGCTCAGTAGTTGAGGCACATGGCCTTAGTTGCTCCATAGCATAGGGGATGTGAGTTCCCTGACCGGGGATTGAACCTGCATCCCCTGCATTGGAAGGCAGATTCTTAACCACTGGATCACCAGGGAAGTCCCCTCACTGGGCCATTTTCATAAAAGCTGTGCAAAGAGGGAGTTCCCTGGTGGTCCAGTGGTGAGGACTCTGGGCTTTCACTTCTGTGGGCCTGGGTGTGATCCTTGACTGGAGAATTAGGATCCTGCCAGGCATGGCAAAAAAAAAAAAATAGATGCACCTAGAGCTGGCTTGGATGTGGTAGTGTTGAATTCTTATTTTAAAAGCATGTACCCCTTTAAGAAGTGGAAAGTAATATAACATGTCTGGGAAGGTTAAGGCTGTGGGCCTTCAGAAATTGCGGGCCGGGGGGTCAGCACGGCAGTGTAACTGCTGCATGTTCTCTCCATTTATAGAAGCCATTGAGGCCCTTCCGCTGGCCAACACGCCTGAAGTGTTTGGTCTTCACCCCAACGCTGAGATTGGATATTACACTCAGGCGGCTCGAGACATGTGGGCTCATCTGCTGGAGCTGCAGCCCCAGACGGGTAAAGTCCCCTACAGACAACTGTGCTCCTGGGGGACCAAGGGCATTGGTCCAAAGTGTGCTGCTTTGGTTTCTGGTAGTTTCCACATTGCTGGTGCCTTTCATCGAAGGTGCTGGATGCCCTGGTCCCATGCTCAGGTGCCTTGCTGTCTCTAAAAATGTGTCCTGGTTTCAGGGGAGTCCAGCGCTGGCATCAGCAGAGATGATTACATCGGCCAGGTGGCCAAGGACATAGAGAACAAGATGCCCAAAGTCTTTGACTTGGACCTGGTCAGGAAGCACCTTGGGCAGGGCATCTCCCCCACCTCGGTGGTCCTCCTGCAGGAGCTGGAGCGCTTCAACAAGCTTGTCATACGGATGACCAGGTCCCTGGCTGAACTTCAGAGGGTAAGCCCCGGTACTCAAGTGCAGATTCCTGCCCAGGTGGAGTGCCTGGTCTTCCCCTAGTCTTGCCTGATTGCTCTTGATTCTGTCAACAGGCCTTGGCCGGAGAAGTTGGGATGAGCAGTGAATTAGATGACGTAGCCAGGTCTCTCTTTCTTGGGCAAATCCCTAACATCTGGAGAAAGCTTGCCCCTGACACCTTAAAGTCCCTCGGAAACTGGATGCTGTACTTCCTGCGGAGATTCAACCAGTACACGACATGGGTGAGTGAGGGCAGTGGTCTGCTTGCTGGTTCAAGGCTTGGCCGGGACTCACTCAAACCACCTCCCGACTTCTCCCATCCCTGGCAGTACCTCTGTCCAGAGCTGATTAGGTGCTCTGGAAATGGTCCGTGACTCTGCAAGCATATCTATATTTTTTTTCCCTTTTGTTTCTTTCTTTTAAAGACTCTGAAGCATACTATGCATGACTTATTCATCTAAGAGTCTGTCTTGGCAATTGTTCACCTAAGTATTACACTGAGACCTCTCTAGGCAATTCCAGCTCACAGATATCCTGTATCCTCTCCCTGATGGACATTTAGGTGGTTACCATTGGAGTTTTTTTTGAAAAGTCAACTTTAAAAATTTGGCTGCACTGGGTCTTAGCTGCAGCACGTGGGATCTAGGTTCCCTGACCAGCGATGGAACCTGGGCCCCTTGCATTGGGAGTGTAGTCTTAGCCTCTGGGCCACCAGGGAAGTCCCTGTCTTTTTTTGTCTGTTTTTGGTTTTGCTAGTACAAACAACATTCTGTTGCACGTGCCTTTGGAGACTCATATGAGTATATTCCATGTGTACAAGGGAAGAGTTGGATCCGGGTGTGTGCGTTTTAAATTCTGACAGCTCTTGTCGGATAGTTTCCTAGAGAACTTGACACCACAGTGTACAAGAATGATCATTTCCTCACCTCTCTGCCACATGGTGTGTTCTTAATATTTTGGACCTTTTTCTCCTTCATAGGTAAAAAATAATATCCAAGATTTTGGATGTGTATTCCTTTAATTATGGTGAGGCCGAATGTCTTTGACGTGTTTACAGACCTTGTGTGTTTTTCTGTGACTTGACTTTTTGTATTTGGATTTCATTCTTACCAAGTTTTCCACCTTTTAAAACTGATTTTTAAGAGCTCTTTGACTTCCCTGCTGGCTCAGATGGTAAAGCGTCTGCTTACAATGTGGGAGACCCGGGTTCAATCCCTGGGTTGGGAAGATCTCCTGGAGAAGGAAATGGCAACCCACTCCAGTATCTTGCCTGGAAAATCCCATGGATGGAGGAGTCTGGTAGGCTACAGTCCATGGAGTCGCAAAGAGTCAGACATGACTGAGCGACTTCACTTTCCTTTCCCTTTTTGTACATCAAGGGGATTTACCCTTTTTCTCTGCTGGAGTTGCAGATACCTCCCCAGCTTGCCTCAAGCTTGTTGATTTTGTGGTTTTTTTTTTTTTCCATAGGAGAGTTTTACATTTTAATGTAGTCAAATAGGCCAGTCTTTTCTTTCATGGCTTCTGAGTTTTGTATTCCCCACTCCACGATTCTGAAAACATTCTCTGGAGATCTCATTTGGTAATTTTGTGGTTGATTTATTTATTTATTCATTTTTGTTTTGTTTTTGGCTGTGCCATGGCATATAGGATCCTAGTTCCCTGACCAGGGATTGAACCCTCGACCCCTGCAATAAGAACGCAGAGTCTCAGTGTGGTTTATTGTTTAAGTCTTTGCTCCACCTGCAGTTTGGCCATCCAGCTTGTTTTTCCCAATGGGCCAACAGCTACCCCAACACCATCTTTCTCCCTCTAAGGTGAACTGCCTCTTTTGTCAGCTGTGACCCTGGCACTTGATGGCAGCCCCAGGCTCCCACCTGACCTCCTCACCACCTGACCTCCTCCCTTTCCAGGTCACCGAGAGCGAGCCCAGTGTGATGTGGCTGTCTGGGCTGCACATCCCAGAATCCTACCTCACGGCCCTGGTGCAGGCCACCTGCAGGAGGAACGGCTGGCCACTGGACCGCTCCACTCTGTTCACCCAAGTGACCAAGTTCCAGGACGCAGACGAAGTGAATGAGCGGGCAGGACAAGGTATGGCCAGCTCCCTGTAGACTCACAGTCTCTCCTGTAAGTTCTCCCTCCTGGAGCTGAAGGGGCGAGCACAGTGTGGGCCCAGATGCGCCAGGAAGTGTTTGAAGATCAGACTGCTGCAAACACTGGCTGTGTCTGTGCACTGTCCGCGTGGGTCCTGGTATCTCTGAGCGGGTGTCTGGATGCTTCTTGTCCGGTTTTTCCTTTGAGATGCGAGCTGATGTCAGGGGAGAGCTGAGCCACACTCGCCCTGCTCGTCTATGGGAAATGGGCTCCTAGGGTTTGAATGTGAGCTTTCAAAGAACTGGATCGCCAGGTGGCTTCCCAGAACCATGAGAACGCAGGGGCATGGAAGCCAGGGAGTGGGATAGGCGAGGTGCAGACCATTTAACTGTGCTGTAACTTCAAGTCTCTTAGACACTGGCTACAGTCTGCAAACTACAGCTGGAAACTGCTATTTCTTGGGGGGATTCATGTCTTAGAACAGTGGTCTCCAACCTCTGGGGTCTATTTCTGATGACCTGAGGCAGAGCTGATGTAGAAATAAAGTGTACAAGCCATGCGATGTGCTTGAATCATCCTGAAACCATTGCCCCAAGCATCGCCCCTGACTCCCAGTCCATGGAAAATTGTCTTCCACAAAACTGGTCCCTAGTGCCAAAAATGCTGGGGACTGCTATCTTAGAGGGCACTTCACTGCAAGCACAAAAGCCCTCTTGAGCTACTGACAGCTTGGGGAGAGGGGATTTACAGTGGACATTCAGGAATGCTCCATCCCCATTGTAGAAGACCCAGAGAGGTGTCAAAGGGACTGGCAGTGTTGGGGCCTCCACCCTCTCTGGGCCAAGTGGCCACGCTATTCTCTGCTCCTGGGCAAGTATGCAGTGTCCTCCTCCCCTGAGACCACTTCCTTTGTGAGGCTTCAGCTCCCTGCTTTCCTGTCACTTCGGCTCTGGGGGGGGACTCAGAATTGCTGTGGTGCCAGCTGACTCTGGGGCCCCCAGGCCGCTAAGTCTGGGGTGCCAAGTCACTGGGGAGAGACACCCACCCCTCCTCCATGGCACGGTGGCCATAGGGAGGGTCATGGGGTCTCCAGGGCATCACCTCTGGGCTGTTCCTCTATGAAGGGAAAGTGGGCCAGGTAGAAGTGGTGGCCACGTCTTTTGGGAACAGGCATGGGCTGTGTCTGGGGAAGGAGAGTTGGTTAGTTACCTTTTTGTTTATTGATATACACATCCCCTAAGAGCCATACAGCAGAATTATACGTCCCCCTGCCTGAGTTCAGGGTTTCCCGCACGGCTCAGTGGTAAAGAATCCGCCTGCCGATGCAGGAGATGCGAGGTCTATCCCTGGGTTGGGAAGATCCCCTGGAGGAGGAAATGGCAACCCACTCCAGTAGTCTTGCCTGGGAACTCCCATGGACAGAGGAGCCTGAGGGGTTGCAAAAGAGTCAGACACGACTGAGGGACTAAACAACAACTGCCTAAGCCTGGCTCTCTTCCTTGTGCCTCTAGGATGCTTTGTCTCAGGACTGTATCTGGAAGGCGCTGACTGGGACATAGAAAAAGGATGTCTTATCAAGAGCAAACCCAAGGTGCTGGTGGTTGACCTGCCCATCCTGAAGATCATCCCCATTGAAGCCCATCGCCTCAAGCTGCAGGTGAAATGCTGATGCCTGGCCCGGTTCTCCTCTTCTGGTCTCCTCTGACTAGAGTTAGACACCAGGCGGTTTCCAGCAGCCTTGCCTTTTAGCACAGGGGCCCTTTACCTTTCAGGGCTGGGGGAAGCCCTTGAGCCCGTCCTCAGGAAATGCCCTCGTGCACATGAGTGTGTGCAGAGCCTTCCTCAGGGGGGCTCGGGTTCAAGGTCGGAGGCGGTGGTCTAGGCCTGCTTCGGGAGTGACTTCTCCCTTCTTGTGAAATTCTGTGGGCACTGCTTGGATCAGAATGGAGTTATATTCGCTGTGGATGGCAGGTGCCTCCTGCCCTGCTGCCTACCCACTTTTCATGGGTGTTTGCAGAGCCTGGGCGTGCCTCATGGGCTTGGTGGGGAGCCTTCTGGATCCTTAGCTCTTCGATAAGCCTTCGCCCTCCCACCCACACTCTGGGACTAGCACTTCCTTTTGCAGGCTCAGCTGGTCAAGAATCCCCCTGCAATGTGGGATACCTGGGTTTGATCCCTGGGTTGGGATGATCCCCTGGAGAAGGGAATGGCTACCCATTCCAGTATTCTGGCCTGGAAAATTCTATGGACTGTATAGTCCATGTATATAGTCCCTGGTGTTGAAAGAGTCGGACATGACTGAGCAGCTTTCAGTTTCCCTTTCGATTCTGCCCTCACACCCTTTTTCCTACGCAGAACACCTTCCGGACGCCTGTCTACACCACCTCCACCAGAAGGAATGCCATGGGGGTCGGCTTGGTTTTTGAAGCCGATCTCTTTACCACGAAGCACATTTCTCACTGGGTCCTGCAAGGGGTGTGCCTCACCCTGAATTCTGATTAACCCTCTGGCTGAAGAAACAGCGATGGATTCTAAGTCTGTGGTCAGCAGTGGATATGCTGGGAGTTAGGAAAGACTAGATTGCTGTCACTTCTTGGGGCCGCTGGAGGAAGGAGGGGGATTGACACTGCTTTTTCCTTTCATTTGAAATCCATTTTCATCTTTTTCCATATAAGTTAACCTGAATGGTCTTTTCAAAAAAACTATTTTTTTAAGGATTCTGTGTATTCAAAAAATAAAATAAAAAAAGAGCCTTTTAAGATGTGTCAAATTCTCTTTCCCTTTTCAGACAGAAATCTCTTTCCCTTCTCAACAAAATTGGCTGGCATGTCAGTGGCACAAGTGAGAATTCTAATGTAAATTGTCAAAGGTGGTTTTTTTTTTTTTTTAGTATTTACTTAGTCATTTATTTGGCTGTGCCAGGTCTTAGTTGCACCATGCAGGATCTTTAGTTTCAGCATGTGGAATTTAGTTCCCTGACCAGGGATCGAACCCCAGCCCCCTGCATTGGGAGCAGGGAGGTTTAGCCACTGAACCACCAGGGAAGTCCCCCAAAGGTGGTTTTCTGATAATCCAGGTCTGTTTCAGCAGCTGCTTCTTTGAGACAAGGGCTGTGTGCTAGGGTGTGGGGTAGAAGGCAGGGGCTGCCTCGTGGGGTCAGCAGGGGCCCCTTCCCTGGGCTGATGATGCCAAGGAGGAGCAGAGGTGGACAGAATCACCCAGGGCCTCTCCCTTCCACAAGTCTCCAGCCCAGTTCTTGTGGTTCGGACCTGGCAGCATGTGGGTGAAAACAGTGGGTCTGATGTTTAAGCCCTGCCTGAGCTCCTGCCCCCAACTGCCTGGGTTTGTGAGGGTGCAGACTTCGAAATTTCCAGGACCAGCGGCCCCTGGGCGTCCCTTCCTTCTGTACACCTGAAGCCCTGGCCAGGCTAGGCCAGTCTGGGGATGAGCAGCAGCTTAACTCTGCTTGGGAGGGACAGATCGGAGCTGAGCGCTAGCAGGACAGGAGGGCAGGGCCGGAAAAGCGACTTTTGCCAGAAACGCAGAACATTCTAGGGACTAGCTCTGGGTAGTGCGACCTAACCAGGGCTCCTCTTTCCGGAAGTGAACCCCACCCCGGGACCTACCCTGGGTGAGCCCACTGTCTGGGCAGCAGTTACGGGTGGGGGTGTGGTATTTCTCCCCCTCCCACCGTCTCTCCCCTCCAGGCCCACCCTGGGGTGGTTTAATAAAAGACACAAAACAGAAAGAAGGCAGGTTTAGAAAATAAAGTTTGTTAGGATCTTGAACATTTTGGATAAAACAACAAAAAATATGAACACACATTCAGGTCGTGGTGATATGAGGAGTAATGTCATCTTATTTAGTTCCTGTGACATACATCTGCTCGGTTTATCTGTGCCGCCCCGGGGTGGGTGTGTCAGGGGGTTCTCCAGGAGGGCGCAGGGCTTTTCCGGAAAGGCCGCCCCAAACCGGAGGCGTGAGGTCAAGGCCGATATGCGTTGCTCCGACTTTAGAATTAGGCGTGTGACTATCGGATAATTTCGTTAACGTCGAGCAGGAACGCGGCCGGTGGCCCGTGCTGTGCGCGTGCGCGCGCGTGCGCGGAGGTTCCGCGGAGCGGGGCTGGAAGCAAGCGAGTGGGCACGCAGGTGTTTGGCCTCAGCGATTAGTAAATACGGATTCTGCGGCAGAGGCAAGATCCTGTTACGGTGTCAAGTCAGAGGGCCAGAGGAGGAGCAGGAGGAGAATAATCTGTTGACAGTGTGAAAAAAATTTGGCATGCATGGGAATTAAAAAAAAAGACAAAGCAAAAGAGGAGGTGCGGATGGAGTGTTTTCCTAGTGGTGATCACAGTGCCTCGACAGCGGGGTGGAGGGTCACCAGGGGTGGGGTGGGGCGCTCACACAGTTCTGTCCGTCCCTGAGTGCTTCCTGACCACCTTGCCTCCGTTCACCTGGTCCACCGCCAGCGTCTCCACCTCGGGCGGGGCCTGCGCCGGGGCCACATGGTGGATGCGGTGCGCCACGCCCACGTGCGCCTTGTGCGGCTTCTCGCGCGCCGGGCTGGGCTGCTCGCCGGCGCTGCGGTCCGAGGCTATGGGGGGGATGACGAGGGGCCGCTCCTTGATCAGGTGGACCTCGGCCGACTCCCTGGCCAGCAGAAATGGGGTGGGGTCCGGCATGGCGTCCACCGGCTCCCGCAGCAGCAGTTTCCGGCTCTCGGCCCCGAATCTGTAGACCTCCTCGAACTCCGGGTGCAGCGGGGCCGAGAGGCTCTTCTTCATGCGGCGCCGGGGCGTCTCGGGCAGCCTGTCCTTGGGCGGCGCCGGCTTGTAGCTGGTCAGCGCGGGGCTGCCGGCCGGGCTGCCGTCCGAGGTGCCGCCCGAGCTCAGGAGCTTCCTCTTGGTGGCGTGCAGCTGCGAGGTCAGGTAGGCGATGGTGCCGGCGCGCTGCTCCAGCTCGCTGGTCAGCACGCCCAGCTTGTGGCTCTTGACCTTCAGCTCCTCCAGGTACTTGCGCTCGCGTTCCTTGATGGTGTTCTCCAGCACGGTGATCATCGCGTTCTTCTGCTCCAGCTCCTTCAGCAACTCCGTGTTCTCGTCCTCCTTCAGTTTCAGCTGCGCCTCCAGGTCTTCACATCTTTTCTTGAGTTCACTACTTCTGGAAGCTCCGTCCCCTGGATAGACAAGCCGAGGGGTCAGAGTGAGAACCCAAGGGCAGGGCGGCTAGATGCTGGGGGTGGGGGCGGGCAGGGGCAGGGAGACCTTTCCTGCAAGTATCAGGGGTCTAGGCCGGCCTCGCCTCCCCATGGGGGAGGGGTACCCACAGGCCACAAGGAAGGCGGGACCCCATCCCTCATGCCCCTTCAGTGTCCTCTCCTCCCAGGAAAGGGTAGGTGATCAGGAAGTCTTTGAGGCCCCGTCCAGTTCAGTTCAGTTCAGTTCAGTGGCGTAGTGCATGAAAGGATGTTTCCAAATTTAAAAAATGCTGATGTTAAAATGGGCAGCTTCAGAGTATTGGTTGGTTATGGTTTAATCACTGAGTCCTATCCAACTCTTTTTGCAACCCTGTGGACTGTAGCCCGCCCGGTTCCTCTGTCCATGGGATTTCCCAGGCAAGAATACTGGAGTGGATTGCCATTTCCTCCTCCAGGGGACCTTGCTGACCTAGGGATCCTACCCATGTCTCCTGCATTAGCAGGAGGATTCTTTATTGCTGAGCCACCTGGGATGCCTTAAACCTTTCCAAAGGCATAGGATTACACTGTTAGCAGAACCATCTGTCTGCTCCATTCAAAGCGCGTTTTGGAAAGACAGACGTAGACGTTCTCCATGTCTAAGGCACAAAAGCTCTCAGGTTGCGGGGAAGACCCAATGTCAGGCTGCCACCTTTCCCCTGCCTCGGGTCCCCTCTCTGCATCTCTCAGAGCATGAACCGTAACCCCTGGGGGAAGGCCTGTTTAGAAAAAGCCATCTTGACTCCAGTGTGGTTTCTACACTTTTAAAATCGTCATCCTGTTTTCTGGTGCAGCTATTTGGGACAGGCCATAGCGGCCCTGGCTTCTGTCCCCTCTGCCCCAGCTGCCAGCAGGCTGGTAGCTTTGCGGGTCCCTGAGGACTCTGGCTTTGGGGGAGCATTGCTGGGATGAGAGTCTAGAGAGAGGCGTTCAAGGCTGTTCTGGAGGCCACCCAGTAATGTGGCCTCTCGTTGAACCAGTCTGTAGAGAGCACACATGCTGTGCCAGGTCCTGTGCGAACTCGCTGGACACAGACGGAACCCTGCTCCATCTGTTCTTTCTGGTTTATATCACATCTCGTTCTTGGTTACAGAAGGAACGCATACTCACTGTAAAAAAACCCAGAGAACCCAGAAAAGCAGAGAAGTGCAGTGAAAGCCGCTCAGTCATGCCCAACTCTTTGTGACCCCATGGACTGCAGCCTGCCAGGCTCTTCTGTCCATGGAATTCTTCAGGCAAGGATACTGGAGTGGGTTGCCATTTCCTTTGCCAGGGGATCTTCCTGACCCAGGGATTGAACCTGAGTCTCCTGCACTGCAGGCAGATTCTTTACTGACTGAGCTACCAGGGAAGCCCACAGAGAATGGGCGTTCTAAATGAAGTGTTGGTAGCTCCGGTTTTGTCTGACTCTTTGCAACTCCATGGACTGTAGCCCGCCAGGCTCCTCTGTCCATGGAATTCTCCAGATAAGATTACTGGTGTGGATAGCCATTCCCTTCTCCAGGGGATCTTCCCAACCCAGGGACTGAACTTGGGTCTCTTGCATGGCAGGTGGATTCTTTACAGTCTGAGCCACCAGGGAAGCCCATTCTAAATACATGTGTCAATCAAAAAAAAAAAAAAAAATAAGAGCACGCACCCCTCCTGCCCCACTGACAGCCTCTCCTCACACCTAGGGAGTCCAGACTGCACCCGCCCCCACCCAGGAGAGCTCTGATCACACGTGCAACTCTTCACAGCACATGTGTTTTCTTCTGCATGTGTCATTAGTGAAAACAGGTGGCACCAACATCTGCCACAATAGGAAACAACAGTGGCATCAAATTTGGGGAAGGGAGTTCTTACCTGTTTGATCCGAACTCTTGACTGTCAGCTCATATGTTAAATCTAAAAAGGAGATCATATTCAATCATTGTGAATGATTACTGTACATTCAAAACCTTCATCTGCTCTGAAAATGCAGAACTGATTCCCACGATCAGCCCAAGGGTCCTGCCCAGACAGGGCAGGGATTGCCAGCATTAGAGGCAAAAGTGACAACAGAAACCATCAGTGGCCACTGTCCTTACTAGGGTTCAGAGGGGACCCTTCTTTCCCCTAATATGTATGTACCCCAACATCCACAATTACCAAGCAGCTTGCTCTGTGTATTACACTTTGATCATTGGTTCCAAGATGTATTAATAAACTCGAACCATTTCACTTGGATCCTTCCAAGTCCTCAGTAAGCCGAGAACTGGCTTTCCAGCTTTACGCTTGGTGAATGTGGCCTCGGCAAATAGGATGAGGTAAGGCATTCAGAGGGACTCCAGTGATGACAGGGTTAACCACCCAGAGGAGAGAAGTGAAACCCCCTTCTCACTCCCCTGGCACAGCTCTGGAGGCATCCAGTGTGAAATTGTCTTGATGACAGGTTCTGCTTTGCTCTGCAGCCCTGGAGGGCAGGCCTGGGACTGGGCCCCCTGCCCTGCCCCGGTCCCTGAAGGTTGCTGGGTGCCCCCACCCCCATACCTGTGCAATGTTGCTGCAGCCGCCTGATCTCCGCGTGCAGCCCCTTGAGCGTGCTTGCGTGCTCCCGCTGAAGAAACAAGAGGTTCTTCTGTGCACTGTGTAACTGGTTCTCCAGGTTTGTGGCTGCCATGCTGACATGCAGGTGACCTGTGGGAGACACAGGGTCTGGTGGCAGGAGGGTCGCGGGGTGACAGGCAGGAAAAGGACACTGCCTGCTGCCTGTCCCCCTACCCCCCGCCCTGTGGCTTTGTGGGGCGGAGGGCAGTGTGAGGCCCGGCTCCGGATACACAAGGTTCCCTGATTCCAAACCCTGGCCTCGCCACGGGCTACCCGACTGCGACCGATTGAGGCCAGACTCACTCCTGAAAGACAGCCTTGAGCAGGTGAAGCACTGGCTGCCTCCTTCCAGGAAAACCAGGTACTGAGGAAGTGATGTCTAGAGCTGCCAGGTCAGGAGTAGGAGGGAGATGAAGGGGCATTTCAGAGGGAAGCCCCCCAGGACTTCACAGACTTGAGAGCCACCCCCCAACCAGACCCTTCTCTTTCCTTCTGATTTCCTGAGAACGATCCCACGGAGCCACAAGGAGGAGTCTGGAGTCCAGACTTAGACCCTGCCCTACTCCCCGCCCCTCAGCTTCCAGCCTCCATCATCAGCCGCTTACTCAGGGCTCAGACTCTTGGCCTGACTGTAACTCGAGAAATGCGGTGAAGTCAGCCGGCCTTTCTGGAAAGGCTACCAGAGTAATTCAAGACACCTTTGCACAGCACTGGAAAATGCTAAGGATGAAATGTGGATTATCTGTCTATAAATTATTCCCGTGAATACAGAGCCTCATGGTGATTTTTTCCTAGTCTGCTGGGCCGGCAAGCATCCCCCAGGGGAAAGACCACCTCTCAGGGGGCTTCCGGTGGCTGGGTGTGTGGTAGGGCAGCAGTGTGGCTTGAGGGGCCGCTCTAGAGGTGACAGCGCAGTGGGTGACACCAAGCTCAGTCTGTTATCTCTTAAGTCCCGTGGCAAAATTTACACCCCAACTCTTGAGCTAAGAATGGGGTGTATTTAGAACCCCAGGACATGCGTTTTAATTAACAAGAGAAAGCTCCTTCAAAGGAAAATGAAGATGTGCAGGGAAGGACGGAGGATGCGCCAGACAGAGCCTGGGAGGAGGATGCCCACCGGCACATCCTAGAAAGACTTGCCTATCGGGGAGAAGCTGGCGAGACAAAGCCGTGACTAAGAGGAAACTGAGGGGCTTCCCCGGTGGCCCAATGGTAAAGAACCCGCTTGCCAATGCAAAGGATGCGGGTTCAGACCCCGGGTCGGGAAGATCCCCTGGAGAAGGAAATGGCAACCCACTCCAGGGTTCTTGCCTGGAGAATCCCACAGACAGAGGAGCCTGGCAGGCTACAGTCCACGGGGTCGCAAAGAGTCGGACGCGACTGAACACACAGGCAGACACACAAGAGGAAACAGAACACGCCGCTTTGGGTGGGAGTGTTCACCGCGCCTTGTTACAGGAAGCGATCTGGGAAAGTGTTGCCCGGAGCCTTAGAATTTATCTTCCCTCTGACTTAGCAATTCCATTTCTAGGAATCCACCAGAGGGAAATAATAACCTCCGTGTGAGGAAGATGGAGCTGTAGGGACAGTCGTTGCACTGCGGTTTACGGTCGGAACTGAGTCAGGAAACAAACTCAAAATCCAGTAAGAAGGAACGGGTTGAATAAATGAGAGAGTCATCTCTATGGAAGGTGGATTGGATCTCCTCGGAGGCCTGGAACTCTACCTAAGGTCTGGCCGCAGGCCATGCCAGAGTCGAGTTTCCATCCACCAGAGCTGCCCTCGGAGGAGCCAAGAGCAGCCTGCCTGTGGGAGCAAGGAAGGTTTCTGCCACCCCCGGAATTGTCTCCCTGCTGCAGCCACAAGCTTCTTGTACGCGACTGCCAGGCCAGACACTGGTTCTAAGTGTAGCCCCATGGTGCCTGAGATCCTGAAGGCATGGTCAGGATGTGGAGTATGCTGACCTTACAGGGCACCAGCTCCGAGCAAGGCAAGTCCAGGGTGTGAGCCATGAAGGGCTGCAGAGTCCCAAAGCTGAACGGCCTTGACGTCAAAGAGACGTGAACGGAGGGCCACTCCTGGAGCTTTTGGTCAGGATGCCCAGGTTTACTTCTGCTCAGCAGACCTGAGTCTGTCACTCTGGCATCAGTTCCATCATCTCACTGGGAACATCCACTCCTAGGATTACGGTGGGCTTTGCATGTGGCAATTCCAGGGGAGATGTGTTGTCCTCCTCTTTAAAAGGACAGACCTGGGACTTGCCTGCTGGTCCACTGGTTAAGACACTGAGCTTCCAATGGAAGAGGTGCAGGTTTGATCCCTAGTCGGGGAACTAAGAGCCCACATGCAGCGCAGCCAGAAATAATTTAAAAGGACAGACCTAAATCTGTGCTAATGTGGCTAATGGAAGAAGCAGAGCCTGTGTTTTAAGGGTTTGCCTTTGATGAAAAAGAACCATTTACATTGCATCCAGAACTTAGTGGGTCCAGGTGGGTAAAGAACAGACCGGGTGTCCAAAGCCCCCTCGCTGTCCATCCTACTTTGAAAACAGTTCTCGAATCCACTGGTTTTTCTCCATCTTATGCCTAAGCCACATCACCCTCACCTGGATCGCTATAGAACCCTCCCTCTGTCCCCTCTCACCTCCTCGATTCCATCCCCACAGAGGAGCAGAGTGATGTTAACAGAACCTTCCACGGCTCTGAGTGGGGTGGGTTCACAAAGCCCCGGGACCAGCCCTGCGGTCTCCGCGCCCAGTGGCTCAGTGAGCCTCCAGGGCCTTGGCCTCTGCACCCTGGGGGCCTGTCTTGGGTTTCTCTGCCCAAAAGGCTCCTCTCGTGTCCTCCCTTCAGCCCACCGTTCCCTGTGAGCTGAGGTCTGCATGTCTTTACTTCTTGGCTCAAGTTCACTTCTGTCCTGGCCCAGGCTGGGTGCGGTCATGCCTCCCGCCCTTCACCACCAGCCCACAGCTAGCCAACTATCTCCTGCCTCCATGCACAGACTGCAGGTTGGGTCACCACTGGATCCAAAGCCCTTGCTCGGAGCGTGGCACCTAAGAGGCCGGCTGTCAGCAATTGCTAAACCAGCAGGCCCCAGTGCCAGGCTGTCGAGCGTGAGTGTGGCACCAGGGGAGCTTGAGGCCTTTGGGGCTGAAGAGCCTTTGTTTCCACGAGCTTCTGACTTAATTTTGCACCTCTCAAGGCATGCCTTGTGCAAAGAAAGCACGATATACTAAAATTGCAAAACGGTTTTGTCCAGCACTGATGGTACAAATGAGGTGCCCAGAAATAAATATGTGCTTCTATGACATAGTGTCTCCTGTACAATGTCACGAACCTCATTCCATAGTTCATCAGGCACTATATCCATCAGATCTAGGCCCTTAAATCTATTTCTCACTTCTACTGTATAATCATAAGGGATTTGATTTAGGTCATACCTGAATGGTCTAGCGGTTTTCCCTACTTTCTTCAATTTAAGTCTGAATTTGGTAATAAGGAGTTCATGATCTGAGCCACAGTCAGCTCCTGGTCTTGTTTTTGTTGACTGTATAGAGCTTCTCCATCTTTGGCTGCAAAGAATATAATCAATCTGACTTCGGTGTCGACCATGTGGTGATGTCCATGTGTAGAGTCTTCTCTTGTGT
Organism: Budorcas taxicolor; assembly: GCF_023091745.1. Taxonomy (NCBI): domain Eukaryota; kingdom Metazoa; phylum Chordata; class Mammalia; order Artiodactyla; family Bovidae; genus Budorcas; species Budorcas taxicolor. The sequence goes on along the minus strand of NC_068926.1, from coordinate 51,865,773 downwards.
TATGACCAGTACATTTTCTTGGCAAAACTCTATTAGCCTTTGCCCTGCTTCATTCCACATTCCAAGGCCAAATCTGCCTGTTACTCCAGGTGTTTCTTGACTTCCTACTTTTGCATTCCAGTCCCCTATAATGAAAAGGACATCTTTTTTGGGTGTTAATTCTAAAAGGTCTTGTAGGTCTTCATAGAACCATTCAACTTAAGCTTCTTCAGCGTTATTGGTTGGGGCATAGACTTGCATTATTGTGATATTGAATGGTTTGCCTTGGAAACGAACAGAGATCATTCTGTCGTTTTTGAGACTGCATCCGAGTACTGCATTTCGGACTCTTTTGTTGACCATGATGGCTACTCCATTTTTTCTGAGGGATTCCTGCCCATAGTAGTAGATATGATGGTCATCTGAGTTAAATTCACCCATTCCAGTCCATTTTAGTTCGCCGATTCCTAGAATGTCGACATTCACTCTTGCCATCTCTTGTCTGACCACTTCCAATTTGCCTTGATTCATGGACCTGACATTCCAGGTTCCTATGCAATATTGCTCTTTACAGCATCGGACCTTGCTTCTATCACCAGTCACATCCACAGCTGGGTACTGTTTTTGCTTTGGTTCCATCCCTTCATTCTTTCTGGAGTTATTTCTCTACTGATCTCCAGTAGCATATTGGGCACCTACTGACCTGGGGAGTTTCTCTTTCAGTATCCTATCATTTTGCCTTTTCATACTGTTCATGGGGCTCTCAAGGCAAGAATACTGAAGTGGTTTGCCATTCCCTTCTCCAGTGGACCACATTCTGTCCATTTAGGTATGACCTAAATCAAATCCCTTATGATTATACAGTGGAAGTGAGAAATAGATTTAAGGGCCTAGATCTGATAGAGTGCCTGATGAACTATGGAATGAGGTTCGTGACATTGTACAAGAGACAGGGATCAAGACCATCCACATGGAAAAGAAATGCAAAAAAGCAAAATAGCTGTCTGGGGAGGCCTTACAAATAGCTGTGAAAAGAAGAGAAGCGAAAAGCAAAGGAGAAAAGGAAACATATAAGCATCTGAATGCAGAGTTCCAAAGAATAGCAAGAAGAGATAAGAAAGCCTTCTTCAGCAATCAATGCAAAGAAATAGAGGAAAAGAACAGAATGGGAAAGACTAGAGACCTCTTCAAGAAAATTAGAGATGCCAAGGGAACATTTCATGCAAAGATGGGCTTGATAAAGGACAGAAATCATATGGACGTAACAGAAGCAGAAGATATTAAGAAGAGGTGGCAAGAATACACAGAAGAACTGTACAAAAAAGATCTTCACGACCCAGATAATCACGATGGTGTGATCACTCTTCTAGAGCCAGACATCCTGGAAAGTGAAGTCAAGTGGGCCTTAGAAAGCATCACTATGAACAAAGCTAGTGGACATGATGGAATTCCAGTTGAGCTCTTTCAAATCCTAGAAGATGATGCTGTGAAAGTGCTGCACTCAATATGCCAGCAAATTTGGAAAACTCAGCAGTGGCCACAGGACTGGAAAAGGTCAGTTTTCATTCCAATTCCAAAGAAAGGCAATGCCAAAGAATGCTCAAACTACCGCACAATTGCACTCATCTCACATGCTAGTAAAGTAATGCTCAAAATTCTCCAAGCCAGGCTTCAGCAATATGTGAACCGTGAACTTCCTGATGTTCAAGCTGGTTTTAGAAAAGGCAGGGGAACCAGAGATCAAATTGCCAAAATCTGCTGGATCATGGGAAAAGCAAGAGAGTTCCAGAAAAACATCTATTTCTGCTTTATTGACTATGCCAAAGCCTTTGACTGTGTGGATCACAATCAACTGTGGAAAATTCTGAAAGAGATGGGAATACCAGACCACCTGACCTGCCTCCTGAGAAATCTGTATGCAGGTCAGGAAGCAACAGTTAGAACTGGACATGGAACAACAGACTGGTTCCAAATAGGAAAAGGAGTACATCAAGGCTGTATATTGTCACCCTGCTTATTTAACTTCTATGCAGAGTACATCATGAGAAACGCTGGGCTGGAAGAAGCACAAGCTGGAATCAAGATTGCCGGGAGAAATATCAATCACCTCAGATATGCAGATGACACCACCCTTATGGCAGAAAGTGAAGAGGAACTAAAAGCCTCCTGATTCAAGTGAAAGTGGAGAGTGAAAAAGTTGGCTTAAAGCTCAACATTCAGAAAACGAAGATCATGGCATCCGGCCCCATCACTTCATGGGAAATAGATGGGAAAACAGTGGAAACAGTGTCAGACTTTATTTTTGGGGGCTCCAAAATCACTGCAGATGGTGATTGCAGCCATGAAATTAAAAGATGCTTACTCCTTGGAAGAAAAGTCATGACCAACCTAGATAGTATATTCAAAAGTAGAGACATTACTTTGCTGACTAAGGTCTGTCTAGTCAAGGCTATGGTTTTTCCAGTGGTCATGTATGGATGTGAGAGTTGGACTGTGAAGAAGGCTGAACACCAAAGAATTGATGCTTTTGAACTGTGGTGTTGGAGAAGACTCTTGAGAGTCCCTTGGACTGCAAGGAGATCCAACCAGTCCATTCTGAAGGAGATCAGCCCTGAGATTTCTTTGGAAGGAATGATGCTAAAGCTGAAACTCCAGTACTTTGGCCACCTCATGCAAAGAGTTGACTCATTGGAAAAGACTCTGATGCTGGGAGGGATTGGGGGCACTAGGAGAAGAGGACAACCGAGGATGAGATGGCTGGACGGCATCACTGACTCGATGGACGTGAGTCTGAGTGAACTCCGGGAGTTGGTGATGGACAGGGAGGCCTGGCGTGCTGTGATTCATGGGGCCGCAAAGAGTCGGACTCGACTGAGTGACTGAACTGAACTGATGACGTATTGTCAGGAGCAGGGAGGGGACTGGAAATGTGGCCTCCACAGGCACCCCTTTTCCACATCACAGCATGGGGTTCAATTTTACTTGTGGGGACGTTGCCGGTGGTCCAGCGGTTAAGAATCTGTTTTCCAATGCAGGGGACTCGGGTTCAATCCCTGGCTTCCCTGGCAGCTCAAGTGGTAAAGGATCTGCCTGCAATTTAGGAGACCTGGGTTTGATCCCTGGGCCAGGAAGATCTTCTGGAGGCAGGTATGGCTACCCACTCCAGTATCCTTGCCTGAAGAACCTCAAGGACAGAGGAGCCTGCCAGGCTACAGTCCACGGGGTAGCAAAAGAGTCCGACACGACTTAAAGTGACTGAGCATGCATGCTCGGGTTCAATCCCTGGTTGGGGAACTAAGAATCCCACATGCCACGGGGCAACTAAACCCGTGCCACAACTAGAGCAGCCCCTGAGCCACAATGAAGATCGGTGTGCCACCACTAAGACCCGAGGCGGCCAAATAATACATATTAAAACATGTTTTACTTGTAACAAATTTAATGATTTAAATAAGCATTCGCATTCTAGCTGCCTTCATGAGTCAGCGACTTGAACTGTGCTAAATCTGTTATTCAGTAATTCATTACCATAACTACAGAAATAAAAGTGTGCCTTCGAAGCTTCCCATTCACGTGGGCAGGCAGTCTGGAGAAGAAGGGACACAAGACAGACAGGGGAGTGTGAGTGTGTGATGGGCAAAGCCGGCTCTGTCTGGAGCTCTGGTAGCTGGAGGACAAGGGTTTTTCAGCCCTGTGATACTCCATCTGGATGCTGGTGTCTCTTCTTCCTCAACCTACCCTGACTTAAAAGGCCCAGAAGAGGAGATACCATCTGGGCAGGGCATCCTCTGGTTGTTGGATGTCCATGAGAGAGACAGGTTCACTTAGGTCCAAGGAGACAAGTCTCATCTCCTAATGGGATCCAAATTACTGTCAATACATTATTTTCTCATCAGCACAAAGAGGTAAACAGTATCACTGACTTCCGGAGAATAGAGAGTTGCTGCTGTTTTAAAAGAAGGTGATGGTTTGGGACTGCCCTGGTGGTCCAGTGGCTGACTCCGTGCTCTCAGTGCAGAGGGTCTGGGTTCCATCCCTGGTCAGGGAACTAGATCCTACATGCTGCAACTAAGAGTTCACATGGCGCAACTAAACATCTGACGTGATGCAACTAGGACCTGGCACAGCCGAATAAATAATATAAAATAAATATTTTAAAAGAGAGAAGGTAATGGTTTAATGTCATCTCCTTGGCTACTGATGACATGGAATCACTGCAACGACTTAATCCTTCCAAGAAGCTGACATGAATGAAGCTACAGAAGCATCCTGTTTAGATCAAGGAGACGCAGCTGAGAGACGCAGACAGTCTGGAGGAAGGGATAGAATCGGTCCTGGGAGGCTGAATTCAGCATCTCTGAGGCGCTACGGGATTCAGAGACATGAAGGAGCATTCGTGACCCCTCCCTGAAAGGGTCAGCGCGACGGATGAAGGGAAAATGGAGGCGTCTGCTGCAGATGAATAATGCATCCGGCTTGAGCAAAGGCACTCAGGCCCCCTCAGCTGTGTCAGCCAGTAATGGAGGGTGACATCCATAAAGCATGGTTGCCAAAACACTGCATTTTTCGGGTCAAAAGCGCACATACTACATGTTGTGGGCTCTTTGTACTGCAGCTTTTTGTCTCGAGGCAATCCCGTTTCTTCTCTCAGTGTTACCAGGAGCCGTCGGCAATTTTACAGTTATTTGCCTGGTCAAAGGCAGCGTGGCCTGGCCACGGGCCCTCTTCTCCCCTGGGAGATGCAGTCCTCGCTGCGGAGGACGAGGTTCCGGCCGGGGTAGCAGTCAGAGGGCAAGCCTGCCCTCCACCCACATCTTCCCCAGGGGACCCTGGCAGAAGCAGACGCCTTGGGCATCTCAAAGTGGGCCCACCTGCGGAACCGGTTACCTTGTGTTTGGAGGTTAGGCCACATCATGTGTTTCTCCCACTTTGGCAAATTCACTAGGGAAGTAAATTTCTGTGAATTTGCTGTTTGCTCTACATGTTCAGAAACTTAACACTCGAAAAGGGCTGAGTTCTGTAAAGGCTGGCACCAGGCCGCGACGGCTTCCCAGAGTGGGGAGGGACATTAACATCATCTCCTGGTGATGACATGCTCTCCGTGACGGTTCTCAGAGAGACGTGAGGACCCCGACCTTGCTGGGTCTGCTCTGTCTCGGCCTGAGGACAAATGGCCCGTCAGTAGCTCACGTCCAGTTGTCAACTGAACTCACAACTAATGTCCCTTCCTCCCTTCCAGGGCTTCACTGTGTAAGTGATGACATTAGGATCTTATTTATGGAACTGTCTCTGCCCACACGAGCACAAAGAGTGCTTTCCCACCACTTATGTCACTTCACAAACACCCCTCTGGGGAAAAACAGGAACCTTCTACCTACCCACAAGTGAAGGGGTAGTTCGAGAAATGCCGCATCCGAGCCTTGCTCCTCGCCCTTGGGTCCTGTGCGTGGATCTCAGTTTCATTCAGGGATTCAGATGCTCTCCACAAAGCACGTGTCTCATAGTGCTCTGTGGCCGAGGGGGAAAGGAGCACCGTCCGTTGCAGGAGCGTCTTGGCCGGAAGGGATGCAATCCCCACCACCTCCCCGCAACCCCTGGCAGACCACCAGGATGGGCCTGGAGCACCACTGCTGACGCAGGCAAGAGTCACCACTGCCTACACTCAGGTGAGACAATGACCGAGAAGGCTCTGCTGTCCATCCAACACAGCAGAAGAACTCACCAACAATTCTGCTTTTTTTTTTTTTTTGACCACACCACTCGATCCCTAGCAGGGATCGAACCCCATACCCCCTGCCTTGGTAGTGAGGGGTCTTAACCACTGCCCCACTGGGGAAGTCCTGAGTCTTGCTCTTAATACCAGCCAGGGTTTCCAGGAAATGGGCGAGGGCATTCTGGGCCTAGCCAGCCTTTCTTTGGAAAGCTGCCAGGCAGCACAGGAAGAGACGACGAGGTACTGTCACATGACGCGTGCGTCCTGATCCTTGGCCTGTGCCCAGTCCAGGAGCCGGGGCCACCATCCCTCTCTCCCTGTCCAAGGCCAGGCTCACAGGAGCCCTCGGGGGGCCGCGTCAGCACGGAGCCTGTTCTGGGGCCAAAAGCAGTGCCTCAGCTCGGCCACCAGCAGCCAGAAATGGCTCTGGGACTCCAGTGGCAGAGGCACTCGAGCCAGATTCATCTTTTCCCCTTTTAAACAGGTACCTTGCTTTTGCTTTGACAGCTCTCCTAGGCACACTCACATCTTGCCTATGTTCTCCTCTCGAGGCATAGCCCTGATCGTGTCATATCCCTCTGACGTTCTTGGGGTCCAACTCCACGTTCCCAGAGGCCCTGCCTGCCAGCTGCCTCCCCTCAGCCTCCCCCGGCATGCCTACGCTGCTGGCCTCTCACCCTCGGCGTCTGCCCCACTCCCCACCCCAGCACGGGGCTCTGCACACTGGTCCTGCAGTCTACACTGCTCCTGGCAAACCACCGCCCACCCCTGTGCGCCCCTCTTCTCCATGTCTGCACTCCTTCCTGCATTACGTACGAGCTTCGGATACTTTTCTATGGCTTCCCGAGGGTGCCGAGTGGGGAATCTCAACAAGAATTACAGGGCATTAATAAAAAAGCACTGCCACAGTGCTGATTCGAACATGACCTCATCCCGTAATTTCTTCACATGCCAGAAGCAATATTTTAAAGTATCCCTGGACCACACTTCTTAGACTAAAAGAAATGGAGTATCTTTGTTAGGGAAGGGTCTCGCCATTTAAAAATGGGACATTTCTTTGTTCCTGGGTGATCGAAAGTAGACCTATCTTTTTTGCTCCACACAAAGCTTGTGGAAATAGGGTAATAATTTTAGAATCTGAAAAAAAAAAAATAGCACACCCAGTACTCACGTGATGCTGTGAATTAGTTATAACAAGCTATTTTAGATTCTAGTCATGAATAAGTTATAACCCATTCACATCTGGTTCTCAGGCTGTGAACCACCAGAAAGACGGGAGTCCGGCTGCCTCTGCAGGTGCTCGGCAGGGCCTGAGACCCAGCAGGAGCTGCCTGGCTCTGTCCAGACCCTCGGCGTCCAAGCCTTTTGTGCATAAGGACCTCTGCGGCTTTTCTTGTGGGAACTCTCTATGTGACTCTGGTGTCCTTTAGCTGAAGCACTGTCATGGTGAATATGAAGGTTGGCCAGAGGACAAAGGTGGCGAGTGTCGTGATGAAGTGTAAGAGGAGAAGAGATGGTTCCCAGCCTTGAGGTGGTGCCCTAAGTAGATTCATGCACTCGGGAAAGGCTGAGGGTGGAAGAGACCTTCAAAACCAACTATTCTGTATTTCCACACCTCTGTATTTCAAGGTCAAGAACCTGCGGCCCAACAAAGATTTGCTTAGCACAGTGGGATTAAAAAAAGGGCAGAAAGGCAAAAGTCTTGAGGTGCTTGAGTGTTTAGGGGTTAAATCTAACCCTATCTTGTCACCGAAACCATCATAATATCTAAGGGAGCCAGTCCCAGTGCTGAAATTTTGCTGGTAGTCCAGTGGCTAAGAGTCCAAGCTCCCAATGCATGGGGCTCGGGTTCAATCCCTAGTCAGGGAACTAGATCCCACATGCCACACAACTAAAGATCTGGCATGCCTCGATGAAGACTGAAGATCCCACGCACCGCAATGAAGACATGGCAAAGCCAAATAAATACATAAAAAGGGTTAAGTGCTCAATGCAATCACTTATGGTGTCTGGCACATAGTAAGTCCTCCATAAACGTTAGCTATATTATTTTATGTAAATGTTGGTCGGTATACAAATATTGTTTACGTGGTCCCACACTAGGGTATGATGTTTCCTGAACATCATCTAAGTTTGAAAATGAGCTAGCAAAGGATTCAAGTTCCTCCCAAAGAGGAAAACATAAAAGCAGATGGGGCGTTTTCTGATGGCCTTTTCCATTTTCACTGGAGAGAAGCCATTCAGGGAAGTGAACAGAGACAGGCAGGCGGAGCCAGGCACCCTAAGGGACAGTAGAACCTACTTCCTACTTTGAATCAATCTGTAGGACTCTACAAGAAGCTACAAGAAGGTCGAAGGCTAATTAGGCCATCAGCTCTCAATCCAGGATACCTGCTTGTAGGAAGGGAAACTTACCGTCTCTGAGAAGTGAATCCTGACGTTATTCTGCGTTCACAACCATCCTGGATAAAGACATTGTTGTGAGTTGCACGACCCTGTCATTTCTACTTGCACATATTATTTAAGAAATTCAACTGATAAGTTATCTGAGAGTCCTCAAGAGTTGGGGCACCAAGAAAAAGAACGGCATTTCAAGGAGACGAAAGCATTCATCAGCCACTCCAAAAATATTGATAAAAGGAATGGACACCATTAAAAAGTAGAAGCAAAAAGGACACTGAAAATAAAAGGTGCGACTGTTTTTTAAAGTAACAAAAACTCTTGTTTGTTAATCATTCTTAAGGAATTGGGATATTTTTAAAAACTAATACAACGGGGGTCGAGAACTTAGCACACCAATCAGAACCTTGGGTTCCAATTCAGACTCAGCCACGTTCTAACTGTAGCCTCTGTCTGCCCCTACTGTGTCCTCCCATGACACAGGGAACAATAACAGTACTTACAAGACATAGTGACCAGGGGATGTCTCAGATAAAGTACTTAACCTATGTCTGGTCTACTGTGATAAAGTGGTACCTGAACTAAATTTGCACTTGTCCACATGAGTGGAAACTGGGTGGAGATATTTTGTGAGGTCTGTTCTCTGTCTGGGTGGATAGTGCGTATCATCTTTTAATAGATGGTCTGTAAGCTTCCCAGGTGGCACACTGATAAAGAATCCACTTGCCAATGCAGCAGATGCAAGAGATGTGGGTTCGATCCCTGAGTCAGGGAGATCCTCTGGAGTAGAAAATGGCAACCTGCTCCAGTTTCTTCTTGCCTGGAAAATCCCATGGACAGAGGAACCTGGCGGGCTATCGTCCATGGGGTTGCAAAGAGTTGGATGTGACTGAGCACATAAAACTTCTTTAATGATGAAAATATATTACTTTATAGTTGGAGAAAAATATAAAGCAGTGTTTCTTAAAAAAACATAACCACTAACTATCTACTAGCAAAGTGGTATCATATGTTTTAATTATGCTGTTTCAGGGTAGTCTTGGGTTTACCAGAACGGAGAAAAATTGATGGGAAGGCAGTTTTTATAAAAGCAACAATTTAGTGTCCCTGAGACATGCAGAAAATGATTGTGATGAGCCCTTGAGTACCTCCCCACCCCCACGTTATACCTTCCTGTAATTCTCTGACATTATCCATCATAAAATATAAGGCCCATCAATAGTTCTTTAGCCACTGACAGCCATTTCCTCCTTGAAAGAATGCACAGCCTAACATGAAAGCTGTAATAGATGTGATTAGAGGGATCCGCAATTAGGTGGGGAAATACGATACTTGGTCGTCTGGGAAGTCTGCAGTCACTGGAGGCCTACAGGATGGATTTATGAACCATGACTCTCTGCAGTCTGATTAGCTCATAGTTTAAGGGGGGGCGGGTTGGGCTTCTACATAAAAAAATCATATGTCAAGTGTCGGTACACCGGTAGGGGCTTGGCCCTTCTGTGTGAAAATGTCCCAGGAATGAAGCAGGTCTGTGTTTCAGGTTGTCTAAAAGGCCCTCAGAGTGGGCAGCGCAGGCAGGGTAAAGACAAGCACGTGCAGTCCCATGGTCTGAAGCCACACGGTACCTTCCAGGAGTGCCTGGGGCCTCCTGGAACACTGGGTGACTTCACCCACTACGGCAGACCCCACTCCAGGAGGCAGGGGCACCAGCACCCCATCGCCCCCCCGACCCCAGCCAGGAGGGGCTGCCCTCGGGGCATCACGTCAGCACACAGCTCAGTGCTTCTTGTTTCAGGGAAGGTGCTTCTAAGGAAGGAGGTGGCCAAGGCTGGTGGGGCTGTGATGGCGCCACTCGGCCGTTCCTGTCCTCCTCCTGCTCTTTCTGGGCAGCCTCCAGCTGACTTTCCCCAAGGATGACCCAAATAGCTTCATTTCAGAAGCTAGAGCAGAAAACATTTGCAACTAATAGAGATGCCATTCGTGAGCTTCTGACAAGCTTGTGGTTGAGCCAACAATCTAGGGACATATAAAACCTCACGGCTCACCATACACCTAGTTCTACCTAGTGATATTTGCCTTTAAATGGAAAGGAAAATTAGCAGGTCATATCTGATGAGTGGTTCCATTTCTACATCTGACTGTGATTACTGCAGATTTTAATTGTCTGCGGGTTGATTTCTCTAAGCTATGGTGACCCAAATGCCAAACTGTCTTTTCACACTAATGAAATAAGAGATACTTCTTAAATGTTACTGCTTGATGATCACTATCCTAAACTGTATTTCTGAGGCTGAGATGTGTTCAAGTGAACACTTGCTTAAAAAAAACTCTGTGTGTGGTTTGCCAAACAGATGAACCATTTCAATGGATTTAGCTGATAGGGCTTTTCTTTTATCTATCTTGTGGGCCTGACTAATAAGAGTATAGGTTTTAAGGAAAGAAAGGCATCATTAACCAAAGCTCTATACACTTTAATTTAGCCATACTTTTCTTTTATTACTTACAATAAAGTAAACTAGTTAGTTGTTTCAGTAGTGCTAATAGAACCTATTTAGCCAAACTCTCACTGGGCATCTAAGAAGATGACCACTGATACACAGAAGCACAAGCCTTTATCCTTGTGCATATCCTAAGATATGCAGATAAAACCACTCCAGTGGCAGAAAGCTCAGCAGTGGCCACAGGACTGGAAAAGGTCAGTTTTCATTCCAATCCCAAAGAAAGGCAATGCCAAAGAATGCTCAAACTACCGCACAATTGCACTCATCTCACATGCTAGTAAAATAATGCTCAACATTATCCAAGCCAGGCTTCAACAATATGTGAACTGGATATTCAAGCTGGTTTTAGAAAAGGCAGAGGAACCAGAGATCAAATTGCCAACATCCGCTGGATCATGGAAAAAGCAAGAGAGTTCCAGAAAAACATCTATTTCTGCTTTATTGACTATGCCAAAGCCTTTGACTGTGTGGATCACAATAAACTGTGGAAAACTCTTCAAGAGATGGGAATATCAGACCACCTGACCTGCCTCTTGAGAAATCTGTATGCAGGTCAGGAAGCAACAGTTAGAACTGGACATGGAACAACAGACTGGTTCCGCAACAGAAAAGGAGTACATCAAGGCTGTATATTGTCACCCTGCTTATTTAACTTATATGCAGAGTACATCATGAGAAACACTGAGCTGGATGAAGCACAAGCTGGAATCAAGATTACCAGGTGAAATATCAATCAATAACCTCAGATATGCAGATGACACCACCCTTATGGCAGAAAGTGAAGAGGAGCTAAAAAGCCTCTTGATGAAAGTGAAAGAGGAGAGTGAAAAAGTTGGCTTAAAACTCAACATTCAGAAAACTAAGGTCATGGCGTCCAGTCCCATCACTTCCTGGCAAATAGATGGGGAAAAAGTGGAAACAGTGACAGATTTTATTTTCTTGGGCTCCAGAATCACTGTGGACAGTGACTGCAGCCATGAAATTAAAAGATGCTTGTTCCTTGGAAGAAAAGCTATGACCAACCTAGACAGCATATTAAAAAGCAGAGACATCACACTTTGCCAACAAAGGTCTGTCTAGTCAAAGCTATGTTTTTTCCAGTAGTCATGTATGGATGTGAGAGTTGGACCATAACGAAGACAGAGCACTGAAGAATTGATCCTTTTGAAATGTGGTGCTGGCGAAGACTCTTGAGAGTCCCTTGGAAACTCTCAAAGAGATCAAACCAGTCAATCCTAAAGGGAATCAACCCTTAATATTCATTGGAAGGACTGTTGCTGAGGTGGAAGCTCTAATAGTCTGGCCACCTGATGTGAAGTGCCAACTCACTGGCAAATACCCTGATGCTGGGAAAGACTGAGGGAAAGAGGAAAAAGGGATGACAGAGGATGAGATGGTTGGATGGACACGAGTTTGAGCAAACTCAGGGAGATGGTGAAGGACAGGGAAGCCCGTTGTGCTGCAGTCCATGGGATCGCAAAGTGTCAGATACAACTTAGCAACTCAACAACAACAATCCTTGTGCTATTCTAGAAAGCTCTGTCCATTCCCAGTCCTGTCGTCCTTTGTTGTTGTTCAGTCATGTCCAACTCTCTGAAACCCCATGGACTCTGGCATGCCAGGCTCCACTGTCCTCTGTGTCATACGGGACAGCATTATAATTGAGCTAAGCAATCATGCAAAATCAAGTCACCTCCCAGCTTGCCCTTCTACAAAATGGGCCTACATGGGTTATTTCCAGCAAGTTTAAAGGATAGTAAAGATCTCTGAAATCATTAAAACAGTCCAACAATAGTCAAGTCAGTGACTAAAGGCACCAGGGCCAACCATTTAGTTTCAGTAATTACATATCCTCTGGTGGTCACTAATAAAATATTTTTATGGGGCTTTTTCCCTTAAACACCCTTTTTTGAATTTTTTTTCTTTTTTTTAAATTATTTTTTATTGGCATATAGTTGCTTTACAATGTTGTGTACATTTCTACCACGTGTGCAAAGTCGCTTCAGACTCTTTTTGACCCTGTATACCATAGCCCAGCAGGCTCTGCTATCCATGGGATTCTTGAAGTAAGAATACTAGGGTAGGTTGCTGTGCTCCTCCCCGAGAGGAACTTCCTGACCAAGGGGTCGAACCCACATCTCTCACGCATCTCCTGCAGTGGCAGGCGGGTTCTTTATCACTGGTGCCACCTGGGAAGCCCAGTTTCTCCCGTACAGCAAAATATCAGCCATACATTTACACAAATCCTCTCCCTTTTGGACTTCCTTTGCATTCAGGTGAGTTCAAATAGTTTTAAAAGAAGATAAACTTATTCTTTTTAAAAAAGGCATTTACCTAGCTCTTCATTCCCTAGAACCTTTTTGACTGGGGCAGCATGTCCACCTGTGGTTGCTTGACCTCTTGACTGTCTGTCTACTGAGCTGACAGGTCCAAGATAGATCATCCGCGTCTTCAGAAGTGTCCTTTCTGTGAGCTTCCTGTGCTGTGTAGAATAAATGAAGCACTTTTACTGATGGCATTTAGGGCATCTCCCATGAAGCTCTTCCTACTCACAATGATTCTTTATTGTGTCAGGGATCAGGAGAATTCTTAGAATTCTATATTCCAGTTCTTTAGTAGGTTGCTCATTGAGTTCCAGGGGAAGAAGAAGAACTCCACACAAAACACTGATCTATTAAGAAGGTCTGGCATTTAAAACAAACAAGCAACGCTGAGATCCGGATGAAGCTGATGCGCGTGGGAACGAGGCAAGGGAGGCAGGTGCTGTGCAGGTAATTTAAGGTTTGTCTTTGCAACAGAATTTGGCTCAGTTTAGATAAATAAGCCATCAGTATGAGCCATTATCCCAGTAGAAATAAATAAAAACAAAGAAAGGTAACATAAGAGGAAGGGCCACTGTATTTCATAGATTATCTGTCAGCTGTGGGAGGGGAGAAGGAGGAATTGGGGAAAGAAAACAATCACTGCATTTTATATTCATGTGGATTTTCCAGAGAAGGGGATGCAATTCAGTATTTTCTCATTCTTCCTGTCCTTGACCTTGACACTATTTTCTTGTGTCCCTTTTTCTATTTGTACAATGACCTTTGTTTTCCTCTCATATTTGACCTCATGCTTCCTCCGTGGGGTTAATAATAATCCTCCATTCATGGCACTCTTTCAGGGCTCACTTTACCAATAGATACTTTCAATAATGTAGCCACATGTTTGTGTTTTTAAAAATACTTACTTGGCTGTGCTAGCCAGGTCTTAGCTGTTGCACGTGGGATCTTCCATCTTAATGTTGCGGCATTAGGACTCTTGGTTGCGACCTGTGGAAATGCGTTCCCCGACTAGGGATTGAAACTTGGCCCCCTGCATTGGGAGCATGGAGTCTTCATCACTGGACTGCCAGTGAAGTGCCTGTATCCACATTCTTGGAACTTGGCAATTTTGGTTTAGAGTGCTCAGATTTTCCATTTGAAGTCCAAAATTCTTGGGTGTTTCAGTTTCTCCTGGTTGGACCAAAATATGGTGGAGTCTATTGGTCATTTGGGAGCTGGTGGAATTTGTTTTTCCTCCCATTTTTTTCGTAACTGGATGGTCACCCTGGATCATGTGGGGCACTTCTTTTGGTGATTGTGGGAGGGTGTGAAGCAGCTCCTGTCTCAGTGAAAACAGATGCCCAGAGATGCTTTTCCACTGGCTTTATTCTGCTTTTCTAGGGGGTGACCACTGCAGAGTGAAGCAAGCTTGCAGACAGTGATGGTGTTGGTGACAGTCTGTTCCGTCTCCCCCAGCTCTGGCCAGACACAGCCTCTGGGTTGGTCTGAGGCACTTGGGGCAAGAAAATACTCAAAGGCATTTTTAAATCATGTAAAGCTAAACATCATTCACAAAAATAGTCATTATGGCTACTATTTACTGTTTATGTGTCAGCCTTATAGATAACCACATAATTCTTTTTGAAAAATATTTATCTGGCTATGCCAGGTCTTAGTTGCAGCACACGGGATCTTCAATTTTTGTTGCAGTATGTGGGATCTTAGTTCCTTGAGCAGGGATCAAAACCGGGCCCCTCTGCATTGGGAGCATGAAATCTTAGCCACTGGGCCACCAGGAAAGTCCCTCTTTTTCTTTTTAAGGAAGGAGAAACTGTGCTAACACTTTTAAAATCAGGAAAGATCTAACCCTTAGCGTAGAACTTCACTGAGCTGAACTGTAAAGCACTCAGAGATAAGATGTTACCAAGACGTAAAATCCTGTTGGCGGTGGTCTGCAGAAGGTAGAGCTGTACTTGAGGATGAGCTCCAGTGATGCGGCAGGTAGGGATGAACCTCTGGGCTCTGGATCCAGAGGTTGGTGGCCCCGGTCTGAATCTTGGCCCTGCCACCTGTTAAGTCTGGGCCTTTGGACAAGTTATATATAAACTCCCTGTGCCTCACTTTCCTTATCTGCAAGATGGGAAAACAGTATCTACTTTAGTCAGGTGGTTGTGAAGATTAAATGAGTTAATCTAACGAGCCGCTATCCAAGAGAACTTCCTGCAGTGGTAGAAATCCTCTCTTCTCTGCTGTCCAACAATGTGGCCACCAGCCACATGAGCCCCTGCCACACAGGTAGCTGGTATGTCAGAGAAAAGGAAAACTTTATTTATTTTGATTTGAATTAATTCAAATTTAAGTTGCCCTATGTGGCTAGGGAGGGTTTCCCTGGTGGCTTAGTGGTAAAGAACCCACCTGCAGATGCAGGAGATGCACGTTCGATCCCTGGGTTGGGAAGATCCCCTGGAGGAAGAAATGGCAACCTACTCCAGTTTTCTTGCTTGGAAATCCCCATGGACAGAGGAGCTTGGTGGGCTACAGTCAGTCCATGGGGTCAAAAAGAATCAGACATTAGTTAGCGACTAAACAACAACGTGACTTGGGGCAACCACACTAAGCTTTACAGATTTGAAGTATTTACAACTGTGCCTGGAACTATGTGCTGTCTGCCATTACTACCCTGACGTGGAGCACCACCCATGCGTGTTCCCCCGGCTCCCAGATAACACCACTGCGGAGTCTGCCGGGGCCTGCTGTCACTCTGCACTGCAAGAACACTTTAACAATTCTTAATACAATTTTTTTAAGTTGATAGGTTGTATTCTCATTTTTACTCAGTTCAAGAAAATTTCTTTTTTTGGTTGCCCAGCATGTAGGATCTTAGTTCCTTGACCAGGGATTGAACCTACACCCCCTGAAGTGGAAGCGTGGAGTCTTAACCAGTGGACTGACAGGGAAGTCCCAACTATCTTGTCGTTATCATCTTCCCATCCCATCTTGAGTCTTTACAGCACTAATCACTATCTAAAATTAGGTCATTTATTGATCTTTCTTACAGGACTAGAATACAAGCTCCATGAGAACAGGGTTTTCTCTCTGCCCTCCGTTATAATATGAGCATTTAGAGCATGGAATGCCTCCCTCTAGTAATCTGAGCTGGCCCTTTAATAAGAAAGGGTTCTAGTTGAGAATTAGTGGCAATTTCAATCTCTGGTCTGACTCCCCTCCACCCCTCGCCACATTAGGTAGTGTATATTGTATTAGTGACATGAGAGGACTTGGAAATATCAATACTACCTTGTCGGGCATGGGGATAAGCCAGAGGAGGAAGCAGTGCTAGTTCACGCAGGCCTCTGGGAACTTTACAAATAAAAATGCCCCAAATCTCTCAAGCCACATACAAAGGAAATATAGTCTAATTTCAGTGGGAGGGGAAGGGGGGCTTGTTGAGGATGCTCTGCAGAGCCTGTGACATACAGGATCCCACTGGGCACAGCTTACTGACACCTGGACAGTTAGTTCTGTTAGGGGCCGACTGTGTGTGCTCGCCAGCACTAACACGGACACAGTGCCAAACCCGAAAGGTGGCTCTACCCGTGGGAACTGAGCTGGCTTCATACTTTCTCACCTCTCCAGTGGAGGCAGAAACTCAGAAATTCAGGAAATGCTCATGCCAAGCTTTGATGATGGTTTTTCTGGCCCGTGATGGAACGAGAGAAAAAGGACAATGCGGTGACTTTTCCATAAGGCTAAGTTTATTTGGTTCAGAGGGTGAGGCTTTATTTTCATTTTATAAATTCCCAATTGAAAAATGCACCGTTCAATGAATTCTGCAGGCCTAGAAACCGTTTGAGTCACCAAGAGGTTTATGGTGATGGCCAGGAGCTTAACATCATCATCTTTTATTTTTTATATTTTAATAATTCAGTATTATGGAAGTTCACTTTATTTAATTGGCTGCCTTGGGTCTTAGTTGCAGCACGTGGGATGTTCGTTGCATCAGGTGGGGCTTTTTGTTGCTGCCCGCGGACTCACCAGTAGTGGCTCATGAGCTCAGGTGCTCCAAGGAATGCGGTATTAGCTCCCTGACCAGGGATCGAACACACATCCCCTGCATTGCAAGGCAGATTCTTAACCACTGGACCACCAGAGAAGTCCTCTCAATTTTGTCTTCTAATTTTTCTTCTGAAGTTTAGGAGGCCCATTACAACAGGTTGAGCAACCATGCTTCCTTTTACATATGCACTGAGGTTAAAGGTCAAGCCAGCATATGTTCTAAAGTGCTCACTGTGTACTCAGTCCTATGCCTACAGCTTACTGGGGATGTGAGGCTCAGCCGCCAGAGTACAAATAAAACAAAGTATAATTAAATCCTTGTGAGGATGCCAAGTCAGGGACCAGGGGAAGGGTAACCCAGCACAGTACCTGGAGCTCTTTCTCATTTACCTGCCTGACTACCGCATGAGGCTTTGTGAATCCCAGACAGGTGGGGGCCACATCCCAATCATGTTAGTGTTCCTGGTACCTTACAAATCACTGGGCACATGGAGCTGCCTGAGAAACATCGAGTGGCTAAGGCTGCAGTGACCTAGCTGGTCTCAAGAGGCCGGGACTGAAGCTGACCCTCAACAATGGGCAGGGTATACACAGGAGGAGGGGAGAA
Source organism: Budorcas taxicolor (assembly GCF_023091745.1). Lineage (NCBI taxonomy): Eukaryota > Metazoa > Chordata > Mammalia > Artiodactyla > Bovidae > Budorcas > Budorcas taxicolor. Next base: position 51,848,214 of record NC_068926.1, on the reverse strand, counting down.
TGAAGTTTTGAGAGTCACAGAGAGACCACTATACTGTCCCACATGGAAAACGCATTCCGGCGAGTGGTGAAAAATAAAGTCAAACAGAAAAGTGAGGGCTGGATTTGAGCTGCTTATTAAAAGTCACTCAGAAAAGCTGAGCTGGAAGAGAGAGGAAATGGGGGGAAAGTTGAGTTTTTACCCATTAGAGCCAAAGCACTACCAGAGGGAATTGAATCTGGCAGGGATGATGCAGTGGGGAAGGGAGGGGCCGGGAAGGGCAGCAGCCACACAGCCTGGGCACCAGGGACTCAGGGTGAACAAGGCCAAAGGCAGAACCACCTTGTACTGAGGGCTCACATGCCAGGCACTGAGCTACCGAGTGTTACAAACATTCTGAGGATTAGAGAGCCGCCTCCTATCTCACAGGGCTAGCAAACAAGCTGAAGGGGTTAAATGAGCTCCTTAAAGTCACTACTAGCCAGGGGCTGGGTGGGGCTTCATCCCTCTGACTCCACAGCCACACCCTTAGCCATGAACTCCTAGGTTCTTGGCAGGTGAAGGTGAAACGCGTGCATGCCTTATGGGGGCAGAACATCCTTTGCCCCATATTCCGCTTGTTAAAAAGCTTCTGCACAACAAAGGAAAATATAAGCAAGGTGAAAAGACAGCCTTCTGAATGGGAGAAAATAATAGCAAATGAAGTAACTGACAAACAACTAATCTCAAAAATATACAAGCAACTTATGCAGCTCAATTCCAGAAAAATAAACGACCCAATCAAAAAATGGGCCAAAGAACTAAATAGACATTTCTCCAAAGAAGACATACGGATGGCTAACAAACACATGAAAAGATGCTCAACATCACTCATTATCAGAGAAATGCAAATCAAAACCACAATGAGGTACCACTTCACACCAGTCAGAATGGCTGCGATCCAAAAATCTGCAAGCAATAAATGCTGGAGAGGGTGTGGAGAAAAGGGAACCCTCCTACACTGTTGGTGGGAATGCAAACTAGTACAGCCACTATGGAGAACAGTGGAGATTCCTTAAAAAATTGCAAACAGAACTACCTTATGACCCAGCAATCCCACTGCTGGGCATACACACCGAGGAAACCAGAATTGAAAGAGACACATGTACCCCAATGTTCATCGCAGCACTGTTTATAATAGCCAGGACATGGAAACAACCTAGATGTCCATCAGCAGATGAATGATAAGAAAGCTGTGGTACATATACACAATGGAGTATTACTCAGCCATTAAAAAGAATTCATTTGAATCAGTTCTGATGAGATGGATGAAACTGGAGCCGATTATACAGAGTGAAGTAAGCCAGAAAGAAAAACACCAATACAGTATACTAACACATATATATGGAATTTAGAAAGATGGCAATGACGACCCTGTATGCAAGACAGGAAAAAAGACACAGCTGTGTATAACAGACTTTTGGACTCAGAGGGAGAGGGAGAGGGTGGGATGATTTGGGAGAATGGCATTCTATCATGTATACTATCATGTAAGAATTGAATCGCCAGTCTATGTCTGACGCAGGATACAGCATGCTTGGGGCTGGTGCATGGGGATGACCCACAGAGATGTTATGGGGAGGGAGGTGGGAGGGGGGTTCATGTTTGGGAACACATGTAAGAATTAAAGATTTTAAAATTAAAAAAATTAAAAAACTAAAAAAAAAAACCAAAAAACTCTTCTGCTCTTTCCTTTTCCTATGTTTTAAGCTTCTCTAGTCTACTTTAAAAAAAAAAACAAACAACTCTTTTTTGGCTTGGGCTAACCAGGGGAATACTAGTGGTTGTTGTTGTTTTTTTTTTTACGAGTTTTTTGAGTGGACCATTTTTTAAAAGTCTTTGTTGAATTTGTTACGATATTGCTTCTGTCTTACCTTTTGGTTTTTCTGGCTGCCAGACATGTAGGGTCTTAGCTCCCTGACTAGGGACTGAACTCACATCCCTTGCATTGGAAGGCGAAGTCTTAACCATGGAAAGTCCCCAGTGCTTTTTCTTGATGCTCATGAAACAAGCATGTTTCTTTGCTCCTAAGGCTGCAGAACCTCATTCCATAGTTCATCAGGCACTCTATGTATCAGATCTAGGCCCTTAAATCTATTTCTCACTTCCACTGTATAATCATAAGGGATTTGATTTAGGTCATACCTGAATGGTCTAGCGGTTTTCCCTACTTTCTTCAATTTAAGTCTGAATTTGGTAATAAGGAGTTCATGATCTGAGCCACAGTCAGCTCCTGGTCTTGTTTTTGTTCACTGTATAGAGCTTCTCCATCTTTGGCTGCATAGAATATAATCAATCTGATTTCAGTGTTGACCATCTGGTTATGTCCATGCGTAGAGCCTTCTCTTGTGTTGTTGGAACAGGGTGTTTGCTATGACCAGTGCATTTTCTTGGCAAAACTCTATTAGTCTTTGCCTTGCTTCATTCCTCATTCCAAGGCCAAATTTGCCTGTTTGCCAAATTTGCCAAAATGGCTGTCTGCGAGGCCTTACAAATAGCTGTGAAAAGAAGAGAAGTGAAAAGCAAAGGAGAAAAAGAAAGATATAAGCATCTGAATGCAGAGTTCCAAAGAATAGCAAGAAGAGATAAGAAAGCCTTGTTCAGCGATCAATGCAAAGAAATAGAGGAAAAGAACAGAATGGGAAAGACCAGAGATCTCTTCAAGAAAACTAGAGATACCAAGGGAACATTTCATGCAAAGATGGGCTCGATAAAGGACAGAAATGGTATGGACCTAACAGAAACAGAAGATATTAAGAAGAGGTGGCAAGAATACACAGAAGAACTGTACAAAAAAGATCTTCAAGACCCAGATAATCATGATGATGTGATCACTAATCTAGAGCCAGACATCTTGGAATGTGAAGTCAAGTGGGCCTTAGAAAGCATCACTATGAACAAAGCTAGTGGAGGTGATGGAATTCCAGTTGAGCTCTTTCAAATCCTGAATGATGATGCTGTGAAAGTGCTGCACTCAATATGCCAGCAAATTTGGAAAACTCAGCAGTGGCCACAGGACTGGAAAAGGTCAGTTTTCATTCCAATCCCAAAGAAAGGCAATGCCAAAGAATGCTCAAACTACTGCACAATTGCACTCATCTCACATGCTAGTAATGCTCGAAATTCTCCAAGCCAGGCTTCAACAACATGTGAACCGTGAACTTCCTGATGTTCAAGCTGGTTTTAGAAAAGGCAGAGGAACCAGAGATCAAATTGCCAACATCTGCTGGATCATGGAAAAAGCAAGAGAGTTCCAGAAAAACATCTATTTCTGCTTTATTGACTATGCCAAGCCTTTGACTGTGTGGATCCAATAAACTGTGGAAAATTCTGAAACAGATGGGAATACCAGACCACCTAACCTGCCTCTTGAGAAATCTGTATACCGGTCAGGAAGCAACAGTTAGAACTGGACATGGAACAACAGATTGGTTCCAAATAGGAAAAGGGGTACGTCAAGGCTGTATATTGTCACCCTGCTTATTTAACTTCTGTGCAGAGTACATCATGAGAAACGCTGGACTGGAAGAAGCACAAGCTGGAATCAAGATTGCCGGGAGAAATATCAATCACCTCAGACATGCAGATGACACCACCCTTATGGCAGAAAGTGAAGAGGAGCTAAAAAGCCTCTTTATGAAAGTAAAAGAGGAGAGCGAAAAAGTTGGCTTAAAGCTCAACATTCAGAAAATGAAGATCATGGCATCTGGTCACATCACTTCATGGGAAATAGATGGGGAAACGGTGGAAACAGTGTCAGACTTTATTTTTGGGGGCTCCAAAATCACTGCAGATGGTGACTGCAGCCATGAAATTAAAAGACGCTTACTCCTTGGAAGAAAAGTTATGACCAACCTAGATAGTATGTTCAAAAGCAGAGACACTACTTTGCCGACTAAGGTCTGTCTAGTCAAGGCTATGGTTTTTCCTGTGGTCATGTATGGATGTGAGAGTTGGACTGTGAAGAAGGCTGAACGCCGAAGAATTGATGCTTTTGAACTGTGGTGTTGGAGAAGACTCTTGAGAGTCCTTTGGGCTACAAGGAGATCAACCCTGGGATTTCTTTGGAAGGAATGATGCTAATGCTGAAACTCCAGTACTTTGGCCACCTCATGAGAAGAGGTGACTCATTGGAAAAGACTGTGATGCTGGGAGGGATTGGGGGCAGGAGGAGAAGGGGACGACCGAGGATGAGATGGCTGGATGGCATCACAGACTCGATGGACGTGAGTCTGAGTGAACTCCGGGAGATAGTGATGGACAGGGAGGCCTGGCGTGCTGCAATTCATGGGGTCGCAAAGAGTCGGACACAACTGAGTGACTGAACTGAAGGCTGCAGAAAATTCTGGACTATACTGGACTAAGAAGCTAGTTCTATTAAGGAACCACAAGCTTACTCTGCTCTTCAGTGTGGAAATGTGTGTAAAGGTGTATACTTCTTTGGTTTATTATCAAACAAGTGTTTTAAGACATTTGGACTTCCAAAACTGTTGCTGAGTCACTTAAAATGTTACTCCTAATTTCTAAAAGTTTGCGTTTCTAATTGTTTGCCTTACTTGATAATTTATCATCTTAGTAATACAATTTAAATCATTATCTGTTTTACTGACATTTTAGGGTTTCCTGATTGGTTAGAGGAGAGGCTTGGGATTTCTCGCTTCATACAGAAGGTTGAATTAAGTGTAGTTTCTAACACTTTCTTTATTCAGATGGAGATTGAGTCTGCCTGTTCAGATCAACAATTGGATGGCTAACCAGCCTGGGGAGGGGAAAGAGAGGAGGACAGGGACTCCTTCCTGAGACAAATACAATCCAGAGCGCTGAAAGTAACACCCCTTGAGTCTTCTGAGGAGCTGGTCTGCTTCTGCAGCCTGACTGACCTGCTTGAACACCCTCTATGGAAGATTGTCTTCTTCCTCAGAGAATCTATACACAGTCACTATTTTACAGCTGAGGCAAGATACTGTTGGTCATTTTGGTCCAAAAAATACACAGAATAGGCATGTAAATTTTATGACTTGAGACACGTAAGGGCAATCAGAATTCGAGGGGGAGCATCCTCCTAGTGAACCTCAATTTTGAGTCTGACCAAGTCAGGCAGTGGTGTTCTTGGGGGAGACCGGCCAGGTCTGGAGACCTTGTGGGCCGTCACAGCCGGGGAAGGGGCACTTCCGGCATCTGGTGGGTAGAGGTTGGGGTACCACTAAACAGCCTATGACACACAGGATGACCCCCCTCAAGGCAGAATGGTCTTGCCCCGAAGGTCACAGCACTGGGTTGGAGGCAGTCTAATCTGAGGCGGGCCTTTTCTCCCTCCTGACTTGAGGTTTATCCTGCTCTCCTTGGGGTTCTGGGATTGCTAGTAAACTGTGGGTGATGGAGCGCTCAGGAGGGACAGTCCCAGCCATGCAGCCTCCTTCCTATAACAGAGGGCTCCTGACCTGGGAGGAGAGGCAACAGTCAGTGAGAGACCACCAGGCTGCCTGTCTGAGAGGGTTTCTCCACACCTTCAACTCTTGGTGAGGTAGGTGTGTAGAAAGGCACTGCTTTACACATCTCACTGTTTTGCGTCAGGATATATGCATTTCCTTTTTTTTCCCCTTTTGCTCAGAAGAAAGAAGCTGTATGTAAAATTTGCATAAGAATACAATCATTTTCTTCCCATTATCGGAACAGTTTGAGATTTTGTTTTTCTTGTTTGAATGATTCAGTGAACTGGGAAATGGGGAGGTTGAATGTAAGGTAATTCTGGAACCCCCCAAAGGGGACTCCAAATTTACAGTGATAAAGCTGCATATTTCTGCAGATGTTAAGTGGATATATCCAAGTTGACCCAATATACACTTTCAACAGGGGTACTTTGATCTAAACGTTCAGGGCACTCCTAGAAATGTTGATGTTCAGAGGCTTTAATGTTTCTTGAATGCAAAGGAATTCCTGTCTTAAAGGAGACCACTTTTTGTTACTGTTTTTAGCCATTAAGTTGTGTCTCTTTGTGACCCCATGGACTGTAGCCCACCAGGCTCCTCTATCCATGGGATTCTCCAGACAAGAATACTGGAGTGGCTTGCCATTTTCTTCTCTAGGGGACTGTCCTGCTCCAGGAATTGAAACCACATCCCCAAGCCCAGGAGACCACTAAATACTTGCATATATCTTAGGAGGGTTCTAAAGACTCCCTAAGAAATTTATGAAACCATACCCAAACTCTTAATCTTTTACATGTGGTGGCACTTTTAGAAAAGATTTCCAGGCTGGGAGAAATGAAACTACAGGCTTCATGGCCACCAGGAAACCCTGTTTACAAAAAAGGGCCATAATTTAAACTTTGTAATTTACACAAATATACTGGAGAAATTAAAGAAATGTATTGAGCTGGTAATTTTAAAAATGGTCTTCTACTTCAAAAAGGTCGATTCCAAAATACATTACTCAGGTTATAAAAATCCCAGTTTAGAAATGATACAGGTGCAAACTGAAAAGCTACTTATCTTCTTTAAAAAGCTTCTGTATTAAGTACAGGAAGGTATTCCAACAGAACACAGAAGATGCATGAAGAATTATTAAAATACTCTTGAGGCAAAGCCTTTCATACATTGTTCAGAGACTTTGGGGATGTAAACGAAGGTTCTGTTTCCCTCTGTTGGGGGATATAAAGTATCGCTGTGCAGTCTTTCAGTGGAGAAACCACCTTTCTCTGAGCATCTCTCTGAGTGAGGCACCTCTCGGAGGACAGCTGAGAAACGCCTACAAGTAAAACAGATGCGAACCCGGCCACTACTGGAGCTTACATTCCTGAGGGGGGAGGAACAGATGATCCTACACATTATCACTTCATACCAAAAAAGCGGGATTTCTGCCAACAGGCTACATTAAACTGAAGTTACTAAATTCCTTACTGACCATTATTTAAGAGTAGATAAATCTAAACATGAGCATACAAGTAAAATGAGCTATAATGTACGAAACTGTTATCTCTATCATTTGCTCTTAAAAACTCTCAGACAATATTACATTGTGTTAACCTATAAAACTGCTCTATTTCCATTAGCTGCGTAATTTTTCTTTTGAGTAATGTTTTAAGATGCCATACTTATCTGACAAAGTCTTAGTATCAACAGTTGCATTATCCTTTAATGCAACTTACAGTAATATTTCTTTTCTAAAATCCCTAATTCTCTTTGGACTGATGGTGAAGCAGTTAGCTAACTTTTTACCTCAAGATTTGTAAAGAAATTAAAATAGGGAAAACACACCTTATCACCTCAGAATTCCTGCGAACCATCTGCTCCATATTTGTTGTTGTTACTGTTTGGTTTTTTCAATTTTATTTTTCAAATTTGAGGATAATTGCTTTACAATGTTGCACTGGTTTCTGCCATACAACAATGTGAATCAGCTCTAAGTATACACATGCTAGCTATTTTTGAACACTTATTTTTAAAGCCAAAATTAAGACAGTAAAATCAATTGATATATAATTGGCTTCTGATATGAAAACTACAATGTAAAATCTCTAAATAGTGCATTGTCGTTTAAATATACTGTTTAAATGTACCTTCAACCACGTGTGTGTATGTATGGGTACATCAAGGTATATTAAAGTAAATCAGTAATAACTTGTGTATAATTGAGGAGAGAAGACTAGCAGCTCCCAGAACAGAACATCAGTCCCTGGAAGGCAGAGTTCCAGCAGAGGAGGAGGCTCTGTCTTCGTTTTGCTTCCTCATGGTCTGTCCACAGGCAAGACGTATCACCCTCACTGCAACATGTGATTCTGCTTTTCCTTCTTACTCTTTTTTTTTCCTGATTCCCCTTCTGACTGTGGTCAATTGTGAAAATAGTGAGGGTGCCTCACTCGGGGAGGAACTCACGTTTCTAACGGTCTTCATGTTACCCTATGTTGGGGCCATTTCAGAAACATTCTCCCTTTGATGAATGCCATGGTCAAGGCTGTCTTTGGCCAGGCATCCTTTGTGCACTGACCAGTCCCTCAGTCCCTCCTTTGTTGTTGTTTTCTGGCTTCACTGGCTTTTTGTTGTGGACAGCGGGCTTAGTTACCCTGCGGCATGAGGGATCTTAGTTCCCTGACCAGGGATCAACCTGAGTCTCCTGCATTGGAAGGCAGATTCTTAACCTCTGGACCACCAGGGAAGTCCCTGACCGGTCCCCTCTGGCAGCTCTTTATCATGCTGTACTTGCCCCGATCTCGTAACCCATGGTGCAAGGGCCTTTGGAAGCTGTCAGGGGTCCCTGTAACTAGTCACTTTGGCCTTCCCCAGGCAGCACCTTGGCAGCTCCTAAGGATTTTTCTCATCTTGCTCCTGTGCCCCCGGCCTTGTACATGCACGTGTAAAGGGCTGCAGGGGATAATTCAGCAGGAGTGGTATCTTCCAATTTCAGCAGTTCAACAGCACTGTATGAGATACATTATGTGTCAGGCTCACATGGGCAGGAAGGCAGGGGCATGTAGACCAAGAGAGTGGCTTAGCTATCTCCCCTTTAGAGGGGTGGGATTTGTAAATACAAATTTGTCTGATTCAAACAAGGAAAATGATTTTCATGTCACCACTTAGTAATTTCACCAGATGTAGAGGGTACCCATGTACAAAGGGCTGACACAATGACCATCAAAAAGACTTCTAAAATATTTTTTTTTAATTTCTGGATATGGTACTTTAAATGTGTCTAGACTTATAACAGGAGTCTACAATTTATAGGTTGGATTGTAAATAAAGCTGTAAGGCCCTACACATTCACTGTATCATTCAGAATCAGAAGAGGCAGTTAACTGTCACAATGGAATTGTAAGAAAAAAAAAAAGAAAACCTGGCAGGATTTTTCAGAACTGGACAGAAGCAGCCAGGTGCCCTACTTACAGACTGTGAACACGAGAGCTTTAACAGACAAAAAATGGGACCTTCATCTAAAAAACTCAGTAGGCTTATGAGACTTTTTTTTCTAAGATTTTTCTTTTAATGTGGACCATTTTTTAAAATCTTTATTGAATTTCTTACAATATTGCTTCTGTTTTGCATTTTGGTTTTTTGCCCTGAGGCACGTGGGATCTTAGCTTCCTGACCAGGGATCGAACCAGCAGCCCCTGCATTGGAAGGCAAAGTCTTAACCACTGGACCACCAGCAAAGTCCCTTATGAGACTTCTAAAGGTAGAATTTTAATGTGCGAGGTGAAGTTGTGCTCGGTCACTGGGCAGTCCTGATAAAGGGCATTGAAGCATTTCATTCAGGCTAAGAAGCCTGGGTGATTCACTTCAGGGCTCAACAGTTCGCACTGCTGAATAGTTGAACCTTCCCACAAGGATACTTCTGTGGGCCGCTAATACTAACATACCAAGGCCTCACAGCATCTCTTGTGGAAAGAAACTGGCCCCAACTGCTTAACAACTCCTAACTTTACTCAGTTTTCCTTTGAGGTTCAGAGACAGATAATCTGCTTCCCACTTGAGTTTCAGACTCAAGATGAAAAGCCACCCAGGAAGGTCCTACGGGCCTCTGGGCCTACATGGGAAGGCCCTCTTCTGTGCCCATAGCCTGCTGGAGGGTAGAAGTCAAGGCGCCATTTGTTCCAGGCTTAGTCAATGAGCATCAAACTGCTGAGTTCCATTCTACAACTGAATGAGACACAAGAACACTGCCGAACACACAGCACGTCTTCTGGAAGGTCTCACCTCTGGCCATATTTGTTCCAATTTAGATTCTACCCTCCCCCCGCCCCCCGCCCCAAAACCCCATGTCTTTGGCCTCAGACAGTAATGTTGCACTTTGCTCATCTCTGAACCAAGTCCTAATACCACAGCCTCACTATACTGAGAAATCACTTTTTGTTGAAAACTGACTCCAGCACTTTCTTGATGGGAATGAATTCCTCACTTGAAACAATCACACAATTCAGAGGCCGAGAAGGATGACGTATCTTTTTCCTCTGTCATCAAAGACTATGTCCTACCTGCCTCCCCCAGCCCTACCCCCATCCAGTGCAATAGGACATGTCAGTGAGCAAGTGTCTCAATGGCTGAAAGCTGCTGCTCTGTTCCCCAGGGATTTTCTAGTCTGCTCACCATGATTCAACCGAAAGATAGATGACTCACTATCGAAGACAAGGATTGACCCCTCCTTGAAAAGGACAGGATCTGCTGTATTCCCAGAAGAGAAAATTTAAAAAACAGCAAAGCCTTTCTTCATCTTTCTCACCAAAGTGCAAGGCAGATATTTCTAAAAACTGGATCTATTCCCACATGCCACAGCCACTGAGGGAGACGTGACACCAGTGTCCTTTACCTGAGTTGATGCTTGTGATGGTTGGAGAAACAGGAGCTCCTTCGATGTCTGGAGTGTGGCAAGAACCTCATCACATACACTCGTCATTGTAAGAGAAACTACATTGGAAACCATTAGAAAAATATGGTGGCCTCTGGATGATTAAGCCATGACAGGAATGGACCTGTACCTTGGGCAGCCAGGGTTTTCACAGTGAGGTTACACTCAAGGTGGCCCTTTCAGAGTGTGGTGCCACTCATTTCCAGGTGGACTGTGTGACTTTAAGAAAATCAGTACTGTAATAATCCTGGGAATCATCATTAATATGTGGCAGCAATGTCACATGAGAAATGCCTCAGATGGATTTTCCTGGTGGTCTAGTGGCCAAGACTCCCAATGCAAGGGGCCCAGGTTTGATCTCTGGTCAGGAAACCTAGATCCCATATGCAGAAACTAAGACGCGGCACAGCCAAACAAATAAAAAAGAAATGCCTCATAAATCCTCTTCAGTTCAGTTCAGTTCAGTTCAGTCGCTCAGTCGTGTCCAACTCTGCGACCCCATGAATCACAGCACGCCAGGCCTCCCTGTCCATCACCATCTCCCGGAGTTCACTCAGATTCATGTCCATTAAGTTGGTGATGCCATCCAGCCATCTCATCCTCTGTCGTCCCCTTCTCCTCCTGCCCCCAATCCCTCCCAGCATCAGAGTCTTTTCCAATGAGTCAGCTCTTCGCATGAGGTGGCCCAAGTACTGGAGTTTCAGCTTTAGCATCATTCCTTCCAAAGAAATCCCAGGGCTGATCTCCTTTAGAATGGACTGGTTGGATCTTGCAGTCCAAGGGACTCTCAAGAGTCTTCTCCAACACCACAGTTCAAAAGCATCAGTTCTTCAGCACTCAGCCTTCACAGTCCAACTCTCACATCCATACATGACTACTGGAAAAACCATAGCCTTGACTAGACGGACCTTAGTCGGCAAAGTAATGTCTCTGCTTTTGAATATACTACCTAGGTTGGTCATAACTTTTCTTCTAAGGAGTAAAATCCTCTTACGTATGTAGTAAATAACAGGGGTTCAGCCTGCATTTAGAAACAGGGTAGGGAGGAACTCTGAAGAGGAAAGGATCATGGATCTTACATGGATCTAAATGTAACATCTTAAGTGTTGTCAAAGAGGCAACAAAGAGAAAGATTGTAGCAGCAGAATATTGTATGCCTAGAATTCCATTATTACAAGCATTCTTCTATTTTGTTTTCTTTATTGTAGGTTTTAGGATCTCAGGCTTGTTCTTGTGTGCTGCTGCTGCTGCTGCTGCTGCTGCGTCGCTTCAGTCGTGTCCGACTTTGTGCGACCCCATAGACGGCAGCCCACAAGGCTCCCCTGTCCCTGGGATTCTCCAGGCAAGAACACTGGAGTGGGTTGCCATTTGCTAGCTGATGGAATTGCACTGCTCACTCCCGAGAATCAGCTAGTAGGAAGGATCTTGAAAAGAGGACAACACTTATTCCCTCTTCCCTTACAGGGCCAGAGGAGTAGAGAATTCTTGCTTCAAATGGTTATTTCTGATAAAGTGGTATACAGGGATAATCATAAAAGTATTCATTTGCTCCCCAGTGTGGAAACTCGGGTAAAAACATAAACTCTGGTTTTCTGATTAACAAAGGGGTCTTTTAAGACATCTGTGAGATGCCTTCAGAGATTATGCCAAGGTTCTGTAAAATGTAACCTTTCACCTACAAAAAAGCTGCTTACTAACTGGTTGCCTTACTTGATAATTTGTTGTCCTGATCATAATATTTAAAACAGCATCTGCAATCTTTTTCCCCTCAAGGAATAAATCAATACTCGTAAGGTATCCTTATTTGATTTTTTGGTTGGCCAGAAGAACTTGGTATTCTTCTCTTTTCCTTTCATGCATAAAGTATAAATAAACAGTGCATCTCTGGTTCAAGCAAATTTTTAAAATCTTTATGTTATTTAAATAGTCACACCCAAATCCAGCTGGTGGATAACAGGCACAAAAGCATGGGACAAACTCATCTGCTAAAGAACAAAAGTGAGGAACTTTTTTAAAGTTTTTTTTTTTTAAATTAATTACACGTATACATTAATTCAGAGCTGTTTTACCACCCCCCCAACTTCTTCCTAAATTGAAGAGCTCAGAATCTGGTCTAACTCATGTTCCACTTAAATCCTTGTGCAGACAGTATTTATTGGGTTCTCTACTGTTCACAGGAACCTCCAGCTCTGCTCCTGGACCACAGACAGAGTCCTAACCCCACTGATCCACTTAATACATGTACTGTGATTGACAGTGAATAGCCTCATCTTTGTTGTAACAGACAGAGCATCATTCTTATCACTGACAAATCATCATTCCCAGGTTTGGGCTTAGTACAAATGGGACACATCTTTTCCTTCTTCAAACACAAACTCCAATTCACCTCATCTTTTTGGACCACTGTGATTCTGCTTCTCAACTGTGTTTTACCTGCCAACATGTATGGGGCAGACATGGGAAAAAGTCAACTGCAACTAAACTGTCAGTGGATATGACTGGACTTCTGGCTGTGAAATTTGAGTCATGTTTGAGTAATGAAGTAAACAAACTAAAATGCAGCACAAGCACAAGAGTCAGCCCTTAACCAGTATCTTTCAAAAAATGATTTCAGCTAAGAAAAAAATATCTATTCATCTTCACAACCTGCTGACTCTTGAAAGAATGACTGACATCATTCCATTAAAAAAAAAAAGCCTCTCCTGCTTGTCTTCCTAGGAAAGGGTAATTTTCCTCTTGATTAAATGTTTATTATAGAAAATAAAAGCCAAGAGAAAAAATCATGCATAATTAAGAAGAGTCTTTTAAAATAAGACACAGGATGTGAGAGTGCTTTATTACCTGTAAAGCCCCACACAAATGCAAAGAAAGTAGGCTTAGAATCATCTCTGGTATCAGGTAGGCCTCTGTCCTGGTAACAATCTTCCGAGGAGGGAAGTAGGTGTGTGGGGTGTTGTTATGCCCAAACTGCAGAAGTCAGAGTAAGAAATAAAAAAGATACCACGATGCCCTCCAATCAGACTGCCACTGCAGTCCCTCAGCCCCCCTCAGAAGACCTCTCTCATGCCAAGGGGGGTACCTCCTAGCAGCCATTCCTGCCCAGCAGGGGACCAGATTATTCAGAAAATCTGCAGGGAAAGAGCAGTCCCTTCTTGCCACTGGACGTTCTAATCATTAGCAACTTGTGCTTTTTACGTCAAAGTGAAGTCTGCCTTTCTGCAAGTACTACTTGCCTTTGTTGGATCTCATGGAAATACTGTAAAACACACAAAATCCCTCTGCTGCTGACAGACCTTGAATATTTGAAGACAAATAGGACACGTTCACTCCTCTGCCCAACCTTTCTGCTGGTTTAAACATCAAAGCTGGAGATGTGAAAATTGGTGTCATTAAGCTAGCACCTACCTAACTAGTCTGGAATGGTTAATCTGAATCAAACATTTATTGCACACTTGGTGAGGGAAGCATATAAAGGCGCCTAGTTTCTGCCCTTTAAGGATACCCAATCTAGTAGATAGAATTAATCTCGGTTAACAAACATAGTGTATCCACTATGTCTTTAGGACTTTTTATGGCTGACCTTGTTCCAGATAAAAGAAAAAAGGCTTCTTCTTTTCTTGCCATATGAGAAAATGATAAATAAATACAAAAATAAGTATGTCTAAAAAGTCTTGATGCTGTTAACATCAGTATTGCCGCAAATGCACTCTGTCAAGTAATGATGATGCTAAAATGAATTTATCCAGTGAATGACAGATGAAAGTTATGCACCCACAAGAGTGATTTTCTGCCATAAGTAAAAGGATTCATTTGTTCTTTTTGAAAAGAATTAACAATAAAAAATCTAATTGCCAAGAAACCTGTTTGACTGTTGTATCTACAAACGCTACAGTAAAAAATCTCATATACACAAATTATTGTCCAGTACTTTAGATATTAAATATATCTAAACTAAATTTCCTAATTACATCATGATGCAGAGGAATAATAAAAACTATTTTAAGGTATTCCAGTAGTGTCTATGCACATGTAAACGTGTATAAAGACACACACATATAAATTTACCACAAACCTTTAAAGCTTCTCCCCAAATATATTTCATATAAAATGAACATTTAGCCAAAATAAATAAATTCAGAACATCTTTGGAGGTAAAAGTCACTTTAAATGTTAGCATTATTTTCCTTGCAATTCAATGGCAAGACAATGCAGGGGAATTCTTGATTGTGCAAAACAAAACCCATTTAATAAAACAATAATAAGTCTGTCTCTTGAAATACATTTCAGACTTAAAAGTCTTAAAACGGCAATTCTAGCATTAACACTCTTACAGGTAGGTTTCTGGAAATGAGTAATACATTACGGTAGGACAGTGGGGCGGCTTGTATTTTGTTATTAAGACTGATTGCTGCAACTTAAATAACAACGCGATCACACTTCCTCTTAAGGCCACTTCATTTCATTATAGAAATAGATCATACTGCCCAATACCAAAGCTTCTAATTAATACAAGTTAGCATGAAAACAGGTAAGTTAGATAAACTAGAGTAACTCGCTGTAGTAGACGGCGGCTCTGTAGCCGAGCCTGGAGCCCTGCTGCATATTTGCATTCCGCTCAGTTTCATGAATCACAAACAAATCGTTATTTAGGGTAAACTAAAGCTCACACCAAAGCTTCAGAAAAGGGCTGTTAAAGGTAGAGTACTTACGTAAAGGGTTATCAGGACAGGAGACAATGCAACTTATCTGGGAGGGTCTCTAACGTCCACGGGGTGCTAAAATGCATTTGAAAAGGCGACGTGGGTTCGGATGGCCGCCTCCCCACGGCCTCCCAGACAAAGCAGGGCCAGGCCCTCGGGCGCTCCCAGTGCACCTGCAATGCGGATCCCTCACCCTACAATCCCACCCCGGGGCTGGCAGGAGAGGCCCCTGGGCCGCCCTCTCCACCCCTTCGGATTGGCTTGGGTGCGCGGTGGGTTCGCACCCCAGCCTGAACTGTGGCCCTGGCAAGGGCAACCCCCTGCCTATAACGGGCTCGAAGACCCTGCAAGCAGCCGGCGCGGAATCGCCGCGCCTCACTTTTGCCCTCCTTTCCACCTATTCGTTCCTCACCCCCCGCCTCATCCCCCCGACATGTCTCCGTAAGGGGACACCCTTCCCCAGTCGGTAGGTCTGGACCACCCCTCCCCTTGCAGTGAGGGCTTGAAAATTTATCTAAACGAGTTCCCACTGCGACAGGTGCCGCCGCCCCTCGCCGGCACCCGCAGAGCCTCCCTGCAGGTACCGCCAGGTGAGCGGGGCTGGACTCGATCACACCTCGGGCCCCGCCTCACCTGCTGGCGCAGCCGTCGCGGTCCTTCAGGCGGCTCCCCCCCTCGGCGCGATCCTCGGGGCGGGAGGCTGCGGGGGCCGGCGGCCCATGGGCGGGGCGGCGGGCGGGGCTGGCTCCTGGCTCGGGCCCTGCCCGGGCCGGGCCGCCGAGGGAGGTCAGTGGGCACCGCCCGCCGAGCGCATCTCGCCGGCTCCCACCCGAGCGCTCGCCGCGGTGCACGCTGGGAGCGGGGGGCCGGGGCGGCGAGAAGGCCTGGCCGCGCTGACCCGGCGGGCTGACGAGGCGCCGGCGCGGCGGCGGCGGCGGCGGCGGCGGCGGCGGCGGGTCTGTGTCTGCAGGGAGGGGCGGGGAAAGCCGATCGATACTCACTTCGCGGGGACGGGGTGACGCCCCGCCCCCACTCTCCCGCAGCTGTGCGGGGCTGGGGAACCGACCTAGGGGAAGGGAGGGTCTGGCCGGTGGGACGCAGGCGCACAGCTCAGGTGCGGCCGCACTGCGGTTGCCCAGGGTAACGCGGGCCCGGGTGGGGCGGGGGGGGAGGAGGAGGAGCGAGGCGGGCGAGCGGGAGCGCGCGCGCTGGGCGGTGGGGGTTGGGGGGGTACCCCTGACAGGCCTGAGATTGGGGAGGGGGGAGGGCGCGCGCGGGCAGCCGACGGGGGCGGGGGCAGAGCCGGGGTGGGGGGGAAGGGGCGAGGGCCGGGCGGCGCGCATGCGTGCGGCCCCCGCTCCCCCGGGGCTCGCCGGTCTCGTGCGTGCGCACGCGCGCTGTCCCCCGGAGGCGTCTGGGTGTGCGGAGAGCGCGCGCGCGGCTCGGAGGCGCACCTGTGAGGTGTCCCTTGAGGAGAGGGAGGGTGGGTGCGCGGAGTCCGCGGCCTGGGGCGCTTCAACCCCTCACTTGGAGTGAGTTCTGGGGTGGCCGGGCTGTAGTGTCTTTATTTCTTTTCGGGATCAAGGCGGGGGCTAGCGGGGGTGGCCAGGGAGCGGGTACTGGGTCGGAAGGAGGATGAGTGGATTAAAGAAAAGAAAAACAACCCATCACTTAGGATGGGCCTGGAGCCGGGGTGAGCGCCCAGGCATCGGGTGGGAAAGGTCAGAGTGGCTCCGCGCAGCCGGGCGGCCCGGCAGCCACCCGGGCCGGCCCGGGGAAGGGCAGCCTGACTTTGGGCCTCGGCGAGCCGGCGTGGGCCCGCAGTGCCGGGGAGCGGGGGTCACAGATGGCGGCCAGGGCGCGCGGCGGCGGAGGGGCAGCGACCGGGGCGAGGCCGGGCGGAGGCCCCGCGGGAGCCAGACTCCTGAGCCGGGCTCCATTGTTGTTGGAGCCGAGGGAAGGGGGAGCAAAACAGCTTTAGAAACCCGTGAAGCCGCGCCTTGGAGCCTTTCCAGGCGGGTCCCCGGAGAGGCGGTAATGGCCGCGCCGTGGGATCAAGGGAGCAGGGCTGTGCCGCGGAGAAGCCTGGCTGCATGGTGTGATGTTGTGTGTGTGTGTGTGTTTTTTTTTTTTTTTAAGAGCGCCTCGCGTCCCAGCAGAGCCAGCGGAGCATCCTACTCAGGTGATGAGGAACCCTCCAGGCACCCAGCGCAGATCGCTGCTGCCGCTGGACGCCTCCATTGTTTGACCATAACAAGGGCCGGATTCTCACCCAGGTAAACTGGATGGCAGCGCAGTCGAGCTCCCTCTAACCTCCCACATCCAAAGGAATCCTCTTCTCTTTCAGGACTTTACTCCAGTTTTCTTCCTGGGCCCTGCTTCTGATTAACTCAGTATATCCACTTCCCAGGCATTTCCCCATCTGGCTTAATCTTCCCGCATCTCTCTGACCAGTCACCTCTCATTTCCCTCAAAACTCAGCTCCTTTGTGAAACCTTCGTTGCCCAACTCTTAACAACTAAATCTTTCCCGGAGGAGCCTGTTCCGGACTCTCCTAGTTGATAGTTTTTTGGTTGTCTTATTGCAACAAAGGAGACTAGATATTTAAAAAAATTCTAAGCTATATCCTTTTTTAAAGGAAAGTTTTGTGATGTTTATTGTTTTAAGATAATCAAACTGTTTTTGTTGCTATATATGTATTTTTTTTTAAAGCGGGGGTTCCTCCTGTTACAGATGCACAGTTTTTTAGACCCAGAAAAATGATCTTGTTCACCCCACAGATTGGTTAAATCTTAAGAATTACTTTTAAGTCAACAAAGTAAAACCTTTTCTTTGTAAAAATTAAAACATCACAGAGATGGCTAATGTCTTTGATTATAGACCTCTGTTCCCAGAGATAACAACTGTGTATAACCTTCTAGATCTTTAGAAATGTTTTTACGCCAGTGTGTGCTTGTATTATCTTCGACTGTTTTAACAAGTGTGAGTGCTCTCTAGCTTTCCGTTTTTAGCATAGGATGCATTCAGTCATTTTGCAGAACTGCTGTATCATGTTCCATAGTTTGAGGACACCATGGTTTATTTAGCCATTTCCTGAACTGATGGCAATTTATGATTTAACTTTACATTAAAAAAAGTTTTTTTGGTTGTTCTCTACTGAAATTTTAGTGAAAGGAGCACAAATCTACACTTATTAAATAAACTGTTTATGATGGGCATTCTCTTTGGTTCAGAAATTTACATGTGGGGACAACCCCCACCCCTCCGTAATTGTGACTCTGTTTTAATTGTGACTCCTGTTTTAAAGTCCTGTGACCTTGAGGAAGACATTTAATCAATCTAAGCCTGAGTTTTCTTTTCTATAAGTAGTGATAATATCTGCTCTATTTACTCTACCAAGTTCAGTGATATGATGTGTGTGAAAGTCTTTGTAGAGTATAAAGTAGTATATAATGTTGATTTTGTGATCTGAAGGGATTTTTTAATTTGCACTACAATTTTTATTTCCATCTTTGGCCAGATATGTATATTATAAAATACTACAGATAGCCAACTTTGAATGCTGTTTAATTTCTGATTTTGTCATATTTTTATCAAGTACTCTTTAGACTTCTGAAAGAGTATTTTACAAAGCGTATTTTTCGTAGTGCTTTACATGCTTTGAAAAATAAGGCATAAAAATTAGTTGACTGTGAATGAAGCATCAGCAAATTGAACACTACATAAAACACTCATATAAACAGAACTTTCTAGTGATGTAAATTTGTGTTTTTCTGTAGCAGCAACAGATTCAGGTTAGTTTTTATGTCCTTTGAGTAAAGTGGATTCTTACTGAATTTGCCAGCGGTATCAGAGTTTTAACAGTTTACATACATATTCAGTAATGTGATGGTTATCATATTAAGATGTAAAAGGCACAATTAAGAGGTATATAGGTAGTTTTTTTCTTTTATTCAGATGTACACGAATGTTTCTAGCATGGCCACCAAAGTCAGCTTGCCCCTGTTCTCTTCTAGTTTACGTTATGTGGGCAGAAGGGATCAGAAATTAAACACAATCATGCAGCTGCTTGTATAATCACAAACCGGTATCTGCTATGAAAGTGAGGTAGCACTGGCTATGAGAGAGTATTGAAAAGGGAACCAAATTTTAGATTGCAGAGCAAGGACCCAGAAAAGACTTTTTTGCAAAAATAAGCTTTGAGCTGAGATCTGAGGGGTGAGTAGGTGTCAGTGTAGAATGAGATGGGGGATAATTTTCCAGGCAGGGGAATGGCATGTGGGAAGGCCCAGAAGGGGGAAAGCTTTGCCCATTCCGGGAACTGAAAGAATGACTTGTGGATAGACTATGGTGGGTGAGGGGCAAGTGTGGCTAGGCAGGGGGCCAAATCATGTAGGGTCTTGTAGGGCAGGTTAAGGATGTTTTGTTTTATCCCGAGTGAAATGGGAAACCATTACAAGGGTTGGGTTTTAAACAAGGGAATGACTTAATCAGATTTGCATTTTTAAACAACCACTCCAGCTGCTGCTACCTGCAGCATGTGGGAGTGGGGAGTGAAAGTAGGGAAGACCAGGTAGGCGATGTCAGAGGTCTGTCAAGAAGAGAGATGGTCTTTCCCTTCTAGTTCACATTGACTTCAAACTACCAGCTAAACTAAGGTCAAAATAGATATTTGCAAAAATTTAATTTTTTATTTTCTAAAAGTAAGCATAAAGATGCACTTTTTTATGCAAAACACACATATGTTAAACTAATTATTCATACTATGCTTAACAGAATAGGATCAGAGAGAGTCAGAATTTGGGATATTTAACATATTTTTGGTAAGTTTTGTCAAAGCAGGAATGCATGAAATAAGAGTGAGGTGAGGTTCTAAAAATGAAAAGAAGGGAAATATTGTAAATGCTGTTTGCCAAAAAAAAGTGAGAATAACAGAAAAAAATACTAGACAAAAAAAATTGAGAAAGCAGCTGGGCACACAGTGAGTATATAATATTTATAGCTTTCTGAATACTAATAATAACTTTTTCAGAAACTAAAATGGAAAAGCAAAAAAGCAGGCTCCGATCACAATGCAAAAAACCATGAAACAAGTAAACACAGCTTCATCAAGACAAGTGTGACTGACCTGCCTGGAAGAGACCAAACAATACCCTGAAAGATAAAGGAAGAATGTCTTAAACTGAAGGATAGGCTGTATCCCTGGATGTGATATTTAAATGCTATAGAGATCCCCCTTTTCAGGTGCACTGGACAGAATAGTGAGTAATAAACTAGAACAAGGTCTGTCTAATTGTTTGAACATATTGTAGAGCCAGTTGTGTTTAAACAGTGTCACACTAGCTTCAGAGTATCTGGGCAGGCCACTGGAACCTATTCAGCACCCCAAAGAAGAAAGTGTACGGAAGTGTAATAAGTGACAAACCATCACGAATGCCCTCCAAATCAGAGAAGGAAGTAAACATCTAGGCTGGACTTCACTGATGGTCCAGTGGTTAAGACTTTATCTTCTAATGTAGGAGGTACGGGTTTGATCCCTGGTCAGGGATCCCACATGCCTCAGGGCCAAAAACATAAAACAGAAGCAATACGGTAACAAATTCAATGAAGACTTTAAAAATAATGCCCACATTAAAAAAAAACCTTAAAAATAGGTGAACATCTGGGAAAAGGAGTTCTGCACGCCGAGGTGAACAGAGAACAGGCTTAGCCATCAGACAGACTTGAACTGGAATTTTGGGAAAATGATACCATCATACAGGTGTTGAGAGAGAAAGAGGTACAGGTCCTGGCACCCACGAGACATTCAAATCTGTTATTAGTTAAAATCTGTATTGGACTACATGAACATTTAAAACTTCTTTAAGAAGAAAGGAAAAACGAAATCCTAAAATAGTAATGACAAATATAAGTGAAGAGTTAATATCTTCAACACGTAAAGAACTCACACAAATCAATGAGAAAATGAAAATCCACACACATGGTTTCAGGATGTGGCTCGATAGTTCAATGGATATAGATATAATTTGTTTGACATTTAGAAAGATGTATAATCTCACTGATAATCAAGTAATTTGTAATTATTGCTGTAGAAAAGTAAGACTGTATTCTCAACAGCAACAAAACCAGAAGACATTTAGAGTAACACACAAACGTACAAAAGCTCTATGAAAAAAGTAGAAATCTTTACCTGAAGAATTTAAAAGCTAACCCAAATAAGTGGGCAGACATTACATGTTTTGGAAAGGGACTGCTTCTTTGTAAAGCTTGCAGTACTCAACAAATTAAACTGTAACTTCAATGTAATTCCAGTTGAAATCCCAGTGAGACTTACTTTTGGACACTTGATAAATTGCTTCTAAAATTTGTCCAGAGGACTAAATATGCTCGAGTGGCCAAGAAATTTTTAAGTGGAAAATACTGATGAAGGATTTGCTATGCCAGATATCAAAACATACTGTAATGGTACAGTTATGTAAATGGTGAGTGCAGGAATAGAGAGGTTGGTACCTGGAACAAAGTAGAGTCCAGTAACCCATTTATGTAGAGAGGAATTTATTATATAATAAAGTTGGTATTTTGAGTTGGATACATTGGATATAATGTTGGATACATTGTAGAGGGATAAATGACTATTTGGAAAGAAAGATTCTGCTTCCCCTTATTCAAAATGACTTACTTGCATTAAAGAATGAGCTTAAAGACAAAAACACCTGTAAAAGTATAAGAAGAAAATATAAGAGAATTTATTATGTTGGAAAATAAGTTTCCAGGGTAAGCAGTTTATTAATAGGTAAGACTAAGGCCCCAAATCTAAAGAGACTGATAAGTTTGAACATCATCAAAGCTGATATTTCTGTGTGATGTAAAAACATTATAAGTTGACAGAAAGGGGGCAAAGTTCTGGTAACATGTACAAACAACAAAAAAAAATAATAAAAAGCCACTTCCCTGGTGGCTCAGATGGTAAAGTGTTGGCCTACAATGCGGGAGACCTGGGTTTGATCCCTGGGTTGGGAAGATCTCCTGGAGAAGGAAATAGCAACCCACTGCAGTACTCTTGCCTGGAAAATCCCAGGTCAGAGACAGAGGAGCCTGGTAGGCTGCAGTCCATGGGGTCACAGACAGTCAAACATGACTGAGCGACTTCACCAACAAAGGATAATATAATTGACATAGTTAAGAAATGAATGGAGGATGTGAATAGTTCTCATAGAGAAATGAAAGTGTCAAAGCGATGACAGGAAATTCAGCCTCACTTGTGATTAGGGAAATGGGAATTAAAACAGTGAGATTTTGTAGAGGAGGGAATGGCTCTCAGGCAAATTAAAATGCTATCCAAGTATGTAGAGGAAAAGCTACCTGATACAGTCTTTGTTGTTGTTCAGTTGGTAAGTTGTGTCTGACTCTTTGTGACCCCTTGGACTGCAGCACGCCAGGCTTCCCTGTCCTTCACCATCTCCCAGAGTTTGCTCAAGCTCGTTTTCCACTGAGTTGGTGATGCCATCCAACCATCTCATCCTCTGTTGCCCCCTTCTGCTCCTTCCCTCAATCTTTCCCAACATCAGGGTCTTGCAGTGAGTTGGCTCTTCGCATCAGGTGGCCCAGAGTGTTAGAGCTTCAGCATCAGTCCTTCCAATGAATAGTCAGGGTTGCTTTCCTTTAGAATTGACTGAAATTAGTCTGCCCTTTCCCGATGACAATTTGGTTAAACTTATCAAAATTTGAAAAACAGTCATATGCTTTCATCCAGCAGATACACTTCAGGGAATTGGGGATATTCTAATAAGAGCATACAAGTTTAAGTATGAATGAAGTCCGTCACAGTATCACTTATAAAGAGGAAAAGCTGAAGATGAATGCAGAAAGTCTGTTGCATCTATTGTGGAATGTTAGGTAGCTTTTAAAAAGAAAGGCAGATTTGTATGTATTGACATAGCCTGGATGGATATCTAGAATATATTTTTGAGCAAGTTTAGTTCCATTTTTTGTAAGATAGAAAACAAAATAATAATGTGTGTGGTTGTCTGTGTGTGTGTTCTGAATGAAAATAGAGATACGTCTAGAAAAATATGTGGAAAATATATTGTGATTATTTCTTCTGAGGGGAGGAGAATAGGGGAGATCGAATTTTCTGGGACTGATTTTATATTTATTTTACATGCTTTTGGATTGTTGTAGGTTTTTTTAAATGGCATTTACTTCTGTAATGAAGATATTACAATTTCTTAGTTAACAAAGGCCGAAATTTAGACAGAAAGTTTTAAGACCTAGTACTTACCTGGGTGTAGCAAAAATGTCACACACTTATGTTACATTGGCTATATGTATCAAGAGCCTTAAAAGTTATCATATTCATTGATGTAGCAACCACCTAGAACCCATCAAAGAAATATTTTTAAGTACAGAGAGGCTTTATGTGTAAAAGATACATATTATAGAATTATTTTTAAGGGTGCATTTGCAGGCTGGTTAAGTTATTCACTGGGTAATATATTATTGGCTATTAAAATATTTATGAAGAAAATGTTTTGAAGTACTTATGACAGTGTTAAGAAAATCAGGATACAAAATTGCATACGTTATATGATTAAAACTGTTATTAAACAGAAGTCCCAAAAGCCCTCCACAAAAATCTATGATGGTAAAATGTCTGGAGGAAATTAAATGAAAATCTTAAAAATTGTGGACTTTGGGTAGTAGGATGTTGGAACATTTAAGTTTTCCTACTTTTTTATTTTCCAGGATTATATGTCATTGCATCTGTAATTTGTTATTTCATTTATAATGGAGCATTTACTTTTTAAAAGTACATCATATCTAGGACATTTGTTAGATGCATGGTTTATAGATGTGTACACTTTAAAAAATACTTCTGTCATATATTAAAGTATCCTCTAAAGTGACTGTTTTTTGAGTGATATATTTGTTGCTCCCAGCTTTTGGAGGGAAGTTTTCTTCTTAGCAATATGCAGAATACAAGTAGTTCTCATTTCTTATAACCGTAGAATAAATGCAGAAACTTAAACGTGGGCCCTGGGATTTCCTAGTTTGACTCTTGTTAACTCTTTGTGTTTCTAACACACACGTTGGGTTGTAAAGCACGCTGCCTTTTACTGAGTCAAGGTGAGTAGGACTTGGCCAGGGGACCAGGGGCAGAAGCATGGGGAGCCTGATTATTATGCAGGGCCTGCAAGTGACTCAGCAGAGTGGAGCTCAAGGTACCTCCAGCCATGCAGTGTGGGAGAACTGACGGGGTTATGCCAAGGGTAGGTAGATTTGCTCCCTTGCCAAGTGTCCCATGGACCTGCAGGATTCTGTGGATGTGGCGTAGTGTGGGGCTTAGTGGAGGACAAAGCCGAAGAAGTGTGATAGTGGAGATGAGGTTGAGGACTTGGAAGGGCTCTGGGAGCACAAAAGAAGGGGTCATGCAGAATCCAGAGGTGAGGGTAAGCTTTCTAGAGGCAGTGATGTCTGGTGGTGAGACCGAAGGTAAATGGAGGGAATAGCAAGTGTGATGGGTCAGAGGTAAAAGGAACGTGGTCGGGGGATGGGGATAGTGGTTGAGGCCTAGGATCAGACTAGGTCTGGGGAGCCTGAAGAAGTTTGGTTTGGTTGGAACTAGAATTGGAGTGAGCAATGGTGAGAGATGAACCAGGAGAAGTAAATAGTAGCTCACACTGATCAGAGTTTAAAAGCCATATGAATAAATTTGAAAACTACACTGAGAATTAATGGAACCCATTGAAAAGCTTTAAGCAGGATAATGAACATCCCATTTTGCATTTTAGAAAGATTACATGACAGTGGATAATGGATTAGAGGAAGTCAGGCATGGAGGCTTTGTAGTGTCCTGGGGGAAGACGGTGGCCTGAATGACAGCTGAGTGTAGGTGAGGTGGGTGGATAAATTCAGGAGCAACTGGGAAGATAGACTTTGTGAGCCGGAGGAGGGTTGATGGTAACCAGGTTCTGGCTTAGGCCATTGACTGACCAGTGAACCCATTTACTACAGCTGAGAACAGAGTTGACTTTGGTGAGGAGATGACAGACTGAGTTTTGGATGTGCTGACAGAACAGGGCTATAGAGAAACTACATGTCACTTGTAGGTTCTTCCTGAGAGAATTTGCAAAGAATGATTTTATGCTGCAAATACATACTTTGCTCTATGAATGAGTGCTCTATATAAATCCATTATTAAAAACAGTGTTTCTGTGGTAACTATTTTTTGGAATATAGTTACACATCTATATATTGTTAAGTTTGGGGAGTATCTGTCTAGCTTAGACTGGACTGTTGATGTCTTCCATTTAAGACAGCATGACCCTGACTTTGGGTAATACTGTGATTGACTTTTGCACTAGGCCCTCTCTGAGCAGGTGATGGTACTGTAGTCAGTTATCCTGTTGTGAGTTATGGCTGAATAATTGGAGTGATTTCTACTGATGTTTCCATACTGGTCCATTCCGCACAGAGGTAGGCCAGGACACAGAGTGGTGCCAAGTCTATACCCATCTGCACATGCTCAGCTGGCCACTGGAAATTGTCCTAGTCCATTTAGACTGCCGGGACCAAAGATCACAGACCAGGCAGCTCCAGCAACAAACGTTTACTTCTCATGGTTCTGGAGGCTGGGAAATCCAAGATCAAGGAGCTGGTAGATTTAGTGTTTGCTGAGGTCCTGCCTGGTAGCTCAGCTGGTAAAGAATCTGCCTGCAATCCAGGAGACCCTGGTTCAATCCCTTGGTTGGGAAGATATGCTGGAGAAGGGATAGGCTACCCACTCCAGTATTCTTGGGCTTCCCTGGTGGCTCAGCTGGTAAAGAATCCACCTGCAATGTGGGAGACCTGGGTTCAACCTCTGGGTTGGGAAGATCCCCTGGAGAAGGGAAAGGCTACCCACTCCAGTTTTCTGGCCTGGAGAATTCCATGGACCATATAGTCCATGGGGTTGCAAAGAGTTGGACATGACTGAGCAACTTTCATATATATTTTGTGAGGTCCTGCCTCCTGATTCATAGATGCCATCTTGCTGTGTCCTCACATGGCAGAGGGGCAAGGGAGCTCTCAGGGTCTCTTTTATAAGGACACACATCCCATCGTGAGGGCTTCACCCTCATGAGCTAATCACCTCCTAAGGGCCCCACCTCCTAACACCATTGCAGTGGGGTTGAGGTTTCAATATCTGAAGTTTGAGGGGACACAAACATTCAGGCTCGCACAGAAGTATAGCTAGAGGTTGGAAAGTCAGTCACAGTGTCCTCCCCTCACCGCTGGCATGGCAGCTATGGCTGGGTGACAGTGTGTGGACCAGAGTGAGGTGAGGCCCAGAGCAGAGCTGAGGGGTGGTCCAACTAGGAAGAAGTAGGGGAGGCAGGGCCTGTGCAAGAACTCATCAGAGAGGAGGAAGATATCTTCACCAGAGAGCATTTGGTTAAAAGAAAAAAATGTGTTTGAAGTGGCCTAAGCGCAGGGGGCTCTCTGAGGAGGCTGCCATGGCACCCCACGCTGTGTCTTAGCTGAGGCCCACTAGCGTCTGGAGCGTCACAGGAGCCGGTGCAGCTCTCTCTGCCTGTGTCTCTTCCAAGTCACTGTCCCTCTCAGTTCACTTTGTAGACCCTGGCTTTCCACCTCCCAGTTCCGAACTCTCAGGGACGAGCATCTGATTGGGTCAGCTGCTGACCCAGTTCCTGTTGCAGGGCCCACAGGGGCAGATTCTCCAGGTGGTGAAGGCAGGTGGGGTTCTCGGGGGAGGGTGGTGCTCTGGCAGCTGAGGAGAGAGTTCCCAGAACTGGCAGGGACAGTAGGTTCTAATGGCTCAGAGATGTGATAAAGGGATAAAGAGTCAACCTAGATTTGGTAAATCAAAGTCATTTAGCCTAGGTGTAAAGAATTACCACAGCTAACCCACAGCTATGGTAGATACTCATGCTATGGAAGAGGTTGGAAGAAGGGAAATTTTTAAAAAATGAAATGTAACTGTGGAGTCGTATCAGCAGAATTCAAAGTTTAATTTGAAAAAGCAGTAATTTCTGTTGTTGACACTAAAGCATTTCTACAGCTTTATTTTAACTCGAGAATATGCAGTGTCTCTTGTGTCACCTGATATAAGAAATTCAATAAAGCTATTCTAGAGCTCATTTATTTTTTATAACCTTCAATTTGATAAAATAGTCATATCTTATTTCCACAGCTTATTTTGCATTGCCTTCCACGGTAATGTGCCAAATCTTGGGAGGAAGCTCTTGTTCCAGCTAGAGCAATCCTCTGTCCCGAAGGTTATAACTTCTGCCTCTTTAGGTAGATGATAAAACAATTCATAAAAAAAAAATCTGAACTCTCTTTCCTCAGAGTAAACCCCATTATGTCCCTCTGGCTTTCAAAATTATTTTTAGATGTGCATTTCAAATGGGTAGGATTAAGCTTGATAGGATTTAAGAATGTTTCAGTGATTCAAAGTACTTGGCGTCAGCCAGCAAACACAAGTCAGGTTTTTAGTTAACTAGTATTCAGTAACTTATCACTGTATCTCTCTATCATGATAGAATTAGGACCTTGTGATAAGCCCCCAGATTCACAGTTAGGATCAGGGAACCTGCAGAAAGCCGGCTGTACCAGTCTTCATGGTGCTTAGTAACTAGTTAGAGGTAGTAATCAACTGTGAAATTCCCTGTAAGTTCTAATGCCTTAGCCTAAATATCCATGAAGATTTATGAGCAAGTGTTTGAGTGCCCTCTGGAGGCCTTATGAACAGTTAAAACACAGACTCCTACAAAAGGTTTTCTTTAACAGCTAGAATTAAGAACCGGTGGACTAGATAGATGGTTGAACTGTTCCGTGTGTGAGTAGGGAGCAGAGGAGAGCCAGGATGGAACCCACAGGAATGCTAGTACTTGGGGAGCGGCAGGAGTCTCCAAGCGGACTGAGGATACCAGTGGATGTAGCGAGAGTGGAGCCATAGAAGGGAGTGTCCAGCATGAGAAAGAAGGTGCCAAGAGGAACTTCAGCGCTGTAGTGGTGGGTCGAGGAATGAATGGGAAATGAAAGGATAGAAATCGGGAGAATAAGTCTCTAAGAAGCCTGGATGGGGAAATGGAGAAAATATATGGCAGCTAGAGACGGCTAAGTGTTGGTTTTCCTTAAGGTAGAAGAGAGTTTGCGTGGGTCTAAATGCCGAGAAAAGAAGCAGAGATCAGATGCAGTGGAAGGATGTGTGGGTGAGGGGGGGGCAGGGGAAGTTGACTTCAAAGTTCCTGGCTTAGAAGAGTTATTGGGGAAGATGTTGCCTTTTACAGGGTCTTAGAAGATGGTGAATTAGTGATTTTCAGTTCACTGTGTGATGATAGGGAAGGATTCCTGTTATGAGAGAATGTGGAATTGTCATTGTGGAAATGGTTCTCATTCAAGCCAGGAGGTTGAGCTTAAAAAAAAAGATGGAGTGCGTACATACCTTTAGCAGACACTCGTTTAGAAAGAAGAAATAAAAGAGGAGGTCAAGGCCTGAGGAGAGGTGAGGAAGTGCAGAGGACTGCGGATGGAGGAGATGCGTGTAGAGTCAGTGAACCGTGAACAAGGCTCTTGGGCTCTAAAGGGGAGGGGAACTTTTGTTTTATTTGGCTGGACATCACGCAGGTTTCTGGATCTTAGTTCCCCAACTAGGGCTGGAACCTGGGTGCTTGGTAGTGAAAGCACAGAGTCCTAACCACTGGACCACCAGGGAGTTCCTAGGGAACAGTTTTGCGGAGGAGGCATTGTGGGGGTGGGATGTAGTGGGGTGCTGGCCGGGGGGGGGGGGGGGGGGGGGGTGGGGGGCGGTGTGGGGGGCAGGGCCAGGAGGTGTAGAGTGAGCGGGGAGGGGAGGCCGGCAGAGACAATGGGGAGGGGAAGTTGCCACAGCTGGAGCAGATGGAGAGCCTGTCTGCCTTCACGCAGTAAGAGCCCGAATGAGCAGACTGCAGAAAGAGAATTATATTTGCCTTTGTGCTTTTCAGGTGTAAGATTCTGTGCTCCCTTCTGTTTTTTTCAAAGTGAAAGTGTTAGTTGCTCAGTCGTGTCCGATTCTTCGCGACCCCATGGGCTGTAGCCCTCCAGGCTCCTCTGTCCATGGGGTTTTCCAGGCAATACTGGAGTGGGTTGCAGTTTTCTTCTCCAGGGGAGCTTCCCAAGTGGGATTGAACCTGGTTCTCCTGCATTGCAGGCAGTTTTTTTTTTTTTTTTTTTTTTTACTGTCTGAGCCACCAGGGAAGCCCAGTGAGAGGGAGAATTTGGCCAAATGGAAGAGAATGTTCAGATCTGTTCCTGACATTTGAGGGGACTCTTATACAAGAAGAGAGTACCTGTGATCAGTTTTTGATTTATTATTCTGACAGATGGCCTTTAAATGTACAGGATCATTTGCAACCTGAACAACCTTATTTCCCTTCTTTTTGGTAAAACTCATAGGACAGCTACTAGAAGTTGTTTTCCTTTTTGTAAAATATTTCATTAAGAAAAAATAATAGACTCCTAACTCAGGAGTGCTAAAATTACAGTCTGTTTAAATTTGAAAGGTGAGGGTTGATTTCTAACTTCACACTGCTCAGTTTTAATAGTAAGGCATAATATTTAACATGTAAGCTTCTATAAAGGGTAGGGTGGGCATGCTCCAGCTTACGCCCAAGCATGTTTGGTTCCGCAGGACTGGTTTGCAGGCCTCTGAAGGCCTCAGCACTTTTGTCTTTGGCAACCTTTAGCATGTCACATGTCAAACAGAAACATGTACCCATATCCCATGCAAACGTAGCTTATACAGAACTGAGAGTTAAGCTTCATTTGACTAGTTGTAGGCATTAAACATTTATTAACTTTGATTTTACTACTTTCTTTTCATATTTTACATCCAGTAACTATTTTTTCAGGTCTCAAAACATTTTCATGGGCCATTAAGATGCTCATAAGCTTTGGGGCCTGTACTGAAGGTTCATAGGGAATGAGATACCCCTCTTCTGCTGAGATGTTGAGGCGTGTCTGGCTGGGGTGGACTTGCCAGAAATCTGTTTGTTGGAGGCACTGAGCTACCTTCTGGGAAAACTCCATTCTCAAGGGAGCTGAAGTAACTGCTTCAGTTAGTGCTCTTTTTTTGTTACAAAGAGCAGAGATCCATTCCATTTTAGGAAACAGGATATGACATTAAGGATGCGCTTGGGCCAGAAAGCTAGGCAGCTTTCGCTAGGCTAAGGCAGCTCAGAGAAGCAGTCTTTCCCATCGACAGTGAGGTCTCAGGGCTGCTGTCTTTCCTCTGTGTCTTTTTCCTCTTGCTGCCATCTGGCTTATCCTTTTCCCTTATCCTGTCAGTCTTTTTTCTACCTTACTTAGAGTTTCTACTCCCTCATGATTTTGGTTTGCTGTGATTGCACATGGCCACTCCAGCTCCTTTGTATATCCTAACCTTTCAGCTTCATCTCTCATGGCTCATCACCTGGTTCTTAGTATTGTTTAGATTCCTGAGGGAGAGATTGGGAATGTGACTTTGTTGCAGCTTTTACTGTTATTCCAGGCCACAGCAGAGGTCGCCGTTAAGCTCATGGGTCAGGTGTCTGCACCTGCTCTCAGAAGCTTTGGTGACGTGAGATGGAGCAGTCATGTGGTCCATGGCAGCTGGACCTACCCTTAAAGCTGAGGCAGTTTCCGTTAGTAGGATTTGCAGGCCAGCAGGCACCATGATTGGCATGTATAGTTCAGCAAGGAAGAAAAAACCTGGCCCCCAGTCAAAACCATTTGAAGTCTCTATCCTTTAAAGTATATCCTATTAACAGCCTTCATTCCGAGGCAACACTTTGTTCCTGTAGAGAAACTGAAATCCCTAAATACATTGAAAGCATTTTCATTTTCCCCTTTTCTCCCCATTTTATTCAGTCTCAGATATTGCAGGGTCACTCAGGGCGACCTGTAGGATTCCATTTCTTGTATCAGTGATTTCTGCTGAAATGGCTGTTAGCAGAGTTGGGACTTGAACCTCATGTCATTCACATGTTTCCTTCCTCTCAAAGTTCTGGGCAGCTATATAGACATATAGTAACTTAGCACCAGCCCCAGAGTCTCCAAATGAAGTGTCCCATCTGAATGTCACATGGCAGCGGTGATACCTGACTTCCTCAGTATGCCATCAAATTTCCCAAGGAAAAGCGATTTCCTCAAACTTTAAAGTAGGTCTTGGAATCTATACCCAAAGTACTCTTAGCACTTCTAGAATATAGCAGAGGGGGAGGGAGCAGATGGAATAAATAAGATAATGATAATGATAGCTAACCATGGTTCAGCCCTTAACATTTTCTAGGCCCTATTTTAAATATTTGTCATACATTAACTTATTTAATCCTCAAACTGCCTTATAATGGTCCTTTACAAGGTCAGGTGCTTTTTCTTATCTTCATTAACCCCATTCTTAACCTCTGAGGTGAAGGCTGCACAGCCAGCATGTGGTAAAACCAAGATATGAACCGGCTCAACCCTCCTTCAGTCCCTACTTCTTCAGCACCCTCTCACCCGGAAAATAAGTGAGAAAAACAGTATTGATTCACATAATCATTAAGACTCTTTAGGATTCCAGTCAATCCCAGTCAGTTATTGGGTCTCTAATAACCTAGAACTCAGTGTGGATAAATTCCTAACGAGGCTATTTATGATACTAGGATTCTTGCATCTTGAAGTGAAGTTGTGTAGAC
This sequence comes from Budorcas taxicolor, assembly GCF_023091745.1. NCBI lineage: Eukaryota > Metazoa > Chordata > Mammalia > Artiodactyla > Bovidae > Budorcas > Budorcas taxicolor. The sequence continues at coordinate 51,816,455 of NC_068926.1, read as the reverse complement.
ATTCCTGGCTTTTCCTTTATAGAGTTTCTTGGGTTTTCTCATCATCTGTTTGGCCCTGCATGCCTTGAATTCCACATTTTAGAATAAGTCCTGATTATAAGAGGGTCAGCTGGGGCCCCATATTTAGAATACTCAGTTCTTTGAAAAGCCTGGTGATCCTCAGTCATCCCTGATACACGCCTTCTCCTTTTCTCTCCACATGTTTCTGACCCCGCAGGATCCCAAGGCTCTTGTTGCCCTTCAGCCACTGTGGGCCCTGACTCTTGCTCTGGAATGTCTTGGGGGTTTTGACTTCTGTCACTGTGGTAAGTGTTCCCCTTTTTTCACCATTTTTGTAGATGGAGAATCACCCTCAACTATTTCTAAAACAAAATGTCTTTGGGGTTCTTTCTAAGCATGTTCCCTTTAGGGCTCAATGAGGAAGCAAGTTTCCCTGACTCATGGTTTTTCTTATACTCTTGCCTGGATCTGGCTTTGACTTCTGTAGACCTTAGGCACCCTTCCTTAACTCTGAAGTCAGCAGAAGCATCTTTGTCCCATCTGGGGCTCCTCTTTGTACCTCTGGAGTCTAATTTTCTCAATTTCATGTGAGCCATTAAAGTTATTAAAGCTTTCCTTTGGCTGTTCCACTTCCCTTTGCTGTCCTGAAGGACTCTGGATCAGAAACCTGGTTTCTGGACTGATGGTCTCCTGGTTGTCTTTCCCATTGTTCCTGTCTTCATTGAGATATCACAACTTGCTTTTGAGCTGAGTTTGTTACTCTGTGTGTTTCTGGTGTTTTCTTGTTTGCAAAGCCTGAACATCAGCTTTCTCCTTAAATATGAGTTCCTGGAAGTCTTCTTACCTTGGGCAGGATGTTACATCAGTCTCTGTGCAGACATAATTCTGAGAGCATCATATTTCCAGCATAAGCATTTTTTCCTTCATTTTCTTTTGAACCTGTGGATTTGTGATCATTTTTAAATAATTTTTTTTTCCTTCTTCAGCTCAACTCAAGAAGACAACATGTATTTTACATAGGACAGGCATTTGTTCCTCTTCATTTGGTCATTGTTGAAATCCAAAATATTCCAGTTGAACCCATAATCTGGATTGCTGTGGTTCACATTCGTGAGAAAACTTTATGTCCTTGACATGTACAGCTGGGCAGCAGGAGGAAGGAGAAGCCTGTCTTGGTAGCTATTGGCCTGGGGCATGTGGCTTCTTGTCTTCCCCCTTCACTGCCAGAGACTGAATTCTCAGCTCCAGGCCACTCCCAGCCCTGACTTCACTTCCCGGCCACACAAGGAGCACTGACTGGGTGAGATAAAGGAGTTTCAGTGGCCTCTGTCCTAGTGGTTGTAGTTACTATACCTGGTGAGAAAGTTAAGCCCAGGGGGAGGTGTGGTGTCTTTCCCTTCTTGACTCTGCAGGGCCCGGGTGGGAAGGTGGGGGCTGCTCCTGACCAGCTCGCTCCCATCCCTTTCTCTGGGAGCTGAATTGATTGCCAGCCCCGGCCCTGTTTGGAAGCCTGGGCAAGTCTGCCTGGGCACGGCAGGCAGCAAAGGAGTTTTCTCTCTACGCTGTCCCCTGTCTGTCTCCTTTCTGGTGCTGACTTGGGTGCCCCCAGCCAACCTTCTTCATTGTGAGTGGCCAGACCAGAGATACAGGCCTCGGTTTATGTGAAGTCCTGTTCTTTCCATACTGACTTTGGTCTCAAGTTCAAGGTTTCCACTAACAGGAAAAAGAAGGTCTCCATGTGATGCAGTCCCACTGTGAAATGCCGCATCAGAACGGGCTTCACAGGCCTAGCTAATGGTAAAGTGTTGGTGTGTGTTGTGTTTCCAGTTCCGTCCTGTGCTCATTTCTGCCTAGAGTACCTGGGCTTGAGGAGTGTTACTGAGGCCACTGGCCACATTTGGTAGTCGTCTGCCAGCACACGTTTCTACAGTGACACTGATCCCCCTCGGGTGTCAGTCTTCCCAGGTCGAAAGCCTGAATGTTGAAGCTCTGTGCTGTTTGTTGTAACTGTTTCTGGGCCCTTTTTGAGAGAGGGGTGGTGATGCCTCTCTAGCCATGCTAATCCTGAATTCTGGCTGCCAGAGAGCATCCAGCCTGGGATTATGGCAGCAGCTAAGCTGTGAGCTGCCTTCAAGGTTCGTGCTTCTGAGGGAGCCTGCTCCACAGACCTATCTCCCCCAGTCACACTCACCTTGGTTTCCCGAATAAAACAAGTTACAAGCAGTGACCCAGGTGTAAAAGTAGCCAGAATCTGAGATAGTTAAAGTAGGCAAATTCATGGAAATAGAGCAGAATGGAAGGGGGAGTTGTTCAACGGGCACAGAGTTTCAGTTTTACAAGATGGAAAGGTTCTGGAGATGATTCACGCTCACACACACATACTTAACACTGCCGTGGACTCTACATTGAAAAATGGTAGCAATGGTATGTTTTATTATGTGTTTTTTTAAACAATTAAAAATTAGAATCCCAAATCTGTAAACTTTCTGACTTGCCAACTGTTGTGGCACTCCCAATCCTAGTGTCACTCAAGACAGGCCTGTTAAAAATCCACTTTTCATTTCTCTCGAGGTCCCCTGGGTCCAGGCTGTGTTTCTCCTTGCTTTACTTAGCTGGGCCCTTTCGGGCACTGAGGGTCCTCATTGTGAACTGGGAAGGTTTTGTTTTCAGTCCCCCCATCAGTACTGCTCCTTCTCGAGGGCTAAATGAGATTGAGGCCTCTAAGCTACACGATATGAGTGAGAGTGAGCATTGGAATGACTAATGCCAGGTCTTACCATCCATTTTGTGGATGAATGAGCTAAGGCTGCGTGAGCAGCCTGTGGTCACACAGCTGTTTAGTGACGGATCAGGAATTTGAACTTAGGACTGCATGCAAGCCCAGTGTTCCACCCACCAAATTATTATGATTCCTAATGTATAGAGATGTTTACACATTTACCATAGATAAGATGAACTTGAGCCTTGTATGTGGGTACTCAGGTGATACATCACCGAAGCAAGTCACACTCTGTCCTGTCCGGCGGTCATTTCTGTGTACAGTGTTCAAGAGCAGGAGAGAGGTGGGGGAGCTCAGAGTGAGGGGAGATGTCACTGCAGTCAGGAGTGTTTTAAAACGATCCTTTGAATAGAGGGTCAAGAGGGAAAAGTGCTGGGAGGCGCAGGAGACAGATGCGAGGGTGAGAAAGCAGCGTTTGACTCTGAGCAAAGGAGGAACCCTAATTACAGGGAGAGGCACTGCCGGGCCTCGGGAAGCCTCTCTCTGTGAAATGACATTCTTGGCAAATGAATGCGTGTGTCATGCATTAATTAAAATAAGGGAAATAAGGAAACTCATATTTATTTGGCTTCAGCGAGGCTGCGGGCACCCTGATAAGTACTTTCACACTTATTATCTTCTTTAATTATCACAGCCGAGTGTTGTAGACATTATTATCCATATTTTTACAGATCAGTCTGAGATCAGCCAGGGTCACATAGCGAATGGCAGCACCAGGCCCACACCCTGCTGTGTCTCTTTGCAGGTCATTTTTGTGGGAGGACTTGGCTGGAGGGGAACGGAGGAGTGCGTCCCTGTGTCATGCTTTTATCACCGAAATCACACAGGCAGGCAGTTGTTCTTTGCAGACTCAGAAGAAAACTTGGCATCACTCCCTCCATACTTGTTGCCCTTCTCCAGACCTCATTTCATAGTCTCTGAGATAATTTCTGGTTAAAGAAAAATCTGGCATGGTTTCTTTTGTCTTTTATCTTTTTTCCATTAGGAATCATTAGGCCAAGTCACACAAAGAGCAGTCATCCCAAGGACAGAGGGAAAGCAGCTCTCTTCCCTACAGCTCAGTAAAACCCAGAGCTCACGTCCTTGGCCACTGGACTTTGTTAAGGGCGAGGGCAGGGAACCTAGAACTTTCAGTGTGTAGGGCTTCGGGACATGTGGGCAGGAATAGCGGGACAGAGGAGCCCACACACCTGGGGCCCCAAGTCAGAAAGGTGGGTGGGGTAGGGACAGAGTGGCCTCGCTGGGAGATCCTGGCCAAGTGACTGAAGGGCACCAGTGTCAAGGTTCTCCTCTAGTGCTCAGGACTCATACTGGATCAGAGTCTTTTCTCACCAACTGGAGGGAGCGAAGCAAGAGGAAGGCATCCAAAGTGTCGTGAAATTCATTGTTGCTGTTAAAGTTGAGTTGGAGACTCCTGCTCAGTCAGAACCTCCTTTGACTGATCTGAAAAGTTGACCTCACTACCGTTGGGGAAATTGTCCTTCTGAATTACTCAGGCTACTGATGATCAGTGGTGTATTCAGGAAGAGCCGCTCCGGCGCCAGGTCGGGAGTGTGGGAATACAGGTGAGGGTGTGCTGCTGAGTAGATGTGCACCGACAGTAGCCAGCGGCCAGTGACTGACTGACTAGTTCAGGAGCCCTGCTCCGAGGTCATGGCGCTCCAGTGACAAAGTGCAGTGTGTAAGCACCTGGACGGGCCCCGGGGTGGATAGAAGCCCAGCCCACGTTCTGAGGCTATAGAGGGATTTGACTGCAGGACATTTAGGCTCAGGAGAGAGATGTGCGCTTGAATCACTGTAAGTGAAGCTCCGCTCTCAGCTGAAGTTAGCCTGGAAAGACAAGGAAGCCTACGTTCACCTGTGTGAGTGAGAGCACCAGCTCAGAAGAGCGGCCTGGCGGCTGGGGCTTGGCCGAGGGATTTGTCAGCAAGGGCAGATGAAGATGTGTGGGGAGCAAACCAGGTGGAGGCCTTAGTGGCTTCTGTAGAGTGTTAGGGGAAGCCAGCCCCTAGGTGAGAGGTCTAGGACCTTACAAGGTGGGGCTTCCTGTGACCTGTTGCCATTGAGGCAGCCCAGGGCATGTGCAGAGGGACCAGAATGAGGAAAAGTGGCCTTGGTAGCTTAGGAGTGAGGTACTGGGAAAAGTGTTGGAAATTGGAAAGGCTTTCTGGGGACATGAGCCTGCCCTGGGCAGCCAGCGTGGGTGTCTTCCAGGCTGCTGTGTCTTCCATTCGAGGACTGATGGTGACATAGAAACAAAATAGAATGAATGTGGCATTCAGAGTCCTGATCAATGAGTGACAGGTGACTGCTTATTTAAGTTATTCTGAGGTAGATAGCTGAGCAAAGATGAGTGGATTGGGCCCATGGAGTTGAGTATCTAGGTCGACACTACCTTGTGTGATGTGTAGTTTAGACTGGAATTTTCTGAAGGTGTAGTGGGGTCAGTGAGGAGATAGACACTGCCTCTGCTGTCTGCCCAGATCTTTGTGGCATGCAGAGAGGGGTGGCCTTGAACTTCTTAGCCCTGTTCCTCGGCAATACGCAGACACTAGGCACCCGAACAGTCTTTACATTTATCTTTTGTTCCAAGACTTGTAGAAGAGGGTCCAGTAGAGGTACCTTGGTGTAGTACTGCGGCCAGAGTAATGTCTGAGCTGGCTGACTTCTGGGACTTCCTTATGGCTGGGGACAGGTTCCATGTTCTTGCTTCACTAACAGCGGCATCTGGCATGTCCAGGGAGAACCGTGTAAGATAATAAAAAATCACAAGGCCCTTGGGCCAGAGATCAATCAAGGTCTTACAGGAACACATCAGGGGTTGCTGCCTAATGGGATAACTTCTGAATCCTTGAAAATGAATTATTTCTTGTAGTGTTTATTTTTCAGTCTTCTTATGGACAAAACTTGACTTTGGGGTTACTTTAGAGGAGTATCGTTACATTTATAGAATCTTACACCCAGAATAATGATGGCTGATGATAGAAATGACTGACTACAATTAACTGTTCATCTTACAGTTTGTTCCCATACTTTCAGCTTTAAAAAAAGTGAGTTTGAGATAGAATCTCAATCCCTTTTTGGGCTTCGGATCTTTTTACACTTTAAAAAGTGTTATTAAGGACCTCAAAGGGCTTTCTATCTATGTGGATTACAGGGATCGACACTTATAATAGAAATGAAGACTAAAATTTTACAAAAGTATTAATTTAAAAATAATGATAAACTCATTACACATTAACACAGATTATGTTTTTATGAAAATAATACATTTCTAAAACAAAAAACACTTAGTAGGAAGAGTGGTATAAATATTTATGTCTGCTTCTGTGCTCAGTCTCTTGCAGTGTGTTGTTTTAGAACTGAAAAGGAGGTTTCAGTAGCCTTTTCAGGTACTTGTGAGTTCCTTTGTGACCTGATACCAAACTTGACAAGTGGTGGTTTCCTGCAGATTATTTGCAGTGTGCAATCTGAAATCCTGTGTTAAAATTCCTGGTCTCTTCCTGCACTTTGAATAGATGTTTTACCCACGATGTTGCATTACCTGACACATGGTTCGTTTGGACAACATCAGCTCACTTTGCAGAGGCAGAAAATGTTCATACATTTCATTATGTACAATATCAGGAAACTCATGGTTAGTGTTACTGTCGTTTTCATCAGAACAGTCTTCAAGTCTCAGGAGACTAGAGAGCCCATGGTGACAGACAGGAGTTTTCCCAGATTCTAGGTTTCATTAGAAAGCTCAGATTTGACAGTTGGCAATAAATGCCATCAGTTTCCTGTTATCTGAGATGTCTGCACCCCAGTCTGCAGAGCAAGTGTGTAGTCACTCAAGTAAAAATGACGTTCTGTCGAGAAGAGGCCGGTTGAGTTTGCAGCTCAGACAGTTAGACAAGCATTCTTCCTTGAGACAACACTGTGCTTGGGTACGTGACCTGATGTAGCTCCATTTTAACCAGGAATATGATAAATATACATTAAAATATATGTGTGTGTATTTCATATCAATATAAATAATGAACATATGTTTAACATAGATGTTATAAATATAATAAAAGGGTCTAGATTTAAAGAATTATTTTTTATTGCTTCTTCAAGGGTATTCTTAAGTGGAACTTTTTTTTGTTTTACTGTGAACCCCTGGAGGTGAAGAATCTTTCAACTACTGGTGCCTTTGCCACAGGGTTTTGTGTGAGGAGCCTAAGGAGTGGGCACGTTGGCCAGCCAGTGCATTTGCCTGTGCCAGCACAGTGAAAAAAAGCAAGCAACGTTTTAGTATTATCTTGAAAGTCATTTGATCTTGTTTTGTAAGGGTCTGGAATCCTCAAGAGTCTTGGTTTTTGAGAACTGCTGGTCTAGGACAGCAGCTGCAAGAACTGAGCCTCCCAGGGTTGGATGGTTGTTTGGGATCCCTTGCTCATGGGTTGGGTTTTTTGCAAGAGACTCAGCTTGTAGCTGGTGGACCACTTTCAGCCTGATGACATTGTATTTGTAGGAGTGAATGCTTTTAAGGGAGAGTAGGTGGGAGGGGCCCACTCACCCCTGATGTCTTCAAGTGGACAAGAGCACATGGTTCTGTTCCCTACCCAACCCTGAAGGCGTCTGACCTCTTGCCTGTTGCTGGAGCGTGGTTGTACAGTGAACCAGGCCGTTTGTCAGGCTCTTGGCTTAGTGTGTTGGAGGAGGAGCCTTAAACCTGGAGTGAGTGAGGAAAGCAGAATGTGCAGGGCATATTTTAGAGCACACTTTGACCATTTCTGTGGGTAGCAGAGACACAGAGAAAGGGGGCAGGAAAGTGATGGATACCATGACCAAGCCTTATTCTGAGCTACGAAACTGGATACAAGAGGAATTTTTAGGGAAAAGAGTTTCTTTGTCATTCTATAGCCAGTATTGATGAGTACTTTCCCCAACTCAAGAGAAAGATCTGGGGACTTGGCTTTCACCCTGGGAGGATAGAGCACTGAATTATTGGCTCCTCAGTGCTGCACTGACAGGGAGAGGTGATCCGGAATAGGGATGAGCACATGGTCCAGAGAGGGGACGGACGCAGGGAGGTAACTGGACACTGGCCGAGCACCGCAGGCTCCTGAAGCTGCCCTCCAGTGAACAGCAAGCCTTCCCGACCTGCAGCAAGCTGAGGAAAAGATCAGAGGGGCGTGCACACGGAGCCTGGGCTTGTGCACAGTCTCATTTCATGTTCGTGACAGCTCCGAGAGATAGAGGTGTGAGTATCATTTCTCTTTTATGTTCAAGGTCTTTGAGTCTTAGGCTTAAATGACTTGCTTAAAGTCACGCTGTAAATAAGTGGGAGAGCTGCGAAGTGTGTGTTTTGCAGAATGACAAAGGGCAGAAAGTGCCATTCTTGGGGGAGAGGCAGCTTTCAGTGGGCTGAGTGTGAAGGAGTGAGGGCTGCTGGGGCCACGGGGCCGGGGCCGCATGGAGACTCTTGCTCTCAGGACTAGGCTGTCGGATGGGTGGGAGGTTTCATAGGCTTTGGTGTCTACAGAAGAGTGTAATCTTTCTGAAATGTTTTCTTGGTGGTGAGGATGAGAGGCTGGAGCTTCTTCATAGTCTTGGCCCGCTAGAGGGTATGCAGTCTTAAGACTCGCTAGCAGATGATTCCCTGGCAGGGTTTGTGGTAATCTGGGGGGACATTAAAGTCACGGCTGCTGTGGAAAGGGACGTGGTGGGGACGGGTGAGTGAAGGTGTATACGCTCCACAGTAGGCCAGCTTTGTCTCAGTCCTGCAGCAAGGAGCCTCGCTCCCTCACTGACCAGGCTCTGGGGACAGATTCCTATGGCATCGGAGGCCATGTGGACATGGCAGAAGCTACATGTAAGTTAGAAAGCCTCCCCTCCTGTTTCCAGACAGAACATTATTGCCTATTGCTCCCCACTCCCCTTCGATTTCAAATCCTAGCGTTTTATCCTAAGAAAGCGCCCTTTCCCATCACACAGGAAACCATAATCTGGTAGAGCTAAGAGAGGGGCAGAGTCGCCCACCACCCCGCCCTTCTGCCTCCCATGTGCTGAAGTGCGCTCCTAGGGCTGGTCATCCTGGCTGTCTCTAGATACTTGCCCTTCCCCAGGGTGAGTTCCTCCAAAAGGGTTCCTCCTTTTGGTTTCAGTTTAAAAGTAGAGTTTACTGGACGTCTTCCTTTTGATGTGAAGCCGGTTGGGGTGCCCCTCAGGCGTGCAGCTGTGTCCCCAGGGCCTTGCTCAGCCACAGCACCACTCGCACAGCACTGAGCCCGTTGCCTCCCCTGCTAGACTGTCTGCCACACAAAGGCAGAAGCCACGGCTGTGTTGTTCATCACAGGATCTTCCAGAGGGCAGCCCACTGCCCAACAAGTACTGGGGGCTGAGTGTTTGTGGAACGTGTGCATGCACTCTCGCACAGGCTGATCCTGCATCTGAGTTCAGTTTCCAGGACTGTTGGCATCAGGGACACCTTTCTTCTGGGCCTGCTTCTGGGTGGGCTGGATTCTCTTGAGTATCACTTAGATATCAAACACTCAACAGCATGGCATGAACCAATATGTGTTAGTGCAACTGGGAACACTGGGATCTTCCTGTAAAACACTTCCTAGTAATTAAGAGACTGGGAGTTGGTTGGGATTCTTTCAGCCTGACTAGTCTGAGGCTTCCTCATCTGAGCTACAGCCCTTTGATAGTCTCTGAGAACCTTCTCCAGGCCCTGGGACACAAGTGCCTGCTCTGCACGTGGGGAGGAGACAAGTCATGTGGCTGGTGCAGCCCACTGCCATTGGTAGTAGGAGCCTTGGTTGACGCTGGAGGCATTGGAATGTCTTCCTTCCAATTCTTTTTTTATTCCTTTTTATCTTTTCCAGGAAGGATGCCCTTGTCCCTCTGAATGTCAGAACCAAAAGCCCATATGTTCTGACAGGTCTGGTTCTGGATAGAAAGTTAGTTTGATCTCTGTTGACATAGCTTTGACTGGGCTATTAGAGTCGGCTACTGTAGAGTGGGGTTATCTACACTTAATGCGTGATAGGAGCCACAGCATGTAGACAGACACGGCGCACCACGGCAGCCGGCTTGCTGTGGGGTCTGAGGGCGAGGCTGCTGTCTGCCACCGCCTTGACGGGTGTGCATGGCTTTCTCTCCTGCTCAATCAGGGGCTTGGTTTTGATTTCACAGCCAGCCTGTGCGGAGTGTGTCTAGGTCCAAGTCAGTGTTCTGGAGCATCCACTCGTCTCCTTTCCCAGTCTGTGCCTCTCTGTGGGGGAGCTGGCTGTCCTCTGGACACGGCCACACTGGTGCCTCCCACTGGCCCAGTTCCGGGCCCTGGGGGGTGCTGACTCTCAAGTGTCCCACTCACTCCCTCTTGTCCTCAGCCCCTGCCTTGTGGCGCCTGAGTCCTTCTGTAACCACTGGATTGTTTTAACAAGAAATCCATGAAAAATGAGTTCACTGATTTTTCCTATGTAGAATCGTATTTTGGGGACAGCTGTGTAAAAGACAGTAATATATGAAAGGCACACACAGAAGTATGTTTAAATAATCCTGTTTCAAAGTCCACATCCAGTCTTCCCTCCCCAGCACAGCCTCATGAGCTTCTTCCCAGGGCAGAGGGACTGTTATCTTTGAGTTTTTCAACAAATTCAGGCTGAAATTTGGAGAGAAAATCAGTGTCCCCACTCTGTACGTGCCTCTTGACCTTTGCCCCCTGCAGGTAGGACCAGAGTGGGCTCCTCTCCCACCCTGGAGCCCACTAACCTTTGTCAGCAAAACTCCAAGAGAAATGACAGACCCTGTGCCTCCTCCCCCGGCCCAAGCCTGATGCCATAGGAAACAAGCATGCTGCCTGCAAGGAAGGTCAAGGCCACTGCGGTAGACACTGGGCCTCACCCCACAGTCCAGCAGCAGTGCCGCCTCCTGGTCACAGCGCCGGTTGAACTGTGTCTAGACTTGGGAGCACGTGGCCCAATCAGCCCTCCAAGGGCAACAGCCCCGTCCTCCTGGCCCGTTAATCCTGTGTCTCCGTCTCCAAGTGACCCTTATCCTGTGCCAGGGCCCAGACCTTTTGTTCTTTCAGGACGTAGTTTCTTTGTATTTAGGGCTCATCTGTTTTTTAACTTCCTTGCATTTCAGCCGCAGTTGTTTGTTCACCTAGATCCCTTACTTTTAAGTGGCCTAGGGACAGGTGTTGATGAGGTGGTGTTGGTGTCACATAGTTGACATGAGGCAGATCTCCCGATGGACAGACCTCAGGGAGAGAAGAAACTCCTTTTAATGAAAGGTGGGGTTTGGGGCAGTTGGGCTACTTAAAACCCTTTTCCTCTCATTTCTGCACCTTTCTTATTTGAAAAGGTCTCCTCACATGCAGGTTGAAGGCACGGACTTGGTGATGGTGCCTCGAAGTCTCGTGGAGAGTCGGGACATGGCCTGTGGTGGTGCCTGGCGACGTCAGCTGCAAGCCCACTTCCTCCTTGGGTCTCCCAGGTGGCCCCCAGTCATACACACTGTCCCCGTGAAAGCCCTTATGGGACACTGGATAGGAAACATGCTTCGAGGGAGAGATTCATGGGAGCATCGTGCCCTTGCGGCGTGTAGAATTCTGTGATTCCTCCCTGCTCTCTTGGTCTGCCGTCTGTGAAGAGGCAGTGAGACAGGTGCTGTTTTAGGAAAGGCTGCGGTGGGGATCCTTGATGCCTGTTTGTCCTCTTGTTGGTCACATGGCAAGTCTGGAGATTCTTTGCCTGGCCTTTTACCTGCAGAATATGGCTTGCGCTCAGTGCATTGAGACTTATAGCTGTGCCCAGGCCTTTTACCTGGAAGGCACGGCAGTACCCGATTTCCCCGCTTAGAGGCACTCTGGTGGAAGGTCACGCCCGACGACTGCAGGAGTTTCACGTCACCAGCAGAGCCAGTCTCTCTGAGGCCAGTCTGGATGGATGCCCTGACCCTGGCCGCTGCCTCTCCAAGGGAGGGCCCCAGGGGAACCACGGCATCTCGGTTGAGGAGCTGGTGAGGGAAGGAGGAACCGAGTGCAGCACTGCTCCCCGCGTCCCTTGCTCATCCCCAGCAGCCTCCCTCCGCTCTCCAGAGACGTCTGCAGTGCACCCACACTCACGCTCTCAGGATGGACTGCTGAGGTCGCAGCCATTGGAGGGCTGCATCTGCTTGGTTCACGTGCACCTCTGTGCAGTGTTCCAGGTTTGGGGGTCAGTTTGTCATTGCGAGAGGAGCAGGCAAAGAATGTTTCCCAGTATTAGCCAGTTTTGTTATCATGAAGAATGACAGACATACACAAAGGAAGAGATCGACTGTCTTATTCATTATTTATCTGTCACCTAGATTCGACAGTTACAACAGTTCTCTCGCATTTGCTTTGTCTGTTATTTTTATTTAGCCCAAGCATTTTAAGATGTATCTCAGACATCATTTCATTGTTACAAGCCTCGGTATACATCTCTAAAAATACAGACATTGGTTTACACAACTGCAAAGGCATCATCATACCACATACAGTGAGCCCAGTTCCTTGTGTAATCTGATACCTAGTCCCTAATGAGCATCTCCCCAGTTGTCCCGTTTTAGCAGCTGGCTTATTTGAATCAAATTCCTAAGAAGGTAGGTCCTCAAGTTACATTTGATTGTTATATCTCAGGTGTCTTTAATCTAGAGCAGCTCCCACCTCAACTTTTTTTTCTTGTTTTTTTTTTTTTTTTTTGGCTGTGGCATGTAGCATGTGGGATCTTACTCTGATCAGGGGTCAAACCCAAGCCCCCTGCATTGGAAGTGCAGAGTCTTAACCACTAGACCATCAGGGAAGTCCACCCTCCCCTCCAACCTTTTCCACACCATTTACTTGTTGCAGAAATGGGCAGTTGTCCTGTGGACTGGCTCACATTGTTATTTTTCTGCTTGTATCCCTAGCCTGCTGTGGGATAGCAGCAGGTGATTGCTGCTATCCTGGTAGCAACTACCTGGATAGTTCCCTATCCATCCTGGTAGTTCCCTAGCCGTCCCTCCTAGTTCCCTCAAATAAAAAGGAGTCCAAGAGGCGTGTTTGGCAAGAATGTTTCAGGTGACGCCGTGTGGTTCCTGTGGCATCAGGCCAGGAGGCAGGGGGTGTACTTGCTCCTCTTGGAGTATGTTGACATGATAAGGGGGTCCGGGGTTGATAGTGGGATCCTCAAAAGTATAAGAAGTTCTTGATCAGTCTTTCATCTGATGTTTTTGCCCATTTCTTGCCATGGTCTGAATCATTCATTTCGTTACAGTTGCACATTTACTAGCTGGCTTGTTGCATTCTCTTGAAAGAGTTTATAGAGGAAGACATTCTTTCCTTTTAATTGCCAAGTTTCAAAAAAGGTAAAAGTTGGTATTCTGTAACTTTCAGTTTAGTCTAGTGCCTTGAGTCTGTCTCTCTGTCTCTGTCTGTCCCTCTTTCTCTCTCCATGCCTCCCCACCCCTTGTCGTCACTGTGAATTCAGGGATTTTGTATATTTGGTGTGTTTCAATGGATCACATTCATCATTCCTTCTGACGCTCAGTTGTCCCAGTTTTGGCCAGTGGGAGTCTATTCATAAGTCGGCATCTGTGTTCTTTGGCATGACTCCTCACATTCTGGCGTAACAAGGTGTCCCAAGGCTCACTGTGTAAAGTGCTGCTCTGGCCTTGAGACCAGCCACTCTGCAAAGATCCCTGTGCCATTTGCTGGAGAAGGTTCCATAAGAGAAGGGACCACTGCTGTTGGTTATCATTGTTGACAGGCCTTTTTGGTGGATACCCTGAAAAAAAAAAAAAAAAAGAGGAAGGGAAACATGAATTCAAACAGATATTTCTAAATCAAATTTTACATTATAAGATTTTTTTCCTTAATTTTGATTTTATGTCAGTATCTCACTTCTTTCGCTTTGAATCTTGGTTCCCAACAACATTACCATAATGAGTTATTTGCATTATCCTACTTAATGAACATACATTTGTTATAACTCAGTTAAACTATGAAAGAAGTTTAAGTTCTTTGCAGCTTTATTTATCAACAGAATTTCCCTCCAAGTATGGACATCCAGTCTCTTGTACTTAAAAGTTTTTTGTGGATAACAGGAAAGTTAAGGTTCATTTTCTTCGTTTTGTTTTAAAATTTTAGGAACTGCTTTTCTTGTTTATTTAATTTCATTTTTTGAATATATAAACATGTGTTTCCAAAGCCAAAACAACATAATGTTACATTCAGAGAAATTTTACTTCATCCTTTTCTTCTTCTTCCTGTTTAAATTCATTTTGTATTAAACAAAAACAGACTTTCAGATATAGAAAACAAACTTAACTGTTACCAAGCAGGATAAGTGGAGGAGATAAAATAGGCATTTGGGATTAACATATGCACGCTACTACATATAAAATAGAAAACAGCAAGGACCTACTCAACTCAAGCACAAGGAACTATACTCAATATCTTGCAATAACCATAATCTGAAAAGGAATATATATCTAAATGTATAACAGAATCACTTGTTGTACACCTGAAACTAACAGAACATTGTAAATTATACTTCAATAAAAAGTTCGTTTTGTATTCTTTCTCCATGTTTACTTTTATACATCACAAAGATATATGTAAATAATTCACATTCCCCGCCTTTTTTGCACAAAAGTTAGCAGGTTGGATATATTAATCTGTGCCTTGTTTTGTTTTTCCTAGATAATATTACCTGGGCCTGGAGAAGGGAATGCCAACCCACTCCAGTATTCTTGCCTATAGAATCCCATGGACAGAGGAGCCTGGCAGGCTACAGTTCATGGGGTCACAAGAGTTGGACACGACTTAGCAACTAAACCACCAGCACCAGCCCCTGGGCTTACTTGTGTCAGTACATCGTGCTCGTCCCCATTCCCTCGTTTTGATGGCTGAGCAGTAGTTCCCTGTAAGGAAGCCCCATAGTTGGTTTAAGCCCTCCCCAGTGGGTGGGCCTTGGGCTGCCTGCAGTTTTGCTGTGACAGGTACCGCATGAGTGAATAAACTGCCCATCTCCTATTTTGCCAGTATATCTTGGGATAGATAGATGCATATATAATTTTTCACACACTGATTATATTTTCTTTTGCTGAAACCTTGGTTGTTTAGATGAATTACATTATTCTGACACTTCCATCTGGAAACAGTACTGTTTATTTTGCATTTTTTTTTTCTTTTTTGGGCCATGCCGCTTGGCACGTAGGATCTTTGTTCCCCGACCAGGGACTGAACCTGCATCCCTTGCATTGGAAGCTTGGAATCGTAACTGCTGGACCACCGGGGAGGTCCCCTTATTTTGTGATTTTAATGTTAAAGAAACCTCCTCAAGCCCTTGTGTACCCTGTCTTTGTATTGAGCATAGTATTGAGAATGTTATTCTAAGATCTGTTTATTTCATTAACTAAGTAACTGAAGTATCACTTGCTGAGCATAATACAGGACATGAAAATGTAGCTAAGGCATCCTAAACCTCAAAAGATTTCAGATTGAGTACTTGGGGATTTTCTTCTGTGTCTGTTTGGTGTATATTTTGTCCCGTGTTAGTTATCAAAAGTCTGGTAATAAGGCAGTGGAAAATATACCTTTACCTGCTGTACCAGAATGAAGCAGGACATATCTGCGGGAGAGAGGAGATGTCATTAAGTACCCTGTGGATGCATCCAGTAGGTATCCATTGAACACCTGCTTGGCCAGAATGTAAGTGAGCAACATATTAAGTTCCTCCCTCCTGGTGTTTACTTTCTAGCACAGGAGACAGAACAAAAAGCAAGGAACAATTAGATAATTACAAGTTCACTGTACTCTGAAGGAATCAAATAAGAGACTTAAATAGAGTCTTAGCCAGGAGCCTTCTTGAGGAAGAGGAGAGAGAGGCAGCTGACACACCCAGCCGTGTGTGAAGTTAGAGCAGGTGGGGGCAGGGCCGTGCAGGACCTTGGGTTTTAGGTTAAGAATTGGGATTCTAAGAACATCAGGAAACCATTGGGACAGTTAAGCGAGGGAATGACTCTTGATGCCGACATGTCATATATTTACTTTCTCTGGATTGGAGGGCTCCTCAGTATTGTGTTTCAGCTCCAGAAGCAGCAGCATTGTTCCTTCTGAGGTTCCAAGTGGAGGGAGTTTTCCTTATTGCTCCTTTGTGTAGACAGCTGCTTCTCATACTCACATGTAGGTCTTCTGAGGATTTCTTCTCTTTTTCAATAATATTAGCCCTTGGTGTTGCTTAATTACAGTCAGTGGTTGTAATTGGATTATGTGCGTGGACTGTGAATGGGAGCATGATATCTACATATTCTCTTCTTCAGACCTGCAAATCCAAGAGACACATCTCTGGAAGAGAGAGCTCCTTCCTCAAGATCACAGAAGGTCTGTGTCACCACTGTCTTGCTTATTGGAAATTAATTATAGAATCCATGGCAATTTTCTGGACGAGAAAGGCATTTTCAGTGTATGTGTTTACGTTTCTGTTACAGGAGACCGCCAGAGCAACAGCTGTGCAGGGAGACCTCACAAGGAAGGGTTGACACGCCTGGACCCGCGGTGCTTGCTTCCTGGGAGGCTCCTGTCTGATGCGAAGGAAGCAGGATGTCATAGTGCCTCTGCAAGGGGAGGCTCCCGGGGACCGAGGCCAGCACGCAGGACTGCGCCCTCGGCCGCAGGGGACACTGGGCAGGCCTTTCCCTGCAAGTGAGACGAACGAGATTATTCTGCAAGAGGAAGATTCCAGGGGCTTAAAAGCACAAAGGTTTGCACCCTGGCAGCCTCTTGGAATGTTGACAGCTCAGGATCTAAAAGAAAGTGCTGTGTTAATGAGTTCCAGAGTTGATGTGGATATACATGTCACTTTATAATCAGTAATAATACTGAGTGAGGAACACTATGCAGGAAGAAACCTTCCATAGAAAGACAGGCAGGGAAAAGCTTAGGCCGACCTCAGACCTCCCGCATAGAGCCAGCTTGAGATAAACGCCACCATGGCCAAATGAGAGACTCTGAGACAGCCGCCTGTAACTGTAGTCTTTGTAAGGAAATCTCTAAATCACGATACCAAATAGGAACCATGATCTACAAGTGCCCCATGTGCAGGGAGTTTTTCTCTGAGAGAGCAGATCTTTTTATGCATCAGAAAATTCACACTGCTGAGAAGCCCCATAAATGTGACAAGTGTGACAAGGGTTTCTTTCATATATCAGAACTTCATATTCATTGGCGAGACCACACAGGAGAGAAGGTCTATAAATGTGATGATTGCGGTAAGGATTTTAGTACTACGACCAAACTTAACAGACATAAGAAAATCCACACAGTGGAGAAGCCCTATAAGTGTTACGAGTGTGGCAAAGCCTTCAATTGGAGCTCACACCTGCAGATTCACATGAGAGTTCATACAGGTGAGAAACCCTATGTCTGTAGTGAGTGTGGAAGGGGCTTTAGCAATAGTTCAAACCTCTGCATGCATCAGAGAGTGCACACCGGAGAGAAGCCCTTTAAATGTGAAGAGTGTGGGAAGGCCTTCAGGCACACTTCCAGCCTCTGCATGCATCAGAGAGTCCACACAGGAGAGAAGCCCTATAAATGCTATGAGTGTGGGAAGGCCTTCAGCCAGAGCTCCAGCCTCTGCATCCATCAGAGAGTGCACACGGGGGAGAAGCCCTATAGGTGCTGTGGGTGTGGGAAGGCCTTCAGCCAGAGCTCCAGCCTCTGCATCCATCAGAGAGTGCACACAGGGGAAAAACCTTTTAAGTGCGATGAGTGTGGGAAGGCCTTCAGTCAGAGCACCAGCCTCTGCATCCACCAGAGAGTGCACACAAAGGAGAGAAACCATCTCAAAATATCAGTTATATAAAGTGTTTTGCTAAGAGTTAAAAAAAAATTCTTAAAACCCATAAGTGCCACTAGGAAGGAAAAACCCTGTAAATACCTACATTGATCCAAGAAATTTTTACAGCAGGACCCAGCAGAACATTGTTTTCCAGGAGGCATGTGTGAGGGTGAGTTTTTGGATTCATGCCAAGTGTGTTGCACAACTTGTGAATCTGGAGCTCCTGTGAGTGTGTGCCCAGGGCAGGCTGTGAGGTCCCAGTCGTGGGTGTGCATTTCCTGGGATTCTGGTGGAATACACAGGAAACCATGGTGGTTGCACAGCCTCCCAAGTCACCTTCTGTCTACACTTAACCTAAAAGTTAGCCCAGATACTGCCCCATTTCAGGAACACGATCTTCCTTCTCTTGATCCCAGGTGAATCCATCTGAAAACGGCCAGCTCCCACCAAGTAGTGTTCTGGCACTTCAGAGGTTACCACTTGGTTTAGCCTCTCCATATCTGTCCATGTATCCCATTGCATCTGCACTCACTTTACCCGTGTATCCTCCAAATGCCCATAAATATCCACCCCTTCCTAGATGGCATCAAATTTCATTTTAGGTTTTAGGTGACTCATGATGGCCACTTTGCCTATCAGAGAAAATCATTGGCCAGCATACACGCCCTTGAACTTTAATTTTGTGAATTCTGCTAATCACTGTGTCACTGTTAGACTTAATTTTCTAGTGGCTATATCACATATTTTTAACTTGAATATTTTTTTGTTTTTTTGGGGGGGGACAATAGCTGAATGTAAATAGGGAGGAGGAAGTGAGCGGAGTTAGGATTTTTCTCCATCCAGAACTGCCCTCTGGGGCTCCTTTAGTAACACGTGGAGCCACTTTCCTATAGGAAAAGCGGATGGTAGGAGGCGTCCCTAATAATAGTTTCTGTTTCTGTAATTTTGGGCAATAA
Organism: Budorcas taxicolor; assembly: GCF_023091745.1. Lineage (NCBI taxonomy): Eukaryota > Metazoa > Chordata > Mammalia > Artiodactyla > Bovidae > Budorcas > Budorcas taxicolor. The sequence goes on along the minus strand of NC_068926.1, from coordinate 51,797,898 downwards.
TGTGTAGGATTACATATCCGTTCCTTTGTAGGCAGGAAAGTCTCTGTTAACCTCTCCTTTTCTTTCTTCATTCATTGGACAAATATTTATTGAACACCTCCTATGTGCCAGGCACTGTGCCCCTTGCGGGGGATACCACTGAGTAAGACAGACAGGGGCCCTACTCGCGTGGAGTTGACTTCTGGTGGAGGAGACAGATGATAAGCAAGTAAACAAATAACGTAGTGTGAGATAGTGATTTAAGTGCTATGGAGAAAATAACCTAGGGTGGTGATTTAGAGCGGTGGGGGGTGGGGGTGGGGGTGGGGGGCGGCGGTAGATAGCGGTCAGGGAGGCCTTTGTGCGGGCGAGGGCGGTGCGGGAAGGCTGTGGAGCACAGGTGCCCAGCTTTCGCAGGTGGGGCGGCCCTGCGGTGCGCAGTGGGCGGAGCAGAAGGCGCTGCCCTGCGGTGAGTGTAGTGAGCAGCGGGGTGGGGGAGATGCTGAACCCTCAGTATCCTGAAGTTTATAGGCCCTTTTTTTTTTTTTTTTTGGCTACATTGATATTAAAAACTCATGTGGAGGAACTCCAGGAATGTTTAGAAGACCAAAAGTCCCCAATGACAACAAAAAGCAACTAAGTTTGAACTTTGTTTCTCTCCTCATTCCTGTTTTCGTTGATTTCCCACATGTAGTCCTTTTTGCTCAGGAAGTCTTTGGGGGAAATTAAGGCTTTTTGAAAGCTCTGAACTGGGTGATCAGGTGAGCAGTGTCTGTCCACTGTCTTGAGAGGTTGGAAAATGAACTACCCGAAATAGTCACCGAAATACGAAACAAAGCTTGATTTTCTCTTCATATTTGAATTAATTTCTTCTGTTTGACTGGAAGGGGTTTTTGTATAACTAAAACCTCAGCGCATAAAGGAGATTTAAAAGGGGCACATAACTGAGTGGGTGAAGGTAGAAGATGGGATTTGGGGGGGGGTACATGTGTTAACATCTGAATTTTCATCTGGATAGCTCTGTTAACAAGCCTTTGGGAAGTCACTTCACATAATTTTCCTCCTTTTTGCGAAGAGAGGGCTGGCTTAGTTATTTGATAAAGCCCCTTCCAGACCTGAATTCCTCGACTACGATTTACTGTAGTGTCTTAACCCTCTTTCATGTCACAGTAGTGTGGAGCATTAGAGAAAAGCCTAGACTTTTAGTTGATAGTGAGCCAGTTGAAATATCACCGATAGAATTTTTAGTTTTAGGGAAAATTGGTTTGATTTCTAGCTTTATTAGTATTAGGTATGTGAGCTTGGGCAAAATCGCTTAATCTTTGAGTCTAGTTTTCTCACATACAAAATGAGGACATTAGGCTAAATGATTTCCGAGTTTCCAGCTAGTCCTAGAGTTCTATATTTCTACATAGTTGAATTATTTTATCATGCTGTTGCTGGGGAATATGACTAACACTTTTGAAGCTACTAATTTTATGTCGAGCTTTAAAGCCCATAATTGTTACCTTTGGAAAATATTATTTGACCTACAGTATGTCCAAATCAATTTAATAAAATCACTTTATAACAGGGTTCTGTGCTTGACCTACAGTGGTATGGATTTGGGGGGGAGTGTCTGTCTGTGTGTGTGTGTGTGTGTGTGTATGGTGGAGTGGGCTTGCGCATTACATCTAGGTGACCGTATGATATAGTGAAGAGGTTGCTGTTAATACTCAAACATGAACAACAAGCCTAAACGGGGACCATCCCAGCAAACCAAGATGTGAGGACGCCCTGCCCAGGGGACAAGCAGTTGACCAAGGAATCATGAGGTCTTTGGCAGACTGGAGAAAGCCCACCCTCCGGAGAGGATGGCCTGCTCAGCGGTAGCTGTTGGTTTCCATCATGGAAATCAGGCCTCAGGGTCCCGCATGGTCTGCTCTTTTAAGGAAAAACCAACAATCCAGATTTTTACTAAAAATTTAATTATTTTTAAAGGTTAGCAATTAATTCACGTTTCCTGTGTGACCCATTTTGGTATTTGTATTAAGGAAATGGCAGCCCACTCCAGTATTCTTGCCTAAGAACTCCCATGGCCAGAGGAGCCTGGCGGGCTATACGTCCATGGGGTCGCAAAGAGCTGGACACGACTGAGCGACTAAACAGTTACCTGCATGCTGCCCATAGGCTTCTGTTTCACTTTGCAAGCTCTGCTGTGGCCCTTGATGGCTGTCACCCCCCTCTGCTAAGGCCTGACACCTCTCAGCTAAGAGGTGGCCCAGACCTGAGCCACAGTCTCTAATAGTGGGTCTGGCATCCATCTGCCTCTTGGGGTGAGTCTATGCTCCAGTTCTGGTTGAGGCAGAAGTAATCCAGACAACCCTTTCAGTGTGAGTGGGGTGGGGCAGAGAGGTCACACTTCCACTCACGTTCACCCATCAAGTTACTCCTGTGCCTGCTGGGGGTTCAGGTATGAGAGCGAGAAGTCACGGCTCACTTCCCAGTTTCCTGATGCCTTCCCAGGGGCCTTCCAACGCTTGGTTCAGTTATTCCCGCAAATTTAAATTATTAAGCAATGTTTTCTGTACAACCTGCTGTTACCCTCAGCAATTTGAAAATAATAAGTGAAAGCAAATATCAGAAGATAGAAAAAATACTCAGTGGTGAAATCAAACCCTGAAGAAGAGGTGAGAAAGAGGTTGATACAATCACAGGGCAGGAAGCAGGTTATCAGTATAAGTTGTATTGCCGAGTTGGTACACAGATTGAGATGAAGAGGGGTGGGGAAGTGGAAGGTGATGGGGCCCTTACTCTGTGACCTTGAGCTTAACTTCTCTGAACCTCAGGTTTCTCATTTGTAAAATGGTTTTGAAAATAACCTGGGAGATACTTGAGAAAATGAAATAAACACATATAAAGTACTTGCGTGCTGTCGCTTCAGTCGTGTCTGACTCTTTGCCTGTAGCCTGCCAGGCTCCTCTGTCCATGGGATTCTCCAGGAAAGAGTACTGGAGTCAATTGCCATGCCCTCCTCCAGGGGATCTTCCTGACCCAGGGATAGAGGCTGCATCTCTTATGTCTCCTGCACTGGCAGGCAGATTCTTCACCACCAGTGCCACCTGGAAAGCCCCTGAAGTGCCTAACCTTTATAATGTAACAGATAATTATTATTAATCCCAGTTGCCTATTAAGATGAGTCACGTTATCTGGAGTCCTTTTGTCCTGTTGAGCACTGTGATGGGTCTGGACATCTGCATTTGGGGTGGGACCCGGAGAAGGCTGGCTCCACGTGGTGAGAAAGCAAAGAACTCGAGTGTCCCAGTATAGTCTGACACGAGAAGATGCAGAGTGGACTTGGGAAGGGAATTGAAGAGAGGGACCCAGCAGGGGAGGGTGGTGTCTGGTTGCACGCCGTCCTGTATGGACCCTCGCGACCACAGAGACCTTCCCCCTGAAGTCTTGGGATGCTCAGTCTGAGCGGATTTCTTACAGAAACTCATGGAAGGGCCAAATGCTGTGTCCAGACGGAAGTGGGGCAGAACAACTAAGTACCACACATCAATAATTCTGGGGCCAGGGGAGGGCAGCCCTGAGACACACACGCCAAGAGCCTTAGAAATTCTGGGAGAGCTTCCAGCTCCCACTAGCCAGTGTCACCCAAACCCTGCGGGCAGGGAGGCCTCCAGGTGTTACCACTTGGTTCCCACTCCTGGTGTGCATAAGGTAGAGTAATTCTGAGGTCAGAAGGACACAAAGACATTTTAAATAAATCATTCTCACCTTATATTTTAAAATATTAAGAGGCACACGAGCAACTCCGGAGGTTCCTGGGCACTGTTTGTCACATGCGTCAGTGGAGGTCTTGGTGGACTGTGACCCGTTGAACCAAAGCGCTTTCATTGTTCAGATGCAGGTATAGTATTGGAGAAGGAAATGGCAGCCCCCTCCAGTATTCTTGCCTGGGAAATCCCATGGACAGAGGAGCCTGATGGGTTATAGTCTGCAGGATCGCAAAGAGTCAGACACGACTTGGTGACTAAACAGCAAACAGGTATAATAGATAGAACTAAAATACATTTTTAGAATAAGATAATAGCACATGTACGATGCTCTTACTGATTTTCAGGTAAATTTACACAATTTATAGCCTGTTTTGCATGTACCCCATCAGTCCTGCTCCCCCCATACTGCTTCAGAAAGTGGGTTCACCCTGACTTGGCGTCCTCCTCTGTAAAGTTGGTCTTGGCCCAGGTCTTCTCTGCATCATGAATTAGAGTGGGAGTGTCATGTTGAGTTTTTAGACCCAGGATCTATAGATGGGTCTCAAAGAGATCCAGAACCTTCTTAAACTGTATGCAGAGTTTTGTGTACCTGTGGGTATATAGGCATTTTTCGAGGAAGGCAGTCTTTTCAATTTAGCTTGTGACTCTGATGGATAAAGAACACTGATTGAGAAGAACTTTCTGATTGAGCCACACAGTTATTTGTTGTGCAGAGACCTTGGGGAAAGGGACACCTAAGAGGTCAGAACAGCAGTGGGTCACTGGGATGACCTGAAAGCTGGGTAGTAAATAGTAAAAAAATAAATAAAAAAAAAACAACAAAGTAACCCTGTGCTGTGTTGTGAGGCAAGAAGACACTGTTGGCATAAGGTGAAAGGTCCGTGTGTACAGTGGGCTCAGTGCAAGCCTGTGTTACAGTAGTGTCCTGTGCTCAGAGGAAAAGTCCTGTGAACAATGTGAGAGAGTCTGTGTAGGTGAGAACAGCTGGGTCCTTCAGAAGGACTGGCTGGACACGTGAGGAGTCAGCTCCATGCATGGAACATGCCGGAGCCACAACTGAGTCTGGCTCTTAGTTGCCGGAGAGGCAATTCCTGATGTAAAATTGGAGTGAGGGGCCCAGTACTGGGGTAGGTTGTACTTAGATTCAAATAAACCTATTTGCATCACTTGGTGTCGTGTCCTTCCATGTTTAGTTTCTGTGTCCCCCTTCACTTGCTTGGTATACCAAATTAAGGAAATATCTCCCTATTCATGGTTAAAGCAATCACCTTGAGCCTTCAGCCTGTCTGTTCCCCACAGTGTCCTCTGCCCTTGCACATCCCCTCCCTTTCTGAAATAAGCTCAAGACCCACAGGGACTTAGTCCAGAGGGTAAGTCCTCCTCCTAACATCCTGTGAGGAATTAGCTGGAGATTTCAACTAGCGACCAGCAGGCCACACAGCATCACTGTTACCAACAGTGTTTGGAGAAGAATCAGTTTCTACATACTGTTGCCAAGACAGCTCACTTGATCCAGTACACATCAGGAGAAGAAATCAAAAGAAAGAGAAGTGTAAAATAAGATGGCAAGGGACTTTCCTGGCAGTCCAGGGGTCAAGACTTCACCTTCCAGTGCAGGGGTTGCAGGTTTGATCCCTGGTTGGGGAACTAAGATCCCACGTGTTTCAGGGCCAAAAAGTCAAAACATAAACCAGAAGCAAAATTGTGACAAATTCAGTAAGGACTTTAAAGATGGCCCACACCAAAAAATCTTAAAAAAACATAAGATAGCAGTAGTAGATGTCAACATAGTGTTCATCATAGTGAGGCCCTGGTGGCTCAGACTCAAGAATCAGTCTGCAATGCAGGAGATCAGGGTTCAATCCCTGGGTCAGGAATATCCCCTGGGGAGGGGAATGGCAACTCACTACAGTATTCTTGCCCAGAGAATTCCATGGACAGAGGAGCTTGGTGGGCTATATAGTCCATAGCATCACAAAGAGTTGACTGAGCGATTAACACTTTCAGTTTTCATTATAATAAATATGAATGGATTAAATTCTGCTGTTTCTGGACATTTTCAAGTTGAATGGTAAAATTCACCACAAATATATGTGTACAGGTTGATTATAAGAGACCATGTACAAGAAAGAAGTGACACAAAAGGTTGAAAATAAGAAAGTGAAAAAACATACCAGGAAAATATTAACAAAGTCAGTGGTGGCGGCCTTGCCAATAAAATGCAAGGTAAAAAGCATCCATTTATGCAGGGAATAATTTGTCAAGGTAAATAGTTATGTACCTTTGTTCAATTAAAAGCTTTGAAAGAGTTTATATGTTTAGAGGTACAGTGAGAAATTAATTCCCAACCACAACAGAACATATTAATCCTCATATCTCAGAAACCTGCAAATCAATTAGACAAAAATCAACCATCACTGTTAACAAACTTAATCTATCAGCTGTCTCTGAACTTTGTGCCAACAAACCCTCTTGGAGCATTCATAAAAACTTACTATGTTTTATGCCAGAAAGAAAATCTCATCAGATTCCAAAAATGCATAAATCCCGCAGGCCACAATCTGACTGTAAAACATCTTACAAATCAAAGGTGCTGAGAAGGAGACAAAAATCCTATCCACTTGGAAATTTACAAAAAACTAGCAAAACCTCCCCTTCCCCTTCAGGTTGACAGCTAATCAGGAAGTCAGTGCCTGTGCAAACTATTCAGAGATGAATGGCAGCGGCAGTACCATGTAACAGATCTCAGTTGTGATGGAAATGAGTAAAAAATTTTATAGCCTTAAATTCATCTATTAGGTAAGAAATGTTAAAAGTAAACTGAGCTGGGGACTTTCCTGGGGGTCCAGTGGCTAAGACATCATGCTCCCCATGCAGGGGGCCCAGGTTTCATCCCTGGGAAATAGATCCCACATGCTGCAGTGAAGATCAAAGATTCGGCATGCCGCACTTAAGACCTAGCACAGCCAAGTAAATCCATACTAAAGAAAAACCATAAACCAAGCCTTCGAACTTAATATGCTTGATCTTTATCAAGACCATTTTTTGTTCTTGTTCCTTTCACCTATCACTGTGCTGAGTCATTTTGAAAAAATAAGGATAACCCATAACATACAGCACTGTTAGGACCCCAGGGAGTTGTTGGGGGGCAGAAGAGGGGCCCCCTGGATCCCGAGGAGCCACATAGATAAGGTTGCCTAATGATGTGCAGAATGCCTGGTTACGTTTGATTTTCAGATATCTGACCTACTGATGCTAAAACTTACTCATCGTTTATTCATTAATCTGAGATTCACATCTAACCAAGTGCCTTCTATTTTCATTTGCCAAACCTGGCACCCCCCTGCCTGAAGGAAGGAGGGGAAGGGGCTCTAGTTTTCAGGGGAGGGGTGTCATAAGGGAGTGAAGGAGACCCTCGGTGGGGTGAGTGGACAGCCCATTGGGGCGGACCAGAAGCAGGGAGACCTTTCTGGTTTCTGCAGTAAAGAGAGGCTGCACACCCTGGTGACATGCTTCCCAGGCAATGGGGAGAGGGAAGATTCTGGGTTCACAAGAATAGTCCAATCCAGGACTCCTGGGCACCTGGACCCTGGGAAAAGCCTGTGTGGGCCCAAGTACTGAGGCTGGGGCTCTTGGGGGAGAAACCTCTGGTGACGATGGGGGCAGGGATTTGGAGCACAGTGTGGAGGCAGGGATCCAGGTGGGCACATCCTCATGGCCCCCGAGAGAGTCCAAGTGGGGCTGTCTAAAGCATGGACCCCAGGGCAGGGGCTCCTTCTGACCAGATGCCTACAGAGACTGAGCTTGGGATGATATCAAGCCAGACTGGCCCAGTAGAAATTTATTTTTTTTAATGTATATTTAAATATATATGGCTTTGATATGAAGCCTTTTTAAAGTCTTTATCCAATCTGTTGCAACACTGCTTCTGTTTTGTGTTTTGTTTTTTCTTGGCCACGAGCACGTGGGATCTTAGCTTCCCAACCAGAGATGGAGCCCACACCCCCTGGGATGGAGCCCACACCCCCTGCATTGGAAGGCAAAGTCTTAACCACTGCACCACCAGGGAAGTCCCCCAAATGAAATTTCTGCCCCATGTGAATACACAAAAGTGATATTTACAGAACAGCCATTCTGAGGAAAGGAAAAAAAACCTGAGTCAGTGAACTCCAGCCGTCTTGGATCACACATCTAGGGCATTCGCTAGCTGACATTCTCAGGTCTCTTCCTGATTTCCCCTGTGTTCTGATCTCACGTTCGCCAAGGTGCAGACCTGACTCAGACCAAGTGGCGGGGAGACGTGTGAACAACTCTCTTTCCAGCGTTAAGTGTTTTCCATCGCAACAAAAGTGCTAATCAATATTCTTGAGAGATCCTTGTACTGCAAGAAGCCTGAGAGAAAGACTGCCGGCAATCTCAGTGCTCAGTGCGGGGCATCCTCAAAGGCTCGAGAGGCCAATGTTGTCAGGGACCCCTGCAGGCAAGTGGCTTGTGATCCTCATCAGCTCTGAAGCATCACCTGGGGCCTCTTCTCTCTTCTCTTCTTCACACTCTCAGAGAACGCGTGTTCAAGTTTCCCGGAGTCCTCGGGCCCCTCTGATCACTGCCTCTGAATACTGACACAATTTTAGTGCGATGATAGATGGTGTGTGTGTGTTGTTGTTTAGTTGCTAAGTTGTGTTTGACTCTTTGAGACCCCATGGACTGGAGCCAGGCTCCGCTGTCCATAGGATTTCCCAGGCAAGAATACTAGAGTGGATTGCCATTTCCTTCTCCAGGGAATCTTCACAGCTCAGGGATTGAACCCTGCATTGGCAGGCAGATTCTTTCACCATGGAGCCACCTGGGAAGCCCCCAATACAATTTTAGTATGCACACCAGTGGGGTGAAGCAATCACTCAATAACCCCCTTGAGTATGGAACAGTAAAATAGGTACGTTTACTTTGGAATTAATTCTATTTCATTTGCCTTCATGATTCAGTCTTGAATAATATAATCAAGTTAGCTGACATTACTTAAGCAAACTTGAGTTATGTGAGTAATTGGGAAAGAGCCAATTATTCGATGGAAAAAAGCCAAGCTGGGATTCTCTTTTTTTTTTTTCCTCCTGGGTAAAGAATAGTCGTCTAGAAGTTGCTGACTCATTCATGTTGTTGTTGTAGTAGTCGTTCAGTCACGAAGTCGTGTCTGACTCTTCAAGACCCTTGGCCTCCACTATCTCCTGGAGTTTGCTCAAACTCATGTCCTTTGAGTCGGTGACACCATCCAACCACAGTTGAATATTAATCATACGCTGAAGAGTTTTATGTTCTCTGGATAGTTTGGGGATTTGTTAAGACCATGAAGCAGCGAGAGATGTTCATATTCCTTTTCTAAAACAAAGAATGCTCTCAGGGAATCTCCCTGGCTGTCCAGTGGCTAAGACTTCACCTTCCAATGCAGGGGGTGCGGGTTTGATGTCTGTTCTGGGAGCTAAGCTCCCACATGCTTTGCTGCCAAAAAGCCAAAACATAAAACAGTAGCAGTACTGTGAAAGTGAAGTTGCTCAGTCATGTCCGACTCTTTGAGACCCCATGGACTCTAACCTACCAGGCTCCTCTGTCTATGGGATTCTCCAGGCAAGAATACTGGAGTGGGTTGCGATTTTCTTCTCCAGGGGATCTTCCCAACCCAGGGATTGAAGCCGGGTCTCCTGCATTGCAGGCAAATGCTTTACCCTCTGAGCCACCAGGGAAGGCCAGAAATACTGTAACAAATTCAATGAAGACTTTAAAAATGGTCCTTGTCAAAAAGAATGTATCCTCATACTGAAGAACAATTTGCTTTATTATTTACTTTTTACTAGAAATAGTGTTGCTATTTTCTTTATTAGAGTTGATACATCCACCTATTATTGAAGCATAATTTTCCTTCAATATTGTGTTCTAGGTGCATAACAGTGATTGATATTTCTTTACATTACAAAATGATCACTAGGCTAAGTCTAGTTACCATCTGTCACCATACACATCTTTTAAAAATATTATTGGCTGTATTTCCCATGTTGTCCATTTCATTCCCCATGACTTATTTATTTTGTAACTGGAAGTTTGTACTCTCAATTGCCCTCACCTATTTCTAGAGTAGATACATTTTAGAACAAAACTAAAGAAAACCACCCAGATCCATTTTATTAGCATGGCAGTCAAATGCCAGTTATTCTACCTAAGGAAATAAGAGCTGTTGAGCATTGAGAACTTGACCGTTCTATGTCACATGGCTAGAGTGGTCAAAAATGAAGTCCTTGGTTATTTTGGATCAAGCAAGTTAAAAATCAAATCATTTCACTTGGAAAAATGAAGTGATGCGGCTTTAAATGCATGGATAGCCCCCTCTAGTGGTCAAAGGGGGTGGGTCAGGGCTTTATACCGGTTCTTTGTTATTATCCATCTGGGTTCCCTACCTCCCTGCATGCGTGCATGCTAAGTTGCTTTCATCGCGTATGACTCTTTGGGACCCTATGGACTTGTAGCCCACCAGGCTCCTCTGTCCATGGGTTTCTCCAGGCAAGCATCCCTACCTCCCTGCTGCTGCTGCTACTGCTAAGTCTCTTCAGTCGTGTCCGACTCTGTGCGACCCCATAGACGGCAGCCCACCGGGCTCCCCCGTCCCTGGGATTCTCTAGGCAAGAACACTGGAGTGGGTTGCCATTTCCTTCTCCAGTGCATGAAAGTGAAAAGTGAAAGTGAAGTCGCTCAGTCGTGTCCAACTCCTAGCGACCCCATGGACTGCAGCCTGCCAAGCTCCTCCTTCCATGGGATTTGCCAGGCAAGAGTACTGGAGTGCGGTGCCATTGCCTTTTCCACCCTACCTCCCTACAACTTTCTAAACATTTTTTTTCCCTCTTGGAGAGGGGGAATGCAAAAACTTCCATTCTACACTTGTTCTCTGGATTACTTTAAGAATATTTTTGTTGTCTGTAAAGCATCTTTCTGGGTCCACCGACCCCAAATGCTGTGAAAGCAACTACTGTGAATGTTACAAAGCTTCACAATCCCAAGTTTTTGCCCATTCTCTGTTCAATTTATTCCTTTCTAATCTAAGTTAAATGTTGCCTCTCATGCCCGTTTGTTTCATATGTTTAAGTTCTTTGTTAATTCTGTGTTATTAATTATATCTAGGCTAGTCCTCCAATGATCACTCATTTAAAAGATAAAAGATACAATTAATTGGGCTTCACTGGTGGTTCAGTGGTAAATAATCTGCCTGCCAGTGCAGGAGACATGGGTTCGATCCCTGGTCCGAGAAGATCCCACATGCCGAGGAGTAACTAAGCTTGTGCACCACGCTATTAAGCCTGTCCTCCACAACCCGGGGGCTGCAACTACTGAGACTGTGTGCTACGCCTACGGAAGCCCGAGCACCTAGAGCCTGTGTCCGAAACAAGAGAAGCCACCGCAGTGAGGAGCCCTTACTTTGAAGCTAGAGAGTGGCTCTTGCTCTCTGCAACTAGAGAAGACTCGTGCAGCAACAAAGACCCACACAGCCAAAAGTAAATTTTAAAAATTATTTAAAGATACAATTAATAATGCTAAGAAGACTTTGTGGTCTTGTTTTGTGAGAGGTGCATGCGAAGTCACTTCAGTCGTGTCCGACTCTTTGCCACCTCATGGGCTGTAGCCCACCAGGCTCTTCTGTCCATGGGATTCTCCCGGCAAGAATACTGTAGTGGGTTGCCATACCCTCCTCCAGGGGATCTTCTGGACCCGGGGATCAAATCCATGTCTCTTACATTTCTTGCACTGGCAGGCAGGTTCTTTTCCACTAGTGCCACCACGGGTAGTATTATGTAAAAAACAGAAGCAGGATGTGATTTCATCAGGCAATGTCTTTGGGATAATATAAAATGAAAATTAAGAGTCTAGCTTATAAATCATTGAGTTACAAACCATTACTTCACTTGTGCTGTGGCTTGAAAAAGCAGATTTCCTTCCAAGAGCACAGACCATTGCCTGTAAATCATACCACGGATGATAATGTTTTTAAAAAAGACTCTTTACTGCTTGGTGAAGCGTGCCAAGTGTTTCTGATAAGAAAGCCTATTGATGAAGCAATTCTTTTTGGCTCTCCATATCCCAAGCATGTGTGTCAGCAGATTAACATTATCTTCCCTTTTCATTTTCCTGCGGGACTCATCAATGACCACTATCTGACTAAAGAAAGTTCCGCTAAACATGTAAGAGTGCTCAAAAGATGGTTGAACGGCACAGCAGCCCAGTAGGGCGTATTTTAGCTTAGAGACCATAAAAGCTTATGCGCTTATGGGTGGTTAAAAGATATTCGTTCTTTTCTCCCTCTCCAGGCAACAATATGGGGAACCTATAAACCACCTTTATTATTTTTTTATAGCTACCCCTGGCACTTTCAGACCCTCATTAACTCCATCTTCTACTGTATTATATTATATATATGTTAAAATATTATACATATTTTAATTTTGGCTGCATTGGGTCTTCATTGCAGTGACCAGATTTAGTTGCTCCACAGCATGTGGGACCTTGGTTCCCCAACCAGGAATCAAACCTGCGTCTCCTGCTCTGGAAGGTGGATTCTTAACCACTGGATGACCAGGGAAGTTCCTATAAAGCCACCTTTGTAGTTGATGGTGGGCTGCCATCAATGGGGTCGCAGAGTCGGACATGACTGAAGTGACTTAGCAGCAGTAGCAGTAGTTAATAGAAGGTGACATCTCCGTCTTAAGATACTTATCATTGTCATGGTTATAGTAATTCAAAGGGAAAAAGATTTTCTGTCTCCGTGGTATGCACAGGACACTGGAAAGGGTGGTGGGTGACTTGCAAAACGCAGGGGGCAAAGCTAACCAAGAAACCCAGTCTCCTGGAATCACCATTGGATCATACAATCCCACTTCTGGGTACAGACCCGAAAGATTTGAAAGTAGGGACGCCAAGAGATATTTGTCTGCTTGTGTTCATAGAAGCAGAGTGATTCATACTTGCCAAAAGGTGGAAACAACTCAAGCGTCCATTGATGGATGAACAAATAAGCGCCATGGGGTCTATCCGCACAATGGGATGGTGCTCAGCCTTAAATAGGAAGGAAATTCCTACACATGCTGTGAATACAACATGATTGAGTTTGAGGACATTATGCTGAGTATCATACTAATATTGTATGATTCCACTTATATGAGGTGCCTAAAGTGGTCAGATTTATAGACAGAAAGTAGACGAGTGGCTGCCAGGGACTGGAGGAGGAGGAATGGGGAGTTAGTGTTTACTGGGGACAAAATTTGTTTTGGGGAAGATGAAAAAGTTGTGGTGACAGATGGTGGGGATGGTTGCATAACATATGAGTATATCTGATGCCGCTGAACCGTATACTTAAAAATGGCTAAAATGGGGACTTTCCTGGCTGTCCAGGGATTAAGACTCAATGCTTCCAGTGCAGGGGTGCAAGTACGGTCTCTGGTCAGGGAACTAAGATCCCATGTGCCGTGTGGTGAGGGCAAGAAAAAGAAGACCAAAATGATAAATGTTATATATATCTCAACACAGTGAAAACAGAGATCCCAAAAAGGGAATGGCATTTTGGAGAAATATTCAGAATGCAGAGTCAGGAAAAAAAATCATAGTGGAAGCAGATTTTGAAGGACTTTTCCTGGCTTTGATTTTGGTCCCGTATTTCTAGCTGTGTGATTGTGAGCCAGTTGCTTGACCTCTCTGTGCCTCAGAGTCCTCATCTATAAGACAGGAATAAGATTTGTACCTATGGCAACTGGCTCTTGTAAAGCTGAAAGGAGGTGAATACAGAACCTTGCAGAGGGAGCATACAGTAAATACTGGCCATCATTGCTGTGATTAGAGTTTAACCTGGCCAAGGACTCTCCTCTAATAAATAGCAGCACCTCCTGCAAAAGGCATGTCAGCCAGTCTTCTCCACCGTTAGGGTGTACCTGTCACACATCATGTTATCTGTTGGACTGGATTGAAAGCAGAGTGCTACCATCTTTGGAAGGAAATCACTGCAGCTTAAAGATGATCAAAAAATGTATTTAAGAAATTTGAAGGTGTCATGACACTGTCAATACTGGACTCTTCCTATAAGTGAAATCAAAGAATGGATCTATATGATTTTCAAATAAAATAAATGTACACTTAAAAAACCCACCACCAACAGGTATCCTGTTTGGCAAACTGGTGCTCTATCAATCAAGGAATTTCCTCCTTCATCTGGATAACCTGCTGCTTGAGGCAGCTCAAGTAGGTGAACTTGAGTGTCTCCCTGAGTGAAAGGCACCTTGCTGAGGCTGAAAATACAGAGGATGATATCAGACACACTCTTTAGTTATTTATTTAGCCTAGTTGGAGAGAAAGGCTTCCAGGGGGACATCCCTGGCAGTCCAGTGGTTAAGTCTTCACCTTCCAATGCAGGAGTTATGGGTTTGATCCCTTGTTGGGGAGCTAAGATTCCCACATGCCTCTCTGCTAAAACAAAACAAAACAAAACCAATATCGTAACCAATTCAATAAAGACTTTTAAAATGGTCCACATTAAAAAAAATCTTAAAAAAAGATTTTCAAACAAATCATCATAACATAGGGTCAGAGAATACTCATGGAAGTCTGATTAAGGCACAGTGTGAGTGTAGAGGTGAGCATGAATAGCCTTATATTCATGATCTAATGAATAGGTCCACAACTGCAAGAAAGACTTCCTCCAGGAGTCTTTTAAGGGATGTGTAGGAGTTTGACAGGGATGATGAGAAAGTGCACTTTAAGCAGAGGAGACGGTATACCCCAGTGGTTCTTAAAAGTCACTGTGCTTCAGAAATCACCTGGAGGGCTCACAAAAAGCCCCACGCCAAATTTCTGATCCAGTGGGTATAGAAGGCACCTAAGAATTTTTGTCTCTATCAAGTTCCCAGGGGATGCTGGTGCTGATGCTGTTGCCCTGGCGACCACACTTCGCGAGCTGCTGAGTGACACGAAGACCTGGAGCATGAGTGACGACATGTGTTTGGGAAACTGTAAGTAAGACCATATTACTGGAACTTGAAACATCTAAGGGATGTGGTTAGAGAGCTTGGGAAAGGTCTTAAGTTCCAGGGAGGGGTGGGCAAGGGCGATAAACACACAGTTGTATGCTCTAGCTACTGCAGACACACTGTGGTATAGTATTGGATCCTGGCAACAACTCAGGAAGCAGGGGGCATCACATTCATTTTACAGACGAGGTCATTGAGGAGCACAAGGCTAACTGATTGGAGAGAGAGGTGTAGGAGGCAGAGGACCCTGGACTTGGAGGCTCATGAGATGTGGATGAGCAGTCTCTCGGTCTTGACTCTGGAGGTAGATACAAGGTGATGCCAGCAACCAAGACAAGAAGTGTGGGGAAGGGGCACATTTGCAAATATTCTGCCCAGAATTAATGGGAGCAGGTAAATGTCCTCCTTCCCACACTTACCTGTCCCGTCCCCTTTCATTAGGCTTCCCTGGTGGCTCAGACGGTAAAGCGTCCTGCTTACAATGCAGGAGACCTGGGTCAGGAAGATCCTCTGGAGAAGGCAATGGCAACCCACTCCAGTACTCTTGCCTGGAAAATCCCACGGACAGAGGAGCATGGTAGGCTATAGTCCACGGGGTCACAAAGAGTCGACATGACTGAGCGACTTCACTTCCCCTTTCATTACATGCTTTCTGGTTAATTTTGTCTTTAATCTTCTCATTCACTCATTCTCTTTATATTTCCCTTCTTCTTATGCGATGCTCATCACCAGGTTACACCTTATTAACAAATTTTCTCCATCCTCATATAGAACTAATTTTTTAAACAAAAAACATAAAGATGCAACTGGACAGGGAGAAAGGGACAGAACTTTTGCTCGATGTTCAAGTCGAAGCACCTTGAGAGAGCATGTCTTCTTTTCATTATGAAAAACTTTAGAGAGGGAAAACAGAATATTGACACCCCTACGTCCATTACATGGATGTAAAAAATATTAACAGTTTGCAATTTTACCTTCATTTCCCTTTCGAGAGCATTTTAACGTGTTTGAGACTTCACCTATGAATACTTGAATATTTGTCTTTGAAAATAAGGACATTTTACTATGAACCACAGAAGCACCATCACTCATAAAAGATGAGCAGAATTTATTCAGTCATCTAATGCCCAGCCTCTATTCAAATATCCCCTCAAGATTTTATCATGAATTTTTTTCAAACGTGGAAACAATTTTAGTGACCATCCATATACATATCCAACACCGCTAGTTTTTGTAATTAACATCTTGCTCTTTGCTTTGTCATGTACCTATCCACCTGTGCGTCCATTCATCCCTCTTAGTTTTTCAAAGCATTTCAAAGCAATGTGCAGATCTCAGCATTCTCCTTCCCCAAAACACTTCAGCATGGGCATCACGGATTGGCATTCAGTAATTTTGTTGTTGTTGTTTTTCCTGGTGGGGTAAAATTTACCTGTATAATGACACACCTGTTTTAAGTGTAATATTTGATGAGTTAAGACAAATGCGTACATCTGAGTAACCCAAATCCCTATCAAGTTACACATTATCATCACCCCAGAAAGTGCCCCCAGACCCCTTTTGCAAGCCCAACCCCCAACCACAGGCTACCCCTGTTCCAATTTTTCCTACCATCACCTCTTCCAGAACTTCATTTAAATAGAAGCATACAATGTGTTCTGTTGATTGTGAGGTTTCTCTAACGCAGGACAATGTTTAATACTCACCCACATTGTGTGCGTCACAATAACTTCTTTTGCCTTGCTGCGTATTATCCCGTTTTTGGTTGGTGGACAATTGGTCAGTTTCCTTTTTTTCCATTGCTAATGAATAAAGCTGCAATGAACATTTGTGTACAGGGTTTCTTGCTGTACAAATGACTGCTGGTTTATTTTAACCACAGTCCAATCAAGGACCGCACGTTGTATCAGTCTGTTTTCATTTTCAGGGGGAGGGATCAAATTCCCTGATGTATCCACAGCTCCTGTTACCTGGTTGGCATGAGGAGAAGCTAAATCCTCTGAGTGAGCTACTGAGTCACCTATGTGTCGACCTTAGCTTTCTGACTGTAATGGTTTCTTGTGCCCCTTGCCTGTGGTCAGGAGGGAAAAAACCTCCAGGTAAGAGATCTCAGAACTCCGTAATCGAAACTCTTTTCTGTGATGTACTGTCAGCTTGCGGCCACAGGAGGGCGCTTGCTCACTTTGAATGATTTAAATTCATCAGACCCAGCAACCAGGGCTAAAATGTTCTTCCAGAAAACAAATCTTTTAAGATATTTCCCTCCGTGTTTTCAGATCTGTTGAATTCAATAGTGACGTCTGTTCAGTTGCTCAATGAGTATTTACTGGATACCCACCATGTCTGATCCATTGAGCTGGCACCGTGGGTGGCAAAGAAATGAAACATTTTCCTGGCTGGTGGCTCTCCCACCTGCCGCAGGAAGATAAGGCAGCCACAGAACATCTCAGTGTGAACTTGACGTCAGGAGCGTCAAGCTGAGACACGCAGGCGGGTGTGAGCTGGCACTGGGCTCGTCCCATGCAGTCATGATGTCAAGAGCAATGGTGGAGGGCCCGGAAGGTTCTGGAACACTGGACATGTTTAGGAAGGTTGGAAAGGATTGGGTGGCCCAGAGCTACGAGGTTTGGAAGGCTATTCCGAATGCCACCGGGGAATTGAGTGATGGGTGGTGGTAGATTGGAGAAGGGGGGCGGGGCAATGGGGAAAATTGGGCAGAGGATTGGTTGGTCCAGTTGGAAGTGATGGCACCTGTGTTAATGTTGACATAGGGAGAATGGCTGAGAATAACCTCCGAATTCTGTAGGCATGAACAAGACCACGGGGAAGAGTAGAGAAAGAAGGTATGTTCTGGCATGCTCTCTTTTTTTTTTTTTCAAATTATTTATTTGGCTGTGTTAGGATCTTCTGTTGGGGTGAGAGGGCTTAGTTGCCCCGGACAAGCAGGTTCTGAGTTCCCTGACCAGGGTTCGAACTCCCGTCGCCTGCATTGGAAGACAGATTCTTAGCTATTGGACCACCAGGGAAGTCCCAGAGCACTCTTGTTTTGAATATTGGTTTGTAAAATATGGGGTTTTAATATATTGCATTATATTAATAACATTCTTTAATATATGGATTTTTAATATATTACATTATATTAATAACACTTTTTCACCGAGATGGTTTCAAGCGGTGAGATATTTTTTGCCCCCCCCCCCTTTTTTTTAAGTTACTCTGAGGAGTTCCCTGGTGGTGTAGTGGTGAGGAGCCCCCTGGTGGTGTAGTGGTGAGGAGCCCCCTGGTGGTGTAGTGGTGAGGAGCCCCCTGGTGGTGTAGTGGTGAGGAGCCCCCTGGTGGTGCAGTGGTGAGGAGCCCCCTGGTGGTGCAGTGGTGAGGAGCCCCCTGGTGGTGTCGTGGTGAGGAGCCCCCTGGTGGTGTCGTGGTGAGGAGCCCCCTGGTGGTGTCGTGGTGAGGAGCCCCCTGGTGGTGTAGTGGTGAGGAGCCCCCTGGTGGTGTAGTGGTGAGGAGCCCCCTGGTGGTCTAGTGGTGAGGAGCCCCCTGGTGGTCTAGTGGTGAGGAGCCCCCTGGTGGTGTAGTGGTGAGGAGCCCCCTGGTGGTGTAGTGGTGAGCAGCCCCCTGGTGGTGTCGTGGTGAGGAGCCCCCTGGTGGTGTATGGTGGTGTAGTGGTGAGGAGCCCCCTGGTGGTGCAGTGGTGAGGAGCCCCCTGGTGGTGCAGTGGTGAGGAGCCCCCTGGTGGTGCAGTGGTGAGGAGCCCCCTGGTGGTGTCGTGGTTTAGGATCTGGAGCTCTCACTGCCATGTTCCAGATCAAGGAACTAAGATCCTGCAAGCCATGCAGTGCAGGCCAAAAGAAAACTTATTCTGACCCTTGTTCTAATGGTGATACAGAAGGCTTTATTTAGGACGGTAGGTGTCAGGACTCAGGATGCAGGAGAGATCAGGCTCAACTCTGAATACAGCAAAGACAGCTGGGGATTTATAATCAATCGTTGGGTAGATTGGTGGATGGACAGTTACCAAGAGGACACATTGAGGGTAGGGAATCTTGCTAAACTGACTTGGCAGGATTCTTGCTGAAGACAGGACAAATGATCAGATATCAAGGGTAGGGGGCCCTTTCTAAAAGGACTTAGTCACAGCCGGACCAGCTGATGGAAGTCAGCGCCCAAGGAGGAGGCCTGGGGAGAAGAGAGCTCAGAGGAGCCAGACTTGGGTTTGGACAAGGAGAGACTTGGTGTCCTGTCTCAGGCATTAATGGATTTCTCATGAATGCAAATTTCAATATGCAAATTGGGAAGTATTTCTAAAGCAGAAAGCCTAAATATATATCATTTAAAGTGGGAGGTACTCATATTATTTAAATAGGAGCATGA
Organism: Budorcas taxicolor; assembly: GCF_023091745.1. NCBI lineage: Eukaryota > Metazoa > Chordata > Mammalia > Artiodactyla > Bovidae > Budorcas > Budorcas taxicolor. The sequence goes on along the minus strand of NC_068926.1, from coordinate 51,778,733 downwards.
TCATGGTGAACTGGAAAAATGCGTGTATCTAAAGCAAGATGAAAGCTGAAATCATTTTCATGCAAATATCGAGATTTTTTTTGACATTCTAAGTCAGTAGGAGAAGTCTGTTTGATTTACAAAAGTAAATGAAGCGTCAGATAAAGAAAGGATTTGTGATCTTTTGTTCATACTTTAGAAAAAGATGGTGTTAGTGAGTTAAAATAGATGCATAGAATAAAGGAAAACAGAAAATGCTTTTGGTCCATTGAAATAAAGGTCATGACTAGATCCCCTGTCAATAGGCTAATTTGTACACACACACGGATTTGCATAAATATCCATCCTTCCTCCTACACACTTTACTAAGTTTAAGGTACAAAGGTTTCCCTAACAATTCATATATATATTTTTTCCCCTCATTCTCCCTTAAACTCCCCTTTTCATCACCAAGGGGCAGCTAGACGCATGGGTTCTGCAGTTGAGTGTAGCACCACCATCTCACCCTGTCCATGTGGCTTTAGTTTGCCCGACTATGTAATGGGGTAATAACACTGCAACCTCTCAGGAGAGGGGCGGGGCTGCCACAGTTCCTGGCTTCCACCCAGGCACGATCCTTGTATCTGGTTGAGAAGGTCTTGGACCCAAGTTTAATGTAAGGTGGAAGCTCAGCCAATTCTCTCTGCTTTGTGAATTAAAAGGGAAAGCACTTTTCCAACTTGCCCGTGGAGTTTGATGCTTCCCTAAACTTCTCGTGTTACGTGGTTAAGGTTGAGTTAGCAACTTGCACTTGATCCAAGAAACTTCAGTAGACCCTGTTTAATGCTTCTTTTTTTTAATGGAATCATCCAACCTTAAAACTCCATTTCTCTCTTATATATAAGTTTCTGTCCATGGGATTTCCCAGGCAAGAATACTGGAGTGGGTTGCCATGCCCACCTCTAGGAGATCTTCCCGACTTGGGGATCAAACCCATGTCCCTTGTGTCTCCTGCATTGCACATGGATTTTTTACCACTGAGCCACCAGGGAAGCCCCATATATAAGCCCACGGATATTAAAAATAGAGCAAGGTGTATACACCTAGGATACAAGTTCCTTCTTCAACACAGCACTTGCAGAGATCAGATGAACTCAGGAAGAGGCTGGGAACTTGGCCCCAGAGCCCAGAGTCGGAAGTGATCAGTTATGGTTTGTTTCTCTGCTATGCCCACTGAGCACCCCAGGGAGCTGGCCCCAGGTGGGTGTGCAGTAGGGCAGAATGACCTACCCTCTGGAAAGTATCCTCACCTGTGGACTGGTTTATCAGGGGGATTGAAACTCTGAGAGAATGAAAAAGGAAAATGGATGAAACCAACCAGATTTTGTTTGCTCCTGGTGGGGCAGGAAAAAGAAATAATAACCAAAAGTTTGTACTGTTTTTTAAAAATTTTTTTCAAAGAATTTTTTTGATGTGGACCATTTTATTTTTAAAGCTTTTTAATTCTGTGTTGGCATATAGCTGATTAACAATGTTATGATAGTTTCAGATGGACAACAAGGGCGCTCAGCCATCGATACACATGTGGACCATTTTTGAAGTCTTTATTGAATTTGTTACACTATTGCTTCTGTTTTATATTTTGGTTTTCTGGCCATGAGGCACGTGGGATCTTAGCTCCCCAAGCAGGGATTGAACCCACACCCCCTGCATTGGAAGGTGAAATGCCACTGGACCACCAGGGAAGTCCCAAAAGCTTGCGTCATCTTACCTGGGCGGGCAGTCCTCTGACACTGGCTGTGTGTCTCACCTTCAGGGTTCAAGGTCCCAAGCAGGGGTATCTGTTTAAGTGTCTGCTGTATTTCCAATAAGGTCACACTCACAGATTCACAGTGGACATGAGTTTAGGGGGGCACTGTTCACCCCAGCACATTACCCAGGTGGTCATACCGTGGCCACGTGCCTGTACCTGGGCTACCAGGGAGCAGGAATATAGGTACCTCTACATTTGTTAACACAAGTGAGCTGCCTCGAAGCAAGACCCACACGATGGGGGTTCCCTCCAAAAAGAGGGATGTCTGGAAGCTTGACAGTCAAAAAGGGGAGGCTTTTCCCAACCATATGACCTGATGGCAGTAATGAGCACAGCGGCTCCATCAGCATAAACCTGAAGTTGGCACCATCGCTCATTCTTGTCTTCTGCTTCTACTTCCGTTATCTCCTCTCTCTCGCTCTAGATTATTTATTGGCTTCACTGGGGTCTTCACTGAGAAGCGTGAGGGCTTTCTCTAGTTGCATCAAGCAGGGGGGCTGCTCTTCCTTGCCGTGTGTGGGCCTCTCATTGTGGTGGTTCTCTTGTTGTGGACAGCCGGCTCTAGGGCATGGGCTCAGCAGCTGTGGGGCATGGACTTAGTTACTCCGAAGTATGTGGGATCTTCCCAGAGCAGGGATCGAACCTGTGTCCCTCGAATTGCAAGGTGGATTCTTAACCACTGGACCATCAGGGAAGCCCTTGTTATCTTTTCAATCATCAGTGAATACAGAGTGAATGTACAATTGATGGATTCAAACTGAGTTGGGTCTTTCCCTATTTTCGGGCACTCAAGACAACCCAGATGAGTGTCACTTCTCTGGTGGGGACTCTACAGTTGTCTGATGGATATGTTCTGTCTTTTCCCTCATCGGGGACCAAGGACACTGCTCACAGAAACACTGATCTCCATGATGATGAACTCAGGAGACAGCCCTGAGTATCAGCTCGCAGGCATTTCTTCATTCTGGGCCCATAAATTGGCAGGGGTTTCCCAAGTCCCTGAGTGTGACTGATGGATCTGCTAAGATACCGGTTCCCTTTCCTTAGCACATCCTAAATTCTCAAAGAGCTGAGACCATCTAAGTCAAGGACAAGTCAGGACTGCCCTCTGCCTGCCTTACTGACCTCTGCCCCACACACTGTGCCGCTGTTCAGAGGAGTAACACTGGTAGGACTTTCCTGGTGGTCCAGGAGTCAAAAGTCCACCTTGCACTCTGAAGGACACTGGCTTGGTCCCCGGTCCGGGAAGACTCCACATGCCTCGGGATGTGGGATCTGAGTTCCCTGACGGGAACTAAGCCAATGTGCCCAGACCACTGGGCTCACACGGGCCCTAGAGCCTGTGCTCCACAGCAAGAGAAGCCACTGCAATGCGAGGCCCTCTCATCGCAATGAGAGAAAGCCCACGCACAGCAACCAGGGCCCAGCACACCCCCCAAAATAAAAGAAGTAAATCAGTAAATCTTAGCAAACCATAAAGTAAAAAAGGAAGAGGAATACCTGCAGCCCCCTGTACCCTGAGCAGTAATCATGGCAGGTGCTCATCTGCTGCAGCACCGCTGTGCGTCACGAACAAGGTCCCTGACACGAAGAGTGAAAAGCCTACCAGCACCCCAGTCAACTTCTCTCCAAACTCGTAGCCAGGCTCCCAAGGGATCCAGGAGGCAGCCCAGATACCTCATTGAGAGGTCACCCCCAACTTCATCATTCTGCCACTGGCCACTGTCATCTTGATATGCCACAGGCATGAGGGCCAACTTAAAGGCTTCATCTTCCAGTGGATGTGCGTTTTGTTCTTTGCATCATTAGGCTGAAGAATGCGATAAGACAGAAAGATAAGATGCTTCCATATATTGCATTACTGGAGGCCAGGGTTTCTTGGCCTCAGCGCTATTGACATTTGGGACGCGTCATTCTTTGCTGTGGGGCCTTGGTCCCTGCAGGATGTTGAGTGGCATCCCTGACCTCCACCCACTAGAGGCCCAAAGCATCCTCCCAGTTGTGACAATCAAAAAGGTCTCCAGACACTGCCGTACTTCCCCTGCAGGGAGGAGGGCCGGCAGAACGTCCCTGGTTGAGAACTGCTGCTCTGGGCTGTGATTAGGATTCAGTCCTAAAAATAGGAGAGGACAGAGTATACGTGTGCATCCAGCATTTGGAAAACTTCAGTGCTTATTTGCACAAGTCATGATTTCTCTCCCTCTTCGCTCCCAGCTCCTTATCAAGGGACAAGAGAGGCTGATCAAATCCATGACCAAGTTGCTGTGGATGACAGCCCTGCCCAGAAACAAAGGAACCAGATGTTCTAAAACACAAGAGAAGGAAAAAAAAAAAAAAAAAGAGCAGCTCTCCACGTTATTTAATTCATATTTTTATTGGAGATGCCTCAGCTCCTCCATGAAACTTAAGTATTAGGGGAAGAGCAGAATTAATTCAAGCAACATTTGAAGGCAGGTTCTGCTGCAGGTTCTTTGAAAAGATGAATGAACGAAGGGAGACAAAAATCTGCTCTTGGAGGGGCTTGTCCCCCAGCCGTGATGAGCACGGTGTTATGTCTGATATTGTAAAATTACTATTCAGCTCTCCTCCCAAGCTCTTACATCCGCCTTCTCTTTTATCTCCTTTCCTTGGGTGCACATTCTAAGTTTGCAAAGAGCAGAGAGCACATAAGGAGAACACAGCTTTGTGCCTGTCAAACACCTGGGGAGTGCCCTGGCGGCTCCTTGGTCCTGGGAGCATCCGCCGCTGATGAGTAGTGGGCACTGTGCTTCTCTATAACCACCGGAACCGGAAGTTGTGTCTGGGCTTCACTTAGAGGCTGAATGCGTGACCTTTCCCATGCCCTCCTGGAATGGATCTTGCATTGGGGATTTTTTTCAACACATGGGCAAAGGAAAAAATCGTGGAGGCAGATTAGAGATAGTTTTGCCAAGTATCAGTTTCTCCACTTTTAGGATCTGAAGGATCTTGTCTCCCGGGGACTCCTTTACTCCAGGGCTCACAGAAGGACAAGATCAGCATGTAGTGAAGTTTGGCACAGACTTTGTGAGTTTATGTCATAAAGAGCAAAGTGATGGGGTTTCAATGCTGTAGCTCTAATTTTTTTTAATTAATTAATTTATTGTTGGTTGCGCTGGGTCTTTGTTGCTGGACATGGGCTTTTCGGTGAGCCAGGGATACTCTCTGGTTGCAGTGCGAGGTGAGGGCTTCTTATTGCGGTGGCTTCTCTTGTTGCGGAGCACAGCTCCAGGTGCAAGGGCTTCAGCGATCACGGTGCCCGGGCTCAGTAGTTGTGACTTGTGGACTTTGGAGCACAGGTTCAGTAGTTGCGGTACACGGGCTCAGTGGCCCAGCAGCAGGTGGGGTTTTCCCTCATCAGGTACCAAACCCATGTCCCCTGCATTGGCAGGCAGATTTTTAACCACTGGACCAACAGGGAAGTCCATAGATCCAATTTTTAACAAGCAAATGCAAAGAAAAGATGATCCCCCCTTCTGGATTGTGTCCCTTTTCCTGCCCCTGAAGCTCATGGGGTCTGAGAAATAATCAGCAGCTGGACACTCAGGCAGGAGGAGGGAGAGGGCTGTGTGCACAGGGCTGTCTGTTTCCTAGGGTGTCACACGTGCACACGCACGCCTGCATGGCCACTGTGGCAGTCCACACTCAGATCTCCCTCCAAGAAAGATCTTGTCCCGCTGCAGGAGTTGTGATCAGACACACTCCAGCATCTAGTCTCCATCTCTGCTTTTCAGCAGAGGCAGCCCCCAGGCAGTGCCCGAGTGTGGCGGGGGCACAGGGTGGGCCATTTCTGCCCCACATGGGATCCTTCACATGGGCAGTCTTTGCTGTGGAGCTCAGGGCTGGGGGTTGGCTGAGACCTCAGATCTGCCTGCCCGAGTCCTGCTTCCTCTCCTCTTTGTCTCAGGCATCACCCCCAGTGAAGCTCTCATCCTCCTAACTCAGTGTCCACTTCCCAGAGGACCCGCTGCAGTGCTCATGTTGTTGCAGAAAGTGGGGACCCCTTCCAGGGCCTGACAGTGGGCTGTTGTCTAACACTCAGAAATGAACTGTCCAAAGAGACACACGTGCTGACAAAGCAAGAGACTTTATTGGGAAGGGGCGCCCAGGCGGCGAGTAGGAGGGTGGGGGAACCCAGGAGAACTGCTCTGCAATGTGGCTCTCGGTCTTGGGTTTTATAGTGATGGTGATATTTTCTGGGCTGTCTCTGGCCAATCACTCTGACTCAGGGTCCTTCATGGTGGCCCATACATTGCTCAGCCAAGATGGATTCCAACTAGAAGGGTTCTGAGAGGACATGTGGGCTGGCGTCTCCTCTCTCCTTTTGACCTTCCTCGAATTCTAGACAGTGGTAGCTAATTAGTTCCTCATTCCTTACGAGGACCTCCTGTTGCAAGACAACTCACGCAAGTGGCTACTGTCTTATCTGGCCAGGGAAGATTTCCCCTAACAATGTGGTTCCCTCTTAGGAACATGTGATTAACAGTACTTGGACCTCTTGTTGGAGAGGGTGCTGTCCAATGGTTTTGAGGGGAGGGAAGGCATTGAAGGGCTTCCTTGGTAGCTCAGAGGGTAAAGAATCTGCCTGCAGTGTGGGAGACGCAGGTTTGATCCCTGGGTCAGGAAGATCCCCTGGAGAAAGGAATGGCTACCCACTCCAGTATTATTGCCTAGAGAATTACATGGACTGAAGGGCTTGGTGGGCTGCAGTCCATGGGGTTGCAAAGGGTCGGACAGAACTGAGCAGCTAACACAGTCACAGTCAGGGGGTTGAGACCAATCCCTGGCTCAGAAGGGACCTCACTTACTCACCTCCATGTACCAGGAAGAGAGGGAGGTGATGTATTCACTCCTTTCCGGATGAAAAATCAGAGCAAGGAGTTTTCGCTAGCTTGGCATTTTACAGCCCAAGAGGCAGTGAGCTTGCCTCCATATCCATGCTTGGGGAATTTAGTGAGCACAAGAGTAGGCTGGCATGTTTCCAAAAGGGAATTTATTTATTTCTTTTTTTGGTAGATTAGGATCCCCAGAACCTCAGGAGGCAGAGGGGAAAGCCTTTCTTTGTCTGTTTTATTTCCCACTGGCGGCTCCCCCTTTTTGGAGCTGCTGTGAGACTGTAAAAAGCTACTGCAAAGACTTTGTGCTTTTGCAAAAATGTCTGTCCGAAGTGCCAGCTGCCCTGGAAAAAGCCCCTGAATTGCTCTTCCTTTAAAAAATAATCTCTGCTCTTCATCTGTCTAAGAGGTTGATATGAGGCCAGTTAAAGGGGCAGTCACACCAGACTTCCAGTCTCTTCTTTCTCAAATTTTTCCAGTAATGCAGGAATGCAGCCCCTTCATGCTATTTGTGAACCTCTCAGGCTTTACGAGCCCTTGACCTCATCTCCTTTCATCCATGTCAGTGACTGGCCTCCTCTGAAGAACCAGAAGGTTTAGTGAAGTATCATTGCCTGACCCTGGGATGCCAGAGTCGCCCAGAAAACTGGCGAAAAACTGTCCCTAGGGTTAGTCGCACTGACCCCTAACACCATATTGTCACCTAAGACATCCCCCTGCACCTCCCCCATCCAAGTCACCTTCCTAACAGCCATCCTTCTTCCTTCCCTGCTATCCCCAAATCCTGATTTTGTTTTGGTGGCTAGTATCTAGGAGATAAGATGAACCTTGACTGAGATAAGTCAGTAAGTCCATGCTGTTCCCTTTGACAGTGATTGGTCACTGGGGTGGGTGTGTGACCCAGCACTTAGCCAGTGAGACATAAGGAAAATTCTGATGGGAGCTCTAGGGAACGGTTTCCCTTTGGGACACGAGGGGAGAACAGCATTGTTCTCCTAACTTCAGCTTCCTCTGAAGCTCAAATGCATCCCCAGACGAGGCTGAGCCATGTGAAGCTGCTGATTCGACCTGAACGGAAACGACAGCTTTGTGCAGTCTGCTTTCATTGTCATTTTAGTGGCTGAGTTGTGTTCGGCTGTTTGTGACCCCATGGACTGTAGCCCACCAGGCTCCTCTGTCCATGGGATTTTCCAGGCAAGAATACTGGAGCGGGTAACCATTTCCTTCTCTAGGGGGTCTTCCAGACCCAGGGATCGATTCAGCATCTCCTGCACTGGCAGATTCTTTACCACTGAGTCCCTAGGGAAGCCCCGAGCCCCAGTTATAGATTGGAGATTCTGGTGATTCCCCTCCTTGGGTTCGGTTAATTTGTTACAGCAACTAGCAGAACTCAGAAACATTTTAGCTCCTAGATTACCAGTTTATTGCAAAGGACAGAATTCAGGAACAGCCACGTGGAAGAGATTGCATGCAGCAAGGGCTGGGGGTAGGGCAGGGCCCTTGCCCACTCTGGGGCATGCCACTCTCCTGGCGTCTCCACGTGTTCACCACCCTGGGAGCTCTCAGAACCCTGAACTCTGTCCTTTTGGGTTTCTTTGGAGGCTTTGCTGTGTAGGCATGATGGATTAAACTACCGGCTACTGGTGACTGATTCAACTTGTGGCCCCTCTTTCTCTCAGGATGGATGTGGGAGGTGGGTAGGACTGAAAGTTCCAGCCCTCCAATCACATGCTTGGTTCCCCTGGCAACCAGCCGCCACCCTCAGGTGCTTTCCAAAAAGTCACCTTCTTAACATAACAAAAGACATCTTCCTGGCTCTCAACAGTTTAGGAAATTCCACGGGTTTTAGGAGCTCTGTGCCAAGAATGGGGCTGGAGACCAAGTTTGCTTGTGTGGAAAGCTGAATCCCAGTCCTGCACTAACATGATGGACAGCCTTTGGCAAATTATTTCACCTCCCATGGATTCTGGGTTTTTTTTTCCAAGTGAAAAAAATGTTTGCCCTCCGTAAGGCAAGTGCAGAGAAAAAGAGAGCAAGCCAGGCAGTCAGGCAAGGAAAGGGAAATTTATTAGAGGGAAAAGAGAGGGTGACTGGCTCTTAACGAGAACCAGCATCCTCCCTTTCTGATGGTCTCCTTCTTATACTCCACCAATGAAAAATTCTCTGAGGGGATGGTTACATAGCCAGAGGTCTGGAATCTGGTGGTCTCGCAGCTTTGAGAAGATAGGCACCAGTGAGAAAACAGCATGCCATTTGGGCAATTTGGTCAGTCTCACGGGTCACTGTGATTTTATTCTTTGTTTGTGAGGTCGACATAATGAGCCATCTTATCAGTGAGACCCCATGTGGACCCTATCACCCTCCCTTATTGGTGGAGTGGGAGGAGATGAGATGTGCAAACAGTCTGAAAAGGGCATCGTGAAATGCATGTGAGGGCCCCTCAAGTGTCATTTCCCAATATCCGAAGCCCAGAAGGCACCTCACTGCTCCAGCGGTGCCCTTGGTCATGTAAATATTGCCTCAAGCTTAGGGAACAACCTCCCACTCAGAAGTCTGTCTCTCAGGGGCTCTGGTTGGGAGACTTCTCATCAGTTAGATTCTGCAGTCCTGTGTTTTAGTTGAAAATCCTTAATGGAAGGTCTGAAATATAAGAGGAGAGGAATTACAAACTATTGATTAGTCTCCTCCCAGCTTGAAAAGTCGATGTCTCTGCAACTGTAGAAGCCAGGATGGAAACAAGTCTTTGCCTTAAAGGAGAGTCCAGGGAGAGCTTAAGGGTGAGAGAGTAGAAGTAAGCAAAAAAAGCCTTCTCTCAGGAAAACAAAGGCAGGTGTCAACTACAAATTGGCGCTTGCCACCCACCTCTACAAGGATTAAATCGTGTGCTGCTGCAGCTGCTGACCTCCAAAGCTCCCTGAAGGAGTTCAGGGTGGAGAGCAGAAATGAAGCACTCTGTGCTCTGGCAAAACTGGCTGGACAGGTCTTCAGATAGATATTTTCAGGAGGCGATCTTACCAGCCCAATTCTCATTATCTCCTCATATCTAGAAAAGCACTAAAATTCTTCATAGTGACGACTGCTCCTTGTGACTAGCAGAAACCTTCTGAAAAAAAATACATGCTTGATTGCATGTATTCCCCCTTCACCAAAGTCACATATATGCTGACCTCCCCCTCGCCCCTGCCACTTTGGAGCAGTTTCTCAGAGTTATCTGAGGTGCTGTCTCCTTGGGCTGCAGTCCTCATTTTGCCCCCAGTAAAACTTAACTCGAGACTCTCACGCTGTGCAATTTGTTAAAGTTGACACAGGCTACAGAGGAAGGAGAGAAGGTGGGACACCCCCCTCCTACCCTGAACAAGGAAATTCAATGGAACACGTTCCCCACGTTGCATCCGCTGAGAAACTGGATCTGTTCCAGATGCCTCTCTTCCCCTCCTCCCTTTGTACATATTTCCTGTGCAGACAGCTTCAGGAGGCATTTCCTGGGAAGGTTATTTCTTCAAAGCCACCCTGCCTCCCTCTCTCTCCCTCCCTCCCTGTCTCAGCTAGAATAGGAGACTGGTGACATTGCTACAGAGCACGTCAGCAAGGGGGCAGCCAAGTCCAACACATATGACACGAGGACCCCCGTCCATCCTCAAGCTGGCAGGACAACCACGCTAGCCACTTCCTTTGAAGTGTCCCCCCACCTCTCTCTCTCTCTCTCTTTTTTTCTATGATCAAGATGTTTCCTGTAATACACAGGCCTATTTTTAAATCCACTTTCCATTGGCTGGGAGTAAAGAGTGGAAAAACACAATGAATTGTGGAAAGAAGTGGGACATAGGTCTGTGTCAACGATGGGCTTTCAGAGGCACATGGAAACCTCCCCTTGACAAGCTATCATGATTATTTTTAGAATTAGAATGGGTCTCAGGGTTCTCAGGTGGCTCAGCAGGAAAGAATCTGCCTGCCAATGCAGAAGACGCAGGTTCGATCCCTGGCTTGGGAAGATCCCCTGGAGAAGGAGGTGGCAACTCACTCCAGTATTCTTGCTTGGAGAATTCCACAGAGGAGCCTAGCGGGCTACAGTCCATGGGGTCACAAAGAGTTGGACACAACTGAGCGATTGAGCGCATGCACGCGTGCCATCCAGTAGTTACATCCCATTAGGCAGGAGCTGATAGCCCACAAATAAAGGAAAGTTAAGCCTGTCACAGTTACCAGGAAAGTGCACACCAAGTGTTAAGAAGGAGAAGTGACATTGTGCAGGGCGGTCAGGAAGTGCTTCATGGAATTGATTCAGGAATGACACTTAGCACTCCTGCATGTATTTCTTTGGCCAAAACAGCAACTCATGTGACCAGGGCTATTATCCATGGGGCAAGAAAGTACAATTCTCCCTCAGGGAGGGACAACAGACATTTTGGGACAATAATATAGTTTGCCACCATTGGTAGGTAGAGAGTACTGATTGAGGACCAGCTGATTTCCTTAAGGGGTGCTTGGGGATGTCCTGAGCAAAAACTTTCTTACTTCTCCACCAGGAGAAAAATCAGTTATTTACCAGATAAGCAATGGGCAGACCTAGAGAGTAACAGTGGGAACAAGAAGACATGAACGGATAGAAAAGATGTTGGAACTGAGCGGGACCCTGTGGGGCCTTCCTGAGGACAGACACTTCTCCATATCCCCCTGCCCCTCCCCCCAACCCACTCACCTCTTGTTTGTAGAGGAGCTTTAGCCTCCTTGGCTTTCTCTAAGTTTCAAAGAGTAGATTTAATCAGAGAAGTGAGAAATTGCAGAAACAAAGGAAAGCAGTGAAGCACAACAAAATAATAATAGTTTAGTTGTGAAACAAAGTCAAGAACCCCTAGTTCCTCCTCAAAGGCCATATCCTTGAGCTGTTTTGGAGAAACTGAAGCCCCAGAAGGTGGAGGAAGTTAAGTGCATGCTGACCACCAGCACGTCTCCCCAGGTGGGTTGAAACCAGAAGGTTGATGACTGAGATTCCTGAATCATCACCCTGTTACCCCAACACTAAGGAGCCTGGTGAACTACAGTCCATGGGGTCACAAAGAGTTGGACACGATTGGGCACTTGCTTCTTCTTGGTATCCACAGGGGATTGGTTCCAGGACCTCCCATGGATACCCAATCCATAGATGCTCAAGTCCCTTATATAAAATGGCATAATTTTTGCACATAACCTGTGCACAGTCTTCCATATACTTTAAATCATCTCTAGATTACTTATCATGCCTACTACAAAGTAAATGCTATGTAAGTAGTTGCCGCTACTGCTAAGTCGCTTCAGTAGTGTCCGACTCTGTGTGACCCCATAGACAGCAGCCCACCAAGCTCCCCCGTCCCTGGGATTCTCCAGGCAAGAACACTGGAGTTGTTTGCCATGCTGGCATGTGGCAAACTCGAGTTTGACTTTTGGGAACTTTGTGGATTAAAAAATTATATTTTTTCCATCCGTGTGGTTGGTTGAATTCATGGGTGCAGAGTCCACAGATGCAGATGACCAACTGTAATAGCGAATGAGCAACTGAACAAATTTTCAGCCTTGGCAATTACAAGAGATGCAAATGAACAGCAGGAGAGCATGTGTTTTAATTTATTGAATGAACAAAGATTGAAAACAGGCAAACCTGAGAGACTGGGGGAAAGGACTGCCTGGGGTTTCTATATTAGCATGGTCTGTAGGGAATTTGGCAGCAGGGATGCAAAGCCTCTTTGACCCAGTAATTCACTTTTAGGAACCTGTCTGGTGGGTTTCAGACAGTTTTCAGCTACTTATTCTCAGAAAATAATCAGAGCTGTGGGCAAAAACTTGAGCACGAAGAGAGTTTTATGACAGTCGTCATAGTGTCAAAAAATTGGGAAACAGATAAAACATCTAACGCCTGGGATTTGATTAAACACATGGGGTTCCAACCAAGAATAGAACAATATGTGACCCATGAAAAAAGATCTCCTGGGGGCTGCTTGTGAGGGGCCAGGAGCATGGAATGGTACCACCTGCATAGGTCCAAGACGCAAAAGGTAGTAATTTCCCGCCATCCCAGGACAGCACAAAACCTTCCCTTTCCTGTCCCCAGCCCTCCAATCTTTTCCAGAGGCAACTGACACCTCCATGTTCTTACAATCCTTCCAGAGAAATTTTGTGCAGGACTGTTAGTTGGACGTCCGTCTGGATAAAGAGACATGATAATCTGGTTAGAGAAGATCCGAGGATGTTCTCAGGCTGAGGAAAGAAACCTGCAGGTCAGGAGAGACTGCAAAGAAAAGAGAGGGACTATGTGTGGTACCCACAGGAGAAAGGAGAGAACTGAGGGGTGGTGTTGCCTACACATAGTCGAGGAGGGGCAGAGGAGGGGAGGGGCGGAGGGGCGGAGGAGGGGCGGGGCGGGGCGGAGGAGGGGAGGGGCGGGGCGGAGGAGGGGAGGGGCGGGGCGGAGGAGGGGAGGGGCGGGGCGGAGGAGGGGAGGGGCGGGGCGGAGGAGGGGAGGGGCGGGGCGGAGGAGGGGAGGGGCGGAGAAAGTTTCGGGGAGGGAGGCCAAGAGGAGGCGACCCCGTGGTTCAACAAGTGAGCGGTTGGACACACGGTAATAAAAAGGAGTAAACACTAGCATTCCATTGTAAATGTACACCACACCTTCTTTACTCATACATCTGTCTGTGGACACTTAGCTTGCTTCCACGTCTTGGCTGTTGTAAATAGTGCTGCTGTGAACACTAGGGTGCACGCATCGTTTTGAATTAGAGTTTTCATCTTTCCCAGATTGCTGGATCATATGGTAATTCTGTTTTTAGTTTTTTAAAGGCAAGTTCATGAAATATTGCCATTTGTAGCAACATGGATGGACCTAGACGTTATCATACTAAGTGGAGTAAGTCAGACAAAGACAAATACCATATGTTATCACTTATATGTGGAATCTAAAAAAATTGTATATTGCACAATCATTGTATGCATGAAGCCTCATTTTATATGCTCCATCAAAATCGTGGATCGTCTTTTCTCTGTATCTTAGTATCTTCATTCTTTTTTTTTTTTTTAGTATCTTCATTCTAACAGAGGCTTAATTCCATGACTTCCTCTCCATCCCATTCTCCTGTGTAATTTTATCTGACCTGTATCTCATCTTCTTAAGATCAACATTATCAAATATTTTATCTGATAAACTGATGCATAATAAGACAAATGTTTCAAGTGAAAGCTTGAATCAAAGCTTTGATACACATCTGAATCAAAATACTTCATTATAACAACTCTTGAATAAAATAACCTTAATATTAATGATGCAAATGGACTTATTTACAAAATAGAAACAGACTCACAGACATAGAAAACAAACTTCATGGTCACCAAAGGGGAATGAGGAGGCTAAATTAGCAGTTTGAGGTTAGGAGATACAAACTACTATAAATAAAATATTAGTATATAAACAACAAGGACCCACTGTGTAGCAGAGAGAACTAGAGTCAATATCTTGTAATAACCTATAATGGAAAAGAATCAGAAAAAAGAATATATCTGTCTATCTATTTATCTATCAGAATTGCTTTGCTGTTCCCCTGAAACTAACACAACATTGTAAATCAACTATACTTCAATTAAAAAAATTTTTTTAATAAAATAAAGTAGCAAATACTGGTGTCTGAAACATCCTGGATGAACCTCCAGAGAACTGCACAAACTCCACTGACTTTGTGGGAAAAAAAAACAGTCCCCAAGGTTTATATACTGTATGGTTCTGTTTGTATGATGCGATGGAAGTGGAAGGAATACAGAATTTAGGAAAGGGACCAGTGGTTGCCAAGGGTTAAGGAGGGTTAGGATGGAAAGGAAGAGAGGATGGTCATAAAAGGGCAACGTGCAGCGTCCTGGTGATGGCAGATTCTATATCTCAACTGTATCAGTGTCAGTCTCATAGTTGTGACATGATTTTGTAGGGAATTACCACAGGAGAAACCAGGTTAGGGGTACTAGGAGATCTCTGCCTTATTTCTTCTGTGTGCGGATCTACAATTATCCAATTATCTCAAAATAGAAATGTTTAGTTTAAACATTTATATGTCAAAACGAATGCCAGTTCTTATGCCAGTTTTGAAGTTGGAAGTGCATTTATTCATTTATTTTTCATCATGAGGCTGTCTCCTCTCCTTGGTTGACGTTTTTCAAAGGCCTGGATTTTTTTTTATCCTTCAACAGCCGTGGCCCTAGAGAGATGTATGTCTGTTATTTTCTTCCATCTACAGCAATACAGGAGCCCCGACCATCTTGAGGAAAGACAAATAGCTCAAAATAAATGAACTCCTGCTCAGAGAGAGACTCTTTTCCCCCTACCCACCCTCATCCCCACATCATTCATCTTGTTTTTTTTTTAGGATATTTTTGATGTGGACCATTTTTATCTTTAAAGTCTATTGAATTTGTTACAGTATTGCTTCTGTTGTTTATGTTCTGGTTTGTTTTTTTTTTTTTTGCCTTGGGGCATGGGGATCTTAGCTCCCCAACCAGGGATTGAACCCACACCCCCTGCATCGGAAGGTGAAGTCTTAACCACTAGACCACCAGGGAAGTCCCTCATCTGTTATTTTTAGACATGGATGTTGAAATGATGTAGCAGAAATAGAACATGAACTTTGGAGTCTGAGTATCTGGGTTTGATGCTGACTTGACTGGCTGAACTGTATCAACCTTGCCAAGACTTGGTTTCCTCATCTGTAAAAATGGAGATAAAAACAGCATCTCTCCATCACTGAGCATTTAACTTAGGGGCTGACTAACAATGGTCCTGGGGCCAAAGCCTACCCCCAGTTTTGTGAAAGCAGTTTTATTGACACACAGCCATTCATTTCAATGTCCATTCATTTACCCAGTGTCTGCAGCACTATCACCGTCCTAGGACGGAGCTGAACAATTGTGAAAGAGACTGTCTGACTGACAGAACACTTACTGTCTGTCCCTCTACAGAAAGAGTTTGCCAACCCGTGACCTAAATGATATAATGTATGTATGTGAAAATGCTTAAAAATACCAGAGCATTAATCAAAGTTTTCATTATACATCTTTAACAGATCTTCTCTTTCCCTTAGAAAGAAGTCCAGTAGGCTGACTCTTTTTCATACAGGGTCAGTCTGAGCAGGCAGATTTGGAAGAGCTTGGATAACATGACTGCTGATAAGAGTCTCATGTACGCAGTTCCTCAGTCGCGTCTGACGCTTTTCAACCCTTTCAACTGTAGTCCTCCAGGCTCCTTTGGCCATGGGATTTTTTTAGGCAAGAATACTGGAGTGGGTTGCCATTTCCTTCTCCAGGGAGTCTTCCCAACCTAGGGGTCAAACCTGCAGCTTCTGCCTTACAGGCAGACTCTTTAGTCACTGAGCTATTGGGGAAGCCCCAAGAGTATCATAGTAGATGTTATCAATAGTTTTGCTAGCTGGAAAAAGATCTCACAAACACATACATTATCTCTCTATCTAAATATGTATGTATCAGTTCAGTTCAGTTCAGTTCAGTCGCTCAGTCATGTCCAACTCTTTGCAACCCCATGAACTGCAGCATGCCAGGCCTCCCTGTCCATCACCAACTCCCGGAGTTCACTCAGACTTGCGTCCATCGAGTCGGTGATGCCATCCAGCCATCTCAGCCTCTGTCGTCCCCTTTTCCTCCTGCCCCCAATCCCTCCCAGCATCAGAGTCTTTTCTAATGAGTCAACTCTTCTCATGAGGTGGCCAAAGTACTGGAGTTTCAGCTTTAGCATCATTCCTTCCAAAGAAATCTCAGGGCTGATCTCCTTCAGAATGGACTGGTTGGATCTCCTTGCAGTCCAAGGGACTCTCAAGAGTCTTCTCCAACACCACAGTTGAAAAGCATCAATTCTTTGGTGTTCAGCCTTCTTCACAGTCCAACTCTCGCATCCATACATGACCACTGGAAAAACCATAGCCTTGACTAGATGGATCTTTGTTGGCAAAGGAATGTCTCTGCTTTTCAATATGTATGTATATATGCATGTAAATGTTTGTGTCTACATACATAGATGTAGATACATGCATAGTTATGTATATATGTGTGTGTCAGACATGACTGAGCGACTTCACTTTCACTTTTCACTTTCATGCACTGGAGAAGGAAATGGCAACCCACTCCAGTGTTCTTGCTTGGAGAATCCCAAGGGACAGGGGAACCTGGTGGGCTGCCGTCTATGGGGTTGCACAGAGTCAGAAACAACTGAAGTGACTTAGCAGCAGCAGCAGCATGACCCTTTTATCAGGGGTCATGTTATCCAAGCCCTTCTGAAATCTGCCTGCTCAGACTGACCCTGTGTGAAAAAAGTCAGCCTATTCAACTTTTTTTAAGGGAAAGAGAAGATCTGTTGTTAAAGATGTGTGCACATACACGTGCATATATATACACATATCTATTATCTATGTGCTTTTAAAATTCTTTTTCAGCAAGGAAAACTATTCATATATATATACACTTACACACATTGACACATATATGTCAAATATGTGTATGCACATATAAACATACGAGTATATATCTGTTATATACATGGATATATGTGTATATACATATATACTCGCTGACTTGGGTTTCCCTAGTGGCTCAGTGGTAAAGAATCTGCCTGTCAACGCAGGAGGTGCAAGTTTGACCCCTGGGTCAGGAAGATTCTCTGGAGAAGGAAATGGCTGACCCTTAGGTCAGGAAGATTCCCCTGGAGAAGGAAATGGCAACTCACTCCAGTTTTCTTGTCTGGAGAATTCCATGGACAGAGGAGCCTGGTGGGCTACAGTCTGTGGGGTCGCAAAAGAGTCAGTTGCAACTTAGCAACTAGACAACAACAGCAGCAGCACACTGACCCAGGGAAATACCCTCCTGCTCCTCTAGGCCCCGCCCCCATCCATATTCTTTTTAATCCCCCAGTATTCTGAGTTGGAAATCTGTTATCATTTTTAGCATGAGGGTTTCTGTCTTCCTCCTCACTTTTGGAGGGTTTGGAGATAAATGAACTTGGGTCTGTTTGGAAAGAGAAGATAGCAGGACAGGAGAGTTTGGGACTTTCCTATCTCAGCTCTCACTTCTTTTCTATCACCTGTCTGCCTTTGGTCATCACGTTTTCTCCATTAGAAGAATCTTTGGATTCTTCTCCTATATTAATTAGAACATTCCAAGAAACCTGGAAATGCCTTCATGACATTTGTGGGTCTTGAATGTCTAGACACATCTGTGCACATCTGTGGGTCTAGTCAACAATGGGGAGCATCCAACATTGTTTACTTGGAACCTTATAATACATAGAATTAACATTGTGTATTTTAAAGAAACCCTTAAGATTAGATCTCTGCCCAGTGTTTTGAGCACTGAGGAAAGCAGGAACCTTTGACTTGATGCACTGAGCTGAAAGCCCTTGCCTTTCCTCACAGCCAATAGTAAATCTTTACTGTAAGTCCCAGTGTGAGCTGGTTTCTAGCCACTGGAGCAATCTTAAAAACAGATCGACAGGTATAACATAGAAGTAAAATGCTGAGTTTCTGGGAATGTGGGAATCACAAGGGAATGCTACGTTGACTGAAACAATTAGAGGGGAATGGAGAGAAAACAGAGCAGAGCTTGGACAGTGGGCCAGCCTAAGGCTACATCTCCTTGGGAGTATTTTATTTGTCTTTATGTGAGATCACACACAGCTCAGAGAAAAAGCCGGATGATGATGATGATGATGACGGTGATGACGGTGATGATGATGGTGATGGCGATGATAACAGTGGTGATGATGGGGATGATGGGGATAGTGGTGATGATGATTCTTGAGCATGCCTAGCAGTCCAAGAATCTGAAGCACTTTTACAGATTTTGTAGCAAAACCCATGTTTCTGTAATTGGTAACAAGAGACTATTCTTTATTAAGAAAAAGAAAAATCCCTGATTTTCTGGCATGGGCTCTCACCTCTGATGCTTCCTGATCTGTCTCCCCTTTTTCACATCTCTTAACTCAGTATCCCCTTTTCAGGGTGGCCTTGCTGTACCCCATAGATTAGTGCAATTCGATCGATGACCTCTCTCGAAGCCCCCACAACCTGAGACAGGTTACAATTGAACTTTGATTTATTTCTCCCATCTGGAAGCTCTTAGGGGCACAGACACCCCTGTGTCTCCATCTACCCATGGGGCCTCCCACTCCACCTGGCAAAGAACAGGTGTGCTCCCATCAGGAATGTTTTAGTGAACGTGCAAATGCAGGAAAAGACAAATGCACCAAGGCTCTCTATATAAGCGAGCCAAGAGTATGGACAAGTAATTGACAAACAGAAACCATGGAAAACATGGAAAACGCCTTTCATAAGGTCAATCTTCCCAGGAGGCACTAGTGGTAGAGAAACTGCCTGCCTGTGCAGGAGACATGGGAGACGTGGGTTTGATCCCTGGGTTGGGAAGATTCCCTGGAGGAGGGCATGCAACCCACTCCAGTATTCTTGCTTGAAAAATTCCATGGACAGAGGAGCCTGGAGGGTTATGGTCTGTAGGGTCACAGAGAGTAGGACAGGACTGAAGGGACTTAGAATGCAAACACAAATTCTGTTCAAAGAAATTACATTTCCCCTGATTGAATCAGTAGAGAAGAAAATGAAATACAATGTAATACTGTTGCAGTGAATGAGAGTCTAATGAAAGTGTGTTATTTTTTTATCTAAACTTTAGAAACAACCTAGCAATAAGTATCAGATCAGAGAGGAGGATAATAGTAAATAGAGGAACAATCCCAGTCATAAGAGCTCACATTTGTTGAGGCCTACTCTGTTCTTTGGGATTGGAATGAAAACTGACCTTTTCCAGTCCTGTGGCCACTGCTGAGTTTTCCAAATTTGCTGGCATATTGAGTGCACCACTTTCAGAGCATCATCTTTCAGGGTTTGAAATAGCTCCACTGGAATTCCATCACCTCCACTAGCTTAGTTCATAGTGATGCTTCCTAAGGCTCACTTGACTTCACGTTCCAGATGTCTGGTTCTAGATGAGTGATCACACCATCATGATTATCCGGGTCGTGAAGATCCTTTTTGTACAGTTCTTCTGTTTTCCTGCCATCTCTTCTTAATATCTTCTGCTTCTGTTAGGTCCCTATGATTTCTGTCCTTTATCGAGCCCATCTTTGCATGAAATGTTCCTTTGGTATCTCTAATTTTCTTGAAGAGATCTCTAGTCTTTCCCATTCTCTTGTTTTCCTCTATTTCTTTGCATGATTGCTGAGGAAGGCTTTCTTATCTCTCCTTGCTATTCTTTGGAACTCTGCATTCAGAGTTCCTATCTTTCCTTTTCTCCTTTGCTTTTCGCCTCTCTTCTTTTCACAGCTATTTGTAAGGCCTCCTCAGACAGCCATTTTGCTTTTTTGCATTTCTTTTCCATGGGGATGGTCTTGATCCCTGTCTCCTGTACAATGTCGTGAACCTCCGCCCATAGTTCATCAGTCACTCTATCTATCAGATCTAGTCCCTTAAATCTATTACTCACTTCCACTGTATAATCATAAGGGATTTGATTTAGGTCATACCTGAATGGTCTAGTGGTTTCCCCTACTTTCTTCAATTTCAGTCTGAATTTGGCAATAAGGAGTTCATGATCTGAGCCACAGTCAGCTCCTGGTCTTATTTTTGTCAACTGTATAGAGCTTCTCCATCTTTGGCTGCAAAGAATATAATCAATCTGATTTTGGTGTTGACCATCTGGTGATGTTCATGTGTAGACTCTTCTCTTGTGTTGTTGGAAGTGGGTGTTTGCTATGACCAGTGCATTCTCTTGGCAGAACTTTTTAGCCTTGGCCCTGCTTCATTCTGTACTCCAAGGCCAAATTTGCCTGTCACTCCAGGTGTTTCTTGACTTCCTACTTTTGCATTCCAGTCCCCTATAATGAAAAAGACATCTTTTTTGGGTATTAGTTCTAGAAAGTCTTGTAGATCTTCATAGAACCATTCAACTTCAGCTTCTTCAGCGTCACTGGTTGGGGCACAGACTTGGATTACTGTGATATTGAATGGTTTGCCTTGGAAATGAACAGAGATCATTCTGTCGTTTTTGAGATTGCATCCAAACTACTGCACAATTGCACTCATCTCACATGCTAGTAAAGTAATGCTCAGAATTCTCCAAGCCACGCTTCAGCAATACATGAACCGTGAACTTCCTGATGTTCAAGCTGGTTTTAGAAAAGGCAGAGGAACCAGAGGTCAAATTGCCAACATCCGCTGGATCATGGAAAAAGCAAGAGAGTTCCAGAAAAACATCTATTCCTGCTTTATTGACTATGCCAAAGGCTTTGACTGTGTGGATCACAATAAACTGTGGAAAATTCTGAAAGAGATGGGAATACCAGACAACCTGACCTGCCTCTTGAGAAACCTATATGCAGGTCAGGAAGCAACAGTTAGAACTGGACATGAAACAACAGACTGGTTCCAAATAGGAAAAAGCTGTATATTGTCACCCTACTTATTTAACTTATATGCAGAGTACATCATGAGAAACGCTGGACTGGAAGAAACACAAGCTGGAATCAAGATTGCTGGGAGAAATATCAATCACCTCAAGGCTGTATATTGTCACCCTACTTATTTAACTTATACGCAGAGTACATCATGAGAAACGCTGGACTGGAAGAAGCACAAGCTGCAATCAAGATTGCTGGGAGAAATATCAATCACCTCAGATATGCAGATGACACCACCCTTATGGCAGAAAGTGAAGAGGAACTAAAAAGCCTCTTGATGCAAGTGAAAGTGGAGAGTGAAAAAGTTGGCTTAAAGCTCAACATTCAGAAAACGAAGATCGTGGCATCCAGTCCCATCACTTCATGGGAAATAGATTGAGGAACAGTGGAAACTGTCAGATTTTATTTTGGGGGGCTCCAAAATCACTGCAGATGGTGACTGCAGCCATGAAATTAAAAGATGCTTACTCCTTGGAAGAAACGTTATGACCAACCTGGATAGTATATTGAAAAGCAGAGACATTACTTTGCCAACAAAGGTCTGTCTAGTTAAGGCTATGGTTTTCCCAGTGGTCATGTATGGATGTGAGAGTTGGACTGTGAAGAAGGCTGAGTGCCGAAAAATTGATGCTTTTGAACTGTGGTGTTGGAGAAGACTCTTGAGAGTCCCTTCGACTGCAAGGAGATCCAACCAGTCCATTCTGAAGGAGATCAACCCTGAGATTTCTTTGGAAGGAATGATGCTAAAGCTGAAACTCCAGTACTTTGGCCACCTCATGAGAAGAGTTGACTCATTGGAAACGACTCTGATGCTGGGAGGGATTGGGGGCAGGAGGAAAAGGGGACGACAGAGGCTGAGATGGCTGGATGGTATCACTGACTCGATGGATGTGAATCTGAGTGAACTCTGGGAGTTGTTGATGGACAGGGAGGCCTGGCATGCTGCGATTCATGGGGTCGCAAAGAGTTGGACACGACTAAGCGACTGAACTGAACTGAACTGAACTGAGGAATGTTTGGGTCACGTCACCTGAAAAGCACTGTGTGTTGAGTATTTCAGTTTCTGGTTGACTGCTCACTGAGACGTCCCATAGGGTTACTCTTGGGAGAAATATACTAGCTGTGAGAAATGTCAAGAAAAGCTTCCCCATCGCTGAACAGGCGAAAAAGAGTAAACAGATCATTTTAGACAGTGAATCTGTTGGACACCTGCTAACCCTGTAAAAGAGGGGTGCCTCCTCTGTCCCCACATGCAATTCACGACATGGCAGGGGAGACAGATACATATAGCAAATCCCCTACATACAGACCTTCAGGTTTTGAACTTTCAAAGATGCAGATGTGTGTTTGCATGTCCAGTCACATCAGGCCTGAGTGACACTGCAGCTTCTCCTCCGTCTCCTGTTGCTGACGATCAGCTCTGCCATCTCCCACCCCCTCTCCCTCCTCCATTAGTAACTCTTCTTGCCCCTTCATTCGATGCCAGCCCCTGTATACTGGCTGTTGTACTGTACTACTGTATTTTTCGAGGTCCTGTACTGTAAGATCAACAATGTTTATTTTTTTGTTTTGTTTTTCAACGTATTGTTTGTGTGAAAAGTATTATGAACCTGTTACAGTACAGTACTGTATAGTCAGTTGTGTTAGTTGAGTACCTAGCCTAACTTTGTTGGACTTATGAACAAAATTGGGCTTAGGAATGCACTCTGGGAATGGGACTCATTTGTTGTTATTGGACTTACTGTATTTAGAAAATTGTCATCCAGTATGGTGAGGGCCATCACAGAGATGGCACATGTAAGATGATTTTTTTTTTTTTTTTTTTGATATGCAGGGTAGGGTGTTGTCATTGCCATCTTTGAGCGGTCGTAACAGATAATTGGTTCCTCTCTGTAGTTTTTTCCAGAACAAACCAGGGTAGAGTTTCCACATTTTTTTTTAAGCCCATATTATTAACTTTGGTGGGTGTTTTGCAACTGATCTGTGTGTGATGGGGATGCAGAGTTATTTATTTATTTTTAACGTGAGAGCGACTTCACTTTCACTTTTCACTGTCATGCATTGGAGAAGGAAATGGCAACCCACTCCAGTGTTCTTGCCTGGAGAATCCCAGGGTCGGGGGAGCCTGGTGGACTGCCATCTATGGGGTCACACAGAGTCGGACACGACTGAAGTGACTTAGCAGCAGCAGCAGACCATTTTTAAAGTCCTTGTGGAATTTGTTACCATATTGTTTCTGTTCCATGTCTTGGTTCTCTGGCTTGAGGCATGTGAGATCTTAGCTCCCTGAACCAGGGATTGAAACGTCACCCCCTGCACTGGAAGGCAGTCTGAACCACTGGGACACCAGGGAAGTTCCCAGAGTTATTTTTAAAGATCAACTTGGCTGTTCTCCTCTCTCACTGCTGAACTGGAATATATTGGTTCCTAGGCAGGTACCTGTCCCTGTCAAGATTCTCAAGGTCAGCCCACAGTGTTGGCTCAGGCACGTGGTACCATTTATAACTGTCAGCGTCGAGCTGTGCAAGCCAGGTTGCTGCCAGGAAATATGGTGTTGAACTCATGACTGCTCCACGTCTGTTGGGAACTTCACTGAGCATAGACCTTCTGGAGGACTGACTTGAAGAGCATGTGGCCCTTCCATTTCCTCTAGAGCAGGGGTTGCATGGTTTTCTGTAAAGGGCCAGATGGTAATATTGTGTTTTTTGAGCCAAATGGTCTGTTGCCAACTACTCACCTCTGAAGCAGTCACAGACAATATACTAAGGAATGGGCATGACTGTGTGACAATAAAACTTTATTTACAAAACAAGGCTGTGAGCTGGATTTGGCCCGAAGGCTGTAGTTTGCAGACTCCTGCTCTAGATAGTTTGAAATCTGGGTGGCTTAAGGCAACCAGCACAGGGTGTTTTCTGGGGACCCCGGTGTGCCAGCCACTATAGAATTAATTATCTCAGATGACTGAGTGTAGGGGGTCGTTGTTCTTTGGTCACTAAGTTCTGTCCAGCCCTTTTGCAACCACATGGACTGTAGCCTGCCGGGCTCCTCTGTCCATAGGATTTCCCAGGCAATACTGAATAGGTTGCCATTTCCTTCTCTGGGGAATTTTTCTAGCCCAGGGATCGAACTCTAATCTCCTGCATTGACAGGTGGATTCTCTAACACTAAGTGACCAGGGAAACCCCTAGGGGGTTGCTGTGTATTAACCTGTGATTATTGCCTTGGCTGAATTGCAGGGAGTGGCTTGCACTGAAGACAAGAGGGCTTAACTAAAAAGCTATCCAGACTTGGGATATTTGGGGGATGTCAGCCCTGATATTTTGAGTCATTTTCTTTGAGAATACCTGAGAGTGCTGAGCAAAATCACCCCATCTTTTGTTAGGGACACTGAGTTAGGCTGTATAATCAGATTTTTGCTTTTATTGCAGCTTCTAGAAAACTCCAGTCAAATTCATGTATCTGCTAGTTCAAGGTGGCAGGGTAATTTGGGCTACAGTCTTGAAGGAGCCTCATTCTCAGACCAGTTCTCTTTTTCATCTTCTGATAATCCACCATGATGAACTGTACAATTGCCTCGTAATCTGCCTCAAATCCCCTCTGAAACACGCAGGAAAGAAAACAAGAGAAGGGAGTGGAGGCGGGAGGGATGTGCCTGAGCATATAGCATATGAATAGCATATTTCTCTTTCATGCCTAGTGACCAGGTTGGGCTACCCAGGTGGCACTAATGGTAAAGAACCCGCCTGCCAATGCTGAAGACATAAGAGACTAGGGTTCGATCCCTGTGTGGGAAAGAGCCCCTGGAGGAGGGCATGGCAACCCACTCCAGTATTCTTGCCTGGAGAATCCCATGGACAGTGGAGCCTGGTGGGTTATAGTCCATAGTGTGGAAAAGAGTCAGACACGACTGAAGCAACTTAGCATGGCACAACCAGCTTGAATTTCTATTCACTTCACTCAGGAAATCTGGTCTTATACTAGGTTCTGCATTCTATCTGTTTCAGGGAATTGCCAAGGAACATTAGCAGGTACCACAAATTCTCCCCTGCAGACCCCGGGGGTTCTCTCCAAACTGGGACTTTGTTCTTTAACAGATTCAGTTCAGTTCTATTCAATCACTCAGCCATGTCTGACTCTGCGACCCCATGGACTACAGCATGCCAGGCCTCCCTGTCCATCACCAACTGGTGAATTGGATAATGCCATCCAACCATCTCAGCCTCTGTTGTCCCCTTCTCCTCCTGCCTCCAATCTTTCACTCTTTTCCAATGAGTCAGTTCTTCACATCAGGTGGCCAAAGTATTGGAGTTTCAGCTTTAGCATCAGTCCTTCCAATGAATATTCAGGACTGATTTCCTTTAGGATTGACTGGTTGGATCTCCTTGCAGTCCAAGGGACTCTCAAGAGACTTCTCCAACACCACAGTTCAAAAGCATCAATTCTTCAGTGCTCAGCTTTCTTTATAGTCCAACTCTCACATCCATACATGACTACTGAAAAGAAACCACAGCTTTGACTAGATGGACCTTTGTTGGCAAAGTAATGTCTCTGCTTTTTAATTTACTGTCTAGGTTGGTCATAGCTTTTTCTCTAAGGAGCAAGCATCTGTTAATGTCAAGGCTGTAGTCACCATCTGCAGTGACTTTGGAGCCCCCCCAAAATAAACAGTCTCTCACTGTTTCCATTGTTTCCCCATGTATTTGCCATGAAGTGATGGGGTTGAATACCATTTATCTTAGTTTTCTGAATGTTGAGTTTTAAACCAGCTTTTTCACTCTCTTTCACTTTCAAGAGGCTCTTTAGTTCTTTGCTTTCTGCCATAAGGGTGGTGTCATCTGAATATCTGAGGTTATGAATATTTCTCCCAGCAATCTTGATTCCAGCTTGTGCTTCATCCAACCCAGCATTTTGTATGATGTGCTTTGCATAGAAGCTAAATAAGCAGGTTGACAATATACAGCCTTGACGAGCTCCTTTCCTGATTTGGAACCAGTCTGTTGTTCCATGTCCAGTCCTAACTGTTGCTTCTTGACCTGCATACAGATTTATCAGAGGGCAGGTCAGGTGGTCTGGTATTCCCATCTCTTTCAGAATTTTCCACAATTTGTCGTGAGCCACATAGTCAAAGGCTTTGGCATAGTCAATAAAGCCGAAGTAGATGTTTTTCTGGAACTCTCTTGCTTTTTGATGATCCAGTGGATGTTGGTCATTTGAACTCTGGTTCCTCTGCCTTTTTTGAATCCAGCTTGAATGTCTGGAAGTTCATGGTTCACATACTGTTGAAGCCTGGCTTAGAGAATTTTGTGCATTACTTTACTAGCTTGTGAGATGAGTGCAATTGTGCGGTAGTTTGAGCATTCTTTGGTATTGCCCTTCTTTGGGATTGGAATGAAAACTGACCTTTTCCAGTCTTGTGGCCACTGCTGAGTTTTCCAAATTTGCTGGCATATTGAGTGCAGCACTTTCACAGCATCATCTTTTAGGATTTGAAATAGCTCAACTGGAATTCCATCACCTCCACTAGCTTTGTTCATAGTGATGCTTCCTAAGGCCCACTTGACTTCACATTCCAGGATGTCTGGCTCTAGGTCGGTGATCATACCATCATGGTTATCTGGGTTGTGAAGATCTTTTTTGTACAGTTCGTCTGTGTATTCTTGCCACCTCTTCTTAATATCTTCTGCTTCTGTTAGGGCCATACCATTTCTGTCCTTTATCAAGCCCATCTTTGTATGAAATGTTCTCTTGGTATCTCTAATTTTCTTGAAGAGATCTCAAGTCTTTCCCATTCTGTTGTTTTCCTCTATTTCTTTGCATAGATCACTGAGGAAGGCTTTCTTCTCTCTTCTTGCTGTTCTTTGGAACCCTGCATTCAAACGGGTGTATCCTTCCTTTTTCCCTTTGCCTTTTGCTTCTCTTGTCAGCTATTTGTAAGGTCTCCTCACAACCATTTTGCCTGTTTGCATTTCTTTTTCTTGGGGATGGTCTTGATCACTGCCTCCTGTACAATTTAACAGATTGCTTTTCACCAACTCACTCCTTGGTTGGGGTGGCTGAGTGGGGCTTATGTGGCCCCTTAGAATTCCCTAATGGTAACCTGCTTGGAAACACTTTCTGAGCTGCCCTCTCTTCTCTGTCTCACGTCCTGCTCCCCGTCTGATACTTTCTGGGGTCACCTCCCAAATAAACCACTTACATTCACCTTCTAGCCTCAGTGTCTCCTTATAGGGGAGCCCACGCTAACAGGGAGATTTTGCAGATGGTGGATGGACAAGGCTCATTGGATGGAATGAGGGCACAGGAGAGGCGGAGGGCCGTGCTGCCCTCAGACCCTGTTTCCCCTCTGGTCCTCTGTCTGATGAACCATATTACTCTCACCAGATCAAGGCTGCTGACTTTAGCATTCTTTCTGCTCCATCCTTAGGAGTCTATTTCCAACTTATGAAAAGCAGGTTTTGGGTTGATGTATCATTACAGAATGCCCTGGGAATATCTAGGCTTATCTCTGCCTATCAGGGACTTTTGAAATGCTTTGCTTCTATTTGATTCCATTCATGTGAAAGGTAGAGGCCCCTTGGAGTGTGAAGATGGAGACACAACTCCATCCTTTATAAACAAACTCAGGTCTTGTTTAATCTGTGCTTCGCAAGGTAGGGGTCACAGCTGGAAGCATTTTCCTGGGAAATTCAGGGTTGTCAAAGGCATTTATCCAGTGTTTTATTGTAATTGGTTAATTTATGCTTTATTTACCTTGTGAATATGATCTGAAAGTTAGCACTGGGGGAAGGCTGCCTTTTTCTGTTCTACATTGTCAGAAAAATATATGTCTCTTTGGCAAAAAAAAAAATTTTTTTTTAAGTGAGAAACGGAGCTTTGGAATAAATTTTCCACCACTTAGGCTGAGGCCCACCCCTACCTACCCCCAGCCCCCACCCCCAGCCCCATCTCCCTGCCCCCGTCACCATAATTTGTGTTCCTTTAAGTCAAACAAAGCTAGTTTTTGCTGAGCACATTCAAATGTTTCACCTTAGATGGCAGAACTTGGAACTAATCTTCCAGGATCAGCGTTGCTGCAAATCAAGCCAAGAGCCATTGGAATAACCTACCTTGCGGTTGGAAAACGCTGATTCCTCCGAGGAAAATAACACACAGACCCAGTAGCCCGCTTGCCTTGTTGACGCAGCGAGTCTAGGCCTGCGCCTCGTCCTTCCCGCACGTGGGCCCACAGATGGGAAATGCATCTCTCCCGCCTCCGTCGGGGGGCTGCCAAGGAGAATTTGCATGTTAGGCCTCTCATCATTTCCAATTGTTCTCCAAATAAAACAGGCCCTGGATCTGAGGCAAATGCCTTCCAAGGCACTTTTCCACTGGGTATGGGTCCAGAATAAATACTAAAGAGAAATCTGCCCCTCTAAGCACTTCTCGGAGATAGTTTTTCATTCAGACCAGTCAGAAGCCGAAGAGAGCAGAGCGCGTCCAAACCAAAGGCAGCATACTGCCCCTCCACTTCCTCCCCTGGCCAGACCCCATCATCTGTTACCTGGTGATACCCGGCTGGGGCTCTCTCTGTCATCCTATTCTTATCTCTCTCTTCCCTTCCCTTCTCTCTCCAGCCTTGCCCTCTCTCCCACCCACCCACGTTCCCCTCTCTTTCAGTGACAAGCCCATCCCCTTTGGTAAAAAAGAAAACTTTCTATCTTGCCGTAATGATAGACTCTGCAGAAAGCTGCAAAAATAGTAATAGTATAGACCATCCTGGGTACCTTGTATTTGGCTTTTCCCTATAGTTTCATCTTCCATGACAGTAGTGTGAAAGTGAAAGTCGCTGTTGTGTCTGATCCTTTGTGACCTCATGGACTGTGGCCTGTCAGGCTGTCCATGGAATTCTCTGTCCATGGAATTCTCCAGGCAAGAATACTGGAGTGGGTAGCCATTCCCTTCTCCAGGGAATCTTCTTGATCCAGGGAGCAAACCCGGGTCTCCTGCATTGCAGGCAGATTCTTTACCATCTGAACCACCAGGGAAATCCATGACAATACCACATTATCAAAACCAGGACGTCAACAGCAGTACAATGTCTATGTCTATCTAATTCCATGTCTAAGACCTTCATTTTTTTCTTTTTTTTAAAAACTTTTTGGTCGAGCCACATGGCATGTGGGTCTTAGTTCCCAGGAATCAAACAGGCACTCCCCTGCAGTGGAAGCCTGGACTCTTGGCCACTGGCCCACTGGGGAAGTCCCTAAGCCTTTCATCTTTGAATGCTCATTTTTTCCTGTAAGTTTGTTCCATTTTTAGGTTTTTAAAAATTATTATTTTATTTTGGTTGCATGGGCTCAGCAGCATATAGCCTTAGTTGCTCCAAGTCATATGAGATCTTAGTTCCCTGAACAAAGATGGAATCTGAATCCCTTAGGTTGGAAGGCAGATTCTTCACCACTGGCCCACCAGGGAAGTCCCATTTTCAGGATTTTTAACTTACTCAAAGAACACACATCTAATGTTTATCTTCTCCTTGAGGTGGGGTGCTGTTTTTCCTCATCTGTTCACTTCTGGGGCATCCCAAGGGGCCTGGGCCCTCCTGCAAGGCAAACCCCCCAGGGGAAGAATTTGTAGCCCGAGCTCCAGATCTTGCTGGGCAACCTTGGAGGTCCTCTCACACATTTTGTCTCTTTGGGTCCTTCATTTGTTTTCATTTAATAAGTGAAAGGAGATGAAATTGAAACAGGTGCACCTTACTCCTGGGGAAGAGCTCTGACTGCAGATTTGATGAGAAAGCTGTTCAAACTGTGGCCTGAAATGAGTTTCGTGGGCCAACTGCATGCATCTGTCAGATGTGCAACCTCCCAGGTATGGGTGATGGTGGGCGAGCTGCATGCAAATAGGCAGGGGCTCCTGCAGGGGCTCCTGCAGGTGCTAAGGGAAAGCTCAGCCTGATCTTGGGGCCAGAAGCGGACTCCCAGTCCCCACACTCCTCTGACCTGGTGTGGATAGGGCTCCGCCAACAAGGAATTCTCCAGCTCCCTGACACCAGCTGGGCATCCTGCAATTGAGCTCACCTTCCCACTCTGTCTACCAGAATACAGTGATGGATCCCACAGGTGAAGGGCTTAGTCCCATAAGACTGCCCCCACCCCAGCTCCAGATGCCAGTCACAAGTCCAGGTTGTCACCTGTGTTACCAAGTCCAAGCTAGCTCTGCTCTCCACCTGGCAGGCCAAAAAATCTGAGACAAGGTGTTGAGGCAAGGAATAACGACCCTATTCAGAAAGGTGGCAGACCGAGAAAATGGCAGACGAATGTCTCAAAATAACCATCTTGTTGGGGTCTGGATGCCAGGTTCTTTTATAGAACAGGGAGGAGGAGGAGGAAAGGAAGTAAAGAAAAAAGGTCATAAGTTTTGCCAATATCTCCTGGAATGGCCAGCCTCAGGGAGGGGATGTATTAATTTCTTCCTTCCTATAGCCATTCACAGGTGGACAGGGTCAGGATGGGTTAATATTCAGCAGAGGGGCAGGCTTCCCTGAGGCAGGCCATTGTGTGTAGATAGTATCCTTTTAGTGGACACAAGCAACGGAAGGAAAGGTTAAAGTAAAAGAAACAGACCCAACGTGGAGTCAGATTTTGTTCTTCCTGGTAACACCTGCGCTTCTGATTGGCTCTTTTCTTTTTCCTTTAATGACTGGTGGTGCTGAGTCTTTGTTGCTGCATGCAGGCTTTCCTCTGGAGCGGGGGCGGGGGCTACTCTTCGTTGCAGTGCTTGGGCTTTCCATTGCAGTAGCTTCTCGTTGCTGTGGAGCACAGGCTCTAGGTTGCATGGGCTTCAGTAGTTGCAGCTTGTGGGGTCAGTAGTTTTGATTTCTGGGCTCGAGCACAGGTTCAGTATTTGTGGCACGCAGGCTTAGTTGCTCCGAGGCATGTGGGATCCTCCCAGACCAGGGACCGAACCTGTGCCTTCCGCATTTGCAGGTGAATTCTTTACCACTGAGCTACGAGAGAAGCCCTCTGATTGGCTCTAAATAGAAGGTTTCCACAAACGCCTGTTGAAGTTTGATGATTGCTAGAATTACTCACAAAACTCTGGAGAACTTTGTGCTCACTAGATTACTGGTTATTATAAAAGGATACAACTCAGGAATAACTAGATGGATGGAGGCACGGGGCAAGGTCTGTGGGAGGGGACCTGGGGGCTTCCACACCCTCCTTGGTGTGCCATCCTTCCAGTATCACCAAATCCAGAATTTCTCTGAACCCCATCCTTTGGGGTTTTTACTGAGCCTCCATTACGCAGTCATGATGGATGAAATCATTGGCCCTTGGTGATCAGCTCAACCTCCATCCCTTTCCTCTCCTTGGAGGTGGGACTGAGTGGTCCAAGCCTCTAAGCCTGTAGTTGGTTCCCCTGGCAACCAGCCCACATCCTGAGGGGCTTCCCAAAGTCTTCTCATTAACATAAACCGTGGTCAGAAGGGGCTTGTTAAGAATAGCAAGCATAACTTTATCTCTCTTATCACTGAGGAAATTCCAAAGGTTTTAGGAGCTCTGTGCCAGGAACAAGGACGAAGATCAAATACATATTTCTTATTATAAATCACAATATCATGAGAAGGAATCTAGTTTTTTTTACATTCTAGTGAGTATAAAGTGGGTCTGTGAATTCTCAGGAATTTAAGCAGCTGTAGCTTCTGGCTCCTTCAGCCTTTAAGAGTGACCTTTAATTTTTTTCAAGTATTTCTTTTAAAAAATTATTTTATTATTCTTATTATTTTATCTTTTCATTTTTTGGCTGTGCCATGGGGCATGTGGGGTCTTAGTTCCCCAACCAGGGATTGAACCCGCACCGCTGCAGTGGAAGCACAGAGTCCCAACCACTGGACGGCCAGGGAAGTCCTGTGACCTTTATTTCTGAGTTAAGTTTGGGGCAGTGTGTAAGGAGACAGACCAAGGACCCGACCTGACCAGTTGGTGGATTCGGGGCTGGTGCTGCGGCCGGTCTTGGCTCTCTTTCCACGGGTCTCTGTGTCCTTCACCAGGAATTAGCCAGAGGCGCCTGGAGTGGGGTGTGGGGGAGGGGCGTGCGTTATTCATCCATCTCTGTGGGGCTCAGGGGGCTTCCGAACCAGGGGGGGAGCTGCAGAGGCTGGAGAAGCCTGCGGGTGATTTGTCCCAAATTCACCTTTCCGGAACTTTCAGCTGCAGCGGGTGAATGGATTTGGGGTTTTCTCTCTCCTCCTGAACAGTCTGTATACAAAAGCGAAGGAAACCAGGCTACTGCGGAGACAGTGCTTAATGATCTGAAAACAAGCACCGGTGTTTTTCTTGGCTAGGGTGAGAATGGTTACCTTGATTGGAACTAGCCTTTCCGAAGCACATTTCAATCAAGGCTGCCTTTGTCTGGGTGGCGTTTGAGGGTGAGGTGATGGACCGGATCACCCCCTGTGTGTGCTATGAGCACCCTGACCCCCTGTGTGCGCAGCCCATGAAGAGCATGATGTTGAATCTGAATTTTTGCAAAAGGCTCTATTTCAATGGGATAATTCTTCAGAGAATCCATTTTTCTTTACACTTTCTGATTTAATCCATTGGTGGACAGTAAAGAATCTACCTGAAATGTGGGGGACCAGGGTTCAGTCTCTGGGTCAGGAAGATCCCCTGGAGAAGGGAATAGGAACCCACTCCAGGATTCTTGCCTGGAGAATCCCATGGACAGAGGAGTCTGGTGGGCTTCAGTGCATGGGGTCGCAAAGAGCTGAACACGACTGAGTGACTAACACTTTCTTTCCACTTTTCTTTTAAGTAGCACAGCATAAGGCACCCAGGAAACAACAGCTGTAAACGAGCCTGGGATTCAGAAGGAGAGGCTTCGGTGGGTGGATTGGTGCCTCCTGAAGCCTAAGGTCACTGACCCCACAAGAGGATGCCAGCAGCAGGGATGACAGGGAAGGCCAGGGTCTGAAAGATGTCAAAGCTTCCAAGTCAGGGGGGC
The DNA here is from genome assembly GCF_023091745.1 of Budorcas taxicolor. Lineage (NCBI taxonomy): Eukaryota > Metazoa > Chordata > Mammalia > Artiodactyla > Bovidae > Budorcas > Budorcas taxicolor. The sequence continues at coordinate 51,745,642 of NC_068926.1, read as the reverse complement.
TTACAGCTGTGTGACCTTGTACAAGTCACTTAACCTCTTTCTTTCCTCATCTGTAAAATGGAGCGTGAGAAGCAGAATAACACCCCTCCCTCAAAGAGGCATGCGTGCAAGCTAAGTCGCTTCAGTCGTGTCTGACTCTTTGCAACTCCATGGACTACAGCCCACCAGGTTCCTCTGTCCATGGGATTTTCCAGGAAAGAATACTGGGGTTGGTTGTCATACCTTCCTCCAGGGGCTCTTCCCAAGCCAGGAACTGAACCTGCATCTCCTGCGGCTCCTATATTACAGTCAGATTCTTTACCGCTGAGCCACCGGGGAAGCCCCCCTCCCCTAATCTATGGGACCCATGACGATGTGAGATTACATGGCAAAGGGGAATTAAGATGGCAGCTGACTTGAATATGGTGAGGTTATCCTAGATTTTCTAGGTGGAACCTAAAGGGAGACAGGAGAGGAGATTGAAGTGATGCGCTAGAGAGAGGAACCAGCTCGCCTTGGCTGGCTGGCTTTGAAGGCAGAACAAGGGGGAGCATGAGCAAGCGGATGCAGGTGGCCTCTAGGAGCTGGAGAAAGCAAAGCTATGAATTCTCTCCCAGAGGCTCCCAGAAGGAAGGCACCCTGCTGACACTGTGCTTTCAGCCCAGTGAGACTGGATTAGACTTCCAACTACAGAACTACAAGATAATACATTCTGCCACTTTAAGCCACTGAGTCTGTGATCATTTGTTACAGCAGCAAAAGGAAACCCCTTTTGTTACAGCCGCAAATGGAAATTATCCCTCGATTATTATGGGGGATAATCGTAGTCCTCCTCTTGGAGTAGCTATACTGGATCAATTATTACGTGGAAAGCACCTGGGACAGTGCATGGGTCAGAATCACATTGATGGTGATGATGATAATGATGGAGAAGATTGTTACTGGCCTAAATATACTTTTTTTTTTTTTCATTATTTGGCCACGTTGGGTCTTAGTTGCAGCATTTGGGATCTTCATTCCATCCTGTGGGATCTTTTGTTGAGAGGCCCCTCTAATTGTGGTGCGCAGGCTCTGGAGCACATGGGCCCAGTAGTCGTGGCTCACAGGCTTAGTTGCCCCACGGCATGTGGGATTTTAGTTCCCTGACTGGGGATCGAACCCACACCCCTTGCATTGCAAGGTAGATTCTTAACCCACTGGACCACCAGGGAAGTCCCTAAATATACTTTCTTGAGGGATGCCCACACTTGGAGTGTAAAGAGGAAGGGGGAGCCACAGTGGAAAGAGGGACACAAAGGAAAACCAGAAGGGTACAGTGTCAGGGACATCTCAGGTGAGAGCAGGAGGTGGTGATGCCCAGTCACGTGGTGGGGGAGGCGTGACAGCAGAGACCCCAGGGGCCTCGCCTAACTGGGTGTGGTGGAGAAAGCCCTGGAACAGGACCCTGTCTGTGGAGCTCTATAGCTGGGCCTTTCAATCTGGTAGGTACCCACCACACGTGGCCCCAGAGGGCTGAGGAGGGGGTTCATCTGAATCTAGACGGGCTGCAAGTGTAAAATGCATACTGGATTTCAAACACCCAGGACGCGAAAAAGCAGGTAGATGATCTTATTAATAATCTATGTTGAGGGACTTCCCTGGTGGTCCAGTGGCTAAGATTCCACCCTTCTAATGCAGGGGGCCTGGGATTCAATCCCTGGTCAGGGAACTAGACCCCACACACCACAACTAGGAGTTCGCACACTGCAACTAAAGATCCTGCATGCTGTGACAAGGATCAAACGTCTTGTGAGCTGCCACTAAGACCAGCACAGACTAGTAAATAAAATAAATTTTTTAAAAATGTTGATTACATGTTGAGATGGTAAGATTTTGGAAATGTTGAGTTAGATGACACCTAGTTTTTAAATTAGTCTCACTTTGAAAAAAATGTAGCTGCTAGAAAATTAAAAACTGCATCTGTGGTTCACACTAATGCAGGGCTAGGATAACTATGTCACCAACCAGGGGTGTGGGCTCAGGCGAGGTTTCTCTGCCCTGTGGGTTCTGTCCCTTTGTTTGTAAAACCAGGTGACTCCAAGGTCTGTTTTGGGTGTCCTGGGGTTTGGTGGCCAGAAGGTGTCCGGGAAGCATAGATGGAATTATTTTGTAGAAAGGTACATTGCAAGGGATGAGGGTCAAGGAGAGGCAAAAGGGAAACCAAGGCCAGGACTGCATTTCTGTGGAGGTGGATGATGTGAGCTAGGAGACAGACAAGCTGAGAATCATCGCTCATGCTCTTGCAGAGACCTGGGTAATTTATATCCGAGGAGCAGGAACAAATGTAGCGGGAGAGATTAGATCGACAGGAGAGAGGGTGAATTGATGGAGGAGCCTCATCGAGGGAGGCGAGAAGAAGATTTAAGAGCTGGGCAGGAGGTAACCTTGGAGGGGGCCAGGAGAGAAGGAGCGGGTGAGAAATAAATTAAACAATTAGCACGCTCATCCAAACCGTGCCTCAAAGGACAAATGAAATAGAATTGGGTGCCTCACAGGACGAGACAGCTAATGGGTGCTGGAGGGAGTCAGGAAGGGGAGAAAGTGTTTGCTGCAAGAAGCAAAATTAGAGTCGCCTGAGGAAAATGAACGCAGTGGGGCGGAAGGCAGACAGAGGAGTGGAGCCCTGGCTCCCGCAGAGAAGACACAGGCCTCCTGAGGCAGCATTTTGAAAGGCCCCACATGCCAAGATAAAGGTAACTGCAACCCAGATTCCAAAGGAAGGCAAAAATCAAGGACAAAAATAAGCGTGTTTTGCTCTCTGACCCTCATCAGCCTATTTTCCCAGTGTTTGTTCCTGCTGAACCAGAAAGGACTCACAGTCTCTTAATTCCTCCCAAATCTTTTTGAGGCCAGAGCATCCTTTGCAAATCATCAATTCCCATATCAGGGGTGAGAGGTACCTCCAGAACACCATCTCCAGCCAATACACGGAGAGAGATTTACATCTGTTTGAAATCTTACTTCCTGCCTCATTTCTTCTTTTTTTTAAAAATTAATTAATTTTTATCCGGGCTGGGTCTTCGCTGCCGCACAGGCTTTTCTCGAGTTGCGGTGAGCGGGTCACTGCTCGTTAGTGCTTCTAAACTCGGTACTTTCCCCTGTTGCGGAGCACAGGCTGTAGGCCACTTGGGCTTCAGTAACCGCTGCACCTAGGCTCAGTAGTTGCAGCTCCCAGGCTCAAGAGCGCAGGCTCAATCGTTGTGGCACACGGGCTTGGTTGCTCCGCAGCATGTGGGATCCTCCCAGATCAGGGATCAAACCTGTGTCTCCTGCATTGGCAGGCGGACTCTTTACCACTGAGCCACCGCGGAAGCCACTTGCCTCAGTTCTTAAACTCGCTGTGAGAAATCATCTTTTTTTTTTTTCTCATGTTATTCTAGCTTCAGACACGAGGTTTAGTAAAATCACCACCATTGCTTTTTCTGTTTTTTTGGGGGGAGGGGGTGGCCATGCTGCCAGGCATGTGGGATCTTAGTTCCTTGACTAGGGATTGGACCTGGGCCCCCTGCATCGGAAGCACAGAGTCTTAACCTCTGAACCACCAGGGAAGTCCCATTGCTTTCTTATTTTTGACCCTTCTGCTCATTCTTGTTCACCCCTTGGGGAAGCACTTCATCTTTGTCTCACTTGGAGGAGGTGGGGACATGGTTGGTTCCACATCCCTGGGGTTATCTGGTGGGATAGATCCGAGACTGCACAACCTCTTGTGGCCATCTCTTCCATTCTATGGCTTCGGTGTGGAATCCCCTTACACCTTATTTACTCAGGGCGCCAAGTCTTCCTTGCTGCGAGTGGGCTTTCTCTAGTGGCAGTGAGCGAGGGCTACTGCCTAGGCGTGGTGCTCGGGCTTCTCACTGCGGTGGCTTCTCTGGCTGCAGTGAATGGGCTCTAGAGCTCAGGCTCTTTCTTGTGGTGCACGGGCTGAGTTGCCCAGTGGCATGTGGGATATTCCTAAACCAGGGATCCAACCTGTGTCCCCTGCATTGGCAGGTGGATTCTCTACCACTGGACCACCAGGGAAGCCCCCCTTACATTTTCTTAACCAGCCTTCCAGCCATTAACACCATATAACAGTTATCCCTGGCCGGGAACCTTTTTGTCCATCTCCAAGAAAGACAGGGAAGCCTCAGCCCTATTTCCTTTTTTCTGCACCTCAAAATCTAAACCCTTTCTTTCTCCTGTTGCCACCACGGTAAGGACAGATGGTCAGTGTTTCTTTTGCTGGCTTCTGACCCATCTCTCTGGCCAAATAAGATCTTGGCATTTTGGGGGCCAAACCTGGGAGGTTTGTCTTCTCCAGCCCCACAACCTGACTTTTAAAAAAATGTCACTCTCTGAAGTGTTGATTTTCCTGCTATTTTTAAGTTCAATCAGATTGGATTTCGTTGCAGGAAATACCTCACCCTTTCTGTCCCTCTTTCTCCCCACTGTCCTTTCTGGTGTCGCTCTGTCTGCTTTGGCTAAGGAGACCAGCTGAGGACTGAAACAATGTATTACTTGGAGCCAGGCCTGTAAAATGAGGACGCTTTTCTTTCCGAAAAATCTTGGTGCCCCCAAATGGAAAAATCTAGCTCTCAAAATACAAGCCTCTTGGCTGCTCTGGCTGAAAGATGCTGCCCGTGAGGAAGGACGAGAACGTGTGTTATTTTGCAAAGGCCAAAGGTTCTTTCAGAGGTTTCTTCTGTCCTTCGAGGGGGGAACCGGATGCTAAAAGCCAGTGACAGTTCATACCGGCGGCACCTGCACTGGGCTCCTTGCCAAATCAGCAGAGCCTCTGACACGTGTCGTTCATGGAAACACTGAGGAAACTGGACCACAGAGGGTTAAATGCCCAGTGTCACATGGCAGCTTGCCACAGTGATGACACCAGAACGTGGGGCTTCTGGCACCTGGGCACACTGGCCTGGGCTGTCTGGACTCTTCCACTGGGAGTTGGGGGCAAAAGGAAGAAAGAGCTAGCTCTGGAATCTGGTCCTGATTTGCCTGGATCCCCCTGGTTTTCCACTTCTCATATTTTTGTGCTGCCTGTTCCAGAGTCAGCCCAAAGGCAAAGGTCTCCCCAACTGGCCTTTATTCTTCTTTCTGTTTTTTGCCCATGCTATGGAGCATGCAGGATCTTAGTTCCCCAACGAGGGATTGAACCCATGTCCCCTGCTTTGGAAGCATGGAATCTTAACCCCTGGACCATCTGGGAAGTCTGATGGCCTTTCTGATGTTTGCATTACCTGCCTCTGTTGCTGGCTCTGTGAATGGGAAGGACATCCATCTTACATCTTGACCCTGGCTCTCTGATGTGAGGATAAATCTGGGGTCTTTGTCTCTTACCAACCTTCCAGGACTTCACGTGGGGGTAAAGCCCTTGGAGTGTCCCATCAACTCCCCGCAATGTGCGACTTTTTGCCCCAGGGTCCTCTGTAAGAGACGGACATGGTTCCACTCAGCACTCTGACCCACTGCTCCAAGGTCCTCATTTCCTGCTAGACTGAGGTCCTTCTGCCACTTGCTTGGTTCTTGACTCAGGTGTTGTCCTTGCAGACAAGGCCAGTTGTCTCATATTCTTTGGGTACCTGCCTCTCTCGGATGCTGGTCCTGGATGGATCCGGCACATGGGTTCCCCTGGTGCTCAGCTTCCTTCTGACTCACTATCCCCCTCCTCCACCCCCAGGACCAGGACTTCTGCCCATGACGCTGCCTGCTTTTGGCCACATGGCATTGCCTTCAGGATAAACATCTCTGGGTGACACAAGATTGATGCCTCCTTAAAAGCCTTCCCGTAGCTCGCACAATGCTCCCTTTGTAGGAATTCCTGTTTTACTGCGGGGCGATGGCTTGCTGAGACTGAGCTGCTCCTTACCAAGACTGTGGCCCCCACTCACCCCAAAGCTTTCAAGAATCAGGAGTTTGGAGCAGCCATGCTTCCCAGTTGGGTTTCTGCTCTGAGTCTGGACAGAGTCCAGATTGGAGCCCTGAGCTGGGGTATTCAGACCCCTTACAAAAGACTCTCCCCCAGGAAAGCCATCCAAGACACTGCTCCCAATCTCTTACTTTGGAGCTGGGAGCTCCCACCCCCATTAGCCTCAACTCTGCTCAAACCTCCAATGACACAGGCAGCTTGGACAATCCCCATAAAGCAGCCTGGGGATCAATATCCAGGCAAGGAGGTGGGTCGTTGCTTTTCTGTTTTGCACGGAAAAGTATCTGAAAGGTACATTTCACCTTATTCTCTGGTGGCCTCCGGGAGGCAGGTCGCTATGGGCAAGGGCAGGAATCTGTCACCCAGTGCTGTGACGGGTGGCAGGGAGCACATACGTGACACAGAAGAGCACAAAACACTCGCCACTCACATCTCCTTTGTGCCCAGAGCTCCCTCGGGAGCTGGCTCGCACAGGGAAGCTGGCTCTGCTTCTACCCTCTCAAACTCCCGAATGTCTCTGCTAAAGATCAATAGCTTAGTTATCTCATAATTATAAAGCTAATGTGTGCTCACTGCAGGAAATGCAAAGGGGGTAATGGAAGGCAAGGATGATAAAAATGATCAGTCGATGTCATCTCTCTCGTATCATCTCTCCCCTTGGACATGAGCATCATTAAATTCTTTTCTTAAAATGGAAGTGAAATTCACATGATGTAAAATTAACCATTTTAATGTGAGCAATTCAGGGACTTCCTTGGTGGCCCCGTGGCTAAGACTCTGAGTTCCCAGTGCAGGGGGCCCAGGTTCAATCCCTGGTCAGGGAACTAGATCTCGAATGCCCCAACATAGGTCGAAGAATCTGCATACCACAACCAAGACCAGGTGCGGCCAAACAAATAAATGAATAAATAGTGAGTAATTTCAGTGGCATTTACTGCATTCATAATGTTTTGCAACCAACACCTCTATCTAGTTCCAAAACCTTTCTATCACCCCATGAACCATAGCCCACCAGGCTCCTCTGTCCATGGAATTTTCCAGGCAAGAATACTGGAGTGATTGCCATTTCCTTCTCCAGGGGATCTTCTTGATCCAGGGGTCAGACCTGTGTCTCCTGCATTGGCAGGAGGATATTTTACCACTGAGCCACCTGGGAAGCCTCTAGAGGCTTACAGCATATTAACCTGTAACTTTGGGCTTCCCAGGTGGCACTAGTGGTAAAGAACTCACCTGCTAATTCAGGAGACGCAGGAGACACAGGTTCAGGCCCTGAGTTGGGAAGATCTTTTGTAATCCTCAAGAACCAAGGAGCCGGGTGGGCTACCGTCCAGAGGGTTGCAGAGTCAGACACGGCTGAAGTGACTTTGCATGTATGCACAACCTGTATATTGCCTTGAATGAATTTCAGGCATAGAGTATACTCCAATAAAAATTAATTTTAAAATGTACACATTAACATACATTTAAATTAATTTTTTTAAGTGTATGTAACAAATACAACCCCCTGTGTAATCTCTATCACAGTCAACTCTAGACTCTTTCCAGCACTCCAGAAAGGTCCTTTGAACACTTTTTCAGTTAGTCTCCCCTTTGTCCAGTCCAAGCAACCACTCTTCTGATTCCCATGTCTTTTATTATCAGTCCTGAAGTTCCAGTAAATGGAATTGCCCAGTGTATTTTCTTCTTTGTTTATCCATCTTTCACTCTGCGCTATCTTTTTTTGAGATTCATCTATGCTGCTTCATGAATCAGCAAGGTTTTTCTTTGTTGTTGCTGAGGAAGTACAATTCAATGGTATGAATAAAAAATAGCAGCATGAATATAAAATTCTTTGAGTAGATAATTTATTCATTTGTTCTCCTATTGATGGATGTTTTACTGAGTTCTATTGCGAACTATCTCCGACCTCACAATCAATTGTGAAACGTGCAATCTAGGAAAACGGTAGAGATCAACTTACATGCAAAGCAGAAACACAGTCACAGATGTAGCGAACATAGCCTCACAAGCCATTTTCAGTGTCTGCCTCATGTCACTGGCTGGCCCTAACAGTTTCCATGTGTGGGTGCTCAGTTGCTTCAGTCCTGTCCGACTCTTTGCGACCCTGTGGACTGCAGCCCACTAGGCTCCTCTGTTCATGGGATTCTCCAGGCAAGAATACTGGAGTGGGTTGCCATGCCCTCCTCCAGGGGATCTTCCTGACCCAGGGATCAAACCTGCGTCTCTTGCATCTTCTGCATTGCAGGTGGGTTCTTTTCCACTGAGCCACCAGGGAAGCCCTCTAACAGTTTCCTGAGCAGTTTTATTATTTGTGGGCATTCATGTTCTTCTGTTGGAATGAACATCCTTAAACACAAAGTTCTGTCCAGGATAGATGCTTGCCACATTGAAGTTGAGAACATTTTAAAAGCCTTTGACATTTCTGTCTCAGCACCCTATATCTGTATGAAGAACCTACATACTGGGTGGTCACATGACTCAGTTCTGGCTAATGAGCTCCAAATGGAAATCCAATGGAGACTTCTGAGATTGTGTTGCTTTTCTTATCTAAGTATCTAAGCACTCCTCTTCCTTGTAATTTTTTTCACCTTGCTTCCACCAGGGACTTGAGGCTGGAGGTGTGGAGCAACCACTTTGAGGCCTTGAAGGAATGTTCCCCAGTAAAGATAAGGAAGCAGAAGAACATTCTATCTAAGAGGCTGGGCATCTTCCACTGGCTTCAGAGGCTGAATCTGGGACCAATAAATGGAAACTTCAATAAAGAAAGTATCATTTGTAGAAAGAAGTTATTCCAGTTAGGAAGTCAGTGAGTTCCTTCCTTATCAACAGAGGTATTTTCACAGGAATGGAACATCTATTTGGGGGATAGGGGGAAGGGGCTTGTTGTTGTTGTTTAGTTACTAACTCATGTCCGACTCTTTGCAACCCCATGGACCACCAGGCTCCTCTGTCCATGAGGTTTTCTGGCAAGAATACTGGAGTGGGCTGCCATTTCCTTCTCCAGGGTATCTTCCCAACCCAGGGATCAAACCTGGGTCTCCTGCATTGGCAGGCAGATTCTTTACCAGGAAAAGGGGTACAAGCAGAAAATAGTGTGACCTCTGATGCTCCTCTTACTCTGAATTTGATTTTATGACCCAACTCTAATGGGTACATTTTCTGCCTTTGAGTCTGTCAAAGCAAAGTGGCCACAGAATGTCTCCTTTCCCTCCTCATCTTAAAAAGGTCATTAGAATTCATCTTATTTCTTATAAGACTTCAGAAAGTTGATGTATCCTTTAAAATTAAGCCCAGATCCTTCTACCTCCCCAAGTACACACTCATCAATCTCTCTTCTGTGAGGTTTTATTAGAAGGTCTTTTGTGTGTATTACAAATGCAAAATATCTATCCGGTGCCAAATTCCAGAAATGCACAAACATGAAAAGGTTTAGTTTGTAAAGGTTTCTTATGACAGCTGCCACAGTGGTCATTAATATGTAAATTCCACTTGCTGAGAAGGTTGACTTTCGGTCATAAATCGCCTCTTTCCTCCTGATAATCCTGTCTGACAGCTACAGCTGTCTAGACAATGGAAAAATTAACACCATGAAACAGAATAGTTTAGAAACCTTTGGAGCCAAATACTTAAAAACAAATTTTAAATCCAGGGTAAGAAATGTGAGACCAATTAGTTAATTATTCAAGGAATCCCTCCAGAGTACCAACTTTGACTAGCAAGACCTTATGCTTGAAAAGCATTTTAATACTTTGACAAAGTACTTTTCCATACGTTATCCTCTTTGATCCCTTGGAATGTGTGACTTTATTTCTGAGACCTTCCCCCATGGTTGTAAAGACCACCAAAATGTGACACCCCAGCTCGCTAGCATCACCATCACCTTCTCTTCTTTAACAAATTAGCTCTTTGGGAGAAAAATGCAACCTCAGCTCATTCAGATATGTCAATATGCGACCTACTTGAGAGAAAAGAAAATTATGTGTAACTCTTTATTTTTTTCCTCCTTAACTCTTAAACTCCTTCTTTGGTTTTCCATTGCTTTAAGATCAAAGCTCCTCCAGTTTTAACATGATTACCAAGACCTGAATGATTTGGCCACTGTCAGCTTCTTCCCAATCTCATTTCTTGCTAATTTCCCTTGATCCATTTTCCCTCTGTCCAAACTGGCCTTTTTAAACTTCTTCCAGTGACGCCTCCTCTTCGACCTGTCCCCACCATCTTTTTGTACATCCGTTCACCCAGTAAACACCTCCTTATTAATAAAGGCACTTCCTCAGGGAAAGACCCTTCTCTCTTCTTCCCATACCATAATAGATCAAGTTCTTCCAGATTAGAGGTAAATAAACTGCAGCTTTTGGGCCAAACCTGGCCCTTCATCTGCTTTTATAAATAAAGTTTTATGTGTACACCACCATGTTCATTGGTTTATGTATTGTCCATGTATTGTCTATGGATGGTTTCTTTTCTTTTTAACAAAAAAATGTTCCCCAGAGTTACTGAAGTATGACTGACAAAACTGTATATATTTGGGTTGTATATATATATATAATACAAAACTGTATATTTTAGCAAAGCAGCATGATGTTTTGCTATCTGTAGGCACTGTGAAATGAGTACCATAATCAAGCTAAAGAACCTATCCAGCCTGAAATAGTTACTCTTTGTATGTGTGCAGTGAGAACACACGAGATCTACTCTCTTAGCAAATTTCAAGTATACAGTATGTTATTATTAACTGTAGTCACCATGCTGTGCATTCGAGCTCCAGAACCACTCTCTGACCAGCATCTTCACTTGCCCCCGACCCCCTGGTCCCTGGCAAGCATCATTCTACTCTGTGTTACTGCGACTTCGACTATTGTTTTAGATTCCTCATATACTTGAGTTCATGCTGTCTTTGTCTCTCCGTGCCTGACTTATTTCACTTAGTATCGTGTCCTCCATGTCCATCTCTGCTGTTGCATATGGTGGGATTTCCTTCTTTTGAAACTGAGTAATATTCCATTGTTTTATATATATATATTTGTTTTCATTGATGCACACTTAGGCTGTTTCCATGTCTTGGCTACTGTCAATAATATTTATGGCTGTTTTCGTGATACCATGGCAGAGCTGAGTAGTCGCAACAGAAACCGTGTGGCCTACACAGCCTACAGGACTTACTATCTGGCCCTTTATGCAAAAGTTTGCAGACCCAGACCGCTGCTTCAGAGCATTGATCTTGGTTTGCAATGATATACTTGTTATTAAGATCATATGGCAAATAGAGTCAAGGGATTAGATCTGATAGACAGCCTGAAGAACTACAGATGGAAATTCATGACATTGTACATGAGGCAGTGGTCAAGACCATCCCCAAGAAAAAGAAATGCAAAAAGGCAAAATGGTTGTCTGAGGAGGCCTTACAAATAGCTGAGAAAAGCAGTGAAAAGGCAAAGGAGAAAAGGAAAGATATACTCATTTGAACGCAGAGCTCCAAAGAATAGGAAGGAGAGATGAGAAAGCCTTCCTCAGTGATCAATGCAAAGAAATAGAGGAAAACAACAGCATGGGAAAGACTAGAGATCTCTTCAAGAAAATTAGAGATACTAAAGGAACATTTCACGCAAAGATGGGCTCGATAAAGGACAGAAGTGGTATGGACCTAACAGAAGCAGAAGATATTAAGAAGAGGTAACAAAAATATACAGAAGAACTATACAAAAAAGATTTTCATGACCCAGATAACCATGATGGTGAGATCACCCACCTAGAATCAGACATCCTGGAATGCGAAGTTAGGTGGGCCTTAGGAAACATCACTATGAACAAAGCTAGTGGAGGTGATGGAATTCCAGTTGAGCTATTTCAAATCCTAAAAGATGATGCTGTGAAAGTGCTGCACTCAATATGCCAGCAAATTTGGCAGTGGTCACAAGACTGGAAAAGGTCAGTTTTCATTCCAATCCCAAAGAATCCGAAAGAAAGGGAATGCCGAAGAATGTTTAAACACTCATCTCACATGCTAACAAAGTAATGCTCAAAATTCTCCAAGCTAGCTTCAGCAGTATGTGAACTATGAACTTCCAGATGTTCAAGCTGGTTTTAGAAAAGGCAGAGGAACCAGAGATCAAATTGCCAACATCTATTGGGTCATCAAAAAAGCAAGAGTTCCAGAAAAGCATCTACTTCTGCATTATTGACTACACCAAAGCCTTGACTGTGTGGATTACAATAAACTATGGAAAACTCTTCAAGAGACGGGAATACCAGACCACCTGACCTGCCTCCTGAGAAATCTGTATGCAGGTCAAGAAGCAACAGTTAGAACTGGACATGGAACAACAGACTGGTTCCAAATCAAGAAAGGAGTACGTCAAGGCTGTATATTGTCACCCTGCTTATTTAACTTATATGCAGAGCACATCATGCGAAATGCTGGGCTGGATGAAGCACAAGCGGGAATCAAGATTGCCAGAAGAAATATCCATAACCTCAGATATGCAGATGACACCACCCTTATGGCAGAAAGTGAAGAACTAAAGAGCCTCTTGATGGAAGTGAAAGAGGAGAGTGAAAAAGTTGGCTTAAAACTCAACCTTCAGAAAACTAAGATCATGGCATCTGGTCCCATCATTTCATGGCAAATAGATGGGGAAACAATGGAAACATCGAGAGACTTTATTTTGGGGGGCTCCAAAATCACTGCAGATGGTGACTGCAGCCATGAAATTAAAAGACACTTGCTCCTTGGAAGAAAAGTCATAACCAACCTAGACAGCATATTAAAAGGCAGAGACATTACTTTGCCAACAAAGGTCCATCTAGTCAAAGCTATGGTTTTTCCAGTAGTCATGCATGGATGTGAGAGTTGGACTATAAAGAAAGCTGAGCACTGAAGAATTGATGCTTTTGAACTTTAGTGTTAGAAAAGACTCTTGAGAGTCCCTTGGATTGCAAGGAGATCCAACCAGTCAATCCTAAAGGAAATCAGTCCTGAAAATTCATTGAAAGGACTGATCCTGAAGCTGGAACTCCAATACTCTGGCCACCTGATGTGAAGAGCCAACTCATTGGAAAAGACCCTGATGCTGGGAAAGATTGAAGTCAGGAGGAGAAGGGGATGACAGAGGATGAGATGGTTGGATGGCATCACCGACTCAGTGGACATGAGTCTGAGCAGACTCTGGGAGTTGGTGAAGGACAGGGAAGCCTGGTGTGCTGCAGTCCACGTGGTCACAAAGAGTCACACACGACAGAGACTGAACTGAACTGAAGATTATGTAATTATCCCTTACTTCTTCTAGACTTTGGCCTAGAATTGGACAGTTACTCAATTAAATATTGTTGAATGAAAGGAAAAAAAATAACTGGAGAAAAATAGAGGAATTTAAAAAGGAGAATGAAAGTAAGAGAGAAAGAGAAAAAAAGGAACAATAGTTGGGCATATTATAAACATCTGTGATGCTACAGATCAGTTCTTTTAAGTAGTCATGCTCTGTTTTCAGAAATTCTCATTTAATGGTTCTGGCTCTTTTTTTTAAAAAAAAATTATTTATTTGGCCGCATAGGATCTTAGCTGTGACATGTGGTATCTTCTCTGTGGTGTGTGGGATCTTCTGTTGGGGCATGCAGGCTCTAGAGTGCAGGCTCAGTATTTACGGCACTCGGGACTATTTGCCCCACAGCATGTGAGATCTTAGTTCCCCAGCCAGGATTGAACCCAAGCCTTTTGCAGTGAAAGTTGTGTTCCTAACCACTGGACTGCCAGGGTAGGCCCCAAATGGTTCTTTTAAGTGCCTTTGTTTTTGACCTGCCTACTATGCAGCAGTAACTCACTGGAAAACACTGTGACTGAGCTAAGTGACAAAAAAGGTATCTCATGAAGGTTGGCTATTTATGGAAAGTCATTGAAATGGCCTCTCTGCTTCTCATGGATTTCTGCTTTGGCAGGGCAAACACTTTTATGCTCATTTTTCCAGATGAGGAAATTCAGTTCAGTTCAGTCGCTCAGTCGTATCCGACTATTTGCAACCCCATGGGCTGCAGCATGCCAGGCTTCCCTGTCCATCACCAACTCCTGGAGCCTAGTCAAACTCATGTCCATTGAGTCAGTGATGCCATCCAACCATCTCATCCTCTGTTGTCCCCTTCTCCTCCGCCTGAGGAAATTAACACAGGTTAAATTACTTCAATGAATGTATCGGGGACCTAACATGTGCACTGTTTCGACACCGTACAAACTACAGAGCTACTTTGTTTTCTAGCTGGCGGCGACACATGCGAATCTTTTATAATACAAGCCTTTTAAGATAGTGGGATGATAAGAATCTTTTAAAATATCTCTCTCTTTACAGGCCGGGGAAGCTGTGACTTTCTAACATTTAAGTAGGACATGGAGAGTGTTTTAAAGTAAGTTTCCAAAGACAGGACAGGACTGTATTCCTGGTGGTGGCTGCCAGGGAACATGCGTTGTGGAGAAGGATGACTTTGACAAATATATGGAACAGTATGAAGGGGCCAAGTTTCTGTTCCAGAAAATAGCAATTGCTGGCAGTATAGGTTTAGATTCTATGTTGACTTTCCCCGTCTCCACCTCTTTCCCTCCCTCCAAAAAGATTCTTTTCCTATTTTATATTTTTAACAAGGAAATGAAAAGAATTGGCATGAAATGAATTATGTCTTTCCCAGCATACACTTGTCTTCTGCTTGATGGTGGCCAGGAGTCATCCCAGGTGGAGCAGTGGTAAAGAATCCCCCTGCCAGTGCAGGAGATGCAAGGGACTTGGGTTCGATCTCTGGGTTAGGAAGATCCCCTGGAGTAGGAAATAGCAGCCCACTCCAGTATGCTTGCCTAGAGAATTCCACAGACAGAAGAACCTGGTGGGCTGTGGTCCATGGAGCTGCAAAGAGTTGGACACCGCAGAACGACTAAGCAGAGGACTCATCACAGCTACGCTTCCTTGTGGAGATGTCCTGTGTTGATGGGTGATGGGGGACCATGTATGCCAGTGATTGGTAGTCTGTGAGTTTCCATGATGGTCTGTGTTTGGCGGTTGATGGAGGGTTGTCTACGGTCTCAGGGTTTTAAGTGTGTGCTGATCTGAAGCAAATGTAATAACCCACCACGGGGCAGTCATATATCCTGTTTCTCCCCTAAAACACAACACCCTTGACTTGAGTCCAAGGAACAACTGACTGGGGGACAAATGTGTATATAGACTCTGGTACCCTGGACATCTCAATAGGAGTTGATACCCTGTAAGTCCATAAATAGCAACAAAGGTCTAGAAACAATGGTTGTTTTTTAAACTTTTTTTTTTTGGCTGTCCGGCATGTGGAATCTTAGTTCCCTGACCAGGGTTTGAACCTGCACCATCCTGCATTAGAAGCATGGCATCTTAACCACTGGACTGCCAGGGAAGTCCACAACAGTTAGTTTTTTACAGTCGAAGTATCTGATGGAAGACCTTCAAAGGGTAGAGGTATCGTAAATTCCCAACAGAAGGATAATTTTGCAACAGTAGTTTGGAGCCCAAAGGGGGAAAGATCTGGAGCTAAATGCATAGGGAGTTGGCAGAAATGCAGGCATAAAAATTCAACCTGCAAAGGCTGCAGGAGTTTTCCAACCGAAGAGTGATTCTGAGCTGAAGTGAATGAACCAGAACCGAAAGTCTCAATTTCCTTCCTGCGTTGTAGGAAAATTGGGACTCTCAGTCCTCTCTGGGTTCCAGTGGAAACAATTGTCTGCTCCCTTTCAAATGGTGAAACCAAGAGTGGGAACATTTCGTGCCCGAGGCTTTCTCTTGTGTCTCCTCCCATATCTTCTCATCACAGCCTTTTTCCAAGCCAAGCATCACCCAGCCACCCCTGCCCCCACCACTGCATGGTCAGAGGACAATTTTAAGTTCCGTGAAGGTGACTTTGGTATTTGGTTTAGAAAAAAAAATGGCTTATTTAAGTCAATTTGAGCCTCCCCCAGGACAGCCCATGAAAAAATATCAGAGGAAGGTGGGTCTCTGCCTTGATACCCAAGCAACACAGTCCTGCCCCCTCAGATATGATGGTGCGTGCCAGACCCATGGGACATGAGATTTGGGGTCTGCTTCCAGTCTGCTGTTAAAAATGTCTTATCCTGGGGCTTCCCTGGAAGCTCAGTAGTAAAGAATCCGCCTGCCAATTCAGGGGACCCGGGTTCGTTTCCTGATCCGGGAAGATCCTACATGCGGCAGGACAACTAAACCTGTGTGCCGCAGCCACTGAGCCAGTGCACTAGAGCCTGGGAGCTGAAACTACTGAGCCGTGTGCCTAGAGGCTGTGCTCTGCGACAAGGGAAGCCGCTGCAGTGAGGAGCTGGCGCACCACAGTGAAGAGCAGCCCCGCCCGCCTCCACTGGAGAAAGCTAGGACACACCAATGAAGACTCAGCACAGCCACACATTAACTGATTAAAAACACAAGTGATTCCTTTTAAAAAAGTGCCTCGTTCCCTCATCTGACAGATGTGCGGGTAGATGAGGTTAACAGAGAAGTAAGCTCCGTGTTCCTGGGAAGAATAGAAATGTACAAACCCCAGGTGCCATGATTAGCTGCATTAAGGCGGGAGCCATGCATGGCAGGCGTCCCTCAGACCCCCATCCCCTCCTCCTGAAACCTCAGTTCATGTCAGCGCACAGCGGCAGAGGGCTCCTTGCCAGCCTCTGAGAGGGGTCAGAGGTGCCCCGAGAAACAGATCTCTGAAAATAGAATCCGATAGAGGAGATTCAAGTGCTTCTCTGGGACAATTAAGGAAGTCCTGGAAAAATCAATTTGTCCCCATGCCTTTGAAGCTGGCTGTGACAAAGAAAACTGAAATTCTGTTCTTCCAAGTGGTAGGAAACCTCTGTGCTCTGGGTGTCTGGTCCTGAAAGAGGCTGTATCTGGTGAAGTACAGGGGAAGGGGGCTGCCTCTGCTCAGGGAATCAATAATAGGGCTCCCAGAGCGGGTGTTTTGGGGATGCTTGGGGGCCAAGGGTTGACATATACACTTTAGGGCTGTGGGCTTTTTTTTTTTTTTTTTTTTTTTCACTTTTTAGCGTCTTTTATTGAATTTGTTACAATATTGCTTCTGTGGTTTTTTGGCCACAAGGCATGTGGTATCTTAGCTCCCAGGCCGTGGATGGAACCCGTAGTCCCTGCATTGGAAGGTGAGGTCTTAACCACTGGAGCACCAGGGAAGTCCCAGGACTCTAGTTTTTAAATGATGTTCTATGATGGTCCTAGGGGGGAGGATGGGGGTGCCCAGGGGACAGTAATGCCCTTGAACTTGGCTGTGGGCGGTAGGGGGACTGCCCTGAGTCTGGGACTTAGGGAGCTGACTCTGGCCAGGCTCTCCCCTCAGAGGACATGAGTCCAAGGGTGGGTGTGACAGGAAGCCCCTCCCCTGCCCCACTCTCATCCTAGCCCTGGCTCCAGACAACTCCTGATACCTGGGACCCCAGATTTCCTGGTACCTGGGACCCCAGAAACCCTGCCCAAATATCCTGGGCCTGCGATAGACCACCTGCTGGTGTGTGGGTCTCCAGATGTGAGGGGTGGCCCACAAGCAGCTTCCAGAGGATGTGAGTGGGGCTGGGTGTGCAGAAGGCTCTTTGTGGTGCAGAATATATGATGTATACCTGCCATCCCCTGATAGCTCAGAGGTTAAAGCGTCTGCCTGGAATGCAGGAGACCCGGGTTCGATCCTTGGGTCGGGAAGATCCCCTGGCGAAGGAAATGGCAACCCACTCCAGTACTCTTGCCTGGAGAATCCCATGGAGGGAGGAGCCTGGTGGGCTACAGTCCATGGGGTCGCAAAGAGTAGGACACGACTGAGTGAATTCACTTCACTTCACCTGCCATCCAGTACAGGTACATGCTGTGTGTGTGGGTATGTGTGTATGGGTATGGGTGTGTGTGTGTGTGTGTATGTGGATATGTGTGGGAGGGTATGTAGTTGAGAGTATATCATTCTATTTCCACTTCCCTCTGTTAAACATTTTTTTGAAACTTTCTATATTCTGGAGTATACTTGATTAATCATATTGTGTTAGTTTCAGGTGTACAGCAAAGGGATTCAGTTTCCATTAAAATTTAAACTGGAAGTTGGGTTTTTCTAACACCCTGTTGGCATCTTTGGAGGTTATTCTATGCATCTCAGTGATTTAAAACTGAGCAGGTGTTAGAGTTGGTTCTACAAATATGACCAGGGGTAGAAACACCAGAAAACACTTGGAAAGACGCTGGATATCACCCAGATGCAACGTGCTGTGGTTGCTATAGTGATTTCCTTGCTCATGAAGGAGTACTCTTTTTTTTTTTTTTTTTTTTTTGAAGGTTCTTTAACTTTCCACAGGGGCATCCCAGGAATTCAAGTGTGGAATGCTGCATATGCACATTTTCTGTTCCCCCCATGGGCGTTCTAAGATGGGGTTGAGGGGTTTGTGTGGGTTTAAGCAAGTGCTGACTCAGCTTTTGTGCCCCACTTTCTCTGCACCATTGTGGGGTTCAGGGGGGCACCTGGCCTTTAGGCTCCAGAGAGAAGTGACTCCTACAAAGGAAGACTGAGTAGTCTGTGGAATAAGGGGTGTGTTGGGGGAGAGACTTGTGTGTATGTATTTATATTTATGTGTGTGTGTATGTGTGTATCTATGTATATGGGTGCATGTGTATGTGAGTATATATATGTGTGTGCATGCACACGTGTAGTATCACGAGCTTTGTGATCTCTCATCACAATCTCTAAAATCATGGATTGGACCATTCTGGAGGTGGCATTTTATTTCATTTTAATGTAATTTTTATTTATTTTTTAAAAATTTAGACCCAGGGCAGCCAAAAATAAATAAATAAATAAATTTACAGCTTTGTGGGGTTTTTTTGTTTTTGCTTTAAAATATATTATTCAATCTTTATAACAAGTTTGTTGATAACACAGTATATTGCTTTGTGGTTTTTTTTTTTTTTTAAATATTGATTTGGCTGCACTGGATCTTCTGTCTGGCACACAGAATCTTCGCTCTTCATTCAGCATGCAGGATCTTTAGCTGTGGCTTGCAAACTCTTAGTTGCAGCATGTGAGATCTCGTTCCCTGACTAGGGATAGAACCTGGGCTCCCTGCATTGGGAGCATGGAGTCTTAGCCACTGGACCACCAGGGAAGTTCCTTTAAAAAAAATATTTGTGGAGGAGGCATCCACTTCCTCTTTTAGGAACTAAGTACCAGAGTGAGGAAGTGACTGTCCAAAGTCACCCCTGAATCAGAGCCCAGAGCCCTTACCCCCACCCCAACCCTGAGAGAAGCCTCACGATCCTTCACACAACATCTATGGTTGAAGAGAGGAGCTGACATAGTACATCTCAGGAGTAATTTTTAACTTACTAGGGCTCTGCTTTGTTAATTTCCCAGACAAACTGGCTTCTGTCTGTTTTGGTTGCAAGTGACAGAAACCCCAACTGGGTTAAGCACTAAAAATAATTTCTTGGCTCATCTCTCTGCAACTGCTGACTTTGAGCATAATTGGAAATAGGGGTCTAAACTATATAAATAGGATGCTCTTTTTCCCCCTCTCTTTTTCCTTCCTAATTCTTGGCCCCATCTTTTCCTCACTGAGTCCATCCTTGAGCTTTTCCTGGTGGCCACTGGCACCTTCACCCCTGGCAGTCACAAGATGGCAGCACCAGATCTAGTGCTTCAAAAAAGCAAAGCAAAACAAACAAACAAAAAAAGAGGAAGTTCCTTGGTCCCAGCATTCCCATCAACATCCCAGTGG
Organism: Budorcas taxicolor; assembly: GCF_023091745.1. Lineage (NCBI taxonomy): Eukaryota > Metazoa > Chordata > Mammalia > Artiodactyla > Bovidae > Budorcas > Budorcas taxicolor. The sequence goes on along the minus strand of NC_068926.1, from coordinate 51,725,942 downwards.
CTTCTCATTGGCTCCTATTCACTCACATGACCATTCCCGGAACAAATCACTGTGGCCTTGGGTCCCTGGATCCCTGCATGAAACCCATCTGTATCCTTTATTATTGGAGTTAGTCAGGGACTGACACCATAGAAGGAAATTGAGAGCCTTTCCAAAAGAAAATGCATGAAAGTTGGGCAGCAAAAGCATCAGCTCTCTGCTTGATCAGATCCTATTATGATAAAATAAGAATATTTAAAGGCTCTCAAATTTGCCTAAACCGGGGGGGGGGGGGGGGGGTAGCCCAGGCCTTTGTTCATTGATCTACCTGTATGAGCGATGACCTTGATTTCCTAGGTCCATAACATTGATCCCATGTCTCCATGTTCTTTGAAATTTATAAAACCTTTTCACATCCAGGGTGGGGCCTGAGGGCAAAAAATAAAATTGCTTGTTTAATTAAATCAATTTTACTTAATATTCTAAAGCTTTATGATGATGTAAAGCCCAAGTTTTACATACAGGGCACAAGAGGTTTTAATAGACTTGACTTGTGTTCCAAATTAAAACAATGTTAAATTCTTGAGTAACCCTAGCAGCGAGAAAGAAAGAAGAAAGAAAAAAAAGAAAAGAAAAACCCTCTTATTTCCAAATCACTACCAGTGGAATTTTAAAAATTATTTACACACTTAGCCATGAGTCCCTTTATACATGATGGGTTTGGCAGGAAGGTCTGAAGCAATAATTTAAAACAGAGGTTGGGAACGTATATAAGGAACTCCCCCTCTTTTCCAAAATAGATGTACCATCAGATCCACAAAGAGGTGATTTTTCCTAAGAAAAGTCCATAACTCTGGGAGCTAGGGGCCTGTGGGTGCTGTCTGAGTTAAGCTGACAGCTCAATGTACTTACTTTCTGTGGATTCTAGAATGGGAAGGGAACGATGATTCCTTGAGGTACAGTGGAAAGAAAGACTGATCCCTTGTCACAGATTATTTTGTTTGAATTTAGTCCGGACTTACATGCTTAGATGGAATTGTGAATACATGGCGGTGTTTTGTGGTTTGTTTGCTTAATTCACCAGTCATTATCTTTTTAACTTTTTTAGCAAATGGCTTAAGGTATATGGAAGCATTTTTTTTTAAATGTTTATTTTATTATTTGTCTGTGTGGAGCCTTTGGCAAGTGGCGTCTTCATTGCAAAGAGTCAGGCATGACTTAGAGACTGAACAGCAACTCTTCATTGCAGTGCAGGCTTTGTTGCGGTGTACAGATTCTCCGTCTGTGGCACTTGGACTCTAGAGTGCACAGACTCAGTAGCTGCAGACCATGGGCTTAGTTGCCCGAGGTATAGGGGATCTTACTTCCCCGACCAGGGATCGAACCTGAGTCCCCTGCTTTGGAAGCTGGATTCTTAACCACTGGACCACCAGGAAAGTTCCTCTACTGAACTTTATATTGAGTTTTGTTCTAAAATAACAAGCAGACTCCATCCTCTGCCCAAGGATGTAGACATCCCAAAGACAAAAGACTGTGTCACTAATGAAGGGGCTAGGTCACCAGGTCCCTTCCAGTAAGGGAAGGGGTCAGTGTTGAATGGCTATCTGGTTATACAGAAATGGATTGGAAAGACTGCCAGCAGGGAAGGAAGAGATAGAACCTAGTCTCAAAGCCCCTAAACTGTTCTTGTTGCCTCTCAGAGTGAGCGTCTGTAGGGGATGCTGCCCAGGGCCCCACCTGTGTCTCTCGGCTGGCCATTGGCTCATTCACCTTCTAGCTGCCACTGCCTGAAACCTCTTTTCTGAGACCTGGTAGGTCGCTTTGCCCACCCAGCAAGCTGGAAGTGCCGGGAGATCTCCACCCAGTCAGAAGCCCTCAATCAATGTCTCCGGTCAACTGATGTATAAATCCTTAGTTCCTTCCCTCCGCAGGTAGCCTAACCCTTCTTTCAAAAAAAAAAAAAGAACTTTTCTATTTTAGAATAACATCTTTAGACTTACAGAAAAGTTGCAAAATAGCACAGAGAGTTCTCGTATATTCTTCACCCAGCTCCCCCTGATATTGAAATCTTACACATTTATTCAAAGATCAAAACTAGGAAATTGATGTTGATAGGATGCGATTAAGTGAACAACAAACCTTACCCGATTTTCACAAGTGCTTCCACTAATGTCTTTTTACTGTTCCAAGATCCCTCCTGGGATCTCACAGTGCAGTGAGCTGGGGTCTCTGGTTTCTTCTAACCTGTGACAGTGTCTGTCATGTCTGGTCTGGCCTGACCTTGACATTTTTGAAGAGTGCAGTTCAGTGATTTTTGAGAATGGCCCTCGGTTTGTGTTTGTCTGATGTTTTCCCATGTTTAAAACAGAGATACATTCATGTTTAAGTGTATTTAAAATGTGTCTCAATTTAAATTTAGAGATTTAAAATGAGATACATTTAATTTTTTAAAAAAAATTTTATTGGCTGCACCGTGTGGCTTGGGCGATCTCAGTGGTCAGACCAGGGATCAAACTGGTGCCCCCTGCAGAGGAAGCGTGGAGTCCTAACCACTGGACTGACAGGGAATTCCCTAATATGAGATTCACTTTATTTTCATTTATTTATTTCTTAAAGAATATTTATTTATTTGGCTGCTCTGGGTCTTAGTTACGGCCCACAGGATCTTTGGTTGTGGCATGCGAACTCTCAGTTGCGGTATGTACGATGTAGTTCCCTGACCAGGGATCGAACCCCAGTCCCCTGCATTGGCAGGTCAGTGTCTCAGCCAATGGACTACCAGAGAAGTCCCGAGATACATTTTAAAATGAGATACGTTTTTGGCAAGAAAGCCAGAGGGACAGTGTTGAGTTGTTCTCTGTGGCATCATAGCCAAGGCAAATGTGGTCAATAAGTCTTCCTGCTAGTGATGTTAACCTTGATCCCTTGGTTAAAGTAGCAACTTTCTCCCTTGTAACATTACCATTTTCCCTTTGTAATGAATAATGCTACTGGGGGAAACCCTTGGAGACCTTGCAAATATCCTGTTTCTCCTCAAACTTTGGCCCAATGATTGCAGCATCCATTGGTGGGTCTTGCCTGTGGCAGTCAGGATTTGGGGAAGAACTCTGTAATAGCACATTATTTTCCACAGTAAGTTGTAGGAATAGTCACACTGTGCCGTGCTGTGCTTAGTTGTTCAGTCATGTCAGAATCTTTGCTACCCCATGGTCTGCCAGGCTCCTCTGTCCATGGGATTTCCCAGGCAAGAATCCTGGAGTGGGTTGCCATGCCCTACTCCAGGGGATCTTCCCAACCTAGGGATCAAACCCAGGTCTCCTGCATTGCAGGCAGATTCTTTACCGTCTGAGCCACCAGGGAACCCCAAGAATGCTGGAATGGGTAGCCTATCCCTTCTCCAGGGGAACTTCCTGACTCAGGAATCTAACTGAAGTCTCCTGCATTGCAGGTGGATTCTTTCCCAGCAGAGCTACTTGAGAAGCCGTCACACTAAGCTGGATAAATAAAAACCATGTCACGTTACAGTGACCTGGCTCAGGTTTTGGTGCAGATGAGTGATGAGAAAACTTTTAGTGTTCAGACCTGTTTGGATTTCAGCTTTGTGGGTAAGGGGTTGTGGATTTGTATCTTCTTTCCTGACATTAGAAGTGAGGCTGATCTGGGAAACTGGCAGTATGATTCCTGTTTTGCTGAAAAGTGTGCATCTGATCTTTGACCAGATCCAGCAGAATCTGGTACAAAATGTTGCTTCTCTGTTTCTTGGAAGCCCAGTTGTGCTTTTGGAGCGGGGAAGAGGAATGCCTTTGTGGTAGGGGATGTGGGTGAGCTGGAGAGATACAGAACCAAAAGTTGAAAGTCATTGCGGGTTTGTCTTCCCTCCTCCCAGGGTCAGACTAGATTCCCTGGAGCTGGTAAAACCTCCCCTCCCCCAGTCACCACCACTTCTATCATCCCTCTGGATTTAAGGCATACAAGGTACCCTAGAATGGCCCTGTTTCCTTGGAGGGTGTCTCAGAAATGGAGAAGCGGTTTGGCAAAGAAAGGGCTCTTTCACTGCAAGGAAAAATACACACCCACTGTCAGTTTCTTTTCATTTAACCCCACAGTCCTCCAAAGGGTGTGCACTGGGGACTAGAATTCATTCGGCACCATTTAGAGAAGAACGGACTTGAAACATGTAAATGCAACTTTGAAAATATAATGGAACACAGATCCTTCTCTTGCAGAAAAGACATTTTAAATAAGAAGTCTTTCAGGTTCCCCCCTCCCTGCCTCCATCTGATTTATAGGTTTGTGATTAACCATGACATTGACCAGTCAGATCCAAAGTGGACGTTGCTGGAGGTTCATTGGGGCCAGGCGTGCAATCTTGTCACAGAATCAGCAAGTCAGTGCTTGTATTCGTCCTCTGCCTCAGCTGTAACAAATTGCCGTGACCTAGAGGCTTAAACCAACATGCATTTATTATCTTGCGGTTCTGGAAGTCCGAAGTCTGGAAATGGGTCTCTTTGAGCTAAAGTGTAGGTGTCAGCAGGGTTGGCTCCAAAGGTCTCGGGGAGAATCTGTCTCTTGATTCTTCCTCTCTAGAGCCTGTTCTGTCCCTTGGCTTGTGGCCCCTTCCTCCATCTTCAAAGCCAGCAATGGCCATTTGAGTTTTTTCTCCTGCCACATCCCTCTGACCTTCTCTTCTTCCCTTTTCCATCTTTTAAGAACTCTTATGATTACAATGGCCCCAACTGGACAGTCCAAAATTATATTGTTATTGTAAGGTCAGGTGATTAGCCACCTTAATTCCACATGTAAACTTATTTCCTCTTTGCCCTGTAACCTAACAGATTGACAGGCTTGGGGGAGTACGCCATGGACATCTTTGGGAGGCTGCTATTCTGCCTCCCCAAGGTGGAGTGAACAAGTCACACGAGAGGACAGAAAGCCTCCGGCAAGGAGGTGAGAGACTACTATGTACCCAGGAAAATTCACCAGAATGATAGCTAGCATTTATTAAGTGCTTACCATGAACTTGACCCATTACAGACTTTATCTCATTTAATTCTGTGAAGTGGATACTATTATTCTACCCATTTACAGAGGAGGAATAGCAGAGGCTTATGAAATAAATACGTTAGCTAATTCAATTCTAACAGTCACACGTGGGCCATCGACAGATGAATGGACAATGACGTGACACGTGCATACATGGGCTTCCCTAATAGCGCGGTTGGTCAAGAATCTACCTGCAACGCAGGAGATCCCAGTTCGATTCCTGTATTCCATACACATGATGGAACGCTACTCAGTCGTAAGAAAGAACAAAATCACGCCGTTTGCAGCAACATGGATGGTTGTCATACTGAGTGAAGTCAGACAGAGAAAGACAAACACCAGATGACATCACTCATATGTGAAATCTAAAAAAGTGGTACAAATGAACTTACTTAGAGCAGAAATGTGCTCACAGACATAGAAAACAAACTTATGGTTACCAGAGGGGAAAGGAGGGAGGGATAAATCAGGAGTTTGGGATTGACAGATACATACTACTATGCATAAAATAGGTGAACAACAGGACCTCTGGATAGCACAGGGAACTGTCCCCAATATCGTCCAATAACCTATAATGGAAAAGAATGTGAAAAAGAATGTATATCAATTGTAAATCAACTATGTTGTTAGGTTGCTAAGTCCTGGCTGACTCTTTGAGGCTCCATGCACTGCAGCACACCAGGCTCCTCTGTCCTCCACTATCTCCTGGAGTTTGCTCAAATTCATGTCCATTGAGTTGGTGATGCTATCTAACCATCTCATCCACTGCCAACCCCTTCTTTTGCTTTCAATCTCTCCCAGCATCAGGGTCTTTTCCATTGAGTCGGCTTTTTGCATCAGATGGCCAAAGTATCGGAGCTTCAGCTTCAGCAACAGTCCTTCCAATGAATATTCAGGTTTGATTTCCTTTAGGATTGATTGGTTTGATCTCCTTGCATTCCAAGGGACTCTCAAGAGTCTTCTCGAACACCACAGTTCAAAAGCTTCAATAAAAAAAAATGTTACATATGGCTAGAGGCTACCGTAAAGAGCAGTGCAGCTGATAAATTAAAATTAATTAAATCAAAACTGAGCATAAATTAATTAGAGTGTGGGCTAGCCAATATCTCAAGTGCTCCACACACAGCCCAGCCTGGATGCAAACCGTTTCCTCGCCTGCAGAAAGTTCTGCCAGGCAGCACTGCTGGAGAGGGTAAACATCTTTCCCAACATCAAACAACTAGGTAGTGGGAGAGGGTTTGAACGCAGTGCCTTTGGCTCAAGAACATGAGCTTGGAACCACTGTGTTAGACGGATACTCAGCATCCACTTCTCTCATGGGGTGTTGAAATGCCTCGTACGCTGGGTACAGCTTTTTTTTACATCTTTGTCCATCTGCATTGAGCCCCTTCTTATGAATACATGGTTTCTGGTTCAAATGTGTCTTGGCATTTTCATTCAGCCTTTGAATACTTGCACCTGCTCGAGTTCACTGCAGAAACCAAAGGGGTCACCAAGGCTGTTCAGCACCCCCATTAGCTGCCTGGCACAAACTGGGCACCACCGTCTTTCCCTTGCCCTTTTTCTTTATGTGTGTGTGTGTTCCAGTGCTGGATATTGTCAGGTGTTTTTATTTTTCTTTATTTTGCTGTATTGCCCAGCTTACAGGATCTTAGTTCCCAGACTAGGGATGAAACCCAGGCCCCAGGCAGACCACCAGGGAGCTCTCCTCCCCTGCTCTTTCATTAGCCTTCCATGGGTGAATGGAAGCCTTCCAAGGGGAAGGACAGAGAGAGCTGAGGAGGATCACATCCAAGGAAAGAACGAGTTTTTATCAATCTCTTTGCCCTGCAGGGTTGGCTACATCAGAGGTGCTGGTCTGCTGATCTCTGTGTAGACACTCATCCAGTTTTCCTCCAATTATTTCAGTGGAAATTTGCCAAAGAAGATGAGCTGTTTGACTGTAAGAATAGCAACAACTTGTACTCAGAGGACACCTAGAATGTACCATGGCTCTAAGTGTGCCTGTGAATGAAACTGTCACCCCCTGAGGCAGAAGTTCCATCTCCAGTTTCCAGATGGAGACACTGAGCTTTTCACCCCCTCCCGGGGGTCACAGCTAGTAGTGATGGTGTAGGATTCAAACCCAGACTGCCTAGCTTCAAGTTCTGGGCCCTTCACCCTGTGCAATTTTTCCCCTACATCTTTTTAAAAAGTTAATCAATTAATTCATTTTATTGTTATTACCATGTTTTGGTTGTGCTTGATCTTCACTGTGGTGGCTTGTCTGGTTGCAGATCACAGGCGCTGGAACTCAGGCTTCAGTAGTTGTGGCTCACGGGCTTAGTTGCTCCACGGCATGTCTCTTCCCTGACCAGGGATTGAACCCTTGTTCCCTGCATTGGCGGGTGGATTCCTATCCCGTGTACACCAGGGAAGTCTCCCACTGTGTCTTAAATGTCAACCAGAGGTCATTTTGTTTCCTTTCTCAAGTGCCTGGCACTTGTGGACGGAACTGGAAGACGAATGTGCCTGATGTTAGCGAGGGTGCTCCCCTCTGCAGGTGAGCTGGGCTACAGAAGGCGTGGCAGGTGAGCCCCTGCCTGTCTGCTGTCTCAAGGTGCTCCCTACCCCTCCCTCCTGGGTCTCTGCTCTGGGCCCCTGGAGGTCTCTGGGCAGGAGCAGCCTTGTCTATGCCAAGCTCCAGGTTCCAGGGAGTGAAGTTGATTTGCTTCCTGAATCAAGGAGGAAAACCAGAGCTGGAAGGAATGAGAGGAACTGTGTCCCACCTAGCCCCTCATGCTCAGAGCCTTGAACAAGCGGGGACCAGATAAAGGCAGACTTCATCAGGAAGCTCTCACACTGGGCCACCCAACCCCAGGGCTCCCAAGGATGCAACCCAAATGACATGCATGTTATGGGTACCTCATGCTTCCTGGGTGGCTCAGTGGTAGAGAACCCATCCGTGGATTCGATCCCTGGATGGGGAAGATCCCCTGGAGGAGGAAATGGCAACCCACTCCAGTATTCTTGCCTGGAAAATCCCATGGACAGAGGAGCCTGGCGGGCTACAGTCCATGGGGTAGCAGAGTTGGGTACAGCTAAGTGACTGAGCGCGCATGTGCACGCACACACACACACACATGCTGCTTTAGCCACTGGCTTCATTACCATCCCCTGTTATCCAGGCCTCTGGGATATTTCTCTTCACTCCAAGAAAGCTCCTTTTGTGCTGCTGTGAATTCCCAACCACAAGGGCCAGTGTACAGAACAAATAAATCAGCCTGAGGCAGACAGAACTTTCCAGAATCCCTGGCCTGGCCAGACCAGCTCCTTCCTGAGCGGTGCAGTGCATGCCACATTTCACAGTTTACAAAATGACTTTTTCTTTTTTGGTTTTCACAAGGAAATTTTTCCAAGAAAGTTTTGAGAAAGATAAATGATGCTCCCACAGGATTTCACGGAAAATGTTCACTTGACTTTCTGAATTGCCTCTGGGAGTCCAGCTGGGGCTGGCAGGTCCCTGTGGGCTGAAGGACAATTGTCCAGCCTCCAGGGGAAAGTTTCCGGCTGCCTGACAGGGACTGAAATGCTGTCCAGAAGGACAGAGAAAATATTTATTTTCAGCCTCGGGCAAAAATCTTAAATTCATAAATGTGTGAATTCCAGAGTCACGGAAGCAAAGTGTAAATTATTCAGGATTGTCTGTATTCTGCGGATAGATTGTGCAATGAGAGTGTTGAAACCAGAATGATAGGAATGAGAGAGATGCAGTTTATCTTATAAGAATCATGCTTAAATAAATACTGGGGAGCGTTCAGGGCTATTTAAAATAAGACGTGGAGTTCTACCATGCAGCCACCTGACGCTGACTTCCCACTGCTGTTTCTACTTCCACTCTTGCCGTGTTTTGGCTCTGCTTCCATTTCTGGTATTTTCTTTCAGTTCATTTACTGTTCAAACAGCCCTTGATTTTCAGGTCACTTTCCATATTTAACTTTAACCCTTTCTTCCCCCATCTGTTAATCCAGAAAGCGCTTCACTATTGCTCTGTTTTCCTACTTACACTGAGCTGAAATTTTTTTTTTAATCTTAAAAGATGTCTTTAACCATTCAGAAATGTACAAAAATGACAAAGAATTAAGAGGAAAACAAATCCACAGGAATGGTTCCGTTCTCATATAATTCCTGCTCACATTAAAAAAGTCCTAAATTTTATAAACACTTGAAAATGCAAAGAGTGCAAAGAAGTGCAACATGGAAGATGAAGATCTCTCCTCTTCCGAGCAGACCCTCCTTTCTTGGGCTGCTTGATTTAGCAAAATAAGACACAGGATATCCAGTTTAATATGAATTGCAGACAAACAGTATTTTTTAAATTTATTTATTTGAGAGTCGTGTCATGTGAGCTCTGAGTTGTGGCATGTGGGATCTAGTTCCATGGTCAGGGACAGAATCTGGGCCCCCTTGCATTTGGGAGCACAAAATCTTAGCCACGGGACCACCAGGGAAGTCTCATAAACAACATTTTTTTTAGTATAAGTATATCCCACATATTGCCTAGGACGTGCTTATGCTAAAAATTTATTTGTTGATCTGAAATTCAGTTTTAACTTGGCACCCTATCTTGTGCCTGGCAATCCTATCCCTTCCCCGCCTAGACCCTCTCCCCAACGCACATCTGTGGGGTACATCCTAGCAGTAGGATTGAGGGTCAGAAGAATCTAGAATTGAGACTGGGTTGGAGAAATTTACTGGAGTAAATTGAGCACTGCAGTGAGCTTCATCCTGCTCATCTTCCTGGGAAACATCTTTTTCAAATGCTGGCAACAGCTGGATCCTTAAAACAAAGGAAACAATCAACACACTGAAAAGACAGCCTTTGGAGAAGGAGAAAGTATTTGCAAGTCATCTATCTGATAAAGGGTTAATGTCTAAAACATCTAAAGAACTCCTACAGCTCAATAGCAAAAAATCAAATAACCTGATTTAAAAATGGGCAAAGCTCTCAACTAGATATTTTTCTAAGGAATATATACAGATGGTCAATAGGTACACGAACAGATTTTTGCTCAGCATCACTAATCATCAAGAAAGACAAATTAAAACCATAATGAAGAACCACCTCACACCTGTTAGGATGTCTGTCCACAAATATTGGTGAGGATGTGGATAAAAGGGAACCTTTGTGCATGGCTTCCCTCATACCTCAGTTGGTAAAGAATCCGCCTGCAATGAAGGAGACGCCAGTTTGATTCCTGGGTCAGGAAGATCCGCTGGAGAAGGAAAAGACTACCCACTCCAGTGTTCTTAGGTTTCCCTTGTGGCTCAGCTGGTAAAGAATCTGCCTGCAATGCAGAAGACCTGGGTTTGATCCCTGGATTGAGAAGATCTCCTGGAGAAGGGAAGGGCTACCCACTCCAGTATTCTGGCCTGGAGAATTCTGGCCTGGAGTTGCAAAGAGTCAGACAGGACTGAGCGACTTTCACTTTCGCTTTGTGCATTGTAGGTAGGAATATAAATTGGTGCAGCCACTATGGAAAACTGTGGAGGTTCCTCAAAATATTTAAAATAGAACTACCATATGATCCAGCAATCCCACTTCCAGCCAAAGGAGTTGAAATCAGTATCTCAAAAAGATGCAACATTATTCTTCTATGCTCGTGGCAGCGTTATTCACAGTAGCCAAGACGTGGAAGCAACCTAAATGTCCACTGATGAAAGAATGAATAAAGAAACTGTGGCTTGTAATTCGATGAAATGGTATTCAGCCATGAAAAAGGAGGAGATCCTGCCATTTGTGACAGTGTGGGTGAACCTGGAGGCTGCTACCCTAAATGAAACAAGCCGGGTATAGAAGGGCAAGTGCTGCATGGTGCCACTTATATGATGAATCTAAAAGAACTGAACTCAGAAGCAGATGGTAGGATAGGGGTGGCCAGGGGCTGAGGGGAGGAGGAAACGGGAAAGACTTGTCAAACAGTGCAAAGTTTCAATTATACAAAAGGAATATTAATTCCTGGAGACTTCCTATACACCACAGTACCTGTAGTTAACAATACTGACTTGTAGGCTTAAAACTTGGTTAAGACGATAAGTTTAATAAGTGTTGTTATCACACCCCAAAATAAAAGAGCAGGAAGACACTTTTGTAAGTGATGGATATGTTTGTGGCATCTAATTGTGGAGATGGTTTCAAGGGTGTATACTTATTTCCAAACTTATCAAGAGTCGATGTGAAGATCAACAGTTTTTTTTTTTTTTTTAATGGGGGTGGGGACTTCCCTGGTGGTCCAGGGGTTAAGAATCCTCCTTCCAGTGCAGGAGACTTGGGTTGAACTCTGGATGGGGAACTAAGATCCACATGCTGAGGGGCAACTAAGCATGTGCTTGGCAACTAGAGATCCTGCATGCCGCAGCAGAGATGTGCGTGCTGCAACTGAGACCTGACACAGCCAATAAGTAAATAAACATTTAAAAAGTTAAAAAGGGAGTGGATCTTATTTAAGTGAGTAAGTGGAACAGGAAGACAATGAGTCACAAGATGGCAGTGTTTTAGGAAATGGATTTTATCTGGAGTCTAAGGTTTGAATGATATTGTGCATGTGTGTGTGCTAAGTCACTTCAGTGGTCTGACTCTTTGCAACCCCATGGGACTGTAGCCTGCCAGGCTTCTCTGTCCACGGGATTCCTCCAGGCAAGAATACTGGAGTGGGTTGCCATGCCCTACTCCAGGGGATCTTCCCAACCCAGGGATCAAAACGGCGCCTCCTGAGGCTCCTGCATTGCAGGCAGACTCTACCACTGAGCCGCCAGAGAAGCCCTTGAATGATATTGGCCACACTGAATTCGTGAAATGACAGACTCTTATTGAATCTCATCTCAAAATGTAAGATTTATTAGCATTTGAAGAACTGATGTATTTAAAATTCTCATCAGTCCCGGAATCTGATCATGCTGGTTTAGTGGACCCGGGAAGCAGCATCTCCTTTCCATCTTCTCGGTTTCCTCCCAATATCTGGATAATCTCTGGATCCTCTCTGGATGTTGGGCAGAAACCGCATGTCATTATCATCCCATTCGATCTGGTGTTCTCACCACCTGCTCCTCCAGTGGCAGGTCTGGTGTGTGTATTTACACACCTTCCACTGTTTGTTTTCAGATCAAATATGTGCAAAGGAAGCAAAGGCCATTCCTTGTTTGCTTTGCCTTGTGAAGCCCGGTCAGGTGATGGGCTGGACTCAGCACCTGAATGCATTCAGTGCCCCCACCCCTGCTCCCTTCCCCAGGACCCACCAAGAACCCTTGGCCCCTTAACCATGCTTTTCAAACTTTCTCAATAATCACAGTCCGTTTCAATATTCCAATCCATTACACTCACACACATGTACGGAGGTGAGAGTCAAAATATTTAACATCTGGTGGGGCCAAGAAGCTGACCCATCAGAATTTGGTCTTAAAGCGGAGCCAGGCCTGGAAACCCCCTGCTGTGCCAGAAGTTAACCCTTTTGTTGCTGAATCTGAAAGGGGTTGTGGGGAGAGGGTATCCCAGGGGAGCAGGAGCAGGACATGGTCAGGCAACAGTTGTCCCCCAACCAGTAGAAATGCATTTGAGTATTTTAACAGTGGGTATAGTTGTAATGCCGAATGCCAGCTGAATCTCAGCTTTGCATATATATACATACCTGAAACAAAAGTTCCATAAAGCAATACTTAGCTTTTCTGCTGTGACACTCTCTGATGTTGTTCTGTTTCATTCTGTTTTGTTCCACTTCACCCCAGCCCATTCTTTTGCTTAAAAAAGTGCTGACCCAGAGCTTCTAAACTGATTTCACAACCCACTGATTGCTCACGACCCACAGTTTGGAACACTTCTCTTTTCTGGTAGCTCTCAAACTTCTTCATGCCTAAGAAGTAGCTGAGAAGTGTGTTACAGATGTAGATTCCCCATTCAAATCCTGCTGGGCTGCAGCCTTCATTTCAGAAGTCCTCCAAGTCCCCTAAGTGATGCTGATGAGGATGGTTTAAGAACCACTCTTGCAGAAACACGTGTCCACCCTGGGATGTGAAACACAGACACACACACACACACACGCGCGCACACACACACACACACACACACACACATACATTCTTTTCTGGATTCTCTGTGTTTTTCTATTTATCTATGTGTCCAATCTGTATTGAAGGAGGGAAGATATTTTTAGTTGCAAACAAGGAAAACTCAACTGAAAGTGATTAAAACAATGCAGTGGATTTATTGACTTATACTTGAGAAGTCTGGGGCTTCAGGCAAGGCAGGATCTCACAGCCCAGATGACACAGTAAGGACCAGCTTTCTCTCTCGGCTTTTGTCAGCTCTGCTCTCTCTGTCTCAATGCTGCCTTGGTCTGAATCCAGGAGCTCCAAGATTACATGCTTCCTTGGTCATATCCAACAGGAAAATGAGAGTCTACGTCAACAGGCCCTCTGGAATTAGGCTAAGTTATTCTTTTTGATCTGATTTAAACACACCATCAGGGTAGGAGAATGGAACATGGCTTATGCCAATCAGACTCCATCCTAGAGCTGAGGATGAAGTTGGTCCCGCATAAACCCTGGCTATTCAGGGTGCTCTTTGGGAAAGGGAGGTTAGATGCTCTGGATTGCAAAGAATCAACAGTTGCACCTCCATTTGCTGAGACCATACCTCTTTTAAAGAAAACTTTTATTTTGTATTGGGGTATAGCCAATTAACATGTTGTGATAGTTTCAGGTGAACAGTGAAGGAACTTAGCCATACATATGCATGTATCCATTCTCCCCCAAACCCCCCCTCCCATCCAGGCTGCCACATAACATTGGGCAGAGTTTCATGTGCTGTATACAGTAGGTCCTTTTTGGTATCCATTTTAAACATAGCAGTATGTACATGAGACCACAACTTTTTGATGATTACAGCTTTGTAGTATGTTTTACCATCTTATTACTGTCTTTTACACAATTTCATGGTTTTTCATTTTAGATGAATTTTAGCATCAGCCTTTCATTTATATTAAGAGGTTGCTTGGAATTGCATTGAAGTGCTGGATTAAAGTGGGGATGAAATCAGCATCTTTATAATGTTGAGCCTTTTTACCCAAAGAATAAGATAAGACTTTCCATTATTCAAGTCTACTCATATTCTCCAGTGAAGTTTTATAAGTGTTCTCACACTGGTCTTGGGCATTTCTTCTGACTTTATGCCTCAGTATTCTCTGATTTTGTTTTTTTAAATAGATGGATCTTTTGGCCCCCTGATATTGTGTCCAAACTTATATGTACCAAAGGGGAAGGAGGAAAGGCTAAAAGTTGTTGACGTTTGTGTATTTATCTTGTATCTGGCCACCCTATCAAGGCTTAGTTATAACACTTTTTCAGCTGGTTCTCCTCATGGGAATCTTTGCCCCATTTCTCTCCTCAGCTGTGCTACACTATGGCTCCATCTCTTCTCCCAGGAGTCACAAGTAGTTTCTTTTATTTTTAAGGTAACATTAAAAAATTTAAATTTAGTGGCTGTGCTGGGTCTTCACTGCTGCACTCGTGCTTTCTCCAGCTGCAGAGAGCGGGGGCTCCTCTCTAGCTGCAGTGCACAGTCTTCCCATCGCAGTGGCTTCTCTTTCTGCGGAGCACAGGCTCAGTGCTTGTGGTGCACGGGCTTAGTTGCCCTGCAGCAAGTGGAATCTTCCTGGACCAGGGATTGAACCCGTATCCCCTGCATTGGCAGGCTAATTCCTAACCGCTGGACCACACATGGTTTCTTAATCTTTAGTTCCCTCCACACCTTCTTAGAGCTTCTTCCACTTTACTTTCCCTGTTTCATCCCACACCATCCACTCCCTACCAGAACCCCTCTATTCCACGAGTCAAAAACATATTCAGCATCTTCAGATTTCATGGGTAGTGTGAAGTGGATATTTTCCCCTAAACCTCTCTTACTATATAAAATTCTTTGTGGGATACCACTGAGGGCTATTATTGACAAGCTGCCAAACTTTGGGTAATAATTGTTCTCATACTTGGCATCCAGTTTAACTGCCTAATGGGGCCAGTGGAAATACCACTGTGTATTGGGAGAGATGAACTCTTTCAGAGGTTGAGGGAGGTTGTAATTTGGCCCTCCTCATTAAAGCTCCAATAAATATTTTCCTGCCACTGCTTTTAGAGATAGAGAAGCAAGTATTTCATCCCCAAACTATTAGCTTTTTAAAAAATTGCATATTTTACTCTCTGCAATGGGTCAAATAGCATAAAAACAGGTAGGTAGTTGCAGAAGTTCAAGTAATGTAAAGGTATTAATAACTCCCTCTTATGGATAATGTAAGATGTAATAATACCCACCCAGGTAACAGGCAGTAACAGTTTAGCATGTGTTCTTCTATGCCATGTTTGTACTTATGAGCTTGTTTAGCATGGTTTTTTAAAAATCAAAGTGTAGTTAATTTACAATATTGTGTTAGTTTCAGGTGTACAGCACACTTATTCAGTTATACATATGTGTGGCTGCTGCTGCTGCTAAGTCGCTTCAGTCGTGTCCAACTCTGTGTGACCCCATAGACGGCAGCCCACCAGGCTCCCCCATCCCTGGGATTCTCCAGGCAAGAATACTGGAGTGGGTTGCCATTTCCTTCTCCAATGCATTAAAGTGAAAAGTGAAAGTAAAGTCATTCAGTCGTGTCCGACTCTTAGTGACCCCATGGACTGCAGCCCATCAGGCTCCTCCGTCCATGGGATTTTCCAAGCAAGAGTACTAGAGTGGGGTGCCATTGCCTTCTCTACATATGTGTGGAGATCTATTTTATTATTTAAATTCTTTTCCCTTTATAGTTTATTGCAAGATATTGAGTATAATTCCTTGTGCTATACAGTAAATCCTTGTTGTTTTTCTGTCTTATATATGGTAATGTATATCTGTTAATCCCATATTCCCAATTTATTCCTTTCCTCCTTCCCCTTTGGTAAGTATAAGTTTGTTTGCTATGTCTTTGAGTCTATTTTTGTTTTGTAAAGAAGTTCATTTGTCCTATTTTTTAGATTCAGCATATGTGATATCATATAAAATTTCTGTCTCTATCTAACTTACTTCCCTTATTATGATCATCTCCAGCTCCATCCATTGTTGGTTTCAAGTTTTTAAAAACAAATTTGTTGTTGTTCAGTTGCTCAATCATGTCTGACTCTTTGTGACCCCATGACTGCAGACTTCTCTGGTCTTCACCATCTCCTGGAGCTTGCTCAAACTCATGTCCATTGAGCTGGTGATGCCATCCAGCTATCTCATCCTCTGTCATCCCCTTCTCCTCCTGTCTTCAATCTTTCCCAGCATCAGAGTCTTTTCTAATGAGTCAGTTCTTTGCATCAGGTGACCAAAGTATTGGAGCTTCAGCTTCAGCATCAGTCCTTTCAATGAATATTCAGGACTGATTTCCTTTAGGATTGACTGGTTGGATCTCCTTGCAGTCCAAGGAACTTCAAATCTTCTCCAACACCACAGTTCAAAAGCATCAATTCTTTGGCACTCAGCTTTCTTTATGGTCCAACTCTCACATCTATACATGACTACTGGAAATACCATAGCTTTGACTAGACAGACCTTTGTCAGCAAAGTGATGTCTCTACTTTTTAGTATGCTGTCTAGGTATGTCATAGCTTTTCTTCCAAGGAGCAAGCATCTTTTAATGTCCAAGCTGCAGTCACCATCTGCAGTGATTTTGGAGCCCAAGAAAATAAAGTCTGTCACTGTTTCCATTGTTTCCCCCTCTATTTGCCATGAAGTGATGGGACCAGATGCCATGATCTTAGTTTTTTTGACTACTGAGTTTTAAGCCAGCTTTTTCATTCTCTTCTTTCACCTTCATCAAGAGACTATTTAATTCCTCTTTGCTTTCTGCCATAAGGGTGGTGTCCTCTGCATATCTGAGGTTATTGATATTTCTCCTGGCAATCTTGATTCCAGCTTGTGCTTCATCCAGCCCGGCATTTTACATGATGTACTCTGCATATAAGTTAAATAAGCAGGGTAACAATATACAGCCTTGACGTTCTCCTTTCCCAATTTTGAACCAGTCTGTTGTTCCATGTCCTGTTCTAACTGTTGCTTCTTGACCTGCATACAGGTTTCTCAGGAGGGAGGTAAAGTGATCTGGTATTCCCATCTCCTTAAGAATTTTCCACAGTTTGCTGTGATCCACACAGTCAGTATTCTAGTCACATTACAACCTGTTATTGTTTTTAACAGCTTTCAGTTTTGGAGTAGTTTGAGATTTGTAGGCAAGTTGCAGAGCTTTCATATAGCCATCACCCAGTCTCTCCCATGGTACATTTGCCAAAACCAAGACACCGGCTCCAACACATTACTGTTAACTAAGTGAAGCGAAGTGAAGTTGCTCAGTCATGTCCGACTCTTTGCGACCCCATGGACTGTTGCCCTCCTCCATCCATGGAATTTTCCAGGCAAGAGTACTGGAGTGGGTTGCCATTTCCTTTTCCTGGGGATCTTCCTGACCCAGGGATTGAACCCAGGTCTCCTGCATTGCAGGCAGACACTTGATTGTCTGAGCCACCAGGGAAGCCCCATTTAACTATTTTACTATAGCCCCATTTTACTATTAACTAAACTTCACCCTTTATTCATATGTCACCGGTTTTCCCCCCAAATCCCATCCAGGACACTACGCTGCATTCAGTCATCATGCCTGCGTAGCCTCCTCCAATCTGTGGTTCCTTAGTCCTTTTGTGTCTTTCATGACCTTGACACTTTTGAAGAATACTGGCCAATTATTTTGTAGAATGCCCCTATATGAGTCTTTGATTTATTTCTCTTGCTTAGACTGTGAATGATTTTGAGGGAGGAAGAACACAGAGACAAATTCTTATCACATCATGTCAGCAGTGCATATGATCAGCCTATTACTGATGAGGTTAACCTGGATTGCATGCTGACTTTTTAAACTTAATTTTTAATGTAATTTTAAAAAATTGACTGTATCAGGTCTTTGCTGCAACACACAGGTTCTTTAGTTTGCAACATGCAAGATCCAGTTCCCTGACCAGGGACTGAACCTGGGCCCCCTGCATTGGGGTTGAGGAGTCGCAACCATCAGGGAAGTCCTTTTTTTTTTCACTGCCTCTTCAGATCAACACATGTGCCTTGTGCATTCATTTTAACAGCTGCATAATATTCCACAGTGTCAATGAAACATGGGTCATTCAAATCTTTCGAAGTTCTCATATAAATGTGAAAACTCTCAATACCTGGATGGGTGATTCTCAGTAAGTGTGCTGAACTGGAAAGACACCCGTATGTTTACTGTGGGTGAGATTTAAAACTGGGGGGTGGGGTGGTCCCAGTGTAGGGGGGGAAGTGCTAGACAGTAGCAGGTATCCCCAAGGAGGGGAAGATGAGTCCACAGAGGTCAGTGGAACCAAGAGGGGAAACCTCCAAGAAGTACATAAATGACTGTGAGAATGGTTGGGTCATAATGATGTCTTGAGCCCAGACAAAGAGAGAACATTATTATAAATGGTGGAAAGCAGAGAGGGTCTGGTGTGGCGAAAATGGACCATGGGGAAGAATTTGAAAGGACTGGGAGAAAGCCTAGCTTGATCCAGGCGCTGGAGGTAAGGCAGCGACGGAAGGAGGAACCTATGGAGGTCAGGTCTCTGCCTTTTGTCACGTCATCGTGCACCACCTCCGAGGGGATAAGCCAGCCTGTTGGAACATCCTCTTGGACAACACGCATGCTTCTCCCGGTGGGTGGAGGGTAGGTCCTGCAGAAGCGATGGATCCGTATAGTTTCTAGATGTTCTTTGTTTCATGTGTAGGGCTGGGATTCCCCCTTCCCTTCCATTAGATGGAGGCCATCTATCCTACCTCTTAGGAAATCTGGAGCCTATGTTCCATCATGACTTTGTCACTGAGATATGTTTTCATGCACAGTTGACAATCATCCAGCTTTGGAAAATGAAAAGTTGAGGGTCACTGCAATTTCCTCTTTCTCAACCAAAGAGGTGCCTTGGATGTTTGTGGCAGGGAACTCCCTCTGCCAGCCCCTTAGCTACTGCCTGACTCGTTTTCTTCTCCACCTGGCTCCACCACTCCCATCCCAAGCATACAGAAACCAGATCCTGACCCCCCGATCCCCCACCCCCACCACCCCTACAATGACATTTCAAATCAGGAACACAGGAGACTTTGTCTAAAAAGTAACTGATGTCAGAGGAAGCATGGTGCCAATTCAGTGATCTCCATCCCTCCTGGAGGACAAAGCTGATTTCAGACCCAGCGACTGCATTTTTCTCTAACATGCAGATATCATAGGTGTTTTCCGAAGGCAAACCCACCGTCAGCCAGCCTTTCTGATATGCAGTCAGATCTCTCAGTGGTGGTGCTTGGCTGCTTCTCCAATCTGGTCCTGTGGACCTTCTGCCAACAGAAACACATCCTGGTTTCTTAAAATGTTCTTACATGGTTCCGTGGGGCTACTCTGCACATCGCCATCGGACTTTATCAAGCAGCCTCGTGCCTGAGTGATTACTAGCTGCAGCATCAGCGGTTCTTGGACTATCAGCTCTCACCCTACCTGTTGGAAGGAGAGTGTCTGTGTCCCTTTCCGATGTTTTGATGAGAATGTGTTAGTCACTCAGTCGTGTCTGACTCTGTGATCCCGTGGACTGTAGCCCACCAGGCTGCTCTGTTCATGGGATTCTCTAGGCAAGAATACTGGAGTGGGTAGCCATGCCCTCTTCCAGGGGATTTTCCCGACCCACGGATCGAACCCTGCATTGCAAGCTCTCCTGCACTGCAGGCAGAGTCTTTACTGTCTGAGCCACCAGGGACTAGCTTATTAGGCAGATGGGCTTAGGTTAAACTGGTTCTACCACTTCCTAGCTAGGGAGCCTCAGGTGGCTTCCTGAGAAGCCTCACCAAGTTGTTAGTATATAATGGGCACCTGAAAAGCCACCATTAAAAATAACACCCACCTTCCATCATTCTTGGGAAGATCAGAGGAGGTGAGGAAGATGAAACACCGAGGACAGTCCTTGGCACATGGTGAAAGCTTAACACACTTTTTTTTTTTCTTTTCTTATTTTGTAACAGTGCCAGGTTTGCGGGTGGGATCTAAGCATACCCAGTTCTGTTCCGGGCCAGCTGTGAGATTTTGTGCAAGTGGTCCTGTGGTCTAGGATTTAGGACTGATTATGGGATGATATGGTGACATTATTTGGGGATTCTATGAGATGTTCTGCGTCTTAAGGGCTCAGATGTCTGTTTCTTTGGAGCAGCATTTCCACATCACTACATGGGAAGGAGATGAAACAAACCTAGTACAAGCTCTCTCCCTGTCTGTCTGTATCTTTCTGTGTTGTCCGTATGTCCATCCCAGTCTCTCCTGTCTCTGGCTCCCTCTTTCAGACCCACTCCTGAATCAGCCTAAACTTTCCCTGGCCCCGCGTGTCTTCTATGTGACACCAGTCTTTTCTAAACCCAGGCAGAGCTCAGAGTTTATTCCAGAAACACCCCAAATGTCTGCACGTGCTTGTCTCTGAATCAAGGCAAGCCAGGAATCTGTGCCCATTTTTGTTTTAACTGTATCATCATTGATGTTTGATCAGATACAGACCGGCAAGGCAAAGCTCTGTGTGTCAAGGCGAAAGAATTGGTAAAAGATGAAGTTCACGTATTTTGCATTTAGAGCAGGTAGTTTACGTAGGCTCCTCTGTCCCTGGAATTTCCCAGCAAGGATACTGGAATGGGTTGCCATTTCCTTCTCCGAGGGATCTTCCCAACCCAGGGATTGAAACTGGGTCTCTTACATTGCAAGCATATTTACCACTGAGCCACCGTGGAAGGGCACCTAGCCTGTAAAGAAGCTGAATATTGAACTCGTCGGCTTGAAAGTTTGTAAGGGTAGGGTAGATGGAACGCGTCAGTAAGGAGGATGCCTGAGGCAGAACATACTAATTTTCCACCTAATAGCTGTGTGCCTCTTCCATGCCCACCCCTCCCCCACCCAGGGTGGGTAAATCCTGATCCACTGATGCAAACATGTGGCTCCATCCCTTTTGCCAGTTTCTGGTTTAGACATGGACATGTGACCAGTTCCAGCCAATGGGGTGTGAGAAGTCTCCTGGGGGCTACTGGGAAAGGGTTTTTTGCTCCTAAAAGAGACACAAGAAACAGGCAGCCCCCTTTCCACTTCTGGATATTGTATGTGGATGTTGGCCTGGAGCTGTGACAGCCACCTTGAGACCATGAGGGGTGACACTGAGGAGGACTGTCAGAAAGATAGAAAGAATCTGAGTCCTGGATGCCCTCAATGAGCTGTTGAATTAATCTACCCTGGAACCACTCTGCCTCTGGATGTCTCCCTCAGGGAGATGTTCAGTGTCTCCAACATTGAAGCACTTTTGTTTGGGCTTCCTGCTACTTCCAAAGACATGCATGCTGACTGATTCAATAACTCCAAATCACATGGGGCAGAAGTAAGAGGTGTGACAACTGGTTAGCCAGTTGTGACCAAGTAGAATCCCATACTAGTTGTCACCCATTATTACCTGCTGCATCAGCCTGTGCCACAGAATAAGAATCTGCTGCCTTTAAAATTCACATTTATTTGGCTGTGCGTCATCTTAGTTGTGGCATGGGGGGGGTCTTTAGTTGTAGCATGTGGGATCCAGTTCCCTGACCAGGGATTGAACCTGGGCCCCCTGCATTGAGAACACAGAGTCTTAACTGCTGGACCACCAGGGAAGTCCCATCCCCTGCCTTTTTTTTATAGCCTGATCATAAGCACACGCCTTCCCCAGCCTCCGTGAAGGAAATGAGCTTCTTCACAAGGACCCCATGGGGGAGTTTCAAGAGGAGCTCCCCACAGAAGCAGCAGAACAGGAAGAAATTGCTCAGTCTCTTTCCTCAGACCTTCTAATCGGAAGGCCACTTTCTCTATTCGACGGAGGAAACATAAATACCAGCAACATGAGATTGTCTTGGGAAACCAGTGAGCTAACGATTGTTAAGTGCTGAGGACAGTGTCTGGCACATAATAAGCAATCAGTAAGGGACTTCCCTGGTGGTCCAGGGGTTAAGACTCCATGCTGCCAATGCAGGGGGCATGGGTTTGATCCCTGGTGGGGGAACTAAGATCCTGCAAGCTACACAGAGCAGCCAAAAAAAAAAAAAAAAAAGAAGAAGAACTCATAAGCAATCAGTAAACATGGCTGTTGTTATGACTAATCCTTCTCTTTGACGTGTGATGCCTTAAGCAGGAATGCATTTAGCCCTACATGACACTCAGGCAACAGGTAATGCTTGAGGCCAGGATCACTGGGGCCATACTGGAGGCTGGCTGCCACACAGGGACTCTACTGGCCACTTATATATGTTGTTTCTAAACCTCATTCTCAAGTATTAGAGGGATGTCTTCTAATCCTGGCATCCTTCAAGGGAGCCAACTTGAGGGATGTCTCCTAGGAGGACTAAAGACCTTGACAAGGAAGGGGAAAAGGGTAATGGGATAGGGAGAAGAAAAAGTAAGAAGAGGTGGACAGAGAGCAGAAGGGAAGGAAGGAGGGGAGAAAGGAAAAGCAGCCCACGTCCAGGAGAGGGGAGCAGCGGGTCCACAGGAGCCATCCTTGCTCTGGTTTGCAGAGAACATTCCCCGGGGTGGGGTTGGGGGCTGGATTCAGATGTGGTCATCACTGGTCTTTAATTCCTGGCAGGCTTCCTGCCCTAGAAACAATGGGGTGTCCTAATTGACAGCAACCAAGACGCAAAGGTTTTTGCCGCATATATTGTTTCCAGGGTCTCCTTCTTCCTGTGGCTTCTGTTTTTCTTATTAAACACTGCTTCTAAATTGGTAGCGGAAAGACAGTGAGACGGCCCAGGGAAAGCATGACTCTTCCCAGTCCTGGGCTCACACCCCGCGAAGGAGAGCCACAGATCTCCGCATCCAGAGATGCTTTCTGGCCGTGTGGCTCAGAAATGGCCTGGCATGCAGAGCTGGGCCTTTCATCCAAGTGTCCGGATTAATGTTACCTCTGAGTGTTCGAAGGAGCCATGAGGTCTGACTTACTCACAGCCCTTTCTTCCTGGCTGAACCCCCCGTAGGTCTCTCTGTTTTTCTATCCAGGGAGCTTCTCAGCAGGAAGAGAGAAGCCTGTTGTAAAAAATTCCATGAATTGATGACAGCTTAGCAGCCACAAGGAATACTGGGCCACATGAGGCATGTCCTGGGACCCTAACATCTTTTCCACCACTTCCTGAGCAGGAAAGTAAAGGGAAGGAATTTACATTCTCTGACAAAGTGCAGAGGCTGCAATGAGATAAAACACACCAGCCAAGGCAGGGGAGCTGGCCCAGAGGCTTGGACTTGCTGCTTGCCTCCTGGGAACAAGTCCTCAGAAAATCTAGGACCCCCTGCCCACCCCGGGCATCCCAGGGTTAATGCTACAAGGCCCAGGTCCTGCACGTGACTTTGGGGTGCCCTGGGGAGCTGGCAGCTAGTCTGTGAGGGTCATCACATTCCCAACAGTAGCTGTGTCTCCACCCACACGGAGCTGTCACATTTAAATGTGAATTCTCTGTCCTTTCCAAGCTCAAGATCAAGGCTCTCCCCATTCTGCCCCCCTCTCTCCCCTGGGGTTGGTCTGAGGTTAACCTCAGTATTGGTGATGAGGCATCATTTGAATGACTCTGGGAAAAACTCTCTGAGTCAGTGACATCTAGTTGCCTACCTAAACAGCCATTCTTTCCTTGTTCCTCAGAAAGAGTCCGGATACTGTGCCCAACCACAAACTGCATTTCTTGGCTTCCCTTGTGGCTGAGTCTGCCCTTGAGACTGAGTTCTGAACCAGTGGAAGTGGAAGTGTGGCATGGCACTTCCAAGAAGTCTTCTTAAAGAGAGCTGACTCAGCTGGGAGGAGAGCCCTTTCTGGTCTTTCTTCCTATTGCCTGGAAGGTAGGCTTGATGGCTAGAGCTCCAGCAGCCATCTTGGACCATGAGATGACCTTGAGGATGGAAGCTACATGTTGGGAGAATGAAACAGAAATATAGAAGAAGCTTGAGTCCCTGATGGCATCATATTGCCGCCATGCCAGTCTCTGGCTGCCTATTTATGGGTTTCTTTTAAGTAAGGAAGAAATAAACTTGTATCCTGTTCAGTCTACTAATAGTTTGGATTTTCTGTTATTTACAGCCAAAAGTATTCGTAACTAATATTCCTAACAAATTTCCCCTCTCTTATCCAGGTGCCACTGTGCATGGAATTCACATATGAGAGAAGCATCCTTTTCTGTTAAGTTTTCCCTTTCTGGGAACATCATCTCAGATTAAAGTAGAAGCAGGGGCACCAATGAAGTTCATCTCTGAACTTGTTGAGTTTGTTTCTCTCCTCCCAGGCTTTGGTCTCTTCCCTTTCCTCACACACTGGTTCGCTTTTAGTTTGCTGTCAAGGAATTTCCCCCTGGCTGGTAAGTCACTACATCTTATGGGATATTTGGTTTCAATTAATTTGTCATTTCCTACTAAGTCACTCCTATTAGTGACAAACTTGTCATTATAAATTCTATCTTGAAAAAAATTCTTCCTTGATTCCACATACCCTTATAACTATTGCCCAATTTCTCTGTTGCCCTTTATAGCAAAACTTCCAGAAAGATTCATCTGTACCAGGACTGCCCATCGGGGAACTCCAAGAAGCAGCATTCATATCATGGCCTACATCAGGGGCACCTCTGTGTTGTGCGGTGTACGACTTGTAGATATACATGGGAGGCTTGGACGATTCTCAGTGATTCCACTGCCTTAATTACCAGGCTCTTTTGAACCTAATCCTATCATGCATTTCTTTCACTACTCCAGATAAACAGCTCTTGTCAAGGTTCTCAGTGACATCCATCTTACCAAATCCCAAGGTAAATTCTCAGTCTTAACCTTACCCTGTTTAGCAGCAGGCAGCATTTGTCAGTCACGCCTCCTTCTTTTTAGTTCTAATATTTATTCCTTGTATCTTTGGCTGCACTGGGGCTTCATTGCTGCCCACAGGCTTTCTCTGGCCGTGGCAAGTGGGGGCTACTCTTTGCTCTCGTGTGCAGGCTTCTCATTATGGCGGCTTCTCTTGTGGAGCACAGTCTCCGGGCACACAAGCTTAGTAACTGCGGCTTGAAGGCTCTGGAGCGAGGCCTCGGTTGTGGTGGTGCACGGGCTCAGTTGCTCTGTAGCGTGTGGAATCTTCCCTGACCAGGGATCGAACCTCTGTCCCCTGCATTCGCAGCTGCATTGTTATCCACTTCACCACCAGGCAAGTCCATACCTCCTTCTTAAAACACTTTCTTTCCCTGGCTTCTGAGGCTCTATTCTCCTACTGGGCTAGTTATGACCTTTCGGCCTCATTGTCTTTCCCAAACATCACTGTTTTGTTTATTGCTAAATTCTCAGCATAAAGAATAGTGTCTGGCACATGGCAAGCTTTCAATCAACATGGCAGGCATTGAATGAATGAAGGCATAGGGGACTGTATCTAAAGGAGTGAATGTCAAATAGTGGAATTTCAGGCACTGTGATAAGAGTGCTGGTATTTTGGGCCAAGATAGTTATTTTTACTAACTTCTAAAATACCATGTGGGGGACACAGGAAGCTATATTTTTTTCTTTACATCAGAATAATAGGTCAGTTCTTGTGTCTAGGTACTGGGTTGAAAGCACAGGAAACACTTTTTTCACAATAGCCTGGATATGGAAGCAACCTAAATGTCCATCAAGGGATGAATGGATAGAGAAGATGGGTTATATACACAATGGAATATTATTCAGACTTAGAAAAAAAGGAAATCCTGCCCTTTGCGACATTATGAATGGACCTTGAGGGCATTATGCTGAGATAAGTCAGACAAAGAAAGAGAAACTATAATCTTATTTATATGTGGAATCGAGAAAAGTCAAAGTTTCATGAGTTTTATAAAGCAGAGGTTAGAATGGCGGTTACCAGGGGCTGGGGGGCTGGCAGAATTAGGAGGATATTGGCCAAAGGGTACAAACTCCCAATCATAAGACAAATATGGGGAATTCCCTGGTGGTCGTGTGGCTAAGACTCTATGCTCCCAATGCAGGGGGCCTGGATTCAACCCCAGGTCAGGGAACTAGATCCCATATGCCGCAACTAAGAGTTCATATGCCTTGACTGAAAGATCCTGCGTGTCTCAACTAATACCTGGCACAACCCAGTAAAGAAAGAAATACACTTAAAAAAGAGAGACAAATTGGTTCTGGAAATCTAATGTACAGCATGGTGATCACATGATATACTCGAAGTTGCTAAGACAGTAGATCTTTAATGTTCTCACCGTGAAAACGAAAGGGTGGGACCGCCCTGGTGGTCCAGTGGTTAGGACTCCTCGGTGTCATTGTTGAGGCTCCAGCTTGCATCCTTGGTCAGAGAACTGAGATCCCACAAGCCTCGTGGTGTGACCAAGAAGAAGAGAAAAGAAGAGAAAAAATAAAAAAAGGAAATGGCAATTATGAGATGGAATGGAGGTGTTGGCTAATGCTTTGGGGGTGATCATTTTGCAACATACAAGTGTAACCAATCAACACATTGTATTCTTGCTGTGACATTGGGCTCACCCAGATAATTTTCCCATCCCAAGATCCTTAACTGAATCAGCCCTTTTGCCACCTGAGGTCCATGTGCTATGCTTAGTCTCCCAGTTGCATCTGACTCTTTGTGACCCCATGGACTGTAGCCCACCAGGCTCCTCTGTCCATGGGGCTTCTCCAGGCAAGCATACTGGAGTGGGTTGCCATGCCCTCCTCCAGGAGATCTTCCCAACCTAAGGATCGAGCCCAGGTCTCCTGCATTGCAGGCAGATTCTTTATCAGCTGAGCCACCAGGGAAGTAAAGGGTCAGAAACAGTTGCTGAAACCCGGGATTGAACCAGGGACCTTTAGATCTTCAGTCTAACACTCTCCCAACTGAACTATTTCGGCCACCCGTTCATAGGTCCATACACAATGCCATTTACAGGTTTTGGGATTGGGATGTGGACATCTTTGGGGAATTATATATCTGCCACACTTCCTGATCCTGAATCTTATTAAAATATTCACGTATTTGGCTGTACCGGGCCTTAGTTATGGCATGCAGGATCTTTGATCTGCCTGTGGCATGTGGGATCTAGCTCCCAGACTGGGGACTGAACCCAGGCCCCCTGCACTGGGAATTTGGAGTCTCAGCCGCCCCGGAAGTCCCCTGATCCTGGGTGTTTACTCCAGCGTGACTTTCTCAGTGAGGCTGATGCTGACCATGCAGGCCTCCCGCTCCATCTTTCCTTCTAGCAGAGTATGCAGTTGACTAATACCTGGTGAAGATTCCGTTTCCCTCACTAGACCGTCAGCTCCAGAAGGGCAGGAACTTGATCATTTTCTTCACTGCTTCCTCTCCAGAACCTGGCATATAGATGACGCTCAGTAAACATTGTTTAAATAAATGATAGAAAGAAAAAGAAAAAAAAAACACAACAGCCAACCCTTTTTTAACCTCAGTTTGAGCCCCTAAATGGAGAGTTCTCTCACATTCGTTAAACTGGGTCAGGGAATTGATGCAACTGACCAGGCCTTTAAACCTTGCGTTGGGAGACTGAGACCCTCACCCAGGGTGGCCCAGGCTGCCACAGAGGCACAGAGGAGTCACGATGGCACAGTCAACAGAGGCTCAGAGGAGCTGAACAAGGATGCTCTTCACTGAGAGAGACTGTGAGCTCGATTAGCCAGTGTCACCCACAGGCGCAGCTAGCTCAGCCCCCCTGACGGATGATTCCCGAGCTGGCCGCCCTGTGCAGCTCTGGGATGCACGCTAACCTTGGGAGCAGTAGGCTGGGTGGCCCCGAGCAGCTGGCCCTGGGTCCCTGGCTTTCTCTGGGTCTGTTCTTTCTAACTTTCAACTTGTGGCTTGGGACCTTTTTTCCACTTTTCCAATGATAGTACCAGGAAATTCCTTGAACTTGAGCAATGATGTGTTATTTTCTTTCAAGAGGTAACTCTCAAAATCTCCGTTCTCTCCATTTCTGCCATCTCGGGAGCTTTTGGCCATTTAAAAAGATGGAATCCGTTTTATTAGACTTAATCTTGTGCAGTTGTTTCTTCCAGCTCAGTGCTAGACTGTCAGGGCATCCTACAAGGGTTTGGCGGGACTTCTAGGGAAAAAGCCTGCTGATGATAGAATAACACAGTGCCTTGGCCAACTGGATTTCCAAAAATGCACCCTCTGACAGGGCTTCCAGCCACCAAAGAGCAGCCGATGGGGGCTCAGCCTGCAGCTGATGCTGGAAAAAAAGAAGAGAAAAAATGGGAGGAGTGAGGTGGGTTCAGGGCAATTTTTCTGCACAGTTCCTGGAAGCTAGGTTTGGGTGTATCTGAATGAGATGGTTCATGTTCAAATCAGGGGAAGAAAAAGAACTCAGAAGACAGAACAGCTACAGTGGAAAAGCAATGAAAAGAAACAGTGAACCCTTCTAATGAGAAACCCACAAACACCCTGAGAATTCATTTCACTCTCCCCACCCCCTGGTTCATCGTTTTGCTGGCTTTCAAATTGTTTTTTTTTTTTTATTGGTCAAGGTTTTATTTCGACCCATAAATTCTTCTTTTTTGATACACATGTATATTGTGAAATGATTATTACAATCATGTTAATTAACACATGCATACATCTCCTCCCTCTTGAGCATCCTACTTGAGCTTCCCACCCACTGCTCCTACTTCCTGCCCCTTCTAAGTCATCACAGAGCACCAGCTGGCTTTCAAGTTTGGGGAGCAGTGAAAACTATATCACAGGACTGGGAGGCAGGACACTCAGGATCTAACCCAACTTTGCTCCAAAGATAAGCCATGTGACTTTGGGGAAATCACTTACCCTTTCCATTGCCATCTATACAACTAAGGACAAATAATTATTCTGGCTTCTGAGGTTAAGGGGAAACTCAAATGAGATAGTATATGTCATCATCACCACTATTGTGATTCCAATATCAGAGACGGGGAAATGGGGCTGACTGGGGAAAGAGCCTGAGAACTTCATGTCTTGGGTCTTTATTCTAACTTCCAGAAGCCTTGCTGCTTTCTTCCTTTAAAGTGTCTCATCTAAGTTAAACTTAATGCATTTTAGGCAGTTTTTTAGAATTTGGAAGAGATTCACCAATGTAGCAGATCTTTCATATGTGAATCAAATAATGCCTTCTTTATAGAAGTTTAACTCCTCCAGGAGCACAACCTCTAACTGTCTTTATAAAGATGCAGATTTGGATGTAAGAAAAGGATTCTTAACTAGGGAGATGTTTAGAATAAGTATTTCAGGGTGTTCAAGTACATGGCTGGTACCTTTTTTTCAATGAATGAGGAAACAGTTTGGCTGAGGGGAAAGCAGTATTTCACCACTGAGGGATCCAACTAGGATCTGACCCTCATTGCTCCCCACATCCCAAATCCATGCCTTTTGTCATGTGGCTTTGGAATCCTTCCTATAAAGGTGCCATTATCATTTGGAACTTTCTGCTCTAGGGTACTTTCTGCTTCACTACTTTGATTAAAAAAATTTTTTTAATATAGAACGTTTATTTATTGGCTGTGCTGGGTCTTTGTTGCTGCACTCGGGCTTTCTCTAGTTGAGGCGAGCGGGAGCTACTCTCTAGCTGCGGAACATGAACTTCTCGTTGTGGTGGCTTCTCTTATTTTGGAGCATGGGCTCTAGGCATGTGGGCTTCCATAGCTGTAGAGCATGGTTTTAGTTGCCCCTTGGCATGCGGAATCCTCCCGGACCAGGGATCGAACCCATGTCCTCTGCATTTGGCAGGCGGATTCTTAACCACTGAACCACCGGGAAAGTCCCAAGACACTTAATTACTTTGGGTTTTTTTTTAATCCATTCAGTGAGGACAAAAAACCCAAACCATAGCAGTGTCGTGAGGGTTAGAAGCAATATATATCAATGGCCAATAGAGTCCCTGTGTGGCAGCCAGCCTCCAGTATGGCCCCAGAGAGCCTGGCCTCCTGTGTTCCCCTCTCACGCAGACTAGAGCTGGGCTATGTAACCAGTGCGGAAGTGTCGACGCGTGGCTTCCAAAGCTAGGTCACAAAAGACACTGCCGCTTCCATCCTGTTCTCTCTTGGATCCTTTTCTCTGGGAAAAGCAGCTGCCCTGTCAGGAGGACACTCAAGCAGCCCTCTGGGCAGGTCTACCAGGCGAGGAGCTGAGGCCTGCTGCCAACGGCCAGCACTATTTGGCCAGTCGCGTGGAAGAGCCAACTTGAAAATGGGTCCTCCAGCCTCAGTCAAGCCTTCAGACGTCCACAGCCCTGGGCAACCTTTTGGCTGCAATCACGTAGGAGACACTGAGCTAGAACCATCCAGTTAAGCCACTCCCAAATTCCTGACCCTCCCAAACTGGGTGAGACTGTATAAGTGTTGTTATTTGAAGCTGCTAAGTTTTAGGGTGATTTGTAACACAGCAATAGGTAACTAACATGCGCTGGTACATGGTTTATATAATAAATGATTGGTGATACCAACTATTGATTGAGTTTCCATTATGTGCCTCACATTCAGCTTGAGGCTCTAGAAATGAACCGTATATATTGGGTTGGCCAAGAAGTTCATTCATGTTTTTCTATAAGATGTAATGGAAAAACCCAGACAAACTTTTTGGCCAACCCATTACATCATCCCTTCCTTTAAGATACTTAGATTAGCAAAGGGAAGAGTAATGGGCTCCAAGGTGGACACAGGTACCCTCAGTAACCTGCCCCCTGGAAATACTGTTGAAGGAAAGTCCTCTGGAAATCCCAAGGAGGGGAACTATAATACCCGAATTGATTTTAATGTCTTTATGTAATGGCAACGTGTCTGCTTCTCTTACAGAAGAAAATTAGGAACAGAATTCCTTTTATTAAGCAAATTCTGGTATCCTACATTCTGACCAGAACAACACCCACCCACAGAATGTGCTGGGGTGTTGCTAGAGCCAATGAGGCTGATATAAATGATTCACTTGAGTTTGAGTTACAAATGAGAGCTGTGCCTAACTACGTGCTTAGGGTATAACCGCTGTCACCACCAGGTGGCGCCCTGGAGGTCTTGGCTTCCACTTGGGGCTGTTGCCATCCTCAGTGGCTCTCTGGGTGTGAACACTTTTGGGATTTTTTGGTCGTGCCAAGTGTCTTGCCGGATCTTTGTTCCCCTACCAGGGATGGAACCCGGGCTCTCGGCAGTGAAAGCGCAGAGTCCTGACCACTAGACCACCAGGGAATGCCTATGAGTTGGACTAGCTTTGGGGGCAGGGGGAGTCTCCAGACTGTTTCCCTGAAGTTGGCTTTACTGGCCTCCGGAGGTTCTACTTCCAGTGGTTTCAATAATAATAACAACAACACAACGAGAAGGCAGCCCTTTGTAGACCAGACACTAATATACATAATACATACTATTTATATATATAGCACAGTTGACCCTGGAACAACATGGGTTTGAACTGCATGGATTTCTTTCAGCGATAAATACTGCAGTACTCCATGGGCTCATGGTTGCTTAAATCTGCTAATGTGGAATGGCAGATATGACAGCTCGACATAAGTCATATGTGAATTTTCAACTTCATGGAGGTTTCTGGCGTTCCTAACCTCTGCTGTGGTTCAATTTATATGATATATAATATTTGGCATGGGGGCAGGAGGAGAAGGGGACGACCCAGGATGAGATGGCTGGATGGCATCAGGGACTCGATGGACATGAGTCTGAGTGAACTTTGGGAGTTGGTGATGGACAGGGAGGCCTGGCGTGCTGCGATTCATGGGGTCGCAAAGAGTCGGACACGACTGAGCGACTGAACTGAATTGAACTGAACTGAACTGAACTGAACTATATAATTTGGCTTCCCAGGTGGTCCTAGTGATAAAAACCCGCCTGCCAATGCAGGAGACACAAGAGGTGTGGGTTCGGTCCCTTGTTCAGGAAAATCCCCTGGAGGAGGGCATGGCAACCCACTCCACTATTCTTGCGTGGAGAATCCCATGGACAGGGGAGCCTGGTGAGCTACAGTCCATAGGGTCACGGAGTCGGACAAAACTGAAATCACTTGGCATGTGTGCACTATATAGTTATGTATAGTAAGTATGCTGCTGCTGCTAAGTCGCTTCAGTCGTGTCTGACTCTGTGCGACCCCATAGACGGCAGCCCACCAGGCTCCCCCGTCCCTGGGATTCTCCAGGCAAGAACACTGGAATGGGTTGCCATTTCCTTCTCCAATGCATGAAAGTGAAAAGTGAAAAGGAAGTCTCTCAGTCGTGTCCGACTCTTAGCATGGACTGCAGCCTATCAGGCTCCTCCATCCATGGGATTTTCCAGGCAAGAGTACTGGAGTGGGGTGCCACTGCCTTCTCCTGCATATAATTTCATATATACTCTATGTAGTATGTGATATATAATATGTGCAATGTGATTTCTGAATCATATGAAATATTTATTATTTTCAGTTTTTTCACATAGTATTATTTTATTAAGGCTTATTCAAGTCCTTAAATACTCTTTGGAAACTTGATTTTAATTGCTATTTAATATTCAAGCATGTGGATATACCACATCTTATTTGTTTACTATTCTTTTTTGGGATACTGAATTATTTCTCCTTTTTAACATTACTATGTTGCAGTATAATTCACCTGTGTGAACCTTTGCTTACGTCTCTGATTATTTCCTGACACTAGATTTCTGGAGCTGGAATTACTGGACCAAAGTGTGAGGACATTTTCAGGCTTCTTCTGTTACTACGTTTTTTCTAGTGGAAAAGCCAAATTATAACCCCATCAGTGTGAGTACCCATTTTTCTATATCCTCACTAACACTGTTTTAAAAAAATTATTATGAAAATTTTTACTAGTTTGGTGAGCTTTTAAAATATGTTGTCTTATATATATTTGCATATCATTAATTATGCAGGTGAACTTTTTTCATTCATCTATTAAACATGTGCTTCCCTTCTTCTATAAAGGTGTTCTGTTCTCTGTTACAGTGATTGCCTATTTTCTTATTTTGTGTGTGTGTGTGTGCTTTATTTATTTTTAATTGGAGGATAATTGCTTTACAATATTGTGTTGGTTCTTATTTGTTTTTAAGGACTTTTTATATATGAAGGATGTTGATCATTGATCCATCATCAGTATATTATTTTAAATCTTATTAATAACATTCTCTGGTGTTCTGAGGTTTTGCTTTAATATAGCCAAATCTATCAATCACAGATTTCTTTCACTGGTGCTTAAAAAGCTCTGTCTTATCCAGAAATCAAATAAGTATTCACCTTTATTTTTTCTCTGCTTGTTTTGGAGATTTATCATTATTATTCTTTTGAATTCGCTTCTTTTATCCATCTGGATTTTATTTT
Organism: Budorcas taxicolor; assembly: GCF_023091745.1. NCBI lineage: Eukaryota > Metazoa > Chordata > Mammalia > Artiodactyla > Bovidae > Budorcas > Budorcas taxicolor. The sequence continues at coordinate 51,692,498 of NC_068926.1, read as the reverse complement.
GGTTTATGATGTTGAGGAGTCAACATTATTTTTTTCCCTAAGTGCCTAACCAATCATCCCAGCACTAGTGACTAATCCCTTCTTTCTGCATTGATTTGTAATGCTACATTTATGGTATATTAAACTTTTATACAAGCTGGATCCTAGTACATATAAAATCTACATTTTTTGTACTGTTTATTCCTCCAGAGAGATGTTTTTAATATACAGAGTGGTCCATGCCATTTTCCTTCCACCACACGCCCAGCTCACCTCCTTTAGCATAAAATCCAGACTGCCTGCCCCCAGCCCGCTCGCCAGTCTCCCCTGCTCTGTAGCTCTTGTCCCACCAGGGGGGCCCAGTGACTCCACAATCCACCCACCTCATCAGACCTGGTCCTTTTTTCCTCCCACACCCCTGGCACCCTACATCCAACCATTCCTCCATCCTTGGTGTGACCGCTGGGCTTCTGCCTTGGAAATGGCAGCTTCCCAGCCACCCCCGCCCCCGCCCAAGCTCCCTACTTCCTACTTTTCCTTCCCTCTAGACCATCCTCCACAGGCAGCCACATCCATCTTTGTGTAAGCAAGCATCATGTGTGTGCATCCGCTAAACACATCCCTTGAACAGAGCCTGGCAACTGTGAGCTACTCACGGAAGAAAGCACACAGCCCCGAGCAGTACCCTGTCCACGTTGCAATGCCCAGTGAACATTCACGAATGCACGCTGGCGGGACCTGCATGGCGGGACCCGAGTTTTCTCCAGGTGCCAGGTGTTTCAGGACCCTGCCCCAGCCCATGTTCAAGTGTCTTCCTCTCCTGGGAATGCCCCCACCTCTCTTCCTGACACACTCACCCTTCCAGACTCAACCCTGGCTCTCACCTCTCCAGAGGCTTCCCTGGGGTAACCCGTGCCCTTTCTGTGCCTCCGGGGCCCCCGTGAGCTTCGGTGTCACAGTCACCTCTGTTCACTGCTCTTATACGTGGATGTAAGAGGAGCCTGTGTTTTCCCAGCCATAAAGTACATCATCCCAGGACAAACCATAACTCCACCATCTGGGGCTCTGTGGCCCAGGGCAGGTTACTCAACCTCTCTATACCTCACTCTGTAAAAGGACAAGGGGTTATCATGAGGATTAAATGAACTAATACCAGCAAAAGGCTTTGAACATTGCCTGGATTGCTAAGTGCCTTGTACTCCGGGTATTATTCTTTTTCTTTTATAGTTAGTTTTCTTCTTCCCACATCTTCAGGGCAAGTACACAGCACGTGGGTGTTAAACAAGGGAAACGAGGAGAGCAGAGGGAAAAAAGGAGGACAGGAGCCACCCCCCTCCTGGCTACTCCTGGACATCCCTTCCCTGGCTGGTCACCCATGCCGCCCTATACTATTAACTCTTTTTTTAATTTGAGATTTAAAGTAATTAATTAATTATTTTTTGGCTGCATCGGGTCTCAGTCGCGGCCCAAGAACTCTATCGTTGCGGCGCTCGGGTTTCGTTGCCCGCGCCATGTGGGATCTTAGTTCCCAGATCAGGGATCGAACCCCCACCGTCTGCACTGGAAGGAGGATTCTTAACCACTAGACCACCAGGGGAAGTCCCCTGTACTGTAATTCTTGGCACCTTATCCCCTGGTGGGAGGCGTCTTCCGCCTGTATCTTCAGTCTGGCTGCCATGGGCGCTCTGTAACGTTTGCTGAACTGAATCAAAACCAAGAACGGAGGGGCCACGTGTCCAGTAGGGGGCGCCCACTGCTGGGGATGCCCAGTTTGGGTCTACTCTAGGCGTGGGACCGGGAGAGCTGACGACAGTGACAGCTAAGGAGCTTTGGTGTCGCGGCTCCCTCTGTTCACTGCACTTACACTTTGATGTGGGAGGGGCCCGTGGTTTTCCAGCCATAGAGAGCAGCGTTTGAGCCCTCACTGTGTCACAGCCTGGGTCCCTCACCTGCTTTCAATCCTCACAGCAAGCCCAGGAGCTGGGTATAGGCACAACCTCCTTATACAGATGAGGGACAGAGGCACAGACAGGCGGAGCAACTTGCCCCAAACACAGAGCTGGCATTCCCAAACTTTTCCTTTCCTAACGGTGCAGGACACCTCAGTTGCGCAGACCTACCTACCCAGGCAGAAAGAGAGCTGCGTCCCTCTCCCAGGGCTTCAGGGTTCACTCCCTAGGTGGGCTTTGAAACCACTGCAGCCTGAAGCTTTGAGGGCCCCACGCCAATGCCTTGTGGCTATGTGGAGATCATAATAGTGCCTGGGGTCCAGTCTCAACAAACACTCAGTTGTATGTATAATACATAATACAGTAAGTCCCCCACGTATGAATGAGTTCCATTCCAAGAGCATGTTCATAAGTCCAGTTTGTAAATCCAACGAAGTTACCCTGGGTACCCAACTAACACAACCGGCTATATAGTACTGTACTGTAATAGGTTTATAATACTTTTCACACAAATAAATCATTAAGAAAAACAAAACATAAAAATAAAACATTTCTAATCTTAGAGTACAGGGCCTTGAAAAGTGCAGTAGCACAGCACAACAGCTGGCATACAGGAGCTGGCACTGAGTGAGCAAGCAGGAAGAGTTACTGACTGGAGGAGGGAGTGGAGGTGGACGACGGCAGAGCCGAAGGGTCGTCAGCAACAGGAGGTGGAGTTCAGTTCAGTCGCTGGGTCGTGTCCCACTCTTCGCGACCCCATGAACCACAGCACGCCAGGCCTCGCTGTCCATCATCAACTCCTGGAGTCCACCCAAACCCATGTCCATTGAGTCGGTGATGCCATCCAACCATCTCATCCTCGTTGTCCCCTTCTCCTCCTGCCCTCAATCTTTCACAGCATCAGGGTCTTTTCAAATGAGTCAGCTCTTTGCATCAGGTGGCCAAAGTGTTGGAGTTTCAGCTTCAACATCAGTCCTTCCAGTGAACACCCAGGAGATCAGTGGAGAAATAACTCCAGAAAGAATGAAGGGATGGAGTCAAAGCAAAAACAATGCCCACTTGTGGATGTGACTGGTGATAGAAGCAAGGTTTGATGCTGTAAAGAGCAATATTGCATAGGAACCTGGAATGTTAGGTCCATGAATCAAGGCACATTGGAAGTGGTCAAACAGGAAATGACAAGAGTGAACATTGGCATTCTAGGAATCAGAAAACTAAGATGGACTGGAATGGGTGAATTTAACTCAGATGACCATTATATCTACTACTGTGGGCAAGAATCCCTTAGAAGAAATGGAGTAGCCATCATAGTCAACAAAAGAGTCCGAAATGCAGTACTTGGATGCAATCTCAAAAATGACAGAACGATCTCTGTTCATTTCCAAGGCAAACCATTCAATATCACGTATCCAAGTCTATGCCCCGACCAGTAACGCTGAAGAAGCTGAAGTTGAACAGTTCTATGAAGACATACAAGACCTTCTAGAACTAACACACAGAAAAGAAGTCCTTTTCATTATAGGGGACTGGAATGCAAAAGTAGGAAGTCAAGAAACACCTGGAGTGACAGGAAAATTTGGCCTTGGAGTACAGAATGAAGCAGGGCAAAGGCTAATAGAGTTCTGCCAAGAGAATGCACTGGTCATAGCAAACACCATCTTCCAACAACACAAGAGAAGAGTCTACACATGGACATCACCAGATGGTCAACACTGAAATCAGATTGATTATATTCTTTGCAGCCAAAGATGAAGAAACTCTATACAGTCAACAAAAACAAGACTGGGAGCTGAGATCATGAACTCCTTATTGCCAAATTCAGACTGAAATTGAAGAAAGTGGAGAAAACCATTAGACCATTCAGGTGTGACCTAAATCAAATCCCTTATGACTGTACAGTGGAAATGAGAAATAGATTTAAGGGACTAGATCTGATAGACAGAGTGCCTGATGAACTATAGAAAGAGGTTTGTGACATTGTACAGGAAACAGGAATCAAGACCATCCCCAAGAAAAAGAAATGCAAAAAAGCAAAATGGCTCTCTAAGGAGGCCTTACAAATAGCTGTGAAAAGAAGGGAAGTGAAAAGCAAAGGAGAAATGGAAAGATATACCCATTTGAATGCAGAGTTCCAAAGAATAGCAAGCAGGGATAAGAAACCCTTCCTCAGCGATCTATGCAAAGAAATAGAGGAAAACAATAGAATGTGAAAGGCTAGAGATCTCTTCAAGAAAATTAGAGATACCAAGGGGACATTTCATGCAAAGATGGGCTCGATAAAGGACAGAAATGGTATGGACCTAACAGAAGCAGAAGATATTAAGAAGAGGTGGCAAGAATACACAGAAAAACTGTACAAAAAAGAGCTTCATGACCCAGATAATTACGAAGGTGTGATCACTCACCTAGAGCCAGACATCCTGGAATGTGAAGTCAAGTGGGCCTTAGGAAGCATCACTATGAACAAAGCTAGTGGAGGTGATGGAATTCCAGTTGAGCTATTTTAAATCCTAAAAGATGATGCTGTGAAAGTGCTGCACTCAATATGCCAGAAAATTTGGCAGTGGCCACAGGACTGGAAAAGGTCAGTTTTCATTCCAGTCCCAAAGAAAGGCAATGTCAAAGAATGCTCAAATTACTGCACAATTGCGCTCATCTCACACGCTAGTAAAGTAATGCTTAAAATTCTCCACACCAGGCTTCAGCAATACATGAACCATGCACTTCCTGATGTTCAAGCTGGTTTTAGAAAAGCTGCTTTTTTCTAAAGAGATCAAATTGCCAACATCTGTTGGATCATTGAAAAAGCAAGAGAGTTCCAGAAAAACATCTATTTCTGCTTTATTGACTATGCCAAAGCCTTTGACTGTGTGGATCACAATAAACTGTGGAAAACTCTTCAAGAGATGGGAATACCAGACCACCTGACCTGCCTCTTGAGAAACCTGTGTGCAGGTCAGGAAGCAACAGTTAGAAGTGGACATGGAACAACAGACTGGTTCCAAATAGGAAAAGGGGTACGTCAAGGCTGTATATTGTCACCCTACTTATTTAACTGCTATGCAGAGTACATCATGAGAAACGCTGGGCTGGAGGAAGCACAAGCTGGAATCAAGATTTCCAGGAGAAATATCAATAACCTCAGATATGTAGATGACACCACCCTTATGGCAGAAAGTGAAGAACTAAAGAGCCTCTTGATGAAAGTGAAAGAGGAGAGTGAAAAAGTTGGCTTAAAGCTCAACATTCAGAAAACGAAGATCATGGCACCTGGTCCCATCACTTCATGGGAAATAGATGGGGAAACAGTGGAAGCAGTGTCAGACTTTATTTTTGGGGGTTCCAAAATCACTGCAGATGGTGACTGCAGCCATGAAATTAAAAGACGCTTACTCCTTGGAAGAAAAGTTATGACCAACCTAGATGGCATTACAAGCAGAGACATTACTTTGCCAACAAAGGTCTGTCTAGTCAAGGCTATGGTTTTTCCAGTGGTCATGTATGGATGTGAGAGTTGGACTGTGAAGAAAGCTGAGCGCTGAAGAATTGATGCTTTTGAACTGTGGTGTTGGAGAAGACTCTTGAGAGTCCCTTGGACTGCAAGGAGATCCAACCAGTCCATCCTAAAGGGGATCAGTCCTGGGTGTTCATTGGTGGGAGATGGAGAGCAAGCTGCAATTTTAGTCATTGCTGACATGATTGGAGGTGCGAACGCATGTTCGCATCTTGGAAAGTTTGCAACTGGAAAGTTCGTATGTAGGGGACTTACTCTAGTGACTAAATGTTGGCTACTAGAGGCATGATTTTTGTGAGGTTAAAGTGTTCTCTGGAGAGATGCTTCACTCTCTGGAGACACTCGTGAGTTGATCAGTCTGTCTTTACAAATAAAATGAACCTCTGGTGATTTCCAGAGAGAAACCCCCAGCTCCAGCCTTCAAACTCCTCTTCTCAGCAAGCTTCTGGGTGAAAGCGTTCTGTTTTCTTTACTTTGCACGTTGCAAATGAGCGATACCCCTTCCCTCGCTGCCTAATTTATGCCCCGTTTCAAATTGCCCAGGTTCCATATACCAAGCTGTATTTCCTGATGCTCATTTCATCCCATGGGGTCTGTCTAGACCCCAGGATTACTGAGAATCAAGAGACAACCCTGAATTTTTTTTTTTAGCCTTCCATTGAAAACTACATGGTCTTCCTACATGCTTTTGTGGTCCCTTCAATTCTTGCTCCTTTCTGTAAGTGGAGGGAGAAGCTTCTAAAGAAAAGTCATTGGATTTGGGGGTATTTTTTGGGGGGGTTTGAATGTTGTTCCCTTTCAGAAAGCATTCGAAATTCACTCTAACTCTCAAGTGTGTTTTGAGTTGAGTTCAACTTTTAACGTTCCGTGAAAATTTGGATTTAATTAGTTTCTCTTGAGTTCTGAAATCGTGTGATAGTTTTATTTTCTGTTTCCTGGACTGCAGCCTTGCCACATTCGTGGAAAAACTGAAGGGGGGAATATTTTCTCGTAAGAATGAATGTGAAATGGATTGAGATTGTTGCTTGAGGGGAAATGACTGATTTCTGGCCTCCAGGCCAGGCCCGCAAGACAGGGTGCTCTGACTCTACAACACGCTGCTGGTGGATTGGACTGGAAACATTTGGACCCTAAAGTGGAACTTGTCACATGGTCTGATGGAGCCGACACTGGCAATCCCTTTCATGGGTTTGTTGCTGTGGAGACCCAGCCTGCGAGCTTGGGAGAATGTGGCTAGATTCCACCTGTGATGCCAGGGGTGTGTTTGCTATTGTTGTCGTTCAGTTGCTAAGTCGTGTCTGACTCCTTTTGACCCCGTGGACTGCAGCACACCAGGCTTCCCTGTCCTTCGCTATCTCCCAGAGTTTGCTCTAACTTGTATCCATTGAGTCAGTGATACTATCTAACCATCTCAGCCTCTGCTGCCCGCTTCTTCTTTTGCTTTCAATCTTTCCCAGCATCAGAGTCTTTTCTGATGAGTCGGCTCTCGGCATCAGGTGGTCAAAGTGTTGGAGCTTCAGCTTCAGCATCAATCCTTCCAGTGAATATTCAGAGTTGACTTCCTTTCAGTTTGACTGGTTTGATGCCCTTGCATTGTTTTTGCTATTGTTTCTGTACAAATTACCATGAATCGAATGGCTTAAAACAACATGAGTTTATCATCTTACATTTCTGGAGATCAGAAGATCAAAACTGGGTTTCATGGGGCTAAAATCAAGGTGTCAGCAGGGCTGTGTCCCTTCTGGAGGCACTAGGGGAGAACCCATCCCTGACTCTTTGGCATTTGGAGGCTGCCCACATTCCTCGGCTCGTGGCCACATCACTTCAACTTCCGCTTCTGTTCACACATCTCCTTCTGTGACTCTGGGCCCTCCTTCCCTCTTGTGAAAAGTCTTGTGATTACATGGGTCCATCCAGATAATCCAAGGGCTTCCCTGGTAATTCAGTTGGTAAAGAATCAGCCTGCAATGCAGGAGACCCCAGTCCAATTCCCGGGTCAGGAAGATCCGCTGGAGACAGGATAGGCTACCCACTCCAGTATTCTTGGGCTTCCCTTGTGGTTCAGCTGGTAAAGAATCTTCCTGCAATGCAGGAGACCTGGGTTTGATCCCTGGATTGGGAAGATCCCCTGGAGAAGGGAAAGGCTACCCACTCCAGCATTCTGGCCTAGAGAATTCCATGGACTCTATAGTCCATGGGGTCACAAAGAGTCAGATATGACTGACTGACTTTCACTTTCACTTTTCCCTTTCATCCAGATAATCCAGGAGCATCTCCCCATTTCAGGGTTCATAACTGAATCACAATCAGATCACATCTTTGCTGTGTAAGATTACATATTCTCAGGTTCTGGGTATTAGGCTGCAGACATCTTTGGGGTCCATTAGTCAGCCTTCCCCACTATGCTTGTCACTGCCTAGGGTTGAGATATCCCAGTAAGTGCTATCAGCATTAGGAAATGGGCCTTTCCTGGTCCCAAATTCTAATTCACAGCCTCATTTTTAAAAAATATTTCTTTATTTTATTTGGTTGTGCTGAGTCTTAGCTGCAGCTGTGGGATCTTTGATTTTCATTGTGGGAGGTGGGATATTTAGTCTTGGCATGTGGGATATAGTTCCCTGAGCAGGAATAGAACCCAGACCCTCTCCAATGGGAGTGTGGAGTCTTAGCCACTAGATTGCTAGGGAAGTCCCCACAGTCTCATTTCTAGGGTGAGTATAAGAGCTATCTGTTGGGACAGCAGTGATCCTTCAGGACATTTCCATATCATTTCTGAAAGAGAGGAAGCTGGCTATGCCCAGATCCCGGAGCATTTCCTGGAGAAGGCCCCCAGGGTCTTTGGAGGTTTGCTGCTGCTACTGCTGCCAAGCTGCTTCAGTCGTGTCCGACTCTGTGCAACCCCAGAGACTGCAGCCCACCAGGTTCCCCCGTCCCTGGGATTCTCCAGGCAAGAACACTGGAGTGGGTTGCCATTTCCTTCTCCAATGCATGAAAGTGAAAAGTGAAAGGGAAGTCGCTCAGTCGTGTCCGACTCCTAGCGGCCCCATGGACTGCAGCCTACCAGGCTCCTCTGTCCATGGGATTTGCCAGGCAAGAGTACTGGAGTGGGGTGCCATTGCCTTCTCCAAGACCACAAATTGAATCCCCACTTAGTCAATTCGCCAGAATGGCTTTGAACTTCAGCTTCTTCGAACACCTGGGTGAAAAGCTTTGTCTCTCAGGGTCCTTGTGTGGATTAATGGAGATGAGTGTGAACATAATAAAGCACTTTGCATATGGAGCATGGTCATGATATCACTATCGAAGAATGGTTATAATTGAAAGATGGAAAAAATTGGTCTGTATTATACCCTTCATTATGAAATGCAGAAACAATCAACCTTTTAGATTCTAGTTAGAAAACAAAAGCAAGCAAATCTCCTTAAGAGCCAGTTAGCCTGGTGGGAAAACCCAAGGATTCTCTTTTAGGCCCTAATGGTGTTGACCACTTTTGTACAACTCTGCTTGTATAGGATGAATTTTCAGTGCCTGTGGGGTCAGTTTGAAAATGGTATGAAAAGTTGGGTGGGACATTTCCACTTGGCTCTGTGGCAGTCATGACATCTCAACTCCAGGCAAAGATCTGAACCTCAATGATTGGCTTCTTTGGCCTGCCTACTTTTCTATTCACTACTTTTATCTCCTTGCTCCAAAATCCATCCACCTGGAGACCAGGTGGCTTAGGAAGAAAGCATTGTATGGTTTAGACATCCCTGGGGTCAAATCCCACCCCTATTATTTGCTGTGTGACTTTGGGCTAGTTATTTAATGTTTCTGATCTTTTGAGTTCTAACTTATAGAAAATGAGAACCAGTAGGAAAGTGCTTATTGGTGTTCCTAAGATATGGAAGGTGACCAGTGAGCGCTAGTTTTCCCTCTGTCCTGTTGGGTGGTATTTCCCTTACACAGCATAATCTCACCAGATTTGAGCCTTGGTGGTCTGAGAAACAGTCCTGCTTTAAATCCTGGGGATATATGTTTCTGTTCTGGCTTTAATCCTAAACGGCTACATATTCTTGAATGAGCCTTTAACCTCTCTAGGCTTCAGTCTTCCTATCTGTAGAATGAAAACCAAATGAGGCACAAACTGCCATTCTGCCTGTCTTATTCAGCTCAGGCTGCTATAACAAAATACCACAGATTTAAACAATAGACATTTGCCTCTCACAGTTCTGCAGGCTATAAGTTCAAGATCAAGGGGCTGGCAGATTCCATGGTGAGGACCTGATTCTTGGCTTGTAGACAACTGCTTTCTTGCTGTGTGCTCATATGGCCGGCACTTGTGGGCTTGAGGAAGAGAGGGGGAGAACACGGGAGAAAAAGGAGAAAGGGAAAGAGAGAGAATGATTTTGTTTCCTTTTCTATAAGGCCACTAATCCCCTCATGAGGGCCCCACCCTCATCTAACCCTAATCATCTTCCAGAGGCCCCACCTTCAAATACCATCACATCGATTTCGGGGGAACCCATTCAACCTGTACTATTCATTTCATAAGGGGCCACAAGAAAATATTCATTGGAAGAACTGATGCTGAAACTCCAATACTTTGGCCACCTTATATGAAGAGCCAACTCATTGGAAAAGACTCTGATGCTGGGAAAGTCTGGGGTGACAGGATGAGATGGTTGGATGGCATCATTGACTCAATGGACATTAGTCTGAACAAACTCCGGAGGAGAGTGAAGGACAGGGAAACCTGGCTTACTGAAGCTCATGGAGTCACAAAGAGTCAGACCTGGCTTAAGCAACTGAACAACTATGCTAACTATAAGAAAATAAGGCAATGACTGTTGGAAAATAAAGTATAATAGAAAACCCACTGTTGAAGCAAAGAAAAGTATCAGTTTCCTAAAGCATTCAGGATAGTCATGCATTATACATTTTCTAACAGTATTCATTTTTGCTGGAACAGAAATGAAATATATTGCTTTTAATTATCATCTCAAATATCCATCGTCCATCCATCGGTGATACACCTATCAAGCAGCCTGGGGAATGTGCCAGCTCCTCGGGGACTGTGAAGACCCAAACTATTTACACCCCCAGCCTCCACCTCTGCAGCCAGGCTCCCTTCTGCAGAGACAAGTGTTCATCAGGGTGTTCTGGGCTGGGAGCCTGACTAAGGAGGAGAAAAGGTGGCCGGTCAGCTGGTTCACCTCACTTGGTTCCAAGAAGCACGCACCAGAGGGACCAGCTTCTGTGGGACGATCTATCCCGAGGTCGCCGGGTGGATCCACACTGACTGCATGGTCCTGGAGCGTCTTCTAACAGAGAGCAAGAACGGGGAAGAGGGAACCTGACACAGTGATGGGCTGAGCCAAGATCGTGCTGACTTGGGAGGGTACCACCAAGCGGTACAGAGCAAACTAGAAGCTGGCAGCTGCCACGATGCTGCCGTGGTTGCAAGCAGGCTGTCCCGGTGACATAACCTTGGGATCCAACACAGACGGATTGTGGATGTCCTGGGAATGGGGGGCAGTTAGGGGCTTCTGTTTGAGTTTTTTTAAAAAATAGAACAAAAAAGTACACTAGCTTTGCTTGCAGAATCATCACAAGTTGGTTATGCTGACAGGAATGGGATCCCAGAATAGGAACCAGCTGGAGATACATATGGAGAAAAACAAAGGTCCCGGTGATTTTTTTTTTTTTTTCTGCTGGCACGTTAGCAAAACAAACAAGCAAACAAAGCGGGGGGTGTGTGTGGGAAATGCTTCAGTGCGCTATTGAGGAATAAAAACTAAAATGTATGTGGAGTCAAAGGGACCAGCTTTGCCCTTCCTAATTAGAAAGAACTGCAAGAGTCCTGACAACTAGGAATATGGGCTTCCGTCTGTCAAACTTAAGGGAAAAAGCATCTGTGACGCCATCAAATGGCAGGATGGTGGAGCCAAGCAGAAAGGCAGTAAGTGGGTTCCATCATGGCGTGCATCATTTCAGGGACTTAGGGCTATTTCTGACCACGGAGAGAGTAGCCACCCCTGGCTGCACAGAGGCTGTATTCTGGGGGTTCCCATAGACATTTTACACCTCTTTCCTCCATTGGAACCTCCCTTTCCTGCCCAATTCAGCGCGTGAATTCCCAGCAGTGAACCTGGCCTGAGGCAGAAGTGGGTGGATGGTGGTCCTTGATTTCTGGGATGTCAAGTTAGAAGAAAGAAGGGTGAGGACAGGAACAGTGGTGGGAGTGCTACCCTTGGGGGCTTGTAGATTTTTTTATGCACTCTCTCTGGCATTGGAAGGACTTCAGACTGTTTCAAATTATCTATGAATACATTTCCCTTTGGATTGTCAGGCAGCCAGGCAGAGAAGTGGAAGATGCCTCCTCAGCCAGCACAGCCCCTCCAGGAAAATCGCTGCCAGACGCGGGGAACTTGGCTCCAGGTTGGGTCTTAACAGCCAAGGCTTGGGCTTAAGCATCTGAAATGAGGGTTCTAATAGCAACCAGGTGGACTGGGAGGGGGACCAAAAAAGCCAGCACCCACCAAACACCAAACCTGAGCAGACATCTGGTCCCAGGAAGGCCCCAGAAAAGAAACCCTAGTATTTGATGAAACCATCCCACCATAGGAAAGATGGGGAACTTTACCTTCAAGAAGGAAAACACTTTTGAAAAAAGATTTACCGCAGGAATAGGAAATGAATTGTAGAAAGCCTCTGTCTTGGGTTCATAATAGTGGTTTGTGGGATCTTAGTTCCCTGACCAGGGAATCACACCTGTGACCCCTGCAGCAGAAGGGTGGAATCCTAACCGCTGGACCACAGGGAATTCTGAAGGACATATGATCTTAAAATAAGGTCAACACGCTGTGGCACTGGACTGTAATGAAATGGAGCAGGCAGAGATAGTAAAGGAACTGGGTGTGTCTGGAAAGATCATGAGGGAATTAACAATACACCCAAAGGATGGACACTGACTCTGGAAGCATCGGGAAACAATGGAAACTGTAGAAAACCGAGCCAGTGATGTTCAGGAAAAGGGAGGAAGCTGGTGGTTGTTGGCCAAGATCCATGCACCCCACCTCTTCCATGGGAACAAACAAAACCTTTATTACTCTGTCTTCCTGGGTCCCTGTGCACTTTTTGGGGGGCAGGCACTGGCCCCTCCAAGACCCAAAGAGGTGGATCTTGGTTGATGTACGTCAACCACAGGGGTGTCATCCCCCCTTTGTCGATGATTGTCTTAAGCCTGGTCCTGGGTGCCCCACTGGCCAGTGACTCATGAGGTGGTCTCCACAGGGGAATGGTGGACACGCAGGAGGCAGATGGAAGGGCTTGCTCCTGTCTTCTACGGGACCTCACCTTGTCTGCCTGTGATGCCTGGAACCATGCCCTCCGTCTATCCACCAAAGATGGTGGAGAGGGGAGAACTTGGTTCCAGGTTCTGTGTCACTGATTAAGCAAACCTGGAACTATCTACCTCCCACCTTATTAGGAGACCACAGATGTTCTGATTAAGTCACTGGTAGGGGGATTTCCTACTCCCTGTTGCTAAAAACACCCATCTAGATAAGTTTGAGGAGCTCCCCCAACTGCAGAAGGAAAGAACACATGCAGAAAAGGTGATGAGATATGAAGGACAGAAAAGTGACTCAGGTGGGGAGTGATGGCTGGTCCTGAGGAAGAAACCAGAGGAAGACTCAATACAAACTGAGAAAAGACACCGGTCTGCAAACTGAGGATGACATTCTGTTGTAGGTCAAGGTCTTGGATAGATCCACAATCAGAGGACAGTGACACACCAGGAAAAGGGCAGAGGACATGGACAGAAGCCACAGAAAAATGCTGTTCAAATGGCTGTGTGCTTATGAAAAGATTCCCAGCCTCCTTCCAAGTAAGAGAAAGGCAAAAATGGAACCAAGATTGTGGTGTCATTTCCATCAAGTTGGTAGAGACCGGAAGTAAAAAGCATCCTTTTGGCTGGCTGGCTGGCAGGGATGCTCCTATATTACTGGTGGGAATGTAATGGGTCTTCAACCACACATGGGGGCTGGAAGATTGTTAACATTTGTCAACGTGATGAAAGCGCACATCCCTCCTGGGAATTTATCCCACAGAGACATGCACCATGGGAAATGGTGCATAAATAGATAAATGATAGATAAAGCTGCACAGGGCAGTTTACCTCTAATACCTAATAGCAGGATATTGGCAATGACTTCAAGTCCATTCATAAAGGACTGGTTCCATAAATTACACTCCATTAAAAATTAGACAACTGTCTGTATACTGGTGTGGATAAGTCTCCCAGATAGATCTTTAGAAAGCAAGATGTGAATAGCACACTGCCATTTGTGAAAAAGGGTTTCCTTGATAGCTCAGATGGTAAAGATACTGGCTGCAATGCAGGAGACTCAGGTTCAATCCCTGGGTCAGGAAGAAGGAAATGGCAACCCACTCCAGTACTCGACTGGAGAATCCCATGGACAGACCATGGGGTCACAAAAAATTAGACATGACTGAGCAACTAACACTTTCACTTTATTTGTGGAAAAGGTGGGGAAAAGGAACACACACACACACACGCACGTATTCATTTGTTTGTTGTTGTGGACTCCAAATTCATATGTTGAAGTCTAACCCCCAATGTGACTGTATTTGGAGAAAGGACCTTAAAGGAGATAATTTAAGTGAAAGCAGATCCTGAGAGTGGGGCTCAATCCAATATGGCTGATGTCCTTATAAGAAGAGGAAGACGCCAGGGGTGCACATTCATAGAGAGGGGCCACGGGTGGGCTAGGAGAAGAAGGCTGTCTTCAAGCCAAGGAGAAGGGCTTCAGGAGAAGCCAACCCTGCCCACACCTTGGTCTCAGACTTTAGCCTCCAGAATTGGAGGAAACACATTTTTGTTATTTAAGGCACCCATTCTGTGATGTTTTATTATGACAGCCTTAGCCGACACTTGTATGAGCATGCAACATCTTTAGAAAGATGCCAAAGAAGCTAATAACAGAGGGTGCCTTGTGAGGAAGGGGACTGGGGGACTAAGAAAAGAGGAGTAATTTCTCACTGTATATCCTTCTATGCTCCCTTTCATATTAAAAACAGTTACAAGTAAAAAAAAAACCCACTAGGAACCAATTAAATTTATCTTAATATGATAAAGATGATTCATCATAAGCTTGACAACTAATATCATATTAAGTGGTGAAGCCATAAAGGCATTCCATTAAAAATCAGGAGCAAGACAGGAATGCCTGGTAGCACGGCATTATTGAAAGTTCTGGATGGGCCAAGTAAGCCAATGCAATAAGACATGAATATTAGAAAGGGGATCCAGTGATGGAAAGGAAGACACATGTATCATTATTTGCAGATGATAGTGTTTATTACTATTATCATTTGTCAATATGGTGGCTGCAATGCATCTTTTATTTATTTTTGTGATTTAGATCAATTTTTAAGGGGATCTTCTGTCATTCATTAATAAGCACAGACATAGGGAAGGGAATATAGGCAACATTTAAACTTAGGCAACTATGAATCATATTTTTATATGTTAACTGCAATAATCCTTATTTGGGGGGAATTTTAGACAGTGATTTAAGGAGACCATATTTATTTAAAAAGAATGTTGGCGTTAAAGGGTGAATTCACAGGAGGCTGGGCCGTGAGATTAGTGGGAGGAGGCCTTTATTTGACAGCTCGCCCGTGAATTTCTCCCACCTTTAAGAGGCTTTCAACAAGTGGAACCTGAGTATTATATGCTAGGTAATTGGCTGTAATTAATTCCACAACCTTGGGCCCCTCACAAGATTGCCTTGCCAAATGAAAGCAAAACACACTGAAGCAAACTCTTCCCTCCACCTAACTCCACTGAGTGGGACTAGAGCCCTCTGACAGTGGGGCTCCCACTGCCAAAAACCCACTGACAGACTGTAATAAAATGCCCTCGTTAGGGAAGCCCTGGCCCAGGAAGGGAGGGCTGACACTGCTTTCATGATTGGTGTGTTCTTGATCCCACGGGCCCAGCCACAGCCATGTAAGCCCCACTGGCCAAACCATTTTCATACTTTCTTTACTTTGCTCCCAGTAGAACAAAGCAGTAGCCTGAGGGCTTTGTTCCAGGTACTGATTCTCATGAGCTGCTAGGAGAGTGTGGCAGTGGAGGTGGGGTGAGGAGTGAGGTCGGGTGGATGTCTCAATTCTAGTTGCTCAACTCCTGTGTCCCAGCCCTACCTGATCAGCCTCCCAAGATGCTGATCTCAAAAGATGGCAGTCAAGTTCCCCTATAGAGACTTCCCTCGTGGTCCAGTGGTTAAGAATCTGCCTTGCAATGCAGTGGACACGGTCAGAGAACAAAGATCCCACGTGCCTCGGAGCAAGTAGGTCTGTGTGCTGCAACTGCTGAGCCCTCATACCCTGGAGTCTGCGCAACACAACCAGAGGGTCTGGGCAGCTCAATGAAAGATCTTACATGCCACGACTAAGACCCAGCGCAACTAAATGCATAGACATAAAAAAGCTGCCCCATAATCTGTTCTTCTCACTGTAGTCAGAATGATCTTTCAGAAACATAAATGGCATCATCCTCTGTTTAAAATCTCCCACTGGTTTTCCTTTGCTTTTAGCATCATGTCCAAGGTCTTCTCTATGGTCTCCAAAGCTCTCCCTGATCTGCCCTTGTCTATCCAAGTTTATCTTGCATCACTCACTCCAGGCCACTGACCTTGCTGTTCCATAAATGCAGACTGCTTGTCCCTTCACGTCCTGTTCCCTTTGTCCAGAAGTTCTCCTAGGGTTCTACAGGGCTTTCTGTTTCTCATCAGAAAAATCTCATCTCTGAACTTCTCCGCTAACTTCTCCATCTGAGTTCTCCACTAACAGCAGACCTCTCTGCGCTTCTGTATAATTTATTGATTTGCGTGTTTATTTCCTATCTCCCAACCCCATCCCAAGAAGGCCCCTCCCCTGAGAGCAGGGTTTTTGTCTTGATCACTGCTATGCTTCACACAGAGTAGGAAATAAAAAGACATGCTTAATTATTTTAACTGATTAAGAAAGAAATAGATGGACAAGGACTTCGTTTATGTATCAGTATAAGATACAAACCCATGGGTTTACTAGGCAGGTAATTGAACTTCAGGCTTCTCATGCAAATATGCCCTTACCCCAAGGAGTAATTGAACTTCAGGCTTCTCCTTGCAAACATCCCCTTACCCACAAGGAGATCTAATTTTTAATTTGCAATTTTGTTTTTTTTCTTTGAAAAAAGTCCTCACTAACATCCATCGGTCACCCCCAAGTCAATACTCGTGACATTTTCTCAGTCATTGGCAGACAGAGCTGTGGGGTGTGCTTGTTCTAGCCGAGGGCAAACAGGACCATTTTGTCTTCTTGTCTCACCTCATGCTGTAAATAAGTATCCTTTTTACAGTCTCTCTCTCTCTTTTGTTGCATTCTTGTGCTTTTCATAGGCAACTGCTATTTAAAATGGCCCCATGTGTATTCCTAACGCATTATTTAGTGTTCCTGAATGCAAGAAGGCTGTGATGCACCTTAAGCAGAAAATAACTGTCTTACATAAACTTCATTCAGACATGAGTGACAGTGCTGTTGGCTGTGAGTCCAGTGTTAATGAGTCCATAATATATAGTAATCAAGTCATCTTTAAATAGAAACAAAAATTGATTCTTTCTCGTTGTGGTGCTGGAAAAAGACTCTCGGGAGTCCCTAATAGCAACGAGATCAAACCAGTCAATCCTAAAGGAAATCAACACTGAGTATTCTTTGGATATGATGCTGAAGCTGAAGCTCCAATACTTTGACCATCTGATGCAAAGAATCGATTCCGGAAAAGACCCTGATGCTGGGAAAGACTGAAGGCAAAAGGAGCAGGAGGCAGCAGAGGATGAGATGGTTAGATAGCGTCACCAACTCAATGGACATGAATCTAAGCAAACTCTGGGAGACAGTGGAGGACAGAGGAGGCCGGCCTGTGGCAGTCCGTGGGGTTGCAGAGTTGGACAGCTTTGCAACTGAACAACAGCAACATATAAAACCAGTTTATGCTTCGACTGGTTGATGAAAATGTGACCAGAGGCTTGCAGGAACCCAACCCCAGATCCTCCCCTAGGTGCAGTAGTTTGGTTTGCTAATTCTATGTTTGCGATGACTTCATAGAACAGAACTTCCAGGAATAATGACAATCAACTGTTTTTCTTTCATGCCCCAGTTGAATTACAGGTTCTCTGTGAGCCCGCTTCAGGATGCCCAAGTGCAGGGTCAAGTTCAAGGGTCTAGTGCTCAGTAAGCACCGTTACTGACTGTGGGGTAACGTCTTGGGCCGCACGGGTGCCCACAATCTCGGGGCAAACCTGTCAGAGTTGAGACTCCAAGGCTGTGTGTGGTTTGGTTTCTGGGATGGACTGGAACATTCCATGTCTGCGAGTGGCCCTTCTTCCTACAGGGATCTGGCGTCATTCTCCCCCCTGAGAGGGAAGTGATTACACAGCATACCTGTGGCTGATGCTGGGCTGTTAAGAGCCCCGTAAAACTAAGGCAAAACTAAGGTATAACTCGCCTGTTAGGCCACGCGCCTGAATGACTCTTTGCAAACATTTGCTGCGGGCAGATTTAGAGAAAGATCTTTACTGTTTTGAATCAAATTCCTGTTAAAAGCAGAGGCTCAAGTTTCTTTCCCTTGGCTTCTCCCTGCCCCTGGCCCCTGGTCGCTGGTTAAACACTCCTCCCCACTCCCCTCCCCCACACAGCCTGCCTGGGGGCCGCATCCTTTTTTATGGGACTTCGGTGGCTCCTAAGGGCTTACATTCTCTCTCTTGTTTGCAGTAGGCTGCTGGGGGAGGGAGCCTGGGGGGGAGCAGAGGCCCAGAGGACTCCCTGGGGCCAGGAAACCAGTGAGCACAGGCTTGGCTTCTCTGTTGTCCACCCAGCTGGGGATGCCAGGTCAGCTTGTTTACAAGCGGAGGTTGACTGACTACAGCCTTCTTCCTAGTGGGAGGGAGCCAGGGGGCTTAACAAAAGCTAGGGGGCGACTTGGAGGCAGTGGAGTTGGAGGAGGAGGGAGGTGGGGAAGGCTCGTTCTGGGAGATGGAGTTTCCACTGGTCCTTGGAGGGAAGGACCTGTGCTTTCCACCTGTGTGTAGGTATGTGCGTGTACACGTGAGTGTGTATGCCCCTATGTGCATAGATGTGCACATGAGTGTGTGCATTCAGTGTGTCACTGTGTGTGTGCCCTGCTTAAGTGAACGTGGGCATGCCTGTATCTGAGTGTGTGTACGAGTGCATCCACACTCTATGCACGTGTGTGCGCATGTGCACTCCAGTGTGGGCGTGTGTGTATGTATGTGCATCGATACGCATGTATGTGAGTGCTTCTGAGGGCAGAGGTGTGCAGTCGGCACATGTGTATCTTCAGTGTGTGTGCATGTATGGTGTGCACTCCTGTGTGTGTGTATGCATGTCCATCATGCATGTGTGTGTGTGTGTGTGTGTGTGTGTCTGCGTTTTGAGCTGTTGCTGCGGGTGAGCTGGCTTGGGGAGCAGCTCTTCGCAGCGGTGGGAGAGAAAGGGTGTGGTGGATCCAGGGAGTTCAGCCACAGAAAAGAAAGTTGATAACCAAAGAATTTTGTTTGGATTCTTACAGGGCAGGGAGGAAAAGCACCCCTTACTGGAGACGCTACCTTCCTAATATAAAACAGAGACCAAGGGGTCCAGTTTCGTAAAAAGTGGGCTGGCCAAGGCCTATGCAAGAGACCACTTTCCCAGTAACTAAAGTCATAAAGAAACATAGAGTGAGTCAGGCCTTCTTCTCCCAAGACTCCCCATTCTCTCCAGAGTCTCCGAGCCCTGTGCTGTGGTGTGGCCACTCATTTGTTTGCAAAGTCAACTCTGATGGACAGCTGCTGGCCACTCAGACTAATGTCAGACCCAGTGAGCCTCAATGAGTGATAAGCCTTATTTGCTAGGTCTGTTTGTCTAGACTCCACTTAAGAATTCTATGGGAAGATAATTTGTGAGAGATTGGGGAAATTTGAATAGGGACTGGGTATTAGATGCTATTAGGGAATTTAAAAAAATATTTATATATTTATTTATTTGGCTGCATTGAGTCTTAGTTGCGGCCTGAGAACTCTTAGCTGTAACATGTGGGATCTAGTTCCCTGACCGGGGTGGAACCTGGGCCTCCTCATTGGGAATGCTGAGTCTTAGCCCCTGGACCACTAGGGAAATCACCATATTGGGGAATTATTATTAATTTAGTTATATATGATAAAGGAACTTCAGATATGTGGGAGAATCCTCTTATTCTTCTTGGAGATACATGGCACAGTATTTAGTTGAAGTGCCATGTAATTTACCTATAATTTACTTTTAAATGGTTAAGCGAGATAGAGAGAGGGCAAAATGTTAACAATTGTTGACTCTGGGTAATAGATGTATTTCTGTTTCTCTTTGTGCTTGAGAATGTCAACAGTAAAAAAAAATTAATGCTTTTGGAGAACACTACTTAAAAATTAAATCTAACGTGTTGCACACACAAAAAAATTCTTTGATGTTTTCTAAAGCAGAGCCTTAGGATCAGAGAAGCTTCTTGTCTGTCCTGGTGCCAACCTGGAGTTGAGGCAGGTGGCAGGAATCAGCTTTGAGAATGGGATTGGTCTTCTGGGGACAGTTTGGGGAGCAGGCACTGCCTCCCTTCCTGATTTCTTCTACCCAAACACATCCCACATGTTGAGTTAGGAGAGTGGTTGACCTTGACATTCAACACAGGCTATGGCCTCTTCCGTATGTCTGGGAACCATTTCTCCTTAGAGAACAATATCACTCTGCTTCAGAAGTTTCATCTTCCCCAGGAAGCCGGATCCCAGATAGAATTCACTAGGAGCAGAGACTGCTTTTTATCAGTCTTGACCTGTCCAAGTCCAAGCGTGGCAATGAACTTGCTGTGGGCCAGGGAGACAAGCATTATCACATTCAAGCTCACCCCGACCCTATGAGATTGACACCATTCTAGCTCCCACTTCACAGACTGGAAAACAAGGCCTGAGAGATCATTTACTTATGTGAAGTCACCTGGACAGGTGGAGCTGGCACAGACCCATGGGATCCGGTCTGTGGAATCCAGAACCAGCCTTCTTACTGCCAAACATGTATGGTGGCTGTAGTGGCAGAGTCCATGCAGGGTCTGTGGCTTAATTCATGGAATACATGGGTCATTTTCTACTGGACTTTCTTATAATACAATTTCTTGAGAACTGGAACAGCATCATCTCCACGAAACAGTCCACACCCTTAGGCTCCCATCTGCCCTATTTGGTGCCCCTCCTTTTTCCCTGGGCACAGGAAAATAAAGTCTCCAACAAGTTCGAGAAACTCCCCTTTATAAAACACACACCTTCCTCTATAAAGGCAAATGGTCCCTTTGCTCTTTTGTGACTTTTCCTCCATTTTAAGGCTTCCATGGTTATTTCTTTGATCTTGCTTAGATAAAAATGTTCCGAGGGTGTGCACGTGTATTGGAGTGGCAGGCATGGAGCCTTGTTTGGGGAGCCCAAGCCCCCAGAATGCCACAGGATCTCCCCTACAATTTTGTTGGCTCCCATGTGCCCCAGAACATAACACATGTGCCATCAACACATTTTGATACATCTCCCAGGACCTAGTACTTTGCATACAAGCGGGCTTTCAAAAAACATTTGTTGAAGCAACACATACTGGTTAAAATGCCTGACAGTAGAAAGAATCATCAAGACGATGTCTCAGATGCCACCCTGGAGACAGCGTGAAAATCTGAGACCATCTGTCAGGTTTCTGGAAGGCCCAGAAGAAAAAAAAAGCCATCAATTTTCCTGAAATAGTACAAACAGGATTTCCTGGAGGGAGCCAAACCGAGGAGCAGGCTGCTTTCTGGAAATGGAAAATGCAACCTTTGCTTGCCATGTGGGGCCGACTGGGTGGATTTCTGCTGGCAGCTGTGGAGCCTTCCTGTGTCCGGTGGGGCCCCTGGTCATTCAGCGGTGATCTCTGAGCAGGTGGGCACAGGAGAACTGACAGACAATTCATGCATCTGTAAAGCCCTGGATGTGAATATCGGTAAAATTGCCCTTTACAGCAGGGGAGCCAGGGTTTACCTGCCTCTGCCTTGGTGCCCCCACCCTCTCTGCAGAAATGAGGTTACACAGTTGGGGTTCAAATCCAGGCTTCTCCAGTTACCAGATGTGTGACCTTGTGCCGGGTATGCTTTTTTTAAAAATTTTATTTATTTGGCTGAGCTGGGTCTTAGTTGTGGCACGTGGCATCTAGTTTCCTGACCAGGGATCAAACCTAGGGCCCCTGCTATGTGAGTATGGAGTCTTAGCCACTGGACCACCAGGGAAGTCTCTGACATACCCTTTCTGTGCCTCAGTTTTATCATCTATACAATGACCATTAGACTAGCACCTGCTTCATGACGCTGTTTGGGGATGAATGGAGCTCATAAAAAGAAGGCATTTGAAACAGTGCCTGGTGCACTCCCGTGTTTGCCAAACATTAGCTGTTTGTGTTTCCACAGTCACGCGCCCCTTCACTCCTGCCTGGAGCCTCTCTGCCCCCACGGTTCCTGGTCCAGCTCCAGTGTGCCCCTCTTGCCCGCTTATCCAGCCTGAAGCCCAAGGGTCTGCTGACCACCCAGATCTAAGAGCCCAGCTTCAGAGCTTCCCAGGAGCCGCTTAACAAATTACCACAGGTCTGGAGGCTTCAAACAACAGAAGTGTCTTCCCTCACAGTTCTGGAGGCCAGCAGTCCAAAATCAAGGTGTTCACAGGGTTGTGTCCCATCTGAAGGCCCCAGGGAAGCATCCTCCGTTGTCTCTTCCAGCTTCTAGTGGACCCAGGAGTTCCTTGGCCTGGGGCTGCGTCACCCCGTCTCTGCCTTTGTCTGCACAGGACCTTCCCCTCCCCTCTCTGTGTCTTCCTTGGTGCCTCCTTTCTCTCTTTCTTATAAAGACGGTTGTCATTTTATTTATTTATGTATTTCGCCTGCCAAGGCACATATGGGATCTTAGTTCCTTGACCAGGAATTGAACTCGAGCCCCCTGCAGTGAAATTGTGGAGTCTTGACCACTGGACCGCCAGGGAAGTCCCTTGTCATTGGATTTAGGGCCCATTTGGATAATCCAGGATCCTCACATTTCTAGATCCTTAACTTAATCACATCTGCAAAGACTCTTTTTTCCAAATAAGCTCACATTCACAGCATCTCCTCGGGCACATTTTCTGTGGAGGCCGTTGTTCATCCCGCTGCAGCCGTCAGCTTCCATCTCAAGAGTGTCGCTGGGATCTGTCACTTTCTCTGCATCCCAGTGGTCTCCAGTTCAGATCTGATCATTTTTATCTGAGCCTCTCAGAACTCCCCACTTTTTCATCCTGCCTTTGGTCACTTTCTTTCCAAGCCATCATCCCAATTTTGGAAGCTGTGTTTCCAATACGGCAGCCACCAGTCACATGTGACAACTGAGCACTTGAAATGTATCTAGCTGGACTTGAGTTGTGCTGTAAGTGTAAAGTACACATCCGTTTCTTAAAATCAGTATAAAAAATAACAGAAATACCCAGTAAAATTTTTAAATGGATCGTGTATTGAAAATGGTGATATTTTAGATATATGGGGTAAATAATATATTGATATAATTAAAATGAATTGTACCAGTTTTGTTTTACCTTTAACATTTTCTTTTTATTTTTGCAATTTTTATTTATTTATTTGGCTGCACCATGTCTTAGTTGTGGCATGTGGGATCTTTAGGTGTGGCAAGCAAGCTGTTAGTTGCAGCTTGTGGGATCTAGTTCTCATACCAGACCCCTGCATTAGCAGTGAACCACAGGGAAGTCCCTCATTTTACCTTTTTTAACACGATGATTAGAAAATTTACAAAGACAAATATGGCTTGCCCTGCATATCTATTGGACAGTGCTGGTCTGAAGTGTATCAATCTCTGACTGTCTATCCATCTGTGTCAGTTGTCTATACCTGTGTAATAGGCCACTCCCCAAACTTAGTGGCTTGAAAATAACACATTTCCTTGCTTTGGGAGGTTGGCTCAGAGGTTCCCTGTTGGTGTCACTTGGATTCACTGTAGCGCATTCTGTTGGATGATCTACTGGGCTGGGAGGCCCAAGATGGCCTTGGGTCATCACATCACTTGGCCTTGGGTCTCCATCCCGTGGCCTCCCGTCTTGCAGTTGGCTAGCCTGACTTTCTTGAATGGCACTCTTAGGGTAGCATTCCAAGAACACGGAAGCTGCAAAGACTCTTCGGACTTTGTTTCCAGTATGGCATCACTTCTGCCAGATCCTGTTGGTTAAAGTAAGTCCCGTGTCCAGCTCAGATTCAAGAGCGGGGAGAGGCAGACTACCTGTGGGGTAGAGGAGGGACAAAATCACATTGCAAATATCGAAAAGGTGCGTGTGTACTGGGAGGGGAAGAGCTACACCTACTGAAGCCTGCACACTCTAGAATCTGTGCTTCGAAACACAAGGAGTCACAGCGATGAGAAGCCCGTGCACTGCAGTGAAGAGCAGCTCACCACAACTGGAGAAAGCCCGTGCTCAGCAAAGAAGAGCCAGTGCAGCCAAGAGTAAATAAATAAAATTAAATTAAAAAACAAAAAGAGTAGAGCGTCTCTCTCCATCTCCCCTGCGCCCCCTCCACCCACCCTGCAGGGTCCAGAGTGTCCGGCATCCTGTCCCCATGATTGAGGCATATTCGTGGAGGTGTCTTTCTGAATTGCTTTACCCACATAAGGGCTTCCCAGGTGGCGCTGGTGGTAAAGAAACTGCCTGCTAATAATACAGGAGGCATAAGAGACACGTGTTCAGTCCCTGGGTGGGGAAGATCTCCTGGAGGAGGGCCTGGCGACCCACTCCTGGAGAGAGGAGAATCCCATGGACAGAGGAGCCTGGCAGGCTACAGTCCATGGGGTCGCAAAGAGTCAGACACGACTAAAGCGGCTTGGTACACGAGCAGACGCATAAATGCATAGCACACCCTGCTCCCTTCCCTGGCTGCAGGGTTAGCCCAGTCTCTTTCAGGGAGACTCAGAGATGTTTGATAAATGCCCACATTTGCAAATTTTCAGACAACAGTCCCTTCAGATTTGCTTTAGAATAAACACGGCGGCGGACTGGGTTTTCTCCGGCTGAGCGAAACTGGAGAGACGTTTCTGTTTGTAGCTTTTGAGTTGGCTTAGGGCTGAAAAGAAACACAAAGCATCCAAAGTTCTGTCCCCAGGTTTGAGGCACATTCGTGGTTTTTTTTCCCCCCCACTTCGGATCGCTTTATCAACATGCCGCAGGCACTGTTCCTGTTTTATTTTCTCAGGTGTCATGTAAACCCATCAGACTTCTAATAAGAAGGAAGCTGGCAGCCTTGCCTTAAAAAAGCACCCCCAACCCACCTTCACATACAGGGCTTTTCATAAGAGTATGAGGGTTATTGATGCAGCATCCAGACAGACCAGCCGGCGGAGGCTTCCAACCTCAAAACATTCACAAAAATCACTTCTTTTTCTTGGATCAAAGGAGGGGGCTGAGGCGAGCTTTCAAGAAGATTTTAAGAAGGAGCTGGCAGGATGTGGTGGCTTATTCTTTCAGACAGGAGGACACACAGAAGAAGTAGTGTGATGGTGTGAAATGACCAAGAGAAGGGGCGAGGGGCGAAATCTGGGTTTCAGAGCAAGAGCAGGGGAGGAGCCTGGCAGCTGAGGGTGGGCGCAAGGTGTCGAGGTGGCACCACGGAGACGAAACAGGATCGGGAATCAGGCAGATTCATTCGTTCATTCATTCAGACCAGGGATCAGTGTTCCGATCACCTCTTTGTCATTCCATTGGTGAAGGCGGGATTCCCAGCCACAAATGGTATGAAGTGGCCGAACACAACATCCGCCAACCCCAGACGGAGGAAGTCGGCAGGAGTTTCTGAACCGCCCACACTCACAGCCTTGGGGAGGACACCACCTAGCACCCCAGGGCAATGGGAACCAGCCAGGGCTGCGGGTGGCAGGCTTCGTGGTAACGAGAGGATGAGACGTGCCACGGCTTCCAAGGCAGGATGTGATGGCTCCTTTGAAACGTGTCAGAGATTGAGGGGGGTGAGCTCCATTAGAGGACCAGATGTCTGGGGGAGGAGCATATCTGATCAGAGGAGGGACAGGCAGGCCTTCCAGGCTCTCAGGCTCAACGCTATCAAGGCAGCACTTGAAAATGCAGGTCTTACCAACACTGTCAGCAAACTTTCTTTGGTAAAGGGGCAGCTAATAAATATTTTCGACTTTGAGAGCCAAGGGGCACCGTCTACAATGCAGGTTCTTATGCAAGAAGAGATAGAACATATTTCCACAAAATTTTTATTGATAAAATTCAAAAAATAATCATCACAGTTGAGTGCAATGTTTTATTTTTTCATACTGTTTGGCTGTGTTGGGTCTTAGTGGCGGTGTGAAGGATCTTCATTGCATCACGTGAGTTCTTTCGTCGGGGCACACGGAATCTCGAGTTGCAGGTTGAGGGCTCAGTAATTGTGACTCGAGGGCTTAGTTGCTCCATGGCATATGGGAGCCTAGTCCCCGACCAGGGATCGAATCCATGTTCCCTGCATTGCAAGGTGGGTTCTTAACCACTAGACCACTGAGGAAGACCCCTTGAGTACAGTGTTTTATGATGTAAATCTAAAAATGAGAACGGAGTTCTTTTTTGGGGAAGGACAACATTTTTGCCTAACTGGAGTATAAAGTTAGGGTTTCTTGTCACCAAACGGCTGGTACACATTCGTCTGTAAAATCCATTCTTAGCTCATAGGCTGCACAAAAACAGGCTGGATTTGTCCTGTGGGCTGTGCTTTGCTGATCTCTCACTTAGACAAATCTTTACCCTATTTTGGATGCTGCATTAGGCTATGGATGGATGAGGCAGTGTCTCTGACTTCAGGAGGCTCGCAGTCTGATTAATGGGATGGACTCACAAAGAGTAGAGACAATATGATCAGTTCTGTGATACAGATACATTGGCAACTCTACTTAGGGGATCCTAATGCTTCCTGGGAAGAAAGCTTCCCAGAAGAGGTGACTTTTGATGAGGTGAAGGCATGCATCCCAAGGCAAAGTGGGGGAAGGGAATCTAGGTAAGAGGCTGCCTTGTGCAAATATGAGAACCGATGGGAAAGCCTGACCCACTTGGGGACCTCTGGGTCTTCAGAGGAATCTCAGCCCTGTGGGGAAGTGAGATAAGGGGGCGGCAACAGTAGGAAGGACCTTTTATGGGGACCTTAGGGCTGTACTGATGTTTGCATCCCCTCGGAGGTTCGCATTTGGGCCTTAGGGAGTGCACACTCACAGCTGTGAAAAAGTCAAATGGAAAGGGTCAGAGATAGAGGTATGTTGCTGCAATAACCCTGGGAGAAATGAGGAAGACTTGTCCTAAGGCGGGGTGATGTGAGTGGAAAAAGAATTGAGATCAAAGAAGGTTTATAAAGTGCGCCCAACAGGAGTAGTGTTACTAAGGTTCTGAGGGCCTTGGAAGGCGCAGGTGAAAGGTCCACAAAAGAAGAAACTGAAGGGACTTCTCTGGAAGTTTAGCGGTTAAGACTTCACCTTCCAATGCAGAGGGTGTGGGTTCGATCCCTAGTTGGGGAGCTAAGATCTCACACATCTTGTGGCCAAAAAATCAAAACATAAAATGGAAGCAATATTGTAACAAATTCAGTAAAGACTTTTAAATGGTCCACAACAGAAAAAAAATTAAAATCTTAAAAAACGGAAGCAACGAAGGGACAGGGAGACAGGCGTGATGGCCATTGAGCAGACACTGCAGAGGTGGGACAGATCTGGATCCCACCACAGTCAGGTACGTGGACTCAGGGAGGAGATGCTGCAGCAGGTTGGAAGAGAGGACCCTCAACGTGAAATTTGACCTGAGAATATTAGACGTTTGCTTATACGCAACAGAAAGCTGACATAACCCAGCACAGTGGAAGGAGTTGAATGGGAGGCAGATTCTGGACTAGGTGCTGAGCTCATTTTAGCTTTCCTATTATCTACTGCTGTGTAACAAGCATCCCCAAGCTTGGTGGCTAAAAACAACGATTTGCTATTATCTCGACAGTTCTGTAAGTCCCCTGGGCTCACTTGGGACACTCTTCCCCAGATATTCATCTGGCTCCGTCCTTGGACTCTGGGCTCAGATGTCACCCAGCAGGGCTTGCTCTGACCAGCCCCTCCCTGCCCTACCTTGTTCTGCCCCAGCCCTTAGATTTGGTATTGCAATCTCATTTCTCTTGCCCTGTGTTTTCTTGTCTCATTTCATTTCATCACCTTCTAACATTTAGTATCATTTATTCATGAAGTAGTTGTTCTTTCCTTAATTCTCCTCGCTCCCAGAACACCAGCTCCATGAGGACAGGAATCTTTGTCATTTCATCCATTGCTATATTCCAATACCTGGTGCCTGGGCAGTACCCGGTAGACATCGGTTGAATGAATGAATAAGTCCTCTAGGTTGCAGCCCACCTGTCACCCAATCAGAGAGGCTGTCTGTGGCCATCCCACCAAAACTCTTTCTCGTGAGATAATCAGTTCAGTTCAGTTCTCACTCAGTTGTGTCCGACTCTTTGCAACCCCATGGACTGCAGCATGCCACGTTTCCCTGTCCATCACCAGCTCCCAGAGCTTGCTCAAACTTATGTCCATTGAGTCAGTGATGCCTCATTTCATTGTCTCCTAAGTGATACTACGCTCTAATAATAACCCTGTGTATTTTTTAGATTACTTTATTCATTTAGATTTTTATAATTTTATTTATGTTTATTATTTTTGGCCGTACTGGATCCCTGTGGCTGCTCAGGCTTTTCTCTCGTAGTGGCGAGAGGGGTCTACTCTCTAGTGGGTGTGAGAGCGTCTCATTGCCGTGGCTTCTCTTATTGTGGAGCACAGGCCCTAGGCACACAGGCCCTATGCACACAGGCTCAACGGCTGTGGCTCCCCGACTCTAGAGCACAGCCTCAATAGTTGTGGTGCGCGGGCTTAGCTGCTCCACGCCATGTGGGATCTTTCCAGATAGGGGATCGAACCCATGCACTGGCAGACAGATTTCTTCCCACTGAGCCACTGGGTAAACGTGGCAGCTTATTGATTTACTGGTTTGCTGTCCATCCCCCTGCTGGAAAGTGAGCACCGTGATGCCAGGAAGCTTCTGGGTCGGTTCAACACTGGACGTCTGCTACAGCACCTGGCACATAGCAGATACACAATACCTATTTTCTGAAAGTTACTATTGAATGCCCTGTACTATCGCCTGCCTCCCAATAAACCTAGAGACTATGCTCTCAGCCACACCTAATACAGGGCCTTGTGTACACAGGCCCTTGGTCAATATTTGCTGAATGAATGGTATTTCCGTTTACCTGCCTGGAGACAGAGCTGGGGTGGAAGGGTGTCAGTCAGACTCTGTTTCAGCCCAGTGGGTCTTTCGGATCAATAAAGGACGAAGGCAGGGACCTGAGGTGCCCAAAGCCCCTCCTGCCCGGCCTGTCCACAATGTTGCTTTTCACATCTTTCGGATACAGCCGTGTGCCAGCCCTTAGGAGCGGCGGGGCTGGGCCTTCCCACACAGCGAGACCCACAGTGGAGCCTTGTTCTCCTCCGTCCTCTGCCTGAACCCTGCCGGCTGGGCAAAGCCTTCCCTGGGGCCAGCTCAGCTCTGTTGCAGGGATTTAGTTGCCAGAGCCTGCTTTCTGTCTCATGGTAGTTTCATGGAAAGTGATGTGAGGCTGGGAGCAGTTGGTTCATCACAGTTCCCTAGAGTAAGTCATGTGTCCTTGAAGATGCTGCTGCAGTCTGCTCCCCTCACTCCACGCACCAGTTATAACCAGTTCCCTATAGAACTTGCTAATGTGCTCCAAACACGTCCCTTTTCATCCTGGAAAAGTGTGACTCAGTGCTTAACATTCAGCTAAGAAGCCACCTCCTCCAGGAAGTTGTCCCTGAATGCTTCCCCTGCATTCGATGTCTCTTTTGTGACTTCTCAGGGCTTGCACTTGTCTATTTGTTTATGTTTCACTAGATTATGAGTTCCCCCAGACAGGGCCTGGCATCTCCAGCCCCTAGTACAGTGATCCCCACAGAGCAGGAAGCCAATGTCTGCTTGTGAATGCAAGAATGAGTGTGTGATGCTCTTGTGGCTGCCATATTGGCATATTCTCTGGGAGCCTTGGTTTGCCAGTTTGTTCTATGAGGGCTGGTCTTATGGTTTTTCTGGAATCCTTTAGCCCAGTGGTTTTTAGCTGGGGTGATATTTTTACTTCCCAGGGGACATTTGTCAATGTGTGGAAATGTGTTTCGTTGTCACAAGTTGGGAGATAAAAAGTAAAAAAAAAAAAAGTGAAGTCGCTCAGTAGTGTCCGACTCTTTGCAATCCCAGGGATTGTAGCCCACAGTAGGCTCCTCTGTCCATGGGATTCTCCATGCAAGAATACTGGAGTGGGTTGCCATTTCCTTCTCCAGGAGATCTTCCCGACGCAGGCATTGAACCTGGGTCTCCTGCATTGTAGGCAGATGCTTTACTGTCTGAGCCACCAGGGAAGTCCCAAGTTGGGAGGGAGGCATATTACTGGCATCTAGTGCGTAGAGGCTGGGATAATGCTAAACATCCTGCAAGGCACAGAATGGCCCCCACCACAAAGAGTCACCTGGCCTAACGTGTCAGTGCTTTAGGTGCTGAGGTTTAGAACCCTCTACCAACCATTTGTCTTTTCAATTCGGAGGTTCCCAGATGAGACTGGCACCAAGAAATAGATGGTATCAGCAAGGTCCTGGGAGTGTGAAGGAAGGTGGCAGGAAAGGATGACTAGTATTTGTGCACATGGCTGTCTTATTCTTTTGGGTATAACGTTCCCAAGTAAACAAGCTGCATAGTACAGGACCACCCCACCCCCATTATTTCCCAGAGTGTTTGTATCAGTCACACAGGCTATGTAACAAAACATTCCCAAACATCATGGTTTGAAACAATAGTCATGTTATAGTTCGTTATGACTCATGAGTCTGTTGGTCAGCTGGGCAGTTCTGCTGATTTGGGTTGGGCTTAGCTGACCTCTGCCTATCTGTGGGCAGCTGATACCTCAGCTGGGGGCTGAATGGTTGAACTTGGCTTCAGCTGGGATGACGAGGCTCAGTTCCATAGGTCCTTCCTCCTCCAGCAGACTAATAACCATCACTTCCACCACATCTTGTTGGCCAACACAAGTCACATGGCTGAGCTCAAATCAAAGGAAAAGGAAATAGATTCACTTCTTCAGGGGAGAAGCTGCAAAGTGTTTCTGCCAAGGTGTGTGGATAGGAAGTGTGGCTAGGAAGAGCTGTTAATCAACTACAGCCTGTTTTGTTTATGCCCATCCCAACTCCTAACTTCCTTAGCTCTACTAACAGCCTAGGGATGCACTGAGCCACCTTTGAAAGTGGCATTTATATTTCTTCAAGCCTTTGATATATTTATTCTATTAAATGATGACCAGTATGATTCAGGCCATCTTCTTGACATCTAACCCCCTCCCTCCCCAGGTGAAGAATCCCACTGAAACACACATATTACACATGTCCACCTGGCTGGCTGGATAGAACTCAACATATATCAAAACAAAGTCATCAGCTTTCCTAAATGTCGATTTCAGTTCATGGCATCACCAGCCAGAAATATCACAGTTATCCGAAACGCCCCTCTCTTCTCTAACCCCCGCCGCCAATCCAGCTTGTGTCCCAACTCTGCTAATTTTACCTCCTATTTTTCAAACCTCGTTTCTAACACTGCCCATGTTGGAAAGCTCTTCAGTCTCTCAGCTGGACATTGCAACAGCCTCGTTTTTAAAAAGTCATTTATTTATTTTTGGCTATGCTGGGTCTTTGCTGCTGCGCTTGGCCTCTCTCTAGTTGCAGCGAGCAGGGGCCACTCTCTAGCTGCAGTGCGCAGGCTTCTCATTGCAGGGACTTGTTACAGA
This sequence comes from Budorcas taxicolor, assembly GCF_023091745.1. Taxonomy (NCBI): domain Eukaryota; kingdom Metazoa; phylum Chordata; class Mammalia; order Artiodactyla; family Bovidae; genus Budorcas; species Budorcas taxicolor. The sequence continues at coordinate 51,661,034 of NC_068926.1, read as the reverse complement.
GCATAGGCTGTAGGGTGCGCAGGCTCAGGAGTTGTGCACAGGCTTAGCTGCTCCAAGGCGTGTGGGATCTTCCCAGACCAGGCATCAAACCTGTGTCCCCTGCATTGACAGGCAGATGCTTAACCACTGGACCACCAGGGAATCCCCTGCAGCAGCCTCTTAAATGTGTCTCCACCTCTAGTCTCGTCCCCTTCCTCCCACACCCCGCATTAAATCAGTAAATCCATCCTTTACACCAGGGAGACACGCATGTAAGACATACCCTGACAACGGCACTTGATGAGAAGTAAAGACTTTTATGACCTTAAATGGGCTTCTAACCAAGAATGTCTGGATCATGTGTTGGGAGTCACTTCTCCTATTGAGGGGTCGTGCCCCAGGGCTGCTCTACATATAGGATATGCTGTCAGAGAAGGAACTAACATCAGCTTTGTTGTTAGCGGAGTCAGTGCTTGTGATCAGATCAGCAGCTCCTTCTCCCTTGGAAAGGGGGACGGGGGTGGGCCTGGTGTTGGGGGAGAGGCTGCGGTTGTCTCCTTCCCTATTTTTGTCCTCACTGTGCCGCTTACAGAAAAATGGCTAAACTCTGTAGCCCTCTGTGCCAGTTACTTATGCTGCATAACAAACCACCCCAGGAAATTCCCTTGTAGTCCAGTAGTTCAAACTCGATGCTTTCACTCCTGGGTTCAATCCCTGCTCAGGGACCTAAGGTCTCGCAAGCTGCTCATTACCACCACCAAAAGCAAACAAACACAACAACAACAACAACAACAAAAATGGCTCAAACTACTCCAAAGGTAGTAGTTCAAGGAATTAAAGAGAAGATAGCTTACCGCTTCTCCACGGTATCTGGGGCCCAAGCTGGGAGGACCTGAAGGTTGGCGGTGACTTGATGACTCAGGTCTGAAATAACCTGAAGTCTTCCTCCCTCATACCTCTATAAGCTGCTGCTGCTGCTTGGCTGGAACCTCAGTGGGTATTGTGAGCTGGGACACTTTTATGTGGCCTTTCCTCGTGGCTTCTTGGGCTTCCTTACAGCATGACACCTGGTTCCCAAGAGCAAGCATCCAAAGAAAGCCAAGTAGAAGGTGCATCCTTTCATGACATAGCCTTGAAAGTGTTAGGTAGTTAGAATAGGGAAAAGGAGTCCAAAATGGCAGTGGCTAAGCCTTACAAATAGTTGTGAAAAGAAGAGAAGTGAAAAGCAAAGGAAAAAAGGAAAGATATAAACATCTGAATGCAGAGTTCCAAAGAATAGCAAGGAGAGAGAAGAAAGCCTTCCTCAGCGATCAGTGCAAAGAAATAGAGGAAAAGAACAGAATGGGAAAGACTAGAGATCTCTTCAAGAAAATTAGAGATACCAAGGGAACATTTCATGCAAAGATGGGCTCGATAAAGGACAGAAATGGTATGGACCTAACAGAAGCAGAAGATATTAAGAAGAGGTGGCAAGAATACACAGAAGAACTGTACAAAAAAGAGCTTCACAACCCAGATAATCACGATGGTGTAATCACTCACCTAGAGCCAGACATCCTGGAATGTGAAGTCAAGTGGGCCTTAGGAAGCATCACTATGAACAAAGCTAGTGGAGGTGATGGAATTCCAGTTGAGCTCTTTCAAATCCTAAAAGATGATGCTGTGAAGTGGTGCACTCAATATGCCAGCAAATTTGGAAAACTCAGCAGTGGCCACAGGACTGGAAAAGGTCAGCTTTCATTCCAATCCCAAAGAAAGACAATGCCAAAGAATGCTCAAACTACCACACAATTGCACTCATCTCACACACTAGTAAAGTAATGCTCAAAATTCCCCAAGCCAGACTTCAGCAATACGTGAACCGTGAACTTCCAGATGTTCAAGTTGGTTTTAGAAAAGGCAGAGGAATCAGAGACCAAATTGCCAACATCCGCTGGATCATGGAAAAAGCAAGAGAGTTCCAGAAAAACATCTATTTCTGCTTTATTGACTATGCCAAAGCCTTTGACTGTGTGGATCACAAGAAACTGTGGAAAATTCTGAAAGATGGGAATACCAGACTACCTGACCTGCCTCTTGAGAAATCTGTATGCAGGCCAGGAAGCAACAGTTAGAACTGGACATGGAACAACAGACTGGTTCCAAATAGGAAAAGGAGTATGTCAAGGCTGTATATTGTCACCCTGCTTATTTAACTTCTATGCAGAGTACATCATGAGAAATGCTGGGCTGGAAGAAACACAAGCTGGAATCAAGATTACCGGGAGAAATATCAATCACCTCAGATATGCAGATGACACCACCCTTATGGCAGAAAGTGAAGAGGAACTAAAAAGCCTCTTGATGCAAGTGAAAGTGGAGAGTGAAAAAGTTGGCTTAAAGCTCAACATTTAGAAAATGAAGATCATGGCATCTGGTCCCATCACTTCATGGCAAATAGATGGGGAAACAGTGGAAGCAGTGTCAGACTTTATTTTTCTGGGCTCCAAAATCACTGCAGATGGTGACTGCAGCCATGAAATTAGAAGATGTTTACTGCTTGGAAGGAAAGTTATGACCAACCTAGATAGTATATTCAAAAGTAGAGACATTACTTTGCCAACAAAGGTCTGTCTAGTCAAGGCTATGGTTTTTCCATTGGTCATGTATGGATGTGAGAGTTGGACTGTGAAGAAAGCTGAGTGCCGAAGAATTGATGCTTTTGAACTGTGGTGTTGGAGAAGACTCTTAATAGTTTCTTGGACTGCAAGGAGATCCAATAAGTCCATCCTAAAGGAGATCAGTCCTGGGTGTTCATTGGAAGGACTGATGCTAACGCTGAAACTCCAATACTTTGGCCACCTCATGAGAAGAGTTGACTCATTAGAAAAGACTCTGATGCTGGGAGGGATTGGGGGCAGGAGGAGAAGGGGACGACCCAGGATGAGATGGCTGGATGGCATCACTGACTCGATGGACATGAGTTTGGGTGAACTCCGGGAGTTGGTGATGGACAGGGAGGCCTGGCGTGCTGCGATTCATGGGGTCACAAGCAGTCGGACACGACTGAGCGACTGAACTGAACTGAAAAGACAAGGAAGAGAAAAGCCAGCAAAAATAGACCAGAGGAAGGTTAAAGGAAGGTCTGAGGACCGGAGTGAGGACTTCAGGTAGAACAGCACTCCTGACTAAGCCCAATTTGCATAGGGCAGACCCAGGGGGAAGAAAGCTTATAAAAGGGGGAGCCACACGCTCTCTCGCTCTCCTCTACACCCGCCCCGCCTCCACTGCAGCGCGTGCTGGCGCGCTCCTCCCCTCTCTTCCTCGAGGATGGATTCTCCTGCTGTCTTCTAAATAAAATAGAGCTGTAACACTGACAGTCTAAGAGCTATGACACGGTTTGTTCAAGACCCGAGAGCTGTGACGCCCCAAGGGCTTTAATGTCCGTCGCTCCAAAACATTGTTGTGATGAGACAAGAACAGGGAAACATACACTCGCCTGATGAAAGTAACAAAGCATCACTTCTACCAGTATCAGAACTCCTAATTTTCAGCTAGGCATATGGACTTCTGAAATAGAGACTACATTTCCCAGCCTCCCTCGCAGTGGGCAAGGGATTAAGTTCTAGCCAGTGATTCAAGTGGAAGAAGTATGTGTAATTCTCCGGAAGTATCTTTCAAAGGAGAGGGCACTCTAATATTTATTTGTTCCTTCCTTCTTGCTGACTGGAATGAGGATATGATGGCTGTCGCTTTAACAGCCATCTTGTTTCTTGAGGAAAAAGTCTGTGCAAAGAATGGCAGAGAAACAAGATAGGATTATGGGTCCTTGACTTAATCCTAAATTGCCCGACTGCAGATTTCTATTATATATTTATGTTACTTAAGGCACTGTTGTTTAGAATTTCTCAAAATGAGTATCTTAGGATGTGAATTTTGCAAGTTACCAACGTAAATCCTCTTTAATTAATGTTACTGCTATAAACCTGACATAGAGATATACGGTTTAGCATTTGCACTTGGTGATGCTGCTTCTGTGGGAAAAACACACCCTCTATCTCTGAGTCTCCTTCTCAGGCCCCCAGGGAGTTACCCAAAGCAGGTAGGGTGGGTTCTTGAGCCCTGCAGAGGTTATCACCCGAGTTGCTCTGAGCTGGGCTGGAAACAGAACAGCTATGTCCTTAGCTGGAGCCCTGCCTTCCTGGGGCTTTGCCCAGGCTACACTGAAGCCGTCAGCCTCCGCCCTGCAAACACAGACTGTCACCTGGTGTGCCATGGCCCCGTGCAGAGGACACACTGCCCAGTGGGGAGTCCTCAGAAGTGGCACCAGAAATCTGTTGACTGCAGTAACTTCCAAACCCAAGCCAGTCAGCTATTCTCAGTTCATTTCCATTCCCCACACCAATAAAGCTTTCTCCAGTCTCGCTCCTATGTATAACCACCCGGTGATTCAGATCAATACCCCAGTTTGCCCTCAGGCCCCGAGAGAACACACAGAAAGTGGAAAGTCATATTCTCAGATTTGACTTTCTCTTGGGCTTAGATTCCAAGTGATTTTCTTGTCTACTTCACATGGCTCTTCTGACTTTCTTATTTTTTTCCATCTTCAGAGGACAGTGAGGCTGTTGAGACCAACCACAGATATCAGGGAAGTTAAAAGGCTCTGAGAACAGCAGGTCTGCACTTAAGCTCAGTGCACTTTCAACCAAACCGTGTGCATTTTCCGAGGTATTTCTTCCAGCCCAAGAACCGGGGACCCATCTCACGTTTCCCCTTTGCTCCATCACTACCCATGTTCCCTCAGTCCACAAGGAAATGTTGTAGGTGACCATAGTTTTACACTGAAACTTGGGATCCGAGCTTCGTTTCTTTTGGCTTTGAATTCCTGATTAACTCGTCCACCCAAACCCAGGAAAGGAGGTCCACTTAAGGCAAGATGGGGCTTTGTTCTTCCTCTAAGGAGAACAATGAAAGGCAACCTCCATAATGAAAATCAGAAAGATTCATGCAAAACAGGAATTTAATGCCATCAACATTCGGCTTTGGATGTCATCCTTTTCGCTTGGATACTGTCAACTGTCTGTTTGAACTGAAGCTGGCATACATTTTTAGAAACATTTAAAGCTCTTGTTTTGTTTTGTTTCCTTTTTCTCAGTGGCCTTAAACTTTTTAAGAGCTAATGAGTCCAACTTGGGGAACCCAGTGTTTATGAAGTCCAAATGAGTGTCCTCTATAACAGTAGGTCTAAGTAAAAATCTTCTTGATCTTTCAAAACTGTTGGGAAGGGAACTTAAAGGGACATTTTCAGAGTTAAATGACTTGAAAGGGGAAGCACCTCCAGCAGGAAAGCAAATTCCCAGGTTAAGAATTTTCCAACATTCCTCTTTGCTGTCTCGGGCCTGGATATTTCCAAGAGTGTGTGTGTGCTGAGTCACTTCAGTTGTGTCCGACTCTTTGTGACCTTATGGACCGTAGCTCACCAGGCTCCTCTGGGAAGCCCGGGTATTTGCATAGAGCTGTGCTCATACAGTAACCACTTGGCACATGTGATTCTCTACATTTAAATTAAATAAAATTTAAAATTCAGTTCCTCAGTTCCACTGGCCATATTGCAAGACCTCAGGAGCCATTAATGAGGGGTAGGGGGCAGTGGGGGGGGGGGGCAAGTGGCTGCCATATTGGACAGCACAGAAGTAGAACATTTCCATCACTGCAGAAAGTTCTGTGGGTCTGGGACTTCCCTGGTGGTCCAGTGATTAGACTTTGCCTTCCAATGCAGGGGGTGTGGGTTCAATCCCTGGTCAGGGAGCTAAGATCTCACATGCCTCGTGGCCAAAAAAACAAAACGTGAAGCAAAACAATATTGTAACAAATTCAATAAAGACTTTAAAAATGGCCCATATAGGGCTTCCCTGGTGGTTCAGTGGTTAAGAATCTGCCTTGCAATGCAAAGGACACTGGTTTGATCCCTGGTTCAGGAAGATCCCACATGCTGTGGAGCAACTAAGCCTGTGTGCCACAGCTACTGAGGCAGTGTGCTGCAACTGCTGAAGCCTGTGTGCCTAGAGCCTGTGGTCTGCAACAAGAGGAACCCATGCTCCACAACTAGACAAAACCTACACTCAGCAGCAAAGACCCAGAATAGCCGAAAAATAAAACTAAAATAAATAAATAAATCTTTAAAAAATGGTCCACATTAAAAAAAAGAAAACTTAAAAAAAAGTTCTATTGGTCAACACTGGTAGATAGACAGTCTTCCCTTAACCAGTTTTCTTTCCCAATTATTTAGTGCTGATTGCATTTTTCTAGAACCTTCTATTCAGGATTTTTAAAAATGTATATTTATTTTTGTTTATTTGTTTATTTGGCTGTGCCAGGTCTTAGTTATGGCATGTGGGATCTAGTTCCCTGCCCAGGGGTTGAACCTGGGCCCCCTGCCTTGGAGCACAAGTCATAGCCACTGGACTGCCAGGGGAGACCCTCCATTCAGGATTAATTAAAGTCATTACCATGTAGACTTGGGGTCCTCGCGTAATTTGAGGTACTTTAGGTGGCCTTGGAGGAATCTTATGTCATCCCACTGATAGATGGATCAAGATGAAGAAAGTGCGGCTTCCCTGGCTGTCCAAATTCTATTCTCTGAACCCTTCAGGGAGATCACCTAGCCAAACCCTCCAGCTAACCCTTCTCCTCCATGTGGTTAGCAGAAATCTGTGGAAATAGAGTTTCTTCTAAGATCTACCTCCCCATAAAATGTCTATAAGTGAAAAAAAAGAAAAATGACATGATTCATACCAGCGACTTAACAATGAATATCTCTGGAGGATAATATGGAAATCTTATTTTCTTCTTCAAGCTCTTGTGTATTTTTCAATGTATGATTTCCGTGTACTGCTTTTAAAATTAGAGAAAAACCAACAGCATTTTTTTCTGTTTTAAAAGGATGAAATAACCTATAAAATAATAAATCCACACTTTTGAACAAATATATAAAGTCTTTTAACTCAAACAAGTGTTTTCCTTCAAAGGAATGACCTTGGGTTGTTTTACACTTATTCTAGCAATGGCTGTGCTATTAATATTACCTTTATAAATTCCTTTTCAAGGCAGCCTGAAATTACACATGAAAATCAATCTTATTGAGGTATACCTGCTTTAATAATGACATCATTAACAAGATAAATTACCACACTTATTCACTACACTGAGCTCTGAATTACTTTAGGCAGTCTGCAAAAAACCAAGCCCACCTCTGCTGAATGTTGAATCACAGATTTTTCACAAGAATAGACAAAGGGTTTTAAACATTGTTCCAAAAAACAGTGGCTGCCAGACATGTGTTTCTTTTCTTCCTCTTACCCCCTTCACCTCTTTACTGTCTGCAGGGAACATAACCTTGTAAGCAATGTCAAAATAGCCACACGTTCCCTTTTTCCAGAAGTAACATACATTTTTCATTGTCTTCCCTGGAAAGTTGTACTCTCTTCCCAATGGATCAGCAGTTCCAGGGAACCTTCTCTGTCTGCATCACACTCTCTGGTCTGCCAAATGGAATCCAAAATGAGCTTCTTAGGTGGGGACTGAGGAAGAGACTTCAACCAGGGGGTGTGGATACAAAGAAACAGAGATCCTTTCCTGTCTGTGCCCATACACACACACACACACACACACACACACACACACACACACATGTGCGCACAGACACACGCACGCGCACACACGCACACACACAGTGGGATGCAGGAGAGCAGGCTGAGAATATTGGCTTGGCTTAGTCACTAAATCGCGTCCGACTCTTGCAACCCCATTGACTGTAGTCTGCCAGGCTCCTCTGTCCATGGGATTTTCCAGGCAAGAATACTGAAGCGGGTTGCCATTTCCTTCTCCAGGGGATCTTCCTGACCCAAGGATTGAGCCCCGGTCTCTTGCACTGCTGGCAGATTCTTCACTGACTGAGCTACCAGGGAATTGGAAGGGTCCTCAAACTACCTGGGTCCCTAGATTGGAGGAAATGGATGTTCCCCTCTTTGCACCTCTTGGTTTGGGATCTACTAAATCATTTAATTTCTGTTCCAAAGGAGTATTTATCAGCAAGTTTTGACCCTATCCAAATGATAAAGAAAAAATTCAGATTATCTCCTGTTCTGAAACCTTATCCACTCAGGTGTTTTATAAAATATTCAAAAACTTACTGACAGGAGATACAATCTGGTAAGAAAGTTCTATTTTCTTTTCCCTGGATTTTTGTCTTATTAATTTTTTGACTTATCTTGTTGTATCTATTCTAATTGGAAACAAATATAATGATAATATTCACGTAGTAAAGCTGAATAATTTGACCGTTCTGTATAAAGCTAATCATATTTTTTGACATTTTCTTTCACTTGCTATGAAATAAAAATGTCCATAATATTTTGTATTCATACATTTAAAAATATTCATACATTTTTAACTTGGCATGGTAAACATTTCCCCATGTTTCCACATAGTCTTCAAAATAACCTTATATTCAGTTTAGTTCAGTTCAGTCTCTCAGTCGTGTCCGACTCTTTGTGACCCCATGAACCGCAGCACTCCAGGCCTCCCTGTCCATCACCAGCTCCTGGAATTCACTCAAACCCATGTCCATTGAGTTGGTGATGCCATCCAACCATCTCATCCTCTGTCGTCCCCTTCTCTTCCTGCCCTCAATCTTTCACAGCATCAGGGTCTTTTCAAATGAGTCAGCTCTTCGCATCAGGTGGCCAAAGTATTGGAGTTTCAGCTTCAACATCAGTCCTTCCAATGAACAGGCAGGACTGATCTCCTTCCATAAGATTTCATCATGATGCTGGACCATGAATTATGAAGCTGTTATTCTCATGCAGATGGTTTCTAAGTTTTTACTTTGTAGAGTATGCTGCATTGAATATTTATGAACATGCATATTTTCTTTCTGTTCCTTAAATTGAGTCTTTGTGGATAATTTCTATGTAAGAGCCATGAGCTCTCAAATGAAGGTCTAATTCTTGCATATGTAGTGTAAGTTTGGCAAGTCTGTAAGTGCTATGTAGTCAATGCATTGTTTATTTCCTTTATTCATGAACTTGCAGATCCATAATACACTCCCTTTTATTAATTTTCCTTATATTACTACCAGTTTTTATTCTGTTCATTTTATACTAATGTTATTCAGCTGATAGTTTATGAATCCTTATCTTCATTTCATTACAAACTAATTTCAGTTCAGTTCAGTTCAGTTGCTCAGTCGTGTCCGACTCTTTGCGACCCCATGATTCACAGCACACCAGGCCTCCCTGTCCATCACCAACTCCCGGAGTTCACTCAAATTCACTAATAGCCAATTTTATCTTGATAAATATTTTGCTTTATACATTGTGTTATTGAGTATCAACCCCTTTTCTTTCATGTGAATTTGACTGAAGATCATTTGCCATTATATTCTGCCTTTCTATTTGCTTTTTGTGTCTCTTCTGAATGACCAGTTTCAGACCCTATGCTTTTAATAAATAAATCTGGACTATTTACATTTATTTGTTATAAAACTGTTGTTTGTTATAACAGTTTTGCTTTTCTTTTTGATTAATTGATTTTGTTTTCTCTTAGCTGGCTTGTACAGTCTCACATTCCTAGAATGAATCTAATTTGTGAACATTCTGTTTTCAATTATAAATAGTATGTTTAAAAGGCAAAGAACTGTACTTAAACATCATCCATGAGAGCTAGGCTCTTCTTTGCTATTAGTTTTTCTCATTGTTGGTTTAGGATTTGGGTTTTTTCAGGTCTGCTAAATCAGTTATGACTCATCCCATTTACCTCTCGGCTTCTAAAATATTCTTGCTGTTCCCTCCTTCCTTGTCCTTTCCTTGAAAGTTTCAGCTTCTAAATAACCAAAACCAAAACCAAAAAACTGCCTTTCTTGTAGTTTTAGTGAGGTTTTTGGAAGGGAACAAAGTTAGATGTATATGTTCCATCAACCATCTTAACCTCAAAATTTGCCATCCCAATTTACATCATTTATTTTGTCTAAACAACTCTGGTCATCACACATAAATTTTTCCAAAACAACAAGAGTTTTGAAATTCCTTTCCTCTTTCTTTAGTCTTTGGAGTTCTTGACAATGTCTTTCCCACTGATGTCTGACAAAATGATACCTAGGCGGTAAATTTTGTGAAAGTTTGTAAGCATACAAATATCCTTCTGAAGCAGTCATATTTGAATAATACAACTTGGACCACTTTCTTAGCTATCATTACTTTCTTTAATGTTTTTGAAGACTGACTTTTGGTTTGGTCCTTGCAGCAGGAGGGTCCCCAGAAATATCCTGCTTTGGGTGTCTTTGAGAGAAATCTGTTTTTTCTACTTGAGAAGTTGAGGAACTTTCCATCCTTTCTCCTATTCTTCTTATCTCTGTAAATTCCTTCCTAAAGCTTTGTCTACGCTTTTAGGCTCTTCCGTTTTACTGATTCTCTGCATCTTTGGTCTCATGTGTTCACTGTTTTCTGTAATGATTTAGTGAAGTCGCTCAGTCGTGTCCGACTCTTTGCGACCCCATGGACTGTAGTCTACCAGGCTCCTCCATCCATGGGATTTTCCAGGCAAGAATACTGGAGTGGGGTGCCATTTCCTTCTCCAGAAGATCTTCCCAACCCAGGGATTGAAGCCGGGTCTCCCGCACTGTAGGCAGATGCTTTACTGTCTGATACTACTGTGGCCTGCTGCTTGTCCTACTGTGATCATATCCTTGTTAGTGCAGTAGTGGAAATTCTGCCCTCGGGGGCCAGATTAAGTAAGACACATACAGCATTTAGAACAGTGCCTGGCATGCTGTCAAAGCCCCTGAAAGGATTGTGATTCTTTCCTAAAACTGTTGTGTCTTCACTTTGGAGGTTCTCTGATTCATGGATGGACTGACCTCTGGGCATTTTCTGGGTCCTTTCTTTTTTCTTTTACTGAAAAACCTTTTCATTAGGGTCACTTTCCTCCTCTTTCCCCCATGAAGTCAAATTTCCTTGTAATCAATATGCCGATCTTACAAGATGAATTCCATTAGGGTTGAGTTAGATTCTTCCACATGCTGATTTGATGGAAGGTCATTGGCAGGTTTAGAATTAAGAGAGGGTTTGCTGGGGTGTTGAATAGCTAGATCTCAGTCAACCTGAGATCAAGAAAGCCAACCACATGGAAAAACTAGAGGTCCCCCTCCTCTCTTTAATGCTTTTGCTGTTAAAGTTTCAGAGTCTGAGGCAGGTTTTAGCAGAGACAGGATACCAAGCAGGATAATTCTGGATGTGAGGAGGGAGCAGCAAGCTGGTTTGACTCCGTGCCATATTACCCTCTTCCCTATTCCCCTTCCTGCCCAGAGCTTTGTCAGAGAGACCACTCCCCAAAGATGAGTTTGACATCACAACTTGAGTCTGACTCTTCCAACAGGAATCCCATGTCACAAATAGGGTTGACAACACCCATGCAACAGAACCTCGGGTGCTGCTGAGTTGGTAGGATGGCTCTGGAAGAGCATATTACTGCGATGCTGGTGCTGATTTGCCTCAGACAGCTGGGTGGAAGCCCAGGACTCCCAGGCGGGAGAACAGGGTTCGTAGGAGGTATCTCTTCGCATGTAACTTACATTTTAACACCGCACCTGGTGCTCCCTTGCTATCACTGTGCCTACGTGCAAGGGGCTCCACACATGTTTCTGGGAAGAAGGGAGGGAGGGGTTTTTCATTTCTCTCTTGTCTTCACTTCCTCAAGACACTTCAACATATTTTATCTCATTGGATTCTTGCAAGAGGAAGGAGAAAGGATGATTTGTCACCAGCCTTATTTTATGGATAAGGAAACCAAAGGAGAATGGCTTGATACTTAGTCCAGAGAGGCAAAATAACCAACACAAAACCAACAGGGAAACTTGGTGTCACTTATTACAGATTGCAAATGGGAGCCTCATCTATGTGGGGAAATGCTTGTGTTTTCTGAACGCCCTTTCACCTGTGTATCTCAGCGGTCCTCTTGCTCATTCAGTGGGGGAGAGAGAGCAGGCGTTGTTACCCTGTTTTGTCATGGAGGGCACTCCAAGCTGCCGTGTTTGTTGCAGAAAGGGGGAGGGCCCAAGCATGGGCCCTTGTCTAACACTCGGAAATGAATTGTCCGAGGAGACACACGTGCTGACAAAGCAAGAGACTTTATTGGGAGAGGGTGCCCAGGTAGAGAGCGGCAGGGTAAGAGAACCCGGAAGGAGTGCTCTGCCATGTGGCTCACAGGCTCGGATTTTATGGTGATGGGGTTAGTTTCTGGGTTGTCTCTGGCCAATGACTCTGACTCAGAGTCCTTCATGGTAGCGCGGGCATCACTCAGCCAAGGTGGATCCCAGCTAGACAGGTTCTGGAAGGACATATGGACTGGCATCTCCTTTCTTCTTTTGACCTTTGCTGAATACTTCCCTTTGGTGGCAGTCTGTTCTACATTCCTTTCCAGGACCTCCTGTTGTAAGGTAACTCATGCAAGAGGTTACTATCTTGCCAGCTCAGGGCGAGTGGTTTCAGTCAGTGGTTCCTCTAAGGTTTTTGCTGCTCAGTTGCTCAGTCGTGTCTGACTCTTTGCGGCCCCACGAACTGCAGCACACCAAGCTTCCCTGTCCTTCACCATCTCCCAGAGTTTGCTCAAACTCATGTCTGTTGAGTCAATGATGCCATCCACAGTCTCATCCTCTGTTGTCCCCTTCTCCTCCTGTCCTCAATCTTTCCCAGTATCAGGGTCTTTTCCAATGAGTCAGCTCTTCACATCAGAGCCAAAGTTTTGGAGCTTCAGCATCAGTCCATCCAATGAATATTCAGGGTTGATTTCCTTTAGGATTGACTGGTAGTCCAAGGGATGCTCAAGAGTCTTCTCTAACACCACAGTTTGGAAGCACCGATTCTTTGGCACTCAGCCTTCTTTATAGTCCAACTCTCACATCCGTACATGACTACTGGAGACCTGGAATACAGCTCTCAGCTGGGCTCAGAACCCTCGGCTGCCCCGCCATGTGTAGCAGACGGTCGCACAGATCGTTAGTCTTGGCACCAAAACAAAAGCTGAGGACTTTCTCTATCAGAACTATGAGAAGAAAAACACCCTCCCCCTGGGTTGGGGCTCAGTCCCTGCACTCTTCCATGGCAGGAGGGTGAGAAGGGCTTTGCCTTCACACCAGCACCGTTTTCTTCCCTTGGCTTATCCAGGTCATGTAGAGGCGTCTTGGTTTCTTCTTTTTCCTTTCACTTCCAGCTGTTATCACATTGATTCTCAAAGTATGGCCCAGGGAAACCTTGAGGGAATGCTTTTCAGGGGTCCACAAGGTCAATACTGTTTTTATAATAGTATTAAGAGAATCGTCTTATTGCTCTCACTCTCTTGTGAATGCCCAGCGGAGTTTTCTAGAGGCAAAACAACATATCCACGATTATTTAAAAAGGCTGTTACAATTCTGCTCCCTCCTTCCAACAATCTATCTATGTGTGGCAGGATTTTCTTCATGTGCTTCAACCAAAATGAAATATCACAACAGATCAGACGCAGAAGCAGAGGTAAGAATCTAGCTATCTTTGGATTCCGGAAATCTAGATTTTCCTTGGATAAAAAGAAATTAAACACATCAAAGAAACTTGCAAAGTGTAAACCAGTGCCACACTTCTTGCCTTATGTTTTGTTTTGGAAAAACTTACTCGTTCTGAAAAAAAAGAGTATTAGTTGTGTCAATATGTAATAGATAGGTTATTGTTATTTTAAAATGAATTACTACATGGATATTTTTAAATTTCTCAATTTTAATTCTTAAAAAAAATTATTTATTTGGCTGTGCCGGGTCTTAGTTGTAGCATGTGGGATCTAGTTCCCTGACCAGGGATCAAACCCAGGTCCCCAGCATTGGAAGCCTTAGCCTGTGGACCACCAAGGAAGCCCCTCCATTTTAATTCTTGATACAGTGAGTATCAACAGATACAGTGCACGTGGAACACAAAAGCTCTTTAGGAATCCTCAGGAAGATTTAAGAATGTAAAGAAGCCCTGTGTATTCGTGCCCCAGGGCTTCCATCATGGATTGCCACAACCTTGGAGGCCAAACACAACAGAAATTTATTCTCTTAGAGTCCTGGCGGCCAGAAGTCCAAAATCGGTATCACTGGGCCCAAATCAGTGTGCTGGCAGGGCCACGCTGCTTCCGAGGGCTCTAGCAGAGAATCTAGCTGTGGGAGCTCCTGCCTTCTTTTGCCTTGCGGCTGCATCACTCCAGTCTACACCTGCAGCTTCACGTAATCTTCTCCGTCTCAGATCTCCGCAGGCCTTCCTCTTATCAGAACGCTTGTCAGGACTTCCCTGGTGGTCCTGTGGCTGAGACTCCAAGCTCCCAATGCAGGGGGCCTGGGTTTCATCCCTGGTCAGAACTAGATCCCACAGGCTGCAACTAAGAATCTTCACACCGCAACTGAAAAAGAAAAGATCCCTCATGCCACAATAAAGATCAAAGGTCCTGCATGCTACAACTAAGACCCAGTATAGCCAAATAAATAAATATTGAAAACACACACACACACTTGTCATTGGATTTAGGGTCAACCTGGACCATCCAGCATAATCTCATACCAAGATCCTTAACTTAATTATACCTGCAAAGACCCTTTTCCCAAATAAGGTCATATTCACATCCAGGTATGTGGATGCTGACATATCTTTTGAGGGGCCACCCTTCAACTCAGAATGCCCTGTAACCAACCCATCTGAGAACTGCTGTCTGTTCTTTGTCTGATCCTCAGCCTCCCCAACCCTCCATTTGTTGATTTTTAAAATAGTTAGGGATAAAGATTGCCCATCCCTCATGTGATCAACAAGCAAGAATTCCACACTAGGCAAGTCTACATTTTCCCCCATGCTCCTGCAAACTAGATACAATCTTTTAGCCATCTACCATCACTCTGGTTCCCCTAGAATTTTCCTGAAAACGCACTTTCTTCTCCTGTCGTTTCTGAAGCTGCAGTGGTTGGAGGAGTGGGCGGAGGAGCGCTGCTGTCTGTCTGCCCCCTGGAGCCTGCTTGGGTCACTTCGCCTCTAGGCAACATCTGATGTTCTTTTATCGAAGGAAAAGAAAGGATGACCCAGGAGTTTCTCCAAATATGAAACTCTGTCCAAATATAGTTAGAGCGGCTTAAATGAAGGATGGTCAGAAACATACGGAATAAATTCCTTTAAAAATAAACATGGGTTTTTAGCAACAGTGGATTGGAAAGAAACTCAGTTTTAGGTTTTTGCTAGGACCCAAAATGTCAGTCAGGATTAGAACAAAATATCGGTTGACTCCTTCCCCACAGTTCCATGATGGAGTGGTTAATAGTGCAAATTCTAGCTTCAGCCTCCTTGGGTTCAAGAACCTCTCTGGGTATCAATTTCCTCATGTATATCGTGAAGAAATGAATTATTACCTACATTGTATCAGTCAGGATATGCTAGGTTATGCTGCAGTAACAAATGGCCCCCCAAATCTCAGTTGCTTATAACAAAGTACTATTTCTCACATTTATTCCAGAGCCTTCCTGGGAGGCAGAGGGTTTTGTTCCATTTCATCCTCAGTTCAGAACCAGGCTGATGGAGCTTCAATCTGGAACACTGCCAGCCTCCTGAAAGAGGGAATAGATTGTGAGACAAAACACCTACTGTCTCTTAAAGCTTTCACTCGGAAGTGCAAAACAACCCTGATGCTCACATTTCATTGACTAAAATGGGTCATATATAGCCACACCTAAGTACAACAGGGTGGGAATGTATTCTTCCGTGGAGGGGTGGGGGTGAGGATGAGGAGTCAGGAACTGGGGGGAGGAGCAGCGTATGCTACGGTGATATTCTCCTCCATGGACTTTATACACTGTTGTAGGGATCACATGAGATAATAACGCACCCGGAGCCTCAGTACAGTTCTTGACACACAATTGCCTGCACACATAGTCACTCAGCCATGTCCAACTCTTTGCGACCCTTCGGACTGTCGCCCACCAGTCTCTCTGTCCATGACATTTCCCAGGTAAGAATACTGGAGTAGGTTGCCATCTCCTCTTCTAGGAGATCTTCCCAACCCAGGGATCGAAGCCGGGTCTCCTGCATTGTAGGCAGATAATTTACCACTGAGCTACTAGGGAAGCCCCTGAATGAAGTTGAGGGGGTGAGTATTTATCCCCCATTTTCATATTGTGCATCTCTTTAAAAAGCAGACTCTCCTTCGATTCTTTGAGACCCAACATCTAGCCCAGTATCAAGCATACAACAGATACCTGATCAGGGTTTGTGGGCTGAATGAATAAACCGGTGAATGAATGAGTGAGTTAGTCCTAGGAATGTGCTGGTAAAACTTAGTTGAATAACTGGCTCTATTGGGAAAAAAACAAAAGCAAAAAGCCTGGGTGTGTAGCATTTACCAGTTTCCACGGTATAAAAACTATCACCACGACTGATCTTAAGCTACACATGAGATGTCATGGCGGGGCTCCCCGGGTGGCGTTAACAGTAGAGAGCCCGCTTGCCAGTGCAGGAGACAAGAGATGTGGGTTTGATCCCTGGGTCTGGAAGATCCCCTGGAAGGGGGCATGGCAACCCACTCCAGTATTCTTGCCTGGAGAATTCCAAGGACAGAGTAGCCTGGTGGGCTATGGTCCATGTGGTCACAAAGAGACACAACTGAAATGACTTAGCATGCATTCATGAGATGTCACTGCATGTAGCCCTGGGGCACAGTATAGCCTCCAGTGAGTTGCGGGAACCAGCTTTAACACGTCACTATTACCCTCCATAATATCCTTGCTCTCTATCAAGGAGGCGCTTACTGAATCAAAAGGCAGTCTCTTCTGTATTTGAACTGTTCTCATTATTACCAGACTCTTACACAAAATACAAACGATTGATGTCCTCCTTAGAGAAGAAGGATTCCTCCTTCCTTAAAGCAGAAGATCAGAATTAGGAAAGTACGTAGATTGTTTTGCTGTGTGACCTCAGGCAAGTGCTTTACCGTCTCTGGGGTCCAAGGCCTGAGGATGACGAGAACATGAAAACCTCATGGGCTCAGCTTGACACAGAGGATAAAGAGTAGCCTGCTTCCCTGGTGGCTCGGACGGTAAAGAATCTGCCTGCAATGCCGGAGACATCCCCTGGAGAAGGGAATGGCTCCCCACTCCAGTATTCTTGCCTGGAGAATCCCACAGACAGAGGAGCCTGGTGTGCCACAGTCCACAGGGACACAGAGAGTCGGACACGATTGAGTGGCTGACATTTTCACCTTTTTCACATGCTGGATGGCCTGTGAAAGATGCTCTGTGGTTTGATTCGGACACATGCCCAGCTTGAGCTAGGGAGGACCCCCCTGGCATGAAAATTTCTCTCTTGAGCACATCCATCATTACCACAAACCAGAACTGTGACACGTGCTTAGAAATCCTTTTACAAAAATTCCAAAACAGCCCAGCCCAGGGACCAAGCAGCAGGTAACCAAGAAAAACAAAAGAGAAAAACAATAATCGCCTTATTCTGGAAAGTTCAAATGTAGGCCAGAGCCTGTAAGTACGATTTTTAGGGCAATGAAAGGAATGGAAAATTTCGCTTGCTCACGTCTTTTTGTGAAAGCTCTCCTGGCGCCATTGTTGGCTCCGGGGTGGGGGGGTGGGGGGTTGGGGAATGGGGTTGGGGCAGTCTCGTGTTGCAGGATGAATGTGAAAAGCACACGCAGCCCTCACTGGCTTCCTAATCTCCAGATACAGATGACAGATGATGGTTGGATTCCATCCATGGTCCCTGCAGGGGCTGGACAGCCATACTGGCTCTCCAGTCTGTGTCAGATGCTTGTGAAACTCAGGGGCTGTGCTCAGCACCCTGCTTGGCATATGAAGGGGACCTAGTTCTCCCGCAGTGGTGGTGGTGGGGTCTGCCTGTAACCTTGGGAGTGAATGCCAGGCTCCAGTGGGGACAGCTGAGTTTCCTAGTTCCCAGGGAGTTAGCGATCTAGCAGGGGCTGTGGACAGCCTAGAGACTTCTCTCCCAGGAGGTCTACTATTGTTTCCTTCATCTTATCCCTCTCCTCTGTTGCCCCAGGCATCAGTCCCTGGCATATGGGCGGCAGAATAGGTTCATGCCCACCCCTGTTGCTCTCAGGAGTCACCTGGGACCCTCTCCCTCACCTCTCACATCAGGAAACCTTGCAAGTTTTCTGTCTCACATCGCCCTTTGCCATCTTGCCTGCTGCTACCAGAGAAGCAGGTACACAAGGGATAGGCCTCCCAGTCCACTGGGAAAACCCAACGAGGAAATCAGCCTTCTTACCCATCTATGTCACACACAGGCAAAGCTATGATTTTTCACCAAAGAGCAGCTTTGGATGAACTGGCAAGAGCTAGATTTAGGCCCTCAGCGTCAAGCCCCTGGGATTTGGAAATGAACTTGCAAGTTATTCTTCTCTGTCCAGGAGATCCCAAGAAACAGAAGCATTTGCTCCTAGCCCTCTCCTGAAAGTCACCATCTCTGCTCACTGGGGTGGCAGTGACAGCCTCTCATAGCCTCCCCACTTCCTTTCTTGCCCCCACAATCCATTTATTCTCCTTCCAATCACTAGAGTGGTCTTCAAAAGATATAAGTCAGAACAGAAAGGAGGCCAGAGTAACCAAGTGTCCCCTGTTGGGGGGACGATCACCCTAGATGAGAACCACTGCTCAATGAAATGTGGTCTTTCTCCTCTTTTTTCCTTTCTTCATGGCAGTTGCTATGATCAATAATTCTCTTGTTTATTCATTTGTCTTCTGTTTATTGTCTGTAAAAGTGAAGTGAAAGCGTTAGTCACTCAGTCATGGCTGACTCTTCACAGACCCATGGACTGCAGCCCACCAGGCTCCTCTGTCCATGGAATTCTCCAGGCAAGAATACTGGAGTGGGTTGCCATGCCCTCCTCCAGGGGATCTTCCCAACCCAGGGATGGAACCCAGGTCCCCTGCACTGCCGGCAGATTCTTGACCGAATGAGCCACCAGGAAAGCCCTTTATTGTCTGAGGAGGTTTTAAAGCATGGCTGCATATTCTTTGACATACTCTCTTTTCTACTTCCTCATCCCTTCAGATCCTTCTCCTGCGCTGCCCCGCCCCTCCCTCCAATACTGCTGTTTCCTCCTCTTCATAAATGCAGAGAGAAGTGATGGAATAAAGCAAGCTGAAGACCAGAATTAAGACTCAATTTTTTTTACACGTTCTCAATCCTCATCCTGGGCTCTGTGCACAGGTTAGATTAACAGGTCTCAAATCTTCCAGAGTTTACAGTCCAGCGATGCTCTGCTCCATTCCAGCAGTGATACTCAAACTTGAGCGTGCATCAGAGTCTCCCTGGAGGGCCTGTGGAAGCACAGATTTCCCGTCCATGTCTGATTCAGCAGGTCTGGGTAAGGCTAGAGAAGCTGCATTTCTGTCAAGTTCCCAAGAGATGCTGCTGAGCTGGGGACCACACTCTGAGAACCGCTGGCCTGTTTTAAGTCGTGAGCACCAATGTTTGCATGCTGGACTTCCTCAGTCTTAACCTCCTGCTTAATTTTGTGAGGGAAGGGTTGGGATAAAAGAATAGCAACCTCAGGCGTGTGAATGGAATTGCAGGTGCTACTTTTTCCCCCTGGGGTGAGAATTGAGATGCTGCAGGAAGAGGGGCAGCCTGGTGGGGGTCCGTGTCCCTGCTTTGCCAGAGGAAATGCCATGCATGGCCTCACTTGGTAGAGGTACCCTGACAGGCAAGAGCTCATTAGCAGGTCCAATGATGGGTTCCCCAGCTCTGGAGAAACATCCTAGCAAAACTACACAAACATGGGAGCCTGTAAGAGACCTAGTTAATTACACTGCCATTTGAAGGAACATAATCATCCTTGCAATGGAGAAAAATTACAGGTTACCAGGCTGTCAGAGGTAGCTGTCAGCCTGAGCACGAGCAACTTTTTAATTGAAAACGGTTTCTGTTCTGCTTTGTTGGGTTCATGATTCTCTTATAGAAGGGTCACATCACTCTACTGGAACACAGACACCACCCAGAGAGGCGGTGTTAGGAATAAAGTGGGCTTGTCTCAGTCCGCAAACAGCAGCAAATGTCAGGGCACGGGTGAATTATGAGCTATTCCAGGAGATATATTTGTTTTCCTTTCTAAACCCAAAGCTAATTGTAAGAAATGAAATGCATGTTTGTTTTTCTTTAGGTGTGTTTGAATTTACAGGTCTTAAGTCTTGTGGAACTAGGTCAACCAGACTTTGCATATGCTTATACTTTGGATGAAAACAGTCTTTATTTACATCTCTGACCACTTCTTTCCAAAAAAGGAATGAGACTACAGCTTACAACAAAGGATCTCATTAAAAAAATTAAAATGAAAATATTGGTATAACAGAAACAGTATGTTAGGTCCAGTGAAAGAGGGAGTAACTAAGTTGATGATAAGGATGAACCGTTTCTGTGATGAAGCATGTGACTCAGCCCCGAGCTTCCTGGTAGCCAGGTCAAAAAGGGAAACACAGGATATCTCATCTCTCTCATAATAGAAAGAATGAGACAGCAGTTCTTCATTTCTGATAGCAAATTCTAAAATAAATTTCTTATATTGGGCTTTCTATAAAGGATATCAAGTTACCATGCTCTGGACAACCATTTTTGAGCAAATGCAAATACAAGATTCCCATGATGGTTTCTTGAGATAATCTTGGATGAAAGCCAATACGATGAAGGTAATTCATCAAGGAGCTAATCTGACATGATTCTTGTGTGAAGACTCCTTGTGACCTCATTTGAGCTGAAAATGGATCCTTCTTGGGGAGTGGAGGAAAGATAGTAATACTCCAGCAAACTGTGTGCTATTTTAGTTGCAAAGAAAAGAGACTTGCACTGGCTCTTTCAAGTAATGGGACCAATGCAAGGCTACAAGTAATGGGACCAATGCAAGGCTACAAGTAATGCCAATGCCTTCCAAATGCTTTTCATCACAATGAGAGTAAATCCTGCAAGGTCCTACATGATCAGGCCCTGTCTGGGGCAATTCCTGCTTCAGGGCCTTTACACATACTGTTCCTTCACACAGAACACTCTCCCCTCAGTTGTTTGAGGGCTAGGCTCTGACTCATTCTTTAAATATGTGTCCAAATGTCCCCTCCTTCAGGAGGTCTTCCCTGACCACCTAACTAATACAGCCTTTCTCCCCTTCAAGTCATTGTCCATCATATTTATTTCATTTTATCTTCAAAGCAGTTGTCACTCTGAAATGATTTCATTTACTTGTTCATTTTCTTTCTCTTCTCCTCCTGAGATCAGGGATCATGTTTCTTACTCCCTAGACAGTGCCAGGCAGTTAAAAACATACCTGATGATGTGTTGAATGAATGAATGAATAAACATACAGTGGATATTTGGCTGTCTCCAAATGCCCAGAAAGTGAGCCCTGGTCGTCATGTACAGTTGTAGATGTTGTACACTGCACAACTGCAGGAGGTACACGGCACCTTAGGTATGGCACATTCAGTGTACACCCTATACAGCTATGTGCAGCAAACATGGGGTATTGGGTCCTCTTGGAGATGGCAACTGGAAAGTCCAAATTCCCAAGAAAGTGCAAAGGCCCCAGCTGCAGGTCGCAGGGAGCTTCCCTCCAGGGCACGTCCATTGGCAGGATTCCACTAGTCTCTTTGTTTCAGCTTTTCTCTCTGTGCCCCCTTGTGTATCCTCGCTCCATCATTCAGACACCCTGACCTTGAGCATAGCTTTGTCTTGCTCATGGCCCTCTAGCACCCCTTCTGCCCTTGTCTTCTGTCAACCTCATGCCTTTTGGTTCCTGTCACCAACCACCTAGTCCTCTCCACATTCCCGATTCAGATCCCCCAGAGGGACAATCGTTTCGGTCTCAGTTTTCCTATTTGGGTAGAATCTTCATGCTCAGCTTCCTCACTGGTTGCCAGCCAGCCAAAGGCTTGGCCACGGACACTGGGTTGTGCCCTCTGTTCAATCACCTGCCCCCATGAGGGGAAAAGGCTACAGAACAGAACAGGCTTCACCCTGGAAAAGGTCTATAGGTGGGGTAGTCTCTCCCTCCTTGAATCAAGGGGCATATCACTGACTCGACCTACACTTCACCTCTCCGAGAAGAGCCAGGAAGAAGCCATGTGATAACAGACAACAGATCTGTTTGTCTGAAATCCAAACTGACTAGGGACAGGGCCCCTAGTCTATAGTGAAAACCCAACCAGGGAATTAGACTTTTCATGCACTGTACACACAGGGAGAGAGATGAATTGTCACCAAAAAGAGCAGCTTTGGAGAACCAGCAAGTGCTTGATCTAGAACCTGAGCACCACACCCATGGGACATTTGTTTACAGGTTTTCTCAGAAGGATAGTTTTGAAATCATCTTGCAGTTTATTCTGTTCTGTCTAGGAGTCCCCAACCAATAGAAGCATTTTGGTGAGCATGAAAGCTACTTTCTCCTTCTGAGCCTCAATTATGCCAGTTTCCTCGGTGGGCATAGCCACCCTTGAGCCCACTTGAGAAAGCTTGGAGGCTTGGAGCTGGGCCATGAACATGGATCCCAGCCCTGCCCCAGCTTCAGTCACTGCTGAGGACAAACACTTAGGAAGCAACAGTCTCTCCTGCTATGTCATGATCCTCTAAAGAGACATCCTAGAATCAGGCCTTATGGCCTACTCAAAGTGAGGACTTCTCTCTTATTCCCCATGTTAAGCCTGAGGAAAGGGAAGTCCAGAGAGGCAGAAATTAAATGACTTGACCAGGGTCACCCAGCATCCACAAGGAGGCTCCAGTCTCTCTTCCTTTCTGAGCAGTGTTCTTTTCATGACATTACACTGGCTTTATCTCTCTCTTAAAAAAAATTTTATTTATCCATATGTATGTGTGTATATATATATTTGTTTGGCTGTGCCGGGTCCCAGCGGCGGCACTCAGGATCCTCTATCTGCGTTGTGACACGTGGAATCTTAGTTGTGGCACGAAGTCTTCTCATACTGTTCATGGGGTTCTCGAGGCAAGAATGATGAAGTGGCTTGCCATTCCCTTCTCCAGGAGACCACATTTTGTCAGAACTTCCCACCAGGAGAAGGGGACGAAAGAGGACAAGATGGTTGGATGACATCACTAACTCAATGGACCTGAGTTTGAGCAAGCTCCGGGAGTTGGTGATGGACAGGGAAGCCTGGTGTGCTGCAGTCCATGGGGTCTCAAAGAGTCGGACATGACTGAGCAAATGAGCAACAAATGCAGAATCTTCAACTGGAGCATGCGAACTCCCAGTTGACGTGGGATCCAGTATCCTGATTAAGCCCAAGCCCCCTGCACTGGGATTGCAGGGCTTTTACCACTGGACTGCCAGGGACGTCCCCATACTTTTCTTTCTCATTGTAAGCTTTCCTTAGCACCACCTGTAACTTCCCAGAGAGAGAACTGACATTGCTTATCCCTACAATGCTTGGCGAAAAAGCTAGTTTAAAACTCAACATTCAGAAAACTAAGATCATGGCATCTGGTCCCATCACTTCATGGCAAATAGATGGGGAAACAATGGAAATAGTAAGAGACTTCATTTTGGGGGGCTCCAAAATCACTGCAGATGGTGAGTGCAGCCATGAAATTAAAAGACGCTTGCTTCTTGGAAGAAAGCTATGACATACCTAGACAGCATATTAAAAAGCAGAGACATTATTTTACCGACAAAGGTCCATCTAGTCAAAGCCATTGGGTTTTTGGTAGTCATGTATGGATGTGAGAGTTGGACCATAAAGAAAGCTGAGCACCAAAGAATTGATGCTTTTGAACTGTGGTGTTGGAGAAGACTCTTGAAAGTCCCTTGGACTTCAAGAATATCAAACCAGTCAATCCTAAAGGAAATCAGTCCTGAACATTCACTGGAAGGACTGATGCAGAAGCTGAAACTCCAATACTCTGGCTACCTGATGCAAAGAACTGACTCATTGGAAAAGACCCTGATGCTGGGATAGATTGAAGGCAGGAGGAGAAGGGGATGACAGAGGATGAGATGATTGAATGGCATCACCAATTCGATGGACATGAGTTTGAGCAAGCTCCGGGAGTTGGTGAAGGACAGCGAAGCCTGGTGTGCTGCAGTCCATGCGGTCACAAAGAGTCAGACATGACTGAGCAACTGAACTGACTGACTGGCAATGCTTGGCATTGGTTTCCAAATGATGATTAAGGTTAGTTGAGATGAAACCAATCAGGGTATTGCTTCCTTAAAGCATTTTGGTGATAGCACCTCCCCCACCCAGGGCCTTTGCACCTGCTGTGACTTTTGCTTGGATTGTCCCATGGCTTGTTCTCTGACTTCATTTTCCTTTTCAGATGTCCTTTTCATCTCTTTAAAGGGTCTTTCTTTAACCTTCTCATTTAGTTATTGCCCATCTTGCTTTCTTTTTTCACCATGTTTACCTTTGTGTATCAGTAGTCTATTACCTGCTACTATAATATATATTTTTAATATATTTATTTGGTTGTGCCGAGTCTTAGTTGCAGCATGTGGGATCTAGTTCCCTGCTCAGGGATCAAACCCAGGCCCAGCATTGGGAGCACAGAGTCTTAGCCACTGGACCACCAGGGGAGTCCAAAGTTTATTTGTTTATTAGCTCATTATCTACCTTGTCTGCTGGAATGCTGACTGCGTGAGGGCAGCTGGGACGTTGGTTTCTTCTCTCCTGTGTTCCCAGGTCCTTGAACAACGCCTGACACAGAACAGAAGTTAATAAATGTTTACTGAATGAATGAACGCCTAATCAATATTTATTTCCTCATTTGGACTTTCTGTTGAAGTGAAGAGATGGGTCCCTGCTGATTCATCCAATGACAAGGCTTTGTAGGATGACTGACTTGTCCCAGTTTGCTGGGACCTTCCCGGGCGTAGCTCTGAAAGTCCAGTGCCCTTGGTCTCTGGCAGATAGGGAGGGTTGGCCACCAAAGGGCTATGATTTCATTAGCCTTGTCATCCAAGCTGTTAATAATAGCCACTAACTATTATAGGGTCCTTACTGAGTGCCAGACTTTGCTGTAAGCGCTTTACATCAATCACTTTATTTAATCCTCAGGGCAGCCCCATTTGGCAGATGTGGAAACTGAGGCACAGAGCTTTAGGTAGTGGAGAGAGGCTTTGAGTCTATGCACTTCACCTCAAAGTCCAGGCTGTTAGCCCCCTTACCAGCCTGCTTCTTGATCAGTCTCTCAAATCCCCAATCTCTGCCCTGCTGGCCATCACTGGCCAGAGAGAGGACCTCAAAGACACCGATCAAGGCAGGGCCGGCTGTCGGCTCACAGTCCCCAAGGCCCCAGCGGCTGCCAAGACTCCTTCGGCCCCATGAGCTCATGCGTATTTCGTTTTCACCACCTCAGCCCCTGGTAAAAATATATGTCTGTATAAATAAATAACTAAATAGAGTGGATAGAGTAATAGTAAGTGGCACAGACCATAAATAATTCTGTGAAATGAGGAACTTGGTGAGCGGTCGAGAGGACTCCTTTCTAAGATCAAACGCTGACTGTAAATGCCAGGGAGGGAGTTTATGAGCTGAGAACGAGCCTGCCCTCCCCTGGCCTGGGACAGCTCCCCTGCTCCCAGCAGGATGGGGCTGTGGCAGGGTGCCCCGGCAGGGGCTCACCTGGCCCACCTGGGCGGGCTCCCGAGGGAGACAGCCGTCGCCCGGGCCTGGGAGCCTGCGGATGGACGGAGCAGGGGTGCTGGTCGGTCCACCCCTTGCTTTACTCAGAGACATGTCTCTCTCTCTTTGACCTATTCAAAAAATTTCTTAAATTGGAATAGAATTGCTTTATAATGTTGTGTTAGTTTCTGCTGTACAACAACATGAATCAACTATATGTGTGTGTGTGTGTATATGTGTATATATATATATAGGCTTCCCTGGTAGCTCAGTTGGTAAAGAATCTGCCTGCAATGCAGGAGACCCCGGTTCGATCCCTGGGTTGGGAGGATCCCCTGCAGAAGGGAAAGGCTATCCACTCCAGTATTCTGGGCTGGAGAATTCCATGGACTGTATAGTCCATGGGGTTGCAAAGAGTCAGACACGACTGAGCGACTTTCACGTTCACGCTTTCACACGTGTATATATCCCCTCCCTCTTGAGCCTCCCTCCCCGCCTCCGTCCCACCCCTCCCGGCCATCGCAGAGCCCCGAGTTGAGCTCCCCGTGCTGCCCGGCAGCCTCCCGCTGGCTGTCTACTTTACGCGTGGCAGTGTGTATGTGTCAATGCTAGTCTCCCAGCTTGTTCCCCCCTCCCCTTCCCCCACTGTATCCAGAAGTCTGTTCTCTACATCTGCGTCTTTATTTCTGCCTTGCAAATAGATTGACCTGTACCATTTTTCTAGATTCCACAAATATGCGTTAATATATGATATTTGTTTTTTTCTTTCACTCAGAGACACACCTTATTCAACATGCTCCTGTTTCTACTTATCCAGGTCCAAGCGATATGAGTATATTAGCCACTACAATAAATTAAGAATTAAAAGCAAACATACAAGAAAAACTTCTGTATGCGTCTTTCTAATCCCCTCCCCACAAAACAAAGGAGTCTTGCCCTCCATCAAACTTTCCATGTTCATGGACTTTTTTTATTATGGGTATTGAATATTCATACCCACCAGTGCCTACCTGAAAGGCCAACCCAAATGGAAAGGACCAGCCATACCAAGTATTGGTGAAAATGTGGAGCACTCTCCTACAGTGTGGGTGGGAAGGGAAAACATGCTGTCACTTGGGAAAGCAGTTGGGCAGTTTCTCAAAATGTTCAACACACACCAACCCTATGATCCAGCCATTCTGTGAACATGCACGTATGTTCACCAAAAATCACGTACTGGAATGTGCAGAGCAGGACTCTTTGAAACCGCCCTGAACTTGGGGCTCATTCAGAGTTTCTTCAGCAGGTGAACAGAACAAGTGGGGTCTCTGTGCAAGGGGCCATATGTGAGATCAACAGACATGTGCTACGCACAACACGGAAGAACCACACACGTGGTGTTGAGCAGGACAGGGAGCAGGGACGTGCTGTCTGATTCCTTTGACGTGGAGGTTGGGAGCCGGCACACATCCTCGAGTTGGGAGGCAAGGATGGTGGTTTCCCTGAGTGTACGTTGGGGCGGGGCCCAAGGCAAATATTTGGGGAACTGGGAAGGTGCTGGTCTTTCGTCTGGATGCTGGTTATCTGGGTGTATGCACTTGGTGAAAATCCAGTGAACTGTGTGTATCTGATTTATACACTTTTCTGTGTATGAAAGTGAAAAGTAAAAGTGAAGTCGCTCAGTCGTGTCCGAATCTTTACAACTCCGTGGACTGTAGCCCACCAGGCTCCTCCATCCATGGGATTTTCCAGGCAAGAATACTGGAGTGGGTTGCCATTTCCTTCTCCAGGGGATCTTCCCGACCCAGGGATCGAACCCAGGTCTCCTGCATTGCAGGCAGACGCTTTAACCTCTGAGCCACCAGGGAAGCCTTTCTATGTATGCTATGCTTCAATTAAATAAAATAAATACATAAAAAAAATTTATTTACTAGACTCAGGTTCAATCCCTGGGCCGGGAAGACCAGACAGTTCCCCGACCAGGGATCATACCAATGTCCCCTGCATTGGAAAGCGATTCTTAACCACTGAAGCACCAGGAGAGTCCCTCAGTGAAACATCTTTAAAAATTAGAGAGTGTTTAAAAGAGGGAGATAAAGCGCAGTGATGGCCCCGTGCTGCCCCGTGACTTGACTGGGGTGATGTCCTCTCTCTGCCCGCTCTCAGTCACAGATATGACAGCTCACCTGTTTTCCCTCCAGCCTCAGGGGAAAAGTTTCCTTTGTCTCCATGTGAAATCTGGCATCAATTCTACCAAAAAGCTGGCACACTGGCTGGGCCTGCGAGGCGCTCACATCCCCACGGTGGCTCGGATGTCCCAACATTGGACAGCAGTGATTGTTTGGCTGCCCAGAGTGGGCCTGCTTGCCCTGAACGCTGCCTTGGACCCCTGGTCGTGTCCTAGCTAGAAACTGCTGGCTGCTCCCCGCACCCACTGGCCAGGGGTGGCCAGCCCCAGAGTCAAGGACAAAGACATTTTTAGAAGAGCAACTGAGAAACATTTTGGCAGCTTCTCAGGGTGTGCTCAGGCCTGTAACTTACCTCATGGTCTAACTGGAAGGTATTTGCAGCCCATAAAATTGACACGAGGCATCTTATTGCCAATGTTATTCTTGGACTGAAATTTCATTTCGCAGACACTTGAAACCCAGGTACAGAATCCCCTAGTTCAGGTGTCTTCCTCCGGCTAGTCTGGTGAACATGTTGCAGGAATGTCACCTGGCTGGTCCACAGGGCCAGGAATTCACAGGGCACGTACAAATTAGTTCAAAAAGATGCATTGCGGGGGCAGGGAGACTTCCCCGGTGGTCCAGTGGCCGAGACTGCATGTTCCCAATGCAGGGGGCCCAGGTTCGATTCCTGGTCAGGGAGCTAGATCCCACATGCCACAACTGAGAGTTTGCATGCCTCAACCAAGACCCAATGCAGCCAAATAAATAATAAATAAATATAAATATTTTAAAAATGAAAGTGTATTACAGTGTTTGCCAGTTTTTAGGTGTATGGGAACGCTCTCTGGTCCTGAGCCTTGACTAGAGTCAGCCTGGTGTGTTTGAGCTTAGATTCAAAGGATGGATAGGAGGCCCTGGTGGTGAAGGAGAGGAAGGACATTCCAGCAGAGAGACTGGCACATGCGAAGGCCTGTGGCAGGAATAGGGAGGAAAGAGCCCCAGTGTGGTCAGGGCACAGGGGGTGAAGGCAGTATGCCAAGGTGGGCAGGGCCCAGACCCCACAGGGCCTTGTAGCCACACTGAAGAGTCTCACTTTATCTCAAAGGCAATAGAAATCATTGAACAATGGAAGGAAGACAGAGCTGGGGTTGGGAGATATCTGCTCTTTGAAAGATCTCTCTGCCTAAATTTCCACCATCAGCAAAGCTGCTCCGTGCTGAAAGCAGGAAAGGTGAGAGACTTCCTGTCTCACAGGAAATTGACAACCCAGGTAAAGAAACAGAAAGGAACCCTGTGCTGTCCTCTAGAAAAGAGATGTGAGCCACAAATGCAAGACAAGTAGTCTAAATTTCCTAGTTGCTGCATGTTTTAAGAAGTGAGAAGAAACAGGTAAAGTTAAAAATTTAAAATTATTGAATTAATTTGGCTGCACCTGGTCCTAGCTGCCATACAGGAGATCTTCATTGCTGTGTGCAGGGTCTTTAGTCACAGCCTGTGGGATCTCGTTCCCTGACCAGGGATCGAACCCAGGCCCCCCACATTGGGAGTATGGAGTCTTAGCCACTAGACCACCACCAGGGAAGTGCTGACATTAATTTTAATACATTTTAAACACATTTTCATCAGTATATTTAACAGATTTCCATCTCAACATTATTGATACAGAACATTACTTTTATTGTTAGTGAGATATTTCACATTTTTTCACACTGCATCCTTAAAATCCTGTGTGTATCTTTTATTCATGGCCCATCTCAGTTTGGAGTGGCCACAGTATGAGCATCTTACAGCTATGTGACGTTAGTGGCAGCAGAATTGGACAACATGGATCAAAGTCATGGGTGCTGGCTTCCCCTGACCACTGCCTCGGATGAACACATCAGACAGGAAGGATGTGGAAGGTGGGAAAGATTCTCCCAAATGAGAGCAGGATGGGGCGAAATCCAAAGTGAAGAGGCACAGCAGCTGTCATGTGGGAGAGTGTGCACAGCATTGTGGTCTGTAGCAACCCCAGCTCAGAAAGACCCTAAATGTCCATCAGCAGATGGGAGAGATTGACTGAAGGGTTCGTGCAAAGGAATACCAGCCTCCATGCCCATATCCTAGCTAGATGAGAAACACAGAAAATAACAAGTGTCGGTGAAGATGTGAGAGGCACTGGAACCTTTGTGCCTTATTGCTGGGAGTGTAAAATGGGGCAGCTGATGTGGAAAACAGTCTGGCCATTCTTCAGTGGGGTAAACGTAGAGTTACCATAGGAACCAGCAATTCTGCTCCTGAGTATACACTCCAAAGATCTGACAGCAGGTGTTCTAACAAAAATGTGTGCACAGATGTTTACGATGGCATTATTGCCAATAGCCAAAAGGTGGAAACATCTCAGTGTCCACGGAGAGTTGGATGGATAAACAAAACATGGTTCATCCACATAGTGGAATATTATTCAGCCATTAAAAGGGGCAAAGTACTGACATAGGCTACCACATGGAGGAACCTTGAAAATGTTGTGCCGCATGAACTCAGCCAGACTCCAAAGGCTGTGTATTATATCATTCCAGAATTGGTGAATACATAGAGATAGAAAGTAGTTTGGTGGTTGCCAGGGGCTGGGGGAGGGAAGAATGAGGCGTGGTGGTTTAATGGGTATGGGGTTTCCTTTGGGGACGATGAGAATATTCCAGAACTAGAGAGAGGCAGTGGCTGCACACCATGGTGAGGGTCCTAAATGCCGCTAATGGTGAACTGTGTGCTATGTGGGTTCTTAAAATTATTTATTTCTTTATCGGCTGTGTTGGATCCTCATTGAGGTGCTTGGGCTTCTCACTGTGGTGACTTCGTTCGTTGCGGGGCCTGGGTTCGAGGATGCGTGGGCTTCACAGTTGTGGTGCACCGGCTTAGTTGCCCTGCGGCATGTGGGATCTTCCCAGACCAGGGATCGAACCCATGTCCCCTGCATTGGCAGGCAGATTCTTTTCCACTGGACCATCAGGAAAGTCCCCATAGGCATTTTTAAAGGCTAAAGAAAAAAGGATGCGGGAGGGTGAATACTGGGGCTACATCTCACCAAATGTGAATATATTTCTTAGAACAAAGAAGGGAAAGCCAAGTTTCGGGAGAACGAGGAACAGACGCTGCTGACAGCAGCCCGGATCCCCTTGGCCGCCCCCACCCCCAGCCCCTTGGCAGAGGCACGGCTCTCTGCCTGTCGTTCCCCCTTCTCAGGCACCTGTGTGCTGCCCTGTGCTTAGTCGCTCAGTCGTGTCCAATTCTTTGTGGGCCCATGGACTGTAGCCCACCAGGCTCCTCTGTCCATGGGATTCTCCAGGCAAGAGTACTAGAGTGGGTAGCTATGCCCTTCTCCAGGGGATCTTCCCAACCCAGGGACTGAACCCAGGTCTCGCACATTGCAGGTGGATTCTTTACCTTCTGAGCCACCAGGGAAACCCAAGAATACTGGAGTGGGTAGCCTATCCCTTCTCCAGGGAATCTTCCCAACCCAGGGATTGAACCAGGGTCTCCTGTATTGCTGGCGGATTCTTTACCAGCTGAGATACCAGGGAAGCCCCAGGCACCTGTGGCCCTTCTGCACAGACTTCCTCTGCCTGCAGGCATAACCCCCCCACAGGAGTGGGAGGGCATGTGTACTCCAGCATCCTAGCCCTCAGCTCGCGCTCTGAGGGTCGCTCTATAGACTCAGGGAGCCCAGGGGACACAGCCTAGTCACCGCAGTCCCCCCGCCACCAGCTCAGCCCTCACTGCCTTCTCTCCTGCTCCCTGTCTTTCCCCTGCGTCCCTGGTCTCACCTCCCACATAAACTGTGCACCAAACCCTCTTAGCCTCTGCTTTTAAGTGAACCCAAACTTAGACAAATGCCCATGACATTACATCACATAGGTAAGATTTTGAACTGTGCAAAACAATACAGAGGTGTTGCTTGGGGAATTCACACACAGGTAGCAAAATGGCTAAGACACATCTAGGAATGATCAGCACCAAGTTCAGGGCACTGGGCACAGCCGGAGGAGGGGAGGGGCGGGTAGGATGGAAATGCACTCTGAGAAGGGTACCCAGAGGGCCTGAAGTGATTGGAAATGTTTCATCTCCTAAACACGGGTTGAAGGTACAGAAAGGCTTGTTATATATGTATATTTCTTGAATGTTTGAAATGTATCATTATCACTGTAAAAGAAGGCATGAGTAGGTGTATTTAGCAGCCAAGGAACTGGAGGGGATGGGGACATTTTAAGTGAAGAAATGCTGGACACTAAAGCCGGGACTGGACTCTGGTCCAGATGGCAGTGGGGAGGTCAAGCGATACTGCTGTTTTGTGTCATTCTGTTTGTGATCTGAGGACTCAAGGCAGCGAGGAGGACCTGGGGCAGGGAAGCTCCCATCATAGCTGCAGTAAGATGGTCTCGGTGGGGGCAGAGTCAGGAAGCAAGAGGCCTGGGAGACATTTGAAGGCGGGAGGCAGTGGCCAGCTCTGCTCACTGGGGTGGGAACCAGAAGCAAGCGAGGAGCTGGGGTTGCAACTCTGGGGGACAGGGGGACAGGAGGGCCCCTGAGGGCCTCTGGATACCGAAAGGTTTTTACTTATTTGAATTGACCAGAGAAGGGGGCTGGGATAGGTTTGTACAGATCTGCAGAGCATTTGTACTTGCTAGGGAGGCAGGTGGAGGCGGGAAGACTTCTGACCTCAGCACCTTGGATTTTCAGGTAACAACAGGGCTCTGTGTATCCCCCAGCTCTGAGCCCCCTGCAAACCAGTTAGACCCTGCCTACAACTCACGTGTGACCACTATTTCCGGGACCTCGGAGGGTGCCTGCCAAAGAAGGAGAGAATACTCAGTGGCAGGTTTTTGGTGGGGGTCTGGGCCAACCCTCCACAAAGCCATTCTGCTCTGGGGCTCAAACGCTCACGGGAGACCGGGGATCTGATGCACCCCCTGCTCTCCCATGGATTGCTTTAATGGCGCCCATTCTCCCTCTCTCTTTATAGCCACACTCTGTGCTCTGGACCTTCTTTACCCAGCTTTTTGAGGCTTTATTCAGAGTACAGTCTGATAGATTTTGGTAATTGAATTCCACACTGGTGTCATGATCTAGAACTTTCCAGTCACCCCCAAGCTCCCTCGTGCCCTTTGGCAGTAAACCTCAGTCCCAACGTCTAACTCCAGGTGACTCCTGATGTCTTTTTGTCGCTATGATTTCACCTTTTCTAGAATTTCATATAAACAAGTTCATTCTACATGAGCCTTTATGGACTTGAAAAATTATATTATTTTTTTTCAGTTTTGTTGAGATATAGTTGGCAGATAACCATGATATCTCTTTAAGATGTACAGTGTAATGCTTTGATATACATTATGAAATCATGGCTTCATAAAGCTAATAACACACTCATCACCTCCCATAATTCCTTTACGTGTGTGTGGTGAGAATGCAAGATGGGCTCTCTTAGCAAATCTGAAGTATACAATACAGTGTTATTAACTGCAGTCAGTCACCATGCTGTACGTTAGCTATCCAGAAGTTATTCATAGCTGAAAGTTTGTACCCTTTGACCAACATCCCCCCATCTCCCCCACCCCTTAGCCCCTGGCAGCCACCATCCTATGCTGTTACTAGGAGTTCGACTTTCTTAGATTCCACATGTAAGTGAGGTCACACAGTATTTGTCTTTCTGTGTCTGACTTACTTCACTTAACGTAATGTCCTCTAGGTCATCCATGCTGTCACACATGGCAGATTTCCTCCTTTCTCGTGGCTGAATAATATTCCATTATATGTTTTTATACCACATCTTTGTGGGCTCCCCAAGTGGTGCAGTGGCAAAGAATCTGTCTGCCGCTGCAGGAGCCTCAAGGAGACACAGGTTCGATCCCTAGATTGGGAAGACCCCCTGGAGGAGGAAATGCCAACCCATTTCAGTATTCTTGCTTGGAAAATCCCATAATCAGAGGAGCCTCACAGGCTACAATCCCCGGGTTCACAAAGAGCTGGACGTGACTGAGTGACTGAACACACACATCTTTATCTGTTGACAGAAACTTAGGTTGTTCACAGACGTCGGCACTTGTGAATAAGTCTGCAATGACTGTGGGAGTACAGATATCTTTTGGAGATAGTTTAGATATATTCCCAGAAGTGGGATTGCTGGATCATTTGGTAGTTCTATGTTTGAGGTTTTGCATTGTGGCTGTACCAATTTACATTCCCACCAACAGTGCATGAGGGCTCCTTTTTCTCCACACCCTCATCAACACTTGTTATTTCTTGTCTTCTTGATAACAGCATTCTAACATGTGTGAAGTGATAGCTCATTGTGGTTTTGATTTGTATTTCCCTGATGATCAGTGATGTTGATCAGCACCTTTTAATATATCTATTGGCAATTCATATGTCTTCTTTGGAAAAATGTCTACTCAAGCCTTCTGCTCATATTTTAACTGGGTTATTTGTGTGTGGGGGTTATTTTTTGCTATTGAGTTGATATGAATTCCTTATATATTTTGACTATTACCTCCCTGTTGGAGTTATATACCAATAGTTTTCAAATATTTTCTCCCACGCTGCAGTTTGCTGTTTCGTGTTGTCGATTCTTTCCTTTGCTCTTCAGAAACATTTTGGTTCATGGATTGGAAGAGTTAATATTCTTAATACATCCATACTACTGAAAGCTATCTGTAGACTCAAAGCAATCCCTATCTCAGTTCCAGTGGCATTTTCACAGAAAAGGAAAAAATAATTCTAAAATTCACATGGAACCATCAAGGACTCTGAATAGCCAAAGCAATCTTGAGAAAGAACAAAGCTCAAGGCATCACATTTTCTGATTTCAGATTGTATTGTGAAGCTATAGTAATCAAAAGAGTACAATTATGGCATGAAAACATACCCTTAGACCAATGAAACAGAGTAGAGAGCCCAGAGATAAACCCACAGAGATATGATCAACTAGTCTTTGACAAGGGAGCCAAGAACACATAATGGGAAAGGAATAGTCTCTTCAATAAAAATGATGGGAAAACTGGACATCCACATGCAAAGGAAAGAATTCGGACCCTTATCTTACACAGCACACAATAATCAACACAGAGAGGCTTAAAGACTTAAACATAAGACATTTGTGCACGTGTGCTCAGTTATGTCTGACTCTTTGTGACCTCATGGACTGTAGCCCGCCAGGCTCCACTGTCCATGGGGTTCTCCAGGCAAGAATACTGGAGTGGGTTGCAATTACCTTCTCCAGGGGATCTTCCCGACCCAGGGATCAAACCCATGTCTCCCGCGTCTCCTACACTGCAGGCAGATTCTTTACTGCTGAGCCACCTGGGAAGCCCTGACCTAAGATGTCAAGCCATTAAAATTCTGAGTCAAGGGTTTGGACCTTCCTTGGTGGTCCAGTGATTAAGACTCTGTGCCTCCACTATAGGGAGCACAGGCTCAATCCCTGGTTAGCGAACTAAGATCCTACCTGCCACATGGAGGGGCCAATAAATGAATAAATAAAACAAATGTATCTTTCTAAAAAAGGATTTGAGTACCAGGGGACAAGGATTCAGGAATCAGCTAGAAGGAGGTACGCACAGTGAGATGGGGACAGGAAGGCAGCGGAAAAGGATGCAGCTTCAGGCAGGTCACTGCTGGGCTACTGAGGTTCAGTAACCCATGGGGGAGCCCCGGAAGCCAGAACGGAACATGCCTTCAAGCCTCCCCACGGAGGGGCTTCCCTGGTTGCACCATCCCCTGGGGGTGGGGGTGGGCATGAACTCCCCGGCACTTCAGCCCAGGATCACTGCGGGATGAGTATGTAGCATCCAGAGCGGCTGATCACCTCCTGGTCCCCTTCTGTCCCTGATGATACGGAAGCCCTGAGATGCCGAGGAATTGGGAACCCTGCTTGTGCCTCAGAGTCCTCAGGCCCCATCCCTACCACCCTTGGATGTCCTCTGCTAACTTCAATATCCAGTTTCACGAGCCCCACAAGCCCAGCAGGAGCCTCTAGGCTCCAGGCAGGGTGGGGTCTAGCCCTGGTGCCCACGCGTCTCCGGGCCCTCCACATGCATCTCTAATCGTTTAGTGCGTGTGGCTGAGCTGGTCTCTGAATCAGGTGTTTGACTCACAGTCATTGCAGCGATAATTCCCAAGCTGGCAGCATCCACTTTGCTGGCTCCTAGGGCTTGTTGATTTGCATTTCTAGTCTATTACCTCTGATAGGTTGGAGTTTAAGAGCATCAGGGCTGCCTGTGGAAAACCCCTGGTCCTCCCACCCTGGGATCAGCTGGGTCCCCAGGGCTAAGCCTTTTATGACCACTGCTGCTAGGTTACCGCCTCCCACAAGGAGGCCCCTGGCAGCCTGGAGCTGATGGACAGTTTGGTCCTGAAAGCAGTGCTGCCAGACAGGGCGGGGCAGGATGAGTCACGCTAGACTTTGCTTGGTCATCCAGGTGCCAGGGCGAGCCTGTCCCTGGTCACTGTGGGATGGGGGAAGCTCCCCAGCAGGGCCTGTCATGGGTAATAACCCAGTGGGAGGGTTTATTTGCCTTCTCTGCAAGAGATCAGGGAGGGTGGAACCTATTCTGCAGCCACTGCCCAAGGGCAGGGGGGCTGTCCTCCTGGGGGGCCGCCTGCCTCTTGGAAGATAATCAACCTTGATGGTTTGGGATGCTGCCCTCCCTAAAGGCGGGGTTCTCATTGTCAGAGTTTAAGAACAAACAAAACCAGGGTTTCTCAGAAACAGCCACTGCTGGGGAGCAGATGACTTCAGGTGGAAAATTGAATGGATTTAAATAAGATTAAGTCACATGATGAACAAATTATCCCCCCTCCAGGGCTCTTTAATCCAGTTGATTCTTATCAGGCAAAAAACTCAGCCTGGCACTAATGAGTCTTTAATGCCTCTCCAGGACTTCCTAATTTCCTTTTTTTAAAAAGAAAACGAGGAATGTTAGACCTCAAGCTGCAAGTCTGACACAGTCCATCCTCCTGGTTAGAACTGAAAATGCTTGTTTTGTTTTCATTGAATTCATTTTTTTGTGTGTGTGCATGGTGTAGTTTTCCATTTAGAGGATGAATATGAAAAAAAAATTAAATTAATTTATTGTATCCTTTTTTTATTCTTACAGAGAGTCCTTAATATATTTTATAAATAATAGTATGAGTTGGGGTTGGCAGATCCTGGCCCTGGGCTAAATCCAGTCTGCAGCCTGGTTTTTGTCAATAAAGTTTTATTGGCACTTAGCCATGCCATCATTGACACGTTGCACGCTCTGGTTGCTTTAACAGTAGTTTCAACGGAGACAATCCAGCCCATGTTGCCTAAAATATGGACCGTTGGGCCCTTTAGGGAAAATTTCACTGATCTCTGATATAAGTGATACACTGAAACAACAACAAAAAAGGAAGTGACGAAGGGCTAAAGTTTGGCAATTATTGATGAAACTAAGTATGAATTTCAGGGCCTTGGGTAATCATAGAAAATCACCATCCTTCTGCTTGTCTCATTACTTATCACCCTGAAGCACCACTATGATGACCAAGTGAGCTGGAATTCCTTGCCTGATGTGTTCCTCCCTAGTTCTGGGCAGACTGTGGTTGGATGAATCAGCTGGGTATTGGGAACAGGGGTGTAAATGTCCAATTTCTTCCTCTCTTTTCCTGCCCGGTTCGACTTGAATTTTCTTTCCTAACTTAAGGCTCCAGACCTATGCCTGATTTCCCATTTAGTCCTGTGGTAGTTCTGAGCGATGCTCTTTTTTCAATTCATTATTTAAGTACAATTTCCTGCCTCCCAGGCAATAAGCATTTTTGAGCTGAATGCTGAGTTGCAGATGCAAAAATGAAAGACATGGGGCTTGCCTGGTGGCTCAGTGGCAAAGTCTGCCTGCCAATGGAAGAGACATGGATGGGTTCGACCCCTGGTCCAGAAGGATCCCACATGCCGCAGAGCAACTAAGCCCGTGTGCCACAACTATTGAGCCTGTGCTACTGAACCCGCTCAGGGAAACTACTGAAGCCCGGTGCCCGAGAGACCATGCCACGCGACGAGAGAAGCCGCCTCCGCGAGGAGCCTGCGCAGTGCGGCTGCGGAGCAGTCCCGGCTCATGAAACCAGAGAAAGCCGCCGCAGCAATGAAGACCCAGGACAGCCAAAACTAAATGAACCAATTTCTCGCTTGAAAAAGAGAAAGACACTGTCTAGCCTTGTGGACAGTTCACACCTTGCGGAACTCACCACCACCACCATCTTTATCACCATCGCTGCCGCCCTGATCCCCCTCATCATCACCGCCATCACCCCCATCACCACCCCACCCTCACTGTCATCACCACCATGCTCCCTCTCACCCCCACCGTCATCTCCTCCACTACCACTCTCACATAAAAGCGCCAACTGTAAATCACCTCATGCTTAAAACAAGGGCAGCACAAGCAATATCTGAGGTAAAGTTTCTCAAGAACCTCAGGGGATCCTCTATCTTGCTGAAGCACCACCCCTCTTCTGCAATGCCCACTAGGCTGGAAACAGACAGGTCAGGGCTGTCCCCTGTCAGGAAGATAAATCTTCTTATGGCTTCGCTCAGCTTCTCCTACACAGGAAAAGCAGTTGTGGCTGAGCAGCTTGTATTTGCTGTTTGAGTGGTTCACAAATACATTTTCTAAAACTCCCTTTTTCCTTTTATGTATTTGCTGACTCTAATTTAGACACTTAGAAAAGACCCAGAATTCAGTGAGTCCTCGTCAGGCACCAAGAATAGAAGCATGACCAAGACTCAGAGGGCGCTCGTCATCCAGACGCCAAGACAAACACACTCACAGCCTTTGCCCGGGAAGCGGTGGCTTGCGGTTCCAGCGCCCGAGTGGTGGGGGGAGGGGTGATAGGAAAAACAATCAAGAGATCAGCGTAAAGATCTCCCTCACCAGCTTCAGTCCTGAAAACGCCTGTGGCGTTGCAAGTGCTCCTCGTGTGGGCGGCGGACCTACAAGACTACCTCGGGTCCCTTTCTCACTGGAGCCGAGGCCGACCAGGACCTCGAGAAGCAACGGCATGGCCTGCCCCAAACGAGTCTCCTTATCCAAAGCGGAAGCCATTGGCTTAAGCCAACCTTATTGGCAAAGCCTTGTCTGGGTGAAAGGTGCAAAGCAAGGAAAGAAGAATGATGAGAAAACCAAGCCTGAGTGCCTGCTTGGGATGGTGTTAGAAGCTAGAAGGCAGAGGTGGGAGCAGAGTAGCCATTGGATGGTGACAGGAGATGCCATAGTCATTATCCAATATGGTAGCCTCTGGCCACGTGTGGCTGGTGAATACTTGAAATGGGGCTAGTTCGACCAAGGAACTGACTTCTGGTTTAGTTTAATTTTAACCAATTTATTTGTTTATTTACTTATTTATTTGTTGTTATTCTTTTCCATTATGAGTGTGTGGGGTTTTTTTTTTTTTTTTTTGGTCACACCATACATCATGTGGAACTGTCCCACCCAGGAATGGAACTCAAGCCCCCTGAATTGGAACCTCAGAGTCCTAACCACTGGACCACCAGGGAAGTCCCACTGTGGTTTATCACAGGATATTGAATATAGTTCCCCATGTCATGCAGTCAGACCTTGTTGTTTATCCATCCTGTATATACTAGTTTTTATCTGTTAACCTCCACGTCCCAAGCCAATTTAAATTTAAACACAGATACTTAGTGCAGTTCTATCACAGATACTTAGGGCTTCCCTGGTGGCTCAGCCGGTAAAGAATCTGCCCGCAATGTGGGAGACCTGGGTTCGATCCCTGGGTTGGGAAGGTCCCCTTCTGGTCTAGAGAATTCCATGTCCATGGGGTTGCAAAGAGTCAGACAAGACTAAGCAACTTTCACTTTCACTTTCCACTTACTGCAATTATTAGAAATCTTAAGTATGTTTGGAACACATTTGGTAGGTGAATTAAATTTGTCAACTGTTTATTTTTATGAAACGTGCAACTTTCTTTTTTACACATTGTAAAATTTACTAATTTCCAATAAAAATGTAACATCCAAATCAACTTGTGCATAAGTATTCAATACACGTCAAATTTCAGACTTAACACACAAAAAAGAAAATAGCTCACTGATAGTTTTTCTTTGTATTGCTTGTGTAGTTGAAATGATATTTTAGATATACTGGATTAAATAATACTTGTTAAAATTTGTTTCACTTGCTTCTTTTTAGTTTTTTGAAGTGGCTACTAGAAATTTTTATGTATTTATTTGTTAATTCTTCAGTCAAGTTTGCTCGGCATGTGGGATCTTAGTTCCCCAGCCAGGGATTGAACCCATTCCCCCTGCATTGGAAGTGTGGAGTATTAACCACTGGATGGCCAGGAAAATCGCTAGAGAATTTTACATTACACATGCAGATTGCATCCGGCTTCCCCCAGACGGCACTGCCAGCCATCTGCGGGAAGCAGGCGCAGTCAGCAGGGCCCCCAGAGCAGGCATTGATGCTGGTCGGTTATTTTGTCTCCTTCTGTCCTCTGCCCCCTCCCCAGCCACACCTCAGGAGTAAATATTTGCCAACAGTTGCCCAGAGAGGAAGTGTGATATAATTAGAAAAATGAATCACGAGTTAGAAATTGTACAACTCCCAGCGTTATCACTGAATCTGGACTATTCCATAGAGTCTCAGTTCCCACAGCAGAATTTGCAGGGAATTTTTATTTAGATCACCAGAGGAAGCGATCAGCTCATCCTACATCTGACTTCTCAAGACCACAAAGTTCCTGTGCCCTGAATACACTGGACTCTGTTGACCAGAGGATGTTGAGGTTCAAGACTCCCGATGCAGCGTCTCTGTCGATCTAAAGTTACTTTAAGTTTAAAAGTTTTTGTTTTTTTTTTAAAATCAAGTCTTGGACTGGAAACCAACCTGAAAACTTCTGATTTTATGTCCTTGCCGTGTGGCTTCATACGTTCCTTTCTAAAGGCATCATTCTCTTGTCCTTGGGTCACTGACATGGTAACTATCGGCCATGGGTGGCTATTGAATACTGGATCCCTACTGTAAAGTACATCACATTTGAAAGGCTTAGGATGAGGGGGAAAAAAAAGTAAAGTGTCTAATTAATAATCTACTTAGATTGCATATTGAAATGATAATAGCTTGGATGTATTGGGTTAAATAAAATATATCACAATGAATTTCCCCCATTTATTTTTATCCTTTTAACGTGGCAAAACGAAGATCATGGCATCTGGTCCCATCACTTCATGGGAAACAGATGGGGAAACAGTAGAAACAATGTCAGACTTTATATTTTGGGGCTCCAAAATCACTGCAGATGGTGACTGCAGCCATGAAATTAAAAGATGCTTACTCCTTGGAAGAAAAGTTATGACCAACCTAGATAGTATATTCAAAAGCAGAGACATTACTTTGCCGACTAAGGTCCGTCTAGTCAAGGCTATGGTTTTTCCAGTGGTCATGTATGGATGTGAGAGTTGGACTGTGAAGAAGCCTGAGCGCCACAGAATTGATGCTTTTGAACTGTGGTGTTGGAGAAGACTCTTGAGAGTCCCTTGGACTGCAAGGAGATCCAACCATTCTGAAGGAGATCAGCCCTGGGATTTCTTTGGAAGGAATGATGGTAAAGCTGAAACCCCATCACTTTGGCCACCTCATGCAAAGAGTTGACTCATTGGAAAAGACTCTGATGCTGGGAGGGATTGGGGGCAGGAGGAGAAGGGGACGACAGAGGATGAGATGGCTGGATGGCATCACAGACTCGATGGACGTGAGTCTGAGTGAACTCCGGGAGATGGTGATGGACAGGGAGGCCTGGCATGCTGCGATTGATGGGGTCGCAAAGAGTCGGACATGACTGAGCGACTGAACTGAACTGAACGTGGCTACCAGAAAATTTGATCTACACGTGTGCCTCACATCTGTGGCCTGGGTTTATGGCTCACATCCTGTTTCCCTTGGATGGTGCTGCTGCAGAGTGTCCTTCCTACACCCGTGGTGGGTGAGATGTTACCCTCCTGAGGTACGCACGGGGGATCGCATTCTGAATCCACCCAGTGTGACCACCGACAGGCCCCTTGACCTATGTGAGCCTTGCTTTCCTCGTCTGGAAAATGGACATTATAATAGTGTTCACATTGCGCACAGTATCCACAGCAGGGAACTCTTCTGAGGATTAAAAGAGGTGTTCCACTGTAAAGTGCTAGTGCCTTGTCTACCGTATTGTAAGCCTTCAAGAAAGAAATAAAATATTACTTTTCATCTCAAAACTCCACGCTTTCACCACTTGCTCCCTGGCATGTGGGATCCTCCCAGATCAGGGGTTGAAACCGTGTCTCCTGCATTGGCAGGCAGATTCTTTACCGCTGGGGAAGCCCTCACTTACTCTTAAGTCTGACTTCTTCTCCTCTCCTTCAGAGTTTGGT
This sequence comes from Budorcas taxicolor, assembly GCF_023091745.1. NCBI lineage: Eukaryota > Metazoa > Chordata > Mammalia > Artiodactyla > Bovidae > Budorcas > Budorcas taxicolor. Next base: position 51,618,823 of record NC_068926.1, on the reverse strand, counting down.
TTTCTTTCTCATCCCTTCTTAGTAGTGCCTGGTCCTATTTCCCTGTAAACGCTTCCATCTTGCAAGATGATTGATGCGTCCATAGTTCTCAAATGAAAAATATCTTTATTTGGACTTGTTTTATGACCCACTGTCTGATTTCTCTCCTTTCTTTTGCCCCTCATTTGAGTGCTGCATTCCATTCCTGTACTTTTCTTTTAGTTCATTTTTTAGAGCAGCTGTAAGTTCCCAGCAAAATTGAGGGAAAAGTACAGAGATTTCCCATGTGCTTCTTGCCCCCTACACAGGCACAGACTCCCACATTATCAACACGTGTGTTTGCTTGGTCGCTCCGTCATGTCCAGCTCTTTCGAGACTCCATGGACTGTAGCCCGCCAGGCTCCACTGTCCATGGGATTCTCCAGGCAAAAATACTGGAGTGAGTTGCCATTTCCTTCTCCAGGGGATCTTCCCGACCCTGGGATCGAACCTGTGTCTCCTGCAGCTCCTGCATTGGCAGACAGAATCTCTACCACTGAGCCACCTAGGAAACTACATTATCAACATCCCCCACCAGTTGGTACGTTTGTCAGAACTGATGAACCAACACTGACACATCCGTCTCACCCAAAGTGCATGCTTCACAGTACAGGTCTCCCTTGGTGGTGTACGTTCTGTGGATTTGGACAAACTATAATGACATGTATTCACCACTATGGTCTCATCTGGAGTATTTTCACTGTCCTAAAACTCCTCTGTGCTCTGCCTGCCCATCACGCACTCCCCTCCAAGCCCTGGCAACCACTGATCTTTTTACTGTCACCATAGATTTCTTTTTCCAGAATGTCATAGACTTGCCATCTTCCAGGACACAGCCTTTTCGGTGGCTTCTTTTCCTTAGTAATCTGCGTTGAAGGTTCCTTCGCATCTTTTCATGGCTTCATAGCTTGAAAGCACTGAATAATATTCCATCATCTGAAGCTACTAGGATTTATTTATTCATTTACCTACTGAAGGACATCTTGATGGTTTCTAAAATTTGGCAGTTAAAAATAAGCTGCTATAGGGCTTCCATTGTGGTCTAGCGGTTAAGAGTCTACCTGGCAATGCAGAGGACACTGGTTTGATGCCTGGTCTGGGAAGATGCCACAGGCAGCTAGTCTCATGCCCCTGCAACTACTGAAGCCTCCGAGCCTAGAGCCCGCACTTCGAAACAAGAGAAGTCACCACAATGAGAACCTGTGCGCCACTACTAGACAGTAGCCCCCCGCAACTAGAGAAAGCCCATGTGCAGCACCAAAGACCCAGCACAGCCAAAATTAAATAAATAAATACATTGTAAAAATGAGAACAAAATAATAAAGCTGGTATAAACATCCATGTGCAGGTTTTCGTGTGGACAGAAGTTTTCAGCTCCTTTCAGTAAATATCACAGAGTGCCATTTCGGATGATGTGATCGTCCCTCCACTTTTGAACCCTCCACCCCTTTCCGGATCCCTGGCAAACTCAGCTTCTGCCCACACCCTTGGGCCAAAAGCATCTTAAAACTTAGCCAGTGACTTATATCTCAGCATGACTCTTGCCCGATCTCATCCTCCTCAATCCTTTAGAATAAAAAAAGAAAAGAAAACAAATTTAGGGATCTTTTAAAGTATTTTTTATTACAGCAATCCGGATTTCTCCCAGTTGGTTGCATCTTCCTGGAGATGGATGGGGAGGTTGCCTCCATTTTCATGTCTAACCGTTTCCTTGCGTTTGTGGCATGAGAACACCACTGTGTGCAAGTGGCTGTTCTTATATGGATAGAGCCCTTTCCATTGAGCTGGAGGCAAGAGGTGCCCTGTTGGGGGCAGAGCCCCCTCCTGGCTCTCCTCCAGCCCACGGTCCCTGGAGAGCAACGTTAGCATCTCCAGTCCAATCATTTTTTTCTGCCACATGTGCTAAGCAGTAAACAGCTCTCCGAGACCCAAATAAAAAGGTCTTTATGCAGAGAACAAACACAAGTAAATGCCAGAATCCGATTTAAATGAATAAATAAACCCAATTCCAAAGGCTGCAGGCCACAAGATTTCAGCAAGACGAGCCAAGCGGGTTGCTTTCTCCTCAGTTGGCTTCTTAACGTGAGGGAGGAAGAACCATTCCAGGCTGTCAGCAGAGCCCAGCTTCTCCAAATCTGAGGGTCCCAGTCCCCTAAGAAGTGAAAGCACACAGCACCAGTTTTCTCAACCAACAACTAAGCCTTGCAAATTTTGCATTTAGAAATAGAGGCGAGTTGAGTCTCAGAGATTCAGGGAGAGAGGACTTTCCAGCCTCCTGGAACCTGCAGCGGGGAGGGATTCCTGGAAGGTGATGCTGGCCCCTGGGATCTGTGCATCTTGTCATCTCAGGATCACTGGCTCGAGTGTCCCCTGGCCCTTTCCTGGTCTCCATTCACTCCATCAACACTTGTTAAGCATGTTGGGTGTTGGGCAGTAGACAAGGAAACTCAGGAGAATAAACCCTGTCTTTGCCTCAAAGGAACTCTCAGCCTGGAGACAGAGAAGCAGAATCGCCATCAGATTCTAAGACCATCTCCTCCAATGAGTGAATGAGGTGGAGGAGGGGGGCGCTGGGAGTGAGGGTGAGGGGGCAGGGGAAACCCTCTGAGTGCTGGGGGCCAGGTCAGAGGGTGGCCGGACTGTGCTGTGAGGGAAGAGGCTGAGAGACACTTCTTGAGTGTGGGGAAGTGTCAGGGATATTGTGACATAAACTATAGAGGCAAGACATGGGTCAGGAGGGACTCTGATGCCATTTTTAGAAGGCTGGTCAGCATCCAGCAAGTGCTAAGAGTCGCTGAAAAGCGTCCTGTCCATCCTTGCATCTTCCACGAGTCACTCGGTGGCGTGGAGGGTGAGTCTGAGGGCTTTGTGATGACAGAGACTGCCAGGGGCCCCTATATCCCTGTGTGCCTTTCCTTCCTGGCCACGCCCAGGAAACTACATTTCCCAGAATCCTCTGCCCCCCAGGTAGTTCTGGTTAATGGACCGTGGGCAAGAATGATGCCAGCACTTCCAGACCCGGCCTCTAAAACCTCCCTAGAGAAGCTCCGAGCTCTTTTCTGTCTCCCAGCTGGACACAGAGGATCCAGTGGAGGGTGCTGGGATGGAGCCACAGCATGGAAGGAGTCTCGCTCGCCAGTGCAGGCGACATAAGACGTGGGTTTGATCTCTGGGTCGGGAAGGTTCCCTGAAGGAGGGCATGGGAAACCACTTCAGTATTCTTGCCTGGAAAATCCTGTGGACAGAGGAGCATGGTGGGCTATAGTCCGTGGGATCGTACAGGGGTAGGCACAACTGAAGTGATTTAGCAGGCTTACATGCATGCATTGGGTCCCCAGATCACTATAGAAGGACCAACCTATGTCAGCATGAGTGAGCAACACATTTTCATTGCTGTCAAGCCACTTTGATTTTGCAATTGTTATTGAAACCGTGAGCTAATCTCTTACATTGCCTGATTCAACATCCATGACTGAGACATGATAGGAGCCTAAATTCAGCAGATGGAGACCGAGAGAAGGAGGAGAAACAGATTCAAGCCACGCTGAGCAGTGAAGTGGTCACCACCTGATAATGAAGTAGGCACAGGACGTGACAGAGAGGGGCACATCTCGGTGGAGGCTGGTGGCCTGAGAATCCAGGAGGAAAAAAAGTCTTTAGAAGGGAGGTGATGCATGTAAATTCACACTTGATAAACCTGCAGGAACCCCATGGGGGTGCCTGGGAGACCAAAGTGAGGAATTTGTGCCCAAGATGTAGACAGATGGGAAGTGGAGCCAAGAGAGAAGTTAGACAAGCATGAACAACGCTTAATCATGATTGCATCCATCACAAAAGGTAGTAGTAGACACCAGTTATTTTTCTTCACGTGGTTAAAAAGAAAAATTGCAAGGAATACTGTGGATAGAAAAGAAAGTTCACATATAACCCCTAATCTATAGAAGTATAGTTTCTTAAGAGTTGGAATCGATCTTTTGCAAAAAAACAAAACAAAAAAAAACAACTCACTGTTTTACCAACTAGAAAAACACTAGTTAAAAATGAGCGTTCTCAGCTGAAGCAAAATTTTGAAGAGAGGAAAAGTCTAGGGCTCTTCCTCCAACTCTTCAAATGCTGCCCTGGGTAGCGTTTCTAATCTGAGCTTGGGTAATACATCCTCAACCTGGTGAAATCTGGAAAGTTGCTGGTGAGGCTGGTGGATGATCTGTCTCACTCTAGTGCAGACACAATGTGGTATTTTTTGAGAGCAATGGGGCATCTTTGCCACTCCAGGCCATTAATTACACCTCTGGTTTGGACCTACAGTATGGCTTTTTGTGGAGCGGTGGGAGCTGTAGCTGCCAGCATGGGGAGAAGCCCAAAATAACGGTATCTGTGTGTTTGCCCCCAGACGTCCAACCCGCTGACACTGGGCCCTTGTGCTACAGACTTGGAGCAAAACTGAGAGGCAGGGTCCTGAGCCTTGGGGGCTGCGCTGGACTCCCTGAAATCCTATTTTTCAAACGCTGGGGGGATTGGTTAAAATCCAAAGTCAGTTTTTCCATGTTATGCTTTTTTTCCTCCTCAATTTAGCCCTCTTTATAACTCCATGGACTTTTTACCCTTTGTGTGGGTATGAGTTTGTGTGTGTGTGTGAGAGAGAGAGAGAAGGAACATATATACATGTGTGTGCATGCATGGGTAGGCGTGTTTGCACACACATATTATAGGGAAATTGTTCAGAGGTCAGGAACTTGGGAACTTAGCATTGTGGAGAATTGTAAGTAATGAATTCATCTCAATTTCCATGGCCCTCTGGCACTCACCAAAGGTGAGGTGAGGGAATTCCCTGGTTAGAATTCTGTACTTTCACTGTGGAGGACCTGGGTTCCATTCTTGGTTGGGGAACTAAGACCCCACAAGCCATGTGGTGCGGCCAAAACAATCACAAATAAGGATAAGTTGGAAAAACCAGTTGAAGTTGACACTGTGTCATTCTGTAGTAAAGAAGAGTTGTGATGGGTTCACTGTGTCCCCCTCCCCAAATGCATAGGTTGACATCCTAACCCCCAGCACCTCAGAATAGGACCTGATTTGGAAGTGGGGTCCTTAAAGATGTAACTAGTCAAGGTGAGGTTACACTGGAGTAAGGTGGTGCTAATCCAGTATGACTGGTGTCCTTATAAAAGGGAGAAAATGGGCTTCCCAGGTAGCACAGTGGTAAAGAATCTGCCCACCGATGCAGGAGACCTGAGGCACTCAGATTTGATCCCTGGGTTGGGAGGATCCCCTGGAGTAGGAAATGGCAACCCACTCCAGCATTCTTGCCTGGAGAATTCCATGGACAGAGAAGCCTGATGGGCTGCAGTCCATGGGGCCTCAAAAGAGTCGGATGCGACTGAGCAACTGAGCATGCTTGGACACAGACATGCACACAGGGAGATGACCCTGTGAAGGCTGGAGTTATGTTGCCAGCAGCCAAGAAACTACCAGAAGCCAGGACAGGAGCCTGGCAGGGATTCTTCCTAGAGTCTCCAGTGGCAGCAGGGCCCTGTCAACACCTCGATCTCAGACCTCTAGCCTCCAGAATTGTGAAGCAATGCATTTCTGTTGTTTAAACTGGTTGGTTTGTCATTTGGGCAGTCCTAGGAGAAGGCAATGGCACCCCACTCCAGTACTCTTGCCTGGAAAATCCCATGGACGGAGGAGCCTGGTGGGCTACAGTCCATGGGGTCGCTAAGGGTCGGACTCGACTGAGCGACTTCCCTTTCACTTTTCACTTTCATGCATTGGAGAAGGAAATGGCAACCCACTCCAGTGTTCTTGCCTGGAGAGTCCCAGGGACGGGGGAGCCTGGTGGGCTGCCATCTCTGGGGTTGCACAGAGTTGGACACGACTGAAGTGACTCAGCAGCAGCAGCAGCAGAGCAGGGCTTGCCTGGTGGCTCAGACTGTAAAGAATCTGCCTGCAATACAGATGACGCGAGTTTGATGCCTGGGTCGGGAAGATCCCCTGGAGGAGAAAATGGCAACCCGCTCCAGTATTCCTGCCTGGAGAACCCCACGACAGCGGAGCCTGGCGGGCTACAGTCCATGGGGCCTCAGAGAGTCAGACACGACTGAGCGACTAAGCGCAGCACAGCACACGTTCCTGTATTAGGAAACTGATACAGGAGTTATGATGTCGATGTGCAAAGATGAATCACTGAAAAGGCATTCTTTCTGGTTCCTTGGGATGTATTTTACGAGTTTTTTTCCTAACAGACTTCCTTTCCTTTTTTCTTTGTTGGGTAAATGCGGGCGATGAAACTGCATGTACTCACAATGCGCTAGGACACTCCTTCCTTCCTTCTAAGGAAGAAAGAACTTTATTTTGTTTTTAAGTTTTTACTGAAGTAGAGTTGATTTACAATATTGTATTGGTTTCAGGTGTACAGCAAAGTGGTTCACTTATATATATATATTTTTCAAGTTATTTGCCATTATAGGTTGTTACAAGACATTGAATATAGGTCCCAGTGCTACATATTAGCAGTAAATCCTTTTTGTTTGTGTACAGTGGTACGTACCTATTAATCTCGGACTCCTAATTTATCCCTCCCTCTCCCTTTCCCGTTTGGTAACCATAAGTTTGTCTTCTACATCTGGGAGTCTTTCTGCTTCATAAATAGATTAATTTGTATTATGTTTTAGAGTCCACATGTGAGTAATATCATATAACATTTGTCTTCATCTGACCTAGTGTGATCATCCCTAGTGTCTTCATCTGACCTAGTCCATCCATGTTGCTGCAAACAGCACTATTTCATTTTTAGGGCTGAATAATATTCCCTTGTGTATATAGACATCACATCTTTAGTCATTCATCTGTCAATGGACAATAGGCTGCTTCTCAATCCTATTATCTTTCATTTGATTTTTGAAAAAAAATTAAAACTTGAGATGATCAAAAAGGTTTAAAGAGGAATATAACAAAAGCCACTGGGTTAAGAAAGAAGACATCACTAAACAAACAACTGAAATCCTGGTGTCTCACCAGAATTAACAATTATCCTGAGTTTGGTGTTAGCTATTCCTATGCATTTCTTTAAACATTTCTACATATGGATGAACATCTCCTTAAACCCTATACACTGTATGTTTTTAAGCATATGTGTATACACATGGGCTTCCCTTGTAGCTCAGTCAGTAAAGAATCTGCCTGCAGTACAGGAGACCCAGGTTCGATTCCTGGATTGGGAAGATCCCCTGGAGAAGGAAATGGCAACCCACTCCAGTATCCTTGCTTGGAAAATCTCATGGACAGAGCAGCCTGGTAGGCTGTAGTCCATGGCATTGCAGAGTCGGACACAACTGAGCGACTAACACTATATATACACGGGCTTCCTTGGTAGCTAAGATGGTAAAGAATCCGCCTGCAATGCGGGAGACCTGTGTTGATCCCTGGGTTGGGCAGATTCCCTGGAGGAAGGCATGGCAACCCATTCCAGTATTTTTTCCTGGAGAATCTCCATGGATAGAAGAGTTTGGTGGGCTATGGTCCATGGGGTCGCGAAGAGTTGGACATAACTGAGTGACTAAGCACAGCACATGTATATATTTACATACATAATATGTAATATAAATGTTTAAGATCTTTATAGACTGCACTGTGTCCATTCTTCCCTGACTTGTGTCTTTGACTCATTATTGTGTTTGTAAGTTCATCCACATTGATATGTGTTATGCCAGTTCATTCATTTTCACTAAATATAATATTCCTTTGTATGAATGTAGTACCATGTTTTTATCCATCCTCCCTTGGTGGGTACTTAAACTGTTCCCTGATTTGGTTTCATGTGGTCTGGTTTTGTTTCCTATCATGAATGAAGCTTCTAGGAATACCGTTGTCTGTGTCTCCAAATTTCTCTGGGGCAGTCTTTTTTCAAAATGAGGATGGTGCCCAGTAATGAGGATTGAAGTCGATTTAGTGAGCCAGGTCAGCTGTACCATGAAAACAGGAAGCGAGGAAACAATCTATTAGAGTACATCACACATAGTAAGACTTTGCACCATTTCATGAAACTTTCATATCAGGAATGTGTGTATATGTGAGTGTGAGTGTGAGTTTGTGCTGCCTTGATTGAGATAGAGAGCTCCTAAATGTGAGCAGTTTGAGAAAAAAAGTGCTGTCTCACTTCAGGCTTCTATAACCAAATCAACTGATTTTACAACTGGTGACACTGAGGCTGTTTAGTGACATACCCGAAGCCTTGAGTCTAATAAATTACAGAGCAAAGATTATGAAGCTATGGGGTTCATCCTCAGAACCACACTCTCTCTTTTTTTTTTTTGGCTGTGCATAGGTCTTAGTTGCAGCACTCAAGTGCTTCATTGCAGCTTGTGAGCTCTTAATGTGGCATATGGGATCTAGCTCCCTGATCAGGGGTTAAACCCAGACCCCCTGCATGGGGAGCATGGAGTCTTAGCCACTGGACCAGCAGGGAACTCCCTCAGAACCACATTTTGACTATCAAGACATAGTGCTTCATATGGTTGCTTCCTACTTCATAGGGTTGAGGTGTTTTGTTTTGTTTTTAATATGATCAAGGAAAACAATAAGGCAAATGTGTGTTAAATATATAGTTTGGGCAAGGGTAAAGGAAGTTTTTCCTAAGCAACCTAAGAGTTCATCAACAGATGAATGGATAAAAGGAGATGTGTGCATATATATAAATAATACACACACACACACACACACACACACACACACAATGGAATACTACTCAGCCATAAAAAAGAATGAAATAATGCCATTTGCAGCAACCTGTGTTAGTGGCTCAGTTGTGTCTGACTCTGCGACCCCACAGACTGTAGCCCGCCAGGCTTCTCTGTCCATGGGATTCTCCAGGCAAGAATACTGGAGTGGGTTGCTGTCCCTTCTCCAGAGGATCTTCCCAACCCAGGGATTGAACCCTGGCCTCCTGCACTGCAGTCAGATTCTTTACTATTTGAGCTCCAGGGAAGTTGGATGGACCTAGAGATTGTGATCTTATGCAAAGTAAGTCAGACAGAGAAAGGCAAATACCGTATGACATCATTTATGCGTGGAATCTAAAATATGACACAAGTGAATTCACTTACAAAAGAGAAACAGACTCACAGATACAGAAAACAAACTTACGGTTACCAACAGGGATGATGGGGGGTGGAGAAGGTAAATTAGGAGTTTGGGATTAACAGATGCAAACAACTGTATATAAAAGAGATAACCAACAAGGACCCGCTGTATAGTGCAGGGCACTCTATTCAATATCTTGTAATAACTTATAACAGAAAAGAAAAAAAAGAAAGGTAACAGGATGGAGAACCTGGCGTCCGTTTCTTTTCTGGCTGCCGAGTTGCCATTTTGCCTGCGGTTTGAGTAGTTTCTGCTGCATTCCAACCTTTATTAACTAAGAATTTGCTCCAACTCTTTATACAATCTTAAGTTACAAATGCTGTGTGGAAGAGCCGACGAGCCCAGCAGCTCCATCGTGTTCAGTTCATGTTGTGGGTTATAACGCAGTAATTTATAAGGGAAAATCTACAGCACGCCCCTTGGCCCTGGGCCCAAAACTAAGAAAGGTTGCTCAGAAACATGCAGTCTTTAGTGCTTTTATATACTTAATGGCCCAAGGAATGAAGGAAGGGGAGGGGGTTGGGGGAAGGGAATCTCAATTTGTGTTTACTACAACTCTACTCGCACCCCTTTATTCCTCCAAGAAAGTCTTTCCAGTTCTCTTGTAAAAGGCTTCATGGTGAACCAAGGAATAAAGCTGCCTGAGCATGCTGGCCTTTATAAACAACACAACTAGGCTACTGTGGAGTAAGCTATGGATTGGCCACTAAGGCACCTGAGGAAGGAAACAGGGAGGTGAGTGGTTATAATTGGGTCTCGTTGGAGAGCAAATTAGGTCTGGCGGCATCACGTGACCCACTGACCCAGCTTGGGAGGATTCCGGAACGTTTGCAAGGACAGAAGTAAGGCCCCAGGAGTGTGGAAAACTAGGGGGTCAGAGAGTGGATGAAGGCAGGAACCACCTCACTTTTAACTGGCCCCGTCTCTGCTCCCCTCTTGAGCTGGCTTCCTTGGGGCCAGTCAGAGTGACCCGCAGGAATGCCGCGATTTCCCCAGGACACTGCCTAGGCTCTTTGGTGGGCATCTCTGAGTGCCGGCCCTCTATCCTGCCTCTATTCCTAAATTTGGGCGAAAGCTAAGTCCATCCTCATCCTATCAGTTGTCTATAGGATGAGGGTTGACTTCGCTTTCTTCCCAGAGGTGGGAACCTGGACCATAGCACAGGGAAATCCACTGAATGCTCTGTGATGTCCTGCATGGGAGGGAGCCCCAAAGGGCAGGGATACATGTATACATATGACTGACTCTTCTGCTGTGCTGCTGCTGCTGCTAAGTCACTTCAGTCGTGCCCGACTCTGTGTGACCCCATAGACGGCAGCCCACCAGCCTCCCCCCATCCCTGGGATTCTCCAGGTAAGACCACTGGAGAGGGTTGCCATTTCCTTCTCCAATGCATGAAAGTGAAAAGTGAAAGGGAAGTCGCTCAGTTGTGTCCAACTCCTAGTGACCCCATGGACTATAGCCCACCAGGCTCCTCCATCCATGGGATTTTCCAGGTGAGGGTACTGGAGTGGGGTGCCATTGCCTTCTCCATTCTGCTGTGCAATAGACACTAACACAACATTGTGAAGCAACTCTGTGTGTGTGTGTGTGTGTGTGTGTGTGTGTGTGTGCTCAGTCGCTCAGTTGTGTCTGACTCTTTGCAACCGCATGGACTGTAGCCCACCAGGCTCCTCTGTCCATGGAATTTTCCAGGCAAAAATACTGGGGTTAGGTTGCCATTTCCAGGGGATCTTCCCAACCCAGTGATCAAACCAGTGTTTCTTGCATGTCCTGCATGGGCAGGCGGATTCTTTACCACTAGCACCACTTGGGAAGCTCAAAAGCAACTGTACTACAATTTTTTTAAAAAGCCCTCATCCTACTGGAAATCTGACTCTGAGGTCTAGTCTTCCTGGATGGGTGGTGTGAGAAATTTTGACTCTTGGAGGTCCTATCCTCACAGGATAGATGCTCTCCTCTCAGCACTGCTGAGACCCTGGTTCTCATCCCCCGTGACCGATCACAGGCAAACTTTTGATTATGCTGGAATTGTCACATCAGCTCTGGGACAAAGCTTTCCCCCATAATGGGTTGAACTGGGACCAGGACCTGCATTGAGAAGGAGACAGGAGAGATTGGGGTCCCTGAGAGCAAGGAGAGGTGGATACACAGAGGGAGAAAATGGCTAAGAAAGGAGATTTGAGGCAGAATGCCATGCCCCGGCAGGATCCTTGGTCAAGCAGGTTCCTGCTCACTCATCTCTGACGCTGCAACCCCAAGTGTAGCACCTTGTCCTTCACTATCTCCTGGAGTTTGCTCAAACTCATGTCCACTGAAGCACGGGCTTTAGGCACACAGGCTTCAGCAGTTGCAGCTCTTGGGCTCAGTAGTTACGGCACATAGTTGCTGAGTTGCTCCGAGGCATGTGGAATCTTCCTGGAAAGAAAGAAAGAAAGAAAGAAAGGGAAGTCACTCAGTCATGTCCGACTCTTTGCAACCCCCTGGGCTGTAGCCTACCAGGCTCCTCCCTTGATGGAATTTTCCAGGCAAGAGTACTGGAATGGGTTGCCATTTCCTTCCCCAGGTGATCTTCCTGACCCAGGGATCAAACCCGGGTCTCTAGCATTGCAGGCAGATGCTTTACCATTTGAGCCACCAGGGAAGCCCTGGACTGAGGATCAAACCTGTGTTCCCTTCATTGGCAGGCGGATTTTCATCCTTATCCGCTGCACCACCAGGGAAGCCCTGGAAGAGGAGTTTAAGTGAAATCTTGGACTTGAAGCCCTGAGCAGAGCACCTGGCTGTACTAAGTGTTCAGTAAAGACCAGCTTCATTATCGCTAGAAGAGAACAGAGGGGCCCCCGTGGCTGAGCAGAAGCTGGGCAGCACCAGGATCAGCAGGGCGTGCATCCCTCACACTTGAGTCTGTGCCCAGGGGTGGGGGTGGGGTGTGCTGTTTTCCTTGAGTCCTCTTCCCGCTTCAACACAGTTCAGCCTCTGACACAAACATAAGCCACATTACTTTGGGCTCATTCCAGAGTTTACCTCCCGGGAGAATCGAAGTCCCCAAGCATCAGCATTAAAAAAAAAAAGAAAGAAACCCAGGTCTAGGTCTTTCTTTCTGCATAGCCTTCATCTCAAGAGCAGACACATTAATGTTTCCTCCACATAGCAGCCCAGGTTGCCCTCTAACCCCCTGTATTTGTTCCTGATGGGCTGGCTGTGTTTGGGTTTCCCAGGTGGCACAGTGGTAAAGAATCCACCTGCCAATGCTGGAGATGCAGAGATGCGATTTCAATCCCTGGGTCGCGAAGATCCTCTGGAGCAGGAAATGGCAACCCACTCCAGTGTTCTTGCCTGGAGAATCCCCATGGACAGAGGAGCCTGGCGGGCTATGGACCATGGGGCCACAAGCACACACACACACACACAGAGGCATTGTTAGGGTAGATGTGAATCTAAAGAATCCAGGCATCAAGTGACTGAAGCCTTGAGTAGGGCTGTGAGGCTAGGAAAGGAGGCCAAAGAGAGAGACCATTTCTCACCCACTAGGGCGACTAGTGTTAATAAGACGTGAGCAGTTGGAACGCTTGTTCTTGGCTGGTTGGGATGCAATCCCACTGGTAGGTACTGACCCAAAAGAAATGGAAACACATCCACCTGAGGACTTACACCTTTATGCTTAATAGCGCCACGCTGGAAACAACCCAAATGTCTGCCAGTAGAGACACACTCACACTAAAAAAGGATTCACTGATTATTCGAAATTCAAATCGCATCAGCGGTCCTGTATTATCTGGCAAGCCTCCTTCAGAGGTGGGCTTCCCAGGTGGCTCAGACGATAAAGAATCTGCCTGCAGCGCAGGAGACCCGAGTCTGATCCCTGGGTCGGGAAGATCCCCTGGAGGAGGACATGGCAACCCACTCCAGTATTCTAGCCTGGAGAATCCCATGGACAGAGGAGCCTGGTGGGCTACAGTCCACGTACTGGCAAGAATCAGACAGGACTGAGTGACTAACACACACACACTTCTTCAGAGGCACTGCCAGGAGGTGGTGCTGGAGGTGAGGGGAGAACCCACAGCAATGTATTAAACATGACATTGGGTCGACCGAAAAGTAAGATGTTATGGAAAAACCCAAACTTTTTGGTCAACCCAATATATAGGTACCGTTTGTTGCTAAGTCGCTTCGGGTGTGTCCTACTCTCTGTGATCCTATGAACTGTAGCCCTCCGAGCTCCTCTGTCCATGGGAGTCTCCCGGCAAGAACACTGGAGTGGGTTGCCATACCCTCCTCCAGGGGATCTTCTCGACCAAGGGATCAAACCTGCCTCTCTTACATCTCCTGCGTTGACAGGCAGGTTCTTTAGCACTTGCGCCACCTGGGACGCATTTACTATTTGTTCTCAGGGGCTGCTTAGCTTGGAATCCCAGCTCTGCAGCTTTTCAAGCCATGGGACCTTTTGGTGCCTCTGTCTCCTCATCTGTGAAATGGGTGTAACTCTAGCCTCACAGGATAGTTTTGAGGTTTAAAAGAATTGATGTAGGTCGAGCACTTGGAATCCTGCTTGACACATAAAGGATACTCAAAAAGTTCAGCTACTATTAATATTATGGTTGTTGGCAGTTTCATGTTAGCCAAAGAAAACCAGTATCAATAAAAGTTGCTTGAAGCAATCTCCTTAAGCCAGGAACCAAATTTGATAGACAAGAGCCAAGGAGTTGGATTTTTGCCTGGGACTTCATGTTGAAAATGAAACCAGGTGGTAAACAGGTCTCAGATGATAATTGTGCTACTGCACGAAGTCTTAAAATGAACGAAGTAAAACTCTACAGGAGTTGAGGGTGTATGATTTTTCTGGCAAAATCACGTGGTTGCAGAATAAAATATCCTTCTCTTTGGCAGCCTCCCAGCTGGTCCCTCTCCCCTACTTCACCTCTCCTCCCTTTTTAAAAACGTTCATTTACTTGTTTCAGTTTTCTTGCTGCACCAGGTCTTTGTCGCTGCGTTCAAGCTTTCTCTAGTTGTCGGCAGCGGGAGCTACTCTTCGTGGTGGTGCGAGGGCTTCTCATTGCGGTGGTCTCTCTTGTTGCGGAGCACGTGTTGAGGTGCTCTGTGCCATGTGGAATCTTCTGAGACCAGGGATCGAACCTGAGTCCTCTGCTTTGGCAGGCGGATTATTAACTACTGGACCGCCAAGGAGTCCACTCGCTCTCCTTAAATTGTGCATCCCCACTGCAGCCCCCGGTGCTTTATAAAACCCAAGTCGCTTGTGTCCTCCTCTTTGTCAGAGCCATTTTGAGCCAAGGGCCTACAGGAAATAATCCAAACTCTAGCATAACTCACAGGACCACACTGTTGATGAGAAGAGGTGGAACGTAAGACAGCAAACCAAGATGTCGGAAGGGGATCTGGGGAAGAGAAGGGGACGTTTTAAGGAAAGAGAGACCGCCCTGACTATTTAAAACAGTGTTTTGGTGGGAATTCCCTGACGGTCCAGTGATTAGGACTCTGGACTTTTACTGCTATGGCCTGGGTTTGATCCCTGGCCAGGGAACTAAGATCTCTCAAGCTGTGCGGCAGGGCCAAAAGAAAAAGGGAAATAAATAATAAAACAGCGTTTTGGAGAAATCATAGGAGAGACAGCATCTGAGACAGAGAACAAATAAAAGTTTGCCCAGATTGCAGAAGGAAAAGATAAACAGGTAAGAGAATGTCGGTGGAGATGAAGGACCGTGTCTTCATAACCCGCAAAAGTACAGCCGCCACCAAAATCAGACGTGTCGGTCAAAAACGGTCACTGAAAGAAAATCTCGTGCTGTTTAAAACTAGAAATAATATTCTGAAATCACCATTTACGTACACACAAAAATTAGGAACGGGCAACAGAAAGTGGAAACTAGTTTAATGTTCTTTGTCTCATTTTACACAGAGACCATGTCATTCCTGATCTTGATAATTACAGAGAGACTTGAATCCTCTTTATTGAAAGGCTCACATTAGTGAAACTAAAACCATTTGACATCTTTCACATCCCTAGAGGGAAAAAGAAGACTCTGTCTTCTTCTATTTCATATATAAAGGGTATGAAAGAGTAGAAATTGCAGAGATAATTGAAACAGAACCTAAAACGAGAGAAGGGACATAGTGTGCATTTATTGTAAAAACAAATATGTGAGTTGGTTCGACCGCACTAAAACAGATTTTAATTGCTGATTTGAAAAATGAAATCCAACTACATGCTGTATACAAGGGACTCAACAGAGTGATCAAGTGAGGTTAGAAATGCAGAGGAACAAAAATGTGGGGGGCAAATGCAGAAGAGAGGACAGATTGAGAGAGGTGGAGGGACAAGCAAAGGAGGGACCTCCTTGGTGGCAAGTGGTTAAGAATCCACCTTGCCACACAGGCGATGAGTGTCCGATCCCTAATCAGGGAACTAAGATCCCACATGCCTGAAGTAACTAAGCCCGTGCTCTGCAACAAAGACCCAGCACAGAAAACAAAACAAACGAACAAAAGACAGGGGAAAAAAAAAAGGCACTGAATTCTTCAGAGGACGCAGGTTTTAAAGGGCAAAGCCTCAAGTAGGTCACTCCATATTGATAAAATCTCTTAGCACCAGAGGACTCTGCTTTCGGTCACACTCCAGAGAAGATAAAGCTGAAACCAGCCTGAAATATGATCTCCATCCTCGCTGTTCCCTCGCTCTCCCCAACCCCCAGCACAATTTCCTGGTCCTCCATTCTGACAGCGAGATAAATATTTTTCAAGTCTTTTACTCAGAGACCTCCCTTTCTCTCTCTCCAAGGAGCTGATATTCAGAAATCATTCCAGGCATTTGGAATTCAGAACATAAACATCTCTGAGGCAGCCCTTGGCCCCAAACTCCCCAACACACCCTGTTTGCTCCCTGACACCTGTCTTCATGCCTCACTCCTATTTTCCCCAAGCTCTTGGCTCTCGCCCTGTCCCAGGCAGTTCAGTTCAGTCGCTCAGTCTTGTCTGACTCTTTGCGACCCCGTGGACTGCAGCCCTCCAGGCTTCCCTGTCCATCACCAACTCCCGGAGCTTGCTCAAACTCATGTCCATTGAGTCGATGATGCCATCTAACCATCTCATCCTCTGTCCCAGGCATATCATGCTTATTCATGAAGAGGCAGCTTTCTCTGGGGACCAGAAATAAATTCATCCTTTTGTGCATTGTTTGAAACCAACCAACACACCATTTGGGGATTCAAGAATGCAGATGTGTTCAGGGGTCCAGCATTCTTTTTGCAACAGCCCCAAAGTGGAAACAATCCACGTGTCCATCAACAGATGAATAAACAAAGTGTGGTCCATGCGTGCAGTGGAGTATGACTCAGCCATAAAAAGGGCTGACGCCCTGACACACGCCCAATATGGTGAACCTTGAAAACATCGTGTCATGTGAAAGGAGCCAGACCCAAAAGGGCAAAACCTGTATGATTCTGTTGACATTTATAGAAAACACCCCACATACGTAAGTTCATAGAGACAGAAAGTAGCTTAGAGGGTGTCAGGGGTTGGGGAAAGGGAAAATGGGAAGTCACTGCTTCATTGGGACAGAGTTTCTGTTTGGGATGATGATAAGTAGAAATAGAGGATGGTGACGACGTTGTGGACATGGTGGATCTATGAATGCCATTGAATTTCACACATACAAAGGATTTAAAAGGTAAATTTTGGGTCATGTATGGAGAAAAAATGAAATGTTAGTTGTTCAGTCGTATCCGACTCTTTGCAACCCATCGACTATACAGTCCCTGGAATTCTCCAGGCCAGAATACTGGAGTGGGGAGCCATTCCCTTCTCCAGGGGAATCTTCCCAACCCAGGGATTGAACCCAGGTTTCCCACCTTGCAGGCAGATTCTTTATTGTCTCAGCCCCCAGGGAAGCCCTGGGTCATGTATATTTTATTACAATTTCTTTCAATTCTTCCTTTCTTTCATTTTTGGCTGGGCTGGGCTCTTTGCTCCTGTGCACGGGCTTGCTCTAACTGCGGCCAGCGGGGGCTCCCCCCTAGCTGCACTGCTCAGTGCCTCGTTACGGTGGCTTTTCTTGTCCCAGAGCACAGGCTCTAGGGCGCCCGGGCTCAGAGTTGCACTGCGTGAGCACAGTTGCTCAGGGCCATGTGGGATCTTCATTCCTGCACCAGGGATCGAACCCATCCGTGTCCCCTGCCTTCGCAGGCAGATTCTTAACCACAGGGCTGCCAGGAAAGACCCACAATTTTTTTTAATAGGAAGAAAAGTGATCTTTCTGCTCAAGGTATATGGAACTCCCCCCTCCACAATGGGGATGGCCTTGAGGCTGCCTGGAACGTCACGGGGGAAGGTGAGTAGCTGTGACAGATGATCTCTCAGTGCCGCCCCCTCCCCGCCCCAGGCACCCCCTGCTGGACGTCTGCATGGGAAAAACCTCTTCTCCCTCCCTCTTCCTTTCTGTCTTTTCTTCCCTCTGTCCCTTCCCCCTTTTAATTTTTTCCCCGATACAATAGCAACACCTGGTCAGTTGAGAAAATGTAAAATCTACCCAAGAAGCACCAATTCTCACACATAAAGTGATGCTGTATTGAGTCCTCCGTGTGTGGCAGGTACTGGGGGGAGCCCTGGTCACTGGGAACACATGTAATCCCTCAGCAACCCTGTGGTAGGTATTGTCATTGCTCCCACTTCGCAGATGAGAAAACTGAGGCTCAGCGTCAATCAAGAAGTAGAGGAGCTGGAACGTGAACCTCGCTGTCAGGCTGCTGTGTCTTTTCCTAGTCCCTGTCCCTTTCCAGTCCCTGTATTTGTGGGCAGAGTCACTGCAGACCTAGGGAGACCAAGTGAGAGCGTGGCCTCTGAACGGAGGCAACCTTTTCTGATCTCCGCTCACTTCATTTTCTCCCGGGAATGTGTGAAGGCCGTGAAGCAGCACAGAGCCCCTTCCCTCCACCTCGCAAGTGTAAACATTTTGGCACCACGATGCCAAAGGAGAAGAAAAAATCCCCACCTCATATTTTAAAAAACAGAAAACCAGGCCGTGGAGAATCAAAGGGAGCTTTATGTAGGGAGCCTCCAGGGAGAGGGGAGACGGGGTCCCCTCCAGGGCCAAGCCTCCCCACTGCCACCTCAGTTGGAATCACTGGCCGATGGCTCAGGGGAACAGGTAGGACCAAGTCGGGAATAGCCATGGGTTCAGCTCTGGGCACTAAGATGGGTGCTTCCTTGCAGACAGGACTGAGGCTGCCGGCTGGGGCAGGGGGCTTGGGTTCTGCAATGAAGGGGTTGAACTTGCTTCCTGGGGCCCCCAAGAACAGTGAGTCTCCCCCTGATTCTGCAGTGGCAGCTCCCCCCACCCCACTCTTAATCCCTACCCACTTCTGGGCACATTTAGTCAAACCACTAGGAAGTGGGTTGGGGGCTTTTAAGAGGTTGGAAATCGCCATTGACTTTTCTGTCCGCCTAACCACACACTTCACGGAGGTTTCATCACAGTGTAGACACAGAGACAGGTGTGGTGGGCTGCGTGAGTGCTCCGTCGTGTCCAACTCTTTGAGACCCTGTGGACTGTAGCCCACTAGGCTCCTCCATCCGTGGGATTTTCCCAGGCAAGAACACTGGAGTGGGTTGGCATTTCCTCCTCTGGGGGATCTTCTCAACCTAGGGATTGAACCTGCATCTCTTGCACTGGCAGGCGAATTCTTCACCACGGAGCCATAGGTTTGGGGTAATTTTGTGGGCGCTACAATCGATCATGACTCTGGGAATTTAACACAGGAATTTCAGATGCTTTCATTATAAACGTTCCCTGAGAATTAGAAGAAAGTAGGGGACGCAGTAACATGACCCAGTCATGCTCAGCTCCTAGGAGATTGAGCAGAAAGCAGCATTGTGCTTCCAGGCTAACCATACATGCTGTGTATTTGCGTGCCCACCTAGTCTGAGGCACTTAGAACTATCAGAAGTCGATGAGACTTCCCTGCTGGTCCAGTGGCTAAGACTCTGCGCTATCAATGCAAGGGGTCCCAGTCTGATTCCTGGTTGGGGAACTAGATCCCACATGCCGAGGAGCAACTAAGAGTTTGAACGCCACAGCTGAGACCTGGCACAGCCACAGAAATAAATAAAAAATAATAAAGAAGGAGGAAGAAGTTATGAAAATAAATTTTAAAAAGGAGTCAATTCAACCCCACCAGAGACCAAGGAGGCAGGCCCTGTTGGTGCCCACTTTGCAGATGAGGAAACAGGCACAGAAAGCTTAAGTAACTTGCCCAACCAAGGACACACAGATAGTAAGCCATAGATATGAGATTCAAAACCAGGCAGTCTGGGAGCCCGTGCACAAAAACCCGTGTTACACGTGTGCCCAAAATACTGTCCTTTCAGACTGGAAAAGCATGGAGAAGCACACCCTCTGGGCAGACAGACAGGCAAGCACACACACTAATAAAAAAGACTAATAAAAGATTCCTTCCTTGGACAGCTTGCAAGGCGGGAGCCCAGAGATTCTGCTGAGGCTATTTGCTTTTTTCGTTTTATTATGACTCTCAATTTTAGTGTAGGTTAAGACTCACCAGAAGTTGCTAAAATAAAAAAAGCACAGAAAATCCCTTGTGCCCTTCACCCAGCTTCCCCCAGTGCTGACCTCTGACACCCAGAAGTCACACAGGTAAGACACTACAAGCTCAGGCACAGACCTTACTCGGATTTTAGTTTTTAGAGGAGGGAAAGCATGGTAAAATAGCTCAGCCTTTTGGTTTGAAACTGAGGGGCTGAATTCACCAAGGGTGGTGATCTGAAAGGATTTTGAGATTTATTGTGTCGAGACTTCCCAGGTGGTCTGCTGGCTAAGACTCTGTGCTTCCCACGCAGGGGGCCTCGGTTCGATTCCTGGTCAGGGAACGAGACCCCACATGCTGCAACTGAGGGTTCACATGCTGCACCTAAAGATCTCACGACTCAGGCTGGAAGGAGAGGGGCTGCCAAGGCCCTCAGGGCAGCTGGGAACAGACCCTGCTCAGGGTTTGAAGCTGATTTCTGCATCTCAGTCTGTTTAGGGCATCTCCACAGAGGTGGAACAAGAGCCTGGGAAGACAGTAAGGGCCAGGAGGTGGCAGCTGGGGGTGTGGGCGAGTCTCTAAGAACCAGAGCTCCACCTGCTTGCAATCAGGTCCTGACGTAGCTGTGAGCAAAGGCTCAATCCCGGGGAAGGTGCAGTGACCTGGGGCTTTAGTGTCTGAAAGAAGTGAAAGTGAAAGTGAAGTCCCTCAGTCGTGTCCGACTCTTTGCGACCCCGTGGACTGTAGCCCTCCAGGCTCCTCTGTCCATGGGATTCTCCAGGCAAGAATACTGGAGTGGGTTGCCATTTTCTTCTCCAGGGGATCTTGCTGACCCACGGATCGAACCCAGGTCTCCCGCATTGCAGGTCTCCCTCTAAATTAAATCTTGAAAAGAGCTTTTTAAAGTGAGGCGTCATATAATGAAATGCACAGATTGCAGGTGTTTGACACACGTCTACACCTGAGTCACTAACGCCCCAATCAAGATCTGGAATATTCCTTCAGCAGGCAGAGAGAGTCCCGCCTCTTCAGGTTAATACCCCCAGAGGTAACCGCTAGGCTGACCAAGCTCACCTAAGCGCAGTCTCATTGGCTCCAGAATTTCCCATGAATGGAATCGCGTGGTGTCTTTGCATCTGGCTGCTCTCCCTGGGCACGCTGAATCTAGGACTCGTCCCCGCAGGGCGTTTCCTGTCCATCTGTGTTGCCGGCTAAGCCCTTCGCTGTATGACTAGACCACCATTTGTTGATCCATTCACCTGCTGATGGATATTTGGGTTGTTTCCAGATCCAGGCAGCTACAAATAGAGCTGCTGCAGACTGTCACACACAAAGCTTTGTGTGACCATCCATGCTCCATTCTCTTGGGTAAATACCTGGGAATGGAGGTTTGGGGCTCGGCGTAGAGGCATGTTGAACTTTGATGGAAAGCACTTTGGAGGGAGCTATTCCTGCGGCTCAACGGTAGAGGATCCACCTGCCAATGCAGGAGACCCAGGTTCGATCCCTGCGTAGGGAAGCTCCCTGGGGAAGAAAATGGCAACCTACTTCAGTATTCTTGTCTGAGAAATTCCATGGACTGAGGAGCCTGGCAGGCTACAGTCCATGGGGTCACAAAGAGTTGGACAGGACTGAGTGACTGAAGAACGGATAGCGACCGCTGTTCCAAGCCACCCCGTTCATAGTTGCTTGTCACAGTAGCCCCGGGAAATGAATACAGCCATCCTCTCCAAGGAAAACTGAGGCCCAGCACAGGACGTGACTGGCATGGGGCGTTCCTCCCGCAGCCCAGCCGAGTAAGGACAAGTCCGCATTTCAGTCCTTTCAGCAGACCTGGGGGAAATAAAGACCCGCCCTGGGCCTCGCGGAGGGAGTCTTGGCAATTGGCCAGCTGCTTTCCCTCCCCCTACAAGCTTCTATCAAGCGCTACTCTGTGCTCCGTCTGAGCAGCTGAGCACTCAGGAGGGATGGGGAACATTGATTCCGGCATCAACAAACCCTGTGGAGCGACTCTTTGAGCCTCCAGGGGATGTGGAGATGAATAAACTACTGTTTGCCCCGTAAAGTCGGTAGCCTGATGAGCGAAGTGGAGTCAGCTAGAGTTAAGACGCTGCATTCTGAGCACCTTAAGGAGGATGGGGCCTCACGGAGGTGGGGGCAGTAGGGGTGACAGTGGGGCAGGGACATGGTCTTTGGGCTAAAGCTTAGAAGACTGATCAGCCAGGTGGGTTTTGGAGAAATGCATAGATTTTCTCTCAAAAAAGAAAAAGAAAGAAAGAAAATCACTACAACACAAAACAAAATACCATGATGAGAGTAGAGGGTGGCAGTGTAGGGTGGAGGTTAGAGAGCAGGCCTGGGAAACAGCCTGAGTATCCTTCCCGGCTCTGCCTCTTCCGCTGGATCCCAGAAAGTCTGCACGGACTGCTACCCACTTCCACATGTGCTGGATTCTGGAAAACCTTGCATGGCAATTTATTGAAAGACTAAGAACCAACAAAAGTGAAAGAAGAAGAGGTCATCAGAATCACCCACTCCCCACTCTGATGACCAGGCAGACGCAGCCTCCAGCAAGCAGGCGCCCGGAGGTAGTCCAGGCCCCACAGATCTCCAGCCTGTTCCCCCAGCACCATCCTGATGAGTGCATCCCAACCCAGTGTCCCTGCCTCAGTGTGGGCCTCATGGGAAAGGGACGGGTTTGGAAGAGCAGGCTGGCCCAGCTAAAGAGATGTTCAGCCCTTCTTTCTCCCAGGTGGGGACTGAAAGAGGAGATGGTACAGGAAAAACGGGTTCCTAAGCAGAGAAACAGAGAGAGAGAGATGGCCATCACCACACGGGCAACTGTGTCCCCTCCTCAACTAGTTCCTGGACCAGGCTTCTGGGACCTGAACCGGGTAAGCGCAGCCTCTATTGATTGCATCACAGAGAGAGATAATTCCTTCTCTGTGTAATTTAAGCACGAGGTCAGCTTTCTTGAAATCATGATCCATCCTCTTTGTCATTGAGACCCTGGGTCAAATTTTGGAGGCAAACTGCAGTTCCATGTTGCTTGAGAATTTGCATTTCTTGGGGCTGGCATGTGGCCTGGGTTGGTGGTGGTGGGTGAGGGTATCCTGTACTCCTTGGGACAGGAGAATAGCTGGAACTTAGCATATTCTGGGATAAGGAAATGGGAACCCACTCCAGTATTCTTGCTTAGAGAATCCTGTGGACAGAGGAGCCTGGTGAGATGCTGTCCATAGGGTCGCACAGAGTCAGATATGACTGAAGAGACTTAGCGTCCATGCACGCACTGGAGAAGGCAATGGCACCCCGCTCCAGTGTTCTTGCCTGGAGAATCCCAGGGACGGGGGAGCCTGGTAGGCTGCAGTCCATGCGGTTGCTAAGAGTCGGACACGACTGAGCGACTTTACTTTCACTTTTCACTTTCATGCATTGGAGAAGGCAATGGCACCCCGCTCCAGTGTTCTTGCCTGGAGAATCCCAGGGACGGGGGAGCCTGGTGGGCTGCCATCTATGGGGTCTCACAGAGTCGGACACGACTGAAGAGACTTAACAGCAGCATGTAGATAGTATCTCTAGGCAGAGCTGCTTTTGGCCTCAGGCCCGTAGGTCCCCTGATTGTGAAACCATCAATGGCTGAGCCCCATAATATTGGAATTATTATTGATATTATTAGTGATAATATTATACTATTATCAATGACATTATTGGTATTATTGATGTTATCAATAATATTATTGATTAATGTATATCATTGTATTATTGATATCACCAGTAATTTTATTGATGTCAGTATTATTGATATTATTCTCAATAATTGACAATATCAATATTATTAATATTAAATAACTATATTATTTGTATTGTTATCAATATTATTGTCAATAATAATATGAATAACCAGAGCAGCAAACATTTACTGAGCATGGGCTTGGAGATGCTCCAAGGAGAACCTTTGCATCATCCCACTGATACTCCCCTTCCCAAGTCACCCCAATAAATCTAAGTCTCAGCAGTCAGCTTGCTGCATATGATGAATAATGACCCCCCAAAGACGTCTACATCCTAAGCCCCAAAACCTGATTAGTAAGACGGTGGTTGGCTGGAGCCAGCTTGAGAGAAGACGAGGGTGGGTCCAGATCCTGCAGGGCCTTCTCAGGGTTATAGTCAGGACTTTGGTGTCACCTCTGAGCCGAACAATGTAACCCTGGTCCCCAGCGTAGGTCCAGGCCCCTGGCCACGTGCCAAGTGTTTAGGCAGATAAATCAATGTTTGGGCACAGGGGACCCTGGCAAAATGAAAGTGGTTCAAAGGCCAGCATGAGCGAAGGCAGCAGGAGATGGGAGGGGTTTCTTTCTTTCCCTGCCCCGCCTCAGGCCCTGTATGTGCCTCCTAGGGCGGCTATAAGAAGGGACCACGACAGGGAGGCTACAAACAGCAAACATTTATTTTCTTACAATTCCAAAAGCTAGAAGTCTGAAATCAAGGTGTGGGTGGGGCCACACCCTCTGGCCCCCAGAGGCGGATCTGTCCCAGGCCCCGCCCCAAGCTTCCGGGGGCATCCGGCCCTTCTTGGACCCCTCGGCTAGTAAACACCTCCCTCCAGTCTCCGCCGCCATCTGTGTCTGCACACAGCTCCCCCATCTGTGTGTCTGTCTTCTGACCTCCTAAGAAAGGCTATGGTTAGGGTTAGACCCACCGCACTCCAGGGCGACTTCATCTTCATTGATCACGTCTACAGAGACCCTATTTCCAAATAAGGTCCGATTCATAGGTCCCTGGGGGGCTTAGGGCCTATCTTTGGAGGGAACACAATTCAATCCACTACAGGCCTCTTCTTTGCTTATTATTTGTCCCCCTGTGTGTGTGCATATATGTATGTACAGGTGTGAATGTGTATTAACTCATGGGGAATTCATCTCACCAGCTTGCACTTGCAAGAACATCAGTGTTTAATTGGGAAGCATTTCTTAGGCACCCGGCCCCAGGAGCTCACGCTGACGGATGCGGTCCAGGCTGCACACCACAGGCCCCTGCTGGAGCATCTCTGCATGAGGCTGGGAGCGCACGGGGCCACCTAGTCTATCCAAGTTTAAGAGCCACGGCTCTGAATTTCTTTTCACTCTTTCCTTTCCCAGAAGACAACAAGCCCGCACTCGTTGTCCTTAGGTAGGGCTCAGAGAGCCTCTCTTGAGTGCTCCAAAGAGCTCCCTTTGGCCACCAGCTTCACAAAGGGAGGATTCAGAGCCATGAAGGTAAGCAGACAGGGGAGCCTGTCTGTCCTCAGGGAGGAGAATGGAGCGGTTCACAAGGCAGATGGAAATCAGATCAGGTCGACAGAACCCAGGGGAGTGGAGAGCAGGGAGCCGGAGCTGTGGGACAGGCCCTCTGGGACAAGGTCTCCCCTGGGAGGACAGAGACCCAGGCTGCAACAGGGCTCCACAGAGTGGAATAAAAATGAATACAGTTTCAGGACTCACAACTGGGGTTCCCACAGCCAACGGGGAGGTCCAGTAACCCTGCAGTGAGTTCTGAGGGCATCTGCTTCCTCCTTCCCAGGCAGTTAGTGGAGATAATGGGCTTAACCCCTCAATTAATACAGACCCTCTTAGATGATTTGCTTGAAGGATCCAGGCCCCGCTCTTATCAGGGCTGCTATGGACTGAACGTTTGAGTCCCCCCAGCATTCAGAGGCTGGAACCCTAACCCCTAAGGTGATGGTGTCAGGAGGTGGGGTCTTTGGGGTGAGGAGGTCATGAGGGTAGCACCCTCCAGTTGAGCTTGGTGCCCTTAAGAGACACAAGACAGCTTGCCTCCTCTCTCTCTCTCCACAATGTAAGGATAAACCAAGAACAGGCAGGAGGAGGCTTTTACCTAGACCCAGACCATGCTAGCACTCTGATCTCAGAGTTCTGGCTTCCAGAACTGTGAGAAATAAATATTTGCTGTTTAAGCCACTTAGTCGATGGAATTCTGTTAAAACAGCCGCAACCGAGCAAGACGATGACTAGGAAATGAGTGAGTCTGTCCTGCAGTGCAGCCCCAATGTAAGGGGTGCCTGTCTAGGTCCCGAGGTAGATTACAGAAGCAGAGAGGTCTGTACCCTGCAGACGTGTGTGAGGGAATCTTGGGAGGAAGCGCCAGGGACAGAGCACATGTGGGGTTACTCCAGGCAGTGTCCTGGGTTGGGGAGCAGAGTGCAGGGGAACACAGCTCTGGAACCTCCCTGCGAACCCCAGCTCTGCTATTTCCTCACTGAATGACCACAAACACCTTGTGTACTGGTTCCCCCTAACTGACCTCATACAGTTGCTGTGAAGGCTAAACAGAGTAACTTATATCAGGGCCTTAAAACAGTGCCTGGCCCAGGTATGCACACAAATATTATTATGCTATTATAATCTTCTAAGATCTGAGATGTTGAAATTCTCTGTGTGACGTCCCTGGTGGCCCGGTGGTAAGGAATCTGCCTGCCAGTGCAGGAGACACAGGTTTGATCCCTGGAAGGAAAGATCCCCTGGAGAAGGAAATGGCAACCCATTTCAATATTCTTGTCTGGGAAATCCCCTGGACAGAGGAGTCTGGCTGGTTACAGTCCATGGCGTCGCAAAAGAGTCAGACACAACTAGCGACTAAACAGCACTTATTTGACTGTATAGGGTCCCAGACGCAGCCCACGGCATCTTCGATCTTCATTGCAGCACATGGGATCTTTTTTAGTTGTGGAAAGCAAACTCCTAGTTGCAGCATGCGGGCTCCCTGTTGTGGCAGGTGGGATCAAGTTCCCTGACCAGGGATTGAACCCAGGGCCCCTGCCCTGGGAGCATGGCATCTCAGCCACTGGGCCACCAGGGAAGTCCCTGTCTTCCCACCTTGACTTTGAGGCCTCCAGCCCTCACTCAGGCCACCAGGCCCTTCTGGGGGAGGGTGATGGGCGGGTACCACACACAGATTCTCAGATGCTCTGTCACCAAACCCTTCCGCCCCAAGGACCCCAGTGGGAAGGAGTCTGGACCTGACCCCCACTCCCCAGAGTGCTGCTTTCTTTATACTGCATAGGCAGATTTAGTGCCTGGTGGGGAGCCCTTTTCCAGGTTCATGGGTGCCCATCTCACATGGTGGAAGGGGTGAGGGGGCTCTCTGGGGCCTCATTTATAAAGGCACAATCCATCCGTGTGACCTACTCACCTGCCAAAGGCTCACCTCCTAATATTAATACTATCACATTGGAGGTTAGGATTGCAAGTATCACTGTTGGGGAAGGGGAAACACACATTCATTCAATGGCAAATGGCTAAGCAAATAACAATGTATCCACTCAAAAAATACTATACAGTAAGGAAAAAGAGCAAGCCACTAATATCCCTGACAACATGGGTGAACCTCAACAATATTATGCTGAGTGAAAGAAGCCAGACACAGCAGAGCCCATATGATATGATACCATTTGCATGTTTTACAAGTAGTTATTTATTTATTTGGCTGTGCCAGGTCTTAGTCATGGCGCGCGGGATCTTTGATCTTCATTGTGACACACAGGATCTTCACTTGCAGCACGTGGTATCTTAGTTCCTTGACCATGGATCGAACCTGGGCCCCCTGCATTGGGAGCACCAGGGTAGTTCACCATTTACATTTTACCAAGTTGTTCTTTTTCCCTGCCTTGAGGCGAAAAGATGAATCTTAGTTGATCTTTAGGCAAAAGTCATTAGTGATGATACAAGTCCAGGTGGAGGTCTCTCTGGGGTTGTTGGCTGGGAGGAGGCTGAGGGAGCCCTCTGGGTGATGGACATCTTCTACACCTGGACCTGGGTGTGGTCACATGGTGTCCACACATATAAAAATGCGTGCACAGAGCTGGACATTTGAGATGTGTGCTCCCCACATGTGCAAACTGTACTCCAGTAAAAATGAAGATGAAGCCGAAGCTTCAATACTTTGGCCTCCTGATGCGAAGAGTTGACTTATTGGAAAAGATCCTGATGCTGGGAAAGATTGGGGGCAGGAGGAGAAGGAGGCAACAGAGGATGAGGTGGTTGGATGGCATCCCTGACTCAGTGGACATGAGTTTGAGCAAACTCCAGGAGGTGGTGAAGGATGGGGAAGCCTGGTGTGCTGCAGTCCAGGGGTCACAAAGCGTCGGGACACGACTCAGCGACTGAACAACACCAAAATGAAGATGCAAAGAAATGATGTATTCCACACCCAGAACTCACTGAAGAGCACACAGGAATAAATGCTTTAATGAAGGGAGGAACTGACGGATGCCTGCTGCTTCCTGGGGTCCCCCGAGGGCTGAGCTCTGGAGCCTCCATGCCTCCGGGCACCCTTTCCAGCTCCCTTGAGCAGCTAGTGTCCCCAGCGTCCTCAGGTTTGTTCCAGGAGGAAAAGTACCCTGTGAGTCAGCACTGTCATTTCCCCAAAGGACTCTCCCCACCACTAGCATCTCGTTTTACCCACCCTCGACTACGAGCGGGCTGGGACCAGGGCTCCTCTTATATCTGCGCCCACCAGGGCTGGGGCACACCCTCCGTGGTCTTGGGGCCCCACGCCAGCTTCTCCTGCCTGTTTGGGTTCAGAGCATAGGGGGAGTCACCGAGTCAAGCCAGCCTCCTCCTGCCACAGAGAATGTCCAAGTGTCCGCGCCCCCCCATCCCCCACCATCCCTGGCCTCCCTCAGCATCCTAGAACATTTGTTGCCCCCATGCTCCAGTTAGGACTGCTGAGCTGAGCGGTTTCCAGAATGGATGGTGCTGGAGAAGGCTCGCGCCACCGCAGGAGTTTGTAACGCCCCCTCCTAGAGCTCTCATAGCACCTGAGGTCGCACGTGGCCTGCCTGAGTCCACGCATTGGGGTCACGTGCTTTCCTCCAGGCCAGGTGGGACGGAGAGACCACGGCCATGTGGGGCTACCCTTCTGCACTCCCAAACTTCTGAACCTCCCCTCGGCTGGTGAATCTCGGGGTTCGCCCAAAGGCAGCTTGTGAAAGAACCCTTTGGAAGGTAGCTTCAGCATCCACCCATCACCCAACCTGGAGCCAGGCATGAAGAAACGACAGAGGTCAGAGTGGCAGCTGCTGTTGAGCTGACTTTGAACTTGAACTAGTTTGAAATCCAGCTCGTAAATCTCCAGCTCAGCCCGGGGGCACTCACCTTCAGGTCGGGGTGTGGAGTTCGCGGGAGAGACCCGGGGTCCCCAGCACAATGCGACATTGACAGGGCCGCCTGGGGAGTGTGTGTGGACCTGGGGACGTGGTGCTCTGGACGGTGCCAGAGGGAGGGCCGCATACATCTGGAAAGTGTCAGGTTTAATGCGCGAAGCCACGGGGCCCAGGTCAGCTAAAAGTACATGTTTGCTTCCAGCCGCAGCTGTGCAAACTCCCGCCGCTCGGCCCTGCTGGGCTCACATCAAGTTCCCTCAAAGACAGTGGTCCCTTTGTCAGATTGCCCTCCAGTCCCCCTTTTCAAAGTCACTGGCCTGCCACGGGGCCCCCGCCACAAACAGCTGCGGGGCAGCGTCTGTCTGAGGCTGCATTCATTCAGCCTTGAGAAGGAAAATATCGTAATTTAGGGGTGCGTGTCTGCGGCCCCTCCACCAGACAGCACCCCTCCCCTCCACTGAAACCTCTGTGTCCCGGCTCACCATGCGCCCACCCTCTCGGCTGCTGTTCAGACATCACAGACAACTCATAGCGTGTCCCCTGGGGAGTTGGTTCCTTTGGTTCTTCATGGCTGTTCATCGCTCGGTCGCGTCTGGCTCTTGGTGACCCATGGACTGTAGCACCCATCAGGCTCCTCCGTTCATGGAATTCTCCAGACAAGAACACGGAAGTGGGTCTCCCCTGGCCCTTCTCCAGGGGAGCTTCCTGACCCAGAGATCGAACTCGAGTCTCCTGCATTGCAGGCAGATTCTTTACCACCTGAGCCACCAGGGAAGCCTGAAGGAAGAGTGATTATTGCTTGAAAAACCCTTTCCCTGTGGATGGATTTTGGGAGGGTGGCGGGAGCACCAGAGTGTGTGTGTGTGTCCACGCGTGACAGGTGGGGATAGATTAGGTGTCACCTGCAGACAGCCGATGTCTTACCCTGGGTTGAGCCCTAAAGCAGAGCCTCAGACTTGCAAGAAGTTAGTTTGTTTGCAACTGTGGTCCCAGGTATTGGAAGTGAGGGAACAGGGCAGGAAGGACCCGGTCCTTCAGCTGGAGCTCCGTCCTGTAGGGCCATCTTCTGAGATGCAGCTTCACATCTGTCCTCCTGGGGGATGGGAAGGGAGAGCATCCCACCATCGGCAGCTGCCCCTGCTGGTGGCTCCATGGATGGGAATCTCTCCACACTCAGCTACGCATGTGCAGGGGCCAGGAAGGTCCCTGCATGTGGGGAAGCAGCCAGAGGGGTCTGAGGGGTGCCCTGTGGTGGGAGCAGTCCCGCTGCGCCTATGTGGAGCTGGATGAAGACTGTGAGGGGATGTGAAGGGCTGAAGTGATGGGAGGTGACAGGAGGGGTGCAGAGGGACAGCTTGGGTCATGGTGCCTGAGCCCCCCCGGCTTGCAGCCCCCTGGGGCGCTGCTCAGTCCGGTGGGAACATCACTATGAGGTGACCAAGCTCTTGGTGCTCTTTAGCCAAAGGGAATGGGGGTGCTGGGGCTATCTAACCACCTTCTAAACCTTCTCCCCAGGAGGATTGAAAAAGCTTGACTCTCCTGGGGAAGAGGGCTTCCCAGGTGGTGCTACTGGTAAAGAATCTGCCTGCCAGTGCAGAAGATGCAAGAGGGATGGGTTCGACCCCTGGTCCGGACAGTTCCCCTGGAGAAGGAAATGACAATACACCCTAGTATTCTTGCCTGGGAAATCCCATGAACAGAGGAGCATGGAGACCTACAGTGCCTAGGGTTGCAAAGAGTAAGACACAACTCAAGTGACTGAGCACACACTCCATCTCTGCACGCAGCCTCCCCTGTTCTCAACATCTTGCATTAGTGCAATACGTTTAGTGCAACTGATGACCTCTTATTATTAACTAAAGCCCACAGTCTACTTTGAGTCACTCTCTTTTGGCAGAGTTGGGTCTTTGTTGCAGTGGTTCTCTAGCTGTGGTGCACAGGCTCAGTAGTTGCGGCCCTTGGGCCCAACTTATGCTCAAGTTAAGCATAACTTAACCTACACTGACTGATACAGTTACTAACAGGATTGTTTTGAATTTATATATATATATAAAAGAGTGATCTCTGGAAGCCAATATGGGTTCACTTAGAACAAGTCACGCTTGACAGATGCCTTTTACTTATTTGATAGATTATTCTGGTTTGGTAGAGTGATAAATCAGAGGAATTCTGTAGCTGTAAGTGTAACTGTCTTTCAGCAAGGCATTGATAAGATTATTTCTCATAAACAATATGGAGAAATGTAAGCTCACTGATAGCATGATTAAATGATTTTATAACCATCACAGTGATGAACCAAGGGGGATGCTAATTAAACACGGCAGATGCCAGCCTACAGAAAGGTCTGTAGTGGTATGACACAGGACTCGGCCCTTGTCTCATTCACATTAACATTTTTATTAATGATTTTTTGCAAGATCTTCAAAGATGTGCTGATCACATTAAAAAATGATATGAAGCTGGGAAGAACAGTTTGCTGAATGATGAAATATTTTTGGCAGAACATAACAAGATGAATTGTGCAGAGATCAAACCACATCTCAAAAAACCAGAAGGACTGGAAATGAAAGATATAGATTTATAACAGCACGTGTGGAAAAGACAGAACTTGGTGGACCTTGAGCTCAGTATGAGTTATTAATTGCCAATATTCACTTCACACTCACAATGTACCAGACACTCCGTTAAGTACTTTACACAATTACCTCATTGTATTCCTCACAACGACCCTGGTTATTTCAGGCCACGCTTTGCACAAGAGTTGCATTCATTGAATCTCCTTATGGAAAAAGATATATGAGTATATATATTTTTTTCCTGTAAAGAAACTTCCAAGAAGTAGGGTCCAGTCATTCTGGAATGCAATGTTTTCTACCCTTTCTTCTTCAGTGTTTCTAACTTAAGGGTTCAATTTAATTCAACAAGTGTTTATTGAGCATCTACTATGTATCCAGCATTTTTCCAGGGGCTGGGAAGTGATGAGTGAATAAAACAGGCAAGCTTCTTTCCTCCATGGAGTTGCCCACTTGTGTGGGAGACACGAAACTGTGAGCCTCATAATTTTAGGTGGCGATACATTCTTCGAAGATTGCAAAGCAGGGTGTTGGAACAGAGTGACTGGGGGAGGTTTACGCATGATCAGTCGCTCAGTCGTGTCCGACTTTTTGCTACCCTTGAACTGTAACCTACCAGGCTCCTCTGTCCACGGGGTTCTCCAGGCAGGAATACTGACGTGGGTAGTCATTCCCTTTTCCAGGAGATCTTTCCAACCCAGGGATCAAACCCAAGTCTCCTGCATTGCAGGCAGATTCTTTACCATCTGATCTACCAGGAAGAGGCAATCAGGCAGAGTAATCAGGGCAGGTGCCCCAAGGAGGTGAGCAGAGCCCTGAATGATGAGAAGAAGCCAGTTGTGTTTTCCAAGGAAAACATTTCCTCTCCCTCCACTTCCTTTTTAAGTAGAGACCAAGGCACTTTGGAAGAATGGATACATGTATATGCATGGCTGAGTCCCTTCCAGTGCCGTTCACCTGAACCTATTGGAACATTGTTAATCACCTGTACCTCAATACAAAATAAAAAGTTAAAGAAGAAACCAAGGTACTTGAAACTTCCAGTGTAAGGGGTGTGGGTTTGATTCCTGGCCCGGGAGCTAAGATCCCTCATGCCCCGGGGCAAAAAAAAAAAAAAAAAAAAACCCGGAAGCAACATTGTAAGAAATTCTATAAAACCCTTAAAAAATAGGCTAATGATAATTTTAAAAAAAGAATGAAAGAGTGACTATAGAAAAGCTACTTTTTGAGTCAGGGCAAGAGGAGATATTCTAAGAAGCTTCCAGATGTCCAGCTTTTTGTCCAGCTGACTTCAAAGCAGAGCCTTCCCTGAGCCCTCGAATATGGCAGGTGCCAAGGGCCTCATCCTGGGCCAACTCTAACAAACGTACAGCAAGCAAACAAACAGACAAAAACATACAGAAAATAAATCTCAAACGAGGGTATCTTTCTCCAGCTTGGATTATTTTTGCAGCTTTTGAGTTTTCCTTGTACGTTCAGGAACCCTGGGAAATGATTTGCTTAACAAGAGCATTCGGAATTTCTCAAAGTCTGTTTTTTTAATAAGCAGCTTTGCCTTTGCCCTTGTTTTTCTCTCTTTGTTTGGCTTTTGAGCAAAAACTTCCTACTCACTGTGATATTTTCCCCATGAATAGCTAAGTAGGCTAGAAAAACAGTAGTCGGAAATAGGGTGGATAGCCAGGAATCAGAGTAAACAGCAGCCTGGGAACCTCCCAGAAGAGCCAGGATCAGCATTCCAACCTCAGCTCACATCAGCAAGTGGCTCCAAAGCCAAAGTGGCCATTTAAGTTCCACAGAGGGGATCCCCTTGCAAAATGCCGCTTGGCTCTAAGTCCCTCTGGTGGGACAGTGGCAATGGCAGGCAGAGGCCTTGCTTAGCACGTCCTGTCGGGAACCAAGAAAGACACAATTTGGAACCATCTGCTGTGAAGCTGGTGATAAATCATCTTGTATCCACTGTCACTTGAGGGACAGTAGCTGATCCAAATTTACCCAGTCATACAGCATCTTGCCTGCCTAACAGTGACTTGAATTTGAAAGGATTAAAAGAAGCCCATGGAAATGGACTTTTCCCCCCTTTTTGCTATTTATGTATTTAATTTCAAATTTTTATTAGAGTATGGTTGATTTACAATGCTGTGTTAATTTCAGGTGTACCACAAAGTACATCAGTTGTACATATACATATAGCCACTCTTAAGATTCTTTTCCCATATTGGTCATTGAAGAGGACTGAGCAGAGTTCCCCGTGCTATCAAGTAGGTTCTTATTAGCTATCTATATTGCATATAGTTGTGTGTATAGGTCACTCCCAATCACCCACTTTCCACCCCGGCAACCATAAGTTTGTTTTCTACACCTGTGACTCTATTTCTATCTTATAAAGAAGTCCCATTGTAAGAGTCCACATAAGAGCGATTTATCTTTGCCTGTCTGACTATTTCACTCAGTATAACGATCTCTAGGTTCATCCATGTTGCTGCCAAATGGTATTATTTCATCCTTTTCTACGGCTGAGTAGTATTTCAGAGAAGGCAATGGCACCCCACTCCAGTACTCTTGGCTGGAACCTCTCATGGACGGAGAAGCCTGGTAGGCTGCAGTCCATGGGGTCGCTGAGAGTCGGACACCACTGAGCGACTTCACTTTCACTTTTCACTTTCATGCATTGGAGAAGGAAATGGCAACCCACTCCAGTGTTCTTGCCTGGAGAATCCCAGGGACGGGGGAGCCTGGTGGGCTGCCGTCTATGGGGTTGCACAGAGTTGGACAAGACTGAAGCGACTTAGCAGCAGCAGCAGCAGCGGTATTTTGTTATATATACAGATCACATCTTCTTTATTCATTAACCCAGTGATGACCATTTCAGTTGCTTCCATGTCCTGACTATTGTAAACAGTGCTGCAGTGAACTGAAAAGAAAAAAATCATCTCTGAACCACAAGGGCTGTGAAAGGTCAAATGTGAAGGGAAGCATGTCAATCATGCTTTTAGACAATTTGGGGGGAAAAAAACATGGAAAGTTAAAGAAAAAAATTATTATTGGTTATTTGTCTATTCTAAGCATTAGCACAGTTACCATACTTTGGTAAATGAAAATGAACTTACCAACATCTATTTCTGCTTTATTGACTATGCCAAAGCCTTTGACTGTGTGGATCACAATAAACTGTGGAAAATTCTGAAAGAGATGGGAATACCAGACCACCTGACCTGCCTCTTGAGAAATCTGTATGCAGGCCAGGAAGCAACAGTTAGAACTGGACACGGAACAACAGACTGGTTCCAAATAGGAAAAGGAGTATGTCAAGGCTGTATATTGTCACCCTGCTTATTTAACTTCTATGCAGAGTACATCATGAGAAACGCTGGACTGGAAGAAACACAAGCTGGAATCAAGATTGCTGGGAGAAATATCAATCACCTCAGATATGCAGATGACACCACCCTTATGGCAGAAAGTGAAGAGGAACTAAAAAGCCTCTTGATGAAAGTGAAAGAAGAGAGTAAAAAAGTTGGCTTAAAGCTCAACATTCAGAAAACGAAGATCATGGCATCCCGTCCCATCACTTCATGGGAAATAGATGGGGAAACAGTGGAAACAGTGTCAGACTTTATTTTTGGGGGCTCCAAAATCACTGCAGATGGTAACTGCAGCCATGAAATTAAAAGACGCTTACTCCTTGGAAGAAAAGTTATGACCAACCTAGATAGTATATTCAAAAGCAGAGACATTACTTTGCTGACTAAGGTCCGTCTAGTCAAGGCTATGGTTTTTCCTGTGGTCATGTATGGATGTGAGAGTTGGACTGTGAAGAAGGCTGAGCGCCACAGAATCGATGCTTTTGAACTGTGGTGTTGGAGAAGACTCTTGAGAGTCCCTTGGACTGCAAGGAGATCCAACCAGTCCATTCTAAAGGAGATCAGCCCTGGGATTTCTTTGGAAGGAATGATGCTAAAGCTGAAACTCCAGTACTTTGGCCACCTCATGCGAAGAGTTGACTCATTGGAAAAGACTCTGATGCTGAGAGGGATTGGGGGCAGGAGAAGAAGGGGACGACAGAGGATGAGATGGCTGGATGGCATCATGGACTCGATGGACGTGAGTCTGAGTGAACTCCAGGAGTTGGTGATGGACAGGGAGGCCTGGCGTGCTGCGATTCACCGGGTCGCAAAGAGTCGGACACGACTGAGCGACTGAACTGAACTGAATTTTAGTTTTATCATTTTAGATTTATGTTTCAAGATGGAGTTCTAATCAAACCTCCTTTTTTCAACAATTAATCTATCATCCTTTTTTCCCTCTTGTTTTTAAAATATGGAATTTGCAGTCCCCTTGTCAAGTGGCTTGACTTTAGATGCCCCTGTTTGGGAACCTGATGCCCTGGGAAATGAAGCCCTTCTGTCCTTCCTTCCCTGGGCTTGTGGACCACCCTGGTGTCACAGAGAGAAGAATTTCACCCCCGTAGGCTGTGTTCCCATAGTTGACATCCAGACACCACTGTGTGGAGATCTCTGTCTTCTGGATCCTTCTGCGCAAAGGAAAAGCCCTACCACTTCTCATCTTCTCCATCTCCTCCATATGGGTCAGGTTAGGCAGCGGTAGCTGCTGTGACAAACAACCTCCACTTCTCAGCAGCTGCAGAGCTATCAGCAAGTAGGCTCTTCTCTACAAAGTCACTCAGGAACCCAGGCTCCCTCCATCCTGTGGCTCCTCCCTCCTTTAGGTCCTTTGAATCCCCTGCCTTCAGCCAGCTGTGGGAGAAGGAAGGCAGAAGGTCTATGGACTGGCCCTAGATGTAGTGCACATGGGTCCCATCTACAGTCCAGTGGCCACACCTAACTGCCCAGAAGCCTGGGGCATACAGTGCAGCCTCATCCCCTGGAGGGCATCCCATGTGGCACTAGTGGTAAAGAACTCACCTTCCAATGCAGGAGACTTAAGATCCCTGGATTGGGAAGATCCCCTGGAGAAGGAAATGGCAACCCACTCCAGTATTCTTGCCTGGAGAATCCCATGGACAGAGGAGCCTGGCAGGCTACAGTCCATGGGGTTGCAAAGAGTCAGACACGACTGAAGTGACTTAGCACACACAACTCCTGAAAGGAGAGTAGAACTTCAAAGCCAGTGAGCCTTAGCAATTTGGCCGTGCATACCTATATTTCCATCTTCTTTTTGATATCTCCTTCCTGTTCTTGTTCATCTCAGCTAAACAGTGGTGTGTCTAGCTCAGGCATCCTTGTTCACTCAGATGTAGCAGGTAATCCTTGCCTTGTCCTAAACCTCTGTTCAGTTTGCCAACTTGCTGAAGTTCAGAGACAATTTTAAAGCTAAGTGAGCTTGTGTTTCACATGGGCATATTTATGTGCACAATATTTACACAACCTGAGCAAAATGTAAACAACGTGGCCAGTGGCAGAGAGACACAGTCTAGCTTCCCTGGTGGCTCAGCTGGTAGAAGAATCCACCTGCAAAGCGGAAGACCTGGCTTCAATCCCTGGGTTGGGAAGATCCCCTGGAGAAGAAAATAGCACCCACTCTAGTACTCTTGCCTGGAAAATCCCATGGACGGAGGAGCCTGGTAGGCTACAGTCCATGGGGTCGCAAAGAGTCGGACACGACTGAGTGACTTCACTTTCTTTCAGTCTAGTTTGAGAAGCTATCCATCCATCCATCCATTGGTTCAAACAATAATTAATGAGCTCACCGTATACAGAGCCTTGTGGTAAGTGCTGTGCAGAAAGGGGGGAAACAGTATAAGTCATACGTTCTGCTTTTGCAAAGTTTGTAATCCAATTGGGGAAATAAGAACTAAACACAGAGGAAGCCAGCAAAAATTCCAAGTCCATGCATTCACAACCAGTCTCTTTCACTTTTGTCTTCCAGTTCCTTTTTCTCTCTTTTTAAAAATTATTTCTTGACCTTTCTGCAAGGCACGTGGGATCTTAGTTCCCTGACCAGGGACTGAACTTGTTCCCACTGTATTGGAAGCATGGAGTCTTAACCACTAGACCTCCAGGGAAGTTCCCCTATCTCTTTTTTTCTTGTCTGCCTGTCTCTGTTTATTTCCATCACCACCCCACTCCCCTCTGTCTCTCTCTCTTCATTCTTCCCTATATAAAGAGCACTTCAAGATTTGGTTCAGCTATTTCCAACAAAATCTACACTTCACTTAGTCTATAACTTACTAAAGGCGTGGATAAGAACAGCACACTCAGAATAGACACCTGGTTTTGATTGTTGGTTCTGCCACTACCCAGCTGAAGGGATATTACATTGTAATATTTTATAGAAAAAGTCTTCTATTTAGAATTGAATATGACCCTTACTGCTAATAAATCCTGTGTTACATTATTAAAAAATAAAGAGTACCTCAAGTTGTGGTAGCCTCAGGGACTTTGTACCTTCAGTGTCCTCTCAAGGAATGCCCTTTCTCAGACTCTACTCAGGGCCAGCTCCTTTTCACCCTTCAAACCCACCTCCAAAGGAGCTTCCTTGGCTCTCTTCACCAGCCCGTCAACAGCAGACCCATCCTGGTTATTCTCTTCCTGTCATCCCATTGTATTTGTATAATATTCATAAGTCTCTGAAATTATCTTGATCAACTATTTTCTCTCCCATCCATCTCCAGCCCCGACTGGGAATTCCATAACAATGGGGACCAAGCTTGACTTGTGCAAGGCTGTGTCCCCCATGCCATGCGTACAGCTGGCGCTCAATCAATAACTGCTGATTGAAGGGATGGGTTTCCCAGGTGGCACTGGTGGTGAAGAACTCACCTGCCCATGCAGGAGAGGAGAAGTAAGAGACAGGAGTTTGATCCCTGGGTCTGGAATATCCCCTGGAGGAAGGCATGGCAACACACTCCAGTATTCTTGTCTGGAGAATCCCATGGGCAGAGGAGCCTGGCAGGCTACAGTCCATAGGGTAGCAAAGAGTCGGACACGACTGAAGTGACTTAGCACGCATGGCAGCATGATTGAAGGCGCGGAGGATAAGGGTTCCTCTCCCCTTCCCTCGGTGTCGTGGGACTACATGGAGAGCACTGCTCAGCCTCCCTCTGCCCACACCACACCCTCTCTAGAGTCTGGCACCCAGACTCCGCCTCCCCGGAGTTCCGGGGCATCATGCCAGGAGCCCAGAGTCTTTCTTTGGCTTCCTATTCAATGCCCCTGGTCTCCGCTGTCAGCTTCAAACCACACAACCAGAAAATCTGCCCGGACTTGTGTCTTCCTTGAGAAATGAATGCAAACAGTATTTGTCTGCCCTACGCTGCAGTGTGTTCACCCCAGGGCCCTCTCGGAGGGGAATACAGGGCCCCTGGCAGCTTCGCCTCCACCCTCAGTCCCTCTGAGGCACAGAGAAATAGCTTGGGGTTTGGCAGGAGCTAGAAAAGAGTTGGTTCTCTCATATGCATGCCTCTCGGCTACTCTCGTGTCCTTTTGGCTCCACCCAGGCTAGTTACTCTTATGTATGTTGTGTTTTTTTTTTAAAAAGGAAACTTGCATTTTTATTTTTTAAATGAAAAATTTTTTTTTAATTTTAAGTTTTTGGCTGCACCGTGCAGCATAAGGGATCGTAGTTCCCTGACCAGGGATCAAAACTGTGCTCCCTTGCATTGGAAGACAGAGTCTTAACCACTGGACCACTGGGGAAGTCCACTTATGTATATTTAATGCACACAAGTGTCCTTTCTGCTTCTTTATTCAGATGTAGAGAACAACTGTCCAGTTAACGAGTGTTTGTCATACTGGCAAAGTGAAAATCCATTGTGATTTTTGGAGGAATTTTCTCAGTATAACAACTTTTTCATTCCCACTCCCCCCAACCGTGTGTCTGCGTGCATGCGTGCTAAGTTGCTTCAGTCGTGTCTGACTCTTTGTGACCCTATGGACTGTAGCCCGCCAGGCTCCTCTGTTCATGGGATTCTCCAGGCAAGAAAAAATCGAGAAATAATGTTTAGGCATCATGGATCTCTGCAGACATATTCACCAATTCACGTAACATCATGCTTTCTAGTCAGAGAAAATCATTTGAATCCGATTTAGACGGTGTGCCACGTTTGGGAACATTTTGCCTCTCACAGATTCGCCAAGTAAGAG
This sequence comes from Budorcas taxicolor, assembly GCF_023091745.1. Taxonomy (NCBI): domain Eukaryota; kingdom Metazoa; phylum Chordata; class Mammalia; order Artiodactyla; family Bovidae; genus Budorcas; species Budorcas taxicolor. Next base: position 51,579,276 of record NC_068926.1, on the reverse strand, counting down.
GCATGAAGAAGGGGCAGCTTCCACAGCTTTTGGTCCTCTGTGCGTGCATGCTGGGTTCACATGCGTCAAACCCTGAAGATGTTTGTGTGTGATTTTAAGCACAGCTTGAGAGCAGGAAAACCATGAAACCCTAAAAAAAAAAAAAAAAAAAAAAAAAACTGGAAAAAAAATGGTAACAAAACTGGTACAGAAAGATGAATATATAGGGGGAATTCTCTGGTGGTCCAGGGGTTAGGACTCCAAGCTTCCAATGAAGGGGGCATGGTTTTGATCCCTGGTCAGAGAACTCAGATCCCTCAAGCCATGCAACTCGGCCAAAGAGAAAGAGAGGGATGAATGTGTTAGAGGAGATTTACTGATGGTAAGTCCTTGACTAACAACTCTGCTTCCATCCACCACCAGCCACTCTTGCAGGGTCGGCAGACTTTCCCTATAAGGGGCAGGGTGGGAAACATTTTAGGCTCTGCGGGTCGGGTGATCTCAGTTGCTGAAGAAAAGCATAATTTGCCATGGTATCCATGGGGCTGTCACCGAGCACACTGTCTCTCGCAGATGAATCGACTGGAGTTTGTGGAGGTTAAAGCTTGTCAGGAACAGGATATCTCCACGGGTCAAAACATCTTTCCACGGATTCCGGATGAATTACAAAGAGAAAGATAACTTTGGTTGAACACCGCCTCAGCCAAGTGACAAGATGTTTGCCTGATCGACAATGGGACAGGCTGACCCGACGTCCCTTCCGTTGTTAGTGCCACCACAACAACCCTGTGAATTTCCTGCAGGAGTGTTTATGTGGAGTCTAATCGTCAGGGAGCAATCAAACTAACGCCGACTGTGGGACTTCCTACAGAACGACTGGCCTGTATGCTTTGGAACCGTCGAAGTCTAGACAGACATAGAAAGGCACGGGATTACTCTAGAATAAAGGATGAAAGAGAAATGACCATTGAGGGTGTGAAGTGACTCATACTCTTGTCTGAAAAAGATGATCAGAGACTAGAAAGGTCTGAGATATCACCCTCCCAGCCAGCTCAGAAGTTAGCCTGCCCCTGTCGCCTGGGTCCTGGCAAAAAACGGAAGGCACTGGGATCAGGGACGGGGGATGTTATTACTCACAGTAGCCAGAGTGCCAGCATTTCTTGCTCCATTTTTCCCAAGCCCCGGGTCCCACAGGGCCACTCAAAGAAGGCCAAGCGTCACTTGTACACGTAGTGCCTTGCTTGCCTCATAGTAGAGGAACCCTGAGTGGGAGAAGCCCAAATATTTTATAATGGACAACAAGCCTGCCTGATCCCCCCGCCCTCCAAGAGAAGTATTACCTTTCTTTCTTTCTTTTTTTGCTGCTCCATATGGCATATGGGATCTTAGTTCCTTGACCAGGGATCGAACCTTTAGCCTCTGCATTGGAGGCTTGGAGTTCTAACCACTGGATCACCAGCAAAGTCCTGATATTATCTTTCCTATGCTGGATGGTAAACACGCCTATGCTTTGCTTTGGAGGGAGACACTGTCTCTACCTTTTGGAGCTGTACTCCTCACAAACATCCTAGAAATGACAGTCCAGGCAAAGGGCAGCCAGAGCGTCTGCTCCCAAGATGTGCAGAAATACAAGAGACCCATAGAAATGGGCCCCCAGCAGTGACAGCTAGGAACACAGAATGCTTGGGCCCCAGACCAAAAAAGAAAGCAGTTCTCTACCATTGTTGGGATCATTGGGGTAATTTTTTTGGACATACACACACTGATCTATTCATTTGTTTATTTTAAAATTTTATTTAATTTACTTTTGGCCGCACTGGGTCTTTGTTGCTGCATGTGGGCTCTCTCTGGCTGCAGCGAGCAGGGGCTGCTCTCTCGTCGTGATGCACAGGTTTCTCACTGTGGTGGCGTCTCTTGTTGGGGAGCACAGGCTCTCAGTGCTCGGGCTCAGGAGTTGTGGCGCATGGGCTTAGTTGCCCTGCAGCATGTGGATCGAAGGACCAGGGGTAGAACCTGGGTCCCCTGAGTTGGCAGGGGGATTCCTATCCACTACACCACCAGGGAAGTCCAATGGGGGGAATTTTGAGATGAGATCGAGATTCTGTAATATCATTGCGTTAAAGGTTGAGGTATGGTGGAGAAGGATATTGGGGCTTTCGTGATATTATTCTTTCAGCTTTACAAAACAAAAATTGGTCGGGGACTTGGCTTCCCCAAGAACGAGCAGCTGGCCTGGGGCCGCCCGCCTTCCCCTGACTTAAAAGACTGCGTTTTTACTACACCCTGTCACCGATCTTATCCCTGCCCTGCCTTAATGAAGTGCTCTGAAGACATAAATAGTTTTTTGTTTACTCAAGCTTGGGAGAACCTGGCAGAAAAGGCCTTTTCAGCTAAAAAGCTCCTTAAAGCCCGAAGGTGTGAACCAGTAAGTTAACAGCCACGAAAACCCTTTCAGCTGTGTGCGCCTCTGCACGCCAGTGTGCAGTGATGCAGTCAGCTAGAAGTAGAGAGGCAAGAGCTTCTAGAAGGAGAGAAGTGAAGAGCAGCAGAAATTGCAAGCCAGAAAGGCAGCCCACAGACCCTTAGAGAAGTTTTAACCCTCTTGTTTGAGGCACTGAGCATCCTGAGGCTGGACCAGACTCATCTGTTCAGAGGTCAGCAGAAGGATGCAATCCCGGGTCCAGATACGCTCTGGCTGCATTTTGTCCCCACGTCCCTCATGGGGCCGGTTGTCAAGAGCTGGGCCTGGCACGGACGCCGGTCCCTGCCCTCTGTGCACAGTCCCTGACCCCCAGACAGACAGCTGCTGGGCTGACACAGCCCCAGGCTCACAGGATGCGCTAAAAACGAAGCAGTGAGTCACTGGTGAAGCTGTGTCCCGGCAGGGACATCTGTGGCCCAAGCTGGGCACTGAGCAAGGGGGCCATGGAAAAGCCTCTCAGGCCAGATGGCCAGCAGGGGCGGACAAGGCTCTGCTGGCCCAGGCTGGGCCGGGCTGTAGCCCAGATATCATTGTCATTGCGCATTCAGCCCTGGGCCTCTCACTGATAGCCAGCTCCATTGGATCCCATGCCCTTGGGAACAAATCGAATGGGAGAAACAGACTCATAGACAGAGAACAGACTTGCAGTTGCCAAGGTGGACAGGGGTGGGACAGATGGCTTGGGAGTTTGAGCTCAGCAGATGTAAACTAGTATATAGAGGATGGATAAACAACAAGGTCCTGCTGTAGGGCACAGGGGTCTCTATTCAATATCCTGTGATAGGCCAAAATGGAAAAGAATATGAAAAAAAGTGTGTGTGTGTGTATATATATATATATATATATGTATGTATGTATCACTGAATCAGCAAAAATTAACACAGCATTGTGAATCAACTATCCTTTAAAAAAAAATCTATTGGGAGTTGTCTAGAGCTTATGATAACAAAGCAACTGTTTCTCAACTTCTCTGCCCTCTGCCTCTTTGCTTTTTTTGTTTATTTTTAATTTTTTCTTTTATCTTTTGGCTGCCTGGCATGTGGAATCTTAGTTCCCCAACCAGGGATCGAACCTGAGTCCCCTGCATTGGAAGCTTGGAGTCTTTAACAACTGGACCACCAGGGAAGTCCCCCTCTGCCTCTTCAAACTCCACTTAGAGTCCTGGTGGCTACCTTCTAACACCAAATAATGTTTGATTACTGTTGTTTCCTGGATTCCCTAAAGATAGACAATATCTATGCACTCTGCACATAAAAGATAAGGATTTAGCTCACATTTCACCTCCTTCTCTTCAATATAAATGTATATACTTATACATTTTTTTTTCTTTTTTGGTAAAGAATCTGCCTGCCAGTGCAGGAGATGCCAGAGATGTGGGTTTGATCCTTGGATCGGGGAGATGCCCTGGAGGGGGAAATGGCAACCCACTCCAGTATTCTTGCTTGGAAAGTTCCACAGACAGAGGATCCTGGTGGGTTACAGTCCATGGGGTTGCAAAGAGTCAGACACAACTCAGTGACTGAGCATGCATATGCTAATATATATGCGTGCATGTATACCTGTGCTTGTAACATATACACAGGTATTCAATATTGATTGTATGTTGATATACTGATTATACGTATACACGTATATACTTAATATGTTAATTACTTTGCTCACTTTAACTAGAGAGGAAATGAGGTACTGTGATTAAGAGCAAGGGAGGGCCAAGCCTGGAGAATTTTCGCTGGCGTTTTGCCGAGGGCTCAGCCTGGCACTGGCAGGCCTGGAAGCTGACTCTCGTTAGGCTTACACTTAATCCCAGTGGATTTAATCATCATTTAATTCCTGTATTAACATCCCCACTTTATGGGTGGGGACACCTAGGCACACTGAGGACATGCAAATTACCCAAATCACACAGGACTGGGATTCCAACCAGGGCAGCCAAGCATGCCGACAGCAAGAAGACCCCTTTCCTTCCAGTGGGAGCGCTCCTGGAAGTGGGTGGGTGGGGGTAGCATTACAGCTGTGAACACACCCAGTGACGAGGAGAACCTGTGCCCATGGGCCCTATTATAGCCCCACCCAGGGGTGCACCCCATTCCTGCCGGCAAGAACCCTCATCTAGACTTTGATGGAAGCTCATGAGATAAGAGCAGACAAGCTCCGATCTGCCCGTGGGAACCAAATCCTCGTTGGAGGAAGAAGGGCACTTCTGGGTGGGTTTTGACTTCTACCCCTGCAAAGAGACAGCTCCTTATTGCAGACAGACTCCGGAATAATAACCAAGATGAGGATCTGAAGATTGGGCTCTGCTGTTTTGTTAGGCAAAACACTTACTCTCTCTGTGCCTCCGTTTTCTCCTCTCTAAAGGTGATATAATTCCAACCCGGTCTCCTGCATTGCAGGCGGATTCTTTACCGTTTGAGCCACCTGGGAAACCCCGGGAAACTATACAAATCTGATTAAATGAACCGGCCACTGCCTCCCTGGGGACTGCTATGTGAGTGATTAGAGCCCTTCAGGTTAAGTACAATTACTCAGACTAGCTGTGTATGGTGTGCACAGCCCACCAGGAAACAGGAGTGCCAAGCCCTGTCCTCGAGGAACTTCCAGGGCAGTTGGCAAGCCGGGAGGTGACCCATGAACAATCACTGTGTCACGTGAGCAAAATCTTTGCTTTCCAGCCCCTGGGCCTTTGGGGTCTTCAACATGCTCCCCAGATGGGCTGCTTGCCTCGGTGTTTTCTGTGCAGGTCAGGGGGATGCCTCATTGCCAGGCACTGAGACCTAAGTCTTGCCTCCCCCATCTCACAACACAATGGGACCCACTGACAACTTTCCCCATATCCATCCTTAAGGCCTCTGCTCTGCTTTCATCTTCACAGCTGTGTGACCTCAGGCAAATCACTTACCCTCTCTGAGCCTCCACCGATTGAGCTGCTCCCTTTTAAATTGGAAGGAATGCACGGGAATCTGGAGTGTGAGGGTAGTTTTCATGGCTCCAGGGTGAGACAGCGTGTGTGCAGAGGCCTTTGTCAGAAGGCCCAACCCCACTTCATGAATGTTGCTCACTGCTGCTTGGAACAAGTGGCTCATGGCTCTCCATGAAAAAGCCTTTTCTCCTCTATGCCCTTCCCCTTCATCCGCTGGCCTTCCCCTCTCCCAGCATTGAATTTCTCTCCCTTACAGAGCAGCTCCAGGGAAGTCTCGCTGAGGCTGGAGTGCTGGGTGAGCCCCATGGAACTTGGGACCACGCTAGGTCACCTTTCTTAAAAGTAGGTGACGGCCTGAGCTGCTGAACGAGCCTCCTCCTTCCCGGAAGTGTGTGGTTCCTGGGTCTCTGTCCCTCCAGTATTGGCTACCCACTTCTGGACCCCTTGTTGGGTACCCTAATATTTCTTTTCTGTTAAATATCAACTTCACCCAATTTTTCTCTGTCTCCACTCTCCCCTCTTCACTCCAACTTCAGAAGCAATTAGCATCAGCTCATTCTTTTTTATTTCTTTATTTCTTTGGCTGCGCCACGTCTCAGTTGGGGTGCGCAGGATCGTTGATCTTCATTGTGACATGCAGGGTCTTTAGCGGTGGTGTGTGGGATCTAGTTCCCTGACCAGGGATCGAACCCCGGCCCCCTGCATTGGGAGCTCAGAGTCTCAGCCCCTGGGCCACCAGGGACATCCCATATCATTCTTAAAATCTACATGTTCCGCATCCTCAGGCAGATAAAGTCCAAATCCCTTAGCCTCACATAGGCAACCCTGTAAACTCGATCTCGGCTTCCACCCACAGCACCTGGCCCAGAGCGTTTACTCTGATCTGAAACGATCCCTCTTCTTGCTCTTCTCGCCTCCTGTGACCAAGATTCCAGCCCCTTTCCTCCAGAGACCGACCAAGACAGCCAGCCAGCCACCCAATGCTAGCCCCTGGCTCTAGCTAACTTATGGAAATTTCGGCCTTTTCTCCTCTCTTTGACATTTGCAGACCATCTGGCACAGGGAGAGACAGAAGCTTCTTACAGTACAGGCTTTCAGTGGATGGACAGCCCCCGGCCGGTAGCAGTGGACTCGAATAGGTCACAGGTCATGGTCACCGGAGTCGTTTGTGTGGGCTGCTCATTGGGCGTTTGACATTTGTAGCGCGGTCATGTTTTTCCTGCTGCTGGGTGTATACACATCCCCAGTGTTACTCCATTTCAGGGGAAGTTGTGTGTGGGTGCAAGGAGACTTCCAGAATGAAGGCACCTCTAATAAGCCTGAATGGCACAAGACAGCCAGGATCGGGGGAGGAGAGTGGGGCACGCGCCTACAGAACAAAATTTAAGGAAATGTCCCAGGAACTTCCCTGGTGGCCCAATGATTAAGATTCTGAGCTTCCAATGCAGGGGGTATGTGTTCAATCCCTGGTTGGGGAACTAATATCCTGAATAGTACATGGCCAAAAAAATATATATATATATAGGAAATGTCCCAAACTCAGAAATCATGACAAATACTATTTTATTGCAATGTTTTACAGGTCAAACTTAATACAAAAAATTCCATGTGAGCAACAGAGCAACACTTTAAATAAAGTCAAGATAACCCTTCAAGTCTGCCCCCCACACCGCCCCCAGTCCCCCACCTGCCCTCCGTGGCTGCTGCTGCCTGGGATAAGAAGCAGTCAGTTCTTGTCAAAGATTTTTCTCCAGGGGAGCCCAGCAATGGATGCAAGCTCTCTTCTGTGGACTCGAGTGGGTAAGCATTTGGGGAAGGTGCATCTTGGAACTTCCCTGGCAGTCCAGTAGTTAAGATTATGAGTGTCCGGGATGTGGGTTCGATCTCTGGTTGGGGAACTGAGATCCCACATGCCTTGTGGTGCGGCCAAAAAAAAGAAAAGGAAAGTGCATCTTAATGTGTTCATGTTCTGGAAGGCACAGTCCCCCACTTTTGTCCTGTGAATGATAAGTCACCCATGTGTTTCTGGTCAAGGAGCCCAAGGCTGAGGAATTCCTATCTTGTCCAAGAATTGAAGCAAACAGTCAGTTCTGTGTTTGTTTGTTTGTTTTTTCTCTAGAATGTTCCAGATATTCAAAGTTCTGTTTGGGCAGCAGACTGCCCATGATCTTCCTGGTAGATATGGAAATGGGCTGTAAATTCATGATAACATGTCCCTCTATGCACCCATCCCCCCCCCCCCCCCCCCCCCCACACACACACACTCGAAGGAAGCTACCCCGCCCTTCTGTGACTTCCTGGACTGAATCTCATTCTCACTACTGACAGCACCTTTGTCCTTGGTGTCCCCCACCTGGAAGGCTAATTCTCTTCCTCCAGCTCACGTGTGGTTGTTCAGGACTCGTCTTAAAATGTCACCTTTTCAGAGTCAACTTCCATCAGCACCCCAGCAAGAAACTGTCCCGCTGATGGTTCTTGCTGGCAGTTCCTTGTTAATTTCCTCCCTGAACCTCACAGTGTTGCTTCCCCCACTCATCAGACTGGGCACCCCAGAGATGGACTATCTTGCTTGTGGGGTAGTTCTGAGGTTGAGCCAGGGCTGGAGACACAGTGGGGGCTTAATCAATCCTCATGGGATGAACTGCCTTCAGTTTGGGGCTGTCTGAAGAGCAGACACCAACCAAAGAGAAACTAAGTAGTGTATCTGTCCACACTCTCACACCTTCCCTGCCACCTCTGTTCCCTTAGCTAGAATATGAGCCTCTCCCACAATCCTTTGGTTCTTTCAAAGCAACCTGCAGGTACCCCTGGGCTCCCTGCTTTCAGAATGGAAGGTTGGATCACATGGAGGTGTTGTGGAGTGGCTCAGTGGGTGGAAGCTAAAAAGGTAAGGCTGCCCTTTATCAGTCATCTAAAGTCCCCACTTTCAGAATGGAAGGCTGGCTCATCTGGGGATGGTGTGGAAGTATCTGTGTGGGTAGATGGGTGGGTGGGAGCTGGAAATGTAAGGACCCCTTTGTCAGTCACCTGAAGAAAGAGAAGCAAGAAAGGAAGGAAAACAGGGGAAAGACGGGTGAGACCTTTGTCAGCGAGCAAGAACCTGCTTGGAAGAAACTAAAGTGAAAGTGAAGTCGCTCAGTCATGTCCGACTCTTTGCGATCCCGTGGACTGTAGCCCACCAGGCTCTTCTGTCCATGGGATTCCAGGCAAGAATACTGGAGTGGGTTGCCATTTCCTTCTCCAGGGGATCTTCCCAACCCAGGGATCAAACCCAGGTCTCCTGCATTGCAGGCAGACGCTTTACCCTCTGAGCCACCAGGGAAGCCTGGGAAGAAACTAGGCACCCAGCAAAATGCTGGAGGAGTCAGGACATAATTCTAATCTCCCGGTCACCTCCCCCAGCCCCATTTTCACTCAGTGATGTCCACTTCCAAAGGCTCAGTGTGTTGGCCTTGTATGATCGATAATGGAGACACAAGTGCCCCTGGCCACTGGTTCCTATCTTAGAAGGTAAACAAACAGAGGGGTGGACAGTTTCGTTGGAAAGAGAGGAGCCAAGGAACAGGTCTTGAAGCCTGGTGAGCGTTTAAGCATCTTGTTTTTGCCCCTTCCATTGTAAGTTACAGACTTTCTAAAACAGAGATCTCTGAAGATTCTTTTATTGGGACTTTAGTGAGCGGGAGGAAACCTCGAACAGTCACATCAGACACGACTACTACTACAGATGTTACTTAGGATGGCTTGAGGACCCCATGAATCACCCCCTAGTGCTGCCACTGGGGTGTTTATTCCGGAGGCTTGTAGGGCTTCTCAGGTAGCTCAGATGGTAAGGAATCTACCTGCAATGCAGGAGACCTGGGTTCAATCCCTGGGTTGGGAAGATCCGCTGGAGCTGGGATGGCAACCCACTCCACTGTTCTTGCCTGGAGAATCCCCATGGACAGAGGAGCCTGGCTGGCTACAGGCCATGGGGTCGTACAAAGTCAGACACGACTGAGCGACTAAAACACACATAACGTCGAGCTGTGCAGTCCCCCGGGCGCGGGCTGGTGGAGGCGCCGGCCGGGGCGGTTGCCCACCGCGGAGGAGGCCGCAGGCGGGGTGGGCCGGGAGGAGGAGAGGAGGGAGGAGGAGGCGCCTAGAAAAGGAGGCGCGGCCGGGAAGGTGCGGAGAGGGCCTCGCGGCGGCGTGCGCCTCGGGCTGGGCCGGGCCGCGGGCGGTGGAGCGCAGAGACGAGGCCGGGCCCGGCGTGGCTGGAGCGCGGCCAGCGGCGGCGGACGGGCGGCAGGCCCGGCGTGGCAGCGCGGCGAGGCGGCCGTCCCGAGCGCGCAGAGCCGGGCGCCCGACCGCCGGCCCCTCCTGGACGCGGCGCGCACGGCCCGGCCGGTCGGGGAACCCGGGGGCTCTGGGAGCCCCGGGGCCTGACGCACCGCCCCTCGGCTCTGCCTGCAGGTCCCGGGCGCGCGCAGCCCTCGCCCCGCCGCCGCCGCCAGCCCGCCCGCCCCGGGCCCCGGAGCGCGGTGGAGGAGCCCCCCGAGGAGCCGGGGGCCTGCGCCCCGCGCCCCCCAGACATGGTGGGCCACCTGCATCTGCAGGGCATGGAGGAGAGCCTCAAGGAGAAGAGCCGGGAGGGTGTGCTGGACAGCCCCGACTCCGGGCTACCCCCCAGCCCCAGCCCCAGCCCGCCCTTCTACTCGTTGGCGCCTGGCATCCTTGACGCCCGCGCGGGGGGCGCCGGCGCCTCCTCTGAGGCCCCCGGACCCGGCGAGGCCAGAGCGGTAAGCACGCACCTTCGGGCAGAAAGGGGGGCAGTGCCTGCCCCCACAACCCGCCAAGGAGACGGGGTACTTCAGGAGCCGGGCCTAGGTTCATCCCGGCATCCCCCCAGCCAAGAAGGTGTCCCAAGTGACAGCCATGCTCCCCAGGTGGGGATCGAGGCGCCTAGGTGGGGGTGGGCCAGCCTGGTCCCTGCAGATGTCTCCCTGGCTGCCGGCCTCTCCAGGGAGTCTTATTGTCAGCAGTAAAAGAACAGGGGGTGAGGACCGTCTGAAATTCTCCAAGAGGTTGGCTTCCCAGAGGTGAGCTGGAGCCCCAGGCTGCAGCAATGGACCCAGGTTCCCTGTTTACTGTTCCCCTTGTGCTGCCAACATGAAAGCCTTTTTTTTTTTTTTTAACCAAACCCAGACAGGAACCCTTCCTCCTCAGGATTTTGAGGGATGTTGACGTGGAGTTGAGGCGGTGCCTGGGGAAGGCTGGAACCCCAGGTCCAGAGGCGCAAGAGTTTTACCTCTTGCCAGAGGCGGTGGGACCTTCAGGTGGACTGCCAGGGTCTCCCCGCTTGGTGGCTGGGCTGAGACTGGGTTCCCCCCCACCCCACCCCGTCCCCGGCAGGCGGGAGCCAAGCGGGCGGGATTGGGTGCCTTCTGATTTGAGGAATGACAAACTGAGATCTGGAGGCTGCTCGCAGTCTGGGTGGCATCTCCCCGTTCTTGCAGTTCTCTGCATGCTTTAACGGGTGTACTAGCACGACTCCAGCCTGGCAGCACTTTCCTGGGGCCCCCGGCAGTGCTTGGTCCCTCACAAGGCAGTAAATGCATCCCGCTCATTGGAAAATCTCCCCAGAACCGAAAGGAATGGCTATCCCGCCTCCCGCCTACAGACAGGAATGTCGCTGGTGTCTCCCTTGTCCTTTGCTCCAGTGGGTTCCAAACTTGGGAGGACATGGGAACCTCTGGGAGATTAAAAAAAGAAAAAAAAATTCCCATACCCACCTCGTACTTCGAGATATTCTCATTTGATTTATTAGAGGCTGAGAACTGGACATCAGGATTTTTAAAACCTCCCCAGGCGATCCTAGTGCAGCAAAGTTTGGGAAACCCCTGTCTTAGACCAAAATTTTGTGCTGAATTTGAACTTTGCTCTCTCTTTGTGGGTGAGGGGGTGGGAGAGGCGTTCCGGACTTCCAGGGATCGATAGGTGTGACCCCGGCTGTTGGCAGTGAAACTGATCCTGTTATCCGAATGCGCCAACTCTCCTGCACGAGTGTCTCAGACTTGGCACTGCTGAATGGGGGTTATTTGGGCTGCTCGCATTGGGACTCAGTTCCTCTGGTGTCCTACACAGTGCGGCTTGGAGGATAGGGGCGGAGAACCAGGCTTCCCCTTTACTCTTTGGGTCACCCAGAATTGGCCTTATGGGTTTTCTGGATGCTTTTCCCGCCAGCCAGGGGCAGCCACAGGAACAGCGCACCCGGCTTACTTGTCTTGGCTGTCCTGCTTGACTTTATTTCTCCCTCTCCCTCCCTCTCAGATATGGAACTGAGCTATGTCTCTAATCTTTTTAATTTGGCTTGAGGGCAAGACCTGGGGCTTTGTCTGCACAGGTAATGACATCTGTGTTTAGACAGCCTTCCCATGTGCTAAGAACTGTCCTAAAGCTCTTTACTTCTGCCAACTCATTTCATTTTCATGATATCCCTATGAAGTATGTTGGTGCTCTTGTTAGATCCATTTTCCAGAGGGGGAGACTGAGGCACAGAGAGGTCAGTGACTTTGCTGGATTAGAACCCAGGAAATTGGGCTCCGGAGCATCTACACTTAAACCTTGCATTATCCTACTTTTCACTGTGTGGCTAATTAACTATCTGCGTGGGTTTTAAAATTTTATTAAAAACTTTTTTAACATACTTAATTTTTTTGTTTAATATTTTTAATTTTTAAATTTTTTATTGGAGTATAGGTGACTGGGGGGCTTCCCAGGTGGTGCCAGTGGTAAAGAACCCGCCAGCCAGCACAGGAGACATAAGAGATGTGGGTTTGATCCCTGGGTTGGGAAGATCCCTTGAAGGAGGAAATGGCAACCCGCTCTGGTATTCTTGCCTGGAGAATCCCAGGGACAGAGGAGCCTGGTGGGCTACAGTCCATAGGGTCACAAAGAGTCAGACATGACCGAAGTGACTTCACACACACACACTCACTGAGAATGTTTCCCAGAAGCAGATGTAGGCAAAAATACCAGCTGCCAATCTTGCACAAAAGGACAGAAATTTCTCCTGCATTTTGGAGCCAGTAGTTTCAAATGCCCAGGAAGAGGCTGACTCCACGCAGGGCCGGATTTGCTTTGGCACCCCGTGTGGGCCTGGGGTTCAGCCTGGGATAGACACCTCTGTTCTGACACCCTGTTCCCGGCACTGCCTTCCCGGTCAACATTGGTGCCACACGCCCCAGCGGGTGGAGGGGGGCGGGGTGAGCTGCAGTTCTGTCCCCACCCCCAGGTCACTGAGGTCCTCACAGGCTTGTCACCGTATTTATCATGCTGGACGTGCATGTTAAATTTGCTCACCCTCTACAAAGAGGTCCCCTCTCCCCCTACTTTTTTGTGAATAAGTTAAACTTACCTTCTGGACAGTACCCCATGGATGTAGGGTAACTGGCTGGCTGCAACACTGCCCCCCAAGACCTAAAAGGCACTGGGGACCAGGCTGGGTGTGAGTGAACCTCCAACCACCACCCTATCTTGACCATAGGTTTTTTCTTTTTTCTTGCCCACTCTTTGAAGCAAAGATGGTAATATTTCCAGCAATTTTCAAGCCAAAGGAAGATCTGGGAATCATTCCACCAATACTTACTGAGCACCTACTGTATGTCATGCAGTTTTGGGGCTCGTGGGTGATACAGTGGTGAACAAGATGTTCAAAGGTGGTCCCTGCCACCATGGAACTGACATTCTAGTGGGAGAGACAGTCACCAACTTGAATACGTGATACAACGCTGGATGGACTGTTCAGTTCAGTTCAGTCGCTCAGTCGTGTCTGACTCTTTGCGACTGTTAAGTGCCCTTAAAGAGGTGGGTGCGAGTGGACAGGGTGGTCAGGGAAGTGACAGTGGAAACCAGAAAAATGAGAGTGGCCCTCATGGTCATAGGCCTGAGACGTGTGTCAGTCCAAGGCAATGGCCAGCGCAAAGGCCCTGAGGCAGGAGCAAGCCGCCGTGGTTGAGCTGCCGCAGTGAGGCCAGCCAAGGCCAATACAGGGACTTGTAGACCCAGCTGAGGCCAGAAAGTAAAATTCCATTTGGTCTTTTAAGAATGGACTTGTGGCTGTTTCATTTTCATTTTTTGAGAGCCTCATGAGTTCCCAGACTCCCCCAAATTTAGAAACCCAAATCAGAGACTTGACTGAGAGGGGCCCGTGTGTAACAGGCTCTGTGGAGGGTGGAAGGAGGTCTTATCTCCACGCGGTGGGGCCCCGCTCACTTGCAGGACACCGGGACAGCCAAGGCCGCCTGCTGGGCCAGCCAGGCTCTGCCTGTCAGCTGCGTTCATCCTTCGAATATTTAAGCCAGGCCCGCTGAGGGATACAGCCAGAAACAGGACAGAAGCCGTCTGTACCACCTTCAAGCTCCCAGGCCCTGGACCGCCAGCTCCCATGTACTTCCTCCCTGACTCCCTGTGCTGCCTGGAAGGAGCTGGGGGACTTTGGGGGCATCATGGGGGAGAGGCTTATGTTGCCAGGAGGGCTGAGTGAGTGTGTGTGGCAGATACCCACCCCTCCAAGTTAGCCTGGGCAGTTCGGGCAACTAGCCCTGTCCTCTCTTTACCGCTCTTAGGGAGAGTGCAGATGGCATTGGGATCTCAAGTCATGATCTCTGGGTGCCCACGGGAGGGGACAGCCGCCATGGGGTGGGGGAGATGAGAGGTTACCCACCTGTGGCAGATGAAGGGCTCGCCCTCCCTGTGACCAGAGGTGGCAGTCTGAGCTGCTACCCTCAGATACGGATGTGGATTCTCTAGCAGCCAGTGTTGTGGGCCCCGTCACCCCCATCTCATCTCCTGGGGTCTGTTTATACATCGAGTGTATTCCTGAGTAGCCCGCTGGAGAATTTCCCGAAGAACGAGGTGCTGGTTCCCTGGACCTGGATTCTGAGGGCAGCCCTTGGGGCCAGATCCAGGTAGAATTGGTGATGGGGAGTGGGCTGTTTTTGCCCCATCTTTGAAAATTTCCTGGGGCTGCCACCCAGCTCTTGGAAATCTTGGTCACAGCCGCCTCTTGGGATCTTGGCTGGGCCCCCAGAGCCCTCCACCCAAGGACACTTGGATTTTCTCATTTCTGTTTCTGGTCTGTGTTGATGAAACCAAGGATGAGGGCAGAGAGGGAAGGGAGTTCCCTCTCTGGGAACTAGGGTCCAGATTGGAAAGAAGGTATGGACAAATGAATGGATGGATGGATGGACAGATGGGAGGATGGGCAGATGAATGCATATGTGGAGAGAAGGATGGATGGACAAATGGGTGGATGAATGGACAATGGATAATAGATGGATGGATGGACACACGGATGGATGGGTGGATGGACAGATGGATGAATGGGACGGACAGACGAGCAGATGGACAAATGAAGAGAAAAATGGAAGGTTAGGTGTATGGCGGACTGTGAAGACAGGGTCAGCCTCCTGGCCCCCTAGCAGGCCCACAGGTGTGTCCTTGACCAGCACAGTTGCCTAAGCAGGGTCAAGGGAAGAGAACCGGGTGTGTCAGCCCACGGAGGGAGGAGCCTGTGTGAAGGAAGAAAGGCTGTGAGGAGCCAGAAACCCTGGCGCCTCCTTTCAGCCCCCATCTGCTTAATCCTGGACACAGTGGCCTCCAGCGGAAACCCAGCAACCTCTCTGACAGACCCGCTTCTCTGTGAAAGGCTCACCTGTCTGAGAAGCTCCACCTGGAGCCTTAGTGTGAAAAGAAGATAAATAGGCCCTCGCCCTGCCAAGTGCTCTGGGGGTGAGGGAGCGATCAGGAGCCACCATCCTGGGAAAGTGGCACCCGGTGGAGGGGCACCCAGAGATGGGTCTGTCCTTTTCGCCCTGGGACTGCTGGCCTCCCTGTCAGGGGAGGGATATAGTACAAAGAGGCCACAAGTCTGAGACCCAGGTGTCAGCAGGTCCACCGTCCCTCCAGAGGTTCTAGGGAAGAACCCATTCATGTGCCTGTCCCAGCTTCTGGTGGTGACTGCCAGCCTCAGTGTGCCTCGGCTTGTAGACACACGCCACCATCCCCAGGGACTTTCTTCCCTCTGTATATCCCGTGTCCAAAGCTCCCTCTTTTTATAAGGACCCCAGCTGTATTGAATCAGGCCCCACCCCCACCCAGTGGGACCTCATCTTAACTTGATTTTCCTTACTTAAAGACCCTATTTCCAAGGAGGGTCACACCCCCAGGTCCCAGAAAGTAAGATATGACCATACTTTTGTGGGGGCTTCCCTGGTGGCTCAGACGGTAAAGAATCTGCCTGCAATGTAGGAGACCAGGGTTCAATTCCTGGGTTGGGAAGATCTTCTCGAGAAGGGCATGGCAACCCACTCCAATATTCTTGCCTGGAGAATTCTATGGACATAGGAGCCTGGTGGGCTACACACAGTCCATGGGGTCGCTGAGAGTCGGACAGGACTGAGTGACTCACACACACACTTATACGTTTGTGGGGGTCACAAGCCAAGCCAGCACCCTCCTGTCGCTTGGGCCCCTCTGGTCACTTGTCTTGGGGAGCAGGCCTGTCCTTCAGCCCCGCCTCTGACCTGTGCTCTATAGCTTGGCTCAGGTTCACTCTCTGAGTGTCAGCCCCTGGACCGTTTGGGGTCCCCTTGGCTCCCCAGCCTGGCCCCGCTCACCTCCTCTGTTGTTCTGTGTTGTGCAACTAGCCTTTGGGAGCCTCCTGCCCCTGCTGCCGCCCCTTCCCACACCAACCTAGAATTGACCACCAATCCCCAAGGCCTTTCATAAAAAGGATGAGGATTCTTGGGGCATAAATAACCCCTTCTTGAATCGCTTTCCTCATGGGTGAAGGCTACCGTCCACCATAGCCCACCATGGGAGCTTTTGGTCTCAACTCCCCAAACATGCTGAAGATCATCAGTTTAATTCTGATCGTAGTAGAAACCGTGGCCACCAGGTAGGTCAGCAGCCTTGGGAAGGTCCATTTCAGCCCTCACAAAGGTTCCCCATGGCTTTGATGAGGGTGCCCCGCCCCCACGCCAGTGTGGGGTCTCCCTGGACCCTTCCTCCTGCCACTTGCTCTCCACTGATGGGGGCTTGATACCCCCTGGCTGAGCAGAAAGTTTCATGGGACACACGTGGCTCTAGCCACGTTCCATGCAGTGGCAGGTGAGGGGCCGCTGTGGGACACCCAGCCTGGGGACAAACGCCCCTGTGCTGCCCCTAGCTGTCCCCGCCAGCCGGGCTGGGACCCCCGGTCAGGCTGGGCTGTCACCACACGGCACAGAGCCCTCACAGCCCAGCAGCACGTATCTTTCGTTGCTGTCCTGGGGCCGTGCTGTGTACAGCAGCCAGAGACGGCAGCGCTCCAGACGCCCATGTGTATTTTTACCTCCAGTATTTATCCTCGCACATGAATCACTGGGCGAGGCAGGTGGGGCCTGGAGGGCAGAGGGCAGCCGCGACTCACTGCTCTCTGGGTCCTGCTTTCTCTGAAGTCCTCCCTGGTCCCCACGCAGATGCCCTGCCTGCCCAGGAGACCAGGGAGCCAGGCCAGCCCCCTCCCCAGGCTAGAATGGGGCTCTTCTGGTGCCCAGAAGGAGTTGGGGGCTGGTCCAACTGTGTTACTATCCTAGGGTGGAGGGCGTGGTGTCTGGGAGATGGGGATCCAGCCTTCAGCCTCTCCGCTCCTCTGCCCCGGAGTCTCAGCTGCTTTTCCTCTGGCCCTGCCCCCCAGGGCTTCAAGGGGACACTAACCAGCCTGCACCTGGGTACCCCGGACTGTGGGCTTCACAAATGGCATAATCCCATTGTACAGATGGACAAACTGAGGCACAGTGTGCAGGTTCCCTGGGCGCAGGCGTCTCTCAGTGGGTCCTCTTCATAGTGGAGCAAGCACCTGGGCCTTTAGGGGAACAAGCTGGCCTGTGGCTGCCCCCGGGGTTGGGGAGTTGTGAGGGGAGCAAGGTGCCTGGGAGTGTTCTTCGTTCCACGTGGCCTGGCCAGGCGAGCAGGTGCAGCAGCAAAGGTCCCCTGGGCCTGTGTGCCCCAACCCTCTCCACAGCCTGCCCTCACCCTGGTGGCTCCCATGGGGGTGTCCGGGGGCTGGGGTGGGGGATTGGGTGAGCTGCTTTTGCAAGGTCGGTGGCTTGCCTTCCTGGCCCGCCACTGTAGCTGCAAGACTGAGCCCCAAGCTTCTGGGGCCAGGCAGGCAGCTGTGGGGCACCTAGGAGCTGCACGGGCCCCTAGAACCCTGTGGGGGTGGCCTGCAGCTGTCCTGTGGCCCAGGTCCCTGGATGCCAGCCTCCGTCTGGGTTTTCAGTAGCTTCCCCCAGCTCTTGTATGGCACTCCTGGGTGGGACGGATTTTAGCTGTTTTTCACCGGGGCCCTCGGGACAATGATGCCCAGAGTGCCAGCTTCCTGGCCCAGCCTGTAAAGTCAGCCTAGTTCCCTCTGTTGGCAGCCAGTCAGGGAGTGAAATCTGGCCAGAATGGGGCCCCAAACATGAACTCAGCTCTCATTAGGAGGCTTGAGTGAACCTGAGAGGGATGGTGGTACCTGGTTCTTCATTACCTCCCAAAGAAGTACTCTCTGCTTCTGAGCTTAGGAACTGTTCTTTCATAGGGGTGGGGAGTGGGGGTGGGGCGGGGGGGGGGGTGGGGGCGTGGGGGGTGGTAGGTGATGAAAACCAGTAGCAGGCTACCCCTTCCTCCCTCTACCCTTCCACCTAGAGATGCCACCAAAAACCTTAGCACCCGTATCCACAGCCCCTTGCATGCCTGCATCTTCCTCTCTCCTCTTCTGTCCCACGAGACGAATCCTGGGAGGCACTGTGATTCATCCAACCCACACAGGATCTGGTGCAAAGTAGGTGTTCGGCACACAGTAGGTGCTCAGCAAACCACTGCACACATTTGGGGGAGTGCCATACTTCAGATAAGGAATGGCTCACCACTCCAGTATTCTTGCCTGGAGAATCCCATGAACAGAGGAGCCTGGTGGGCTACAGTCCGTAGAGTCGCCAAGAGTCAGAAACGACTGAACGACTAACATGCTCACTTTCATACTTTCAGAGAGTCTTGCAGGGAGAGAGTATGGTTTTTACGAACATCAAGTCATGGAGTTTTATAGCTGAGGTCAGTGCTGAGTTCACAGAGCCATGGAGAACACCCAAAGTTCTAAAATCTTGTCACTTTAAAAAATTATTTTCTTTCTTTAAAATTTTGACTGTACTGCATAGCTTGTGGGATCTTAGTTCCCCAACCAGGGACTGAACTGGGGCCCTCGGCAGTGAGTGTGGAATCTTAACCACTGGACCACCTGGGAATTCCCATCACTATTTTATATTTAAACTTAAATCTCTTGAATGATGCATGCTTGCTTCTGGCAGGTCAGAGCAGGGTTGTCTCAAGCTTAAAAAGGGGGTGTGGATTGACCTCTCTCTGGAGAGGACCACTCACCCCTGCCTCCTGACCCTTTATGAAAAGCATTCTGAATACAAGCCCACACTTACACAGAGCTTGCTCAGTGCCAGGCACAGTCCCACTCATTTACGCACTTTGAATCCTGCAGTCCTCACTACGGCCCGTGAGGCAGGTGCTCCTGTCACCCCACTGTGGGGACCAGGAGGCTGCAACCCCGAGTGGGGAGTTGCTTGCCAGGTCACGTGATGTGTTAGCCCCCTATCGCTGCTCTAACAAATGGCTACACACATAGTGGCTTGAAACAACTCGGACTCGATAGCTCACAGTTCCAGGGACTTCCCTGGTGGTCCAGTGGTTAAGAATCTGCCTACCAATGCAGGGGACGTGGGTTCTATCCTTGGTCAGGGAGCTAAGATCCCACATGCCGTCAGGCAACCAAGCCCATGCGCCACAACTGGAGAAGACTGAGGCCACCGAAGAGCGCGTGTGCTGTGAGAAAGGCCCGGCACAGTCAAAAATAAGCAAAATCAGAATAAATGCAAAGGATACCTCACAGTTCCAAAGGCCAGCCGTCTACAATGGGTCTCACAGGCTATTAATAAAAGCAAGGATTTGGGCAAGGCATCCTCTCTGGGGGCTTCCCAGCTGGCGCCAGTGGTAAAGAACCTGCCTGCCAAAGCAGGAGACCTCAGAGGTGCAGGTTCGATCCCTGGGTTGGGAAGATCCCCTGGAGGAGGGCGTGGCAACCCTCTCCGGTATTCTTGCCTGGACAGAGGAGACTGGCAGGCTACAGTCTATAGGGTCGCATAGAGTCGGGCACAACTGAAGCGAATGAGCACACACCCACATGTTCTTTCCAAATACTCTAGGCAGAATCCTTGCCTTTCCCACCTTCTACTCTAGGGGAGAATCCTTGCCTTTCCCACCTTCTACTCTAGGGGAGAATCCTTGCCTTTCCCACCTTCTACTCTAGGGGAGAATCCTTGCCTTTCCCACCTTCTACTCTAGGGGAGAATCCTTGCCTTTCCCACCTTCTACTCTAGGGCAGAATCCTTGCCTTTCCCACCTTCTACTCTAGGGGAGAATCCTTGCCTTTCCCACCTTCTACTCTAGGCGAGAATCCTTGCCTTTCCCACCTTCTAGGGGATTCTCCTTCAAGGAGAATCCTTGCCTTTCCCACCCATGTTCCTTGGCTGGTGGTCCCATCCTCCATCCTTAAGACAGCAGGGTAATGTCCTCAATCTTTCTGACTCTGCCCTGCTCCCTCCCTCTTTCACTTATAAGGACCATTGTGATGATGGGGGGTGGGGTGGACATGGGGTACTCCATGACAGTCTTCCCATCTCAAGATCCTTAATCACACCTACAAAGTCCCTTTTGCCCTGTAAGTTTGCACATTCCCGGGAACTGCGCATTAGGACCTCACATTTTGGGAGACATTATTCTACCTGCCACGCCCAGCCAAGGAGAGATGGGACCACCCTGAGGACAGCTGCTGGGGGCCTGTGGGGAACCCCTTGTTTGTCCAAGTCTTGGGTATTTTCTTCCTGTGGTCCTTCATCGGCCTGTATTCTGCGGACACTGTGATCAGCTGAGGAGGCGGCTTCGGTGACCACATCCACAGGCAGATAGCAGATTAAAAGACAGGCATGGGGCTAGCTCAGGGGCTAACAAGTGTGTGGGGGAGCAGGGTGCTGCTTTGCATGTGAGGTCCTGCCTTTGGATAGCACGGGGTCTGAAAGGTGCCAGGCACTGGGCATAGAGTGGGCCTCTGGTCCTGAATCTTAAGGTGCTCATGGCCTGGGGGTGACAGACACACAAAGGGGTCGCAGCATGGAGACCAGCAGGTGGGAGCTCCAGGGACCCCACAGAGGATGTTTGGGAAGACAGGAAGCTGGTTTCTGAGTTGTCGCCTTAGACCAAGTCAGAGAGAAAGGAAAGGACGTTCCCAGTACCGAGAACAGCATAAGCCAAAGCGCAGAAGCAGCCTGGGACGTGGCCAAGGCTAGCTGGATATGGGCCTGGATGGGCGGCTCTGAGATCCTGTGCATGAGGGCAAGCTTGCTCTGAGCACGGGGTGACAGGTTAGGTCTTGGGGCTACAGCACCGGTCTTGTGGGCATTGAGAGGCAGTGGGGGAACATGGGCGAGGGCACAGGCTTGGCAGCTAGGCCACCAGCTCTGCCCCTTCCTCGCTGTGTGGCCTCAGGCAAGTTACTTGGCCACTCTGGGGTTCAGTTTTAGCATCTATATAACACGGATGCTAGTACAGCTCCGTCCCATTCAGTGAATGAATGGGTACACGGGGGGCTCAGAGCAGTGCCTGGTGCAGCTCATGCTCGAAGAGTGTCCACTGCTGTGATCCCTCGTCCAGGTGAGGCCAGAGAGGATCTTGTGAAGGACTGGAATGAGGGACCTACAGCCATGCACCAAGAAGGGCTGGAAACTCTTGCCTTGATGAGTGCGGTTTTCAGCCCATCGCAGAGCTCCGTCCTGCCATGTCACCCCGGGGGGCAGCTCACGAGGCTTGGGCTCAGGGGCTTCAGTTCTACAGGGCTCTGAGCCTGGCTCTTGGGGCTTAGGTGGCCTGGGCACTGTAGAAAGAGGCCATGGCCATGTCCCCTTATAGTGACGCCTGAGAACCAGGTGGTTGGTGGTGGGGGGGGCAGGCCAGTGGGTGAGTGGGCATCAGAGTGCTTGGATTCCACAGAGGGACGCTGGGGTGGGCTTCCTGATGGACCCCGCAGAAGCAGGCTTCCAGGAAAGCCAGGACTGGAAGGGTATGGGGAGCTCCTCTTGTGTCCATCAGGGAGCTGAGGCTGTAGTGCTGAAGGGCTGCTCACGTGACCCTGCGTCCCTGGCTCTCCCCACAGCCCCCTGCCCACCCCCCGAGCACCCCGGCACGAGAGATGAGGCCCCGGATGCTGCCTGTGTTCTTTGGGGAGAGCATTGAGGTGAACCCAGAACCCACACCGGAGATCCGGTGAGTGGGGCTGCTGGGCTGGGTAGGGGTGGGGTGGGGTGGGGTGGGGTGGGATGGGTGGGGGGCCAGGCTGAGGGTTTCGGCAGGTTCCCCTCGCTTTAGGCAGCCCTTCTGGGTGATGCTCCCCGAGGAGGCATGGCTGTGACTTGGAGAGACTCTGCGGCCCTTACTGTCCACACCCTTCATCTCCCCGTCCCAGGCCCTTTACCCCCAACCTGGCTGATTGTTATTATAAATTTTCCCCTTTATCCCCCAAGGAGCCATTGCCCAGAAGTGTATTAGGTGCCCTCCCATCACAGGGCATCTCAAGTGGCACCTGCACTGCTGAGCTAAGGGAACCAAAGACCCTGATGCTGGGAAAGACTGAGGGCAGGAGAAGGGGGCGACAGAGGATGAGATGGCTGGATGGCATCACCGACTCGATGGGCACGAGCTTGAGCAAGCTCTGGGAGATAGTGAAGGACAGGGAAGCCTGGCGTGCTGCAGTCCGTGGGGTCACAAAGAGTCAGACACAACTGAACAATAACCCCACCCCCTCAGGTGCTTTTCTCCAGCCGTCTGCCCTCCTGAGAGGGCTTCTGGGGCTCAGGCTTCCAGAAGGTGCAGTCTGAGGTCTGTGGGTCTAGCCCCCGTATCCATGGCATGCTCAGATGGATTTGTTCACATCACTCTAGCCTGGTCAGGGATGTGGGACCCTCTGCCTCCTGCTCCTCCAGCTCTGGATATGTTCCCAGGAGACAAACGGGTCTACTTTAAAGAATTTTCTGCCCCCAAAGTTCTCCTTTTTAGTTTTTATTATCAGAGGCCCCAGCCAGGGTGGTTGCGGGCTGCCTGGGCTCTTGGGAGTCTGCTTCCCTCCCCCCGTGGATCACCTGTAGGATCCGGTGGGGAAGGAGACAGGTGAAGCCCCCGCTCCCCACAGCTTTACCTTCCAGTGTGATGATCTGGGAGCAGAGCTGGGGGATGCTGAGCAGCTGGCCACTCGTGAGGGGGTCACCCCTGGAGGAGGGCATGGCAACCCACTCCGGTATTCTTGCCTGGAGAATCCCACGGACAGAGGAGCCTGGCGGGCTGCAGTCTGTGGGGTCGCAGAGTCAGACAGGACTGAGCGACTCAGCACGGGGCAGCGCGAGGGGCTCACTCATCTAGAGGAGCCGACGCTACTCTGGGGAGCTTACTTTGATAAAATTTCAGATGTAAAGAAAGTTGCAGGAAGAGTATAGGGGGCCCCGGCTGAACTGACTCCTTGTTGTTTCCATATTGCCCTCACTGACTTGAGCATCCACACACTCTCACTCATTCTACATAAACAAAGCATTTTTTCAGACCTGTTTGAGAGGAGGATGACGACATCCTGACCTCGAACCTCTAAATAACTCCGGCCGGTGTCCTTCCTGAGAACAGGGTCATCCTCTCACATAATGACGGTCTGCTTGCCAAAATCGGACCAGCGAAAGCTAAAAACACGACCACTGCCTAGTCCAATTCCGCCCATTGTCCCCAGATGTCCTTTTATAGCCTATGTTTAATCCCAGTCCAGGATCCGCCAGGGGCACGTATGGCAGGTAGTTGGCCCATTTCTTGAGTCTTCTTTGAGTCGGCAGGGTCCCTTCTTTGTCCTTTTGACCTTGACATTTTGCAAGAGCCCAGGCTGCTCCATGTTCACCTTGCCCTCTGATCGTGACCTGACTGCCTGGCCCTGAGCTCACCCCTGTCCTTCCTTCCACCAGCTGCAATTCTGAGGTCAAGTACGCATCGGAGAAG
Source organism: Budorcas taxicolor (assembly GCF_023091745.1). Lineage (NCBI taxonomy): Eukaryota > Metazoa > Chordata > Mammalia > Artiodactyla > Bovidae > Budorcas > Budorcas taxicolor. The sequence continues at coordinate 51,555,742 of NC_068926.1, read as the reverse complement.
CACTTCCGGGACAAGGTCTTCTACGCTCCGGTGCCCACGGTCACGGCCTACAGTGAGACGATCGTGGCCGCCCCCAACTGCACTTGGCGCAACTACCGCAGCCAGCTGACCCTGGAGCCGCGACCCCGCGCCCTGCGCTTCCGCAGCACCACCATCATCTTCCCCAAGTGCGCCAGCAACTCCTTCCGCACCACCCTGCACCTCAGTCTGGGCCAGCCCCGCTGCTGGTTCACTGCCAGCGTGCAGCTGCAGCTGTGCCCGCGCCCCGGGCCCGGCCTCCTGGGCCCTGCGCCACTCTGACCCGCAGCCCGGCCCGGGTGGTGGTGGCATTGGCGGCAAACCAGGGCCATCCCTGGGGTGGCCAGAGGATGGACTCCGCTATTGAGAGGGACCCCAGGCTGTGTTTACCCTGGCCGCTGGGACTCACCCAATAAACACATCTATTTTATCAGCACCTATTTGGGGAGGCAGCTTGGGCCTGGCTCTCGGAGGAGCAGGGGGCGGGGGCAGGTAGATAGGCAGCAATGGAGAGAAGAAGGCACGCGTCCTTGGCTGCCCCTGAGGCGAGGTCACCCCGAGCATCGGCAGGATGGAGGCATCCCAGCCTTGGCTGCACAGAAGGAAAGAAGGGGGCCATTCAGACACCCGGCAGCCCTGGAGGAGGCTGTTTCCAAAGCGAGCCTTTCAAATAAATGCACGCAGCTTAGCCCCCAGAGCCATAGCCCGGCAACCTCCGGCGGATGGTGGGCCAGGAGACTGGGCTAAAGTTGGATGCCGATGCCAGGGCCAGAGTGGGCTGTGTTTGGGGAGCCGCCAGGAGGAGCCCTGCCCACGCTGTCCCGGTGCCCGTGCCCCAGGGCAGAGGATGGAGGGTCCAGCCCGTCTGCACCGCAGCCTTTCAGCTCCATGTCCAGAGCCTCACCCGCAGGGCAGACTGCTAACCCGTCCGCGGACGCCTTCAGGACCAGGACTCGGGAACATCAGAGCCCTTGAGCCAGGTGCCAAGGGGAGGCATCTAAGCTCTTGGAAATGACCACCAGCACCCGACAGCCGTCAGCTTAAAGAGACTCTGTGGGGCCCGGCTGCCCTCGCTCAGGCCTTTCCCTCCTACAGCGATGACTCGGCAATGGCTGGTGCTGTAGGGCTGGCTCACTGCATACACGCAAGGTCAGGGAGGAAGACGTGAGAGCCCCGTGCTCCTGGGAAGAGCCAGGACACGTGGGGGCTGGAGCCACGACCTGGGGCTGCTCGGCACCAGTGACCCAAAGCCCCCCAGTGTGGCCAGAGATGCCCTCAGACTGGACCCTTAGGTGGGGGCTACCCCGACATTCCCCTGGCCTCCCCCCTACGATGGGGTTTAGCCCCCTCGCTGGGGAGAAGGGCAACTTGGAGCTCACATTCAGGAGAGGCAAGGTGACTGATGTATTTTTATATAACTATACAGACTGTGCATGGTCTCTCCACAAAGATGCTTTCTGATTAACAAAGAAATAACTTAAGGAATGACTGATTATCTTAATAAAATGTGCAAATTCAAAGAGGTTCCCTCTTCCGTGCTTCCAGGACCTTTGGATTCCCTGGGAGGGGGTGGTATTCACAGGCCCATGGTCCCTCCCAGCTGCTCACAGTGGACAAGAAGACACTCGGAAGGGTCAGAGCCCTATGCTAGCACCCCTTTCCCCATAGACAGCTTCAGGGTGCACCAGCTCCACCTAGGAGCTAGGAAATTAATGCAGAGGCCCAGGCCCCACGCTGGGACCTGGTCTGGGGGTGATTCCAAAGAAAGTCCCGGCAATCTGAATATTTGATGCTCCCATGCTTTGCCACACCGTATGCCAGCCCTCAACACCCACAGACCCCCAGAGCTGGCTGTATCCCTGGAGAAGGGCCCGTGCTGCCTCTGCAAAGCAGGTCTTGACCATGTTACATCTTCTCCCCATCTATCTGGTCCACGTCTTTGGATTGTGAATGAGGAGGGCATTCAGCAGCTTAGGATAGTGTCCTCTTCTGAGTAGTGGAGTGCTGGTGTCTTTGCAATGGACTTCCCTAGTGGCTCAGGGGTAAAGAATTCACCTGCAATGCCGGAGACCTAGGTTCGATCCCTGGGTTGGGAAGATCCCCTGGAGAAGGAAATGGCAACCCACTCCAGTATTCTTGCCAGGAGAATCCCATGGACGGAGGAGCCTGGTGGGCTACAGTCCACGGGGTCGCAGAGTCGGACACGATGGAAGCAACTGAGTGCGCATGCTTAGTGTCGTTGCAGAGACTCCAGCCTTGCAGGAGGACGGTCTCTGACAAGGAGTAGAGGTAGTAAGGCAGGAGGGCGGGGCCAAGGGACAAGTTCATGTCACCCAGAGAAAGAATCTCGAGGCCTCGGCTGCTTGGGGAGGACAAACGGGGCGCAAACACAGCGCTGGGGCTTTGTGCAGACACGCACGCGTGCTGGGACCGCATCGCTGGCGCCAGGCAAAGTCAACTGAGTTTACTTTCCAGTCACAACTCTGATCTCTCCACTTGGGAGGAAAAATGGGTTGGGCTTCCTGACATGTGCAATTATGGTGCTGACAAACCTGGTTACCTTGTAGATGTCCCAGGGGTTGCCGTTCAAGAAACAACTTCCGAGGCAGGTAGTTAGCTGATGGTTTCCAGTCACAGGGCACAGGGACGGGACCTCTCTGACGGGCGTCTTGGCTCTTGGTTGACCAAGGCTGGATCCCTGCCAGGTCTTGCTTCCTGCCTTTGTCTTTCACAGGTGTCATCCCCGATAGGCCTCATCCCCCCACCCTAATGATCTCAGTACCTCCCCAAGGACCTGGGTAGCACTTGTGCCTCTGAGAATCAAGCAAGACCATCTCCTTGGACCGTGAAAACAGCTTGCATGTTCCCTGATGACCTTGGAACTCCAGCCTGCCTCCTTGTATGGCCGGGGTTCCAAGAGGCCCACCCTGAGGGGAGGAGTAAGAAGGGTGCAAGGGTTACAGCCATAAGACCCTCAAGCACACCCCGATTTTCCTCTAGAGAAGCTGTGTGTCCTACCAGAACCCAGAGGACTTGGAGGCCAGCAGAAAGTGGTGCCCGTTTCATCTGGGACCTGTCCCAACCCTTGGGATTACTACCCCCAAAACAGAGCCTGGACGCTGGTGACCCCACTACCGAGGCTCAGGGTGCTGTCTGCAGAAGGCCCTTTGGTCTTCTGTCCTCCCCACAACACTCTCCAGATCCAGATGCCCTGGGCAAACCCTTGGGGGGCAGAGGTTGCTCACTAAGCTCCCTGGGAGGGGAAGACCGACATGGGAATGGCATGGTGGCTGGAAAGAGTCTCTTGCTTTACTTCTCTGAACATCTGCAAAATGGGCACATGATTTTACCTCCCTGGCGGCTGGGACAGTGAGAATCCATGCTGGTGAAGCTTTGGCTGCAATTGAATCAAGCTGGGACCAGCCTGGGGCCGAGTCAGGGCGTCCATCTCTCATGCAGCCACAGAAACACTTCCCAGGTTGGAAGACCGGCTCTGGCCCCACACACCCATCCAGACCCACGTCACTAGGCTTCTTTTGCTGTCTCCCCAGCCAGCCAATGGGTTCATCACACTCACAGGCCTCAAATCCAACTCGGCAGCCCCCGCCCACCTACAAACAGGTGCCCTGTCGGCAGTCCCATCCCCGCCTGCCCTTAGTGATGCTGCCAACAGCGGCCCTGGCAGCCGACACGTACACGGACCGCCTTTGCTGTCTGCAGACCGCCCGACCTTGCTGTCAGCACTTGTTTTCATTTACTCCTCCCAAGGAGCCTGTGAAGTAGCTGGTGAGACAGTCTAATGAGGAAGTGGGACCTGGCCAAACTCCAGAGGGGTGAGATGGACAGACTGCCACAGCTGAACCTTCCCCGGCTTCCCGGAGAAGGCATGAAGACAGACACTTCTCCTTTGGCAGCCCTCCTTGTCCTTCTAAGGGCTCGCTCCCACCAGCTGCCAGCGATCAAGTCAGTCCCACCCCTTCCTGGTAATATGCAAATGAGTCAGTGTACCTGGACCACCTGGAGTTTTCCCTCCCCTCTCTCCTTTCCTAACAAACCCATTCATGTCTTTTTTCCTGGCCTTACCCTACCAACTCCTGCTCAGATGGGTAAACTGTGTCTCTACAGAACTACACAGCCCAGCTCTGAGTTACTCCTCCCAGCAATATCATTGTCCCATTTTACAGATGGGGAAACCAAGGCACAGAGGGTTCAAATGGCTTGGCCAGGGTCACACAGCCATTAGGTGGCAGCTGGCCCCACGGTCCATCCGTACTCGCAGGCCACACCACTTCCCTCTTGCCTGTCCCGTAAGTGGCCTGGCCCCTTGATGGGAGCCCTTCCTGAGGCAGTGGGTCTCTGTCCTGGCCCCACACGAGTTTCCTGGCCTGTTTCCCCCTCAGCACCCAGTACCTCACAAGTCAATGAGCTCCAATTTCAGAAAACCAGCCCCTCATCTTACTGGGTGTTGCTTGTTCTGTCTCAGAAATTCCCACACTATGTCCACCCACCCTGGCCTCCTGAATGCCCTGGCTGGGTCTCACCTCCCACCCTTTGCCCACACAGGTTCCTTCCACTCAGCACACCCTTCCCCAAGAACCACCACCTCCAGGAAGACACCCTGATTGTTCCAGGTCAGTTGTCATTTTGTCTGAGTCACCTGGGCCCAGGAAGGCTTGTCCTGAGCCAACCTGGGTGCCTTGGGGACCAGCCCACTCCTGCCGTCCCTGTGGACGGCAGCTCTTCAGGCCAGTGGGCCGGGCCTTCCTCTGAAGAACTGTCTGTGGCCATATTGGAGACCTCCTGGCCATAAGGAACTGAAGGGATCGGGTTCTAGCTCCAACCTTGGGTACCACCCCTGCCATCAGGAGGGCTGCAAAGCACCTGCATCAGGAATATCTGGGCTGCTGGATGAATACAGATTCCCAGGCGCCACTGTGAACCCAGAGAATCATTCATATCCAAGGCGGGGGGGGGCAGGAATCTGCGTTCTAACCAACGCCACACTGAGACACAGGGACACTAGCTGACAACAGTCCCCCACTTTACACACCACATTCTCGTTTCCTACTCAATCTGATCCTCACATGTCAGTTCAGCTCAACAGTCACCAGGGGGCTTGGTTAACAATAGACAGGAAGAGAAAAGCAAGAGCCTTGCTCTCCAGGGGTTCTGTCCAGTAGCTTGCGGTGTGTTAGCAGAGACCCAGAGGAGAGAAGATGGGGAGAGATGATGGGTTTTAGAGGAGGGAATGACCTAACTGGGTTTTGAAGTGTGTGTAAAAGTCTTCCAGGGAAATGGGGGTCAGGGAACAAGTTGCTCAGTTGTGTCCAACTCTTTGTGACCCCACGGACTGTAGCCTGCCAGGCTCCTCTGTCCATGGGATTCTCCAGGCAAGAACACTGAAGTATGTTCCCATACCCTCCTCCAGGGGATCTTCCCAATCCAGGGATCGAACCCGGGTCTTCTGCACTGCAGACAGACTCCACCAGGGAGTTAATGCGAACTCCATTTTAAGATGGGCCAGTAAGGAAACTGAACCAGAGAGGAGTTGGATGAACCCTTTGGGGGCTGAGCCTGGAAGAGTGGGTGGACCCTCTGCAGGTACCAGGAGGGCCTGAGTTCTCCCTGTGCCCTGCCAACATCCTGGCGTGGGGTCTGTGCTACCCGCCCTGAGAATAGAGAGGTGCCGGGTGGTGTCAGTTCTGAGGTCCTGAGACAGAGGGCTGGCAGAGATGACCCTGTGGGCTGACAGTTGTATTACCCCCTCACTCCCACCCCCACCCCCATATCACCCTGGTCTGACTACAGCTGTGGGAAGAGCCATGGGATCCTGGGTGACACCCCTGGTGGCTGGTGTGGCCTGCACAATCTGACCCACCCTGGATTCCAGGCGGGGGCTGGCCCGCACCCCAGGCAGAGGGAGGCCCCACCCAGGACAAGACCCTTTGCTGGCCCAACACTGCCACCTGCCTGTCAGCACCAGTACTGCAGCCCAGGTGCCAGGCTGCACCCTGTGGGACTCAAGCCCTCTGCCTACTCCCTTCATGGCAAAGGTTCGCAGGGTAAACTTGTAGTGCCAGCGAGGCTGGGCAGAGTCCCCTGGGGACGCAGATCTCCACCCCCCCCCATGCCCCAGTCTACACCCTGGGGAGATGGGGTGCTGGGTTGACCACCAGGTTAAACGTTGGGCTGGGAATGGCAATTCCTCCCTCCAGCAGCCCTGGTTCTCTCCTCCTCTGCCCCCCCACCCTGAACGCCAATCCCACACGCCATATCCGCTGCAAAGAACTGCAGCCTCTCTGAAGCGCTGGCTCCACTCCTGAAGGAACAGGGCGGTCTTGAGAGCACAGCCCTTGAGACCCGTTCAACCAAAACCGCAAGTCGCTAATCGGCACGTGTCTTAAGACTTGAGCTGGGAGGGCTGTTCCCTCTTCTGCCGCATGTTCAAAGCCAAGGATCTGTCTGTTTTCTAACGAGGTGTAGGTGGAATAATTTTTAAAGTATTTATTTACGTGACTATGCCGCAGCTTAGTCGGGGCGCACGGGATCTTCACTGCTGCGCACAGGCATAGTTGCCCCGCAGCACGTGGGATCTTAGTTCCCCGACCAGGGATCAAGCCCCTGCCCTCTGTGCCACAAGGTGGATTCTTACCCACCGGACCACCAGCCAAGTCCCAGAACAATAACGTTTAAGGTATTTAACAGTTCAGAGTTGATGATGGCCGTCTCGGACACTGTCAGCATGGGTGTGAATTTCCGATACCCTCCTCGTGGGTGAAAATTCAGTACTCCCACCATGGGTGTGATGGTTCAATGTCCGCACACCGACGTCCTTACGGTTGGTATAAATACTCGGCTGCAGAGGAGCCGACTCACTGGAAAAAAACCCTGATGCTGGGAAAGACTGAAGGCAGGAGGAGAAGGGGACACAAAGGATGAGATGGTTGGATGGCATTCCTGACTCAAGGGACGTAGATAGTAAAGGACAGGGAAGCCTGGCTTGCTGCAGTCCATGGGGTTGCAAAGAGTCGGACACGACTGAGCAATTGAACAACAACATTCACCTGCAGATGGGACGAGTCTCATGAGTCAGGGGACGTGTCCTTGTCCCCCGCAGGGTTACACTCCCACCGTCCCGTTTTGTGTTGCCCACTCTGGGTTGCGGGTCCGAGATAGAGAAGGAGCCTCTGTAACTCGAGTATAATTTGCTTTTTAATGAGAAGAACGTGTGTAAATGACAGGACGCCACCGCCGTGCGCAGATGGCGGTCACAGAATACCCATCAAATTCATTCTGCCCAAGGAAGGGAGGAAGGGAGGACGCAGGGGGGCTTGGGGGCTGGCAGCCTCCACCCCCCTTGGTCCTGTGGACGATGGGGTCACCGACTGTCGGCCTGCGCACGCCTCTTGAACGGTAAGCAGAGATCGAAAGCACAGCAGCAATAATACTGGGTAAGTCCTTCCTTGCTTAAAACATCTGAATTATTTCATTGAAGGTATCAAAAATATACCCTGTAAACCAATATATCATTTACACCTGCCTTTCCTTCCCGCCACTGCGGCAATGCTACGTGAACGAAACAGTCCAGTTCCTCGGAGCAGCCGCTCGCCCCAGGCCGCACCTGGCCCTGTCACCTGCCCACCTGGCCTGATTCGGTTTCCCACGGTCTCGTCGGCTGGGGCAGCCCCTGGGGTCCGGGGACAAGAGTGCTGGGGCCTGGACAGGGCCCGTGTCCGTCTGTCCAGAGTGCTAAGCAAGAGGTGGGTTGGGGGCAGACGGGGCTGGGGGTGCGGGGGCTGCGAGCTCAGTTTAGACTTTGGTTCCAAATGCGTTAAGGGGGGAGGCAGTGGCGTGGGAGGTGGGTGGTCGTCCTGCTTTGGGTCCCTGGCCGCCCCGGCTGTACGCGTGTGGCCGCCACACACGCCTGCTGCGCCCCCTGCCCGGCCCGGCCCCTCCCCTCCCGAGCACCAGGTAAACATCCCCTGAGTAAGGTCACTGCGCGGGCCAGCCGGGGCGGGAGTCATAGTTAAGGCTTTAGACAGGCAAGGATGCCGGCTCTGGACGGACGGACGGACGGACGGATGGGCGTACAGGCAGACTCAGGGGCTCCTTCCTCAGTGCGGGGAGTCGGCGGCCGCCCACTCCTCGACCCGCTGCTCCAGCTGCTCGCTGCCCCCTCCCCACTCTGACCGTCACTCGCTGTCGGACAGCGTCTCGTACTGCGAGCAGAGCAGCGGCTTGGGCTCCTCATCCCAGGCATGATGGGGACCGGCCAGGGGCCCGCTGCCCGCGGGGAGCCCGGGCGGGGGCGGGGAGGCCATGACCCCCGCCTGCAGCCGCATGATCAGGGGGTTGTAGGGGAACGGGGTGGACCCTGCCGGAGAGACCGGGAGAGACAACTCGGTGAGCCAGGCAGTCCCTGTGGGCCCCACCCACCTGCCACCCTGGGGCCTCGCCCTCCTGCCTCCGCTGCCCCTTCTATCTCCTGAATGTTCTCAAACTGCCCGCCTGGACTCCCTGCCACCACTCCCATCCCATCCATGTCCAGCAGCCTATCTTCCAGCCCTGCAGGAGCCTCCTAGCTGCTCCTGCCCTTGTCCCCGGGGCCTGTTCTGCAGCCAAGGGATCTCCTGAACCTCCGCCAGGGGCCTCCTCGCACTCACAGAGAAATCGGGGGTGGGCAGCTCTCTTGCAACCCCCCTGCACACCCATGGGACTGGTCCCTGCCCACAAGCTTCTCTCTCCACTTCCAGAATCCTTCATCCTCTCTAACTGCACCCTTGCCCTCCAGCTGGGCCCGTACAGGAAGTGTCCTGACCCTGTGTGAGCCTGAGTTTAGCTGGGCAGGGCCCTGAGGGGTGTTCTCAGAACAGGCCTGACCACACGCTCCGTGCACAGCAGGGGCTCAAGCAGCTGGCCTGGCCCCCTCGCCCAGCCCAGGCGCCCACCTGCAGACGAGGGCCGGTCCTCCCACACGCGGTTGGTGAGCGGAGTCCGGCGGTTGCAGTCTCCTTCCGAGTGCACCGAGGAGACGGAGGGCGGCCGGTCCCCAGATGCCAGGCCCGGGGCTGGGGACTTGGCTTTTCGGCTGCTGGGTCTGCCAGAGACTTTGGCCTTCCCGCCGCCACCTGCAGGGAGACACACGGAAGGGGCCACGTTGGACTGTGAGGACAGGTCTCATGCTGCGGGAACTGGAGGATGGGTGAGGCCCTGACCCCTGCTTCCTGGGCCCCCTGGGGAGGGGGAACAGTAGCTCGGGCCCCTGGGAAGCCAAAGAGGTCAACCAGATGTCCAGACCCAGCCATGCGCCTGGATGTGCAGGGGTTTCTACTAGGGCAGTGGATAGAACTATGTGCAAAGCCCCCTCAGGCTGCCCCGAGGCCCATCTGCCCACTATGGGCTAATACTCCAAGCACAAAGCCTTAGGCCTCTGGCTTGACCCTGACCGCCCTAGGACTGTGCTGGGGCCTGGCGGGCTGCAGGCCCTCTGCAGGGAAGCTGGGGGCCCTGAGGCCAGGCCTGGGCTTGCCTTAAGTCCAGAAACTTCCTGGGGCCACAGTGTCCAGGTTAGAAAAATGGTTCAAGCGCTCTCCTTGTCCAGCCCTTGCTCTGATATGTGGAGTGTTGATTCAGGACCCAGGGCTGAGGGCGAGCTGGCCCGTGTGGTTTCCCTAACTCATCTGAGTTTGGGTCTGGCACACAGACCCTGGTCTCATCCCCATCAGGCCTGAGGGCCAGCCATGGACACACATGGTGGCCACCTCAGGCACAGAGCCCACTGGCCTGGCTGCCCATGAGCCCAGGGGTCCCCTCGATCCACACAGAGAAGGTAAGGTCCTCATTCCAGCCCAATCGCCCCCAAGGAGACACAAGAGGGGCCGGGACGCAGGCATCCGGAGACCTGTGTCCAGCAGGGTTCGAGGAAGGCAGGGCAGGGCTCGGGCAGCGGCATGAGTGGTTTTAGAAAAGCGGCAGCTCCTTCGTGCCCAGTGGGCAAGGGCAGACACGGGGCAACTTGGACACCTAGGGGTGCCCGCCCAGCATGGGGTTAGCCAACTCCAGGACCACATCAAACACGCACAAAAAAGTCAAGTCACAAGCTCCAAAGCTGGGGGTGGGGGGCGGGAGGGGGGGGCCTTCGTCAGAGGACCGTGGAGGAGGAGGAGGAGTAGGAGGAGGCGGCGGGAGGATTAATGACACCAGGGTGGGGAAAGACGGGGCGGGCGGGCGGGGCTGGAGGGCCGAGGCGGGAGGAGGCCTGCAGACCTGGCGAGGTGAGTGCGTGTTCGCTCCGTCCGTCAGCAGCGGTTATGGGCATAGCAGCAGCGGGCAGGCTGGCACTGGCATTCAGAGGGTTAAAAGCATTGGCGCTGAGCGGGTGCTCTTCCCACTGATCATATTTACCCATGAGCGCCTTTCTAATAATAGCCTCCAGCCCCATGTTGGTGCTGGCATGCTCCTGCACCGCCTGGCTTCTGCAGGTCATGAGGCCTGGGAGAGAGACACACACACAGAGGGGCCAGGAGGGGGCCAGAGGGGGGAGGGAGAGAGAAGCACAGAGGGAGAGAGGGAGGAGAAGAGAGAATACACAGTGAGCACATTTCGGCAAAGCGACGATTCTCGGTTTCCCTGTCTACCCCGCCCGCCCTGGTTTTCCCTATGGGGCGATGGGGCGGGAAGCCTCCCTCTGACTTGGTCACTGGAGACTCTTAGGGATTCCCGGTGCGGGTGAGGGGGAGAGGTGGGCTTTGGGGAAGTTACATGCTCATCACCCCCCACCAAGCCTCACTTCTACTCTGCTCTCTGGGGAATCGGAAGCCCCTTCTGGCTCCCTAACTCCAGCTGGGGCTGTGTCATTATTTAAAATCCAAGTGGTCTTAAAAACAGGGAGGGGGGTGGAGGGCAGGATCAGAAGTCCCCTTATTGAGGGGAAAGGGCTGCAGGGAAACTAAGCCCAGCCTGAGTGCAGTGCTGGGCATGGGGGAGTCCTTCCTTGGTTCCCAGGGCTGCGGAGAGGGACGGGGGGAAGGTGACCAGACAGTCCTCCGCCGCCCCCACCTGGGGGCGCCCAGCCCCCTGCCTGTCCCCCACCGCCCCGCAGCTGGGGCCTAACTCTCCTCCCACGCCTTCTGCCCGCCCAGGGAGCCACGAGGAGAGAGAGGTGCAGAGACGGACGGGGAGGTGGGGAGGGTGGCAGCCATGCAGTTACGGTGCGTGCGAGGGTCAGGGCAGAGCTGGAGACGGTGGCCTGGCCGCGCCCGCCCGGCCACCCCGGCCCACAGTGGCCCGATCGACGGTGGCCCCCCATGGGTCCTTCCAGACACCCACTGCGAAGTCAAGCCAGTTACTCCTTTCTTTCTGTTTAACAGGTTTTCTGACCCTCTCGAGTTTCCTAGGGACTGATTTTGCAAACCTCGGGGAATGTGCCTCTTTGGGGCATTTTTGTTGTTGTTGTTAAACCAGACTTCGCTTTCAAAAACCGCCAACAAAGCTCTCTGCCTGCCACCAGGCAGAATTTTTCATGAATTTTAAAACTTTTGCTCCGAGCCAACTGTATGATTAGCAAGTCTGGCTGACCCCTGACTCATCTGTAAACTGGACTGCTGACTTCGTGACACGGCAGCTTCTAAAATCACATTTCTAAAGCAACTATCTGCTGTCTACGTTTTTTTTTTCTCTTCTTCTTTTTACTTTCAAACTCATTCACAGCCACAAGACCCCTTGACTTTTTTTTAAGCTGGGTCTTGGCCATGTTTCATCAGCACTTCAAATAAAAAAAGCCATGTCCATCAAGGAAAAGCAAATTTTCCAACAGGGGTGATAGATGGGTGGAGGGGCGGGGAGAGCATTTATGATCCTACAAACTAAAACACTGGGAAGTCGAAAAAAAAAGATGTGAGGGCTACTGGTCATGATGGTTCCTCAGTAGGTTAGCATCCTACAATCACAGATGAGCTCGACACCAAGGTCATGGATACATGGTCTGACTGGTGCTTAGTCAGGAAGCTGACCTACCGCCAGTCCTGAAGCAGGAGCTAACGCAGCAGAGACTGAGGTCTGGGGGAAATTCTTTTGTTTGGATTACATTGCTTTGAAAAAAAAGTTGAATCCAATTTATATACAAGTTTTCACATAAATCTTCGTTGTTGCGCGTGAATTTCTACATACACATGTACCTGCGTGTCTCAGCGTCTCAGTCAAGGTTTGAAACATTCTGAAAACATCCATTTCTGACCATCTTGTTGTTTCGACCAGATTGCCTCTTCCCTATTGCCTAAGGCTCAGCATTTGGAGGCCCTGTGGCCCCCTGATAAAATCAAGAGTTGTCTTTTGCTCAGCCTGTTCCTGGAGCTGTGATGGCCCCAGGGAAGGTCAATATGTGCCCCTGTGTTCCTCCCGAAGATGCTCCCACTCTGGCAGAGGGTCAGCCCCATCTGCTCTGGGCTCAGTCGTTTCATTCCAGACACAAGGCCATTCCCCACCCAGCCCTACAGAGGCAGCAGAAATGCACAGTGTGGCCCCTACTGGAGGCTGGGGGATCCAAGCCCAAGGGCCTCCAATGCATCATAAAAGGCTTAAGTCTCAGCTTAAAAACACGTGTGGATTTTACACTCCTCTCAGAATACATCTACAGTGTTCCCCTAGCCCCCTGGCTAGCATTTTCAAGTAAAACTGATGCTCTATCTATATAAAATGCCCACCTGGACCACAAGGGCAGGCTGTATGTGAGCACACAGGCTCACTACCCATCCACAGACTTGAGTCTCCATCTGAGACCCCAACAAACAAGCCGGGTAAGTTTCTGGACAGCTGTGTGTGATTCTAACACTGTCCTAAATGCACCAGGAGGCCTTGAAATTGAACTCCATTAGAGACTCATTGCAGGCCTCCCCTCTCCCTCGCCTCCAGCCTTTTATGTGCATCTGTATCCCCACTGCAACGTTTGTTTAGACCAGAGGAGGGGACACACTTGAATTGAGAAAGGCTGCTTTTCACCATGGCTACAGCCGATGTGGGGCTCAGAGACCTCCATGACCTCACTCCCGAGTCTCCTCCTGGGTCCAGACACCCAGTGTGACCTCCCCAGGGTGCATAGTGATGGGGGTGGGGTCGGGGGACAGGCACAGGGCTGGTGGCCCCCGGGATGGATGGTTACCTGCTCCGGTGATGGCGGGCATGTTGAAGATCTCTGTCCCCGGTTGGCCGATATCTGGAGGGGAATGATAAGAAGGGTGAGGGGGATGGGCCCACGGATCCTGGAAATCATCTGCCCCGTCCCCCGCACCCCATGCCCCTGCCACCCGCCCCGCTTTCCTGTCTGGTCTAGGCAAGGTGCACCAGCCGGGAGCTTGTGCAAGGCAGCAGGGCTAGTCTTGGTCCACGGGATTCTCCTGGCAACAGTACTAGAGAGGGTTGCCATGCCCTCCTCCAAGTCTTCCTGACCCAGGGATCGAACTCGTGTCTCTTGACATCTACCTGCATTGGCAGGTGCATTCTTTACCACCAGCACCACCTGGGGCAGCACTTGAGAGTCTGTATTTTTTTTAAAAAAAGGCAGCCTGCCATACATAACGCCTCACTTGGCTGTCTCGAGTCTTGGAAGCTTGACTACCCTGTGTGTGTGTGCCAAGTTGCTCAGTCGTGTCTGACTCTTTGCAACCCCATGGACTGCAGCCCTTCAGGCTCCTCTGTCCATAGGATTCTCCTAAAAATGGACCCTGAGCGCCTGTGTGGAGGTTCTAGCACAGCTAGAGGGGAGCACAGAGCTACTCATACACCCTTGACCAAAGAGGGGAAGGTCATCCTCTTCAACTGAGCGCACAGCTCTTGGAGGCACATGCGTGAAGCAGTGAGGGAGGAAGGGGATGCCCGCCAGCCAGTCAGGTCAGCCAAATCAATCCTGGTGATCAACGGGGTGACAGAGGTCACAGCCAGATGGCCCTGACATCTGAGATTTTGCGTTCTGAGTCAGCTCTAGGGGGCTGCTCACCCACTGGCCAGCGCATGGCACTTGACAAGGTTCTGGACTTAATAGCCTGGGCCAGGGACTGTCTTCAAGGTTGCAATGCCAGCCCCAGAAAAAGAAAAGGCTCTGCAAGGCCCTCGAGCTCTCCCCAGCTAAAGAGCTCTTTGAAGCTGGGGATATGAGGACCCTTCATTCGTTGGTTTACTGGCTCAGAGGGTCTCCTGAGCATCTGTTATGGGACAGGTGCTGTGCTAATAGGGGTGGGGAGCTGAGCTAGGACTGACATCCGGGAACCATACAAATGGGAAAATCACAAAAGTGAGGCACACTGTGAATGGGAGACACGCGTGACCCCCATCTCTGGTGCCCAGCGTGAACTGGCCCATTCATGCAAATATTCCCCGAGAGCCCCCTGTGCGCTGGGCACCATTCTGGGCACTGCATTCTGTGCCACCAGGTACCCAGAGCAAAAAGAGAGACCACCCTGGGCTCCTTGAACATGAGGTGATGGGTGAGCAGGAGAGGTGGTCGGCAGGTCCACTTGGCTGTGCTGGTCCCCAATCTCGCCCCCGTCATCCTTCTCCCGGGGAGGGGGTGGGCCCCTTACTGTATTCTGGCTCGTTCCGGTTGTGGGTGTTCAGCTTCTTATTGATCTCCTGTTTCTTAGATTTGACCATGGCCGAGTTGCTCTCGGTCAGCTTGCTGAAGAACGCCGGCGGCTGGCTGGTGTTGCCTGGAGACTTGGAGCCCATCCTATTGCAAGGTTCAGACACCACAGGTCAGTTCACTTGGTGCTGAGCTTGCACACCCTTGATGATGGGGCGCTCACCACCTGATCTGCCTTAGAAATTCAGAATCATGCTTTTCCCACCCCCAAGCCTGCTTCCTCAGTCTCTCAGGGACCATGTCTTCTGAAATCGCCTATCCTTGGGCTCCGGTATCTCTGGAGAACCCCAGCTGTCCTGGTGGGCCATACCTGTCTGCCTGCCACAGTCAGACGCCCAGAAAAGGGCCCCAAATGGGCTCAGATCACACCTTCCCCTGAGATGAGGGGACTTTTTTCTCTGCCTCCCTCCCAACCCTGGGCCCCGGCTTGGTCCAGAACATGTAGCTCTTCAAATCTCAGATCCTCAAGCGTTGGCAAGAGGGGCCCAGCCTGAGCTGAGAGACCCCAGGCCAAGACCCTGGAAGTTGCCATGGAGGTCTCCCAAGTTTCGACCTTGTTTAGTAGGTCTGAGGTCCTCAGTTGCACCCTGAAGCCCTTGTCAAGCCCCCAATTGCACAGCGGTGGACCGAGGCCACAGGTGGGCAAGGGCTGTATTCCTGAGCGCCCCAGGAAGGGGAGGGGCCACTGAGAAGATACCTGGGCTCCGCCTGTTCCCCATCCCGGTACAGCAGCGGGTACATGGTGCCCCGCAGATGCCCAGGCTCCACCATGCCCTCCGGCGGGGACACAGGTTCGATACCATCCTCGCCGCTGCCCGGGGCTGACGTCTTGCTTGGCTCTGGAGACCTGGGTGGAGAGAGGGTCCCAGCGGTGGTCAGAGCTCTGAGCTCTCCCTCTTGAAGGGGGCGCACCCCTCCCTCCACTCCCCTGCAAGCCCTGCCTCACTCTAAACCAGCGCTTAGCACACTTTTCCTATAAGGAGCCAAACAGTAAATATTTCAGGAGTGATAGGCCAGTTGTGGTCTCGACTATATTTTTCTTCATTTAAAAAGAATAATCCTTTAAAAATGTAATACCGTCTTTGGCTCACAGACTGTGCAAGGACAGGCTATGGCAGGATTTGGCCCGTGGGGGGCACTTTGTCGAACCCCTGCTGCTTCCCCACACCAGGGACCCCACTGCTCCCCCAAAGACATCCTGCCATCTCCTTTCCTCTGTGTGCCACCCAGAGTGGCTCCCTCATCCTAGTGGAGGGCCCTCAAGGGGGTCCTCCTCTCCCCTCTCTGACTGGGGGCCCCTAGGGGTAACCAGGAGTGTGAAGTGCATGTGTGCCTGCTAGGAGGCTACTCTCACATCATACAGCTCTGCTTCGAATCCCAGCTCCGCCACTTACTGGCTGCGTCCCCGTGGGCAAGTGAGTTCACTGCTCCATGCCTCAGTTTCTTCATCTGTGAAATGGGGTAACACTGCCTATACTTCCTGAGGCTGTGGTGAGGATCCTGGTTGGCGTGTGTGAAGGGTTTAGCTCGGTGTCTGGAACCCCCCGAGTGTGGTGTACGTGTCAGCTAGGGGTCCAGCTGCTCTGTGACCTTGAGCCAACTCCCCGCCCTCCCTGAGCTTCACCCTTCCCGCAGCAGACACCTAACAAAGCTCCTCAGTGGGGACTGGCAAGGGGTGCCCTGTCTCCCACCCCTGCTCACCTCTTGCCCCCTTCACTGTGGGGTGAGCCACGGGCCTGGGTCCCGTGGTCTGGGGGTGGGAGGTAGAGGTCGCTGGGTGGGCGGCGAAGGTCCAGGACAGGGCAGCTAGCTCCGGGGAAGGAGTAGAGGGGGGCAGGGAGGGGCGCGCTGAGCTGCTGCGGGTGGTGCCGCGTGTAGTCCTGCGTGATGACCTCCTGCAGGCCAAGGGTCAGGGGAGACATGAAGGGTCAGGTGCCAGCCAGCTGCCAGAACCTTCCAGATGGGGTGAGAGCTGAGCTGAGCTTTGGGGGCAGAACCCTGGGGCGTGGGCCTCGGCTCCCCAGGAGCTTTGAGCCTGTCTGTAGCAGCTCAATGGCCCCAGGTGCATGGGGTGAGGCCAGAAGTCCCCAGCTGGGCCCCGAGATGGGTCAGATTCAACTGGCCAGCATGTGTGAGGTATGGATCGTGGATGGGCTTATGCACCTGACGCCCCATCGGTGGAGGAGGAGGGGGGACAGCTACAGCACCTGAGTTGGAGACGACTCTGGGACGCCCAGCATGACGTGCCCTTGCCAACCCCCAGATCCCTGGTTCGCCCCCCACCCCTACCCAGGACTCAGTTAACCCATCAGAGGACATGTGGACCCTCCTCCCCTCCCTTTCTCAGGACCTAGTCCTGCCCCAGGTGCAAAGGCAATGACGAGGCGGGGTAGTTACACTGATGTGCTGTGCCAGGGTGACCACCCGCTGGTGACCTTTGACCCCCGGGGTGGTCTGGAGCAGCGGGCTGGACGAGGGCTGGCTCTCGGGCAGCGGCCGCAGGTGTGGGAGGTGTGCCACCTCGCCGCTGAGCTTCCCAGGGCCTGCGGGCAGAGCAGGGCTGGTCAGGGCATGGGCAGGGTGGGCAAGGCCGGTGGCCCCCTGGGGCTGCCATCCTCAGATCCCTGCTCCGCCCTTTGAGCTGAGACACGGGGCCAACTCCACCGCCTCCGAGTGCCTCAGCTTCCCCGTCTGTGGGGGCAGGACCCCACCTGGCTGCTTGTGCCGCAGGTCTCCCTCCAGGTGGCTCTTGTCGAGCTCCTCCAGCTGCTTGGGGGGCCCCTTGTCGTGGGTCAGGCTGGGCGAGCTCACGGGGCTCACGGGCTCCACACCGTCGGGGCTGTAGCTGCCGCCGTGATAACCTGCAGCCGGGCGAGGCCCTGAGTCAGGCCAAAGCCAGGGCCAGGGCTGCCCTTCCCAGCCCTCCCCTCCACGATGGATGGGTTCCCCCGGGCCAGAGGCGGGGAAGATTTGGGCGGACGGAGAGCGGGAGTGAGCCAGCGTGAGGGCTGCTGGCCAGCCAGGGGTGGGGACATGTCGGGAAAGGAGGGTGAGACAGCACTGCAAAGAGAGGTGGACGGAGAAGAAAAGCAGAGAACGAGACACACAGGCAGACAGGTCGGGAGAGGTGGAGAGAGACCCAGAGAGAGTGAGAGACGGACAGCAACAAGGTGGGCAAGGGGGACGGGAGAGAGACCCGGCTGGTGAGGGCCGGGGTGGGGCCGGAGATGGGGCAGGATGGGTTTCGGGAAGGGAGTGTAGAGGCAGCGGACGGGTGGCGAGGGTGTTAGGCCAGTGTGGTGGTGAGTGACACTCAGATCCCAGGGTCATCCCCCCCACATCCCCCTCTCCAGCACGAGCAGCCCTGAGCTGGGGCTGGAGGTGGGAGACAGGCACAGAAGATTCCCCTCTTCCCCGGGGAAGCTGGCTGGTGGGTCAGCAAGGGAGACACGGGGCCAGAGCATCCCCAAGACCCCCCTCACAACCTGGGCAGAGGACGCAGGGGCCAGGTTCCCAGCTCCTACTGGGAAGTGGGAAGGTGCTTCTCTTTCCTCCCCGATTTCCTCCCCACTGTACACCCTGGGGGCAGTGGGGTGGGGTGGGGGAGGCGGCCTCCAAACCACACACAGCAGCAGGCAAAGGCGTGGGCCTGCGCCCCTCCGCAGCCCCGCTCCCCAGACAAAGGTGCAAAGGGGAAGATGGGAGGCGCAGCTGGAATCAAAATCACAGATCCATTCATTAAAGGAAAAAAAAGCGAAAATCCAAAAGAAAAAAGAAAAATCATGATAAAAACGATGTGCAAATGATGAAGTGCTCCCCGCTCCGATCAGAGGGTGGGTAGGCGCAGCTTGAGGAATCATCAGAGCGTGCAATCGACGAAGACGAGTTTCAAAACAAAATACCAAAACCAACGAAAAATGGGGGCAGGGGAAAAATAAAAAGCAGAGATCTGAAAATATCTTTAGGCCACAAGACGGGGTGGGTGGGTGGCGGGGCCGGAAGTCTTACCATCGCGAGGGGAGTCGTTGGCCAGCGAACCTCCTTCTCGCGGCCCTTTATCGTGAGCAATTTGACGCATGATTATCGCGTCTATGAAGGTGGCCGCTGTCAGGGTGGTCTTACCCAGAGAACGGAGTTCCAATTCCTGGATGGAAAAGGGTTTACTTTGAGTCTTTTCCCGGTGCAGGTCCGCAGCTGAGGCGGGGGGCGCCGGCTGGTCTGGGCTGGCGTGGTGGGATGCGAGGCTCTTCGCTGGGGCGCGGGCGATGGCCGCGTGGCTGGAGCCGGGGGGCGCCAGGGGCCGAGGCTCGGAGCCCTTGCCGGGGGAGGAAGCGGGCTCCAGCCCGGCGCGGGCCGGAGGCTTGGCGAGGAACGTGTGGCCAGCGTCCGCGCGGGGCCGCTCAGGCCGGGCAACCCGAGGGGCCTCCTTAGGCAGCAAGACAGGCTCCATGAGTGGGGGGTAAACCCCATCAAGGGTGCCGCCCAGCGGGCAGTGGGTGGCGGGTGGGAATGTGGCAGCTGGGCGGACAGGCGAGGAGGTGGAGGTGGACCTGGGGGAGGAGAGAGGGAGGGTCAGCAGCTGCAGGAGCCACAGCTGTGGCCCTTAAGGCTGAGGCAGGGTCACTCCCTCACTCTGACACCTTGAGGGGTCGCCACTGCCCGGAATAGCTCCCACGTTCCCCAGAATAAACCCTCCCAACTGTGGCCTGCGAGACCCCATGCCATAGGGCCTCACCTACCCCATCCATCCATCCATCTACCCATCCATCCAACCATCTACCCATCCATCCATCCATCCATCTACCCATCCACCCATCCATCTACCCATCCACCCATCCATCTACCCATCCATCCAACCATCTACCCATCCATCCATCCATCCATCTACCCATCCACCCATCCATCTACCCATCCATCCAACCATCTACCCATCCATCCATCCATCCAGCCACCCATCCATCCATTCATCCAGCCACCCACCCATCCATCCAACCATCTACCCATCCATCCATCCATCCATCTACCCATCCACCCATCCATCTACCCATCCATCCAACCATCTACCCATCCATCCATCCATCCATCCAGCCACCGATCCATCCATTCATCCAGCCACCCACCCATCCATCCATCCAGCCACCCACCCATCCATCCGTCCATCCATCATCCCATCAACCCTTGCTGAGCCGCCTACTATGTCAGGCACTGTTCTAGACATCAGGGATATGACAGTGCACAAAACAGACAAAAGTGCCTTATGTTCTAGGCGAGGAGACACACTACACACAGGCTGATATGATAACATGATAAATTAAACTCCTATTATTGTGGCAGTTGCTTGAAGGTAATGATTCTGGGTGGAAAACAAGCAAACAGCAAGGGAGCTCTCAGGCATGAGTAGGGTGGGGTGTCTCCCTGAGGGGCTGGCATATGAACTGGAGAGGAAGTGAGTGAGCCCCGTGAAGAATCAGAACCCCAAGGGCAAAGGCCCTGAGGGTGGGCCAGGGTGGGAATTTAGAGGAAAGGGCAGGGGCGCCCAGTTCTTTCACCTCAGCCACCAGGGGCCACACAGGGCTCCTTGCTGTCTTCTCTGCCCAGAGTGCTCGCCTCACTCCAATTGGGCTGGAGCTGGCTACTCAAGAGTCCCATGCCTCTTTCTTCAGGCAGCCTTCCCTGATTGCTGCCTTGGTCTAAACCATCAGCCCTAAGAGGGCAGGGCTTGCATCACCATGTCCCCCACACCCAGCACAGGGCAGGAGACCCACTGCAAGCCCACCAGGAGGAAGAAATGCACAAATGCACTCCCTCTGACCTTCACAGGCTAGTGTAATTATCCCCATGCTGCAGACGAGGAAATAGGCTTGGACATGAGCTGGCCCGACTATCTCTCGTTGGTCTCTCTCTCTAGCCCAGTGTTTCCATGAGGAAGTCTTTCACTAACCCTCACCCTCAAGGGTCTTCCTCAGCTGCTACTGGGGAAGGCTTTGATGTTCCTGCTCCAACTTCTCACCGGCTGTCGCTGGTGGGAGCTCATGTCTGGGCACCCTCCTCTTAAAGAGTCAGGTGCTCCTGTTCTGTGTAACTGCTGGGAACTGACTCGGAGGACACCAAGATGATGCTTCTGGTAAATGACGTTGTTGTTTTTTTGTAATTGGAATTGTGGTGGGGAGGGCATGATTTACAGCAGGCCAAGTGTGGGGAGGCTTGCATGAAGGGACGCTTCATTTTGGAAGAAGCAGCTGGTCCCTGGGCAGAGAAGGGCCCTGGGGAAACTCCTGTCCCCAGTCAGGCAGCTCAGCCCACAGGCCTTGGGCAGTGGTAGGAGGTGGGTCACCAGCAGGGACTCGGGCCTGTTGTGATAGGAAGTGGACTGCGGGGACTGGACACATCCGGGTCCTCTGCAGGTTGTCCAGTATCCAGGGAACCTCTGGCCTTGATCCAGACAAGAGGCACCTGATCTCGTCCTCCCTGTGGGGCTCTGCTGAATCCCTGGAGGAGCAGGAGACCCTCTCCTCACAGCCCTTGCCCTGACTCTTCCTCTCTGCTCCACAGACTCCATTCCTGAACTCCACAACCTACCCAGCTGCTCACCTATCCACCCACCCAACTCCCCATCCACCTACTCATCCATCTATCAACCCAACCCCCATCCACCTACCCAGCTCATCACCTATGCACCTTCCCATCTACCCACCCACCCACCTAACCCAACTATACATTCCTCCACTTACCCAACCCATCATCTGCCTATTCACCCATCTACCCTCCATCCACCTATCTAACCATCTAACCATCCAATTAGCCTCCCATCAATTCATCCACCTATTCACCTAGCTCTAACCATCAGTCCATTTGTCCACCCATTATCATCTGTCTGTCCACCCACCTATCCATTCATCTAGTCTGCCATCCCTCCATCTACCACTGACCCACCTATGCGCCTACCTACTCACCTGTCATCCATCCACTTATCCATCCACATAAGTGGATATCCACTTATCCAAATCTATTACAATCCATCCGTCTAACCAAATCATCCATCAATTTACCTCCTCACCCAACTCTCTGCCCACCCATCGCTCACCCTCCCATTTATCCCCGGGCCCATTGGTACCAGTGCACATCCCTCCACCTGTATCCAGTGACCAGCTCCCCACTCCTTGGCCCCCCCACCATGGGCCGGTCTCCACCCCTGTGCCAACCTGGCCCACCTCAGGACCGTAGGCGTGCTGGGCTCCACGGAGGTGATGATGCTCTTCATGCCCGTGTTGTGCAGCACGCTGGGCCTCTGCTGGATGGCGTCCTGGGTCCGCGGTGAGATGGGCGAGTGCTGGTGGGCGTGGGAGTGGGAGGCGGGGCGGCTGCTGCTGCTGCCCCCACCCCCGCCGCTGCCGCCAGCGCCTCCGCCGCCGCTCTGCTCCGTACCTGGGGGAGGCAAGCTGCGCTATCAGACCCGTGGTGTGGCTGCGAAGACCCCACCCCCGCCCCCGGGGCGCGGGCTGGGGGCTCGGCCGTCCTACCGGGTCTCCAGATGGGTGCGTGCTCTACGGTGGTGGTGGACGTGAGGATGGACTTCTCCCGCTCACGCTCGCGCTCGCGCTCACGCTCCCTTTCCCGCTCCCTCTCGGTCGAGGACGTGGCGGTGGGTTTTGTCAAGTGCGTGGGGCCTCCTGGAAGCCCAAAGGCCTGCGGCTCAGCCCCAAGAACAGGAAGCTCCCCCCGCACCCCGACTCATGTTCCGGGATGGAACAGAGAGGCCAAGGCATCTGCCCAAGGACGCCCAGCACTGGGGTGGGGGCATCACCTGGGGAGAGCGGGGAGCTGCTGAGCCGGCTACTGAAGTGCTGGGGTGCAGTGGGGAGGTAGGCGAGGCGGTCCATGGTGGTGGCTGGCGTGCCTGGTGTTGGGGGCACCAGCACAGGAAGATGTGGCACTTGAGACAAGTCGATGATGCCTGTGAGAGAGGAGGTGGGGTGGGGGCTGCAGCCACTGGGGAGGAGAGGAGCCAGGCTGCCTGCTCGCTGGACCGCACCACCCGCTGGAGCAGCGCACCACCCGCTGGAGCACCGGGCACCTTCTGAGAAGCAGCACTGCCCCATGCTCCCTCCTTGGTGCACACCCTAGGTCTGAATGCCGGCTGCTCACAGCCCCTCCTCCCTTTGCTCCCAAGCCCTGAAGTAGAGGCAGCTTGCAGGTGGCGCCACTGCATACACTGCTGTGCCCCTTTTGCCTGTGACCCTAGGCCATCAGTTGCTTGTATTCAATCCCCACTGTTTGAAATACCTAGTGTGACCAGTTTTAACAACTGGACCCTAACGAGGACTTGGTTGTTCCGAAAGAACATTCCAGAAGTGTTTCTAGAGAGTGTAATATTCATGTGCAAAGTAACCACAGGCTGGGTGCTCATCAAGGGAACAAGAAGTTCAAACAGCCTTACATTTCCAAGTTTTTTTTTAAAGGACCACATACATCAACAGGACACACAGGCACATGCACAGCCCATGTGCCATCCAGGATGCAGCCACACACAACTCTAAACCACTGGCAGTGTGGCGGTTAAGACGTGGGCTTTCACTGCCACAGACCTGGGTTTGATCCCTGGTCGGGGAACTAAGATCCCACAAGCTGCGAGGTGCAGCCAAAATATATTAGTAAGTTAAAATAAACCACCCGCTGGGTCTGTGTGTGCTCTCAGCAAGGTGACACCACTCGGGACTCTACAGTGACCACTCTCAGCAAGGACAGGTGTACAGGCGTGGGCACATACGTGTCCTGTGCTTTCAGGAACCTGGGCAGACCAGGGATAAGGCCGATTCTGGGTAGAGGGTCCTGCCCAGCCGTGTGCCTGGCAGCACCCTGCCCCACCCACCTCGCGGGCCAGTGGCGTAGTTGAGGGCCAGCGAGGACTCTCGGGGCGACAGGCCCCTCAGCATGTCGGCTCGCTGGGCCATGGCGGTGGCCGCGTTGTGGTGCATCTGCTGCGAGGTGATGTAGTCGTTGATGATTGTCTGGCGGTTCTCCAGCGCCGCCGTGTCGGGGTAGCCGCGGATGAGGTACGGCGGGTACAGGTGTGGGTAGGTGGGGTTGGGGGCCAGGTGCCGGGGCAGGTAATAGGCAGCGGCTGCCAGGAGAAGGGGAGTAAGTTCAGGCCGGCCCACACTCAGCTGGGAATGCCCCTCTGCCTGTCTTAATGCCCCACAGCCTCTCCCAAACGCTCCCACAAAACAGAATTGAGAGCCTCAAAGCAGAAAAACTCTTGCTCTCCAACATGCCCGAGGGTGCCTCTTACTGATAATACTCTTGGGATCAAAATTCACCCAAACACAGGGTATCCGAAATGTGGATCACAAAAATACCTAAGGGCTGTGTCCTTTTACACAGATTTTCAGATCATGTCTGTTTGGGGAATGCACACCCTTGAGCCCTCTTTTGATACATTTGCAATTTTCAAGGCGCTGGTAAGTCTCACAGGAAAAGAAAACCATTGAAAAAATGTTTAACCCAGCATGACCCTGAGACCCCCCCAAGAGAAATTCTTTCTCACCTCAACTGCTGACATGACTGCAATGTTGGGGCTCTCCCTCTCCCCGCCCTGCATGCCTCAGTTTCCCCTTTTAGTGGAGCTTAGTTGATGCCTGAGGAGCCCTTGGGCTGGACACTGATGCTACAGGGTTCCTTGGGTCTGGAACAATCACCTGCATCCAGAGGGATTCCTCGGGGTATGGAGGTGGGGTCGAAGGCCAGGGGGATGTGGCCGCGGTACAGGTCCACGCCGCTCACCCCTCGGAGCAGGTGCTCATAGGGTGAGATGGGGTGGGGGTGGTGCTCAGGCACGCTGCTGTGCGGGGACTTGGCAATCTCCCGGGGCGTGGATGTCAGCTTTCGGTCCTGGGATGCCTTGCTGGACGAGAGACTGCCTGTGGGGATGAGCCAAGTGCGGATGGCATCGGACCTCAGACACGGGTGTCCCACCCCCTGCATGGGGGCTGCTGAAGCTAGTGCTTATGGGAAATCGTTTGAGAGTGGGGTCTCTGGGGTCCCAGAAACCAGGCCTCTTCGTCCATCCATTTGCCTCTAGTTCATTTTTCCTTTTATTTACTCATTCACTCATTTGCTTCTGCTTTTTATTCTTTTAAAAAGCTCATCCATTCTTCTGTTCCCTTTTCTGCTCATTCATTCAATCAGCCAAAAATAGTTATCATGTGTCTACGATACGCCTAGTACTTTCTAAGAGCTGGGGCTCCCTCACCAAACCAAACAGGAAAACCCTGGCCCCCATGGGGCTGACGTTCAATGTAGGAGGCAGATGACCAACTAGTCATCAAAAAAGAATTTCAAAGTAATAAATGTTCTGAAGAAAAATTTAAACTGATAGAATGTGACCAGAATAGTGAAGGGGGAGGGTGACCATAAGTAACCTCCCTGACAATGTGACATTTGAACAGAGTCCTGAAGGGCAAAAAGAAACCAGTTAGGTAAAGATCTGAAGGGGGGAGGGTGCATTTCAGGCATAGGGAAAGTGCACATGCAAAGGTCCTGAGCAAAGAAAGCTGAGTGTGGTCAAGTAACAGAGATAAAGCTGTGAGATGGAAAGGCGGGTGGAGCCGGATCCTGCATGGCCATGGCGGAAAAACGGTGATTTTATTTTTCCCCCTAAGAGCAGTGAGAAGTCAATAGAAAGATTTAAGCAGAACAGTGGCTTAACTCATGTAAATATTTCAAAAAAGTATTCTGGCTGCCGTTTTGGGAAGCAGATTATAGCAGCACAAGAGAGTAGTCAGGGAAGCCAGGTGGACTGGAGGCGGCAGGGAGATGCAGAGGATTCTGAGGATGGTTTGGAGGCAGAACCCACAGGTTTGGCAGGTGGGCTGGCTGTGGTGGCCCTGAGGATGTTCCTGAGCTAAGGGGTGGACAGCAAGGCAGTTTTCGGAGACTAGAGCCCAAGGCGGCCCCGCCCCCGCCCCGCCCTCGCCCCACCCCGCGCCCCGCCCCTCCTCGGGCCCTGGCTCACGCACCCTCCTGCAGGCGTGGGGTGGGCTCCCGTGTGGTCACTGGTGATCCGCGGGGTAGGTGGCCGGCGAAGGGCGCCGCGTGGTCCTCGTAGGTCAGGGGGCTCTGTCGCGGCTTTCCCAGCTCAGGCACGATGACCGGGGCCCCCCGGGTGATGGAGCCCCCCGAGCTGCTGACGGCACCCGTCCGGCTCTTCAGGCTCTCTTCGTAGCAGACACGCTCCAGGGCCCGGGTGTCGGCCATCACGTCCAGCGGGTGCACAGCCGGGAACGTCCGGCCCGGACTGCCGATGATGGACCGCACGTCGTGCTTTTTGGAGCCGGTGGAGGACGTGCTGGTGTCATACTTGAGCGGGGTGCCCTGGGGGGGACGGGGTTGCGGAGGGAAAGGGGGACGTGACCACCAGTGGCACAACCTCTCTGAGCCTGTTTCTCTGCTAGGAAATGGGAGAGACATCTCATGCTCCAGGGGCAGGGGTGAAGGGCTTTGCTAAACCTAAGATGAGCCCACCTGCCCTTGCCCTGCCCACCCCTGGCCCCCAGAGCCACCCTGGGGGCTGCAGAAGGGGGCACAAAGTGCAGAGGTCAGCCCTTCCTGAAGCAAGTGGGGGACCCTCGTTGGCCCTTGGGATTTGCTGGAAAGAAACTTAACAACCCCATGAGGGTAAACGCCTTCTTCCCATCAGTCTGGGACCCTCCTTGACCCACCCAAAGCCAAGCCAGAAAATCCAGCCGTAAAATCCAGTTCCACCACCCTGAGGTTCAAGTCTCAGAGGTCAGGGCTGAGGTTATGTCTGCTCTTGGGCCAGAAAGGGCAGCTGAAGGAACAGGGATCATGATGAGACTGTAACCCAGCTGCCTGGGAGAAGACTCCACCCTGTCTAAGCAGGCTTGGGAAACCCAGGGTACAGTGGGCTCTGTGTCTTTGCAAGTAAGACAACTCTGCTTTTATTCACAAATGTTTTACTTACTTTCTTAAGAAGGGGAAATGCCCTCATTTTAGAAAGAATATTCTAGAATCAGACTGGCCTCCCTTTTGGATCTATGATGGACTCTTGCCAGTGGCCCACAACTGCCTGTAGGCTGAGCGCCAAACCTGACCCCTGGCCTTCGACGGCCTTCCCACCGCTCCTGCCTTCTCCCCAGGTGCTTCTGAGCCCTGACTCAACTCTGAGGCCCCCTGGACACCTCCCTACCACCTCTCAGCCATGCAGTCCCCCATGGATCTCATTCTCCTTCCTGTTCACATCTCTGACCCTGTGAAGAGATAGTGGTCTTTAGGTCCTCAAAAGGACCAGCTCCTCACAGAGTCAGAGTTCGTCTTCCCCTTCCAGGCTGGGGCTTCTGGGGGGCCCAGTGCCACAGGCAGTGCATAGGCGCAGGGGCGGGGTGGGGATGCAACCTGCCGGAGGAGGCCAAGATGCAAAGATGCTACAGATGTAAGGACATCTGGATTTGAGATTCACAATGGCCATTTACTTGCTGTGTGACCCCGGAGAAGTTGTTTAACCTCTCTGAACCTGTTACCTCACCACTAAAATGAGGACACCTCACAACACTGTTGTGAGGGTTACATAAGTCATGATGCCAAGTTCTCAGGCAGCGAGCGCCTGGCTCACACTTAGGGTGCAATCAAGCTTTATTACACCTAGCTCTGGGCTCTCAGCAAGCTTCTTGACCTCTCTGGGCCTCAGTTTTTCCATCTGAAGAATGGAGGTAATGGGTATGACTTCAGGCTCAGATGCTTCAGTCGTGTCTGACTCTTTGCAACCCCATGGACTATAGCCTGCAAGGCTCCTCTGTCCATGGGATTCTCCAGGCAAGAATACTGGAGCGGGTTGCCATGCCCTTCTCCAGGCGATCTTCCCAGTCCAGGGATCAAACCCGTTTCCCGTGTCTCCTGCATTGCAGGCGGATTCTTTACCCACTGAGCCACCTGGGAAGCCTGGGTATGACTCTCCTGGGCTGTAAATACAACTGAATGAGGTCATGCGTATAATATAAAGCCCCTGCTATGAACCCTGGAATGGATATAATGACAACTCAGTAGTGAGCAGCTGTGTTACCTTGGGTGTGGCACTCAACAAGTCCAGGCCTCAGTTCCCCCATTTACAGGGGCCAGAGCCATGCCTATTGGTATCCTCTGCCCCGACCCTGGCCCCCGTACCTGCGTGATGGAGCCCTCCTTGAGCGGCCGGGGGGCCAGGGGCAGCTCGGGCGTGCGCCGCAGCTCCTCCCGTGGAATCTCGTGGATGGAGCGGCCGGCCTCCTTCACCGTCGCCACCAGGCCCTCGTGGGCTGGCTTCAGCTTTAGGGGACCCAGGGCCTCCAAGGGCCGGGCCTTGTAGGCCTCAGCCAGGTCCCGAGGGGGCGGAGGTGGCGGTGGCGGCGTGCCCTCGCGCTTCAGGAGCTTGGCCTCCCGGCGCTGGTAGTCTTCCTGGGCCTCCACGTAGGACCGTGGGATCCCTGCCAGGGAGGAGGGGGCGCTGACCCGTGTGTACTTGCCTTCCACCTTGCTCATCCTAACCTGGGGGAGATTCTGAAGCCTGACTACCTGGGTTCAAGTCCTCACTTGCTGTGTGACATGACTTGACCTCTCTGAGCCTCAACTTCTTCATATATAGAATGGGAGTATTAACTGAAGCACCTCACCAAGTGATTCACATTCAGTGGGATGATACAGATACAAAGCATGTTAAAAAGTACCTGGCTTGCCACTGACCAGCCAGGAGAATGTGGGTGTCTTCCTTTCGGAGGCTGTTCCATAAGATGATGAACAGAGAGCACTTGGGGTAGCACCCAGCACAGAGCACAGGAGATGCTCAGTAAATGAGAGTGAAGGGTGATGGGCAGTAGTTTGCTTTCAAGTTTGGTTTTCATGCCTTGCTCTGCCTTTCAACCTGCACTCGCACCTGTCATGTACACGTGTGTTATACGCCTTCCCTGGGTGCCCACGGCACTCTGGTATGCCTCCCCTCCCCTGCCCATCTTGACTGTAAACCCGAGGGCTTGCTGCAGCTGCCACAAGGGTGCGGTGGCTGGGCACGCCGGGAGCAAGGGCAGCATACCTTGCGTGATGGAGCCTCGGATATGGTGCTGCTCTTTGAGGTGGTGGGGGCTGTGTCGCTCGGGCGGGATGGCGCGGCCCATGAGACCTGGAGGGGGTGGGCGACAGCATCATCCTACGGCTCCCTGACCCGGCCTTGGGCAGTGACTGGCCAGGGTCTACAGCCCCTGCCTCCCTCCAGCGGGTCCCTCCAGCCACCCAGTCCCCGAGCTGATGCTGATGTGGTGGCGATAGAGGGCCCAGCTAGCAAGTGGCCCGCTTTCTGGGCCCTGTGCCACCTCTGGACGGAGCCTCAGAAACACCCAGCTTTCCTATCTGTAAAGTCGGGATAACTATTCCCGCACTCTGCCCAGGGGGAGCTGATGTAACCCAGCAAGTGGGGAAGCCCCCAGGGCAGGTCCTACGGCCCCTGCTCCATCCCCAGAGTCGGGAGCCAGGCAGGGCACACACCTTCGATGCTGGCTGAGGAGATGGCCCGGCTGACGCGGCCCTCCATCATGTCGTAGGTGCGCTTGGGGGCGGCCGTCTCGTGGGGAGGGCCTGAGCTGCTCCTGCCGTCCTCCTTGGAGCACTGGGATACGGACATGCCACCTGGAAACCAGACCACGCTCACAATGCAGGACAGCCCTGGGAGGCTGTGTGCACCGAGCCCAGGGCCAGCAACCTGGAGGGCCGGAGGGCGACAGCGGCTCAAACGGACCCCCGTCACGAGGGCCCGTCGGCCACGCGGCTGAAGCCGGGCCCAGCTGGGCCTTCCCGGCAGGAACCCCCAGCCGGCAGTCCAGCCCAGGGCCTGCTCTGCTGGTTGGTGGGTCTGTACCTTTGACTGTCCACAGGCATGTGAGTGTGCACAGACGAACACTCGTGGGAGCGGACGTGTGACGTGAACATGCAGAACCACGTGCATGTGAGCAAAGATGCACCAGCTGAGTGTGAACATGCAGGGTTGGCACAACCATCCCTGTGTGTCAGTGTGGTCTGTGTGTGCGCAACGTGTGACACTGTGTGTGTGTGTCCACTGTGAACAACGTGAGGCCACATGCAAAAAACCATGTGCATCTGTGTCCACGTGAGGAGAGTGTGTGTCTGGTTGGACGTGGGAGGGACAAGGAGGGTCCACAGCATAGGTGGCCTCATCCAGCCAGGCTGAGCCCGGAGGGTGGGCACATCAGGCTGGGCACATGGGTGCTCGACTGGCCATGGGTCTGAGCAGCCAGGAGGGGGCCCCCGAGGAGGCCACGGTTCGGTCTTGCCCATTGGGCTGGGGGATCCTGAGTTGGCCTCTCCTTCCGGGGGTGGCAGAGTCTGTGGGTATCAGAAGCAAGTCCTGCACGCCCCAGGCCAGCCCCTTAGAATAAAGGGTACCCTGGCTCTCACGGATTTCCATCACGACCCCGAGGGATCCTCAGAGCCGGAGCTCCTCCACGGGGTTACAAACTAGTGGCTGGCGGATAGACAGTATCACCACTCCTAATTTTTCTCAAAATTGATTGCTGATGTTTAAACACTAGGAGATGTCAGATAAAAATGGAGAGGTCAGAAGTCTGGCTGGCGAGCTTGCACTTGTTATAGGGTGACAATCAGCTGCCGGAGAACAGAGGCAGGGCCCCTGTAGAGATGGCCGTCACTCCCAGGGTTGCCATAGTCTCCTCCCCGCCATCTAAAATGAAAAGCCTTGACAGACACCCATTCTGTGGATGCTAAACCTAAGGCCTGCAGGGGCTCAAGAACTGATCTGGAGGCCTGAGCCGAGATGCCACCCAGGGCTCCCTGCTCACAACACCCTGACTGCCTCTCTGTCCGCCCTCCTCAGGGCCCCTGGCCATCCCCCAGGGCACTCAGCCAGGTACTGAGGCTGGCACAGAATGCAACTGACAGCCAGTCCCCAAGGCTGTCTCCACCACTTGGTAGCAGAGAAAGGCAAGTGCCTAAGCCCCATGGTACCACCTCCGCTTCCCAGGACCTGGGGGGCCATGGGGGCTGGGCGCTGGGCCGGTGGAGGCGGATAGTGAAGAAAAAGCACCCGCCCATTGGAGAAGCAATTTGCGGCCCTACGGCTGCCAGCGGCTGAGAGGGGCGCCCATTAGCGGCTTTTATCTCTGCACCCCTGGGTGCCCAAGGCTGCCAGGAAATTGACATCTCAGCCCTTGATTCCCTTAATTCCTTCCAGGTAGGGCTCCCGGGTGGGGAAGCGGAACCCAGGGAGGGCGAGTGGAGTGAGGAGCACTGAAGTGGGGGGCTTAGGGCGTAAGGGGGCGGCGTGTCACTAGTTACGCCCCTGCCTGCCACCCTCGTGCCGTCAATCAGAGAGCACAGCCTTTGCCAGAGCCAGAGGCCTAGGGGTGTGAGCTTGGGGCTTCTGCTCCCTGGGCCTGTTCCCCCACTCGCAAGGCTGGCCATAAGTCTGCTTCCTAAACTGTAAAGAACTAAGGAGAGGTGGGAGGCAGCTAAGGCCGATCTTCACCTGCTCTGACTTACATACCTACCTGACTTACATACCTACAGGGATGGGGAGGTCACCACCTCTGTGATTGTGCTTCCTGGTGTCACCCCAGCCCTGCCTCGTGAGGAACCCCCCTCAATGGACCAAAGACTTCCCCTACCCCCATCCCAGGGATCCTGTTCTCTGAGGGGCCACTGGACACCATTGTACCTCAGCTCCCACACCTGGAAAATGGGAACACACTCCTTCTCCTCGGCTCTTAACCACACACAGCTGACAGGAGGGCAACACACTCCCCCAGACTTGTTTTCTGAAGACATCTGGCTGCCCTTTAACCCCAACCATATTTTCTGGAAACTTCTCTCTTGACTAGCTCCAGAAACACCAAAGTCTGGGGTTTGGTGAATAAGCCACAGTGGATACAGACAGGTTTAATGACAAGATTAACAAGGTGACTTTCCATTTGTACCTGGGGAGGGGAGTTGTCCTGAGAGCCTTCTGAGGGGGCTTCATCTGCTGGACCCCCAGCCCCTGGCACATGGGTGGCCCCCAGTAAACATCAAGTGACCAGATGAACAACCACCTGCAGGTCCCCATTGGTCCTCTTCCTCAGGAGTCCTTGCCGGACATCAAAGAGCCCTGAACGGGACGGCCTGCCCAGCCCCTGCCCACCCACCAGCTTCTCATAGCCATGGCGGCATCACTCACCCTCGTAGGATAGTACATGGCCCTTCTTGCCCTCGTAGATGACGTGGCCCTTGGGCAGCCCATCCTCCCGGCTGCGGTCCAGGCGGCTTGGGCTGTCCTCACCGATGATCCTGGTGATGGTTCCCTTGTACAGGACATCGGCCGGCGTGCCCTGGGGGTGTGGAGGCGGGTGATCACCTGCAGGCTCTGGCCAGGGACCGCACCCACCCCCAACTCGCCAGACATGACCAGGATGTGTGCACGTGTGCCTTCCAAATCCACACAGGCACACATGTGTATATCACTGCATACGTGTTCATACACATGCGGCTTCAAAAGGGAAGGCAGAGGGAATTCCCTGGCGGTCCAGCGGTTAGAACTCCATGCTTTCACTGCCGGCACCGAGGTTCAACTCCTGGTTGAGGAACTAAGATACCGCAAGCTGCCGTGTGGCCAAGAGAAAAAAGAAAAAATGGGGGAGGCAGAGCCCTCCAGAACACAACCACACGGAACAAACATCAGCGATATTATTAATCATAAGCTCTGAACCCTGTACAGGTATCGACTCATTTAATCCTGGAAACAGCCCTCAGTCAGGTACTACTGATCCTATTTCAGATGAGGAAACCGAGGCACCAAGACACCAGGTAGCTTCGCCCAGGGTCACCTGGCTAAACGAGGGCATAGCCAGGCTGGGAAGCCAGGCAGTCTGGTCCCGGGCCTGTGCTTCTACTTGTACTATGTGACTTGTACTTTCTCAGAGCCTGGATGCTGGGATGTCAGTCCACGTGCCTGTGACCGCGTGTCGCTCCCCAAACGAGAATGGGGACTCACATCAGGGCAGGACACCAGAAATCTGAGCTCTGACACAGGGTTTCTCAATCTTGGCACTGTGACCTGTGGGGCCAGATGCTTCTCTGTGGTGGGGGCCACCCTGGACACTGTAGGACGCTTAGCAGCGCCCCTACCCTGGCACCCTGGGCTCTACCCACTCGATGCCATGTGATCCCCTCAACCTGTCCCTCCAGATGTGATGATCAAAGACGTCCCCAGACACTGCCCAGTGTCCCCTGGAGGTAAAATTGCCCCCATCAGGAACTACGGCCTGAGAGGGAGTGTGCTTCCTATTGAGGGGTGTATTCAGGCAGACAGAAGATGGCCCCATGGGGTAGCATCCTGCCTTGGGTGACTTCCAAGAACATGAGTGTGAGGGTCAGAATATCAATCTGGAGCCAGACTGCTGGATGGCAAACAGCAGCTTTACCAGCGAATTGCTGTGTGACCTTTGTCAAGTCACTTTGCCTCTCTGAGCCTCAGTCTGTACATCTGCAAAACAGACGCAATCTCTGTCTACGACTCTTGAAGGCACTTGGCACAGACAAGCTGTCCCCAGATCAAGACGTCTCTCTTCTCTTTCTATGAATCCAAGAGCCGATTCAGAGATGTGAGTCTGACCGTGTGCCAAGCCCGGGACTGGTGCCCTTCGAGTCTCTCCATGGGAGCATCTCTGCCAAGAAACATCCTTCTGTGGGGTAAGGGCAACAACTGGCACCCCCTGGGCTTTTATCCCAAATCCTGGTCTTCAAGGAGGAGAAAAACAAAATGCCCTAACAGGTCTCCGGACAGGTCTCCCCAGACGTCTCAAAGCAGACACCCTAGACAGGATCCCCTGGTCACACTTTAGAAGACTTGTGCACAAACAGCGTAGAATAAATGGGCTTCAGTTTGGGTGACGGTCCAGTGGTGGGCAGTCACCTCTCTCCTCAAAAGGGCACAGGGCAGAGGAGCCAACTGCATGTCA
The DNA here is from genome assembly GCF_023091745.1 of Budorcas taxicolor. Taxonomy (NCBI): domain Eukaryota; kingdom Metazoa; phylum Chordata; class Mammalia; order Artiodactyla; family Bovidae; genus Budorcas; species Budorcas taxicolor. The sequence goes on along the minus strand of NC_068926.1, from coordinate 51,522,085 downwards.
TCAGGAAAGGCCTCCCCAGGGGCAGCTGACATAAGCACACCCATTGTAAGTCTACGTGTGTACGAGTTTGTGTGTGTGTTTGTGTACGTGTGAGTCTGTGTGTTTGTGTTGCCTGCACAGATTTCATCACCACCTGGTCGAGAGGCTGTGGGAAAGTCTGACCTGCACATATCTGGCAGCTGCCACACTCTGCCAACAACCATCACAGGGGTGTGAATGACCAACATGGCTCGGGTCACGGCCACCTGGAAAGCAGAGGCCAATGGATGCCCAGGCACTTCAGATGGCGACCTTTAATCCCAAACCACTCTATGAGAATGACTCAGCAGGACTTCCCTGGCTATCTGGTGGTTAAGACTCTGCACTTCACACGCAAGGGGTGCGGGTTCAATCCCTGGTTGGGAAGTTAAGATCCCACATGCCAAAAAAAAGTGATTTAAGAATCCCTACTCTGTATGAGTACTGATAACTGAAGCTCCAATAGTTTGGCCACCTGATGCAAAAAGCCGACTCATTGAAAAAGACCCTGATGCTGGGAAAGATTCAAGGCAAAAGGAGAAGAGGGTGACAGGATGAGATGGTTAAATGGCATCACTGATTCAATGAATATGAACTTGGGCAAACTCTGGGAGATAGTGAGGGACAGGGAGGCCTGGTGTGCACGCTGCAGTCCATGGGGTTGCAAAAAGTCAGACAAAATTGAACGACTCAACTCAATATGAGAATGACTCAGCGAGAGACAATTTTACCAAAAGGGTTTCAAAACCGAGTCGGGGGCGTCGGTCCCCTGCCTGGGTGAGAGTGCGGCCTGCTTTGGCCCTAGGTACCCGGCAGCTGCCTTCATAAGTTGGTGATTTCAAAACCGACAGGTCTTAGAGAAACTTGAAGCATGAGGGCCCCCCTCCGTGGTGGGATCTGAGGCCTCTGGGGTGCAAAGACACCTCACTGTCAGAGCCTACAGCCTGAAGTTTCATCATTCAGACACGTATGGGAGGGAGTGCTCTTCCCCGGGCCCAGAATGCTGTTCCCTGAGGTTCCTAAAGGGGTCACAGCTCTGAGAGGTCTCCCCCAGCTCCCCTGTCTATGTGGCCTCAGCAGCACTGGATGCTCTTAATCGCAGTGTTTGACTCAAAGTCTGAAATCACCGCTCAGTTTTCACCGGTCTGCCTCCCTCCACTACCCTGCCAGCTCCTCGGGGGGCCTCGAGGTTTTTGTTCAGCACATTAAATGCCTGGCTCCCAGGAGAGAAGATGAATGCTCACAGAACAAGCGGGTATCCCCAGGAAGCCACCCCATCCACTGGGGCGGGGGCCGCACAGGGATGCCGGCGGGGAGTGGGTGGGCTGCCCACTGCTTTGTCCACAATCGGGGCCACGTCCAGAATGCTGCCTGCGAGTCCCACCCTGGTCCCGCACGCTGTGGCCCCGGACACCTACGTGGGTGATAGAGCCGCGGTACGTGATGGGGCTCTCGGAGGGGACCCGCGTGCTGGGGGTGCCCTTGGTGATGCTTCCGCCTGGAACCGAGCCCAGAGACGTCCCTGGAAGACATGAGACACAGGGCTTAAGAGCCGGACCCAGGGCCACCCCAACTGTGCTCCTGGTGACCTGCAAGTTCCACCCCCTCCACTCGTGGTGTCTCAATGCAGAGTCCCCCTGCCCCTAAATGGAGAGACAGACACTCGGGAAGAGAGGCTGTCAAACCCTCTGGGAGCTGACACTTCTCAGACAGGGTTTGGATAAGGGGTCTTATTCCTGCCTCGACCCTCCCTGGGATGGAGGAGCAGCCACAGGGATGAGGGCAAGACACCATGCCTCATGCCCAGCTCCCACGCCCTCACCTCTCAGGACGGATGTCTCCTGGGCCGTAGGCACCCCCAGGCTCTCAGGGGGTCCTGCCTGGCCCCGTGGGGACAGCTGCTCCTGCTTCACTCCGCTGAACGGTGCTGGGGATGGGCGAGAGCGGTGAGCAGAGCCACAGGGCAGGGATTTGGAGGCATGGCCCCCCTCCCCGCCCTACCCAGGGGCTGGGGGTCCTTCCCCCCATGCTCAGGCCAGAGTCCCAAAGGCCAAATTGCCCTTCCTCACCCCTTGACACAAAGGGTGGGAGATGAGCCTCGGCCGTCTAGGTTGGGGGGTCTGGATCCTTACCCAGCTTCTTGGGGTCCATGGCGAGGGGCAGCCCCATGGCGATGGGGCCCACGGGGGCCTTGGCGTGCTCTGAGTATGGGACGTGGAGCTGCACCGACATTCCCTGTGGGGGCAGAGGTCATGGGTCCCAGAGGCTTCAACCAGGGCGTCCTGACACCCGCTTTCATGACAGCGCAAGAGGAGGGGAACCTCGGGACCACACACGGGTCAGAGAGGCCTGGGGCTCAAGTCCCGGCCCCGCTGCTCCTCTGAGTGACTGTGGACAAGTCACTGCCTCTCCTGAGCCTCAGGGCCCTCACCTGTGTGGTGGCCATCATGACCTGGTTTGAAGGAAATGGTGCCCACGAGCATCTGGGCAAAGTGGAAGCCTTGCCCATGCCCTGCAACACACGGTGGCAGGTCAGGGAGATGAAGGGGCAGGCAGACCAAGGCTTTGCACATGCTGGTGCTGGGTGTCTAGTGAGCGTGCTCTTCCGTTTCACAGGGAGGTGCAGAAAGGTTAAGTAACTTGCCGAAGGCCGCACAGTCTGGATGCAGTGCCCCCGCTCTCGAATGCCCCATGGGGTGACCTCCCAAGGTCCTGAAGCCTGGGGCAGGCTGCAGCCAGCTTGGACCTAGCCACTTGGGTGCCTGGCCCCCACCCAGACACCATCGATCCCAGCTACCCCTCCCCCAACTGTACAGATGGAAAGGCCAAACCCTTGAAAGAGGAAGGGGCTATTCTCTGGGCACCAGCTGGCACAGGTATTTCTGGGGGGCTGGCCCTCCCACCTCACCTGGGAGATGGCCCCCATTTGCCTCTCGAGGATGCTGGGGTGCTTGGTGGAGGAGATGAGGGGCGGTGGGTTGGAGATGGTGGGTGGCCGTGGCAGGACGGGCCGGGCGCTGTCGTGGAGGCCCAGGGGCAGCGGGTGACCTGCAGGGCACATGTCTGTCCTTCATGGGGCTCCAGAGCAGTCAGAGATACAGCCCCCAGGGCCTCTCCCCACCGTGTCCCTGTCCTGTCCAGGGAAGTGCCTGTCCACACATGCCCCCCTACTGCTCCTCTCCCAACTCTGCCCTGAGGAGCTGTCTGCATCCTTGGTTCAGACACCACTATTTCCACCCACCCCACCTCCCTCCATCCACCCCACCTCCGGGTCCTGGACTAGGTCCCTCCACTCTCCCTAGACTCCTTAACTGGTCTCCCCATCCCTCCTTTACCCTCTGATAGCTCATTCCGCTCACAGGAGCCAAAAGGACCTTTTTCAAAGTCTACTGGCTCACCTGCTCCCCCTGCCTCCCCTGCAGACCCTTCTGTGGCTCCCCACTGCCTCCAGGGTAAGGTATTAGCCTGTGACACAGCTTTCAGGTTCACCTGACCTTGCGGGTGTGGTCTCCCCAGGCTCACTGGGCACTGCGCTTCCACCATGGCACTCTGATTCAGTGTCTCAAGCTTCGCTGGCTCTTTCCTGCCTCCGGACCTTTGCACATGCTGTTCCCACTGCCTGGCATACCCTTCCCTGTTTTTCTGGCTCTTTTGGCTCATAAGTCCTGCAGGATCAGCTCTGCTGAGGATGACCTTTGCTAATTAAAGTCCTCATCCACCTCTAGCCTTGCCCCTTCTATGGCTGGTAGGGCCGAGCAGGACTGGGAACCTCAAGAAAGATCTAAATCCAGCCTATGTTTGTAAGCCAAAGCTGTCTCCTCCCCTACTTACACCTTTCTCTCGACCTGCTCATTCTCCAGCTCTAAGTCACTGGTGGGAGCTGGTGCTCCCACTCCAAACTTGCCTCTCTCATCATCAGCTCAAGCACCTCCCATGGCTCCCTAGTACCAGTGCTTCCGTTGTCATGCTGGAGATTCCTCAAACCTCAGCGGAGCCCCCTTTCCCTTCACTGACCAGACCATCCCTCCCATTAGGACCCGTCAGATTCTAAGATCCTTCTGCATGCAGTTCCAAGCAGTGCCCAGTGATTGGTGGGTGACTGGTGGTACCCAGTGATTGCCTGCTGGCTGACTCGTGGAGGAGGCCAGGCTGGGGTGAACTACTCACCAGGTGGGGCATAGGAGAAGGCCAAGGGGTCAGGGGCATGCGGAGAGGCCTTGATCACCTCGCGAGAGGGCACGGGGAAGGGCAGGCCTGGTGTCCAGCACGAGGGGTCCGCGGGCAGCTTCTGGCCCTCAGCTGCAAAGGCCGGGAAGAACACAGGCTTCTCTGTTGAGGGGTGAGGCAGGGCAGGTAGTCAGCCACGCTCAGCCAGCCCTCAGGCCCCCAGCCCTGGCTGCCCTGCTCAAATGAGCGCCCCTCCCCTTGCCTGCAGCGCCAGCCTCGGCCAGAGCAGGGTCCCGACCAACAGTGATGGGGAGGTGGGGGGCTCCTAGGGTGGAGCTCCCCCAAGTCTGTAGACCAGGCACCACTCTGACTCTGCTAATGTCCTCCTGAGCATGAGTGTGCCTCGGGAGTGGGCTGGGGGCCTCTCTGCAACCCTTGATTTCAGCCCTGGAAAGACACAGGTGCTGGCCCGGCCCCAGGTGAGTGAGGGGCCTGGACAAACCTCCCAACCAGGGGATGGAGGTGACAGCAAGGGGCCCACCCATCGCCTGATTTTGCGTGTACACTTGTACCAGAACGTGGTCACGTCTACCCACTTATTTATCATCTACGGCAGAGCTGAGGAGTTGCGACAGAGACTGGCCCGCAAAGCCTGAAATATTTACTATCTGGCCCTTTCCGGAGAGGCTTGCTGATCTCTTTAGATGATGAAGGCAGTCGGAACAGTTTGCTGAGACCCGTGTATGTGTGCTCTGGCAGGTGTGGCTAGGAGCCCACATGCTTGGGACAGCACGCGCAGGTCAGCCTGTATACTAGCGAGTTCCACATCCGGGCACTGGGCCGGGTGTTTTGAAAGCACGAACTCAACGAGCCTCCTCGCAGACTTGGGAGGAAGACAGCACCCAGGCCCGGCGCTGTGGAATGGGAGCTGAGTACGGACACGTTGATGGACTTATCTAGGGTTGCCAGCAAACATTTGGCCAAGTCAGGATTTGACCCCTTGACCTCACGGCCGCTGCAGCAGCAGATAACAGAACAGCTCTCCTATGGGGGCTCCAACTAAGAGCACTGTGTGGACTGACTTGTTTATCCTCCTAACACCCTTCCAGGAACTGATGAGGATTATCCCCATTTTGCAGATGGGAACACAGAGGCTCGGAGAGGCGAAGTCACCAGGTTAAAGGCTCAAAGCCAGCGAGCAGGAGCCCTGAGCCCAGGTAGGTGGGCTGCAGGCTGTGACCTTAACCTTCGCAACACACCCTGAGCACCAGAAGAGGAGCAATGATTGACCCTAGATTCTCAGGCCTGAGAACTGCCTGCAGACACAGCCAAAGACCAGGCTGTCTTCACGGAGTTCTCCTGTGGCCTCTCGCTGCTGAAATCAGTCCTAAGCACCAAACCTCTCCCTTGAGACTTGGTATCAGGCTGGAAGACCCATGGGAGCTGGGGGGTGGGGTGGGGGGACCGGGGAGTAAGCGGCTGCTAACAACTTGGGAACGCTGGGCCTGGGATGGGAACAGCAGGCAGGTGTCCTCCCTGGGGCCACCTCCAGATGACAAAGGGGTGAGGTTCTGAAGACCTAGCCGGGTGAGCGGGAGTGTGTTGGCAGCGATGAGAGGTGCCCGCTGTGGGCCCAGCAGGAGGGATGGAGGCTGTGTATGCTGTACACCGCCCCCATCTCTCCTGGGAGAGACAGAGCTCCTGCTGGACCTATGTGCCTGCTGGTGGGGGTAGCCCGCAGGAGAGGGGGTCACACATGCGGGCAGTAACCCAGGTAGAGGTTCTTACACTCAATCTCCTCTAATGGAGCACCTCTCTAGGGCCTGCACTGGGCCCAGAAAAATCCCCAAATGCCCTGGATGGCGCTCATCCAGCGACCCGACCCTGTGCGCACCCGGGCTGCTCTCTCCAGCTCAGCCCCAGCTGCGGTGGGAGGGGGCAGGAGGCCTCCGGTGCTGGAAGGGAAACTTGGGCCCTGGCCAGGCTGGGCGGGTGGCCGAGAGCCTGGAGAGACAACCTGTTCCTCCAGCTGGGCCCGGGGAGCCCGAGGGGGTGGGCGGAGCCACGGGGCAGGGGAGCGGGAGAGACCAGAGAGAGGTCGAGCTGGGTGTCAAGTTCATGCATGTGCCTAAGGGTGCTAGCCGCAGGGCAGGCCACCATACCCGACGGCAGGTGCGCCATCTCTGGTGCTGCCGAGCGATTCCAGGAAACGGCGCGGCCCTCCACCCGTGCCAACTGGCCGAACGCCAGACTCAGAAAGCAGGGGGGAGGTGGCTCACCTTCTCCCGGGACAGGGCCTGTGACCTGTCCCAGCAGGCTCTGCCTGGCCCTGTGCGGTGTCCAGCCACCCAAGCGCAGCCTGACCTGGCTCAGATCTGGTGCCGGCCGAGGCTGTGTGGGCCCCTGACGTTGCCATGCAGCTACCCCGCCCTGGGCTAGTGCCCTGGCCCTCGAATGTCCTTCCAGACCAGACCCCATGTCTCACACTACACTCTTGCCCAGCAAACCGCACCCCCACTCATGGGGAGTCCCGGGCCCAGCGTGGGTGACCGGCAGGGTCCCAGGAGGCAGTTGACACCCTGCTTTCAACCCCACAATTAGGCTCCTCCGCAGGTTCCACTGGCTTTGCCTCTGAAACAAAATTCCAAGGCACCCCCACCTTCCTTCTATCTCCACGGTCACCCATATAGTCCAGACTGCCACCACTGCTGGCCAGGAACAGCGCTGTGCCCTCCTCCATCTGCCCACAGCTCCCTGTAGCCCTTTCTTCCCAACAATGGTCACAGAAAAAGAGATCTTTTCAAAATAGAAATCGGACAGCCTGACCTCTCCTCAGTCCCCAACAAACACATACACCTTGAAAGTCCCTCTTGCAAAGGCTTTCTTTTCCTGCACCCGAGACCAAAGGTCCATAGCACCATAGCCTACGAGACCCTACACAATCTGGTCCCCATCCCCCATCCTCCCCTCCCCTCTCCCCAGCCACCATGACCTCTTGGGAGCTCCACCGACACACCAAGCTTGTTCCTACCCCAGGGCCTTTGCACATGCTGTTCCCAGTGCCTGGAATGCCCTTCCCCCAGATCTCCCCACCACTGCTTTATCCTGGTCTCGGAGACCCCTTCCCTGAGCCCCTCGTCACTCACCCCATTTTGTCTCGTTCGTTCCATGAACTACCCTGAGGTCATCTTGCTTCCTTATGTGTTCCCCTGCTTAACATACTCTCATTCACAAGAAGGGTGGCTGCCCGGAGGAGGAAGTTCATCCTGCTCACTGCCAGACCCACACTACCCAGGGGTAGTGCTTGGCAATCGTGGGTGTTCAACACATGTCCTGATCCCCTGGCCACACGCTGGATGGATGCATGCCCGTCCACGTGGGTGGCATCTGAGACTTCCTATGGCAGGTGAAGGTAGCCGCAGGGAGATAGGTGGGGGTGGGCCGATTAGCCAGGAGGTGTCTGGCAGACCCCTGTCACTTGTGACGTGTGGAGCTGGCCTCCTTTAGGGACAGCCCTGCTTTTGTCCTCAGACACACAGCACCGCCCTCAGGGAGGTCCATGGCCAAGGGCCAGCCTGACTTTCTAGAGACGGCAAGATGCCGTACCAGAAGTTGCTCGCGGTGATGGCGCATATGGCCCTGGCCACCGAGTCTGTCCCTGGCTGTGTTGGACAGTGACAGTGCCTGGGGTCCTGCTGCTCTCGGACCCCTAGAGCAGCCCTCAGGAGCCTGGGCTAGCACAGGGTGGGGGGAGCCTTTGGAGGGAGAGGGTCAGCCCCCATTGCTTGTGCTGTGACAGGCTGATCTGGGAGGGGTGTCCCTTAGGGATACAGGCTTGAGACTTCTTGGGGCCAGTGGGGAGTGGGGCAGAGATAGAAGATCCAGAGAACAAGAAACCAGACCCCACCTGTCTCCTGACCTTGAACTTCACGTGGTGACAGTAAAGCACGCCCCGGGCAGTTGCTGCAACACAGCTGCTCGGGGAATCACTCACTGGCTCCCCAGTGAACCCAGTGACCTCGGCCTGGAATAAGGTCAGGGTGAAAGCTGGAGAGGGCAGTGCTTCCTGCCCAGGCCCAGAGTTGTTGCCAGCTGGCGCTGAGCCTCATGGTTCTAGAAGCTCACGTGTGGACTGAATCACATGGAACCAGAAACAGCCATAGACGTGTTTTCGTATACGCACAAAGCTTGTGGAAATTTTGAGAAGTTGCCAATGTTGAGAAACTCTTAAGATTTCACATGAAAAGATGGATTTCTAGCTTCTCTGAAAGAACAGCCCACAACCCCAGGCCTGAATTGCCACGTGGTGACTCTTGGCTAAGGCCAACGTGAGCCCACTTCAGAAAGAGCGTAAGTTCTCCATGCTGCAGTCCCCACCACCCCCTACTGCCTCACTCCCACGTGTTTCACTCATTAACTTGGCCTGTCCTACCAGCACAGCCATGGAGCTGGGAACAGCTGCTCGGCATACACAAAAGGCCCCTTATGCCCGCCCATCAGCCCCCTCTCCCTCTGACTCCCTCAGCCACTGACAAACACTTACCCTCCTTCTCGGCAGGAGGCACAGGACTCCTGCTTTTGCCTCGAGGGCTGCTGCTGGGCGGCTGGGAGGTGTCGCTCTCCGGCTGCAGGTGCTGCGACGGTGGGGGGGCGGGGGGAGCTGGCTTAGAGGGAGCTGCTTCCTCCCGGGGCGGCTCATGGACTTTGGTGACCTGCTGGGGGAAAGCCAGGAGGAGAAAGCGTCTTTACAGGCTGTCTGCGGGTGCCAGAGATTAGGGAAAGCCTTCCAGGCCCCCTGCGTGGGACCAGCCTCAAAACTGAGGCCCAGGAGAGGTAACAACACGCCCAAGAGCACATGGCTTGAGGGCCAGGAAGGGAGGGCTTTGTGCATAGTGTAGGGGGTATGCCCAGCCATCCCAGGTGCCTGGCTGTGGATTGGGAGCCTTCATTATCCTGCCCCTAGCCCCTTCCCCCTTCCCCAAATTTCTCGGGGTCTCAGAGAGATCAGAGTTGACAAATGGGACAGTGCCCGGCTGTGGGGAGCAGGCAGCACAGACTGGCACTCCTTGTGCCCCTCACTCAAAAAGCCCTGGTCAGCTCAGAGTCTTTCAGCCCCCAGCCCCCAGGTGCACGGGAAGGCCAGGCTCATGTACTGGGAGAGGGCAATGACTATGTGAGTGTGCTAAGTCGCTTCAGTCGTGTCCAACTCTTGGCCACCCTATGGACTGTAGCCCACCAGGCTCCTCTGTCCATGGGATTTCCCAGGCAAGAATACTGGAGTGGGTTGCCATGCCCTCCTCCAGGGGGATCTTCCCAACCCAGGGATCGAACCCGCATCTCTTACGTCTCCTGCATTGGCAGGCGGGTTCTTTACCACTAGTACCACCAATGACTGAGCCGTTACAATTACGGCACCTCTGAGGATCCTCCTGCTTGGCCTGGAGAATCTTCTGGACAACCCCCCAACCCCTGCAGAGGGTCTCAAGTTAACTGGTGGAGCCCTGCCCTCCTCTTTGAGGTGGTGTGACAGTGGGGGGCTTCCTGCCTGGTCTGGGGGGCTCTGGAGAACCCTCGGCAGGCAGAGGTGGCATGGTGAGAGCTGCCAGGCTGGGATGCCAGAGGGAGGAGACCTGCAGGCCGGGAACTTTGGGGGCCCTCCAGCCCCCCTACTGTTCCTGCTTGTCTCCATGAGGATTTCTATAGGGAACAGGAGGTGGTGGGAAGCGAGGGGCTGCAGGTGCCGGGCCTCCACCTCCCTGGCTTGCGATCAGCCTGATTTATTGTCTCCCCAACAGGAAGTAAAGGTCACGGGGCTCTGCGGGTCCTGGCTGGGTGGGGGTCCTGGGTCATGGGAGGTGGGCCCGGGACTCACAATAGGGGGGATGGCGGCTGCCCGCTGCTTCAGCTGTTTCAGGTCCAGCGGCTTCTGGGGCGAGGCGTTGGTCCTGGTGTCACTGGTCGGGGTGAGGAGGCTGGGCCGTGGTGACAGGAGCCTGGGGGCAGGGGGGACGGCAGGGGGGATGGGGAAACCAGTGTCAGGTCCATGGGCTCACAGCCTCTCCTGGCTCCTGCTTGGATGATGTAGCTGGGGGTGCCACCAGAGGGAGGCGAACGTCCAGCGCCGGGGAGACCTGGGGTCGGGGTGGGGGCTCCTCTCTCCCTCCTCTGCTCCATTCAGGCCCCACAAGGGACCAAGACTCCTCCCACCCCAGCCCAGAGGATCAAATGCTCCCGAGATGGCCCAGGACAAGGGAAGTCCCAGAGAAGCCCACACTCAGGGCCCGTACCACGACTGGCCCTTGGGAAGCTGCTGGGAAACCCAAGAATCAACGTGATTAAGGCTTGGGAGGCTTAAGAGATTCAGGGAGATGACTCATCACCCAAGTATGAGAGGCTCAGGCCCCAGGGTAGGGGCCTGAGGTATGGTGCTGAGTGGGCCCTGCTTACTGGAGACAAGGGCTGGAGCACCCTCCCACTCAACCAGAATGCGTGGCTAACCGGAATCTTGGCTAACCGGGCGCAAGCTCTGCGGGCGGGGGGTCAGCGTGTACACCGCCCGCCCTGTAGCCATAAGTGCTGGGCTGGGCCTGCAGGTGGCTTGTCCTTTAAAGCAAGGTCACGTCTATCTGCTGCTGACATGCAGAACAGGGCAGCAACCTGCTAAGGGTGCACGGTGTGTGTGTGTGTGTGTGTGTGTGTGTGTGTGTGCGCGCGCCGTGTCTGCACATGGGTGCACAGAGGCGGGCAGGAAGGGCAGGGGGCTAAAACATGGTGGGATGCCAGGGCTGGGGTCACCCCAGGGAAGAGCTACAGTGTCTTGGGTGCCTGGGGCAGAGGCTGCCCTGGGACGTGGCTCCAGAGCTGCTCACCAGTGTCCCCTCCTTGAAAGGTCTTCAGGGTTTTCCAGGACACAACAGCCCTGGCCCGGTGCCACGCCACAAGCCCCGTCTGGTTCATCAGCTGGCACGAGGTCTCGAGGGCAGAAGCTCAGAGCCCCAGCCTCAGAGCCCCTCACCCCTGCACCAGGGCTGCCGGGTTCCTACCCAGCTCTCGAGTCCCACCTGGGACCACCATTCCCTGAAGACACAGCAGGCCTGAGGAAATCAAACAGTGTGCACGCCAGGAGGATTCAGCCAGGAGGGAGAATCACAAGACAGGTCAGCGAAGCCTGAGGGTCCTGTGGGCACAGCCCCTAGTGTGTGCTGTGACCATCCTGGCTGATGCCACGTGCAGACTGTCGGTACAGCCCCTGCCTTCCAGGTGAGATCCGTGATAGCCAGGGTGCAGCTCACGCCACCCAGAGCTGGCTGCCGGATGCCAAGAGCGGATCATGAGCCTTCCCGCCGGCAGAGCAGGACAGACGCGTGACGTGCAGCCGAGGGGGACCCCCGCTCTCTGCGGTGACGGGACCGTGGCCCGTGACAAGTCAGTCCCTCGGGTGCTGACCCCCTGCCCACATCTGCCACACGCTCAGCTGAGCAGAGACAGTCTTGGTGACACCCCTGGGGCTGCCCACAGCATGCAAGTGGCGCCAGGCTCCGAGGTCAGACTGACTTCATGCTCAGCTGGGCTTCACAGTCCTCCTGACCAGCTCACCCTCCCTGCCGTCCTCACCTCTCTCGACCTCTCCGGATCCTGCTCAGGCTCCCAGGACCATCGGAGGCCTCTCCTCTGGTGGCTGCCCATCTTCACTCCCCCGGAGACCCAGGCCCAGCCTCGTTTGGCCCTCTACCCTTGGGCCAAAGCACCCTGACCAGGTCCAAGAACCGATGCTCTCACTTGTCCTGTACCCCTCACCATCGGCTTCAAATGTCACCAGCCCAGGCTTGCTCCCCTCCTCTTGCAACTAATTATCACTGTCTGCTTAAATCAACTTGTATTTGTAAACTTAACAGTGAATACACTGTAGCCCTTCTGGAAAATGCTCTGGCATTTCCTCAGCAAGTGCATTAGAGTCACTACAGGGCCCAGCATTTGCACTGCTGGGCATACACTCGTGAGAATAGACACACACACACCTACACACCAACCGTTCACGAAAGATCATAGCAGCCACTATCTGCAAAAGCCAAAAGGTGGAAGCAACCCTCACGTCCAAAACCAGGTGAAATGGATAAACAAAATGTGGAATGTCCACACAGTGGAATATTACTCAGCCAAAAAGAATGACTCCAGGCTACAACTTGGATGAACTTCAGAAACACGATGCTGAGTGCAAGAAGCCAGTTGCAAAAGGCCACGTACGCGTGATTCCAATTACATGAAATCCCCCAAGAGGCAAATCCACAGACACAGAAGATAAGATGAGCGGGTGCCAGGGGTGGGGGATAAGGACTGAAAGCCAATGGCCTGGGGTTTCTTTCTGGGGTAGTTGACAATATCCTGGAATTAAACAGTGCTGATGATTACATAACTCTGTGAATGTACTAAAAAAAAAAAAAAATCACACTTCAATGGCTGAATTGTATGGCTTGTGAATTATGTCTCAGTAAAGCTGTTACAAGGAAAAGATAAAGAATATACTCCTTGCTGACCACAAAATCAAGGGTTTGATATATTAAGTATATTGTTTCCATGAACAATTAAGTAATAATGCTATACTATTATCTATTGTATAAAATATTTGAAAATGCAAATTTTAAGGTTAAAATATAAACTTTTACATCTGTGTAAATATAATTTTATAGGGACACAAAATATGCTTTTATGATACAAATAAGAAGCCAAATGTCTGTGTCTCACTCTGATTGTCAGCAAACTAGGGCCTTTGCCCTGCCCTGGTTCCCCTGTGGTTCCTTGTCCAGGCAGGGGGCAGGCAGATTGGAGGGGAGCAGGGATCATCCTCAAATGCCCTCAGCAGTCACCAGCTGGGGGTGTGCATGGAGGCCCAGACCCCTCTCTCTTGAGTCCCCCTGACCCCACCCAGGGAGGCAAGAGCTCAGTGGGGGCTGCAGCCATGGGCACAGTACTTCACAGCTGACAAGATGACAGTAGCCTGACCGCTCACTGTAAAGAGGGCAGCATCCAAGAGCAAGGGCCTGGATCCTGATCTTTAACAAGCCTGAGGGGCCTGAGACTCCCCACCACCCCGAGGGGGGGGCAGATGCCTGGCACTCACGTGGCCCCCAAACTGCCTCATCCCACCTCCACAGCGGCAGGAGCCACCACCTCCAGGAGCTCTCCTCACAGTATCGCCCTCCCTCTGTTCTCTTTCCTTTGTTTTCTTGGAAGACAGGGCGTTTATTTTCCTCCTCAGAGACAAGAGCAGGGTAGGGGCTCTCGGAGCCTGGCACTGTGCACGTGACCTGGGCTGGGAGGGGCAGGGGCGGGGGTTGGGGGGAAGCTGGGTGGTGGGGGAAGCCGGCAACTCGGCTGGGAGCAGCTGGGGCCCTGCCCCCTAACCCTGAAGTTCAAGACTCCACCTCCCAGTTCAAATCCCACCACTGGGCAGGTGACTTGACCAACTGTGCCGGACTCGGTTTCCTCACCTGTAAAATGGGTATGAGAACAGTCGCTCCCTCCAGTGACTGTCCTGTGGGCAGGACACGGGGAGGCACAGGAAGCCGTGACAACGCCTAGTGCTGAGCGGCCTGGGCGTCTCCTCGTCCCTGCGGGTTTGCTTCCCGCCCCGGAAGACCAGGGCTGGGGAGGGGGCAGGGGCCCAGGGGACGCTGGGTCTGCAACAGCATGTCCCTTCTCTGCTGAGCCCCCTCCCCAGATTCCTCATTATCGCTGGGCTGGGATAATCCCGGCTGCCAGGCTGGGGCTGCGAAGGCAGGATCGTGCAGATTCACAACAGCATGGTCATGCTGGTTTCCCACGCCCCCAAGATAAAACCCCACTCCTCGCTTCAACCCCCGGGGCCCTGTGGGGCCAGGTAGAGCCAGGACTCTACCCACCTCTGTGACCTCCTCTCGTGCCCTCTCCCCCTTCCCTCACTCACTCTGCTCTCTGCCACAGGCCTCTTTGCCATCTACCGAACACAAGCTCGTGAGGCCATAGGATCTTTGCAGCGGCCATTCTCTCTGCCGACTTTCCCTCCGTGTCTCATACTCTATGTTCCCATCATCTTTCAATGTCACCTCCTCAGGCAAGTCATACTCCATGACCAATCTCTCCCTCATTCACTTATCACACGAGCATCCCCTTTATTCCATTGCTGTTCCAATTCCGTACTAATCGCTCCCAGCGAAATGTAAGCTCCCTGGAGCCAGGACCTCATTTGTTGCTGCTCGCCTTGAGCTCAGGATGGTACCTGGCACACTCTGGTGCCTGGTTAATCATTTACAGAATAGAGAAATAAAGGAGAAATTGCTGTTACATTCTTTTGAAATTCCAGGGGCTCAGCGGAAGCAACTACATTCCAACCTCCTCATGGAGTGAACTTTGGGGGCTCCTGAAGCAGTTCCAAAGGAAGGGAGCAACTCCTTTCATTGAGCATCTTACTGGGGGCTCAGAACTCCATTATTCTCTCAAGCAGCCCGTAAGTGGGGATACCCACACCCATCTTGTGGATGAAAAAACTGAGGTCCAGGGCAAGGCACTTATGAAGGCCCAGCCCTGCCAGAAAGTGCCCAGCACCATCTCTGGGAAACGGAACAGGCGGAGGCAGGCAAGCTCAAGGCTCTGCAATCAAAGCCACTATCTCTGGCCACTGGCCAAGAAAACTCCCAGGCGGAGCTGTCTGGCAGAAAGCAATGGAGAGTAAAAAGCAGGATATGATTTTCTCTCCCAAAGCCGTACGGGCATGGGCCAGAATGCAATGCATCTTCTGTCTTGTCCAGGGACGCCCAGTGCACTGCGCTGAGACTGCCAGGTGGGAGGCAGGGCTGTGGGCAGGAGGCCAGGACCTGGGGTCGCCCACCGATCTCTCTGGGGTGGTGGAGGGGGGTGGTGCTGGCTGCCAGGGCGCACTCTGACGCATCTCGCCTGCGTCCTCCGGCGCCCGCCTGGCCCTGTGCGGCCGCGGCCGGGGCAGGAGGGAGGGGTGGCGGACTGCCAGCCAGGAAGAGGTCAGGAGGCTGGCCTGAGTCCAGCCTCACCCTGAGGGTGGGGGACTGGCCTCGGTCACAGAGGGCGTGACAAACCAGGTGTCCTGACTCCCAGCCCAGGGTTCCTGCTCCCGAGGGACCGAAGGCTGGACGCTCAGGCAGGAAGAGTGGACAGGAGCCAGACCCAGCTGGGGGATAGAAAGACACGTCCCTGGGTGGGGCTGAGGCTGTTGGGGGGAGAGGCTGAAAGTAGGCTGTGGGGCTTCAGGCCTGGCCTGAGGGGTCCAGGGGGAAGCTGTTGGGACCCAGGCCAACCCTCCGAGGTGTCCAGCCCAGGTAGGCCATGTGTACCCAAAACACAGACTCCAGGAGGCCGCTTATCAGCGTGGCTGTCCCATGAGCTCAACGCTCTTCCCGCTAAGAGCAGAAACGTGTTTCCATGACTGTCTCTGTGGCCAGCAGGAGTAGGGTGGGGAGCCGCCCACCCTGACCCCATTACCCAGGCACAAAGAGCGACACTCTGGCCCAGGGCCTTCCCCGGCAGATCAGACCGCCGTGAACTCTTGTTTTCCAAGCTGTGCCCACTGGGCAGGAAACTTAGGACCTCCGGGCCCCCAGAAACCTGCTGGCCAGACCTCTGCTTATCCAAGAGCCATACAAGTGGGCTGAGGGTCCTGCCAGGGACCAGAGGTAGCTCACTGAACACATGGGGACCCAGCGAGCTCTGACCAAGTCCGGTTTTCACATGAAACGTTCTAGAATTTGCCATCTCCGCACGCCCCAAGGTGAATCACAGAGCAGAGGAAACGGCTCCCAGTGAACCGGTCGGATTTGAAAGTCAGATTTTCCTCCCTCTTGCGCTGCCCAGAACTTTTCCGAGAGACGTGAGAGGAGCGAAAACAGACTGCACTGTTTTCAGTCAAAATAAAAATGACCGGCCCGCCTCATTAGAAAACAATTCCTTAAGCTGCCCAGATGCAAGCGGGCGTGGATCTCCGCAGCCGTGCCCTTTGCTGCCCACATTGGGCCCCAAGTGGGGCCTGCCGGCTTCCGCTCTGGCCGGGGTCTCGGGGACCCTCAGGGACCCTCAGCGGGCAGAACATGAACCGGCCAGGATCCCGGGCATCTGCCACTTGCCCCCATGTCCACCGCCACCAGCCTCACCAGGACATCCCCAAGGCCGCCTCACAAGGCGCACCCCTCTGCCCCTCTGGCCCTCATTAAATCTTCCCCCTCACACAGCCGGCAAGTTTCAGAGCCTGAAACACACCCCAAGTCACAGGCACAAGCTGCAGAGGTCTCATTGTCCTGAGAACAAAGTGCAGCCACCCACCCAGCCCGGAGGCCCTGCAAGGCGGGCTGGTTTGCTGAATTGTGCAGGCTCAGTCCCCACCCCCGGCCTCTGCACTTGCTGGTCCCACCATGTTGAGGGTGAAACTTTGTCTCTCCAAGTCTGTTGAAGTCCCAAGAGCCAAATACCTATGAATGTGAACTTCTTTGGAAATAGGCTCTTTGCAGATGCGATGCAGTTAAGAGGAGGTCCTGAGGGTGGACCCTCATTCAAGGACTGATGTCCTTATGGCAAAAGGGAACTGCGGGCACAGGGACACATGCAGAGAATGTCACGGGACCACAGAGCGACATACCTACAAGCTGAGGGTGGCCCGCACCACCGGAGGCTGGAGGAGGCGGGAAGGAGCCTTCGGGGGAGTGGCCCTGCTGATGCCTTGACTCTGGGGTGGCCCTTGGTGGCGGCAGCTCTGGAAGCTAATCCACGCTCATTGTCACCCTACTCCTCCCTGCCCAGGCTCAGCTCAGAGGCCACTGCTAATGGGGGCCCACTCCATCGATGCTGCCCTGTCCCAACATCGGACTTCCTGCCAGATGGAGAACACTTAGTGGTGGCCCCCTCTCCCTCCGAGGGCAGGCGTGGAATCGGCCTCGTGTGCCGTTGTCTCGGTACACAGGTGATGCTCAGTAAGTGCTTACAGAATGAGACGACAAAGCCGGCGCACTCACCTGTTCTTGTCGCCGCCCTCGGGCTCATCCACCTCGTCGGCGCTGCAGGTGGCACTGGAGTCACTGTCCTGGGGGGCGCCTGAGCCCTTGGCCGCGGGGCCTTTGGCCCCAGGGCCACTGGCCTCCTTCTTCTCCACCTTGAGTGCCCCCTCGGACGCAGCCTCCACTGCGGCCTCCTGGCCCGCCTTCACCTTGTCAGACCCCTCTCCGGCAGCCTCCTCCTCGCATTCACTCTTGACAGGCTCCACGGGGTGCGCCTCGCCTGGCTCCTCCATCTTGGCCTTGCCCACATCGGCCGCCAGCTCTGGGGCGACAGGGGGCTTCTGCTCTTCCCCCTCCTCGGTTGAGGGGGTGGCTGTGGCCTCTTCCTCCTTCTCCTCCTTGGGGACCACAGGCGTGGCAGGCGACTGGGGTGCTGGTGGGGGTGTGGGCGGGCTGGTGGCTTCGGGGGCTGGGGTGGGCTCAGTGGGGGCCGGGGTGTCCTCGGGCGGCGGGGTGGGCGGCTCGGGAGGTGGTGCATCCGTGCCCGGGGCAGGTGGTGGCTTGGGCCCATTCTGCCCCGTGTCCTTGGCGGCCTCGGTGCGGGGTGAGGGGACGCTCTCGGTGTCGGAGCTGTTGTTGACAGCGGCTGCGGGGAGAGAGCAAAGATGGGGTGAGCAGTGCCAGGGGGCGCTCAGGCTCGAGACAGGCAGGGCCCTGCCCACGCTCCTTTCACCACCCGATGACCCTGACTGTGTAGCCTGGTTCTGGGTAGGAGCTCAGGAGGCCGCGGTCCCATCCCTGGACACCAAACAGCCCCGAGGCTCCTACACGCCTGGGCAGCCCGCCTGGCCCCTCCCAGACCTCTGTCCTCCTCTGGCTGCCCTCTCCACCTGCTGACCCTGGAGGAGCCCAGGACCTGTTAACTTCCGATCCCCGGAGTGGCTGGGTGGGTGGCCAGCACCCTGCGGAGCCAGGCTAGGGGCAGCCAGGGGTGTAGGCTTTCGTTCTGGGGTCGCCTTGTTCTCATTGGAGCTGCAGCCCTGGCTCTGCCCCTGCTGACACAGTGGCCTCCCGGCCTCGCTTTCCCCATCTGTAGAGTGGGGAGAACAGTTCCCACCTCACAGGGGTTGCAGCACACAGGGTGACACCTCCTAACTGTCTGCTGCTGTGTCATGAAGGTTGTCCTCATAAAACGCGGCCAGTGAGCCTGGAGGGGCTCACGGGGAGAGGGTCCACGCCAACTACAGCCCCTGGCCGCTGTCCACAGGGCTGGTTTGCAGCAGCTGCACAGTAAGTGCTGATCGAGTGACAATGTGCACAGACGAAGGGAAAGGGGCCCTCAGCTCCAGGCCTGGCTCCTTAGCCTTAACCACGACTCCTCTCCCTTCTTTGGGTTTCAATTTTCCTCACTTTCTACAAAATGGGGACATTTGAAACCTCCCTCCCCCACACTTGCTGTAGGGGAAACGTAAGTGGGTTAAGAGTCACAGGTGGACACACTAGTAAGAAATCAACAGAACAGTCAGGTCGAGTGCACTGATCCGCAGGTGTGAGCCAGGGAACAGCATGGGGAACAGACACTACGCTGAGGAGGGGGAACAGAGGCAGCGGTGGCACCAGCAGTGGCGCTCACAGGCAGAGGTGTGCTCCCAGAGGTGGGGCCCTCGTAGACAACCCCCACCCCGGCCTGGCCCTACCCCCACCCCACCCCCAGGCCAGCTGGCCACATTCGTACCTGGGCCACTGCATTCCCCTCTGGGGACCTCGTTCCCAGAGGCGTGTAAGGCTGGAAGGAAGTGAGAGAAGGGTTAGAAGCGAGGTGACATGAGAAGCAGGTGGGGAGGGAGGAGGATTTGGGGCCAGGCAGGCAGGGAGGACCTACAACCTGGTCCCGAAAGCCCGCAGCCCAGAACACTCCTGGGTGTCCTTGGACAAGTCACTGGCCTTCTCTGGTTCCCGGCTCCAGGGTCCTAGGGGTGGGGTGCTGGCCTCAGAGAGGGGCAGGGCTGGAGGGAGAGGCCTTTGGGGCTGCCTGGCCCTGTCTCACCCCTCAGACGCAGAGCCAGGCCAGCAGGGGCTGCCAGTGCCCTACAAAAACACTTATTTCAGCCTTTACTGCCCCCAGACTCCCACCTCTCCTGTCTCTTGCCTCCCTTCAAGGCCCAGAGCAAAGGCTACTCCTCCCAGAAATGACCTTCCCAACAACAGCAACACAGGCTTGCTCTGTTGGTGTTGGGCTCTGGGCAAAGTGCTTCACACACACAACTCACTCTCAATAACCTCTAAGTTAGAGATGATCATCACCACTCTGCTTTGCAGATGAGGCAACAGAGAGGTTGAGTCACTTGTCCCAGGCCACACTGCATGGGGGCAGGAGACGGTTGACCCCAACATCCTGTATCCCTCACCATGGGATTCCTGACCCTATCTTCTGACTTTGGCAATGTCACTCCCTCTTTTGACATTGTCAGACCACAGGACGAAGGGGGCCAGCACTGAGGTCCTCTGGACAAATGGCTTAGCCCCAGAGCCTGTGTGTTCATCTACAAAATGAGTGATTTACGCCTGGCTCTCTCCCTTACTCAGCAGCTTATCTCTGTCAGGGATTCTCAGGCATAAGTGTGCCTGAGGGTCGTGAAGACTCAGATGGCTGGGCCTACTCCTAAAACATTTCTCATTCAGTCGGTAAAGGCGGGGCCCAAGAATCAGTATTTCTGACAAGTTTAAATCTTGGTCCCCAAACAGGCCAACTGGCTTCCTTGGCTAACTTTCCTGTGTCTCAGAGTCCTTGTCTATTAAATGGGGTGATGACAGGACCTGTTGGGCTGTTGTGATGATTAAAGGGAATAATTCAAGGCTGATGCTCTTATTACAACCACAGTCTTTACTGGAGAAACTACAGGGTCAAATGGATCGTTCCCCCCTCCCCTGGACTCATCTCCAGACTGGATACAAGGCCCTTGCTGCCTACCCTCTGGAGGGGTCTGTGATGCTGTTAGGATATTCTAGATGGTTCCACTGGAGAGACCTCAGGCCCTAACCCGGGACCTACCTCTCCTCCCCTATCCTGGTCACAAGGGACAGGTTTACACAGCAAATGCCAATCGGATTGGCAGATTCCAAGTCTACCAGCTACGTGACACCTTATGTGAGTAATTCTCCTTTCCCTCCCCACATGAGGCCTTGGTTTCCTCATTTGTAAGACAGGGCTGTCACCTGGTGCCTTTGGGCAGAATCTTCTTAACTGCCTCCCTTGATGCGCTCTGGGCCGCCAGGTGGTCACAGAAGCCCTGGGTCACCAGCCAAGAATGCCCATCTCCCATCTTTGATAGGGAGTGTGAACCATCAGGGGACAGGGAACTCACTACCTCAAAATTCTCTAACTGGGCAGCATCTGTTCTGCTTTTAATGCTGAGCCAAAGTCTGGCTTCCTTTAACTTTCCCACCAAGCCTGCATCCTGCCCACAGGATATTTAAAGAGGAAGATATTTAAAGAGGAGAGTGGGTTCCTGCTCCCCAGGTTCCCTTTTCCTGGTTACAAACCCAGGACTCAGAATTCAATGACCTGAGGGATTTGGAGCCTTCCATCAGAAACTGGTCAGGCCTCTAGCCAACCTGGCCTGGAGAGACCCAGCGCTGGTGAGGAGGCCAGACTCAGCACCCCAGGTCACCCCCAAAGTAAGACCACAACAACCAAATGGGCCGATTCTTCATTTTCAACCTGGAAGTAGGATTCGGGCTGGTGAATGCCCTGTAGCCTGGCATAACTTGGATTTATTTGCATGTCTTGCTTACAGAGCCAGGGGTGATTTACACCTTCCTTGCAAATGCTGGCAGAAGTTTGGGAGTTAAAATGCAGGGGCAGGCAGATAGGAGCGACAGGAGGGAAACCTGGGCAGGAGACGGGACGGGAGGAGAGGAGGGTCCCTTCTCTAAGAACCTGAGGCCCGCTGGGGAGTTCTGGCTGGCAGGATGGTAGAAGAAGCAGACACATTTAGTGAAGTGGGGGGCGGGGGCCTTCAGAGGTGTTGTGTGTGGGGGTCTTCAGGGTTGTCATGCCTTGAGGGACGGATGTAGAGCAAGTAAAAGGGAGGGGACTGGGGGCCAAAGGCAGAGTAATCAGTGACCAGGGATGCGAGCCTGCCCTTGGGCAGCCTCATGTGACTTCCACATCTATAAATGCTATTTGCATAGTGGAGCCGGGTGTTACATGGGGGCCAGGCTCCGAAGCTGAGTGACCATCTTGTGCAGCTGAAATTCTTTTGAGAAGTGGCCAGAACTGAGAGCAAAATTTAAATATTAATTCTCACTCTCTCTTTAGCAGCCCTCACCAGGTGGCAGAATTCATCTAAGATCCAGGCCAACGACGCAACTCTGGGGTGCCTGGTGCAACTGCCCCCAGCCTCAGTGCCCCAGGCAGAAAGCTGGGGGCTGTGCAGTTTATCAATCAAATTCGGACACTTGGGAGCAAAATGAAGCATAATTACATAACTTTTGAATACTTATTTACCAGCAGTATTCGTTCTGCTTACATTGGTCAAGTTGAAAAATATTGGTCGCTCAGTCGTGTCCTGACTCTCTGCAACCCCATGGACTGTAGCCCACCAGACTCCTCTGTCCATGGGATTCTCCAGGCAAGAATACTGGAGTATAAAATAATGGTTCAGGTCAGAAAACTATTTTTATGGACTTCTCTGGCAGTCCAGTGGTTAAGACTCCACACTTCTACTGCAAGGGTCACAAGTTTGATTCCTGGTTGAAGAGCTAAGATCCCGCATGCTGTGTAGTGTGGTCAAAAAAAAACCTATTTTCAAAAATAAACAATTTTTTTCCCTAAAATGTGACACCAGATATGCTGGCAAGATAATAGGTGTCACCAGAACTTGATATGTCCTGGATGTGTAGGGTCACCAAGCACAAGACTGAACTCACAGGGGGCAGGAGGATAGAATGAACAAGTGTCCTGTGAATGCAGAGAGGCAGATTACCATGATTATTGTTGCCACTGTCATCACCATCACCATCATGATCACCATCATCACCACCGTCACCATCACCATCATGATCACCACCATCACCACCATCACCACCATCGTAATCATCATGATCATCACCATCACCACCATCGTCACCATCACCACCATCGTCACCATCACCCCCACCATCACCATCACCACCACCATCACCGTCACCATCACAATCACCACCATAACCACCATCATCACCATCACCACTATCGTAATCATCATGATCATCACCATCACCACTGTCACCATCACCACCACCGTCACAATCACCATCACAATCACCACCATAACCACCATCATCACCATCACCACCACCGTCACAATCACCACCATAACCACCATCATCACCATCACCACCATCGTAATCATCATGATCATCACCATCACCACCATCGTCACCACCACCACCGTCACCGTCACCATCACAATCACCACCATAACCACCATCACTATCACCATCATCACCATGATCATTACCACCACCACCATCATAATCATCACCGCCGCCGTCACCATCACCATCATGATCACCACCACCACAACCATTACCACCGTCATCACCACCACCACCGTCACCATCACCACCGTCACCATCACTACCATCGTCACCACCACCACCATCACCACCACTGTCACTGTCACCATCACCACCATCGTCACCATCACCACCGTCACCATCACTACCATCGTCACCACTGTCACCGCCGTCACCGCCACCACCATTGTCACCATCACTACCACCGTCACCACCACCGTCACCGTCACCACTGTCACCATCACCATCACGATCACCACCATTGTCACCATCACCATCATGATCACCACCACCACCATCATCACCATCACCACCATGATCGTCACCATGACGATCGCCCTCTCCCCTTGGGGCAGTCCAGGCCCCTTCTCAGCAGGACCCAGGCATTTCTGGAAGAGGCCAGCTCCCACAGCCCACCCTCACCTTCCACCTCCTCCGCCATCTCCTCTTCATTTCCGCTCACGCCCGAAGCCTCCATCTCCTCGTCCTCCACTACGGGTGGGAAGGCGGCCTCCTCACTGGCAGCGGCCGGGGCTTTCTTCTTCTTCCTCCGTGCATTCCTCTCCTTCTCCTAGGGCACAGGGATAGTGGCAGGTCAGGGCCAGCACCAGGGCCAGGACCTGGGCTGCCAGTCCGGGGGCTCCCGGAGCCAGAAGCCTGCCATAGCTGCCAGGGACAGTGATCCTGGCCACTGTCCCAAGGGCGCTCTTCCCTGCTTGCGCTCCAGCTCCACGGCCAGACATGCCAGTGGCTATTTTTACCCAGAGCTTCATTCTTCCATCGTGTCCCAGGTACACCAGGGTGCAGCGTGGCCTAGGGGCTGCCCCGACATCCTTCCAGAACGGGTGAGGAAGGGCTGCCTCTGCCTGGAGGCCCCCCCGGATTGCTCCAGCCCTGCTGGCTGTCCGAGCCAGAGCGATGACCACACCCCCTGGAGGGTACACTGCCAGGCGGCGCAGTCAGTGCACTGGAGAGAATGAATGAATGATGTGTCCCCGTGTGGCACCACCTGCCCCCAGGCTAGCTTGGGTGGCGTGTCATTTATAGTACGCCAGGGGACAAGAAAGCACAACGAATGATGTAGACAGGGTCTCTGCCCCTCCACAGGCCAGCTAGTCAGGGAGACAACAATCAACACATCAATTAAAAAGAAGACTCAGAGGTGGAAGCACGGCAGCCCACGGGGACAGACAGGGCGGGGCGAGACTGCAGCAGGGTGGGGCTCAGGAAAGACTTCTCGGAAGAGGTGACATCTGAGCTGAGTCCTGAGAAGAAGCTGGCCAGACAAGGCTCTGGACGAGAGTGGCCCAGGTGGAAGGAACTGCAAGTACGGAGGCTGGAGGTGGAGCCTCCAGCTGGGTGGTTCGAGGAACAGAAAGAAGGCCCTTGGTTGGCAGTATTTCACTTCCCTCCACACCTCCCCCCCACCACCACCCCCGTCTGGTCCCCAGAAGCCCTGCTCCCCACTCTGGGAGCCAGGGGCCCACCCCCAGCCTTGGCACAACTCCTCCTTGACGGCTCCTGTCTTTGTACCTCACTGTGCCAGGTGCCCCAGGAGGATGTCTCTTTACCCCCAGGCTGAGCCAGGCAGAGGTTCAGAAAGTGTTTGTTGATTGACTTAATGAGTGACTGAATGGGCAGCATCGAGGCCTGAACACACAGTTGGCAGAGTCAGGGCACGTGTGGAAGCAGCGTGTGCTGGGGATCCGAAGTGACCAGGGACTTCCAGGGGGGTGGACTGGCCCCTAAGAGGGGACCCACCCGAATATTGCCAGTGTGATGGGAGGGGTTGCAGCCTGAACCCTTTGGGTTCCCAAGGAAGGAGATGGAACCTAAATGCTCCTAGACATGTCAACAGCTCCCAGCAAAGCCCCTTACCCTGGAATGACTAGGTTCCTCCCAGAATAAACATCCCTGGTGGCTCAGAGGTTAAAGCATCTGCCTCCAATGCAGGAGACCTGGGTTCGATCCCTGGGTCGGGAAGATCCCCGGAGAAGGAACTGGTAACCCACTCCAGTATTCTTGCCTGGAGAATCCCATGGATAGAGGACCCCGGCAGGCTACAGTCCACGGGGTTGCAAAGACTTGGACACGACTCAGCCACTTTACTTTCACTTTCACTTTGAACCCTAGAATGGGACCTTACTTAGAAATGAGCTCTTTGCAGATGTAATTAGGTGAGATGAGGTCTTATTAGGTGAGAAGAAGAAGCTTGCTCAGTTGTATCCGACTCTTTGCAACCCCATGGACTATACAGTCCATGGAATTCTCCAGGCCAGAATACTGGAGTGGGTAGCCATTTCTTTCTCCAGGAGATCTTCCCAACCCAGGGATCAAACCCAGGTCTCCTGCATTGCAGCTGGGTTCTTTACCAACTGAACTATTAGGGAAGCCCACCTGCGCTATGAGGGAGGACCCTAAATCCAATATGACTGGTGTCCTTAGAAGAAGAGGGAATCTCGAACACAGAGGCACCCAGAGCCACCAGTCGAGGAATGTTCGGGATTGTGGGCCGGCCCCAGAAGCTGGGAGAGCAGGGCGGGGGGACTCCCCTGGAGCCTTCGGAAGGAGCAGGACCCTGCCAACACCTTGATTTCAGACTTCTAGCCTCTAGGATTGCAAGATAGCAAGTTTCCGTACCAGTTTGTGGTAAGCTATTACAGGGAAAAGGGCACTAATGCACCTCCCCTCTGCCAGTTCCCCGGCCCCATGCAGCCCAACTCACTCTTGGACAAATGCCCCATCACCTCCAGGTGCCAGCAGGCCCTGCGCAGCCTGGCCCCTTACCATGCAGGGCCTTGAGCAGGCCTCAGGGGTCCCCAAGCCCCAGCCCCTGCCCAGGAGTCAGATCACTTCCTGTCCTGTCTCCTTCCTGAGCAAACGGGGCTCCTCGGAGTACAGCCTCTCAGAGTACAGGGAGGAAGAGGGAAAAGTCCATTTGCCCGTTAGTCACGGTTTCCGTCACCAGCACTCGGCCAGGGCTGCAGCCCCACCCTGCCGAATGTCCACCGGGCCCCTGGGCACGCCCGGCTCCACCGCCATCCGCCCGCCTCCAGGGGCTGGTGCAGCCCAGCCCCAAATCCCAAGCTTCTCCCGGGAGGGTCCCCCAGCTAGAGCTTGCGAGGACACGAGAAAGTTCTGTGGCATGTGGGTTCTGTGGGTGCAGCTGAGGGTTCCCGCTTCTTCCCCAATCTATTTTTAGCAGATGGGGACCCACTCGCGTGTCTGGGGCTGGGTGAGGGACAGCGATCAGCTGCCCGGGGGGCAGGGTCGGGGGTAACACTAGGAGCCTCACAGGGAACAGGGGCTTCCTGTGGGCCAGGTGGGGAGGCACTTCCTGGGGAAACTGAGGTCCCTTGGACCCGCAGCCCAGGCCACGTTGTCCCAAGCGGGGTGAGGATGATGTCAAGACCGGAATCTCCCCAACACCGGGTCTGAGAGGTTGGTGGACTTCGTGTCCCGGCAACCATACCAAATCCTTCCACACGTGGCCCCAAACCCCAGAATTGAGAGTTGTGTATGGAACAGGAGATGCTGGTGATACTAGTGTTAGTGATCACAGCTGATGTTTATTAAGCACCTACTATGCGTCAAGCCTTCCCTACGTACAAATTTCCTGTATCTGCACATCTACTCTGCAAGTCAGAGAATTCTGCTCCCTGCTTTAAACTCTCCAGCCATTCCCGAGAACCCACAATATAAAAACTCAAGTCCTCCCCACTCCATACAGTCTAGTGTGATTTAGATCTAGACCCCACTCAGCTCTCTAACTGGTTTACCTTCCAGGTCTTCTACAAACACTGCCCTTCTTATGCAGATGTGCTCACAATACCCTGGCCACAGGACCTTTGCACTGGTCATTCATCTGGCTGAACATCCTTCTCTCAGACACCCACAATGCCTGCCTCCATCAGGGTTTCACTCGTACACAAAATGAGCTAATCTCACTCCCCATCAATCACTTTCTACTACTATCCCTCATCATACCATCTTCAGACCACAATCAGAAATTATCTGTGTGTTAATGTTAATTTGTCTCTCCAGCTAGAACTAACTTCTCGAGGGCTGGCACCTTTGTTCTCAGCTGAATTCCCAGCACACCTAGACCAGAGCCTGGTGCAGAATAGGCACTCTGTAACTACTTCTTCAGATGCATGAAACTGATAGACAAAGACACTAGCTCAGAGAGGCAAAGACACCTGCCCAAGATCACACAGCTTATGGGGTCAAGAAGCCCAGACTTCACGGCAGGTCAGGTTCAAGTACTTCCCTGCCTGACCATCTCTCTCTCTTCAGGCCTGTGCAGCTTCAGATGGAAGAGGCAACAGAGGAAAACAAGGCGGGGGATGGGTTGAGACAGACAGAGATGGAGAGACACGGAAGCTGAGCCCCAGGGCCTGGATTCACAGATGGGAGGAAAGGGTAACCTTTGGCCATTAGCAGGGGGAGGGAAAACCTCGGAGAAGTCACCAGTGCCAGATGTTACATAACTCTGGGACGTGCTCCGCCTGCCCACCCGACCCTGCTTCCTGCTGACGTTGTCGGTGGCCACACTCAGGCCAGATCTGGCGCAAGGCAGGAGGGGACACCCCCTGACCCCCTGCTTCCCCCACTGCTTCCTCCGTTGGCGGAGGGTGACATGTCTTCCTGAGCTCCAGACAGGGCCTGGCCGGCAGCCAGAGGTGGCTGCCCCTGCTTCAGGAATCATAAGGACCTGTCTCCCTCCCGGAATTTGAAGGGTGCGGGGCAGCATCTTGTGAGGCCTGCCTGCATTCTCCAGTGACGGGAAACTCACTCCTGCACCCCGGGTGGCCACTGTCAGGATGGATGGACCCAGGGCTGATGGGTCCCCAGATCCCTCAGTGCACTTTCTCCGCAGGCTTCGATGTAAGTCCACTCCTTCGCAGTCAGCAGGGAAGGAGAGCCAACTCCACTCTCCCAAACAGCCCTTTCTCATCCACAAGTGATCAGCAAGGTTCACCCGTCTGCTGGCCTCAGAACATGGCCTGCTGGCCCCCACCTTCTGGGCCATTGCTTCCCACCAAGACCACCTCTGCTGAGTTCCGTGGGAGTCCTGGAACACAGGGAGGGGTCCAGAAAGGGAGGCCAGGGGCGCCTACAGATGTGAGTTCAAACTCTCTCTGTGGCCTCACCAGGCCCCTCTCCCATCTGACCTCAGCATCTCCACCTGAGGATGGGGTCAATGGTGATGACCTCAGGGGTCTGGGGAGGGGCCCAAGATGGTGCTCAGGGTCCCCCTGCTGCTCACACCCCCTCCTCCTCCTCAGCCCACCAGTGATGCCGCCTGTCCTCCAGCAAGTTCAGGGTCAGAACAAGGAGGACGACTGTCTCTATCAACTTTGGCTGTGCTTTGCTGGGACCCGCACAATCTACCTCAAGCCCAGCCCCCGCTGGGTGGCCTCTCAGCTCACAAACCTTCGATGGTTCCCACTGTCCATTAAAGAAAGACTCAGCTCCTCAGCCCAGCAGGAAACCCCACCACATGTATATGGATGGCACCTGCCATTTCTTCCCTGGCACATAGTAGGTACTCAGTAAAGCCGTGCCGAACGTGCAGTGGGGGTCCAATACTTATTAAGCACTGATCAAGGACCACGCCTGGCCCTTTACAAGTAGGAAAGCCTCTGCAGCTCATAGCAACCCCATGACGGGGGCCGGTCTTACTCCTTTAAAGTGAGGCTGAGTGCCACGGGCACCACCAGTCAGGAGGCAGCAGAGCTCTGTGTGTCCTTTACCCAGGACCCCACTCTGTACCATCTGGCTAGACTGCCTCTTTGGATGAGTGAATGAATGGATGAACCAATCGATTAATGAACCAATTCCTCAGGCAATCCAGGAGTGGACATACTCTATACCCAATGAACAACCAAGAGAGATGCGACACCCCACCTCTCAGTGCACTTTTCTCCGCAGCCTTCAGTGTAAGTCCACTCCTTCGCAGTCAGCAGGGAAGGAGTGCATTTACACTGTCCGGTCATCCAAGCCACCAGGCACCAGGTGGCCACGGGCAATTCACTACTGAACCCGCCAACACTGCCACCGCCACGTGGCTCTCAGTGAG
The DNA here is from genome assembly GCF_023091745.1 of Budorcas taxicolor. Lineage (NCBI taxonomy): Eukaryota > Metazoa > Chordata > Mammalia > Artiodactyla > Bovidae > Budorcas > Budorcas taxicolor. Next base: position 51,493,264 of record NC_068926.1, on the reverse strand, counting down.
GGACGCTCACGACGTGCCAGGAACACTTCTAAGCACCCCACACCCATTTCACTCAAACCGTTCCCATAGCAGCCCTTTGAGGTGGACATGTATGTGCTCAGTCGTGCCTGACTCTTTGTGATCCCATGGACTACAGCCTGCCAGGCTCCTCTGTCCATGGGGATTCTCCAGGCAAGAATACTGGTCCCCATCCAGGAATCGAACTCATGTCTCTTGTGTCTCCTGCATTGGCAGGTAGATTCTTTACCAACTACGCCACCTGGGAAGCCCACCTTGAGGTGGGAATTATCCCCATTTCATAAGTGGGGAAACTAAGGCCCAGAGAAGACAAACCACTCACCCCAGGTTGCATAGCTAGAAAGCATCAGAATCCACATTTGAATCTGGGTGTCTGGGGCGAGTCCCTACCATGACTGTTCCTGCAGATATTATTCAAGAGAGCACCTCAAACACCCCTGAGAAGAAAAGCGGGAGGCAGTGGCTTTAAAATAAAAATGATGCTGGTACTACTACTAGTAGTTAGGGCAGCCTGAGTTCTAGCAGTTAGGGTTGTCATTATCATTTACAGATGAGGAAACTGAGGCTCGTGGGGTGAAGCCGCTACCCAAGGTCACAGGTGTCAATTCATGAAGCCAGGGCTTTATTTCACTTTCTCCCGGAGGACGAGCCACACCACCTATCCAGCTAGTATCTCTGGTTCCCCAACCCACGCTCTCAAGTTCTGGGGTCTTGGGGGGTGCAGCAGGGCCGTGCCCCAGTGAAACCTGGAAAGTGAGGCTGTGGGCCAGCAGGCTCTGAGAGGAGACTCCTGTAACCCAATAGCCTGGGGAAAGCACGCTGGTGTGTGGGCACTGGGCTGGGCTGAGCAGGGAATGGGAGGGGGAAGGGAGAGGCAGGGAGGACTGACAGGTCAGAGGGAGAAGGGGAGGGAGCAGGAAGAAGACATTTCTGTCCCTGGGGGATGTCAGGGCCAGGCCCTGCCCCTGGTGTGTACAGGTGACCTGCCACCCCCCCTGCAACCACCACCGACACCTTGTGCTACGGGATCTTAGCCAGCATTGTGTTACAGACCAGGTGCCCCTCAGCCTCAGCCCTCCCCTTCTTCCTCCCTGCAGAAACCAGAGTCCTGGAAAATCTAGAAGACCAGCAGAGCTCCTTGTGTTCGAGCGAGCCCTGCCTGAAGCTTGAGGAGGAACAGAGGAGCACCGGGAAACAACTGCAGAGAAAGCAGGGGAGGGGCAGGGGGCACCGCCTGACTGGACACAGTGGGGACGGGGTGCAGGCAGAGGCCTGACGCAATGAAGCCTGCAGGTGGGCCTCAGCCCTGACCACAGGGCCATGCAACAGCATCCTCCTCCAACCAAGAATACTCAGGGGGCTGGGGGGTGGGTGGGCTAAGCGGTTCAGTCACGTCCGACACTTCGCGACCCCATGGACTGTGGCCAGGCTCCCCTGTCCGTGGGATTCTCCAGGCAAGAATACTGGGGTGGGCTGCAATCTCCTCCTCCAGGGGATCTTCCTGACCCAAAGATTGAACCCATGTCTCTTATGTCTCCTGCATTGGCAGGCAGGTCCTTTACCAATTGCACCACCTGAGAAGCTCAGGGGCTGGGGAGTGATGTCCTCAAATTTAGCACAGCACTCCAGGAGCATTCAAAGAAGGAGATTTTGCTCCCTGATCCACCTGCCATGCTGTGTGACCCCAGCAGCCTGCTTGCCCTCTCTGGACCACGGTGGGCTGCATGAGGAGCAATTCAACCCCCACCTCCCAGACAGGCTGCACATACTTCCAGCAGAAGCCGCCCAGTCGTGGGGAACTGGGGGGTGGAGAGCTGTGTGTGCCCCTCCTGTGCCCTCACATCTGCAAGGAACTACACAGCCTGCCGACCAAGAGGCATGAGTCCTCAGGTCACGTAGCTGTGGGTTCACCCCCAAGTCAGCTGTTTACGAGCCTGGCTGAGTCTCAGTTTCCCCAGATCTGAAATGATGACCGTGCTTGACATGTCACAAGTGTGCCCAAAAAGGGAAGAGAGAGGAATGGAGGGAGGGAGAGAGAGAGGAGGAAGAGAGGGAGGCAGAGAGAGAGAGGGAAAAGAAAAGGGAAAAAAAAAAGAGAGAAGAAAAGATGCCGCCCCCAAATGGCCCTGTAGCAGCTTCCCAGTAACAGCTGCGGAGGAAGTGTGCAGACCATTCATAAGAGCAGTGAGGCGAGCCCGCCCCTTCTGTGCTCCTGGGGGAGGGGGAGGTCTGAGCTGCTTCTCCAGTCCCCTGGAGGACAAGGCTCAGCCAGCTGCTCCTCGGGGTGGCCCTGAGACTGTGAGTTCAAATGGGGGTAGGGGGTGATGCTGACTTAGGGTTCATCTGCCCCGGGTCTTCATTCCAATGTGCTGACAGCCCCAAGTCCCTGGTGAGTCAGTGCCCTGACCCACCACGCTCCTTCCTTCCTCCCTGCCCGGAGCTCAAGGCCCTCAGAGGGGTCTAACCGGGGAGTGCTAGTGAGAAGGGGGCGGGGGTGTGGTGGTGGAGCCGGGGAGGCGGGAGGGTGGGCCTGTCCATCGAAGTACCCAGGAGGGATGCTGACGGCATGGAATCAATCCCAGCAGCATTCCAGGGGGACCACTGAGCAAGAAACGGGAGGGGCTGAATCCTGAGCGAGACCTGGTGTTAAGACTCCTCCCTGCCCAGGGCTCTGAGGCTGCAGTGACCACACAGGACCACGGTGTGACCCCAGCAGGGGAGGAGGGTAGAGGAGGTTGGTGGGGGACTCACCATCTTCAGCTTGTGCTGCTGTAGAATCTCATCCAGGTTCTGCCTCTTCTTGTAGTTGAAGTAGAAGTTCTTACACTGGGACACCGTCTTGGAGCCCACCATCCGGGCGATGGCCGACCAATTCCGGCCGTGTTCCAGGAGACCTATAGGAGGAGGACGGCACGTGAGGGGTGTCAGGGGGCTGGAAGGGCAGAGAGGGCCTGTGTCTGTGGCATGGAGAGCAGAGCCCCGGGCCAAAAACAGCCCTGATCCCGGGCCTCAGGCTCACTGCACCAGTCCAGGGTTTCTGGAAAGAGACACACACGGGGATTGGGCTGGTGGGGGAGGGTACAAGAAGGAGGGGACTGGGCCCCCTGAGAGAGGCCTGGGCTCCAGGAACTGGAAGGGCAGGTGGGAACAGCCAGGGTGCACCCCCGCTGAGGTCACCATCAAGGGTTCTGGGGCTGAGGTCAGGGGCACAGATCCCGCCCGGGGCCCCACCTCTCCTCCTCCCCTGCTGGTCGTGACCCGGCACTGACACTCGCTCGCAGCTGCAGACGAGGAGGCCTCGGGAGACAGGGCTGTTTTCCGGCCGCACCGGGCCAGGGAAAGGAAGGACCGTGTGAGCAGGGGTGGGAGGGTGGAGTTCGGGTGGGGGCGAATCGGGCCAGGAGCCTCCATGCCCAGGTTAACCAGGGCAACCCCAAGCTCCCCTGGGACACCTAAAGGCCCACCCTGGACTCGTGCCCCACCAGGTTCGTTCAGGATCTGGGGTGGACCTGCCTCCACAAATCACAGCCACCCTCATCTCCATGAGCTTCTCACACAGACTCACAGACTTCTGATGTGGGGAGAAACCCCTAGGAATTGGCAGGCGCCACCCCAAACTCACCTAGGGCAGAGAAAGCTCCCTCCATGCCCACAGACTCGGGCCAGAGCTGCACCTCCAGCCCCTATTCCATTTTCAACACCGTAAATGCCAGGCTCAGCAGAAATGCAGTCCCTCCCGACGCACCCCCCACCCGCCTCCAGCCGGCCCTGAGTCTCAGCCCATCTGCCCGCCGTGCTCCCAATACATGGGCTCGCCTCACATCAGCCAGTACCTCTATGTTTTTATGTCTCATATCCCCTGGTGAGCAGCACACCTTGTGCGCCCAGGTCAGCCCAAGCAGGTAGGGCCTGCCCCCCTCCTGACAGCTGCAGGAGGGGCTGAGGGGAGGTTCCAGCCTCCAGGGGCTGCGGGGCAGGACTGGGCCCCCAGAGGGCAGCAGGAACGAAGCCTGAGTCACGTTGCTGGGAACAGAGCGGCCTCTGAGCCCCAGAGCTAGACTCCTAACGACTAGTGAAAGATTTCCCATAACGAAGTTTGAGGTCGTTTTCCTTGAATCAAATCAAGCTGCAAGCCAGGAGGGCTATATTTTGTAGGGGTGGGAGCCTGAGGGGCTGACATTCTGCCTGTCGGTATTTTCTGTCTTTCATTCATTCATCCATCCATCCCTCCCCCCATCTACCCATTCATCCAAACATGTGCCGGCGGCTTGCTACATACAAGGCTCACACAGAAATAAAACAGCATCAAAAACAACATCAACAAACCACCGTGTCACATGGCCGAGCAACCTGGAGTTTGCAAAGCCCTTCAAAGACTTGGTTCCCTCTTATCCTTGCTGTCGAGGCCACAGCCGTTTTCACGTCCCCTGGACGGGAGGGAAACCAATGCTCCGGAGATTAGAGCAACTTGCAAGCTCACGGGGTGGGCCACGGGGCCGAGTAGACATGGGGTCCGGGGCTGTCCGCTCTCCCGCCTATAGGCCCAGTGGGGTGGGGGAGGGGGTGCTGGACTGACAGGCCACCTGCTCCCCTGTGGAGGCCACCAGGCCACGTGGCTCCACGGCCGCTGCTCAGGGTTCCTCAAGGACAGGCACGGGGCGGAGGGTTGGGGGGGTGGGTTGGCGGGGGGAGTCAGGGTGTGGGATCAAGTGTAACCCAGCCCCCTGACCTTTCCCGCCGCCTGCGCCAGCAGCAGCTGCCACTTCCAGAGAACCTGGCCGAGGACGACGGGGACGCGTTTATTTATATTTCCCCAACCGGGGCCAAGAGAGCCCAGGCAAACACGTTGGGCCGGAACCCCGGGAGGGAGAGGGCGGGTCTCCCATCTGGGCCTGCTGGGGGGGTAAGTATGTGGGGGGTAGGGAGGGGCGGTGGACAAGGACCCAGGGGGTGGCTGGACCCCAGGGAGGTTGACATTTACAAACTGGACACATAAATAAGGAGATGGCATGGAGTTGGCTGAGAGGCTGAGGTTCTAATTAACTCCACTCGTGGCAGCAGCAGGGGCTTGGGGGGCGGGTGGGGGGGTGTCGCCCAGCCCTGCCTGAACGCCGCCTGGGAAGGACCGCTGGACTGAGCCACCCTGAAGCCCTGCCCAGACTTGCTGTGTGTGGTCCCCGCCATTCCCTCTGCTTTCTGGGCCTCAGTTTCTTTAAGTGCTGTGCAAAGAGCTGGGGTGAGTGTCCTAATATTACCGGCCAGGACACCTGGGGTGCGGGTGGATGGGTATGGGCTGTCTTCTGGTTCTGAGAACCCAGACCAAGGGTGCTGGGCACAGGGAGATGCCCTGTAGACCTCACTATGCTTCAGGGACAACCTGAACCTGATGAGGCGTAAAGCCCCCACCCCTCGACCTGGAGAGAGCACCTCTGAGCACACTGTCCAGGACCCCTCCCGGATCCGCCTCAACACAGACCTCCTTCCCAGGGAGCCCCCACCCAACAGCCAGAGAGGCTGAGAAGGGGCCCTAGAAGAAAGTGAGGTGGGACCCCACGGTAGAGAAACCCCGAGTCCCCCCCCCCACCAGCCTGAGGTCCTTGTCACCCCTGGGGTCCCCGTCACCGTGTCCCAAGAGCCCCCCCAATCCCCAGTCCCCTCCCCGGAGCCACTCACTCACATCCTCTCATCTGCGTCTCCCCCTCGGCCAAGTTTTCCGGAAACATACGGCTTCGAGGATGCTCCAGGGATCGGAGCTGGGAGCAGCGGGCTGGGAGGCGGGAGGCTGGGCGGCCGTGGTGCCGGCTCCGCAAGGCTTCTGGCTGGCGTCTGCTGGCGGCTCAGCTCAGCCTCACATCCTTCTCGTCCAACGGCGGCGCGAGGGAGGAGGGAGGGAGGAGGGGAGGAGGGAGGAGGGAGGGGCCGGGCGGTGGGAGGGGCCGGGCGATGGAGGGCGGCAGGCGGAGGCTGGCTCCGGGGAGGGCGGGGAAGCAGCTCTGTGCTGCGCGCGCCCGCCCGCCGGCCCGCCCGCCCGTGGTGGCCCAGGGCTCCTCCGGCAGCGCTGCCACCCCTGAGCCGTAACCACCCCCCGCCCCCCGCAGCTGCGGGCATGCGAGGTGCCCTTCGCCTGATGGGGGAGGGCGGCGGGAAGTTGTCGGCTGTGTGCTCGGTGCCCCGTGCCAGGCGTCACCAGGGAGCACCGCGTCCGCGCCTCCTCCGGGCACCGACGTGCCCAGCGTGGGCGCTCAGCCCCCGGACCCCTGACGCCGCCACCGGGCAGAAACCAAAGACCCCACCCCCACCTCCACCCCGACCCCCACCGCCTGTCCGGCAGCCTCGCCGCGGCGCACAAGGACTCGGCCGATCTTCCTGCTGCCTGACCCAGCGAGACGCGTCAGGGCTGAATGTGACCTCCAGACGGAGGCTCCCGGGAGCGGGCGGGCGGGGGAGCGTGGCAGAAACCCAGGTTCAGAAGGGGGCGGGCCAACTTGGCACTGGCCTCCCCCTCCCTCTCTCCCCATCCGTGGCGGTGGCGGCGTCAGCAGCGGTAAGAACAGATGAGGGTTCAGAAAAACAGAGCTTCTCCACCCCGGCAGGCAGCCGGGGAGCAAACAGCTTCTTCCGCCGTCATTCCCCTGTGCGCTGGTTCCACCTGTGGTCTGCCCCCCTTCCCGCCTGACTGCTGCCAGGGTGGCCAGGCCCATCGTGGGGGACTCTAGAAGTCTGGATGGGCTGGAAGGGGGCGGTGGGTGGGCAGGGCTAGGTTCGCCTTCTAGGAGAAAGCTTAGAATCTGAGGGGATTCTTCCAAATGCAAGTGAGACCTCCAACCCCTGAGGATGGGAGGGGGAGGGTCTGGAGTCCTTAGGGAGCTCTCTGCTCCTGGAGGGTCTTGGGGCCATGGCTACTTTTTTCTTCCCTCTCTGAGACGCCCAGGTCAGCCTGTGCCCCATAAAAAACACCTGCTACAGATGCCCCAGGCAGCTCCCAGGGAGTTGAAAGTTAACTGAGTTGAACTTTGGAGCAAGATCCAGGTCACAAACGATTTCTTCAACTCCCAGGTCATTGACCTGCTCATCCCTTCTGCCTTCAAGCCTCTCCATCCTGCCCATGAAACCCAAGGAACAATGGTCCACCCCTGTCCCACCGCCTTGCCCCCAGTCCTCGCAGTGAGCCCTGGGGCTCACCCCCAGGGAGGACAACAGAGCCCAACCGCGCTGGGGAGCCGGACGTCCCACCTGAGTCCCACGATCCTTTCTCTGCAAGGGAGGCCCAAGGGGGCTTCTAAGGATGCCAATCCAATCGGGTCACTCCTCTGCTTCAGATTTGCCAGTGATGACCCAATGCTATTGGAATAACGCCCAAAGGCCTTGGTGTGGTGTGTGAGGCCCCGCAGACTCGCCCCGCCCCCGTTGTCCAACCCGATTCCTACCCCTCTCCTTGCTCCAGCCACCCACCAGGACCTTTCCTGCCCAGCCCCTAGGTGTGCCCGAGGACATCTGTACTCACTGTCCCTGCTGCTTGCGTGGCTTTTTCACAGACCTCCTTCTGCCTTCCTTCACTTCTCAGCTTCAAGGGACAGCTCCTCAGAGAAGCCTGCTGTGACCACTCTTTCCAAAGCTCTCCTCCCGGCCACCCTGCCGTTATGGGGTTTTGGTATCTCCAGAGCACTGATCGCTGCTCCCTGAAATTAGCTCCTTGGCTCCGCTGCTCACTGAGGGCAGTGTCTCTGCACCCACAACTGCTAGGTGGGCAGGAGGCACCCGGCAAATGAATAAAGCTCCAGATACCTTAGGCATGTGGGTTTGGGGGCTCACTGGGCATCCCCCAGGCACCTCTGCTACCTTGCTGGGGCCCCCAGCTTCAAAGACAGGAGTGGGCTGAGCGTTTATCCCCATGGGGGGGTCCTGAACCTTCCCCAGAAGAGAAGGGAGGGAGTGCCCCCCTCTCACACCAGGGGCCCACCCTCACGCACTCTGTGCCCCCAGACAGCAGATTCTGCCAACATCCCCTGTGGTTTGGATTCCCCGACCTCACTTCTAATTTCTAAGGAAGGAGTTTCGTTCTGAAGCCTCAGGGAGGCAGAACTAGGAAGTGAAATTGACCAAGACAGGAAGCCAAGCCAGGAGGTCTGAGTCACGGAGCACAGAAAGAGGCGAAGGAGCAGGGGGTGATGGTGAGGGGGGGTTCCCTGTAAGGGGGCTTGGCCTGGCCGCTCTGGCTGCCCTGGCTACCCTCAGCAGGGAGCTTCTCATACACTGGGGGCCTGAGATGAACTGTTCTCACGGGAGCAGTGTCTAAGCCCCCATCAACTCAAGTACACAGGCCCCCAGAAAGGCCTTGTCCCTGTCATGACCCTCCCCAAGGTGCTACCCTCTCAGGGTCCCCACTGCAGGCAGCTCTCATCTCTGGGGTCTGCAAACCTGCACCAATTACACCCCCCAACCCCACCATGGGCAAGTTCTGATAACCTGAGGGTGGAGGAATCTTTCCAGCACCCTCGGCCAGTACCACACTGCCATCCATCTGTGTCCTGGGAATTTCACAGCTGCAGTCCCCCCACCCCGAAACTCACATCCCTCCCCCCAGGAGACACTTGTTTCCCACCACCCCAGCCAGCCCCAGCCAGCCCTGAAGTTTTCTATTCCCTCCGTGAAGCAGAACAGGCCACTTGCAAGAAAGACATGTCTACAGCCCTCCCACCAACCACCGCTTTCCAAGAGAAACTCTGGTTTGCAAAACAAGATTTTCTGCCTAAAACACTATCAAAAGAGCGGGGGAAAAGAAAAGAAAGAAAGAAAAACCAGCCGATTTAGTCCTGAGTCATGCCACTTCCTTATTTCGGAAACTCCAAGCCCTGGGCGGGTTTGACTTGGACTCAGCACAGGGTTGGCGACCTTGCTGGAAACCTACTGTGTATCTGAGCTTCCAACACACCTCCCGCCAGTCCCCGAGGGGATTCGGCCAGACAACCTCACACCTGAACTTGGACTTACCTTTCTACTCTTTTCAAAGTAAGCCTCAGTGCCTACATTAGCCTCAGCTTCAGCTATTGTATCTGCAAATCTTAGGGACAATGTGATCTCCCAACACATGATCAAAGACATTAAGATGAAAAAAATATCACCTGTGTGCAACCTGGCATCCTACCATTTAGGGAAATTATGCGTTCAGTGTCAAGTTTTCCAATAGAGCACAGCCAAGTGGTAAATTCTGGGGCCAAGCAACTCCAGGTTATTTGTTACACAAGCCCCAGCTCATCACTTGGCCCCTTGGGCCTCAGTTTTCCCATCTGCAAAGCAGAAGGTGTGTCTGTGTCCATGTGTGAGTGTGTGCACACACATGTGTGTCCTCAAATATGGAGAGGCTGCCTTGAGGGTCCCTTGGAGGATTAAGTAAGATCATTCATGCAAAATTCAGGGACCAGTCAGCACTGGCCACGTGCTAACAGGGATTGTCATTACTGTGTAACCTGCCTTGGGTGGGTCTCTTTCTCTGAGGAAGCACCAACTTGAATGCCCATGTGTGGATTTTGCTCCTGGAATTTTGAGTGGGCTGGGAGATGCTTGACTTTACTTTCAAGGCTGCTGACAAGCAACAAGAGAAGGGTCAGGAGCTTACCCTGGTATCTGGCTGGGTCCCCCAAGTTCAGGCAGAAACCTCAACTCTCTCCTCCTTCTGAACACCAGAAGAATCCAGGTTTGGGGAACAGTGTACCCAAGATGAAGTTCAGCTCCAGCTGGAGGTGGTGACAGCTCCCCACTGATGCCAGCCCCAGGATGCTGCAGTCTCTCTTCTAATGATCTTCGAGGTCACTCCACCCCATTCATCAACTGTCCTCAGTCCCCACTCAGCATGCTGGTCCTGTTTCCTGCTGACCCTCGCTTACTCAGAAGTGACCAGCATCCCGAACCCAGGTGCATCCATCAGCTGCCAACCCTGTGTGCTGACCGTGGTGTCACGCTGCCCACTGTAAGCCCCAGCGAGCATGTGCATGGCTGTCCAGGCCAAGCACACCCGCCATTGCTCTCCCGTGGTCCCTGCAGGAAGGATGGCAGGAGGCTTTGATGACAGACGTGTGGAAGTGGAAGCCTGAGCTCCCAGGCTGGGGACTCGCACCTCCCCTCCCCAAGCCCTGACTCTTCATCCGTAAAAACTAATTAAACCAGCCAGTGTGCACAGCAAGCACTCTGGAGGTACAAAGCAATTAGTGGTTTCTCCCTCACTCCCCATGAAAGGAGGCGAGTCCTGTGGGCAGAGTGGGCCTGGAGTTACTGGGGGAAGAGCTCTGGGACCCACCTGGGCTCCACCCAGGCTGATGGGCTTGGCTTGGGGCCACCAGGGCCTGGTCTCTGCAGGGCCCTCCCCTGGGCCTAGGCACCTTGCCCTCACCCTCCTCACCAGGCGGGCCACTTGAGGCCAGGGAGGGGCTGGCAGTGCAGAGCTGGGCCAGTGCCTATTTCTGGTCTTGGGAATGGTGTGCCCGAGGCCTTCCCCAACCCCCTCCACAGCTGGCGCCCTGTCCACCCGAGAAGGGGGCTGGGGACCAGGAGGGGGTGCCAGCCGAGCCCAAGGCCTCCCACTTAGCTGGGTCAAGACTGCAAGCCAGGCCAGGCTGACCTTTCCCAGGGGAACCAGAGCTTCACATCCCAGCCCAGTGCCTGCCCAGCATGGCGTTGGGCCCGGGGGCAGGCGGCCAGCTCCCCAGGGCTGCCCTGCACTTGCTGGGTCCGCACCTGGTGTGAGCCCCAGGGCAGGCAGCCCTGACTCCATGTACAAAGGAAGGGCAGATGCTCACCAGCTACCTGGAACCCTGCAGCTCTCCTGTCCCTGGGCCACGGCTCCCCACATTATGGCCTCCCCTGCTCTAGAGCAACCACCGAACTCCTGCCCACAGCTGGTCGGGCTGGCAAAGGTGGGATGGGGGCAGCCTCCCAACGGCTTCTCCATCCCTTGCCTCTCTTTCCCTTGCTCTCTGGATTTTTTTGGTTGTTTTTATTTAACTTTTGGCCACACCCTGCAGCAGGTGGGATCTTAGTTCCCTGACCAGGGATCGAACCTGTACTCCTTGAACTGGAAAGTGGAGTCAACCACTGGACCATCAGCAAAGTCTTGCTTGCTGGGTTTTAACAGCCTGTTGCTTGACTTCATTGCCCTTGCCCTAGGGCCTTGGCACATGCTATTCCTTTACTGGGATGCGCTCCCCCCACTTCATCATCAGATTAATAGTAGCCAGGCCCGTGGACTCATTTATTGAAATCTCACACCAGCCCCATTCTGTAACTAGGGTGCCTGGGTTTGAATTCCAGCTATACCAATTAACAGCTGTGTGACCTTGGGCAGGTCACTTAACTTCTCTGGGTCTCAGTTTTATCATTTTGGATAAAGAAACAAGAAATAGCATCTGCCTCATAAGGTTGATGGGGATGAAGTGACCTAACACACAGATCACCTTTAGCAGTACCTGCTACAAGGAAGTACTGACAAATACTTAATAGTACTACTTATTATCCTGTGCTTTGGGTGTCAGCCCCAGGGCCCTTTCCCAGTGCCATGAAACCACCTCCAAATGTCATCTTATACCACCAACCCCCTTCCCTGCTGGGGCTGAAGCCCCCAGAAGTGCAGGTACTGTTCAGCGTCACCCACAAGGGACAGAGCCAGGACTCAAATGCAGAGTCTGTGTGCTGAACTGCAGGCCTGCCACTTCTGAGAACCTACTGTATACCAAGGACTGCACAAATAAGGCTCATATCACCCTTCTAATGCCTTTCAGTGATGGCATCCCCGTCTCATTTTGGAGGACAAGGGAAAACGAGGCTAAGACAGGGATGGGCCAGGTCAGGGTCACAAGGCTAAGGGGCTGGTTATCGTTCCAAATGGTTGACGGCGAACTCAGCGTGTCTAAGTCACCACCCTCTTAAGCGTTTCTACTTTCGTTTACCAAATCCCCACAAAGGGGCTTCCCTGGTGGCTCAGTGGTAAAGAATATGCCAATGCAGGAGGCATGAGTTTGATCTCTGATAGCAGAAAATCTCACGTGGTTGCAGAGCAGCTAAGCCCAAGGACTGCAACCACTGAGCCCTCGTGCCGCAACTACTGAAGCCTGCACGCTTAGACCCTGTGTTCCCCAGCAAGAGAAGCCACCGCAGTGAGAAGCCTGGGCACCACAGTTAGAGAGTGGCCCCTGCTTGCCCCAACTAGAGAAAAGCCCACAAAGCAAATGAAGACCCAGTACAGCCAGAAATAAAATAAATAATTTTTTTTAAAAAAGTAGTCGTACTGGATTAGTGTCCCCCGCCCCTCGCCAATTTCATGTCCACCCACCTGTAACCTGCGAATGTGACCTTATTTGGAAAAAGTCTTTATAGATGCGATCAAGTTGAGATGAGGTCATGCTGGATTAGGGTGGGTCCTTATAAGAAGAGGAAAATCTGGACAGAGACATGCAGAGGGAAGGCAGCCATGGAAGATGGAGGCAGGGATTGGAATGTCTACAAGCTGAGGAACGCCGACGACTGCCAGCAACAGCAGAGGCTGGAAAAGAAGAGGCAGAATCCTCCCCCAGGGCCCTCGGAGGGAGCCCAGCCCTGCCGACACCTTGACTTCGGACTCATGGCCTCCAGAACTGTGAGAGAACACGTCTCTTGTTTTTAAGCCACCTAAGTTTGTGCTTTGTTATGGCAGCCCCAGGAAACTAATACAATGGGTGAACCTTGAGTTTCCATTGTACAGATGAGGAAACCAAGGCACGGAGAAGTTGACGGGTTTGCCTGATATCACAGAGCTAAAAGATCCCGAGGCTGAGCTCCAGTGTCTCTCTGGGGATGATGGACTGTCTGCAGATTATCCTACAAGGCCTGGCTACTGGAAGTCCCCCGGGATGCTTGGAGTAGGCTCAGTGGTCCCAAGACCTCGGGGACACCTGGATGCTCACTTCCTGGGTCCCCGAGGGAAGGACCAGAGCTGGTTCATCTCTGATACCCTTGCCCTGCACAGGGTAAAGCACTGGGCTGATGTGGGTGATGGGCAGGAGGTGGATGTCATCTGCCTCGGACACAACGGGGTTTGTGGTACTTTCCTGGGTTTCTGAGAGCTGAGGGCCTTGGAACTGCCCCCTCCCCCACATCCCCGCTGGAGTCCTGGGGGCTGCGAGCACCTGCCTCTCCGCCCCGACCCCCTTCTGCCGCCTGGAACACGCTGCCTTTAGCAGCCACCCTGAGCGGTAATTGTGCAGATTGCTGTAATTCACAGAGGACGAGCGCACTGGTGCTCGTCACATTAACACAAATGTCACTGAGCAGGGCCTCGGCATGCACCGTCCCCCGAGGGGGGAAGCGCGCACCACTGTCTCTGTGGGCTGGGACTCAGGGTGAGATCACTGCCGTCCCTGAGGACCCAACCTTCAGACGGTGGGGCGCACTCCCGGCTCAGCCGATGAGTCATCCCCAGCCGTCCTCCCAGCCCCTGGGTCTGCCCTTCCCAAAGGGAGAGAGAGGGCCGCGCAGCCAACTCCCTGTTCCCGGGCAACAGGCGGGGAGCCAGGGGTGGGGTTGCCATGACGACAGAAAACGCAACTCAGGCTGGCGGCCCTGGGATGTGCACGTGGAGCCCCTCACGGCTCTGGTGATGGTGGAGGGGTCCCCTGGGGCAATATCACTGCCAATGGCTGAGATCTCAGAGTCTGACGTGTGGTTTAAAAAAAACCATGCGATTCTACACAAACGTTCACAGCAACACTAGGCACAAGAGCTCATAGGTGGAAACAACCCAAGCATCCATTAACCAGCGGACAAATGGATAAACAGAATGTGGCATGTCCATACAGAGGACTACAACTCAGTCATAAAAAGGGATGAAGTGCTGACACAGGCTAGGACACGGATGAACCTTGACAGCTGATGCTGAGAGGAAGAACTCAGATACAAAAGGGCATTCATTGTACAACTCAACTCATGGAAAAGTCCCAAACAGGCAAATCCACAGTGACAGAAAGTGGACTGGTGGACGCTGGAGGTTGGCAGGGCTTGGTGGGGGTGGGGAGTGGCTGATAACAGGCATGGGGTTCCCATATTGGGTGATAAAAGTTCTAGAGTAATGGTCGCACCATACTGGGAATGTACTTAATGCCACTGAATCGGACACATTAAGATGGTTAAAATGGTAGATCTGATGTTATGTGTGTTTCACCAAAATTAAAGGCAGGGGAGAAAAATCACTCATTTTTCAAATAAAGTCTTTGTTACGCCACACGGTGAAATCCATGCCAGAAACCACAGAATAAACACGGAAGACAGAGGAAAGGATGACATGGCCCCCCTGGGGGGCTGACAGCACCCGCTGTGCCCTGGCAGCTAGAGAGCATGCCCACAGGCCCCCACTAGTGCTCCTCTGAGATGCTGAAAGTAGGCCCTCCCCACGACAGGAAGCATGACTGCTCCTCCTCCTACCCACGATGCCGAGGGCCAGCTGGGCCCGTCCTCCTGCTCCGCCTCACCTGAGGGCTGGGAGCTTGGAGGAGGGAGGTCTGGAGCCTCCAAGGAGCAGGGTACCTTGGACAGGAGCCCCGAGGGGAGGGGTCGGGTCCCAGGTGGAGGGCCTGACCAGGTCTGGTCAGTTTCTCTTTCTTTCAATTTTTACTGGACTAAATAAAGTCCCTTACAGGAGTTTCCTTCGTGGCTCAGTTGGTCAAGAATCCGCCTGCAATGCAGGAGACCCAGGTTATATCCCTGGGTCGGGAAGCTCCCCTGGAGGAGGGCGTGGCAACCCACTCCAGTACCCTTGCCTGGGAAATCCCACGGACAGAGGAGCCTGGCGGGCTACAGTCCACGGGGTCGCAAAGAGCTGGACGTGACTGAGTGACAAACCACACCACCACACAGCTGCTTTACAACGTTGTGTCAGTTTCTGCACACCCGTGTTCAGTCGCTTCAGTCGTGTTCGACTCTTTGGAACCCTATGGACTGTAGCCCTCCAGGCTGCTTGGGCCATGGGGTTTCCCAGGCAAGAATACTGGAACGCGCTGCCATGCCCTCCAGGGGATCATCCCAACCCAGGGATTGAACCCGGTCTCCTGAAATGCAGGCCAATTCTTTACCACTGAGCCCCTGGAGAAGCAATCGGGGTTAGATTCTGCTGTACAGCAAAGGGAATCAGCTGTGCGTATATATATATCCCCTTTTTTGGATTTCCTTCCCATTTAAGTCTCCACAGAGCACAGAGTAGAGCCTGAGCTATACAATAGGTTCTCAATAGTCATCTATTTTATACATAGTATCAATGGTGTATCTATATATCAATCCAAATCTCCCAATTTCACTCCACCACCCTCTTTCCCCACCCCTGGTGTCCATATGCTTGTTTTCTACATCTGAGTCTCTATCTGATCAGCTTCTGAAACACCAGGACCAGACGCTCAGGCCCCTCAGCACCCCTACCTAGGGCCGAGGGCAGGAGCAGGGCACTCAGCCCACAGTCCAAGGTCTCAGCCCCCAGGCCTGGGTGTCCTCACACACGACCGCCCCTGTGCAACTGGGTCCCCCATTAGAAAGGCTGTTTGTTCCCTCCCTGAGCCACGACCTGGCGCTCTGGGCACAAAGAAGCTGCACGTCAGCAGTGGGGCCTCAGAAGGACCTCTGGGACAAGAGCTGGGGGGGCAGCCAGGTCACCAACTCAGGTTCCCAGCCATCCCCAGCCTCTGCTCCTCCCTTCCACGGCCACAACGTGGCCAAAAACAAGACCACCCTTCAGGGCTGGGGTCAAGATGAATGACAGCAAGCCTGCGAATGGGTCTCAGACGCCCCCCCGCCGACCCCGCCAGCCTCAGCCTTCCTGTTGGTATAACGCTAGTCTGATGGCACCCGAACATCTCCCAGAGACGGGGGCCGGGGGACCGACACCAACACAGCCCCGACAGTGCCAGTTATCTCTGGCTTCTCTGGGCCCATCTGGACACCCCTCCCATCTCACAGATGGGGAAACTGAGGCTCAGAGACAGTCCGCTGAGCAGGGAGGCAAGGGCCCAGCCATTCAGGCTCTAATGAACAATGGGGACACGCTGATGGCTTCCACAGAGAATGTGGGGTCGGCATCGCAGCGCAGGGAGACGGTGCAGCTGATGGGGGGACAGGCTGACACCATGATCCCACAGCAGTGGATGCCAGCAGGCCCTGCCCCTCCCCTCAAGGCGCCTAGGAGCGCTGCTACCACTCTGTCTATAAGGCCATGATGTGCTGGCCCCAGAGGCCACGGACGCTGTCCCCCAACAACATGGTCACACAGACCCATTTTCTGGAGGACAAAACTGAGGCTCTGAAGAGACGAGGCCAGTCTGAGAACACCCAGAAGCGGAGCCTGTCCCCTGCACACCACACCACAGCCCCGATAAGGGCACGTGTCAACCTCCTCCCCACCACACAAGCTGCAGGGCCTGCACACACATCGAGGGCAATCAGAGTGGCCAGAAACCACTCACCTTTCTTGGCTGTCTCCATCTCTTCTTCCGTCCAGCGAGAACTCTCGTTCATCTCCATGGAAGCTGAAAAGGAACACAACAGCTGTGTTGGCAGCAGTCCGCAGAGGGGCGGTTTCTCTGCCTCTGGCAGCTTGGGGCACTTGCTGGGATGGGGGAGTGTATGTGCAATCACCCCATTTCACAGACGGGGAAGCTGAGGCAGTCCAGGGCCTCTGCATACACCTGACAGAGCTTGGTGACTGTGTTAGGGCGGGGAGATGAGGAGGGATCTGAGCTTCGGATGGGCAGGGACCTCATCTGAGCGTGGACTCACCAGGGCTGGATGAGTCTCTGTGGTGGGGGCTGCCCCAGGTGTTGCAGGGGCTTGAGCAGCAGCTCTGGCTTCTACCCAGCAGGGGCCAGGAGCCCCGACTCCAGCTGGGACAATCCAAAATGCGCCTAGACATGGCCCCCTGTCCCCTGCTGGGGGACCCTGTCCTACAGGGTGATTATTAGACTCTGCTCCGACCTGTAGAGCACATGGAGGCGGCTCGTGTTCTTGAGAAGTAAGGCAGCTGCCTTCAGGGAGCTGGCCAAGGGTCTGCCGTGGCTGTTTCTGAGCCTCTCCTCCGAGATCCCTTACGCGTGAGCCCCGGTCTTTCCCTGAAAGTCACTTAAGACATCGTGAGAGGGGTGAGCATGAGGGACGTCAGCTTCATGGACTTGGTGCCTGGAACAGCACCAGGCACAGAGTATGCACTCGGTAAAGGCCGCTGACCCCCGGGGGAAAGTTTGGACAGCTTCCCCAGCTCTCTGTTGCCACAGCCAACTTCCCCTTCCCTCACCTACAGGACCCCCAGAGGGAGGCTCTGGAAGCCGGAGCCCGGGATGGGGAGCCCATCAGAGGGACCAGGCTTGTGTTTTCCACCCCACCACCCAGCCCCAACATTAGCTTGAGGTCCAGAAGAATGACCCTAGAAGTCAGGTGCACCAACACCCTTCTGAAAAGAGCCCTCCTGCCCCGTGCCTCTGGGCACGCTGGCCCCAAGGGGCAGCCGGCAAGAGCTTACAGGAGCCGAATGGGATTTGTGGCCAATGGGCTGGGTTTGAATCCCAACTGACTCCATGACTTTATGGAGGCAATGTTCCTTCTCTCAGGCTCAAATAGCCCATCTATGAAATGGGTACAAATGATCTCTCGCAGGGAGAAGGGAGAGGAGCCTGCCATAAACCTCGGGTGTGGACAAGGAGGGCATCTGTGAGACAGAAACCATCCCTTCCATCAACTCCCACCCTAGGAAGACAGACATCCAGGTGGTTGGGGCCTCAGCCTGAGCACTCAGGCCTCGGGTGGGAGTTCCCGCAGACACAAGAGGGCAGGCTACAAACAGCCAAAATGGTATAGACAAGCACACACCGGCTGCCCCCCTGTGGCCAAACTTGGGAATTGCTATGTAATTCTTTTTTCCCCCGACCTTAGGTTCAGAGCACCTAGGGGTGGGCATCTGTTGAGCAGGGGAAACTGAGGCCCACAGAGGTGACAGTACAAACCCAGATGCCTCCCAGGGCTGGAAGGGACAGGAGCACTCAGGCCCTCTTGAAAAGGGGTGGGTTTTTGGCCGTGCTGTGTGGCTTGCGGGATTCTAGATCCCCGACCAGGAATTAAACCCAGGCCGCCGGCAGTGAAAGCCTTGGGAAGACCCAAGGGCAGATCTTCTGATTGAAAAACAAAACCAAACTGGTGCTGGATTTGTAGGTGAATTCTCCAATTCTGGAAGGATCACAGCTGAAGGCCAGAGAACCTGCCCCAGGCACTGTTCTAGGCTCTTCCTACACACAAAGTCACTGAAATGCTCAACCCCACAAGTTATAAGCATTACTCACAACCCTGGTGCTGATGAAGCCATCAGGACACAGAGAGGTCAAATAGCAAGTCTGCAACGAATGCTGGGATTATGAGCCCGCTGGGCCTCAGCGCCCCTTCCCCAGCCCAAGACTTACCCAGCTCAGCGCTCTGCTGCGGGGTGACGGCCTCCTCGCTGTTGGCCTCGTTGGCCATCGAGCGGGTGATGCGGCCTTTGCGTCTCCCCTGGCTGTTGGCGGTTTTTCGGCCTTTGGAGGTCACTGCCTCCTTCTCATCATTGTCTTCCCCAGAGGTGTCGTCCGTCTTCTCCCTAAAGGCCAGAGAGGGGAGGCAAGGATGGTTTCACCTGGGCCAGGAACCTAAACGGCAGTTTCAAGACACCCGCTTTTCTTTAGCAAGATGAGCGCTGGCTGCCAGTGATTTTCTACTAGCCCAAGGGAGTGGAAAAAAGGGGGAAAGCTCGGGGTAATGCGGTAGCAATCTGCAAGGCTCCTTTATTCACCAGATTGAGGGAATGAGGCTGGTAGAGGTCTGCAATGCCATCTTATCTATCAAAAGGGAGATGAGAGCTGGTAGCTGTCATCTGCTTTATTCTCCAACAGGGATGTGGGCTGGTAGGTAACTGATTGTCTTATTTTATTCATCCAATGTGGGTATGGGCTGGTGGCTATCTGCAAACCCATTTTTCTTAAGTTATTTATTTGGCCGGGGTAGGTAGGTCTTCATTTCTCCAAGGGCTTTTCTCTAGTTGTGGAGAGTGGGGGTTACTCTCTAGTTGTGATCAGGCTTCTCATTGCAGTGGCTTCTATTGTTGCAGAGCACCAGCTCTAGGGCACATGGGCTTTCAGGAGTTGTGGCTCCCGGGCTCTAGGCTCGTAGGCTCAGTAGCTATAGCACACGGGCTTGGTTACTCCAAGGCATGTGGGATCTTCCCGGACCAGGGATCGAACCTGTGTCTCCTGCATTGGCAGGTGGATTCTTTACCACTGAGCCACCAGGGAAGCCCTGCAAGCCCATTTTATACATCAACTAGAGATGCTCTCTGCTATCCGTTTGCAAGCTTACTGGATTAAATGCATAGGGGTGCAGGCTGGTACACCCTTCAGGCCACTTTACTCCCCACAGAGGAGATGTCCCCCTCCCTACAAACAATGCTAACTCTGCCTTCTGTGTTATCACGGGCCACTGGGGCTTGCAGAAAACGCGAGAGGAGTATTCCGCCGGCCTGATGCAGGCCGAGTCAGGTGTGTGGGGAGCATGTGACCTCAATAGCTGGGGCTGGGACTCTTCTCAGAAGCCGACTCAGGGGAGTTTACTGCAGGGCCGCTCAGATTTATCACCACCACCTTCCATTCATCTTCTTGAAGGCCCTCGCAGGAGCGTCTGGGAGACAGGGGGTAACGAAGCCAGATGTTCTCAGAAGCCACATTCCTGAGCTCGCTCCAGGTACCTGGCGCTAAGCTGTGCCCGCCCCCCCCTTCACCCCTTGCTCGGAGTGAATCTCCAGCTGGCGGTGCTCCACCCCTGGCAGGCACGGGAGGCCGTCAGGGGCCCCGAGGGGAGGCTGTGCCTTGATCTGCAAGAACTCACACTGACAGCAATAATTCTAAAGGTGAGGGCTGCCGCCTGCGTGTACCTCGTCCTCTCAGATCTCCCCCCCTCCCGCTCTCAGCATCTCAGGAGACTCAGCGGAGGAAAGGGGAGAAGATGGGGAGGTGGGGCAGGGGGGTGAGGCAAAGAGTTCCAAAGTCATTGCCTGGATTTATTAGCTCAGGAGTAGAGCTCAAATGAGCCATCAGTCTCTAAGGTCTCCAGAGGCTTCAAGAGAAAGGCGGGCAGGCGGAGGAAAGAGAGAGGAACAGGCTTCCGGAAGGGGGGAGGAGGGGGGTGCGTGCTGCCAGGGGACCGGCAAAGGAGAAAGCGCTTCCCTTCTCAGCAGGAGATCTGCTGTAGATAGGCGGCAAATGCTCACACGCCTTTACGGAGGGCGGGTGGCCTGCAGGCTGAGTACCGACCATGGCCCCCCTGCTAGCCTGCCCACCCGCCTGCCACCTGGGGGTTACGGCCGGGCCCCCCGCAGGACTGCCGGGCTGGCCTTACTTGATCAGCTCCTCCTTGTCATTCTCCACGTCAGGCTTCTCCTCCTCCTTCTCCACCTCTTTCTCCTTCTCCTTCTCATCTTTCTCCTCCTGGCTGCTGCGGGGCATCTGCTGCTGCTGCTGTTGCTGCTGCTGCTGCTGCTGCCAGGCCCCAGGGGAGGGCAGGGGGCGGTGGGGGAGAGAAGGACACAGTCAGGCAGGCAAGGCTCTGCACCTGGACTGAGAGAGCTGGAGGGGAGGGGGAGTCCGCGGGAGCCCCCTTCTCCAACATCTACACTCTGAGCTGGGCAGAAAGCCCCACAATCTGGGGCACTGGGAGGCAGGAGTCAAAGGGCAAGGTATAGAAAGTGCTCGTGTCAGACCCCTGGCCTCTGGCACTTGGTGACTGCGTGACCTTGGATGAGAGTCTTAAGCTCTCTGTGCTCCGATTCTTCCCTTTGAAAGCATGCCTACCCCTCAGCGAGGCATGGGGAGGCCGAAACGAGAGAATGCTTACAGAGTTGGCATCTGGCACCAGGATTTAAGCGTGGTGGGAGCCCCAAGGCAGGAGGGTGGGGCCCTGGTCAGCTTCAGGCAAGAGCAGGGTGAACACAGGGAAAACTGGGTCACAGCCTGAGGCCCCTGCCTGCCTGCCTGCCTGACTGCCCCAGACAAAAGCTCAGGCCAGCTCTCCAGGCCTCAGTCTCCATGTCTGTAAAATGGGTAGACGGAAGGGCTGTCCCCAGGCCCATTTCAGGATGGCTGCTGCTATGACGAGGGCCTGCTTTTGCGGCCATGGGCCTGGTCTTCCTCTCCAGTCAGTCAGCCCTTGAAGGGGAAGACAGCAGGCCTGCTGGACAGGAGAGATCAAAGGGGCTTACAACAAAACCAGCCCCCTTCCTGCAGGCCTGTTCCTTTCATCTCCTTCCTGAGTGAGTGAAGCCGGCACTGGCCAACCTGCCCCAGTCAGCCAGGCTGCTGACCCTGCCCTCACCAAGACAGGGAGGGCAGGCGAGCTCCTCCCCACACTGCCACCCAACTTCCTTTCTGTCCTGCCTGATTTCTTTCAAGCCACACACTGATTCCCACCCCCAAAGTGCTCCTTGCGAGCAGCTGCCAAAGCAGACCATCTTTCCATCCCCAGGAGTCCATGAAATTTAAAAAACCGAAATGCAAAGCCTTTCAATGTGTGCTGAGGGGTGTGGTCACACCAACATGTAAACCAAGGAGAAAGAAACCCAAGCAGATGGAGAAGGTGAGGGCATAGGGCAGGGGGCTCCCTTTCTCCCCATCTTTTCTCCATACCAGGAACACATGCTGATCCCCAGCACAGGCAGCCTTGGCCTGAGACCCCACCTCCCCTAATCCCCCGCCCTTCTCTGTAGTTTTAATTTATGATTCACGATTCGGCTGAGCACAGGGGTCAGCTACAGGCGATCTGTACAGAGCGGGGGTCTGGGTGTTCATGGGAACCATGGGCTTTCTGAGACTACAGCAGTGTGAACCCAGGAAGCTCCTGGCTCAGGTCTGCCCCCTTCCCCAAGAACCTTCCTCTGATCTCCAAGAAGAGGGGCAAGGAGGCAGAAAAGCCTCCCTCTGCCCCCTGTTATGTCTCTGTCAATTCCCAATGGGTGTCCCAATGTCTCTGAACTGTCCCTCACCACCACCCCAAACCCTGAAACACTAAACTTCCAACCGCTGGAGAAGATGGAAGGGGGGGCGGCGGGGACCAGGATCCAGAGCAAGGGGAGATGGCATGGCCGACTGGGGAGGGACCCTTGCCCCGTGGGCTGCTCGGCATGGCTGCTGTCTTCACCTGTGAGACCTGCCCGGCTTCTGCACACTCAGGAACCTGACACCCAGAGCCTGGAAGGGCAGGGCTGGGGCTTTCCAACCTCAGGGGGCTTGATGTCTCCTGAAACACCATCGCTGGACTTTGTGCCAAGAATGCCCAACTGGGCTGCAGCTTCACTCCGAAGCTTTATCTGCTGTCCCTCCCAGTGATTGACTCCAGGAGCACCTGTCATTGTTCCCTGGGTGTAGGCTGGGGGCGGTGTCTTCAGCCCCCGCCAGAATCTCACCCTTGGGCCACAAAGCAGGCCACTATCTGCCCCCAGCACGGCCAGCAGAGGCAGCTCTCAAATTGCTGACCCAGGCGGCAGCATGCCACAGACCCCAGCCCTGCACTAACACAGCATGACTGACCGGGGCTGCTCCCAGGAAGTCTGCACCTGTGCCCTCCTGCCCAGGGCCCTCCTGACTCAGCCCTCCCCACATCCTCCAAAAGCCCCACTGAGGAAGAGGCCAGCACTTTCCGAGAGCTCACTACCCGCCCCGACGCTGTGCTGTGCATGGTCTATTGATCAGTTCCTGGCCCCTCTGAAGTCCTGAGGATAAAGATGATGAAAAACCAACAGTAATGGTGACCTGGGGTTCATCCACTGTGGCCGCTCCTTCCCTGGACCATGCCGCCCTAGCCTACCTCCGTCGGGAAAGGACAGGGACCACTGCTCCCATTCTGCAGAAGAGGCAACTGCAGTTCAGACAGGCAAAGCCTCACCGTCTCAGAGGGAAGGAAAAGGGGGCTCTCAGAGGCGGGAAGGAGGCCTGATCCTGTTGTCCCTAAAGCCCCTCTGAGGGTTTCACCTGACTCTACATACTGGTTGGCATCACAGGCTCAGGTAGGGCGTCTATGGGCATCCTTGCCCCTTTCCATCAAGGCTACCTTGTCCCTCTTGCAAGATTCCTCGAGCCCCTGCCTGGGCCTGGGCCAGCCCATAAGGACCCATTCCCCTGTATAACCATCAACATCACAGCATTAATAATAAAAGTAGCTCCCAGTGCCCCGGACCTGGCATGTTTTATGTACTTCCTCATCTCCTTTATCAACCCCCATCACACTCCCATGTTACAGAAGACGACACTGAGGCACAGTGAGGGTGACTGACAAAGCTGGGCAACAGCACTGGCAGGATTCAAACCCAGAGGCTGAGTCGACCCCGGGCACAACCAAGACCCTCTCCTGTCATCTCCACCACGCCACCCCGCCCCTGACTGCCCCAATCCTGCCAGTCTTATGGGGAAGCTCTGAAATCCTGATCCGCACCAGAACCTGGTCATTATTGCTGCTGCCTCCCAGCCAGGTATGCAATCCCAGGGCCAGACCCCGTGGCCTCCAACTTGACACTCTTTTCAAGCCCCCCAGGGCAGGGGTGGGTGACTCCCACTTTCCGGGAGAAGCGACTTCAGGTTCACTCTGGAGCCAGGGCACAGAGCCCCATGGATGGGCTCCCAGTTTCCTGGGGCCTGAACTCCATCTTCCTCTGAGGAGGTGTCCCTGTACCTCAAGCTGAGTGATGCGAGTGGAGGGGATGAAAGAGAGAAATCCCAGGTCAGTCTCGGCCTGAAACCTGGTTTCCACTGGGAGCGACAGTCAGGCACAATAGTGACCAGCTGCCTGGGACATGTAGGAGGTCAGTGGGCTGGCATCCACTCGCTCTGGGAGACTGATGGAGCCAGAGGGAGGCCCCAACTCCCAGGTCCCCATCAACCAGCTCAGTCCCTGAAAGCCTTCGAGGACAGCAAACACGGTGACAGCTAACTCTGAGACGACTCACACCTATTAGAGCTCCGCTTCCAACCTTAGGCCCATCATTGATCGAAACTGCACTTGCTGGGTTTCACGGGCAATTTAGAGCCACTGTTCTCACAGCTGCACACTCAGGTCACCTGGGGAGCTCTGGGAAGTCCCGACGCCCAGGCTCCACCCACACCAGTCATATCAGGACCTCAGGGTGACAGTCTGGCAGCAGCGTGTTTAAATTCCCAGGGTAATCCAATGGGCAGCTAGGTTTGACGATCAGCAAACTTCTTCTGTAAGAGCCAGATGGTAAACACTTTAGGGCCATCGGTCCATCAGTCTCTTTCGCAACTACTGACTCTGCCGTTTATAGTGTGAAAACAGCCAAAATGTAAACAAGTAAGCGTGGCTATGTGCCAATAAAGTTTTATTTACAAAAACAGGTAGGGGGCCAGATTTGGCCTGCGGGCCATGGTTTGACCACCCCCTGTCACTGACAAGCACTGTTCAAACAGAAATGCACACACAAAGCACCTGGGAATACTGGAGAAATGCAGATGCTCACTCAGCATGCCTAGAGCAGGCCTGAGAGTCTGCATTTCTAAGTAGCTCCCGGGGTCCCCCCAATGCTGCTGGTTCCTGGACCACACTCTGAGGAACCAGGCTTCTGGGGTGGGGGGGTGGGGTCCTTGTTTCACAAAGCACACCCAGGACCCTGGCCACTAGCAGCTGGTGATGCCTGTGGACCTGGGAAAAGACCGGAAGCCAGACTTCACCATCTCAAACGATTCTGGAGCCCACGGTGAGGTCCACCTTTGCTTTCCAGACACACCATCGGTCATGCTGACAATGGGCTTCGTGCCCAGTGCTTGGGCGTGAACGCCACCTCCCCAACCACAGCACAGCTCTGTGGAAAACCTGACCGGATCTAGGGCTAGCCAGAGCCCTCAGTTCAGATCCCTGAGAGACCCCTGCTTACCGAGCGCTGAGTGTGGGACAAGCAGCCCGTCACTGAGCCTGCGCTTTGCTAAAGTCCCAGACCAGACGCAGTACAGAAAACATTATGAATAAAAACAACAAATGCTGACGAAGCACAACGAACATGTGACGAGGCCTTCTCTTCAGTTCATACCTGTAGTTAATAACAGCCTCCCAACAGTCTGTTTTACAGACGAGCACACAAAGACACTGAGAGGTGAAGTAGCTCACCAAAGGTCACACCACATTTTCCTAGCAAGATCCCACAGATAGGCGCTCAGCCTCTCACCCTGGACTGGGGGAATCACAGGCTCCTCTCATTCCCACTTAAGCCAAAGTGTGCCTACTCCCCTTGTTTATTCCCTCCACAAATACACTGTGAGCACCCATGCTGCTAAGTCACTTCAGTCGTGTCCGACTCTGTGCGACCCCATAGATGGCAGCTCACCAGGCTCCCCCGTCCCTGGGATTCTCCAGGCAAGAACACTGGAGTGGGCTGCCATTTCCTTCTCCAATGCATGAAAGTGAAAAGTGAAAGGGAAGTCGCTCAGTGGTGTCAGACTCTTCGCAACCCATGGACTGCAGCCTACCAGGCTCCTCCGTCCATGGGATTCTCCAGGCAAGAGTACTGGAGTGGGGTGCCATCGCCTTCTCCGTGAGCCCCCATGGGGAGAACCAAATTATATAAAATTCCGTCCCCAACATTACGGAGCTAGCACTTCAGTTGACAAAGACTAGAAACTATGACAGGACGCATGGAAGCTGCAATGTTAAGAAAATTTTTAAAAGGTCCAGTACCTTGCAGGGGCAATAGCGATTTACCCTGATGAACAGGGAGGAGGGAGGAGGCCTCTGAGCTGAGCCTCCAAAGGCTTTTGGTAAAGAAAGGTGAGAGATGTTTCAGGGAGGGGGCCCGCCTGAGCAAAAGCAGGCTGAGAAAACGCCCACTGTCCTTACCGAACGGTATACTGGATGTGGCGGCAGAGTCTGGCCAGCTTTAACACCCTAGCTCAGAAATATGGAAGGCGGTTACTTCCCTGGTGGTCCAGTGGTTAAGAATTCGCCTTGCAATGCAGGGGACGAGGTTTCAATCCCTGGTTGGAGAACTAAGATCTCACATGCCCTGGAGTAACTAAGAGCCTGCGTGCCTCAAGTACTGAACCCACAGGACACCATGAAGATCCCGTGTGCTGCAAATCAGCCCCGACGCAGCGAAATAAAAATAAACAAACATTTTAAAAAGAAAAAGAAAAGGAAATACAGGAGGCGCCCTGACGACAACCACTGAGGCCTTTTTCAGAAAGTGGAGGCAGGGAGGGAATGTCGTGTTCCACCCCATGTTGTGGCTGATGCGGCAGCTCGTCAAGGGAGGAGTGGCTGTCAGTTTGAGGAATGAGAGGAGAGTTCAGCGAAGAGGTGGTAGCGACGTCCAGGGAGGAGTTGGTGAGATTTAGTTCTCAGATGACAGGTCCTCCCAAAATCTGATGAGAATTTCCCAACACCCAGCAACAGTGACTGTAGCACAATCTCACTCATTCATTCAACAAACACTCTGCTGAGCATGAACTATGCGCCAGCGAGCAAATCCGGGAGGGGTCTGCCCTTGAGATATCCTATCTCTTGCAGAGTGAAGGGACATCCCAGGAGTCCAGGGCTTGGTGGGAGGAGTGAGGTCAGGGGTCAAGACCAAGACACAACAGAGTTTTCTGTGGCTGGCAGGCCCTCCCTGACATTCGGCCCCCACCTTTCTAATCCAGCCCACGTGTCTTCCTGAAAATAAAACTCAGGCTGGGGATGCCTTGTTGGCCAGTGAGGAGCGTCCTTTACAAGACACACAGATACAGGTGTGCTGGGTCGGCTTGTACCAGCTCACAAGTGCAGACTGCAGTTTCCAAGAATTTTGCAGGTTAGCTGTTAGAGACAGCCATTCTTAAAAGTGGAAACACATAACTTTATAATGAAAGAAATTATAGTAAAAACAAAGGTAGTAAGTACTCAAAAAATGCACCCCTTTCTCATTACTTGACACCACTGGCTGTGGTCTGTGCTCTCAGCTGTGCCTACACGGTGCAGGTAGGATAGGATCGCGTCTCACCAGGTGTCAGGCACGCCCCTTTCCAACTCCACATTCAGCTGGTAGCCTGGAATCAGCAGGGGAGGAGTATTTCCACCATGGCAATCAGTGCGTGCTACAATCAGGGCTTCGTGCCCGGAAAGCTGGTTGTCAGACACTCACCAGCACTTCATCGCACACCGATGCATTCGCATAACCAGAGGAACATCCAACACCCACACCCGTCACGTCTGTTCTGCCCGCGAGGAGACGCCTGCTTGAGGCGGCCAAGCCTCTGCTTTAACTGTCAATCAATCTTCTCCAGCCACTTGGGATAAATCAGTGGTCCACGCCTCAAGGCCGGGTGATCTAGCTCCTCCCATCCACACACACCCCTCCTGGAAGGTGTCACACTGGTTCCTGCCTCCTGCCTCAGGGCCTTTGCACTCAGGGTGCCCTCTGCCTGGGAGACTCCCCCTCCTACTCTGTCTGACCGGTTCCTTCTTATCGCTCAGGTCTGAGCCCAAAGGATACCTCCTCTGAGAAACCTTCAGGATCCTCTCCCTCAAAGCTGCCTTCTCTCCTATGTCAGCTGCCTCCTGACCCTGGCTCACCATCTGTACCCCTGGCCGCCCCCTCGGATAACCACGTCATTTACTTGTGCACCGTCGATCTCCCCCGGGGGGCGTGACAGCTCCGGGGACCTGGTTTGTCTCGTTCACTATCACCCAGAAGGGTGACACTGTGAAGGAAGGACAAATCGGACTGGAGCTTGGCCACTGTCTCCCCCCACATCCCCTCCATGGGGACCCCTCCTGTGGTGACCTGAGCTGGCGCAGGCCCACACGAATGCTGCTCTGCTGGTAACTCTTTCCTGATTCCTGGCAGCCAAGCCTGAAATGCCCGGATGTGAGGTCTGTCAGCCCCCACCTCTCTCACCCCCCGGGGGGTCAGACTGATCCCTGATCACATTTGCTGTGTCTTCCTGTCTCTTCGGTGCGGCCTGCCTCAGACAGTGCAGAGGGGAAGCCGGGTCTCCCCTGCCTCTGTGTCAGGGCTGCTGAGAAGTCAGTGTCTCTCTTCCCCAAACGGCAGCCCAGCTTGTCGGGTCCCTGGGGCCTGGCCCCTCCAGCCACTTTCCTGGGAACCGTGTGCCCTGGGCGGGGATGTATCTGGGAGACCGTGGGCCTGGACAAGCTGTCCATAGGACTCTGCCCACAAAACCAGGGACATCTGCTTGCTGGAGCCCTAAACCTGGACACGATCCCGCCCAGC
Source organism: Budorcas taxicolor (assembly GCF_023091745.1). Classification (NCBI taxonomy): domain Eukaryota; kingdom Metazoa; phylum Chordata; class Mammalia; order Artiodactyla; family Bovidae; genus Budorcas; species Budorcas taxicolor. Next base: position 51,464,970 of record NC_068926.1, on the reverse strand, counting down.
CCAGCCTGCCCCCAGCAGAGCGGAAGTGGTCACCTCCTGCAGGCCTGGGCGGCCGAGGAGAGTCAGACTGACCCCCAAGCTGGAGGCCCATCTGGCCAGGGTGGCGGTCTGGGACCGGCCCCCTCACGCTCACCCAGCGGGCAGGGGACAGCACAGCCCAACCTGGAGGCAATGTGGCAGAGACCGGCGGGCCACACGTCCCCTCTGCACCTCACCAGGCTGAGCCATCCAGTGATATCATCCGCCTGGGGCAGGGCGGGGCGGGCAGCCAGGGTCTGGGAACCAGCACCGACTGTGTGCTGGCCGCCCCCTCCCTCCGGGGACGGCTGCTTGGCTGGCCCTGCCCTGGAATGCCTTCCGGTCACGCTGTCCCCCATGCGAGTTGCCCGCGGCGCGGGAGTCTCTGGAGTGCACAGCAGAGCAAATGGGAACAAGGTCACCTGTCCCCCAGCAGGGAGCTGGGGAAGGAGGTGGGGGAAGGGAAGGAGGGTGAAGGAAGATGAGGGATACAGGGGAAGGGGCAGGTGTGGGGGAGAGACAGACACACAGAGAGATGAGAGATGGGGGAACGGGGCTGCAGGCCAGAGAGAGGAGGGAGGAAGTGGTGCCCACCCCCCCCACCCCGGACGTGCTCTCTCAGCTCCCAGGAGCAGAAGGCTGGGCGCCCTGTCCCTGTGCCCGTCTACAAGGGAAGAAAAGACAGACCATGTGGCCTCAAGACCACGACCAGCCCAGCTCCCAGCTGCCGAGTGGCCCTGAGGGGTCAAAGTTGTCGGGGGGGGGGGGGACACACCCTTGGCGACAGGCCTCCTCCGTGGCATGCTCCCCCATCGCCAGGAGTCCCCCCTGCAGAGTTGGGCCACTGGTCTCAATCTTGGCTCCCCAACAGTTCGCACAGTTAAGTCAGGGAGAGACTTCTGACCACAGCATTCCTGGGCTCCAGCACCGCATTTAGCTGGGATAATGCAGCCCCTCCGTCCATGAATCATGAACTATAAACCACAGTGCCGTCACTGGTGCTCTGAGCTGGTCCCTGCCTCGGCCGGTGACTCACCTCGAGGAGAGGACACGGGGGGCCTGGCCACAAGCTCACTAGCCACTCATGGCTAGATCCTGGGGACAGGGGTCCAGGGGGTGAGGGTTCCTTGCCAAAGCTCAGGTGTGTGGGGTTGGCAGGGGATGGGTGTGAAAGGGTTGGAATTCCTGAGCCTCCCTCTGTCAGGATAGGGGAAAGCTTCTGGGAAGTGGATGGCACCCTCTCTCTCTGGTTTTTTTTTTTTGGTTGCGCTCTGCAGCATGTAGGATACAGTTCCCCAACCAGGGATCAAATCTGGCCTCCTACCTCGGAAGCATGAAGTCGTAACCGCTGGACCAGCAGGTAAGTCCCCAGGATGGCACCTTCTCTGACATTCCAAATAGCCAACAGGTGTCCCTGCCTCCAGCCACTGCAGGGCCAGGGCCACTGCAGTGGACGCCAGGGCAGCCTTGCATTCTCGGGTCACTGAAGGTCTGAGCTCAGAGACATCTGCTGGTCAATGCTTTTCATGCAGGAATTTTATATCTGCTTTTGTAATCATCCCCGCTTTTGAATGGCAACCACCACCATGACGAACCAGGGGCCCGGCACTGGGTGTGGAGAGGGTGTCTACAGGGCGGGTGTCACCTGAACACATGAGGTGACATCTTGCTGCCCACTCTGTGGTTAAGCATCAAGGCAGGTCAGCACCACCATGGAGAGTAGTTTGCAAATATGCAGACATGCGGGATTTGTCCCCAGGATGGAATGACCAGGTCCCTTCCTAGAAGAAGCTTGCTGCCCCAGCTGCTATGAGTGCACTCAGCCTTTATGGCCTCTGGGCTAAGACCTGGCCCTCTCTGCCCACCTGGGGAACCTGGGAAAGTGTTAGCCCACCAGAGAATCTTCTGTCCATGGGATTCTCCAGGCAAGAATACTGGAGTGGGTGGTCATTCTCTTCTCCAGGGGATCTTCCTGACCCAGGGATCAAACCCGCATCTCCTGCATTGGCAGGTGGATTCTTTATCATGAGCCACCAGGGAAGCCGGGTGACCACACAGTGTCATACATCCAGCACCTCAGTGGAGGTGGGCGCCGGGGGTGGACTTTGGAGAAATGGAAGCAGGCGGGCCCGCCCACCTGAGGGACATCTGTGGGCGGACAAATTGAGCGGCCCCTAGTAGCCATCCTTAGCTATGGCGTGGCCAGAGCCACAGGAAACACACCAGGACCGTAGCCTGTGCCAAGGTTCTGAGCTGCTGGAGTGGGCCAAGTGTTGGTCAGACACAAGGATGGGACAGCCGAGCTGTCACCTGAGCACCTGCTGTGCCTCTGACAGACGGTGACAGCTTCCTAGCCCTCAGTGAATCACCCTCCAGGCTCATTTCCACCTGGCACTTCCGGCTGTACAGAGCAGAGGGTCTCTGCCTGCCTTACCACTTCTCAACCACCCCCCCACCCCATCTGCTCACAGTATTAACCCACGGGAGTCGACCACCACAGGCACCCATCCGTCCATCCACATGTAGGCACCCAAACAGATACACCTGCCCACAATCCATGCCAGGCTGGGGCACCTCCACCCACCTCCTGAGAGATTTATCAGCAGGATCACAGGTTTTATAAAATCATGGAGAGAGAAAGCAGCTGAGGTTCACTCCAGTAAATGCATCCTGAATTAAGAAGAGGGGCTGCGGGGCCTGTGTCTGCCTTTTATTTCGCTGTCACGGGGCCAAGAGATGAGTTATGACCACAAAGTCAACACCTGGGGTGACCCACTTATCCCGTATTTATGAACAGGGCTGGCTGATGGTGGTGAGGACAGTGGATCTGCCTGGCACAGGAGCCCTTCCGGGGTTTATGTGTAAATCTCTGTCCCTGGCAAGGCTGGGACCACACCACGCCTCCTTGCAGCCCTCACTAATCAGAGGGAGGGGAGAGACCCGAAGGAGGTGGAGGCCTCCTGCCCTGCCTTCTCTCTTTCTGCATCCCTGTTCTACCCTGGGAGCCCCAGCCTGAGACACCAGCTTGGGCAGAGGGTAAAACCTCACCGGACCCCATGACCCCAGCATCACAGCCACAGCTGACCCAGAACGACTCAGATGAAAAGAGGAAGCAAACATTTCTTCTATAGCCATAAAGCACTCCAGGGCCCCCAGGGCCCTGATCCTGGCCTCTGTCGCAAGTCACACACACTGTCTATACCTCCTCCCTGAGCCTTATCACACTTTAGCCCACAGGTCCTGTGGGCTGAGAACAGATTTCAAGAGCAAATATGAGTTGTCTGGCCTAGACAGCATATTGTTGTCATTGTTTCATACGTGATCTGAGATTTAAAAATCAGACGGTTTCACGTAATTTCAGATTTCCAGGTCATCATTATATATTAAAAAAAAAAAAAAAAAAGCAGATCTGGACTTCCCTGGTGGTCCAGTGGTTAAGAATCCTCCTGCCAACGCAGGGAATATGGGTACGATTCCTGGCTCTGGAAGATTCCACATGCTCGGGGGCACCAACTGTGTGCTGTCTACCACAGCACTGGGCCCACACGCTTTACAGCCTGTGCTCCGCAACGAGAGAAGCCACAGCAAGGATAAGTCCTCGCACTGCAACCAGAGAGCAGCCCCCGCTTACTGCAACTAGAGGAGGCCCAAGGGCAGCAATGAAAAACTATTCATCCCAACCAAGAATTAACAAATAAATACCATTTTAAAAAGATAAATTAGATAAAATAAAAAAAAATCAGATCTGACAATACGGAGCCAAGTAGTCAGCTGGAGCTGATGAGGTACAAGCTAGCTAGTTAACCCCAGGCCTCACCATTCCCTATTGTCTCCCATGGATTCTCCATCTCTTCACTCATTTAAGACCCTGGAAGGTACTCGGACTCCTGCTCCAAAGACTCTCAGGGCACTGTGCACTCTCTCGTGCCCTGGTGCTCTTGCACCTGCTGTTCCCTCTGCCCAGTTCACCCTTACCTCTGCCCTCATCCTCCAGGGGGGCTGCTCCTCAACCTCATCTTTGGGACCCCTTACTCGACGGAGCCTCTCAGGCAGACCACTGGCATGCTAACTTGGAACCACCCCTGTATGCCTGCTCTAGATGACTGGGCATGGAGCCACCTGCATCAGCACACAAGCGTCCAGTGGACAGATGAGTCAGCAAGCAAGGCATAAACACCACAAAGTGAAAAGCATGGCAGCCAGGACCGGGGCGTCAGGCCCCCCACCTCCCAGGACTCCTCTGGAGACACCCCCTCCCTAAGGTGATGCCAACACACAGCCTTTCTTTGCCTCCCTCCATGCAAACGTGGCTTTCAGCATAAGGTGAGGAGAATGGCCCTGTCTCTCCCCATCTGACTCAGAACACTTTCCCCTCCTGAGCACCCAGCCCAGCCACAAGAAAGGGCTTCATGAGCCCACCCACAAGGTCCCTACAAAGGTAGGGGAACAGGGGTTCTGGTACACAGGAGATGCTCAAAAAATACCTGACGATGTTTTTAAAATCAATCTAGAGGCCTTATTTCCCCCTTTGTTTAGCCACAGTCCATGCCATGCCCTACTGCCTCTTATGCCAGCATACTTAGGCTCTCTGCCTGGCATTTATTTGAGTTCTTGCCTCTCAGTCTAGAAAAGTTCCTAAAGGCACTTCAATTTCTAACACGCGGCAGCTAGGTCTTTAGAACTGGCTCGCTCCAAGCTAATACACCTCAGTTTTACGCATCTGTAAGATGGGCGAGCAGGCTGGCCAATTGTGGCCGTGCTAAACCTGGAACAAAACCCCATCCTCAAACCAATCGCAGCCACCCTTCAACGACTGGGCCCACAACAACCAATGCTCTGTCTCAATCATTTTGGCCTGATGTTCAGGATGCAGTATGGGGTTGTCTATTGCCCCCTGCCAACAGACTTGCTTCCCTAATTATACGTGGCTTAGCCAACAGGGGAATGGACTCACAGTCCTGAAGCACAGTTTCCAGAAAGCAAGAAAGGAAACAGGGGATGTGTAGACCAACCCCTCAAAGGCTCTGGGCCTTGATCACAGAGTAGCTGCTTCACAGTGGACACTGGAACCCCAGGGGAGTTGGCTGGACTTGACACCCTCAAGGTCCTGTCCCTGCTGGCCTCGGAAAGGAAAAATGCCAATGTCAGGGAGCACTCACCTACCAGAACCTCTGAGTCTTGCTCTTCCGTCCTGCTATTTCTGACCTTCGTCCCTTTCCCTTGTGTGATCTCCCAGGCCAGAGGCCCCAGAGAAGGATATGCCTCAACTAGTTCCAGTCCAGCATGTAGCAGCAGTGTCCAGCACCTTCTGCAGGGTTCTGCCTACAACCCCCTGCCTGCAGCACAAGTCCACTCTACTATCTCCCTGCCTTAACCCTGACCCCCAACCTCAGTACTCCCAGCATCGGCTCAGGGCTGATTCTCATTAGCCCCAAAGCAAGACTAATCCATCCCCATCCCTCTGTCTCCCCGACACCAAACACTCATGAGCCCCCTTAAAAATGTGCGCCACTGACCCCCATCATCTTTAACATATTTACTAATTTTTTAAAAAATGAATAGCCTTTTCCTCTAAGTCAGTGGTCAGCAGACTTTTTCTACAAAGGACCAGATGGTGAAGATGTCAAGCTTTGCAGTTTGTCATGACTATTCAACTCTGCTGTTGTAACAGAAAAGCTGCCACGGTAATTCCTCAACAGGTGTGTGTAGCCCTGTGTCAATAAAACTTTATTCACAAAACAAGTGGCTGGCTTGACTCACCCAAGAGCCTTAGTTTGCCAAGTCCTGCTCTAATTTAAATCATCTCTCAGTCATATACAGTGATGTTTGAAATATGGCAATTTCAAGTACTGGCTACTCTTTTCCTTCAAAAATACATTACACCAAAAACTATTAAAAATTTTTAGATGTTAAGTCTGTGAGCCAGTCCAAGTCATCCCGGAAGCCCAGGCCTTGCTCTGGGAATGTGACCCTATTCATCCCAGAGCCTATGGGTCACCAAGTCAGCTCTTCTAGAATTTTCCAGGCTAAAGATGGAAATGGCCATTTCTCCCAGCTCTCTTCCGCACTGTTGGGGTATGACACATACCCCCAGAGAGGGTCTCCCAGCTGCCACTGAGAGGACCCAAAATGAGGGACCCACTGCTGAGACACATGTGGAAACATCACCGCAAGCAGCAGTCAGGGCTGCCAGCTGCCAAGCATGCTGGGAGTTGGCCGCAGAGCATGCTGGGAACCCATCCCAACACTGCCCCCTTCTCACCTGGCTTTTGCCTCGGCGCCGGTAGCTCCGCCTCACCAGGCTCTTATAGTTCTCATTCTTCTTGGTCAGGTAGTAATAGAGAACACACTCAGCCACTGTCTGCAGGACAGAGAGAGAGAAGAGACTTCTGAGGACTGTGCAGTGTGGGCAGTCGGAGCAGGAAGCCTGGGTTCAAATCCCACTTCCTCCACACACTGGCTGGGCGACCCTGGCTAGTTTACTGAACCTCTCTGGGCTTTGGTTTCCTCACCTGTGTCATGGGAGTACTTTACCACACACTTCATAGGTTTGTCATGAAGACCGAGGAAGTTAATATACATACGTGTAAAGGACTTAGGACCACAGAGCACGCACTGCAAATGTGTGACCTCTCCGTATGGTGGGCGCTGCTACTATTAGCAGTCGCGCCGATAAAGCCGTCACCTGCCATCCACTCGGGAACAAGTCTTCCAGCTCCCCAGCTGGGGTCTGGGGTCTCCTTTCTCTCACGCCAGTTTCCTCCCCCCTAATACTTGAGGCCCCGAGTAACCTCTTCCAAGCTTCGTGCATCCAGCCTGACTAATGTCCCCATACGACCCTTCATCTCTTGGGACCTTTCTGTCTTTTCTCTGTCGTGGTCTTTTCCATGTGGACCTGACACCTCTGCTTGCTGAGTAAGTGGCTGTTTCTCTCTGAACTCCACCACCTCCTCCTTGTCCAAATGAGATCAGTAAGAGGGCATCATCCACAGAGAGCAACTGGAGGACAGAATGCGATGATGCCACCACCTGGGCCCATTCCAGGTGACAGCTCGCTTATGCTGGCAGCCATTACTGACATGATGTAAAATGTTTCTGTGATGCTCGGAGCTGGTGCCAAGCCAGGAACTCGCCTCTGAGGGGCAATCCATGAGGGCTGCTGGGTGCAGAGGAGGGCTGGGCCTCAAACCCCTGTGTCCTCATCCACTTCCTGGAACGGACTGTGAACAGAGGTGGCTCCCAGGCTAAACCTGACCACACACACGGCCCGCAAAATAGTTCGGAATAACGTTTTATAATCAGATGCCAATATCTGTACACTGGGGGATGTGGGTGTCTGACTTCCCCTTGAACAATTCACAAAGAGTGCCTTCCTGCATTGGATAACCAATGGGCTGGCCCTGTGGGTGGGCACGAGCTGGCCAGTCCACTGGGCTCCCACCCTGCTATTGGCCTCACTCACTGTCAGGACACACCAGTCCCCAGAGGCACAGCAGGAGGCTCCAGCTTAGACCCTTCTGGAAGCTCTATTTGAGTCTTAGCTTGGGCTGCCTCTTAGCCAAAGAACACCATAAAGTTTATTCTCCAGCATAGAGACCTCTGATTTCCTCATTCAAACAGTGCTGCTCAATTACCAACGTCTGAAATCCCTCCTTGAATCTCCGGGGAGCCCCAACCTAGAGTCTCCTGCATTGTCCACACCCCTAGTAAGAAGCTGTCACTAACTCAGGGGAGAGGCTATTTATGGGCTTGCTTCTCTACACTGGTTTTTCAGGCCGGGAGAGATTTCACTTCCCGACGCTGCCCCATCTCCCTCCTTCTATGGGTATCAGTTCATTAAGGGCAGATGCTGGGAACAACTGTTACCCTTTAAAACACCCGCCTGGATCCTGCTCCAACTGCCCTCCCAAAATTAGGAAGCATGAGGCCTCCACTAGCAGGGTGTTTGCAAAGCTAGGGGTGGGCAGACACCCCCACACTGAGAAACAAGATTCGGGGAAATGCTGCTTTAAACACCCAGACAAGTAGCTCCAGAAAGTAAACCTTTTCAGGAAGCTTGTCTGGCTCCACCCCGATGATGCTAGGGTCCAATGGCAGACTCTGACCTAGGGCCACGTCCAGCCCAACCTCCTGGGTGCACAAAAGGGGGCGTTACCATTCCCTTGGACGTTCTGTGTCCACCTGCCAATAGGGAGCTGGAGCAGAGAAGGGCACCACCCCTGTGAAGCTCGAGTGTCAGTTCTCCATCGGGTTTTATCCAAAGGGGATGAGGACTTTGCCATCCACACGCCTGGCTTGGCATAAGGTGTGTCAGCATACAGACCATCAGAGGGACCTAGAAAGGTCATTCCATCCAGTGGCCTGGAAGACCACCACTCTTGCCCATAAGCCTTAACTAGGATGCCAGGCACAGCACAGCTTCTAGAACCCAGGCTCAATCTGCCAGGATGCTCGCTGCCACGTCGGAGGAGGAGCTGGTGCACACAACTCTCCTGGGGTTTCCCAGCCTGGAGCTCCGCCCCCGAGGGCCCGGGAGGCTGGGGCGGGGCCTGTGGCTGCTCCCAGGAGGGAGGCAGGAGGAAAGCGCTGTCAGACACAGCAAGGAGAGCAAGGGGCCGGCAGGCAGAGGCCTCGTGGGTGGGGAGGGAGGGTCCTTCACCAGCAGCCCAAGCGGCTACCCGCAGGAGTGGACGCCAGAGGGGAACGGGGAGGGGCGGGTGGCGCTGCACTCCTGGGCAGACTCACCTTCCTCTCCAGGAATGATGCGATCAGGCCGAAGTTCTTGGGGTGCTGCATGAATCTGCGAGGAGAGAAGGGCGGGCCTGAGACCAGGCCGAGGGGGGCTGCCCGGCTGGGCAGCCGCCGAGCTCCCGGGCGCCTGCCATCTCCGCGGGCCCGGCTGGACGGGCGCCGCCCCACTCGGAGCAATTAAGCCCAGGGGGGTGTGGGAAGGGCCGCGGCGGGCGGGACCGAGGGGTAAGAGAGGGCGTTCCTTGCAGTGAGTCACTAGTTTTAGCGCCTTTGAAAATACATTTGTTTGTCCTGCTAGAGGCGGGTTCCAGGAAAAATGAGGACATTACATGCAGCCCTGTGGTGGGGTTCCCCCCCTTTAAAAAATCTGCTTTTGTTTCTATCTCCGGCTGGGCCTGGGAAGCTGGGCCTCGCCCGGCCCACACGGGGCCCCCACGGGCGAGGTGACGGCGCAGAATCTCGAGGCTGCCGGGCCTCCCCGGGAGAGATGGGAGCAGAGGCTCCGAGTGCCCGCGGGGAGGCGAGCAGGAGGCAAGCCAGCCCAGGAGGCGGCAAGAAGGGACCGAAGTTGGAGGGGTGGCGGGGAACTGGCGCCCCACCAACTGGCTTCCTGCGAAGCCGAGAGAATTACTGGGAAAGAGCTCGGCCAGGCTGAAATGTCAGGGCCACAGGAGCAGGCGGACGGCGGGGGTGGAGATGTGGGTCACGGCTGCTGGGGCCCCGGGGATGCTGGGCGGGGCCTTGGCTGCTCCCCCCATCCCCCCACCCCCCACCCCCCCACCCCTCCACCCCCGCCACGACACACCACCACCCCGCAGCCTCCCTTGGGAGGGAAGAGGCTGCTGGGGAGGCAGGGGCCCCGGGTCCCCCACCCCCACCCCCAGGGAGTCCGGGCCAGGGCTGGCGATCATCCTGCCCAGCCCTCCAGATGGCTGGGCTGGAGGCCAGCCGGCCCCTCCCCGGCTCCCCAACCAGACACTGGAGAATCCGGAACAGCCTCTCTGTCTTCCCAGAGGAAGCCGCGAGTCAGGCAGGCTTCCCGGCCTGCAAGCCCGCCTCAGGCAGCTTGCAGAGCTGGAGGCGGCCTAACGCCCTGATTTTCCAGACAGACAGAATCTTCCCTTTCTCTCCCTGCCCCTGTGACACTTCCTTCCCCCACCCCCCCAAAAATATCCCTTCCTCGGGGTTTCCCCAAGCCGAGATGGGGCCCTCAGGAGACCAAGAAGCAAACTCAGAGAATTCCCTTAGGTCAACTGTTCCACCTCCCTCCAACTTACACCTGTATCCTCTGCGGATGTTTACTGAGAATTTACTCTGACACGGGGCACCTCGACGGCCACACAAGGAAGCACTGAGGCTACACCCATTTTACAGATGTGGAAACTGAGGCTCAGGGAGGAGAAGTGGCTGTTCGAAATCACAAGGCCACTAAGTGAGCTCTACGGCACTGACACACGATTTTCAAAGGCCCTGAGTGCTATAACTTCCACTGAAAAGGAGCGATCACCTGGGACCCTGAAAGACACAAGCTGCCAACTTGGGTCTCAGCCCACATCAGCCCAGCCTGGGTCCCCCGTTCTTCAGCTACTGTACTAACAGTATGCAATCATTAGGTCAGAACAGGAAAGCTCCAGAAAGGCCAAAACACAGAAAGCACCCCCAGAAACCTCTTTTTAAAAAAAAAAAAAAAAGCATAAATAAAAATAGGAAACATGTTAGGGGGATTTAAATATCTAATGCAACAGTAATTCTTGGAATCCATGACCATACTATAGTTGGTTCTTAAAGTGTAAAACACCTAATAGAGAGAACTTGATTCAATGGCAGGGCAAGCACGTCTGTGAGCATGAGGACCTAGAAAGGAGCCACTAAGTACCTGGGTTTCCTGTCTCTGAGCAGTAGTCCCCAAACACATGTGGAAATTGCTCCCAAAGCCCTCTTTCCTGTGGAAGACTGCTGAATCTGTGTTAGGTGCTCAAGGGGGCATTATACCATCCCTCTATTTTTATGTATGTTTTAGAATTTCCATAATCAAAAGCCATTTAAAAAACAACAACAACAACAAAAACACAATACTTTCCATACGAGAGCCTCTTCAGTCGCTTTTCCTGCATTTCCAAGTCCTGGTGACTGCACTAGCTGACGCAACCCAGCCCTGCCCGTGACCCAGAAGCATCCCCATCTCGGGAGCCTAGTTTGGCATTTTGGGGTCACTTGACCCTGCAAAGGGCAGAGAGAGCCCCAGCCCCTATGGCCTGGAACCACAGCGGGTGGCTGGAGAAGTTAAGTTAATGACCCATGCAGGTCATCTTTTTTGAGGAAACTCTCTTGGCGATGAAAGAGGTGGTAGGCGTGGACATCCAGCAGCTAAGCCCCCAACACCCTCCTGGTTGAGCACTAAGGTCTCCACCTGTCCCTCAGTTTCCCACCCTTTTGCTTCACAGGGTCCTCAGTGCTGTGAAGGTGCAATGTGCTCAGGATGGGCTTCCCTGGGACACGCCTTTTGAATCTAGTTGGGGAAAGGAGGGCTTTCTCCATCTGGCCCTTCATTCATCTCCCCAAAACAGTCATTCTGCTCTTCCATTTCAGAAGCCCCAGCTTCACCTCTGAGCATCTAGATCCTGCCTCTGCTTCCCAAAGCGCTCCCTACTCCCTGGTTCCATCTTCCCTCTCCCCCGACAAGCCTCCCAGTTGCAGCTGAGCCCCTGACCTGAAGCTGGGGGATTCTGAATCCTGCCTCCACCCTTTGCAAGCTGTGTGACCTTTGTTAAGCGTCTAAACTTCTCTGAGCCTCTGCTTCCTCCTCTGTGTAATGGGGATGGGTAATGCTGTTATGGGGGATAAGCGGGACAAATGCACAATCCCCAGATCTGTTTAGCGTCACATCTGTTTAGCGTCTGTGATGAAGGAGGTGCTCAACCAATAGCCACTTTCCACATAAAACGAAAACCAAAGTTACCGGCCAGCCACATGCCCCTGCCCCAGCCTTCAGCCCAGCCTCGAAGGTCTTCCCGCCTTCTTCTTCTAATACTCACTGACTCATTTCACATAAAGCTTCCCTGACACTCTACTGGTCCGAATAGTGTCCCCCCAAGTATCTTGTCCTCCCAGAACCTCAGAATGTGGCCTTATTTGGCGATGAGATCTTTGTGGATATAATTAGTTAAGATGAGGTCATACTAGAGTAGGGTGGGCCCTGAATCCAATGTGACTGGTGAATTTATAGGAAAAGGAGAAGACACAGAGAGACACACGGGAAACAAGACCACGTGAAGACAGCTGAGACGGAGGGATCCATCTGCAAGCAGAGGGGTGACAGAGATCTCCAGCCACCGCTGGCAACCAGGCTGGAAGGGACCCTCCCTCAGAGCCTCTAGAAGGAACCACCCCGCCCACACCTTGATCTTAGACTGCTGGCCTCCAGAACTGTGGGAGAATACATTCCAGCTGTTGTGAGCCACACAGTTGGTGGTCACTTGTCGTCACAGCCCTGGGAAGCCAGGGCAAACCTCAACAGGACAGGCTTCCCAGGGTAGGGGAGGGTGGCCTTGGCCAGGGGCCCCCCCCACCCACCAACAGGGGACTCACTTCTCCCGGAAGGTCTCCTTCTCCTGCTCGCTCCACATGTTCATGACCTGGCGGTCTTTGTACACCTTCATGGGGTCATCCATGAGCCCATTCATGTTGATGAACTTGATCCGCTGCTGGTCGGCATCGTACAGCATGGGCGGGATTACGGCCAGCTGACGCATCTGCTTCTCCAGGTTCTGGAAGGAAAATGGAGATGACGGAGGGCACCTCCCTGGCCGGAAAATGCAAGACGACAAGGAGCTGGGGACCGGGCGGGGGAGGGGACGGGGTGCTCCCGCCAGCACAGAGGAACCCAAGTGAATGAGCAGAGGGTAGGGATGCTCCAAGTCGGAATGGGAAAACACAAAACCAGAGAGAAAGCGCATGATGGGTTAAAAAATAAGAACAGGCCCGTGCAGGGGGAAGGGAGAATTTAAAGGCAGCCCCAGACAGGTTTATGGTGGGCAGGGCTGTAAATTCAACAGAGAGCAGCAGTCACCTTATCTGCAGTAAGAGGGGAGTGATGAATCTTCCCTTTAGAAATGCAAGTGCCATAAAACACTGCAGGGAAGATGTGCAACCTGGCTGGCTCAGGGACGGGGCTGCCCACCCCCACCCTGGGTTCAGAGGGCATGCGGGGTGGGGCGAGGGGCTGCCTTGCTCTGGGAGGGCCCAGCGAGGCTGCAGAACCATTTCCTCACCAGCCATCCACCTCCAGCCCCGGATCCCACTCCTTCAAGTGTGCCCACTGGGGACCAAGCTTGCCCAGCCCTGTGCATGGCAGGAGTTGGGCGGGCTTGCTCCTAATGCATCGGGGCAGCTATTAAGAGGCTCAGAGCCGCCACTCAGCTGGACTCATTTCCCCAAATCTCTGCAGCCAGCCCATTACTGGCGATTAATTACCAATCTCCGGAGGCAGGCGAGGGCCCCAGCCCAGCCAAGGTCAGCCGGTTCAAAGGATCCGCTGCCCAGCCTCCCACATCTAAGCACTCCATTCAGTGCTGGGGATTCCCAACAGAAGCAGGGGAGCGCAATGGGGGCACAGCCCCAACCTTGGCTGAGAGGAGGACTCCCAGGGAGGCCTGAGCCTCCCCAGCACTTGAGCAGCCCTCCAATACCATCACCTTCTTATCTCCCTCGCCTGCACGAGACACACAGTCCTGGCAGATCCAAGCCGGGTTCCTCTTGGCAGGAACCCCCACCCTACTCCATGGTTCCATCCACAGTGGGCTCACATCCTGACTACTGCAAGCTCCCCCGAAATCGAGAGCATCTCTTTTGCTGTCCAGTCCCCTCCTTGCCACCCTCCCAGGGAACCTCAGGTCAGCCTGGACTGGGTGAACAGTTGCTGCCCTGAATTCCCTTTCTGACCATCACCCTTAAACACTGTCCCCTCAACCTCCCCAAGGACCCTGGTGGCTGCACTCTCATGTGGCCAGGAGCTGGGGAAGTGGTCTTCTGGGATGGGGGTGGTGCCAGACACTGAATCAGCTGAGATGCCATGCACTCTGCATCAAGCAGGGAGCCTGCAGGAAAGGGTCACCCTCTTCCTGCTTCCACGTGCCAATGTGGGTTGTGCACTTGGCCACCATCGGCGGGACAGGAGCCGGAGCAAACCCACAGGTGTGGACAAAGGCATTCCGAGTTCTGCTTTCTGTAGACTAGATGGTGTTCAAAACAGGGCCACATCATGTGAGGTTTTAAGACAAAGGCTTGGACTTCGGCTCCCCTAGTAGCTCAGATGGTAAAGAATCTGCATGCAATGCAGGAGACCCAGGTTCGATCCCTGGGTCGGGAAGATCCCCTGGAGGAGGGCATGGCAACCCACTCCAGTATTCTTGCCCAGAGAATCTCATAGACAGAGGAGCCTGGCGGGCTATAGTCCATGGGGTCATAAAGAGTCGGACATGACTGAACAACTGACACTTTGGCTTTCACACTTTTCCCTGGCGGTCTAGTGGTTAAGACTCCTCCTTCCAATGCAGGGGGCAGAGGTTCGATCCCTGGTTGGGGATCTAAGATCTGTCATGTTGCCAGACTCGGACAAGAAAAAAATTATTTTTTTAATTAAAATTTATAAAAATAAAATGAAGGCTCTTTTTTTTAAACAGCCGGATAGTCCGAACTACCTGTGTCAAACTTGCATGAACAGCCTGGTGAAAATGCAGGGTTCCGAGTTCTGCCACCCTAGACTGGCTAAATCAGAACCGCTGGGGGTGCGGGCCTGGGAAATCACAATTCAAGCTGGAAGTCCCCTCCCCAGGACTCTTAAGTCTGTCCCATATGAGACTCAGTGGCCTAGGCCAGCACCGCCCAATAGAATGTTCTGCAGCGATGCAGGTTCTATGGCCTGCTCTGTGCAGCACGGGCCCGCTAACCACACGTGGCTTCTAAGCACTTGCAATGTGTCTGGTGACACTGGAGGAACTGAGTTTTTAATTTTATTTCGTTTCTGGTCATTTCCATTTAAATAGCCACATGCAGCTCGTGAGCGGTGACTGCACTGATCTGGAGTTGTAATACCTCCCAGCTGGACAAAAGCTCTCCCTGGACACAAGGCCCGGGGGAGGAAGAATGTGCTCCCCTCCTTTTGCGAGGCCCCCTCCTTTCCACTGTGATGTTGGGAACATGGAGGAGGGGATGGGGAACTGACACATGAGATGCTTGTAAGACTTGGGAGGGGACAGGCCTGTACCAGCCCTGCCCCAGGAGCAAATGCCTCCTCCCTCTGCTCCCTGGCCACCTCTGGGCTCCAGTGACCAGAGCCAGGGTCACCTGGCTGATAGGTCACCTGGGAACTCTTGATAGAAGGTCCCCAGCTTGGTGAACAGCTGGTGAGCTGGGAAACCCCCCTCTGACCCTGGTTATGGACAACTGGGAGGCTGACCTACAAACCGCCACCCTCGGGCTCCTGTGCCCTCTGGCTTCGGGTCGGGTTCAGCCAATGGGAAGCACTGAAAGTAGCCAGAGAGCGGGGGAGGAGCGAGAGGCCAGGCTACTTACTCCGCATGGCGTCACGACGGGGCCCCGGCTGTGACCCTTCCTGGCCACGTCCTGCCAGGTGGTCCCTCCTGCATGGCCCAGGAAGGCCTCTCTCCCCGCTCAGCCTGCAGGCCCGGGGACAGCCAATGGCTACTCCCCTGGGGCCTCCCCATCCCTCCTCGGTTCCACCCCACATTCAGTATCAAGCCCTTGATCTCAACCATCCAGTGGGTGGAGCTGAGGTCGGGGTCAAGGACTTACCTCCTGCTCCGAGAGGCCATCGATGATCTCGGACACCTCGTGCTCGCTGCGGGCGGCCGACATGGAGAGCCCGCTGCCCCGCTGACCCACCCTGCTGGAGATCGAAGGCACACACTCAGGACCGCCCCCTCGCAGCCGGCGCAGCGGCACAGCCCCGAGCCCACAACTTCCCCAGAGGCAGCGTGTGGGCAGTGGGGAGGAGCCAGGCCTCCCACACCCACATGGATAGCCCCAAGCTGAGGGGTCTGGGGGAGGGATGGAGCATCCCCACTCTCACCCAGAAAATGCCAGAACGCTTTTTCTCTCCTAAGATGCCCCTCACAAAAGACCAGCTACACAGATCCACGTACAAAGTCCAGCCCTGCCTCTTCACAGCCTCTGGCTCCATGTCCTCCCATGTAACCTGGGGATAAGGTGGTGCCTGGCTCCCAGGACTGGGAGCAGGCATTCAGTGAGATATGGGATGTGAGCATCCAGTAAAGAGTGAGATCCAGAGACTTCCCTGGCGGTCCAGCGGTTAAGACTCTGAGCTTCCACTGTGGTGGGGGACATGGGTTCGATCCCTGGTCAGGGAACTAAGATCCTACATGACATGTGGTGTGGCCAAAAAAACAAAAAGACCCATGGCAAATAATCAAGGGCTTTAATGGAAAGAGGAGACAACATGCAGGAATAACTTAAAACTAAGAATCATACAATAATAAATTTTAATCTATTTGTTTAAAAAAAGAAAGAGTGAAGTCCATCATCCCTGCTCACAGCCCATTGCCTTATCTGTGTGACAACAGAAACCGCACTCACATGCCACCAAGCACCTACTGTGTGCTGCGCACTCCGACAGGATTGCACCCAGTCCTTATGCCCGCCACGTGTGACCAGCATCCTTTCCCTTTGATTTACACCGGGGATCTCACACTCAGGGGCCACGTAAATGAACAAAGCTGGGGTGGGTACCAGCCCATGGCACACCGGAAGGAGAGCTCACTCCATCAAAATGGATTTAAGTTTCTTTCCAAGAAGTGTTAAGGCCAGGCAGGTGCTGAGTGACACACCCGAGGCTTTAACTCGGCCCTTGGGGTGCAATTCGAGACCTGCCGTGGTTTCCTTTTCATGCCAGCCAGGGGTCCTCTGCAGACGGTGCCACAAGTGGCCCCAGGTCCTGGGAGGCAGGGAAGGAGGCGGTGGCGGGTGGGGGGTGGTGTGGAGAGGAGGAGGGTGAGGGGCGCGAGTGGGCCCGGCCCTCAGCTCACCTCTGCATGCGTTCCTGCAGCTCTCGCTGCTTGCGGATCTCGGGGAACTGCTTCTCGTAGTACTCGCGCACCTTGCTCTCCTTGGCCCGCCGCCGGGGATTATTCTCGATGCGCTCCACCTTCTTCTCCCAGGCCTCCATGAGCTGGTCATAGCGCTGGCAGAACTTCTGTTCCTGGGGAGACACGGGGGAGCCCTGTGGCAGCTGCTCCTCCTGTATCCGACATTCAGCACCCCAGGGCTCCCTGCTCTGCCATGCGCACGGGCAGGTATGCGATCACACACAGGTGCACGGGCAGACACACGATCACACGGAGACCAGGGCAGACTCAGGCCACTGTCTGCCCTAAGGATCTGGCTGTCTTGCTCCTTGGGGCGTGGGCCACCCCCACCCCCAGCCTTCCTCTAGAAAGGCCTTATAGTATACAGACGCTTCCAGTCACATGTGGCCGTTAAAGCTGAATCATGTAAAACTAAGTCGTATTTAAATTCAGGTCCCTGGCCCCCCTGCCACTGGGGCCAGGGCTACTGTCTGCAGTGGGCGTTGTGCACAGACCATTTCCATCACTGTAAGTTGTGTCAGATGGTGCAGCTCTGGGGTGCCCGTCAGACCTGGGGCGGCCCCGTGGAAAGCATTCTCTTTCTGAATAGTTCCTCATCCCCCAGCCTCAGGCCCAGCCATGCTCCCCAGATCCAAGGACTGGGTGTAAAGACTCAAGCTGCTGTCCGTTCACGACAAGGAAGTCCCTCTCTGAGTCTAACCACAGTGCTTCCTGCTGTATACAAGTCCTTCCTTAGAGAAAAGACCCCTGCTCAGCCCAGAATGTAAGCTGCCTGGCTTCCGAGTCTCCAAGGTGACCCAGACCTCAAGCAGGCAGGAAGCGTCCGGCTGCTCTTGAGACCCAATCTCCCCATCTCTAACAGCTGCCGTGGACAGATGGCACGGTCTGGGAGTTTCGCTTGAATGCCTTCTCGACACTTCAGCATAATCAGAAAGCCTGTCTCTGGTCTTCGTGCCCAGACACCCCATCCCACCCTGAATTTCAGCTTCTGACCAAGGCAGTCTGTGACCTTGGTCCTCAACAAACCCAGCAGCATTGACAGTCCCCAGGGGGCTGTCAGGCCATCTATGAGGAGGAGCAGAACTCGATCCCCAGCTAGCGGGGGCGCCACACATACCGGGCTGCCCCAAGAACCCTCGGGAGGTCAAGTTCTAACAGCACGCAGTGGCCACATGTGTTCGTTTCAACATGCTGCAGACAGCACTCCTGGGGTGGGACCAACATGAAGGACACTCAGCTCATCGTCAGAGCAGGGGACCCTCCCCACCCTCTCAGTGTGAGTGTGTGATCAGTATCCTCCCCCGGCCAGCAGGGCCACCCAGGTGGAAATCCTGGCAGGGTCATTCATTGCTGCCCCACGAGGGGCAGTGGCCACTGCCATGGGCTGTCCTGTGGTGCTCAGGAGGCCTGGGTCTGATGGGTGAGAGCAGGGAAATGTCAGATGGGCTAAAGGTGGGAACGTGCTCACCCAAAAACCAGCAGAGAGAAAAAAACGCAGTTACCAGTGAAGATGAGCAAGAAACCCACGGGGCCACCAACCAGCTGCCCAGTGGAGGGGAGGCCAGCAAGATGACCCAGCCCTGCCTGGGGCCCTTGTAGAGCAAAAGGGACAGAACAGCCATGAGGGGTCACCAGTCACACTGCCCAGCCCCAGTCACCACACACAAAGACGCGAGCAGCTCCTGAGGACGATTCAACGTGAGGAAGTTTCCCTTCATATCTGACCACAGTGCCACCTGCTGTCACCTGTGTGCTGGGCGTGCTCTCTGTCCACTGAGGGCTGAGGGCACTGGGCACCGCAGGACAGCCCGTGGCAGTGGCCGCAGCCCCTCCTGGGGCAGCGATGACCCTGCCAGGAGTTTCCACCTGGGTGGCCCTGCTGGCTGGGGGAGGATACGGATCACACACGCACTTACACACATATGCTCACACATACACACACACTGAAGCACATACATCCCCACACATATACACATGCACACACTCACACACACTCATACTGACAAATACATAACACATATTCTCACTCACAATACAAACCACACACACTCACTCATAATCTCACACACCCACTCGCAAGCACACAGGTACTCACACACTGTCTCACACTTATATTTCAGAGGCTGGAGCACCGCTAAGCTAGCCTGCCGGCGACAGGGGCAAGAATATGCACAGGAGAAGGAGGATGGCCCCTGTGACCACAGTTTGTCACCCTCTGAGAGAATTCTTTGTTCCAGCACCATCACCACCATCATCTTCACCATCACTATCGTCACCATCATAAACAGCAACATCGGCTTCACCATCACCATCAGCATCACCACTGACACTGGCCTAAGGACCACTGCGTCACATGCCAGGCACAGAGCCGAGTCCTTCCCGTGACCACCATCCCTCCTCTGTCCAGGTGGGAGCTCAGAGCTTGGGTGCCATCAGGCCTGGATCACATGGTCCAGACGGGCGGTCAGGATCCTGACAGTTGTTCTGATAAAGCCCAGCGTGTCTACGTTTCCTTTCACTGCTTATGCTTTTGGAGGTCGCACCCAAGAGCCACTGCCAAATCCAAGGTTGTCAAGATTCACCACCAGGGCTTTTCTTAAGTGCATGGCTTTAGAGGTTTGGGGGGTTTTTTAAGATTTATTTTATTTGTTTTTGGCTGCGTGGGGTCTTCGTTGCTGCATGCGGGCTTTCTCGAGTTGCAACAAGCAGGGGCTGCTCTCTAGTTGCAGTGCACAGGCTTCTCACTGCAGTGACTTCCTTTGTTGCGGAGCATGGGTTCCAGGAGCAGAGGCCTCAGTAGCGGTGGCACAGGGGCTCGGCTGCTCCAAGGAATGTGGGATCTTCCTGGACCAGGGACTGAACCCGTGTCCTCTGCAATGGCAGCTGAGTTCTTAACCACTGGACCAGCAGGGAAGCCCTGGCTTTCACTCTTGCATTTAGGTCTCTAGCTCATTTCGAGTGAGTGCGCGTATTAATTCTGTGAGGTGGAGTCCAACTCCATTCCCACGTGTCTAACCGTCCTGCTGCCTCAGCACCATTTATTGAAGAGACGGTCCTAACTCTCCAAGTGGACTTGGCCTCCTGTCAAAAATCCACTGGCCACAGATGTGAGGGCTTAATTCCAGACTCTCTAGTCTGTTCCACGGTCCTCCGTGTCTGTCCTTAGGCTAGAATCATACTGTGCTGATTTCTGCAGTTCTGCAGGGTTTTTTAAATTTACTTTTTAATTTTGGCTGTGCTAGGTCTTCGTTGCTACCTGTGGCCTTCCTCCAGCTGTGGAGAGCAGTGACTTCTCTTGTTGTGGAGCATGGGCTCTGGATGCTCAGGATCAATAGTTGCAGCTCGAGGGCTCTAAAGCGTGGGCTCAGTAGCTGCGGCACACGGGCTTAGCTGCCCCATGGCATGAGGGATCTTCCCAGACCAGGGATCGAACCTACATCCCCTCTGTTGGAAGGTGAATTCTTAACCACTGGACCACCTCAATATGTTTTAAAATAAGGAAGTGAGTCTTCCAACTTGGTGGTTTTTTTCAAGACTGTTTTGACTATTTGGGGTCCCTCTGAATTTGAGGGTCGTCTTGCGGCTGACAGTTCCAAGCAACCACGGTAGTCTGGGCTTTGCTCCAAGCATGCTGCTTGCAGCCTCTCGTTCAGTAGCCTGATGAGGTGGGTGTTCCTACAGTCCCCACTGAATGAAACAGGAAACTGAGGCCAGGAGTCCAATGATTTGCCCCGGTCACCGAGCAGAGCCAGGATTTGAACCCGTCCTGCCCTGCCAGGTGTGGCAGGATGCAACTCTACAATTAGGGAGGAAATAAGAGATGGGGTGCCCAGGAGGAACCCTCTAAACTGAGGAAGAGAGTCTCAAACCAACAGAGAACACAGAGGGAGGTGCCAGGGAGCTGACTGGAGCTGGCTGGCCAGGGAAGCTGATCTCTATGGTCACCTAGTGACCTGGCATCCTCCATACCCCCAGGGAGCCCAGCCTGCAGCCTCACCTAAAGGCTTTCTTCTGCTGGGCTCAGCAGCTCAGGCACCATGGAGTCGGAGAAATGTTCCCCCACTGGCTGTCCTGCGTGTTCAGCGATGGGTGAAGGGGACAGGCCGGGGCTCTCCCAGCCTGTGTCCTGCGGCCCATCACTCAGGCTGCAAAAGCGGATGCTGGGCCAAGTCAGGACAAAGCCAGATGTGAAGCATAAGGACATCAGAGGTGCCGAGGATACAGAATGTGCTTCATTTAGCCATCTCTTAAAAAAAGAACTGTGGTGCTGGAGAAGACTCTTGAGAAGCCTTTGGACTGTGAGATCAAACCAGTCCATCCTAAAGGAAATCAACCCTGAATATTCACTGGAAGGACCAATACTGAAGCTCCAATACTTTGGCCGCCTGATGCAAAGAGCCGACTCATTGGAAAAGACCCTGATGCTGGGAAAGATGGAGAGCAGGAGGAGAAGGGGATGACAGAGGATGAGCTGGTTGGATGGCATCACCGACTCCATGGACATGGGTTTGAACAAGCTCTGGGAGATAGTGAAGGACAGGGCAGCTTGGCTTACTGCAGTCCGTGGGATTGCAAAGAGTCGGACATGACTGAGGGACTAACACACACACTAGACCCCGGGCCAGATGTCCATGGAAGAGAAGAGAGGGGAAAGGGGAGGTGAGGATGGAGGCCAAGATGGGAGTCCTGTGGCCACAGCCAAGAATCGTTTGGAGCACCAGGTACTGGAAGAGGCAGGAAGGAGCTTCCCCTAGGGCCTCTAAAGGGAGCACGGCCCTGCCCACATCTTCACCTTGAACTTCCGGCCTCCAGCACAGAGAGAATATATGTCTGTTTTCTCAGCCACCTAGTTTGTGGCCATTTGTTACAGCCACCTCAGGAAGTGAATGCACCCACCGTCCAGGCTGGGCTCACCACTGACTAACCCATTCTGCAGGGCCACCGTCAATCACACCCACTCTCCCCGCCAGGCACTGTGCTTCCTGCAGTGCCACCATGACCCCATTTCACAGATGAGGAAAAGCGAGGCTTGGGGCCAGACAGCTCACCCAGGACCACTCACAGCAGGTATGGTGGACGGGATTTGAACCTGTACATCAGTGACTCAGCCTTACACCCCCTCCCCCAACACACACACACACACACACACACACACACACACACACACACAATCTGGCTTCCAGGGTCTTGGGGTAAGCTCAGGGAAGGATAGGGCAGGCCCGGTGGGGGTTCCTGTTGGGGTTGGGCACCCCTCTGGGTACAGAGCCTCAGCTTTCTGGGCAGAGCAGGCATGCAGGGCAGCCTGGGCTGCTAGGTCACAGTCCCAGAAACCTCTGAAAAGTGAGAGCTCCACCAGAGAACTGACTCAGGTGGAGGCGGGAAACACACAGATCTGAAGAGGCACGTCTTGACCAAGCCCCCTCCAGGTTCCGCCTGACAATGATGCACAGGCCTCGGGGCCCATTATATAAGAACTAGAGGAAGATCATGCCTGATGCCCTCCTGTCACAGTTTCTGTGGTTTCCCGAATTCATTTTCACAAAAGCCTCTCTTAAGACGGGCTCAGCTTGGCCACAAAGCCACCCAGAGTTTCTTAGAAGTCTCCAGTTCCTCTTCCCCTATTTTTAAATAAGCCCATTTCCCCTCCATCCCCTCAAAGGACCTCCAAGGAGCCCTGGGAGATTTCTTAAGAACTTACTTCCACCCAACTCCACCCTCAGCAGTCACCAGGATCCTTTTAAAATGCAGATCAGATCTCCTTTCTCCCCAGCGAAAGGACCTCCCCAACCATGCCCTTCACCCCCAGGCAGGACTACTCGGGAAAAGCTGTACATCCTGAGGTGTGCTCCTGAATTTCCTTCATCCGAGAGAGAGACAGAGAAGCATGACAGGCGAGGGTCTGGGCATCCACACTTACTTTCTAAGCGTTCAATACAAAAACATTCATACTCACACACACACACATACACACCAAGTGGATGTAAAGAAGTGCGTGCACGTTAAGTCACTTCGGTTGTGTCTGACTCTTTGCGACCCCATGGACTGTAGCCCACCAGACTTCTCTGTGCATGGGATTCTCCAGGCAGGAATACTGGAGTGGGGAGCCATGCCCTCCTCCAGGGGATCTTCCCGACCCAGGGATCAAACCCGCATCTCTTCCATCTCCTGCATTGGCAGGCGGGTTCTTTACCACTAGCGCCACCTGGGAAGCCCAAAGAAATGTTAACCATGAGGAATTCTAGATGGTGGGCATATAGCCGTTCACTGTATCCTGTCAAACTGCCTACATGACTGTCAAGTTTTCTGAATCACTAAAAATCCTTAAAGACTTTGTATTCTTTATTAAGAATAAATTGTCTCACTGTATTTGGAATAAAATCCAAATGTTCCCCTCCAGTACAGAAAGGTTCTCCACCACAGTCTCCTCACTCATGCTCTGTAGTCCAACTTGCCTGTTGCATTCTGTCCCATGTCACCCCATGCTGGGTCCTACCTCAGGGCCTCTGCACTTGCTGTGCCCGCTTCTTGACACTCAGACCCCCAGATACTCACACAGGTCGTCCTTTCTGGTCATTCCTCTCTCAGTTCTGAGGTGGGACATCCAGGCTGTCGCCCACCCCACTTCTCTGCCCGGCACTTGTCCCTCCTCTCCTCCACTCAGCATAACACAGCTCAGCACTGCACCAGGCCCACAGCACGTGTTCAGTAAATATTTAATTCAATGAGTAACGTAGGATGCCCTGTTTCATGAACCCCGTCTACCCAGTTGGGTGCTTCTGGTCACCATCCAGTCAATTTAGGAGTCTGAGAAGGTCAAGAAAGGAAAGGTTGGGAAGCCCACCACTTCTTACCCCATGGGTCCCCAGAGTCCAGAGGTGTTGCTGCCCGCCCCCCCACCACCACCCCCAGCCTCTCAGTCCTTCAGCATCTGGGACAGAAGTATCTCCCGTCTCTGAGGGTCCAGCTGACATCTAGGGCCAGAGCAGGGTGGGTTCAGAA
Source organism: Budorcas taxicolor (assembly GCF_023091745.1). Taxonomy (NCBI): domain Eukaryota; kingdom Metazoa; phylum Chordata; class Mammalia; order Artiodactyla; family Bovidae; genus Budorcas; species Budorcas taxicolor. The sequence continues at coordinate 51,441,079 of NC_068926.1, read as the reverse complement.
GCTGTTTCAAAGGGTCCAAGGCCCTCAAGTGATACAATCCGAGCTTTTGTGAGATGGTCTAAGAAAGAGTACTTCTCTCTTTCTGGCCTCCAAGCCTGCTACAGAAATTCAGGTCCCAAAGGAAAATCAGTTTGTCAATGTGCTAACACAGAGTTGAAAAAAAAAAACAACCACCAAGAAACCGCATAGACTTCAGGTACATCAGATCAGGTACAACCTGGTCAAACCACTCCTTGATCAAACCACTCCTGAACTCCACTCAGTAGACTCTCAGCTACAGAAATTCTTTGACCGGTCAAGCCCATCTGAGCCAGCTTTTCTTCCTCTCCCAGCTGAAAGAACACTAATGGGTAACACTGCCTCCATCCCTCAGCCCTAACCTCCCCCAGCGAACCAGCGATGTAAACGAGCATCCTCAACCACAGCTAAAGGTGTTCTCTGGCGTGTGCTCTCCCTGCTTTGGGGCTGCCTCCCAGCTGAGCCTGGAGTGTGCATGCAGCGGAACGCAGGAGTCGCACTGCTGCAAGGAGGCCTCACTGCTTCTCCGGGTCCTGACTTTCCTGAGCCCAGAATGAGCACAGTGGGCTGGGAAAGGCTCATTTCCCAGGGAATCCCCTGCAATCACCGTCACCCAGCGCACAGCCCACCCCCGTCCTCCACCTCTGCCAGCAGACCTCTCTCTGCCCAAAATATCCACAGTGGGTCCTCTGACAAGGGACCAGGTTTCCCAGCTAATGTTACGCTTTCTCTTCTTCCAGGTGGGAAAAGGAGGGGCAGTGTCCCCAGCACCCCCTCACGCCCACACTCTTGCTTCCATGAGGCAGCTGAACCCGAGCCCCCGGCTTCACTAAAGCAGCTGCTGTCTTTTCCTGTTTCTCTTGCTGTCTTTGGCTTTTTTTCATGCCCTGGACACTCAGGAATCAAGCTCAGAACCCAGGGGTCCCAGGGGCCGTGGTCTGAGTGGCGGGGACCATTTCCACTCTCCAGGAAGCCTGGCTCACAGAAGGCAGGGGGCAGCAGAAGAGATTCTAAGGCTGGGGGCCCCAGTGATGACTTACCCATTGTTTCCGGGCGTGATTCCTCCTCTTGAAGTACAAGATTAACTTTTTCCGCATCGCCTGGTTTCTAAGCAAGAAGGAGACAGCCAACGGGGCAGGTCAGAAAGGCAGGGTTTCAGGAATTTCATCCCTCGCTGAAGTTTGCCCCATCACTGGCTTCCGGTGAGGGAAGAGACCCCATAATCCCCCGAGGCAAGCCACGTACTCCCAATGTGTGTCTTTCCTCTGCCCTATAGGAAGTGCCCCCCACCCATACTCTGGCTGAGCACGGTCTGCAGGAAAAGAGGGCTCTGAAGGGGGGTCAAGGTCCTGTGACTTCCTGCCCTCCCCAGAGCTGCCATCACCCCTACATACACCCAAGCTCCCCTCTCTCGTCAGCCACGGAAAACCAGCCACAGAGAAAAAGCCACAGCCTTAGACCAGGAACACAGGCCGGGCAGACTAAGCCCCCGAAAGCTGCAGCCACACAGAGGCAGGATCTTGGGGTCTGGCCTCAGTGACCCCAAGCCACCTCCAACCAAGAAAGACCCTGCTCTGCCCCCCGCTGGGGTAGAGGTGATATGGATAGGCCAGCAACAGGCTGGTGGGGGCCAGTGCAGCAGGAACTCCAGGAAGCACTCGAGGGGTCTTACGCCCCAGGTCGGTGAAGCCAGACCCCTCCCACCATCGGGGTTCTTAACCAAGGAGGCCACACATAGCACCGCGGGCTCAGAGGGGAGTGGGCACTTCCAGGGGGTGGGACGGATGTGGGTGGTTCAGAGAGAAAGAGGAGCAGAGAGAGAGATACCGAGACCAGGAATGAGAGAGAAAAGGAAAGCAGAAGGACAGACAGATGCCCAGAGAGAAGCAAGGGGAGAGAGAGAAGTGGATAAGATCCCAAATGAGGACAGAGCCCCAGAGGGGAAGGAGCCTGGCAGAGAGACAGCCAGCGAGAGAGGAGGGGAACAGGCCTCCAGGCAGAGGAGGACAAGATCCAAAGAAAGTGGGTGGGGTTGGGGGGACGACGGATACACAACAAGGACCTACTGTAGAGCACAGGGAGCTATGCTTAATATCCTGTGATAAACCATAAGGGGAAAGAATATTAATATTCCTATATGTAAAACAGACAGCCAGTGGGAATTTGCTGTATGACTCAGGGAGCTCAACGACAACTGAGTGCTCTGTGACAACCTAGAGGGGTGGGACAGGGTGGGAGGTGGAAGGAAGGTTCAAGAGGGAGGGGACATATGTGTACCTATGGCTGATTCATGTTGATGTATGGCAGAAACCAATGAAATATTTTTGTAAAGCCATTATGCTCCAATCAAGAATAAGTAAAGGAATGGAAATGGTATATAGGAGGCAAAATGTTAAAGAATGTACGCATTTGTATATATGTATTTGCAGTGCAGCAGAATTGTGCAGCACAACACTGTGAATCAACCATTCTTCAATAATAAAGTAAAAATGAAAGAAAGGGAGATGGAGCCCTAGAAGAAGGCAGAGGGAGAGTCAGAGATGCCGAGCGATGCAGGAAAGGGGGGAAGGCACACCCAAGGGCCCGCTGCCCCCAGCCCCCTCCCCGCAACCTCCAAGACACAGCAGAGTGCAGCAGCTGGGGTCTGCGGGGGTCACAGACAGGCCCCGGGAGGCCATCAGGCCTGTGAACTTGCTTGATCCCATCTGAGTGTACAGTGGGATCAGTTTTTCTGGGGCGGGGTCCCCCAACTTGCTCATAGCCTCAGCTGCACCCAGAACCCTTGCAAAAAGCTCTCAAACCGGTGGCTGGGAGCCGTGCATGCACAGGTCTACCAGCACGCCTTACTCCTGTCCGGATGAGTGTCCCCAGACCCTGCAGGGATTTCCAGCATCCTCACTATCAGGTCTCAAGTCTAAGACACTGACAGGCCTGCACGGACCCTCTTCATTTATGGACCCCAGCCAGGCTTTCAGCCCTGTCTCCATCCATCTCCCGACAAGGAAAGGCCACACTCACTTCCAGGAGGGTCGCTGGTAAGACCGTGGGCTCCCTGGATCAATCTGATTTCACCTCCTGTCGTGCAGGCCTCCCACCTCGAGGTCTCACTACTTAACATCAATCTTGCCCTCCCCAGCAGGGTGGGCACTGGGGGTCCTCAGCCATACAGGCTGAGACCAGAACCCTTCATTCCACAGCAGGGGGTCTCTGAGCAAATCTCAGAAGGTCTCTCAGCCTCAGTTTACTCATCTGAATAATGGGAGCAATGGCACCATGCTTTCATCTCCTCAGTCACTCAGCAAAAGTTCACCGAGCACCTACTATGTGCTAGGCACTGTTCTGGGTCCTGGGGACCCAGGGGTGAGCAACACAAAGCCCTGAGTCCTCCGAGTCTTCACGGAGGCAGGTGACACATAGAGGGACCATGCTGACAATAAGCAATATAATCCTGGGGACCTCCCTGGTGGTCGAATGGTTAAGAATCTGCCTGGCAATGCAGAGGACATGGGTTCGATCCCTGGTCAGGGAACTAAGATCCCACATGCCCTGGAGCAACTAAGCCGGCACCTCACAACTAGAGAGTCTGTGTGTAGCAACCAAGATCCTGCATGCCACAACTAAGACCTGACGCAGCCAAATAAATAAATATTTTAAAAAATGATAACCTTAGATTCAGAAACTTACACAGAGGGATGGGGTAGTGACTGGGGGAGGGGAGGGCATAGCTATTTCAGGTTCAGGGTGCAGAAAAACGTCTCAGAGTTGGCCTGGACATTTCAATCACCAGGAGGGCCCAGCTATGGAACGACCCACAGGGAGACACACTCCAGGCAGAGCACACTGGGTGTGCAAAGGCCCTGAGATGGGAACAAACTCAAGTGTTTGCAGAACAGACAGAAGAAGATCCTTGTGGCTGCAGAGTGCTGTGGAGGGACAGAGAGGAGAGCACAAGGTGAGCAGGGCCCACTGTGCAAGGCCTCATGGGCTGCAACACAGGAGAGGGTCTGGACCTAAAGGCAGCAGCTGAGAAGGCCAAGAAGCCGTGACAGTCCAGAGCAATAGGCCCACCAGCTCTGAGGTCTGGGTCTCGAACACCACTCTCCAGTAAAAGGAGCCATTTCTCAGGACTTCTCCGGCAGCCTATTGGTTAAGATTCGGTGCTTCCACTGCAGGGGGCATGGGTTCGATCCCTGGTCGGAGAACTAGGATCCTGAATGCAGGGGGACATGGCCAAAGGAAAAATAGAGCCATTTCTCCCTGGAGGAATGACTGAGTCCGGCGCTGGGGCAGGAAATATACAAGACGAGCCCAGAACATCTTTAAACAGAGAAGTGTTAAAAAAGAAGGACACACACAAAAAAGTGTGGTGGGGGGGTGTCAAAAGGACACAGGGCCCAACCTGAAAGCGTTTCTGACGACCAAAGCAAAAAAGTGTGGTGGGAGGGTGTCAAAAGGACACAGGACCCAACCTAAAAGCATCTCTGACGACCACAGCCGGAACAATCTGAGAAGCAAAGTAAATAACACTGGTGCTAGATTATAACCCGATGAATAAAATAAATATCTACACATCTACACAGATGTAAATAAATGACAGAATAAATAAACAAAGGAGAGAGAAGGGACACGTGTTCTTTGTGTGTGTGCATGCATGCTCAGTCAAGCCCAACTCTTTGTGACCCCATGGACTGACTGTAGCCTGCCAGACTCCTCTGTCCGTGGGATTCCCCAGGCAAGAATACTGGAGTGGGTTGCCATTTCCTTCTCCAAGGGATATTCTTGATGCTGGGATCAGACCCTGTGTCTCCTGCACCACAGGCGGATTCTTTACCACTGAGCCACCTGGGAAGCCTTACAGAATTTCAACTACTAAACGCAGAAGGACTGAGGGAAGTAGAAAATCACTATTAGATGCCACGGTGCTAATTGTTACAGGCAAGACCCTTCCATGAATGTTAAACTGGCTGGCAAAACGTTGAGGAAAGATGAGAAATTTGCATAGCTGCAAAGCATTTTCCCCAAATATTTACTAAGCATCGTGGCGGCTTTCACTTGAGTCCACAAAGTCTTTGATATTCGCCCTTTAGGAGGTGCAGCTGGACTTCCCTCCCCTTGACAGTAGGCTGGACAGCAAGTTGCTTCTAAAGCACAGAGTGGGGACTTCTCTGGTGGTCCAGAGTGGTGGTTAAGACATCACCTTCCAATGCAGGGGGCACAAGTTCGATCTCTGGTCAGGGAACTAAGATCCCACATGCCTCCTGGCCAAAAAAACCAAAATGTAAAACAGAAACAATATTGTAACAAATTCAATAAAGACTTTAAAAATGGCCCACACATCCAAAAAAAAAAAAAAAAATGCACAGAGTAGGGATGGGAAAGACAGCAACTTGACAGGGAGGCAGCTGATACTTCCCTGAGCAAGGGAGCAAAGTCAACACCACCTGTAGTGACATAAACACCCCCAGTCAGGGTGTTGGGTGTCCCTGATGTATCGTGATGGGAAGGGCACCCCCTTACCTCGGGGGAACTCTTCCCCCAAATCCACAAGCCCAGCCTCCTCCTGAAAAAATATCAAACACACCCAAATCGTAGGACATTCTGCAGATTCCGAGAGCAGTCCTCTTCAAAAGTGACAAGGTAAGGAAAATCAAGGAAGACTGAGAAATGGTCACAGAGTGAAGGCCAAGGGGTCACGAGGATGAAGTACAGAGAAGGATTCTGGATCAGATCTTGGACCAGAAAACAGGCATCAGTGGGAAAATGCAAAAACCAAAGAAAGTCTGTGCAGTGGTCCCCAATCTTTTGGGCACCACGGACAGGTTTCATGCAAGACAATTTTCCTATGGACTGGGAGATGGTTTGGGGATGAAAAGACACAGGAAGAGGGCCACGTGAAGATCGGGTTGGAGTGAAGCGTCTGCAGGCTAAGGATCGCCAAGGATGCTCAGCAAACACCAGAAGCTAGAAAAAGCACAGAAGGATCTTCCCCATAGCACCTGCAAGAGATCACCCTGCCAATCCCTGGATTTCCAACTTCCAGCCTCCAGAACCACGAGAGAATGAATCACTATAGTTTCCAGGCAGCCTGGTTGTTGTGAAGAGTTCTGGCAGCCTGAGGAAACTCACACAGCCTGGAACAGTCTACCCCAAGCACGGTGCTGTGGCTTCAAGCTGAAGAGGCCTCAGTGAGAACAAAGGCTCGCTCACAGGAGCAGAGGCCAGGCAAGCAGCCGTCTCCACTCCTCATAGCTACTGGAGGGCACGTGTCCTCCCCAGCTGATCCAGGTTTCCTTCCAGAGCAAGCTGGTATCCATGGCAGGTATCCATTCGCTGACTGCCAAAGAGGACCAATGTCAAGTCCACAGGTTGCAAACAGGTGCAGTCCACCAAGCAGGGCCAGTTCCTGAGACTGCTGTGTTTGGGCTGTGGAGCTTTCTGAAAACACTGCGTTTGTTGCCATTATTGAAAACCAGAAGCTGCTGCATAAAAAGATGAACAGAGAGCTTCTCTTAAAAAAAAAACCAGGCAGCCTGATCACACTCCCTTATGGCCACAGACTGGGAACTGAGGTCTGACTGTCCCCCCCGCCACCCTTTTAAAATGTTTATTTATTTGGCTGTGTTGGGTCTCAGTTGTGGCATGTCAACACTTTAATTGGGCTGTGTGGGATCTAGTTCCCTGACCAGGGATCAAAACTCTGTCCCCAGCACTGGAAGATTGGAGTTCTACCCACTGGACCACCAGGGAAGTCCCCTGATTGCCCATTTAAAAGAGTGACAAGCTCACCATTCCCCCTAGTCCGTACACTCCCTAGCACCTCCCACCAGCCCTTCCCTAACTTTGTTCCTGCCCCAGAGGCATGCATCTGGGTTCACAAGCTTCTAGACATCTGGCTTGGGGTGTTCATTTGTGCAATACTCTTCTGGCAAACTTTTTTTTTTTTGAGTGTTTATTTTGTCGCAAGAAGTGTTTAGGTAGTGCAGCTGCAAACAGCATACTGCAGACAAATCTTCTCTGCCGAGATTTTGTCTGGCAAAAATACGAAGCAGAATCTCTCTCAAAGGGTTCCGGAAGGACCGACAGACCAGCAATGTGATGAGTTCGTTGGTGGAAGCATTTTTAGGGTGCAAAGGATATCTCAGTCTCCTGGAGAAGTCAGGGTTTAAAAAAGCACAACCTGTCAAGAAATGCAGGCTTTGTTAGCTGACACTGAACGAGGAGAAGGGGAGCTAGGAAGGAATGAAAAGTCTGTGGACGTTCAAGGAGAGTCTGGCCAAGCCCTGGGGTCTACAGGATTCTGAAAAAGGAAAGCATGGGACAATCAGCGGAGGCTTCCTGAAGGAGATGAGGTTTGAGCACAGGCTTGGGAGAAGCAGTGAATGGGTGGGCAAAGAGAAATGAGGTGGGCACCCTTCCAAGGGAGGAAGGGTGATGGTGAATTTGGAAGGGGTAAGGAGGGGTGTTCAGGAGAACCAGACCCCCCGACTTCAGGGGAAGAGTAAGATGGAGGCAGCCCGTGCAGGGCCCTGAATGCCTTGGGAAAAGCTTGTCAGATTGGGGTGACTGATGGTCTGAAACATGCCCACTGGGGGCCAAGCATACTTTTCCCACACAGTGGGACTTCCAAGGAGACCAACTTACTGACAAGCAAAGTGATGTGACTTGCCCGAGGTCACTGGGCTAGTGAGGGGCAGAGCCTGGACTGCAGACACAGGCAAGGAAAGCAGGGTGTGTATGCAGACTGGGCTGGTCTAAAGAGTGTGGCTGTGTGGCCCTGGGGAGGTTACTCAACATCTCTGAACCTCCAGCGCAAGACCACAAGGACCAGTTAACAGTAACCTGGGTCCATAGTGCCCTTCCCACCTGCATGGCCCTAGGGCATCAGCCAAACCCCAGTAAGGCAGGAAAAGGGGAGAGATCAGTCTGTAAGACAAGAAAATCCGGAAGGAAGAGCCACCAGGAGCCAGCAGGCTTCCAGCCTCGAGGGGAGGAGAGAACAAGGCTCAACACCAGGTGAAGGGGTGGCCACAGCAGAGCACACAGGGGCTGCAACTGTAACCATTGCATCAAACCCACAACCTTTCACCGAATCACTGTAGGCTCCCCAACCGAGAGAATTCAGCCCCCAGCTCTCCCCGTGGGTCCAGCCTGCAGAGGGCAGGGAGCCCCTCCATGGAACACCCACTGATGCTGCTCTGGGGTCACCTCCCACCCACCCCTGGCCCCTTCCCCTGCTTCCCAAAGCCTAGGAGGTCTGCAGAGTCACTGCCGAAGACTGGGGCTAAGACCAGACCACAGCCAGTCTCCCGCCCCAGCCAGGAGCATGGGCGGCCGCCCCCACGCCTCCAGAGGAGGCAGGTGGCAGAGGACAGCATCGGGGTGGGGTACAGGTGACTTCAACACGTCCAAAATTGCCAGTGCAGCAGGAAGTCAGGCGTGAAATTAACTTTAACTCAGAGGCCCCAGCGTGCAGACACAGAGAAATTAAAGTGACAGGGCAAGGTCCTTGGGGAAAGGATAACCTTCCACCTGGTGGCGATTACAGAGGCAGGAGGGAGGGAGCCTGGGAGGAGGCCCAGTTGGGGTGAGCTGGTGAAGCTTTGCACTCTGAGAAAGAGAACGCCTCACCCCAGCCCCAGCCTGATCTGTCTTCTTGTCCTTATCAAGCTATCATTATATCACAGACGTATTTCTTTATGATCTGTCTGCGCCACCAGAATGGCAGACCTCCTCACTCACTGCTCTCTCCTCGGTGCCCAGAACAGTGCCTGGCACAGAGCAAGTGTTCCTAAATATCTGTTGAATGAATGAGTGAATGAATGAGGGAGGGTAGCTCTCTTGGTCTCTGCTGATGAAGTGAGAAAAATCACAGAACACTTCCTACAGGCCTGACACTGAATAACTTCTGGGGTTTCATTGACTCTTCAACCCATCTCACAGATGGGGCAACCGAGGCACCGAGAGTGACTGGCCACTCAAGCCAGATGCTTGTGGTCCTCAACCTGCCCCCTAGACCGTGGGCTCGCAAAAACCCCATCACATCACTTCACGTAAACCTCATTACTAGCCTCCTTTAGCACAGATAATAAAACCCCAAACTCGTCGCCAGCCCTAGGTGATCTGCGTAGCACCTTCTTCTCCTTCACCTACCCCTTCGGGACCTGCCAGGCTTCTCTGTGATCCCACCAGCTCAGTCCAGCCCCAGGGCCTCTGCAACGCCTGTCCCACCTGCCCCTGGTTGGGGGAAGGGTCTACGTGCCAGCTGCTGCTTGGTCTCTGAGTGTTCCCTCAGCTGTCAGGTCCTGGCCCTGACCCCCTCGGCTAAAGTCACCCCTTACATTCTCTCCCATCACCCTGTTTGCCATCTTCATAGCACTTTTTTTTTGTCTTTGTTTTTTTTTTTTTTTTTTTTTTTGGCCATGCCACCCAGCATATGGGATCTTAGCTCCCCAACCAGGGGTCAAACCCATGCTCTCTGCAGTGGAGTCTTAACCACTGAACCACCAGGGAAGTCCCTTCATAGTATTTTTTAAAGTAAATGACTGCACTGATTTAATCACGATCACACTGGAACTAAAATTACAGAATTGATTATGATTTCAGTGGCAAACTATGGGGGGAAAAATTAAAATTCTAAGAAGCAATTCAAATAACTTGCTTACAGATACATTTTTCTAACATGAAACAGACCACTTACCACCGAAGAAATCTCAAAATTATTTATCTCTATGTTTTAAACTTAAACATGTTCATCTGTGACTTAGATTTTGGAGTAAATTTCACTAGGCAGTTACCTACTTAGCCAAAATGTACTCTAGTAGAGGAGAACTGTCCTCTGATGAAGATTATAGGATATAAGAATTGGGCACTGGTTTCAGTAAACTCATAGCTTTATTTTACTTTTAAGCAGCAGTATCTTATCAGTTAGTACTATTTGTATGGATACCTTTTGCCTGTGTTGTTTGGATTCTATGGCCATTCTTATAACCTGAAATCATCCTCGCTATTCAGCTTAAAATATTACTCATTTGTAGTCTAGTGAAAAAAAAAATGTATGCAAGACTTCTAGTGTAATAATATTGCTATCAAAAATGTTTATGTTGAAAGGAAAAATACAACTCAGTATATTAAAGCATAAAGAGCTTAAGACAGCTATGTGACCACAGTACTTCTTATTTGCTGATATTTTCTCATTTACTTAACTTGTTTTCTGTCTCCACTGCTAGATATAGCTTAATGAAAGTATAGGGAACTTTGTCTTGTTCACAGCTAAATCCCCAGGTCCTAGAACAGGGCCTGGCACATAGTTAGTGTAATAAATGTGTATTGAATGATTGAACGTTCCCAGCAGGGTCTGCCCAGCTGAGAACATGCCACGCTCATCCCCTAAACCAGCCATGAGAGGCCCTAAACCAAACTCCATCTAGGGCTCCCCCACCCCCAGCAGTGGCCCCAGGAAGGTCCTGGGAAGCTTTATAAAGGACTAATATGGCCTGACTGGAAAATAAACTATGTAGTATTGAGAGGGATTTGGTACCGGAACGGTGAACACACTCTCAAGGCCAAACAAAAGCACAGGCCACATAGGACACGGAAAACCCAGGGATACCCCAATGCTCCCCCGGAAAGGATACCCCATAGCCCCTGGCAGCCACAGGCTAAGTGACAGGCAGCAACAAAGGTGAGGCAGGTGCTCACAAGCCCAAATAAGCCAAGGACCTCAGTGGCAACAAGAGACTTTTCTAGGTTGCTCCATTAGCCACCGGGAGCTGCAAGGTGGGTGGCCGAGTTGGGTGACGAGAGCCTAGATTAGTCATGCGGGTCCAAAAATGACAAGAGGAGGGACCTCCCCAACAACCTGTCCAACACCAGCAGATATTTGAAAACCATCAGGAGGTTTGCATGTCCCCAGGGATGGGGAGCTCAGTGCCGCACATACACCCTGCAATTCCACCCCAAGGAAGTTCGGACAGTCAGACCAAATTGGACTGCCCATTGGACCAGCTAAGCACCGCCCTCCTGAGGTCACACAAAAATGAACCTTGAACCGTTCAAAGATTGTGATCCCAAAGGACCTACCTATAACCTAACATCCCCGGAGTGTTCACAGCCACATGTTCTTCAACAGGCAAGACTCCTCTGACCTTTTAGACTCCTGGATAATGACATGAGGTAATATCCCCTCCTCGGCCAAGGAAGCTATGCTGCTACTAATGCATGCCCAGGAAAAAGCCAACCTCTGACAGTCACAATTCCTCAGCGCCTGGTGCCCAGCTTGAGCACATAAAGACACGGGCCCCCAGCACCGTCCTGGTGCCCCTGGTCTGCCAGCTTGGCCCACGCCAAGTGTGCGTGGCACTTCACTGGTATTTTTCTGCTTCTAGTGTTCATCTGGGAAAAGGCCCCTTCACTGGGCTATATCATACTGGCCATTCCAAAGCGTCTGGGTCTGGGTGAGTGCCCCCAGCTGCTCCCACACTGGGCTGTGTCACAGATGGACCCCCTATGCGCACCACAGACAGTCCTAACTGTGCTTACATCAGAGCCCAAACCACAGGGTCTCTGCTTACTCCGTGGCCACCGCATGAGCTCACGCTCCTCCTGGTAACAGCTTCCTCCAGCTCAAACAGGAGGAGGACCTGCAGCCCTCCACCTCTGTCTCTCAGAAGCTATGCATGCAGCTTGCCCACCCTCCCCAACCACGGTCTGTCTCCCAAAGCTTCATGGGGCCACTCCCTTGGCCCCTCACCACCTCTGCCTTTCCATCCAAGGCCCAGCCTGGCCCAGAACTCCGGCCCGAATCGCCCCCTTCCGTCCCCTCCTCCAGCACCTGGCCCTGGCTGGGAGCCCCGACGGGAACTGAGAACCCGCATCCCACCCCGGGGCCCCCACCCCACTGTGCGTCTGCACGGCTGCCCTCAAGTACTTACATTTTGATGTTCTCATGATACTGCCTGGTGTCGGAGGGCTGGTTGTACAATGGCTGCAGGAAAACAGAGAGGGAGGCAGGTCAGAGCCGGGCCAGGACTGTGGGCAGCTGGCACAGGCTGGGCTGGCTACTGCCCTGTTGTGGCGCCCCAGGCCTTGGCATCAGGGAGCTGTCCACTGGTGTGAGAACCACCCGCCGGCAGGCATGAAACAGAACATGGGGACCCAGCCCACAGCCCCCACCAGGAACAGACTGTGACCCTCTGGGCACAGCGATGGGTACTATGGCCCTCTCCCCTGGGGCCACCGTGGCTGCTCTGCGGGACACAGGACAGTTCTGGCATGAGCACCCAGGGCAAGCACACACCTCCCAGGTGAGCTGAGATCAGCAACGGTCTAGAACAGAGAAAACTGCCCAACATGGTGACATACCCTGCCACCACCAGGGACTGGCAGAAGAGAAAACAGTCCAATAGTGCCAAGGGTTGGCGAAAACGTGGGGAGATAGGAAGGTGTGCATACAGCCGACGGAAACATACACAGGTATCTGTGCCCCCGAGATATGAAGGGAGGTGTGCCCGAGGACCCTCTCCCCTCCTGCAGGCGCCCTGGAAACAGTCAGGCACTGTGTTCCACCAGGAGATGGGCCTCAGAAAGCACGGAAGGCATCGTTCATAACAGCAACACGTTAGAAGCAAGCCAGGACTTCCTTGGCGGCCAAGTGGTTCAGACTCTGTGCTTCCAATGCAGGGGGCACAGGTTCAATCTCTAGTCAAGGAACTAAGAGCCTACACGCTGCACGATACGGCCAAAAATGTTTTTAAAAGAAGCAAGCTGAGTATCCACCTTCAGAAAAAGGAATAGGAAGTCAGGACTCGTTTAGTCCTCGAAGGCTACACAGCAGTGAGAAATGAATGAACTGGGTCCACATACAACAACAACAACAACAACAAGTGTGCAAATCAAAAGGAGGAAGTTGCTGCAGTGTCTGCGATGGGGCAAGAGCTGAGCTGGATGCTGTGTGTTCTCTCTCCTGGACGGCAGGGCTGCAGTTAAAGGCTAACCACCCAGGCTCACATCCTGGCTCTGGCATCTTCCAGCTGTATGTCTCTGGGCGAGCGACTTCAGCCCATCTGTGCCCCAGGTTTTCATCCATAAATGGGGTTAAACTCGGAGAGTTGTTGTCAAGATCCAACGAGATAATGAATGCAAAGCTCTCAGCCACGTCTGGAAGATTGAGAGGCCCAAGAAGTATCAGGGTCCTTGTCACCATCAAGGTGCAGTGACTGTATTCATGGAAGCAATTTTTCCTGCCCACCTTGTATCCATCCACACCCAGTGTTTTTGTTTTTCTGTTTGCCTATTAGTCACCCAGTCGTGTCCGACTCTTTGCAACCCCATGGACTGTCGACTGCCAGGCTCTTCTGTCCATGGAATTTTCCAGGCAAGAATACTGGAGTGAGTTGCCATGCCCTCCTCCAGGGGATCTTCCCAACCCAGGGATCAAACCTGGGTCTCCTGCATTGCAGGCAGATTCTTTACCGACTAAGCCACCAGGGAAGCCCCAGTGGAACAGGTGCAAACTGGGAAAGCAGATGAAGCCTTTCTGCTCTTTCTTCCTCTCTTGTTCGCCTGTTCCCCCTGCCCCTCACCGTCAAGGAAAATGTAGCCTGGACTGCTGGAGGCAAGAAGCTGGCATGGAAGATAGCAGCACTAGCCCAGAACCATACTAGCCAAAAGCTAGACCCACCAGCTGATTTTCCAGCTGCCCACAGATGGGAGTGGGCCGAGCCCACATCAAGAGAAATTGCTCAGCTGACTTCTATACTTGTGGGAAGCATCAACTTGTTCTTTAAATCTGGGGCCAGTCTGTTACACAGCAGTTACTAACTGACACAATTACCATCCCCATTTTACAGATGAGAAAATCTAGTCTCTGAGAGATGGAAACATTTGCCTCTGGCTGGTAAGAGATGAGCTGACACTTGAATCCCACCTCTCAGCTCCAGCCCTGGAGGGAGGGGTTTGCCCTCTCTCTGCTGGCACGCCTCTCTGTGTATCTCCTTCTGTATATCTCTGTGCATCTCGCTTTGTGTTGGCCTCTCTTCCTATCCCTCTCACCTCCCTCCCTCTCTCTGTCTCACACACCCACACAGGCAGCCACGGATGACGGTGGTACCAGCCTCAGGTACAAAGTGTGATGGGTCAGGCTGGGCAGGCAAAGATGAAGATGCGGTGTCCGGAAGCCTAGAGGTAGGGCCCTGGGGTGAGGCAGGATGGTATATCAGGCCCTGCCCTTGAACCAACCCCTGAAGAGGGAGCTGAACACACCTCCTGACATCGTCCCAGCTGATGGGGACCACCCCCAAGCATCATGGCACAGGTCCAACCTGTCATTTCCCCAGGGACAGGCCTCCTAACCTCTGCGGACAGCCTTGGCTGAGGACAATTCACCATTCCTCAGGCAATTCCAGGCCCCAAGCTCAGCTACTCCTCCCAGGATGGAGACTTTGCCCCATGGCTGGCACAGGCCATCTCCCCCCATGCTGGGTCAGCTGCTCTTCCAGGTGCTTGGCTCTAATCGAGGAGGTTTCCCCATCCCCACTCTGTGTATCTGAACATCAGGGCAGCAGGAGAGACCACAGTCAGACTCAGTGCAGAACTCCCCAACCAAAGAAGGTTAACACGTTACTGCACACGATGATGGCCCACATCTCAGGACGGCAAGGAGTCCTACAAAGATGCCTGTACTGAATTCCAGGGCGTTAAATGCTGTGCTTAATCCTGGGTGACTCTGCATCAGGTCTTTTATGTTCTCCACAAGCTAATAAAACACAAGCTTGGCAGGAGTGGGCACGCCTTACATGTTCACTTCGGGGACCAGATGGGTCCCAATTTAAGTGATGGCGTTCCCGTTGCTAACTGTCAGACATATGCCTTCAACAATCAGGGCCTCAGCGTCCTCGTCTGGAAAATGGGCATAGAGCAAATAGGAACTACCTTATAGGGCTTTCGAGAAGCCCAGGAAGTGTCAGATTTGGCGACTCAACTGCCGTCTTTTGGTTTTACAGATGGCAGTCTCTACAGTCTAAGGAGGCCAGGAGGGGCTGAAGGACAACATAGAGAGACCCCCGGTGCCAGTGATGGGCTAGGGGTGAGAAGCGGGGGGGGTGGCCTGTTTCTACAAGGTGGGATGGGCCAGAAAAGAGGTGACGGACTTCTGGGAGGGTGGTGGGGTCCCAGCCCGCCTCTGACCTGCCAAACCTGCAGGGGAGGGATCACCTTCACCCTCCGGCCCTGCTGGGTGAGACAAGGACACAGCACTCTGCTGCCCCAGGTGGCCTTCAGCAAGAGACCGGGAAGAAATCAGAGAACACCGTGGGATGTGCTGCTTCTAACCAGAGGGGCTGTCCTCCAAGGAGGCACTCGCTGGGCACTGAGGTAAACAGACCTGGGCGGGAAACACTCTGGCCTCAGGAGGCTGTTCGCTGCCCTGTCATGGGAGTAAGGAAGGATCACAAGGCATCTTTGGCTGGTACCCTGCTAGGGGGGAGGGGGCAGGGCCAGAGGTGGGGGTTCTCACCCCTCCTCACCACCTGCAGGGGGCTGTACAAGGCCAGGCAACACATGCGCTGTCCTGGGAGGCATGTCCTTTAACATAGAGGCCATGAGGCCACTTTGGCCTTCACACCCACAGAAGCTTTCTCTGCTACCGCCCAGGTTTCTCCTGTTGCCAGGGCGACACAAGACCAAAGAGGTGGGACTTTTCCTGGTGGTTCGGTGGTTAAGAATCTACCTGCCAGTGCAGGAGACACAGGTTCAATCCCTGGTCCGGGAAGATTCCACAGGCGGAGCAACTAAGCCTGCTTGCCACAACTACTGAGGCCCGTGCGCCTAGAGCCAGTGCTCCGCAACGAGAGAAGCCACCGCCGTGAGAAGCCGCGCATCGCAGCTAGAGAAAGGCTGCCCGCAACAACAAATACCCAATGCAGCCAATAATAATAATAAACTTAAATTTAAAAAAAGCTTTAGGCGGGGAAATCCCTGGCCCAGACCCCAGAGGAGCGAGGCGGGGCGGGAGTGCGGGAGCGGCTGGGGTATCGATAGGAAGGCCCAGCCCCTCCATGCCTGTATTTCCTCCTCTAGAAATGGGGGCGCAGCTGAGTAAGGAGGGAGAAAGCACACACAGGCCAGGATGTGCCAGACTGGAAGGCCTGGGACAGAAATGACTAAGACAGAGGAGCTAGGTCTTGGGGAGAAGGACGGGGCTCCTCCCCGAGAAGAACCAGGTGGACGAGGTGCCAGAAATGAAGTGTCAGCGCTGGGCCTCGGTCCTCTGGTGACACCGCATTCTTAAAATAACACCTCTGAACAGGAAGGAAACCAGTGACTCAGAGCAGTATGGAGAGGAGGTGGGGGCTGGGCTGCCCCTTCCTCTGGGCCAGGCCTGGTCCCCAGGGTGCAGGGGTGGAGGGCCGAGCCCGCAGGGCCCTGCTCGGAGCCACTCTCACTATTATCTCTCTTGCCCACGCGCGTTTCTGCGGGGCCCAGGACGTCCCCCAGGTGACTGTCCTCCTCGGCTGACTGCTCCCTGGCTACAGATGGGAGAGACCCCCGGGGAACTGGACTCCCCAGTGGTGCCGCCCAGTGACCTGAGACCTGGGGTCAGCAGCGCCAGCCCCGCTCCCAGCCTGAGACAGGACTCCCGGGTGGCACGAAGCAGCTCTCTGCGAAGAGTGTGCCTCTGAGCTGCCTCTGCTAGGAGGATACCTCTGGCCACTCGGGCCATGTGGTACCCAAGACAGAGGGCAGACCTGTGAGGGATTGGCTGGTGGCAACCCCCTGGGCTCAGCACACCTCTCCACCTCCTCTCTTGCTGTGTGACCCTGGGCAAGGCACTGCCCTTTCTGAGCCTCACCTGGAAGGTGGATGGTGACATCTCCACAAGGCCTGACTTGGTGCTCTGTCAGCGTGAGTCCCCTCTCCAGCCCCGCCAAAGGCCACCGAGCCAAGAGCCTATGGACTGACTTCAAGAGGACTCCAGGGACAGCCACGCAGCCCCACCAGTCACTCCAGACCTCCGCCTCCTGTGCCACCAGCCTTGAGGGAGCCTCCTCTCTGAGAACCCCAAGCAGAGGACGGTGTCCTCACCCCAAAGACCCAGGAAAGAATCACTGAGACTGTGAGCCCCACAGACACCCTGCTGCTCCAGGCGGAATTCCTCAGGCCTCCAGACCCAGGGATCTCCCTTTAGGTCCCCACCGCCTACTCAGGAGCCCCTGGGAGTAATTAAGTCAGGAAAGGGGAAAGGAAGGGCCTCAGGTCTAGAAATGGTTGAGGGGCCAAATCTAGTCCTGGAGCTCCCCTGGCAAGAAAGGGGAAACCAAGGTGAGCAGCAGCTGACTGATGGGGATGGAAAATGGTGGAGTGACTCTTGAAAATCATCTGGCAATTAGTTCCTCAAGAGGTTAAACACAGAACGAATATGATCCAGCTGGGTGGATGAGACAGTAAAGAATCTGCCTGCAATGCGGGAGACCTGGGTTCAGTCCCTGGGTTGGGAAGATCCCCTGGAGAAGGGAATGGCAACCCACTCCAATATTCTTGCCTGGAGAATCCCATGGACACAGGAGCCTAGCAGCTACAGTCCGTGGGGTCGCAGAGAGTCAGACACGACTAAGGGACTAACACTTTCACTTTCAGCAGGTCCAGGCTTAGATATCCACCCAAGAGAAAGAGAAACACATATTCACATGGAAATCTGTGGAATCCTGTCCACAGCGATTCATTTATAATGCCCCAAAGCAAAATCTACCTAAAGGCCCATCAATGGGTAAATGGATAAACTAAATGCGGTCCATCGTACAATGGAATACAATTCAGCCATAAAAAGGAATGAGGCAACCAAGACACAAGCTACCACTTAAGAACAGGAAGCTGAGAGAGAGAAGCCAGGCACAAGAGGCCATGTGTTGTCTGATTCCACTGATATGAAATGTTCAGAACAGGCAAATCCATAGAGACAGAAAGCGGATTGGTGGTTGGGGGGAGAGGGGTGGGAGGCGAGCAGGGGGAAGATAAGGAGGTGATAGTTCAGGGAACAGAGTTCTTTCTGAGAGGGTGCAATGTTCTCAAGTCAATTGTGGAGACGCTCACACACATCTGCTAAAGTACTAAAAACCACTGAATTGTACTCTTTAAATGGGAGAATTGTATGGCACGTGGATTACGTCTCAATAAAGCTACTTAAAAGCTTTTTTAAAAAGAGGCTGCGAGAGACATCTCAGAAAGCATGCCCAACGGGAAGCAAGAGCTCAGGCTGGGAGCTTGTCACCCACTGCAGGAGGAGCGTTGGGCTCTGTCCTTGAGCCATAGGAGCCCCTACCCCTACCCAACTCCCTGTCTGGCTCTGCCCCCTGCGAGGACCTGGGGACAGGAAGAGGCCAGCTGCTCACAGCTCCACAGTGGCCCATCCGCAGCCGGCCCCCCAGGCTGGGGAGCAGCTGTCACTGCAGAAAAAAACTCCAGGGACAAAAGTTCCACCCTCCGAGGCGACCACAACACCAAGTGCCTGCCGGGGGCCAGGTGCTGTGCAGGCGAGCCTTTACCACACACGACTTCACTGGTCCCTCATCAAGATCCACAGTGTCCCCATTTCACAGAAGAGAAAACCGAGTCCTTTCCCCAAGGCCACCCGACAAATGCAAGGTGGGGCCAAGTTTAAAATTAGGCTCCGAATGCGTAAAACTTTATTTCCGCCCCCCACCCGGTACACACATGCAGAGACCCTCGCACCATCCAGCAGGCGCATCCCCCATGCTGTGCCCACCATCTCTGCACCCACCCGCGCCATGGGACACCCGCGCCCAGGTCCCGGGCAGGCGGGAGCTCTGGCCATCTCTCCCAGGACTCCAAAGCCACCAGCCAGGAGTTTCCACACTCCTGTGCTTCCTATCCTTGGTGACACAAGAGGATGACAGGTGCCTGAGATAGAAGAGGCCTGGTCTGCTTCCAGTCTCTGCTGCCGACGTGGCATCTTCCCATCAGCAAAATGACACTAACAGTGGTAACAGTAACAACTAACTCTCCACCCTTACTGTCTAAAGGGTGGCATGTTCAGGGCTTGACCAAAGGGTGTATGGCTCATCTTCACTAATGGGTATGTGCGATTATCCATCCCAGTTTACAGACAAGGAAACAGGGCACAGAGAGGTTAAGACACCTGCTCAGGGTCACACAGCTAGGAAGCAACAGACCTGCGAGATGAACCCAGATCACCCGGCCCGAGCACGGGCTTTCTGCAATCAGCCAGACCGCACCGGTTGGACTCCAACTGGTCAATCTTGCAGCCTGACTGGCCGGGCTTGGGAGCAGAGCCGGAGGACTGACACACCCCCACCTTGCACCCAGCGCGGCCCAGCCCACCTGCCCACTGTTATCTGCCTGTCCCTCTTATCAGAGGGTGGATTTCCTGCCTCCTCCAGAGGACAGAGCAGCTTGGCAACAGACAACTTCCTCCTTTTCTCCACACCCACCTGCTGCCCCGTCCACCTCTCTAGCTACCCCCCGCTTCCCAGAGCACCCCACCCTGTTCCCCAGCTCACCAGCTCCACCTGGGGCCCCAGGCCTTCCAGAATCCGATGTGCAGCCTCGGCCTTCTTCTGCAGAGGGACGGAGAAGAGGAAGAATTAAAAAAAAAAAAAGACACCCAAGGCGCACGCACACACACACACACACAGAGAACAGATTATAAATAGAGGCCTCCTCCTGGAACACCAAGCAGCTGCCCAGCCCAGCACGCCCATCCAGGCCCCAGGGGTGGGGGTGGGGGGCGGGGAAGGTCCCCCTCGCCAGCCCTCCCTGGGCTGCAGACCAACACAGAGAGGCCTGAGCATCCCCACAGCAGCCCTGGCAAGCCCGCCAAGTTTCGATTCGAACAAACACACCCTGTTCTCCAGTGCCGGCTCCCCCGAAGCCCCCAGCTCGACGCGCCCCCTCACCCAGGGCCCGGGGTGGGCACAGATCCCCGGCCAGGCCTCGAGATGCCTTCCTCTGCCTTGGAAGCCTGGAAGCCGGCTGAGTGTCTCCAATTACCTCGGAGCTGGTGCCGCCAGTGAGTGGGGAGGAGGAGGGGGAGAGAGGGCGAGATAGAGGCATGGGGAAGATACCCTTTCTAGGATTCTTCTATTTCACAATCATGTGACTATTTCTGAGCTGCCCTGGAGCTCCCCGCCTCCCTCCCCACTCACAACTCAGGACTTATTAGGAAAACAGGAACGTACGGCAGAAAGGGCTAGGTGACTGCGAATTCAACAGGCTGGACCCTGACCATAAAGGACACGTTGTGTCCGTGCCAGGCCCCCAGTTCTGGGACCACAGGGCCCGCTTGGCTGGGCCAGCTAGGGGATGGGGTGGGCACAGAGCTGGGAAAGGTGGCTTCGGGGGATGTCTCTATCAGATGGAAAGCGGGGTGCCCACAGTGCACACGTGGGAGACCTGAGACCCTCCCGTGACCCAGGACAGGCTGGGTGCTTATGACTCAGCCCAACTCAGGGAGACCAGCCAGGACTCGGCGTGGACGGGCAGGGCAGGCCAAGCAACTCACCATCATCAGATCGAAAGCCTCCCCCAGTGACCCCCCAATCCAGATCCACCATACAGGGGTGACTCAGAGCCCCAGAGGACATGGCTGACAACAGAATTGGAGGCCCAGGTGTCACAGCAGTGGGGAGGCATGCTGAGGGCCAGCCTCACCCCTCCCCCAGCGACCGTGCCAGGGGGCAGGTATGTAGGTGGGCTCAAGCTGGCGCCGAGGACGGCTCTGCCTAGAGCCCTGGGCCCAGCCCACCCAAGAACAAGCCATGATCTCGGCCCGCTTTGTGCAAAGCCAGAACCCTGAGGGCAGCAGCCTCAGAGTGTGGCTGGGGGCCAGAAAACCTTGCAGGGGGGGTGCAGATGATTATCATTAATGATGGCCATTTTATTGAGAACCTACAGTGAGTCAAGCATTGGGCACACGGCATGCATTAGTAGTATTTGAATCACACATAACACGGAGCCAGGGAGATAGAAATATCCCCATTTTACAGATGATGAAACTGAGGCACAGGAAAATAGTATAGTAAGTCTTTCTTCTGATCTCCAGGCTCCAAGAAGGGAGAAAGACAAGAGCTGGTCCTATCCAGGGCCTCCCCTAGATTTAGGTCCCGCATCTTCTTTGAGTTGTGGCAGGTACCCGTCTGGCAGTCACCACAAACCACCCCAGCCCTGCTCACATCACAAAGCCAGAAACTGTCAGCCATGGGGGACCAAAGATGGAAGAATTCCCTAGCTGGACCAGAAGGACTGGGTATAGGGTGGCAAGAGGACAGGGTCACTTCCACAAACATCTGAGCAGCCACTCTGTATTAAGCACCACAGCATGAAACAAAACGAATAATATTAGCCTCTGTCTGCAATAAACCGAGGCTAGTGGGCAGTTAGTCATGAGCAGTGATGGCAGGTTAGTATGCTCAGGCAGGAAAGGTACGTGAGGTATACGAGGGAGTCATTAAGTGGGTTAGTCACTCTCTCCAGAAAGGTAAAAGGAGGGATACACAGTTGGGGTTTTGAGGAATGAATAGGAGTTTATGTGTACTCATGAGGCTCTGTAGAGATGGGAAACTGCCCATTGAGACAAAGAGGTGACGTCAAACACAGGAAGGGCAGGGCTGGAGAGACTGGGACACTAGAACTGCCACATCACATCCCTGGGCCCGGGTCTCAGATCCGGGACCCATACGGGGGCTCAGGAACCCTGTGTCCTATGAAGCACAGAGGATACCATCTTCTATCACATCCTCCCTGTCTCGGGAACACAAGCACCTGGGGAGGGGCCTTCCTGCAGCCCCTGCAGAAGAGAGCAGGGAAGAGACCCTTCCTGACCTTCCAAAGCCACAGGGAGCCCAGCTGACGAGGCACAGCCCAGGGCAGCCAACTCTTGTCACACAGCCGGTGTGAGAGCTCCTTTGCTCCCTAACAGGCCTTCCCCCAGGCTCTGTGCTCAAGCCCTGAGTGGCCCTGGGGCCTTTTTAAGACAACTCAATTTCCAAAAGGTCACTCAGGGAAAAAAAGAAAAACTGTCATGGAGCAGTCCTAAAGATGCCGCAACACTGGAACACGGGACGGCAGGGCGGTCAAGAGCAAGGCCACACAGGCAGCCGGACTGGGCTCTGATCCACTTGCCAGCTGTGTGGTCCTGGACACATCCCTTCACTGCCTCCGAGCCTCAGTTTCCTCATCTACGAAATGGGGACAAGAGCAGCACCGCCTCATGCAGCTGTTGAGAGAATTAAATGAACTGACACACATTCCGAGCTAGAATCAGAGCTAAAATCAGGATCTGGCATGTGGGGAGCGCTAGGTAAGGGCTAGCTGTTATTACTGCTGTCAACAGTAATGACACGGCCACGGCTCACACCAGGTGACCCCCTACACGTGCCAGGCCTGGATCCCTTGTAAGCCCTGTCCCTTTGGATTCCTGCAGGTACTCATGGCAGAAGCTTCTAGCATCAGCCTCATTTACACACAAGGAAGCCGAGGCTGGGGTCACACAGCTCAAGTAGCCGGTAAAGGATGGGACAGGCAGGCCCTGAACTGGCACCCCACTTCCTCACGTTTTCCTGGGGGCGCTTCTTCCACCTCATGCTACACATCGCGGCTCCCAGGCTCTCTGGTCCAGTCTGCAGGGGCAGGGCGCTGGGAGCAGTGGGGACGGGGTGCCACTGGGAATCTGCTTGGTGGTTTTCAGCGAGCTAGGGCCGTCAGGGTGGCTTTGGAGAAATACACAGCTGTCCATCAGGGACCCACGTCTGGGAGTCCGCTCTGCTTTAACCCTCAGCAAGTCACTTCAGCCCCACACGTGCTGACTCAAACACGTGTATCCACACAAAGTCATCCCACTGGAACACACACACATGCACAGACATACAAATGCATACGAATCACACGCCCCGCACATGCTGAGCCACACACAGGCACACACCCACACACACAGAGCCCTCAGTAGGTCTACCCACGTAAACAAATAAACACATACATGTGTGGGGTACAAGTGCACACACGTCCCCCGCAAGGTGGCTCCAACACACAATTTGCACATATGAAAACAACTGTCCTTTGTTACACATGTACTCACACACACGCACACATGAACCGCTCCCTCCAGACACCCACACAGAGTCCTAGTTCTTGGGCAGGAGGGCCAGAGCCTCACCCTGACCAGACCCCTGGCCAGCCCCCCACCCCTTGAAGCCCCCATTCTAGCTCCTCCAGTCTGAGCTCCAAGCCTCACCGTCCTCTTCTGCAGAGAGGAGGCAGCACCAAGAAATACCCACTTACCCACCCAGGAAGTCTGGGACCCCCGCACCCCACTCTAGGCTGCACCACCCTCCCCTCCATACCTGGCAAGTGCTACAGAGTTTCAGGGGAGCAGTTACCCCTCCCCCCAGGCTCAGCTTCCTCATTTGTAGCTGCAGCCTAAAGACCCCATCCAGAACCTTTCCAGGTGCAGGATGGAAGTGACCGAGTGCCGAGGTGTAATTCATGGGCCCTCGTTAACTCAAGAGCACAGCACTCCCTACATGCACAGGAACCTGGAGGAAGCCTTGGACTCCAGGGCTAGTTAGACAGACACAGAGGCAGAGCCGGGGCTCAGCCTGGGACGCCCGTATCACAACTCGAGTGGGAGGGGAGTCTGAAGCTGGGCATTGGGGTTCCTGAACTCCCAAAATGCTCTACAAAATGCTTCACATTCTTGGTTATTATTACTGATAGAATTATTCATCTTCGTCCAGCTTAGTCCTAACCACGTTGTATACACACTTTACTAGAAAGATGCTTAAAATCTAAGACAAAAAAGGACTTGGTTCTTACTCTCTGATTTCCTCCTCATCCCTTAGCAATCGGAGGGCCCTGCCTCCGTGAATTCTGCCTCCTCACCATCTTCGGAAGGGGCTGTCATCCTCTTCGCTGGAAATATCCTTCTACCTTTTCCCAGTGGTACCCATTTGTGCAGGCCTAGCTCAAGTCACCTCCAGGAAGTCTGCTTGGATTGCCCACTGCCCTGGACTTCTACAGTGCCAGCACCATGCAAACTGTATAAGGATGTGTAAACATCCTTTGCTAGTGCTGTGTGTGTGTGTGTGTTGTACCCAAACTCAAAGTGTGAGCCTCTTCCCACACCCGCCAGACCTCCACCTCCAACCCCTACACGTTCCCTTTCAAGATCAAACGAGAGTCCATCCCCTCTGTGAGCCTCCACATGTGCTGCAACCCCCACAGAAGGCACTCCTCAGGTCGACAGCCCACCCACTGGTTCCAAGAAGCCTTTCCCAATCCCAGTCATGCCCCGCCCTGCCCATTCCTGCCCCTTGGGGCCTGCAGCAACCCTGCCTCCTGCTCTGCCATCTGCGTGCACCTGCCCGGCCCCGCCCACACAGGCAGCTCCCCCCATGCATGCTGGCGCCTCGTCCATGTGCCCCGAATGGATAATGAACCTGAGTCCAGTCTGCAGAAGAGCCAGGCAGGCTCTACCCGGCAGGAAGCCGCATTTTCCAGCCGGCGTGGCATTTAAAGATAGACCCTTGTGTCCGCCTCTCAGAGGAACCCGCAGAGAAGGAAGGAGGATTAAAATTTAATCCGATTGATCCCCCAAGGGGCAGTAAGTCCTGACTGCTCCTGCCCACCCGGCCTCCAGCCCTTGAGGCTTGCCCAGGTAGGGGGACCCCCGCCAACCTCCACTGGGGACACAGGCCAATCCCACCCAAAACTAGAGACTCTCTCTGCGGAGAGTCTCCCACCTCTCTGGCATCCATTCATCTGTTCAACAGATACTTAAGAAACACCTACTGTGTGCCAGGTGCTGGAGATACAGCTGGGGAAAAAAGAATCCTTGCCCTCATGGAGCCTCTATTCACAATAAACAAACAAAATATAAATTATGTCCAGTGGCGACAATTAAAGCCAGAGAGAGGAGGTGCTGATGGGTTTTCAGGATTAAACAAAGTGTCAAAATGGACCTTGGCCGAAAAGGGGACATTTGAGCAAACAGCTGAAGGAGTAAGAGAGAGACAGCCCAACGGGGAAAAAGGAGCTCTAGGCAGGGGACGCAGTCAGTGCAAAGGCCCTGAGAAAGAAGCATGCCTGAGTGTTCAAGGAAGTACAAGGGTCTAAGGCTGGAGCAAAGGGTGGGGGTAGATGAAAGGAAAGAAAGAGGGACTGGGACAAGGAGGGGCAAATTCTTTAGACCCATGGTGTGTCTGGGAGGGGGGGTGGTTTCAATACGTGAACTGTGAACTTCCAGATGTTCAAGCTGGTTTTAGAAAAGGCAGAGGAACCAGAAATCAAATTGCTAACATCCACTGGATCATGGAAAAAGCAAGAGAGTTTCAGAGAAACATCTATTTCTGCTTTATTGACTATGCCAAAGCCTTTGACTGTGGATCACAATAAGCTGTGGAAAATTCTGAAAGAGATGGGAATACCAGACCACCTGACCTGCCTCTTGGGAAACCTATATGCAGGTCAGGAAGCAACAGTTAGAACTGGACATGGAACAACAGACTGGTTCCAAATAGGAAAAGGAGTATGTCAAGGCTGTATATTGTCACCCTGCTTATTTAACTTATATGCAGAGTACATCATGAGAAATGCTGGGCTGGAAGAGGCACAAGCTGGAATCAAGATTGCCGGGAGAAATATCAATAACCTCAGATATGCAGATGACACCACCCTTATGGCAGAAAGTGAAGAGGAACTAAAAGGCCTCTTGATGAAAGTGAAAGAGAGTGAAAAAGCTGGCTTAAAGCTCAACATTCAGAAAACGAAGATCATGGCATCTGGTCCCATCACTTCATGGCAAATAGATGGGGAAACAGTGGAAACAGTGTCAGACTTTATTTTGGGGGGCTCCAAAATCACTACAGATGGTGACTGCAGCCATGAAAAAAAGACGCTTACTCCTTGTAAGGAAAGTTATGACCAACCTAGATAGCATACTTAAAAGCAGAGACATTACTTTGCCAACAAAGGTCTGTCTGGTCAAGGCTATGGTTTTTCCAGTGGTCATGTATGCGTGTGAGAGTTGGACTGTCAAGAAAGCTGAGCGCCGAAGAACTGATGCTTTTGAACAGTGGTGTTGGAGAAGACTCTTGAGAGTCCCTTGGACTGCAAGGAGATCCATCCAGTCCATTCTGAAGATCAGCCCTGGGTGTTCATTGGAAGGAATGATGCTAAAGCTGAAACTCCAGTACTTTGGCCACCTCATTAGAAGAGCTGACTCATTGGAAAAGACTCTGATGCTGGGAGAGATTGGGGGCAGGAGGAGAAGGGGACGACAGATGAGATGGCTGGATAGCATCACCGACTCGATGGACGTGAGTCTGAGTGAACTCCGCAGTTGGTGATGGACAGGGAGGCCTGGCGTGCTGCAATTCATAGGGTCGCAAAGAGTTGGACACGACTGAGCAACTGAACTGAACTGATATCTCCTCCCAGAAAGCCACTGGGAGTAGGCAGGACGCCGGGTCCCTGCTGCACCCCAGTGCCTGAAACAGTGGCAGGCCCAAGCAGATGCTCAGTTATAGCTGTTGAATGAGTGCGTAAATGAAGGAGTATGTGGGACGAGTGTGCCCCAGCCAGAGCGCCTGAACTGGCCAGGCAGGCGACTGCTCTCAGAAGCTCAGGATCTAGGGCTGGAGTCCCAGTCTGCCACTCACTACCTGTAAGGCCTTGGGGAAATTACCCAGAGTTTCTCTTTCTTCATCTGAAAACATGGAGTAGGGGGCTGGGGGAAGGCCAGTGTCTTTCACCTACTGTCAGGACCCCATCAGGATGAAATCAGCACAAATGGGCATAAACTCCCCAGCCTGAGGTGCTGTTGGGGTGAAGAGAGGACAATACCACCTGAGGATCAGGGAGGCCTGGGGTGACAGCTCCAGGGGCTCTGCCTTTGCCCCCTCTGCCACAGGGTCCTGGAGCCAATTCATCCTTGGTTCTGATCCCCAGCCTCAAAACTCACTTGCTGTGCAACCCCAGGTAGGTCACTTTCCCTCTCTGAGCTGTGGTTTTATGAGTAAAACAGAGAGAATAATAGTACCTATCTTATACAGGTCTGGAAAGAATATAGTGAAATCATATAAA
Organism: Budorcas taxicolor; assembly: GCF_023091745.1. NCBI lineage: Eukaryota > Metazoa > Chordata > Mammalia > Artiodactyla > Bovidae > Budorcas > Budorcas taxicolor. The sequence goes on along the minus strand of NC_068926.1, from coordinate 51,413,953 downwards.
ACGTAAACAATGGCAAGAATAAAAGAACAATGACAATAACAATTAATAGCCCAAGCTTAGCACCTACATGGAGAAGGCAATGGCACCCCACTCCAATACTCTTGCCTGGAAAATCCCATGGACGGAGAAGCCTGGTAGGCTGCAGTCCATGGGGTCACTAAGAGTCGGGCACGACTGAGCGACTTCACTTTCACTTTTCACTTTCATGCACTGGAGAAGGAAATGGCAACCCACTCCAGTGTTCTTGCCTGGAGAATCCCAGGGACGGGGGAGCCTGGTGGGCTGCTGTCTATGGGGTCCCACAGAGTCGGACACGACTGAAGCGACTTAGCAGCAGCAGCACCTACATGGTGGCAGGCACTGTTCCAAGGATGCTACGTAATGAACTTATTTAATCCCCACACCCTGGTACAACGTAGGTGCTATAATTATCATTATTTCACTGGTGAGGAAGATGGGTTACAGGGAGGCTTAAGAAATATGCCCAAGGTCACAGAGCCAGAAAATGGTAGAGACGGGATCTGAACCTAGGACATCTGGCTAAAGTACACACGGCCCCTTCAGTTCTCCTATCATTGTGATCGTTACCGGTGTTGACTGGGTAGGAAGCCACGGTGTGAGAGGTGACCAGCCCTGACAGGCCCGGCACACAGTTCCCAGGCTCCCAGCAAGTTCAGTCTCATCCTGCATCTATTGCAGTTTCAAGAGGTGATGGCAGAGCTAAACCAATTGATCCAATAGTTTCCTGCCTGGAGCTACAGCCACAGGTACCAACCACATGTTCCCCAGCTCTAGAGTCAGCCATCCAAGCCATGGGACACCATGGACTCTCCAGCGCCTGCCTGAACTCTAAGCACTGATCCAGCAGCCGGGGCAAATCTCACAGCAGAGACAGCTGGGAAGCATGGCCAGGGGCCAAGGACAGGAGCTGGGGGGAATCATAGGAGTCCATCTGTCACACTTCACTGTGTGACCGCAGACAAGGAACAATCCCTCTCTGGGCCTCAGTTTCCTCTCCTGTAAAATCAAGGAGGGGACTCGATATCCACAGGCCCTGAGCACATTTGGAAAGAGTCAACTGCAAATCACTGAAGCTGAGCTCTTAGTGGTTTGACTGAGAAAAATGGGGAGCTCACCACCTCACCAGATAACAGATTCCACTTCAGTGCAGCTCCAGCCTGGGGGTTCAGCCCCCTGGGAGACACTCTACTTTGGGTACCCTGAGCCCCTTCCCCTTCAGACACCCAACAGCTGCCCTCCAAAGATCCCTACGAGACTCCACAGTCTGCTACAGACTCTATGTTCAACCATCCCAACAGCCCTTTCTTTCCAGGGCTCAGTGTAAACAGAGGCCAGTGTCGACAAATAAGGCTCTGGGATCTGACAACTCACCGGTTCAAATCTCAGGCCCACCACTTCCAAGCTGTGTGACTTTAGACAAGTCACTTAATGTCTCTGGGCCTCAGTTTCTCCCTGTGTTAATTGGAAACAATCACCATACCTACTCTCTGACAACTGCTATGTAAAAAAACTTTGCCCATCACCTGAAAAGAAGGAGCTATTCAACTAATGTTGCTGTTATGACAAATAATGTTACTACTGTCTTTGCATTACAGGAATTTCTTCTGAGTACCTAAGTGATTACCCATCTCCCCCACTGATCAATTGGCCCCTGAAGCTCTCCTATGACCTAATGCCTGCATTTTCATTGCATCCCACAGGCCAGCCACGGTCCAAACCACAGCCACACCAAGATGGGTCTCCAGTGGCCACCCCTTCCCCTCCTACTCACAAACCCAGATCTGTGGGAGGGGGGGTCACAGGGATGCCCATTTCACAGATGGGAATACTGAGGCCCCGGGAGAGAGTCAGATCCTTTACAGTGACACCTGCCTCCCACCTGGTGGCCAGCACACGGCAAGCAGGAGAAGGTGGGGCCGGGGCTATGAAGGACAGGATGGGGCATACCCGGTTCTCGTCGTAGATGATCTGTACCAGGCTGCGATGCTTAGACTCGATGGGCGGTGGTGACACAGGCTTCTCGGGCTCTGGCGGCTTGGCGGCCTCCTCTTCCAGCTGTTGCTGTGGGGAGCGGGGAGAGTGTAGTGGTGAGCACGCCAGCAGGCGGAAGGAGAGGCGGCCCCCCCAACAGCGGGGGTGGCTCCCCGTTCTGCCAGGCTGGTGGCCCCACACAGGAAGTCAGGCTGCTAACCATTTCCTCTGAGTCACCCGCAGGAACTCCAAGCCCTGGAGAGGCCCCAGCTCCCACAGGGAAGGGCCCGACCTGGGCTGGCTCCAGATTCTACTGCCAGCCTACCTGGGTGTAAGTTCCGCCTTGGTGATTTACCCGCTAGGTGAGTACTGGCAAGCAGTTTAACCCCGCTGTGCCTCAGTTTTCTCATCTGTAAAGTGGGACTCATGGCCGTGCCTCCTGGATGGGTTAATTTACGTACAGTCAGACTGGGGGCTCACTGAAGGTGACCCATTATCCATCATTAAACACATGCCCTGTCATCCTCAGGAGAGGCTACGGAGACTCTGGAGCCAAACTGTCCATACTGGAACCCTATTTCTACAACAGTAAGTCTCCTACATATGAACCTTTGAGCTGCAAACTTTCAAAGACGCAAGCATGCCCGTGTATGCCAGCTGTTGTAATGTAATTACTATAATTTTCAAGGTCCTGTAAGATTACAAATGGTTATTTTTTTGTGTTTGTTTTTCATGTATTATTGTGTGAAAAGTATTATAAAGCTACTACAGTACAGTACTATATACCCGATTGTGTTAGTTAGGTACCTAGGCTAACTGTTGGTTGAGAGTTAGTTGCTCATAGGGAAAGTCACTCAGTCATGTCCAACTCTCTGTGACCCCATGGACTGTAGCCTGCCAGGCTCCTCTGTCCATGAAATTCTCCAGGCAAGAATATTGGAGTGGGTAGCCATGCCCTTCTCCAGGGGACCAAACCCAGGTCTCCGACACTGCAGGCAGATTCTTTACTATCTGAGCCACCAGGGAGGCACGAGAAAACTGGAGTGGGTAGCCTATCCCTACTCCAGAGGATCTTCCCAACCCAGGGATTGAACCAGGGTCTCCTGCACTGCAGGCGGATTCTTTACCAGTGGAGCTACCAGGGAAGCCTGTGTAACTTCGTTGGACTAAGGTATAAACTGGACTTAGGAATGTGCTTTCGAAATGGAACTTGTTCATATGCAGCGGACTTAACTATATTTACTTGCTGTGTAACCTTGAGAAGTTGCTGAACTCCCCCAAGCCTCACTTTTCTCATCTGGAAAATGGGGATAATAAAAAGTTCTATCCTAGAGAGTTGATATGAGGAGTAAATGAGCGATGCACACAAAGCACTCAGCACCTAATGAGCAGCTTCTCATCATCATTATTATCATTATCATAAGCCCTGTGTTCTTCATACTGGACCCTCCTCCTCCAAACACCATAAAAGACCTCCCTGCATGCTGTTATCTGCTTTATATCAAAAGGGCAAAGCAAAAACCAGAGAGTTTAAGACACTGGCCCAAGGTCACACAGGGGGCCAATGCCCGGGGAATACAATCTGACAGGGCATCTTGAGGGAGGTGAGAACACTGTTCTTTGCTCATAAGGCTCACACACGCTGCCCATGACCATGAAGCAAACCATTATGAACTCGAAAATACAGCCAAGAGAGGGGCCACGCAGAAAGAAGCCAGGCTGCTTGAGCCAAGCTGCCTCAGTCCCACAGTGACCCCTAGTGGTGGCTTTCAGAAGGACAACCAGCCCTCAGGAAAACATTGAAATCCCTCCAAAAAGTGTGAAAGAAACTAAGCCAAGAAATGGAAGGCATGCTTAGCCGGGAAGAAGATTCTCACCAATCAGTGAAGGGGACCCTCCCTGAGACACTAAAAATTAAACACAGAGTTACTGTAGGATCTCGAAATTTCATCCCTAGATACAGACCCAAAGAACTGAAAACAGGTGCTCAAACAGAAACAGGAACACAAAAGCTCACAGCAGCACTATTCATGAGAGTCAAAAGGTGGAGACAACCTAAATGTCCACCAACTGATGAATGGATAAACAACTGTGGACCATCTATCCATACAGTGGCATACTGGCCACAAAGGGAATGAAGTGCTGGCAGAGGCTACAATGTGGATGAACCTTGAAGACATGATACCGAGTAAAAGATCCCAGACAAAAGAGGCCACGTGGTGTTTGGTTCATTTACAGGAAATGTCCAGACAAATCCGCAGAGACAGAAAGCAGGTTAATGGCTGGTGGAGCAGGGAGAAAGGGAGTGGCCGCTAGTGTGCACAGGGGTCTTCTTTGGGGGTCATGAAAATGTCCTGGAACTAGATAGAATGGGTGCTCATACAACGCTGTGAACAGACTAAATGCCGCTGAACTGTTCACCTTACAAAGAGTTATTTTATGTTTTGTGAATTTGAAAAAGAAAAATGCCAAAGTGGAATTTCTTTTTTTTTTTAATCTGGCTATCGAGGGCTGCCCTGGGCCACCTGGCTTCCAGCCTTAGTCACAAAGGTGTGCACATGGCCTGTAGCTTCAGCCTCACCCCAAAGCCAGGCCTGGGGGACCTAAAGGCCCAGCACTCCACTGGCCTTGGCAATAACTGCTGACTCCAATCAGGGCCCAGCCTCCCCACATGATGCACTGCCATCCTGGAAACCCACCCACTTCCTGCAGTAGGCCAAGCCTCACTGACTGGTCAGGCTGCTGGACCATTCTCAGGCGCCCCCAGGCGAGTGACAGTCCCGAGGTCTCTTGGAATCAATGCTCCCCTCCCCCTGTATAACTTTCAAAGCCTGTCACACTGCCCTAAACTGGCCTCCAGGAAGTGTCTCTCACTGGCCTTCCTTCCACTGCCTATGGTGGCCAGAATGAGTCCTTAGATCCGTCATGGAGCCCATGCATCCTTACCTGGAGGGAATCAGGTGTGACCCTGCTTCCCCCAGGGTCAAGACAGGTGTTACACTGACTCAATCCACAGTTTTTAAGGAGCACCTACTTTGTCCCAGTGTTGCTAGGAGCCCAGCAGGGAACAGGAGACAAGAACCCTGCTTTTGGACTTCCCTGGTGGTCCAGTGGTTGGGAATCTGCCCGCTAACGCCGGAGACATGGGTTCAGTCCCTGCTCCAGGAAGATTTCCCATGCCGTGGAGCAACTAAGCATCACGCACCACAGCTGCTGAAGCCCACGCGCCCTAGAGCCTGAGCTCTGCAACGAGAGAAGCCGCTGCAATGAGAAACCTGCACACAACCAGAGGGCAGCCTCCCGTCACCGCAACGAGACAAAGCCTGAACGCAGCAACAGAGGCCCAGCACAATCGAAAACTAAATTAAATAAATACAAGTTAAAAAAAAAAAGAACCCTGCTTTTACACTGTAGTCATGAAAAGACCACAATGTCACAAAACAAACTATACATTCGTTCAAACGGTGACACCATTCAGCAGGGTGACGACATTGGCCAATTCCCTATAAAGGCCCAGAAAGTAAATATCTTAGGCTTTGCTGGCCACACAGTCTCTTTTGTGACCACCCAGCTCTGCGGTTGAATCATAAAAGCAGCCACAGACGATGTGTAAACAACTGGATGTGGCTATGTGCCAATAAGGCTTTATTTACAAAAATAAGCATTGAGCCACATCTGGCTGGATTTGCTGACCTCCAGGATAAAGAATGGGTGAGGATGAGGACTCCTATAAAGGTCAGGGGGGTCTCCTCTGTGGAGGGAACATCTGAGCAGACACCTGAAGATGCCAGAGAGAGAAGCAGAAGAGCCAAGAAAAGGTAAAAATAAAATTATAAAATTAATCTTATTATTCTTTATGTTAACTTTTCCTTGATTTCAATGACAATGCTGATTTCTTTTCATCACGTGACTCTGTCCCTTCCTCACAACCCTATGAGGTAGTGTCATGTCTGTGCCCATTTGACAGATGAGCAAACTGAGGCTCAGAGAGGTGAATGCTCTGAGGCAGAGGTAGGAGGTCCAGCTCATCCAGATTCCAGAGCCAGGGCCAGAATCATGTGAAATTTTCCTTTACATTACAGATGAGAAAAGGGAGGCACAGAGAATCAACTGTCCACCGCACAGCTGTTCATTCCTGTGCCATCCAGGACAGTAGCCACATTTGGTTATCCAAGTGTACAGCTCATTTAATTCAAATTAAACTAAATTAAATATTCAATTCCTCAGCTGCACTGAGGCACATTTCGAAGGCTCAACAGTCACATATGGGTAGTGGCTACCATTTTGGACAAGGCAGATCCAGAGCATTTCCATTAGGAAGTTCCAAAAGGCAGAACCACACAAAACAGCTCTCCTGTCCACTAAACATAAAGGGCATAAAAATGAGTCGGCACACAGGCAGTGCTCATCACATGCGAACTGCAACGCCTCCTATGTTATCTTCTCGGCTGCAGCTGCTGCTGGATCGGAAACTGAGGTCCACCATTCCCCCACCCACCCACACCTGCTTCTTCTTCAGTTTGGAGATCTGCTGCTCCACCATGGTGATCTCCCGGTCCACCCGGTCCATGTTCTGGATCAGCTCCTCCTTGGAGAGCCGTGGAGGTACCAGCTCCAGCTCAGGGTCAGCATGCGGGGGGCTGGGAGGAGACACCGGCTCCAGCTTGCCTGTCAGGCTGCGGTCCTGCAGGGGAGAAAGGAATAGGCATGGGATCAGGACAGGAGGCACCCACACCCCCAATACACTGAACGTTTCCAGCCATGACTTCAGGTACCAACACACCCGGCATCTGTTGTGCCGGCCCCCACGTCCCAGACACAAGGTTGCTCACTGATCCCACCTCCCTGCCTTTGCCCTCACTGGTCCCCTGCCAGATGCCCCCTCCCTGGCCCTCTCCAAAGTTCAGATCCTTTCTTCTATCTTCCTACATGCAAGTTTTCCAAACCTCCCTGCAAGGCCTCCCTCTTCCCTTTTCCCATTACACACCTCTCTCCTACCCTGTTACCCTATCTGTGTTCTCCCTCCAGATCAAGCTTCTCGAGAACTGGCATCAAAACCCACAACCTCCAAATACCCAAGGCCTGGCCTCAGTTGACCCTCCATGAACACTTATTCACGATTCTCAGTCCAAATGAGCAAGTTACAGAATATCATACACAGTACAAATCTGGTTTTGTAGAAGATATACACAAACGCACAAGAAAACTATAAGAATGGGCAACAGAGATGTCAGAAGTATTTCCTGGGGAAGTGGGAGAAAAGGGGGATATTTTCACTTTCCTTTTTGTAAACTGAGGTATTACTTGCCTTTACAGTTAGTTTCTGCAGTACAATGAAGTGAATCAGCTATACATATATATCCCCTCCTTCTTGGACCTCCCTCTCACCTTCACCCCACATCCCATCCCTCTAGGTCATGAAAAAGCACTGAGTTGAGCTCCCTGTACTACACATTAGGTTTCCACTGGTTATCTCTTTTACACATGGTAGTATACCTATGTCAGTCCTAATCTCCCAATTCATCCCACCCTTCTTCCTACCTCTTCTTTTTATTTACCAGTGTTTTTCTGCTTTTTCTTCACTGAGTGTTACTCTCTGTGTAATGAATTCATTTTCCAAAATGTGCTAAAAAAAAACCAACTTGGGAATTCCCTGGTGGCCCAGTGGTTAGGACTTCACTTTCACTGCTGAGGGCCTGGGTTCAATCCCTGGTCAGGGAAATAAAATCCCACAAGCCACACGATGTGGCCAAAAATAAAAACAAAACAAAAATGTGTTAAGCAAACAAGGGAGTCAGTGGCTCCATTCCACCAGTAAAAGTTTGTTGAACATCCAAGGCTGCTGGGAGCACCATGAGGAGGAAGTAAAATAAAACCCAGTCCTTGCCCCCAGAGCACTCACCTATGTGGCGCTGGGTTCAAATCCCCACCCAGGATCACTGTGACCACAAGCATATCACCTGCCTCCGTTTCCCCATCTGTACAATGGGACCATTCGCACTTCCCAGCTGCTGTGAGGCTTGAATGAGTACCTATGTGCAGAGCACTCAGCTCAGAGGCTGGCGCACTCTGAGGGCTCCACAGGCACTGGCTGGAGCCGTCCTCCCCAAAACCTGGCCCCTGCCCTGAACCATCCTCAAGGCCAAGCCGGCAGCTGTGGCAGAGGAGGCCCCAGGAGTAGCTCCGGGTGGCTGCTTCCCCACCCCCACAGCAGCTGCAGCCGGAGGACAGAGGACACATTATTCGCAGGGACAACTGCAGCCCCAGGGCTGCCAAGCGCCACCCTCCCCCGACCCCCCCAGCTCGAGTTGAGCAGAGGCTGTACCATCTTATGTGTATGTCAGTTGCTCACTCGTGTTTGACTCGTTGCGACCTTATGGACTGTAGCCTGCTAGGCTCCTCTGTCCATGGGATTCTCCAGGTAAGAATACTGAAGGGGTTGCCATTCTCTTCTCCAGGGGATATTCCCGACCCAGGAATTGAACCCAGGTCTCCTGCACTGCAAGCGGATTCTTCACCATCTGAGCCACCAGGGAAGCCCTCTGGTGCCATCGTAAGTCCACCCTTTCTGTCCTTGGGTCTCAGTCCTACACACACAGACCCCACTGAAGCCCACAGGGCCCAAGGGTCTGGGGATCACTCTGGCCTTATCATTTCCATCTGAGACATGGGGGAGAGCAGGTGTTGGGACTCTCGGATCCTCCACACACCCAGAACCCTTGGGGAAAAGGCAGAAGAGGCCCCAAGTCCTTCAACAGGGCCGAATGTGGCCCTGACATGGCCCTCCATGCTCCTCAGGGACACCTAGGAAACTGAACCAGGCATTCTACTCAGCACACCCTACCCCTCAACTCTGACTGTGGCTCTCCCAGGGGGCTGCCACTGCATTCCCACAGCACAGATGAGAGGGCAAGGAACTGGCAGGCACAGGTCGGGCATGGCTTTAACCCAGCAGTCAGCACACTTTCTGTAAACAGCCAGGTGTAAAAACACTTCAGTCTTTGCAGATCAGACAGTCTGTGCTCCAGCCACTCACTCATCATTGCAGTGGGAAAGCAGCCAAAGACAAGACACCCAGGAATGGGCATGGCTGGGTGCCAATAAAACTTTATTTACAAACCCAAGCTGAGGGCCAGGATTGGAGCTTGCTATGCTCTTAACTCACATAGTTGTCACAGCCCACATGGGAAGTGGAAGTACAGTTTTCCTCATTTTCCAGATGAAACTAAAGATCCAGTGAGGTTCAATGACATGCCTGAGGTCACCAGTCACAAAGTGATAGAGCTTTGGCTTGGAGGGCTCAGGACAGGAGAGACAAGGTCTCAATCAGAACTCTCCAGAAGCAGGCAGAGCACACAACGAGGTGGCAGGGGCTCCTACAGCAAAAACAAGGTTGCCACCACACATTTACTCATCCCTCAGAACCATGTGGCTGGGCAGGAAAGCAAGAGCGAGGTCCCTTCCAGGGTCCACGACTCCCTGATATTAGAAGCAAAACTGTGCACGGAATTAAACTGGGCTGGTCTCCCCCAATAGCCTCAATCATTTCTCAGGGTTCTTGAGATGAAAGGTTTTGGTGACGTGGTTCCCAGAGCCCGATCCTATTACCTGCTGTACGTGGTTCCCAGAGCCCGATCCTATTACCTGCTGTAGGAAACATCTCTCCTGCCTCGCTCTGATCTTCCACCAGGACCAAGAAGGGACGGAGAGGAGCAAGGTGAGAACGAGGACTGTGGACAGGAGGCTTTCAGGGCCAGGACACTCCGAAACAGCTCATCTAATTTGGGGATGATTCTCAAAATGACATGAGCAGGACTGGTGGTCCAGTGGTAAAGAATCTGCCTTCCAACACTGGGGACTTGGATTCAATCCCTGGTCGGGGAAGTAAGATCCCACATGCCTCAGGGCAACTGAGCCTGCACACCACACCTGCAGAAGCCTACACACTGCGATAAAGAGCGCATGCTGCAATGCAGAGCCCAGGCAGCCAAATAAAGAAAGAAAAAAATTTTTAATAAAATGCCATGAGGAAAAAGATTTCCGTCCCCAAAGCTGACAAGGGCAGCAGAGGGGTTGGATGAAGCAGTTGGCAATGACCAGGAACTATTGGAAAAGTTGTTGGAAACTTTTTCTTAAAGTCTTAATGGGGAAAAGCTGTCTTCTTCAATGGTTTCTTCCTCAAGGTGCAGGCTTGGCTTTTATTCTCAGCAAAACTGCAAAGACGGGCCATCAATTGACAAAGTGTGGTCTCTCCGTATAATAGAATATGATTCAGCCATAGAAACGAGTGATGTACAGACCCATGGTACAACGCAGACGAACCTTAAGAACATGATGCTGAATGAGAGAAGCCAGACGTAAAAGGCCACATATCAGATGATCCCATTGATATGAAGTGGCCAGAACTCGTAAATCCTCAGAGACAGAAAGCCGACGGGTGGTTGCCAGGGGCTGGGGAGGAGGAAGTGGGTGTTGATGGGTCACAGTTTCTTTCTGGGATGATGAAAATTCTCTTGAACTAGACAGAGATGGTGCACGACTCCGTGAATGGACTAAATGCCACTGAACTGCTCACTTCAACCTGCTTAATTTCATATTATGTGAATAGAAGATGCACACCAGAGGGCAAAGAGTGCTTTCTGCAGTGCTGAGTTTTCCAGGAATGGGACTGGGGGAGCCCGGCTACTGGGCCTCCAGATGGTTCTCCCAATGGCAGCTGGCCTTCATTTCAGTCCAAACCCACAGGAGGAAAATAACAATCCAATACCCTTACCAGTCGCTAGGTAGCAGTTGGCACCATTTTCCCCGTCAGATGCCCTTGGCGTAAAAATTCAGGCCAACGTGGAACAGAAAAGCTCATTATGTAAAATTACAGACACAGAGGTAAGCAAAAGCCTTGAGGGCTGGAGAGGACCCCCTGGGGCTCCCTCCTCCTCCGTCTCAGACCCAGGAAAGGGCAGGCCCAGGCTCAGGCACCCACAGTCCACTCTGCCAGTCACCATGATGGATTCCAGGATAGGCAGGGGCTTACTCAAAGGCAGGGAGATAAACAGTTCTTGTCTGGAAATGTGGAAACACAGGGAAAGCTCTTTTTGTTGACCTTGAATGTGGGAGGAGGAAGGCCTGGAATCTCAAATTGCCTTCTTGTTAACAAGACCACACGCAAGATAGCAGAGCCAAGAAACGGACAGAGACAGGAACCCAGGGACATGTCACCTGGATCAAGCTGTGCCTGAAGCCAACAATGCTGGTATTTCAGTTATATGAGCCAGGACCCCTGTTTAAGCCAGTTTTGCATGGGTTTTCTGTCCCTTTCAGCCAACGGGGCCCCAACAGACAAAGAGACTTTCAGAAATGGTGCTGTTTGTGATGATTCTAAAGTCCCCAGAACCAAGTCTGGTGAAGTTCAAAGGAAGCCTCTGATGCCACAGGACTCCAGAGGCTTGAGGGCAGGGAAGCATTATAAAACAGAACATTTTTATATGAAAAAGGAACACAGCCGGAGGGGAAGGGAGCAGGGCTGTTAAAAAAAAAAAAAAAAATCCCATCAAATTCCTGTCTCACGCATCCAGCTAAATTCCACACAACAGACGCAAAAAACATCTGAACTCCTTCAGAGTTGTGTTTCTCCCCTGGCTTCTTCCCTTGCCCAAAATGCGCTCATACTTTCCAAATGCTCTTAACAGCCTGGAGCAATTACAGGAGTTGGTCCAGCCAGGCCCCAACACAGGGCCCATCACTCCCCCACACCCATGGGGTCCAGGAAGGGAAGAACCAGACAGAGACAGAGAGAGAAACAGAGAGACACACAGATACACATACACATCCAGGCAGAGAGAGACAGAGACACAGAGACAGAAGCAGAGACTGAGAAAGACTCACAGAAGGAGAGGAGGCACCCCGGGGCACTCTAAGAAGGAGAGGGATAAGCAGAAGGACTCACAGAGCGCCTGTCAGGCCCAGAGATGCTCAGAAGGACCCGCAGGCCTGAGGGCTTGGAGCCCAGTTCTGCAGAGCCATCAGGCAGGCAGCAGAGGCCTGATGGGGGCTTACCAGAGACCCGCACCAGCCCATTCTCCAGGCAGAACCAGATGTGAGCACAGGGACATGGGCCACTTGGGGCTCTGGTCCCTCTGGGAGGACATCAAGCCTCCCTGGTTATGGCCCTGTGTCCCCCGCCACACGCACCCTGCTCCCCTACTACCCAGGACCCCCTTCAGGGAAGAGTTTTTCCAACAGCAACATCCCTCCCAGGAGGCTGAGGGGTCACGGAATCTAAGAGGAGGATGCCAGCAAGGGGATGGCAGGATGGCAGGCTCGAAGGGCCAGAGGGACAGCCCAAAGCGGGGCCAGCATCCTGGGCAGACCTGGGCTGCATGGGCTTCAGTGCCCACTTCCCACATTCCGGTGACTGTGGGCAAGTGGCTCTCTCAGCCTGGGGTCCCCTATATAAAAGGTGATTATAGGAACTTCCCAAGTGGTCCAGCGGCTAAGACTCGGTGCTCCCAGGGCAGGGGGCGTGAGTCCAATCCCTAGTCAGGGAATTAGATCCCGCATACTGAAACTCAAGATCCCACATGCCACAGCTAAGACCCGGCGCAGCCCAATAAACATACATACATTTTAAAAAGATGATCGCAGATCAGTCTTCATCCAACTGAGATGGCACAATGGAATTGACACTCAAATGGACCCGGCCCACAGGCAGAGACTCTGTCCGTGTTAGTTTCTCATCATCATCATGACCAACCCAGGAACCCCGTTTCCTGCCAGTCCCCGTATTAAAGAACCTGCCTCGGCCTGAAATCTCACTATTCAATCCCATCCAGTGTCAGGCAGAGAAGGAAGATCCAGCAGGTCCAAGGGGACCACTTCCCTCCCCTGGACTGGCTCCCAGTCCCCACCCACCCCCGCTGAGGCTGCAGTAAGAAGAGCACTGACCTCACTCAGCAGCTGGGCAGCCGTTAATGAGCTAATGTGTGTCCCCGCGGTCACGAAAGACCACGGTGACACCGCTCAGCACGTGCAGAAAGGACATCCGTCATGCAGCCGGCCAAGGACAAGTGTGTCACCTGGCCATGGTCCCTGTTGCACCCTAGGCAGTGGCAGGGAAATGACAGCCTCTGAGGCAGCTGGGCGACCCTGGGAGACAGAAGCATCTGAACCACGGGCTGCGATTCCTCCATTTAGATGGAGACCAAATGAGCCTCTAGGGGTCGGTCCTGAGGTTCACTGGAATGGCAGAAAACCTCTCCCAGCAGCAAACTGTGGGTGCTTTATCTATGCACATTCTCCCCCTCCATCTCAGCTCGACTCTGATTAAAGAAGAGTGAAATGCAAGAGCCCTCCAGGGCACTGTGGTCCCCAAGGGTGGGAAACACTTGGGGGCGGAAAACAGGGGTAGGGGAGATGTCCCTCTCCAGCCAAGAAATAGCCCACGAAGCCAAGCTCATCCCTAGACCCTCCTCTCGCTGCCCAGCCTCTGCACACCCTGTGCTCAGTCCCTCCTCCCAGCCTGACACACCCACCCATTCCCTTGCACCCCGCCCACTCTCAGCACCACCCAAACCCTCAGAGCAGCTCCCAGCTGGGGGCCAAGCCTTACCTTGGACAGGTCCTCAGAGCCCCCAGGCTGGCCAGCGGCCAGCAGGGGCGAGGGCCGTAGCAGAGGGTCGGGCAGGAGCTCCAGGCGAGGGCGCTTGCTCTCCAGGAACTCCATCTCTGACTTGCCCAGCTCAGGCAGGTACGAGTGGGACTCAGGTCGCAGGTGAAGCTCCTGGGACCTGCCAGCAGGGGCGGGGGGGAGCACATGACATCACATCTGCTGCCCTCCTTGCTGAGCACGGCCATGAGCCACGCCCTCTTCCACCCTGCAAGGAGTGTCCATCTGCTCAAGAGCACACAGCGAGGCAGGACTCAAATACAGATTTGTCTTCCTCCGAGACAGCATTCATCGACAATGTTTATAGCAAGAGAGGGTCCTGGTGACTGCCTGCTCCCTGAGTGTGGTCCCCAGAGTGGAAGCATCAGCCCCTCTTGAGACTGATTACAAATACACAATCTTCTGAGTCCTACCCTAACCTGCTGAGTCTGACTCTGCATTGAAACAAGATCCTGGGTGATTCATAGGGAAAGTCTGAAAAACACTGTGGGTCTAACACAGATGTTAACACACGTGATGCTATTTGTACATCACTCACCCAGAGGTGATTATCACTAGTCTATCCCAGCACTCTGGCTGTTCAACCTGGCCTTGCCCCTTTCTCAACTCAGCCCAGCAGTCTTATGCAGAGATAGGAGCTGTCCAGCCTAATCACTTGTGACTAATTCTCCTTAACCCTCCTCCCTAGTGGGCCGAGAAGGAAACTGGCCCAGAGAGGACATGATCTTGCCTGAGCACACACAGCAGACCCAGGACTCCTAGCGTCCACCTCCAGCCACTGCTGCTGACCAGACAGTCCAAATGCTGCCCCTGTTGAAACGCCTTTCAAGTTCATGCTTTTTTCCCCCAATAAACTCAGAATGAGAATCCAGATGCATTCCCCCCACCCTCAGGCCCTGCCTGATCTGGCCCCTGTTCACCTTGCCTGCTGCGTTCCTGGCCCAGGGCCTTTGCACTGGCTAGGCTGGACCACACACACACACCAGCTCTTTCCACGTTAGCTCTTCTCCTTCCTTAGTGCCCGGGGCATCTCCTCCTAACAGCCATCTCCCTGCCCAGAAAAGCTCGAAACCCTCCCATTGGTTTCTGTGAAGTTTACCCTCTGGATCCCCAATCACCTGTTAACCCCAGCCACCCAACCTCCTTGCCTCTCTGGAAAAGTCCAAGGACATTCCCCTCTCCAGGGTTTTACACATACTGTTCCCTTCACCTGAAATGCCTTCACCCTGCTCTCTGAATGGCTGGTCACCTCGCTCTCCAAATGGCTCTCTGAATGACTGGCTACTTAGTGCCAAGTGTCTCTCCCCTGAGAGGCCTTTCCCAGCCACTCCAGCCAAATAGCAGCCGTTCCCCACCCAGTAGGAAACAAGTCGCCTGCCCCATTTTAAAGTCATCCTGTGTGTTTGCTGTATCTCCCCTGCTAAGACCATGGGCTCCCTGCGGGCAAGTCTGTCTGTCTAGGTGCCTGTGGGCAGCCACAGCCTATAATAGTTCATCACGTGTTAGAAGCTCAAGACTCTCAAGAGTTCCCTGGTGGCCTAGTGGTTAAGGTGAACCTGCGTGGCCCAGGTTCAGTCCCTGGCTGGGAACATGAGATCTCATAAGCCAAAAGGCGCAGCAAAAAAAAGAAAAGAAAAGCTCAGGACTCTTAGCAATGAGTGCTATTACCGTCTCAGGCATCTTCAGGCTCTCTCAGGGCTCTGGCCTGTCCTGACAGCCTCAGCCCTGGCCCTGCTGGGTCCCCACCTGCCACATGGCCTGCTCCCTCCCACCTGGATTTCACAAAGGCAAGGCAGGCCCGGGGGACCTCGTCTGCCAGCTGAAGAATGGAAGAAGACTCAGAGAAAAAGGGATGATGACAAAGGTAGGAGGGAGGGGGAAAGGGGCTCCCCGTGTGAAGCCAGCTGCAGGCACATCCCTCTAAACCAGCAACCCAGCCCTGCTCCCCTACTTCTAGGTGGTCATCCCCTCCTGCCTGGGCCACACACCCAGAGACCCCTGCGGGACCACGGCAGGAAGTCCGAGGGGCCACGTGGCTCTTCCCTGCCCATCTCCAGCCCTGCTGACACACCTCCACTTAACACCTCCCATCCCCATGAGCTCCCCACCAGCACAGGCCTCCACTTCCCCATCTGAGCAATGGATGCGCAAGCCCCTCCTCACCTTTCATTCCCAGGCTGAAATTCAGACAGCAGGGAGGGCCTCCTCCGCTGGGGCTGGATGATGGAGCCGGGCGACAGGTGTGAGGTGTAGTCACGGGGGTGGTGCGGGTATTCGAGCAGCCCAACATCCTGCAGCAGAAGACAGGCCAATGAGCGCCCACCCCACTGTGGTGCGACCCACACAGCGACCCAGGGCCAGAGCCCCCTGCCCGGTGCTGCTCCTCCACCCAGGGAGCCTCCCACGTCCTCTCCCGGCCCTCAGTCCCTGTCCGGCCAGAAGGCATTCCTGGGGCCAGTGGCCACTAAGAAGTGACCTGTTCAGCTAAAGGGCGCCCCACCCTGTCACAATCTCCCAGTCCAGCCCTCTTTCCATATGAGACGACCAAGCCCATGTGTTAGCAGAGAAAACCGGAAAAAGGCACAACCTGCGTGTCTGTCTCCAGTGCAGGAGACACAGCAAGACACAGGTCAGGGGAAGTGGGTGACACAGCAAACACTGACAGTCTGCAAGGCTCAAATACCAGGTTCCAAAACGAAGCACCGACATGGGAGTCTCCCATTTGCAGAGGGAAAACCCACACACGTGTGTCGCATACACAAGCACAGCTCAAAGTCAAAAGGATAAACTCCAGGCAAAACCCTCCTTCTTCAGTAATGTGCCATCATCACCATTATCATCTGGGGGAAAACAAAACACTAACGAATTAGATGTGCTCCGATTAGCAACTACACGCTGACTGGAGACACACTAAAATGTTAAAAAAAAAAAAAAAAGACTGAAACAAGAAGTCTTTCAAAGGAGAAAACAGGACAGGCTTCCTACTTGTACCAGTCCAAATCGATTACTTCTGTCTGCCGAGAATATTCACGCTGTGGGTGGCAATCAGTTAGTGATGTCTGGCAAGAGTAAGGCTTGGGAAAGTGTAGGATGGTAGGTGATTTATTTTCTTCTTGGCGCCTTTCTGAATTCTCCCAATCTTCCGTAAAAATCTAGTCATTCTTTTGCTGTCTGGCTTATTTTTTTTAAGCTGTTATTTCTGCAAAGAGAATTAGATGATACCACGTAGGTGTGTTGGAAATGGATGTGTTTCAGACCCTCCAAAACAACAGCATGTAAGAGGCTGGGAGGCTAGGAAGCTGGAGGGGATGAGTAACTAGAATCAAGAGGGATCCTGTCAACTTCAGAGGCTGGAAATGTTGAGGGAAGGGCCTTCCTGGGCAGCCCAACGTGGAAGCAAGAAGCTACAAGGCCTCAGGCTAGAGGTAAGTGTCCATCATTCAAACCCTCTGAGCCTCAGTGTCTTCACCATTAAAATGGATGCCTGAATTCCCTGGGGGCCCAGTGGTGAGCACCCCTCCACTGCAGGAGCAAGGGCTCCCTAGTCCCTGGCCAGGGAACTGAGATCCCCACATGCCACACGGCGTGGCCAAATCAAAGAAGAGAAAACTGAAATGGATGTTTGACCTGGACTGAAGGAGGCCTCTACGCCTCCAACCACAAATCCCCCTTAACACTCCAAGGATTTCCCCCAAGACTGACAGCAGCTTCCAGGAGGCAGAGGAGGGCTCGGCCTCCCCCGAGCTTCCCCACACTCCAGGATGTCCACCAGGTGCTCTCAAAAGGAGAAGTAGAAAGGGCTGGGGGGAGTGGGTGGCAGCCTCTGGGATCCCGCTGGTGAGGCTGCCAGGCACGGATCTGGTGTGCACACGCACGCAGAGGTGTGAGAAGAAATCAGCAAGCGCTACAGTCTGCCAGGAGGAAGATTCCCTCTCACACGAAAGCAAAATGAACAAAGCGGCAGAAAGGCAGACAGTCCAATCCCTCGGGAGAGGGCCCGGGCAGGATGGCGTGCCTACCGCCGCCAGCTGAGGTGGAGAAAGGCACGTGGCGCCTGGGGCCCCTGAGGCAAGGGCATGGGGCTGCCACTATGTGAGCCTTTCTGGACTCAGTTTCCCAGTTTAAGAGTCAAGCAGGATGAGCTCAGAGCACAGTCCCTCCAAGACCATCTTGGGGGCCACCCATATTGATTTCTATCCTAGGGCTCTAAGTCCAGGGACCCCCGAGGGTGCCTCGATCTTTACAGGAAGGAAAGAACTGGGGAGACCCCAAGAGAGGCCGAAAGTGAGGCTCACTGTGATCCTAGGAGCCTGAAGACATCAGGCATGCTGGCCGGAACCCTCCAGACACATCTAGCAACATAAGAACCCTCCACGTGTTTCAAACCATTCCAGCCCCGCCCGCTGCCCCCATACATGAATGTGGCCCAAGCGGGCTCCTGAGTCTGTGACCCTTGGTCTCGGGGGAAGCACTGAAGATGAGCAGATTCAGATCCTTCTTGAGAGTCTGTTGACACGACCACAGCATCTGAGCGCATGGCCAGCACGGTCCTGCCGGCCTCGGCCTAAACCCGTCCTCACGCCCGCAAACTGGGTCACGTGCAGAAGGCCCATGTATCCGTTTGTGACAAACTGGAAATGAAACAGACCGGTCCTTCCCACAGAGAGCCTGATAAGCACTGATCTGGGGCCAACGAGGCCCAAGGCCAAAGCCAGGCTCGGCCTGTCTCATCAAGTGTCCCTGGCACACGGCCACAGCCACTCCAGTACATGTTGGCTGAGCTACTTTTCGCACTGGGACAGCAGCAGCCACGAGTCATTGTGATAGAAACCGCATGGCCCGAAAAGTCTGAACTATTTAGAGAAGGTTTGCCAACCCCTCCTCTGGAGGAAGAGCCTGCCGTGTACCCTGGGGTCCACTCGGAAAAGGATGCTAACGGGCACGCTGTTGTCATGACAGCAGCAGCATCAGTCATCAACACAGTACTGTATCAGTCACGCTAACCTTCCCAGGCGTGGTGCAGAGGCCTCTGCATGTGTCAACTAACTTGATCCTCAGAGGCTTAGAGAAGCTACCCGCGATGCAGGAGACCCAGGTTCAATCCCTGCGTCAGGAAGATCCCCTGGAGAAGGGAACGGCTACCCACTCCAGTGTTCTTGCCTGGAGAATTCCATGGATAGAGGAGCTTGGAGGGTTACACTCCATAAGGGTGCAAAGAGTCAGACGCAACTGAGTAACACTTTCAGAGGCTTATAATTACCCTCACTCAACGGACGGAGAAACCGAGGCAAGGGGTGGCCAGACCACTAAACTAGAGTTTCACAGCTAGGACATCACTGAGGCAGGACATGAATGCAAGGGGTTTAGCATGAGAGCCTGTGCACTTAAACACCTGTCTAACACTAAGGGACAGAGAGGTTAAGTAACTTGTCCAAGGCCACACAGCAGGAAGGAGTGGCACTGGGATTCAGACCCTGTGTCTTTGGGCTTGAATGCATTCATTCAGCTCAAGGCTTGAAGGAACTTAAGAGAGCTCAAGAGGTCCCAGGGGACCTGAGAGAGACGGCAGAATCGAAGTGGCTTGTAGAAAGCAGGAAAAGAGACAAGAAGGGGAGAATGTGTTCAGACCCTCAATCCTGGGAGACCGTCAGACTCCAGGACCCTTCGGGAAAAACGTGGGGTTCTGATACTGTGGGGGAGGAAAGCCAAGAGCACAGAGATGGTGAGAACAGAACACAGAGAGGGTGTGCGGGAGGAGCAGGTGGGACTGAGCAAGCCACGTGCACAGCACCATGGAGAGAGGCTCTGAGCGTGCCTGACGCCAGATCGGAGAAGCGCACTTGAATTAAGCCCTCCACCTGAGCCAGGCATAACACAGCAGGCGGCCTGGAGATGATGTAGATCCGTAGGTCATAGCATAGGCCAGCGGAGGAGGCTGCTCCCAGCCCCCTCTCAGAATCCAGGCCCTCTTCAGTCTCCCGCCAGCCTCCCAGGAGGAAAGAGATAACTGCCGTGTGCAGACACGGCCCTAGGCACCTTGCAAACATCTGCCGGTGATGCTCAGACCCACAACAGCCATATCACAGATGGGAAAACTGAGCCTGCCCCACGCAGCCCAATGTCACTCAGCAAGTTGGGAGGGACAGGGATTCAAAGGCACATCTGGGCATTCTTGCCCTGCCCCTCATCCCAGCATCCCTGCCTCAACTATTGTACAAGGTGCTGGGACCCTGGGTCCCCATCTGGCCCTTGGACCAGGCATTTGTCTCTCTGTGCCTTTATTCCCCTTTTCCTTCAGCATTTGTCTTTCAAAGACTTGGGGTGGAGGAGGGAATTCTCAGAAACTCTGTACAATGGCCTGGCAGTAAGGGGTTAGGGGCTCAGGGCTGCAGGGGGACCCCCAGGTTACAGTCCCAGTGCTCACCTCCCACCTGCCAAAGCAAGGCGCTGGACACATGCCTGGGAGAGCAAGACCCCACCACCCGCCCCGGACACCCAGAAATCTTGCTTTTAAAGCCTTCCCAGTAACAAGCAGGGGACCCCAGCTGGGCCGCCCCAGCACCAGGCAGGGTGGTCAGGAAGCGGGGCCCCACTGCGGTCACCACACAGGATAAGGATGCCCCACCTCGTAGCTGTCCAGGGCCCTGCCCACGCACAGCCTCAGCCTCCTGCCCAGAGGAAGTGACCACTCGGTTCTGCCCAGCCACACCCTGCATCACTGGCAGTCCAGCAGAAAAAACAGAAAGTGTCTGAGATCAGGTGGTGACTCCAAATGACTGCAAGAGGGTCAGGCTAAGGCAAAGGAAGGGTGGGATGGCAAGATAGGACGGCCATGTGGACTCGAGGACTCACCCAGGGGGCAAGGGGGCGGGAAGGGAGGCCCCCGTGAGGGGGAGAGGGGAGGGGACAGTGGGAAGGGGGCAGGGGAGGGGGAGGGGGAGGGGGAGGGGGAGGGGGAGGGCCCCCCCCCCCCCCGGCAGCTCTAATGACAGTGACAATTTTGCAATTGGACACGTGTGACATAATGATGTTCCACAGATCATCACGTTTCATCCCCAGGAGAAACCAGGCAACAGATGCTCTCATTACCCCATTTCATGGATGAAAAATCAAGGCTCAGAATTGTTACATAACCCGTCCTACTATTTGCTCACCTGCAAAATGTTCCCCCTGGAGCAAGGACAACTGTATACACAAAGAGCATAAACTAAACGCTCGCCCTAGGGACTTCCTTGATGGTCCAGTGGCTATGACTTCACACTCCCAATGCAGCGAACCTGAGTTCGATCCCCAGTCAAGGAACTGGATCCCACATTCTACAACTAAGACCCGGCACAACCAAATAAATAAATACTAAAAAAAAAAATAAAGCTTGCCCTGCAAGCACTCAGAGGATGAGAACGCTTATTTTTGCTGTTGTGATCATGACAAAGCTGACGACAATACATAATAATAAATGATCCCCAGGAGCATAGTCCTGGGCCCTGGGCACACAGTAGGTGACCAATAAACAGAAGCATCTTTTTCACAGGGGCTCAGAGTCCTTCCCTGGTAGCTCAGTGGTAAAGAATCTATCTGCGAGTGCAAAAGACGCAGGCTCAATCCCTGGTCCGAGAAGATCCCCTGAAGGAGGACAAGGCAACCCACTCCACTATTCATGCCTGGAAAATCCCACGGACAGAGGAGCCTGGCAGGCTACAGTCCATGGGGTCGCAAACAGTCAGACACCATTCAGCGACTGAGCGTGCGTGCACAGAGTCCTGAAGCTGAAGTGACGCTGCCTCCTCACAGTGACTGAACCTGAGGCCTATTATTTAACCTCCCAGCTTCAATCTCCTCGTCTGCAAAATGGGAAGATAACGCGAGGTGCTCTTTCATCAGGTTGTTTGTGAGAATTCGACCACTCCATCCATAATGTGCCTGTTGATCACAGCCAGCTCTCAAAAGCATCTTGGGGCCCAAATTCTCGAGAGGCCACTGTGTTTGGGACACCCTCAGGCTGGGTCAGTGGGCTCATGTGCAAAAACATCTCGCTCACGGAGGATGGAAAAGCCCTCCCACGCCATATCCTCTCAGCGTCTCAGGAGGAGGGACCATGCCACCTGCGCAGAACAGACACAAGCATGTACACACTGGGGCCAGCAGGGCCAGCTTCAACCCCGGCTGTGACTGCAAACCCTCATGGTCCCTCGCTGAGTAGCTAGGAAGTCCAACAGGGGAAGCCCAGGACTCTGAGGGCCCTCTGGCAAGCCCCTGAAGATGTGGCATATAGTAAGTGCCCAATAAGTGCCAACAGAGCAGAACCAAAGCCCATCCTCAGCGCCACAGGCAGCTACAGGTGAAGTCAGGAAAGGGGACCCCCACTAGGAGGTGGACAGAGTTGGGTGCAGCTCAGAAAAGCTGATCGAGGAGACTTCTATGGTGGTACAGTGGTCAGGACTCTAGGCTTCCAGTGCAGGGGGCTTGGGTTAGATCCCTAGTTGGGGAACTAAGATCTCACATGCCACATGATATGGCAAAAAATTTTTCAAAAAGCTGACCAAGGTCACACCTGCTCCCTCCCCACCAGGCCACCACCCCCAACATTGGGGCAGCTCTCCCATGAGCAGAACCAACCCCCTGGACCACCACCCCCTCACCTCCCCCGCTCATGTCAGAGATTCAGAGAATGACACGTGCTGGCCTTGTCATCCGGGAGCTCTGAGCCTCACTCAGTGAATAGGCTCCAGGCCCTGAGGATTGAGGAGGGGAGGGTCTGCAAACCACAGCCCCTAGGAAGTCACTTCAATCCTAAAGCAGGGGAGCCTGGCTGAGGCTGGGCTGACAGTGTATACAGCAGGAGCTCCACATCCACATGCAAACCCCACAGCAGACCCAGAGGCAGGGATCGCAGCTCAGCCTGGCCCTGGGCTCCGCCTTCCCAGCATTCAAGTGGGAGCTAAGAGATTTCCCCAGATGTCCCGGGACCTGGCAAGGCCACAGATAGCAGTGGTATCTGCCCAGTCACCCCACTTCCCCACGGGAGACAGTGAGCCCTGGCTGGACACCATCAGAGCCACACCAGCGCCGACTCCAGGGAGAAACAGGAACCCAGTGACAAAGGAAAACTCCGAAGGTGGCCCCAGGCGAACATCTGTGCCCCTTACCGCGTGCGGCCGGGCAATCTGAACGGGGTAGGAGATGCCGTGGGGCGGGTAGCGGGGCTCGGTGGCCCGCCACGTCTGTGCCACAGGCTGCGTAGATCCCGACATGGCGGTGGGCGTCCAGAGGGGCTCTTGGGCCCCTGTAATCTCCCTCTCAATGGTCAACGATGATTAAAAGCCGGTCTTCGTCATCTGCTCGCAGACCACCCTGTCCCAGGCACCTGTGAGAACAGAAAAGAAAGCAAGATCAGCCATGGGGCAGCTGCTCCTGGCGGACCTTGGAGGGGCCCCAAGTCCTTCCTGTGGCCACTGTGAGGGAGTGAGGGCAGACAGGGGTCTTCCAGGACCCTCCTCCATGCCACTGGCACGCTCCCTGCCCACTGACAGCAGAGGGAGACGCCAAGTGGTGTTTGAGGCCCCTCCAAACCACAGGCCAGGCCAGCAGCTGCTGTACAAGCCACATGGATGACAGTTGTGCCCTCCCCCACTGCTAAGGTCCTTGCTCAGCAGGCATGGGAACACCAACTCTACAGGCGCTGCCCTACCTCACTTATGGCCCCCAAGCAATCTCAGCCCACCCAGTTGCACCCCAGGGAACCCTGCGGACACTGCCCTCACCACCCCTGTGGCCCCCAAGAACCTTCAGACCACCCAACCTCACCCCCATGGAACCTCAACTCTGCGGACACTGACCCCACCACCCCAACGGCCCCCTAACACCCTCGACCCACCCAACCTCACCCCAAGTCCTCTGCCACTTTGAGTCACCAGGGCAAAGTTCCCCAAAAGCACCTGGGAGCTGGGGGCGCGGTGATGAACAGGGTCAGCTCGGGCAGAACGCAGGTCACAGGATGACCACGGGCAGAGCTGGGCCTGCCTGGGCCTCCTGGTGACCCTTGGGTGGGCGAGTGTGACACTGGGCTGGGGGGCAGGACAAACATGAGGTTGGCCGGGATGTGAGCTGAGAGCGAGGGCACTGGGAACCCAAGGGCCATGCTGCGGAAACAGCCGGGGACGTGGCCCCAAGGGGCCCCCAGGCGGCTCCTGGGGGGGCGGGCGAAGGATAAAGCAGGGGAGAAAGCACACCTGTGTCCACAACGGAATGAATCTCAAGAGTCCACTGGCTTTCCAGATGGAAAAACTGAGACTCAGAAAGAAGAACGGACTGCAGTCAAGAGAGCAAGAGAGCCTCTGGTCAGAAGAGGCCTTTGCCCAGGAATCTCTGGGGGCTCCCCACTCTTCCCAGGACCCTTCTCTCCCTTCTTTGCTGGCCATTGCTGCAGGCAGCCTCCCCAGGATTGTAACTGTTTCCTCTGTCCAGGCCAGGATTGAGAGCCTGGCAGGTCCTGGGCCCC
The DNA here is from genome assembly GCF_023091745.1 of Budorcas taxicolor. Taxonomy (NCBI): domain Eukaryota; kingdom Metazoa; phylum Chordata; class Mammalia; order Artiodactyla; family Bovidae; genus Budorcas; species Budorcas taxicolor. The sequence continues at coordinate 51,389,801 of NC_068926.1, read as the reverse complement.
TTCCACACTGGGCCACTCTGAAAGGGGGTGTCCACTCAGAAACACCAGCACCACACACAGGAGGAGGAGGGTGGTTAACAGAACAGAAGGAAAGACCTGGGAGGTTGGGGGCAGCTCTGGTGATGTGGAATCTTCTGCTTGTCCCTGTAGCTAAGAGGACAGTGCCTTCTGAAAGGGGAAGGGAGGGAGACCATGGGTTGTTGCATTTGTATTGTTTAAGAGCCAAATAAATCATACCCAACATCAAAAATAAAAGAAAAAGAGAAAAGGGGTGTCCATCAGGCCCCCACCACATGCAACACCCCACTCACAAGCCCCTACTCAAAAGCTGAGGAAAATCCAAGATGGCGCAAGCACGAAACACCTGGATGTCCCCAGGTAGGGCTGGTGGTGCACCTCACGGGTACCCCCCAGCTCCCTGAAATTTCATCACAATGTCCCTCATCGCCCTGCCCTCCACTGACGACCATCCTTCTCCAAGGGCATGGACGCCCCGAAACCCTCCACTGGTGCTCTGCCCACTGAAGATCTGATGTGGAGGGATGTTAAGAGGAAAGATGGAGACCATGGTGGTCAGAAGAGGAACAAACCCCTCTCCCCTCCATCTGGGGGCCCTGACTGCTTCCTGCTCTGCACCCCCATCACCTGCTACAGTAGACTTGACTTTCCTTTCAGGAACCATCTTCCCTCTCCAGACTCCAGGAGTGATCACATGATCCAGGCCTGGCCAATCAGATTCCTGCTTCCCCTGGACCAGTGATTGGCTCAGGGATTGGCATGTGACCCAATATGAGCCAATGAGAGTCACTGGGTCTTGAGACTTGGAGAAGGAACCAGAAAGAGGCACTCTCCACTGGGGCTGCAAGCTAGGAAGATGACAGCTTGTGGGTCTTGTGGGGCCCCTGCGTGGCAGAAACCTATTCAAGAACATTCCCCTAGAAAGGCAAAAGTGAAGGGTGGGGAGAGAACAGTCGGGTCCTGATGGCAGCCATGCCTGAAGGCAGCTCAAAGCTTGCTTCTTCATTCAGGGAAGTCAAGGCTCTCCTATGCGTTTTGCTTTGGCCAGCCCAACCTGGGTTTCTGCCACTTGCCATCAAAAGTTCTGACTCCTCCAGAGCAGGAAGGAGTCTTGGAGCAGGCAACCCTTCCATCGGGTGCTGTCCAGCCTTCCACCACTGCAAAGCCAAAGAATTCAGAGCCAAAGCTGCCACCCCACAACCACTGCAGGAGAAAAGCCCACGTGGACTTCTCCCAGCCATAGAGACAGGATAAACCGTGTAATTCTTATGAACGTGGGAACAAGTCTCACCCAGAAAACGGGAGCTTCTACGATTACAACCACTAGTACTGTCCCTGCAGGAGCTGCAGGCCGGTCACAGCAACGTGGAAGGGAGACCAAGCTGCCCCTGACAGTCCACACCAAGAGCAATCTGGCATCTGTCCTGGAGCCCAGAGACAAGAGACTGGCCTCCGGAGAGGGGTCAGTTGTGGCCACCAATGCTGGACCCAGTTCCAGAATTCCTTTTGTCCCAGCTTGTCACAAAGCCCAGCAGACCCTGGTGGTCCGATGCAGCAAAGCCAATTCTATCCCAGCGTCTCTCTGGGTTTTAAACCCAGAGAGGCCAGCAAGAGGACGAGGCCAGCGGCTAGGCAGGTAGAAGTCGGTTCTGCTTGCCTTTCCTCCAAGAGCACCACAGGCAACTTCCAAATTGCTCTGTGGCTTTGCATTGCACAAGGTGGTGAGAAGTCTGATGTACCCACAGCTTTTCTGACCTTCTCTGTCTAATGAAATACCAACTCGGGATGGCAGCCCTGGACAGATGCTCACACTGTGCACTGCACATGGGCTCCAGAAGCCAGGGAAGTGACACCTTTTCAAACCAGCCCTGGAGAATCCCTGGCCACCTCCCCACCCTCCTCAAGCCCAGCCTGGCTGGCTTCCCACTTCATCAACACTCACAGAGTATCCACCCCAAGCTTAGGGACTGACACCCCTGCCACCCACCTGCCACAGGCACTCCACCCGCTCCCTGGTCCAGCATCCTCAGGTGCAGGTTGTCCCCAAAGCCAGGGGACCCTTGGGACCTCACACTTCTTACATTCACCATGAGCTTATTTTAATAAGCTCAATTTCTATCCCTCCCAACCTCAGCCACATTTTTTTGCCAACTTGAAAAATAAATTTTTTTTTAGGAAAATAGGCTGGCAGCTCCTCAAAATGTTAAACATAGAATTACCATATGACCCAGCAATTCCACTCCCAGGCGTAGACCCAAAAGAATGGAAAACAAGAGATTCAAACAAATCAATGTACACACACGTATTCACAACACCACTATTCACTATAGTCAAAGGTGGGAACCACCGGAAACCCCTGCTGCACTCTGCTGGAGCGCCAAGACCATCTGTTTGAGTCTCTTCCAGCAGGGTCCGTCAATGGACGAGCGGATAAATCAATGGAACACGGTCTACCCCTATGATGGAGTATGATTCAGCTCTAAATAGGAACGAAACACGGACACTCACCACAACGTGGATGGACCCTGCAAACAGGATGCTGAGTGACAGAAGCCAGACACGAAAGGACAAACACTGGATGATTCCACTGATGTGAAATGTCCACAATGGTAAATCCACAGAGACAGAAAACAGGTTGGTGGTTGCCAGCGGCAAGGGGTGGGATGGAGGTGGGGAGGGTGCTGATAGATGTAAGGGTTACCAGGCAAGTTTTGAAACTAGATAAAGGTGGTGTTTGCATAATATTGGGGGATTAAGTTTCAACTTCATCAGCAATGTTGGGAGGTGCAGAACAAGAAAAAGTATGACATTGCTTCACCAAAGACAAGGGTGAGGGGAGGACTTTCCTGGTGGTCTAGTGGCCAGGACTCCAAGATCCCAATGCGGGGGGCCCAGGTTCAATCACTGGTCAGAAAACTAGATCCCACATGCAACTAAGAGTTTGCATGCCACAACTAAAGATCCCACGTGCTGCAACAAAGTTCGAAGATCCTGCATGCTGTAACTAAGACCCGGCACAGCCAAATAAATTAACATAAACACAAGGGGAGGAGAGGATGAGCAAGACCCATGGGGCAACGTAGGGGGTCTCCTGAATCTGGCCTTGGCTGAACAGGGTTCTGAGAACAGGATCCAGATTAGACCAGGAAAGCGATGCAGTGGCCCCAACATCACTGCGTGTCTGGAGCTTTGGGGTCAGGAGAGGATGGTGGGCATCCATTGTTCTCCAGACACTTTGAGGTCCCCACTCAGAACTCAGCCCCAAGCTACTGAATGAGGCAAGGTCCAGGCCACAGATGGTCTTGGCGCTCCGGCAGGGTGGGGCAGAGAGCAGACAAGCAGTAAATAGTGACCTCTGAGTGCAGGTTGGGAGCTCTGCAAACCTTGAGGAGGGCAAGAGGGAGCCAGGGAGAACCTCCTGGAGTGTGAACAAGACACAGCCAGGGGAGGGGGAAAGAGACAGAGCTCTAGGCAGAGGCCACCACCTAAGCAAGAGCCCAGAGATGAGAACAGGCACTGTGTGCTTGAGAAATTCCTCGAGTCATTCAAGGCCCATGGGCCATGGAAAGGGTGGATTCTGTTTGAAAGGCAGTGGGGAGCTACAGAAGGTGGTTGATGAAGAGAGGAAAGGGCCAGAGTGTTGGATAAGCAAACGCCGTGAAGAGCAAGCGTGGAACCAGGAGGCCAGGGTATGGGGGTGGGGGGGTTATCACAAGATACATGAGATGATGCTGGTGGGATCAGGGCAGCAGGGACAAAGAAGCAGAAGCAGACTGTGTGGAAGTTGGGACGGAGACTGCCGGCCTCAGAAACACCTTGCTCTGGGAGTGAAGAAGGCCATGCGTTCCCCCAGGGATGGGGGCCGTGGTTCCCCTCCTCTGGCAAGACACCTCGGGGCTCTGATCCTCGATTTCCTCAATGGCAGACGGGAAGCATGCGTGTTCCTGCTCCATGGACCCAGGAGGACAGCACGCTTGTGAAGTGATGCCTGGTGAACAGAAGGTGCTCAATAAGGCAAACTCAGCCAGGTCAGGGTTCCAGGGAGAAGAGGGGGCGCTCTGGTGAGGTTAAGGGCTTGCTTCACCAGGCAGTGTAGGACACTCCTGAGCCCCATGGGATGGGGCCACCACAAGCCCTGCCGGGCCTCACACATCCAAACCACAAACCACGGCGGGGGCACCTGCCCTGCCGCCCTGCGGAATCAGCCTGAGGAGCGCTGCAACTGGGGCTCCCATGCACACGGCAGGGACCCCCACCATGCCTGCCCCAGAGGAGACACCTGGCTAGAGCCAGGCAGCCACCCTGGGAGAGCCCTATAGGCTGTGGCTCTGATTCGGCAGCACCCCCACAATGCTGCCAACCCCACGTTCCGCATCCACAGAGAGAACTCATCACTGCCTTGGATTCTGAGTCTGCCTTGCCCCCTGCGGCCTCCTGGGAGACTAGTACAGCACCAGGCACACAGCAGCTGCCCAATGAATGAACTTCCGGGGAGATGAGGACCAGTAACACGAGGTGAGGACAGAGCCCACCAGACTTGCATCCTCAGTCCCCAACCCTGCTGGGGAGAGGTCTCTTTCTTTGGGTGGGGGGAGGGTACATTTCCATCTTGCCCCGACATCCCTCTTAGGCCCCAGGCAAGACAGCCAGGGAGGCCATACCGAGACACACTCCGTGGACTTTTCGTATCCCAAGCAGCCTGGCTCATAGGAGGGTGGATCATGGCTGCCGGGGCTGAGATGTCTGAGAGCTCAGGGAAGCGGGGGGATTGGTTGTTAAGAGCCCGGAACTGAAGCTGAAATGTGCCTGGGACCCTTCAGACCTGAGCCTTGGAAGATGAAAGGGGAGCTGTCTGCACCGCACGTGCCTGACATTTTCTTGGAGCTAGTGGGCACCCACGCTGGAAATTGCAGCGGGTGGAGGAGCCTCAGAATTTAAAATCAGCTGCCAGGCAGGAGCGAGGAGGCCCCCCAGCACGAGCACACGAGCACTCGTCAGAACCCTCCACTGTGCTCAGAGCAGCCACCAGTCTCACAGAAGGGACATGGTCTATGACACCCCCATCCCCACCCAGAATGTCTCTGGTCAGAGACACACAGATGATTTGGGAGCCTGTAGGCAGACACCTCATCGGTCTCTTCAATGTCTGACACACAGTTGTTCAGTTGCAAAGCCCTGTCCAACTCTTTGTGACCCATGGACTGTAGCCTGCAAGGCTCCTCTGTCCATGGGGATTCTACAGGCAAGAATACTGGAGTGGGTTGCCCTGCCCTCCTCCAGGGGATCTTCCCAACCCAGGAATCGAACCTGAGTCTCCTGCATTGGCAGGCAGATTTTTTATTACTGAGCCACCAGGGAAGCTCATCTGACACACAGTAGCTGCTCCATAAACGTTTGTTTTAAGTGACAGCTGAATCCCCTACAAGGGGCACGGTGCACACAGTACGTGTACTGTTTTCCTGGAGCCTCTGTAACAAATTGCCATAAACTGAATGGCTAAAGACAGCGGAAATGGATCTTCTCACTGATCTGGAGACCAGAAGTCCAAAATCAGGGTGTCAACAAGGCCACACTCCCTTCAGAGGCCCCAGGGGAGGACCTTTTCCTGGCTCTTCCAGCTCCTGGTGGCTCCAGGTTTCCTTAGCTTGTGGCCCCACCGCTCCAATCTCTGCCCACCTCCACATGGCCTTTTTTTCTTTGTGACTGTCTTCATTTTGGCCATACCATGCAGCATGTGGGATCGTAGTTCCCCGACAAGGGACTGAACCTGTGCGCCTAACATTAGGAGTGTAGAGTCTTAACCAGGAAAGTCCCTGTCCTCCCCTTCTTATAAGGATTCCACTTACATTGGACTTAAGGCCTAGCCTCTCCAGTGTGACCTCAACTTAACTACATCTACAAAGATCCCCTCTTCCAATAAAGTCACCCTCATAGGTTCCAGGTGGACATGAACTTGAGGAGGACACCACTTAACCCAGTACAATGCATGCTAAATCACCTCAGTCACGTCTGACTCTGTGCAACCCTATGGACTGTAGTCCCCTAGGCTCCTCTGTCCATGGGGATTCTCCAAGCAAGAATATTGGACTGGGTTGCCATGCCTTCCTCCAGGGGATCTTCCCGATCCAGGAATTGAACCCACATCTCTTCTGTCTCCTGCATTGGCAGATGGGTTCTTTACCACTAGCACCACCTGGAAAGCCCCAACACAATACAGTAAGGTGCTCAATAAATATGTGGTTTGTTCACTGCTGTATCTCCGAGCCTGGCACAAAGTAGGCATTCAGTGGCCCAAGGAGAATGGAGACCTAGAAGCCAGCACTGGGGCGCGGGTGGAGAGATAGGACAGGACTTGAAGATAAAAACAGTTCTGGAATGTGAGGTGAAGATGTTGCAGAAACACCAGCTAGAAGGAGGCTGACTGTTCACACTTTGTATTTCTAGCTTTTGACATACCAGGCCATCTATTTGAAGGTCTCCTTCAGCAGGGGCTTATGGTGCAGAATGGATGCCCAGGAACCCGACTCTGAATCAGGTCATGAGATGAAGGTGGGAAGCGGTGTGGGTGAGCCTCATCCGGCCTGTCCCATAGGAGTCAGAACAGCCCATGCGGATGGGGGCACAGGCAGAGATCCTGCCCGGTGCCCTGGCCACCCCCTACTGTCACCCATGATTTATAGGCACCTCTTGTTGGGCTTCCCTGGTAGCTCAGATAGTAAAGAATCTGCCTGCAATACAGGAGACCCGGGTTTGATCTCTGGGTTGGGAAGATTTCCTGGAGAAGAGCATGGCTACCCACTCCAGTATTCTTGCCTGGAAAATTCGATGGACAGAGGAGCCTGGTGGGCTACCGTCCATGCGGTCCCAAGGAGGTGGACACGACTGAGCAGTTAACACTTTCACTTTCATTTGTGGGACAAGTACCAGCACACAGCAGCAAGTGACAGACTCAAACTCCCCCGCCCACCATCTCGGAACTGGTGTTCCAGGAGGTGACATGGGAATAACTGTAGGATGGCGGACAGTGTTTGTGCTACGGAGAAAAGCAAAAGTGTGAAGTAGGTAGGCAGGGAATGGGGGCTGGAGTGAAGTTTTAAAGTGGGTGCTCAGGGACAGCCTCACCAAAAGGTGTCCTTAAGCAAACACGTGGAGGAAGAAAGAGAGGAAACCGTGTAGATGTCTTGGATGGGTGTTCCAGGCAGAGGGAACAGCAAGTGCAAAGGCCCTGAGGTAGGAACAGCAGGGAGACGCAGATGGTGCGAGTGGAGGTCACATGGGGCTTTCACTCCAAGGGAGATGGGAAGGATGACACCTTGTGCGCTGGCGCGATGTGAAGGGTCTCCTACGCTAAGCCTGCCCCCGCATCTCTGTGCTCAAGGAAACTTCAGCTATGCCCACTGTCTACAGCCATGGGTGCAGGCCTCTGTGCATTGGATGCAGGTAAAAGGGCTGGCCCACCCATAATCCTAACACTATTGAAGCCACTATCTGGCGACTTCCCTAGTGGTTCAGAGGATAAAACTCTGTGCTGCCAATGCAGAGGACAGAGGTTCAATCCCTAGACAGAGAACTAAGATCCCATGTGCCAAGTAGTGCAGGAAAAAAAAAAATAACACCATCCAGGATCCTATAGAAATGGACCCCTGCCCACCTAGGCAACTCCAGCAGGAAGACCATCCTCCCCATTCCTCACCTGGCAAAGAGGTCACTGGGCTCCCTAAGGAGGAGCCAGGACCCCAGCCACAGCATGTCCTTGGCCCTGCCCAAGGGGCGGTGGTCCAGAGTGGCCGAGGGTCACCATTCTCAGAGTCAACTCAATGTGCCGCCCATAGGGGTGCCATCTGCCACCCCCCACCAATCTGGTACCAGGTTAGACAAACCCAAGCCAACGGGAATCTCCACACATTCTGGCCAATCAGGAAATTATTTGGGTATCTACAATGTATAGGCAGTATTCCAAACACTGGAGCTACAGCAGTGAACCAGTCAGACAAAAAGGCCTGCCAATCAGAGCTGACATCCAATGACTGGCCAGTCCCAACAGGGAAAGCTTCCAGCCAGGAACTGAAAGGAGATGGTTGGATGGATGGAGGACGAAGGAGAAATGAGTGGATGGATGGAGGGATGGATAGATGGGATACAGTGGGGACGGATGGATGAAGGTGATGAATGAGATGAGTGATGGATGCATGGAGGGTAAGACAGATGAGGGAGGGAGGGAAGAGGGAGGAAGGAAGGATGGATGGGTGGGGGGTGGATGGATGGATGGATGGAGAGGGGATGGATGGATAGATGGGTAGATGGATGGATGGATGAAGGTGATGAATGAGGTGAGGAATGGATGGAGGGTTGGGTGGATGAGGGAGGAAGATGGATGGATGAAGGGGGATGGATGATGGATGGATGGATGGATAGGTGGATGGATGGATGGATAGGTGCATGGATGAAGGGAGGGATAGATGAAGGGATGGATGGATGAAAGGGGGGAAGGATGGATGGATGAAGGGGGATGGATGATGGATGGATGGATGGATGGATAGGTGGATGGATGGATGGACAGGGGGGTGGATGGATGGATGGATGGATAGGTGAGTGGATGGATGGATAGGTGGATGGCTGGATGCATGGATAGATGAAGGGATGGATGGATGAAGGGGGAAGGATGGATGGGTGAAGGGGGATGGATGATGGATGGATGGATGGATAGGTGGATGGATGGATGGATGGATGGATAGGTGAGTGGATGGATGGATGGATAGGTGGATGGCTGGATGCATGGATAGATGAAGAGATGGATGGATGAAGGGGGGAAAGGATGGATGGATGAAGGGGGATGGACGATGGATGGATGATGGATGGATGGATGGATGGATAGGTGGATGGATGGATGGACAGGGGGGTGGATGGATGGATGGATAGGTAGGTGGGTGGATGGATGGATAGGTGGGATGGCTGGATGCATGGATAGATGAAGGGATAGATGGATGAAAGGAGGAAGGATGGATGGATGAAGGGGATGGATGATGGATGGATGGATGGATGATGGATGGATGGATGAAGGGATGGATGGATGAAGGGGGATGGATGGATGGATGGATAGGTGGATAGATGGATGGATGGATGGATGGATGGATGGATGGATAGGTGGATGGATGGATGGATGGATAGGTGGATGGATGGATGGATAGGTAGATGGATGGATGCATGGATGGATGAAGGGATGGATGGATGAAAGGGGGGAAGGATGGATGGATGAAGGGGGATGGGTGATAGATGGATGATGGATGGATGGATGGATAGGTGGATGGATGGATGGATGGATGGATAGGTGGATGGATGGATGAAGGGATGGATGGATGAAGGGGGATGGTTGATGGATGGATGATGGATGGATGGATGGATGAAGGGGGATGGATGGATGGATGGATAGGTAGATGGATGGATGCATGGATGGATGAAGGGATGGATGGATGAAAGGGGGGAAGGATGGATGGATGAAGGGGGATGGGTGATAGATGGATGATGGATGGATGGATGGATAGGTGGATGGATGGATGGATGGATGGATAGGTGGATGGATGGATGGATAGGTGGATGGATGGATGCATGGATGGATGAAGGGATGGATAGATGAAGGGATGGATGGATGAAGGGGGGAAGGGTAGATGGATGGATGGATGGATAGATGGAGAGTGGGTGAATGGATGGATGAAGGTGATGAGTGAGGAATGGATGGGTGGATGAGGGAGGAAGGATAGATGCAGGGATGGATGAAAGGGGGGATGGATGAAAGGGGGGATGGATGAAAGGGGGGATGGATGAAAGGGGGGATGGATGAAAGGGGGGATGGATGGACGGATGGATGGATGGACTAATCAACCAATGGATATCAATTTAAGTGTTCCACTTTTCAGAGGTTACTTTTTTAACCAACCCCCAGAGCCAAGCATCTTTTTATTCCACTAATATCCCCCCATCAGGCTTCCTGCTAGCCGCCATGGGGACACAGATGAGCATCATTATCCCCATGAACGTTCTCCCAAGCCCATACAAGTTCTCCCCAAGCCCCAGGATGCTGGGCTGAGAACCCCAGGGGGAAAGCTGCCTCTGATTCCAATCTCCAGAATCCCAGTGGGATGGACTCAAGGCCCACCCTCCCCTGGGCACCACTTCTCCTCAGCCCACAGCCAGCACCCCTTCCTCCTGGGGAAGGGGAGAAAAGAAAAGCCTGTTGACTGCAGCCTCAGAAACATTTCCCTTGTGGCCAATGGGATTCACAGCCCTGGGTATCACGACACATCATGCCACACTCAGGCACCAAGAAACAGCCAGAAAAACAGCTTCCAGTGGGTCCAGAATGTGGCATACACCCTCAGATCTGTTTTCATTGGGCAGGTTTCCAGGGACCTGCTCCCCGTCTCCCCATCCAGCTGAGCCAGGACCCAGGGACCAGCTCAACACAAAGCGTTACCAAGAGGGAGTTCACAGAAACACCCCTAATTTCTGGCTTCTTTGAAAACTAGGGACTCAAACGTTGCAGGCAGGCATGTAAAATGGTGCAGTCTCTGCGAAAAACAGTTTGGCAGCACCTCACGAAGATAAACAGAGAGATACCGTGTGACCCAGTAATTCTCCTCCCAGGCATACAGCCCAAAAAATGAAGGCAGGTGATGAAACAAAACAAACACGAATGTTCAGAGCAGCACTACTCACAACAGCCAAGAAACAGAAACAACCCAAACATCCTTCAACTGATGAGTGGGTAAGTAGACTGTGATGGATCCATTCACTGGAATAGTATTTAGCCATAAAAATGGACACATAGGGCTTCCCTGGTGGCTCAATGGTAGAGAATCCTCCTGCCAATGCAGGAGACTTGGGTTCAGTCCCTGATCCGGGAAGATCCCACATGCTGCGGAGCAACTAAACCCATGTGTCACAATTGCTGAGCCTAAATTCTAGAGCCTGGGAGCTGCAACTACTGAGCCCATGAGCCGCAGCTACTGAAGCCTCAAGCCCCAGAGCCTGTGCTCCACAAGAGAAGCCACGACAGTGAGAAGCCCCAGGGCCACAACTAGAGAGTAGCCCCGACTCGGTGCAACTGGAGAAAAGTATGCGAAGCAATGAAGACCCAGTGCAGCCAAAAAGAAATTAAATTATTTTTAAAAGGGGGGGGGATATAAAAACCATGAAAATATTATGCCAAAAGGAAGAAGCACGTATTGAATGATTCTATTTATGCAAAACGTCCAAAAGAGGCAAATCCACTGAGTCAGATGCAGGCTGGCGCCTACCAGAGGCTGGGGGAGGGGAGGATGGGAAGTGACTGTTAATAGGTATTAGGTTTCCCTTGGGAGAAGGCAATGGCACCCAACTCCAGTACTCTTGCCTGGAAAATCCCATGGACAGAGGAGCCCGGAAGGCTGCAGTCCATGGGGTCGCTAAGAGTCAGACACGACTGAGCAACTTCACTTTCACTTTTCACTTTCCTGAACTGGAGAAGGAAATGGCAACCCACTCCAGTGTTCTTGCCTGGAGAATCCCAGGGACGGGGGAGCCTGGTAGGCTGCTGTCTATGGGGTCGCACAGAGTTGGACATGACTGAAGCGACTTAGCAGCAGCAGCAGCAGGTTTCCCTTGGGATGATGAACACATTTTAGGATGAGACAGTGGTGACAGTGTGGCACACCACAGAATCTATTACACATCCTCAGACCATACACTTTAATATGGTTCAAATGGTAAATCTTCAGTGTATTTTTCCGCAACAAAATCATTTAGGGGCATGACCGGCTGGAGGTGAGCAGGGGTTGCCCACGTGGGATGGACATCCCTCTCCTGATTGCCATGTCCTCTCGCAGTCTGCTACCTTTGTTTATATCTCCAGCCTGAAACAGGACTAGATGACCTAGAGCACAGTTCCCCTTCTCCTTCGGGCCTGGCTGCATGGATGGGGCCCTTGCCTCCACCATCACTTCCCAGGAACCCTCCCCCAACTCCAGCTCCCCAACCTGGGTTCCCAAAAGCCTCTTTCTTCCTGCCACCCCCATGGGCCCCACGCCACGCACCACTGCCATCTGTTTACCCACTGTCTCCCGGACCCCGGAGAGAGCTCACAGCCAGCAGTTTGAGCCCTATCTTGGATCACCTGCATAGCAGGAGCCCCGGAGGCTGTGGGCCGAGTCACAGCCCCTCAGGCACTAAGGGAAAAGGTGGCACCCTGCAGCAGGTCACCCTCACCCTAGAAACGCACCCTCTCGACCAAGCCACCACCTGCCCACACACTGCTAAGTGTGGAAAGTGGCCAGCTGGGTTCAACTTCCAATTCTGCTACTATGTGGCTGTGTGACCCTGGGCACAGTACAGACCTCTCTGGGCTTTTTTTTTTGGTTGGTTGGTTGGTTGGGGTGGGCCCTCGCTGCCGTGCCTGGGCTTGCTCTAGTTGCAGCAAGCGGGGGCGCCTCCTCATTGCAGTGCATGGGCTTCTCACTGCGGTGGCTTCCCTTATTGCAGAGCACGGGCTCTAGGCACACAGGCTTCAGTAGTTGCAACACTCGGACTCAGGAGTTGTGGCTCGAGGACTCTAGAACTTCGGCTCAGTAGCTGTGGCACATGAGTTTTAGTTGCTCTGGGGCATGTGGAATCTTCCCGGATCAGGGATCAAACCCAGGTCTCCTGCATTGGCAAGCAGATTCTTCTCCGTTGTATCACCAGGGAAATCCTCTCTGAGCTTTATTAACATCCCATCTGTCAAACTCTCTCCCTAGGGCCAGTGGAAAGATGACTCTTCGGAGAAAGATCTACGGAAAGCTCAACGCCCATAAATGAGTCCCCAGGGACATCCCTGGTGGTCCAATGGTTAAGAATTCACCTTCTAAGGCAGGGGACAAGAGTTCGATCCCTGGTCAGGGAACTAAGATCCCACATGCCGCGAGGCAACTAATAAGCCCTTTTGCCAGACAATGCTCCGCAATGAAGATGGGGAATGCTGCAACTAAGACCCGAAGCAGTCAAATAAATAAAAACTTAAAAGGTATTTTTAAATAATAATGAGCCCCCCAAATCAGAGCTAAGGCTGTTACCACCCTGCATTGCTCCAAATACTAGGGGGAGGAAGGGAGGCAAGTTAACAGCCATGATGGCGCTGATGTTACCGGCAGAGGTAGTTACCGTGACTGTCTCCGTGATGCAGATAAGCAAACTTAAGCTGGGGAAAGAGAGCCGACCAAATGGTGCAGTGAGGTTGGACGGGACAGGGGAGCCCCACACCTGATGGCGGAGAAAGCAGAAGGCTGACTCCCCGGGGTGAGAGGGGCCTCGCACAGTCTGGAAACGAGGAGGAGGGTGCTGCCCTTCCCCGCGCTGCGACCTTGGCCGCAGGACAGCTCACTCAACACCCTCTAGTTACAGATGGGAAACTGAGGCAGGAAGAGGGTCAGCAGGCTGTAGCCTCATTACCAGACTCCGCCCTCCTGACTGGATCACTCCGCCCTCGCGGTGCAGGCGTCTGGGGCTGGGGCTGGGGCACGGGCAGGGGCCAGGGGGCAGGGGCCAGGGGGCAGGGGGCAGGGGCCAGGGGGCAGGGGCAGGGGCAGGGGCAGGGGCGGGAACCGGCGGAACTGAGTGGTCTGCGCTGAGCCCAGGGGCCAGGCAGGGGAACGGCTCCAGCCCCACACTATAACCAGGTCCCGGGACAGAAATGCCTCTGCAACCTGGCTGGGGGACCATGGATGAGATTCCCCACCCCCACCCCAAACGCCACATCCTGCATCAAACCTTCCAAGGAAGGGGCTTCCTGGCAATTGAGTGGTGGTGCAGTGCTGTGCTTAGTCGCTCAGTGGTGTTGGACTCTGCCACCCCGTGGACTGTAGCCAACCAGGCTCCTCTGTCCATGGGGATTCTCCAGGCAAGAATACTGGAGTGGGTTGCCATGCTGTCCTGCAGAGGATCTTCCCCACCCAGGAATCAAACCGGGGTCTTCTGCATTGTAGGCAGATTCTTTACCAGCTGAGCTACCAGGGAAGCCAGGATTCTGATTTCCACTGCAGGAGGCACAGGTTCGATTCCTGGTCGGGGAACTAAGAGACCATAAGCCGCAATCCCGCAAGTGCAGCCAAAAAAAAAAAACCTTCCAGGAAAAACACACCCCTGGCACCCACCCCATCTCTTACCTCCCTGAAAAAGGATCCCCAGCTACTGGGAAAACTTCCCACCGGCACCCCCTGCCACTCATTCTGCTCGGAGAAGCCGTCCCAGGGTCCTCGGAGCTGTTCCTCACTACTGGCAGTTCGGCCTCATCCACGGGAACCCGCTCACTGGAAGAATCCGATTTCCCACATCAAACACGACTGTCCCCATTCAACAGAACAGGAAATGGAGGCTCAGAGAGGTGAACTCACTTGCCCAAGGTCACACAGCGAGGAAGCAGCCAAGCTTCATTCTGATCCCTCAAACCGCCAGCCCAGTGCCCGCCGCCCCCAACCCGCTCCCGCACACCCCGTGCCCCCTTCCAAAGCCAGCAGAAGGGAGGCGGTGCTGGTTGGAGCCGTCAAGGAGGCCCATTTCTGTTTCCAATTTAATTGGTACATTTGTGTCCGCTGGGCTGCGGCCAGCTCGGCCGTCCGGCACTGCTCCCCTGCCAGGGCAAGATCTGCTCAAAATCACTTCCTCCTCGACCCTTTTTCTTTTTTTCCCCTCTTTTAATTTTAAAAGAGAGAGAGAGAGAGGGAAGCCATAGCCCTGACAAAACCTCCTGGCACACCAGGTCTCAGGGTTCCGCACGAGAACCCTTGCCGTGCGACGCGCCCTCCCTCCGGGGTATTTCACAAACATTATGCCGGATTTTTCCTGGCTCTTCCTCATTAAGTTCTGGGCGCCCCAGGAGGGACGTGGTTTCCATTAGACCCAGCTCCTCCATCTGGCCTTCCAAACGGTAATTTTCTCTGCAGAGAGAAGGCGAGGGGGTGGGGGGGGGGGGGGGGACACACAGAGACGAGGCTGGTGTCTGGGCAGTGGGGGATGGGGCCCTGGCACCAGCTGTGTGACCCGGGCAAACCGATTAACCCCCTGCCCTGAGGCTGGGATGGGGATGGGGGGCTATGGAGTGGGTTGTAGGCACAAGACAGGGGTAGCTATGTGGGGGCTCAGCATCATGCCTGCTGGTGGTGAGATGCCTTGACCTGGTTACTAATTCTGGGAGGACCCTGGCATTCGAAAGGATGAGGGGTTTGGGGTCCTGGGTCCGTCCACTTGGCTTCAGCCTGGATGGGACTGAACCAACAACCTAAGCGAAAACAGCCTGCAGAACACAGCTCTTGACATTCTGCTGAGTGAAATAAGCCAGACACAGAAGGACAAACACTGTAGATTCCACCCAAATGAGAGCCCTGAGTAGTCAAGAGTAACAGAAAGTATAATAGAAGGATAGGTGCCAGGAGCTGGGGGAGGCAGAAGGGAAGTTCATGTTTAATGGGCACAGAGTTTCTGTTTTTAAAGATAAAAAATTCTGGTGATGATGGTGATAATGGTTGCACAACTGTGAACGTTCTGAGCTGTATATTTAAAAACGGCTGAGGGACTTCCCTGGAGATTCAGTGGTTAAGACCCGGAGCTTCCAAAGCAAGGGCTGCGGGTTCAGTCCCTGGCTGGGGAACTAAGATTCCCACATGCTGCACAGCATGGCCATACAAACAAACAAAAATGGCTGAGACGGTAAATTTTTTGTTATGTGTTTAAACTGTACCATAGCTAAAAAAAAAAAAAATTTTTTTTAAAAACACACACCTCCTCCAGGGAGGCCTCCCTGATTGCTAGCTAAGAGCTCCTAGCTGCTCTATGGGGGTTCCCACTGTCAGAGCCACCCCATGAAAAGAGAGTACTGCCAAGAACACTGCCAAGGGTCCTACCACTCAGTGGACCCTCAGACCCAAGGGCTGAGTGGGACCACAGTTAAGGGCTGATGGCAGGATCTGATGGCCACACGACCCGACTGGGCCTGCAGACCAGCGCCTCATAGCTCTGGTCCCTCAGCAGTGCCCGGTAAGCTGAGCTCTCCACTGACCAGTCGCTTCTACCCAGATGGCCTGGATGCAGGGAGGGGCTGACTAGAAACTCTATGCCTCTTAAGATGGGTCCCTGTCCGAGGGTGAGGCGGGCAGCCCCTGGGTTCCCACCGACTCCCCGGCACCAACATCTGGCAAACGTGTCCACAGCTGTGCAGCTGCCGGAAACGCCTGCTCCCAGCCTCCTCCGCGCACACAAGCCCTCAAGGACAGCTTTCCGAGGAATTTATGGGGTCGCCTCTAATATTTCAGGGCAGATCTCTGGGGGACGTCCTCCACCACATGTGAACAAGGACAAATGTTTCTGCTGCTAAGAATAGCTGCTCTAGGCTGGGAGCCCACCCACTCATCACCCGCCCTTCCATACATCACCTCTTCCCCAACCCCCACCAAACCACCCGTCTGGACTCAGAGGGCCCACCTCCCACAGGCCTGGCTGTGAGACCCCCTACTGCCACCAAGAGGCCCAGGCCGAAGGGCAAATGACCCACTTTGATCCGATCCATTCAACTCTCAAATGTGGATGCTTAAGGGGCCACTTTAATAGCCCGAGGGCGTTCGCTGATGAGTGAGTGTCTGATGATGGAGAAATGACCAGAAATCCAAGGTCCTCCGTCCCTGCAGCCAAGAGTTCCAGATGCCGAACACGCTTTCAGTGCCCAGGAGTGGCAAGAGTGTCCCTGGATTTGATTATCCCTTTGGGGAGAACGGAGAATCTAAAAAGCTCCAGGTGGAACGTCCCTGGTAGTCCAGTGGCTTAAGACTCTGTGCTCCCAATGCAGGGGCCCGAGGTTTGATCCCTGGTTGGGGAACTAGATCCCACATGCTCCAGCTAAAATCCCACACACTGCAACTGAGACCTGGTACAGCCAAATAAATAAATAAATACAACTAAATATTGAAAGGAAAAAAATTAAACTACTCCAATACAGAGGGTCCCAGGCCAGAAGTTGGGAAGGGAAAAGAGAAACAGGGGCTGTGGACACCCACCAGCTGCCTGCAGTATCTCAGGCCAGGCTGGAACTGTGACAAGGAAGGACAGGTGGCGCTGTGTGTGCGCATGGGCCACAGGAAGGGGCAGGCCCAGGCCATCACAGCTTCTGATTTCTTCAAGAGAAGAAAGTCTGGAGCTTCTCTAGTGGTCCAATGGTTAAGAATTCACCTGCCAGTCATTGGACACAGGTTTGATCCCTGGTCCGGCATGATTTCAAATGCCATGGAGCAACTAAGCCCTGTGAGCCACAACTACTGAGCCTGTGCTTCACAGCAAGAGAACCCACTGCAATGAGAACCCCACACACCACAACTAGAGAGTAGCCCCACTCGCTGCAACTAGAGGAAGCCCTCATGGCAACAAAGACCCAGTGCAGCCAAAAAATAATAATAATAATTAATTTTTTAAAAAGGGAGAGAGAAGAAATTCTGATTTTGAGACATCCCTCAATTTGAAATTTTTATTTAAAAAACACTGGACTAAAAACCCAATGCAATAAATCAGCCTGACTTCCAAATATAGCCCATGAGCTACCAGGATATGACCTGTGGCTTCTGACATGTGGTCAGCTGGGAGCCACAAGAGAGGGCCTGGCGAAGTCTGGGGAGCTTGAAGGAGGAGGGGGGCCCAGGGGGCCCCTAATTACAACAGGGAGTGAGAGGGACAGAGGCCACTTACCCACCAGCAACACCATCGCAGCCCCAACAGGACACACACTGAATGTGAGAGGAGGACGGGCTCACCTCCAACCCATGGAGCTGTTTATGGCAAGCTACATGCCAGTGTTCTTGAGGTCCCTCTGGTACCCTCAGCCCTGGCCTTGGGGTAGGCTGACCCCGCCTCTCAGGTCTGGCCAGTCAGCACCAGTTGAGGCAGCACTTGCTGCAGTGATTGGTTTGGGTGGGGCTTTCAACTCTGAGCTGATAAATCTCATTCCCAGGACTTTAGCTGGGATATCAGGAACAACATGCTTACCTTCCACTGGGGCTACTGAGCTGGGATGAGTCTATGCTACCACGGACTGGACACGAAAAGCACTTTGTCACCTGAGCGCCTGGATCCAACAGTTCCTGAAGCTTACCCCAAGCCTTCTGTGTTAAATACAGGAGGAGCAGAAAAGTCTGCCAATTGTAACCAAGAGACCTACGATAGCAACACCCTAAAACCCAACTTCCAAACATCATGAAATCTCCCAGGAATCAGATTTCCTCTACCCTCTGGTCCCCTCACCTGTACAGGTAGTGAAAGTGAAAAGTGAAAGTGTTAGTTGCTCAGTTGTGTCCGACTCTTTGCAACCCCATGGACTATAGCCGCCAGGCTCCTCTGTCCATGGGATTATCCAGGCAAGAATATTGGAGTGGGTAGCCATTCCCTTCTCCAGGAGATCTTTCCAACCCAGGGGTCAAACCCATGGCCCCACAGCTCCTGCATTGCAGGCAGATTCTTTACCACTGAGCCACCAGGGAAGCTGCCACATACAGGTTGGGAGAGGTATAAAAACAGCCAGAAGGAGAGAAGAGAACTGAGATGGAGCCTGGGACAGACTCAGTGTAGAAGGGGCCAGGCAGGAGCCTGGGATCCGTTTGCCCTGTTTCTCACCCGACAGAAGTGGTGTCTCCCAGCCCAGCCTGAGCCATCAGTGGTTCTAATGGGGATACAGCAGACAGTGGCTTTGCAGATAAAGGTGTCTCTCCTGGCTGACTCAGATCTGGGTCATTCCCCAACCACAAGCACACCCCACCCACACTGCCCCAGGCAGTAAATACAGCCCCCAGCCTTGGTTTCTGGAGTAACATCACGAGTGCACTTTCTCTCTCTCTCTGAACATCTGCTACCCTGAACTAAACATGCTGATAAACAGAGGCCGGCTTAAGGAGGTCCCGGCAGACCTGCGGGGGCCAGAAGGCAGGCATTGTCTGCAGCCAGGAGGCCAAGGGGGCTCTGCCCACCCTTGGGTGCACCCTGGGTCCCAGTCACACCGGGGCCTCAGTTTCCTGGGCTGTAAAACGGGCAGCTGCTGCTGGCTGGGAAGGTGGCCAAGACTTGAACCAGCAGATGGAGATCCTGGCCCCACCCTCCCTCTACTTCTCCCACCATCCCCCCTTCCCTCCTCAGCCTCCATGTGACCATTTCACAGACTGAGCACCTGACAGCAAAGAAGCCTGTCTGTCCAATGCCCCCAGGTAGGCATGGGGCAGCGGAAAGACCAACAAACACAACTTTGGCTTCCAGGTTCTAAGCAGTCACTGTATTAGATCCAAAAGTGAGTGTCTTGCACTCACGATCCCAGCTAGTCCCCTAACACGGTGTTTGTTGGCATCAGTTCACTGAATCATGCCAACATCACTGGGGGCAAGACTTGAGGCACAGAGAGGCTAAGTAAGTAACTTGCCTGAGATCACACAGCCTGGATGCAAAGCTCTCTCCAGCATTCAACTCTTATCCACTGTGTCATCACCAGAGTACCCCTGTCTTTCTTCCTGGACTAGAGGAGACCCATCCCCCCAACCACACTCCAGGTCTCACACCCAACATCACTGCTCATGGGTTCAGGCCAAGTTTTGCCAGCTGGAGGCGCCCACGGATCTCTGGAGAAGGGCTACCCATCTTCAAGTCTACCCAGTCAGCCCCCAAAGCTTGCTGCAAAGCCCTGACCCCAAGCCCTGGGAGGAGAAAGCAGGCAACTTCCTGGCCGCCGGCCATCCTCCTTCCCTCCTCAGGGCCTGGAATCCTCCTTCGCAAAGTCCTGCTGCCTTATTTCCCATCCCCCACAAACCCAAACATAAGATCCATGAAAGCAGGAGCCACCTCTGCTTTGTCTATCACTGAGTCCCAGCACGTCACACACAGCAGGCAATCTATAAATGCTTGTTAAATGCACAAATTTTCTAAGAGCAGAATTCTAGGCTCTGAGCTGAAGATCAAAGACCACTTTGCAAACACAGAAACTGAGGCCAAGACGGTGTCTACTTAAAGCCAGATTTCAGGATGTTATCTACACTGGGCCAGCGTGTCCCAGAAACGTCCACAAACACACTGCCCGCTCCACTGTCAAGGTGGCCCAGGACTCTGATCCCTCCCTCCCAGAAGCCACGGTGCCAGCCCATCCATTAGCTATGACTGAGTCTCCAAAGGCTCTCACCACCACCAAGGGACTGTGCGATTTTCCCCAGGTAGCCTGTCCTCTCTGAGCCTTGGTGTCTCCATTCATCAAGGGCACCTGACAGATGAGGCAGCTTCCCAGGGAACGGCGACAATCGAGTGCTGGTGAGCTGCCAAGCATATGGGGAATGGGCATTCTGGGCTTGGGAAGGGGTCTGGCATGGAACCAGGGGGCCCCTTCCTTAGAGATGGGAGAGGTTAGAAGCAGGCGATGGTCGGGTTCAAGAATTTGTGGATTTACGGACTTGTCAGGGGATCTAGTGGTTAAGAATCCACCTTCCAAAGCAGGGCTTGTGGGTTCGATCCCTGGTTGAGGAACTAAGATCTCACATGCCGAAGAGGAACTACACCTGTGAGCTGCAACTATTGAGTCCCGCACACTCTGAGGCCCACAAACCACAACTAGGGAGAAGTATGTGCTGCAGCTAAGACTTAACACAGCCAAATAAACAAACATATAAGTTTTAAAAAAACTTCTCTCCTGAGTCGGGAAGATCCCCTGGAGAAGGAAATGGGGCAACCCACTCCAGTATTCTTGCCTGGAGAATCCCATGGACAGAGGAGCCTGGTGGGCTATAGTCCGGGGGGTCGCAAAGAATCGGACTGAGCAATCAAGCATTAAAAAAAAAAAAAAAAAAGATTTGTGTCCTGGGTGAGGGAAGTGGGTTCCAGACTCTTCATATGGGGCTCCTCACACCACTGGGCACTCAATTACCCTAGATGGTCCTGGGCCCTCAGGCTTGGGTGGGAAAAGACATCACACAGACCCCTCCCACGGATTGCTTCCCCCAACCTCCAAAGATTGGTGGCAGGGGCAGGGTTGTCACCGGCTATGTTAGTTTCCCCAGATCCACTGTAAACAAATAATCATGATCCAGGTGGCTTAAAACAATAGAAATTTATTCTCTAACTGCTCTGGAAGTCAGAAGTCGGAGATTTAGGCATCTGCAAGGCCACGCCCTCTGAGGGCTGAAGGGGAGGATCCTTTCTGCACTCTTTCAGGTCCTGGAGGCTCCAGGTGTCCCTCGGCTTGTGGCCACATCCCTCGGATTTCTGCCCATCTTCACTGTGGCCATCCCTCTGTGTGTCTTCCTCCTCTTTCTGTTTCTCAGAAGGACACCAGTCTCTGAACTTAGGGCTCACCCAGATAACCCAGGATCACCTCATCTCAAGACACATCTTCAAAGCAGGTCACGTTTAGACACAAGCACATGCATTTGGGGGGCTATCCTTCACCCGACTACACTGGCCTCAGCTTTTTTTCTGATTGCCCGTCTACTGAGCGCTCACTCCCCGCTTGGCTCCGTGGACAAGGCCCAGCACAATCCCCATGAAGCAGATGAGCAAACTGAGGAGCCACACGCCCAGAGTTTGAATCTGGGCACAAGGGCCTACCTCCCACTTAGAGGAAGCACAAGACTCTCACACCCACGCCTCCAGGAGAAGGCCCACGGGTGATGACTCACCCCCCACCCCCCGCTGCACAGGCCAAGAAGGGGCGGGGGGGGGCAGGGGCGGGGAAGGGAAGGGGGAGGGGAGGACACAAACCTCAGAGTCTCAGTTTGCTCCTGTGTCAAATGGGAGCAAATCCCACCTACTAAAGGATGAAAGAGGATCCTGGAAGGAGAGCCTCTGCCCCCTGAAAATTACCAACCCCCTTATTCCCAGCCCTGGCCAGGCCCACACAGCTGCCCACCCAGCCTCCCACTCTGCGCAGAAAGGGCCCATTATGACATCACAGGCCTGGAATTATGTTATTAGCCTGGGAAGGAGGCAGGACCCAGGGACAAAGGGCTCATTGTCATGCAAATCCATGACTGGGGTTGGGGGGGTGCGCAGGGACAGCCCCTCCTGCCTTCCAGCTTCAGAGCTATGCTGACAAACCAACTCCCTGCCTTCTAGAAGCATATGGGCATCTCCCATCCTCAGATCTGGTTCCAACGAGGCTCTCAGACTGGGAAGTGGGCCCTTCCCCAGGTCGGAGCCAGATTCCCAGAAAATAGCACCTGCTCTGAGGAAGGTCGCCAACAGAACCCGGGTCCAGAGCCTGTCTTCCCTACAGCTGTGCCACTGTCCTCTGAGACACGGACACCAAAGGGCCTCCTGAGGATGAAATAAGATCATCCGCTCAAAGAGCTGAGCAGCGCCCGGAGGCACGGAAACAGCCGCATAGGAAATGCCACTACCTATTAATCATGCCTCTCTCTCAGTAAGGTGCCTGCAGCTGTGTGTCTTTGGGCAAGCTGCTTACCCTCTCTGTGCTTCATCTGGAGAGGCTTGTGGGCAGGACCTGATACACGAAGGTGTGCAGAATGCTCACTCCACAGTGTCAGTCCTCAACACACAAAGCAGATGCTGTCAGCATGCTGCTCCCACAACCTGAACCCCTTGGGGGAAGGGGGGCACAAGGGGGGCACTTTCCTTGCTCACCAGCCCCACCTCCTTCACTATCCAGGAGGTGCAGACTTTCTGGGGATGCTTGGCAGGTTCTATCAAGGCATTCTTGAGTAAACATACAATAACTGTTTTTTCCAAAGACTCTAGTTTTCCAAGAATACCCCCCCACCCCAGTGTATTCTCAACCTTTGGGAGCAGTCGTCCTGGGGTGCAAGGAGGTGAGTTTACCATGAATTCCAGCTCGAGGGACCTAGGTCTCCCTAGCCAGAGCCCTTGCAGGTGTGCAAATCTATCCGCGTGGACCTTGAGGGGACAGACCCAGGTCCACAGTTTGTGGGCAACACCGAATCAGGCACAATAGTTTTCTAAGTGAAAGTCGCTCAGTTATGTCCGACTCTTTGCAACACCATGGACTATACAGTCCATGGAATTCTCCAGGCCCGAATACTGGAGTGGGTAGCCTTTCCCTTCTCCAGTGGATCTTCCCAACCCAGGAATCGAACCAGGGTCTCCTGCATTGCAGGCAGATTCTTTACCAACTGAGCTAACAGGGAAGCCTATAGTGAAGTCGCTCAGTCATGTCCTACTCTTTGTGACCCCGTGGACCGTAGCCCACCAGGCTCCTCCGTCCATGGGATTTCCCAGGCAAGAATACTGGAGTGGGTTGCCATTTCCTTCTCCAGCAGATCTTCCCAACCCAGGGGTCAAACCCAGGTCTCCTTAATGCTGACCCGCCAGGGAAGTTTCCTAAGATCGCTTACTATGTGCCCAGCGCCAGCAACACAGTGATGACCGAGATGAACAAAATTCCACGTGGAGAGGCTGGGAGGACATGGCATACAGTAAACTGCATGTGACGAGAGCCGCAAGCTAACAGAAGTGAAGATGGAGAGGTGGAGGCCTGTCTCAGGATGTGACATTTGAGCAGAGGCTCAGTGAGGGGAGGGTGTGAAGATCTCAGAGAAGGGCATCCCAGGAAGAGCACAGCAGATAGAAAGGTCCCAAGGCGCAACCCTGATTGGAGCTTCTGAGAAACAGCCAAGAGCCTTCTGCAGTTGGAACATCCCTAAGCCCCCACCCAACTCCCTGGCCCTCCCGGCTCTGTCCGGCAAAGCCAGAACCCGAGACCCTGAGATGTGATCAATATCCCCTCCCTCGAGACACAAGCCTGCATCACTCCATCATGATTGTCATCATCACTCCCTCTCAGCAGCTCAGACCCCCGCCCCGGGCACCGCAGACACCCACCTGTTCCAGCCTGGGATGCTCTGAAACTCTCCCGAATCCTGAGGCACAAAACCTGCCCTGCCTGGACCTCTTGAGATGCCCAAGGGCCCATGCTCACTTACTAACCAGCTGTACGGGGCACAACCTTCTGATGACCTTTCCCAGGAGCCCTGGAGAAATGCCTACCCACAGATCAGCTTTCTCATGCTCAGTGCCAACAAAGGTAACCCAGCTCACTCTAGGGTGGGCTGTGTGTGTGTGTGTGTGTGTGTGTGTGCTTTGTGTGTGTGTGTGTGTGTGTGTGCGCGCGCGCACGCGCGTGTGGTTAGCTGTGTCCAAATCTTTTGTGACCCCATGGACTGTAGCCCGCCAGGCTCCTCTGTCCATGGAATTCCCAGTCAAGACATCCGTGGGTTGTCATTTCCTCCTCCAGGGGATCTTCGCAACCCAGGGATCAAACCCACATCTCCTCCATTGGCAGGCAGGTTCTTTACCACTGGCGCCACTCGGAAAGGGTGAACTAGTTACACCCCAAAGGCTTTCTCACCACTGCTAGAGGCAGGAAGGAGCCTGAGCGAAACCAGTAGCTGCCGCAGGGACCAGCAGGAGGTAAAGGCTGCACTCAGCAGACAGAGCAAGGGGGTCAAAGTGCTTGGAGAGGAGGCCAAGGTCAGGAGCGAGCCCACAGACAGAACTAAGACCCAGCCCCACCCTTGGGGTTGCAAAGAGAGACCTCAGAGGATGTGGCTGAGAGGTGCGAGCTCTGGGTGGGCCCCAGAAGTGAGCAAAGGGGCCCAGAGTCGAGGCTTCCTAGTTTTCACAGGTCATGATCCCAGCCCCTTGTCCGGCTGACAGGTGAGGAGAGGAGGAGGGGACCGGGGCTCAGAGAGGGCAAGCAATCTCCCCAGGGTCACCCAGCGGAAAGAAACTCCACACGCAGGCTCTGGCTTGGGGTTTGAGTCCTAGCTCCGGTCCTTACAAACTGTGTGCCCTTGCGGGGGGCGGAGGGGGGCACACAGCCAAGCCTCAGTTTAACTCCTCTTAGAAGTGGGGATCACGCAGCACCCTCCCTTCCTGCGGCTGATTCGGATATGAAATTAGACAGCACGGGGCAAACTGCAGCCATCCCATCGGAGTGATAAGAGTATCAGTGACAACACTCCTCACCCCCTAACGCGTGCCAGCAGCTTCCTGAACACTTAGCATGGACCAACGCATCTAATCTTCACGCGAGCCTGACGAGTACCCGATACTACCCGCCTTTCACAAATGAGGGGGTTGAGGGAGCCGGGTTAAGCCACCTGGTGTAATTCACACGGCTACCAAGGGGCACAAGCGGATCGAACCCAGGACAGCCAGTACTCCGAGTCTGTGCTCTCTTTCCTTTTAAGATCACTGTGAAGAGCCGACCCTTTAGAAAAGACCCTGATGCTGGGAAAATCGAAGGCAAAGGAGAAGGGGGCAGAGAGGATGAGAGTTAGATAGCATCACCGACTCGA
The DNA here is from genome assembly GCF_023091745.1 of Budorcas taxicolor. Classification (NCBI taxonomy): domain Eukaryota; kingdom Metazoa; phylum Chordata; class Mammalia; order Artiodactyla; family Bovidae; genus Budorcas; species Budorcas taxicolor. The sequence continues at coordinate 51,364,443 of NC_068926.1, read as the reverse complement.
TGGACATGAGTTTGAGCAAACTCCCAGAGATAGTGAAGGACAGAAGAGCTTGGTATGCTGCAGACCATGGGTCACAAAGAGTCAGACACGACTTAGCGACTGAACTAGATTCATGTGCAGCTGTAATAGCTGGATTGTGTGGACCCTTTAGCCAGCTTCCTCTAATGGCATCATCCTTATAATACCTGCAACCTGGAAACTGACACTGACGTAACTAATCTTACTCAGATCTCGGGGGTTTACAAGCACTCACTTTGTGTGTGTGTGTGTGTGTGTGTAGATTTATGCACTTTTATCTCAATGTAGATTCCTGTGGCCACCACTATTGATGCAAGACAGTTCTACCACAAGGGTCTCTTGTGCGACCTCTGGTCTGAACCACCAAACGTGACTGTCTTTCTCAGTGGATAGGGGATCGAGTCACTGAGACCTTCAGGGCAGGACAGGGCAGGGACTGTACAGCTCTGTGGCTGAGCCACGTGACTACCAAGCCCTTACGGGCAGCAAGGAGACATTCATGGGGTCCCCTGCTGCACCGGCCTTTCCTGAGGTCCCCAGGAGAGGCCTGAGGACAATCGGACAGCGGGCAGCTGGCGAGGGTAGCCTGAACACCCAGGGAAGTCCCTGCTGGCTCCCATTGGCCCCAGAGGAGAAGGCCTGAGCCAGCCACCGGCCCAGCATCCGGTGTCACTTACAAACACAGGACAGTTGCCACCCTCGGCAGGAGAGCCAGCCGTGTGTGCCCAGCCCCCAGGCCACACCAATCGCTGTTGGGGTGCGTGGCCCAGTCTTGGTGGGGGATGGGGCAGAAACAGGCATACATGGGGTGTGGGGGGTACCCAGGGACCCAAGCCCAGGTGCAAATGCAGACTGAGCCTGGGGCTGGGGTGGACCCTTCTTAACTCGCTGGGGTTTCACGTCTATAAATGGGAGGGCTCTCAACAGGGAAAAGACAAGCCAATGGAGTCCAAGATGTATTAATAACTAACTTAAATGCAACCTTGTGTCTACACTTACAGACTCTCTCCACATCAGCCCACTCGAGGCCCCTGCAGGTGTGTCTCTGTTTTCCCCAAAGTACTTCTGTGGGCAGCTCTCCCTGGATGGACAAGAGAACCGAGGCTCTGGGGGGCTCCATGACCTGCCCAAGATCACCCTGTCCGTGAGAGGTGGGGCAGGAACCATTCATTAGCCCCCTTAAAGCCATTCAACAACTTAGGGATGGAGACAGATGGAGTGTCCATTTGCAGATAGGAAACTGAGGCTCAGAGCTGTGAAGTGACTGGTCCAAAGGTCACACAGCTGGGATATGAACCCAGGCAGTCTGGCAACAGAGCAAAGCAGGTCCTCATCCTCACGCCCCCATCATGGTCCCATTTGACAGGCAAAGAAACTGAGGCTCACAGTGGGAGGCCCAGCATAAAAAGCGACGGAGCCAGGATTCAAACCCAGGTCCGCGGCCACCGAGCCCCACAGTCTGGAAACTCAGCCCTCCCTGGCCTGTGCTCACACGCCCCATGAGACGGCCCACTGCCTCCCAACAGCCCCGGCGCACCCAGACCTCAGGACAAATCGCTCCCTCATCCCCTTCACTTGCAACTGAAGGCTCCTTGTGAGCTCAGGAAGCCCTTCCAACTTTCCAGTGTTTATCCTGGGTCCTCTCTGCCAGGTTCCTGGGCAAGCCTGGGCTGGTGGCGCTGATTTCAAACCAGACACAGGCACCCAGCCAAGCGCCACCGCGGTGGGAGCCGGGCGCCAGGGCGGCCAAGGCACGGCCTGCACCCGGCCCCCTCCCCTGCTCCGTGGCCACCGAGGCGCCCACCCCTGGGGCCAACACCGATGAATGGATGCCGCATCCCTGGTCTTGCCTGCTTCCCTGCAGGGATGAGGTACAGGGGCTCCAGAAAGCAGCGCCCCCACCCCACGCATCCACTCCAGGGGGCAGCCTGTCCTTCCTTCTGGGGCACCTGCCCATCCAGCACACATTTTGGGGCTTCAGCCACTCTGATAAGACACTGGGGGCCACTACCTCCTGGCCATTGCCAGCCTCCCCAGACAAACCCATGGAGCCAGAATGCGAAACCATCAGCCCCCATACGGGGTCCCCATCCCACGTCCAGGTCCTACGATCTGTGGTGCCCAGTCTCTCTGCCCACCCTTCCTCGGCCGGGTGACCGGGCCACGCCGCATCTCCCTGCCCACCACCGAGCCTGGAAACTTCTCTTACCCGAGCACATGACCAGCCTCTCGCTCACGTCAGCTCCAAACACAACTTGAAGTAACTCTCCCACAAAAACAAAAAAAAAAAAAGAAAAGAAAAAGAAAGAAGTAGAAGGTGCCAGCAAGTGGGTCAGCGGAGTCCACACACACAGACTGGGCTGTTGGCTTCCAGAGGACACACGGCATCCAACCTCAAACCCATCCTTCCTCCGGGGCTGACCCGGGAAGAGGGGCGACCCCACCGAGCAGCCACGCTTGCCTTCCCGCAAGACCGCGGGCTCCCACCCCAGCTCGGGGACGGGGTGGGGGGGGCCTGCAGCCGACCCGGCCCCCCAGGCTCCCGGCCCAATGCCTCCCTTAGATGGAGCGAGCGGAGGGCCACCCCTCAGGAACAACCCACGGGGCCACCCGACCCACAGCAGGGTGAAAATACGGTGTTGGGCCACAGGCTCCCTGCTTGCCTCCTGCCACTCCGGGCCTATAAACACAGGGAATTACATAAGTCCACTCCTCTTGTTGGGAAGCCAAAAGTACGCGAGCTTTCTCTCCCAGCCTTGGCAGTAAGTAATAATTCCTCATCGCCATGGTAACCCTGGCGGGCTTCCAGCCGACACTCGGGAGCTGAAACATGGGGAGGCCTTTTTATAGCTCGGTAGAAAAACCTCCTCACTGTTCACCGCTCCCAGGCGATAGCGAGCTCCCCGCCGGCGTCTCCTTCTCAACCCAGTCTCCCCCGCCGAGCTGGACCATCCACCCAGAGGGCAGCATGGCTGCCCCAACCCGGACCCAGCATGAACCGACGCCTCTACTCCCATCCCTTCTCGGCCCTCCAGTCTCCAGGGTGACATGGCCACTGGGCAGGCTCTGCCTTTAAAATATTTCTGTCCTTGTCATCCCAGGAAAAGCAAACATGACCTCTTCACATTGGCATTCTGAGCCAGGGTCATCACAGCTGACAGGCCCAGAGGGTTAAAAAAGATACAGTCACACACACACACACACACACACCAGACACACTTACACGCACGCATGCACACTGGCCAAAATGGGTGACTTGGTGGTCAGCCAGGGGTCTGGATCTTGGCTGCAGCTAGCTGTGTGACTCAGAGAGAAGTCTGAGCTTCTCTGGGTGTCAATTTCCCCTCTGCAGCCGGGCAGGCTCCGCTCGGCTTCCCCAGTGCCCGGAGCAAGAGCGACGAGGTGTCAGGAGAAGATCCAGAGGGATTTCTAGATTCGCTCCCTTGCCCCCAGCAGCCAGGAGTCAGGCCCAACGCTGTTTGCCCGAGATGGCATCCTGAGTGATGCAAAGGGCTCCCTCGGGATACGGATGAAGGAAAAGGCAGCGTAGGCAGGAGGCACAGCAAGGACGAAGGTCTGGAGGCCAGATCGACTTGGGTGCGTCGCAAAAGCAGAGAGGAAACTGATGTGCCCAAGTCCAGTGGGGATCCGGCGACAGAATTAGAAGTCAAGGTCAGGGAGTGGTGAGAGAGGAGTAGGGGAGGGAGAGCATGAGAATTCTGGGCAAATCACCTAACTCGCTGGACTGCAGACACTCCAGGAAGTAATAAGGATGATGAGGGGACTTCCCTGGTGGTCCAATGGCCAAGACTCTGCACTCCCAATGCAGGGGCCCCAGGTTCGATCCCTGGTTAAGGAACTAGACCCCACATGCCACAACTAATAAAACAAAGATCCTGCCAACTAAGACTGCTGCTGCTAAGTCACTTCAGTCGTGTCCGACTCTGTGCGACCCCATAGACGGCAGCCCACCAGGCTCCCCCATCCCTGGGATTCTCCAGACAAGAACACTGGAGTAGGTTGCCATTACCTTCTCCAGCCAACTAAGACTAGGCACAAACAAAAAAAAATTTTTAATAATGATGACGGTAGTAATAGTAACTCATCCTGGGTCCCAAGCGCTCTGTAAGCATTTCATCAGTTAACCCATCTGTCCTCAGCACAGCACAACAAAAGGCAGGGGCACCCAATATACAAAGAAGGAAACGGGCCCAGAGAGGTTAACTGGCTTGCCCAAGGTCACACAGCTGGGAAGTGGTTGAACTGAGGTTTGAATGGTGCAAATCTGGCTTGCATCCACCAGAGGAGAGCCATAGAGGGTTTGCAGCAGATCAGTTTCGCATGTGACCAAGGTTCGTAGCCACTGGACCGGCTGAGGGGCCAGAACAGCCACTAGGAGACCCCCTGAAGAGGCCCACGGGAAGGCCACATGTGTGCTGACTCTCATCAGCTCACCCTTCAGCCTCTCCCAAGAAAACACTCCGGAGGATTATGGAAGCATTCTGAAGATCTGCTTTCTTTTATTGGTGGGGAAACCGAGGCACAGGAAGATGTAAGTGATCGAATGCTGTATTTTTAAACCAAAGATCCCGCCCATCCTCTCTCATCCTGACCATCAGAGGATCTCAAGAGTAAGCCAAACTAGCCCCACCAAACTAGCCCCACCAAATAGGCAGGCGGCGGAGCCCAAAGCAGCCGGGTCAGAAAGCGTGGGTTCCTTTTGTTCTTTTCTGTTTGTTTTGGACACAGACCTGCCCCCAGAATTTCTGAGGCTGGCCCTGGAATCAGGAGTAACACCCCAAACCCCCACCAGAGGGATTTATGCTTCAGGCAGGTTCAAAGCTGGGCCAGGTCATTCCACGGTCACTTCTTGTTTCTGCCCTACAAGGAGCCAGGGAACGAAATGGTTTGCTGAGTGACTCTGTGAAGATGGGAAATCATCACAGACCAGAAACAGCCCCAGGCAGCCCCCTCGAGATAGAGCCAGCCACCAAAACCAAGCTCATGTTCAGAATATGTTAGTGTGTGGCCATCTGCTTAGCAAAAGAAGTCCTCCTTCCCCAAGATTCTGACGGCAAGCATCCCTCAGTGTTCTAAAAAACCAAGATTCACCAGCATGTACTTCCAGGAACCTGTCTGTGGGCAAAGCTTTGGACAATGGGAAAGATCAATGACGTTACAAAATACACGGTGATGGGGGCCACAGAAGCAGGAGGGGTCCCTAGGCCGAGCGGCCCTGGACAAGATCTCAGCCTCTGCAGACATCAGTCTACTCAGCTGCGAAATGGGGGCACACCTCCCTGCCTGCTGCCTCTGTTAGGGTCAGCAGAAACTACACCTGTTTTGGGAGGAGCCTCAGGAGACCAGAGGGAACCCACGGTCATGGCTCCCATTCAGCCTCCAGCCCCAAGTGGAAGGGATCCTTGCTCACTCCCTCCCGTCGTGGCTGCTCCTGACCCAGCCAGGCTCTAAGATAAGGTTGGGAGCAGAGTGGGGTCTGGGGGAAGAGAAAGAGAAAAACGAGTTAGAAACATCTGGCTGGGACTTCCCTGGGGGCGCAGCAGATGAGAATCTGCCTGCCAATGATGGGGACACAGGTTCGGTCCCTGGTCTGGGAGGATCCCATGTGCCGAGAAGCAACTAGGCCTGTGCGCCACAACTACTGAAGCCCGTGTACCCTACAGCCCATGCTCTGCAGCAAGAGAAGCCACCGTGATGAGAAGCCCACGCACCGCAACTACGGAGTAGCCCCTGCTTGCCGCAACTAGAGAAAGCTGGCACACAGCAGTGAAGACTCAGCGCAGCCAAAAACAAACAAACGAAACTTAAAAAAAAAAAAGAAACATCTGGCTCTTTTCACCTCTTCCTTTCCTTTCCTGAAGCCCAGCACTCCCAGATTTGAGCGAGTGACTACTGATAAACAGAAGGTGACTTTGTGGATGTCCATCCATACAATGTGACATTCTTCAGCAGGAGAAAGGAATGAATTACTGATTCATGCAACCACGTGGACAAACCTCGAAAACATCATGCCCAGGGCCAGAAGTCAGACACGAAAGGTCACATTTTGTATGATCCCATTTATAGGAAATGTCCAGAGCAGGCAAATCCAAAAAGACAGAAAGCCAACTGGTGGCTGCCAGGATTTGAGAGGAGGAAGGGTGAGAGTGCTTGTTCGGAGGCTCCTTACAGAGTGATGGAGCTGTTTTAGAATTAGACAGAAGTTATCGGTTGTACAACATTGTTTAATACTAAACACCAATGAGTCATGCACCTTTTTTTTGGCTGCACCACGCGGTATGTAGGATCTTAACTCCTCGACCAAGGATTGAACCGGTGTTCCCTGCAGTGGAAACACAGACTCAACTACTGGACCGCCAGGGAAGTCCCTGAACTGTGCACTTTCAAATGGTAAATTTTACACGATGTGAATTTCGTCTCAATTCAAAATAAATAAAAAGGTGGTTTGGTTGAACAGACTCCATTCCAATCCAGTTTACTGACCTTCTGAAAGCTGTGCCCACCTCTAAGAGTCCCTGACCCCAGGCCTGGAGACACCAGACATTTAGGGAGCCCCAGTGATACGCACCAGGCATGAAGAATACAGCAGGAACAAGAAAAGGTTCCCTGCCCCCGTGGGGGTGACTTGGGAAAAGGTGAGGAAGTCAGCAACAGACAAGATGTGATGACATCAAGGAACGGCAGCAGCTACGGACGGGTGGTTTCTGGGGAGGTGACAGTTCAACAGTGGTCTGGATGGAGTAAGAGAGAGAGAGATGTGGAAACTTCTCAGGGAACAGTGTCCCAAGCCAACCAAACAGCCAGGGCAGAGGCCCTGAGGCTGCTGTCCTTGGTGAGTTCCGGGAGTACTAGGAGCCCGAAAAGCACGGCAGGGGAGGGGGGCCTGGAGGGATCGTGTAGGGCTTCGCAGTCCGCAAACCGATCTCTAAGTGTGATTTAAATACAATTCAGGCAGATGAATGGATAAAGAAGTGGCAGCACGTCTGTAATGGAATATTACCCAGCCATCAAAAGGAATGAAACAGGGTCATTTGCCGTGATATGATGCATATGGAGCCTGTCATACAGAATGAAGTCAGAGGAAAAATGAACATCGTACGTTAACGCATATACACGGAAGTCTAGAAAAATGGCACTGATGAACCTATTTGCAGGGCAGGAATAGAGATGCAGACATTGCGAACAGACACAGTGAGGCGGGTGCAGGCGAGGGGAGGATGAACTGAGAGGGCAGCACTGACATATATACATTCCCATGTATAGTAGACGCTCGAGCATTTTACTGAAATCATCCTGTCCCCCAAGGGCTCCCCACCCAGGCTGAGCCAGATGAGAACAGATCCCAAAGAACCCAGACATCATTCCCTGAAAGAGGGATCCATGAGCCACTCATAGGCAGCTGGCAGGAAAGGGGCCTCCCTGAGGGGACCAAATGCACTGTGCTTCATCACTTCTTCCAGGCACAAAAGCATCACATTAAACCCTTGGCCGTGCTGGCTAAAGGCAGTGAACTGGTCCCTAGGGCTAGTTTCCTATGTGCTACTTTTATTTTTAAAAGGGGCTGCCCCCACCGGCAACAGCTGTGAACTGGCCTCGGGCAGGGCTAATTGCTACACGTCAAAGTGCAGAGCCATCGTGCAGCCAAGAGCACAGAGCAACTGGCAAGGATCACTGGGGGAGGGGGACCCACACCCAGGAGCAGAGGATGAAGGTGTCCAGGAAAGCTCTTGGCCACTACCAGCCCCAGATGGCCAGGGCTCAACCCAGGAAGGACAAATTATACCAGCCCAGGGACACACACCCTCCCAACATGGGGCATTGGGAAGAACAGGCTTCCCACATGTTCCTTGATGCCTCACAACAACCCAAAAGGATATTGTCATTCTCGTTTTACAGATGGGGAAACCAAGGAACAGAGAGGTGAAGTGACTTGTCCAAGGGCATACAGCTAGGAGTGGCAAAGTCAGTATTTGAATGCTCCGGTCACTAACCACTGGGCTAGATCGTCTCTCAGACCAGGCTGAACTCCTCTGGAGAGTGCTGGGATAAATTCTGCAGCCTCAGGCCTCCACTTGTGGAGATGGCATTTCTGGAGGCCTAAAACGTGACTTCCCAAGTCTTAGGACCTTCTGTGACATTCCATGGACCAGTCTGCCTAGATCATGGAGGGCAAAATATTTTGAAACGAAAGTCACAACTAAGCACAGAGGCCACAGAAGGATGACGGGCAGCTGTGGCCAACAGGGAAGCTCTTTCTGGCATATATAATGTTTTGTTTTGTTTTTAAATTAGGGCATTGCTTATAAAATCCAGATTTCCAGCTTCTCTCGGAAAAAAATCAGAATATCCAGCAGGTTGGTTAGCCACAATCCCCACCCCTCCCATTTGCCTCATTCCTTTCCTTGACTGCATCTGAGTTGGGGACACTCCTTCCCCTTACCTTGGCCACCTCCACCCAACAGTAAAAATAGCTGAACAAACAATGAAGGCCTCATTCAGTAAGGAAATGGCAAAGAGCAAGGGGGCCTGTTCTTGGGGCTTCAGGCGACTCTTCTTCCTCCTGGTTTGCTGTGCTGGAGGCATGAACTTGCCTGAGAACAAAGCCCACACAGAAGGAAGCAGAACTGACACAAAGCCAGCTCTCCAAGGTGTGGTTTGAGCCCCTGGATCTAGCCATGCCTGAACTTGCCCTACCCTGGACACTCTGCCATTAGGAGCGCCCATCAACTCCTCCTTGTGGCCTAAACCAGCCTAAATGTGTCTCTACCACGACTCAGCAGTCCTAACGAATCACCCTCATGTCTCGCCTCCATTGACACTTGTCCAGAGAAGCCTGTCCTGACCCGGAGACAAATTCGAAACTTGTTACGCTCCAGTAATGGTCTGAACTCTGTCCGTGTGACCCTTGATGTCACTTGTTTAACTGACCTTTCCCTCTGGACACTAAACTCCTCAAAGGCACGAATGATGCCTGACTTTTTCCATCATTCTGACTCTGGAACATTCCATGTGCCCAGTAAATGTAAATTAACCAGCTAGCAAAAGAACAAAAGAAGGAAACCAAGGCCTTGAATCTCTGCCTTAAAAGTGAGGGCCTAACCCCTGAGGCCTACTGAACGGCCTCAGATCCTGAGAACTAACCTGGTGCTTCTGACTCTGTTTCAGCCAGGTAGGCCTCCTCAGCATTCCTGGGGCAACATGACCCCAGGGCCTTTGCATAAGCTGATCTCCCTACCCAGCTAGCTCATCCCTCTCCCTTGCACAGGTCTGGTTCCTTCTCTTGGTCCAGGTTCCAGTTCGACTGTCACCTCCGTGGAGACTACCTGTGATTCCTTGACCTAAGACAAGTTGCCCCCCACCCCCACTGCACCCCACCCCAAAGCTGAATTGCTCCACCCTGTTATTCCACAGCCAGCATTTCCCTGCTTTCTAAGAGCATGTGTGTTTACTACACTGTCCATCTCCCCATCAGCCCATAGGATCCACAAGGCAAGGGCCTGGTGTCTTGTTGGCTGAGTATGACAACCCACCCCCTCTCCCAGGAGGCCATGGGGACACCAGGCTGGCTGCAAGGAGGCAGGAAGCAGACCCCCTCATGTCCTGACCAGTCCTGCCCAGCCCAGAGCAGCTGCTGCATGCCTGAGGGCCCTACGTTACACATGGAGCCTGGCCCACCACCGGTGCAGCTCTGCCAAGAGACTCAGTCTGGCTCCAGGCTCAGGGAGGGCTGCAGGTGGTGCCTGCACAGTCCCCACAATTAACAGCAGGTGCCATGGAGTCAAGCTTCCTGGGTTCAAATCCCAGCTCTGCCAGCTGCCAGCTGTGTGACCTCAGGCACATCACTTAACCTCTCTGTGCCTGCAGCGTCCTTCCACATAAAACAGGGCTGGTAATATTAGCCCTTACCTTATACGGCAGCCTTGGGGAGAACATGAGTGGGTGTATATGACATGATTTAGAACACAGCCTGGCATAAAATATATGGGCAAGAATCATTAGAAACTCTAGGGTTCGTAATAATGATAACAGCAAACTCTCACATAGCACCAAGGCAAGCAAAAAAAAATCAGGAAGTGTTAGCTTGAGTAATAAATGTAGCATTTTCTCTATGCCTGTTTGAGGTACTTTACACATGAGTTCCTCCAAAGTATGTTTCTTATTCAACAAAGGTATGTTTTGTTCTTCATTCAACGGGCTTGTTCCAGCTCTTCCAGGCAGCCTCCCCAGATTGCTCCAACCCTCAGGAACAACATGGACACACACAATTCCTCATGTGAGTCTGTCCTCAATTACCCTTTCCATCCCAGGCTACAGAGAGGGACAGGAGAGCTCCCAAACCCCGCCAGACTAAAGTCAGCACATGCATGCTGCATACCAGCCCAAGCTGCAGCTCCTGCTGGACTCTCAGAAATGCAGGCGCCATCAGGCACCCCAGAAAGGGAAGGGTGCTCCTTCCCTGCAGTCTGCAAAGGGGCAATTCCTGGTGGAGGCCTGGGTGTCCCAAGAGCTCAGGGCCCACTGCCCCTGACAGGGTCAGATGTCCAAGACATAGGGCACACCGTGAAAGAACAGGCAGTGACTTTGGCTGGGGGGTCTGGGGTCTCCAGAGACGGCAAGTGAGAACAACAATGCCCCCACAGCCACTTCCATCCTTTCTGTCCCCCACATGAGGTGGGCACAGCTGATCTCCTGGCTCCCAAGCACAGCAAGGGACCTGGTGAAGCCAGCCTTTGGGGTGCATGGCCCCTCCGCTTCTCAGACAGGAGAGGCACCCCCCTTCATGCCAGGGACCTGACGTGGCCCCAAACCAGATGGTAAAAGCTGGTTAGAATGCCAGCTCCAGCACCTCACTCAAGGTCCTCTGCCTCACTAAGCCTCAGTTTCCTCATCTGGAAAATGGGCTGGGTCTAGTGATCATTGGCACAGTACCTACCATAGGCAGGACCAGGAGTGCCCAAAGAGCCAGCAAACCAAAGCCACAGAAAGAAAGATCTAGAAAGAAGTCATTTTAATTTCTGCAAACGGGCTTGCTTTCTCATTACATGAAACATAATTTTACGTGTCATGTTTCAGAATGGTTTCTGTTTGGATTTACAGCAATTGTGGAAGGCATGACCTGATCTTTCCAGCACTTAAACCTCTTGAGGCCTTGAGCCCCCCTAAATTAGCATCTCCCTCTGAGGGCACATGTCTAGCAGAGACAGCTCTCCAGATGTGTGTGTCCCACACAAGATGACCTAGAGGCGAAGACAGGAGACCCAGAAGGATGCAGGCTCTGGGGAAGACAGTCTGGGTTCAAATCTCACTGGTTGTGTGACCTCAGGCAGGTCACTTAACCTCTCTATTCCTCAATTTCTTCATCAGCAGAGTAGAGATGACAACAATCTCTACTTCACAGGCAGGGCTGGAAAATTAAATAAATTATAATAGGTAAAGTACAGCATGATTACTACGATAAACCCTGTTCTTGTTATTGCTGTCATTTGCTGCAATTTCAAAAGGTTTAGAAATCTGACTGCAGGAAAAAGACAAGTACACCTGGATCCGTGGGGTCTGGGGGGCCCTACCACCACCTAGGCTCACCAGGAGCCCCCAAAAGCAGGGCCTCCCTCCTCCCACCAGCTGAGGGCAGGGAATCCTATCAGATGGAAGGAGACACATGTCAGAGCCGAAGATTAAAAACAAGTACAATTATCGGGCAGGCATCCATCCATAATTATGAATCTGATGTAATTAGGCACCCCACTAATTTCATTACTTATTTATTTACGGGATTGCTTATTTAATTTACAGGCCTCCTTCCCCGAAAAGTCATCTTAGCTCACACTCCTTGGGCAAGGAAGGAGGGGACGCTCTACTCTGTCTCCCCTCCCCCCATTCCTGGGCTTCCTCACCCCAAAATAGCTCCCCAGAAGGTCTCTGTGACTGAAACACAAAGGTTGGCATTCACTCAACAGTGCTGGGTGCCCACAGACAGTGTGTGACCTGAAAGGCAGAATGTACAGAATGCCCTTTATACCCTCATCTCCCCGGGCAGAGGAAACCCAGGGGGAAAGAAGGGTGATTCTAGGCACCCCCGCCCAGCCACTGATTTCTGAGGTGACCCTCTGGACCAGCAAGCACATTGGTAAAACAATGGGGCTGGTACTTCCCAGCTTGGAGATGGAGAAACAGCACTCCACTCTCACCGAATGACCTTCCATAAGTCACCTGACCCCTCAGAGGCTCAGTTTCCTCATCTCTCAAATGGGAGTATTTAGGACAACACCCACAGCCAGCTGCTTCTAGTCAGTGCTACCCTGTGGCCTCAGCCAATGCAATAAGGCACGAAAAAGCAAAGTGGCTTAAAGACTTTCTAGCTTCATTCATTAATAGCCAAGAACTGGATACAACCTAAAGGTCTATCAACTCATGAGTGAATAAACAAATGGAATCATATAAGTACACGATGACAAATGAATCTCAAAAACTTCACACAGTGAAAGAAGCCAAACACCAAAAAGTACACACTTTAAGATAATTTTAGTGCAAAAACCTAGAAGAGTCTATAACCTTATGACAGCAGGTCAGTGGGTGCTGGGAGATGGAGATTTCTGGGGGGTGATAGAAACCCTCCTGATGGTGGTAGTCATATGAATGTTTACATTCTGCCAAAACTCATGGAACTGAACTCTTAAAATGGGTGTATCTTTTTACAGGTTAATTCCATCTCAATAAGGCTGTTTTTCATTTTAACTGTAACAGAAAAATATATACATATATTAACACCACTAACTCCAATCCCCATGCCCAGGGACTATAGTCTCATTTCCAGCTCAGGTCTGCTGGCTCCTTTACTGTCCCTCAAGTTTCCCCAAAGGCCCTGATTTATCAGCCCTGGACAAGGCAGATCAGGGTTGAATCCCAGATTTATCCCTTCCTTCCTGAGTCATTTAGGCAAAATCACTTTTGCCTCTCTATCTGTCAGGTTCCCCATCTACCGAAGCAAGGTTATAAATAGCATGGTCATTGGAGAGTTATTGTGGAGTAAAATACACCAAGGTGAAGTACTTCTGCAGGCCCGCATACAGCAGGGGCCTCGTTACTGCTACTGCAAAATGATGAACAAGCAAGGACCCAGCCCATTGTGGACAGGGCTGGCCAGGATTCTTGTCCCCTAGACGCACACAAGCCCCTGCCAGACAAGACTCCAGGTCCAGGTAGCTGCCCCCACCACCGAAGGCTCCAGACTGCTGAGGTTCCAGCATTTAATGGATGTCTGCTGTCCAGGACAGGACAAGTCTCCTTGACTCCACCCAACTCAATCCACCCAGGAGAGTGGACACAAAGGATGAAGGCCAGGTGGGGGGAGCTCGCCCTGAGAGTGGTGTGGTACACCCTGAGAGGTCATCTGGGGACAGGAGCTAGCTGGTGGAGAGGACCTCCGGGTAGAGAAGGATGTCTTGGCAGTCAGACCATCATGAATATACTAACTGGGGCAGGACAGGGTGACCCCGGAGCCCACTCATTTATGTAGGAAAAAGGATGATGGGAAAAGGACGAAGGGGAGGGGGCTTCGGGAACTGAGGTGCAGATGCTGTGCCGGCCTCCCGTGTGCCTGTCTGAGGGCGGCTCCGGCTGCCCTGTGAGTGATGGAGCGGGCAGGCAGCGCCTGGGAGCCCGGGCGGGAGGGGCGTCCCCCGGGCCCGATTAGAGGGCCAGCCGCAGGCAGACACGCTCAACTGTCAGCCTCGTCCTCTCAGCCGCCATCAGAGGCACCATTAATTGCTGTCATTTGAGGGTAGCCTGTGGAGAGAAGGAGGGGGGCTGTGGGAAGGGGAGGGGAAGGAAAAGGGAGGAGGAGCAGGGAGCAATGCGGGATGGACAGAGGAAGGGAAGGGGAAGGAAGGCGGGGGAAGGACAGCTGGCTAGGGCTGAGCATCCTGAACTGAAGGAGAGAGAACCACCTATGCATTTTCCTCCTCCACCCAACGGAGGGACCAGGGGCCCCCAGCTAGGGACATGCCCATCAACCCACTGCCCAGGTGGGGCAAACAGAGTCCAGACAGTTGTGATTCTGCCTGTCCCAGTGCCCTGAACCTCCCCCAACCTCCACCACATACAATTGGCCACTTGTCTGCCTGGGAGTTGGTTGGTCCTGATCTTCCCCAGGAGACCCAGAAAGCTCCCCTCCCACCCATCTTCAGCATCCAGCCGCACTTGACTCCTCACCCTTCATGTATACACTACCAGGCACCACACTGGGAGAGACTCAAGGCTCAGCCAAACCCCACTTTCCCACCTATACCCCTACACTCAAGCAGTTCCCTACCGCAGGGTCAAAACCTGTACCTAGCTTAGGGGCCCAAATGCCACCTCCTCTAACACATCACCTCTAGTGCCTCAGTTTCCTCATCTGTTGAATGGGCATAAGGACAACAAAGTGTTGAAGCAGAGTGCAGCTGCTGTTTCATGATCATTCAGGACTTCCATCCCCCTTGACCCACACACAGCTTCCCTTCTGTCTCTGATTGTGGTTTTCTCCTCAGAAATACCTGTTTCCCTGAACCTGACTCCAGCCCACCAGAACCCCCACCCCAGCCCACCAGAACCCCTACCCCAGCCCCCAATGGTGGGGTCAAGAGGGTCTCAGAAGGCCCCTGAGCTGCCAACTGGGAGCTCCTGGGCATGGGAGGGGAGCCCAGAGCATCCACCCAGCCTCCATGCCCCCTGGGGCCCTCCCTCCCAGCTGGCCCCACCTGTCCCCAGACAGGACTCATCTCTGGGCTGAGGAGCCACTTGGGTCCTGCCAGGGGGGCTCCTGGGAGAACTGGCTTCCTCGGCAGGAGGAGGGACCTCCTCTCTCCCTCCCTGCTGTCTGCCTCCCGCCTCCCTTACACGTGATGGATCGCCCCAAAGGAGGAAGCTAAGTGCTTGCACACAAAAAGCCCTTTTATCGTCCTCGGGTGGGCCACTGGCGTGACAAGCAGATAACTCAGCCACAGGAGGAAGGCTCTCCATTAGGCCTTGGATGGGGATTGATGGAGGACCGAGAGGCAGAGGAGGAGAGGAGGGAAAAACACCCCAGGCAAGGCCACCTGCCTTCCAACTTCAAAGGCATCAAGAAGGCCAGGTAGAAAGCCTGGCTGGGCTGATCACCTCTGTGGGAACCACCACCAGAGTCGCCCATGCTCCCCGTCTCCAAGATGAAACCTACTCCTGCTGTGGGACCAAAGGCCTGGCTCAGGAAGCAGACAACCTCCAAAGCTGTCCTTCCCTCCTGTCTACTAGAGAGCCCCAAAGGCTCAGGAACAAAGGAGTGAGGCCTGACTCAAGACAACCCCAACCAGGTGACTCATTACAGACTCCTGCAAACCAGGAGGTCCATTCCATATAGCCTCAGGGCCTTTGGACAGGCGGTTCCCTCTGCCTGGGTCACCTTTCCTCTAGAGACCTGCACCCTTCCTCCAAAGACTGCAGGTCTTCAAATGCCACCTTCTCAGGGAGGCCACTCTGACCCTCCTCATTTGAAACTGCAACCCCCAGACCACTTGCACACTCCCCAGACACCCTTCCTGTTGGTTCTTCACCCTAGTCCTTCACCACTGAAGGACACACAATGTATCTGACTTGTGAACTGTCTGTCTCGCCTAAGGAGGACAAGATGCTTGTCTGTCTTACTCCCAGCTCTAACTCCAGCCCCAGAACAGAGCCTGGCACACAGTAGGTGCTTTAGAAAGAATCGTTCGATGAATGAATGTATTCAGAAGAAGAATAAAATCTCCCAGTAGCAGCCAGGAAGTGCCCAGCAGTGCCCTCAGCAACCCTTGGAGGATACCCATTTGTCAGATGAGGAAACCAAGGCACGAAAGTGTCTCAGCTTCCTGGGACTTGCACCCGGGTCTGCAGGAGGCTTCCCAGGTAGCACTAGTGCTAAAGAATCTGCCCTGCCAATGCAGGAGATCCCTGGTTCAAGAGGATCCCCTGGAGGAGGGCATGGCAACCAACTCCAGTATTCTTGTCTGGAAAATCCCATGGACAGAGGAGCCTGGTGGGCTACAGTCCAGGGGGTTGCAAAGAGTTGGACATGACTTAGCATGCATGCACTGCAGGAGGTCCACCCACTGCAAAACCACCCCAGAGCCTCAGGATGCCAGTCCAGGGCTGGATATCACAGAGACAACCAGAACTCACCCTCAATCTGCCTCTCAGTGTTTTAGCCTGAGAGAGACCTTTTCCCATCTCTCGGCCTCAGTTTGCTCCTCTGCAGAATGGGGCTACATAAGTGACCACACCCCCACTGTCCCTCCCAGAACACTGCCCCAGTCCCAACTGCACCAGCGTGGCCCTGATGGGGGAACAGCAGTGACTGGTACTCAGCAGCCTGAGGAGAAGGTAACAGATCTTGACCCCACCATGAACACTGAGGGCCAGAGTGGAGGCTCTTCAGACCCTCCTCCAACCCTCCCTGGAGCCAGGCCTGGCTGACAACCCTCTCCAGTCCTGGAAGAACAGCTTCATCACTAAGAGGTAACGAAAGATGCTGGAGGGACTTTCCTGGTGGGCCAGCGGTTAAGACTCCGCACTTCCAACGCAGGGGGTGCGAGTTCAGTCTGCAGTCAAGGAACTAAGATCCCACATCCTGAGCATGTGGCCAAGAAAATATCTATTAAAAAAAAGAAAAATGCTGGGGGTGCTAAGTGAGTGCTTCCTGCCTGCTGAGAACTGGTGCCTGGGATAGCCCATGCCCTATGTCCCAAGCCCTAGTGGCTGAACACCAATCCCAATCAGTGGCACAGAGCTGGGAAGAGGCCAAGTTGACATCTGCAAAGGCCCAGTGCCTACTCCCCAGCACCCACTCCCACTGACCAGCCCTTCCTCACTGGCACGGATTGGGTGGGCACCCCATGTACCCTCCAGGATGTGTCTCTGCTTCTTCCCCAAAATTCCTGACTCTCTAGAAGAGTTGGGGGTTGGGGAAGAAGAGGGAGTGGCATTTCCTCATCACACCCATAGGGGTCTCTGGGGGACATGACTGCCTCTCCCAGGCTAGGGACAGTTGGCAGCCCCCTGTCCTGGGAGCCAAGGACAACACACAGGAGACCTGCAGATTCAGCCCCCTCCTCTGCTAGGGCACCTGACTGCTTCAACAAAAATACAAAGCACCAAGATCTTAGCAACGATCTGCTCATCACCAGTTCTATGCGCGCATTTGATTCCATCCCCATTCTACAGATGCAGAAACTGAAGTATGAGGTGGCAAGGGGACTTGCCCAAAGTCACAGAGACAGTAAGTGACAGAGGGCAATAGGCACTCAGGCAGTCAGGCTCTGGGGTCCCTGCTCAGGACCACTTGCCTCCCCTGGTTAAAAAAAATAAAATAAAATAAAAGATGCCTCCCTCTCTGGCTAGCCAGGCCAGTACCTGAATCCTCTCCTTCAAGCCTATGCTTGGATTTCCCTGGTGGTCCCTGGTTAGGACTTGGGTGCTTTTCACTGCCAGGGGCCTGGGTTCAATCCCTGGTCAGGGAACTAAGATCCAACAAATTGCACTGCACAGCCAAAGAAAAAACAAGCCTGTGCCCAGCCCACTGACCCACCTCTGGTCTGCCTTCTCTTCCCCCTGACACCCCAAACTTTGCCAGTGCTCCCTATGGCCTCCCTCCAGTCACTCTGGGGGAGAAGCTCTCTGAGGAGACTCCTGCCTTCATAGGAACCAGGTGGGTGGTGGAGACAGAGAGGGCAGTGGGCACAGACATGCCCAACATGGGCCTCAGTCTGCCCAGTGAAACGGCTGTGAAATGGGTGCGTTGAGGAAGAATCCACTGGGTTCCCTGGGAGGGTCAAAGAATTAGTCTCAGCCAGCTCTCTGCTTTCAGCTGAGCCATGGAACAGGTGATCTATGCATGCTTCCCTTTCCTCATTTGTTAAAATGAGGATAACAGTCCGTTTTGCAGCATCACCATGAGGGTGACAAAATGGGGTCACACGAAAAGCCCTAAATGGTGATGGACTTTTGAGCACCTCCTCTGGGCCAGACGCTGTCCCACAGCAGCCCACTGAATCACTGCAGCGACCCTGCGGGGTTTATGGAAGGGGAGATGGAGGTGAGTGACCTGCCCTGGGCGCTCAGCATGAAAGGGGCCGAGACTGGGACCCAGGTCTCCCACTGGGCACAGTGACCACAGTGGTGCACCGGTGTCCAGCCCCGCACCCTCCTCCAACATCCAACGTCCCAATTCAAGGGCCCGCACACTGGCCCTGCCCTCTCTGAGACTGCACATTGGCCGCGCCCTCTCTGAGTCTGCACACAGGCCCCGCCCCCTCTGAGCCTGCACATTGGCCCCGCCCTCTCTGAGTCTGCACACAGGCCCCGCCCCCTCTGAGACTGCAGCCCACCATCAGGGCACAGAAGCCATGTGCCCGTGAACCCCAGAGGTGAAGAAGATGCATAGTCCCACAGCTGCACTATCGGGGCAGCTCCTTCTCCCAGGCCCTGTCTGAACAGCACTGCATCCGGTTAGAAAATATTCCATCCTGGAGGACCCCACAGCCTTCACAGTGGGCAATGGTGCTGCCCATTCCACACCCCATGAAGCCATACGGAGCGCCCCCCCACAACCCCACCACATCCACCCACCAGTAGAATATGGCAACCCAGCAACTTTCGACCCACCACCCCGAGGAGGTCCCAGCAATATGCTGGAGACAGCAAGTGGGGACAAACAGGAACCTACCAGAAAAAGCCTCCAGCAACTCCAATTCCTCAGAGCCTCCCGGGGACCTGCAGGGGAACATGTGGGTCTTGTTAGCAAGGATCCCAGCCTCCACACATGGCCCAGGGCATGACCACATCAAAGTGCAGGTAGATGGCAAGGCCCTAGCCTGGGCCTGGGGCCAAGTATTTCTCCATGACAACCCTATGAGGCGGTACTGCTAGCTCATTTGACAGAGAGGGAAACTGAGGTTCAGAGAATCAAAGTCTCAAGTCCCAGGATCCACAACTAGGAAGCCATGGAGCTGGGATTCTAATCCAAACTATGTGGTTACAAAGGCAGCCCACACCGCAGCAGTCCCCCCCAGGGACCCTGGGCCTGTGTTGGGGGTCCAACAGTGTTGGACCAACAGTGGTAGATTACAGTGTTGCCATGAACATCCCCCATTAACCTCCCAGGGGACCCCATAAAAAGCCAGTAAGTGACACCTGGGCCTACTACTCTCATTCAAGAATTCCTGAGTCACCCTTCAAAGTCAAAGCCAGCACAATAAAAACAAGCGTCCAGGATATTAAAATCACACGCACAAATAAATAAGAACCAGTCGACCCAATAGAAAAATGGGCAAAAAGACTTGATAGCACTTTGCAAAAGTGGATATAGAAATGGCCAATGAGCACACGAAAAGATGCTCAATATCATTAGTCAGAAGGAAAGTGCAAACTAAAAACAAGAGACCAGGGACTTCCCTGGTGGTCCAATGGCTAAGACTCCCCACGCCCAATGCAGGGGGCCCAGGGTTCAACCCCTGGTTGGGGAACTAGGCCCCACATGCCAAAACTAAAAGATCCCGTTTGCTGCAACTAAGACCTGGCACTGCCAAACAAATAAATATTTTAAAAAATAAGAACAAGAGATACCCTACACATCCATCTGGATGGCCAAAATAAGACAGACAATACCATGTGTTGACAAGAATGCAGATCAACTGGAATTCTCAGACATTGCTAGTGGAATGCAAAATGGTGCAACTACTTAGGAAAACATTTTGGCAGTTTCTTACAAAGTTAAACATACATTTGGGTGACCGTATGACCCAGCAATTTCACTGCTGGGTATTTACCCAACAAAAATGAAAGCATATGCTCACACACAGAGTTGTACCAATACGTGAATGTTCAATGAATGAATAAGAGCTTTATTCATCATCACAAAAAAAAAAACACTATAAACAATATATCCATCCATAGACAAAGGGATAAACAAACAGCGGTACATCTATACCATGGACTACTACTCTACAATAAATTCGAGCAAACTACAAACACACAAGCACGTGGAAGAATGTCAGATACTAAGCTCGCATTAGGATTCCATTTATAGGATTCTGGGAAAGGCAAGACTCCACTTTCACAAGAGATCTGCAGAGGCAGTCACCCTAGAACAAAGAAAATGTTTTCCACAAAAATTAGAACACTGATCACCTATCTCCTTAACAATTATTCATTAATCTGCACCCAGGTGTTGATGCATTCTTTACTGTGTTAGCCTCTGCACACACACACAAAAAGAACAAGTAAACAAACAGTGGGCTTCCCTGGTGTCTCAGATGGTAAAGAATCTTGCCACCAAGGCAGAGACCCATGTTCGATCCCTGGGTCAGGAAGATCCCCTGGAGAAGGGAATGGCAACCGATTCATTATTCTAGCGTGGAGAATTCCATGGACAGAGGAGTCTGACGGGCTACAGTCCATGGGGTCGCAAAGAGTCAGAATGACTGAGTAGGCAACACACTTCAAACAAACAGTAATGGGCAGACCACTGGACAGAGATCTAAAACCTGGCTCTGGTCCCAGTTCTTCTACTAACGGCTGTGACCTTGGGCAAGCCCTCCGTTTTCTCTGACCTCAGTTTTCCCATCCAGAAGACAGGCCCAATCCCCAAGGCCATCTCCAAGACCCGTCCATTCACAAACATTTCTGCCTTGGCTGCACCTTCAGGGAACCTCCTCTGCATCAGAGGTGAGTGGAGCTGAGGCTACCGGCGCTCACAAGACCACTGCATGTGGGGCTCAGGCTCCAGAACCAAGCTCCCTGGGTTCAAATCTGGGCTCTGCCCCTCCTAGCTGTGTGCACCCTGGGACAAGTAGCTTCAAGTCTCCGAGCCTCAATTTCTTCCCCTCTAAAATGGGGACGAGGGAATTTAATTCCCTGGCGGTCCAGTGGTCAGAACTCTGAACTTTCACTGCCGGGGGCCCAGGTCTGATCGCTGATCGAGGAACTGAGATCCTGCTAACCATGCAGTGCAGCCAAAACAAATTCTTTTTTAATTAAAAAATAAAGTGGGTAAGATGAAAGATAAAAGCACTGACCTTACAGGGACACCGTGGAGATGAAGTGCTTGCAGAGCCAACGTAGGCTCAGTTCCTGCTGGACATTACGTTACCCTGATGCAGGGGCTGGCAGCTAAGTTCCAAGACCCAGAAGTCCTAAAAGGGGCCGCAGCCGCCAGTGGCTCAAGGGGGAGGATCCTGCCCCTTCTCTCCTATTCTTTTAAGTTTTGTTTTTTTTTTTTCACTACGATGCCTCCAGGCTAGGTACTTGTCCTGGGCAGCTGCAGAGACAAGGCCCAGCAGGAAGGCTGGAAGTAGGGAGACCAGGTGTGTCTCCACAGCCTTCCCAGCCTGGGGCTCCCGAGAGCCTCCATGGCCAGTTCCCTGCAGCAGGACCTATGAAGGGCTCAGGCAGGGTCAGGTGGGTGAGCGCTCTCCCCAGGCACCACCTTGGAAGGGCAGCTTGGAGATCAGATCCCACCTGCTTCCCACCTTCTCCCAGCTCCAGCTAGTCCCCAAATGGAATCCTCTGATGGTGTGGAGTCACGACTGGCCCGGGCCAGCCCCAGGGTCACAAGCCTCAGGAGGACAGAGTTCTTCCAGCAATGCTGGCAGCATGCAGGTCCAGAGAGCAGTTCCCAGCCTGAAGAATTTGGGGACTTTCCAGGAGAAGCCATGCCGAGCCCCAAGAAGGAAGGTGTGCTTGGCCCAAATTGGGGTGGGTTGGCAACACGAGAAGATGAGGGGTGCAGGCAGAGAACAGCTGATCCCAGCACAGAAATCGGAACAGAGCGTGTGTGAATGCTGAAGAGACAGAGCTGATCACGCTGGGCCCTGCGGATTGGGGGCTTTATTCCCTGGGGCGGGGAGACCCTTCGGAGGGTTCTGCATGCAGAAAGGGACCGGTCCCATTGGAATTTGGAGAGTGCATTTTTTGGGCTCTGGAGTGGAGGATGGGTGGAGATGGAAGTGGGACAAATGGACAGGATGGAGAACATTTTGCAAGTAGCGTCCACACAGACGAGGGATGAAAGAGGAGCCCTGGTGGCCACGCTGGGCCCCCGCAGCCTCCCGGCCTGGAGACGGCTCTGAGTTGGAGAGGGCAGGAGAACCACATACACTTTCTGTAGCCCTTCTGGGTTCCAGCTGCTTCCCCGTTACCCCATATAATTCCCACAACCATCCTGGGAGATGGGGGTGGCCTCGGTTTTCAGCCCAGGAAGTTGATGCTGAGGGTGGGGGTAACTCACCCAAGGTCATCCCACTAGGAAGGGAAGGAGCCAGGATTCCAATCCAGATCCAAGCTCTTTAGGCCACGGGAGCCAGGTCACTGGGTGGGGGATGGACAGAGGGGTGTGCAGTGCAGTAAGACCTTCCTTGGGTGTGAACAGGAGGAGCAGGACGGGGGAAATGGCCGCTTCAGCCCCCAGGTTGACCCCAAGCTGCAGGAACTTCCCACCAGAGCCACACCACACCCACTGGGACCTCCCTGGGCCTGGAAAGGTCCCCCTGCCCTGGGCCTCCTAGGAGGCGGGCAGCTCTGACCCCTGTGCAAGGGAGTCCAGTCAGGGAGCAGACCCCCTCATTCAAGGTCTCAGCCACACCTGTGCTCGCACACTCAGCTGTTCGTGCCCACCTTCAGTCACACACACACACACACACACACACACACACACACACACACAGGTATTCATGGGTTCATGCACACATGCTAGGTTGCTTCAGCCGTGTCAGACTCTGTGCAACCCTATGGGCTGTAGCCCGCCAGGCTCCTCTGTCCATAGGATTCTCCAGGCAAGAATACTGGAGTGGGTTGTCATGCCCTCCCCCAGGGAATCTTCCCCACCCAGGGATCAAACCTGCTTCTCTTATGTCTTCTGCATTGGCAGGGGGATTCTTACCACTAGCACCGCCTGGGAATTCCCAAGGCACAACCAAAACTTTAAAAGGGAAAAAAAAAAAGAAAAGAGCAAGATGACATCAAAAAGCAGTGACTGAAGTAACAGACATAAACCAGGGTAAAGTGAAAGTGAAAGTCGCTCAGTTATGTCCAACTCTTTGCGGCCCCATCGACTATACAGTCCATGGAATTCTCAGGCCAAAACACTAGAGTGTGTAGCCTTTCCCTTCTCCAGGGGATCTTCCCAATCCAGGGAACGAACCAGGGTCTCCTGCATTGCAGGCGAATTCTCTACCAGCTGAGCCACAAGTAAAGCCCAAATCAGGGTAAGCCTGCAGTAAATGACAGGAGTGATGGCAGGTGAGGACGAAAATGCGAAGACAGCGAGGGTGTCCCAGGAGGTGAGGGTATTATCACTATTTCCAGGGTGAGGCCACAGGAGGGGAGTAGCACATTCTGAACGGTCACATCACCAAGTAGAACGGTGTGAGGCAGGGCCAGGGAGACACCTCCAGGTCAATCCCTGAGGGCTCCATGGAGGCGGTGTCCCCTTCCCCAAGCCCAGCGTCTCCCTGCACAGGCGTCTCTCCTAAAGTCAGAAGAACCTCAGGGCTCCGGCCTCAATACCAGTTAAGTGCTCGGTAGCTGAGCCTCAGTACCTCCAGGCCTTTCTCCCCAAGCCACCCAGGGGCAAGGCCCTGACTCTGCGGGCCCCCGGAGGCCCTGATAACACCTGGCCTTTGCCTCCACCTGTCCCTTGGGCAAGTTGCTGAAAGCGATTGCCCAAGCCAGGGCTCAAAACAAATCCTCTCTCCCAGCCCTGCCTCCTCCGGGCCTCCAGCCATGCGGGCTGCACCCGCGGCAGGGCCCCCCGGGGGCACACTTTCCGGATGTTGAGGGAGCCCTGGCAATGCCTGCAGCCGACAGGCAAGCAGCGACAGGAGGAGTTAAGGCTCCGGTCCCGGTCGGCCACCACCGCACTGGACACCCAAGGCACCTTATTCCCTGTGCCTCGGTCTCCCCCTCTCCCCGTGTGTAAACTGAGGGGTGGTAACAGAGTCCCCTCACAGGGTTGCTGCGATGATTAAGTGACTCAGTACAGCTCAGCCTCTTGGAACGGGGCCCGGCATAGTGGACCTCAACAAGCCCTTTCGTGAAATTTATTTGGCTGCACCAGGTCTTAGTTGTGGCATGTGGGTGGGATCTAGTTCCCCAACCAGGGATCAAACTCGCGTCCCCCGCACTGGAAGGCAGATTCTTAACCACTGGACCACCAGGGAAGTCCCTCAGGTGGGTTATTTATTATCCCCATTTTACAGATGAGTAACCTGAGACTTGGGGAGATTGAGTCATTTGCCCCAGGCTCATATGGCTGGTGAGAGAAGTCAGAACAGGTGCCCAGGCGGCCTTAATTGCACACGCGGGGCTGAGCGCTGTTACTGTTACTCTCCTCTGTGTTCTCAGACCCTCAGTCTAAGGGCAGCAGTAACCTGACCCGATCCTCCGGAGCTGCTGCTGCCCATCTCCCTGATGGACAGACTGAGGCTCCAAGGGATTGCACAGCCAGGCTGCCATTCACCTCAGTGGTCCGCCCACTGGGCGGGTCCTCCACGATTCTCCCCCAGTCAGTGCAGAGGCCAGAAGCCAGCGCCCAACCAGAAGCAGGAGCCACAACTAACCACTGTAGTCCCGCCCAGTCATCACCTCCTCCCAGGGCAGGTTCCCCGCCCAGGCTCTGCCCCTCCAGCCCAGGACCCTCAGTACCGCCCCTCAGAGAGGAGATGCTCCACCCATAGTCCCTGTCATTTCATCTCAACATCCTCAGTGGGCACAGGTCAAGTTCAATCACTCGGCCAATGAGCTTAGGGGCTGGGACAAGGTCCCCAGCCAGGACCCTCGGGGCCTGAACTAGGTCCCTCTCCGAGTCAGCCTTGGAGAAAAGATGCTGCTTCACCAGCTGCTGCTGCTGCTGCTGCTGCTCCTAAGTCGCTTCAGTCGCGTCTGACCCTGTGCAACCCCATAGACGGAAGCCTACCAGGCTCCCCCCGTCCCTGGCAGCCCCTGCCTTCCCACCTCAAACTCCTTCAGTAGCACAGGTCATGTTCCACAAAAATTACCCAGGGCCTGGGGACCACTGCAATGCCTGCTATTTTGAGGAAAGGGAAGTGGCCCCCACATGAGCCTCCGCGTGGCAGTGTGAACTTGCTAGGCCAAGATGAGCCAGTCACAAAACGTGCCCTAAGGAGGCCCTAAACAGGACCCTGCAGATCCCGACATTGCCCCCAAGGGGCAGGCATAACTTCTGGAAGCTGTCCCTGCAGGCTGAATGTGGGGACTTCAGGTGCAGTGTGACCCAGGCACCCAGGACGGGAGCATGCCAGGGCCCTGAGGCATTAGAGGGTGGCAGGGGGTTAGGGGGGTACCTAACACCCCTCCCAGAACCTCCTGGGCCTGCCTGGCACATCTCTCCACACTAGATGAACAGGGAAGTCTCCCCTGTCCCCTGGGGCCAGGTGTCGCCCTTCCCTGTCACTGCGGTAGTAAGCAGGCCAGACAGCCAGAGCGAGAGGGAGGCGGCTCCTTCCATTTAGAAGCCACTGGGGTATTTTATTTTCCTTCTCATGTGACAGCTGAGGCTGGCGCTCCTTGAAACTGCAGAGAAGCAGTCACCAAGAGTTCACCCAGGTCTCCGATTCCGTACCAGACCACGGCAGTCAGCGACAGCCGAGGGGCAGGGGGTGGGGCTGTGGGGCAGCCAAGTCAAGACCACGGCCAGCAGGGATGTTGAGTGGACAGGACCTGGGGGAGGACAAAGTGGGGAGGAGGGGCTGTGGCCCAACAGAAGGGGATGCATGGCCCCGCCCAAAGGGGACACAGCCCACCTAACCATGGGGGGCACCGCCCCACTCCACGGGGCTCGAGGGCCATCCAAGGGAGGCACACAGTCAGGAGGAGGAGGAGGAGTAGCCCTGAGCCCTGCCCATGAGTGCCCCAGCCTCCAAATCACCCACCTGGGCTCCCTAGAGGCCTGCACTTATGGCAGGTGAAACAAGCACAGCAGGTCACCACAGCAGTAATAATAGTCCCCTCCTGTAAGTGCGCTCAGGGTATGCCAGGTTCTGGGCCATCTATCCTGACCCCATTTCACAGATGGGTAACCTGAGACCCAAAATAGTTCAGCCATCCGCCCGAGCTGGCACAGCCAGTGAGGGGCAGAGAGATGGGCACCCAGGGGACTGCCCTTGGCCACCCGTCCTCCACCCCCTCCACCCTCAACTTGACCTCGGAATACACTTTTCAGAAACCTCCCGCCCATCTTCTCACTACAGGGTGTGGGGCCATCTGCAGAGACAGCAGCCAACAGGACCAATTAGACACCAGGAAGGAGCCAGGATATCGACCCATTTCTGGAAGGAAGGGGGGACGGGAGGGGGCTCGGGCCACACCCAGTGTTGGCAGCCTGGCTCCCAGCCAAGCCCAGGTCAAGGCAAGGCAGGCAGCACAGACCAGGCCGGGGTGGGGGCCGGGGTGGGGGCCGGGGTGGGGGCCGGGGTGGGGCGGGGTGGGCGGCTTTGCTTCAAGGCCTGCGGAGACCCAAGAGATGCCCTCTGTCTGTTCATCACCAGCACCACCAGTGGCAGACACCTGGAACCACTGGCTTTCTCTGAGTGGGCACCATGCTAAGCCCTCTAGCTTACTAACTGGTTTAATTCTTACAAGATCGTACGCACGAGTTACCATGACTCTCCCCCACTTTACAGATGGGAGCAATGAGGCAGAGAGGCAAGAAAGTGTACCCAGGGTTCCCACAGCTAAGATTTGCATCTGGGTGTCCACTTTAACCACACATCACCTCTGCATGGGAGTCCCCTGAGGGATGGGAGATAAGACAGAGGGCTTTCTGGGAATGGAGCACCGGGGACTGCGTGGGGTAGAAACTTGGAAGTCCCTCAGAGGCCCCATCCTGGACTCTCTGTAAAGATAATTCAGTTTCTACCCTGTAGGAACACAGGGCAAGTGCCCTAAAGTGCGAGCTGCAGGGTTCCCTGGGGAAGAGGCTGCCTGATGGTCAGCCAGAAGGGAAAACCACTTCAGCGTTCCCAGGCCCGGCCCCCCAAACCCCGGGCTTCCCTGCCCTGGAGCAGGGTCTGGGCCATTAGCGGCTGCAGGGCAGGTGGGGAAGTGGGAGGTCTGGGGGCTTGAGGGTAGCAGGTGGGAGAGCAGGGGGATCATGGAACCATGGATGGATCACCAGAAGCAATTAATTGTCTGGGTCAAGAGATGGTGAAAGAGATTTGTCACCCGGGGGGCCCAGGGAATATTCCAAAGAGTCCAGTGACCCCGGGGGTCAGGGAGGGGTGGTCCCCACTGACCAGGTAAGGGGAGGGAGATGAGGACCTCTGGAGCTCTCCATTCCCCCTCCCCCACCCCCATCCCCTCTACACACAGCACACGGCACACTGGCAAAAGCTCGTGTCTCCACCCCAACACCAGCCTCTGACCCACCCCGGTGTCCACGACCTGCACACCAGGGAGACCAGCCCATCCTGCACAGAAGGGGATGGAGATGGCTGGCAAGCGAGTCCACACACAGAGTCCTGGCAGCCCAGGATCCGGCCAGAGACCTGGACCCAATCCCAGCCGCACCAAGTTCGAGCTAGGTGACCAGGCCTGTTGCTTAAACCTCTGAGACTGCTTCCTGTGCTTTTACAGGAGCGGGGAGATAAGCAGGGGAACTAAAGCCAGGCTGGCTCAGGCACAAATGCCAGCTCTACCATGTTGTTAAGCCTGAGGCCATCACTTGGCTTCTCTGAGCCTTGGTTTCCCCATCTGTAAAATGAGGGGGGGGTGGTGATGCCAAGGGTTACTTTGAGTGGAAATACACAGCCAGCACACAGCAGGGGCTCAGGGCAAACTCACCATCAGGGTTCACCAGCCCACCCCAGGGACCCAGGCTCAGCCACCCCAGAACCTAGGACACCCAGGCTCAGGCCCCCAGCCTGGTCATGATGACAATACCTGGAACACAGACCCCCTCAACCCAGCCTCTGCAGCAGGACCCAGTGGGAGATACAGGCTGCCGTGGCCACCATTCCTTGACTGGGCTTGGCCTGTTATAGAGAACAGAATGCCCTGGACACACACAGCCCTCCACCCAGACCCTCCGAGAACAGATGTGGAGCGGGTATGGGGCATGGGCCTCCCCCGCGTTGAGTGCCCCCAAGGAGCTCCCAGCTTTCAGCCCTTCATGTCCACACCAAAACCCTCCACACACACCCTGAGTACGTGCGGCCCCTGGGATCCACTGTTTGATGCCAGTAAACACCCCAAACACCTCCCTCACTGCCCCCACTACACAGATGGGAAAACTGAGGCCCGAGCACCCAGCAAAGGGCAGCCTCAAAGCCAGCTCTCTGTGATGTCCCGCAGGTGCTCAGAAGCCCAGGTTGCTGGGGCAGGGCGGCGGGGGCCAACACTGAGTCAGAGTGAGAAACTCAACGGAAACTGAAAACAGACCTGGAGGCCCCACGAACTCCCCAGAGTGAGTCGCGCTGATTCACAGCCGGGCTCTGTTTTGGAAAGTTCCTGCTTCTGTGGTGGAGTGGGGGTAGGGGGTAGGGCACAGCACAGCCACGGGGCAAGCAGTGAACTGCCCCAGGGCCTTTATATCACATCCAGCCCTGCCCCCGACCCGGGGCCCCATCAGGGAAGTGCCCGCAGGGATGTTCCTGGCTGGAGGGCAGGCAGGCAAGAAAGACCACAGATTGCAGCTGTGGTGACCTGAGGATCTGGCCTGAGACCTAGCTTCAAATCCAGGTTCCCCTGCTTTCCAGTTGGGTGACCGCGGGTGTGTTGCTCAAAATCTCTGAGCCAGTTCCTCACCAGTGAAATGGAAATTCTCATCTCACAGGACTCAGAGACTCAGTGAAAGTATGCATACAGACTGCTGAGCATACAGTAAGAGCCCAATAAAGACGTATCTTTTTCAGTTCCCAAATGGGTTTTTTTATTGAGGTGAGATTCATACAACATAAAAGTAACCATTATAAAGTGAAAAATTCAGTGGCCTTGATTACATTCACAGTGAGGTGAGGTCACCAACTCTAGTTCCAAGCATTTCCAACACCCAAAAGAGAAAAGAAAACCCCTACTCACTGAGCAGTTTGCCTCCACACCCCCTCCCTCCCCCCAGCCCCTGGCAACCACTCATCTGCTCTCGGTCTCTACGGATTAACTATTTTGGACATTTCATAGCAATGGGACCACACCACGTGCAGCCCTTTGCGTCTGGCTTTTTTCACTCAGCCTCACGTTTTCAAGGTTCATCCACACTACAACATGGATCAGCACTCATTCCTTTTTTATGACTGAATAGTATTCCATTGTAGGGATGGACCAACTATTTATTTTTTTGTTTTTTGGGTTTTTTTTAAATATAAATTTATTTATTTTAATTGGAGGTTAATTACTTTACAATATTGTATTGGTGTGGCCATACATCAACATGAATCCGCCACAGGTATACACATGTTCCCCATCCTGAACCGCCCCCCTATTTATTTTTTAAAGAATAATAAATGTGTCCTGAATAATACAGAAAAGCAATCTGACAATATATATAAAAACACACAGATGTGAACTACTTTAAAACTTGCAATGTTATAAAATAACCATAATGACTGTAGTGATACAGTGTGGAATCTGGCCAGAAGGAAAAACCAGTTGGGTGGAGAGAGGGGACCATAGTAGCCCCAGAGCTAACAGTCCCTCCCTCGGGGCCTTTCCTGCTCAAGCGTCAGGCCTCCCATATCCAGGCTGTGTTGTGCTGTGTGACCCTGGGTCAACTCCTTACCCTCTCTGGGCTGCCACTTCCCCATCTGTAAACAAGGGTACTGAAAAGGACACTCTCAAGAGGGATTTCCCACCAGAAAGGTGAGAGAGACTGTGGCAGCCAGACTGTGGAATCCATCAGGCAGGGGGCATGGCACCCAGGGAACTGCCAGGCTTCCCGGTGCTGGCGACAGCTAGGACAAGCAACTGTGGGAGGTTCAGAGTCCCTACAGAACCGGGGCGGGGGGGGGGGGGGGTTGGGGGAGAGGACATACTCTGGGCCACAGAAATACAGACACGGCACGAAAAGGGAACCGAGGTGCTCCTGCCTCCCCTGCCCAGGGCGGAACCAAGATGTGAGTTTCTAAGGCCTGACGCCACGTCCTCACACTTGAGACATTTGGTTCTTATCGACGACCCACTCCAGTATTTTTGCCTGGAGAATCCCAGGTCCATGGGGTCGCAAAGAGTCGGACATGGCTGAAATGACTTAGCACGAACGCTTGTGCACTATAGGATGTTCACAGCATCTCTGGCCTCGACCCACTACACCTGCTGCACCTCCCCCGGGTTGGGACAAATGAAATGTCTTCAGACATTGACAAATAATCCTGGGGGCAATGTCACCCTGATGACCCCATCCCTACCGTGGTCCCCGCTAAGAGCCTCTACTCCTGGACAGGAAATAGCAGTGAGTGGTATCCACCCCTCCCCTGGGCCGGCCCTCTGGTCCGGTCAGTTCCAGACAGGGTAGAACCCCCTGAAGGGACAAGGACCCTGTGTCCAGGACCCATCCTCCTTCTTCTCCAGGTCAGGCCAGGCCTGGTCTCCCTGCTAAGAAACACACAAGCCATCCACACTGACAGCTGATGGATTCCTTGGCAGGAAGCCCCTGTCATGTCCTGACACCGTTCCAGGCACTGGGGGCTCAGCTGTGGATGAGACAGAAGCAGCCCCTGCTTTCTTGGAAGTGACCTTCTGATGTGGGAAGGCCAACAACACACCAAGGAATGGAATCAACTGAGAAACTTCATTGATCAACAACTACAGTCCTGAGAGAGGGGCTGGGATAGTGGCTTGGGGTGGGGGGGCAGTGCTTGACTGGGCAGCCAGGAGGACTTCCTGAGGGTGACATGTGACCTGAGACCTGATGACAGTCACCATGCTGATCACAGGGAACAGCATTCCTGGTGGGGGAACAGCAAGTAGAGAGGCTGAGTACAGAGCCCAGAGTGGGGGAGGTATGTGGCTGGAGACACATCAATGCAGGGGGGAGAGGAGCAGCTCCCCAGCATGCTCAAAGCCTCTAGTTTTATTCTCAGAGGAGGAGGAAAAGTAGGGAGGGAAGAATGTGAGACCAGAAGCTGAAGATTCTCATTCTCCTTTGGAGAGCATGAAGAAAATGGTAGGAACAAGAATAGATGGATTCCAAAGCCAGGAGAAGGCTGGATGAGTGCCCAGGTCAGACAGTGGAGCAGGGAGGGGGACCACAGTACCTGGCCTGCTGTTATGAAAGCAGAGAGGGTCTCAACCACAGTGGTCCCATACCCCTCCACTAAGAGCATATTGTTATTTTTGTGTTGTTAGGGGGTCTCCTAGGCAGGGTCCCCACCCTGGAACATCTCAGAAACAGACAGGGATGTTTTTGGCTGTCCTGTGACTGGCACTCAGCCAGTGGGACAGTCCCAAGCCACGAAAGGCACCCTCCCCACACAATTTTCAAATAACCTGGCCGTTAAAAAAAAAAAACAAAACCTGCCAGAACTGATCCAAACACTAGCCTTTTCTTGAACATCACTTTCATGTGTTTCCAGAACTGAAACGCCTCTGATCTCACTTGCCTCGAATCGACACTTACTCACGCTGAGTAGGAGCCAGCAGCAACTTCCTCCCATTTCCTCTTATACTACAATGGGGCATACACTGATTGTTGTTGTTCTGGTTAATTCTGTACAAAGTCAAGACTATATTCAGGAGGAATCTCAGTGCCAAGGAGTAAAGGGGATTTTCCAAGATTATGCTGTAAATATCCTCAGAGGTTGTCAGGATGCTGTGTGGCTCTAGGTAAGTCAGCCAACCTTTCTGAGCCTTAGCCATTTGCCTGAAACACAGGGAAAGTGATGATGTGATCCTCGCTAGCTCACGACATGGAGAGGACCGAACGAATGAACGCGGAGAGTGCCTGCTGCTACTCGACACAGAAAAAGCACACGGCCCGGGTTCACCACGTGCACTGGAGGCGGATGGGGCAAAAGCCCCCCAGCACAGGCCCCGGGTGGGCAGGAGGTGGAGGAGAAAATCCCGTACTCCCCGAATGGGCCAGGTGGCGCCTCGCCAGCCCGGCTTTCATCTCCAGGAGATAAGCTGCCTGCTCAAGTTCACGTTCAAGATCAAATGAACCCACTTAATCGCCTTAGGGATCTCCACTGAGCCGGCTCCTCAGGGACTCGGGGAGGAGGGCAGCTGAGTACCCTCCAGCAAAGACCCCCACTCGCATAGCCAGGCACAGAGAGAACACTGTTGCAACCGGCCCACAGCTCACTCACACCCCCAACCCCACCCCCACAATGCCTACTGCAGCGATCCCCAAAGGCAGATGTGTGCACGCTGGCCTTGTGAGTCTGTGCACACATCATCTGCTCACCATCACAAAGCACCTTGTGTGCCCTGTGACCCGGCAAGTGTTAGTGTTAGTTGCTCCGTCGTGTCCAACTCTTTACAACAGCGTGGACTGCAGCCTGCCAGGCTCCTCTGTCTGTGGGACTTCCCAGGCAAGAATATTGGAGCAGGCTGTTGCCATTTCCTCCTCCAGGGGATCTTCCCAACCCAGGGATCAAACCCGCGTCAGAGATCAAACCCGCGTCTCTTATGTCTCCTGCAGTGGCAGGCGGATTCTTTACCACAAGCGCCACCTGGGAAGCCCACAAAGGTGACAGGGTTCCCCACAGAATCAGTGGCAACCTTTAGGACAACACTTTCTGCATTTCACAGATGGGGGGAGACTGAGACAGGGATGGGCCTTAAGTCACCACCATATCCCGATGCCAAATCAGGAGCGGGTGAGCAGAGTGTCCAGCTAACGCCTTGGTAGAGGGGCAGCAGCCAGGGTGCACTTGCCTGACATAATCCCAGCCACATCTTAGAGCTTGGGACAGCTCCTGGCACCCAGCAGGTCCCCTCAGTAAGAGCATCCAAATGAACAAAATCTACACGCTGGACACAGACTCCGAGGAAAACTCCCTCGCAGGACCTCTCTGCTCTCCTAAGAGCCCTCATGTACCACAGGCGTCCTGGGGGGTGTTTATGCCCTCCCCCGCAGAGGACACTGGGCAACCTCTGCCATCATTTCTGGTTATCACGATGGGTGGAGGGTACCAAGGGTAAAGACCAGGGATGATGCTAAGCATCTGACAGTGCCCAGGACAGCCCCCAAATAGAAGCATCCATCCCGAACATCAGCAATGTCCAGGCGAGAAATCCTGCGGCACTACATTCACTCAAGCATTAACTGAGCACCTCCAGCATGAACAAAAGCCTGCAAGGAGACGAGGTCACAGAGGCAAGGTTTCGTGTTTAGTGTCACACAGCGACTGCAGGGCAGAGGCAGGTCTCACGTCCAACTGACTCCAAGCACCATCCCAGAGCCACCAGACACCCGCCCTATTCCTGAAAATTCTGACCCACCAGGTCTAGAGAAGGACTGCAGAATCTAGACAGTTCCTCGTTCCCTCTCCCCATGGTCACGTTCAGGCAGCAAAGGTCAGAACTGATCCTTTCTATCCAAACCCACAGACACTAAGATGCCAACAGTCTCTATGGGGGATGGGAATGTGGTTGCATTTTTTTTTTAATATGCAGGCTTTTTTGGTTTCTTTATTTTCCAATTTATAGAGAACACATCTGTTCTGCTTCTGAAAACCAAGAAAGAGACTTCTCTGGTCCAGTGGTTAGTACTCCATGCTTCCACTGGAGGGGCCACGGGTTCAGTCCCTGGTCAGGGAACTAAGATTTGGCATGTCAATCGGCACCACCAAAAAATAAAAAAGAAACCAAGGAAGTCTTTTTTGTAAGGTAGCTCTCAAACCACATGTCTTACCCAAGGCCTTGGCTGTGGGGAGATCTTACACCCCAACACAGAGGGCCAGCCAGGGCAGCCCTCTTGCAGAGCCTGCCAGCATCATCTAGGAGAGCCACAAGCTGGCGGTCTCACTCCCAGGAATACGCAGAGGAGGACGGCGCATGAGCATCTGGAGGCACTTGGAGAAGCTCCAAACACTGCAACCCACCCTAACGGCATGTAGGGAATACACCGATCACGTGTCCTGTATCACCATGACAAGATGCTATCTCTACAGAAGTTAAAATTCATCAACGAGATCTAACTGCATCAAAACATCACAAATCACACACATTTTAAATGGATCACCAACAAGGACCTACTGTATAGCACGTGGAACTCTGCTCAGTGTTATGTGGTAACCTGGAAGGGAGGGGGGTTAGGGGAGAATGGATACATGTATATGTATGGCTGAGTCCCTTTGCTGGTCACCTGAAACTCTCACAATATTGTTTGTTTATCGGCTATACCCCGGTACAAAATTTAAAACAATTTTTTTTTGTTTAAAGCCACAAAATCCTAATTTTTTATTTTTTTTGACTGTGCTCTGCGGTTCGTGGGATCTTAGTTCCCTGACCAGGGATTGAACTGGCCCTCAGCAGTGAGAATGCAGAATCCTAACTGCTGGATCACCAGGGAATTTTTTTAAATAATAGTAATAGGTACACAGGCTTCCCTGGTGGCTCAGTGATAAAGAATCTGTCTGCAATGCAGGAACCGTTGGAGACTTCGGTTTGATTCCTGGATTGGGAAGATTCCCTCGAGGAGGGCATAGCAACCCACTCCAGCATTCTTGCCTGGAAAATCCCATGCACAGAGGAGCCTGGCGGGCTACAGACCATAGGGTCACAAACAGTCGGACGCGACTGAAGCGACTTAGCACACAGTAGGTACACAGTCTTGTGTATTACGTTTTTAATCCTCAGAACGATTCTAGAAAACACATACTACTTCAGTCCCTATTTTACATAAGGGGCAACTGAGGCACAGGGTGACACCTCGCAGCTGGTAAGAGGCCACGGAGGGGGTGGGAACCCACGCCATCAGAATCCCTGCTTGGAACCACTTCGGTCTGCTTGCCTGTCTCAGCGTGGAGAGGAAATTACCGGGCTGAGTTATATAAAAGCTGTCGATATTCGACCACTTTTGACCTACAAAACTGGCAGAGTCCCACAGCTCGTTCCGATAGCAAGCTGCAGAGCGGCACACACAGAAAGACTTGGCCACGTGCATCTTCCCTGCCTAGAGATGAGACAGGGCTCCTAGGTCCTTCAGGAAACCAGGCAGAGGCCCCTGCTTAGAAGGGCACACGTCCAGTGCAGAAGTGGTAGTCTCCGGGGGAGGGGACTCAGGTGACCAGAAAGTCATCTGCAATTTTTTCTTTTTTTTTTTTTGGAAATAAAAGGCAACCACCTGGGATTTCCCTGGTGGCCCAGTAGCTAAAACTCCATCCTCCCAAGGCCCGGGTTCGATCCCTGATCAGAGTACTAAACACCACATGCTGCAACTAAGACCCAGCACAGCCAAATAAATTTTTTTTTTTTTTTTTAAAGGTGGCCACCTTAGCTGGTGGCCTGGAGCCCAGCCTCCTGGACCAAGGCTGACTAGAACATTCCTAACCTCTCCCCTCTCCCCATGGCAGCCTTCCTGCCCCTGGACCCCACATAGCCCATCCACAAGCAGCCAGGTCCCCAGGACCTGGTCTCCAGTGCCTCCGCTCCCAGGTTGGAGAAGCTCTCCCCACCTAAGGATCCAGTTTCATTTAATTGCAGGCTTCAGGTTTCTGGACGCCGGCCCAGAGGCCTTGGGGGCTGAAGGTGTGGGTCATTTTCTTCCTTTTTCCAATACAGCCGAGAAGGAAGCAGTGTGTGGCATTGCCCGTCTCCTCTGAGAAGGTTCAGCACCTGCCCCTTGGGAGACACAGAGTTTTCTCTGGCCCTTCATCTGAGCCAGGTACCCCCACTGGATTGGAAAGAATGAAAAGAAAGAAAGAAAGAACACACAAACATCCCTACCTCGCACCATTCCTTTCCTGCTCCCAAACCTCTGGTCATCCTGCTGGTTCTAGACCTTTTTTTCCCCCAATTCTTAAATATTTATTTACTTGGTTGCATCGGGACTTAGTTGCAGCACATGACCTTCTCTCTAGTTGCAGTGCACGGGGTTCTCTAGTTGTGGCGCTCAAGCTTAGCTGCCCTGAGACACATGGGATCTTAGTTCCCTGACCAGGGATCGAACCCGCGCCTGCTGCATCAATAGGCAGACTCTTGACCACTGAACCACCAGACTTCTTTTCTTCTTTGCATTTTATTTTTCCCTCCAGCACAGCCTTTTTATGGTTTGCAGCTTCCTGTCTTCACTCTATGTCCCTTAGTCTGATTCCAAGGTTACTAGTGGCCAGGGACACAAGCGACCTAAGTGACCGGGCTGCCCCTGGCTGCTGAGGTTCTCGGGGAATATGCAGGCTCTGTTTGAGCTTCCTCTTGCTGCGGTAACAAATGCTCACAAACGCGGTGACCTAAAACAGCACAAATTCATTACCTCGTAGTTCTGGAGGTCAGAAGTCCGAAATGGATCTAACAGGGAGAATATCAGGGTGTTAGCAGGGCTATGCCCCTGCTGGGGGTTCTCTGTGAGAATGCACTCCCTGTTTTTTCAGACTCTAGAGGCTGCAATGGCACCCCACTCCAGTACTCTTGCCTGGAAAATCCCATGGGTGGAGGAGCCTGGGAAGCTGCAGTCCATGGGGTCGCTAAGAGTCGGACTCGATTGAGCGACTTCACTTTCACTTTTCACTTTCATGCACTGGAGAAGGAAATGGCAACCCACTCCAGTGTTCTTGCCTGGAGAATCCCAGGGAAGGGGGAGCCTGGTGGGCTGCCATCTCCGGGGTCGCACAGAGTCGGACACGACTGAAGTGACGCAGCAGCAGCAGCAGCAGAGGCTGCCTGTATTCCTAGGCTCTCTGCCCCATCCTTGATCCTCAAAGCCAAGAACACAGCATCTTCAAATCTCCTGCCTCCTCAGTATAAAGACACCCGTGATTACCCTGAGCCCACCACGACTATCCAGAATAACTTCCCCCATCTCAAGGTCAAAGGATGATTGACATCCTTAATTCCATCTGCAACCTTAATTCCCCATTGCCATGAGGATGAGATGGTTGGCCGGCATCACCAATTCCATGGACATGAGTTTGAGCAAACTCTAGGAGATAGCGAAGGACAGGGAAGCCTGGAGTGCTGCAGTCCATGGGGTCTCAAAGAGCTGACACAACTTAGCGACTGCACAACAATGTAACCCAGAACAATCACAGGTTGTGGGATTTACGGTTGTGCAGATCTTTAAAGGAGACCATCATCTGCCTTACCACCGGCTCCAAAACATCTCTGGGGCTTGAGGGAACCACTCCAAAGGCCCACTCTGAAAACCCTGAACTCTAGGAGGCAACTGTTGAGTCCACGTGACTCAGTCTCTCCACACCTACACAGCCAGAGAAGGCATACCCCTTTATGTCACCTGGATGGTGAATACATATCGCAAGGGTGCTCAATCTAGCCTTTGATGAAAATGTGAATCAAACAGAGCCCTATGGCTTATCACTAGAGACTTCTCTAAGACAACAAATAACTCACCCATCAATTTCCTCAGGCAACTTTTGCGGGTTTGAGGGGCACCAGTCATAAATCAACCTATTGTACATCTCCCACTCAGGCAAGATCCGTAACAAGGAATACGTCCAGTTAAACCTTCTTCTTCATGTCCCTGCATTCTAGGTCAAGAACACCAGTGGCACTAACAAAGCATCTAACCTCTGGGAAAACAGAAAGCTTTGCAAGGTACAACTGACCTGTAGCATGATTCTTAAACTTGGAAAACTGCCCCAAGGACCAAGCCCTCACTGCATAGCTGGTATCAGCCAGAGACAGGGGTGGGTGGTGAGGAGGGACTGGGGAAACACAGGCCACCCAAAGTACCCAGCAGCACGACCAACTCGGGGGGGGTCCCTGGAGTGAGTCAGCACCCTTTCCCCACTGCTCCTAATGACCACAGCTCACTGACCCCACCCTGGAGCCGGGTCTCCAGGGACCTGGCAGGGCAGACAGAAACCATGACCCAGCATAGTGACATTAACATAGAAGCCATCCCGTGAAAGATGACACAGTGACATAGTCTCCTTGCTTCAAAACCTCTGTGCATCTCTTTCCTGCCAGATAAACCTGGGAGGACGATGCCAAGGCCCAGAGAGGTTGTACAAGAATTACACAGCAACCCAAGATGGGTCTCAAGCAGTCAAGATGGGTCTCAAATGCCCATGCTCATGCCCATGGTCCACCTCCCAGTCCAGGACGCTCCAGGCAGCTCCACCCCATCTTCCCCTTCCTCCCTGCCTTTAAAAAGGGCCCATCTTCCCTCTCCAGCCTCCATCAATGCCCTCCTCCCACTTTTCTTCCCTCCTCCCACTTATCTCCCCTCCAAGGAAAAAACTACCCCCATCATGTCAAACCACCCACCAAGCCTTCCACACCTCCCTGGCTGCCATCCAAACACCCAGGAGACACTCTTTATGGCTCAGGGAGCTCAGAGGCATCCCAGACACATAGCCAGGGGCTCAGGGGCACAGAGAGGACAGGGAGGGCCCAAAGGTCACACAGCAAACCTGCAGAGCAACGCCTGGGGTGCACACATGTTTCCACCTTGGCATTTCCACCAGGAGAAGCTCAGTTCCAGGAGGCGCTCAGGGGCAGCAGCCAGAGCCCAGGTGCCATGAGCAGCTTCCTGCTTGCTGCTGCGGCTGCTATTTATAGTCTCGATAGTGGGGTCAGCTTCCTGCAAGGCAGAGCCCAGGAGCCTGCGGGGAGCCTGAGAGGGTGACCTCAAGGGGGATGGGCCAGGCTAGGCCAAGGCACCCAGGGCCAGCCCCCAGGGTCCACAATCCAGGGTCAGGGGTCAGGAAGACAGAAAGAAAGTCCAGATGTTCCTCGCAACAACCACACACCAAGGAGGGGCTTACAGGCTGTGCGCCCTGAACCAATGACATCACCCCTCTGTGCCTTGACTTCCCCATCATTAAACAGGGAAATTAACAGTTCTGACCACAAGTGTGATTGTGGTCATTGTGAGGCTCTCATTATCGTGAGGCTTAAATGAGCTAACATGAAACAGCATGCAGTGAGCTTGCCCAGAAAGCCTCTGTCAACTCAGACTCCACCTCCAACCCCTGAGCCCTGCAGAGACCAAACAAGGAATTCAAGGAGGGAGATGGCATGCACATCACCTGTCCAGGGAAGGTCACCATCACTGAGGACACCCTAGGTGCCCTAATCTACCCTACCCCTCTGGGAGGCAGGGAGGACATTTACTTCCATTTTTTTGGATGCGGAAACTGAGGCTCAGAGCAAAAGAAGAATCCAGCCCAAGAAAGAGAGAAGGGGACCTCCCGTCCCTGGGTTTCATGGAGTTACTTGGGATCTTCTCTCTCACTGAACAGCAGACAGGCTTCTAGGCCTTGGGAATGCTCCCCCCACACCTCCCCCATCCCCACCCCTAAGCACAGGACTCCCTTTCCTGGGATGGGGTCCGGGGTGTACAGAGCCAGGAAGGAGCTGTCCCAGGTCACAAGAACATCCAGAGGCCACCCATCCACCCAAAGGAACGCTGGCTTAAAGTCCCCCAAGCACCTGGAGTCATCTAGCTATGATGTTTCACCTCTCCTCCAAAAAAACAGCAAAGGGAACATCCACACAGCAAACTGAAAATACCAACAGCACCAAATACCAACTGAACTAAGTCCTTCTCTGAGCTCTCAGTGCCCCTGCATGTGTCACCTCACTTAACCTTTCCAACAGCCTCAAGAGACCAGTGATCTGATTGTGCCCATTTCATGGATGGGGAAAACTGAGGCCTGGAGTAGCCAGGATCTTATTATCCCAAACCTCGGCCTCTCCAGAGCAACCAGCTCCGCTCTCCAGAAGACCATCATGACCACCCACAAGAGAGACAGGGAGGAAGTAGCTGAGGGCCAGGGACCTGGGGGGGGGGGGGGGGAGGGGGGTGATGTCCTGTGGTGAGTTGGAAGGGGGTCTCAGGAGAGGGCAAAGGTATCAGATGCTGGGACAGACAGACAACTTTGGGTCCCAAAACATCCTGCAGTGGGTTGCCAGGTCAGGCCATGCCTAGCCAGCACCTGACATTCACATTTATTGAGCACCTACTGTGTGTCCAGAGGTGTTCTAGAACCAGGATGCAGCACTGAATGGGGACCAAAGTCCTTGCCTTCTGGAATATGCATTCTAGCAGGGGTGACAGACAACAGCACTTTGAACAGATGAAACCACAGTTCATCAAAAGGAGACACGTGCTAAGAAACTAAAGGAGGAGAGGAGAGAGCTTGAGGTGGAGAGGGTGCAATTTTAAATAAGATGCCCAGAGAAGGACCCACAGTAAAGGTGATAGCTGAGAGACGATGGCAAAGGAATGATGCCAGCCACACAGACACCTGGAGGAAGAGTGTTGTAGGCAGAGCATGTGCAAAGGCACTGAGGCAGGAGCATGTCAGTGAATTTCAGCAAGGAGGCCAGTGTGGCTGGTTCCAGATCAGCGGAACAGATCGGAAATTGAATGGGGAGAAGGGAGCAGACTGTGCAGGGACCTGTAGGCAAGATAAAGAGTGGACTTTTGGAACGTCCCCAGTGGCCCAGTGGTTAAAGCTTCCAAAGCAGGGGGCAAGGTTCAATCCCTGGTGGAGAAACTAAGATCTCACATACTTCGTGGTGCAGCCAAAACATTAAATAAATAAATAAGAGTTGGCTTTTAAGCTGCCTGAGATTGGAGGGCTCTGATCACAGGAGGGTCAGGTCTAAAACAAAATCCCCTGGCTGCCATGTGGGGAACATGATCAGGCTGACTGGTGCGGAGGCTACTGCAATAGTCCCAGCAAGTGATGGGATGATGGGAGTTCTGTTAGTTTCCTGGAGCTGCTCTACCAAATGATCGCAAACTAGGTGGCCTAAAACAATACAAATTTACTCTCTCCCAGTTATGGAAGTCAGAAGTCTGAAATCAGGGTGTCGGGTAGGTTGT
Source organism: Budorcas taxicolor (assembly GCF_023091745.1). NCBI lineage: Eukaryota > Metazoa > Chordata > Mammalia > Artiodactyla > Bovidae > Budorcas > Budorcas taxicolor. Next base: position 51,323,447 of record NC_068926.1, on the reverse strand, counting down.
TTACTTCCTCTCGGCAGGGAGTCTATTCCACGGATCTAACCAGCAATCCTCAACATTCTTTAGCTTGCAGATGGATCACTCCACCTTCACTCGGCTTTCTCTTCTTTTAAGGACACCAGTCCAATTATTCCATGTAAGATCACCCTATTCTAACATGACCTCATCTTAACTAATTACCTCTGCAATGACCCTATTTCAAAATAAGGCCTCCCTCTGAGGTTCAGGGAAGCACATGAATTTGGTGGTGGGCCAGGGTCAGGGGTGGGGGCGTGGAGGGGTGTGCTGGTAGGGAACCCTCTTCCACCCAGTACAGTGGCTTAGATGGAGTAGGCAGCAGAGGTGGGCCAAAGTGAAAATGGTTACAAATACTCAAGAGGGGGACTTCCCTGGTGATCCAGTGGTTAAGATGCTACGCTTCCAATTCAGGAGACATGGGTTCAATCCTCGGTCAGAGAACTAAGATCCCAAATGCCTCAAGGCATGGCCAAAAGATAAACCATAAAATAAAACACGAGGATGGGAGACCACATTGGTGAGTATATGCAGCGGGGAAAAGTGGGTGCCTCTCAATCTCTCCCCGCAATTTCATCCTCTCCTGGTTTAACTGGTCACAAGAGTTACCACCACACATAATTCCCACCAGAACACCACCCTGCCAACCAAGCCTGAGCCCCCAGAACCCTGGAGGACCCCTGATCCCACTGGGCTCCGCAGCATCTTCCAGGGCCTGCTCCACTCCTGGCCCGGTGGCCTGGCAGACAAGCCCCACCAGGCCCCGGGGCAGCACGTCCCCGGCCCCCCACCTCGGCCTGGCAGGCTTGCCTCGTTAGCCTAATGAGCAGGGCCCCGGTGCCAGGCGGTTGCCATGGCCACGGAGACAGCACTGCAGCGCTGGGCGATGCTCCCAGAGGGTCTGTGGCAGGCACCAGAGTTCAGCATGAGGACAAGCAGGGGCCCTCGAGGCACCCCTCTCCTCATGCGGTCCCCGCCATGTGCACCTTTGGGCCTGGCCTCAGGGACTTCTGACTGCCAGCATCTCCCAGAGAGGAACCCCCAGGCCACAAGAAAAATTCACTCCCCTGCCACTCATCCCTCCAGACCTGCCTGGCTAGAAGTGCCCCACCACTCCAACATAGCACACAGTTAATTGCAGGGGTGGCCAGCCAAGGGGAGGTCAGAGGTCAGCGGGCAGCTGGGGAGACAGGCCTCCAAGGCAGTGAGAAGGGCCTGGATTTCAGGCAAGCCGTGCTGGGAAGCCCTGCAGGCTCATGGGGCTCTGAGTAAGGTCAGGGCACTGCCCCAGTGTCCCCACCCCGCAGCTGCTTACACAGGACAGACTGTGGGGGCAGGACAAATGGAGGCTTCTGCAGGCACTGGGCGGGTGAGAGGGTGACCCCCAGGTCTCTGGCTTGGCCCCCCACTCTGGGAGCAAGCTCAGGCTGGGAGTCTGGGGGCAGAGGGGGACGGGAGATCCATTTTGGGACAGAGTAGTTCTGAAGCCCCTTTAGGACATCTGTGAGCAATGTAAAGGAGCCTGCTGGATCAGCCTGCCTGGCCCCAGGGTGGGCTCCATGGGTTTATGAGCTGCAGACAGGAAAGTGAGGGGCAAGGATAGGGCCTGCTGGACCAACTCAAGCCTCCAATGGCCCCTTAGCTCCCTGTGCCTCACCACACCCTCTGAGGTCGTGAGCATTCATCACCCCATTTTCCCTGGTGAGTAAACTAAGGCACTTCATACAGAGGCTCTGTTACTTGTCCTAGGTTGCAAAGCATAGCCAGACACTGGACTCTGCCCCGTGGCTCATTTGAGCTCCTGTTCACAAGCCCTAAAACCCAAACACAAAGTCACAGAAAATTAAGCCAAGCCCAGGAGACAGGAGGCAGAGAGTCAGCCCTGGGAAATATACCCACACGTGTACTCCGGTGGGCAGCTGGCTGTGATCTCATCTGATTCTACCTGTGGCTTACTTTTTTCCCCCCACTTCCTTTCCAGCTCAGAGAAATATCCCAGGGTCAACAGAAGGAAGCAGAAATATCCAAAAGCATCAGCAGAGCGCCAAGGTTGGAACAAGAGCCCAGAGGCCCCTAAGTGTCGACACACCCTCAGCATTGCCACGGCAACAATTTCAAAATCCCTGGGCCCTGGCTACAGAACAGACGGAAGTGACACTCCATCGGGGAGTGCTAAGTGTCACCTATCCGATTCCAGGGCCTTCCTTCAGGCCAAGTGGTTCACAAGGGCCCCAGGGCCTCCGATAGGGATATTTCACCTTTCAGGTTACTGACTGTCATCTTCCTGAGTCCAACCCAAGGCGTAAGTGTGTGCTAAGTTGCTTCAGTCGTGTCTGATTCTGTGCAACCCTATGGACCATAGCCCACCAGGCTCCTCTGTCTACGGGATTCTCCAGACAAGAACACTGGAGTGGGTTGCCATACCCTCTACCAAGGGATCTTCCAGACCCAAGGATCGAACCCAGCTTTCCTGTGTCTCTAGCATTGACAGGCTAATTCTTTATCACTAGAGTCACCTGGGAAGCCAAAGCCCCAACCCAAGATGGACACCCAATGACCCAGGTTCTTGCCCAGGGTATGACCTTTGTTAAGACACTCCATGGGGCCAGGCCTTGGCTTCCCCTTATCCATTAGGAAATCACCCTACCCACCCCACACCCACCCCCACAGGCACTCAGGAGGAACAAACATGGAAACATCTTACAAGTGTTTTCCCTTTTCTTTGCTCCTGTCTGTTCCAGCTCACCCTTCAAGAACTGAGACAACTTTTAGGAATGCATATGATAAGATAAAATTCAGAGAGCAAGCCCAAGAAGAAAAATCAGGGATGAACCAATCTGAAATCAGGATGAAGTCCAAAACACAAACCAGATTAGACTGCTGAAGGCAGGCAGCAAAATTTGGCTCTGAGCTTCCTAGAGGCCAAAGCAAAGAGGGAAACAAGATGGGTTCTAAGTGACTTTGCAAAAAGTGTGAAAACTGTGTAGCACCAGGTGTTATAGCAGTTCTTCAGCCCTGGAAAGAAGAGATTATAGCCTCAAACATCATCTAAGAACCCAAAAATCCGTGCCAAAGGTCAGCTGCCTTAACCATCCCCATTTTCCTATTGCATTCTACAATAGCATCAGCATAACTCAGCAAGAACAGCGAGCCAGGCAAGAATAAGGGTTGTTTGTTGTTTTTGTTTTGTTTTAATATTTATTTGGCTGTGTCAGGTTTTTGTTGCAACACATGGGATCTTTTGTTGCAGTGCACGGATTCTCTAGCTGTGGCGCGGGCTCAGTAGTTGCGGCATGCGGGCTTAGTTGCGCCACGGCATGCAGGATCTTAGTTCCCTGACCAGGGATCGAACCCACATCCCCAGCATTCTAAGGCAGGATTCTTAACCACTGGACCACCAGAGAAGTCTCTAGAACAAGAGGTTTTAGGGCCCACTTGGTGTGACCCTTAAACTCACAACCCTCTTAAGGGCCTCAATTCCTCTGACATGACCCTGAAAGATTATGCTGAAGTTAAAAAGAACATGGCAGCTCTCTATCAGGGGTCAGCAAATGCAAAGGGGAATAGGACCAATATTCCACCTTTTGTCAGCCTTCCGGCCTCCATCATAACTCCTCAATTTTGCAGCTGTACCCTGAAAACGAAGAATTTGATGCTTTTGAAGAGTCCCTTGGACTGCAAAGAGATCCAACCAGTCCATTCTAAAGGAGATCAGTCCCGGGTGTTCTCTGGAAGGAATGATGCTAAAGCTGAAACTCCAGTACTTTGTCCACCTCATGTGAAGAGTTGACTCATTGGAAAAGACTCTGATGCTGAGAGGGATTGCGGGCAGGAGGAGAAGGGGACGACAGAGGATGAGATGGCTGGATGGCATCACCGACTCGATGGACCTGGGTTTGGGTGAACTCCGGGAGTTGGTGATGGACAGGGAGGCCTGGCGTGCTGCGATTCATGGGGTCGCAAAGAGTCGGACACGACTGAGCAACTGAACTGAGCTGACTGATCCTGAAAACAACCACAGACTATACACGAATGAATGAGCGTGCGTTAGTCGCTCACTCATGTCCAACTCTTTGCAACCCCATAGACTGTAGCCTGCCAGGCTCCTCTATCTATGGGATTCTCCAGGCAAGATACTGAAGTCGGTATCCATTCCCTACTCCAGGAGAATCTTCCCTACCCAGGGATCGAACTCTGGCCTCCCACATTGTAGGCAGATTCTTTTCCACCTGAGCCACCAGGAATAGCTGCATTCCGATAAAACTTGACAGCGGATGCTGAAATTTGAATTTCACTTACTTTCACATGTCACAAAATATTCTTTTTTTTTTTTTCCAACCATCAAAAAACTGTAAAAACCATTCTCAGCTTGGGCATATAAAAACAGGAGGTGGGCTGGATTTGGCCCACAGGCTGTAGTTTGTGAACCCCGGCTCTCTATATATTTCAGAATAAATCAAGATGTATTATAATTTAAAGGAGGAAAGTACGACATAAATATGGTGTGATACCATGTGTGTGCTTGTTTTTAAAGGGAACACACACATCTCTGTCCCTGTGAGGCGGACATATGGCCGGAGTATCTCTGGGAGGAAACCGTACCCGTGTGGATCTGCCTCGGGGGACACAAACAGAAGGCCAAGAACAGGAAGGAGACTTCCCTCGACACCTCCTGGGTTCTGTTTTACTCTTTTTTAACAGGCCCATGCTTTTTCTTTTATTAAAATAAGTTTTTATAAAGCCCAAAGCAAGTGGCAGGGTTGGAGTACGCTGTCGCTTAGTCACTAAGTCGTGTCTGACTCTTTTGCGACCCCATAGACTGTAGCCCACCAGGCTCCTCGGTCCATGGGATTCTCCAGGCAAGAATACTGCAGTGGGTTGCCATGACCTTCTGCAGAGGATGTTCCCGACCCAGGGATCAAGCCTGTGTCTCCTGCATTGGCAGGCGAATTCTTTACCGCTTTAGCCACCAGGGAAGCCCTAGGAGTGTATCATTTTGGGGGTTTTCTGTATTTTTCAAATGACAAATAAAGAGCAATGCTGTCTCCTCTCCCAAAGTTAATCTAGTTGTTATCAACATGGAAAGACATCCATAATGTGTTAATTCATAGCAGGAAAAAAGTACAGACCACGACAGCCCCTGTGGGAGGCAGGCCTGCTCAACGTATCTGCAGGTGTGGACACAGTCAAGGCAGGAGTTGGGCCATCATCTCTACAAACCTGAGATTCTTCTGAGCCTGAACCTCAACTCAGCCCCCAGTGGGAGCTGCCCACACTTTGCACAGACCTGGGGCTACCTCCCCTGCTGCAGAAAGGACAGTTACGGGAGGACGTAGGGGACACTTGAGCCAGCTCCCCAGGCTCAGGGATGGTGGCCTGGCAGGACCAGAAAGGGTGATAACATCCAGCCAGTAGTCTGAATTCTGGCATTTGGCCCTGAGTCAAGAAAGAAGGGGAACTTCTTTGGCGGTCCAGTGGTTAAAATTCTGTGCTTCCACCGCAAGGGGCCCGGGTTCGATCCCTGGTTGGAGAACTAAGATCCCACGAGCCACAAGACAAAAATAAAAACAGAGAAGGCAAGGCTCTACTGTCAGAGCTGCCTATGAGGAACAAAGCCCACTAGTCATATTTTGTGTGTGCATGCTCAGTCGTTCAGTCATGTCTGACTCTACAGACCCTCCGGACTGTAGCCCACCAGGCCACTCTGTCTATGGGATTTTTCAGTCAAGAATACTGGAGTGGATTGCCATTTCCTTCTCCAGGGTATCTTCCCAACCCAGGGATCAAACCCGCATCTCCTGAATTGGCAGGCAGATTCTTTACTGCTGAGCCATGGGGAAAATCACATTTTAAATGTTATTAAAATCAAGTAGCAAATAACAGTCCGATCCTGGGTTGCATTAGCCTCCCTGGAGGTGCTCAGTGCCACCTGTGGAGAGCGGTTAAGGGCAGGTCTGGAACAATCGCACCATCACAGAAAGGTCTCCTGGACAGAGCTGCCACAGAGGCTGGTAGGGCAGGAGGGGGTGGGGACGTGAGGGAGGTGGGCAAGGGAGAGTGGACGGAGGGCTGTGGAGTCCAGGCCAGCACCCGGGAGAGCCTCAGGCTTTGTTGGGAAACAGGATCACAGAATGCAGAGTGCCCCTCCCAGATGACAAGGCTCCGGTGGCTCCAGGCAGAGAAAAAACACACGAAAGAAGGGAAAAAATCAGCTGCTGAGAGTCAGGCCCTGCTCCCATATGCTGAATCTTGTTTCATCATCCAGTCTCAGGCCTTCTGATCAGGGCAGCCGTCAGACACAGCCACATGTGGCTTTTTAAATGTAAGTTAATTAACATGAAATAAAATTACCAGTTCAGTCGGCACTAGCCACATTTCAAGCGCTCAAAAGCCACACATACCTAGTGGTTGCACATGTATATGCGTGCACTTAGTCGTTCAGTTGCGTTCCATCTTGGTGACCCCATGGGCTGTAGCCCAGCAGACTCCTCTCTTCATGGGATTCTCCAGGCAAGAATATTGGAGTGGGGTGCCATTCCCTTCTCCAGGGGATCTTCTCAACCCAGGGATCAAACCCGGGTCTCCTGCATTGCAGGCGGATTCTTTACCGTCTGGGCCACCAGGGAAGCCCACCTCGTGGTTAGGGGACAGCAAAGGTCCAGAATGCTCCCCACCATTACCAGGAGTGCCAGAACAATGCAGCCCTAGATGGTCTTCCCAGGGGTGTTATTTTGCACACCCCACTCCCCCATTTAAGGATAAGAAAACTGAGGCCGAAAGGCTTTTAATGGAGGGGAGCAGGATTTGAGCCAGGTCTGATTCAAAGGAGCCCTTTCGAGAACCACCCCCCAGCCCCAGGGGTAAGGGGAAGCTCAGCCCTCCCCCAGGAGGCTCCCTGTGTCCTCCCCATCAGTCTTCCCCCCACTTTCCAGGCTGCCTGAGTCTTCCAACTTCAGTTCCCAGCAGACACTAGGGAATTAAAAGCAGAACAGAAAACCTTGGCCTTCAAGAGCCCAGGTCTCCTGGGCAGATCTGGGAATCACCAACCAGTCGGACAGGAGAGGAGCCTGCTGCCTCCAGAGAGCAACAAGCCCAGGCGCCGGGTTCAGGTGAAGAGATTATTCCATAAGATCCTTCCCAGCAGCCTTTTAGAAAGAATAGCTTGCATCCAACCAGCCCGTCAGCGAGGACCTAGGTTGAACAAAAATTCTACAGGGGGAAGCCTCCCCTCTCCAACGGTGGAAACAGCGGGGCGGGGCAAAATAACAACAACTCCTGTGATATATTATGACATCCATAGAGTCCTCATAACAATAAAACCAGAAGTAGAATGATCATCATCCCTATTTTAGAGATGAGCAAACCGAGGCCCAGAGAAGTTAAATAACCCATCCAGAATCACACAACTTGAAACTGCAGAGCTGAACATTAAACCCAAAGCTCTAGCTTTCTGCCCTTTTATCCTCTCCCCTTACCCCATGGCCCTAGTGGGTAATGTGCCCATTGTACACACCATGGCACCCTGCCTCTCCAGGGGGCAGGGATCAGTCCCAGGGCACTCTGCTTGCACATGGCTAAGCCAGGGCGGCAACTCACTGGAACTTTGCAATGATCAGTGGTGCGAATCTCAGACAAAACACTCCCAGACAGTCCTCTGCTGTTGGTTTAGGATGATTCTTTATGGATCTATGAACCAAAAGTTCCCAAGTTCCCTCTCCCTGGGCGTGGTGGTGGGGAAGTGCCCAGGCAGAAAAGCCTCACTTTAGACTAAAAGAAAGACAGTGATGATGATTTTGATCATCATAAGAAAGGAGCACCACCATGTGACCTTGGGGCTGGCCTGGCACCTCTGACCTGCACCCTCATCTGTAAAACCGGAAAAAGCTGTCATCCGCTGCAGGACTTCCCAAGGTCTCCAGCTACAGAGAATCCCAGGGCTGCCCACCAGCGAGCAGGAGCTCATCTGATGCAGTTTTCTGGAGTCCCATAATACGCCATGCTAAATAATTCAAAACCATGTTTTCATTTCAAAATAAACACAGCCCTGTCGCCAGAGCGAATGCCAAATCTGCATGAATGTTTAAGATGAAATGAGACTTCAAAGGAACTTCAGACCTGCTCCTGGCACTGTCCTCCCTCCCCGAATCCTGGGGAGAACAAGTTCTCAGTCTCCAGCCCCGCAGGGCAAAGATCTATAGGTGCTGCTCAAATAAGAAACGTAATTTCTTTCTTCCTGTCTTCTGTCTGCAGCTCCACTGAGCAGGTCTGCAGTATGTTCATTCTTGCTGCACCAAGGCGACCACGAGTAATCCCAGGTCTTAACTCTTAGCTCCACATCCAAACTGTGTGACCTTGGGCAAGTCACCTAACCTCTCTGGGCTTCATTTCGCCATCCATAAAATGGGATGATATGAGCCCTGACCTCACAGCGCAATAACGAATAGTACACAGATTCTTGATGAAGGTGGACCTGGCACATAGTAAGCACTTTATATATGTTGGCTGTTATTGGATTATTGCATCATATTTAGTATTTTTCAGCTCCTAAACCAAAACTTCACTTGACAGGTTGTAAAATCCCTTCCCCACCTCCAAGGATCCTCAAAAAATGCCAGATTATCTTTCCTAAGCATCACTTCCTTGGAGGACTCTGCATACCCACTCATGGAACAAGCCTTTTAAGAAGACTCCCCTGGCACGACCCTGGGCAGCCTGGCCCTCCCCAAGCAGGCAACCCAGGCTCCCATCCCCTCCTGGCCCCCTTCCCTGGGCGCCCAGGGCAGGAATGACCAGTTCCTCCAAGCTGGTTCCCTGGCAGGGAGTCTGGTCTTGAAGGTATCACCTAGGGAGCCTGCTGTTGGCATTAGAGAGATGAAGAGGAAATAGAGGAGGAGGGAAAAACACACACAAATAAAAGCTCTCAGCCCCCTATTGTCAGAGGCAGCATTTGATGTGGGGGATTTACGGTTCAGAGAGCTGCTGGGAGGATGGGGTGAGAGCTCCAGGTCTCTTGCTGGAGCATCTCTGCTTCTTACAGAAGGGAGACCCCTCCAGCTGCGTTATGCCTAGCAGCACTTCCCCCTACCCCTCCGCCCTGCAAAAAAAAAAAAAAATCTCAGAGTGAACCAACTTTTCCACCCACTGCCGGGTTGGGAGCACAGCACAAGGTACCCCGCCATCACCTCTAGTCAGAGAGGATCGAGGCCAGGCAGCCTCCATCCAGCCTGAATGGCGAGATGCTGGGGGCCAGGACTCCTGGGGCCTCTTTCCAACGCCAGCCAGCGGGCCAGTGTGAGCCTGGCCAATCCCCCCAACCCCCATGCCCGGAGAACAATCAAGCCTTCCCAGCTCCGGCCTTTCATGCAGCTAAATTCGTGTTTGCAGAGCCCTCAGAAATCTTTAGGAGGTGGTATGAGTATTATTAATTGGGGGGAAAAAGAACGGATTATGCCAAATAAATCCTTCCCACGTAGCCAAACCCTCGCTGAGGGAAGGAGGGAGAGTGCGCGCTGCCCCACGAGGGGGTCTCCATCCCTCACCGGGGCCTGACAGCCACATTACCATTTACATGGCTTTATCAATAGTATTGATCCCAGAGCAAGCGTAAATAGCTCGGCGGGAAGAGGCAGGGGCTGGGGCCCGCTGGGTACCCGCCCCCACGTCTGGGCACCGCAGACTCCCCGGGCACCCGGCGGCGGCGGTGGTAAATTTCCAAGCAAAGACAAGGCAGCCGGCGCGAGGAAGCCAGACAGCGCCCGGGACGCCCTGGCAGCCGCCGCCACCGCCGCCTCCGATTCCCAGCTCACCGCCGGCGTCCGGCCCCAGCGCGAATCCCACAGCCGGACCCAGTCTGCGCATCTGTTCAGTGGGCTGAAGGCACCACCTGCCCTTCTCTGTCCTCACGGGGAAAAGTCAAGGGGTTGCAAAGAAGGCCCCCTCCCTTCACCACATCTTCTGGCAAAATGCATGGCCGCCCCTTCTCATCAAATTTCCAGGCCATTGGAATAAAGACCAAGTTTTAGAACTCAGGAATAATAATAATAACAGTAACTGGTGATACATATACAAGCACCTTCTACGTATTCCCACCCTTGGTTCTCATAACAACCCTCTAAACTCGGTATTATTGTTATCATCCCACTTTGCAGATGAGAAGCCTGAGGCACAGGGAGGTTGAGTAATTTGTCCAGAGTCACACTGCCAGTAGTGGCAAAAGTGTGATTCCCACCAAAGGCAATACGTTGCACGAGCCGGCAGTGAGTAGTTCAGCTCCCCGGGTTCAAGGTCTCTTACTTTCTCAGAGGGCTTTTCCCCTACACCTCAATCCAAAAAAAAAAGACCACCCACCACGAGGTACATAACAATGCCCAGGGACGTCCTCCGAGCTCACTGCAGGCCCGGAGAACCCCTTCTATCAAAGCAACCGCGGGGACCCAGATCTGGTTTAAAAAGGGCAAAGTCAAGGCCACGGATAACACAATCCCCAACAAGCCCAGAACTCCCTCATCCAGCCAGCCCGCAGGGCTCCTCTCCCCATCCCTCCTCCCTGCCTCCCTCACACATCCTTCCTCCAAATCTGCAAAAGGGAAAAAAAAAAAATCATAATAAAACCAGTTCTCACCAACAGGGGGGGAGGAGGAGGGGGAGGAAGCAAGGAGGCTGAGCCGACAGCACAGATCCGCCTCCGCTGCCTGCACCAGACCCTCAGAGAGCCGGAGCGCGCGACAGGCGGCTGGAGGGCCCTCGCTTCCAAAAAAATAAACCTACAATGTAAAAATAACGCCGGGCGCCCCACGCTAATTGGGCCGGGGCGACAGCAGCTCACAGGTACAGCGTGTCTCGCCCGCCCGCCCGCCCGCCTAGACCTCTCTCACTCCCTCGGGCTTTTTCCTGCAAGCGTCCGGGGTGGGGAAGGAGCGCCCCACAGGTCTCCCCCCACTCCCCGCCAAGTCTCCGGGGGTGCTCCCCCAGCACTAGGACCGGGGGCCTCCGGGTCCAACCCAAGTGGGATCAGTTCTGAATTCCAACTTCCCAAACTAGTGGCATCCCAAGTATCCGCACAGCCCGGGGGAGGGACCAGGAGGCGGCCCCATGAGGCGTCACCAGCCGCGGGAGGCAGGCCCAGACACCAGGAACACCAGCCCACGGGGAAGGGGGGAGCAAGGGGCGCCTCTCCTCGGGGACCCCGACCCAGAGCCCTCCGACCCCTCGCCCAGGAGCGACCACGCCAGCAGCCCCCCGCCCCCCCTGGTGGGAACCCCTCCCAGGCGCCTTCCAGAGCAGCCAGGCCGGGAAGCCGAGGGTGCCATCTCCAGGGGCACCCCCGAGCCGCACTGCCCACTGGAAAATAAGGCGCAGTGTCACCCCCAAGTCCAGGGCTGCTTGGAGAGGACGGAGGCGCATGGCGGCCATGCCCCCAGGGCTGTGGCACACGGTGGGGGGCTGTCCTGCGCAGTTCCAGGACACCCCCCCGCCCGCCCTCCCCCCACGCCTCTTCCCTCCTTCCCGTCCCCTCGCAGGGGAGCTGGAGTTCCCCTAAGTTCCCCGGCACCCCCACGCACGCGGGCCGCAGTGTCTATGGGGCGCCTCGCTCCCCAGCAGGCCACCCCCCGAGAGCGCCAACTCGGGAGTGCAGGGGCCCCGCCAACTCCGCCGCGTGCGCCGACCGATCTTCCCCGATTTCCCCGGAAGCGCGCCCCGCGCCTCACCCCGGCCCTCCGCGGGGACCCCCCGCCCCAACTCACCTCGCGGAGGTGGCGGCGGCGGCGCCCGGGCTCGGGGAGCGCTCGGGCCGCCCGGACGCTCAGGCAAGTGGCGGTGCAGATCGGGCTGGGGGCGCGCAGCAGGCCCGGCCTCCAGCCGGGGCGCGATCCTCCCGCCGCCGCCTCCTAGGGCGCTAGCCCCCGGTCCCCGGGCCGCAACTTGGCGCGCATTGCGGGGGCGCAGGGCGCGGGCGCACGGCTCGGGCGGGGCGCGGGCGGACACGGGGCTCCGATGCGGCCCGGCCTGCCCGCGGCTCCGCTCCCCGGCGGCGGCGGCGGTGGTGGCGGTGGTGGCGGCGGCGGCGGGAGGGGGAGGAGGGGGCGGGGCGGGAGCCCGGGAGGCGGCGGCTCGGCCTCCCGGCTCCTGGCTCCCCGCCCGCACAGACGCGCCCCGGCCCGGCCCCCTCGGGCTCCTTAAAGGGCCCACGTTGCCTCCCCCGGGCCTGCGCGCACCCACTCGCGCGTGCACACGCTGCCACACAGACACACACACGCTTGGGCGCGACGCCGAGTTTCTTTTTAGCAGCTCCCTGAAGGAGGAAGGAGGGGGAAAGCGCCTCCCCATCCCGCCCCCTCCTCCTCCAGTGGGCCGTGCGCCCTCCTCTTCCCCAGCCCCAGATACTTCACTCGAAGTATAATCGCTTTTCAGCTATTAAATTACCAGTCTAACTCTGGAGTGACCAGTGGATGGGGAGGGGGCATACGAGGAGGGCCACACTCAGGACCTTTAAGGGACGCACACAGATGCGAGGGGACACAAGCGGTGGAGTTCGCTCTGGGTGTCTCGCACACAGTAGAGCGCAAGACTCTCACCAGTGGACCTTCACACACTGGGCCTCAGAAAGGAGAGCTAACCCAGGTGGGCACGAGGGAAAATTCGCAACCACCCCTCACCCCAGCCCCGCAGACGTGAGCGTAGCCTGGGACATAGACTCCTAAGACATAAGGTCACCCGCAGATAAACAAACCCCGACACAGGCAGGAGTTCACGCACGCGGGCGGACACACACACACACACACACACACACACACACATGCACTAGAATGTCCGTTTCTAGAGGGCGAGGATTTCTATCTGTTCCCTGATCTTTCCCAGGTAGGGACGCAATGTGTTGCAAGAACTCCCAGTTCGGGACTTTCAGGGACACAAACGCAGATACACGATGCTGCAAGTGTGTGGTGGGCACGAGCGGGCAGGGTCACGGACGAGCACACACGTGGACACTCGCCCGCGCACACGCAAGCGCTCACCGCTCCAACAGGAACCCCACTGGCAGCCGTGACAACCCGTGTGTCCTCATTTACCCCCTCCTCATGCCCCTCCCAGGCTGCTTTCTCAAAGCCGGGGAGATCTTTTTAAACAGCAGAGGGCACCGGGAGCCCCAGACCGGGACCCTCCCTCCTCCTCTGCTTTCCCCTAAGATGTAAGAGAGTTTGAATTTTTTTTTTTTTTTTTCGGTTCAACTTTCCTTTTTTGGAGCGACGTCTCAGCAGATTCAGTTCTGCCATCTGCCAACATCTGAGAACCCCCAGGGGGAGTGGGGAATGGCTGCGGTGGGGAGGCGGCCATGCGGTTTCCAGGGGCAGGGCGGGCCTCCGCCTCCAGCGTGCCTGCAGGGGTTCTCAGCCTCCCTAGTAGCAACGTGCCCCTCTTGGCCCCCTCAGGCTGCGCGGGCTCCTTATTTTTTTTTTTTCTGGGGAGGGTGGGGCTGGGAGCACCTGAGACTGACAAAATCTGGAAAAAGGGAAGTGTCTGTGGAGGGGCTGAGGGATGGAACAGAAGTAGGGGGTCTCAGGTCAATGAATGTCCCCTCCCTTCCCACCCTGGCCCCACCAGCTCCAGAGGCACCCAGCCAGACCACGAGAATCCACAGGCCAAGAGCCAGACCTAGAGAAGGAAGGACTAGCCCTTCCGATGGGGCCTGAAGGAGGGGATGAAGGGGAGGAACTGGGGTAGGGGGGTCCCACCCCACCAGGCAGACTCGGAAACCCCCACCCCCAGCCACACGTCACCTGGGAACACTCTCTGGGATTTGCATTTCAATGAGATTTGGTTCTGGGATTTGGCACCCAGGGGTGGGGAGGAGGGTACTGGGGGTAAATTCAGGGGTTCCTTCTCCCAGCTCCTGCCTCCCAAGTGTTGCCATTGGGCTTTGACTGAATCTGGGGGAATAAGAGGGTCAGGCAGGCAGGGGGACTGTCAGCTTTGTAATGTTCCGAGGTGGGGGATGTCACTTGGAAACCCCTCAAAGAGTCAAGCAGAGACTCAACCATCCTCTACCCTCTGGATCTACCAAGTTACAGATGGAAACGCCCAGACCCCTAGAAGGGGCAGCATCTTTCTACACAGGACCTGGCTACTTTCTTGCCCACTCCTGTCTCTCATGATTATTAATCCCGTCCTCACGTACAACAGGGAGCAACACAACTGCTTGTTCTCAGAGTTCACGGATTCCCCCCAGAAATCCTCAGATGGGCGGTCGGAGTCTCCTGAGATGGGTCCCACGATACAGATGGGGAAATAAGGCCCTGAGAGATGAAGAACCTAACTAGCTGGACTCACTCAGCTAGCGATTCCAGATAGGTGCTCTGAACCCAGGCTCTGGAGAGATGAGCTGGAAGAGATCTCTGCATCCAGCCCCCCACAGATTTCCTCCCTGCCCTGATTGCTACTCTGCGTTCTGTATGTTTCACCACTGGACTTTGAGGAGCAGCCCCAGGGATCCACTTGTAACTAACAAGAATAGCAGCTTTGAAAAACCGCCAAACACTCCGGCCCCATCTCTCTGGAGGGCCCCTACACCCCGTGGGAATGAGGGTTAACTAAGAGCTTCCCAAACAGTTCATTAAGCCTTCGTGAGGGAAATATTTTCCATATACCCATTTCACAGGTTGGAGGACTGAGACTGAGCTAGAGGAGTCACCGGAGGAGTGTAAGGACATCCACTAAGTGACCCGGGCCAGATTAGAACAGGTGAAGGAATGTTATATGCATCGAGGGAGCTCTGGCCCCAAAGGAACCAAATTCTGCCTTAGGCTTGGATCCCGCTGTTCCCTTCCCAATCTTTCAACGTTTCCCTCCTAAATACCTGGCCAACTATTCAGCTCACCCCAGCCTCAGGACCTTCGCACTCGCTTTTCCCTCTGCCTGACACAGGAATCTAACTGCAAGTTCCAGGTTAATACCCTCTCCCTAGAGAGGCCCTCACTGATCCTCAATCTAAAACTCCCGAGGCACTCACTAACCTACCCCCCTATTCCTTTTCCTCATCTGTTTTCACCACCTAAAATTATCCTGGACATGTCACTTATATATTGTCTTATCATCAGAGTGTTTGCTCCATGAGAGCAAAGACCTCATCTGTCTTCTCACTGCAATACCCCCAGCACATAATAGGCACTAAGTTAAAGTGTACTGAGAATGAAGGAACGAATGAATAAGTGAATACAACCCAGAGGAAAATGGCTGGGTGTCAGACATGGCCCTGGAGAATCTAGAAGGAATTGGGCATGACTGGCCTGTTCTCTAATGCTCACTCTTCTGGGATGTTTCAGAGTTGAATCTTTACTTCCCTCTGTCTGTCTCATCCTCTAGGTGGGGGGTGGATGGTGGGTTGGTTAGGGGGCCTCCCTGAACAGCACCCAGGGCCTGACACCTAAAGATATCCCATTCAGGGTCACTGAGTCCATATGGGCAACTGCAGTGTCAGATCAAACTTCCAGCCACTCCAAGTGGGTCTGCCCTGAAAATATGCCCCCCTAGGCAAGCCTGGGGAAACCAGGCATTTAGAGGGTCAGATTGAAGGCTGCAGGGCGTGGTGCCTTGAGCTGCCTTTTTTTTTTTTTTTCTTTAAGTTTCTATTGCTTTTATTTTATTTTATTTTTGGCCGCACCTTAATAGTGTCAGAATTTATTTTGGGGGGCTCCAAAATCACTGCAGATGGTGATTGCAGCCATGAAATTAAAAGACGCTTACTCCTTGGAAGGAAAGTTATGACCAACCTAGACAGCATACTCAAAAGCAGAGACATTACTTTGCCAACAAATGTCCATCTAGTCAAGGCTATGGTTTTTCCAGTAGTCATGTATGGATGTGAGAGTTGGACCTTGAAGAAAGCTGAGCACCGAAGAATTGATGCTTTTGAACTGTGGTGTTGGAGAAGACTCTTGAGAGTCCCATGAACTGCAAGGAGATCCAACCAATCCATTCTAAAGGAGATCAGTCATGGGTGTTCTTTGGAAAGAATGATGCTAAAGCTGAAACTCCAGTACTTTGGCCACCTCATGAGAAGAGTTGACTCATTGGAAAAGACTCTGATGCTGGGAGGGATTGGGGGCAGGAGGAGACAGGGGACGACAGAGGATGAGATGGCTGGGTGGCATCACCATCTCGATGGATGTGGGTTTGGGTGAACTCCGGGAGTTGGTGATGGACAGGGAGGCCTGGCATGCTGCAATTCATGGGGTCAAAAAGAGTCGGACACAACTGAGTGACTGAACTGAACTGAACTGCAGCTTGCAAGATCTTATTTCCCTGACCAGGGACTGAACCCTTGCCCCCAGCAATAAAAGTACTGGGTCCTAATCACGGGACCACCAGGGAATTCCCAGCCCTAAGCCTCCTTGACTCCAGTGGCCCCAAAAGCTCCCCAGGCTGGCCATCTGAGTACCCACAAAGGAAACCTCTCATTCTCTGGATCTCTGTCAGTGACAACTCAAAAGATGCCCAGATGAGCATCACAGGGGCAAGCCTCCTGTACACATCAGAACAGTGTACACATAGGAGATCTTACACTTCTTTTCATACTTTTGTTGTGCCTTAAAATGCAGTAGTCTTGCCTGGAGAATTCCATGGACAGAGGAGCCTAGCGGGCTACAGTCCATGGTATTGAAAAGAGTAGGACACAACTGAGCAATTAACACACACACAAAATGGGGAGGGTGGGAATTCTCCAGTGGTCCAGCGGTTGGGGCTCGGTACATTCACTGCTGTGGTGGTCCTGGGTTCGATCCCTGGTCAGGGAACTAACATCCCACAAGCTGCACAGCACAGCCAAAAAATAATAATAATAATAACGATAAATAAATAAATAAAAGCGAGAGGGCAAACGTAAAAGCCCGCAGGGCCTGGCAAGACCAGCGGGCCTGTGACTGGAGGAGAGGTGAGTAATGGGGTGGGTGGGGCCTGCAGGCACACCCCCACGCCTGTCCTGAGGCACTCAGAGTCACCCTGGTTAAAGCATAAGCGCGGCCAAGCCAAATACCAAACGCCTGGGTGGGCCACAGTCGGCAGAGGCCAGCTTGTTTGTGACCCCGGCAAAACCTGAACTCCCTAGGTCGGTTTTCTACTCAGTGACCCGTGCTTCCCACCCCAAGTTGAGGGGCCAAGTAGGGGCAGGCAGCCGAAGCTTCCTAAGGTAACAGGAGACCCTCTTGCATAAGTGTGGGTCGTTGTTGAGTCACTAAGTCCGATTCTTTGTGACCCCATGGATTGTAGCCCGCCAGGCTCCTCTGTCCTCCACTATTTCTGGAGTTTGCTCAAACTCGTGTCCATCGAGTCAGTGATGCTATCTAACCATCTCATCCTCTGCCGCCCCCTTCTCTTTTTGCCTTCAATCTTTCCCAAGATCAGAGTCTTTCCCAGTCAGCCGGTGTGGGTAGAAGGAGGGAAAGCCTGGTTTCAATGCATGCATCCCAGCTTTGGTCATTCAGGATGTATTTTATTTTGTTTTAAATATGTATTTATTTATTTGACTACAGTGGATCTTGGTTGCAGCTTGCAGGATCTTAGTTCCCTGACCAGGGATCAAACTCAGGCCCCCTGCATTGGGAGCTCGGAGTCCTAGCCAGTGGTCCACCAGGGAAGTCCCTCAATGTGTATTTTAGTAAGTGCTTCCTATATGCCAGGCACTGTGAGAGGGAAGAGCAAAGGAGATCAAGCTGAACCCTCAGGAACTGTCATCAGGCAGGGAGTCGACATTCAAAATACAAAGTTATGTCACCGCCTGTGTGCTAAGAGCCCTTTAAAGGGAAGGAAAAATGCCCTGGTGCTCATAGGAAAATTAAATTTCAGGACACAGAGGATTTTGGAAGGGAGCAGATTTCCCCAAATCCCCATCCTCTCCTGCACAGGGGAGTTCAGAGTTCCTCTCCAATCTCACCTGACAAAAATATCACTGAGAATGTCACACAGGGCCCCCAGCCAACCTCCCCCGCCTTCGCTGCAAGAAACTGCCATGTCACCCCCGGCTTCCTCTGATGTCTGCGCTTTTATTTATGACACTGTGTGCATTTCAGAAAGAAGGAAGCAGGGAATGAGATCAAGCCCCTGTCTGATAGGCCTGATTACCTCTGAAGATAAACAACTCCCTTTCTCCCAGGGCTGCATTTCTGGGGTGTTTGCAGCCCATCTGCTTGCATCTTTGCTCTCAGAAGCCAGTGGGGTAAGAACAGAGACATCCAAGGAGGATGAAGATCCCCCCAGCCTTGCTCACAGCGGCCCCAGGGCGAGCTGCCTCAGTGGACGTCAGTGGGGCAGGCCGTGCGGAGCCTGGGCATTCTTCCAATGGAACAGTCGGCAGCCGTGGATGAGCACAGAACAGGCTGTACGTTCTGAAGGGGGCAGAACTCCAAGATACATTGTTTAGCACAAAAGCAGGTGCAGACCTGGGCGTGCAGTGGGGTCCCTTTTGTGCACAGAAGAGCAAGGGGAATCAACTGTGCAGCCACGTGCTCATCTGTGCTTGGCTACTTCCAGAAGGGTATTTATAAATTTAGGAGTACCTACTGTGTGCTGAGCACCATATTACATGTTAGCCAGGCTCAGGGAATTCGGCAAAGTGACCAAGACACCAAAGTCCCTGCCCTCCTGAAGCTGACATTCTGAAGGTGCAGATCCATAAGGAAAACTAAATAAATGTATCATATGCTGTATTGACAGGTTAGTGCTCTGCGAAAAAGTAAATCAGGAAAGGAAGACTCCGTAGATGTGAGGGAGGGAACCATGCCTGCAGTATCTGGGTAAAAGCAGGAGTGCAGAGGCCCTAGGGTGGGAATGTGCCGGCAATATTTAAGGAACCAGAGTGAGACCAGTAGAAGAATGAACGAGTGAGCAGAGAGGATGCGGGGATGTCCTAGGAGCTTGGCGTGGTTAACAGGACACATGAGGGACTGATACCAGGAGTTGCCTCTGGGTGGAGGACGGGTGCCTAGGAATTGAGGTTCAGAGGCAGGGGGTGGGATGGGAGTGGGGGGCAATTTGCTTTGACCACATCCCCTGTGGACTGTTTAAAGTTGCATCATGAAAGTTCTTTCTTTTCTTTTTTTTTTCCTTTTTTTTCAGTTTGGACATCTGGTTTTGGACATCCCCGCGTGCGCTTCTGGATTTTTTTTCTTGAGATTCAAGGAGGTCTCCTTTCCGGCATCTTTGCACCACATTTGCTGTTTTTCAGCCTCCCAGAGAATGTTAGGAATTAGCCCCTGGGTGGCCTGACCTCCTGGTTGGGCCTGGGAAGCCAAGCAAAAGCCCCAGCCTTCCCAGGGTGGCGGCGGCACGGATGTCCGGACAGTATAAGAATCCACATTGCAGTGGTTACCACACGTGGTTCTCAGAGCAGCCCTGGCCTGAACAGCCCCACAGATGGGCCCAGAGCACAGGCCCCTGGTCGAGGCGAGATCAGAACCCAGAGGCCTGTCCACAGCTGGTGAGGCTCACCGTCTTGTGTGTCCCTCCTGTGTCCCCTCTGGCTTTTACCCAACAAAATCAATAATAATTCTCATTTTAAAAATATCAACGTGATGGGTCCAACTGACTGAGAAAGGCCCTCCAGGCCTCTCAGCACCCTCAGGAGGGCCCAGCACGGAAGGCCCAGCACTGTTTGTGGTAAGGGTACAGAGTTCTACAATCCCAAGGGAGGGTCCAAGCTAGAGAAAGTTGAGATGGAAAGGATCCACGGTTTTGAATCAGACAGTTCTGGGTTCACCTTCTAACTCTGACACCTCATTAAGTCACTCAACAAACATTTAATAGACTGGGCCCAGGATCCAGCTCACATGGAGCTTCCTGGCAGGGCAGTGTTCATCCCTCCCTCCTCCTGGCATGCCTTCTGGATGGCATAAGCCAACAAGTATGCTTTCCAGGGGCTTCCAAGGCGATGCTAGTGGTAAAGAACCTAACTGCCAATGCAGAAGGTGTAAGAGAGGTGGGTTCAATCCCTGGGTCCAGAAGATCCTCTGGAGGAGTGTGTAGCAACCTACCCCAGTATTTCTGCCTGGAGAATCCCATGGACAGAGAAGCTTGGCGGGCCACAGTCCACAGGGTCGCAAAGAACTGAACACAACTGAAGCAGCTTGACATGCACACACGCACGTGCTTCTCAGACTCCCTTGCAGTGAAGGTTCTGTGTGGATCCTGGTTCCAGCAATCCATAGGTAGCATTAGAATTCAGAACAGAGTTCACGGGGTAGAGAGAGGGTCTGGCCACTGAGCTGGGTGCACTGTAGCAGGGGGGCAGGTTCTGGAACTGGGATCTGGGGGCAGCACCTCACTCAGAGGGTGGCTTCCTGCCTGGGACAGGGGACAGAGCTCCCTGGCAGCCCAGCTCTGGAGTGTGTCTCTGAGTGTCCTGTCTGGAAGCTCTGAAGGGCATAGGCAACTCACTACCCTGACTGGTATTAATACCCTTAAAACCCTTCTGTGCAAGATTTAGGGACTCAGAAAACAAACAAGCAAAGGAAGAAGAAATACAGTAAGTCCCCTACATACGAACCTTCAGGTTTTGAACTTTCAAAGATGTGAATGTGTGTGCCAGCTGTTGTACTGCCGTACTTTTCAAGGTCGTGTGCTGTAAGATTAAAAGTGCTAGACTTCTCTGGTGGTCCAGAGGTTAAGAATCTGCCTGCCAGTGAAGGGGACAGCGGTTCAATCCCTGGTCTGGGAAAATCCCAAATGCTGCGGAGCAACCAAACCCCAATGACATAACTACTGATTCTCACCACAAAGAAGAGTAGCCACCACTTATCGAAACTAAAGAAAGCCCACACACAGCAACAAAAGCCCAGCACAGCCAAAAATAAATAAATAAATAATTTAAAATATATTTTTTCTTTTTAAAAAAATTTATTTATTTTTAATTGGAGGATAATTGTTTTCCAATATTGTGTTGATTGCTGCCCTACATCAACATGAATCAGCCATAGGTATACATATGTCCCCTCCCTCTTCAACTTCCTTCCCACCTCCCACCCCATCCCACCCCTCTGTTTTCTTTGTTTTTTGTGTTTGTTTTTTATGTACCTATTCTTTGTGTAAAAAATATTAGAAACTTATTACAGTACGTTGTCTACAACCGATTGTGTTAGTTGGGTGCCTAGGCTAACTTTGTCGGACTTAAGAACGTGCTCTTGGAACAGTAATCTTGAGCGAGTGATTCAACCTGCTTCCTAATCTGTAAAATGGGGAACAGTAACAGACCCTCCCTCCCAGAATGACTGTGAGAATTAAATTAATGTGCATTGATCAGGCAGTGTCTGGTTCATAGTGATATAAGCATCAACGGTTCACGGTATTTCACTGAGCCTCCCAAGAGCCTGGTAAGATTGGGACTGCTACCATTCCCACTATACAGATGAGAAAACTAAGGCACGGATGAGGAAACTAAGGCTCAGAGAGGTAAATCACCAGCCCAAAGTCATCAATGGGAAGCAATTCACATTTAACCCCATCTCCATCTGATTCTGGAGCCTTCCCTGTACCATCCCACAAGACCCAGTTGGCTCCTTGCTTTGACTGTAATTTTCACTACTCACAGGAGACATTCATACCAGTGATGGAATAGGGGTGCAGGATTGACATCCCCATACCCAAAAATATGGCTGCTCACTGTCTGCACCATGGTCCGCTGTTCATTAGAACATTACCCAGAATCTGGTTTGTAGGAATCATCATTGTTATTGCACCTGCCATGCCAGAACAATCCATTTTGCTAGACAATGTTGAAGAGGCAAGAAAAGCAAGAGGGACAGCAGCAGGGGAGGGAAAGAGCCTGGGAAGACCATCCTGGTGAGTCTTTCCGTCTTGAACTCTGCTCCACCACACTGACCTCAAATACACCCATGATGCTGCCTCGGGACCTTTGCACTGATGGTTCCCTTTACTTGGAATGCTTTTCCCTAGACGGCCGTGACTTGTTGCCTCATTTTTATATGTCTGATAAAACGTTATCTTCCTTGTGTGTGCTAAGTCACTTCAGTCGTGTCCGACTTTTTGCAACCCTGTGGGCTGTAGCCTGCCTCTGTCCTTGGGATTCTCCAGGCAAGAATACTGGAGTGAGGCGCCATTCCCTTCTCCAGGGGACCTTCCCGACCCAGGGATCGAACCCAGTTCTCTTGCATTGCAGGGGGATTGTTTACCATCTGAGCCACCAGAAAAGCCTTCTTTTTAAAACAAGCCCCTCTCCAAAGCTCCCAATCCTCCTCTCTTGCTTAAGTGTCCTCCTAGTGTTTATCATTTAGAGACCTAAGACATACTTCCTGATTTCACGGGGACTATCTTCTGGTGAGCAGGATCAGACAAAGAAACAAATCCATATATGATGGCATGTTCTGCCCGTGTGGGAGACATGGGTTCGATCCCTGGACTGGGAGGATCCCACATGCCGCAGATCAACTACTCCAGAGCCTGAGAGCGGCAACTACTAAGCCCGCGAGCCCTACAGCCCATGCCCAAGAGAAGCCACTGCAACCCGAGAAGGCCGCACACCACAACTAGAGAGTGGCCCCAGCTCACCACAACTGGAGCAAAGCCCACACAGCAACAGAGACCCAACCCAAGCACGAAGATCCAACACAGCCCAAAATGAATAAATAAGATTATGAAAATACATATATAACGGCATGTTGTAATGCCAGCTAGTACTGAAGGAAGAAGAAGCAGAAGGTGACAGAGGGAGGTCAGGGAAGTCCTCTTTTTTTAATGTTTAGTTATTATTCATCTAATTAAATACATTTTAACATTTAATTTAATAAATTTAGTATTTGTTCAATATTTATTTTTACATATTTAAAAAAATGTATTTGGCTGCGTTGGGTCTTAATTGTGGCATGTGGGATCTTCACTCTTCATTGCAACATGTGGTTCTTTAGTTGTGGCATGCGGAATCTCTTAGTTTCAGGATGCAGGATCTTGAGTTGTGGTCGGCAAACTCTTAGTTGTGGCATATGGGGTCTAGTTCTCTGACCAGGGGTTGAACATGGGCCCCTGCATTGGGAGTGTGAAATAGCCACTGGACCATCAGGGAAGTAAGTTCTTGGGAAGGCCCCTATGAGTGAAGGGAGAGAGTTAGCCACAAGGATATCCCTGGAAAAGGCATTTCAGGCAGGGAATACAGCAAGTGCAAAGGTCCTGAGGTAGACTAAACGAGCCTGGCAAATCTGAATGGCCTTGGCAAATCTGAATGGCCTGGCAAATCTGAATGGCCACACAAGGAGTCCAGACTTCCCCCCTGTAAGCACTGGGGAGACCCAGGAGGGTTTTCAGTGGGACTGTGGTCAGGTCTGGGTCAGGTTTCAGAACAGCTCTCCCTTTGAGCAGCACGAGGTGGGAGGCCTTGCAGTGAGAAATGATGTGTCAGGTCAGGGGCAGCGAAGTGGGGAGGAGGAAACAGATGTCGGGGAGGTTCAGCAGGCAGGATGTAAACCACCCATCCCCCCACCCCCAGCATCCCAGCGCAGAGAGGAGACCTGCAAGGCTGGGTGTGGAGACAAGTCTGGGCCAGGTGAAGGGAGTGGAGCCCGTTTGTACCTGTAAAACAGTTTGCTTTGGCAGCCGCGTGGAGGAAAAATTTCAATTTATGCTGCCTGCAGTTCCTTTGAAGTTATTTATGGAACGGCTTACACCAAGGCTACAAGGCCCATCTTGTTCTCAAGGCCATCAGTGTCTAAGTCAAGCTGGTGAAGGGTGTGCAATGTAGGTGGATCAGGCCTCTTCTCATTCCATCTCATGATCCTTCTTAGCTTCTGCATGCCTTAGTTTCTTTCTCTGTGAAATGGGTATCATACAAGCCCTTTCCTGTTGGAGTGAAAAGCCCTTTCCTCTTGGGACTGAAAATTAAATGAGACACTGATGTAAAAGCTTTTAGTATAGTGTTGGAACCACAGAAATGTCAAGCATTATTATCGGTTATCAGGAAGGGGAGAGGTGGGTGTGAGCTGGAGGAATCAGGATTGACTTCCTATCAGAGGCATGACTACTGCTGGGACTGGTTAATAATGGCTAGAGCTGGTCACAAGTTCATGCTTGAACTTCCTGAATCCTTGCAAAGATCCTTGGAGGTAAATGCAATTATCAGCTACTTGGTATAAATCTCCTTGTCTCTGCTATAATGAATTGCCACCAACTTAGGGGCTTGAAACAACATAAACTTATTACTTTATCCTTCTGGACATCAGAAGTCCAGAAATGAGTCTTAGAGAGGTGTCTGCAAAGTTGGAGACTTTGAGAAGAAGCTATTTCCCTGCCTTTAGCAGCTTTTAGAAATTGGTGATCCTGCATCACTCCAACCTCTGCTTCACCATCACATCTGCTTCACTGACCTTCACCCTCCCACCTCTCTCTTACAGGAATCCTTGTGATTACACGAGGCCACCTGGATAATCCAAGAGGATCTGTCCCTCTCAGGGTCCTTAACTGAATCACAGCTGAAGTCCCTTTTTCATGTAAAGTCACATATTCACAGGTTCCACAGATTAGGATGTGGACATCCTTGAGGAGGTCATTATTCTGCCTATTAATTCCATCTTATGCACAAGAAAACAAAGGTGCGATCATCAACCCAAGATCACACAGCCTAAGAGTAGAGCATTGGCCTTGAACCAGGTCTGTCAGACAGCAGAGCCGACAGTCATCACCCTTTCAGGATACTTCAGTTTGCTTGCTGTGTTTACTATTTGAACCTGCACTTGGGTGCTTCAGACACTCTGCTTCACCAATTAGTCAGCAAATATTAACTGAGCACCTATTTTGTTTCGGGTACTGATGATAAAGCAGTAACCAAGACAGGAGAACATTCCTGTCTGTAAGAAGCTGACCGTCATTCAGTTATATCCATTACAATCCAAGTAACAAATCCCAGGCTTCCCATGTGGCTCAGTGGTAAAGAATCTGTCTGCCAGTGCAAGGAGATTCAGGAGACCTGGGTTCGATCCCTGGGTTGGGAAGATCCCCTGAAGGAGGAAATGGCAATGCCCTGCAGTGTTCTTGCCTGCAGAATCCCACGGACAGAGAAGCCTGGTGGGCTACAATCCACAGGGTTGCAGAGTCAGACATGGC
The DNA here is from genome assembly GCF_023091745.1 of Budorcas taxicolor. NCBI lineage: Eukaryota > Metazoa > Chordata > Mammalia > Artiodactyla > Bovidae > Budorcas > Budorcas taxicolor. The sequence continues at coordinate 51,298,346 of NC_068926.1, read as the reverse complement.
TGAGCACACATGCATTATCAATAATTAACAAATCCTAGCACAAATTATCTTGAACAACGAGATCATTTGCTATTTCACAGTGCAAGAAATCAGGAAGAGGACGTAGTTCTGAGTTTAATTCATTAAGTGCCACTGTTATGGACCCCCAGTTTCTTTCCATGTTTTTTGTTTCTCATCCTCAACTTTGTTCTCATCTCAGATTCCTTCATGATCACAAAACGGCTGTCACTGCTCCAGCTAATACATCCAGACACAATAGCCAGTGCATGGAGAACAAGAAACCTTTCCCCAAAGCCCACTGCAGCCTTTAGTTCATGTATCATTGGCTATAACTGGGTCCCATGCCCATGATTTAACCAATTTCTGGCAAGGGAAATGGGATCAGATAATTGTCTGAGACCAATTTGGATTTTCTTCAGAGCTGGGGATGGGTTACACTTTCCTGTGTCACACGGCAAGGCATGGGTCTTTAAATAAAATCAGGACTCTCACAGCAACAAAGGGATAATTACTTAGGCATCCAGTGGCCTGGGTTCAAATCTTGGCTTTGCCATGTTCTCTCTGAATAACTCTCTGAGCCTCAATTTTCTCATCTGTAAAATGGATAACCTAGTCCATAGGATTGTTAGGACAATAAAATGACTCAATGCCTGCAAAGCCCAGCTACTATTACTTTCCCTTCAACCTACTTCTCAGGGTGGGGCCCAGAACATCAATTCTTATTCCATTGCCCTGACTGCAGATGTTTTTTCTAGTTTCTCCCCAAATTAAAATGAAAAAAAAAGCTGTTCAAGACGACTGCATTTCAAGACCCCATCCTAGAAGCCGGTGGGGAAAGGACCCATGTGAATCCTCTTCCCAGAACCCACGATAACTTGAGAGGTACTCACTAAGATCAGGGAGCTGGCTAAGTGTTTGGCACACAAGACTTCTCTCAACCTCATCAGCCACCACTGACAGGTGAAGCCCAGAGACACCGAGTAACATAGCTCAGGTTACCAAGAGCAGAAGCAGAAAACCAGGATCCGAACCCAGGTCCAACAGGCCCTGAGATCCAGCCTGCAGACAGTCAGTGTGCCCCATGCAGAGTTTTAAACACCTTATTGGCCAGCGTTGGGTCACATGCCTGTTCCTGAACCATCCCAGACAAAGCGGATTGGCTCACTCTCACACCAGTCAGATCCTTCTCTGGAGCTGGAGGTGGGGCTCAGCTGTCCCTGGGGTCTTACAGCTGGTGGAGAAACCACATAAAATCAGGGTTCCTCCTGCTGGGTAAGAACCAGCAGTATTGCCTCCACTAGTCTTTCCAGAAGTGTGACATCTGTACTGCCCGATGGCAGTGTGGTGACTTTAGGTGATGAAATTTTTAACAGATTTTAGGTGAACCACTTTAATAGTTACCAGTTTTTACAGGAATTTTTACCTTTTTGTTTGTGGCAGGTGATTCTGAGTTTTCTTTTGTGATAGGTATATACTTGCCTTTTAAAAACAAGTTTAGGAAAAACAAATAAATAAATAAATAAAAACAAGTTTAGGGACTTCCCTGGTGGTCCAGTGATTAAGAGTCCACCTTGCAATGCAGGGGACACGGGTTCAATCCCTGGTCAGGGCACTAAGATCCTAAATGCAGAGCAAATAAGCCTGAAAAGCCACAACTAGTGAGCCAGCACACCACAGCTAGACAGTCCGTGTGTCTCTATATAAGATCCCGCATGACTTGATAAAAATCTGATGCAATCAAATAAATAAATAAATAAAATTTTAAATCACTATCTAGGGAATTCCCTGGCAGTCCAGTGGTTGGGACTCAGTGCTTTCACTGTTGAGGACCCAGGTTTGATCTCTGGTTGGGAAACTAAGATCCTGCAAGCCAAGCAACCAAATAAATAAGTTTATATCCCACCGTTCTGACCTTTGAGATAATTACACATAAGTTAAAAATAAATAAACAAAAAAACTAAGTTTCACCAAGTTTTCATACACTTGGGTGGGAGTATCAAATGGTTCAAACACTTTGAAAACTCTATCTACTATATCTAAACACACACCCGCTTATGACCCCAACACTTTCTAGCCCAGGTATATACCCTTTGGGCTTCCCAGGTGGTGCAATGGTAAAGAGTCTGCCTGATTTGGCAGGCAGACACAGGAGACACAGGTTCCATCTCTGGGTCAAGTTGGGAAGATCCCCTGGAGAAGCAAATGGCAATCCACTCCAGTATTCTTGCCTGGGAAATCCCATGGACAGAGGAGCCTGGCAGGCTACAGTCCATGGGGTCACAAAGAGTCAGACACAACTGAGTGACTGAGCTTGCGTGCATACATATAGAAAAGTGTCCGTGGGTTCATAAAAAACACATGCACAAAGATGTTTATACAAGGTTTATTAATTACATCCCAAAATAAAAACTCTCCCCAATACCCACCAACCTAGAATGGATACATAAATTGTGCTGTATTTACCCCATGGTAGGCAACACCACAATTACACAAAACAACATGGGTGAAATCAAACACAAAGAAGTCAAAACTGTAAGATTCTATTGATTTAAACTTCCAACTGAAGCAAAATTTATCTGTAGTTTAAAAGTCAGGATGGGGTAGTGGTCGCCCTTGGGACTGAAAAGAAGTCTGGGCAGCGGGAGTCATGTGGGGGTTTAGGAAGGTGGTTTTCCTTGAAATGAGTGCTGGTTTACACCAATATGTTCATTTTATGAAAATTCTTTAGGCTGTACATTTAAGACCCGTGACTATGGGACTTGCCTGGTGGTCCAGTGGTTAAGACTCGCACTTCCTATGCAGGTAGATCCCAGGTCAGGGAATTAGGATACCACATGCTGTGCGGTGGGGAAAAAAAAATGAAACAAAAGAAACAAACGAAAAACCCCATGCCTTTTCTGTATGTCTAACATACATTGATAAAAAGTTTTAGAAAGGTAAAGCGCTTTGAAGAAAAATATTGGCTAGACAATAGAGTCAGTGGTACACTGGCTTATGAATATGTGAAGATTTTCAGGAATGACTGAAGTCTTAGAAGCTGTCTTATTCTGTCGTTATTGTCATGCCTATTTTTGGTGGTTGGAGTCGAATGAACAGCAAACACCTGTTGTTGATAATGCAGACTAAGAAAAGATGCTTAGGAGAACAGACGGTGCATAGAGTGTGCTGTTTGCTTAGAGATTATTTCATTTAGCGTTCAATGGAAGTAAATCTGTCTTCACTTGCTGGGATGACCTCTTGACATCCCTTTTCTTTGGAAGAGCCTTGGGAAGACCCAACCCAGTCAGCAAACATGAGGCGAGCCTACTATCCCTGCACGTTCTGCTCCCAGGACAGGCATTGCTAATCGATCCTCGAGCCCTAGTCCATTGATTCCAGGTAAAGCCTTTAATTCCTTGGAACACAATGTCAAAGGGAGTTGCTTGCAAACAATTGCAGCTGGCGCTTGAATGACATTTACTTGGCATTCCAGATCTAAAGCTCTGCTCTGTCTTAATCAGGAAGACATGAAGTCACAGGTCCCACCTCTGACCACAGCACACCCAGGAGACTTACCAAGCCCAGCAGAGTGTGCAGAAGAGGAGAGGTTGACAGCTTCTGCCTGAGACTGTAGTCACACTGTGTGTTTTCTGGACACCATCTGTCTGCTCTCAGTCCTACTTGCCCAGCCTGCAGCTGCCTTTTTGTAACCCCACCTCCGCCTCTCCTGCGCAGCCTTCACTTCTAGACAGAAGGACCTCGTATGTATTCACCTGCATGACCCAAATACAAACAGATCCCCCCAAATCACCATCTAGTTTTCATGAGCCAGAGTACTATCAGTTAGTTAACTCTTATTTTCTGTATTAATGAAGGCATGGAGCACAGGGAGATAATAGCAGATTCATTTTGACCTTGGGATAACAGTTAGGACTTTCCTGCCATGCACAATATTTGCATAATTAATCATAATTTGATTAGGCTGTGTTTTTGCTTGACAGGCATCCATTTCTTCTCTTCCCAATAATAGCATCTCCTTTAGGGAAACTTTCTTTCCCTGCTACTAAATAAAATAATCTCTAATGTGATTTGGATAGAGGATATGGCCGAACTTGGGCAGACTCATGGTGATTGTTTCAGGAATGGGTATAAGAATTGATTGGACCAATCAGAGCGGGCCCAGTAACTGGAGCTTTCAGGCAAGAAGCATTTCCCTGCTGCTCAGGTTGCCAAGGTGATAAGAGGTAACTGTACAGCTATTGGCACAATCTTTTCTCCACTTGAAGAGCTCCAACCTTAAAATGAAACCAATACAAAGGAAAGCAAACCCAACATATGACAGGATACAGATTCTCAATTTAAGCACCTGGATCCAGCCATACCTGAAAGTATTTCTGCTTAAGGCTATTTGAATTGGATTTCTTTTCCTTGCAGTCAAAACACTCTTGATTAGTACAGGTTTAAGTAAATAAATAAATATTCAAATAAGTCTGAGTAGCTTATAAATAGACAAACAACCATTAAGGGAAATGTCCTAAAAACATGTGGGAAAGGAATAGCATTGTCAGATAAAGCAGATGCAAAAGAAACAAGGCAGACAATCAAGGGCTTGACACCAATTCCCACTGTAAAGATAATGAAACCACTATTCAACAGATCCTTTAGGAGGGTGGGGTCCTAAGGGGCCATCTGTTCTTCCAGGGTGGTCTCCCCATGAAAACAGGAAACTGATATCAGTCAACACAAGCTAGCTTAGTGAACCTGTGTTAGCTTCCCGTGATTATCATATTTTCTTCTAAATAGTCACGAGCCATCTGTGTAAAGCTCTGTTCCAGAATTCTGCTAAGAACTCTGGCTGTCAGACATACCCCATCTGGGGATTCCAGACTCCATATTATTTTCCCCTTTTAGAAAATCCAGGTCTTTGCCCATCTTCAGGCTCTTCTCTTGTGTCTTTTTTTTTTTTTTTTACTGTCTCCCAGCCAACCACGAATTCAACTCTCTCTGTAGAACTTGTCTTTCTACCGTGGTATTTGAAAGAACATTTGTCCTCTGTGGTGAAGGCAGAGCTGCAACAGGGATTCGTGATTCAGTGTTCTTACTGCTGCCTGAACACACGACCCCCTCGCCCCACACAAGGGATCCATCTTTTAACATCTCAGTATTTCCCCTCAATTTCTGACATTCTTCATCTTGCAAAATTCACCTGAATACCTTATTACTTGTTAAAAGTAACACATACATATGATAAAACAAGTTTCAACAGGTCCAAAGATCTCTTCCCCTGGACTTCTGGCCCCCTGACTTCCCCTCCCCTAGGACAGCCACAGTTATCTGCTTTTCCTTCCAGCGATATTATGTACATTTCCAAAGATATATGTTTGTGTGTATGTATGAATTTGTATACATCCTCTTCCTGACATTATTTGTATGTGTGGTAAAGTATTCATAACATAAATTTATCACCCATGACATTTCGCATATTCACAGTTATCACCGCTATCTAGTTCTAGACCATTTTCATCACTCCAAACAAAACCGGTACCCGTGAAGCAGTCATTCTCCATTTCTCCCCTCCCCCAGTCCCTGGTAATCACCAACCTGCTTCCTATCTCTATGTGCTGTACTACATTGCTTCAGTGGTGTCCAGCTCTTTGCAACTCCACGGACTGTAGCCCACCAGGCTCCTCTGTCTGTGGGATTTCCCAGGCAAGAATACTGGAGTGGGTTGCCATGCTTTCCCCCAGGGGATCTTCCCCACTCCGAGATAGATTTACCTATTCTGGATATTTCCTATCAGGATGTGGCCTTTTATGACTGGCTTCTCTTTTTTTATGACTGGCTTCTTTCAATTAGCATGGTATTTTTGCAGTTCATCCATGCTGTAGCCTGTACCAGTACTTCATTCCTTTTTATGGCTGAAAAATATTCCACCTGTATGGATAAAACCACAATTTGTTGGCCCTTTCATCTATCGATGGACATTTGGGATGTTTTCTCTTTTGGCCCTTGTGAACAGTACTGCTGTGAACATTCATGTTATATGGATTTATTTGAATCCCTGGTTTGGGTTCTTTCTGGACATACACCCAGAACTGGAATTGCTGAGTCATAGAGTCATTCTGTGTTTAACATTTCAAACTGCCATACTATTTTTCACAGTGGCTGCACCATTTTACATTCTCACCGGCAATGCATGAGGGTTCCACTTCCTCCACAGCCTCACCAACGTTTCTTTTCTGTTTCTTTTTTTTTCTTTGCAGTACTCATCCTGATGGATGTGAAGTGGTGTCTCATTGTGGTTTTAATGTACATTTCCTTGATGAGCAATCATACTCTCCTTTTTTTTTTTAACACAAACATAGACTTCTATACACACCATTTTGCTTCTTGAATATTCACTGAATGCTCTATAATTGGAGCTTATTCTGTATCAGTTTCACATCACCTCCATGCTCTTCCCGAGCTGTGTAGTAACCCATACTGTCCAGATAAATCCTGCCTCATCAGCCAGTCCCCTACAGAAAGGCCTAAGAATGTATCAGTCTTTTCATTCCATGTAATGTTGTAACAAACACCTGCCCAGTGCACGTCTTTGTGAACATTCCTCTGATTTTCTTTTTTGTAATGTTTATTTTCTTTATTTATTTATTCAACTCCACCAGGTCTTAGTTGCAGCATGCAGGGTCTTTTAGCTGTGATATGTGGGATCTAGTTCCCTGACCAGGGATTGAACACCAGACCCCTGCTTTGGGAGTGTAGAGTCTTAGCCACTGGACCACCAGGGAAGTCCCTGCCTCTGATTTTCTTAATTTTCTTCCCTGAAGTCAAGGGCAGCTCCCTCGCTGTTAATTTCTGTCTCCAAGAGGCCTTCATCTTGGTCTCCCACAATCGACAATGAGGAAACCAACAAAAATGAATGCTATTTCTGAACCTCACTCTATTCCAGGCACTTACATTTCCATCCATTACTCCATTGACTTTCCCACTGATTCTTTGACATGACTTTTTCCCCACCCATTTGTCAGGTGGGAAATAGATGTGCTGGGCTTCCCAGGTGGCACAGTTGGTAAAGAACTCACCTGCCAATGCAGGAGATGCAAGAGACGTGGGTTCGATCCCTGGGTCAGGAAGATCCCCTGGAGAAGGAAATGGCAACCCACTCCAGTATTCTTGCCTGGAGACTCCCATGGAGAGAGGAGGCTGGAAGGCTACAGTCCACTGGGTCGCAAAGAGTCAGACATGACCGAGCACGCCCGCAGCAGCAGTAGCAGACTGATGTGTATGAGGGTCACTGGTTCTATCTTTCACAGGGTCAGTGGAGGTAACGGAGTCCAGATCCTGATCTGTCTGACTCCCAGGCCATCCCCATCATCTCCAGGCAGCTCTCTTGCTTGGGACATCTGGAATAGGGTGACCAATCATGCCAGTTTGCCCGGGACAGAGGGGCTTCCCAGGACGTGGGAGCTTTCGTGCTAAAACCCAGAAAGTCCCAGACAAACCACTGTGGTCTGGAAAGTCGTCCAGCTTGTGTTGGGGACACACAGCCATGAGTCATCTATGCCTCTCGTCCTTCCTCTGTTGGCTTGGGGCCCAAGAGTCATAACCCAGGGCCTTTGGTGGGACTTGAACCCACAACCTTAAGTCCTCATTTGCCTCCCTCTCCCCCTCACACACACACTCAGGCCTCGGCAGCCTCTCCCACACGTTTCTCCTTCCACACAGTTCCAGTGAGACATGGGGGCCACAACCCACCACAAGGCAAGCCAAAAGCCTGTCCATCAAGGGAGAGAAAGCAAATTCCTGGTCTCACTGCCAAGGTGACTGAGTCAAGGAAAGTGGAGGCAAACCCAGCATCCTGTCTCCTTGGGTCTCTGCGTTTTCCACAGTTTCCTTGAGTTCCTGTCACACATCTTGGGCTGAAAGGAGGCTTTTGGGGCCAGGGAGTTTAAAGACACCTGTCTGAGCATTAGTGCCCCACCCAAAGTGCCAAGTAAATAACAGGTCCGTGGCACAGCTGGCTGGCGATGGCTTGGTGACACCCATAATCATTCAGAACCGTTCACTCAGAGGAAACCCGGGGCCCGGCTTGGCCTCTCCTCACACTCCTGATCTGCCGGCCCCATAATTAGCTTATTACCAGCCACCTCATGTTAATAACCTCTCCCTTTATGACTGCAAGAGGAATTAAAGAGAACTAATAGACCGAGGCCAGTAATCCATTTGTAACCTTCCATTTTTTTTTCCCGGTGCTGGCTGAAGAGAGAAGTCAAGGGAACTTCCACCCCCACCTCCTCGAGATTCCTGTTCTTTTTGGACAGCTTTTTGTAATGCAGGGTGGTGAGCAATGCTGACAGGACTTCCCCTTTCAGTGGGTGCATCTCAAGTTCAGTTGGCCCCCACCCTTCCGGGCTGGATGAATCCAAGGGCAGTGAGTGGGGCAGAGGAAGCCCCAGGTAGTCCCCCAAAGGATGAGAAGGATGGGGAGAAGGTGCTCGGTATCCCCTTGGCCCAGCCATAGAGGCCAGCTGAGGTCAAGTGTGGTCCATCTGGCGGTTTGATCTTTCGATGATGCTGTTGTTTGCTCACCCAATAGCCATTCTCCCTGGATTTGCTGTTTTATTTCCCCCTTTGGCCTCCTGTCACCTCTCCTTAGGGATAAGAGACTGTTTTATTATTTATTTATTTTATTTTTAGCTGCACTGGCTCTTCAGTGTTGCAACACAGTCTCTAGTTGCAGTGAGCGGAGACTGATTTTGTTGGAATGCATGGGCTTCTCATTGCTGTGGCTTCTCTTGTTGCGGAGCACAGGCTCTAGGCATGCAGGCTTCGATAGCTGCAGGGCTTCGTTGCCCCGTGGCATCTGAAATCCTCCTGGACCAGGGATCGAACCTGTGTCCCCTGCATTGGCAGACAGATTCCTAATCACTGGACCTCCAGGGAATTCTCAGACTTGCTCTCGATGAGAGAGGCTGCCTCCCCAGTAGAGGCCGAACATTCCAGCTCCTTCCTACCCTGGTACAGAGAACCCTGTTAGTGTCCTGTCCTGATCCCCAGGAGGCCTTTCACAAAATCTGTGCCTTCTTTCCCAGGTTCTGTGAACTTGGCCTCTGATGGCCCACACCCGGGACCTTCCTCTGAAGGCTGACTTAGTGCTACCGGAGCCTGCTCGTCTCCTAGTCCGGAGCAAACAACTCCCGGCACTGTCGTCTGCCTGTACTGGCTGGGGCAAGGGACGAAAGTCCAGCTCTCTGCCTCCAGGCGGGGTAAACTCTGCTGCTCCTGGTGCTCTGAGATGCCTGGTTTGGAGCCATTCCTTAATCTAAGCATCAGGATTCCCTGGAGGGCTTGTGAAAACCCTCCAGGTGGAGATTGCTGGGCCCCACCCCCAGATGTGTGATTCAGTGGGTATGGACTGGGGCCGAGAAGCGCATTTCTGTTAAGTTCCCCTAGAGCTGATGCTGGAGGCTGAGGACCACACTTTGGGAACCACTAGTCTGTCATATCAACCACTAGTCTGTCATATCAACCACTAGTCTGTCAGACCCTCATGGGTCTCAGCCTGGCTAGATATTAGAGTCATCATTTTAGAACTGTAGATGCCTGGGACTTCCCTGGTGGTCCAGTGGTTAAGAATCCACCTTCCAATACAGAGGACACAGGTTCAATCCCTGGTTGGGGAACTAAAATCCCACATGCTGTGGGGCAACTAAGCTCTTGTGCCTCAACTATGGAGCCTTGGTGCTTTGGAGCCCATCAGGCACAGCTAGAGAGAAGCCCCAGCACTGCAACGGAAAGATCCCGAGTATCACAACTAAGACCCCACATGCGTACGTGCTAAGTAGCTTCAGTTGTGTCTGACTCTGTGCAACCCTGTGGACTGTAGCCCTCCAGGCTCCTCTGTCCATGGGATTCACTAGGCAAGAATAATGGAGTGGGCTGCCATGCCCTCCTCCAGGGGTTCTTCCCAACCCAGATGTTGAACCTGCATCTCTTATTGTCTCCTGCATTAGCAGGTGGGTTCTTTACCACTAGCACCAACTGGGAAGCCCCTAAGACCACCATCCCTCCCACGCAGCCAAATAAATAAATAAATATCTTTTTTTTTCTTTTTTAAGGAAAGAACTGCAGATGCCTGTTCCTCATCACCCAGAATTTTGGTTCCGTTGATTTATTGGCAGAACCCAGGGACATCCATGTAGGTAAAGACGTTCCCCCAGGAGATTCAAAATAAATCACCAGGTGAGATCCACAGCCTCTGCCTGAAACCACCTCAAATTACGATGTGTGGGATTCTTATGTCATATCCCCGAGACATTTATTCAGAGAGAACGCCAAGAAATTTAATCCGATCTCGCCATTATGAAGTTTGCATTCATAGGTGTTGGATGTCACTATAAACAAACCTTTTAAAGGTCACTTTAAAAAGTAATATAGGAAGCATTCCTTGCTGGAGCTCATCAATAATATACACCACAAAGCAAATGAAACAAGCAGTGTCCTAATTTATGCAAAAGGGTATTTGTGGCCTGGGATAACATTTCCAGTGGCTGCATCATATGCAGATTCAAAAAATGCCGTGTCTGAAAAGTTCTAGACGTACGGGGAGCAGATGGTCTTGGCCAAACTCTATTTGATGATTCAGAACACAATGTCAAGGGTACATGTGGAGGGCTCAAAGCACATTATTTCATGAATGTAAGCCCAGAACAAAAAGACATATTTCTTAATGTATTATATTAGTTATTTAACATGTGACCTTAAATAAATGTAGTTAGGCATGGTTATTACTCTATTACTAATATAAACGTGCAAATAAACATTTGACTATTTAATTTGTACCCCAAAACTTTTATACTTACCAAAAGCATTGGGAGAGAAACCCTCCCATTGTATAAAAGGGAGTCACCTTACATCGTCTGGAGATGCATATATATATATATATGTTTGTTTTTTTTTTCCAGCATAAGGGTAAACAAGACAGATGAGGTCAGGTCTCTGCCTCTAGGAAACTGACTAGAGGGAGAAAGACAGCAAACAAACAAATACAATATCCTGATGAGTACCATGATGAAAACTAAAGTAGGGATTTCCCTGGTGATCCATGGGTTAATGCTTCGCCTTCCATTACAGGGGGTGCAGGTTCGATCCCTGATCAGAGAGCTAAGATCTCCCGTGGCTTGCAGCCAAAAAACCTAAACACAAAACAAGCAATATTGTTTAAAAAAATTCAATAATGACTTTAAAAATGGTTCACATCCAAAAAAAAAAATCTTGAAAAAAAAAGCAGAAGTAGTACAGAAGGAAAGGAGTGCTGGGAAGAGCTGCTGCTCCATTTGAACAGAGATGGAGATAAAGAGAGGAACTGAGTCTTGTGAATACCTTAGGGAAGAGAATACCTGGTATTGGAAACCGTAAGTGCAACAGCCCTAAGGCAGGTACACACTTGCACAGTCAGGGAATAGCTGGGAAGCAGTGGGAGGAGGGGGGGCGTTGCAGATCTTGCAGGGCCTGAAGAGGGGTGTATCTTACTCAGCCTGATGGATCAGGAGTGCCTGGTTCCTGTGGCGCAGAGCAGAAGGTAACCTCTCATCATTCTAGATCTGGGACCTCTGTCCACAGCTGGACCCAGCATTTTCAGGGCCTCTGGGATGAAAGTGTTCATGTTTCTTGCTTCTCCATCTACCTCCTACTTTTCTCCTTCTCCTCCAAACACTCAAGGGCAGGGAGGAACCACGACAAGTCCCAGAGGTTAAGCATGGGCTATGCCATCCCACCTCCAACTGTACAAAGCAACTCAGTTGTGGGAACAGTCAGCACCTCTTGGATGCAAGGCACTGACCTCAGCTGGCGCCACACACAGCCAGGCACCCCACAACACCTGCTTCTGAGGCTGCAGCTAGGAGCCCGCACAATCACCCTTTGTTTTTTTATGGCCTTGGAGAGTTTACTTTGCTTTCCTGCCAGGCCTTTGTCATCCCTTGGGGAGTCAAGAAGACAGAACTGATGGTAACAACTTGGTAGCCTAAGAAAATAAGCAGGAGACGGAGAAACCCCAAATCTCCGGAACCCAGCAATCCTGGTTCCCATCCCTGTCTGCCAACTCAGAGGTGCACGAATCCAGGCACACTTCCTGGACTTTTCACACCTTCCATGTGTCCTACTGTGTGCTCTGGCCATGGGGGGCTGATGGGGACAGCGCCAGCTTCCTGAGTGAGCAGCTGTACAGCCACGCAGGGAGCCATACTCAGAAGGGCCCCAAGCTTGGTTTAATACTCTGTAGTCACCACCTTGAAATTCTCAATCGTTTTTGAACAAGGGATCCTGTGTTTTCATTTTTCACCAGGACTCAGCAAATGATGTGGCTGGTCTGGACCAGGACCCCATTTGAGATGTACATACAGGGTCCCTGGCAGTCAGTGGGGATCTGAGATGTAGCCTCAACTCAAGGTTTCAAATGCTGTGGCCTGTGGATCCCCCCAGTGACTCTTCAACCCCAGTGTTGTATGGAAGAATCTACATAGATGTCAGAGCTGCTCTAGGCAGACATCTGTGAGGCGATGTCTGGTTTTGATTCAAAACTGAGAGTCACTCATTGACTTGCCACACAAGCAAACTTGGAAGCCCTCCTGATATAAACCTCCACCCATGTAAACCTGCCACCCACATCTCCTGCTGGAAACCAGGAGCCTCTGGTTCAGGAGCTATGAACCCAAAAGAGGGGAAAGGCCTGCGGTCCAGCAAAGCCTGCATCTTCCATAGTGCACGGACTTCCCCACCCTGCTCTCGCCTATCCTGACTGGGGTCAGAGGCCATCGTTTGCCTGGTACCGGGGATCCAGGAAGGCATCCTGCCTGCTTTGGCCATTAGACCTAAAATTCCATCAGAACCAGTCCTTTTTCCCTGGGTGAAATACCTTTTCCCTGGCTCAAATACCTTGAGCTCTTTTGCATTTCTCATTGCAATTTTTACAAGGATTTACTTACAAGGTTGTCTCTTCTCCAAGCCAGAGCTTTGGAGGGAAAAGTCCATGCCCTAATCATTCATTCTTCAAGAAACCTGTCCCAGAGCACCCCCAGTGGTGAGATGTTCACAGGTACGAGGGCTCTAGAACAGACTTTGGATCCAGAACACTAGGCAAAGGGCCTCCCCTGCTTGGGGGCCGCTTAGTAGCTGATGAATGAATGAATGCACTAGTTAAAATTACGACATATCAGGCTTCCCTGGTGGCTCAGTGATAAAGAATCCACCTGCCAATGCAGGAGACACAGTCGATCCCTGATCTGGGAAAATTCCGCATGCTGTGGGCCACTAAAGCCCGTGCGTCAGTACTACTGAGCCTATGCTCCAGAGCCCAGGAGCTGCAACCACTGAAGCTCAAGCACCCTGGAGCCTGTGCTCCGCAACAAGAGAAGTCACTGCAGTAAGAAACCTGCGCCCCCTCCAGTTAGAGAGTAACCCTTGCTCACCACAACTAGAGAAAGCCCTCACAGCAACGAAGACCCAGCACAAAATAAATAAATAAGATTGTTTTTAAAAATTGTGGCATGTTTGTATGTCACCTATCAGGTTCCAGGGACTGTTTTCATCAATTTGTATGTATTTTCTCATTTAACTGTCATAACAACCCTGCATTTTGTGCTATTCTTGCCCCCATTTTACAGAGGAGGAGACTGAGGCACTCAGAAGAGACTCTTTCATTTAGAGGGCTTACAATATATACACACATACACTTGTGCACATGTGTACGTGCACCTCTGCAAGCCAGAAACTAGTCAATACACAGGCAGGCAGGGTTCAGAGCCAAATTAGCAAAATATATTGAGATGTTATTTATTTTCTTTCTAATTCTCGAGTTCTAATGACTGTTTATTCTCATAAACATCTAATGTGTGTACTCAGCCTACAAGCCAGAGTGCAGCACCAAGTGGCTCGAATGTTTGTTCTCTGGTGGGGTATCGTGCCCCTCCCTGCTTTTTGTATAAAACAAGACTCCTCAGGGCCTGCATATCTTACTAGCATCTCACAGCTGGGACATGCAATCCTCTGTAGTATCAGAGGCCTTGCCAGGCCAGCAGAAGCAGGCTGGAGGGGAGTGAGGGTTCCCTGCAAAGATGGCCACCAGCAACTCGTCCCTTCCCTGCAGGTGCCTGAAGCTCCTCCCACCAGGAGGCAGAGTCTCCTGAAAATGGGTGGGCTCTGTGAATGCTTTGACTAATAGAAAGCGGCAGAAGTGATTCCACTCCAAGTCTGGAGAGACCTGCTGATTTCTGCTTTCCCTCTCTTGGGACCCAGCTGTGGCCATGGTAAAGAAATTCAGGCCATGTTCCAGAAGAACAAGAGATTACGTGGACAGAGTGAAGCCTGAGGAAATGGGAGACTACAAATGGAGAGAAGGGCTGCCAGCTCCAGCCCTTCCAGCCAGTGGCAAACATTACGGGTCAAACCACGTGGATTACTCAGCTCCAGACAGTATCCCAGCCCGCACAAAATGAGGCAGACTATGCAGCTAAGTCCTGAAGGTCAGCCTTGCCAGCAGCCCGTCCCCATGCACTCCCTCTTCTCCGTGCCCTGGGAGCCTGTCTGCTTGTCTTCCCAACAGGTGTTAAAATAACGACCTTTGGGCTAAAAAGGAAACCATGTGCAGGGGTGATAAGAGAGTCTAGCTGCCTGAACCGGAAGGAGAGAGGGAGGAGGAAAAGAGAAGCGAGGCAGCCTGGGGAGGTGGGGAATTGGCAAATTTCAGGGAGGGCTTTCAATGAACTGGGGGGCACAGAACTTCCTTCCTCTTCCCCTCAGAATTCAGCCTTGTCTTTTTTTCAGGAACAAGATTTGCAGGAAAACCAGGGTCTGAGACTGATAGATAGCCCTTTCTCCTGTCTCAGGGGTTTTGCACTTACAATTCCCTCTGCCCGGAAGGTAATCCCCCCACCCTCACCCTTATTTGGAAATAGGATCACTGTAGATGAAATTAGTTAAGTTAGGATGAGTCAGATCAGAGTAAGATGAGCCTTAAATCCAACATGACTGGTATCCTTATAAGAGAGAAGAGGCTCTAATGAAGACAGAGGCACCGGGGGAAACAATGTGACGATGGAGGCTGACGTTAGAAGGGTGCAGCTGCAACCCAAGGAACTGCAAAGACCGCTGGCAACCTCCAGGGAAGGAGCTAGAAGAGGAGAGGGGTCGGGGCCGGGGGTGGGGTGGGGGAGAGTTGTCCTTCATTAGAATCTGCGTAGGGATTGGGACTTCGCTGATGGTCCAGTGGCTAAGACTCTGCACTCCCAATGCCGGAGCCCAGGTTCTATCCCTGGTCAGAGAACTAGGTCCTACATGCCGCAACTGAGATTGCATGCCATAACTAAAGATCCCGCATGCTACATCAGAGATCGAAGGTTCCTCTTGCCCCAACTAAGACCTGGTGCAGCCAAATAAATAAATATGGGAAAAAAAAGAATCTGCACACGGACATGACCCTGCTGACACTTTGATTTCACACTTCTAGGCGCTAGAACTGTGAGAGAACACAGTTCTGTTAAGCCACCCAGTGTGTGGTCCGTACTTGTTACAGAGGCCCTAAGAAACTAATATACTCCAGCTGTGCCTTGCCCTAGTACCCCAGGATTCCAGCAAGTGCAGTTGACTCTGCCTTGAAAATGCACCCCAGATTGGCCCCTTCTCCCCATCATCATCTTGTCTTGCCTGGACTATTGCAATAGCCTCCTTCCCAGTCTCCCCACGGTTACTCTGCACCTTCTCCTCTAAAGCAACCAGAGGGGTCTTTTAAACCCTGTATCAGATCTGCCACCATTCCTTAAAGGTTCCCAATCCCAAGACTTCCCTGGAGGTATAGTGGTTAGGACTCGCTGCTTCTACTGCAGGGGGCATGAGTTCCACACCTGACTGGGGAATGAAGATGTCGAGGTGTGGCCAAAAAAAGGAAAAAAGATTTTGAAAAAAGTTCTCCATCTTGCTCACAATACAATCCCAGTTCCTCTCCATGGCTGCATCAGGACCCCAGGATCTGGCCTCTTCACTCCTCATGATCTTCTCTCCCTCCACCCACTTTGATCCAGCGCATTGTCCTTCTCACCGTTCCTCAAACACACCAGAAATGGCCCCACCTCAGTGTCTTTGCACATTCTATTCCCTCGGCCTGAATCCCTCTTCCCCACACATTCCCATGACTCTGGCTCTCTCTTGTTTACATCTTACTCAAATGTCATCTTCCTCTGAGAGGCTTTCCCTGACCACCCTCAATAAAACTGCTAAGCCCCTCCCCTCCCCCCCCCCCCCCATCTGCCTCCACCCGCTTTGGGAAGCAGATCTCCACCCAATCTGGGAAGCAGATCTCTTCCTGTGATGTCACAGCCCTACTCTTCCTGCAGGCACTCTTTGAGGCCACCGTTCTGTTTCTGGGACCTGATCCTGCAGAGAGGCTGGCACAAGGCATGTAAGCTTGGACAGACAAAAACGTGCTCAGCCAGGCTGCTGACAGCAGCGAAAGCCTGAAAACAAGGTTGGTGTCAATCCACAGGGGACCCGGTATATAAGTTATGAGATGGCCAGACGATGACACACCATGCGGCTGTTATGAAGGCTGAGGCTGCCCCAGAGCCAGGGCACAGAGCAGCCTCCTAGATCTGCATTCACACATCACTTCTGTTTTGTATTTTTTAACTGTGGGATGATGTACACGTAATAAAGGGCATGAGGTGGGTTAGCCTTTGGTGGACAGCTCAAGGGATTTTTTATAAAGAGATCCTTAAAAAAAGAAATACACTATTTTTGGCTTCCCTGGTGGTCCAGTGGTTAAGAATCTGCCTGCCAATGCAGGGGACACGGGCTTGATCCCCAAGTCAGAGAAGACTCCACTTGCGGGACAGCTAAGCCCATGCGCCACAACTACTGAAGCCCAAACCCCCTAGAGCCCATATTCAGCAACAAGAGAAGCTCCCAAAATGTGACTAAAGAGTAGACCCCGCTCGTCGCAACTAGAGAAAGCCCACGTGCGGCAACAAAGACCAGGCGCAGTCAAAAATTAATAAATAATTTAAAAACATTTTTGATAAATACTTTATAGAATGATTTTAGGTGTACAGACAAGCTGCAAAGATAGCACAGACTTCCCAAACATCCCACACCCAGTGTTCCCCCAACCCCATTCTCTTTTTTTTCACTACGTAGTTTATTTATTTATTTATGGCTCTGCTGAGTCTTTGCTGCTGCTTGGGCTTTCCCTACTTTCGGCGAGCAGGGTCTACTTTCTAGTTGCAGTGCTCAGGCTTCTCATTGCAGTGGTTTCTCTTGTTGCTGAGCACAGGCTTGACAGTGCAGGCTCTGTAGTTGTGGCTTACGTGCGCTTATTGCTCCGAGGCGTGTGGGATCTTCCTGGATCAGGGATCAAACCTGCGTCTCCTGCCTTGGCAGGCAGATTCTTTACCACTGAACCACCAGGGAACCACCCTCTCCAGCCCCATTCTTAACATCTTCCATCCATACAGCGCATTTCCCACAGTGAAGAAATCTATCAGTTCAGTTCAGTTCAGTTGCTCAGTCGTGTCCGACTCTTTGCAACCCCATGAATCGCAGCACGCCAGGCCTCCCTGTCCATCACCAACTCCCAGAGTTCACTCAGAGTCGCGTCCATCGAGTCAGTGATGCCATCCAGCCATCTCATCCTCGGTCATCCCCTTCTCCTCCTGCCCCCAATCCCTCCCAGCATCAAAGTCTTCTCCAATGAGTCAACTCTTCGCATGAGGTGGCCAAAGTACTGGAGTTTCAGCTTTAGCATCATTCCTTCCAAAGAAATCCCAGGGTTGATCTCCTTCAAATCTATATTGATACATTATTATTAACTAAAGTCCGTCCTTTATTCAGGTTCTCTCACTGTTTCCTAATGGCCCTTTTCTCTCCAGGGTCCCGTTCAGGACAGCATGTTGCATTTAATCCTCACTTCTCCTTAGAGCCCTTCTCAACTGTGATGGATTCCCAGGCTGTCCTTGTTTTTGATGAGCTGGGTGGTTTGCAGAAACCTCAGTCAGGGATTTTGCATGAGGCTCCTCCGTTGGGATTGGTCTGATGTTTTTCTCAGGCTTCCGCTGGGGTTACATCTTGAGAAAATTTTTAAGCTCTGTTGTTCAAGGCAGAAAACTAGGTGGGTAAAGAAGAGCAAGGGAGGCCCCTCCCACTGGTCCATTAGGAGTAATTTCACGTTTTTATTTGTATATTTCTCTGTGTGCATCCTTTGGTCACCTCTGGAAGGACATACAGAGCTTGGTCCCTGCAGAGACTTCAGGGGCAGAGAAGTGGATACCCCCAAATTAGATGGGACAGAGATATCCTTTACACTGTGTCATTTGAAAAAAAGGTAACCATATGTATATGTGATTGAAAAAATCCAGAGAGATAAATGGAACAAAAGAGAACACCCTCCCTGGGCCTCCACCTCTTCTCAGCAACCCTGAGAAGCTTGGCAGGAGTCCAGGAGGAAGGTGAGATGGAGAAAGAGGTTGTTCAAGCGGCTGGCTGGGGCTTCAAAGGACTTCAAAGGAACTGCCCTGCCCGAAAAGGCGCCCCTGAGGCCAGGGTCATTCACCTCTGGGGAGGGAAAGAAATGTCAGCCCCGGGGGGCCATCTCAGAACATCTCCAGGGAGCAGAGTGTGTCTGCCAGTTCACCTGAGCAAGCAGCTTCTCCTTCTGAGCCTCAGCCTGTTCAAGTGCTCCTGATCTCTAAGGCTGGTGGGAGGGTGGATGTAAGCATGAACATCAAGAGCTTGACTCACAGCTGAACTTAGGATCCGAGTTCTTCACACTGAAAATAAAGTCAAGGTCCCCTCCCTTTGCTGACAAAGATCCGTATAGTCAAAGCGATGGTTTTTCCAGTAGTCATGTATGAATGTGAGACTTGAACCATAAAGAAGGCTGAGAGTCGCAGAATTGATGCTTTCGAATTGTGATGCTGGAGAAGACTCTTGAGAGACCTTTGGACAGCAAGGAGAACAAATCAGTCGATCCTAAAGAAAATCAACCCTGACTATTCACTGGAAGGACTGATGCTAAAGCTGAGCCTCCAATACTTTGGCCACCTGATGCAAAGAACTGACTCATTAGAAAAGACCCTATTGCTGGGAAAGATTGAGGGCAGGAAGAGAAGGGGATGATGGAGGATGAGCTGGTTGGATGGCATCACTGACTCGATGGACATGAGTTTGAGCAAGCTCTGGGATTTGGTGAAGAAGAGGGAAGCCTGGCATGCTGCAGTTCATGGAGTCACAAAGAGTTGGACATGACTGAGCAACTGGACAGCAACAACCCCTCCCAGTGGCCCACAGGGTCCTGTTTGAGTCGCCCTTGCTCAGCTGTGAGACCCCATCTGCTTCCTCCTCCTCCAGCGGCAAGAGTGAGAAGGCTGGGAGGTGTGGTCACGGCAGGAGTGGGGTGCAGACCCTGCAGAACTAGGGCGTTGAGAAGACTTGGGATTTCATCAAACTGAGAAGGGACCCACTGAGACTTGGGAGCACAGGAGTGCCAGGACCAGGCTCCCTCTGGCTGCTGGAAGGAGACCTGGAGGGCCAGGTGGCTGCCCAGAGAGCAGGGAGGAGGCTACTGCAACAGTCCAGGCAGGAGCTGAAGGCGACTCAGAACAGGGCAGAGTCCAGGGGGGGAAGCAGCTGGTAAAGCAAGGCTCGGACTCGAATCACACGTGGCTTCCAATGGGGGCAGGAGCTCGTCTGGTGCGCGACCATCACCTGTGGATCCATCAGTCTGGGGCCAGCCCTAGAGTGTGGGACTTCCTGCCCCCTTACCCACAAAGTTCCAGGTCCCAGGGACTCTGTCCCACACTCCCCTGGGTTGTTTTTAAGGGTCTGGGTCCTGATGACCCGGCAAAGCATCCTTCAGTCCCTCTGCCACAGGCAAGTGAGCACACTGCCCACGGGCACCTCTCTCCTTGAGCACCCACGCTTTCCAGAACCACCGTGCAGAGAGCAAGTGCTCTGGTTGCTACACCTGTTTTCATCTGGACACAAGTGCTCAGAGCAGACCTCTTCGTCCTCGGTGTAAGCCAGAAGCATCCCAAATGTCCACCAGTGGGCGGATGGACCAACAGGTCAGGACATGTCCATATACTGGGGAATGCCTTGCAGCAGTGAAAAGGAAAATGAGACACAAATTCCTACAGCAACACATGAGAATCCCAAGTGCATTCTATTGAGCGAAAGAAGCCAAGATGCGGAAAAGCACAGGCTGTACAATTTCACTGTGTGAAGTTCAAGAATGAGCAGTCAGCCTAGAGGGACTGAAGGCATAAGCATGGTTTCCTGCAATGGTGTGGCGGGGGAACGCAGGTAAACAGAAGGTGATTAGCAGAGGGGCAAGAGGGTAGCAGCCAGTTATTACTGAGGTATAACTCACATTTTATGAAATTCAGCCTTTTTTAAAAAACATTTATTTGGCTGTGCCGGGCCTTAGCTGCATCATGAGAACCCTTAGTGGTGACATGTGGGCTCTAGTTCCTTGACCAGGGATTGAACCTGGGACCCCTGCCTTGGGAACCAGGAGCCTCAGCCACTGGACCACCAGGAAAGTCCCAGAAGTTCTGTCTTTTAATGTACATTTCAGAGGCATTTAGTACATTCACAAGGTTATACAGCCATCACCCCCTATCTATTTCCAGAACATTTTCTATACCCCTAAAAGAAACCACGTACTCATCAGATCTCCCACTTGTCCTCCTGCCCTAAATCCCCAAGCACCCACTTAGCTACATTCTGTCTCCATGGGTTGGCCTATCCTGGACGTTTCACATAAATGGAATCGTACAGTCTCTGACATGTTGCATCTGGCTTCTCTCACGTAGCATCATGTTTTCAAGGTCCATCCATGAGGCAGTCTGTATCAGCGCTTCTTTTCCTTTTTAGGGTTGAATAACATTCCATTGTCTGTCTCTTTACCGATGGATGGTGTCCAGTGTGGTGTCCTTAAAAATAATGCTGCTACGTGCAAGTGTTTGTCTGGATACACGTTTCTGTTTTGCTTGGGTGAGTACCTGGGAGTGGATTGCTGCCGAGCCATGTGGTGCTTTTCTGCTTAACTTTTGAGGAACTGCCAAACAGTTTTCCAGAATTCCTGCCAGAACTTTGACATGAACTAATAAGCATCTGGAACAATCTGGAAGCTTCTATTCACCTCTTTTCCTCTTTAAAAAAAGGTATAATAAATGATCTGTGATGTTCTAGTGTTCTAGGAGTGGAGTGATGGATGCTATCAACATGTGCCTGAAGAAGGGTTTGGGTGGCTTGGGAGAGGAGTAGTTTGGGAGGGGATGCTGAGCCCGTGGGGTTCTGGAATCAAGATGCCTGCTTTGGAACCTCCCCATCACTTACTTACCATGACCTTTGAAGTGATGCCAGCTTAGCATTGCTTCAGAACCAGAAAAAAGAGCAGGGAGAGAAATGAAAGTGCCATCCTGAGCTCAGGACCCCGGAGCCGCCCTGCTCTGCCCCCACCCACTGTACCCT
Organism: Budorcas taxicolor; assembly: GCF_023091745.1. Classification (NCBI taxonomy): domain Eukaryota; kingdom Metazoa; phylum Chordata; class Mammalia; order Artiodactyla; family Bovidae; genus Budorcas; species Budorcas taxicolor. Next base: position 51,276,845 of record NC_068926.1, on the reverse strand, counting down.
GGGATCACATGACTGTAGACAGTTTAGGGCCATGATCTGGACCGGTTTCTGCCTCCGGCGTTCAAATCCCAGCTCTCCCACTTCTTTGTGTGACTCCAGGCAAAGTACAGAACCTCTTTGATCTCAGTTTCCCTCTGCCTGAAACAGAAAGAATAACAGAACTTGCCTTGAAAGGGTTAACACGAGTCCTTCTTGCATTCCAGACCCAAGTGTGTGTCTGGGTGTGACCCTGGGAGTGTGTGCCACCCTGCAGCTGTTGGCGAGGGTGCATGCGAGTGTGGACATGCCCTATCACTTGCCTTCTTTGTTGGGCAGACTGGTTGGCTGCCCGGAGGAGGTGTCATTGGCCAGTTTTCCTGTGGTTCTCAGGAACCTGTTTCATCGGAGCCAGGCTCCTCCAGGGGTCAGGGAGATGAGCAGTTTCTATCCTGGAGCTAATCATTTAATCGACATTTATTTAACCAGATCCAGCAGGGCTGTCGTTTCTCCATGCTGTCCCACGCAGGAGCTACTGGCCAAGATACTTGGCATCTGGCATGTGAGCCTCAGGCCTCCTGGCCTGCACCCTGAGACCCCTTCTGGAGGGGCTGGTGGTCTCCTGGCCTCTTCCCTACTTGGACCCCACATTGCTGATTCACCTTATTGTATGGATCCCAGTCCTTCTGGGGCCTCCCTCAAAGAGACCCCACACCCCAAACACCTGTGACGTTAACAAGACAAACTGTTCCTGAAAGTTGGGGTCAGGGCTGGTGGCAGGGGAAGAGGTCTATTCTGGAGCAGTTTCTATTTGTCTGTTTGTTTTTTCTCCTGCCTCCTCTCAGAATCAACCAGAATCCCTCTTTCCTCCAGCCGTGCAGTTCCAAGAGCAACATATCCTGTTTCTGGAACATTCGTTGAGCTAGAACTCCCACCCATTTGGCTTCCCTTAATGATCCTCCCAAGCAAAGGGAGGTCAGCTGAGGGTCCAGCCCGGGGTGGAGGCAGGCTCGAGAGGAAAAAACACCTGGGCTGGAAGGTATTGTCCTCGGAACAAAAGAGGTTGGTTGAATGAATAAGCGATTGCCTTCAACAGGGCTGCAGGGAGGTATTGATGGCGACACTTTTCAAATAGAGAAACCGAAGCTCAAGGTCAGACAGCTTATAAACAGAGGCGCCGGGACTGAAACCCGCGTCCGCCTACTCTCTCCTCACCCAGAGTTCCTCAGAAAACAGGGTGAAAGTCTGTAGGAGGCCCTGCCTGCCCCCCTTTCGCCCCCTCGGGAGAAACAGCCAGCCAGCAGGGAAGGCGCCAGGCAGCTGGCCTTCCCCGGGAGGTGCGGAGCCTGCAGAGTCTGACTTGTGATGGCAGAATTAATCTGCCCTTGGGCTGTGCTGGCTCTGGTCCCAGCCTGGTGGTGACTGTCACTCTAGATAGAAGAGGGCGCCTCTTGCCATGGCAACGGGAACGTCACTGGGGATGTATTTGCACAAAAGGGGGTGTCAGGAAACACCCACGTGCTGGCAGCAGGAACATGGTGCCGTGGCCTCTGTCCCCTGCCCGAGGACAGCTGCTGGGAGGTGGCCGGGCCTCTCTGAACAGCCACAGCCTCCCCCAGCCCTCGTGTCTGCCCTCTGAAGAACTGGGCTGTTTTCTATTCTTTCCCAAAGTGGAGAAGGCAGGAGAGATGCCGCATCTGCTTTGTGCCTAGTGAAGTGCTGGAGTTTTCACATTGCTTGAATAAACAAGGCAGTGCTCATAATTTAGTCGCTCAGCCGTGTCCGACTCGTGCGACCTCAGGACTGGCCTGTCAGGCACCCCTCTTTCCTTGGGATTTCCCAGGCAAGAATGCTGGAGTGGGTTGCTGTTTCCTTCTCCAGGGTCACTGAGTCTCTGAGCCTTAATATTCTCATCTATAAAACGGGAATAATGATAGTTTCCAGAACAGTCACTCATTTTCTCTCTTTCTTTCTTTTTCTTTTTTTAATGCTGGGGCCAAGGCTGGGGCTGGGACTGGCACTCATCTTTTTTTAGGACTATGATTCAGTGATTGTAGTATATTCACATGGTTGTGCAACCATCACGTGCGCTTAATCACTCAGTTGTGTCAGACTCTTTTGAGACCCCACAGACTGTAGCCTGCCAGGCTCCCCTATCCATGGGATTTTCCAGGCAAGAAAACTGGACTGACTTGCCTTTTTCCACTCCAGGGGATCTTCCTGACCCAGGGATTGAAACTGAGTCTCCTCCGTCTCCTGCATTGGCAGGCAGATTCGTTACCACTGAGCCACCTGGGAAGCTCCCTTGCAAACATCACCGTTATCTAAGTCCAGAACATTTTTCATCAGCCCGAAGGGAAAGCCCCAACCTTTAGTAGCCATTCCCATTCCCTGCCCCCAGGCTATAGCAACTAGCAATCTGGTTCCTATCTTTATGGATTTGCTGATTCTGGACCTTTCACATAAGTGGCATCCTATGATGCATAACTTTTTGTTTTTGACTTCTCTCACTTAGCATGTTTTCAAGGTTCATTCACATTGTGCCAGGTATCAGAATGCCATTCTTTTTTACAGCTGAAAAATACTCTAATCTACTGACAGACCACAATTTGTTTGGCCATTCATTCGTTGGTGGACCTTGGGGTTGTCTCCTTCTTTTGGGTGTTGTAAACAATGCTGCTATGAACACTCATATACAAGGTTCTGCGTGGATGTCTGTTTTCATTTCTCTTAGTATCTACTTAGGAATGAAATGACCAGATCATATAATAGATATATGATAAACTTTTTAAGAATTGCCAAACTGTTTTCGAAAGTGGTTGTACCATTTTGCATCCTCACCAGCAATAGGTTTTGTTTTCTCCTCATCCTCAACAGCACTTGTTAGCTGTCTTTCTATCACTGAAGATGCTTTTGAAGATGCTGAAAGTAACAAAAGAGCCCATGCATTACTCCTATTAGTCAAATGATGAAAGCAACCCAAGAGGCTGTCAACAAATGAACGGGTACACAAAACGTGGTATATACATACAGGGATACTATTCAACCTTAAAAAAAAAAATCCCTCTCCCATTCTGGATACCATATGCCAGATAGGCTAAGAATGACCCTGGAGGTTGTTGGTGCTGTCCTTGCAAACAGGAGCTTAGCATGACTAGCTCACAGAGATGGTAAGGCACAGAAATAATCAAATCAGTGTTTTTTTTATAACATACCCACCTGGCATGACCACTGGCATAACTTCTGATGGCATGGAATCCAAGCAAATAAAATGCCCTAATGTGTTTTTTCTCCCCAGTTGTACAGAAAAAGAAAAGAAAAAGATGGAGATTCTGGCACTAGCTACAATATGGATGAATCTTGAGGACATTATGCTAAATGAAATCAGCCAGTCACAGAAGGGCAGATACTGTATAATTCCATTTACATGAGGCGCCTAGAGTAATTAAATTTATAGAGCCATAAGGAGAATGGTGGTTGCCAGGGGCTAGAATGGGGAATGGGGAGTTAGTGTTTAATGGGAATAGAGTTTCACTTTGGGAAGATGAAAAGGTAATGGAGATGGACAATGGTGATGGTTGCACTGCAGTGTGAATGTACACAATGTCACTGAACAGTACTCTTAAAATGTTAAAATCATGAATTTTATGTTATATATATTTTACCATAAATTTATTTTTTTTAATGCAGCATCCTTTATGTCTTGTCCATGGGTGAACTGCTTTTGATTTCAAGTCATCCAGTCTACCTTTAGCCTTTAAGCCCACTTTCCTTCCTGCTTTTGGATATCATTGTGTGAGCAGGTGATGTCTGGAGCTGTGGCAGTCACCTTGTCACCATGAGGAGACAACTAAGACAATTTCAGAGATGTCAACTCTACGTTATGATATTGAGGAACTGTTGAAGCTACCTGGGCATTGCCTGTTTCCTGATGTCTTCTTAGATAAACAATGAATGACTTCAAGATTTAAGTCACTCTTTGCCCAGGTTGCTGTTACTTATAGCCAAGTGTATTCCTAGCGGATTCAACACACACATTCTTCTATGGATTCAGGGTTTGAGTCAAATGACTTGGAGTTCATCCCTAACCTGGGCTTGTATCCCAGCTCCAACTGGTCAGCTACGGGATCATAGGGAAACTGCTCCACCTCTCTGGGCCCCCAGTTTGTCAACTGGAGTCAGTAGAGCTGTGTCCTTCGGAAGGTAGATGGCATGAAGTTAGTGCACGACAGTATGTCAACATGTGCCTGATACACAGGAGGGGATTATTCAGCTGTTCCCTGAGAAGCAGGATGGTCCTTGTACCATGGGAACAAAATATAATGGCAGTGCAGGACTGTCTGGGGAGAGATGGCTGTCCCCAGCCGCAGTCTTGCGGCTGTGGCTTTTTTTTTTCCCTGGCTGCCTGAACTGCGGAAGCTGCAGAGGCCTTGGGCTGCTGGCTGGGGAAAAGCACATCGATCCAGTGCTGATTGGGGGTTTTACTTTCCCTTCTCCCTTAACAAAAGCGCTGAGCATTTACTTAGAGCAGGCTCATAAATTCCCCCAGCCATTGCACAGCCTTCCAACTGGAAAGAGTCAAGCGTTCCTCTTTGCTGAGTTCAAGGTTGGCCTCCCCCTGTTGTTCTGGCACTCGGGATCCTGTGGAATGAACTGAGTCGTTGCCAGGAAGTGGTGGCTGGAAGGAGCAGCACCGCCCCTCCCAGGAGGGACCAGGGAATCTAGAGACCGCAGATTACCTAACAGGGTCCCCATTACCCCAGGAGGAGCTGGAGAGCAAGCAGTTAAGATAAACTTCAAGTGGTCATGAGGCAAGTGTGGTGTGTTCCCACACCCCTTAAGGGAGGAGGTGGTGGTAGCTTTGACCTCATTAGCAAGGCTGAGCTCATCTTTCAACTGTCCAGAAACTGCTTAACAATCTTAAACTCATCCCCCAGCTGCCTCGCCTGAAGCTGTTCCCATGTTTGGGTTCCCCTCCTCCCCAGTTCTTATGTTGAAACTAACCCCTATGTGATGATATTAGGAGGTGGGACCTTTAGGAGGTAATGAGGTCATGGAGGTGGAGCCCCCACGTATGGGATTAGTGCCCTTAATAAAGAGGCCCCAGAGAGCTCCCTTCACCATGTGAGAACACAGACAAGACCAGGGACCGAGGAAACACACAGAATCTGCCAGCACCTTGATCCCAAGATCCAGAACTGAGATATTAATGTTTGTTCAACCTGTCCCATTGATGGTATTTTCTCGTAGCAGCCTGAGGTGATAAGATAGGCCCAAAGAGATTTGAGGGATTCCTTGGTGGCTCAGATAGTAAAGAATCTACCTGCAGTTCAGGAGACACAGGAGACCCAGGTTCCATCCCTGGGTCAGGAAGACCCCCTGGAGGAGGAAATGGCAACCCACTTCAGTATTCTTGCCTGGAGAATTCCCTGGACAGAGAAGCCTGGTGGGCCTGCAGTGGACCTGCCCCAGGTCGATGCCTGTAAAGTGGCAAAGCACTCTGGCAGTGAGCATTGTGGGCCCCCCACTTTGTTCATCCCAGTCTCGCTCAGTCTCCCCCACCTTCCCTCCCCCAGCTTTTCTTTGACAGGCCTCTCTCTCGAGGGCTTCTTAGACTAGCTGCTGTTCCTACTTCCCTGCTCAAGAGAGTGATTCTGAAAAATGTTCCCATCCTCAGGAATGCAGACTCACTGCTTCTTGTTTAAAAAATAGTGGCAAATCCTAATGCAATATGAGTAAAACCTAGGCTGTAAGAAACCCTGGGGAGGCCGCAAAGAGCGGGGAGGTGTGGCTGAACTGGGAGGCAGCAGGGACCTTTGGGGTCGGGGAGGGAAGAGCTCTGGACCCTCTGCTCCAGCCATGCAGGCTTCCTTATGGGACCTTGAACATGCCTGGTTGGGTCCTGCCTCAGGGACTTTGCACCCGCAGTTCTCTCACCTGGAACATTCTTCCTCAGATTTGGCACATGCATGCATGCTTTCACTTCAGTCATGTCTGACTGTTTGTGACCCTATGGACTGAAGCCCGCCAGGCTCCTCTGTCCATGGGATTCTCCAGGCAAGAGTATTGGAGTGAGTTGCCATGCCCTCCTCCAGGGCACCTTCCCTACCCAGGGACTGGACCCAAGTCTCCTGTGGCTCCTGCATTGCAGGTGTATTAGTTATTGCTAAGCCACTGAGGAAGCCCAGATCTTGGTGTGGGTCAAAGATCACCTAAAATAGCGGTTCCCAGTGGCCTTTCTAGAGTAGCCACACTCCTTCTCCCTCATTCTCTTCCTCATCATCTCCTGTGCACTTTCCTCTTCCCATTGCCCAGAGTTTGGACTCTCTTTGGTTGTTCATGGTCTGTCTCCTCTACTGCTGCACCCCCGTTGCCAGGATGATAGCATGGAAGAATAGGAGGACCAAATGGATGGATGGATGAGTGAATGGATGAATAATGGAGGCTGGTTGGGTGGGGGGTTAATTGTGGCAACACGCACAGCGATGTCTTAAAACTACAGGGTGCTCTCTCCCCGCTGCAGCCCCTAGCGCCAGCCTCGGCCTCACTCAAGGCTTGGGAACGCTTGCTGATGGCCCTGCCCCTGGGGTTCCATTCTCCTGCCAGGATCCATTGCTGTGCAACAGGAAAGCTTTGAAGCTGCCATTCCCTGCTGGGTCTGTAGGTGGGAGCTGCCTGACATTTCTGCAGGGGCAGCAGGCTGGGGGCAGGGGAGGGTCTGTAAGGCAGCCAAGCTCTTGGTTTCCTGCTGGAAAACTCTGCAGGAAAGCAGATATATATATTTTTTTCTCCCCAGAATGCCAAGATCGGTCTCTCTCCAAGGCACCAGGCACCATGCACAGTGAGCCTCAGGGCTGCTCCTGGAAGTGATCAGACTCCTCACAGGGCAGATCGGGAGAAGAGAAGCCTGTGAGCTGGCGGGCTCTGCTGAGAACTGCACGGAGAGCAACCTTCAGAGCCTGAGGGATGAGACAGAAGTTTCTGAGCAGCCAAAAGGAAATGGTGGGAAGGACCCAGCCAGCCCTGGAGGTGGGGTATGGCAGGAGTAGGTTTAGGCCCTTAGGAACAGATTGCATTTTTCAGAAATGGCTACTGGAATATCCCCCATCCTATGTGCTCTTCTTCCCATAGGACCCTGACACTCCTCCCGACTAAGGGGGTGATTTATATGACCTTCCTCTTGAATCTGGGCATGTTTGTGACTTGTAACCTACAGAAAGTGGTAGAAGGAATGCTGTGTGGTATCCAAGGCCGGATCACAGAGGGTGGTGCAAGTACATTCATGCCACAGCCCAGAGATGCCATGTAAATGGTGTAACTTCTGGGGCTGCCATGTTGTGAGGAAACCCAAGTAGTCATGAAAAGAGGCTGTGTGTACCTGTCCTGACCCATGGTCCAAGCAAGGTCCCAGTCAGCCAGCTCCAACCACTAAATAAGATGGCTCTGCTATGCCCTGCATGAATTCTTGACCCACAGAAATTGTGAGTATGAGAGGACAACTATGGGAATTCCCTGGTGCTTTCACTGCTGGGGGCACGGGTTTGATCCCTGGTTGGGGAACTAAGATCTCACAAGCCACATGGCACAGCCAAAAATAATAATATTAAATAATAATGAGATGACTATTGGATGCCTTAGAGTTTGGGGCAGAGGTTTGTCATTCAGAACTAGTACACTTCTACCCTGGCATGGGGGCTTTGCCTCAGCATTCTTACTGGTCTCCCCACCTCCACTATGCCCCACCCAGCCACCTATCACCTAGGCACCAGGTCAGGCCCTTCCCCTGTTTAGAACTAACCTTGTTGTACAGAGGAATGGACAAAGAAAATGTACACATATACAATGGAATATTAGCCATAAAAAGGCAGAGACAGGGATGGACCTAAAGACAGTTATACAGAGTGGAGTAAGTCAGAAAGAGAAAAACAAATATCTTATATTAACGCATATATGTGGAATCTATAAAAAGGATATAGAAGATCTTATTTGCAAAGAAGAAATAGACACAGAGAACAAATGTATGAACACCAAGGGGAGAAGGAGGTTGGGGTGAACTGGGAGATTGGGATTGACATATATACACTACTATGTATAAAATAGATAACCACTGAGAACCTGCTGTGTAGCACAGGGAACTCTACTCAGTGCTCTGTGATGACCTAAATGGAAAGGAAATCCAAAAAAGAAGATATATATATATACATAGGTCTGACTGATTCACTTTGCTGATGGTGACTGCAGCCATGAAATGAAAAGACGCTTGCTCCTTGGAAGAAAAGCTATGACAAACCTAGACAGCATATTAAAAAGCAGAGACATCACTTTGCTGACAAAGATCAATACAGTCAAAGCTATCATTTTTCTAGTAGTCATGTACAGATGTGAGAGTTGGACCGTGAAGAAGGCTGAGCACCAAAGAATTGATGCTTTAGAACTATGGTGCTGGAGAAGACTCTTGAGAGTCTCTTGGACTGCAGTGAGATCAAACCAGTCCATCCTAAAGGAAATCAGTCCTGAATATTCATTGGAAGGACTGATGTTGAAGCTGAGGCTCCAATACTCTGGCCACTGGATGTGAAGAGCTGACTCATTGGGAAAGACCCTGATGCTGGGAAAGATTGAGTGCAAGAGGAGAAGACAACTGAGGATGAGCTGGTTGGATGGCATTACCGACTCAATGGACAGGAGTTTGATCAAACTCTGGGAGTCAGTGAAGGACCGGAAAGCCTGGTGTGCTACAGTCCATGGGGTCCCAAAGAGTCGGACACGACTTAGTGACTGAACAAAAGCAAAGAAACTAACACGACATTGTAAAGCAACAACACTCCAAAAAAAAAAAATAATTAAAAAAGAGAGAAACTATAAATGGCACACTTTAAAATGGTTAAAAATTTCACACACAAAAAAAGGACTCCTCAGTGTGGTTTTGAGTTTATCCCTTTCTCTGAAGGTGAACAATGTACCCGTCTTTCATCAGATTTTGTCACCTGGCTCTTTGCAGGTCTCCCACAAAACCTGAGGAAGAAATTAAATCTTAGAGAGGTTTCAAGAAGCCACTTTGCCTGCTCAAGTTCAAATGGTTGGAGTAAACTTACACCTTCTAGAACGTGGGGCAAAAGTTCCCATGTTTTCCCATCCATATGGTCATTGCAATCACAGCCACAACAGCAATAACAGGGATAGAGGGCTTGCTCCATGCCATTCACTGTCCTAAGCACGTCTCACATATCACCTCATCTGGATTTGCTCGTCGTCCAAGCTGGTATGATTCTTTTAACTTTTAAAAATGAATTAATTAGTTTTGCTGCGTCAGGTCTTCACTGCAGTCCTCAGGCCCTCTAGTTGTAGTATGCCGGCTTAGTTTCCTGGAAGCATGTGAGATCTTAGTTCCCCAGCCAAGGCTGGAACCCACATCCCCTGCATTGGAAGGCAGATTTTTAATCACTGGACCACCAGGGACGACCCCGAGCCAGTATGATTCTCGGGCAATTTCTTACCCAGGTGGCTGGGCACAAGAGTTTGTAATAGTCAGGACAGGACAGGTTATGCTGTAGTAACAAACAGCCCTGCAAGGTCAATGACTTGACACACAAAGGTTGACTGTCCCTTGTACTAAACATCCATGGTGGGTCACCTGTGGACTCTGCTCCATATTGTCCTTACACCAGGACCCAGCTTGTTGAATGGCGTGTTAGAAGGGAAGAGAGCTCTGGAAGGTCTCATGCTGACAAATGAATGTGCAGCTTGGAATCATCACTTCCACTCACACTCATTGGTTGAAAAGAGTCACATGCCACCGCCCCCCTCCCCCCGCGCCCCCCCTCCCCCACCACCAAGGGCCAGGAAGCAACCAGGAAAAGGAATATATGAGCAGCTTGTGCTGCCCTGGAGTCTCCAGAGAGCAGTGACTGGTTCCTGGGTCCAGCATCCCCGAGGGTCCCACTCAAGCCTGCCTCCCCTCCAGGGTCTATCTCCCCCTGAACCTAGTGATGGAGGGGCACTCACCCTCACAGAATCTACCTGCAGAGGGCTGAATAACCGCCATTCTCCCCCCAAAAAAACGTTGTCCTGGGGGACTTCCTTGGTGGTCCAGTGGCTAAGACTCAGAGCTCCCAAGGCAGAGGGTTTGGGTTCAATCCCTGGTCAGGGAACTAGATCTCACATGTCACAACTAAGATCTGGCAAGGGCAAATAGATTTTTTAAAAAGTTATCCTACATTACCTTACATAGTGTAAGGTACATATACTTTAGCATATGCTATCTTACAAGGCAGTTAGCTCAGGCAGTTAGCTGCCTTGACACATTCTGCGGGCTTACACAATAGACATTTATTTCCTCATGGTCCTGGAGGCTGGAGTCAAAGGTCAAGGTGTTGGCAGGGCGAGTGTCTCCTGCGGACTCTCTCCTAGGCATGCAGACAGCCGCCTTCTCGCCGTGTCCCCACACAGTCTGCTCTCTGTGCTTGAGTGCGTGCATGCCTCTTGGTCTCTCTTTGTATCCTAATCTGTTCTTATACAGCACCAGTCTTTTTGGGTGAGCTTTAATGACCCCGTTTTAGCTTAATTGACTCTTTAAAGACCTTATTTCTGAATACTGATGTTCTGGGCATCACGGCTTCAACATATGAGTTTTGAGGGGTCAGTTCAGTTCAGTCTCTCAGTCGTGTCCAACTCTTTACAACCCCATAGACCTCAGAACGCCAGGCTTTCCTGTCCATCACCAACTCCCAGAGTTTACTCAAACTCATGTCCATTGAGTTGGTGATGCCATTCAACCATCTCATCCTCTGTCATCCCCTTCTCCTTCCACCTTCAGTCTTTCCCAGCTTCAGGGTCTTTTCCAATGAGTCAGTTCTTGGCATCATGTGGCCAAAGTACTGGAGTTTCAGCTTCAGCATCAATCCTTCCAATGAATATTCAGGACTGATTTCCTTTAGGGTTGACCGGTTTGATCTCCTTGCCGTCCAAGGGACTCTCAGGAGTCTTCTCCAACACCACAGTTCAAAAGCATCAGTTCTTCAGGGCTCAGCTTTCTTTATAGTCCAACTCTCACATCCATACCGGACTACTGGAAAAACCATAGCTTTGACTAGACAGACCTTTGCTGGCAAAGTAATATCTCTGCTTTTTAATATGCTGTCTAGGTTTGTCATAGCTTTTCTTCCAAGGAGCAAGCATCTTTTAATTTCATGGCTGCAGTCACCAACTGCAGTGATTTTGGAGCCCAAGAAAATAAAGTCTGTCACTGTCTCCATTGTTTCCCCATCTATGTGCCATGAAGTGATGGGACCAGATGATATGATCTTAGTTTTCTGAATGTTGAGTTTCAAGCCAGCCTTTACACTCTCCTCTTTCACTTTCATCAAGAGGCTCTTTAGTTCTTCACTTTCTGCCATAAGGGTGGTGTCGACTGCATATCTGAGGTTATTGATATTTCTCCCAACAGTCTTGATTCCAGCTTGTGCTTTATCCAGCCTGACATTTCACATGATGTACTCTGCATATAAGTTAAATAAGCAGGGTGACAATATACAGACTTGACGTACTCCTTTCCTGATTTGGAACCAGTCTGTTGTTCCATGTCCGGTTCTAGCTGTTGCTTCTTGACCTGAGTACAGATTTCTCAGGAGGCAGGTCGGTGGTCTGGTATTAGTCAATCCCTAACATGTGACAAAAGGGTCTTTGCAAATGTGATTAAGTTAAGGATTTTGAGATGAAGAGATTATCCTGTATTATCCTGGTGGGTCCAATGGCACGGAAATGGTCCCTGTAAAAGGAGGGTCAGAGTCAGAGAAGGAGGCATCAGGATGGCAGCAGAGGTTGGAGTGACATAGTCACAATCAAGTAACACAGGTGCTGCTAGAAGATGGAAAAGGCAAGGGAGTAAATCCCCCCTCAACCCCACCCACAAGCCTCCAGAGGGAATCAGGCCTGCCAACACCTTGGTGGCAGCTCCATGAAATCTGTTCAGAGCTTCTGCCCTCCAGAACTGTCAGATAGTAAATTTGTGTTGCTTCAAGTCACTAAATCTCTGGTAATTTGTTACAGCAGCACCGGGAAACTGATAACGGCTTTAAACCCAAATCTTTGTTGAAACTGCCCCCAGAGATACTGTACCACCAGGCAGAGGGGCCCAAAGGCCCAGGGCCACCACCTTGGATGATGGGGGACTGGCCCACAAGAGTGAATACTGAATACAAAGAACAAGTGACCACAACTGCCCGATAACTTTCTCTCTAGCCTGGGGACAAAATACCTACACTCTCAGGCACCCCCTAACCTCCCTGACCTCCTCTCAGGCCACACCTAACTGCTCTTTTCAGCCTCACGCGGCCCTTCCCATCTCCCAGCCTTTGCCATGGCTATTTCCTCTTCTTGGTGTCCCTGTGTGCCTGACTCACGGTCAGGCTCCAATGAACATCCCCCACCCCCAAGGCTAACAGCCTGTCCTTCCTGACCGCGCCTGGCCCAGCTGAATTAATCTCATTTGATTCACTCCCTAGACGTTTAGCAAGTGTCTCTTCCATTCTCACCAGGCAGTGAACAGGACGGACACAGCTGTGACCTCAGAGCAGATGGTACCAAGAGTGCCTCCCTGCCCCATCCCCCACTGTGGCACACAGCTTCCCCTTTATTATTAATATCTGGTATTAGTGTGACACATTTGTTACAGTGAATCACTCAACATGGATGTAATTTTTTTAAGCTTTTTTTTATGTGGACCATTTTTTAAAGTCTTTATTGAATTTCTTACAATATTGTTTCTGTTTTATGTTTTGATTTATTGGCCGGGAGACATGCGGGATCTTAGCTCCCCCACCAGGGATCGAACCCACACCCCTTGCAATGGACGGTGAAGTCTTAATTACCAGACCACCAGGGAAGTTCCAGATACATCATTTTTAACTATAGTTCACAGTGTACAGGAGGGCTCACTCTTGGTGTTGTACAGTCTATGGATTTTGATAAATGTTTTAATAATAGGTATCTAACATTATGGGGCTTCCCTGATAGCACAGTGGTAAAGAATCTGCCTGCAATGCAGAAGATGTAGGTTCAATCCCTGGGTTGGAAAGATCCCCTTGAGTAGGAGATGGCAACCCCCTCCAGTATTCTTGCCTGGAGAATCCCACTGACAGAGGAGCCTGGCAGGCTACAGTGCATAGGGTCGCAGAGTCGACACGACCGAGTCGATGGAGCACACACATCTGCCATTATGGCATCATACAGAATTATTTCACTGCTAAACCACCCCCTGCCCCACCTATTCATCTGTCCTTTCCCCCAACCCCTAACAACCAATGATCTTTTTACTGTTTCCCCATAGTTTTACTTTTCCTAGAATGTCAGAGTTTGAAACATACAGAAGGTAGCCTTTTCGGATTAGCTTCTTTCACTTAGTAATATACATTTAAGGTTCTTCCATGTCTCTTCATGGCTTGATAGCTCACTTCTCTTAAGTGCTGAATAAAATTCTATGGTCTGGATGGACCACCGTTTATTTATCCATTCACCTACTGAAGGGCATCATGGCTGCTTCCATTTGGGGCGATTATGAGCAAAGCTGCTATAAAATCCATCTGCAGGTTTTTGTGTGGACAGAAGTTATTAACTTCTTTGGTAAATACAGAGAAGCATGATGGCTGGATCATATGGTAAGAATGCGTTCAGTTTTATAAAAAAACCACCAAACTGTCTTCCAAAGTGACTGTACCATTTTGCATTCCAGCAATGAATGAGAGTTCTGGGTTTTTACATTTTTTCTTTCATGGTTGAAAAAAGTTGAAAGAAAAGTAACATTGGGAATTCCCTGGTAGTCCCTCCACGCTCTCATTGCTGAAGGCTCGGCTTCAGTCCCCTGGTCGGGAAACTAAGATCCCACAAGCCACACTGTGCAGACCAAAAAAAAGAGTAGTATTTCGTGACACATGAAAATGTCATGAAATCTAAATTTCAAGGCTCATAAATAAAGTTTTATTAGAGCACAGCCATGTTCATTCATCGAGGTAGTATCTATGGTTTCTTTCAAACTACAAGAGTAGAGTAGAAGGCTGCTGTATTTAAAATGGATAACAGTAAGATCCTACTGTATAGCACAGGGAATCTGCTCAGTGTTAGGTGGCAGCCTGAATGGGAGGGGAGTTCAGGAGAGAATGGATACATGTGTATGTACGATTGAGTCCCTTTGCTGTCCATCTTAAACTATCACAACATTGTTAATCAGCTATGAAAAATGAAAGTCATTCAGTTGTGGACGACTCTTTGTGACCCCGTGGACTGTAGCCCACCAGGGTCCTCTGTCCATGGAATTGTCAGGCAAGAATACTCCAGATAAGAATCCCCTGGAGAAGGGATCTTCCTGACTCAGGGATCGAACCTGGGTCTCTTGCATTATAGGCAGATTTTTTACCATTTGAGCCACAGTTCCAAAACAAAATTAAAAGTTTTTTTAAAAGTAGAGTAGAATTGTTGAGACGGTAAGCCCCACAAAGCCAAAAATACTGCTGCTTGGCCCTTTACAGAAAAGGCTTACCCACCTCTGACTTAGTCAGGATTTTGAGATTCATGTATGTTGTTGCTTGAGTCAATACTTCATTCCTTTTTATTGCTGAATAGGATTCCATTGTGTAGGTACACAATTTATCTGGTCACCAGTCAAGGGATGTTATGTGTCTCTAGTTTTGAGCTCTTATGGATAAAGCAGCTATGCACATTTGTGTATGAGAACAGACGGGACACACATCTTCATTTCTCTTGGGTAAATGTCTATGAATGGAATGGCTGGGCCATGAGAGCAGGATGCTACTTCTAACCAATGTGCATTCTATTTCATTTAACTCAAAGAAGGGTTCCTTCTTTGCCCTTTGTCCCCTGCCCTCTGCCAAACTAGACCGTGAAGCATTCATTGCGCAGAGGAAGAAGAGAGTAGAAAAACATAAAAAAGGCCATTTAGTTTCAGAAGCCAAAGCTTTAGAAGCCTGGGCTTTTGAGCTGCAAAGTCAGAGCTATGGAAATATCAAGTTGATGCCCCAAACAATAGACTGGAGGGGCAAGTGGAATGTAAAAGCCAGACTCTGAGCCTAGGAGGAGATGATGGCTCCTGGGGCTGGGAGAGAGAAGACAGTAGATGGACATACACCACTAGCTGCTCATCAAATCTGTCCTCGTCTCCTTTAAGCAGCAAGATGGCCTTCCCAGCATCCCTTGCAGCTAGCAGTGGCCATATGATTGAGCTCTTGCAGGCTGACTGTCCAAACCTCCTCTGTATGATTCTACTTTACTTTTAAAAAATAGTTCTAAAAAAAAAAAAAAAAAATATATATATATATATATATATATATATATATTTCTTTGGCTGCACCAGGTCTTAGTTGCAGCACATAAGATCTTTTAAGTTGCAGCATGCAGGATCTTTACTAGCGGCATAGTAACTCAAGCTGGAATCAAGATTGCTGGGAGAAATATCAATAACCTCAGATATGCAGACGACACCACCCTTATGGCAGAAAGTGAAGAGGAACTAAAAAGCCTCTTGATGAAACTGAAAGAGGAGAGTGAACAAGTTGGCTTAAAGCTCAACATTCAGAAAACGAAGATCATGGCACCTGGTCCCATCACTTCATGGGAAATAGATGGGGAAACAGTGGAAACAGTGTCAGACTTTATTTTGGGGGGCTCCAAAATCACTGCAGATGGTGACTGCAGCCATGAAATTAAAAGACACTTACTCCTTGGAAGAAAAGTTATGACCAACCTAGATAGCACATTCAAAAGCAGAGGCATTACTTTGCCAACTAATGTCCGTCTAGCCAAGGCTATGGTTTTTCCAGTGGTCATGTATGGATGTGAGAGTTGGACGATGAAGAAGGCTGAGCACCAAAGAATTGATGCTTTTGAAGTGTGGTGTTGGAGAAGACTCTTGAGAGTCCCTTGGATGGCAAGGAGATCCAACCAGTCCATTCTGAAGGAGATCAGCCCTGGGATTTCTTTGGAAGGAATGATGCTAAAGCTGCAACTCCAGTACTTGGGCCACCTCATGTGAAGAGTTGACTCATTGGAAAAGACTGGGAGGGATTGGGGGCAGGAGGAGAAGGGGACGACAGAGGATGAGGTGGCTGGATGGCATCACTGACTCGATGGACGTGAGTCTGAGTGAACTCCAGGAGTTGGTGATGGACAGGGAGGCCTGGCGTGCTGCAATTCATGGGGTCGCAAAGAGTCGGACACGACTGAGCGACTGAACTGAACTGAACTGAAAGCACCTATGGTGTGAGCCATGCACAGATAAGGCATACCATAGGGAATTGGGGAGGGGAGAGTAATTTCCCCAGCAGAGACCCAGAGGGCCAGGCTGTTGGAAGTCCCCAGAGTGGTTGCTGGTCCTGGGCTGGGGACCCGACAGGGGTTTCCTCCCCTCACCAAGGCTGTGTGCCTTACAAAAGCCCCACCCTCCGGAGGCTGAGGGGCTGTGTGGGTGGCCCAGTAGCCTCCAGGCTTTTCCAAAGATTTACAGGAGAAAACTTTCCCTCCCAGTTGCTCAGAACTGTTAAACTCCCAGCCGTTCACTAATTACTGTGCCCTTGAGCAAAAATGTTAATCTAAAAAACGTAAAAATTATAATGGCTTACTTGACATAATTAGAACAAACAAGATGAGCAGAGAGGCAGCAAACAACAGTGTTACCCGCACCAGCCCCCTGGCGGCCTGGGGGGAGGGTGGCAGGGCCCTCCTGGGAGGAGGTGGGGGGCAGGGCCCTCCTGGCAGGAGGTGGGGGGCAGACCACCAGAGTGGGCCAGCCACTGGGAAGGAAGACCCGAGTTGGAGCCCTGGTGGGAGGAGGAGATGTACGGGTCTCCCGTGCCCCTCACCTTGCCATATGGCTGGGCTCATCTTTCTTTTTAAAAATATTTATTTATTTGACTACTTTGAGCCTTAGTTGAAGCACACAGGATCTTCTTTGCCGCTCAGGGGCTCCAGAGTGTGTGGACTCAGTAGTTGCGGCAGCGGCTTAGTTGCCCCGAGGCTTGTGGGATGTTCCTAGACGAGGGCTCGAACCCGGGCCCCCTGCATTGGGAGGCAGATTCTCTGCCACTGGACCACCAGGGAAATCCCCGTGAGCTCGCCTTTCTGCCGTGGGTTTCTGGCCCGTGTTGGGAGTGGAGCAGTCAGCATGGATGTGCATCCCACTTTCCACTGTGTGTCTTGGGAACAGTGATGCCTCTCTCCTTCCCTCTCCTGTTTGCCCCTTCCCTTATCCGTGCAATGGGACTGATAAGAATGTCCACCTCCGAGAGTTCTCCACGGGACAGGTTTGTGAACGCTGAGCACAGAGCATCAAACGCAGCAAGAACTGGGTGCACAATCATCACAGCTGTGGATGAAGGGAGCTTCCCAGGCTTGTCTGAGTGGGGAGAGGAGGAGGTGTGAGCCTCTGGCTTTCATTGCTCTCCTCCTGCAGGGGTCTTGTCTTTAGCTATAAGGGCCTCATCTGGGGAACACTCATCTTCCTGCCTGCCTGCCTTGCTGAATATCCAGTAAGGAGGATTCCAGCGATTCTAGAATCAGCAAAGAGGAGAGACGAGAACTGGCAACCTGGTAAGAGATGCTCAGAGTGCCCTTAGTGAAGGAACAGCCCAGCCCTTCTTATCTGAGCAGATAAGATGATGAGTGGGGTGAAAACACCAGGACCCCTGCACCCACACCAGTGAAGTGAAGTGAAAATTGCTCAGTTGTGTCTGACCATTTGTGACCCCATGGAATGTAGCCCACCAGGCTCCCCTCTGGCTGTGGAATTCTCCAGGCCAGAATATTGGAATGGGTAGCTGTTCCCTTCTTCAAGGGATCTTCCCAATCCAGGGATTGAACCCTGGTTTCCCACATTGCAGAGCCCATGCTATACCACCAGAGCTTGTGCATGGACACCCAGAGCCCATGCAGGGCTAACATTTAGCCCCAAGCTCTCTCTGGATAGTTGAAATTATCCAGAGATGCTTTGGGCTGCAAGTAACAGAAAAATCTAACTCAAAAATGGCTTAAAGCATGATTCGGCAAACTGCTGCTCATGTACTGGCTCCCTGCCTTTGTTAATAAATCTTTATTGGAACAAAGCCATACATATTTATGGATCGCCTCTGGCAGCTTTCACTCTCCAGCAGCAGAGTAGACTAGTTGTTACAGAGACCGTCTGGTCTGTAATGCCTCAAGTGTTTACCATCTAATCCTTCATGGCAAAGTGTTGCCAGCCTGTGGCTTAAACAAAAAGGAGACTAATTACATCATTTGATGAATGCTTACAGTGAAAGAGGCGCATTACTTATCCAGGACTGGACAACAGGTCATCCCCAAATTTCGAGGCTTAAAGCAATAATAATCATTTACTAGCTCACAGTTTCTGAGTCATGAATTCGAGAGTGGCTCTGCTGATTGTTTTGAACTCACGGTGTCTCAGAAGTTACAAGTGGAGGTGTTGGAGGTTCATGCCAGATTGTGAAAATGCCATCTTTGTATTTGTGTCTGGTACCTCCGGTATCTCCCTTCTTCTTTTTTTTTGGCCCATGCCTAGTGGCATGTGGGATCTCAGTTCCCTGATCAGGGATCGAACTTGCTCCTCTGCATTGTAAGCACAGAATCATAACCACTGGACTGCCAGAGAAGTCCCTCTCCGTTCATCTTGTGTTTTTTCCAGCACCGCAGCCTCAGCAAAGCTGGACTTCTTACACGGCAGTTCACGGTTGGATGTCCGAAGCATGTCCTAAAAGAGAGCCAGGTGGAGGTCATTTCACCTTCCTGTGAAACCACCATTCAGAGCCATCACAAAGGTTCAAGGAGAGAGACCCACCTCTACAGTGCCTCAATATGGCCACTATGAATCCAGGATCCTTCCATTTTTCTGTTCTACCAGTCTTGCTCTGCTCTCAGCTAATAGCCTCATGGTCACAAAATGGCTGCTGAAGATCCAGCATTTTAAACAAACACAGCAACATCCATCAGAAGAGGAAACGATCTTGATCCCGTATCTCTCTTTTGTCCCCAATATTTTTATTGAATTGTAAGATACAAAAGAGTGCATAGATCATAAGAACACAGAGCAATAAATTTCCAGAAGTGTGCACATCTGTGTGGATATCACCCAGACAGACAACATGACTAGAAGCACTCAGAAGCCTCTTTACTCTCCCTCAGCCACCATTTTCCTCAAAGATGATTGCTTTCCTGACCCCTATCACTTCAGCCTACTCTTGGCTGTTTTTGCCTTTTATATGAATGGAGTTGCAACTACAGATGCTTGTGTGTTTAGCTTTTTTCACCTGATATCACATTTATGAGTTTCTTTCACACTACTGAGTGCAGTGGCAAGCAGTTCTTTTTCATTGTTGTGTAACATTTCATTGTGGGAACTCCCCCCTCCCCCCAATTTGGTTTAACATTCTCCTGTTGAAAGATGTCTGGGTTGCTGGAGTAATTATGAAATGAGCTACTGTTAGTATATTGTTAGGTCTCCCTTTGAAAACTGGACTGCGCTGGCTGCAAAACAAGGAAGAGAATTGCTGGGGTATAGGGTAGGTAAAGGCAAAGGCACCCCACTCCAGTCCTCTTGCCTGGAAAATCCCATGGGCGGAGGAGCCTGGTAGGCTGCAGTCCATGGGGTCGCTGGGAGTCGGACACGACTGAGCAACTTCACTTTCCCTTTTCACTTTCATGCATTGGAGAAGGAAGTGGCAGCCCACTCCAGTGTTCTTGCCTGGAGAATCCCAGGGACGGGGGAGCCTGGTGGGCTGCCGTCTCTGGGATCGCACAGAGTCGGACACGACTGAAGCGACTTAGCAGCAGCAGCAGCAGCAGGGTAGGTGAGTGTTAGTCACTCAGTTGTGTTCGACTCTTTGTGACTCCATGGACTATAGCGAATCAGGCTTCTCTGTCCATGGGATTTTCCAGGCAAGAATACTGGAGTGGGTAGCCATTCCCTCCTTCAAGGGATCTTCCTGATCCAGGGATCAAACCTGGGTCTCCTGCATTGCAGGCGGGTTCTTTACCATCTGAGCCACCAGATGAAGCTCCAATACTTTGGTCACCTGATGCAAAGAGTCGACTCATCGGAAAAGACCCTGATGCTGGGAAAGACTGAGGGCAGGAGGAGAAAGGGGTGACAGAGGATGAGATAGATGTTTGAATAGCATCACCAGCTCAATGGACATGAGTTTGAGCAAACTCTGGCAGATAGTGAAAGACAGGGATGCCTGGTGTGCTGCAGTCCATGGACTCGCAAAGAGTAGGACATGATTTAGTGACTGAACAACAGAGTAGGTGAAGTCCAGCTTTAGTAGAAGCTTCCAGACTGTTTCCAAAGTGGCTGACAACATCCCAGGCCCCCGGTTCAGGAGCCCCAGCAACCCACAGTGAGTGACCCATTATGTCTAGTCTTCTCCCCCAGCATCGATCAGCCCTCCCCCACTCTTTTCTTTCCTGCCTTCCAGGGTCCAGGGCTATCAGCTCCAAGGTGTGCTATAAACGCAAGACCTGGTCACCACCAGAGACAACAGGGGCTATAAAGGACACCTCAGTAAAGAACTTTCCAATCTAAAGGTTTCAAATGGGACTTTTTTTTTTTAAGGACAATGACTGCTTATTTTAAAGTGTTTAGAAAAAACAAGTCCAAAGGGAAGAAAATAAAAGCTTCCTCTCATCTCATTGTCATGCAATAATCTCCATGTACATTTTAATGTATTTCTTGCCAGTCTTTTTTCTATGCGTTTTCTGGACTTCTGTGATGGCTCAGTGGTAAAGAACCCCCCTGCCAATGAAGGAGACCTGATTTGATCCCTGGGTTGGAAAGATCCCCTAGAGAAGGAAATGGCAACCCACTCCAGTATTCTTGCCTGGAAAATCCTATGGACAGAGGAACCTGATGGGCTACAATCCACAGGGTCACACAATAGTTGGACATGACTGAACAACTAAACAACTCAACATATGGACATAGGATTGTAGCTAACTTTCTTTTTTGGCTGCACCAAGTGGCATGCAGGATCTTAGTTCCCTGACCAGGAATTGAACCCCTGACTCCTGAAGTGGAAGTGCTGAATCCTAACCACTGGACCTCCAGGTAAGCAAGCCCCTGTAGCTAAGTTCCATAGCGCACTTACTATACGCCAATCACTGTTTTTAAAGCATTTAATATATGTTAATTCATTTAACTTTCATAACAATTCATTTAAATGGTATTATTAATCCTTACTTTCCAGATGAGGCAAATAAGGCCCAGAGAGATGAAGTGACTTGCCCAAGGTCACACCGCCTTGCATCAGCACAGCAAAGACCCAAATTCAGCCTTCTCACCCCTGTTTTGCTTTCAGCCACTGCAGCGTCCTTCTCCTGGCCTTGTTCTTATTCACCTGGAGTCAGAGGACGCAGAGTGGGTGCTGATCGTGGATTTAAGAGTTCTGATCCGGGGAGACCCTGTCCGTGGTCAGGTCACAAAAGGCACCTCCTGTCCTCTGTTCACGTCTGACTTTGGGGGGTCCAGCCCTAGGACAGTGGTCACAGAGAGCCAGCTTGACCTTCCTGTTTCCTTGGCTCCAGAGCCTCAGCAGAAGGCAGACGTGTTAGGCATTTACCTGTCCATGACCCGGTGCCTTTGTCTCTGCCTCTGAAGATAAAAATATACTGGCCTCTGAGTGGATTTCTGGGGAATACCAACACATTATTCTACCAACACATTATGCTACCCAGGGCTGTGCCCTCCCCAGTGCATGCTAGGTCCCTGATGCCTACGTGGCACTTCCCAGGTGCCCCAGGGGAATTCTGGCACCTGGCAGCTCTGACTCACGGTGGGCAGGAGAGTCAGCTTCTCTAAGACCAGTGGCGGCGGGAGCTCTGCCCAGCCCAGCACTCAGGTCCCCCAACTCACCATGTCATGCTCTTGAGCAAGGTCAGCCTCCCTGGACATCAGTTTTCTCATCTGGAAAGTGGGTATGATGATACCATCTTTCATCACAATGAAGCTGACATCAGTGTTTGCAGCAAAGTGACATTATGCACCATGAAGCAGAAACTGTTGCCACTTAAACTGTGACAAGCCACGAGTTGTCAGAAGTGTTTTGATTTCAGCGATGAGGGAAAACAGGCTTCTGAGTGTCAGGCTCGCATCAGTTGACTTCACAGGGCTTGGGACTGGTGCTGCCATGCTATCGTTGCAACCTCTCTTCTCTTTCATTTTGTGGCAAGGGGTGAAAAGCAGTGCTAATTTCACCAAGGGGAATCGACCTCTGGACCTGCCCTCCTGAGCCTCACGGTGGACTCCCAGAGGCCCCTCCACAGGCTGGAAACCTGGCATTTTGTCCTCTACCTGCAGGTGCCCAGGGGAACTGCCACTTGGTGACATCATGGGGTCTCTCTGTTATGATAAAGGACACACAGGCGGCAGCAAGGGCTCCTCATTGGAGAGGGGGTTCTCATGTAGATGACCTTTCAGGGCAGGGAGAGATAGCCAACCGGTAGATGAACAGGAAACACGCCATCATAATGTCAGGGAGACAAGAGGATCGGAGGAAAATAGAGCAGCATGAGGGGTCAGTGAACAATGGGGAAGGCCCAGGCTATTTAGATAAGGAGGTCAGGGAAGGCTGTTGACATGAGTGGTGAAAAGTGAGAAGGAGTCAGCCAGGCAGACTTCTGGGGGAAAGGCATCAGGCGGGGATGGGAGGTGGGGCCACAGCAAGTGCAAAGGCCCTGAGGCAGTAACATATCCATGTCTGAAGAGAAGGCAGGCCGTTGAGGTTGGAGCAGAGCCAATGGAAGGGAAAAGAACAGGTCATGAGATGAGGAGAGGCAGGGGCCCTGAAGGTTATGTGGCATGTGTGGATATTCTTCTGGGAACAATGGGAGCCTCTAGGGGTTAAAGGGGAGGGGTGGCAAGGTCTGGGTGATATTTGGAAAGGTCACACTGGCATCTGTGAACTTCAGAGTGCAGGGCAGTACTGACTTCATAGGAGCATCCTGGAGGTTGCAGGAAAAATCCGTACAAAAAGTGCACTCACCAAACTCGGCATACACTAAGTGCTCAATTCATGGTAGTCAATGTGGCTATTGCTGATATTTTATTATTATATTTAAAATTTCTGTATTCCAAAGCTGTTCATCAAGGAAAGTGGCAGTATTTTTAAAATACTTGTTTGTTTGTTTATTTATTTTGGCTGTGCTGGACCTTTGCTGCTGCGTGTGGGTTTTCCCCAGATGTGACGAGCAGGGGCTACTCTTCATTGTGGTGTGCAGCCTTCTCATTGCAGCAGCTTCTCTTGTGCAGCACGGGCTCTAGGCGCGGGCTTCAGAAGTTGCAGCACGTGGGCTCAAAGTTGCCCCGTGGCACGTGGGAATCTTCCAAGATCAGCTATTGAACCATGTCCCCCACATTGTCAGGCAGACTCTTAACTACTGGACCACCAGGGAAGCCCTGTTGTTATTTTATTATTATCAAGATTTCACTTCCTTATGCCAACAGATTTCAATTCTGACATCCATCCAGTCCCTGAAAGCTCAGAATCTGTCTGGGATGATCAATTCTGCCAAGTCAGGGAGCCCTGTCCTCCAGCCCAAAGAAGGTTCTAGGACCTCAGGGGAAGGAGGATAAGCAGGGACTACCCACATCTGATGTCCCTTCTTATACCTTTGAATGCTTCCCAGTCCAGAATTTGACTTCCCAGGTGGCTCAGTGGTAAAGAATCTGCCTGCCAATGCAGGAGACACAAGAGACACGGGTTTGATTCCTGAGTCAGGAAGACCTCCTGGAGAAGGAAATGGCAACTCACTCTGGTATTCTTGCCTGGAAAATTCCATGGACAGATGAGCCTGGCGGGTTACAGTCCATGGGGTCATAAAGAGTCAGACATGACTGAGTGCACGTACACACATACACACACACACACACAGAATCCAGAATGGGCTGAGTCAACTCTCCAATTCACTCCCCACCTTCTCTCACCTCTCCAGAAAAGCCACCATCTGTGTGCTCTGAACATGCTTGCTGACTGGAAAGTCTCCCTGGCCTTGGCTATTGTTCCCTGCCCAGAATTCTCTGTGGATCTTGGCTGAAGAGGTCACCTACCTAATATCTGAGTTAATATTCCATGAGTTTCCCCAAGTTAGAGATGATCAGAATTTGCAGGAAATTTTGAGATGGCTAAGCTCAGGGTTGGTGAATACACAGTATTTCTCTGTACCACATCTGAGCAGACATCACTAATAGATCTCAGCTCTCTCTCTCTCTCTTTCCCACTAAGCTTGAGCATCACCTCTTCATCCTGGACCTTCAGGGGACCACACCTGATTACTAAGAACCAGCACAGGATGAAAGCTCCTTGCTTCTCTTAGTCTAGCACAAAGCCCCCACTGTGTACTAGGAAAACTGAGGCCCATTTAAGAAAAAGAACTAAAATTCAGGCCCCCTGACTCTCAGCCTATAGTCTCATTTATGAAGGGCGAGCAGACTGCTGTCATTTATGTCTCTCCCAGAGGACCTAAATATAGCAGATATTTGTTGACAAATCACAGGAATTAGATAAATGAAAGCCAAAGAAAGAAGAGTTTCAGCTGCAGTGGATGAAAACTAGGTTGGATATGAGGAAGACATTCATGACATCAGGGGTTGCTAGATATTTAGAAAAGTTGCTACGAGAAAATGTTAGAGTATCTTTCCTTGCAGGACTTTAAAAATAGTGCTGAAAAAAATGCTCTAATTACATACCCATCTGCCTTGGAGACTCCCACAGAATTTTGAGTTTTTTGTTCATTCATCATTGAAAAGTGTTTGCTGAGCACCAACTGTATGCCAAGCCTAAGTCAGTTGTCGAATTAAAAAGCAAAAAGAACAGCAAGAATCTGTGTCTCAGTACCCATAACGGATCTCAGGCTATGTGTGCCAAGGAAAGCCTGGGGGCTATTAGTAGATATGGCTCCTTCCATGGCAGGTTTATTTGTTAGCTACAGCTGCATAACAAAGTGCCCTACTGGCTTAAATCAGCAATAAATACTTACAGTCTCACACAGTTTCCATGCATCAGGAATTTGAGATCAGCTTATTCGGTGGTTCTGCGTTGGAATCTCTCAGGAGGCTGTAACCACATGGTGTGGCAACATGTTCTGCTTCTTGCCCTGAGTGCTGGTACCTGGGTGCTAGCTTCATAAATATACTTTCTACTTTCTACTATTCCTTACCAGGCTCTATTTTGGGAGGAGAAAGTTCATGGGCTTCGGTGCTCATCATGCATTAAGTATTTATTTCTTGGGCACCCACTGTGCACCAGACCTGATGCTAAACTATTAGGGATACAGGGAGAGCAAGACAAGCATGACCTCTGTCCTCAAGGGATTCATGGACAAGTGGGAGAGACAGATATTAAGCCCATAAAGACATGTATGGCTGCAGTTTGATTATATCTGAACCAAATCAATGAGGGAGTTTTGGGAACCATGGTACATGCTGGTACCATGGACACCTGTGTGAGTGGATCAAGAAGAAATACTAGTAGCCAATGCTTCTTGCTCCTTGCCCTCCCGTATATATAAAGGCATTTTTCTTCTTTTCTTAATTCCCTCACTCAATCCTTTTAGCAATGCTATAAGGTAGATGCTTTTTCTGTGCCCACTTAACAGATAGTAAAAACGAGGCGCAGAAAGCTTCAGCAACTTGCCTAAGGTTATCCAGTTCAAGTGGCAGAGTTAGGATTCAAACCCAGGTGGTCTGACTCCAAAAGCCCTTGAACCTGACACTAGTCTGCACCTAGAGGAACTTCAAGGTCTTTAAGTTGAGACCTGAAAGATGAACAGGGTCAGCAGCAGCTGTCACCAGGAAAGCAGGGAACAGCATTTTCACCAGAGGGACTAGCATGTGCTAAATTTCAAGCTGGAAAGCAGTAGGGGGTGTCAGAGGGGCTGAAGGCTGGAGAACAGTGACGATGGCAGAATGGCTGAAAAGGGTCCTCGTGGAGCCCCAGGGCCAAGTATAGAATTTCAGAGCTGCTCTAGGTCCCAGTGTGTCTCTCACCCTCTGCTGGGTGTAATGGGATCTCCCTGGTTGCTGCAAGGATGAAATGCAATCACATGCGGTTGCTCCTCAACTGCATTAAATCTTTTCTTTGCCCCTGCAGTTCAAGCTCAAAGAAATAGCCTCCAAGACACAGAGCCGTGAAACACAGAGTTGTAACACTGCTGATATAAGAGGTCTGGCACTTCCCGCTTCACGGAAGACCCATCAGTGCGCACGCGGCCCTCCTGCTGTGCGGCATTCAGCACTTCCATGGTCTCTGGGGACCGATGCAGCCCTGCAAGCATCTGGGTGCCCACACCAGCTGCCTGCCTGGGGAGGGAGCAGCAATTTCACGTTCACACTCTGAACAGCACAACCCCTAATTAGACACGGAGGCACTGCAAGCCAGCGGAGGTTGTGGGATATGGTTCCTGTTTAGCGAAAGTGTCATTTCATCTTTCTCTCGCTGCTTTTGAAACTTGCTGCTGATAGCAGAGATCGGAAAAAAGAGAACACCCACAGAAACACATGCCCCAGGGGCTGAGGCGCGCTGGGCGGGCGTGCGAAGCAGCAAGTACACGCGCACACATGCAGGCCGTGTGCTCACGTGGCTGGGCTCCCAGCACAGACGCCATGCTCTGCTCCCTGGTGTCATGGTAGACAGTGGCACTCGGATCCTGAGTTCAAATCCTGGATCAGCTGCTTGTTAGTTGAGTGTCCTCAAGCAAAGAACTTGACCTCTCTCAGCCTCCTATTCATCAACTGTAACACATAGCTGATAATTTATAATCTCACTTGCCCTCTTCCTCCTGGCTCTGCGTCTGCAGGGGCTGAGTGCGCAACACAGGAGCTGTGCCAACAGACATGCCCCTCCCCCACCCCACCCCCCAAGCCCCATCTCAGTACCAGTGGGACGCATCAGAACAGATTGGAGGGTGGGGGAAGGGAGAAGGAACTGGGGTTACTTATGCCCCTTGGTCCCTCCCTACAGGGCTGAGGTTTGGCAGTGGTTTGTCCCCCTACTGAAGGTCACAGCTCCTGGTGGGCAGTACTTTCTGAGAGCTGCCTGTAATTGTCTCCTATTACTGTCCTAACAACCCCAGATATTCATTGGAAGGACTGATGCTGAAGCTGAAGCTCCAATACTTTGGCCACCAGATGCTAAGGTCTGACTCATTAGAAAAGACCCTGATGCTGGGAACTACTGAGGGCAGAATGGGATGACAGAAGACGAGACGGTTGGGTGGCATCACTGACTCAGTGGACATGAGTCTGAGCAAGCTCTGGTAGATAGTATAGGACAGGGAAGCATGGTGCGCTGCATTCCATGGGGTCGCAAAGAGTCAGGCACAACTGGGCAACTGAACAACAACTGTACTAACAAATGAGCACACAGTGGCTTAAAACAGCACAAACTTCTATTATTATTATTTTAATTTATTTGGCTGTGGTGGCTCTTGGTTGTAACATTAGGAATCTTTAGCTGCAGCATGTGAGACCTTTTCTTTTACCTTTTTTAGTTGCAGCAGGTGGGATCTAGTTCCCAGACCAGGAATTGAACTCTGGCCCCTGTAAATCCTCAAACTGACTTTTTTAAAGTCTGGAGGTCAGAAGTCTGACACAGGTCTCACTGGGCCAAAATCAAGGTGTTGTCAGGGCTGTGTTCCTTCAGGAAGCCTGGGAGGAGTATCCTTTCCTTACCTTTTCCAGTTTCTGTGTGTGTGTATTACTTGGTCAGTTGTGTCCAACTCTTCGCGACTCCATGGACTATAGCCCACCAGGCTCCTCCGTCCATGGGACTCTCCAGGCAAGAATACTGGAGTGGGTTGCCATTTCCTTCTCCAGGGGATCTTCCCAGCCCAGGGATCGAACCCGGGTGTCCCGCACCGCAGGCAGATTCTTTACCCTCTGGGCCACCAGGGGAGCCCAGCGTTCAGCTTCTAGAAGTCACCAACCCCTAGGGCTTCCCTGGTGCCTCAGATGGTAAAGAATCCGCCTGCGGTACAGGAGACTGCCTGTAGCACACGAGATTCAGGTTCATTTCCTGGGTCGGAAAGTTCCACCCGTGGATTCAGGTTTCCCTCCTCCATCCTCAAATCCCCCTGAGCCCCTGCCTCCTGCTCCCACTTTTAAGGACCCTTGTGATGACCATGAGCCCGCTGGATAATCCACAGTAATCTTCCCATCTCAGGGTCAGCCGATTAGCAACCTTAATTTCACCAGCAACTTTCACTCCCCTTGGTCCTGTAACCCAGTACATGCACAATTGCCAGGAATCCCGTTGTGGATGTCTCTGCAGGCCACTGCTCCATCTCCCATGCTACCCTCTCTGGATCCAGGCACTGCTCTGGTCCCTGACCCTTCAATCTGGGAACAGGAAATGGTCCCCATGATAGCAGCCTCGGGGTGGCTTCCATTAGCCTGCCCACCCCACCGTCTGCATCCCTTCATTTCATGTCCCCATTGACCCCTATCCCAGCTGTCTCCTGCAGGCACCCGATGAGTGTCTTTTGAAGTTTCTTGAGGATGAAATGGGCCACCATGTGTACTTGTGACACCCTCAGCCTGGTGTCTGGTGCATGAGAAGCGCTCATCACATGTTCATATTCATGATCAGTATTATTATTTTGTAAATTTCCCTTGATGCAGACCTTTGAAGGTGGGAACGATATATTTTTATCTCATTTTCCCTAGTCCGGCTGTTCTCAATGACTAGGTGATCAATTATTCATTTAACAAACATGTATTGAGCACTGGCTGGACTCCAGGGAGACAGAGGTGAGGAAATTTAACCCTGGAAAGCTTCTGGTCTAGTGAGGGAGCCGGCAGCTATGGCTGTCATCAGACAAACAGATGATGACATGTTGTTGTTGCTGTTGGACACTAAGTTGTGTCCAACTCTTTGTGACCCCATGAAGTGCAGCACGCCAGGCTCCTCTGTCCTCCACTATCTCCCAGTGTTTGCTCAAATTCATGTTTAAGTTGAGTCAGTGATGCCATCTAACCATCTCATCCTCTGCCACTCACTTCTCCTTTTGCCTTCACTCCTTCCCAGCATCAGGGTCTTTTGCAATGAGTTGGTTCTTCGCATTAGGTGGCCAAAGTATTGGAGCTTCAGCATCAGTCCTTCCAATGAATATTCGGGGTTGATTTCCTTTAGTATTGACTGACTTGATCTCTTTGCAGTCCAAAGGACTCTCAAGAGTCCTCTCCAGCACCATAGTTCGAAAGCAATTCTTTGGCTCTCAGCCTTCTTTATGGCCCAACTCTCATAACCATGCATGACTACTGGAAAAACCAGAGCTTTGACTAGATGGATCTTTGCTGGCAAAGTGACATGACACCAAAACTGGGATATGGGTAGTGGAGGTCAGTATACAGTAGAAAAAGGAGATGAAGAGTCCTGAAAACATAGCCATGTGCAGACCAATGGCTACCTGAACAGATCTACTTAAAACTCAGCTTCCTTCCATTTTACATTTACACAGATCTTGTACATAGCCTCATTTTAAGTATGCTGGTTACCTTTCAATTGCCCCTTCAGACAGTCCCTGCTCTGTGCATCCAGAGGCTGACTCTGTGGACTATATTTCCTAGGATCCCCTGAACTCTGGTTTCCTCCTGGGTTCAGCCAATGGGAAGCACCCAAGGGGAGACCTGAGGCCAGAGAAAAGAGCGGTTGGGATATTCCCCTTACCTCCCTTCCTGCCTCACTATGATTGGAACCGGGCCTATGTCCTTTTGCTGAAAGTCACTCCTGTCAGATTAGCCCCTCTCCTCCAGCAATAGGTCTCTCTGGGTTCTAGTAGCTACTCCTTCTCCACCCCTTCCAGCCTAAGGGTACTGCTGCTGTTGCTGCTAAGTCACTTCAGTCGTGTCTGACTCTGTGTGACCCCAGAGACGGCAGCCCACCAGGCTCCCCTGTCCCTGGGATTCTCCAGGCAAGAACACTGGAGCGGGCTTCCATTTCCTTCTCCAATGCATGAAAGTGAAAAGGGAAAGTGAAGTCGCTCAGTTGTGCTCGACTCTTAGTGACCCCATGGACTGCAGCCCACCAGGCTCCTCCGTCCATGAGGTTTTCCAGGCAAGAGTACTGAAGTGGGTTCTAAGGGTACTAACAGCTCCTTATTTTCGCTAGCCCTAGGCTTCTCAATGGCAACACACTCCAGTATCCTTGCCTAGAAAATCTCATGGACACAGGAATCTGGTAGGCTGCAGTCCATGGGGTCGCAAAGAGTCGGGCACGACTGAGTGACTCTTATTCACTTACTTACTTAGGCGTTGCACCATTTCTTCTTGATTTCTCTACACAGACCCTGCCTCCACCTTTGTAGAGTGTCCCTTCATTAATTCTCTCTTATTGCATTTGAGTGCTGGGATTCCGACAGATACACCATACAACGATATTTGTGACGTTGCAGGTTTGAAGTGCCTGTCACAACATTTGAACACACATTAAAATAAAGATCATTTATTAAAGGAAAAAGTACAGTGGTGTTCTACTTAAAATCATCTCATATAATATCACTGGTATTCACGACACTTGGAACATCGTCATGGAATAAGCCCTATTACAGGAGCGATACAAACCGTGTTTGGCTTAACATGGGAACCAAATTATCACATAGCTTTAGGGAGTGGAGTGCAGTCTGCCAAGGTCAGACTGTACTAGGAATATGGACTGGGGGAAAGAGCATCGAGGAAGAGGAACTCAGAGTAAGCACTCATTCAGTCGCTCAGTTGTGTCTGACTCTCCGGTGGCTCAGATGATAAAGACTCCGCCTGCAATGCTAGGAGAACTGGGTTCAATCCCTGGGTTGGGAAGATCCCCTGGAGAAGGAAATGGCACCCCACTCCAGTATTCTTGCCTGGAGAAGTTCACGGACAGAGGAGCCTGGCAGGCTACAGTCCATGGGGTCGCAAAGAGTCGGACATGATTGAGTGACCAACACTTTGCTTTCATTTTGTGACCCCTTGGACTGTAGCCCACCAGGCTCCTCTGTCCATGGCATTTCCCAGGTAAGAATATTGGAGTGGCTTGCCATTTCCTTCTCCAGAGTATCTTCCCGACCCAGGGATCAAACCCACATCTCCTGTTTGGCAGGCAGATTCTTTACCGCTGAGCCACCAGGGAAGAACTTGTGGGTACCATCTAAAATGGTAGATTCTGGTATTTCAAATGGGAAATTTGCCATTGTTATAAATAATTACTTGTATGACACCATCTCTATTGTTCAGTGCTGTAACATAATACACATTTCTTCACCTGATAAGCTATTTTAAATCAGAGTTCCTATTATCTATGATCTCTTGATTCATTTGGAAAAGTCCTGAAGTAAAGAAACCAGTTTCCTTTTTGTTACCCAATATTTCTCAAGCTTCTCTGAGAAGAAAAAGCTTTAATAGTTCGATAACACCTTTTGATTTTCCTCTTTAGATAATTAGCAAATGTAGCAAAAGCTGAGACACTGACCATGGTAGGTTCAAATATTGTTCCCTTACTGACCAGTGCTATGACCTTGGGCAAGCCCTTCTCCCAGGAAAGTTCCTGGGCAGGGACAGATAATTATCTGCTCAGTATCCACACTCCCCTTCTTCTTTAGCCTCAACAGCTCAATTTCTAGCTGGACAATATTTCCTAGCCTCTCTTGTGGTTAGGTTTGGCTATGTGGCTAAAGCTGGCCAGTGAGATGAAGGCAGAAGTGTCTCATAGAACTGCTAAGAGAGCTCCTTAAAGGAGGAAGGCTCAGCTGAAGGATGATCTCTTTCCTTCTTCCAGCCGCCTAGAGTGCAGATGTGATGGTTGGAGCTCGAGGAGCCATCTTGGGCTATGAGGTAACTTGGAGAATGAAAGTCACACACTAAGATGTGGAGAAGCCCAGGGCCTGATGCATAATAAGTACTGAATAAATGGGAGCTGTGTTTTGTCATTAATATTGCCAGAACCCAGGTTTCCCCCCAGTGTATTCTGCAGAACACAAGATGTTCCCCCCAAACTGATACAACTGGGATAGGTCGTAGAATGTTTATTTGACTATTAAAAGCCCTAATAAGTCCTGCACTTTCTCTTTGTTTAACCCTGCACTTCCCAGACTGATTTTGGACTAAACAACGCCCCCCCTTATGTCTTCAAAGGAGGGATAAAATGAACCAAGTAACAAGAAAGTCAAGTAAACTCTCTCTTGTGTACAGATTAAGAAGCAGGTTCAGAGAGCTTAGGCAACTTATCCAAAGACACACAGCCAGAAAGTAGCAGAACTGACTCCAGATAAACTGCCTTGATTTTCTCATCAGAAGATTATAGTGAGATCTGGAGAATAAGGCCAACATTTTAGGGAATTCCAGGTGGGAGATGGTGTCAGTGGCCATTTTTCTGTGGGTCTTGGGGTCAGCAAGTCAGGGTTGCAGGCTGTCTGGTTGTCTAGGGATTGATCTCTACCAGGAGGTCAAGGTGTCTCCACCCTCTCTGGGTCCCCGAGATCAACCTGTCAACCACTCTGGAGTAAGATCAAGGCATGAAATGAGCCCTTCCTCTTGGCTCGGGCCACCTCCCCCATCTGCTGGTGAAATCATCTTATTAGAATCCTGGGATGAGCAAATGAGGTCATTCTGGCAGGTCTGAGCCAGTCATGCCTGCACCCACGCAGCCCTGCAGCTGCCCATTCCACCCTGCAGCCCCCACTCGGACCAGAGGATCCATTCTGACAGCCTTGGGGTTTGAGAACGCTGGAATCGGCCCCACTAATGAGGCTCTGTGGGGCTTTGCTCAAACTCCCCTTTTTCTCTCTCATCCCAGACTTATGATGGGAAATAGCAGTGCCACGAGGGCAGAATAACCAACTCCATCCTGATTTGCTAGGACTGTCCCAGGGGTAGCCCAAGAGTCCTGCATCTCAGGAACCTCTCAGTTTGGAGCCAGTGGGGGCAACTGGTGACCGTCCTCCCATGGGGGGTGGGGTGGGAGGCTTTCTTTCTTTTCTGTTCCCATGAGGACAAACCCTGTCTACCTGCTTTGTTCCCTTGCGACTTGCTGCGATGGCAGTGCAGGGGAGTGTGTCTTCCTGCGTGTGTGTCTGTGTAAGCACCCCACCTCAGTCTTGTCTCCTGTAGAATGGGGATAAGGATGCTACACTCCTGCCAAGAGGCTTAAAGGAGGTAAGGCCCACAAGAGACTCAGCAAAGATTGTAAGCATCCATAGGAGGCAGCGCTTTATAGACAATAATAACACTTGGGGCCCTTGCTGAGGAGGCAGAGTGAGTCTTGGGGAAATTTCTGCAAATGGAGAAGACCACAGGCCAGAGTTGGATGTGGGTCACATGCCCATGGAGTGTGGGGCCCCTGCTGGGCATGCGCTTGGTTCATTCTGAGAGCTACATTGCAGGCAGTATTATTGTCTCATTTTATAGATGAGGAAACTGAGGCTGTGAGAGCCGTGAAGAAGAGTGGCTCCCTCTCCTCCTCTCAGCGGCAACTCTCCCTTCCTGAGGCCCTGGGAAGGGAAGAGACCAAGTCATCTGTTCCCTGGCCCAATGTCCATCCAACATCCCAGAGGTCCCCATGCTGGGGGAGCAGGACCATCCTGATTCTGCTGGGGGAGCAGGACCATCCTGATTCTGCTGGGGGCTGTCCCCCAGCTCTTTTGATGGCCCCAGGCCTGCAGTGCCCTCCCAGACTCTGCTACCCCCATCCGTGACTCAGCTTTGTGGGGCAGGAGCCTCAGTTTCTCCCTCTGTAAAGTGGAGATGATGGAACCCTGAAGGCTGTTGAAGGGAACTTTCCTTGACTCACTGAGAGCCAATACTGAACAACCCAAGCCCTGGGCACACTGGGGTTCACACAAGGGGCCAGTATGAGGATTCTGATCACTGGTTACCCCACCTCCTCCCCCAGCAGGGTAGGGTGTCTCTGACATGCTGCCCAACAGCCTTCATCCCACCATACCCATTCTGGGTTATAACTATCAGCTTAGGCTTATTTGCTGGCCTCACCCACAGGTCGGTGACATAAGACAGGGCAGAGCTCTGCCTGCCTCTTGCCTTGTAGGGTCCCAGGACCGGCACCTCCAAGCCCCAGCAGGCAAGCTGAATCCAGACACTGTCTCCTGGGGCCCCATCCTCCCTCTGAACTTCAGAGGGACAAATCCACACTTGAACAGCCCGCCTAGATCAGCCTTTTTTGAAGTGTGGCCTAAGGATCCCGGGGGCTCTGAGACCCTTTGTTGGAATTCACAAGATCCTCCTTTCCAGCCCTTTGTCTTGAGCTGCCCTTGCTCACTGCCTTCCACCAAGAAGACCAGTGTCAACCGGTGCGTGAGAAGCAAATCCAAGGGTCCAGACCCCAGACATTGAAGAGATTTGCACAAACCGAAAACAAAGCCACTCTTGTCACAGACTTTTTCCTTTTGACTTGAGACAAAATAATTTTTTCGTCATAAAAATATGTTATTGACATTCACATGTAATAACTGTATTTTCTTCCTTTTTAAGTAAATTAATAAATGCAGGCTCTTCTGTCCATGGGACTCTCCAGGCAAGAATACTGGAGTGGGTTGCATTTCCTCCTCCAGGGAAGCTTCCTGACCCAGGGATCGAACCTTCGACTCCTGCGTCTCCTGAATTGACAGGCAGATTCGTTACCACTGAGTCACCTGGGAAGCCCTGCTTTAAAATCTGACCAGTCTCCATCTCTAATATGATAAATACTGAAAAATAGAACTTTATAAATGAAACCTCTTTGGTTTGAGTTCCTGATAATTTTTAGGTGTCTCAGGGCCTAGAGGGAAAAGGCAATGGCAACCCACTCCAGCACTCTTGCCTGGAAAATCTCATGGACAGAGGAGCCTGGTAGGCTGCAGTCCATGGGGTTGCTAGGAGTCGGACACGACTGAGCGACTTCACTTTCACTTTTCACTTTCATGCATTGGAGAAGGAAATGGCAACCCACTCCAGTATTCTTGCCTGGAGAGTCCCAGCGATGGGGGAGCCTGGTGGGCTGCCGTCTCTGGGGTCGCACAGAGTCAGACACGACTGAAGTGACTTAGCAGCAGCAGCAGCAGGGCCCAGAAACCAAAAAGTTTGAGAACTGCTCTCTTAAGCAACGACCTTACTTTGGGACTTTCCTGGTGGTCCAGTGGTTAAGAATCTGCCTTCCAAAGCAGAGGATTCAGGTTCAACACGTGGTCGGGAAATAGATCCCACATGCCACAGGGCAACTAAACCTGTGCGCCGCAACTACTGAGCCTGCGCACTCTGGAGCCCACGCACCACAATCGAGACCCAATGCAGCCAAATTAATAAATATGTTGGGTTTGTTTTTAATGGTCTTACTTTGCCCCTTGAATCAAAATGGAACAGTTACATAGCACTTTCTATGTGCTGAGCATCTGTCTAGACATTTTGCATAGATATTTTTATAGAGGTGTGCATGTAGGTATCAATTTAGTAGCACAACAATTCCCTGAGGCGAGTTGTAGTTTTTCCATTTTACAGATGGGGAAACTCAGCCTCAAAGAAGGGAAGTCCCCGGTCGGAGGTGAGGGGTGGGGGGAAGGGTGGACTGGACTTGAACCCCAGGAGGCTGGACACTTAACTTCTGGAGAAGCCACACACCGCTTCACCCCTGCCAGCAGGAGCACCCAAGCTAGCCCAGAAGAGGCTGAGAATTGGGGTCAAACCCTCTGAAATTCTCAAAGTTGGGCCCCACTCAGGAAATCCCCCAGGTTTCACTGGCTGGATTTCCCAGAGTCTAAAGTAGAATAGGGCTCCACCCTAAACCCAGACCTGTTCAGATCACGTGTGTGCTCAGTTGCCAAGTCATGTCCAACTCTTTGTAACCCCCACTATAGACTGCCAGTGGGATTACCTGTCCATGGGATTTTCTAGGCAAGAATACTGGAATGGGTTGCCATTTCCTTCTCCAGGGGAGCTTCCTGACCCAGGGACTGAACCCTCATCTCCTGCATTGGCAGGTGGATTCTTTACCACTGAACCACCAGCAAAGACCTTGTCTAGATTACCTTACCTGTTCCAAAAAGGCCTAGCCATCCCTTCCTCACTCTCTCCTGCTACATGGGTCTTTTTGCTGCCCCCTGGGCACACCAAACAGCTTCCAGCCTCAGGGCTTTTGCACCTGCTGTTCCTTTAAGCAGGCATGCCTTTCCTCCACCAGGGAGGCCCTTGATCTCATTCTGGCCTAATGGGTCTGCCTTCTCTGGCTTCTGTATGGAATAGCAGCACACCCTCCTCCCTCATCCCTATCCATCCCCTCTCCCTGCTATATATTTCCTTAGTAACACTTATCACCATGTGACATCATATTACATATGCCCTGGTTTAGGATTTAGCGTCTGTCTTCACTGTGAGAATCAAAGCATAGTATAAAGAACCAGGCATTGTGACAGGTCCCAGTGCTATTGAATGTGTGATGAATGAGCTGAGGATTGGAACGGAAAAGTCAGGCCAGGTTTAAGGGACAGCCACCCTGTCTGTCCCCTCCCCCCACAACACCCTAGGCTGGGCTATGCTGATGCCAAAGGCTTGCTAGATTTTTCAATTTTTCGAAAGAAGCTGAACATCCAGATTTTTATGTAGCATCTCTAATTTTTTTTAATATACACTAGCAACTTATTCAAATTACCAAAATGAAAAAACAGCTTGGTAAGCCAGACCTTATGTAGATAAACGCAGTCAAGTTTGGCAAAGGGGCTCACCTCCCATTGTAAGGGGAAGTGATATTTGAGCAGGGTGGGGAGACCAAAGAGGGGAAATTTGGGCACAGGTCAAGCAGGGGCTGAGGAAGAGGAATCCAGGCCCAGTGGGGGTAAAGGCGGGTGGGGGGACTTTGAGCTGTGCCCACCCCCTGCACAGGCTCACATCCCTCAACCTTCCCTTCGGAAGTACCCCGGGTCCCGGCTGGCTGCAAGCCATGCACTTGAAGCATATGTGTGGAGTGTTTTGAGAAAGGAACACACAATACACAGCAAATAAGGCTGCTTCTCCGTCTGGCCCGGACGCGTCCCTACACCCCGCCAGATGGTCCCCCATCCGCCTCCCCAGCTGAGGCCGGGGCTTAGTGAGGCTTGGTAGCGACTCCTCTCCATCTTGCAAGGGGCGGCTGGGAACCTCTCTCCCTGGGGCGGCTGGGAAGGTTTTTCTTGGCCCACAGACAGGAAGGCTGATTCAGCTGGGAATCTTCTGGATTTATAACCCCCACCACTTCATCCCCTGGTGACCCGGAGCCCCAGTGTGCTGGCGTTTATTGCTAATTGTTTTCAGACAGATGGCATGGCCCAGGGTCTAATTCCCCAAGGGTTAAGGGGCGGGGATGCTGAAGGAGGAGGCCATGCCCTTGACCGCTGCTTACATTCTTGAGGAAAATGTTCAGGGTTGAGGAGGGGGGCGGGGCAGTGGGCAGTGACCATGGTGAGGGCTTATGAAAAGGAGGCCCATTAAGGCTTTGGAAAGAGAACAAGGGAGGAGGAGGAGATTTTGCAAGGCTAGAGTCAACCCTAGAGTTCAAAGGGCTGATAAAGCTGGCTGGAGAGTGCCCCCTTTTCCAGAAAGTCCTCCTGGATTGAAGTCTGTGTGGCAAGGAAAATCCCTCTTTTAGGGTTGGATTTAAGGATGGAAGGAAGTAAGGGACTTATTGGGAGGGTGGAAGACCCACCCACAACCTAATAAGCAGTCCTCACTTTTTAATATGATCGCAACATAATTCAAGGGCTTACAGAGTCGTCCTCATTTCATTGGATCTCATGAATGACGGCCGTGAATGAAGATGCCAAATTAGAGTGAGAAAAAGAAGGTAGTCTTTGAGAGGGTAAATGACTAGCTTGAGGTCACACAGTCAGCCCACAAGGATTCACTAGGGACTTCTCTGGTGATCTGGTGGTTAAGACTCTGTGCTTCCAATGCAGGGAGTGTGAGTACGATCCCTGGCCAGGGAACTAAGATCCCACTGTGTGGCACTGTCAGATTAAAAAAAAAAAAAGATGCGCTGAGCACCCACTGTGCTGGGGATACAGCACACAGCAGAGGGCAAGCCAACCAACTCCCTGCATTCTCAGTTTCTAGGTTTGTGAGAACAGACAGATATTAACTCACAAAAAGTAAGTTCAGAAATAATAAGGACTGGAAAGAGATAAAACAGGGAGATGGAGGAGTCTGGGAGCTTAGGGGAAGGTTAGGGAGGGCTTCATGGAGGAGGCAACTGTTGAGTTGAGCCTTGAAGAACCCAGATGTGCCCAATCTCAGGGAGGAGCATTTCAGGCAGAAGGAATAGGAAGTGCAAAGGCCCTGAGGTAAGAATGAGTTTTTTGTGTGCAAGAAACCAAATAAATAGCCAGTGTGACTGCATCAGTTTAAGAGTTATGGGAGGTGAAGCGTGGGACCTCGTGGGTTTTATATAAGAGCTGTGGCTATAAAGCCTGTATACCAACATCACTGGACACCAAATGCACCCACAACTGAGTGAAACTGATGAGCCAGAGATTATAACCCTATGTTCCAGGTGTTGAAACCAGGGCCTCTCTGAGAGGGCAAATGACTGTCCCAAGGTGACCAGCTAATCTGCAACAGAAGTTGAGATTTGAGTAGGCCTCCTTATTCCTTCACCAAGTCTCAAGGCAGAGAGAGTAAGCCTGGACTCCACAGAAGGTTCTGCAGAATTTCTGAAATGTGTGTTAATTTTCTGTGTGTGACAATTAGATTGAACAATGGACAGGAATCTCTTGAGCCAGTGGGTGACCAATAATAGAAAACACAACACTCCCTGGTATAAACAGAGAAGAAAATTTGTTGGGTCATGTAACTGAAAAGTTTCAGGGGAAAGTGGCCTTCAGGAATGGCTGGATGCAGGGATTCAAAGATCCCAGGAGTCACTCTTTCTTCATCTCTCTGTCCTATTTGCTTTGGTAGGCTCTCCCCAAAAGATGGCAGAAGCACTATCAGGAGCACTTAGGGTGCTCAGCAGCTCAGCATACTCCACACAGACAAAGCTTCTGTACTCCTGTCATTTCAGCAAAAGTTGCAGGGCTGGCTCCCATTGGTTCATTTCAGGTCAGAGGGCCATCCGTGAGCCAATCACTATAATCAAGGGAATGCACTTTGCTGATTGGCCGAACTTGGGATGTGGAACCCCTGCTTCTTCTCATGGGCTGAAATTGGGAGAGAGATGGTCCCCAAAGGAAAACAGAGATGCAAAAGCCAGACTGAAAAGGAAAAGATGCCAGGGAGGCCAAAGTAAAGCATGCCCACTGCAGAGTTGGAGGGTGGCTCCATCTGCGTGCCTCCCACGGCCATGTCAATGCCAAGAGACTCTGCAAAGCAGAAAGACAATGTACTAGCAGCCCACACAGCCCCTGCCAGGTGGTCGCCCCTCCACCCAGAAGGCTGGCAGGAGGGGTGGGTTGTAGAAGCCTCCCAGAGTGACTGTTCACAGGCTGTGGCTTCCTTTGATCACTGACATCTGGGCTTGCTGTGGGAACTCCTCTCTCTATTCAGTAAATATTCACTCCCCACCTCCTTGGTGCCAGTCACTGCACTCAGACCCAGATATATAACCCTGAATGAAACAGAAAAAGAAATCCTTCTTTCTGTGCCCCAGATATACCGAGTGAGGGCCTGCCTCAGGACCTCTGCATGTGCTCTTCTTTCTTCCTTGCCAACTACTTCCAGCTTGACCTCACTCCTACTCATCCAAGAGGTCCTAGTTAAACACCTCTGGTCTGAGAAGCCTCCTCTATGCCCCTGGATGAAGTCATTCCCCCCTCCCACTTATGCTCTCCCCATCTCTCCCTGGAAACTCTCTTGGCCCTCATCCCATTTGAAGGGAGAAGCAGAAATGTGCAGTGGTTAGAGCACAGAGTCTAGAACCAGGCTGAGGTGTAAAGTGAAAGTGTTAGTCACTCAGTCGTGTCTGACTCTTTGAGATCCCATGGACTGTAGCCCTCCAGGCTCCTCTGTCCATGGAATTCTCCAGGCAAAAATACTGGAGTGGGTAGCCATTCCCTTCACCAGGGAATCTTCCCCACCCAGGGATTGAACCTGGGTCTTCCGCATTGCAGGCAGATTCTTCACCGTCTGAGCCACCAGGGAAGCTGAAATCAGGCTGCCTGAGTGCAAATCTCAGCCTCTCAGTGAAGAGCAGTATGACCTTGACCAAGTCATTTAACTCTCAGCCTCCTTTTTAAAATGAGAATAATAATCATCCCACCCACGGAGGATTATATGGAATAGTATATGCCAGGAGCCTGGAACAGTGCCTGACATATTGTATGTGACCAATAATTGCTATTGTCATTATGCAGAATTACTTGTCGACTGAGGATCTTCACTGCCAGGCTGAGGGGGTGGGGGTGGGGTGCAGGGAAGGGCTTGCCTTGGGCGTGGCCACACCTGGTTTGCAGGTGTACCTGGCGCTCCGCCGGAGGTCTGGACTGGAAAACTCAATAATCACATACAGACTGGATGGATGTTTGATCTCTGAGACCTGTGGACACTCCATCCTTCACCCCTATGGCTCCCCTCTCCCCTCCCCCAGCCCCTACCACCAGGGCTCATCTGCCCCCACTCCCTCTCCTCCCAGACTCCTCTAACCACCCAAGTGCAATTAAGCCAAACTTTTGATTTAAGATATTTATAAAGGCACTACGAATGCCCTCTAATATCAGCTTATATATTTTTAATCTGCTGTTAAAGTGATTTAAAACGGAGCTCGACAGACGGGCGTGATGAAAATTAAAAGTCTCCATCACCTCGCGTCTGGCTGCGGCGCTCCTGCCGACAAGGACGCGGGGGCACCTCCAGCCGGCTCAGTTCTTGGGAACCGCAGCCTCGCCCGGCTCCTTCTCCAGGGCTGGGGCCGCAAGGGCTCCTGCGTAATTAAGTCAGGAGCGCCAGAGGCTGGGATCTGGGGAGGGAGCCACGCGGTTGCGCTGCGCACGCGGCCTAATGAACGGTGACATCTGCTCATCTGTTTAATTAACGAGCCCCTAGCGCTGTGGCAGGACACAAGAACCACGTCCTTTGTGCCTGCAGTGGGTGGGGGTGGGGGGAAGCTGGTGGAGAGACGACTGCAAATTTGCAGGAAGATTCCACTCCCCCTCACCCACCCCGCCTCCTTTTAGAATCCAGAGAACATAACCGGCGCCTATCTTTCCTTTTCTGCAAGGCAATTTCCTGGGACTCATTTTCTGAGTCTTCTGGTGGGTAGACCAGCCTCCCAGCCCATTCTTCTCCCTCCTCCCCACCCAGCCCCTTCCCAGGAAAGTCTGAAATAAATGAAGGCAGCGAGCACATGGGTCCGCAGCTTCCTCCAGGCCCACCATGAAAAGGCGTGAATCAGCAGCGAATTAAATCTCCCCATCGTCAACTCACTCATCCACAAATGCCTCCTGTCTACCCTCCACCCACTGACAATGTGCTGCCCCCTAAGGAGACACCAGCCCCGGGGGCGGGCGAGGGATGGACTCCCACCTCTCGAGGTACAGGACCGGACCATCAGGTGCGGCCCCTGGAGAACACAGCCCCATTTGCAGGAACATTTGGTGGCGGTTGTTGGGGGTCGACACGGATGGATCTGCTGTCATAACTCCCCATGAAATCTGCCCCCAAGATGGACAGTTCTGACCACACCCAGGAAGATCCTCATCGAAGTTTCTCCCCTCAACTCCATGGAAATTGGGGTCCGGAGTTCAGGTGGGAGAGATGGATTTGGATGCACCCAAGTCCCTTTGAGACATCTGAGTGGCCGTACTGAATACATACGTGGATAGCTCACTCAGAAGAAAGCTCTGGCTTGGAGATATAAATGTGGGAGTCACTGACACGCGTGGTTAGGAGACAGAGTGGAGCTTCCCAGGTGGCTCAGTGGTAAAGAATCCACCCGCCCAGCAGGAGACGTGGGTTCAGTCCCTGGGCAGAGGATTCCCTGGCGAAGGGAATGCCATGGACAGAGGAGTTGGTGGGTTACAGTCCGTGGGGTTCCAAAAAGAGTCGGACGTGACTTTGTGATTAAAACAACAGCAACATGGAGCCAGAGTAGTGGGGGAGGGTGGAACTATAGAGTGGGGAAGGCATGGGTTTCTAACAGTCTTGGGGACCACTCGCAGAGGTGGGGAAGGAGGCTGGGTGATGGACGGACCCCTAAGATGCTCCACCACGGATCTCTGTCCTTTCTGCAGTTGAAGTCCGTGTGTAATCCT
Organism: Budorcas taxicolor; assembly: GCF_023091745.1. Lineage (NCBI taxonomy): Eukaryota > Metazoa > Chordata > Mammalia > Artiodactyla > Bovidae > Budorcas > Budorcas taxicolor. The sequence goes on along the minus strand of NC_068926.1, from coordinate 51,234,647 downwards.
CTCCCCCTTGACTGTGGGCAGGTCCTGAGGCTTGCTTCTCCCCAGCAGAATAATTCTTAAGATCTACCATCTGGAGGGCACTTAAAAGCCAATAGAAAGAATCTGCCTGGGCAGAAGCAGTTCATATCCCAAGAGAAAGAAAAGAAAATGGATTTGAGCGATGGAGGGGAGTGCCAGCCACACCCTAGGCTGAGGGATGGTCAGCACCAGACACACGTGGGAATCCCCCTGTGAGGCCTTCCTCCTTCCCAGGCAGCCTCCTGTCGTCCAGGATGGTGGGCCTGGGGCTGGTGGGCAGCGAGCCGAGGAGGCCCCCACGCCACACTCCACGGCTGAGCTGAGAATTCTGCCCTCACAGCTGGGCTGACCTCCTGCCGGCGGGCCTTCCTCTAAACAAGGGCCCAGTGTGTTTCCCTAGGCGAGGATTTGGCTGGGGTTCACCCGGGAGCCTGGTTCAGACAGGAGCCCTTTGAAGGCAAGATGAATTGGGCTCAATGTCTCCATCCCGCTGAGGGCGGGGGTGGGGGCAGGGGCCCGGCCAGAGCAGCTTCCAGAAGGCCTCTTGTCCGGGGATGAGAAGAGGCTTAGCGTCCATGCCCATGGCCGAGTCCTGCGGCTGCATCCTCACCCCACGACCCAGCCACCACAGCAGCAATTCCCACAGCCTTTGCCAGGGTGAGCCCTGGACAGGACAGAGATGGCCCTGGACAAACACGTCTGACTGTACTACTTATGCACTTATTTTAAGGTGCACTGGATAAAATACAGCTGGCTCATCCAATCACCGCTTTCTTGGGTTTTGTTGCTTCGTGCAAGGTGACATCTACTGACATTTTAAAAGGGGCATGAGACTTCCCTGGTGGCTTGGTGGTTAAGAATCCACCTTGCGATGCATGGGACTCTGGTTCAATCCTTGGTCTGGAAACTAAGATCCCACATGCCCACTGAGCAACTAAACCTGGACACCACAACTAAGACCCAATGCAGCCAAATAAATAAAAAAATTTTAAAAGTGGAGGGGCGCTGATCACTGGCAATGACCCGAATGTCCACTATGGATAAGTGAATTGTGGTACATCCATACAATGGAACGCTGTACAGCAATGCAAAGTAATGCCATCCTGGTCCGTATACCATGTATCCACAATATATGTAGAGGCCTGGGGATGGATTCTGGCGTTTTTGTATTGCTTTGTTTGGCCATGCCACACAGCTTGTGGATCTCAGTTCCCTAACCAGGGATTGAACCCAGGCCCTTGCCACTGAAAGCACTGAGTCCTAGCCACTGGATTGATTACCAGGAAAGTCCCCTGGATGCTGTTCTTAAAGAAGGAAGACTCTGAGCCTGAATGTTGCTTGGGACAGGGGCCAACACACAAATTGCTCTAATGTTCCACCCCTCTGCTGGCACCCAGTCTGTCTCTACATCAAGGGGATTGTCCCCAAGAATGTCCCCGATCACTCCTAACCCACCCATTGTCTGACTCTTACTCAGATGAATGCATTTCTCTCTTGGCTTGCTTTGGCCCTGCCTCTGGCCTCTTCGAACCACTCCCCTCCTCCCTGACAGCACGAATTAATCTTCCTAAAGTGCTGCTCTGATTGAGGCTCTCCCCCTGCTCAACCACCTTCAATGGCTCCCTATTCCCAGGAGTTCAGGAATTCCTTAGCCTGGAGTTTCACGTTCCCAGGGTCATCTGAACTAGCTTCTGTCCTACATCAGTCACCCTCCACAGCAACTAATTTTAAGCCCTTTCCTGAATGCACCCCACAGATCCTCACCTCTTGGTCTACTCCGTCCACCTCAAATGCCCTTTTCCACATCCCTGACTGTCAAATCTTGCCTTCTTGTTTAACTTGAAGCTTAAATAGCACGTCCTCCTTTCTGGTCAGAGACAAATACATCCTTCCTCATTGTTTCACTCCATCCTGCATGTCCTAATCCATATTTCCTTGGCCCATAGTCAGTCAAGTTCCACTCTCAGGGAATCAAGATTTTAAAACAATCACTCGATGATAGCAATGCTTAATCCAAAGGAATGCTATTCTGCTAGTGAAACTTTAAGCACCTGTGACTACAGAAGATGACATAGTATTGGTCCAGGGGGCCCTCCCTGTAAAGCACGTAGACCAAAGGCCACAAACACCAACAGGGTTGAGGAGAGATGCCGTGAGCTAATGTTAGCAGGGAGGGCATCATGGAGAACTGATCTGGAGACTGAAAGTGGATAGGACTCAGGGAGGCAGCGTGGTTCTGAGTAAAGAATTTGGACTTAGATAGGCTTAGACTCAAATTCTTTTTCTGCCTCTTTGTAGGCCAAGAGCCTCTTTTTTATCCTAGAAACCTCAACTCAAAATGGCTTCAGTGAAAAACAAAGGGTATTGAACTTTTATAATGACAAAACCAAGAGTAGCATCAGCTTCAGGTATGGCTGGATCCAGGGGCTCAAGCACTGATCTCAGGATGCTATCTCTTTCTGTCTCAGGGTCATTGTTGTCTATGCTGGTTTTATTCTCAGGCAGGCCTTGCCCTCAAGATGGAAAAGGCATCCCAGCAGGTTCAGCTGAACATTCATGATGGTTACTCCCCACCCCCCACCCCCAGCTCTTTCTTACCAACTGTTCTAGGATTACCTCTGAGTGGACCAAATCGGGTCACGATGATCCTTGTACCAATCACTGAGCCCACGGGTTTGAAAACTTTTGATTGGCCAGGCTATAGTCACAGGCCCTGAACTAATGGGAGGAGTCAGACTAACCCAAATCACGATGATCTGAGGTGAGGGAGGGGTCATTTTCAAGGAAATTTGAGACTGTGATCAGGAGAGGCATCCAAAGCAACAGATGTTCCCTAAAACTGCTGAACAGCTGTGGGAACTTGGGCAGTCCCTCCGAGGGCTTTCTGATCCTTGGAGCCTGACAGTTAAAAAATGGGACTCTTCGAGGCCAACGCCAAAGCAGAGTTGTAGGTGGTTGATTTGCTGATATAAATGAAAGCCGCAGGCACTCACTGGGTACCTGATGAAAGTCCACAGAACCAGAAGCTGGGAAGAATCTGGGCTGGAAGAAGAGAATTAAAGGGTGAGAGTGGCAGTGTATGTTCTGAGACAGTCACAAGTTCATCCATCTTGCAAGCTGCTTTCACGGTATGAAGTTGTCACTCCTGCCATTGACACATGGGGTCCATGTCCCTCCTCTTGGCTGGAGTTTTGGCTATGTTGGAAGTGACACTATGTGACTTTTTTTTGGTTGCACTGGGTCTTCATTGTGGTGCATGGGCTGCTCATTGCTGCACTCAGGCTTTCTCTAGTTGTGGTGAGTGGGGTTCTCATTGCAGTGACTTCTCTTGTTGCAGCTCTTGGCCTGTAGAGTGAAGGCTCAGTAGTTGTGGTGCATGGACTTATTTGCTCTGTGGTATATGGGATCTTAGTTCCTGGACCAGGGATTGAACCTGTGTCCCCTGACTTGCAAGGCAGATTCTTAACCCCTGGACCACCAGGGAAGCACCACTATGTGACTCCTGAAGCTAAGTTGTAGAAGGTGACAAAGCATCTTCCTGGCCCTCCTGGGACATTTCCTGGAGTCGCCATGTTGTGAGGAAGCCCAACCTGCCCAAGGAGGCCACAGAGCCCCCTGAGGTCCTGGCTGACAATCAGCATCTATTGTGTGAGTTGCAAGATGTGTGAGTGAGCAAACATCAAGATGACCCCAGCCTCAGGGACCATGTGATTGCAACGGAATAAGAGACCCTGCCTGGGATCACCTAGCTGAGCTTACTGGATGCCAGAACTGTGGCATAATGAAGTTATTGCCTTTGTTTTATGGACTAAGTTTGAGGTGGTCTATTACCATAGCAACAGATACTAGGAAGAGTGGGCTAGTGGGGAGATTGTGAGCAGAGGCTTTCATGGGGGGTTTTACTGGTCTGATCACACAACAGAATGTCTCTCCAAAGCTCACTCCCTCCCATGCCTGGGTTAATGCTGGTCTGTTCAAGAGCAAAAAAGGAGAGGCTACGCTTGCGACCCTTGAGTCCCCTGAGCTACACACAGCCCTCTGCCCTACTGGCAAAAGCTGGCCCAGCCACACCCCTGGGCACATGCTATGAATTTCCCAGGACAAAGTGGTGGCCTCACATGCTTTGGGGACAAACTCTACTTTGCAGCATTGGTCCTTCCAGAAACTCTGGCCCAGCCGGCTCTCACTGACTCGTGAATGGCACTCGTCACCTTCTGAAAGTGGAGGGAGTGGGAGTGGGGGGTGGGAGGGAAGGAAAGGAGTGAAGAGGCAAATTAAACCCTTGAAGGTGAACTTGCTAGATGTTTGCATAACCCAGGAGATGGGTTATGCAAATGGAGAATTTCCTTTTGCTGAGATTGGAAGAGGCAATCGGTCCCCATTTAGCAGCCCCATTCTGGTCTCAGCCCCTTCATTCAGGTCCTGTGGCATTTCCTGGTTCTCATTCTGTCCCACTGTCCTGGGTAGGTCACCTCTGATTAAAGAAGGGTGCATGCATGCGTGTGTGCTCATTTTTGTCGGACTCTTTGTGATCCCATGGACTGTAGCCCGCCAGGCTCTTCTGTCCGTGCGACTCTCCAGGCAAGAATACTGGAGCAGGTTGCCATGCCCTTCTCTAGGGGACCTTCCCAACCCAGGGATCCAACCCTCATCTCCTGCGTCTCCTGCATTGCAGGCGGGTTCTTTACCACTGCGCCACCTGAGAAGCCCCCCTGAAAGAAGAGAGATGATGTTAAATGTGAATGGTACCCAGGTGGTGTCTACCCAGATCAGGAGATAATCCAGCTAATCAGATTGTTTGAAGCTTACAAGGAAACACTCCACTCTGGACGTCAAACTCCCAGGCAGCTGCCATCCCCCCTTCCCAGGGCATCCCCCTGCAGCTCTGCCCCCATCCCCTGTAGCACCCATGGGAATGGACCCTGCCCTCTTCACACCGGGACTGCCATTTGCTTAATTCTTTAACATTAACCACATGCCTTCTCTGTCAGAAAACTCACTGACTTCAGAAGGACAGTTTAGATCACCCCGTAATTGGAAAAGCCGATATCATATGTTGTAAACAGAAGGTGACTGTGAAAATAAAGGCAACGGACATGAAGGCGTTCACCAAAAGCTGGCTTCCAGCCTGCCGCCTGACCTGACACAAAGGTTTGTTCGAGATGGAAACTTTTCTCCTGCTTTGTTGTAAAGGTAGCTGAGGCAGCCTGAGCGAGCTGTCCAAGACATATCAGCACCCCGCGGAAACTTTCTCCTTGAAGTTGGCAGAAGAACGGAAAGGAAAAAGAGACTGACTTTCTTGCCATTGAGGGTTATTTAATGCTGTGTCTGCATCCCTCCCAGGTCCTCCCAACTGTTGGGGAGACGCGGCAGACTGTGAGGATGGTGAACGCTGGAGCAGAGCTTGCCGTGGGCTTGAGGCAACTCCAGGATCTTCACTGCACTCTCTCATTTAATCCTATGAGGTAGAAGTAGGTGCCATTATCATCTTCACATGGTACCCAGAGAGGTTAAGTAACTTACCAAAGGTCACACAGCCAATGAGTAGTGAAGCAGGGATTTGAACCCTGATCTCCCCACCTAACTGCCTGGATGGCACAGGTCTACACTCACTGGGTCCCAGGATAACTGCCTGAAGTCTCCATTCTGGGTTGAATAGTGTCCTATCCACCCACCTACCCCACCCCCTTCCAGAATTTGTGTCCACCTCTGAAGATGGACGCGAGTCTGAGTGAACTCCAGGGGTTGGTGATAGACAGGGAGGCCTGGTGTGCTGCGATTCATGGGGTCGCAAAGAGTTGGACACGACTGAGCGACTGAACTGAACTGAACTGAACTGAAGGTGACCTTATTTGGAAATAGGTTCTGTGCAGACCAAATTGAATTAAGAATTGAGGCAAGATGAGGCCATACTGCAGATGACTGAATAAAGACAATGTGGTTTTATACATACAGTGGAATATTACTCAGCCATAAAAAGGAATGAAATAATGCCATTTGCAGCAATGCGGATGGACCTAGAGATTATTTTACAAAGTGAAGTAAGTCAGAAGGAGAAAGACAACTACCATATGCTATCACTTAGAGGTGCAATCTAAAATATAACACAAATGAACAAAGCAGAGACAGACTCACAGACAGAAAACAAAGGGGAAAAGGGGTGGGGAGAAATAAGTTAGGAGTTAGGAATTAACAGTTACAAACTGCTACTATATACAAAATAGATAAACTAGATCCTACTGTATAGTACAGAGAACTTTGTTCAATATCCTGTAATAAACCATAACGGAAAGGAATATATGTGGTACGTGCATGCTCAGTCATGTCCAACTCCTTGCGACCCTGTGGACTGTAGCCTGCCGGGCTCCTCTGTCCATGGGATTCTCCAGGCAAGAATACTGGAGTGGGTTACCACTTCCTACTCCAGGGGATCTTTCTGACCCAGGGATAGAACCAGGGTCTCCTGCAACTCCTGCCTTGGCAGGCAAATTCTTTTACCACTGAACCATGTGGGAAGCCCAAGGAATATAAAAGTATGTGTATATATATATTTTGTGGTTGTTCAGTCTCTTAAATCATGTCTGACTCTTTGCAACCCCATGGACTGCAGCACGCCAGGCTTCCCTGTCCTTCACAATCTCCAAGAGTTTGCTCAAACTCACGTCCATTGAGTCGGTGATGCCATCCAACCATCTCACCCTCTTTCGTCCCTTTCTCTTCCTGCCTTCAATCTTTCCCAGCATCAGGGTCATTTTCAATGAGTCTGCTCTTCGCATTGGATGGTCAAAGTACTGGAGCTTCAGCATCAGTCCTTATATATAAACACTGAATCACTTTGCTGTACATCAGAAACTAACACAACATTGTAGATCGTCTGTACTTTAAAGAAAACGATGAGGTCACATTGAATTAGAGTGATCCAATGACTGGTGTCCTTCTAAGAAGATGGAAATTTGGACACAGTGATACACAGAGGGAAGACCTCCATGTGACCATGGAGACAGCAATGGTGTGGCCACACACCAAGGGATACCAGGGAAGCCTGCAGCCCCTAGGAGCTGGAGGCAGTGTGGAAGAGTCTCCCCAGAGCCTTCAGGGAGCACAACCCTGCTGACACATTGACTTCAGGGTTTCAGCCTTCAGAACTGTTAAGAGATTAAGTTTCTGTTTTTTAAGACACCCAGTTTGTGATCATTGTTATGGCAGCCTCAGGAAATGAACACAGTCACCTCGGCCCATGTCTGGGGGGAAATGTTCTCAAGAGGCTGAGAGGCTCGTGGGAAAGGGGTCTGGAGTTCACTGCAGGAGGTCTCTTGTTTGCTGGAAAGGCTGAATTCCCACCTTGCCTTGCCTGCTTGGACACCTGCTGCGGCAGTCTGACTTTCCCTGGTTCTCTGCTTCTCTTGCTGTGTTACTTTGGGCAAGTGACTTAGCTTCTCTGAGCCTCCAATGCCCATCATGGATTTAAGGAGAAATAAACCCCCAGGAGGCAGCTCTTATGTCTCAGTAGATTTAGGCTTCAGGAGTTGTCACCATCTGGAGTTTCCTTGCCTATTGGTTTGCCTGCTTGTGTTTGTCTAAATCAGTGTGGCCCAACAGAGCTTTCCATACTGAGCCCTTGAAATGTGGCTGCTGTGACCAAGGAACAGACTTTTAAATTTAATTAAATGTAAATGTGAACAGCCACAGGTATTAGATTCCTCTTGCTGCTGTAACCAACGACCACAGACTTAGTGACTTCAAACGACATAGATTTATTACCTTATAGTTCTGGAGGGCCGAGGTCGGCACTGGGCCTCACTGGTCTGCAATCAAGGTGTTGGCAGGACTGTGTTCCGTCCTGGAGACTTTGGGTGATGTTTTTGGGGAGCAGAATTTGTCTTCTTGATTTTCCAGCTTCTAGAGGCTCAAGGACCCATATCACTTGGACATCTGCTTCCATTGCTGCATCTTCCCCGATTCTGATCCTCCTGTCTCTCTTTCCTGAGGACTCTTGTGATTACACTGGGCCACCCCAGATAATCCGGGATAATCTCCCTTTTTCGAGATCCTTTACTGAATCATATCTGCGAAGTCCCTTTGTCATGTCAGGTCACATATTCACAGGCTCCGGGATTAGGACGTGAACTTTGGGGGCCACTGTCCTGCCCCCAACACACACACCTCACATGGCTCATGGTTACCATCCTGGACAGCGCAGGTCGGGACCTTCTAACACCGAAGTGTGCCCTGAGCCAGGCATACGTGCTTGCTAAGTTGCTTCAGTCATATCCGACTGTGCAACCCCATGGACTGTAGCCCACCAGGCTCTTCTGTGCATGGTATTCTCCAGGCGAGAATACTGGAGTGGGTTGCCATGCCCTCCTCCAGAGGACCTTCCTGACCCAGGGATCGAACTTGCATCTCTTATGTCTCCTGCATTGGCAGGCAGGTTCTTTACCACTAATGCCACCTGGGAAGCCAGGCACAGAGTAGGTGCCCAATTAATGTGTTCAGTTGATGAAATTTGAATATTGCCTCTCCAACATGTGTTGAAAGATGTGCTGGGTTTTAACTCCAAGTCCTAGCTAACCTTGGCAAAATGGAGACAGAGTGTGGTGCTTCTAACAGTTCAGGCGAGGCCTCTGGACATGGTTCTTTTCCCAGCTCTACCATGTGACCTTAAGCAAACCTTTGTGCATCTCAGCACTGATGCCCGCATCTGTACGATGAAGGGTAAGGAGGGAAATGAGCCATGAGAAACAGCTACCAGCAGCCTCAGAGAAAAGAAAACTGAAGGATTTCCCCTGTGATCCAGTGGTTAAGACTCCACGCTTCCAATGCAGGGGGCCCGGGTTCCATCCCTGATTGGGAAACTAAGATCCCAGATGCCGCATGGTGCAGCCAAAAAAAGAAAACGGAAAACTGAGGCAAAGAGAAGCCAGGGAGCAGACCTAAAAGCAAGGTGGTGAGGAAGGGGAGGAATCTGTCCCAAAGACCAGAATGAACTTCAGAAAGAGGGTGTGAGAAACCTGCAGGGAAGCTTTCTGTGCTATCTGGGAGAGTGAAGATGGTAGCCTGGACCAAGGATAGAATCAGGGATTGACCTCTTAAATGCTGTGATATCTGCCTGGATAGTGCCCCTAAACTTTTTCTGATTGTTGAACTCCTACTCATCCATCAAGACCCAATTCAAATGTCCCTTTTTAAAGGAAACTGTCCATGACTCTCTGAACTCACCTCTGATCCAACAAAAAGGGCCCAGGATCTCTGGACCTCCCACAGAAGCTGTACTGTCCTATCACATGACCTACCGAATGTCACATGGGCTGGTAAGCGACAGATCTGGAATGTGACCGCAGGTGATCTGGCTTCAATGTCTATGCTCTCACATACACATCCCTAAATGCACACATACACATACAGGAGCAAACTTCGGGAGATAGTGAAGGACAGGGAAGCCTGGAGCGCTGCAGTCCAAGGGGTCGCAAAGGTCGGACGGGTGAGTGATTGAACAACAGTAAGAAAAGTTATGAGCAACCTAGATAGCATATTCAAAAGCAGAGACATTACTCTGCTAACTAAGGTCCATCTAGTCAAGGCTATGGTTTTTCCAGTGGTCATGTATGGATGTGAGAGTTGGACTGTGAAGAAGGCTGAGCACCAAAGAATTGATGCTTTTGAACTGTGGTGTTGGAGAAGACTCTTGAGAGTCCCTTGGACTGCAAGGAGATCCACCCAGTCCATTCTGAAGGAGATCATCCCTGGGATTTCTTTGGAAGGAATGATGCTGAAGCTGAAACTCCAGTACTTTGGCCACCTCATGCGAAGAGTTGACTCATTGGAAAAGACTCTGATGCTGGGAGGGATTGGGGGCAGGAGGAGAAGGGGATGACAGAGGATGAGATGGCTGGATGGCATCACTGACTCTATGGACGTGAGTCTGAGTGAACTCCAGGAGTTGGTGATGGACAGGGAGGCCTGGCGTGCTGCAATTCATGGGGTCGCAAAGAGTCGGACACGACTGAGCGACTGAACTGAACTGAACTGAATAACAAATACATGCACATGCTCACACAACCCACACACACACATGCACCCATCTATAAATCTCTTCACATACACAGCACACAGATATACACAATCCTATTCTTTTGCACATGTGTGACCACTGAATGCATGTGTGCACATAAATGCACACATGCATATACATGCAGACAGACCAGACACACTGCCCCTCGCTCAAGCTTGTTCCCCCGCACACACACAAACCACATGCTGAGCCATACACCAGCCCACAGGTGTGTACACACAGATGCGCAGGAAGTCCCCCTGCCCACAAACCCCTCCACAGGGGCCTAGACCTAAGAATAAAGTCTACAGGAAGCCTGGCATGCTGCAGTTCATGGGGTCACACAGAGTTGAACACAACTGAGCGACTGAACAACAACTCACCAGTGGGACAGCACATGTAGGCATACCCAAATACACGTGTGTATCTTCACACAGCTAAAAATGCACATGTATCATAAATACAATCAGGCTTCCCTGGTGGCTCAGACAGTAAAGAACCTGCCTGCCAATTCAGGAGACCTGGGTCCAGTCCCTGAGTTGGGAAGATCCTCTGGAGCAGGAAATGGCAACCCACTCCAGTATTGCTGCCTGGAGAACCCCATGGACAGAGGAACCTGGTGGGCTACAGTCCCCGGGGTCGCAAAGAGCTGGACACGGCAGAGCGGCTAACACACACACACACACAAATCCAATCACAAACAGAAAAATGTCTAACAAATATGTGAACTGGAGTATTCAGCGTTTCATCTTCCCTTCATGCGCCCCTGACATGTATATGCATACTCAGGCACACACGCATGCTCCTGTTCTCCGGCCTCAGGCCCCAACCTGCCCACCCTGGGCTCCATCTCTGCCTTACGTAAGGCCTGGAGGCAGGTATCAGTGCCCTCTGGTCTGAGATGACTGTCGGAAGGAACAGTCAGCTGCCTGGCCTCACCTGTCAGGCTGGGAGGTAGCGGGCAGCACAGGGCAGGTGCTAGGAGGAGGGATGGGTCCAGCCCCAGCCCCGTCCTCAGAGCGCACCTGCCTGATCCTTGTCCCCCTGATCACACTCTTCCTGACCCCTACACAGTCCAGTCCATGCAGAGTCAGGGGGCCAGAGGCAGACCCAACACACTCCAGGAGGCCCAGATGAGAAATCTGGGAGGGGACAGGTCCACCCCGGAGCACCCCCCACCCCCTGCCACCACTGGCAATTCTGAGCAGAGAGGAAGAGGATGTACCGCATGGACTGGTGGGAGGAGGGGAGAGGGCGCCTGCCGGGACAGCCTCCTAGTGTCCAGATGGCCAGCCATCTGCAGTCCCCTCCTCCTCTGGGGTGGCCGGGCCTGGTGCCGGGGCAAGCCACCTTGGAGCTGGTGGAGCACGTTGGAGCCAAGTGTCGCCTGCCAGGCCGGGGAATGTTCCTTTGAGGGAGGCGTCCGAATGCCCAACCAGCCAGGCATGGGCAGGCCTGCTGTGCCCGGCTGCTGTGGCCCAGCCTCTCACCCCACGGTGCAGGCATTTCTGTTCTGGAAGATTCCAAGGTTTCAGAATCCAGCCGCTTCACCCAATCACTCATTCATTCATCCCCTAAATACCAAGTGCCTACTAAACGCTGGCCCTGGAGGTACAATGGCAAACAAAGCAAGTATCTGCTGAGTACCTATCCTTCTTCCTCTCTGATCAGCAGGGCCAGTGGGGTCTCCAGGGTGGAGTGGGGGGGTCTCTGTCTCCTCTCAGACTTCTAGGTCTCATCTGGGCTCCCTGGAGCATGTTGGATCTGGACCGTGCATGTTCATCACTCAGTGGTGTCTCCCTCTGGCCCCAGGATCCAGGCACTTTCCTAGGAATCGGGGATACAGTTGCAAACAAAACAAATACATATCAGACATCTACTCTGTGTCAGTCATAAAGCTAATGACAACAGTGAGTGAACTATTGAGCACCTACCGTATGCCGGGCACTGGGGAGACAGCGGTCACCCCATAGGGGACAGGTTTCTGCCCTAACTGAGCTTGCAATCTCTGGAGCAGAAAGGACAGACGAGCTATAGTGAAAAACAAGGGGTGAGCGAAGAACAGTGATATTCTCATCCATTTGATCATTTTATTTTATTTTTTTAATATTTTATATATTTGGCTGCACCAGGTCTTAGTTGTGGCATGTGGGATCTAGTTCCCTGAGCAGGGATCAAACCCAAGGTCCCTGCATTGGGAACATGGAGTCATAGCCACTGGACCATCAGGGAAGTCCCTATCCATTTGGTCATTTTAGACGGACAGTCAGGGAAGGCTTCTCTGAGGAGGTGACATGGAACAAAGACCTGGATGATGGGAGGAGCCAGCCCTCAGACTCCCTGGGGAAGAATGTTGTGGGCCAAGGGAATAGTCAGGGGGAAGTCCGGCAGCAGGAACAGGCTCTGTGTGCCCAAGACAGCTGTGGGGAACCAGGGCCCTTGTGCCAGAGCAGATGAGCCTGGGGAGAGGAAAGGGTGGGAGATGAGGGGTAGGTGGAACCATGGTGGGGTTCTGGGGAAAGTAGGGCCTGGGAAGAGACCCCAGGGCTTGCAGGGTTGGAGGCAGAGTGGGCCTGTGAGGTGACAAGAACATTCTATGTGGGAAGTTCTTCCCGGGGCCAATCTCCACATGGGCTGTATGTGCATGGGTCCCAGTGAGTCTGGGAAATGAGGGCCAGGATGATTCCCATTTCACAGACAGGAAGGTGGAGGCACAGGAGAAAACTGCAAGTCTGGGGCCCATATCTCATTGGGTGCTCCCAATCCTTCCAGAGCAGACAAAAGGGAGGTGCTCCAAGCCCATGTGGGCCCTACCCTGCCATCCGCAGAGGCTCCAGGCTGGCCCAGCTCCCAGTCAGCACTGCCCCAAGCATGGGCTCTGAAAACCACGTCCCCAGCCAACCCCTCTGCTGGCGCCTGAAGCTGTCAGCCCCGATTCCCCGTGGGCTTAGTCACCCCGCACAAGTGACATTTATTTATTCCTTCGCACAGGAGTGTGGTGAGAATTAATTATTTAGCGCCGAGGAAGCACTTTGAACATGAAAAGTGCTGAGGATGACCGTGACATTACAGAGAATAATGTTCCCTCCTCACGCCCGCCTGCAGCGCTGCGTGGCTGAGCTGTCACCTTCCAGGGTCCCCGGACCCCCGCCCATGATGGGGAGGGGAGCGGAAACACCCCCTGACTCCCCACACCTCCCCATGGGGAAAAAAAAATGATCTGAGCTCAGAATGTCTTTTCTATTCAAGTAGGAGTGTAGAGAGGGAAGGAAAAAGAGGAGGAGGGGAGTTGTGGGGTGAGAGGGAGGGAAGGAGGGGGAGGGGAGAAGAGGAGGAAGGAAAGAAGGAAAAACAAGAGACAGGAAGGAGAGAAGAAAGTTTCCAACGGCTCCAGGCTCCACATCTCGTGAGTTAGGAAGGTGGGACAGAAATGAGTCACGACAATACAGTTCCGGTTTATAAGGCACTTTCTCTGTGTTATTTTCATGAGGTCTGCAAAACAGGGTGGTTTCTCAGAGCAGAACAAGGGTTGCAGCCCCATTTTACAGATGAGGAGACTGAGCCTCAGAGATGAGCAGCAGGCGTCCAGATTCCACAGCCTGGCAGCAGTGCAGGAGCAAAAACTGTTGAAAGAAATGCCGGGGTGGGGGCGCCCCTGGGGCCTCTACCCCAAGAGTTCTCACCTCTGGCAGGACAAGCCCCAGCTCCGGGATCCCCTGGGCTCCCTTGAATCTGAGCCTCTCCCCTCTACTGCCCTGAGGGTCTGTGTCCCCCATCCCCCAGGTGGGAGGGAGATCTTGTTAGAGTGGGGAGTGAGGTGGTGGGGGACACAGAACAGCCCTTCAGGGAAGCTGAAGTTTGATTTGATTTCATATTTACCCTCAAAGAAATCCCATCGGGCAGAAGAGTCAGCTGGAGACCGGAGTTTCTATAATTGCCAAGTGAGACTGTCTTTGTTCCTACCTTCAGAGGAAAAAAGAGCTTGCAGGCCACACTTGACTCCTCTCCTCCAGGCCAGAACCGAGACATTCCCGTGGAGGCAGAGAACTCGGGATTTCTGGGCTGTCTGCTCACTTCTTTCTAGGGGTCCCAGCTGTGCCTTTATTCATCTCCACTCACCACAGCGGCCAGAACCATGCCTGCATTCAGCTCAGTTCAGTCGCTCAGTCGTGTCTGACTCTTTGCGACCCCATGGACTGCAGCACTCAGGCCCCCCTGTCCATCACCAACTCCGGGAGCTTGCCCAAACTCATGTCCATCGAGTCGGTGATGCCATCCAACCATCTCATCCTCTGTCATCCCCTTCTCCTCCTGCCTTCAATCTTTCCCAGCATCAGAGTATTTTCCAACGAGTCAGCTCTTTATATCAGGTGACCATAGTATTGGAGTTTCAGCTTCAACGTTAGTCCTCCCAATGAATATTCAGGGCTGATTTCCTTTAGGATTGACTGGTTTGATCTCCTTGCAGTCCAAGGGACTCTCAAGAGTCTTCTCCAACACCACAGTTCACAAGCCTCAATTCTTTGGCGCTAAGCTTTCTTTATGCATTTAGTAGGAGCTCAGCAAATGTCTGCTCGTGTGTCCTGGGTATTATCTGAGGACCGTGTTCAGGGAAATAGAGCAGGACAGGGATGAGGTGGGGTTGGGGAAAAGCAGAGGCCTTGCTGGGACAGGTGACTTAGTCTCTTTGTGCCTCAGTTTTCCCATATATAAAATAGAAGCAAAAATGCTAGACCAACATCACAGACCAGTGAGGATTCGGGGACTGGTTCCCAAAGTGTTTGAGCCGCCACTTGGGGTTTCCCTGGCAGTCCAGTGCTTAAAACTCTGGGCTTCCACTGCAGGGGGCACAGGTTCAATCCCTGGTTGAGGAAATAACATCTTGAAACCCTCGAAATATGGCCAAAAAATAAAAATGAAGTTAAAAAAAAAAGACAGCGCTTGGCATGCAGCAAGTATTCAGAGCTACTAGGAGGGACTGATCCAAGCAGAGCCCCTGGCAGCCATGTGGTCCTCACAGCTAGATTAGAAACCTCCATTCCAGCCTCCTGGACAGATACATGGCGTAGGAAAGGGGGTGAGGTTCCTGGTGGGAAAGGGCTGGCCGCAGCCCGTCCCACCTCCCACTCTTATTACCCTACCCCCAACCTCCTCAGACCGCAGGAGGCTCTTAATGCTAATCAGGCCTCAGGGGTGGCCCTGACGTTTCCCTGCGTGGCCGCCCGCATGGGTCATAACTGAGTGCTGTGTGCTTTGAACCAGAAGACACTCCGGCTGTAAATCAGGAGGCTGCCCATGGGCACGGAGGCCCCGCAGCCACCTGGCGGCCCTCCATCAGGGAGGTGGGTGGAAGCCCCGCGGGCTCCTTGGACAGCTGGGAACCTGCTGGAGCCTGCTGCCATGGCAACACGCTGGCTGCCCTCTCTCTGCGTGGGCCCCATCCTGCCTCTCCTGGCACTGAGTGAGCTGGGGCTCAGCTGGTTACCTCTCTCTCCTCCTCCCCCAGGGGTCACCCAGGGGTCCCCAGGCTCCCCGCCCACTCGCTTCCCCAGCCGGGTAAAGCCACCTCTAAGACATCCCTCTCTTAATAATAACTAACACCAGTTGACAAGTATTGAGTACTTAGTCCTTTACAAGAATTAATCACTTATTTCTCATGATAACCCGTTCAATACACAAAAAGACTAAGGCCCACAGGGGCTTCCCAGGTGGTGCAAGTGGTGAAGAACCTGCTTGCCAATGCAGGAAACGTAAGTGACACGGGTGCGATCCCTGCATTGGGAAGATCCCTGGAGGAGGAAATGGCAACCCCACTCCAGTATTCTTGCCTGGAGAATCCCAAGGACAGAGGAGCCTGGTGGCATACAGTCCATGGGGTCACAAAGAGTCAGACACGACTGAGGTGACTTAGCACGCAGAAGGTTCAAAGAGGGCAAAATGGCTGCCCAAATCCAGTCATCACATCCCACTATGATGAAGTATAGTCTAAGATGAGCCAGTCAGCTCTTTTTTGTGTTTCTCTTTTTAAAGAGCAAGTCAAGCCCTCCCACCCCAGAAAGCCTCTATTGAAGTCCCCCTCCATATTTCATTGGCTAGCAAAGTGCAAAGCCAGGGCTTGAACCTGGGATTTTGGCCCCAGAGTTTGATTGCATAGTATAATGCAATGGCTAAGGCGCAGACTCTGCAGACTTCCCTCGTGGGCCAGTGGTTAAGACTCCATGCTCCCAATGCAGGGGGCAGGTTCAGTCTTTGGTTGGGGAACTAAGATCCTACATGCCATGCAGCATGGCCAAAATATTTTTTTTTAAAGAAAGATGTCGACTCTGGAATGAGACAAGCTGTGTGATCCTGGGCAAGTTACTGAACCTCTCTGGGCCTCAGTTTCTCTTTCTGCAAAATGGGATAACAGTACCTGCTTGGGAGAGTCCTTGGAAGGATGAGATCAGTTAATACGTGCAAAGCACTTAGAGCAGCAATGGGTATAGGGTGTGTGCTGGAGCTTACCTAGGCTTCCCCCAGAAACAGATGCTAAGATGAGGATTTGGGTTCAGGTCCTCCAATGGAGGCCCAAAGGGGAAGAGGACAGAGTGAGAAGGATGCTAAGCTGAGGTTATCACTGAGGCACCATCCCAACCCTGATCTGCAGAGGGCTCTGGAGCGTGAGTTACACCTCAGTTTGCCCTGCCTCCCGGTCAGGGGACGGGACCCTCACACTGTAAGAGGTTGCCTAAGGGCTGCCCCAGGGGGGATGACAGCTCCCAGGCAGTTCAGGCTTTCTGGGCCCTGGGCCAAAGAACTTCCAGTCGTCCAAGAGCTGTGTGCAGAAGTGAGGCAAGAGTTCGATAGTCAGGAGGAAAACACGCAGAATTGCAGAATCACAGAATTGCAGAATTGAGGAGAGACCAGGACTTGTGGATGGAACCCTGCCTCCTGTCTTAGCTACTGTTATTTATCTTCCTAGGATCTCACTGCAAACCTGTCTGACCAGTGGAGCTGTCCTCGTTTTTACAGGTACAAGGCCACTTGGTTTGGCCACGGACACACTGATTTGGGGCAGGGAGCCAAAACTCTAGAATTTCAATTCTGTACAGGTTTCACTGCACCCTTTGGCCTGGGCATGGGCCACTGCCTGTGGAACCTACAGAAGAGGATGCTTCGGGAGGAAAGTCAGCAAGCAGCTCAAAAGCCTGGGGCACCTGGAAAAGGCTGTACTAGTTGCAATGTCTTAGGCACCAAATAACAGAAAAATCTCAATTCGAACAGCTTTAATAATGAAGACAATCTCTACTTTTCATGATAAGAAATTCTGAGGTTAAGGAGCCCCTAAGTTGGTAGATTCAGCTCAGTGGTAGCATCAGCACCCAGCTCTTTCCCTCTCGTCTCTTTTTTGCCATCCTCAATATAGATCATGCCATTCAAGGTCCCCAAATGGCTGCCCAGACCCCAGTCATCACATCTCAATAGGATAAAGGGCAGTCCAAGATGAGCCAGTGAGCTCTTTTTTGTGTTTCTCTTTTATAAGACCAAGTCAAGATCCCCCCATAAAGCCCCTCCTAAAGTCCCCCTCACATATCTCATTGGCTAGAGTTGGGTTACATGACCCAACCCAACAAAGGGACATAAGAACCATGATTGGCTTAGACAAAGGGTCTATAAATTATGGCCCATTGGCAAAATCTGGCCCCAAGCCTGCTTCTATAATAAAAGTGTATTGGTGCACAACCATGCCCAATATTTTTAACATATGGTCACTTTTATGCTACAAAGAGTAAAAAAAAAAAAAATTGTAGGTTGGGTCATGTAACCCAACTCTAACTAATGAGATATGGGAGAGGGACTTGAGTAGGAGCTTTATGGGGAGACTTGACTTGCTCTTATTTCATGCAAAGATGGGCACAATAATGGACAGAAATGGTATGAACCTAACAGAAGCAGAAGATATTAAGAAGAGGTGGCAAGAATACACATAAAAGCTATACAGAAGAGATCTTAATGACCCAGATAACCATGATGGTGTGATCACTTAAGCCAGACATCCTGGAATGCGAAATCAAATGGGCCTTAGGAATCATCACGATGAACAAAGCTAGTGGAGGTGATGGAATTTCAGTTGAGCTATTTCAAATCCTAAAAGATGATGCTGTGAAAGTGCTGCACTGAATATGCCAGCAAATTTGGAAAACTCAGCAGTGGCCACAGGACTGGAAAAGATCTGATTTCATCCCAATCCCAAAGAAAGGCAATGCCGAAGAATGTTCAAACTATCACACAATTGCACTCATCTCACATGCTAGCAGAGTAATGCTCAAAATTCTCCAAGCGAGGCTTCAACAGTATGTGAACCAAGAACTCCCAGATGTTCAAGCTGGATTTAGAAAAGGCAGAGGAACCAGAGATCAAATTGCCGACATCCGTTGAATCATTGAAAAAGAAAGAGGGTTCCAGAAAAACATCTACTTCTGCTTTATTGACTACGCCAAAGCCTTTGACTGTGTGAATCACAATAAACTGTGGAAAATTCTTCAAGAGATGGAAATACCAGACCACCTGACCTGCCTCCTGAGAAATCTGTATGCAGGTCAAGAAGCAACAGTTAGAACTGGACTTGGAACAACAGACTGGTTCCAAATTGGGAAAGGAGTACGTCAAGGCTGTTTATTGTCACCCTGCTTATTTAACTTAAATGCAGAGTACATCATACGAAACGCCAGGATGGATGAAGTACGAGTGGGAATAAAGATTGCCAGGAGAAATATCAATAACCTCAGATATGCAGATAACACCACACTTTGGCAGAAAATGAAGAGGAACTAAAGAGCCTCTTGATGAAAGTGAAAGAGGAGAGTGAAAAAGCTGGCTTAAAACTCAGCATTCAAAAAATGAAGATCATGGCATCCGGTCCCATCACTTTATGGCCAATAGGGAAACAATGGAAACAGTGACAGACTTTATTTTCTTGGGATCCAAAATTACTGCAGATGGTGACTGCAGCCATGAAATTAAAAGACGTTTGCTCCTTGGAAGAAAAGCTATGACCAACCTAGACAGCATATTAAAAAGCAGAGACATTACTAAGCTGACAAAGGTCTGTCTAGTTAAAACTGTGGTTTTTCCAGTAGTCATGTATGGATGTGAGAGTTGGACCATAAAGAAACCTGAGTGCCGAAGAATTGATGCTTTTGAACTGTGGTGTTGGAGAAGACTCTTGAGAGCCCCTTGGACAGCAAGGAGATCCAACCAGTCAATCCTAAAGGAAATCAATCCTGAATATTCATTTGAAGGACTGATGCTGAAGCTGAAACTCCAATACTCTGGCCATCTGATGTGAAGAACTGACTCATTGGAAAAGACTCTGATGCTGGGAAAGATTGAAGGCGGGAGGAGAAGGGGATGACAGAGAATGGGATGGTTGGATGGCATCGACAGCTTGATGGACATGTGTTTGAGCAAGATCCCGCAGTTGGTGATGAACAAGGAAGCCTGGCATGCTGCAGTCCATGGGGTCACAAAGAGTTGCACACGACTGAGTGGCTGGACTGAATTGATGCTACACAGGTAGATAGTAGCAGTAGAAACAGTCCAGCCCACAGAGCCCAAAAGAATTGTTATTTTACTCTACAGAAAACCAGTTTCTTGACCTCTGGTTAAACTAATTGGGATTCATCCCACGCTGGGCTGAGTCATTGTCTCCAAGGGATGAATATGGAACAAAATGATGCTCCATGAGTGACACAGGACGGTGTCTGGGCTGGCAGTTAAGTCATTCTCTAGGTCTTTGCTACTCAAAGCATTGTCCACAGACCAGCAGCAGCAGCAGCCTCACACGGGAGCAGAACCTGGACGCTCCTCCCATCCTTCACCCCAGACCAACCAAAACGGGACCTACACTTGACCAAATTCCCAGGGGGGTCTGCGTACATGTAAAACGCCTTAGCCCTGGAGACGGGTGAAGGGACAGGTGGTGGCGGGGGGCGGGGGGCCTGGGTATGGGAACTGCACCAGATTGAACTAAAGCAGCCTGAGTTCAAGTCCTGACTGTGATCTTGACCAGCTGTGAGGTGGTGGGCAGGTCTTGCCACCCTTTAGGATCTTAGCACCCATACCTGCTAAAATGCCACCAGTTGGCATCCTGGGCTGCCATAACAGAGTTCCCCAAACTCTCGGCTTAGAATAACTGTTCTGGAGACCCTGAGTTGGACATCAAGGTCTCGGCAGGGCTGCACCCTCTCCAAAGGCTCCCGTGGAGGTACCTGCCTGGCTTCTTCCAGCTTCCTGCAGCCCAGCGTTCCTCAGCTGTGACTATATCCCTCTCATCTCTGCCTCCGTCTTCCCATGACTTTCTCCCTCTGTATCTCTCCTCTTTTTAAGGACACTAATCATAGTGGATTAGGACCCTGAATCTGCTCAGTCATGTCCAACTCTTTGCGACCCCAGGGACTGTAGCCCACTAGGCTCCTCTGTCCATGGGATTCGCCAGGCAAGAATACTGAAGAGTGGGTTGCCATTTCCTCCTCCAGGGGATCTTCCCCACCCATGGATCGAACCCGCATCTCTTGCATCTCCTGCACTGGCATGCAGATTCTTACCTCTGGGAAGCCAGGACTCTGAACAACCCCATGTCAATTTTAAAATATTTATTTATTTGGCTGTGCTGAGTCTTAGTTGTGGCACACGGGATCTTCAATCTTCCTTACGTCATGCAGGATCTTTAGTTGCAACATGTGGGATCTAGTTCCCTGACCAGGGATGGAACCCTGGCTGGCCCCCTGTATTGGGAGTGTGGAATTCTAACCACTGGACCACTAGGGAAGCCCCCCTGAATGATCCCATCTCAACTTGATTACATTTGTAAAAACTTTATTTCCAAGTCAGATGACACTCACAGGTTCTGGGCATTAGAACTTCAACTCATGTTTATGGGGGACACGACTGGACATGGGGGTGGCACGGCTCGCATATGACACACAGGTGAACAGGACACATGTGCTTACGTCTAGGGGGAGGACAGGGCCGAAGGAGGGACATGGCTGGCCAGCTTGCTGGAAGCTTTCTGGAGGTCGCTGGTCCAAGGTGGCCTCAAGGAGACCATCTTTACTCCCTCAACTGCTGATGGGCCGAGATGCTTCGGGGACCTCCTGAGTCTGTAGAAACCAGGCCTGAAAATCCTCAGCAGTTTCCCGGATGAGAATGAGGCAAGTGAGGCAGCCATGTGCAAGTTTCGTGAAAGCGTTCCTTTGTTCTCAGGGGTGGTCAAGAAGGGCACACCGCTTTCAACTTGGCACCAAGTGCCTCCTTCACCTCACCCCATCCAGCGCGGGTCCTCAGTTCCTCTCCTCTGTTTTCAACTGTGGTTGGGAAACCAGTGGGCTCTGCCCCAACCTCTACCGTGTGAGCAGATAAAAGTCTATTTAACTTCACAGATAAATTGAAAACATCGAAAAGTGTACCCTGAGCACCTAACTGGTATTTGAAAACCACATATGGTAAGTGAACGAGGACATGACCCACAAGGCCCAGCATGGTCTGGGCCTCATTCCTTTACTGGCCTCATTCCTACCATTTCCCCCCCAAACCTTTGGGTTCCAACTACACTTACCTCCAAGCTCTTTCCAAAACATGCCAAACCCCCTTCAACCTCAGGGCCTTTGCATTCGCTGTGCCCTCGGCCAGAATGCTTTTCTCCAGATGCCCATGTCTGATTCTCTCTCTCTTTCTTTTTAATAACAGGAATGCCTGCTTTTTCATTTTATTTTTATTTTTGGCCGCACCCTGTGGTATGCAAGGTCCTAGTTCCCTGATCAGGGATCAAACCCAGGCCCTCAGCACTGGGAGTACAAAGTCTTAGCCACTGGACCACCAGGGAAGCCACCTGGCTCTCTTATTTTACTCAGATTTCTGTGCAAATGTCACTTCCTTGGACAGGAATCCCCCGCCACTCAATGTTCACCGCCCCCTCCTGCACCTCCATCACCCTTCCCCCCACCCAGCCAATACCCAGTCATATTCTATCCCATCAGACTACTTTATTGTCTTGATAGAATGCACAACTGGTGTGTGGAATTCTCATAGGCATTTATTTATCCATTGGCCACATCCTCAGTGCCTAGAACAGTAGCAGCACATAGTGGGTGCTCAGGAAAAATTTGCTACTAGACTGAATGAACCCCTTTTCCACCCGAATCCAGTCCACCTCTCAGGGAACACTCAGGCAAACCCCAGGCCCCTGCACTCAAGGCCTGACAAGCCTCACCCTGCAGTGGAATTTTCCAGATGAAGCTGTTCCTTTTGTTTGTCAACCAGGCGTTTAATCTCAACCCATCACTGGGCAGGAAGGAACCTGCTTTGCTAAAGGACAAAAGCTGTCAGTATCATAAAAGGGCCTTCCCAAGAGGAAAGCACCACTCACCACCCCCACCGCTGATAAGCATCCAGTGTCCCCCTCGTCTTTTCCACCCACAGACCTGACCACAGGCTGAGCACCCCTGTGCCCGCTCCCCGGCCCACAGACTGCTGGAAGGCCCTTCACTGGGTCAAGAGGTCTTTAAAACTTCCTGTATAATAGCCCTTTAAAATTAGCATTACTCACCTTCTTTTTCTTTCCACCCACCCCATGTTAAAAATTTACACATGTAATCTACATGTACTGACAATGAAAAATGTCTAGAACACAGTGAGAAGCAGTAAAAAGGGAGTGACTTTCACGCCATTGAGGGTTATTTAATGCTGTGTCTGCATCCCTCCCAGGTCCTCCCAACAGCTGGGGAGACTGTGAGGATGGTGAACGCTGGAGCAGAGCTTGCCGTGGGCTGGAGGCAACTCCGGGACCTTCAGTGCACTCTCTCATTTAATCCTCAACAACCTTATAAGGTAGAAGTAGGTGTGTTATCATCCTCACGTGGGACCCAGAGAGGTTAAGTAACGTACCAAAGGTCACACAGCCAGTGAGTAATGAAGCAAGGATTTGAACCCTGAGCCCCTCACCTCATGGCCTGGGTAGCACAGGTTTATACACACCAGGTCCCAGGATAATTGCCTGGAGTCTCCATTCTGGGTTGAATAGTGTCCTATCCACCACCCCCACCACACACACGAAATTCATGTCCGCTTGTGAAGGTGACTTTATTTGGAAATAGGATCTGTGCAGATCGAGTTGAATTAAGACGAGGACATGCTGCAGATATCACACACATACTGCAGATGAATAAATAAAGAAGATGTATTGTGTGTGTGTGTGTGTGTGTACACACACAAAGGACTATTACTCAGCCATTAAAAAGAGTGAAATAACGCCATTTGCAGCAACATGGATGGACCTAGAGTTTGTTATACTGGGTGAAGTAAGTCAAAGAGAAATATCCTATGACACCCCTTATATGCAGAATATAAAAAGAAATAATACAAATTAACTTATTTACAAAACAGACTCACAGACTTAGAGAAGGAACTCATGTTTACCAGGGGGAAATTTAGGTGGGAAGGGATAGTTAAGGAGTCTAGTCCTCTAGGGCTGTTATAGTCTTACCCCCATTTTACAGATGGAGAAAGTGAGGTTCAGAGAGGGACACAGCTAGCCAATGGTAGGATCAACATGTATACATTGTTGTATTTCAGATGGATAACCAACAAGGACCTACTATTTAGCAAAGGGAACTCTGCCCACTGTTATGTGGCAGCCTGGATGGAAGGGGAGTTTGGGGGAGAATGGATACATGTATGTGTATGGCTGAGTCCCTTTGCCGTCCACCTGAAACTATCACAACATTGTTAATTGGCTATACTCCAATATTAGACGAAAAGTTAAAAAAAATTATACATGTAATCCACATGTGCTGACAATGAAAAAAATGCCAATATTTCTAAAGTTTGGTGCAAAGCAGATCATCACTCTCCAGATTCCAACCCCCAGGGCAAAGATGAAAACCACATTCAAAGGTAATGGGTGCCCTTGGGAAGGCCTGGATTCTTTTATTTAACATGTTCTTGTATGGAGCCCCTAGCAAATCTTCTAGGGTTGTTATATTCTTACTCCCATTTTACAGATGGAGAAAGTGAGGCTTAGCGAGGGACTCAGCTAGCCAATGGTGGAGCAGCAGTGAACTCAGACGATCTGTCTGGCTTTGATCCTCACTTTGACTTCTACATCATACCACCTCTCAGCAGAAAAGTTCTTGGTTTGGTTTTTAACTTTTTTCCCCCTTTTCTGTTCTACGTTGTTCTTTGACTTGCTTTTCTCATGTAATACTTCCATGTCTGGAACATCAATCCATGGCAGACACACAGAGGTCACCTCATCTTTTTTAATGTCTCTGTTGTATCCCAAGCTCCCAATACACAGCACAGGACTATTAATATTGTTTGGTTCAAAATGGTCCATTTGTATCATCTTAAATTCTCAGTGCATAATTTATTCGAATGTGAACTATAGTAAATATGTGATACAGTGAACACTTCAAGGGAAAATCAATAAGATCTGTACTTATTGGGCAGCAGAAGGTCTGAGTTTCCTGTCACCCACAGACTCTAGGCTAAGTCTGAGAGATGATGTTGGTAGAGAAAGTAAATGCTCCATGATCCAGAATGTTCCTAGCCCCAAAGAAGGATAAAACATGGTTCATAAGGATGAAACATCCCTTTTGCTGATCAGCTGCATGTCTAAGGGCTCCAGAAGATCAAGCCTTCAAAGTGTGGTGACTCATTTGCTGAACAACAATGCTTGGTAATTCACAAAGCAACCCTCATCACATCACAGTTTGTCTGCATCTCCAAAAAAAGTCCTACTCAGAGTCTCCCCTGAGCAGATCAAGAGAAACCAATCCTCTTTCCACTTCAGACACTGGATGCTTTCAGGGGACTAGCCTAAAGAGTGGGCTTCCCTGATGGCTCAGCAGGTAAAGAATCGTCCTGCAATGCAGGAGACACAGGAGACTTCAGTTCGATCCCTGGGTCAGGAAGATCCCCTGGAGGGAAATGGCAACCCACTCCAGTGTTCTTCCTGAGAAATTCCATGGACAGAGGAGCCTGGCAGGCTACAGTCTATGGGGTCCCAAGAGTCGGACAAGACTTAGCGACTAAACCACCACCACCACAGAGAGGGAGAGTGAAGGGCATAAGCTGTCATAAAGTCAAAATGAAACTGCCAATAACATGGGTTCTCTGTCTCCCAAGAGTGACTCACCCAGTGAAAACCAGAGTACTTATTGTTCCAAGTGTCAAAATCTGCAGAACTGCCTCCAGGATTTGGGTCTCATCCAGCTTCAATGAACCAAACATTCCAGCATCTTCCTCCAGTACCTGTGAAAGCTGCATTGTCTTCTCCCTGTGGCTTTTGTTTTTGAAAGCTCATAAAGAGGAACCCAGGAAGTCAGGAGACATCAGGGTGACCATTTCCGTCCCCAGGACAGCCTTTAGCCAGTTTCTACATGCCTCTTGCCAGGGACCAAACTGGCACCTAGGCTGCCCCGGAGGATGCAGAAAACCAGGACCCGGCTGGGGGCTGCAATGTACTCCATTGAAGAATCCTCTGGCCTCCTCAGCACTGGAAGGACCAGCCAGTGGCAGTGAGAGTTTATCATCATTTGGAGGGAGGTAACTTCAAACAGGGGAGAAATGCTTTTGGAGTAATTCTATTAGCACTGGATTCTGGAATGCCTTTTCTATTCTAGGTAATATTCTCTGCAGCCCTGTGCCCTCCATAGAGGAGGAGGAAATTGGCCAGTTTGTAGATGGGGAAAATGCTGAGCATTTCTATTTCCTGGTTTTATTTATATGAGGGAATTCACAAGATAATCTCAGAACACTACAGTTTGCCTTGTGGGGTTGGCTTTTTCTCCATTGTCCTACTGAATATATTTTTGGTGCATATGTTAGTCCATAATGAGTTATATAAAAACCAAGACAATGTGACCTATGTCAGTTTTCAGCCTTGATGGGGACTGGAACAAGAAACAGAGGGATAATAGTTAACACCTATAAAGAACTTTGTGGGACTTCCCTGGTGGTCCAGAGGCTAAGACTCTGTACTCCCAGGGTTCAATCCCTGGTCAGGGAACTAGATCCTGCATGCCACAAATAAGAATTCACATGCTGCAACTAAACATCCTGTGTGCCCCAACTAAGGCTTAGTGCAGCCAAATAACTTTTTATTTTTTTAAGAGTTTTGTATGGGCTGGACACTATCCAAGCACTTTGCATGAATCAACATTTAACTCAGATAATGACCCAACAAGAGAGGTACTTATATGATTATCCTTTCACAGATAAGGAATCTGGGGTACAAAGAGGTTAAGTAACTTGCTCAATATCAAATAGCTAGAAAATGGTCAATCTGGAATTTGAACCCAGACCTGCCTTGATGATTTGTGCTCTTAACTCTATGGAGCATTATGTGATTGTATCAGATCTAAAGATAGTTAAAATAAATGGACTCTCTGTGACAGACACCATGATTGACCCATCAACCATTCCAGCCTTTTCTCCATCCCTGTATCAACCACCAGGTCCAGAAAGACTATTTGCTTTCCCAGGATGCTTTAAAGTTCTGGCCAATGAGATGGAGGCAGAGGCCAACTGTAATAACTGTGGGAATGGCTTTGCTTTCGCTAATAAAAAGAGCAAAGGTAGAAGATGCCCCTGTGCCCTTTATTCCTGCCTTGGAAGTGGATGTGATGCCTGGAATCATGGCAACCACTTTGTGAGCTGAGGGACAGGTCAAGAGAAGCACAGTGACCTGGAATAGCCTGAGCTTTGGAACTGACTTCCCTACCCTTAGGAAATCTTTTTTTATGGGAAAATTAAACCCTGTTTGTTTACATCACTGAGCTAGGTTTTCTTTACTTGCAGCCAAAAATCACATCTAATATTCTTTTCTCCCTTTCTGTCTCTCTCTTAATCCTGCTTGAAAGTAACTACTTTTTAAAAGCCAGCATCTTAGAAAGAGTGAGGGACAGTGAGGAGCTTCTTCCAGAGGATACTGACATAGAATTAAACTCTCCTGCAGACATGCCATTTACTGAGCATGTACTGTATTGCATGTCTATAATAGGCTCCTGGTTATTTTCCCCCAACACTCTTACAGCCTAGGAGGGAGGCCATATTCACCTCCATTCTACAGACAAGGACACTGAGGTGCTGGTCCTTAAGAACGTGCCCAGTGGGTAGGCAACAGATTCACCCAGGCCAGTCAAACCTCAAGCCCAGGGTCTCCCTGATCTCAGCAGAGGTCACTCCATCCCTTAAGAGTTTCTCCAACTCATCAGACTCCAGGCCTCTGTTCCCTCCTGTCCCCTCGGGCTAGTACCTCACCCTCAGTGCCTCAGTGTTCTCATCTGTAAAGTGGGGATGATAGTAAGACTCACTCACAGGGTTGTTGTGGCAGTTCAGTGGAATAATCCACTTGGCATGGAGCCTAGCGCCTGGGGAACTCTCAACAGGCAGAGTTATTATTACCATCACTATTATTAAATACCTAGAGTCCTGTCCACAAGAGCAATTTCCCAGAGCAGTAATGAATGGAAAGGAGAAGCTGAGAGAAACTGGGGCCTGATGTCTGTTGAGCTTGACGTGATTTCATGCTCCCCCAGCCTGGGCGCACATGCACCCTTGGGTGACATCTTGGAAGGCTTTTTGTGCAGAGCTGCCTGAGGAAGAAGGCTCCTGCCAAACACCCTGTCTGGAAAGGAGCACTCAGTCAAGGAAGCCTGTCTCCTGCCAGGGGCTCAGGGACTCAGGGGCTGGCTGTTAGCATCACTGGCAGGGCTGGCCAGTGCACAGGGCTTGGAATTCACCCTTTGGCTCAAGGCCAGGGTGGCTGCCAGCTGCAGCAAGAGGGAGGGCGAGGAGGAGGCAGGGAGATAGGGAGAAAGAGAGAGGAGACATCTCCTTGCTGAGCCCCAGGCCACAGCAAATGGAGTCAGCCTCCAGCAGGGGAGGGGAGAGGGCTCTGCTTAATTAATTAATCCTTTAATGACAACGTACTCACTGCCAAGCATTTGGATACACAAGCTTCACTGAAACCTCATCACATCCCTCTGATGGAAGTACTATTATCATCTTTATCTTGAAGGTGAGGAAAACGAGGCCCAGAAAGGTTAAGCAGCCTGCCCTAGGTCACATAGCTAATAACTGGAGGAGCCAGGATTCTAGCCCAAGTGCCCAGACCCCTGAACCAGTGCTGCTAGGCAATAAAGAAGTAATAAGACCTTTCATTCTAATAGGGCTGGGAGAGGAGAAATAGACTATAAACAAATCAATAAATGACGAAATAACTCTGGATGGTGACAGTAATTGATTAAATCACCCATATCTGATGAATCTGGTGGCGGGGCGGAGCGAGCGTGTGGAAGGCTTCTAGGATGAAGTGGAGTCTGGGGTCCTCCTCGAAGGAAGGGTGAGATTTTCACTGGGAACTAACTGGGAACTTGGGCATGAAAGGCATGTCAGATAGTGGGCTGGGCATGTTCAAAGGCTAAGAGAAAAGAAAGCAGACTGGGAGAAAACTGTGGAGCCAGAACTTGGTATGGGCAAAAAAGCAGACATACAACTGGTGCTCCATAAACGGTCACTGTGGGCTTCCCAGGTGGCTCCGTGGTAAACAATCCACGTGCCAACGCAGGAGAGAAGAGTTTGATCCTTGGGTCAGTAAGATCCCCTGGAGAAGGAAATGGCTACCCACTCCAGTATTCTTGCCTGGGAAATCCCATGGACAGAGGAGCCTGGTGGGCTACAGTCCACGGGGTCTCAAAAGAGTTGGACACAACTTAGCGACTAAACAACAAATGGTCATTGGAAAGAGTATCTTGGAGGTTAAACCATGGGAGGCTTTAGAGAACTAGAGGAATTGTTTCTAAGTCCTCTTTTTTGTTCCAGCATCTGCATCCTCAGTAGTACTGTAGAGTCACACCCAGGCTCAGTCCCAGAGCCCGAGTCCTGATTGGTCCAAGATGTTCATGCCCCTAGCCAGAGATTGGGCTGCTCGTGATCACGTGACACAATCTGGCCAATGGCAGGCAAGTTTCTAGGAAGGTTTTTTTTTTTCCCCTCACCCTCAAAACACAAAACCTCATCCAAGATGGCCCTTGTATTAGTGATCTGTTGCTCACAACAGAATGCCCCTAAACTTAACAGCTTTAAACAACAATTAAATATTATCTCAGTTTCTGTGGGTCAAAAATCTGGAAGTGACTGGGGGTGATTCTGGTCCAGGGTCTCTCAGGAAGTTGCAGTCAAGACATCAATGGTGGTTGCCATCCTCAGAGGGATTTCTGTTCAATCTCTCTTCAGGTAAAGGTGAAGAAGGGTGTCAGAGGTCAGCTCATCCAGTCCCAACCTGCAGACACCCAGTCCTTGACTTTTTCCCAACACACCGATCCCAGTTTAAACATCACCTCCTCCAAGAAGCCTGCTGAGATCAACTTTTAGAAAGCAGCTCCTCCCTGCCCATGCCAGAGAGTTTCAGTCTTATCCCCTCTGCCAAACGGCCTGACACTCTGCTTTTAACTTACCTTTGTCCCTTCTTGGTTATTTTCCTTTTTGGATCTCTCTACCTTTTTGGATTCTCTACTAGAATATATACTCCACGAAGCATCAGATTTTTGTCTATCTTGTCCTTTGCTAGATCTCGTAGAGTTTAACATGGGACCTGCTATGTATTAGGTGCTCAGTTAAATATATGTTTATGATTTATGTCAAATGAAGTGAGTGGATATTTCACCGCTGTGGAAGTGATCTGGGATATCAGAAAATCCTGAAGAACCAAGAAAGAGGCTGAACCAAGAAACATGCACTTTTTCCCTTCAACTGCCTGTATCTAGGTTGCCCTCATGCTCACATGCAAAGCCCCCAGATTCAGCCCTCTTTGGTCTGCTTCCCAAATTGACTTCTCCACCCCTATACCACCTCCTCCATCTTGTTCCTACCAGATCTGTGAGGCCACCTGAATAACAAAAATGACATGGAATTTGGAGTCAGACAGACCTTGTCTACATTTGAAACCTTCCAGCTGTCTGAACTTGAGTGGCTCACTTCTCATTTTGAGCCCCAGTTTACTCATCTGTAAAATGGGCACTGCCTGCTGTCTCCATGAACACGCGTGTGAGGTTGCTTCCAACACAGAAGGGCATTGGGCTTGCCTGGAATAAAACTCTCCTCTCCACAGCCCACAGCAGCTCAAACTCTCTCCAGTCTGACCCAGCAGTCGCCCCTCCTCTTACAGCTGCTCCCCAGAGAGTGTGAAAGCTTAACTGGCCAATATTTTCCCCAGCTCAGCACAAAGTGCAATCATTGCAGGGCAGCCAGGAAGGGCTGTTAGCTTGATTGGGTCCTTTTTTCATCTCCATGTCAGCTAGTAGGCAGCTTAGCTCACACAGGGCGCCTGCTTCTTTTATTACCCAGCCCTGGAGTGGGGTGGGTGGAGCCCTTAACATATAGCAAGAATGTGGCACCATTGCATACCACCCTAGACACCAGACTCTCTAGACACCTCATCTCCCTATTAAAAAACTAGAAATAGCTCCTCATTCCTACCCAGAAATCAAGTCCAATCCCACCCCTCCACCAGTGCTGGTTTCCTAACCCCTGCTTCCTCCTTTCTATGTGGGCAGAAAATATTTTTTTTCAAAATCCTCCAGGTTTTGGAGATGATTACTTTAAAACTAAGCTTAGGAGAATGATTACTTTAAAACACATGGGTAACTACTTCTGCCTCCTATGGGAGGGGGTACAAAATATTTGATTCCTGCACCATCCCCCGGAGAAGGTGATGGCACCCCACTCCAGTACTCTTGCCTGGAAAATCCCATGGACGGAGGAGCCTGGTAGGCTGCAGTCCATGGGGTTGCGAAGAGTCGGACATGACTGAGCTACTTCCCTTTCACTTTTCACTGTCATCCATTGGAGAAGGAAATGGCAACCCACTCCAGTGTTCTTGTCTGGAGAATCCCAGGGATGGGGGAGCCTGGTGGGCTGCCGTCTATGGGGTCACACAGAGATGGACATGACTAAAGTGACTTAGCAGCAGCAGCAGCACCATCCCCTCTTAATAATAATATAACAAATGCTTATAGAGCAATCGCTATATGCTAGGCACGGCTCAGAGTGTTTTCTGTAAATTCACTCAATTAATCCTCTGAGCAACCCTAACTTCATTATCCATATTTCCCTTCTACAGACCAGGTTATGGAGTCACCTAAGGCCACAGCCTAAGGTTACACAGCCGCGGAACAGAGGGTTTGGGACTTGAGTTTAGATATTCTGGTGCCGTTAACCTACTCACTAAAGGAAGGGAAAGTGGATATGGCAAAGGCCAAAGCTCACTTGTCTGTGACTGTGAGGCTGGGGTATGGGGAAAGTGTGGATGGCCATTTCCTTCCTAGGACAAAATGATGAAGGTTTGGAGCTTGACCTTGGTAGGAGGCTGCATAGGAATGTTTAGATAATAGAGTTTCCTGGGGAGTCAGAGAAGGAAAGGACTTGAAAACAGAAAAGCAGGGAGTCTTAAGAGAAAATGGAGTCTGAACAGCACAGTGTTGCCAGACCTCTCCCTTGCTCTCCAAACTTTAGCAAAGTCTGCTGCAACCAGAAATGATCCAGGTTGGCGGATGGGGAGAGGGAATCATGATAAAGTCATGGTCAGGGCATTTGCATAGCCAGAGACATACATCCAACTCTCAGATTTCCAGTTTCAAGTAACTGAAAAGTCTAGGGTGGATTTCAGGCATGGCTGGATTCAGGGGTGCTAATAATGTCATCACTTGTCTCTCCTTCCCGGGGCTTCTTTTCTCTATCTAGGCTGATTTCTTTCTCAGACAGGTTCAGTTACACCCCACCAGCATGACAACTCAATGGAAACAGAGATCTTTTCCCAAGTGGTTTCAATAAAAGTCCCAGGGAGAGTTCTCATTGGTCTAGCCTGAATCACATGGCTGGGACACATGACCATCCCTGAGCCAATGGCTGTGGTGATGGGACAGAGTTTGACTCATTCAAACCACATGGGTGGGTAATAATGGAGGGGTGGTTCCTCAGTGACACATGAGAGGGAGAAATTTTCTTCCAAACGAAGAGGACCTAGACAGGAGGCCCTCAGACATCCACTGTGGGCCCATGAGGTGAAGAGGAGGGGGAAGAGAAAAGCTGTAGGACAGCATC
Source organism: Budorcas taxicolor (assembly GCF_023091745.1). Taxonomy (NCBI): domain Eukaryota; kingdom Metazoa; phylum Chordata; class Mammalia; order Artiodactyla; family Bovidae; genus Budorcas; species Budorcas taxicolor. The sequence continues at coordinate 51,202,435 of NC_068926.1, read as the reverse complement.
CACTAGTGAGACTAGGGGGTTCAGAGAGAAGCCTCAAGTGATCAAAACTCAGTCCCGGCTGTCTGCTCCCTCCTGAAATTGCATAGAAATCATGCCCCGGGTACAGTAAGTGTTAGTTGTTCAGTCGTGCCCAACTCTTTGCGATCCTATGGCCTGCAGCCCACCAGGCTCCTGTGTCCATGAGGTTTTCCAGGCAAGGATACTGGAGTGGGTTGCCATTTCCTTCTCCAGGAGATCTTTCCAACCCAGGGATCGAACCTGGGTCTTCTGCACTGCAGGCAGATTCTTCACTAACTGAGCTGTAAGGGAAGCCCCAGGCTGCCTGTAGAATGAGCAATAAGAGAAATGATTCAAAAATCAAGAACAAGACTTCTCTGGTGGTACAGTGGAGCAACTAAGAATCCGCCTGCCAATGCAGGAGACACGGGTTTGACCCCTGGTCCGGGAAGATTCCACATGCTGTGGAGCAACTAAACCCATGAGCCACAACACTGAGGTCCAAGCGCCTAGAGCCCATGCTCCACAAAAGAAAACAATGCAGCGAGGTCCACAGAAGGAAGTGCAGATATTCACTCAATGGACATTCTCTTCTGCTCCTGGCTGCCAGTCCAAATGCCACCTCTTTCAAGCAGTGTTTTGCGATTACATAGCTCTGATGCCCTCTTGGCCTCTCCTCTTGCCTACACACTGACTTCTTGGAAGTTCAGATCAGTGCCTTTGGAGTCCCTAGTTTATCTGGCACGTGGCCCTATAAACAGTGGGTATTGTAGAGATTTTGAGATTGATGATGATGAAAATGATAATGATGATGGGCAAAAATGTCGTTTGAGACCTCCCAGGCCTCCTTAATTCTTCTTCCAATTTAATTTCAATTTAACTTGATTCCAGAAATCTTTTCAAATCCATGTTTGCAAGGAGGTAGGTGTAAACAAACACATAAAACCAAGCATCTGCTATACCCAGCGCTCTCTGTACCCAGCATTCTCCCAGGTCAGCCTTTTTGCCAGTCTCAAGTGGTGTCTTTGCCTTTAATGATGAGGCTTTCATGCAAACAGAGTTTCATGGCCTGCAAGATTACTTGGAGTGGTGCACAAAGATGAACACTTTTTATTGTCCTAGTTATGTATTCATTTTAATTAGGAATTGCATTTGGCTACATATAACTGAAAATCCAAATCAGAGAAGCTTACTCAAATAAGGAACTTCTTTCTCTTTGTTAAGAAACAGCTCCACCTTGCCATTAAAGCTCAAGCCCCTTTCTAAGCCTTTTATCCTAATGCTCACCTTATGGTCACAAGATGGCTGCTCTACCTCCAGCATTGCATCTAAATTCCAGGCAGGAAGAAAGGAAAGAATAAAGAGCGAAGGATCAGTTTTAGTTCCTTCTGTTCCCCACCCCGACCCCTCACTTTTTAAAGAACTTTGACAGAAGTCCCACCTAATCACACCTAATTTAAATCTCACTTAGCCAAGTGTGGGTCATGAGCATCACCGTTAATGAGCAACTCCTACTTGCAAAGGAAGCTGGGAAAGGTGGAGTTTACACTGGATACAGTGTTGTCCCAAACACAACTAGGGTTTTAATAGGAAATAAGAAAAGCAGAGACATTACTTTGCCAACAAAGGTCCATCTAGTCAAGGCTATGGTTTTTCCAGTGGTCATGTATGGATGTGAGAGTTGGACTGTGAAGAAAGCTGAGAGCCGAAGAATTGATGCTTTTGAACTGTGGTGTTGGAGAAGACTCTTGAGAGTCCTGTGGACTGCAAGGAGATCCAACCAGTCCATTTTGAAGGAGATCAATCCAGGATGTTCTTTGGAAAGAATGATGCTAAAGCTCCAACTCCAGTACTTTGGCCACCTCATGCGAAGAGTTGACTCATTGGAAAAGACTCTGATGCTGGGAAGGATTGGGGGCAGGAGGAAAAGGGGACGACACAGGATGAAATGGCTGGATGGCATCACCAACTCGATGGATGTGGGTTTGACTGAACTCGGGGAGTTGGTGATGGACAGGGAGATTGGCATGCTGCAGTTCATAGGGTTGCAAAGAGTCAGACACGACTGAGTGACTGAACTGAACTGAACTGAAGAACAGATATTGTGAAAGCATCTGTAGCATGGACCACACACACCAAACCTATTCGCAGGAATTATTACTTAGAACAGCAGTTCTCACATTTGAACATGTGTCAAAAATTCCCTGGAGGGCTTGTGAAAACACAGGTAGCTGGGACCACCCCCAGAGTGTCTTGACTCAGTAGATCTAGGGTAGGGCCCAAGCATTTGCCTTTCTAACGAACTCCCAAGTGATTCTAGGCTGCTGGTCTGACACCACACTTAGAGAATTGCTGACGGCAAGGCAAAGTCAGTACTCAGATAAAAATATATGAATTGTTTTTAAAGGGAATAGTAAATGAGAACATAATGGTTTGGCTATTTTATCAGTTATGATCTGAATAGAAAACAGAGGGGGGCACACTCAGATGGAAAATTGAGAAACAAAGTGACTATTTTTAAAAGTCTGGGCAGGGAGTGGTTACCCACCACCCAATAGCAATATGGGGAGTTGTCACTGTATATGAAAGGGACAAGGTGAGAGCCTTACTAGAACCTGAAGCCAGGAGCTATCACAGAGGACCACTCAATAGGACCCTTATCCTTTTTCACTGACCCATGTGGCATGTGGGATCTTAGTTCCTCAAACAGAAATGGAACCCGTACCCCTGCAATGGAAGGTGGTGTCTTAACCGTTGGATGGCCAGATAAGTCCCAGGAGCCTTATGCTTTATTGAAGGGACACAGCCAACCTGAGGCAAGGCAGAGAGAGAGCTGGGGAATAAACACTCTGGCTTCCTCTTCCACCAGCCTCTAGCTTCCAGCTGATGCCTCCCATTGGCTGGATCTAGCCAGATACTAGAGGGCTGGGAGCTCAAGAGAATGGAGCCCACATGGGTCAGCCTATGCAGGCAGAATGGAAAAGGGGTGGAGAGTAGACCTGCAGAGGAAAACGGAAGATGTCCAGCACAGATGGTGAAAATATCTTGACATCATGATATACAGGAGCAACTGAGTTTGGCAAACCACAGTTTAAAGTAAGCAGTTCACCCAGCTCATTCATTCATTCAGTTCTTCATTGAGCACCTGCTGTGAACCAGGCAATATACCAAGTGCCAGGGATTTAGGACTAAATTAACCATGACTCCCGCCAGGAGAGGCTGCTATGTGCTAGGGTCAAAGCACTGTAGTGGAGGGTGGGTGGAGTCCTTTTCCCCCCGCCTCTCTGCTGCCACAGCCCACCCAGCCAGACTCACTGTGCCTGCCCCTGATCTCATTCACTTGTCACCCGCAAGAATTCCGGTGTGATTTAGGCTTTCATTAAAGTTTAACTACAGGGGAAAGCCTGCAAAAAAAATCACCTGCTCCATCACAAATCACAATGTTATTATGTGCTGAAATAGGGGCCGTGGGAATATACTGAGCTGGGGGTGGGGTGGAATTTGGTTGGGATAAGGGGCAAAATGGATTTAAACCACTGGGTACCCACACACCTCCCATGGCAACACCCTGTAAACTTTTATGCATATAGATTTATATCCGGCAAATTGTTGATTATGATTTTTTTCCCCCAGCCCTCAGCGGCCCCTCTGCTGTCACATCAACCTTACACAGAATGTCTGTCTCCACGCTCAGTAGCCAATAACAAAAATGATGAAGAATCTGATGCAGACGCGGATAATTGCTCTGGCTTCCTCCCGTGAATTTAAATAGCTTTCTTGAATTACTGCTTTTGACATGATCAATAAAATTGAGCTATTGCTGTATCAGGCCTTTCAGCAAATACACAGAAGCCGTGCTCCTAGGGCTGGTGGTTCAGGGACTCCAGCTGTCCCGGTGGCTGGGGCCGTGGTCTTAGGGACAGTTGATGGAGTGAGGACAGGGATGAGCTGGACCAGCCAGCAGCCAAAACAAGAAAAGCTGATCAGCTTCAGCATTCTGCCTTCCAGTTGACCTCAGTTTTCTTATACCCCTTCCCCCACCAGCCATGTGACCTTGGGCATTTGCTATGTCATGCTTTGAGCCTCATTTTTCTCATCCACACAATGGGAATTTTAACGGTACTTGCCTCATGGGTTGCTGTGGGGATTAAGTAGGGAGACGCAGAAAGTTCAATCCAGTGCAGGCCCTTGGGGACTCTACTGGGTTAACAGTGTCCTCCCCAAAGTCACGTTCACCCAGAACTTATGAGTGTGATCTTATTTGGAAATAAGGTCTTTGCCGATGGAGTCAAGTTAAGGTGAAGTCATGTTTGATTAAGGTGGACTCAGAATCCAACAACTGGTGTGAAGACACAAGGATCCAGAGAAAACACAGCCAGCGAGGCAGCTGCAAGCCAGGGAATGCCAAGGGCTGTCAGCAGCTGCCACAAACTAGAAAAAAAGCAAGGAAGGACCCTCCCCTAGAGCCTCCAGAGGGAGTGCAAACCTATTATCACCTTGACTTTGTACTCCTGGCTTCCAGAACTGTTGTTTTTGTTCAGTCACTCAGTTGTGTCCAACTCTTTGCAATCCCATGGACTGCAGAATGCCAGGCTTCCCTGTCCTTCACTTTCTTCCAGAGTGTGCTCAGACTCATGTCCATTGAGTCAGTGATGCCATCCAACCATCCCATCGTCTCTTGGCCCCTTCTCCTCCTGCATCAGCATCTTTCCCAGCATCAGGGTCTTTTTCAATGAGTTGGTTCTTTGCATCAGGTAGCCAAAGTATTGGAGCTTCATCTTCAGCATCAGTCTTTCCAATGAATATTCAGGGTTGATTTCCTTTAGGCTTGACTGGTTTGATGTCCTTGCTGTCCAAGGGACCGTCAAGAGTCTTCTACATTTCTGTTGTGTTAAACCACCTACTTTGTGGTGTAATGAGTTACGCCAGACTGAGGAAACTAGTACAGGGACAGTTTGGCAGGTGGAAGTCTCTGTGATTTCTGCTGGCTGATACAGGATTCGCACATGGGTCAGGGGACCCAAGGGGGCTAAGGAAACTCTCTAGCAGCCATCCTGAGATGGGGTGGGACCTGGGACCCTTTTCTGTAATGCTTGCCCCTGGACACACATCTCCTCCAGCAATAAAATACAAAGTAACTATAAGGGACTAAAAATAACTGCACGAATCCCTGGCAGTTGGGACAAATTCTGGACAAAAGATACAAAAAGACCAAAAAACTTAACTGCCATTTCTGAAGAGAAGGGAGGAAAAACAGGGTATTGTGCCTGCTTCCTGCACTCAACCCCACTAGAAGGCTGAGCAAACCATCTAAACCCGCCTCTGACTTGACCCCTGGACACACCCCTATTCTCTCTCCTTTATAAGGAACCAGCTTCCTCTCCTATCTTGGGGGTTGAGCAAGCAAGGGAATCTGTTTCTTGTTCTGGCTCCCCACTGTGCAGTGGGGAGCCCCAGTAAAGCATTGCCTGAATTTCTTGTCTGGCCTCTAGTCAATTTCTATTGATTGGAGAAGGCTAAGAATCTAAGTCAGACATAACCTCCAGCTGTCCAGGCCTCCCAGGAGGGTAAGGTCAGGGTCAAGGATGTGCTTTAGTGGGTCAAGGCTGGAGGCTACATGAGGGCCAGTCCTAGGGTGAGTTGAAGGGTCGGCTTGGGGGTAGAATTCGTGATTAGAGAAAGCCCTAGAAGGATACCCAGGTCTCTAGACTCAACAGCCAACTGCAGAATGGAGAAACAAGTAGCTTCTTAGAGGCATGCTCTCTGCTCCGAACCCCACTGGAATTTATCCTTTGGTCTGTTTTTAATTGAATATAATTGATTTACAGCGCTGTGTTTATTTTAAATTTTTGGCCACACCCTGCAGCACTTGGCAGGCATCTTAGTTCCCCGTCCAGGGATCAAACTTTCACCCCCTGCACTGGAAGGTGGAATCTTAACCACTGGACCACCAGGGAAGTCCCTCCACACCTACGTCTGTTTCTATCATGGCAGAAGCAGGACACCAGGACGTAGATTAGCCAAGTCCTCCAGAGGAATGTTGACATCCCAGAATAGGAGATGATGTCAGGGGATCCCCTGGGGTAGTGGGGATCAACCCCAAAACTGCCTTCTCACCCAGCCACCCATGACTCAGAGGCTCTCCCCAAAGTGCCAGCTACGTCCAGAACAACAGCCACCAAAAGGTCCTATCCCGGTTCCCTGCACCCTCGACTCTCAGAAACCCCATTCTCACAGAAAATGAGCATTTTCCCAAGACAGCCCAGAGCAGAAGGGAAGAAGCAAAGCGACGGGGGGAAATGGCCATCAGCATTCATGCTATGGCTTTGCCCATTTCCACTCGATAAAATCCACACTGAAAGAACCCCAGGGAAGCTGGGATGATGCGGGCTGAATTTCAGAGACGATAGTTTTGGAGTTTCCAGCCAGTGGTTTGACAAAGACAGCAGGAGGAGAATGAACCCTGACAAGTCAAAACATGCTCTCATGGCCCAGCGGCCCCCAGATAAGGGCAGATGCTTCTTAAATCTTGCTTAGCCCAGGTTTCATAGCAATATTCAGAGGTTCTGGGCGCCTGGGGGCTGGATGACAACCCCCCAGAGTAGGTAACCACGTCCTTGTCCCAACTCTGCACACGTGCACAAGGCAATCACTTGGCTTGCATTCCCTTGGAAGTCTCTGATTGCATAAATGTTATTGCAGATCTGGTCTCTGACCTGCAGAGATACCAGCCGAGCCATGCACAGGGCCCAGAGAGCGTTCAGAAGAACGCCAGTTTGAATTTCTGAAGCCAAACCAAACACTGGGCCCGAAAACGTTTTCTTATTATCTCATTCCCTGACTATGGAACAATCACCCCATTGAAAAGCCATGAGCCCGCCCAAGTTTTAAATTAAACCTTGTGAGTTTTCCCTCTGAGAGCAGATAAAATCCTTCCAGCTTATGTTTTGAGGAAAGAATTTGGTTTGTGTGTCTGGGTGTGTGTGTGTGTGTGTGTGTGTGTGTACGCACGCGCGCATGTGTGTATATTTCCCCTAAAACTCATTTTCTTTTGTTGGATTCCTTAAAGCCCTGTTTAAATATTTTACTTGGGGAAATAATTACATTTGATGAATGTTGAAATACCCTTCCAGGAGCAAGTCCTTCAGGCTGCCTAGATTCCAGAACGAAGCTTTCTTTGAAAGAAGAGGCGAGGCCCCTTTCCGAGAAGTAAGCCCCCCAGCGTGGCTTTGAAGAGCTTTGCTGACATTGTTACAAGAGGTATTTATTCTCCACCCATCTATTTATTCCTTGGATGTCAACCACAGACTCTGAAAATCCACTGTGTATAAAAGCTCAAGTTGCAATGATGGAGTGCAGAGAGAGAGGGTTTTATTCCTTGGCTGCTGTTAGAAGAGGCCCAAACCCTGATGCCAGCTCCACCCTGAACAGCTGGGCAAATGCTGGCCAATTTCTTCTCCTCTCCGCATCTTAGATGCCTCACCCGCAAAGGAAGGCTAATCCTAGGAGCTCCTGTTGCAAAACTTTCATTCGCAAATGGCTGCTGATATGCTGTCATTTAGTCATTCAACAAACATTTGCTGAGCGCCTACTATGTGCCAGATTCTGTTCTAGCCACCAGGGAGACAGCAGGGGAACAAGACGGTATCCCTGCCTTCATGGAGCTGATGTTCTAGAAGGTGAGAGAACTTCATTTCAGACTCCGGGAGTCGTTTCTGATTTAGTTTTAGAAGTTACACAGGGCTTTGGGGAGTACCTGGTACTTAGGTCAATACTTCTCTTTTTCTCTATTGTCATGAAATGGATGGTAAACTACCATTCCCAGGAGAGAAGGACCCGGGGATAGTGTGTGCAGGAGGAGGGGTGTCAGCGACTCTGGGTCTGGAGGTTGCAGCCACTGTGGAGATCTCGGGGTCCCCATGAAGAATCCTCAGCCCAGCTGAGACAGCGCCGACCACACCACCCTGACAACAGTGAGCAGAAGCCAGGATCCCCCACCCCATGCAGCCTGACTTCTGCAGGCAGTGATGAAAATCTAGCTTTAAAGTCAAGGGCACAACCTAGCAACGTGGTGGGGAACCCAGCCTGCTGACAGAGTGGGGTATTTCAAGCATACCCCGAATGCTTGGCTTCTCTTAAAACATCAGAAATTTAGTCACATCGGGGCAAATTCCTGCCTGGCTGTTCTGAGCTGAGGCCTCTGCCCTCCAGGTCACTCCTGACCCTCCTTTATGTAGCCACACAGCCTCTGATGACACCTGCGTTTTCAATCCCATCTCTATATAGAGTGGGCAGGAGTTTTGATGAGGTTATAGGTGGCTTTTTCTCTCTTTTTCATGTGACTGCGCTGGGTCTTAGTTGTGGCACGTGGAAATGGTCTGTTGTGGCATGCAGGGTCTAGTTCCCTGACCAGGGATGGAACCCTCCCCCTACACTGGGAGCATGGAGTCTTAGCCACTAGACCACCAGGGAAGTTCCTATAGGTGGCATTTTAAGTGATAAGAAGCTTTCTCCACCCTGGTTGGTGCAGGCATGGAATGGGGTGGAGCAAACCCAAGACTGGGAACCAGATAATCAGTGGTTCAAAATCCTGCCTCTGCCATTCATTGACTGTGTGATCTTGGAAAATTCAGTTTTTTCATCTTGAAAATGGGAAGCTGTGTCCCACTAGACTATTGCAAGGAATGAATTAATACAAAAAGGTCTTCTATGCACCAGGTAGAGTCAGGGGTGAGGGGCACAGAGGACTAGGCAAGACATTGAAACCCAAAATCTACAGAGATCAGACAGGTAATGCATATGAGTAAAACAGCTCAGATGTGGGGCAATAGGGATTGGTGGGGAGCGGGCTGAAGTGAACAAATGAGCACCTGCCTTGTTTAAAAGCCATTTCCAGCCCGTTGTCATTGTGTCAGAATGTAGAGCCCAAGGTCACCAAATCTGATTTTTTTTTAAAAACAAAGGCCCCAAATCTAGAGTTTTAATGTGAAATCGCTTAACTTTAAAATACCAGTGGGACTTCCCTGGTGGTCCAGTGGCTAAGATTCCAGGCTGCCAAGGAAGGGGGCCCGGGTTCAATCCCTGGTCAGGAAACTAGATCTCACATGCCACAAATAAGAGTTCGCATGTTGCAACTAAAAAAAGACAAAACAAAAAACCTCACATGTTGCAACTAAGACCCAGCACAGCCAAGTACATACATATATATGTATGTATTTAATGACGCTAATTTGTTAAAACTGATAAACTAAACAAGGGCAACTAAACCCATTTGTGGACCGCCCATGGGATATATATGGGTTAGAAACACAGGATTTCTGCTTTCATTGACTTTGCAGCCTGGGGAGTGCAGGGTGGAGAAGCTGGCTACAAGGAAATAATTTCACAATTCTGGATTTACCATTTGTGATAATTCTCTAAAGGGGAAGCACTGAGAGCTGGGAGAATGTATTCTGGGGAGAAAGGGGAAGCATCTTGAAGAAGCCATGGTTCAGCTGCGACCTGAAGGCTGAGCTTGTGGAGTGATGAGGGGTGGGCAGGAGGCAGAGGAAGGGCAGGCCCAGTGGAGAGAACAGCATCGGCAAAAGTCAGCCTCGGACGTTAACCTGCCCGTCCAGGAAACTGAAAGGCGCCCAGCACAATACAGCTCCCTTGCTAACACAAGGGGTGCTTGTTACATCTCTCACCCTAGTGGGAAAAAAGAGGTAACCCTTCTAGAGAATTCTGTACCAAGCTCAGGAATCACCAACCTGAATGCCAGTGAGTGGAGGGTCAGGCTACCCTAGAGACCCTCTCCCCATGGATTGGCTGGAAATCTGAACTGCGGGAGCCTCCTTTGGGCCTCTCTGGGCCTGATCTTATCCCCCCAGGTCTTAGATCCCAGGAGCCCTGCCCCAGCACTCTTGTTCCTGCAGGAGGGAGCCTGGACACACTTCAGATTCCTTTGCAATTATGCACTGTTTGGGGCATCTGGGGCGAGGCCTGGCACATTCCAGAACAAATGAAGTTAGCGGGTGGTGGGGTGGGGAGTTGGTACAACTTCAACAGGGATTAGGGGACCACAAGCAGAGGAAGCAGATGGAGACCATTCATCCATTCTTCTCTGCTGGGTCTGGATCCAGTTTTGAACTTCACTTTTTTTCTTGCTCTGGCCTCAACCTGTTCCAGCTCGACATGGGGTCTTGGAGAGGTGCTATGTGTCAGCAGGAATTTCTTCAGGGTCAGGCTCAAGGTCATACTGATTTGCATGTGAGCACCTGCTTCGGGCCGAACACGACTGAAGCGACTTAACATGCATGCACCTGCTCCAGGCCAGGACTGGGTTTACTTACAGTGGAAAAAAAGTTAGTCCCGTCCGACTCTTTGTGACCCCATGGACTGTAGCCCACCACGCTCCTCTATCCACGGGCTTCTCCAGGCAAGAATACTGGAGTGTGTTGCCATGCCCTCCTCCAGAGGATCTTCTCAACCCAGGGATTGAACCCAGGTCTCCCACATTGCAGGCAGATTCATTACCGTCTGAACCACTAGGGAAGACAGCAAAGGCTTCACCACACTTGGGGGCAGGGCCATTTTGGAGGCAAAGTTGAAGGGACTCTCAGCGCCCCTAAATCCCTTACAACTGTCACATAGAAGCCCAGAACCTCTTCTTCCCACAAATACTACACTGAGAATGTGAACAGCCAGAGCTGGGCGTAAAATCAGTGCTCAATAAATGCACACCCAAAGAATGTCAGCAGCCAGGGCTGGGCATACAGTCAGTGCTCAATAAATGCACACCCAGTGCTCAATAAATGACCTGAAAAGGGACAGAACGCGTCTGCTTTCTGTGACCACACTCCACAGCATGGGCAACATGCACACTCTCAGCCCATCTCTCTTCAACGACCACTGGGAAGGGAAAATATTAATATGTTCCACCCTAATCAAATCTGGATAATTTCACTAGAAACCTTTCCATAATTTCATCAGCGTTAAAGGATTACAATAGCAACAAATTAAACCAACAGGCATGAATTTAGTTGCTCAAGAGGAAAATGTAGCTTGATTTAGAAACGGATGTTACAGTTTATTAACCAATCTAAATTAATTCGATTTTGAGCCCCTGTTAAATATACATTAGGATGTATCACCCAGTAGCATAGCTGGCAGGGGAAGAGAAGGGCAAGGAAGGAAAAGAAGCAAGGCCAACATGAGCTTGGTGCCTGCACACAAAGTGGCGTTGCTTCTGCAGTTTCGGGCTGGATGTTCAAACCTGGAGAAGGGGTTCCCAGCTGGGACTCCCAGCAGGGAGAATCACAAACTCAATTCAAGCCAGCTTAAGCCAGAAAGGGGATTTATTATCTCAATATCTGAAAATTTCAGGGTTTGTGAAGCTTCAGGTACAGCTGAATCCAGGTGCTCAGGGTCAGTAGGAACTGATCTTTCTGTTTCTTAGTCTGGTTTCTTCTCTGGAGACTCTACTCTCCATCAAGACAACCATCAGCAGCTCCAGATTTTTGTTCTACTGGCTTAGCCACCTTGCAGAGAGTTCACCCCACCCCCCAGGTCCCAAATAAAGCTCTCAGCGGCCTGGCCGAGGACATGAACCGTTCTGATGGGCTAGACTTGGGCCCCTCACTCATCCTTGAGCTAGAGAGGAGAAGAGGATGGTCAGATCCATGTGGGGCAGGTGGACGAAGAGCAGATGAGGGGCAGTTCCCCAAAGAGAAGGAACAGAGGGGCAGTTACTAGTTTTGAAGATGGAGAAAAGGGCAATGGTCCTTCTAGAATGCAGGCCTCCTCCAGCAGCTGAAAGAGGCAAGGAACAAATTCTCTCCAGAGCCTCCAGGAGGAACCAGCCCTGCCGACACCATGATAGTAGTCCGTAAGGCTCATTTCATAGAGAAATTTTTAAATTTTTATTTATTTATTTTTGCCTGCACTGGATCTTCATTGCTGCGCACAGGCTTTCTCTAGCTGCGGCAAGGCGGGGGGGGGGGGGGGGGGGGGGACTACTCTCTCATTGCAGTGTACGGGCTTCTCATTGCAGTGGCTTCTCTTGTAGACCACAGGCTCTGGGGTGTGCCGGCTTCAGTAGTTGTGGTACACAGGCTCAGTAGTTGCAGTTCCCAGGCTTTAGAAAGCCCAGGCTCAAAAGTTGTGGCGCTCAGGCTTAGTTGCTCTGCAGCATGTGAGATTTTCTGGGATCAGGCCCCCTGCATTGGCAGGCAGATTCTTAACCTTTGGACCACCAGGGAAGTGTAAGACTCATTTTGGACTTCTGACCACCAGAAGGGTAAGAGAATAAATATAGACTTTATTAAGTCACTAAGTTTTGGTTACTAGTCACAGCAGTGGGAAGAAACTAATACATTTGTGTAAGAATATGCACTCCCCTTGGGCATGAGACGTCAAACCCACTAGGAACGAGAGGAGACTTCAAACACGATAGAGAGAAAATACTTTAGGTTGCAACAATTTCAGACCTACTAGGGTCCGGAATGCAAAATTTGCTTGAATGGCTACCTTGATATATAAGCCGTCAAGGACATCCCAGACTGGGACTTCCCAGTGGCCAAGACTCCAGACGCTCACAATGCCCAGGGTTTGATCCCTGATCAGGGAACTAGTTCCGCCATCCTGCATGCTGCAACTAAAATACCCCACGTGCCACAACTAAGACCTGGCACAACCAAATAAACCAACCATACAAACAAAATGTCAGGGTGCATGCAGGCTGCTTTTTGTTTGTTTTATTGGAGTGTGGTTGATTTGCCATGTCACGTCAGTTTCAGGTGTACAGCAAAGTGAATCAGTTACACATATACATATGGCCACTCGTTTTTAGCTTTTCTTCCCATCTAGGCCGTTACAAAGCCTCGAGTAGTGTTCCCTGTGCTATACAATAGGCCCTTATTAGTTATCTAACTTATATATAGTAGTGTGTATATGCCAATCTCAATCTCCCAATTTATCCCTCCTCCCCCACCCACCCCCTGGCAACCATAAGTTTGTTTTTTACATCTGTAACTCTATTTCTGTTTTGTAGATAAGTTCATTGGCACCCTTTTTTTAGATCCCCCATATAAGTGATATCACATGATATGTCTTTCTCTGTCTGACTTACTATGCAGGCCATTTTTAGCCATGCCTTCACAGATCAGGGCACCCACTAGCAGCCACGGCACTGTCACAGCTTTGACCGTCATCCACTGGGGTCTCCTACTGCAGGGCACGTGACTGACTGATTGACAGCCCACTGCTGTGCTCTGAACCCACCCTGTGCCCCGAACCATGGATGTGCCAGCCAATGACCCAGCATGGGAGGGAAATGAAGGTAGGCCCATCCCGGTAAGATGTGGATACCTCCGATGGTGACCCTGGCTCCAGTGTTTCCCATTAGCCTGCACAAAAAACTTCCCCAGAACTGTGCTGAGGCCTGAGACCACTCTTGCCTGACCCTTCTTACTCGCCTCACTCCTACACAGAGGCCAGACCCACATCTCAGCCTGAAGCCTCTCCCGTCTCCTCTTTCCCTCTTGGAGCTGTTTTTCCCAGTCACCATCTTGCACATCAAATCTCACCCTTGACATCCTTGTTTTCTTTTTTTTTGGCTTGCTATGCCATGTGGCTGGGAGGATCTTAGTTCCCCAAGCAGGGATGGAACCCACACCCTCAGCTGAAATCCCAGAGTCCTAACCACTGGACTTTCAGAGAATTCTCTTGGCATCTTCTTAAAGACCCAAACTGACCCAGCACTGTGAGCATTAGAAAGAGAGCCCCTGGTGGATGAATTATAAAAACCAGATGCTTCTTACAAGATAAGCAGCTGAGCAAGCAAGCCAGACACAGACTGAGAGCACCCCAGTCACCTCTCCGATGGGCACCTTTGTGCAGTGCACAACATGTACACTGCGCCTGGCAGGCTGCTGCAGACTGCTTGGGTATAAGGGGATTTTGGAGGGAACACTAACACGGGCAGTCCAGGAAGCTCCCATCTCACTACTCAAGGGGGCAGGAGAAGCCCAGGTACCCCCCCTATACACACACACAGGACCAAACACTTATCCCTGCCCACCCCCTGGGCTGTGCCCACTATGGGCATTCAGTAGCTGAGTGCAGACACTGTTCTCAGCAAGGACCACTTTTCGTGGCCTACACTGGGTTTTTGAGAACTTTGAATTGCTAGATGGCACCCTTTACAATGGAGGAGGGAATGGCAACCCACTCTAGTGTTCTCGCCTGGAGAATCTCATGGACAGAGGAGCCTGGTGGGCTATAGCCCACAGGGTCGCAAAGAGTCAGACACGACTGAAACGACTTAGCACGCACGCACGCACACACACACCTTTTACAAAGGAGAATTTTAGCGTTAGCGTCCCTTGAAAACTCAGCTGACCTGGTACACAGAGTCCATGGGCAGTGCCCCTTCACAGTGACTGAGTGTCCCAGCCGGCCACAGTCCTCCCCACACCCCGGCGGGGAGGGCTTGCCAGTCTGGTGATCCCACTGACTGGCTGTGTGACCTTGGCCCAGCCAGTGCTCCTTTCTGAGTCCCGCTAGCCTGTTCTTGCAACCAAGGAGGAAGGACAGGCTCTTCTCACCTTCAAGGGCCCTCCAGCTCCACACACTGACGTTGCTGAGGAAGATGGAGAGGGAGATAAAGAGAGACTAGTTCTGCCTAATTGCCTCATTAAGCCCTCCTTGTTGGAAAGCCGGAAGTGGAGCGAGCGTCCTCTGTTTCATTGCTTGCCTGTATCCTCCCCAGCTGAATGATGCAGCTGAACGCTGAGGGGCGGGGGAGAAGCCCGAACACCGAGCAGGGTCCTTGGGAAGGGGCAGGACCTAGGCAACCTCAGGCACCATGAGATTCCCACCCCTCTCAGGGTTCTATTTGCCTGCACGGAACAGAACCCTCTCCCCAAAGACTGCTTTTTTTTGGCTGTGACTCGAGGCTTGATCCCCAGTCAAGGATTGAACCCGGGGCCCCGGCAGTGTAAGCACCAACTAGTAACCATTGGATCGCCAGGGAACTCCTGCCCCAACAGCCACTTAAGCAGCGTGGGATTTATATTTCTTTAGTGTACCAGTGATGGTAACAAATGCTACTATGGAACATGACCTATGCAGGTGCCCAGGGCTGTTCTTAGCATGTTGTGAGATTAAATCACAGTAAAACATGTCCCAGGATGAACAGCATCTCCTCTAAATTCACATCCACCTGGAACCCGTGAATGTGACCTCATTTGGAAATAGGGAGTTTGCAAATGTAAGCAAGTTCAGATGATGTCATACCAGTTGGGATGGACCCTGAGCCAATGACCGGTGTCCTCATAAGAAGAGAGAATGCTGATCACAGAAACACAGAGGCAAGACCGTCATGTGTTGACAGAGGCAGAGATTCAAAGAATGCCTCAACAAGCCAAGGAATGTCAAGGATGGCCGGCCACCCCCGGAAGGTGGGAAGGAGCATGGAACAGATTCTCCCCCACTGATGCCAGAAGAACCCAGCCTTGCCGACACCTTGATTTCAGATTTCTAGCCTCTACAACTGTAAGCGATTGGATTTCAGTTGTTTTAAGCCACTAAGTCCATGGCACTTTGATGTGGCACCCCAGAAATGACTACATTCCAAGCAGTGGGTTCTGTCCTCATCCCTATTACAGATGGGAAACTGAGGCAAAGAGAGGGTAAGTAGTGTGAAGGTGCACAATCTGTGAGTAGTAGAGTCAGGGTTCTGTTTGTTTTTGGCTGCACTGAATCTTAGTTGCAGCATGCAGGATTTTTGATCTTGGTTGCAGCAGGCAGGATCTTTAGTTGCAGCATATGAACTCTTAGTTGCAGCATGAGGGATCTAGTTCCCTGACCAGGGGTCGAACCCAGGGCCCCCGCACTGGAAGTGCCGAGTCTTAGCCACTGGGCCACCAGGGAAGTCCCTGAGTCAGGCTCCATCTTAAAGAATTTCTGCCAGAGAGAGAGGCGTGTGCGCAAGCAGACAGGCTTCTGTGTGTACAGATGCGGTCAGGAGCCTCTACAGGGTCACCTGTGCGTGCAACAGTGTGCCCACGGTGCTGAGACACAGGATGACCGGAGTCCACAGCAAGTGTGTGTGAAGCGATGATGAACGAGCCGTGGGACCCGAGCCGCCACTGCATGAGCACATGATCACGTTACCAGCCCAGCTGGAAGAAGTGTGGCCAGACTGACGGATGAGATGTTGCTGACTGGGTCGGGTGAGATTTAGCGAGTCAGAGCCTTTGCTGACGTGATAATCCCCTAGCGACTGTGCATGGAAGGAACGCTTGGGCTGGCCATTAGCATGGACCCTCAGGGGCAGGGCTCACACAGAGAATGGGACCTCCTTGAAGACCAGGGGCTTCCCTCTGAGCCCACCTCCCTTAGCCTGTCCAAGCCTTTGTTTCTTCCTCTGTGAAATGGGGCCATGCATACACATAAGGTGGATGGCCTCACAGACATTATGTTGAGTGGAAGAGGCTAAACACAAAAAAAGCATCTTCTGGATGAGGCCATCTTAAAACATTTTTATTTATTTATTTATTTTTGACTGCACTGGGTCTTCATTGCTGCATGTAGGCTTTTTCTAGTTTCAGCAACTGGAGGCTATTTTCTAGTTGTGGTGCCTGGGCTTCACACTGTGGCAGCTTCGCTTGTTAGGGAGCGTGGGCCCTAGGGTTCGCGGGCTCCGTAGTTGTGGTACTCGGGCTTAGTTGCTTCTGCGGCACGTGGGATCTTTCCAGACCAGGGATCAAACCCCTGTCCTCTGCATTGGCAGGTGGATTCTTAACCACTGGACCACCAGGGAAGTCCATGGATGATGCCTTTAGTATTAAATTCTGCAGTGAAACTCATCTATGGGGAGAAAGTCAGAATAATGTTTCACTCATCAGGGTGGGTGCCACTGATACAGCAAGGACATGAAGGAGCCTTCTGGGGGCTGGAAATGGTCTTTATCTTGAGCTGGATGGCAGTTCCTTGGGTATATAATAAACACATAGGAAATTCATCAAGCTGCCCCATCAGGTTAGTTCCTTTTACATACATGTAAATGCACAGGTATGTACATTTTGTTGGAAGGAAGGAAGGCTGTTAATTTTCCGTCACTAATGTTCTATGTGTTACATCCTATAAAATGGATTGACAACCTTCTGGGGCCGGTACAACTTTTAATTCCCACTTTACAATGAGGCAATGCCTCCAAGGAGGTGCAGTTGGAATCTGGCGGATGGGCTCCAGGCCTGTGACCTTTTGTCCCTACTCCAGGGTTTCCTCCAAGTACCACATACTTCTTACACAATTTCGTTATTATTCAGTCGCTAAGTCCTGTCTGACTTTTTGCAACCCCATGGTCTGTGGCAGTCTAGGCTCTCCTGTCCTCCACTGTCACCCGGAATTTGCTCAAACTCATGTCCGTTGAGCCAGTGATGTCATCCAACCATCTCATCCTCTGTTGCCCCCTTCTCCTCCTGCCCTCAATGTTTCCCAGCATCAGGGTCTTTTCCAGTGTGTCGGCTCCTCCCACCAGGTGGCCAAAGTCTTGGAGCTTCAGTTTCAGCATCAGTCCTTCCAATGAATATTCAGGACTGATTTGCTTTAGGATGGACTGGCTTGATCTCCTTGAGTCCAAGGGACTCTCAAGAGTCTTCTCCAGCACCACAACTCAAAAGCATTGATTCTTTGGCACTGAGCCTTCTTTATGGTCCAACCCTCACATTCATACAGGACTACTGGAAAAACCATAGGGATTTCACACTATGAATCCTTCCAAATACTGCCCTAATCCTCACCAAGAGCTGTGTGGAGTTGCTATGATGAAGCTTCATGGCCATGGCCCCCAAATCCTCCCCTGAACTCCAGGAGAAAAGAAGGTGATTAGAGGGCAACGAGTCAGGACCCTTCTTTAAAGGAGGGCTCCCCACCCTGGCAGCACTGCAGTAGAGAGTGTTCTAGTTGTCCTCCCAAATCCAGTGGCCCCTTCTTCCTTAGTAATAGAAACTCTGAATTTTAGCTGGGTGCACAGCTGGCAGGAGTAAAGACAACCCTCTCCAGCCTCCCTTGCAGCTAGGTGTGCTGGAACAACTCAGTCCTGAAACAGAGTCCCCCTAAAACAGAGTTCCCTTACTGAGTTTATGATTAATATCACTATCCCAAACTTTATTCCCTTTCTTGTCCCCTCTGACCTCAGTCTTATGCTCTAATTGAACACTAATCAGCCAAAGTCAGATGCTAAATTTGCAGTTGTTAATATCATTAATGTACTAAAAACTGCTCTTATCTTATAGATCTCATCATAAATGTACAAACGTGGGTTTTTTCTCCAGGGCAAGATGAGCTCACAAACCCCCAAGCCATGGATCACTTGGCCAGAAAATCATAAAGTAGAGACATTCTGACTCCTGAAACTGTGATTAAGAAATGTCACAAGATGATGATTAATCTCAGCCTCTTTCGTTCTTCCCCTTAAAATAAAAAAAACACCCCTAACTCAAAGACCAAGGTGGAGTGGATCTGAGGCTTGTCTCCCACTCCCTTGCTTGGCGCTCTCTGATAACCTTTACGTTGCTGCAAACAGCCACCGTCAGAGTCTGGCTTCCTACACTGCAGGTACCCGAGCCTTTTGCTCCATTTCAGTACTGGCTACCAAGATGTAACTGGAAGTGATATCTTTGATGTCTGGGGAGGATCCTTAAAGGATAAATGGGTATCTTCTGGATTTTTCCGTTCTGCTGGCTGGAATTCAGATGTGATGACTGGAGCTGCAGCAGCCCTTGTAGTCCATGAGATGCAAGCCACGACTCCCTCCTAATTTTGTTTTCTTCCGTTAAGTAAACTTCAGTCTTGTCTAAGAGTTCTTTGCCAAATGGTTCTCTAACTCATAATGACAATAAAGTGTCCAAGCAGTCACAGGGTTCCAAGGTTTGGGGGATAGCCTCCAAGTAGCCCTGTTTTGGTTGAAAGGAAATGATTTTTTTTTAAGGGTATTCCTTAGGTCATAGCACTGATCACAGAGGTGGCACTTGGAATGACAGAAGGTCCCCACCATGCTTATATATGAACTCATATGTACAGGCAATGTGATTTAAATTTTTCTAACACAACAAATGTTTTCCACCTTGGGGGAAGTAGTTCAAATAGCAAACTAGACTCCAGCAGCTATTATATCATCCCTATTCCAAATTCACTTTCTCAATATCTTATAAATTGCAAACTATTTCCAACATAGGGTAATGTTATTAACAGTAACAGATTGTATAACCCCAACCACTCAAGATAAACAGATATTAACATTTTGCCAAATTTGCTTCAGATCTCTCTCTTTATAGAATTAAAAGTTTGCAGATCCAGCTAAAACCCTGCTCCTCCCACAAGTACACAGAGCATCCTCTCCTCGTGACTACCACCAGCCTCCAAACCCAGAGTTGGCAGATAACACTCCTGTGTGTCTTGATACTTCTCCTACACATAACGTCTTCATAAACCACAGGCTGTGGTAAAAACCACTTTCTTACTCCAACTAGTTAAAGTCATTTGCTCATACATAGTTGAAGCCATCATTTTATGACAATTTATGTAAGACTACTGGGCCCATTGGGAGGATATAGGTCTTTGGGGAAATTTTATTCCACAAATATTACCCAAAGACATATGTGCTATTTTATTTTTCTCTAGTCCATGTTACAGTAAATGTGTAAGTTATTCAAATGAAAAGAAACAGCTGAACTGTATACCAGCTAAAAATATCTTGTGCACCACCAACAGTACACGATCAATTGGGAACACAGTCTAACTAGTCCCACGAGAGCTAACTTCTGTGATCCCAGTCTCCTCTGAAGGTCAGCCAAACTAGAACGTTCCAGACAATTCTGATCGTACCCTGTGACAATAAAAATAAAATTTGAGCACCAACCTCCGTGGTAACGAATATTTCTTAACTTGTAATTTATGCATCTTGTATTACTAGGCCGTTTTCTTACCACTTACCTGTGTTACTAGAATTATCCTCCATCTGCCGCTTCTCTACAGGGAGATGTTTAAGCCACTTGTCCATTCCGTGAGGGTTACTTCAGTTAATCCCTGTTACCTTCATCTTAAAGTTGCTAGCCCAGGCTTATTCATGCTGCAGTTGTGACCAGTGTGGAGGGCACCCCTCCAACCCCAGGTGCTTGGGGAAAAAAATAAGCATTTATCAAATGCTTACTGTGTTCCAAGCCTGTTCTAAGCTGCTTTCCTCAGACTAATTTCTTTAATCCTCACAACAGCCCAAGAGGTGGTATTATTGTTATCCTCATTTACAATTGAAGCTCAGAGAGGTTGAGAAAAGATCAAGGTCACAGAGCTACCCAAGGGCTGGTGGGCTGCAGTCCATAGGGTCACAGAGAGTCAGACACGACTGAGGGACTGAGCATGCACTGTTTTCTAAAGCATCTTGGGAAGGGATATGACGTGAGACCAGCCAACATTTGGTCTGAGAGAGGGACCACCCATAACAAATCAAACTTAAATACTATAAAGAATCTTTACTTGTAGATTACGTTCTAAAGTGAACCAATAAGAGACTTCCCTAGTGGTCCATGGTTAAGAATCCACCTTCCAATGCTCGGGTCATGGGTCTGATCCCTAGTCCAGGAGGATCCCACATGCTACAGGGCAACCAAGCCCGTGCGCCACAATTACAGAAGTCTCTGTGCCCTAGAGCTGGTGCTCCACAATGAGAAGCCCACTCACCTCAACTGGAGAGTAACCCCTTGCTTGCGGAAACTAGAGAAAGAGTGAGTGCAGCAACAAAGACCCAGTGCATCCAAAAATAATAAATAAATAAAGTTTTGAAAAATAAAGTGAACCAGTGAATATTAATAAAAAACGAATATAATCAAAGTTATCCTGAAATCACCCATAAGATAAGCAGTAGACCATGCCATGGGAAGCGCAGCACAGTAAGTGGTTCCTCTGTTGTGGTGTGGGCCATTGCCTGCCTTCTCTACCCTAGACAGCTACAATCTTTATTTGCTGAGCTTTCAGGCAGCTGGCTTCCTCCCAGGGTCAGCCAATGGGATGCATTGGGTTGGAATTGGAGGGCCAAAGGAAGGACGCATCTGGAGTATTTCTCCCCATCTTTCTTATTTGGTGTTTTCTGGCTTTGCAGCTTCTGGGATCTTAGTTCCCAAACAGGAATTGAACCCCTGCCCTTGCAATGGAAGCATGGTACCCTAACCACTGGACTGCCGGGGAATTCCTTCCTTTGGTGGTTTTCTCCAGCAGCAGCTACATCTCTATTGTGTCTCTAGCTCTTTCCAGATGGCGCTGCCAAGACTCTAGTTCCACTGGATGACCCAGGCTCCTAATTTGGGTATCACCATCTCCTCCATCTCTCTAGTTTAGCAATGGCAGTGGCTTCCTGTTGTTACTGACTACTGGGCTTCTCAGCTTTTCCATCACCTGTATGACCAAAACCTTGCATTAAACTCCTTCGGTTAAAATGCCTAGAATGGTTTCTGCTTTCCTGATTGGACCCTGACAGATACACACTGAACAATGTCTGAGGGCCAGTCATATAAAAAATATGTACCTTTGGATGGCATGCCAAGTATAAACAAGTGGAGCAACTGGAACTCCCAGATATGACAGATGGCAGTGAAAATTGGAACAGTTACTTTGCCAAACTGTCAGTAGCTACTAGAGCAAGCCCACGCCCAGTCTATGATTCAGCAATCCCCATTCCAGACATGCACCCAAGAAAAATGAGAACAAATCACCATCCAAAGACATAAACAAAAACATCCACAGAGGCTTTCTCTGAAATTGCCCCACACTGAAAACAACCCAATGTCCATCAGCATTAAAATGAAAAATAAATTTTCATCTATCCACACAACTGAAAACTGCACAGAAATTGTAAAAATCAAAGAGTCGGTTTACATGTCAACATGAGTGACTGTCATTGCCAATGGAAAGCAGAAGCCGGACACTGTGGCTTTAAGAGCTCATACTCTGTCGTTTCACTGCAGTGACATTAGGGAACAGGTGCAAGTTATCTATGGTGATGCGGGTCCCAGTAAGGGCGACCTCTGGAGGGGAGGGGTGGCTCTGTTGAGCAAACTCTGGGTGATTGAAATCTTCCACATCTTGATGAGGATGCTAATGACATTGGTGTAAAGATGTAAAATCCATCCAACTACACACTTTAGATCTGCACACCTTCCTGTGTATTATTCTTCTAGTCAAAGCTATGGTTTTTCTGGTAGTCATGTATGGATGTGAGAGTTGGACCATAAAGAAAGCTGAGCGCCAAAGAATTGATGTTTTTGAACTGTGGTGTTGGAGAAGACTTTTGCGAGTCCTTTGGACTGCAAGGAGATCCAACCAGTCCATTCTAAAGGAAATCAGTCCTGAATATTCATTGGAAGGACTGATGCTGAAGCTGAAACTCCAATACTTTGGCCACCTGATGCGAAGAACTGACTCATTAGAAAAGACCCTGATTCTGGGAAAGATTGAAGGCAGGAGGAGAAGGGAACGACAGAGGATGAGATGGTTGGATGGCATCACCCACTCAATGGATGTGAGTTTGGGTGGACTCCGGGAGTTGGTGATGGACAGGGAAGCCTGGCGTGCAAAAGTCGGACACAACTGAGCAACTGAACTGAACTGAACTGAAAGTGTTTAAAAATTCTTCACTTTGAACATGAAGTTCTCTTTTAGCATAACAATATAGCCAATGAGTGACATAGTCGGGTTGGAGGTGGATACAAAAGTTGGTCTCTCCCCCTGCATCTCCACAAGCAGAGACGTGAACAAATGCTTACACACCCACATTCACAGCAGCAGTAGTCACAACAGCCAAAAGGTGAAAACAACCCAAGGGTCCTCCAGTAGACGAACAGAATATTGTTTGGCCATAAAAAGTAATGAAGCTGCTGTGAATCTAAAAAATAAAGTCTATTTAAAATATATATATAGAGAGAGTGTATGTGAGGCGGGAGGAAAGGAATAAAGTACAGATACATGCTATGGCATAGATGGACCTCGAAAATATGATGCTGAGGCAAAAGGACAAATATTTAATGATTCCAACGTATGAATTTTGTGGAGGAAGCAAACATACAGTTGATAGCATATAAGCTCTCAGTGCTCAGTGGCATCTGAATCTTTGTGACTCCATCAACACTAGCCTGCCAGGCTCCTCTGTCTATGGGATTTCTCAGGCAAGAATACTGTAATGGGTTGCTATTTCCTTCTCCAGGGGATCTTCCTGACCTAGGAATTGAACCCACCTCACCTGGATCGAATCCAAGCAGATTCTTTATGACTGAGCCACCTGGGAATCTCAGCATGTTTTTTTTTACTACAATGAAAAAATAAAGAAAAAAGAAGAAAAAAAAAAAAACCCACACTGTATAATGAAACACACCCATGCACAAACCCTGACCTGTCCGGCTGAAGACAGGAATGACCTTGGTGCAATTTACGCTCCAGAGCCCAGAGCCCTGTGTGCAAGCAGGCTGAGACCACGTGCTTATTTTCCCTGTGCTCCATCCTGCCTCCCTTTGCCGCCTTATCCCTCTATATAGCACTCCTGTATTTGTAATTACAAGGTGATCTAGGAAGGCTTTGCATGAGCCCATCGGCATCGGAAACTTGGAGGAGGAGGAGTTGAAATCTCTTGTTTCAGAGAAAAGGCAACAGAGGACCAGAGAAGAGCCTTGACTTGGCCAAGATTCCCTAGGAGCAGGAGACTACACAGGGCTCAGACCCACAGCTCTTGGCATCCTGACTCTCCATGACCTTCTTTACTTGCGGCAGGTTCTGCATGGTCATTTCGGTATAAAGCTGGTGCAACATCAGCCTGTCCCCAGAGGGCCAGAAGTCCTTCACAAGCCTGTAGAAAATCTGGTTTGAGAGCTAATGGCCAGGAACGGCCAAGATCGACAGGCTCCTGCTCCCCAGGACCTGCCCTGGGGCCCCGCTTGACTGAAGCGAACCTTGTCTTATTAAATCCCCAGTCGGCATGTTTGCCCTGGACTCTGACCTCAGGAGCATGGCCCCTTGACCTCACCCAGGGGTTACCAGTTGAAGCCAGGGTCACAGAGCACAAGCAGGGGAACCGTGAGGGCAGCAAAGGACCCAGGACCTGCGGTGGGAAGTCTCACTTCTGGGTGGCAGAGAGCAAGAAATTGTCGCTGTTGTTTAGGTGCTAAGTTGTGTCTGACTCATTGTGACCCCATGGACTGTAGCCCACCAGACTCCTCTGTACATGGGATTTGTAGCTCAGATGGTAAAGAATCTGCCTGCAATGCAGGGGACCCAGGTCCGATCCCTGGGTCGGGAAGATCCCCTGGAGAAGGGAATGGCAACCCACTCCAGTATTCTTGCCCAGAGAATTCCATGCACAGAGGAGCCTGGCGAGGTACAGTCCATAGGGTCACAAAGAGTCAGACAGAACTGAACAACTACTACTACTAGGCAAGATTACTGGAGTAGGTTGCCATTTCCTCCTCCAGGGATCTTCCTGACCCAGGGATCGAACCCACACCTCTTTCATCTCATTGGCAGCTGGGTTCTTTACCCCTGAGCCACCAGAGAGCAAGCGGGGAGCGGTTCTCAAAGACACACACGTCCAGGTTGAAATCTCCACTTTCTGCGCCAAGACAGTCACTATATACAAACACAAACTACTGTGTCCCCAGACAGCACTAACTGAGTGTCCTTTGAAAGGACTGATGACAGAACAGTGCACTAAAATAATTAAGGCTTTTACATGTGGAAGGAGAGGGAGGGGAAGAAGGGAGCAGATCTTATTTGATTATAATAAATAGCACAGGACTTCCCTGGTAGCTCAGATGGTAAAGAATCTACCTGTAATGCAGGAGACCAGGGTTCCTTCCATTCCTGGGTCAGGAAGATCCCCTGGAGAAGGGAATGGGCTGGAGAATTCCATGGACAGAGGAGCCTGGCAGGCTACAGTCCATCGGGTCACAAAGAGTCGGACACAACTGAGTGACGAACACACACACAGTAAGTAGCAGGAGATAAGTTGGATAAAGAGAAAGCATGCCGGGTTTTATTTTTTTTTTTAAACAGAGAGGAGGCTAGCCACTCCTGGTTAGAGCTGTGAAGTGATTTATGGCCAGACCCGAGCTTCTTAGCCATGGGGGAAACAGACCTTGCCGGACAAGAATTTGAGAAAGATTGGGAGGCTTTATTTGACCAAGGGCAGCCCTAAGGTGGCTAGTGGAATCCAGGTCTCCTTCCATCGTAGTCAAGTCAACTGCAAAGGTTGCAAAGATGTTCCAAATACAGTCCGCCATAACCTACTAGTGTTGAGAGAAGAAGGCTTGGGGACAAGGGAAGACCACATGTTAAGCAACTACTATGTCTATGTTGGGTGATTTATCAGGTTGCCTTTTATTGCCTGTGGTTGTATGTTCAGTAAATCTTTAGTGAACACCTACTATAAGCTGCAGAGCAATCACACGAGCTCAGTGCAGAACACAATTAACATCAACTTACCTGGGTACTAAAGCTAGGGCAGGCTTCAGCAGCACATGAACCAAGAACTTCCAGATGTACAAGCTGGGTTTTGAACAGGCAGAGGAACCAGAGATCAAATTGCCAACATTCACTGGATCATGGAGAAAGCAAGGCAGTTCCAGAAAAACATCTACTTCTGCTTCATTGACTATGCCAAACCCCTTGACTGTGTAGATCACAACAAACTATGGAAAATTCTTAAAGAGATGGGAATACCAGACCATCTTACCTGTCTCTTGAGAAACCTGTATGCAGGTCAAGAAGCAACAGCTAGAACTGGACATGGAACAACTGATCGGTTCCAAATTGGGAAAAGGATTTCAACTAGGCCTATGAAATCACCCTGCCCATTTAACTTATATGTAGAATACATCATGTTAAGTGCCAGACTGGAATCACACGCTGGAATCAAGATTTCCAGGAGAAATATCAACAATCTCAGATATGCAGATGATGCCACTTCAATGGCAGAAACTGAAGAGGAACTAAAGTGCCTCTTGATGAGGGTAAAAGAAGAGTGAAAATTCTAGCTTAAAATTCAACATTAAAAAAACTAAAATCACAGCATCCAATCCCATCATTTCATGCCAAACAGAAATGGGGAAAATTGGAAGCAGTGACAGATTTTATTTTCTTGAGCTCCAAAATCACTGTGGACAGTGACTGCAGCCATGAAATGAAAGGCACTTGCTCCTTGGAAGGAAAGCTATGACAAACCTAGATAGCATATTAAAAAGCAGAGACATTACTTTGCTGACAAAGGTCCCTATAGTCAGAGCTATGGTTTTTCCAGTAGTCATGTACGGATATGAGCATTAGATCATAAAAAACGCTGAGCGCCAAACAACTGATGCTTTCAAATTGTGCTGGAAAAGACTTGAGAGTCCCTTGGACTGCAAGGAGATCAAACTAGTCAATCCTATAGGAAATCAACCCTGGATATTCATTGGAAGGACTGCTGCTAAAGCTGAAGCTCCAATACTTGGGCCACTTGTTGCGAAGGGCCAACTCATTGGAAATGACCCTGATGCTGGGAAAGACTGAAGGCTAAAGAAGAACGGGGGTGGCAGAGGAGGAGATAGAGAGCATCACCCACTCAATGGACATGAAATTGAGCAAACTCTGGGAGACAGTGGAGGACAGAGGAGCCTGACGTGCTGGAGTCCATGAGGTCACAAAGAGTCTGACACGACTTTGAGACTGTGCAACAACCACAAGGGTGGCCAGGACCAGCTGCTCTAGGCTAGCTCACCCGGCAGGCTATGGAGGTGTCACCGGGACAGGCTCTTGCCTCTGCAGATTGCCTAATGGAGCGGCTCAGAGGCTCAGCCCTCGTCTCCTCCCTCTGGGACCAGCATCCTTTCCTCATGGGGATGAAAGATGGGCAAAATCGCATGCAAAATCAGGCAAGGATAAGCTAGGACCTGGCACTAGGTTAAAGCCAAAATCAAGCGGCAGAAAAGCAAAAATGGGCTTTCCTGATAGTTCAGTTGGTAAAGAATCTGCCTGCAATGCAGGAGACCCGGGTTCGATTCCTGGATTGGGAAGATCCTCTAGAGAAGGGATAGGCTCCAGGCTCCAGTATTCTTGGTCTTTTCTTGTGGCTCAGCTGGTAAAGAATCCGCCTGCAAGGCAGGAGATGTGGGTTTGACCCCTGGGTTGGGAAGATCCCCTGGAGAAAGGAAAGGCTACCCACTCCAGTATTATGGCCTGGAGAATTCCATGGACTCTATAGTCTCAAAGAGTTGACACGATTGAGTGACTTTCACTTTCAGCCCCTATAGTGGGAGGGGCCAGGTGAGTGGGAGGAGCTGGAGAGGCATGCCGACAAGGAGGGCAAGGAATGGGAGCCAAAACCATAATATAGGGCGCTTGCACATCCTCTCTGCCAGACTCTGTGCCGTTTGCTTGAGGAGGCCATTGTTTACTAGACACTGAATGTGGGCCACTTATTCATACATTCCACAAATATTTACTGAGTGCCTGCCAGCCAGCACTGTGGAACCAGCACGGTGGAGTGTTGGAGAAACACTTGTCAACAAAAACTGATAAGTCACTGCCCTGGTGGACTTCACAGGGTGTGTAGGGGGAGGAGGTCAGGAAACAACGCGCCTGGTACCTGACCGTTGGCTGTGATTAGCATTCTAAACAAGAGGCGCTCATGCTAGGGCCGCCTCTATAATAAGGGACCTGACCCAGCCTTGGGGGCTGAGGGAAGGCTCTCCCAAGAAAAAGACCATGGCACGGAAACTTGAGAGATGTGTCGTAATGCCCTTGTGAAGAGGGAAGGGAAAAAACATCCTGGGCTGGGCTCTCAGCAGGTGCAGAGGTCTTGCAAGGAGAACTTTGCCTGCGGAGGCAAAGAAGCGTGGGGAGGCCAGTGGGGGACGCAGAAGGGCAGATGACTTGCTATGAACACCAGTCCCCAGGGCATGGCGGCTGCTGGGCCCTGGGGCACAGCACTCTAAGCCGAACAGCTCTAAGGGCTGGTGACGATGTCCAAGGACGTTAAACAGAGCATGTGCTGCATCTAAAATAGAAAAGACAATGGCAGAATCCAAGTTAATAACTG
Organism: Budorcas taxicolor; assembly: GCF_023091745.1. Classification (NCBI taxonomy): domain Eukaryota; kingdom Metazoa; phylum Chordata; class Mammalia; order Artiodactyla; family Bovidae; genus Budorcas; species Budorcas taxicolor. The sequence continues at coordinate 51,174,339 of NC_068926.1, read as the reverse complement.
TCGACTTGGATCGTGACAGGACTTATCATTCTGTTAACAACAGCAACAAGTCAAATACAACTCGAAAGAACTCTGAGAGGTTTCTGCTTTTAAAGCACAGTATTGGTCGGACTGGTGCTTCCAGATATACTTTACCCCTCCCGCCAGGCTCCTCTGTCCATGGAATTCTCCAGGCAAGAATACTGGAGTGGGTGGCCTTTCCCTTCTCCAGGGGATCTTCCCGACCCAGGGATCGAACCCAGGTCTCCAGCATTGCATCTTTACCATCTGAGCCACCAGGGAAGCCCCTTCTTCCTACTGCATATAACTAAAGAACACAGTGCTGGCTTATACTTATTTAGTCTTTTCAGGTGCACGTCCTGTTTCAAGTGCTCTCTGAAGACCCATTATATTAATTTCATGAACCTCCCCCACATACTAAGTCAGATGTCGGTAAGTGTTAAGGACAAAAATTAAAGAGGGGCAGGGAAACTAGGAGGTGGTTTTTTTTTTTTTTTTTTTTTTTTTTTTAACCACACCACCTGTGAATCTTAGTTCCGCAACCAGGGATAGAACCACCTTCTGCAGTGGCAGCTCACAGTCTTAACCACTGAACCACCAGAGAAGTCCCTGGGAGGTACAATTTTAAATAGAGTAGCAGAGGCCTTGCCACCAAGAAGGGGTCGGTTCACCTGAAAGAGGAGGAGGGCACAGCCAGTGCAAAGGCCCGAGGCTGGCAAATTTCAGGAACTGGTAGGAAGCCAGTGTGACTGATGCTGAGTCAGTGAAGGGGTCAGTATTGGGAAATGATGGCAGAAAGGGCATGGGAGGTGTGCTGAGAAACCCAAGCTGGTGTATTGCATTAAGAATATGCAGACTAGGGAACTTGCCTGGTGGTCCAGTGGCTAAGACTCCACGCTCCCGATGCAAGGGGGCCCGGGGTTCAGGTCCCCTGGTCAGGGAACGTGATCCCACATGCCACAACTAAAGATCCTGTGAGCCACAATAAGGATCAAAATGGCGCATGGTGCAACTAAGACCCGGCACAGCCAAACAAATAAATACTGTGGCGGGGCGGGGGGGGGGGGGGGGGCGGGGGGGGGGGTGGCGCGGGGAGTGAATGTGCCGGTTGGGAACACCCTGGCAGTCCAGTGGTTAAGACTCTATGTTTTCACTGCGTGGGTTCGCGTTCAATCCCTAGTCAGGGAACTAAGATCCCAGGGTCAGAGACAGGTGGCCCTCTCAGCACCTAAGCTCCCATTTGGGTTAAGTGAAACCCACAGGATTGTTCTGATGGAAGATTCAGTTTCAATACACCCCCACAGAGGAAGCAGAATCACAAGAATTCTTCCACACATCCCAGAAACAAGGGGGCGCAATGTGTGAGGGAGAGCAGGGTGGGCCTCTGTCCCAGATCACCAGGCAACAGATCACCAGGCAAAGAGACAGAGAATAGGCTAATCAGCACCGATTACTTACACTGTGGTTGGAAGATGCTCTGAGAAACATCAAAATGGGAACTGGTGGTGGGCAGCCTAAATTCAAGCCCTTATCTAAATGTCCAGGCTCTGGGTGTGAGTAGGGCTGTGTGTCTGTTACATCGCTTCAGTCATGTCCAGTTCTTTGCAACCCTATGGACCATTGCCCACCAGACTCCTCTGTCCATGAGATTCTCCAGGCAAGATGCCATGAGGAGGGTTGCCATGCCTTCCTCCAGGGGATCTTCCCGACCCAGGGATGCAACCCACATCCCTTATGTCTCCTGTATTGGCAGGCGGGTTCTTTACCACTAGCACCACCTGGGAAGCCCATGAGCAGGGTTATCATACCATCAATTTTTTGGGCAACAGCTCAGGAAAAAAAAAGTTGTTTTTCTCATCGCAGGAGGTGAGAGCATGTGGCGCTTTGAGGCCACATTGAGAACTTTGATTTTTACTCTGAGGGAGGTGGGAGCCATGGAAGGCTTTAGAGCAGAGGAGTGGGGTTTGTTTGTTTTTACTTTATTTTTGGCTGCACTGGGTCCTCTTTGCTGCTCAAGGGCTTTCTCTAGTTGCACTGACTGGGGGCTATACTCTCTAGTTACAGTGCACAGGCTTCTCATTGTGGTGGCTTCTCTTGTGCAGCACGGGCTCTAGGCATGCCGGCTTCAGCAGTTGCAGCTCATGAGCTCAGTAGCTGTGGCTCACGGGCTTAGTTGTCTTGTGGCATGCAGGATCTTCCCAGACCAGGGATAGAACCCATGTCCCCTGCATTAGCAAGTGAATTCTTAACCACTGGACCACCAGGGAAGCCCAGGAATAGGCTTTAAGAGAATCCCTCTGGCTGCCATGTGAGGAATAGGTTCAGGGGTGGGGCCAGGGTGGCAGCCAGGATTCCAGGCAAGCGGCCACAGCAAAAGCCCAGGTTGGGACCTGGGTAGGAGCAGTGGTGGTGAGGAAACGCAATCAGACTCTGGATCTACTGGGACCAGAGAAACAACCGGATTTCATAATGAATTGGAGACTGAGAATGACAGGCTCAGGTTGGCACTCAGCAAAAACCGGGGTCGGAATGACTCCAAGGATGTTAGCCCAACAACCGGAAGATGAAGTTAGCATCCAGGGAGATGAGGAGACAGCAGCAGGAGTGCATCTGAGGTCGATTTTAAACACCATCAGCTTGAGCTGCCCGCGAGGCATCTGCAGCCAGCCAGGTTTTCCTCTAAGGACACAGCGGCAGAAAATGTAATGCACTGTCTGGTTGAAGCTTCTAAAAAATCTTTGCTCGTCAGATTTGTCCTCCTCTGGGGATAAAACAAACCGACCAGATCTTTCTCTGCCGTCTCTCCCGAGCGCAGCGAGCCTCCAACTGGGTCGGCCTGCATCGGCGGGGAAGCTGGTGCCATAAATCACCGAGCGATGATACCAGGGCCTTCACAGGACGCCTGCTGGTATGAAGCTCAGACAATAGAAGGGAATTCGCCTGAGCTCACGCAGCAGCAGGCACATTAGATTTCCCACAAATTATTACAAAGTAACAGGAAATCACAGTGATCTCAGCTGAGCTGCAGAAAGAACAAGCAGACGGTGGAGGGACCCTCGCAGTCCCCGCATCCTTCAACTCATCACCCTGCTGTGTGTGTGCACGTGTTTGTATATGCGTGTGTGTGTACCCCAGGGTAAGCCATCAACAGACTCAGCATGAATGAGAAATGTGAAGGTTTTCTTGAGAACATCAGAGGATTTCTTTGCTTAGAGACTTTAAAGCTGTGTGTTCTTGAGCAAGTTACCTGACCTCTCTGAGCCTCGGTTTCCTCATCTGAAAAATGTAGATGATAACTGGACCTACTTCGAAACACAGCTGGGAAGGATATGTGAGCCATTCATCCCTAAACCATTTGTTGTCTTTCTGGTTCTCCCCCACAGCAAACAGTAAGATTGCATTTCCCCACCCCTTGAATTTAGGTGAAGTCATGTGACATGCTTCCACCTATGAAATATGAGTAGATTGAAAGTATTGCTTTAAGAGCCCATGCCCAGTACACCATGATTCACTGTATTCATGTCCCTTCAAATACTCTGTTTACCAAGAGACAGCTGCTCAAGAATATATATATATATATATATGTATATATATATATGTCCCTTTTCAGTCTTTTCCATTATAGGTTATTACCATATATTGAGTATAGTTCCCTGTGCTATACAGTAGGTCCTTGCTGGTTATCTATTTTTTATACAGCAGTATGTATCTGTTAATCCCAAACTCCTAATTTACCCCTCCTCCCTTCCGCTTTGGTAGCCATAAATGTGTTTTCTACGTCTGTGAGTTTATTTCTGTTTTGTAAATAAGTTTATATGTATCATTTTTTAGATTCCACATATGTGTGAGTATGCTCAGTCCCTCAGTCGTGTCTGACTCTGCAACCCTCTGGACTGTAACCTGCCAGTCTCCTCTGTCCACAGGATTCTCCAGGCAAGCATACTGGAGTGGGCTGCTGTGCCCTCCTCCAGGGGATCTTCCCGACTCAGGAGTCAAACCTGCATCTCCTGCGTCTCCTGCATTGCAGGCATATTCTTTACCCACTGAGCCACCTGGGAAGCCCTTTCCACACATAAGGGATATCATATATTTGTCTTTCTCTGCCTGATTTATTTCACTCAGTGTAATAATTTCCTCTTCTTATAAGGACAGCAGTCCTGTGGGATTAGGGACACACTAATGACCTCATTTTGACTTAATTACCTTTTCAAAGACCCTGAGATACAGTCACATCCTGAGATATTGACAGGGTTTCAACATATGGATTTTGGAGAAGACACAATTCAGCTCATGGTGGTTGGTTGCCCTACCTAACAGCCCACAAGGAACTGAAACCCTGCCAACAACTATGTAAGCATATAAGCCAATTGTCCCCAACCTTTTTGGTACCAGGGACAGGTTTGTGGAAGATAATTTTGTCCATGGTCAGTGGGGTGGGGACGGTTTGGGGATGATTCGTCTTTATATTGGTTGTGCACTTTTTTATTATTATTACATCAGCTCCATCTCAGATCATCAGACATTAGATCCCTGAGGTTGGAGACCCCTAATACAAGTTATCCTTCCCCAATTGGGCCTCCAGATGAGACTCTGTCCAGCCAACACGGGACTGCAGCCTTGCAGAGGAACCCAACTAAGCCATGTCCAAGCTCCTAACCCATAGAAACTAGTGAGATAAGCAGTGTGGGTCATTTTAAGCTGCTCACTTTGTGGTGATTTGAAATGCAGCAGTATGCAATGAAAACACTGAGTCATATCAGCACCCTTGTCCAATGTTGTTGCTTTCTGCTGATGCCCAGCACAAAAGCCTCTATTCCCATATTCTCAAGATGTTCTTCTGGAAGGGCTTCAAGTACTTATTCTTCAGGTTCCTCTTCTGTTTAACCTGATAACTCCCCACTGGGCTCCTAATCCTTCGCTGAAGGGATGGAATTTTGTTTTTATCAAAGTGCTTTCATATGCTTTGTTAATCAATCTGTTTTTGCTTGTTGGGCTTTTATCATCTCTCCAGTCACACAAGATAGCTGTTGCCTCCTAAATGTAGCTGGGAAGGTGAAGGTCAGAGAGGTGATGTAATCAGCACAATAGACTCCATCCTCTGGGTACCTTTCACATCACTAATCCAGAGTGCTCTGCAGTAACCCTGTTGGAGCACAAAGATGCTCTTTGAAAAGGGGATTTCATTGGCAACCGAATGTTCTCAGCACTGCTTAAAGATGCACTTCAGGCATATTAAAGGCACTGATAAGTCCAGCATAGGAAGAAACCACTTCAATGCCTTTAGATGAATGCTGCTGTCATGCACATGGTGACCTTGCAGGGTAGGTAAAATTATGCCTACTTTACAGATAAGAACACTGAGGCTTATTCTAGTGCCTTTCCCAAGGTCCCTCAGTTAATATAATCAGGCTGGGAGTCAGACCCAGGCTGGGTACACCAAAGCCTGGTCCCATATGACTTCTTAAACCATGCAACAAATTGAATAAGGCTTTGGTGGATCTTAAGAGGGTGGTAAAATTCAAGAATTTGCTGGAACAGGGACTTTCCTGGCAGTCCAGTGGTTAAGACTTTGCCTTCCAAAGCAGGAGGCACAGGTTTGATCCTTAGTTGGGGAACTAAGATCCCACATGTCACTCTCTGCCAAAAAATTTGCTGGAACAAGGGCAGGGACTGACTTGGGGGCCAAGTGGATGTTTCGTCAGCTGCAAATGTCCTCTGGCTGAAATTCCAACCATCTCCTCTTTAAGAACCACAAATTCATCTATAATGTTAAATTTTTTATTTTCTTTAAAATGAAATGAAATGAAGGAACTCGTCTGGACTCTGGTGCCTGTTAGACTAACATGTGCTTTTTCCTCCGGAGGTTTTGCTGGGAATAGTCATACCATTATTAGTAATGGCTCATAGCTATTGAGCCCTTGTACGTGCGTGGGGTGCATGCTGTGCTAAGCACGGGACAGTAGTGTCTTACTTAATCCCGACAAGAACCCTGTGAAGTGAGGGGTATTCATATTTCATTTTGTAGATGAGGAAATACTGGGCTAGAAACAAGAGGCAAATGGCCTTCAGACACAGCGGGAGGGACATCCGTGAGATTTTACAGAGAGCTGCCAAGAGTATGAGAGATCATGAACTCTGCCAATATTATAATAACATTGACTACCGGGCCTTGGTTAGCAACAACAGCTGTTTTTACCACGTGCCTGGTCCTGTTTTCAAGGCTTTGTCTAGCTGCAGTTGTTGAGTTCCCATGACAATCCAAGAAGGGAAGAAGTGTTATTATCCTCCCCATTTTCCAGATGATGAAACTAAGGCACAGAAAAGTGGAGTGCCATGTCTAAGGTTCTGCGGCTAAGAAGTGCAGAGCTGGGACGCCAGCCCAGAGCCCTGTGCCCTTAGCCTTGCCCTCCACTGCCTCTCTGGGCCTTATTTCCTTTCTTTCCCTTGTTGGCCCATTTTGTAGAGGCAGAAACTGAGGCTCTGCAAGGTGATGCAGGTTGCACATGACCACACAACTACTTGGAAGCAGACCTGATACCTATCGCACCCAGAGCCAGTGTTCTAACCACCAGGCACCCCTATCACTTCCCTGCAGCACCTGATGCCAGGCCTGAGGTTAATGGGTTTCACCTTCCCAGTGCCACATCCAGCTTGGTTGGACAGGTCTAACCTTGTCTAGGCCCATTCCCACTATCTGCTTAAATAATGCTAACCCAAAAGATCACAGGCAGACGATGGCTTGGTGCTCTCCACATCTGCTGCTTGCTCAGCATTCTTGCTAAACTAAAAAAAAAAAAATCCTTAAGAATGCCAGAAGCAGAGCTGTTACTCGCTTAAAATGAAAAGGAAAAACTGATAATGTCAGGAATCTTTCTTGCAAGCCAATGCAAATCATACCAGCTTCAGCAAAAGGGGAATGCATTGGTTCAAGTAACTAAGATTCCATGAATAGTTTCAGCTTTAGGCATAGCTAGATCCAGGGGCTTAGATAATGTCATCAGCAATGAGTGTCTGTCTGTCTGTCTATATGGTGGCTTCATTCACAGATGCCACATGGTGGCAAAATGGCTGCAGGAGTCTTACGCCACATTCCCCAGGCTGGGGTCTAACAGGAAAGACAGTCTGCCCTCACAGGCAAGTCTCCACGGCCTGCTCTAATTGGGCATTCTGGACCAATCACAGAGGCCAGAGGAATGCAATAAGCTGGTTGGCTTAAACCAGGCTCCTCCTCCCTGGAGTTGCAGTGCACCATCTTTGGACTGTGGGTGGAAGGCTGGCTCCCTGAAGACAAATATGGCTCCTGCCAGGAGGAGGAGGAACAGGTGCTGTGAAGACAGACACAGGTTTTCACTAGACTAAGAAATGAATCAGACCCTGTGTGCTGGCATCTTCTGTTTGCCCGCCTCACTCTCCTCCTTCCTGCCCCGGGCTCTTTGCCTGGAGGCTGACGCACACCACCCGCGAGCCCGCTGCTCTCCGCGGTATGGATAGACTTGGCCGATTTGGAACCCCAGCAGGACTCTGGAGGAGACCGAGGTCAGGGGCTCCCCAGGGCCGGCTGTTTGCTTCCACTGAAGGACACCACGCCTCTGCAGGCAGGAGATGTTACATCCTCTCTCCTGCTGGTTTCTGGAATTTTCCCTCCCTCCTCCCTTCCAGCCCCCGGTGATAACAGCTCCTCCACGTCTAGCCCAGGATTTCCCCTAGGTCTGCCTACGCCTTTGCAAATAGCCCCTTTATCCAACTCTCCTGGAATTACCCTTCTGTGGCTGCGCCTACATTTCCTGACCTGACTCCAAGAGAGATGCCGAGAAGAAATCCAGTCCCGGCTGGGATACCTGGCTTCTCCCATGATCCTCCTGCACAGGCCCTGCCCCCAGGCACCCCATCCCCACCCAACTTTACCCCAAATCTGAAAAGCCAGTGAGTTGGGGAAGACCGAAAAGTTCTGGAGGCTGATGGTGAACCAGTGTGAATGCAACTTAATGCCACTGAGCTGTACTCTTAAATATGGGGAAAATGGTAAATTTTATGTTCTGTTTTACCATAATTTGTTTAAATGCTTGGGGAGGGGGGAAAAAAAAGCCAGTACACACAGAGCCTTCTCCACCTAGTGGCCCATTTCTGAACACACACCCCCGCCCCCCGAGTTTGGGTGCTGGAGAATTCCTACTCCGAGGCACTTGATGAGGGAGGCGGTCTCTTCGGAATCAATGCCTTATTGATTCTTGTTTTGTGGAGAGAACAAGGCACAGGCTGATTTCCTTCCAGTGGATCTGAACTTCAGATGCCCCCAGGCCTCGGGTACAAAATGATGCAAACCATTTCCGCAGCCAAGTGGGAGGCGTCCCAGCGGCTCGGTCGTGGCAGTCCGGGGGCGGGGCGGCGGGCAGGGAGAAAGGCGTTTGGCAACCGCGACTTGGGAAGGAGCCATGGTGACAAGGTCTCAGCAGACGCCCAAGTTCCCCTTCCCAGCGCAGGAACTGAGTCACCCTGCCCGCGCCCTCCAGCAGCTGCTCTTCCTCCTGTGGGCTGGGAATGCCCTGTTTCTGAGGACACACGCCCATGGTCAGCAAATCAATGATGGTCTTTCCGCTGGAAGAGACGGGGACCCAAAGCACAGGGCAGCCCAGACCCGAGATGTCCCTGATAAGTGAGCCCGAAGACCAGTGGCTGCCTTCACCCAGCTGGCATTCCAGAGCAGCTGGGGAAAGTCAGTGAGCCACATGCACAATACTCCCTGTAGCCACGTTAAAGAGGAAAAAGAAACGAAATTGTATAACACAGGGAGCTCTGCTGAGCAGGATCCACCCGCAGTGCAGGAGACAGAGGAGACTTCCGCTCGATCCCTGGGTCAGGAAGATGTCCTGGAGAAAGGAATGGCAACTCACACCAATAGTCTTGCCTGGAGAATCCCATAGACTGAAGAGCCTGGCAGGCTATAGTCCAAAGGGTCCCAAAGATTTGGGCATGACTACAAAAAAGATCTTCACAACCCAGATAATCATGATGGTGTGATCACTCACCTAGAGCCAGACATCCTGGAATGTGAAGTCAGGTGAGCTTAGAAAGCATCACTATGAACAAAGCTAGTGGAGGTGATGGAATTCCAGTTGAGCTATTTCAAATCCTGAAAGATGATGCTGTGAAAGTGCTGCACTCAATATGCCAGCAAATTTGGAAAACTCAGCAGTGGCCACAGAACTGGAAAAGGTCAGTTTTCATTCCAGTACCAAAGAAAGTCAATGCCAAAGAATGCTCAAACTACCACACAATTGCACTCATCTCACATGCTAGTAAAGTAATGCTCGAAATTCTCCAAGCCAGGCTTCAGCAATACATGAACCATGAACTTTCAGATGTTCAAGCTGGCTTTAGAAAAGGCAGAGGAACCAGAGATCAAATTGCCAACATCTGCTGGATCGTGGAAAAAGCAAGAGAGTTCCAGAAAAACATCTATTTCTGCTTTATTGACTATGCCAAAGCCTTTGACTGTGTGGATCACAAGAAACTGTGGAAAATCCTGAAAGAGATGGGAATACCAGACCACCTGACCTGCCTCTTGAGAAACCTATATGCAGGTCAGGAAGCAACAGTTAGAACTGGACATGGAACAACAGACTGGTTCCAAATAGGAAAAGGAGTACATCAAGGCTGTATATTGTCACCCTGCTTATTTAACTTATATGCAGAGTACATCACGAGAAATGCTGGGCTGGAAGAAGCACAAGCTGGAATCAAGATTGCTGGAAGAAATATCAATAACCTCAGATATGCAGACGACACCACCCTTATGGCAGAAAGTGAAGAGGAACTAAAAAGCCTCTTGATGAAAGAGGAGAGTGAACAAGTTGGCTTAAAGCTCAACATTCAGAAAACGAAGATCATGGCATCTGGTCCCATCACTTCATGGGAAATAGATGGGGAAACAGTGGAAACAGTGTCAGACTATTTTTTGGGGCTCCAAAATCACTGCAGATGTTGAGTGCAGCCATGAAATTAAAAGACACTCCTTGGAAGGAAAGTTATGACCAACTTAGACAGCATATTCAGAAGCAGAGACATTACTTTGCCAGCAAAGATCCATCTAGTCAAGGCTATGGTTTTTCCAGTGGTCATGTATGGATGTGAAAGTTGAACTGTGAAGAAAGCTGAGCACTGAAGAATTGATGCTTTTTAACTGTGGTGCTGGAGAAGACTCTTGGGAGTCCCGTGGACTGCAAGTAGATCCAACCAGCCCATCCTAAAGGAGACCAGTCCTGGGTGTTCATTGGAAAGGCTGATGCTAAGGCTGAAACTTCAATACTTTGGCCACCTCATGTAAAGAGTTGACTCATTGGAAAAGACTCTGATGCTGGGAGGGATTGGGGGCAGGAGGAGAAGGGGACAACAGAGGATGAGATGGCTGGATGGCATCACCGACTCAATGCGCATGAGTTTGGGTGAACTCTGGGAGTTGGTGATGGACAGGGAGGCCTGGGGTGCTGCGATTCATGGGGTCGCAAAGAGTCGGACACGACTGAGCAACTGAACTGAACAGCTATGAAGAAATTTAGTTATTTCATAATAAATAAGAAGCCTGGAGAGCATCAGTTCCAGCATGATTTTGGTTCTACAATCAAGAACCTAGGAGCTTACTAGCTTTCTGCCCTACTATCCTCAATAGGTCAGCCAAGTTAGCCTCATAGTCATAAAATGGTTGCTGCGGCTCCAGGCAACACTCCCTCACACAACAGTGAACCAAGCAGGAAAGAAGGATGAGACAGCAAGAGGAGCTTTTCTCTCATGTGCTTCTCTCTTCTTAAGGGGAAAAATCTGTCCCCAGCAGAGTTGCCGTAACATCTCATTGGCTAGAGTTGATTCTCATGCCCACTTAAGATCAACAAGAAATAGATTTCCTTAGTTAAAGCGTCTGCCTGGAATGCGGGAGACCCGGGTTCAATCCCTGGGTTGGGAAGATCCCCTGGAGAAGGAAATGGCAACCCACTCCAGTACACTTGCCTGGAGAATCCCATGGAGGGAAGATCCTGGTAGGCTACAGTCCATGGGGTCGCAAAGAGTCGGACACGACTGAGCGACTTCACTTTCACTTTCACTTTAGACCTATCTGATTGGTCTCCCAGGAGAGGGTCGCTCATCTCCCAGATAAAATCCAGGCTCTGTTGAAAAAGTAAAACGGAACAGTTGCTGGCACCAGGACCCACCTGGCTCACAGATTACTGTTTAACTGAACTGGCTGCCATTTTAGGAATGTTTAGGTCGCTGGCCTGAGAGAATTCATCCAAGGTGACATGGCAGAAACTGAGGGATGATCCAGGTGGCGCGGCTGGAAGCAAGGGGTGAGTTATAAGAGCCCACTCATGAGGTTTTCTTAATGAGGGTCCAGGACCCCCTCTCTCCATGCCCCACTGAGACATCTGGAGTGGAACTGGGAGCTGGGCTGGGTGGCAGCTCAAATCCTCCTTGGCACAGATCTCATCCCAGCCAGTCCCCTCTTTCTCTCTTGCAAAGCTCTTTGTTTTTTCACTTCCATATAGGAAACATCTCAGTAATTCCAGAGTGCAGCTCTGAAGAGGAAGGTCAACGTACAACAGGACTCATCAACCCCTCCCAGGTGAGGGGAGCCCAGCTGGGTTTGTGTACAAGAGTCTGTCCACATCTGCAGTTGTGTGTGCACAGGGGAAGTGGGTCTGTGTTTGCAGGGGGCATAGACTGCGTTTGACAGGTATGTGCTGCTACCTGCCTTCATTCGGCCAGGATTGACTAACAACCCACTACGAGCATGGTGCATCGCAGAGTTTCCAAGAAAATAGCAGAACAAGATTCGCCCCAACTAGCAGGCTTACCTTCTCCCAAAAAAAGAGATACAATATATAAGAAAACAAATGGGGTCATTTTAGATAACACTTCTCCATGCTGGGATGCAAGGAGAGCCTGACAAAGTCTTGGATTCTTCTGCCTAAAAGGCCAGAGCAGTCCTCTCTGGGCAGCTGACATCTGAGCCAAAAACTAGGTAAGAAGGAGACAGCTGTGCTAAAAGCTTGGGGAGGCTGGTTCCAGGTGGAAAGTACATATAACACAAAAGCCCCAAAGTGGGAAATTAACCAAAGGGAAAAAAAGGAAAGCCCGTGAGTTTAGGGAGCAGTGTGTGTGCCCCTCTGAGGCTCTGTGTATGATTGGAGAGTCTGGATATTAAAAGTCAGATCAGGCCAGGAGGACTCTGTGGGCTTTCTTAGTGGAAATTCACTCTTTCTGGAAACCCTGGAGGCAGGTGGAGCAGTTAGGAAGCTGTCTTTGACTGTGGTTGCTGCATCAAGTATCAGAACCACAATTTTCTCCTGGGTTTTGGGGGTGGAGGGGGGAGAACTTGTTCCTGGCTAGAATTCCTTTTCCAGCCTGCCTTGTGGACATAAGTGGTGAGCAGAAGTTGTTAGGACAGGCTTCTCAGAAAACCTTTTTTTTTTTTAAGTCAGGTTTATTGAAGCATAATTTATTTACTGTATTCAGTAGCATTCCACTAATTTTCAGGAATTGTGTGCAGCTGTTAAACTGTTGGCCTTGTGAAAGCTGCAGTGTGGGAGTGTTTACACCACGGAAATGGGCAAGCACTATAAGTCAGGGCTTCCAGCTACCCGTCCTACTTCCCCTACACTCCAAAAAATTTGACTTAAAAATGCAATTAATACATTTTAGCCTTTTTATGAACAGTTCAGTAAATTTTGGCAAATGCAGAGAGTTTGTATATCCACCACGATCAAAATACAGAATGCATATCATCACCTTCCAAATTCTCTTGTTTCTTTGTAGTTGGTCCTTTTCCCACCCTAGTCCATGCCAACCACTGATCTGTCCCCTGTTCTTCTAGTGTTGCCTTTCCCAGAATGTCATGTAAATGAAATTACATATCTTCTTTCATTTAGCAAAATGAACTTGAGATGTACCCATATTGCTGTATGAATCAGTGTCTTGTTCTTATTTAACACCAAGTAGTATTTCATTTGGAGAAGGCAATGGCACCCCACTCCAGTACTCTTGCCTGGAAAGTCCCATGGGCGGAGGAGCCTGGTGGGCTGCAATCCATGTGGTTGCAAAGAGTCGGACACGACTGAGCGACTTCACTTTCACTTTTCACTTTCATGCATTGGAGAAGGCGATGGCAACCCACTCCAGTGTTCTTGCCTGGAGAATCCCAGGGATGGGGGAGCCTGGTGGTCTGCCGTCTCTGGGGTCGCACAGAGTCAGACACGACTGAAGCGACTTAGCAGCAGCAGCAGCAGCAGCAGCAGTATTTCATTGTATGGATACATTATAGCTTATTTATCTGTTCACCTATTGAATCTGCCCTTTCCCCTTTCACCTCCTTCCTGTCTTCATATAGATATAATGACTGGAGCTACAGCAGCCATTTTGTCACCATGAGACAAACAAAGACAGTGATAAGAATGGTAGTATAAAATGGTAGGAGAAGCCTGAAGACAGCAGCATTCAACTGTCTTCCAGTTGAGCCCCACCTGCCTCCAGAATTTTTTTTTCTTAAATAATTTATTTTTATTTATTTATGTATTTTTCTGGTTGCACTGGGTCTTCAGTGTTGCTCTTGGGCTTCCTCTAGTTGCAGTGAGCAGAGGCTACTCTTTGTCACAGTGCATGGGCTTCTCACTGGGTGACTTCTCTTGTTTTGGAGCACGGGCTCTAGCACACACAGGCTTCAGTAGCTGCAGGGCACTAGCTCAGTAGTTGTGGCTCGTGGGGGCTAGAGCATGGGCTCAGTAGTTGTGCTACACAGGCTTAGTTGCTCCAAAGATGTGGAATCTTCCTGGACCAGGGATTGAACTTGTGTCCCTGAACTGGCAGGCAGATTCTTATCCACTGTACTATCAGGGAAGTCCCCAGACTTCCTATGGTAAAAGAAGTTCTTTTATCTAATCAGCTCTTAAATGATTTTCTACTACTCACAGCCAAATCTAACTCAAACACCAAGCAAAGTCTAAACTTCTTTCCTACCTCACCTTATGAATTTCTCCAGGAAAAAGGAGGGATGTTGGAGGGATATACACTTTAGATAGAAGAGAAGACCATTACATGAGACAGATTCAAGAGTCAGAGTACAAAGGACCCTCCAAGCCAGCTAACCATTCCTTCTCGCTCCTTCCAAACTGGGATTCTCCCAGAATTCAGAGAATGTATTAGTTTCGAAGGCTGGGTAACAAATCATCACAAGTTTATGAGCTCACAACATCTAGTGATTACCTCACTGTTTCTGTGGGGCAGGAATGCAAGCCCAGGCTAGCTTGATCCCCTGCTCAGGGTCTCACCAGGCTGGAAGCCAGGTGTCAGCAGGGTTGCTGAGACTCTGGTTCCTCTTGCAAGCCCCTCCAGTTGGCAGAATTCACTAGGACTGAAAGCCTCTCTTTCTTGCTGGTGGTGAGCTGGGGCTGGCTCTTGGCTCTCAGAGACCCTGCAGTTTAATTCTTCAAAGCCAGCAGGGAGGGGTTCATCTCACTACTATCTGCTACTATAAGATGGATTTTTATATAACATAACTATGGGAGTGACTATGTGTGTATGTGTACTAAGTCGCTTCCGTCATGTCAGACTCTTTGCAACACCATGGACTGTAGCCCGCCAGGCTCCTCTGTCCATGGGATTCTCAAGGCAAGAATACTGGAGTGGGTTGCCATGCCCTCCTCCAGGGGATCTTCCTGACCCAATGACTGAACCCAGGTCTCCTGTGTCTCCTGCACTGCAGGCGGATTCCTTGCCACTAAGCCACCAGAGAAGCCCCAGGTGTGACTATACCTTTACTTTTTTTTTTCATCTATAACATAACCTGATCAAGACAATGTCCATCTCATCACATTCTCATCCCAGCAGTGGGAATCACATGAGGCATTCACGAGGGATGATCTTGGGCTTATCTTAGAATTCTGCCTACCTCAGAGAACAAAGCTTTTGACAGAGGCCTGGCCTGATACAGATGCCAAACCTCAAGTCCCAGCAGGGTGCAGAGACGACTCACCCGCCCCCTCCCCCCCAACACAGGGTGGTGTCTACAGTCTCACTGGGAATTCACTGGCCGATTTCGAGCAAGAGATTGCTAACTCTTCACCCTGCATGACCCAGACACTCTTGAGTAATCCAGGAGAGGTTAAGGAAAGCAGGGAGAAGCCAGGAGAAAGCCAGGGTGAAGAGAGCCTCAAGAGAGGTAGGGAAAGCAGCCAGCAGGAACCACCCATGGAACCAGAGGGCAAAAGACCAGAGAAAAGTCATGTTAGGAGTTAGAATTAGATACAGTTGCATGCAATAGGAAATCTATTTACTGAGCAGGGTGGGGATCTGCAGGAATTCCTAGTGGCTGCAGCCTGTATAAATATTAATAGAAAACAAAACCAGCTGCCCACAGAAGGTTACCTCCATTTTGTAGATTAAGAAACTGACACTCAGAGAGATTAAGTAACTTGCCCAGCATCACACAGCAATGAAGTGGCAGAATTTGGGATTTGAACCCATTTGATTTGGCTGATTATTATTATTTTTGAAGTCAGCCAGTAAGTCCTAATTAATAGATCATGCAACACTTGACCCACTCTGAGTCAAACAAGGGGTGAGCTGGCCCTCATTGAGCCCCTTCGTTCTCAACAAAAAGGCCAAAGTCCCAACTTTCCTCTGACAGGAACCCCTGGCAAACAAAGATGGCCGGCTCCCACGCCAGCAAGAAAAACCTCCAGAGGGGTCAGGAATCATGAGACCACAAACGGAAGAAGCCACATTTCTTTCTCCCACACCATCAACAGACCAAGGCAGATTTGCCGACAAGTTCAATCTCTTTTGAAGTCTGAGTCATGAGATGGAGATTCCATTCTAAAGCCCCAATAAAGCAAAACCATTGAGACCGCTGAAGCTTGAGCACACCAACCCTCCAGGACCCTGGGGTTGGTTTGACAGTAACTGAGGATGGATCAAAGCTGGCCTGTGACTCAAGAATGATCCCACCCCGAGGAAGTCACAAGGCGGTGGCAATCAGCTCCTGAGAAAACAGGACCAGAGAGGTTAGGCCACCTACCTGAGATCACACAGCTCATGAGACAGAGAACTGGGAATAAAACCCAAGTCTCCCAATGCCCCCCAGTGCTCTTTCCTCTTACTTTAGAACTAGGTGAGAATTTTCCCTCTGTTGTAATGAAAGATTGCTATTTTTAGCTATATTAATTCCCATTTCTAACAAGAGTAGTATCTGAATTTCCTTCACCTCCCTAACCTGATTCTCAGTTCAGGATGTTCCTGTGGGGCTCCACCCCCTCAAGGGGAGGAGCCTTGACCCACACCTGGCCAACCAGAGCATTGCTTGCCAGGTGGTTGGTTCAGAGATGGGGATGTGACCCAAACTGATCTAATCAGAATAATGACTTGTGCAGAAGTTACCAAGAAGAAAGCGTTCCATCTTTTCTGCTAGACTTGAAGCCAAGGCAGATGTGAGTTTAAGCAACATAGACTGATTATCTTATGGTTCTGGAGCTCAGACGTCTGAAATGAGTCTCACCAGGCTAAAATCAAGGTGTCTGCTGGGCTGCGTTCTTTCTGGCAGTTCTAGGAGAGAATCCATGGCTTGCCTTTTCCAGCCCTTCTAGAGGCTGCTCACATTCTGCGCCTCACAGCCCCTTCCAGAAATGGCATCACTTCTATCTGATCACTACTTCCATAGAGTCACATCTCCTCTCTGTGATAGATTCTCTTTCCTCTCTTTCACTGATAAGGACCCTTCTGATCATTCATGTGATATTCAGAGATAATCTGCCCATCTCAAGATCCTAAACTGAATCACATTTGCCAAGTTTATTTTACCATGTAAAGTAACAGTCACAGGTTCCCTGAAATTAGGACATGGACATCTTTGGCAGGGGTGGGGAGGAGTCCATTACTCAGCCTACCACAGAAATCAAAACCTTGAGTTCTGAGCTGGAAAGAAAGTAAATCCTGGTAAAGGTTTCTAGCCCCTGAGTCAAGCTATACCTGAACCTCTCAGTT
The DNA here is from genome assembly GCF_023091745.1 of Budorcas taxicolor. Lineage (NCBI taxonomy): Eukaryota > Metazoa > Chordata > Mammalia > Artiodactyla > Bovidae > Budorcas > Budorcas taxicolor. The sequence continues at coordinate 51,157,314 of NC_068926.1, read as the reverse complement.
ACATGATGACTGTTGCCTTTCCTTTGCCTTAAATGCCTTTCCTTTGTGCTTAACCAAGCTTGAGGTCTTTGCTTTGTTTTATCACTTGCAAACAGAGCCTGACTAATCCAATTCTCAACCCATAAGAATGTCACAATGAGTAATTACCAGTTCCCGTGTCTCTCTCATGTGAGGCCCAGATTCTTTGAGAGCAGAAACAATACCTTATTTAACTTTGCATCCTCAGACCTCGCAACAGCGCCTGGCATGGAAGAAGTCCTGAACAAGCGTTTGTTGATTGAATAACAATTTACTGATTGAACGACTGAATAAACACCCTCCTACATGCCCTCCCTCAGCAGCCATCGCTAAAACACGAGGACGGAGAGAAGCCTCAGCAGAATTTTCCAGGGGTGAATTGCAGGCCAGTCATTTCCTCTCTGAGGGTGGCAGCTTCCTCAGAGAGAGGCCCTGGGAGTGACCCAGACAGAAGGCTTGGAGAAGGCCTGACCTTTGTGGGCAGCCAGCAGCCCTGCCATCCTGAGGCAGCAGTTCCAAATTAATCCCAGGATGGCAGCTGCAGTCCTCCACCGACAAATCTATCTGAGTCATTTCTGGTCAGGAAGCGCCTCGCTCTTAAATGAGAATCACAGCAGGTCCCTTTGGGCAGCCGGAAAAGACAGACTCCTCGTTTTCCAGGGCTGCAGGGCCGGCCTGGTGAGGAGGGTTTTCATGAAAGGAAGAGAGAAGATGAGAGAATAAGAACATACCTGGTTCTGTCCTCAGAACTGAACTATCTTTTTTTTTTTTTAAACTGTTTTTAAACAATTCATTTGGCTGCAACGGGTCTTAGTTGCGGCACTCAGGATATAGTTCTCTGACCAAGGATTGAACCCTGGGCCCCCTACATTGGGAGCACAGAGTCCTAACCACTGAACCTCTAGGGAAGTCCCTGAGCTATCATTTTAATCAACAAAGCCCCTGCCATTTTTGTTCCCCCCATATACTTCTGAGAAATGAGATCTGAGGGAGTGATCCTTCCGTCTCCTGCACCCCATCCCAGACACATCTGCCTGTTCCTTTCGCATCTCACTTTAGAGGGTATGGTTTATCCCTCTAAAGGAATTAGGGTGAACTCTTTATGGTGCACTCCAAAGGGGAGGGCTCAGCCTTTGCCGCTTCTGCACTGGGCCCCATACTTAGTTCATTGTGCACTGAAGTGTAGCAATAATGCAAGTCTTTGCACATGCTGTTCCTGGGACGCTGTTCCTGGGACACTCTTCCCCACACAGGTTATGCCTTTGACTGGCTAATGTCTTCCATGGATGCTTGAAGTCTGAGAAGATATGTCACATTTGTTTATTTAATCAATTGGGATTGATGCAAATAATTAATGACACTTAGGGCTTCCCTGGTGACTCAGTGGTAAAGTCCAATCCAGCAGACGTGGTTCGATCCCTGGGTCAGGAAGATCCCTTGGAGAAAAGAATGGCAACCCATTTCAGTATTCTTGCCTGGAAATCCCATGGACAGAGGAGCCTGGTGGGCTAGAGCCTATGGGGTCACAAAAGAGTGAGATGCACCTTAGCAACTGAACAGCACTTAGGATGTACCAGACTCTCTCTGTTATAGATGTGCATAACTTACCTAATCTTCACCACAAGTCTAAGGGATGAGAAAACGGGCACAATTGGTGACCGGCAGACAGACAGAGCTGTCCACAGGGGCTGACTATTCAACCCCTGAGCTGTACCAAGCTGGAGACTTGTGGTCCTCGGGGCAGATCCCCTGAACCCAAGGCTTTTGGCCAAGTCCTCTGCTGTGTCCGCCCCCAGCCCCCATCAGATCCTGTGCTCCACGAGGACAAGTACTGGCACATTCACTTCTGACCCCCAGCACCATCACTGGATGGATGCATAAATACATAAGCAACTGAGTATGCAGTCAAGCTACGTGACCCTGGGCACTTAACCTTTGTATGCCTCAGTTTCGCCTTTGTGAAATGGGAAGGATAATAGCACCCACCTTGACAAGGATGGACCTGGGTATCTCCTCTTAAGGGGGGCTCTCAGAAGGAATTCAAACAAGAGATTGGGGGTTGGTCTCAATACATCTTCAAGTCTGTGATTGAGGTCACACCGCCCCATAGAGGCCCAGGGGTGATGATGTAAATATTTAACAGGTTTGTCAGCCTGGGCACCTACCATCAGAATGAAACCAGTCATAAACTGCACTCAGGACAGTGGACTGGCATGGATACAGGTAAGTAGGCCCCCAGCCAGCTCTGACAGGTGGGTCCTTCGGCCTCCGACTAGCCCACACTTGCACTGGGGCAAGCCAAGGGGATCTTATAGGAGTGGGAACAGTGCCCAGCATGAGTGAGTCTCGGGGGCCTTTTGCAGATTCCAGGGGTGGCAGCCAAGCCTGGAAAAAAACCGGAAGGGGGACCACTCCACTCTCCACCAAGGCTGTCCTCCCCGCGCCCAGGGGAAGCCCTGAGACCTGTCTGACCCTGATCCCCGCTCAGATCTGGCTTCTCCCCTTGGCTCAGGCAGTGGAGTGTCAGTGGCAAGGGGATCGCTGTTGGGCGGTGTCATGGATGGCTTGGGATTTTAGACATCCAAGCTGAGGACTTACCTGGTGGGCCAGTGTTCAATGCAGGGGGTGCAGGTTCAACCCTGGTCAGGGAGCTAAGCTCCCACATGTGGTGGGCACAGCCAAAGAAAAGTCCAGGCTGCGGGAATTCACCAAGCCAGGAGTTCCCCAGAGAACTGGGCTCAGAGAGAACTTACGGACCCCACGTGTTTCTCTGATTCTGCTTGCCAAGTATAAGATCACAGGATAAGTATAAGGACAAGTATAAGATCACAGGACAAGTATAAGTATAAGCTCACAGGATAACTCCTGGCAGCCCCCTGATCCTAAAGAAGCCAGATCTGGATCTCGTCAAATGATAGCCAGGAGTTCTCAAGCAGGCCAGAATGTTGTGGACATCCTCTGACAGAGGAGCAACCTACTTTTGGGGTCAGGAATCACATCTGCAAGCTGGCCCTAGTGGGCAGCTAATTTCCACTTACATACCCCCAGGGGCGGGGAGCTCACTCCTTTCTGTGTTCCTGATTCAGGATTATGAATTGAGTTCGCCTCTGCAGAGAGAACTCCAGCAACCACTTGTCTTCCCTGCATTGTTTACACAGATGCCAGTATATCTCTGTACTTTCGTCACGTTCACCACACATCTTTGCTCAACCCCACAGTCATTAAAATCAGTCTGAAATTGCCAGAAACCCCCAGGCCCTGGGTCTCCTGGGGCACTCCTTGTTCATGGAGCTTATGTTCTAGAATGAGGAGGCAGACACTCCAAAATAATCAAAGAAATAAATCTATAATTACAAACTGTGATAAGATCCATAGAGAGAAGTGGCAGGCAAAGGAGACAGGGGTTACAGGGATATTTCCTGGCTTTGAAAAATGAGATTTTTTTTTTTTTTTTAGATTTTTTTGATGTGGACCATTTTAAAAGTCTTTATTGAAGTTGTTACAATATTGCTTCTGTTTTATGTTTTGCTCTTTTGGCTGTGAGACACATGGGATCTTAGCTCCCCAGTTAGGGATCAAACCCACACCCCCTGCATTGGAAGACGAAGTCTTAACCACTGGACCACCAGGGAGGTCCCTGGATCCACTTAGATGTAAGCTGTCACATGCCTATGTTCTTCACACTGTTTTCTCTTTTTTTTCTTCTCCATTTTTCGGTTTTCTTTTCAGGTTCAGTTGTAGTGTGGTTAGTCTTTCTTCAAGTCATTTCTCTAGATGGAGACCTGGAAGTTATATTCTCTGACTCCTCAACTATTCTCATTTTGCTGCAAAAGATGGAAAGTACGAAAATCACTGTGGATGGTGACTGCAGCCATGAAATTAAAAGACACTTGCTCTTTGGAAAGAAAGCTATGACAAACTTAGACAGCATACTAAAAAGCAGAGTCATCACTTTGCCAACAAAGGTTCATATAGTCAAAACTATGGTTTTTCCAGTAACCATGTACAGATAGGAGCATTGGCTCATAAAGAAGGGTGAGTGCCAAAGAACTGATGCTTTTGAACTGTGGTGTTGGAGAAGACTCTTGAGAGTCCTTGGACTGCATGGAGATCAAACCAATCAATCCTAAAGAAAATTAACCCTGAATATTCATTGGAAGGACTTACGCTAACCCTGAAGCTCCAATACTTTGGCCACTTGTTGGGAAGAGCCAACTCATTGGAAATGACCCTGATGCTGGGAAAGATTGAAGGCAAGAGGAGAAGGGGACGACAGAGGATGAGATGGTTAGACAGCATCACCGACTCAATGGACATGAATTGGAGCCAACTCTGACAGATAGTGGAGGGCAGAGGAGCCTGGCGTGCTGCAGTCCATGGGGTCATAAAGAGTCGGACATGATTTAGTGACTGAATAACAACAAATTTTGAAAACTGGATAGAAGATTCTTGAGTTTGCATCCCTTCTGTCTCTTCTCTGTAGATACTGTTCCACTGTCCTCTTTCCATAGCTTAGATGAAAATCTAATTCCAGTCTTTTGTTTTCCTTCGTGAATATCTTCTGCTTTCCCCTTGACACTTGTAAGATATTTAAGAATTTTACCAGATTATGCCCACCTAGGACTCTTGTCTCATCAGACCAGTCTGGAACTCAGTGAGCCCTTTTTTGAAAAAAAATTATTAATTGCTTAACTTCTTTTGGCAATGTCCCACAGCATGTGGGATCTTAATTCCCTGACCAGGGATCAAAACTTCGTCACCTGCAGTGGAAGCACAGAGTCTCAGAAGACTCTTGAGAGCCCCTTGGACTGCAAGGAGATCACATCAGTCAGTCATAAAGGAAATCACCCTTGAATATTTATTGGAAGGGCTGTTGCTGAAGCTGAAGCTCCAATACTTTGGCCACCTGGTAAGAAAAGCCAACTCATTGGAAAAGATGATGCTAGGAAAGATTGAGGGCAAAAGGAGAAGCGGGTAGCAGAGAATGAGATGGTTAGACAGCATCACTGGCTCAGTGGACATGACTCTGAGCAAACTCCGAGAGAGAGTAGAGGGCCAGACCTCCACGGAAGTCCCAGGAATGAGGATTTTTGTTCCTAAAATAAGGAAAAGTGGGAAGGAGAGAGGGAGGAAGAGGGAAGGAGGGGAAAGGGAAAAAAAACAAGGAAAGGAGAAAGAAGAGATATTCAGTCCCCATAAATATAATCTAATCCAGGAATCAACCAGCTAGAGCTGTGAGCCAAATCCAGCCTGTTTTTGTGTGTCCTGAGAACTAAGAATGATGCTTTTACATTTTCAAAGGGTCGTAAAAAAAATCAACCAAAGCGAGAAACAAAGAACACGTAACAGACCTCGTGGCACACAATGCCTAAAACATTTTCTGTTTGGCCCTTCACAGAAAAAGTCTGCCGCCTCTGAATCGCACCGGTTTCTGCTCCTGTAAAACGTTCCCAGCCTGGACCAGCTGGGAAAGGCAGAATGAAGGGACAGACCAGACAGCAGAGAATTTTCCATTTCTGCCCACGAGGCCAAGCACGATCCATCATAAACCTTTCAAAGCCAAGGCCCAGAAGGTTAAGTGATTTCTGCTCCAGCTCAGTGAGGCGAGGTCAGGGGCCGCGGGAAAATGGATGTCCTCACACACCAAAGAGAAAGGAGTGGTCAGGCAGCCTCTGCCATCACCCATTCCTCATCAGCTTTTTAGAAAGCGAGGAAATTAATTTTCCCTGTTCTGCACATGGGGAGGTAGCATTTCTGTTTTAGGAAACAAAGGAAGACAAAAGGCCTAGTTATGAGTCAGGACTCTTCCTTCCAAGTGATAAAATCCCAATTCAGAAGGACTGAAGCAACAAAGAGAATTTATTGGACCATGTTACTGAAACGTCCAGGAGCTGCAGAAGCTTCAGGCATAGCTGGATCTAGGGGCTCAAAATGGCACCATCTATATTCATTCTCTCCGTTTCTTCTGGGTTGGTTTTGTTCTCAGGAAGGCTCTCCCCTCATGAGGCAAGATAACACCACCACATTCCTTCCCTTCCACTTGCCATCCCCAGCCAAAAGAGGGTCTGTCTTTGATGTTCCAGAATCGAATCTCACTGGACTCTATCTGGATCATGTGAACCCTCCCAACCAATGACTGTGGTTGAGGGATGGGATGATCTGATGGCCAAGTTTGGTCATGTGCTCCTTTGGGAGTGGCGAAAGGGATCAGCCAGCCCCACCTGAACCACAGCCAAGAGAGTCGAGAAGAGAATTATTTCCCCAACAAGACTGGGGGCCATTATCAGAAGGAGACACAGGTGCTGAACCTTCAAAACCAACTCCTGTCCCTACAGAAGCCAACTGATCTTTTTTTCTTTTTTTTTAAGCCACACCACACGGCTTGAGGGATCTTAGTTCCAGGACCAGGGATTGAACCTGGGCCTTTGGCAGTGAAAGCAGTGAGTTCTAACCACTAGACTGCCAGGGGATTTTCCAGACTGATATTCTCAGGCCCCTTTGCTTAGTTTTGCCACCACCCAGCCATATGATAGTTGAAACATATCCTGGAGGTAAAGTCAGTCTCTCAAGGAGACAAACCTGGTTCATGCAGGAGACAGGATTCTAATCTTAATCTGAGCCTGACTCATAATACCTACTGCCCACATGGACCATCATGCATCTCCAGTCCTGCCCTTAAAAAGCCTAAGAAGCCTGCACATAGTTGGTGTGCAATAAATGCACGTCACATCCAACCATTGCTGACTGACTGCCTCCCCTCTAGACCATGAGATACCTGAGGGCAGAGACCATGTCTGCTTGTTCACTGCAGCATCCCACCACCTGTACATAGTAGGTGGTCCATAGACACTTGGCAAATCTATGCATACAGCCTTAGCATTTAGCACATAGTAGGTGTTCCATAAGTAGTTGGTGAATAAATGAATGAATCTCAATAGAAATCAAGCTGCTTGGCAGTTCAAACATTTCCAGATCATTAATAAGATGATCAGTGAACTAAATGGATGGGAATGGGCAAATTTAATTCAGGTGACCGTTATATCTACTACTGTGAGCAACAACCCTTTAGAAGAAATGGAGTAGCCCTCATAGTCAACAAAAGAGTCCAAAATGCAGTACTTAGGTGCAATCTCAGAAACGACAGAATGATCTCGGTTTGTTTCCAAGGCAAACCATTCAATGTCACAATAATCCAAATCTATTCCCCAACCACAGATGCCAAAGAAGCTGAAGTTGACCAGTTATATGAAGACCTACAACACATTCTAGAACTAACACCAAAAAAGATGTCCTTTTTATCATGGGGATTGGAATGCAAAAGTAGGAAGTCGAAATACCTGGAATAAAGTGCAAGTTTGGCCTTGGAATACAAAATGAAGCAGGTAAAAGCTAACAGAATTTTGCCAAGAAAACATGCTGGTCACAGCAAACATCCTTTTCCAACAACATAAGAGACGACTCTACACATGAACATTGTCAGATGGTCAATTCCAAAATCAGATTGATTGTATTCTTGGCAGCCAAAGATGGGGAAGCTCTAGACGGGCAACAAAAACAAGACCTGGAGCTGACTGTGGCTCAGATTATGAGCTCCTTATTGCCAAATTCAGGCTTAAATTGAAGAAAGTAGGGAAAACCATTAAGCCATTCAGGTATGACCTAAATCAAATCCCTTATGATTATACAATGGAGATGATGAATAAATTTAAGGGATTAGATCTGGTAGACAGAGTGCCTTAAGAACCAGGTCCAGAGGTTCATGACGTTGTACAGGAGGCAGTGACCAAAACTAAGCCAAAGAAAGAGAAATGCAAGAAAATGAAGTGTTTCTCTGAGGAGGCTTTATAAATAGTTGGGGAAAGAAGAGAAGTGGAAGGCAAGGGAGAAAGAGAAAAATATACCCAACTGAATGCAGAGTTCCAGAGAATAGCAGAGAGATAAAAAGGCCTTCTTAAATGAACAAAGCAAAGATATAAAAGAAAAGAATAGAATGGGAAAGACTAGAGATCTCTTCAAGAAAATTGGAGATCGCAAGGGAAGGTTTCATGCTAGGATAGGCACCAAAAAGGACAGAAATGGTAAGGACCTAACAGAAGCAGAAAAGATAAAGAAGAGGTGGCAGGAATACACAGAACTACACAAGAAAGGTCTTACTGACCCGGATGACCACAATAGTGTGGTCACTCACCTAGAGCCAGATGTCCTGGAGTATGAAGTCAAGTGGGTGAAATCTTACTATGAACAAAGTTAGTGGAGGTGACAAATTCCAGCTGAGCTATTTAAAATCCTAAAAGATGATGGTATTAAAGTACTGCACTCAATATGTCAGCAACTTTGGAAAACTCAGTTCAGTTCAGTTGCTCAGTCGTGTCTAACTGTCTTAACTGTGACGCCATGTACTACAGCACATCAGGCTTCCCTGTCTATTACCACCTCCTGGAGCTTACTCAAACTCATGTCCATTGAGTAGGTGATGCCATACAACCATCTCATTAGTGGCCACAGAATTGGAAAAGGTCGATTTTCATTCCAATCCCAAAGAAAGGCAAGGCCAAAGAATGTCCAAATTACCCGACAGTTGCTCTCATTTCACATGCTGGCAAGGTTATGTTCAAAACCCTTCAATCTAGGCTTCAGCAGTATATGAACCAAGAACTTCCAGATGTACAAGCTGGATTTAGAAAAGGCAGAGGAACGAGAAATCAAATTGACAACATTCATTGGATCATGGAGAAACCAAAGAAATTTCAGAAAAACAGCTACTTCTGCATCATTGACTAAGCGGAAGCCTTTAACTCTGTGGATCACAACAAACTGGAAAATTCTTAAAGAGATGGGAATACCAGACCTCCTTACCTGCCTCCTGAGAAATCTGTATGCAGATCAAGAAGCAACAGTTAGAACTGAACATGGAACAACGGACTGGTTCCAAATTGGGAAAGGAATACATCAAGGCTGTATATTGCCACCCTGCTTATTTGACTTATATGCAGAGTACATCATGCAAAATGAAGGGCTGGACAAGACACAAGCTGGAATCAAGACTGCAAGAGAAATATCAACAACCTCAGATATGAAGATGATACCACTCTAATTCCAGAAAGCAAGTGAAAGTCGCTCAGTCATGTCTTACCCTTTGTGACCCCATGGGCTATATAGTCCATGGAATTCTCCAGACCAGAATACTGGAGTAGGTAGCCTTTCCCTTCTCCAGGGGATCTTCCTACCCAGAATCGAACCCAGGTCTCCCATATTGCAGGCAGATTCTTTAAATCTTAATGAGGGTGAAAGAGGAGAGTGAAAAAGTTGGTTTAAAACAACATTAAAAAACTAAAATCATGGTATCTGGTCTCATCACATCATGGGAAATAGAAGGGGAAAACGTGGAAGCAGTGACAGATTTTATTTTCTCCGGCTCCAAAATCACTGCAGATGGTGGCTGCAGCCATGATATTAAAATGCTTGTTCCTTGAAAGGAAAGCTATGTCAAACCTAGACAGGTATTTAAAAGCAGAGAAATCACTTTGCCAACAAAAGTCCATATATAGTCAAAGTTATGGTTTGTCCAGCAGTCAGTTATGGGTGTGAGAGTTGGACCATAAGGAAGGCTGAGCGCCAAAGAACTGATGCTTTCAAACTGTGGTGTTGAAGAAGACTTAAGAATCCCTTGGACTGCAAGGAGATCAAACCAGTCAATTCTAAAGGAAATCAACCCTGAATAGTCATTGGAAGGACAGATGCTGAAGGGCAAGCTCCAATACTTCAGCCACCTGATGCAAAGAGCTGACTCACTGAAAAAGACCCTGATTCTGGGAAAGATTGAAGGCAGGAGGGGAAGGGGATGAAAGAGGATGAGATGGCTGGATGGCATCACCAACTCAATGGACATGGATTTGAGCAGACTCTGGGAGATCATGGTAGACAGAGGAGCCTGGCATGCTGCACGTAGTCCATGGGATTGCAGAGTCGGACACAACTTAGCAAGTGAACAACAACATCAACGGAGAGGTGCAAGGACTTCCCTGATAGTCCAGTGGCTAAGACTGCACTCCCAACGCAGGACGCCTGGGTTCAGTCCCTGGTCAGGGGACTAGATCCTGCATGCCACAATTAAGAGTTGGCATATCGCAACTAAAGATTTCAAATGCCGCAAGTAAGAAAATTCCTCCTGCCATTGCAAAGATGGAAGACCCTGCATGCCAAACCTAAGACCTCGTGCACCCAAAATCACTAATTATTTTTAAAAAGATAGATACAGATAAGGAGATGAAGGAGAGGTGGGCAGGATGAATGAACGACAGAGTCTTTTCTAGAATCTGGAACGCTCAGAGCAGAATCCATAGATCTTGTCCTAGACAATGAGAATGTCAAGGTTAGTTGGAGAGCGTAACCAAGTTTTGATAGGGACGCTGAGTCTTTGTGAGGCAGGAGAGGAGGTGGTGGGGCTGGTAGGAGGAAGCCAGGTCAGCCAAGACCCAGCCAACCGGCTGTGCCAAGGACACTGTGCCCCAGGCAGGGCCAGCGCCCCGCCCCATTGCCCCTGACCTTGCCTTATCCCACAATAGAGCGTCCATTGTAAGTGGATAATTGGGTTCCGGTATCCCCTCCCCAGGCTGGGGGTGGAAGTGAAGGGAAATGCAATCTGTTTTCTATTTGTCACAGCCGCCAAGATGCCACTCCCTCCTCTACGCCCACCCTCGCCCCGCTGTGCGACAGCCGCTGTGACATTGCTTGGCCGGGGCTGAGTGTGGGATAGAGCTGCCGCCTGGGCCGGCTACCCCGGAGAAACAGGACAGAAACCTAAAAGCAGCCTAACAGGCCTCCTGGCCTTGGTTTGGATCCTCACCTATGGGGAGCTTAAAATATTGCCCTAACTGGAGTCTCTCCATCCAAAGGAGGGAGCTCACATCTCCTTTTCTTTGTGGCTGTGTGACCTTGAGCCAGCCACCTAACTTCTCTGTGCCTCGGTTTCCTCAACTGTAAAATGCAGTTTTACAGTTTACTAGGAAAGACTGTAAGTTGTCTTGAATGTGTTCATCCATCAGGGTGCTGGGCGCGTAGTGTTTGGTAACTGCTCGTAGTCATTGGATTTACTCTTTAGGAAACTGAAGCCTCCCTGTTTCAATTTAGTTTGCAAAGTTGAACATCTCTGACCCAGACCACTCTGAGATGAGGGAGTAAAGGGCGACTAGCTCACAAAGGGGCCTCTGTGTGAGCCCCAGGGTCACCTCCTTGCTCCACACACTTATATCCAGATTTAAGTGGGTGGATTGCATTGTGTGTGAGTTACGTCTCAATAAAATTGCTATTAAAAATAATAATAAGGGGGACTTCCTTGGCGGTACAGCGGATAAGAATCCACTGCCAATGTAGGAGACACGGGTTCGACACCTGGTCCAGGAAGAGTCCACATGCCGAGGAGCAGCTAAGCCCGTGCGCCGCAACTACTCAGCCCACAAGCCGCAACTGGCTGTAGCCCACGTGCTACAACAGCTGAAGCCCACGTGCTCCAGGTTCTGTGCTCTGCAACTAGAGAAGCCAGCACAACGAGAAGTCCATGCACCACAACTAGAGAGTAGCCCTCGAGCAGCAGCCAAGACCCTGTGCAGCCCATAAAGAAATAAATAATAACGAGGGACTTCCCCAGTGCTCCAGTGGCTAAGACTCTGTGCCTCCACTGCAGGGGACATGGGTTCAATTCCTGGCTAGGGAACTAAGATCTCACGTGCCACATGGTAAAAAAAGAAAATATTAATCATAATAATGAGAAAAATGTCACTAGTGTCAGAGTTGAGAAATTCTGCCCTACACTCTTACTAAGATTCACCCTGTGTGGGCCTGGAATTGCTACCTATTCATTTTCACTGCTGTATAATACTCCACAGTGTGAATACACCACGGTGTAGGTGTCCTTCTTCCTGCCAGTGAATATTTGGGTCGGTTTCAGGTTTTTCCACAGTGAACAGAGCTGCCATGCGCCCTCTTGTACCCATTGCTCAGGGTGCACACGCGAGAGTTTCATTTTGGCATGGACATAAGAGAAAAATGACTAAGTCACAAGGAACAGGAACGTATACCAGAAAATGCCAGCCATTTTATTGTTTCTCACTCATGCCAGGCAGGGTTCCCTGGTGGCTCAGTGGTAAAGAATCTGTCTGCCCCCTTGCATTGTTGGTGAGAATGCAAATTGACACAGCAACTATGGAGAACAGTATGGAGATTCTTTAAAAAACAAAAAACTAGAAATAAAACTACCATATGACCCAGCAATCCCACTGCTGGGCATATCCCCTAAGGAAACCATAGTTGAAAAAGATACATGTACCCCAATGTTTGCAACGTTACTTACAGTAGCTAGGACATGGGCTAAATAGTCTACCTGTCTTCTCACCCATTTTCGAGACAAGGACACTGAGGCTCAGAGAGGTGAATGAACTGGCCTGGCCCAGGACGAGCAGATCAGACATAAGCTGTCAGCCACACTTTCTACAGTGAACTCCCCTGCACGCCTGAGTGACAGGCTTCCCCAAGCTCCATGCTTCCAGCAGCGTGGCGGGGGGAGTGGAGGACTTGCACAGAAGCCACTTTGAATAATTCACCAGCCGCTTCCAGCTCAGCCTGGGTGCAGAGATGACAGCAGGAGGCAGCTTGTTTAGAAAGCAGCCCACTGCTTCTGAGACATACATATGGAGGAGCCTGCAAGAGGCTTCCCAGGCTGGGGCCTGCTGAACCTTCTAGATGGTGCTGACAAACCCACATCACACATCACAGCCCTCTCCTCAGGCACCCGGAATCCACACAACAATATCAACGCAAATGTTCACCATAGCATTATTCACAGTAGTCAAAAGTTTGAGCAACCCAGGTGTCCATATATAGATGAATAAACAGAATATGGGCCCTTCATACAATGGAATTTCATTCAGCCGTAGAAAGGAATGAAGCCCTGACACCTGCCACAATGTAAATGAACCTTGAAAACATGATGCTGAGTGAGAGAAACCAGACACAAAAGATCACATATCTGCGATCACATATCGCATGATGCCACCACCCCCATGCCTCTCTCCTCTCTTGTGTCTTAACTCCAGACAGCGTTTGCACACCAAGCAGAATAAGAGGGTGCAGTGGTGATGCCCGTGGGGTCTGCTAACCTCATTCCAAATCCCGCTTTTACCACGACTTGCTGTGTGACCAGGGGACAGTGACTTGACATCTCTGAGCCTGTCTCCAATAAAATGGGGACATTGATGCAGCAGGTGGCATCATTGGTGTACATCCCAAATCCAAGTCTGCAAGATGGAACCCATTTTACTTCTTTCTGATCAACGTAGAGTCAATTCCAAGCCCATATCCTCCCAAGATGGTAAAATAGATAGATAGATATAGATATATTCTCAGTCTCAAGACTGGAGTTCCTCCATGCTGGCTCAGGTCAGAGACCAAATCTGAGAGTCCATCTGGCCACTGGCTCCCACTGAGAACCCAGGAGATCCAGGACGTGCAGCCTCTTCTGGTGGGAAATTCTTCAGCATCCCTGTGGTGGGGATGGGGGGAGCGAGATTGTCTGCACTAGGACCTCTCCACTCAGGGTGCCCTCTTCCTGGTACACAATGTAGCTTCTAGATTCTGACACCTCCCAAGAGCACCGGCACCAAATGAAGTCACCAGGCCGGCCTCCCTGCCGCCAACTCCAGCCTATGCAAATTTCCCGCCACTGCCCGCTCTCCCTCCAGAACCAGGAGCAACTTTTCAGCCAGTTCCAGGATGACTCCTGTCCTCCAGGAAGAGAACGTCCCCTGGGATCTGGCTGCTGAGCCAGAGACAGCCCCTCTTGCTCCCCTTTGAGGGTGAGCAGGAATGGTTTGTGTGGCTTGCACACCACTTGCTTAACAGGAAGTTGCCTGCCTCCACTTTTTCTCTCTCTCCCCATTTCTGAGAGCTGGCACGTGGATCTGGTTTTGATTCTGCTTCAATCACGCTTTGAGGGAGCATCCATATCCCTTGTTGTTGTTCATTCACTCAGTCACGTTTGCCTCTTTGTGATCGCATGGACTGCAGCATGCCGGGCTTCCTGTCCTTCACCATCTCCCGGAGTTGCCCAAACTCATGTCCATTGAGTCGGTGATGCCATCCAACCATCTCATCCCCTGTCATCCCTTCTCCTCCTGCCCTCAGTCTTTCCCAGGATCAGGGTCTTTTCCAGTGAGTCGGCTCTTCACCATCAGGTGGCCAAAGTATTGGAGTATCAGTCCTTCCAATGAATATTCAGGGTTGATTTCCTTTAGAATTGACGGGTTTGATCTCCTTGGCATCCAAGGGATTCTTGAGAGTCTTCTCCAGCACCATAGTTTGGAAACATCAATTCTTTAGTGCTCACCCTTCTTTATGGTCCAACTCTCACATCTGTACATGACTACTGGAGAAACCATAGTTTTGACTATATGGACTTTGTTGGCAAAGTGATGTCTCTGCTTTTTAATACACTTTCTAGGTTTGTCATAGGTTTTCTTCCAAGGAGTAAATGTCTTTTAATTTCATGGGGGCCGTCACCATCCACAGAAGAGAACTGAAGGATCTGGGACCCCGATGGCTGCAGAGCTGAGCCCCTAGCCCTCCTGGCATACCCCCCACCCTCAGACCTCTTACATCAAAGATATAAAAACTTCAGTTTTGATTTAATCGATGTGGGTTTTTTGAGGGGAATGGGGCCCATGTTACAGAGTCTGAGCTTATATCCTAATACACGAAGTTTTCACAAAAGACTTGTGATGATTAACTTTACATGTCAATTTGACTGGACCATGGGCTGTGCAGATATTTGGTTAAACGTTATTCTGGGTGAGTCCATGAGGATATTTCCAGTGGAAATTGACATTTGAGTCAGTAGACTGAGTAAAGCAGATTGCCCTCCTCAATGTGGGTTCAGTTCAGTCAGTTCAGTCGCTCAGTCGTGTCCGACTCTTAGTGACCCCACGGACTGCAGCATGCCCGGCTTCCCTGTCCTTCACCAGTTCCCGGAGTTGCTCAAACTCATGTCCATTGAGTCGGTGATGCCTTCCAACCATCTCATCCTCGGTCATCCCCTTCTTCTCAATGTGGGTGGGCCTTGTTAAATCAGTTGAAGGCTTGAGTAGAACAAAAAGATGTGGAAGGGAGAATTCACCTTCTCTGCCTTATTGTCTTCAAGCTGGGACACTGATCTCCCGTCTTGGGACTCAGACTTGAGCTGGAACTCAAACCATCAGCTCTCCTGGGTGTCCTGCTTGCAGATGACAGATTGTGAGACTTCTCAGCCTCCATTATCATGTGAACGAATTCTTTGTAATAAATCTCCTTGGACTTCCTTGGCGGTCCAGTGATTAAGACTATGCTCCCAATGCAGGGGGCGTGGGTTTGATCCCTAATCAGGGAACTAAGATCCTGAAAGCCTCACAGCACAGCCAGATGAAAAAAAAGAACTCTTTGTAAGTAGATAAATAGAGATGATAAGGATAGAAATATACTATATCCTATTAGTCTCTGTCTCTAGAGAGCCCAGATTAATACAAAGCAAGTAGACTATCTTCCAGAAACTTCTACCCTCTGCATGGAGGGGGGGACATAAATTAAGAAAATACAAAGGGCTGAAGTCTGTCTTGGAATCCAATGAAAGAAAATTACAAGGTGAATAAATATGAATGAATAGCTCCATAAAGAGTCCTGCTTATTGTTAACAATATCGTATATTTGAAAGTTGCTAAGACAGTAGATCTTAAAAGTTCTCCTCACAAGACAGAAAAAGTTGTAACTATGTGAGTTGATGGATGTTAACTAAATTTACTGTGGGGAACGTTTCACAATGTCTGTGTGTGTGTGTGCGTGTGCGTGTGTGTGTGTGTGTGTGTGCACGCACTTCATCACTCAGTCGTGTCCGACTCTTTGCAACCCCATGGACTGTAGCCTGCCAGGTTCCTCTGTCCATGGAGTTCTCCAGGCAAGAATACTGGAGTGGGTAGCCATTCCCTTCTCCGGGGGATTTTCCCAATCCAGGGATTGAAGCCAGGTCTCCTGCATTGCAGGCAGATTCTTTCCCATCTAAGCTGCCAGGGAAGCCCTTCACAATGTGTACATGTATCAAATCATCATGTCATGTGCCTCAAACAAATACAGTGTTGCATGTCTATTATATTTCAGTGAAACTTGGGGAGAGGAGTTAAAATTTCAAATAAAGAATCCTGTCACAGTAATGCCTACTGTGGGGTTGGGGGTGGGGGTTGCTCGAAAGATGAAAGCAATCATGCCTCCATGCAGGGCAATTGGCTCATGAGGCCTGGCCCTCAGCTAGTACCCAGTAAGTGGCCATGACCCCTGGGGCACCAAGCACGTAGGATCCTGCCTTTGACGTTTTCCAGGGCATGTGATGTCCAGTACATCATTTCACAATTGCAACGAGTAATCATTGAACACTTGCTGTGGGCCAGGCACTGTGGTAGATTCTGGGGCTACAGTGGGGGTGGGTAAGAAATACCTAGCCCCAGTTCTCTCTAAGCTATATTTGGGGCCCTTGAGAGATGCCAGCCTTAGGGGTTCTTAAATGTCAGGCTGCCCAGCTTTAATGTTCAGCACCAGACATGGAAGTTCACAGCAGATGGAGTGACATGGCAGAAATTGGGGGCGGGGGGGAGGGTGACGAAGCTGGCCAGGAAAGGCATAATGGATTAGACTCAGATAATTAGCATCTCCAGAAGGGAGAAGAAAATTCCTGACTTCTATGATAGCTCAGCAGAATAGCTCTCTCTAATAAATACTAACCCTTCTGGCTTTCCGGCTAATGGTCACATAGCAAGGTCTCTCTTCTCCACTCCCACCGCCCCACCAGGAGTTAAGCATGGCCACATGACTTGCCTGAACCAACTCAGTATGAGTGGAAATGATGTAAGTTGCTCATGGGAAGAATCTTTAAGAACCACTGCACGACTTCTCTGCTAATGCAGGGGACATGGGTTCAATCTGTGGTCCGGGAGGATCTCATAAGCCCCGGAGCAACTAAGCCCATGTACCACAACAAAGAGTAGGTCCCCACTCTCCACAACTGGAGAAAGCCCAGGCAGAGCAACGAAGATCAAGCACAGCCGAAAACAAATAAATACATTTGAAAAAGCAAACACACCAGTGCACAGTTTCCCCCATGCCCAATGATGGTCATGTTGCAGATGGCATGTTCCATTAATCTGAGTCCCACAGTGAGGAGGTGTGGCAAAGAGTCACCAGCCAACCCATCATAGCCATGGAGCATCAGTGAGATACAAACTGGTTGTTTTAAGCCATGAGGTTTGGAGGGGGTTGTTTGTTACTGCAGCATAACTCAGGTGATGCTGACCCATACATCTCCATTTCACAGATGGGGAAACAAAGGCTGGAAGAGGTCATGGAAGTTACCCAAAGTCAAACTTGGAGGCACGGCCGAGATTCAAAGCCAGGCCTGCCCATCACTGTGACCTTTCCAGAGGTGGGGTATCTCCGCTATCAACAGGTCCGGTCAAATCCCTCACTTCTAACCCCTTCAATTAAAGCCAATTTCAAGGTCTTCTATTTTCTAAATAAACAGCCCTGATCATGTTCATTAAAGGTCCTGTCTGCTCAGGCTGCTCATTTTATCAGAAGCCGCCAACAAGATAAATGGCCCTGTAACTTATTGTTCTGCTGCAAAGCACCTCACAGCCAGTGGCAGCACAGATGCCAGGAATAAATCACATCTGATCTTCTGAGAGTCAGGCCTAGCTCCCGCAAGGGATGTTGGAGACAGGGGAGTGGCCTGGAGCAGCTGCAGACTCTGCGGGACTTCACCAAGGACCACAGCGCTGCTGGGAGGTCCTCATCTGGACCCCAGAGGTCTGGGGTGAGCATCATTCTTTTTTTTAATCTTCCCAACATCTATTTCCGCTTCTTAAAGTTTAACAGCAACACTTTTTCTTTAGAGAAAATTCTCTCTCCTCCACTCTCAGTCCATATGGGTCAGGTGGGGTCATTGCTCCCCTCCAGCTACAGAAAGGGAACATGAGATCTAGCCTTGGTTGCTCACAACCCATGTCCTTTGCTGCCATGAGTGGTTCACAGTGAGGATATACCCTGGGGTGATGGGACTTGATTTTCAGACTTTTGTTGAAATCCTCAGAAAAAGAGAAGTTCCCTTTTAGCAGACGTTGTTCACAGAAGGAATATCTTTTTCATTGAGCTGTCTCGAGCTGCTACCACTATTCCACGTGTGTAGTCGATGCTCAGTACACATGGGTTGAGTGGGTGAGTGAGCAAGCTGGAGTCAAGATGGCAGGGTTCTTGTCTGGACTCAGCCACATCAACTCTGTAACATCTAAACACTCTCTTCACTTCTTTGGGCCACACTTACCAATAGTTGGTTGTATTGGTTAGCTATTGCCACCAATATGCTGCATAACAAATAACCCCTAAATTCTGTGTCTTAAAACAGCAATCATGCTTTATCATTCACACATCTGTCAATTGCATCTTGGTGGGGGGGGGGGGGGTACCTGATCCAGAGTGGGGTTTGACTGGTTAGCTCTGCTCCACCAGAATGTCATTCTTTGGAATTAGCAGGCTAATCCAGGGTGTTTGTCACACACCATGGCAAAGGTGCAGAAAAGCACAAAGCCTCTCAAGGGACAGGAGTAGCCCAGCATCACTTCCATTTCATGTTTTGGCCAAAGCAAGCCCCACAAGTTGAAGTTCAGGGTTAACTCTATGGCAAAGAGCGCAGATGCAAGGAGAGGTGAAAACTGGAGCCCGCGTGTGCATTCTCCCACACAGGTGTGACCGCTCTTGTTTACCTGTTTCCTTGTTCAAAGTCAGCTGCTCTACTGGAATATAACTTCCCCCAACGCGTGACTCTTAACCTGCTCTGCTCCGGGTGGTGGTGGTAGCTCCAGCCCCCTAGAACAGGGCCTGGGACTGTGTCAGTGTTCAGCCAACTTTTGTTGAAAAGCTGAGAGGCTGTCCTCCTCTCCCTACACTGTCACAAAGACTAAACCAGGTCAGAAACACAAGCAACACTCTGGGATTTAGAGAAGCCCTCCCAGGGACTTTCCTGGTGGTCTAGTGCTTACAAATCTGCCTTCCAATGCAGGGGACGTGGGTTCGATCCCTGGTCGGAGAGCTAAGACCCCACATGCCCCAGGGCAACTAAGACCGTATGCCGTTGACTACTGAGCCTGTGTGCCACAGCTAGAGAGCCCAGGCACTGCAACAAAGACACAGCGCAGACAGAAAAAAAGGAGCCGTCCCAGAGTGATGATCCTCACTCCATCTGCATGTTGGATCTCCTCAGGGAGCAGGGGTAACTGTCCCATCTCTGTCCCCCTGTAAACAACAGAGTCAGAGGTCCAATTATGGGTGGGGGCATCACACCCACGCTTGGTTAGTCTGTGTCTCTCAGTCTGCCCTGGCGGTCCTGGAGAGGCCCCTCCCCCTTAGATTGGGAAGTTCAGGTTCAACTCTGCGCTGAGAACACAAATCTCTCTGGGGTGAGAAGGAAGTGGCCCAAACGGCCCCAGGAGAGACAGCCCGCTGTGGCCACGTGCTTGGCCCGGAGCCCCTGAGGCCACGGAGCCACCCTGTGTGGTTTCCCTCCAGCCCTCCCTCCTGTCTGCTGGAAACAGCAAAGTCAAGGACCCTCTGCCCACTCCGGGTCTGCCCTCTCCTGGGGGAGCTGCCCGCCCCTCGCGTCCATCTGGCCCTCAGCACCTCCATCCCACCAGGCAGACTGGGCTCCCCTGAGCCAGGCACACAGGCAGCGTCTCCAGTCTGCCCCCACGCTGCACACTTCAGCACAAAACCCTTCTCCAGGCCCAGCCCGAAAGAACCAAATGTTCCTCTATTATGCAAGCTCATTTCTCTCTTCCTGCCGGGCCCAAATTGCAATCTGCGCCAGGGGAAGAGAGGGAGACGGAGGCCTGAATTGGGGAGCTGAACAGCTCTGGCAGGAAACTTCTCCCCCACCACTACCCTGCCCAAGGCCCCAACCCCTCACCCTGCAGCAACACTGGCCTCCTCAGCCCCCCAGGTCCGAGCCCAACACCCCAGCAGAGGGGAGCTGTGTCAGCGCCTGTCACCCAGAATTAATGCAGCTGTTCCTGGGGTCTGCTCAGGACAGATAACCGCTGGTTGTGTTCAGAAAGGGCAGAAAATCATCGCTTTGTTTATTTTCGACAGCTCTGGGTCTTCGTTGCTGTGCTCGGGTTTCTCTAGTTGCGCCAAGTAGAGGCTACTCTCTAGTTGAGGTGAGGGGGTCTTCTCATCGCAGTAGCTTCTCTGTTGCAGAGCATGGGCTTCAGAGCACATGGGCTCAATAGCTGTGGCACACAAGCTCAGTTTCCCTAAGGCACGTGGAATCTTCCCGGACCAGGGATCGAACCCAGGGATCGAATCTTGGCAGGCAGATTCTTAACCACTTGACTACCAGGGAAGTCCCAGAAAAGCATCACTACAAGCCGACCACGAGGGCAGGGTCAAAAGCAGGATCTAGGGCAAGAACTTTGCATAAAACAACACGTGGGTATTATTTACTCTGTGTCAGGCTCTTCTCTAAATACCTTCTCATGTAATCTTGCTCTCTGAATAGAAGCTCATATTACCCTAGTTTTGCAGGGGAGGAAACTGAGGCTCAGAAGGAGTGATTCAGCTGAGAACACACAGTTAGGAAGCAGCAGAGCTGGGATCCAAACCAAAGAGTCAGGCCCGAGGATAAAGCTTGTCCAATCAACTGCTGCTCTGTGAATGTGTGGATCTCTGTTCCCAAAGGGTTTGCCCACCAGGCTAAAAGTCACACC
Source organism: Budorcas taxicolor (assembly GCF_023091745.1). Classification (NCBI taxonomy): domain Eukaryota; kingdom Metazoa; phylum Chordata; class Mammalia; order Artiodactyla; family Bovidae; genus Budorcas; species Budorcas taxicolor. The sequence continues at coordinate 51,136,471 of NC_068926.1, read as the reverse complement.
ACTTGTGGGACTTCCCTGGTGGTCCAGTGGTTGAGACTCCATGCTGCCAACGCAGGGAGTGAGGGGTTTGATCCCTGGTCAGGGAACTAAGATTGCACATGCCATGAAATGTGGCCCCCAAAAAATAAATAAATAATTTTAAAAGTCACACTACTTGTGATCCAGCCATCCCACTTCTGGATATATAGTTGACTTTGAACGACATGGGTTTGAAATACACAGTCCACTTATACGCCTGTTTTTTTTTTTTTTTCCAATAAATGTATCATGTATACTGGGCTTCCCAGGTGGCGCTAGTGGTAAAGATCCCACCTCCCAATGCAGGAGACAAAAGAGATGCGGGTTTGATCCCTGGGTTGGGAAGATCTCCTTGAGGAGGGCATGGCAACCCACTCCAGTATTCCTGCCTGGAGAATCCCATGGACAGAGGAGCCTGGCAGGCTACAGTCCACAGGGTCACAAAGAGTCGGACACGACGGAAGCGAGTTACACGCACGCACCATGTATACCACTAGGTTATTCAGTCTGAGGTTGATTGAACCCATGGATAGAGGTTTGAATCTTAGATACAGAGGACTGACTGCAAAGTTATACTAAGATTTAAGATTGGGAGTGGGGGTCCACTCCTGTCACCCCCACTTTGTTCAACGGTCAACTGTATACCCAAAAAGATTGAGAGCAGGGTTTTGAAAGATAACTACACACCCATGGTCCTGGCAGCATTATTCACAATTGCCAAAAGGTGGAAGCAATCCAAAGCTCCATCAATGGATGAGTGGGTAAACAAAATGTGATCTATCCATACAATGGAATATTATTCAGCCTTAAAAGGGGGAGGAAATCCTGTCACTCTAGAGCATGGATAAAACTTGAGGACATTATCCTAAGTGAAATAATATAAGCCAATCCCCCAAAGATAATTCCACTCCTACGAGGCCCTGGAGGAGTCAGGTTCACAGATACAGAAAGTAAAAGAGTGGTTGCCAGGGCCTGAAGGAGGAGGCAGGGGAGGCAGGGTTGACTGGGTACAGAGTTCCAGTTTTGCGAGATGAGCAGGTTCCTGCTTGCCCTCCTGCCCCTGTGCCCTCACCATGGGTCACGCCTGGGCTAGCCTTCTGGAGGAGGCACATGTGAAACAGAGCTCGCCCAACAATCCCAGCTGAGGCTCCCCAAAATCAGCCAATAGCCATTGGCCCCTAGACGTGTGGCTGAGCCCAGCTGAGCCAGAAGAACCACGTCTACCCCAGCCAAGTCTAGCCCCAGCCTGTGATCTGCAGACTCATGAGCCACATAAATTCTTATTGATGAAGGTCATCCATATTTGGGGCAATTTGTTATGCATTATCCTGCCAATAGGTGACTGATACAAACTCACATAAAACGCCTCTAGCCCTTCATCACTTATTCAGCTGCTCCAACACATAAGTACTAAGCCCCTATTCTGTACCCAGTGACAGAGCAGCTGGCAAGGTCCTCTTGGAGACCACAGTTGAGAGAGGGGAGACAGACTATAATCCAAGTACTTCAATTGTTGTTGTTCAGCTTGTCGTGTCTGACTCTTTGCAACGCCATGGACTGCAGCATGCCAGGCTTCCCTGTCCCTCACTGTCTCCTGGAGTTTGCTGAACGTGAGTTTTCCTTTCTTGAGTTCTTTTCCTTTCTTGTGTCATTCATCTTCTTCCCCCACTCCCTGGAAGTGAAACTCTTGCCCACTGAGGCAGTGATGCCATCCAGTCATCTCCTTCTCTGTCACCCCCTTCTCCTCCTGCCCTCAGTCTTTCCCAGCATCAGGGTCTTTTCCAATGAGTTGGCTCTTCGCATCAGGTGGCCAACGTGCTTACAGTGGTAAAATTAAGTGCTGTAAAGGGCCTAAGTATAGGGACTGTGGGAGAAGCGCATGAGAAGGGCACATATCTCAGGCTTGGGCAACCAGGGAAGGCTTCCTGGAAGAGGAGTTGTTGAAATGGAGGCCTGATGAAGTAGGAGATGGCCAGGTGAGGGTTATGTGAAGGCAAGAGCAGAGAAGGGTGTCCCAGTGGAAGGAACAAGAGTAAAGGCCTGGGTTGGTTGCAGAGACAGAGCCTGGCTGCTTGGGAGAAAGGCAGGAATGCTGAGAAGTTGTGCTGGAGCCATTTCTGAGCAGGGACTTTATCCTGAGGGCCTGGGGCAGGGCGGTGGTGGCTGGGGTAGGGGGTGAGGATTTCAGCCGTATTGTTGCGTGATCAGAAGTGCACTTGAGAAAGATCACTCAGGCAGGGGTGTAGAAGGGACGTTCACATGCAATTAAGCCCGGCCGTGAAGGCTGCCTGGAGAGTCAGAGGTCCCTGTGCCAAAATGCGGTGCAGACGGTGCCCGGATCATCAGGAGTCGCCAGCGGTCAGCTGTTTTAGCTGCCCATTGCCTGGGCTGGCTCCCTCTGAGGTAAACGTGATGCAGAAACTGAGGTTGTCCCCAAGGATGATGCACAGTCAGAGAAGAGGCCTTCTGCCAAATGTCCGCCCTCTCCCCACCCAATCAGCAAGCCACCACCAGCTGCAGAAGATGTCCTGTCCAATCGGGAGCCAGGACACCCCCACAGGCCACCTCCGGTGCATCCTTGGGGACTGAATTGGCTGATTCTGGGCAGAGACAGAGCAGCCAGAAGCCTCCCGCCAACCGCATCCCAACATGGCCACCTGGCCCCGCCACGGGCACCCCTTCCCCAGCTGGCCTCCCCCCTGTACCGGCAAGATCCCACATCCGTCAAACACCACCATCCGCTGGCATCCATCATCATCGGAGAAAAGAAATAAAGACGTTACCCTCTCGTGGTCCCAGGATTAATGTCCCTGCTGTGAAAACAAACGTCGCGTCTTCCCGCCAACATTTATTTTTGATAAATGCTGTGACTTTGCCTTGACATTTCGGAAGCAGCAGGAGACCATTACCCGGTGACAATGTTCTATTCCACTGACATTATCTCTTAATTATAATATGCAAGTAATGCTGAAAAAAATGGCCCATAAATAGCTCGTTTGGAGTTGCTGCATTCTCCTGTCGGGGGAAACGCTGAAGGATTTCATTCAGCTCTTGCAAATGAGGAGAGACAAATGGATATGGGGGCTCTGTGTGTGTCCTGCCTCGTCAATGACAAAGCTCCCAGGGTGGCGGGAGGTGGCAGGGAGGTGATGATTTCAGGGCATCAGCTGGGCTTTCGCCTCCCCCCACTGCCCCCTCCCATCCATCTCCATCCCCCCAAATCAGAGGGCGCTTCACCCCATCACAATTAATAAGCCTTCAACTCTAGTCCTGCAAAACGATTTGCTATGTCACATAAAGGAGACAGGCAGTGCTTTTTTTTTTTTCCCCCTCAGGAAATTAATTCCGTTCAGGGGCAGGGAGGTCGAGGGAAGAGCTTCTGGAGGAAATCCCATTTTGCAACTCCTCTGGGTCCTCAAGAGCGGAAGAAACATCTGCCAAAGTTCAGAGTGAACAGGGTTCTGAGGGGGAGGGGTTGCTTGGGGACAGGGCAAGCAGAGGCTTTGAGATGGCTCGGGAAAGCAATCTGGACACCCTTTTGAAACTAGTGGACAGTGGAGAGGGGTCAACCAAAAGTCAGAGTCATAACATTAACATTTACGCGAACCTGACACTTCGGGAGCAAGAGGGGCCAACTGAATTCACGCTTTGAAAGCCTCAGTGCTCGAAACCCAAACCGGTGAATACTCAAAGTCTAAACCAGTGGCTCTCAATCAGAAGTGATTTAGCTCCCCCGCTCTGGGTGGGGGGTCATTTGGCACAGTCTGGAAACCAAGGGCTGGATACTACTGGCGTCTAGCGAGTAGAGACCAAGGATGCTGCCAAATGTCCTCCAATGACCAGAATGGCCCCCACTACAAGCAATCATCCAGCCCAAAGGTCAACAGATATGCTTGTGAGAGGGGAAGGGGTTGGTGAGTTTGTTGGAGAAGGCAAAAGGCCTTGATGTGGTTGAGAAGAATCTAGAAATACTGCATAGCTGCCCACTTTGCGAAGATATACAGATATGTAGCTTAAGCATCCAGGGGTAGCCAGCGAAAGGCTGGATTACAGCCTACAGTGAAAGCCTGTCTGGGGACTTCCCTAGCGGTCCAGCGGTTAAGACTCGCCGCACAGCTTCTGCCAGCGCGCTCAACCTCTCTCTGAGCCTCGGTTTCTTCATCTGTAACCTAGGGTGAATTCCTCCTTGTAGGAAGAATTTGTAGGAACAGATGAGCATAAGATAGAGCAAGCAAATGAAAAGGCACTTGGTGGTTGCTCCCTGGCGGTCCAGTGGTTGTGGCTCTGCCCTTCCACTGCAGGGGGCACAGTTTGGATCCCAGGCTGGGGAACTAAAATCCTGCTTGCTTCATGGCACACCCCAAAAAAGCCTATCCTGGAGTATAACCACAAAAACCAACCCTGTCTCAGGTTTTCCCATCTGCCCTCTGAGAACATTATTATGTTTCCTCTTTATTTTACAGACCAGGAAGTAGAGCTCCCGGGGTGGGCTGCCCAGTCACAATAGCAGTTAGGGAGATGAAGGGGTCAGGGAAGAGGGTCCCTCATCCTTTGCCAGCTGGTGATGTTACATGAGCAACTCGACCTCTCAGGGCCTTTGTTTCCACGTCTATAAAATGGGCTCATAAACCTGCCCCATGAGGTTGCCCCAGGAATGAGCCGGATAGCCCTTGCTGTGTGCTGTGCTTAGTCGCTGTCGTGTCCAACTCTTTGTGACCCCGTGGACTATAGCCCATCAGGCTCCTTTGTCCATGGGGATTTTCCAGGCAAGAATACTGGCGTAGGTTGCCATGCCCTTCTCCAGGGAATCTTCCCAATCCAGGAACTGAACCCAGCTCTCCCACATTGCAGGTGGATTCTTCTCCATCTAAGCCACCAGGCAAGGATACTGGAGTGGGTAGCCTATCCCTTCACCAGAGGATCTTCCTGACCCGAGGTCTCCTGCCTTGCAGGCTGATTCTTTACCAGCTGAGTTACCAGGGAAGCCCGAGATAGCCCTTAGATGTAAGGAAATAGAATCCAGGTCCAGTGGCTTAAGAGATTTTAATCAAAGGAAGTATGGACAGAGACGTGGCAATGCTGGGCAAGGGCACTGAGGTACCCAGGGGTGGGCACCAGTGGGAAACCGCTGCCAGAATAATAGGGGAAGGGGCTGGGGAAGAAATATTATGCCTGGAGGCAGGGGACTGACCAAGCCAGGCTCTGGGAATAAGGATGTGGACATCAGTGGCCAGGGGAGGCGAGGGGCACAGTCTTCATTGTTACCATCCCCCATCTTCATTTGGTTTGCTTCCTGCGATTCCACGCTGCTTCTCAAGAGAAAACCTGGAGCGTCAAGGGGTCACTTGCAAGGTGGCAGCAGAATGGAAATGAGGGACTGCCAGGCTGCGGGTCCACGCACCACTGACGGGCTCCTCAGAATGTGTTCCGGAGTTCTGGACAGCCCTCGGCCAGCTTCAAGAAGTCTGTTCCAGGAGTTCAGGTTCAGTGCAAGGTTGCCGGCTCAGATGCCACCAGGGCACATCAGCATTTATCGAGCGTGGCTGACCTGGGCAGTGACGCGGAGAATGTGTGTCCCTGCTCGGAGCAGCTACCACCCCAGGGGAAGGGGTGGGGACAGCTGCCAGGGAGGCATGCGGGCTCAGTGTGGCCAGATGCTCAGATTTTTGCGAAAGTAGCTGAAGCACAGATTTTTCCATGAAATCCCCTGATTTTTCAATATTGGCCACTAATTCAGGTTTTTCTTCCGCCTTCAAACACTGTGTAAGCCAAAGTCAACAAGTCTATAGGCCACTGGTTTGCACCCTCTGGTCTGGTCCACAGCCATTTCTCTCCTTTGGGAGATGATGTCATGCCCGCCTGGAGTTATCCTAGAGCTCACCCTGATCAGGGTCACAGCCAGAGACACCGCCACGGCGGCTCCTGGCCAACGGGCTCCAGGGGACATGCACCTGAAGCTTGAGGACCCTTCAGCTGCCCCTGACTCCTCCCTTTGCCCCCAGATCATTTCCACAGACACCCTAGGCCAGCTGGCCACGTGGCTAAATCAGGTCCCTGAGCCTCGGCGGCCCCATCTGTATAATGGGCCTCTGTGGAGCCTTGTGAGTGTGGAGAGGGAGTCCAGATGGAGCACTGGGCAAGGCCCATCACAGTGGTTCTCAGTCATCAGGGCAAAAATTATTGAAACCAAAAAGGACAATAAAAGATGGCCTTGGCTGGATTCTCCTTGGCCGGGTTCTTGGAGGAGGGGGCCCAAGACTGTCTTGTCTGTATTTTCCTCTCGTTCCCAAGAATATCGTGAGAGGTTAGGATAGGCACTGGGGTCAGAAACCGTGGGTTTGGATACCACCTGCCCTATTACCTCACTGGGCAGCTTTTGCCTGCTTACTCAACCTCTCTGAGTCTTGGTTTCCTCACTTGTAATCTGGGGTGAATTTCTCCTTGTAGGAGAAATTTGTAGGGACTGAAAGCATAAGATAAGGCAAGCACTGTGCTGTGCTTAGTCACTCAGTTGAGTCCAACTCTGTGCAATCCCACGGACTGTAGCCGGTCGGGCTCCTCTGTCCATAGGGATTCTCCAGGCAAGAATACTGGAGTGGGTTGCCATGCCCTTCTCCAGGGGATCTTCCCAACACAGGGATCGAACCCACATCTCCTGCATTGCAGGCAGACTCTTTAACCACTGAGCCAACAGGGAAGAAAGCCAAGCACTAAGCACTTGGAAAGGCACTTGATGGGAATCCCCTGGTGGTCCAGTTGTTGGGACTCTGCCCTTCCATTACAGGGGGCCCAGGTTCAATCCCTGGTCAAGGAACTAGGAATGTGGTTAAAAAAAAACCAAACATTAGTGTCCTTTCAGAAACTCCCCACATCCTCTTTTCACCCACTTCCTGGTTTAGGTGTCAAAGGGGACGGAGCTTGAACAGAAAGCTTTTACACCTTCAGGTTTTCTAAGATGTGCGGTGCCTTCCTCCCCAGCCTGGGGCAGGTGTGTCTTGTATGAGCTCTGTGTCTCCTGCTCCCCAGGGAAAGTCAATACTGACCTCTGCCCAAGGCCTGGCTGTTACTAACGTCACCGTGGGCAGGCTGGGGTGGCCTGGCCTGAAACATTCATGATTGCCACAACCTGCCTGCTACCTCCTCCAAACAGAGAGTTTACCTGCCACCAATGGTATCTTCCCCCAGCCCCTGTTTGCCTGCCACCAATGGTATCTGATTCCATTTAACTCACGCACCCAGTTGAGAGAGGAAACAGCCACCAGGTCACTAGAATGGAAGTTTGGTGGGTCGAGGATTTTGGTCTGTTTTGCTTACCGCTCTATCTCCCAGGGCCTGGCAAGGTGTAGGTCCTCAGTCAATATTTGTTGAATGACCTAAGAGGAATCTATCGTTCATGGAGCCCTCATTCTGTACCAGATACTGTGAAGTCCCCTCAAGGCTTTGTTTCATTCCATCCTCACTACATTCCCCAGGAGGTGGTTTGTATCAGCCAGGATGGTTTAGGTTATGCTGCAGTAACAAACAATCCCCTAGATCCCAGTGAAATAACAAGGCTTAAAATAACAGGTTTATTTCTTGCTCATGTTATACAAGTCACCATGGGGCCATACTTTGTGGAGTCTTCATTCTGAGACCCGACTGATGGAGCACCCAAAAATCTCAGACATTGCCTGTCACCAGAGAGTATACAACCTCAGAGAGGTTAAGTGACCTCTTTGAGAAAAAAGGGAGATTCTCATCCTTGCAATTAAATGCTGCAGCCCAAGAAGTGATACAAGTGATACTCTACCCTCATTTCATTGGCCAGAGTGATCCCAACCAACCACGTGAGGGTCAGGAAATATCTTCCACCCAAATGCCCAGAAGGTGAAAGTTAAAAAGATCTGGTGTACAGACCATTAATGGCTACCACAGTCGTATTTTTGTTATCTCCGTTTTTATAGATGAGGCTATCAAGGCTCAGAGAAGTTAAGTGACTTACTTGCCTGAGACCACAAAGCTAAGAAATAGCAGATCTGGGATTTACACTCAGTTCTATCTAACTCTGGAAACTAGTATCTCAGCCATTACCACTTATAAACCCTGAAGTATGACCTGTTCAACCATAAATTTGTACATAAGACAAACAAATTCTGGGAGTTCCCTGGTGGCCTACTGGTTAGGATTCCAGGCTTTCACTGCCATGGGCCTGGGTTCAATCCCTGATTGGGGAACTAAGATCCTACAAGCTACTTGGTGTGGCCAAACATAAAAGTTAAAAAACAAACATGTTCAGGGAATTAGGCTGATATAGGACATCTTTCTGAGGGGCTTCCCTGGTGGTTCACATAGTGAAGAATCCACCTGTAACGCAGGCGACCAGGTTTGATCCCCGAGTCAGGAAAATCCCTTGGAGAAGGAAATGGCAGCCCACTCCAGTATTCTTGCCTGGAGAATCCCATGGACAGAGGATCCTGGTGGGCTATAGTCCATGGGGTCACAAAGAGTTGGACACGATTGAGTGATTTAGCGAGTACACACAAGACACCTCACTACACACCTCCAGAAAGCGGCATATCACCACAGTCACTTATACTTAAATTACACAAATAACAAGCAAAGGCAAATACTGAGCAAAAACAAATAGACCAAGTCCTATTCAAGACATGTTTGCTTAGGCCCACACAGTATTTTATTTAATTGGAAATGTTGCCAATAATTAAAAACCAGGAGATTTCACTTTTTAAAAATTCTCTTGAAACTTAAAAAAAAAAAAACACACACACACACTGAAAGACATGGCAACCAGAGCCTGCATTCCCATCAGATCAGGCAGTCATCAGCGTGACTGAAGACAAAGCCAGGCTCTCAGATGACAGAGAGGCTGCCTGGACTGGAGTCTGCAAGGCAGGGTGTCAAATAACCCAGAACCCCAGACACAAAATGACGTTCTCTTTAACTACAGGTGTAACAGCCTCACTCTCCCGCTTTAACATAATTTCATCCAAGTCTTAGCAATAACGGTGTCATCTGTGTACCTTTAAAAAGTGTTGAGAAGGTGTCACTTTGGGAACACATGTAGCCACTAGCTCTCTTGTTAAGTTTTGGGCAGATAAAACCTCTTCCACTAGCTACCCTACCACTCAGAGACCAAACACCAGGCCTTCTAGGCATATTGACATTGCTGCCTGGTTCTGTGGGCATTTGAACTTGCCCCTGGTGGCTCAGACAGTTAAGAATCTGCCTGCGATGCAGGAGATCCGGGGTCAGTCCCTAGGTCGGGAAAATCCCCTGGAGAAGGGAACAGCTATCCACTCCAGTAGCCTTGCTTTGAGAATTCCATGGACAGAGGAGTCTGATGGGCTACAGTCCACAGGGTCCCAAAGAGTCAGACACAGCTGAATGACTGACACTTCCACTGATCTCCACATAACATTTAAAGAAGCTAGTTTTACACAGTAGAGATCCATCCATGATTCACCTGGGAGAACACCCACGCCATGTGTGAGAGCAACACCTCCTGGGGATGTATGGTTTCACAGCTCACCTCTACTAGACCTTATGGATACTTAGGTAAACTGCATCCGGAATGTTTGATCCAAGAGTACCTTGTGACGCATTTGTCTTTTCAGGACTTCCCTGGAGGTCTAGTGGTTAAGATGTGTTTCTCCTGCAGGGGGCAAGGGTTCAATCTCTGATCAGGGCGCTAAGATCCTGTATGGCGTATAGCGCAGCCAAAGAAATAAAGAAAAGTCCTCTGTGTGACCATCATAAGGACCTATGAAATCAATGCAACAGGAATTAGAGTGTCTTTTGGAGGGAGGAGGGCAGGGGCACCAAGGGGTCAAAGGGACTTGCCTGCAGAATACAGCATGTTGGGGCCTCTTTTGCAAACAGCTCTGGCTTCCAAACCCCACTGGCTGCCTAATCTCTAGATCTGATATCATGGAAGAAACCATGTCCTTCCCCCAAACAGTTGCAGCTGCCACAGCCAGAGACCACAGGGGCTGGGTCACCACCCTGTGACCAGACACTCTTAGTGTCTCCTCTGGGAGTTCCTGTCCCCTAAAATGGAAGAAATTCCAGCAGCCCAGGAAAAAGCAGATGGGGCAGGCCATGGGCACAGATGGAAGATCCCAGAGACCAGAACAACGTTCCACAGTTCTGAGAGCCTGCCACAAACCAGGCCACCACAAGGATGCCTTCCACACCACATTATTCCAGCCCATCTGCTGAGATGTCTTCCCCGGGGGAGCGGAAGTCCCATTTCATCATGGAAGTTGAGGGGGTGGATGAGAGTCAGTGTGCAGAAATGTGCATCGTGACTGATGTTGCTCAAACATCTGTCACTTAAAGTTGAAAACAAACATCTCCATCTCCAAGGACCCCCTTCATCTTCAGCTGAGGACCTCTGGATGTTATCAAGTTTGCTGCGGCTCAGGCCTCATGGCCAAAGTGCCTGTGAGATCTGGGAACATTCACGACTCCAGACTCCAAGACACGGCCACTTGGCCTTCACCCTCTGGAGAGGCATGCCAGGCCTGGAACCCTCAGAAGCTGGCACCCGAGCCCTGGGAGAGAACAGTCTGAGAAACAGCCCCCACCGAAGCAGTGGCCCTTAGCCCTCCCTCTGGCAAAAGTCCTGGGCGGCTTCCTCCAGTCTCCTCTGCCCTCCCTTTGCAGTCTTGTTGTGGGTGTGAGAGAGCCAAGCACTATTTTTAGCAGTGCTTATTCTTACTCTTCTCCTTCCCTCCCGTTCTGGACCTCTCTGGAACGAGCCTAGATGTACCCCCGCTAAGGGCGTTTCTGGCATCGCACAGCACGTTTTGGTGTGCGGGACCTCTTTCTGGATGCAGCCGGGATTGAGTTGGGAGTAAACAAACTTTTCGATCTCAGATGCTCCAGAATCAGGACCCGTCTGTATATTTGCTTGAAAATGACGTTCCTCAAAGCTGGTTTCCCCAGCATGATTTCCAGAAAGGATACAAGACAGCAGGAGTCTCTGGACTTCCCTGATGGTCCAATGGTTAAGACTACACACTTCCAATGTAGGGGACCCAGGTTCAATCCCTGCTCAGGGAAGTTCCACATGTCACACAGTGCAACCGAAAAAAAAATAAATAAATAAAGATGCACATACCTTTAAAAGGGGCTTCCCTGGTGGCTCAGATGGTAAATAATCTGCCCACAATGTTGGACACCTGGAGTCAATTACTGGATCAGGAAGATCCTCTGGAGAAGGGAACGGCTACCCACTTCAGTATTCTTGCCTGGAGGATTCCATAGACAGAGGAGCCTGGCAGGCTACAGTCCATGGGGTCGCAAAGAGTTGGACCCAACTGAGGGACTAACACTTTCAGTTTACTTTCATACCTTTAAAGGTGGGGTGTAGAGGGGGCAGTATTTTCCTGGTGGTCCAGTGATTAAGACTCTGATCTTCCAATGCAGGGTTCCCAGGTTTGATCCCTGCTCAGAGAACTAAGATGCATGCTACATGGTACCGCCAAATATATATATATATATATATATATATATATATATATATATATATATATATATTTTTTTTTTTTTTTTTTAATTAAAAAAGAGAGAGCAGGAGTCTCTGACAAACAACAGTCATGAGTCCTGGTTAACTGGACCACGAGGAGATGCGCTGGGTGACAGATGAGCACGCGTGCCCCGGACCCAGCTGCTCAGCCTAAAATCTGAACTCTGACACTTAGCAGCCATAAGACCTTGGGTGTTTACCTGTCCTCTCTGCACCTGTCTCTTCATCTGTAAAAAGATGGTGATGATAAGAACATTCGCCTGGGTTATGAGGAAAATGAGACGCCCTCATATGAAGAGTTTAAAGCAGTGCATGGCACATAGGAAGCATTCAGTTAATGTTGGCAGCAACCTGTTGTAGGAGAGGAAACCAGTCCACCAGAGCCCGGCTCTGGGCCAAGAGTCCCCAGCATCTGCGACTTGGATGAGGCTGAGGCCCATCTCTGGGTGGGGGCAGGGCGCAGTGTCAGCCACGAGGCCTGGAGCCACCAGGAGCCACTCTCCAGACCAGGTTGAAGGCACTGTCCTGGGAGCCGGCCACCCAGACTGAAAGAATCATAGTTATTACCCGTCAGCCAATCCGGCCCTCTGCGGACATTGCTAATTAATAACTTTACAGACCCTGTAACTTCACACGAGAATACTGCAGAGCATTTTTTATGTGTAGAAACTCTTAATATGTACAATGGAGAAACACAAGGAGCACAGGTTATGCAGCGCTGATCTGTCGATCTTTCTTCTTCTTTTTTTTTTTTCCACTCTTGAATGAAAACAAAAAAGAAATAGACGTGGCTCAGGCCCCCAGGTTTTTGAATACATAACCAAGAGCTGCCCTTCAGACGGTGGGCCCACGGCGCCCCCTGGTGGCCAAGGTCTGCACTTCCAGCATCTGGCGGGGCCCTGGGCGGGCTCTGGGTCTTGAACACAAGGTGGGGATGGGAGAGAGAAGGCAGGGGTGCAGAGCGAGGCAGCTGGGCGTGCTCTGCACACTGCCCTCCCTCAATCACATCTCTTACGTTCACCACTCCCCCGTCATTCGTTCATTTATTCCACAAAGCCTTTGCGCACCCACTTTCCTGCCAGGCACTGTGCCAGGCTCCAGGGATACAGCTGGTACCCCCTACAGACCCAGTACATGCCCTCAGGAGCTTAGAGTCTAAGAAGGGAGGCAGAGCGTGATCAAATGCTTACATACAGAAAAAGAATCAAACTGCAAAGGGCAAGGCCTTGAGGGTGAAAAGCCAAAGGCGGACGGCCTCCCCTCAAGGGATCACCCAGCAAGCAGAAAAGACGGAGAAGTAAGGAATGTGTTTCAGTTTCCCCACTGGTAAATCCGGCCTGATTCTCCTGCCCCGGCCATTCCACGAGCGCTCTGAGGGTTCCATGGCAAGGGCAGGGCGACAAGGGAGGTTTTATAAACTGTAGCGTGCTTCCTGCCACCTGTCTCTTCACCCACCTGTGCCCCCACCGTAATTCCCCACACAGCCAATCAGCGATCACCTTGCTGCCCAGCTTAAAACGCTCCGATGACTCCCACTATACTTAAAATCCAAACTCCAGGGCCCTGCCGGATTCAGCCCCTGCCCAATTCTACAACCCCCTCTGCCTCTGTGTTGAGTACACTCCCGCCACGCCCCGCTCATTTCCTGTCTGCACGCTGCTACCTCAGGACCTTTGCACGTGCAGTTCTCGGTTCTTAAAGGGCTCTTTTCCTGATCCCTTCAGATCCTTTGGGAAACAGCATAAATGGCCCTTCTCAGAGCACATCGAAGTAGCACCCTTCTAATCTAAGTAGCACTCCTGCCCCCCCCGCCCCCCACCACACACACACGAAACTCTTCCTCTCCTCATGTCACCTGTTTCACTTCTTCCCCGGCACCTATCACTGTCTCGTGTTATCTTACTCACTTGTTCACTGTCGCCCCCACTAGAATATAAACCCACAAGGGCAGGGACCTCTCCTGCTTTGTCCACCACTACACACACACACACACACACACACACACACACACACACACACACATAAAATGTGTGGTTGCCCTGGGTCTTCCTTGCTGGCTTTCTCTAGTCGCAGGCGAGCAGGGGCTTCTCTCTGCAGAGCACAGGCTCTAGAGTGCAGGAACTCAGTAGTTGTGGTGCTTGTGCTTAGTTGCCCCACAGCAGGTGGAATCTTCCCCGACCAGGTATCAAACCTGTGTCCCCTGCATTGGCAGGTGGATTCTTATCTGTTTACCACTAGGGAAGCCCCCAACCACTGTGTTTCTGAGGCAGAGAACACCAGTACTCTCACAGATCCAAACAGATCCCTTTTGACTGTTTCGGTGTTTCCTCTGGTTTCTGGGTACTTTCCCCCCAAAGCCCAGTGCCTGCTGGTCTTCCTTGAAAAACTACCCTCTCTGGCTGCTGGACCCCAGTTTGCCCTTCTGGGACACCCCTTGGCCAGGAGTCTCTGTGTCAGCATCTCCAACCAAGACAACTCCCAATGTGTGTTCTCAAGCATCTGACACACAATTGGCACCCAGAAAATATTAGCTGAATGAATGTGCGCATCTACACAGCCCTTTGAGAGAGACTCCCTCTCAGTGCCCCACCCAGTCCTCTGCACACAGTAGGTATCTAATAAATGCTTGCTGGAGGCTCAGTATCTGAGATCTTTCACAATAGTCCTGGACCCTGTATGTTCACATATTCATTTCTATTCCACCTTCATAAGGCTTCTCAGGAATTCACAGAGCAACAATCTTCACTCCCAAGGGCAGGAAACTCAATGTTCAGAGAGGTTACAGAGTTCTCCAAGGCTGCCCAGCAACTGGCACAACAGGACTCGTGTGCAGGTGACCTGCCTCCAAGATCAGAGCCCTTTCCTTTTCATGTTAAGGAAGCATCAATATGCCATGAACCTAGTTTTATTGGAGTCTCACTCTTGCTCAGAGGAACCTTGGAGGTCAAGACCCCTTTGAAAATCTGAAGAATATTAAGGAAACGCTTCCCAGAAAATGTGCAGATGTCTAGTCAAAGCTCTGGTTTCTCCAGTGGTCTTGTATGGCTGTGAGAGTTGGACCATAAAGAAGGCTGAGTGCTAACGGACTGATGCTTTTGAACTGTGGTGTTGGAGAAGACTCTCGAGAGTCCCTTGGACTGCAAGGAGATCCAACCAGTCAATCCTAAAGGAAATCAGTCCTGAATAGTCATTGGAAGGACTGATGCTGAAGCTGAAACTCCAATACTTTGACCACCTGATGCAAAGAACTGACTCACTGGAAAAGACCCTGATGCTGGGAAAGATTGAAGGCAGGAAGAGAAGGGAACGACAGAGGATGAGACGGTTGTACGGCATCACCGACTCCATGGACATGAGTTTGAGCAAGCTCCAGGAGCTGGTGATGGACAGGGAAGCCTGGCATGCTGCAGACCATGGGGTCACAAAGAGTCGGACACGACTGAGCGACTGAAACTGAGGCATAAAATGAAATTTCTGGAGGTTGCAAGTTCCTGAAGCCAGGCTGTGACCCCCGCGTTTCCCCACTTTCAATTTAAGGAATTTAAGAGGTGATCTCAGCACCTCTGAGAATGAGGACCTCTGAGAACGAGAACCCAGACCTCCTAACAACCTGTGTGCGCAGCTCGCCCTCCAGTGGCCAAATCTGTAATTGCCCAGAAGCCCAGCATCGCAGCCTGAAAAGGGGAAGGATTTTCCCATCAGCCGGCCAGAAGGGGATTGACCCTCCAGGTGGGGAAAAATCGAATAAGGATTTAAACAAAAGATGAGCGTGGTGATAGTTTACATTGCAGGAGGACCTCTCAGGGACCTGCTGGAGGAAGGGACCGCACAGGACAAGCGTGGGAACCAGATGGACCAGGCTGCCAGAGCCTCCTCCAGGCGAGAGACCCCAGGGATACCAATTAGGACAGCCCTGGAACTGGAGGGTTGAACCCAGGGTCCCCAGCCCTGAACCCACCAATCGGGTCTGCCCACTTTTTTGAGCTCCGCACTGACTTTGCCAAGCAGGTATTCTTCTTCTTTAATACTAGGAAAACCACCCTAATAGCTTCATTCTCAGTGTGTAGCAAACACTCCATAAATATTGGTTGAAAGAGTGACCATCTGAATGAGCAAAGGAATACATGGGAATGTGAGCAACCATCTTGGTTAAAACTGGTTTCTGGTGAGGCGGCAGGGCTTACATTACAGACTCTCGGGGTTTAGGGACTCCAGTAACTGGGGTTAGGGCTTCCAGTATTCTAGAACATTCTAGTATCTTCTAAGGTACAGACACAGCAACCCAGGAATCCCAAGCAGGGACTTGTGGGGTGGAGGTTGGGGGGAGCTGAGTGAGCAGAAAAGATCAGGCAGGCTTCCTGGAAGAGGGGGCATGGCTGGAGTTGAGTGATGATGGCCAGGACTGAGCCAGACGCTTATTCCTCAGGCAGAGTGGTAAGAGGAGGAAGGGGAGGGCACAATGAGGCACAGTACAGAGTTCTGGGATTAGGCAGGTCTGGTGGTACCTGGATGAACACCTCTAAGCTTTAATAGTCAAGTATTTTAAAATATTTTTTCCTTTTTGATTGTGGTACCATTGATGTACAATATTATGTAAGCTTTAGGTGTACAACATAGTGGTTCACAATTTTTAAAGGTTATATTCCATTTATAGTTATTATCAAATATTGGCTATATGTACAGTATATCGTTGCAGCTAGTTTTTTTAATACATAATAGTTTGTGCCTCTTAGTTCCCTAACCCTATCATGTCCCTCCCCCACTTCCCTTTCCCCACTGGTAGCCACTGGCTTGTTCTCCACATCTAAGAGTCTGTTTCTTTTTTGTTATATTCACTAGTTTGCTTTATTTTTTAGATTCCACGCAGTTATGTCTTTGTTGGTGGCTCAGAAAGTGAAGAATCGGCCTGCAATGCAGGGGACCCAGGTTCGATCCCTGGGTCAGAAGCTCCCCTGGAGAAGGGAATGGCAACCTAACTCCAGTACTCTTGCCTGGAGAATTCCACAGACAAGGAGCCTGGTGGGCTAAGGTGCATGGGCTCGCAAAGGGTTGGACACAACTAAGCTACTAACAACAACAACAGCAAGAAAAATTTAACTTGCCTGTTGGACCCACAAGTTCAGATAAAACTGTTTTTAAAAAAAAAACAAGTTTTTTTAAAGAAAATTTCTTCTAAGTCAAAAAAGTGGATCAAATTGAAGAAAAATATTGTTAGCCAAGTCACATCGTAGGCGGGGTTGCAGTGTAAAGTGAGAGGATAGGAATAAAGCCTGAGTCAAAAGTATTCCAAGAACTCTCGAGGCCCTGGCCATGTTAAAGCCTGATGCCATGTCTCTTAAGGTGGCCTCGAAGCCCATCCTTCCCCTGTGAGGCCAGAGGGCAATTCCTCTCAACCCTCAATGAAGTCAGTGGCGGGGTTTAAGGACCAAGCTAGTACCAAGAACACAAATTAGCTTGAACTTTACCAAGATATTCAGAAGCAAGATGTTTCTACATAATGACATAATGATATGCCTGGAGGCTTAATTCTTCCATCCTGTGATCACTTGGGGAGACACACACACACAGCAGAATGGTTTGTAGAGACTGTCTCTTTTTTCCTTCCTGAGCAGGCAGGGCTAAATGCAAAAGTTGCAAGTGTCTGTGATGAGGCTTGGACACGGGGAAGTCAGCAGTCTTCTCAGTGGTCCTCAAACTCAAGCTGAGGAACACTTGTCACCTGTGAGTCTCCCCAAAAGCAGGCAGCAAGCTCTCTTCCCTGGGCCCCCTCACAAGCCCCTCACTCTGAAGCAGGCAGGTGCAGCCCTTCTCGGCCATTCAGCCCCCCCCCAGAGGGATACTCTCAAATACTGGTTTCGAGAACTGATCTAAAACACTGTGTAATCCTTTTGCAAGTCGGTGGTTTCCACTTTGTAGCCTTCTATGAATGTGAAGAAAGGTCAGATGGAGGTGTCAGTTGATAGATCAGTAAAAATACTTTTTTGATGATAGATCACCACCCGATGTTTGCCCATTACTCAGCAGTCTAAAAATTGAGTGAAGGGCCTCCGGTATAGCATGAGGAACTCTGCTCTATACTCTTAATGATCTACATGGAAAAATAATTTGGAAAGAAAGTGCATGTATGCGTGTGTATAACTGAATCACTTTGCTGTACACCTGAAACTAACAACATTGCTAACCAACTATGCTCCAATCTCAAATAAAAATACCCTCATCTTTTAAAACTAAAAAAAAAAATTTAAATAAAAGAACTGAGTGACTCTGCTATCAGAATATTCCTTCGACTTCCAGCTATTTATTCATGTAAACAAGGCTTCTCTGCACTTATGCAAAACAAGACTAGGATTGATGTTAAAATCGGTCCCATTCTGGCAGTCACAGTCATTCACGGATACATAAATTAGCTGAGAGAGAAGAGGAAACCACCATCTCATTAGCAAATGTACTTCCATGCAAATAAAAAACACACAAAAATGGGATACCACTACAAGTGATAACAATTTTTTAAAAACCTGAAAGTACCAAGGTATACCTGGATGGTGGGAATGTAGAATGGGGCGGCTACTGTGAACAAGGTTACACACACACTTATGTTATGTGTTAACATATGGCCTAGCATTCTCACTCCTATGTATTTTCCTTAAGAGAAATGAAAATCGGGGATTCCCGGGTGAGCCAGTAGTTAGGACTCTGTGCTTCCACTGCCGTGGGCCCCGGTTCAGTCCCTGGTTGGGGAACTAAGATCCCAAGAGAAAAAAAAAAAAAAGAAGGAAAAGAAAAAATATATGTTCACACAAAAACCTGTATATTCATGTTTGTAGTGGCTTTCTAAAAACTGGACACATGTGAAATGTCCTTCAACTCACACATGGTTGGAAACCTGTGATATGTACCTATCAGGGAATTCTACTCAAAAATCAAAAGGTGGGTCAAAAGGCGGGGTGGGGATAATGGTTCACATGGATGCTATTCTTTCTTAAGAGAACTGAATTCAGGCAGAATTCATATAAAATGTTAAATATACCCAAGTTGGAATTCTTGAAACAGTGGAGAGGCAGGCCTGCAGCCCAGTCTCTGAGAGACACTCATGGCAGCAACCAGAAATGAGATGCTAGCTAAAAAGAGCCTGGGGCTTCCCAGCTGGCGCTAGTGGCAAAGAACCCGCCTGCCAGAGCAGGGGATGCAAAAGATGCAGGTTTGATCCCTTGGTTGGGAAGATCTCCTGGAGGAGGAAATGGCAAGCCGCTCCAGTATTCTTGCCTGGGAAGCCCCATGGACCAGAGGAGCCTGGCAGGCCACAGTCCATAGGATCTCAGAGAGTCAGACACAACTGAAGTGACTTAGCACTCAAGAGGAGCCTAGAACTTCCCATGGAACCACAGCCCACCCCCAACCCAGGCTCCCACAAACAGGCTGTTACAGACTCAGGCGATCACTTTTAAAAAAGGTTTATTACTTCCATTGTGAATTATTTTTAAAAGATGATATTCAGTTTTTCTTCCAGTAGAAAAGAGACAGAGGCTTGTCCCAGAGACCAGGAGTCCCAGACGGGCGGGTCTCCTGACCAGACACCCAGGCTGACGTCCCAGACGGAGCCTCTCTACCCCTGCTCTGGCACCTGGGAGCTGCAGACCTTGGTGGGGGGCAGCTCAGGGCACAGCCTCCCGCCACCCCTGCCAGGAAGTCACCGGCTCAGTATACAGGATGATGTCAGTTTAGGCTGGAGGGAAGGGACCCGGACACCCAAACCCATGATCCTGCAGGGGGTTTAGGATGCATCTCCGTTTCTGAGGCCCAGATGGGTGTCCAGTGGCTACAGCTCTAGTCCGGGCTGGATTGCTGAACCACAAAACCTTGCCCACCAGGTTCGGGCACAAGAAGTCAGCACTCCTAGGCTGGATCTGGGGACAGTGGCGGCCTCTCAGGGTAAACGCCCTGTCCTGCCTGGATGAGCCACCAGGAAGGGGCTGCAGTGTTTCAAGACAGATGGAGCGGGCCGCTGGGGAGAAGTGACGTGAGTCATTAAGAGCCTGGGCTAGGGGACCCCGTGCCCATAGCACCTATGGTCAGGCCTGTGGATTACTTGGAGAGACGTTTCCAGAAGAGTCCTTGTTGACCAGTCTTTACCCCAAGTCTCTCAGCAGCGGCTCCATCCCTGAGTGTCTGCACACACCTGTGGACACGTGCCAGGGGCATGCGTGTGTATGTGTGTGTGTGTGCGCGTGGAATGTGCAGGAGGTGGGGGGCTCAGACTTTGGGACTGGTGGGCTGTCCACTGAGCGAGTCCTGAAGAAGCGGTGTGTAGGGGCTGGGAAGCTGGGCTGGCCGAGCAGCCAGACTGGGCTGGCTGATGGCATCTTTGGAACCCTGTGGAGAAAAGGCAGGGGGCGCTGCATCACTAAGGCTGGCCACCAAGCCCCGCCCACACCCCACCCCGCCCCTGCACATCCTCCACCAGCATGGAAACCCCCCTGGGAGTCCCCATCAGCAGCCCCCACCAATCAAGCCTGAGATGAGAAAAGACTGGAGTGACCTACAGACTCCTGGGCCGCAACTGTAAGGGTCTCCCCATCTCATGAAACACCATCCCACCCTGCTCTCACCCCATTTTAGAGATGGAGAAACTGAGGTCCAAAGGGACTCGCCTAATCCAGAGAGAAGGGCAGAACAAGATGTTCAGGGCTTATACAAGCAATACTGTCGACACAGGAAAATTGGAAACCGCCTAAACGTCCACTGATATCCTAATGCATCGAAAACATAAGAGTCGCAAGGTGGTAGTCAACATACACAGCTGTCCCAAACAGAAAATCGAGAAAGGGAAAACCAGCTGCAGAGTGATTAATACAGCATGTCCTCCAGAGATAATGTTTCAAACACTGATCTGTTGCTCATGGATACAGATTTAGAGGGGGGAAACAGGCACGCACCAAATTCCTAGAAATGACTGTCTCGGGATAGGGGGTGGGGCTGTGGGGCTTGGGGGGTGGGGCAAAGGGCATACATTGGAAAGGAGAACTAGGACAAGATGTGAACAACTGCTGTTGCTGAGCCTGGGTGAGAGGGAGCTCAGGGTAGTTCATCTAGCTTTACTTTTTTTTTTAATTTCACAATTTAAGGAAATTTCATGAAATTAAAGAGACATGGATGGACCTAGAGTTGGTTATACAGAGTGAAGTAAGTCAGAGTGAGAAAAACAAATATCGCATATGAACGCATGTATGTAGAATCTAGAAAAAAAATGGAACAGATGAACGTTTTTGCAGGGCAAGAATGGAGAAGCAGATGTAGGGAGCAGACCTGCGGACCCAGGGGAAGGGGAGGGCGGGCCGAGCTGAGAGATCAGGACTGACATGTGGGCACTGCCATGTGTAAAACAGATAGCCAGTGGGAAGCTGCTGTATAATGCAGAGAGCTCAGTTCCGGGCTCTGTGCTGACCTAGACGGGTGAGATGGGGGTGTGGGAGGGAGGCTCAAGAGGGAGAGGATAGATGCATGCATATAGATGAGTCACTTGGTTGTACAGCAGATACTGGCACAGCATTGAAAAGCAATCATACTCCAACAAAAAATATTTTTTAAGGTAAGCTGTGATAATAAAAACTGGGGGTAACTTTTCATCCCCCTAAGCCTTCTATCTTCATTCCCCTTGAAGAATGGAGAGAGATGCCTTCTTGCCCAGCAGCTGTGGCTGGAAAACCCCCAAAACCCCTGCCAGCTTGGACCTTGCTCACAAAGCCCAGAGGTCTGCCTCACTGCAGGGTGGGGAAAAATCAAACCCCACTCTTGGCAGGACCAAGAGGAAGGTGAAACTCCTGGCTCCTCTCCTGTGGGACTGATTTCAGGCTACCCAGACTGAGCCACATTCCAGCCAGGAGCAGTGGGGCGGTGTCAGAGCGAGACCAGTGACCCCTGCTGACCCACACTCCCACATACAGGCAGCATGCGACAGTCGGGGTGGTGGGTGGGGGGCAGATTCTCAGCAATGTGGACCCAAAGAACTATGACTGGAGACAGCCTCACTCAACAGTTCTAATGAGGTGGATGAAACTGGAGCCTATTATACAGAGTGAAGTAAGTCAGAAAGAAAAACACCAATACAGTATATTAACGCATATATATGGAATTTAGAAAGATGGTAACGATGACCCTATATGCGAGACAGCAAAAGAGACACAGATGTAAAGAACAGACTGTTGGACTCTGTGGGAGAAGGCGAGGGTGGGATGATTTGAAAGAACAGCATTGAAACATGTATATTACCATATGTGAAACAGATGGCCAGTCCAGGTTCAATGCATGAGGCAGGGTGCTCGGGGCTGGTGCACTGGGATGACCCTCAGGGATGAGATGGGGAGGGAGGTAGGACGGAGGGTCAGGATGGGGAACACATGCACACCTATGGCTGATTCATGTGAATGTATGGCAAAACCCACCACAATACTGTAAAGTAATTAGCCTCCAATTAAATTTTTTTTTAAAGTGAAAGGGAAACTGCTTTTCCAAGAAAGACACATGTAACAAACCTCAAGGAACCAGAACCTGAGACAGATTCCTCCTCCTCCTCCTGTTCCCTAACACTGTCCTTTAACTGAGTAATGAGGACTTGGAAATAATGAGACTCATGAGAAGGTAAGAAAGATAGATCCAGGAACATGCTCTGCAGGGCTGCCTGGTACAGTTGTCCAGGTTGATCACTGCACAAAGGCACTCAGCCAAGGGGGCTATACATAGGTTGTATTCTGTGTTCTAAACCTTCAGTCCTAAAGCAGGCCATGTCTGCACAGAGGGCCTGTCTTTTTCTTACTCACATAAAGACATCTTTCTGGGCTAGCAGCTCAAGGTCACCCCATGCCCAAGTGCAAGGCAAGGTATGGGATCTCCCCCAGGTGTTCAAAACAGGTTAGAGGCTTCCCTGAAGGGATTCTAGGTCTTCTGGACCACTGGCAACTTCTCAGGTGCCTGCCTGGCCCCCTAAAACAGCACGAACAGGACACTGCCTTCCCCAAGCACACATGACTGGGGATAGAGGTCTCATCTGGGCTGGGTCTCATCTGGGCTTAGCCTTCCAGAAGGCAGGCAATAGAACCTCTTTAATCAAAAACTTCTCTGGGACTTCCCTGGTAGTCCATAAGACCACGCTGCCAATGTACGGGGCGCAGGTTTGATTCCTGATCAGGGAACTAAGATCCCACATGCTGTGTGGTATGGCCAAAAGATTAAAAAAAAAAAAAAAAAAAAGCCTTCCCTGATAACTTGAAGCTTGAATTCTGTTGGTAAAGTCAAGAGGAAACTCCAATGTTTGGTGTGGGGTTTTGTTTTGGAGGGGGCAGGGAGCAGCGGGCAGGATATCCTGGCTGTGTCCAGGGAGGCATAGCCACAGGGCTGAGACCTCACTATCACCAGCTCTATCCGTGCTAAAAGCCAATAACCCACTTCTAGGAAGACCTCACCCTTACACCCCCAGAACACCAAACAAGTTTCTGCAGAAGGGAATTTTGGCTGGAAGGGGGAGGGGTATCCAAGGGGCCAAACTGTACCTAAGAAGGCGTCCCAGAGGAATTCTGGGAGAGAGGAAGGAAAGCGGGGTACCCATCTCTGGCTAGGATGTCCTGCTCCCAAGCTCAGGAGGACACCCCCTTAACACTCAGCCCTGACGTGGTCGGGCTCTCTTATCTCCAGATCGGCAGGAGGAGCCCCCCAGAGTCTGGCTGAGGACACAGCTGTCCCTCCCTTCTGCTCCTCGCAGGGACTGGCAGAGCCTGCCAGCAAACACACCCACGCCCAGCACTTGGCGTGTTCCGTTTTCTCTCCTCCTCCAACCCTGGCAGTCGAAGCAAACTGGAGCAGCCAACTGGCCCCAAAGAGAAGGGCTGTCGACTCGTCCTCAGGCTTTAGCTCTCAAGAAAGCTATTTAAACCCAAGCAGGCACAGCCCCAGAAGCTGGCGAGGGCGGCACATTTTTCAGAAACCAAAATAACAGCTATGATGAGAGGCACAACCATAGTGCGACTGACTCACTGCTGCCCAAACCCCAACAGTAGGGCTCAGAGCTCTGCCTGTCACCTCCCCTGGCTGGACTTGGCTCTCCTAAGACCTCAGACCTAAAGGAACACAGCCCAGAGGGAGGTGAACCCACAAGGCACCAGCCTATTTCTCCTTCAGGTAGGTTGTCAGATACAGGGAGGGCAGCTCATTAAATGTGAATTTCAGGTAACCAACAAAGAGGTTTTCAGTATAAGCGTGTCCCGACAATTGCATGGGACACACTTAGGCAAAAATCATTCACTGTCTACCTAAAATTCACATTTAACTGAGCATCTCTTTGCTGCTGTTATTTCTTGGGAGTTTTATGGGTTTGTTTTTGCTCAATCTGGCAATCCTACTGAGTTCTGGATATATAGTGGGTGCCCACGTGATGCCTAAATTGTTTCTTTCTTGGTCATCCCAGATTCACTTAATTCAGGAATCTATATCAGGGACTTCCCTGGCAGTCCAGTGGCTAAGACTCCACGCTTCCAATGCAGGGGACGTGGGTTCGATTTCTGGTTGGGGAACTAAGATCCTACACTCCGCAGGGCGCAGCCAAAAATAAATAAATAGACCAATCTACTCATAATCCCCTTGGTGCGTGTGTGCTCAATCGTGTCCAACTCTGTGACCCCATGGACGGTAGCCCGCTAGGCTCCTCCGTCCATGGGATTCCCCAGGCAAGAATGCTGGAGCAGGATGCCATTTCCTTCTTCAGGGGATCCTGCCAACCCAGGGATCAAACCCACGTCTCCTGCACTGGCAGGCGGATTCTTTACCACTGAGTCACCAGGGAATTAAAATAACACATTCCCGGGGCCCGTCCATGATTCTATTTCAGGAGGTTTAGAAGAATGTCCTCAGATCTTCATTTTTAGCAGACTTCCCCAGAAGAGTCAATTGGACCGGAAGTCTGAGATGCAGCTGACCTAAACCTCAATCTTGCCTTTTTAAGACAACCTTGAAAATAAGACACCAGCCCACTAGTCGCCCTCCATCCCCTACCACACCTGGGATCACTCAGAATGTAAGAAGACAGCAAAGTATACAAGTACATATTTTCAATCTGTGGACAGGTGAAGTGCAGGCTGAAGAGATGTATAAGATCCAAAGAGTTTCAAGGTGCCAGAATTCTACTCACTACGGGAGGAGGTGGGGGGTGGGGCGGGGCATTACCTGGTACCCACCTACAGTCTTGCTTCTTGCAGTACAGTCCCCTTGGGAGCTGATGTCATCAGGAATTCAGAATAGGCCTGAACGGCCTCCTTATCCTTTGAGCCCTTTTTAAAACTAATCCAAAATAAATAGCATTTCTCCTAGAAGATAACCAAGCTAATTTATAGTTGCCGTTGCAGCTGAACACACATGGGTTTTATAGGTTTCTTCAATTTGCAGGGTTCTTCAAAAAGCAGAGGGTGGGGTACAGAACATTCATGTCCAACCACCGTTAATGATTGCAGTTGGGAGATTTGGGAAGTGATAGTGCCCTTCACCGAAGACAGATACACCAGCATCTTCAGGAAACACATTTGGTCAGATGGGCAAACTAAAAAGGGTCTTTCGGCCTGAAAATTTAGGCCAAGTTGAGGAGGGGCGATGGGCCATGGTGTGCAAGGTGGCTCGGCCTAGTCTCAGAGAGGTGAGCAAGTGGCATGTGAAGAACTTCATGCTGTACTGACTGAGCTAGCAGATGGCATTTTAAATAGACCAGAAACAAAGGTGTTTCTGTTTAAAATAATTTTTTTTCAAGAATGACTTGAACAGAAAAAAAGTCTTTGAAGAGAATTAAAATATGTTGAGTTTAACGACGTGCCATTCTTTTTTTTTTTTTCAGGGGAAATATATAAAAACACAAAAGGCCTAACCCTTGCTAAACCAAAAAATACACGTGTTTGTCATTCAGCTGTGTCCAGCTCTTTGCAACCTCATAGACTGTAGCCTGCCAGGCTCCTCTGTCCAAAATACACAATGGGATAAATTTCATTGATTGGGCCCTCAGTATAACCTGTGGGGAGGGAGCCTCACCGTCATTAATAGAAACGATGAATAATCGTATGGGACTTGGGAGACAAGGATTGGAGGGGATGAAGCAGGGACGTGTTCACATCCTGCATCCTCAGTCTCCTCCCCCTTCCCCTTCTGATGGACCGTTAGGAGAGAGACAGAGGGGACAGGGGGTGGGGGCTGTCTGGCCCCGTCCCTCACCAGCTGCTTCCCCTGGACCCACCCACCTCACCCCCACCCCCATCCCCGCCTGTGTGGCTGTGTATGTCTTCACTCCTGGAAACCCACGGTGATGCTGGGCCTGGGGAGTCATCCACAGACTGGGGGCTAGGGCCTCTGGTCCCCTCTGTCCTCCAGCATAATTCATTCCAAACACCATCGCGAGTTCCCTTCTGCTCTGGCTGGGGCAGTGACAGAGGACAGGGTCCCCAGTGTTCATCGGGGGCTCAAGACACCAGAGGCCCTGGTACCCTCACACCAGTGCAAACCTTTTCCCCCAAAGGATGGGGAATTTGGAATAGAAATGGTGATAAAGGTCTGAAAGCCCAGGTTAAGAGCCTGGAAAGGTTTATCATTGCCCCAGCTACCAACAAGCAAGCAAGCATGCAATCTGTCTCTGAGAAAAAGGCAAAAGAGCAAAGGCTGTTTGCCAAAGCTAAAGCCAGAAAGCGGGTGTTGCAGGTGGCCCGAGGGGGCAGCAGGGAAGCTGGGCAACCCCCCTCCAAGGCCCAGGCCTAGGGCTCCAGGAAAACTTGGAGTGGGGGGGCCCAAAGTGGGGGTTTCTGGTTCATGGATTCAATATGGCCTTGCAAGACTCTGCCACTGAGTGGTGTCCGCTGTCTACCAGCTAGCTACTCACCCAAGTCCTCTGCCCCGGGGGCCCTTGTCACCATGTGATGGCAGTAACCTGCCTAAAGCCCCCTGGTCTCCAGACCTCACATCCTATTCAGGTCTGTACCTCCCAAACTGTGCAGTGTCCCCTCAAAATAAGCTGTGAACGTGTCAGTTAATGCCATGAACGAATTACTGAATGATGCCAAATCAAGAAGGGGTTTTCCTTGGGACTTCCATGGCAGTCCAGAGGTTAACACTATGTGCTTCCACTGCAGGGGGCAGAAGTTCAATCCCTGGTCGGGGAACTAAGAGCTTGCATGCCCTGCTGCAAGGCAGGGGAAAAAAAAAGACCAAGGAAGAAAAAAAAAAGAAAGGGGGTATTTGTTGTCCCCCGATCTTCTTCCTGACTTTGAATGGCAGATGCCCCAGGACTGGTTCTTCAGGGCTCCTGTGCCTCAATACTTGCTCCCATTCTGGTCCAAGCCAGTATCCTAGCTCACCTGAGCCTCCTCACTGGTCCCCCTGCTTCTGCTCTCTCATTGGAAGGCCTATTAATAGTTGCCACATGTCAACCGACCCAGTCACTCCTCTCCTTAAACCCATTATTGACCAGAGACATATCAACATGTTTTTAGAGAATGAATTAACACGTTAAAAAAAAACAACAACACATTAATACAATTAACAACGCCATGCGAAGTTGTTAGAGCTTAAAATTGATCAAGGGCTCATTATACACCTTATGATTGTCATTACCATTCACGGTTTGCTTCATTAAGGTTTTTGTTCCAATCCTGTTTATATTATAAACATAAAATTTTCCCAAAAATGACACATTGTGAAATTTTGAGTGAAGAATAATTTTTTGGTGAATTTCAGGCAGATACTTTCTCTGACTGTCTGCACAACATATATACTAGTGTCTCAGAAGACGACAGTTCTTCAGAACATAGTTCTGATTCAGACAATGTGAATATTAGACCAACAAAGAGACAAAAAACCTTAGTGATTGACTTTGATGCAGAAAGTGAAAACAGAACTCACGATGCTAGAGAATGCTCCTTTGTTTCTACAGAGGAGCGGGTTGAAGACAACGTTTCATGAAAACGAGAAGACTGTACAGGTGTGTCAGGGGTGACTACTGAATGCAATAACCTGCACACAGTGAAATAACAGAATGAATTTTTGGCTGGCCAAAATAAAAATTGCCAGCTACAGGCATTTGCTTCTGTAAAAATTCCCCAGTCAATAATGAGTTAAAAGCTTCCAGTCATCCCTTGGAATCAGTTCCAAGCCGCTCACCCCGAGTTACAGGGCCAGGCATAACCTACCTCTGCCACCCCTATGTCCAACTCCCCTGCAGCCAATTTAGTGCAGCAGGATCCTGCAATACAGCCCCACCCATTGCTGCCTCAGGGCCTCTGCACTGGCCATCCCTCCACCTGCAGCAGTCTTTCCATGACTCTGTGCTGAGCACTCACATCTAAGCCTAAATTCAACCTCTTCAGAGAAACGTCTTCTGACGTTATCGCTATCATTGTCCCCAACCTCCCTGGATACTGCGCCGCCCAGTCTAGCAGCCAAATGTGGCTGTGGAGGCTTTGAAATGGGGTGAGTCCCAGTCAAGATCTGCTGTAAGTGTCAAATACACACCAATTCCAAAGACTTCACTCAAAAACATAATGCAAAAGTACTTAATGTTTTTATACTGATTGCAGATTGAAATGGTAATCTTTTGAATATATCCAGGTTAAATAAAAGATATGATTGAAATTAATTCCCTTATACCTAATATGGCTATTAGACATTTAAATTTAAAATCACACGTGTGGCTCATATGGTATCTGTCCTGGACAGCGCTGCCCTGAGCCCAGCACATTCTCTATCATCTTTATCATTGGTGAAATCACCTCTTCTGTTTAGTTACTCGACTCCCACCTGTCTTTCCAACTAGAATGCTGGTCCCTGCATGCCCATCAGCAGGAACTGTCTTGTTCACTGTTGTATGCGTTGTACCTGCCAGAACCTGGCAGCCAGCAGCTGCTGGCTGGCTGAACAAACCATTCGAGTCCCAGGCCTCATGATCCAAAACCACTGCAGTTCCTCCAAAGTTGGGCCCCCAAGCCTCCCAGGACAGGCAGAGAAGTGGTAACAGAAGATGCAGGAGAGGCAAGAATGCAGTGATGGATGGCTCCCCAGCCCAAGTAGAGACCTAGGACTGCTCCTCGAAGTGGGTGCAGGCTGAGGGTGCAGGCTGTGTCCATGCGCACAGCAGGAAGGGACAGTTGAGGGATCTGATTTGAGCCCCTCCTTCCCCCAAGCAGGCAAGCAAGGGACCACTCAGCCCAGGCCATGCTCTGACCACTACTTACTTGGCTCCGGATTTGGTAGATGATGGGGATGAGCAGTAGGACGCAGCCCAGGGCAAGGAGCACATACTGGGCATAGTTCAGCACTTTGGGCATCAACACCAGCTGGGTATAGAACGTCTCAAGGGTCTCACCCTCCATTGCCCCACTCTGGGGAAGAAGGACAAACAGATGGACTAGGGCCACATACTATGAGCCGAGGGTGCAGATGCCACTCCACCCCTTCCCCATCCCAAGTCCACTGGCCAAAGCATTAGGCCAGCCTCTATGTCCTCCAGGGCCACACATCAGGACTACATTTCCCAGACTCCCTTGCAGCTAGACAGACCCACGTGACTTCTTCTGGCCAATGGGATGTGGGCACAAGGATGTTACAATTTCCACACCTGGCTCCCATGTGATTCTCTCCATCTCTTTGCCAATTTACTGAATGGAAATGGATTCTGAGGATCTCCGAAAGGTCAGGACCAAACGATGGAAGAAGCCCAGATGTCCCCAAATGTCTGCATGGAGCAGAGCTCCACCTCCCCGCTCCACCAGACTGTGATGTGAACAGGAAGCGAATTTGACATTTGGAGGCTGTCTGTTCCGGCTGTTAGCTCACCATGAATTAAAATGAACTAAGCCAGAAGGAATCTTGAAAACCTGGGAGAAAAGGAAGTTCAATAAAAAGCTGACACACTAAAAACGAACTTCCCTTCATCTTTGGAGAAGTGGTCACATGCATTAGCAATATTATTTTATACTCTGACCAGGGACTTTATAATTTCAAGCAGCTTCATCTCCCTCATCTCAGGTGAGCCTTTCAGTCCACTGGCATAATTGACATGAGGTGCTTGGAGAGGGCGAAATTTCTAATAGACTGTTCTGCATCACAGAGTCCAGCTACCCAGCCCCGCCTCCCCACCACACACAGCCTCTTGCCTCAAATGCCCACATCAGCTCCTCACTGAGGCATCAGACACCATGACCACAGGTACCTGATACCCAGGGAAAGGGAGGCAGCCTTACCTCTTCAAACCACATTAGCGGCAGGACCACTGGCTGGATGTTCCCAGTTTGTCTGGAAATAAGGGAGATGAAGCAAGTGAGAAGTTTTGTTGGGGTGCCTCAGGTCAGACAGCTCTGGACCTGTGATTCTACAACGACTAGATCGGCGTGGTCTTGAGGAATGGGTATCTCCTGACAGGAAGCAACCTGACAATCCGACAATATCTTTTTAAATGAAAACTTCATGTCTTCTATGTGGTGGGTGCTGCCAGGGACCTAGCTGATGTCCATTTCTTCCTCTTTGAAACAGAATGCCAGTTTTATTCAGGATGGCAATGTACCCAGCTAACAAACAACGCAGTTTATGCTGACCTCCTGCTTCCCTTCAAGGAGTCTGGAACCAGGCAGAAAGCGCTGATGTGACCAGCCCCCAGTAAACATCCCCTGGGAAGAGTTTCTACTGGGCATCCCTGGTAGGGGACACTTCACACATATCACAACTCATCACTGGGAGGAGGAAGCATGTCCTGTGTGACTCCCCTAAGAGAGGGCTCTAGAAGCCTCTGTCTGGTTCCCCAAGACTTCACCCTGTGAGCCCGTCCCCTTGGCTGGTTATGTTTTGAATATTTTCTATATAATAAATCACAGCTGAGTCTTCGCAGTGAATCATCGAACCTGAGAGGGGTCCTGGGAACCCCCGACACAGTCAGTTACCAACAAACTGTGTGACCTCGGGCATGCTCCTTACCCTCTCTGTGCTTCCTCTGAAAAATGGGGATTATAATGAATTCCTCACAGGGCTCTAGTGAGGACTGAATATGGATACATGAAAAATACCCAGCATATAGAAAGTGTTCAGTGTTTATTACTGTTGTCTTTCCAGGTGGGTGGTTCCATGGTAAAGAATCTGCCTGCCAGTACAGGAGACTTAGGAGACACAGGTTTAACCTTGGGTTGAGAAGATCCCCTGGAAGAGGAAATGGCAATACATTCCAGTACTCTTGCCTGGAAAACTGCATGGACAGAGGAACCTGGAGGATTACAGTCCAGTGTCCTAAAGAGTCAGACATGACCTAGCGACTGAGCATGCAACTGTTAAATGCCAGGAAGCAATAGAACAAACAAATATTCCGTAACTTCACATTCCTGAGTCTGCTTAAAGAAGGCACAGCTGGAGGGAAGATGGAACCCACTTGGGGGATAGGCACAAAAGGCCCAAATCCTCAATCACAATTCTCAAAGATCACTTATTAAGTAGAGTGCTGGGCAGTGAAATGAATTTACACAGTATCACCTACAGAGGAGACAGACATGGAAAACATTCTAGAAATACAAGGCGGGGGGTCCCCCTTCACTTTGGCCTCTTTAATCTGAGTTTGTAAGAACTGATGTCAATTAAATGCACAGAGCGTGCAACCCTCGTGCCTCTATCTTGTGACCAAATAGCACAGAAGTTCCTCAGAGAAGTCACAACTAGATGGCTTTCTAGACTTTTCCCACACTGGTTCCTCAACAGCCCTCAGGGATGTTGATAAACACCATCTTTGAGACCACCACCCCAGCCCACAGCAGCTCTGAACAGCTGGGGACACAGAGTCCCAGAGAGATCAAAGTAGCAGTGTGTGGCCACCAACAGGCAGAATCCAGCCACCCAGAGAGATGGCTGGCTTGGGCAACATTTGTCAAGAATCAGAATGAACTCCCAACAGGTGAAACTGAGAAAGCATATGTTAAAATCCAGATTCTGAAACCTGCATTTGCAAATGCATCGGACGTGGCCACACTGAGCCCGAGGCCCCTGGTGCTCGACAGAGACTGGCCCTTGGCCGGTCCCCACCCAGCCTATCCGGCTCCTCTATCCTAGTCACCTGCCCACCCTGAGCATGAAGTTAGCAGACCAGGCATCGAGTGATGGGGGGCCCTCCGGAACTCCAGCCTGAGCAGGAGACGCCTAAGGACTGTTTCACCAGCCACAAACACTTCAGGAACAAACTCTCTGAGCAGACTCAAAAGGTAAAGGTGGAAAGCTTGGACTTCTCTGGCGGTCCAGTGGTTAAGAATCCACCAGCCAAAGCAGGGGACACAGGTTCAATCCCTGGTCGGGAACATTCCACTTGCTGTCGAGCAACTAAGCCAGCACCACAACTACTGACCTGCCTGAACTCTACAACAAGCTAAGCGACTGCAATGAGAAGCCTGTGCACCACAATGAGACAGCAACGAAGACCTAGCAAAGCCAAAAAATTAAAAACTAATAAACTAAATTAAAAAAAAAAAAAGCCAGCAGAGGAGTGCAGATGAGCTATACGAATGATCCCCAGTGCACTCAGACAAAGTGTTATTTTTTCCAGCTGAGAGACATCTCACAAAGCCAAACAGATGCTCACATTCCTGCAGCCCAGGAATCTTTCTGAAGGATTTTTTTTTTTAATGGAACTATTTCAAACACACTAAGTACAGACCTTGACAAAACAACCAGTCAGCATGCTCCCTCACCCGGCTCTATCCTGAATGAGTGAGTGAAAGTTGCTCAGTTGTGTCCAACTCCTTGCCATCCCATGGACTGTAGCCCGCCAGGTTCTCTGACCATGGAATTCTCCAGGCCAGAACACTGGAGTGAGTTGCCATTTCCTACTCCAGGAGATCTTCCCAACCCAGGGACTGAACCCGGGTCTCCGGCATTGTAGACAAGACTCATTGCCATCTGAGCCACCAGCTCTATTTTATAGTGATGTTATAGCAAGAGTTGACGAGGATGCAGAGATGCTGGCGCCCTCCCACACTGCTGGTGGGGGAGTGGGAAATAGTGCAGCCGCCCTGGAAAACAGTCTGACAGTTCCTCAAATGGTTAAACATAGAGCTGCCAGAGGACCCAGCAATTCTGCTGTAAGATATCTACCCAAGAGAAATGAAAACAGACATCCACATGCTCAGGCATAAATATTCAGAGCAGGACTTCCCTGGTGGTCCAGCGGTTAAGAATCTGCCTGCCAATGCTGGGGACCCAGGTTCCATCCCTGGTCCAGAAAGACTTCATGTGCCAAGGGGCAACTAAGCCAGTACACCCCAACTACGGAGCCTGTGCGTCTAGAGCCTGTCCTCCACAACAAGAGAAGCCACCGCAGCGAGAAGTCCCTGCTGCGCAACTAGAGCATAGCCCCTGCCCGCTGCAGCTAGAGAAAGCCTGAGCACAGTAACAAAGACGTAGCACAGCCGAAAACAAAAGATAGAAACTTTTTTAAAGATTCAGAGCAGCATTATTCATAACGGCCAAAAGGTAGAAACAGCCCAAATGTCCACCAGTTGATGAATAAAAACATGGTCTTGCCAGGCAATGGCATATTATTCAGCAATAAAATGGACTGAAGTGCTGACACCTGCTACAACATGGATCAACCCTGAGAACACCAGGTCAAGTGAAAGAAGCCAGTCACATGTGATACAACCCGGTTCACACAAGATGGCCAAAGTGGGCAAATCCACATAAATGGGAAGTGAATTAAGGGCTGCCTGAGGCTGAGGGAAACGGGGAGTGACAGCTAACGGTGCGGGGTTTCTTTTGCAGGTTGATGGAAATGTTTCAAAATTGACTGTGGCGATGTTGCCCAACTCTGTGAATATCCTACTATACTGTACATTCTTAAAGGGTGAGTTTTGCACTGTGTGAATTAAATCCTGATGAAGCTGCTACTGGAAAAACAAAAACACAGAAAAAGAAAACCTGCACTTAAAAAATTTCCCCTGTCCACCATATGACCCGGCAAGCCCGCTCTTGGGCATGTACCCAGAGGAAACCATAATTCAAAAAGATACACGCACCCCAGGGCTCACTGCAGCCAAGACACAGAAGCAACCCAAATGTTCATGAACAGAAGAATGGATAAAGAAGATGTGGGGTGTGTGTGTGTGTGTGTGTGTGTATGGAATATATATATATATATATTGGAACATTACTCGGTCATAAAAAGGAACAAAGTTATGCCATTTACAGAGACATGGATGGGCCTAGAGACAGTCACACAGAACGAAATAAGTCAGAAAGAGAAACACAAATGTTGTATATTAACACATATATATGGAATCTAAAAAGATGGTACAGATGAATCTATCTGAAAAGCAGAAAGAGAGGCACAGACGTTAGAGAACAAAAGCATGGATTCCAAGGCGGGAAGGGAGCTGGGATGGGCGGGGAGACTGGGACTGACATGCATACTATGGATACTATGTGTGAACTAGATAACCAGTGAGAACCTGCTTTACAGCAGGGAACTCTACTCAGTGCTCCATGGTGACCTGAACGGGAAGGAAACCCAAGGAAGAGGGGAAGAATACACATATAGCTGATTCACTTGGCTGTACAGCAGAAACAAAACAACACTGTAAGGCAACCACACTCCAATTAAAAAAATAATTTAAAAACACCCTTCCTCCCCCCAGGTGAATGGCCTCACTAGAGAATGCTATTGGCCAAGTTTCCATTTTCAAACACTCGGTTTGGGCACGATTTAATTTTTGCTACTCTGTCAAGGGAGAAACAGCTTGGACAGAACATTCTGGCTAACAGGGGACAAACGTTAACAGAGAAAAGGGCAGGGGTGTCAGGATGTGGTCTGGACTCAGCTCAGAGCTAAGATTCCCCTCAGGAGTTCAAGGGGCAGGGACCAAATCCCACATCCCTCCCCAGACTTTGAGTTCCCCAGAAAAAGGCCAGAGTCTCCCTGAGTCCCCGATCTCTCAACCACAAGGCAGCCCCAGCTCCCAGACCCCACTCACCCGATGCCTTTCACAGACTTAAGGAAGAGGCTCAGCTGCAGTTTCACAGAACAGTTCATGGGGATTCCAGTGACCTGCGGCAACAAGCACAGTGAGGGGCTAGCCCTTCCTGGACCCCTGGGAATCCTGTCCAATCCCCTCTCCCTGGTCCCATTCAAGAAGGTGAAGTGCCCATCTGCTGGGGTCTCCTCTACCCACTCTAACCCCTGATGGGTAAAAACATATTCTCCAAATGTCTCTTATGTCCACAATGTTGAGGGATCCCCTCCAGAGAACCAGACTCTCTCTGGATGGGAAAAAATAATCCTTTCCATCTTTCCACTCATACAATGCATTCTTGAGTACAGAAGGATATTTCTCAGCCATTGCCCCTCCCTCCAGCCTCCAAATAAAATAAAATAGATTCGCATGTTGATAAAGTCTCTATCTTCTCCAATCACCCACCTGTCTCCATTCCCTCCTGCCAGCATCTAAAAGAGCAAGTCTGAATCAGGAAGCATGCCTGGTCCCTGTTGTTCACTCCCTCAGTCGTGTCCGACTCTCTGTGACCCCGTGGACGATAGCCCACCAGGGTCCTCTGTCCATGGGATTTTCCAGGCAAGAATACTGGAGTGGGTTGCCATTTCCTTCTCCGGGGGAATCTTCCCAACCCAGGGATCAAACCCACTTCTCCTGCATTGACAGGAGGATTCTTTATCACTGAGCCACCGGGGAAACTTGCCTGGTCCCCAGTGCCTCTGAAATACAGTTTCATGGAATCTCCATTTCAACAGAGCTCATGCCAAGGGCAGGCAATGATATTTCACACAGAGTTTAGTGATATGTTTTCTTTGTGTTTAATTTTATGTTAACCTTCTTAGAGAAAATTTTTTTCCTTTTTTTTTTGGCTCCACTGCACAGCTTGCAGAATCTTAGCTCCCTGACCACAGATCGAACCCCAGGTCACCTCAGCAAAAGGGCGGAGCCCTAATCACTGGACTGCCAGTGAACTCTCCATTTGGAGAGAATTTTTTTTGGCTGCCCCATGCAGCCTGTGGGTCTTAGTTCTCTGACCAGGAATCAAACCTGTGCCCCCTGTATTAGAAGCGCAGAGTCTTAACCACTGGACTGTCAGGGAAGTCCTGGTGAAATTTTTAATTTCCAATTTGAAAGCTTCCTTTGCACAGGATTCTTTTTTTTAATGAGATCTTGTTTTTTCAGTAGTAAGTCAATAACGGGAGAAGTGACAGACATCTAGGACCAAAAAACAGGAAGGTGGTTCCAGAATGGTGTCAGGAAATGAGACTGGAGGGACTTTCCTGGTGGTCCAGTGGTTAAGAATCTGCCTTGCAAAAAAAAAAAAAAAAAGAATCTGCCTCGCAATGCAGGTGACACGGCTTTGATCCCTCGAGGGGGAACTAAGATCCTACATGCCTTGGGGCAACTGAACCCTCGTGCCACAGCTACTGAGCCTGTGCAACAACTAGAGAATCTGTGTACCATGAAGGATCCCACACTGTGCACCTAAGACCCAAAGCAGCCAAATAAAGTTTTTTAAAGAAAGGAAATGAGAATGGAAAGGAACCTAGGTTTGAGGACAGACTGCTGCTTCTCAGCTGAGACTCTTTCTCATCTGAAAGGTAGAGACAGCTCTGCCCACCTCGTAGGGTTTCTGCAAGGGCAAAGTCAGGGATGCAAGACAGCCACACTCAGGGCCATAAACGCTGTGTCGTTATCACGGACACCAGCGGAAACAGGCATTATCTTCCAGCATAGCCCGGCATCCTGAGGTCTTCTGGGGCCCCAGGGCACAGAGGAACTGGCCAAAGGCCACGCTGCCATGACCGGGGAGAGTTTGAACTTGAGAACCTGGCAGGATGTGAGTGAGATCCCCCGTGTGTGAAAAAGCGTTCATCCAGTGGGCCTGAGGCTGCCCTCCTGGCACAGTGGCCCCTGTCTGGCCTCTGGGATCCTGGATTTCAGGGGGCTCCCACCTCTCCCTGACAGATAAGAGAGGCTCCCTGGGCCTACAGGGTTTGTAAAACAGTTTAGTTTATGCTGACACCTGCTTTCCTTCCTGGAGTCTGGAGTCCGTGCCAGGCAGAGGGTGCCCGCAGTAAACATCCTGGGCGCTGAATCCTGACTGGGCGTCCCTGGTTGAGGACACCTCACACGGGAAGCGAAGTGTGCCCTGTGTGATCTCCCAGGAGAAGGCTCTGGAAGCCTGTGTCTAGTTACTGCAGGCTTCACCCCACGTGCCTTCCCCCTTTACTGACTGTGCTTTCTGTCCTTCACTGTGACAAATCACAGAAGTGAGTGTGAGTACCTGCTGGGTCCTGGGAATCCTTCTAGCAAATCCTCCAATTTGAGGGTGATCCTGTAGACCCCGACACATCCTGCTCTCCAGACTCTACACGCTAGGGTCTCTACTCGGGCCACTTCCTTCCCCAGGAAATACGTCTTCTTCCCTCCCTGGTTGTCCCTCCAGCTGCTGTCTGGCCACCTCTTCTTGAGCAAAGCCCTGCCTCTCCCCCCGATCCCAACCCCACAGAACAGATACTTGCCCCATGAACCCACATCTGTCGGGGGTTTCCCTCCCCCGGTTTCAGAAGCAGAAAAGCAGGCAACAGAGAAGTCGCTGCCAGGAGGCATTGTTTTCAAAGCTAATGAGATCAGAAATCAGCAGATCAACCCCCATGTTCATCCTCCCCAAATCAACAACAAATCCAAGGCCACTTCCTCTCCCTGTCTGCCTCCGGCCTGCAATGAGAACTAGGAGAAGCCTACTTCTGCATCTGCTGATGCACTGCTGCAAAACAACTCTTTGCATCTCTCCAGCCTCCCAGACTTAACTTTCTTTCTTAATGAGGGGCGAGAAAAAGGAAGTCTACACGTTAAAATGAAAGTCACCAGTGAGAACAGAGAAAAGTCAGCAGAGAGAAAGAAAGGAATAGAGAGAGAGAAGCAGTGAAATGAATGAACTAAAAAAGAAAGTGGAAAACCATTTGTTAGCTTTCTCATAAAAGCCTTTGTTTTTTTCTTTCGGCCATACCGCATGGCACGTGGGATCTTAGTTCCCTGACCAGGGATCAAACCTGCATTGGGAATGCAGAGCCTTAACCAAAGGACCACCAGGGAAGTCCCTAATAAAAACCTTTTAAAAGCTGGTTAAAAGTTTAGGACAATATGGAAAAGCCTTAACATGTCTAACAATAAAGACTGAATTTAATCTAGAACATGTAATAGAATCATATTAATTATGATCAACTTAATTCATTAATAGTCACTTCATCAACTGTATGTTAATACAGGACAGAAGGTAGTGGGTATTAAAAGACCTGTTTGTATAGTCAATATTTTAAATTAAGTAACTGTTAAGTGTAGTACAAGCTTTAAAAATTGTGAATCCCTGTATTACACACTGGGGCTTCCCAGGAGACTCAGTGGTAAAGAATCTACCTGCCAATGCAGAAGACCCAGGTTTGATCCCCGGGTCAGGAAGATCCCCTGGAGGAGGAAACGGGAACCCAATCCAGTGTTCTTGCCTGGGAAATCACATGGACAGAGGAGCCTGGCAGGCTGCAGTCCATGGGGCCGCACAGAGTCAGACACGACTGAAGCAGCTGGGCATAAGCACATATTGTACACTTGTCACTTGAATAATATGGTCTATTAATTATACTTCAATTTCTTTAAAAGGCTACATACTCGAGGGTTCCAACTATATGACATTCTGGAAAAGGCAGAACTATAGAGATAACAGAAGATCAGCTGCTGCCAAGGGTTTGATGGCGGTGAATGTACAAGGTAGTCGGGGGATAAATGGACAGAACACACAGGATTCTGAAGGCAGTGAAACCATTCTTAGGAGACTGAATGGTGGATACAGGTCATCATGCATTTGTCAAAACCCATAAACCTGAACAACACAGAGTGAAGTGTAATGTAAGCTATTGACTTTAGTTAATAATAACATTCATTCATCAACTGTAATAAACTTCGTGCCAAGGGAAAATGAGGTCTAGGAACTCTGTATTTTCTGCTCAGGTTATCTGTAAGCCTAAAACTAATCTAAAAAACAAAGTAGGGACTTCCCTGGAGATTCAGTGGTTAAGACTCCATACCTCCACTGAAGGGGGCAAGGGTTTGATCCCTGGTCAAGGGAACTAAGATCCCACGTGGTATGGTCAAACAAACAAACAAAAAACCCAAAGTATACTAATTTTTTTAAAAACAGACACACACAAAGGATACTCAGGTTTAAAGAAAAAATGTTTTGAAATAATAAAAAAAAATTTTAATTAAAAAAGAAGACCTATGTTTGAAGTCAGCCTTATCCCTTACTTACTCTCAACCACTAGGATCTCAGTAAATCAAACCCATGTTTACTGAGATACAAGTACTTCTGTGCTAACCGCTAGAATTCAAGCAATTTAACAAGACAGAACAGCTCTTTCCCTGATGGAGCCAAGAACCCCATTTACTAGCTGGAGCACTTAACCTCTTTGGGCTGCAGTTTACCCATCTGTAAAATGGGAATGGCAATGCCCACCTCCCTGATTATTGTGAAAATTAAATGAGTTGGTGCATGTGGATGAATAGGATTATGTCCGGAGCATAATGAGCATTCTAGAAATATGAATGTGAAGTGTGTGCAGTCATGGCTGACTTCACTAACCCAGTTTTATTTTATTTTATTAATTTGGCCAAGCCACATAATTTTCAGGATCTTCATTCCCCAAACAGGGATTGAAGACATGCCCTCAGCAGCGAAGGCATGGAGTCCTAACCACTGGACAGCCAGGGAATTCCCAGTCTGGATTTTTAGTGAAAAAAGAAGAGAAAGAGCTAGAAGGTGGAGTGCTAGGGGCTGTGGGTTGAGTCAGTGGCTAAGAAAACCTGAGTAGTACCAAGGAAAACAGCATGAAAAAGCATCAAGAAGAAGGGCTTCCAAAAAGGCCTATGGGGGGAGACCATGAATGTCCACTCCAGAAACAGAGACCAAAGAATTTTTTTAATTAACGATAAAGCCACCAAGTCCAAATGGGCAAATCTACAGTGAATGGAGGCCCTAAGAGAAGAAGCAATAGGGTAAAGACATGCCCAAGGGAGGGTCACACGTGTAGGTCTGATATCCTCCTGGTCCCTGTTTGTAGACAAAACATTACATAGGACAAATTCCCCAGAACCCAGTTTATCTGCAAGACGTTCCAGGTTCTTGTCGGTACCTAAAGATCTTTATGGAATGTCGGCACAGCCAGAGGGCTGCCTCTGGCTAATTTACAGGTTGATAATTCCTAATTAATTTACTGTGTTATGATCTTTTTATAGAGACAATTCCCTTATAAAGAGATAATGAAGTCCTTGCACTATGGAGTCGGGGCAAACTTTGATGACTTGATAGCCTAGAAGCTATCAATGCCAAAGAAACCCAGGCTTCCCATCCCCCCCACCCTGGAACAGCCTGGTACCTGGCAGGGAGAGGAGAAAGTTAAGTGTGCCCCAAACAGAAATTCCCCCCACCCCCACCCACAGGCTGACAGGCAGGGGCTCACCGGGTGGATGTCCAGGAACAAGGAATGTTCTTTTGGGTTAGGATGGAGGCCAGACACTGCCTCTGCCAGGACTGGGTCAGCATTGTAGAAGTGAGGATGGGAGAGAAACAAGGGTGCATCTGGAAAGCAAAGGGGCAGAGAGGGGGTGTCAGATGAAGGCAGCACGTTTGCACTTCCAGAGACCTGCTCATATCATGCATGCCCTGAGCTGAGTGAAGGGAGGCACAGGCGATGAAAACACAGCCACTGCCCGCAGTGCACCCACCTCGTGATGATGACAAGATGCAAACAGCAATAACTAGACAGAACTCATTCAGCGTGTAATTACTTACCAAGCACCCAGGAGGCACCAGGAACTGGAACCCACCCAGCAAGGGACAAGCTCGGTGCCATAAGAATGGTAAAGGGGGAGAAATCAAAGCAAGGAGAAGACGCTGGCTCAAAGATGCCGGCAGAGGAGGTCAGGGGATGGCATTCCCAGTGAAGGGATGGCAGAGGCGAATGCAAGGAGGTGAGAAAATGCACAGTGCGTATGGAGCAGACAGTGCCTGGAGGGAATGATGGAAACTGAGGATACAAAGACTTGAACTTGGGTGAGAGAAAGGGCCTCTGGATTGCCAAGCCAAGCAACCCGGACTGTCTTCTGCAGGCAATGCAATGATCAGAGTTGTTCGGGTGTGCACACCTCAGGTCTCCCTAACGTCCACGGGAGGGGAGAAGACACACCTGCTTCGTTCCTTCTCTCCCAGCAGCTGG
The DNA here is from genome assembly GCF_023091745.1 of Budorcas taxicolor. Taxonomy (NCBI): domain Eukaryota; kingdom Metazoa; phylum Chordata; class Mammalia; order Artiodactyla; family Bovidae; genus Budorcas; species Budorcas taxicolor. The sequence goes on along the minus strand of NC_068926.1, from coordinate 51,095,633 downwards.
TCTGTGGGATGAACGCCAGTGTGTGAAAACAGACACTGACTCGGGTCCCTCCGAGTGAGGAATTCACACCCAGATACCCGAAGCTGAACCTCTCCATCAACCAACCAAGCGAGGCAAACACCAGGGCATCCTCATGTGCTCAGGACAACAAACAACAAGCCTGATGGACAATGAGTCAAGGAGGAAAAGAATAAGCCTCTCTCAGAACCTGGCAAAGGTCAAGAATGGGCAAATCACAGAGACAGAGCACAGACTGGCGGTGACAGGGGCCGGGGAGAGGAAAGACGGGGAGTGAGCGCTAAGGGGTACAGGGGCTCCTCTGGGGTTGATGAGAACGCTCTAAAACTAGACTGCGGTGGAGGCTGCATGACATTTTGAATGTCCTAAATGTCACCGAATCGTAAACTTTAAAATGGTTAACTGGATATTACAGGAACTTCACTGTGATGCGAGAAAAAGAAAGAACAAAACTCACAAGGTCTCCTCCCCTAAAAGCAGCAGCCCATCAACTGCCAGCCAGGTGACCCACATTCCTGTTTATGTGTGTCTGGCAACCTCAAATGTCTAGATTCTTTCTGCTTTTCTTAGCAAAGCCAAGCACCGGTTTAAAATAAAAGCTGGGATTTCACTGCTGTCTGACTTCATTTGTCCCAGAGTCCTTTTCCATCCATTCCCTTCAAGTTTCTCAACATTAACTTATTATTCCCAGTATTTCTCTGATGTGTTGCCATATCTGGATACCCCTTGCACTGTTACATCATGTGCTTCTTTGAAGCAGCTGCTATTGCTTTATTTCAACAGCTATATTTTGAAGATGCTTGCTATCTGAAGCATAACTGGTACACACTTGCCGGAATTAGAAAATAAATACAGGAATAAATACAATGTGAACAAATGAATGCTGTAGATTCTATCCAGAGACTGTTACCTACACGAAAAAAAGAGGCTGGCACCCTAAAACTTGCTCTTTCTCTGTCAAAAAGGACAGATAAGTGTTAGAAAGGCACTCAAGCCCTCTTAGCACCAACACTTTCTCCTGGAGATAATCAGAAGGACAAAAAGAATGGAAAACAGAAGCCCTATCTCACCCTATCTGCACGCGTGCACACACTCAGCTGTACCCGACTCTTTGTGATCCCATGGACTGTAGCCCACCAGGCTCCTCTGTCCATGAGATTTTCCAGGCAAGAATACTGGAGCAGGTTGCCATTTCCTTCTCCAGGAGATCTTCCCGAGCCAAGGACCGAACCCTCCCCTCTTGCATCTCCTGCATTGGCAGGTGGGTTCTTTACCAGTTGAGCCACCCCAGAAGACCCCCTCGTACCATGTAAGTCAATTTTATTTAAAGTTGCCTCCTTGGACATTTGGGGTCTTTGGCACCACCAAGGACAAGGTTTCACAATTTGAAAAACCTTGTTTCCCATTCTCCCATCTCTACTGTAAGAGGAAATCAACAGAGCAAACACAAGAGGAACCCCTCCCCCCCGGTAAGGGAAGCAGTCACTGAGCCAGGCCCTAGAAAATGATGAACCTCAAACAAGCTCCATCATGCCTGCAAGGCTGGGGGGAGACTGAGAAGGGCTAGACCAATTTGCCATCACCTGCTCTTGCTTCAGCTTGCTTGGTTTTTTAATAGCATGTATGCATGTACGTCTTTTTTCTATTTTATTTCCAAACAGATTGAGAGAGACAACGCCCAGGTAATAAGTGGTAATTAATTTATAGCTTTATGACACATCTAACCAGAGCTAATTGCCCAGGATCACCATGGATTACAATTAAGGGGCTCCAGTGAGCAAGTCTCAGGACCTTACACAGCACGGAGGTTGGAGGAGAGACAGTTCTCTGAGCCCAAGAGCTCCTCAAGACCCAGAAAGGGAAATGAGTGGGTATTTCTTATCTTCAGATAAAATACCACAGAAATACGCACACAAGTGCACCCAAAGACATGTATGAGAACGTTCCTAGCAATACTAGGGTAATGATCTATGAGCAGAACCTTATTGGGTGACCATGAACAGTAAAAGAGGTAAGGAAATGGAAGTGCAGTCCCACTGAAATACTACACAGCAATGAAAAGAGCACTCACAACAATGGGGACGGCCTTCACCGATTCGAAAATGGGTGAAAGAAGCCAGAAATAGAGAAAAAGAAATAGATGCTTTATGACGCCATTTACATAAAAACCAAAGGCAGGCAAAGCCACGGTGCTGGAAGTGAGGCCAGCGACTGAGAGGATCACTCCTGCTCTCCTCCTCCATCCCTCTGCGGACTTTCAAAGTGCATGTGTCAGCTGGGTACCTTTCTTGTATATATGTCTATTTCAATGTAAAAGAAAAAATTGCATTTACATAATGCATACATAATTCCCTTGCACTTCTGAAGTTCTTTTTGGCACATGTGCTAAGATGAAGCAGTGTAATTTTCAAGCCTAGCCCTTGGCAGTGGACGGATATGTTGTTTCTGCCTGCCCAGTAGGCACCACCTCCTGGAACCTATGCTTCAATTAAGCCCCTCCCCTACTTTCAGCCTCTTGCCATGTGGGTGCTGGCTCCACTCACTGGAACCAGGGGCTGAGCATGTGATACAGCCTGCCCAATCCACATAGCCCACCCTTGGCCGCTGATTGGTTCACAGCCGGTCATGTGATATAAGCCAGCCCAATCACAGCAAACTCTGGGACTTTTGCTGGAATACAGAGGACCCACTGGCCCCCTTTCCACTGGGAGGAGGTGAGCCTGGACCCTGGAGCCGAAAGCCTCCCTGGCAATGAAACCAATCCAGAGGAAAATCGAGCTGGCCCATGGCAAAAGGCAGCTTCGGACCACAGCCGAGCTCTGGAGCCATGCCTAATACAAAGATAAACCAAGAAGTTCCCTTTTCGGCCTAATCAGGCTGGTATAGCGTCTGCCACTTGCTATGGCAACTGTGTAGCACACAGCCTACCAGGTCTCTGCACTGTCAGCTCACCTACAAGCAGAAATTCCCACAGACACCAGTGAAGAAAGAAGCAAACAGAGGAAAAGGGCAGGAGGGCCAGGAAAGGCCATGCCAGAGATGGGCACTTCCAGGTCCCAGCTTCAAACATGTTGCCCATGAAGTACTTTATTCTGCCTGAACTTGGGGAAACCACCCAACCTGCTGACAGTCCTGCCTCCCAACCCTCCTGCAAACAACCCCTCCCGAATCCCCATCGCCAGCTGACAACGTGGCTCTAATCAAACAGGCCCCAAAAGACAAGACCTAGAAAGATGAGGAATGGCTTCTTGTCCTACCAGCCTTGTGAGCTCAGTCACACCCCAGCCTTGAGCCTCAATTTCCTAAGTAGGATACACCCACACATCCATATGTTTACCCACTGCATGAGTCCCCACTACATACCAAGAACAATTCTAGAAGCTGAGGACACAGACCTGCCTACAGTGTTTACAGCCCAGTGGACACACTTTCAGTGATTTCCAGGGGTGATGAGCACCAGGAAGACAATAAAGGGTGAAAAGACATAGAGTATTTGGGAGGTGGGGTGGGGAGAGCAACTTTAGAGTGGGAAATCAGAGCGGGCCTGCTGGAGGAGGTGGCATTGGAACAGACCAGGAGCGGGTGAGGGAAAGACCCATAGAGATCTACAGCAGCCTGGGGAACAACTGATACAAAAGCCCTGAGGCAGGACCAAACTAGATCTATCTTAGAAAGAGGGCAAAGGCAGCGGGGCTAAAGAATAGGTAAGGGGAAAGTACGGGAAGAAGTCACATTAGAGAGACCGGCAGAGGCCACATCCCGACAACACTGGGGCCCCCGTAAGGACTTCACTCTACATGCATGGTGCAGGGGTCAGACATTTAAAGCAAATGGTTGGGTGCCAATCAGAGTCTCGGAAAGGCCCCCTGGGCGGCTGGCTGGAACCCCGTCCAATAGAACTTTCTACGATAATGAAAATGTTCTCTTTCTGCACTGTTCATCCCATGGGACAGTCATTCGACTCAGCACATGTGGGTGGGGACCATCTGAAATATGGCCAGTGCAATAAGGCACTGCTTTTTTAATTTGGGGCTTCCCTGGTGGCTCAGAGGTTAAAGCGTCTGCCGTCAACGTGGGAGACCTGGGTTCGATCCCTGGGTCGGGAAGATCCCCTGGAGAAGGAAATGGCAACCCACTCCAGTATTCTTGCCTGGAGAATCCCATGGACGGAGGAGCCTGGTAGGCTACAGTCCACGGGGTCACAAAGAGTCGGACACGACTGAGCGATTCACCTTCACCTTTTTAATTTGATTTCAATCAAACCAATTTCAATTTATTGATTTTTTTTTTTTTCCTGGCCATGTCATGTTGTATGCAAGATCTTAGTTCCCCAACCAGGGATCGAATCCACACCCCTTGGAGTGGAAGCCTTAACCACCGGACCACCAGGGAAGACACTGATTTCAATTTAAATAGCCACATGAGGGGAACACACTGGGAAGTCTGAGAAATGGGTGGCACAGAGGGTAGCCACAATGCAAGAGGAAGGCCAACTGAAGGGCCCTGGCCATGAGGCAGCAGGAAGACAAGAAGGACTCAGGAATTAACTTGAAGGCCGGGCTTGCCAGTGACCTGGATGAGGGTCAGGAGAGGCCAATTGCGCTGACATCCAAGTCTCCACAGTAAGCATGTGAGGCGGGGTGCCTCGAGGACTGGCACACAACCAGGAAACACTGACGATGCTAGAGGACAATGTGGCAGCGCCAGGGACCACACCCAAGCCCGTAACTGCACGCCACGGAACAAGATTTTTGCACACCACGGAACAAGATTTTTTTTTAATTAATTAATTTATTTTTTGTAGTTTTTTGGCCATGCCATGTGACAGGCACGCTGGATCTTAGTTTCCTGATCAAGGATCGAACCTGAGCCCCACTGAAGCAGAAAGCACAGAGCCTTAAACACTGGACAGCCAGGGAAATCCCACGCTGAACAAGATTTCATGGAACTCAGGCCGTTGCCAGCTTCCTTTCCTCCCCAGATGAGGGGAAAGGTCCTCCCTACGACGCCTCATTATTAAGCTACCTATCATGGCCGGGGAGGCAGAATGATGCCCTTCCCAAAGATGTCTGCTTCCTAACCCCTGGGACCTGTGGATTACAAAGGTTACAAAGGGAATTAGGCTACTGGAGGGATGAGGGCTGCTAATCAGCTTAAAATAGGAGTGTGGCCTAGATTATCCAGGTAGGCCAGATATAGTCTCCAGGGCCTTAAAACTAGAAAAGTGAAGCACAAAAGCATCAGAAAAAGAGATGTGACCACAGGAGTGGGATCAGGGGAGCTGTGATGTTGCTGGTTTTGAAAACGAAGGAAGGGAACCCTGAGCGAGGAATTCTAGGGGTCTCTGGAAGCTGGAAGCAGTGACAGAGTTTCTTTTCTGGGGCTCCAAGTCACTGCGGATGGTGACTGCAGCCTTGAAATTAAAAGATGCTTGCCCCTTGGAAGGAAAGCTATGAAAAACCTAGACAAGGTATTAAAAAGCAGAGACATCACTTCGCCGACAAAGGTCCATCTAGTCAAAGCTATGGTTTTTCCAGTAGTCATGTACGGATGGACCATCTGTACATGAGAGTTGGACCATAAAGGCGGCTGAGTGCCAAAGAATTGATGCTTTGAAACTGTGGTGCTGGAGAAGACTTTTGAGAGTCCCTTGGAATGCAAGGAGATCAAATTATTCAATAATGAAGGAAATCAGTCCTGAATAGTCATTGGAAGGACTGATGCTGAAGCTCCAATACTTTGGCCACCTGATGTGAAGAGCTGACTCACTGGAAAACACCCTGATGCTAGGAAAGATTGAGGGCAGGAGGAGAAGGGGGTGGCAGAGGATAAGACGGTTAGATACCATCACCGACTCAATGGACATGAATTGGAGAAAACTCCGGGAGACAGTGAAGGACAGGCGAGCCTGGGGTGCTGCAGTCCACGAGGTTGCAAAGAGTTGGACACGACTGAGTGACTGAACAACAAAAACTAGAAGCTGGAAAAGGTGAGGAAACAGAGCCACCCCTTCCACCTCCAGACAGGAATGCAGCCTGCTGACACCTGGCCCTTAGCATGGGGAGGCCTGTGTCGGACTTCTGAACCACTGGAGTGCTTAAGATCATAAACCTGTGCTATTCCAGGCCACCAAGTTTGTGGGAATTTATTACGACAGCAACAGATACACATGGCATTTTTTTTTTTTCTGAGTTATCTTCTTGCCGCCCTCATTATCTCTAGACTAATGGAATTATCGAGGGTACAGAGGCCAGGAATTAAAGAGGCAGATAAAGCCCTCATCCCGGGCCACACCCTCCTGCCCTCCCATCAGGGATGACACATACTGAACCTGCAGGTGCTGACGTTTTGGATTCCGGACTCCCGGCAGGGGCAGAAACCCTCGTTGGGCGGGTAGACGGACCCGTTGGCAAATAAGGTGTTGGGAGCCACGAAGCGAAAGGTGGGGATGCCTCCAAACACCCCCTGCTCCTTGTAGACGAGCTTCATGGACCTGCAGGGACAGATGATGTAGGTGACATCCCAGAAGGCAGTGACCAGAACTGGGTGGCCTGAGTAAACTCATTCCCCACAGGCACGGCCACCCCTCCGTGTCCCAGTTTGCCCCATCTCTCCCTGGCAAATTACAACCTCCTTATGCGTCTCCCTGCCTCCACCACCTACACCAATCCATTCTCCACAAGCTTTAAAACAAGGACAAAATATATCACAACCCCACGTAAGACTGTAACCGCTTCCAGTCTGATCTAGAATAAAATTCAACATCATCACCATGGCCACGAGCTTCTATAGGATTCAGCCCCTGCTAACTGGAGAAGACTCTTGAGAGTCCCTTGGACTGCAAGGAGATCAAACCAGTCAATCCTAAAGGAAATCCACCCTGAATATTCACTGGAAGGACTGACGCTGAAGCTGAAGCTCCAATACTTCAGCCACCTGATGCAAACAGCTGATTCACTGGAAAAGACCCTGATGCTAGGAAAGAGACTGAAAGCAAAGGGAGAAGCGGGCAGCAGAGGATGAGATGGTTAGACAGCATCATTGATTCAATGGACATCAATGTGAACAAACTCTGGGAGATAGTGGGGGACAGAGGAACCTGGCATGCTGCAGTCCATGGGGTCGCAGAGTCGGACACGACGTTAGCGACTGAACAATAACCCAACAACACCGTGTACTGCACCCCATGGGCCTCCTGGCCATTCCTCCAACATGCTCCCTCCTGCCCCAGGGCCTTTGTACCTGCTGCTCCCAGCGCCTGGAACGTTCCTCTCTCTTATTCCCACATCAGACTTCAGTTCTTCACTCAGGTCCCGTTTCGGCTGTCACCTCCGCAGGGAGCAGCACCATAACCCACCCCCATTCACCCTCTTTCTGTTCACCCTGCCTTATTTCTCAAAGGTGCCTCTAAACGTGAACGTGGCCTGTGGATCAGAACCACCCCACCTGTCCTATCCACAGGGTCCACTCAGCATACATGGCCTTAGAGCCCTTGGAATGGGGCCAGTCCAATTTGGGATGTGGCTGTGTCGAATACACTCCAGATTCCTATGGCTTGATACCCCCGAGCAATGGAAAACAGCTCTTCAATATTTTTCTCTCTTTTTTTTTAATTTTGCCACACTGCACAGTATGTGGAACTTCCCTGGCCAGGGACAGAACCCGTGACCCCTGTAGTAGAAGTGTGCAGTCTCAACCACTGGACCCCCAGGCAAGTCCACCTTTAGTATTTTACATTTGTTTACCCACTGTGACATGATACCATTTTGGATCTCCTGGGTCCAATAAAACATCATTAAAATGATTTTAACTGATTTTTCTTTAATGGAGCCACTAGAAAATTTAAAATTGTGGATGGGACTTGTATTATATTTTTATTGGAGAGTATCACCCTAGACAATAGCATCAAGTCAGTGCTAAATTTTCTCATTATGGTGGTGTGATGTGGTTACATAAGGAAATGCCCTTGTTTTTAGAAAACACCCACTGAAGTATTTAGGTGTCCAACATACTCTCAAGGGGTCCAGAAAAAATATACAGAAAGAAGAGAGGGAGGGAAGGAGAGAGAGAGAGAGAGAGAGAAGTGAGGAGGATAAAGCTGATGGGGCAAAAGAAACAATCAGGGAAATTGGAGAAGGGAATGCAGAGAAACAGCTTCCCTCGTGGCTCTGCCTGCCAAGAATCCGCCTGCCAAGCAGGAAATGCAGGAGACGAGGGTTCAATCTCTGGGTCGGGAAGATCCCCTAGAGAAGGAAATGGCAACCCACTCCAGTACTCTTGCCTGGAGAATCCCATGGACGGAGGAGCCTGGCAGGCTGTAGTCCATGGGGTCAGAAAAGAATCGAACACGACTTAGTGACGTTTTAAACAACAACAAATGCAGAGGAAACTGCACTTTCTGGGAACGCTTCTCTAAGTTGAAATTTCTAATTTCAGGAAGTGAACACATACAGAACAAAAACACCTCCACTCTCTGACCCTCCCCTGCGGGTCCATGGGCCTGAGTCCCCTGCCAGGACACAATCCCCAGGGACCAAGGACCCGGCCATCCTGTCCCTGCCGGGACCCCAGCGCCTCGTGCAGACAGGGCTGTGTCAAGATCTGCTAGGGTGGCAGGTGGGTCTCCTGAGTTCACATCAGTAAAATCCCAAGCAAAGGATTTTTCCAGAGTGGCCTCAACAGAGGAGCCGAGAACAGGGAAACACCCAGAGAAAGGCTCTAGGAGCCGCTGTCTCTTCTCGCCCCTCTGCTGGGGCCACTGGAATGGTTAAGCCCCAGGCTGACCTCCGAGGCTGTACTCTGGAAAGCGGAGGGGCTGCGAGAGGCATCCGGGCCTCTCAGCACCCAACTGGAAACAGGGCAGCTGGCACAGGGAGCCCTTCGTTGCCTTATTCCACGGCCCCTTGCCATCTTGCCCATTTCCTGTCCATCACCACCACCAAGCCTCAACAACCGCCAGCAGCCTCCCTGAGCCTTGCAAAAGCACCAGCGGTTGGAGTTTGGCTCTTCATGGAGCAGCCAAAGAGAATTCAAGCTGGTGCCAGGGGCGAGTGGACATGCAGCCAGGCACTTTCCAAGCACACACCACAAGCCACTTGGTTCGGCTCTGAGCATCCGCAAAGCAGAAGGAGGCCCGGAATGTCACACATCAGGGCGATTACCGGCAGGCCTCGGGGCTGTAGAATTCCAGCGAGGATTCGGGGGTCATAAATGGTGCCCACATCTGCCCAGAAGTTCCGTTAATCATGTTGCACTGATCGGAATGCCAGAAGTTGACCTGTGGGGAAGCATTTAAACATGGCCTCTTAGTCAAGCAAGGACTCATAAAGACTTGGACACTGCCCAGGCGACTTAGAGCTCCGACTTCACGTGTGAAGTCACCACCCAGCTGAGAGAAGCCAGTCCTCCTGGATAGACGTCCTGGTGCAAGAAGATCAGGCTGTGTAGACAGCCAGCCAGAGGGACTGTCGATGGCAGCTCCCCATTCCCTGACTGTGTATCCCTGAATGTACAACTTTGCTGGGGACTCAGTAACTTCATCTGTAAAACGGACCTGTCACTCACACCTCCAAGGAGCACAGTGAGCGCGAGAGACAGACATCATCGCCTCTCAGACAGGAAGTGGGCAGGCACGTCGTCAAAGCAGATCAAGTGAGAAGGTAGTCCCGTAAGTAAAATATTTAAAATCATAATGGTAGCTACCAGGAGATTGCAAAACAGTAGTTGCTTCTGGAGAGTGACACTCGGACAGAAAAAAACAGACTTCTCACTTTGTACCCATCTGTCCTAGTAGAAGGTTTTTAAGCATATGTTCATGCGTGTGTGTGTATGTGTGTATACATATATGTACATCATATTGGGCCTCCCTGGTGGCTCAGTGGTAAGGAATCCACCTGCCAATGCAGGAGACACGGGTTTGATCCCTGGGTCGGGAAGATCCTCTGGAGAAGGAATTGACAACCCACTCAGGTATTCTTGCCTGGGAAATCCAATGGACAGAGGAGCCTGGTGGGTACAGTCCATGGGGTCACAAAAGAATTGGACATGACTCAGAGACTAAACAAGAACAACACACACACACACACACACACACACACACACACACATTTTGGCCATACCACGCTGTATATTCCCCGACCAGGGACTGAACCCGGGCCCCCTGTCGTGGAAGCACAGAGTCCTAACCACTGGACCACCAGGGAAGTCCCTGTACATTTTTATCTTGAGAAAGCAAGCCCAAGAGAATTTCAACAGGGTCCATTCAGAATGGTTATTACTGGTTGCGATGGTATTCCTGTCAGTCCGGGCCCTGATGGGGGATAATCTGTCCCCAGCCCTCCCGTCTCTGTAACCATCACCCTGATGAGTATTTGGAAGGTGTGGGCACCATCACTACATAATCATTTTCATGAGAAATGCCGAAAGGCCGCTCAGGTGAAAAAAGCAAGTTGCAAAACAATGCACATAGTATGATTTCATTCTGCTCCTAGAAGAAAGAAAAAAAAAATCACACCTCAATGGATAAAAATACACAGGAAGCATATATCCAATACTGATAACGGTGGGTTTCCTCTGTAGTTCGGATGGGAATGGGGCTGGGTGTGTGAAGACGTACAAAGTGCACTTTATATCTGTCTCTATTATTTTATTTTTTAATGTGAATGTCTTCCTGTGTTTCTAGCGCAATTTTTTTTTTAATTCAACAGTCTTTCAGTGCAATGGATGGTAATATTTTTGAAGCATTCTTGTAAGTGAAGCACCAAAGCTAAATAAATCATATGCTCCACCCACCCACTGGAAACCAAGAACTAGTTTTCCTTTTGTTTCATTTTGGCCATGCCTTGGGGCATATGGACAGAACTTCCCCCAGGAGGGATCGAACCCACCCCCGCTGCAGTGGAAGGGCAGAGTCTTAACCACCGGGCCGCCAGGAACATCCTACCTGAGGCTTCGCTTGCTTGCTCAATCATGTCTGACTCTGCAACCTCATGGACTACAGCACACTAGGCTCCTTTGTCCATGGGATTTTTCAAACAAGAAAGAGTACTGGAGCGGGTTTCCACTTCCTCCTCCAGGGATCTCCTGCTTGGCAGGCGCACTGTTTACCGCTAAGCCACCTAGAAAGTCCTAGTTGAGCCTTAAACACAGATAAGGTCCGGGACTCAAGAGCATCTCCCCTACAGATGCAGTCCCCTCCTCTGTTTGTTTCTTTAACTGAAGGATAGCTGATTTATAATGTTGTGTTAGTTTCAGGTGTACAGCAAAGGGATTCCATTTTACATACACATGTATCTAATCTTTTTCAGATTCTTTTCCCATTTAGGTCATTAAGGAATATTGAGCAGCACTCCCTGTGCCACACAGGAGACCCTCATTGACTGTCTGTTTTAAATACAGCAGTGTGTACATGTCAATCCCCAACTCCTGTTTTTAAGGGAAGAAGGTGCTCTGGGCGGCGGATCCTGGCCCTTGCCACCGCCACCCGGTCCCTGCACAGGATGGTTGTCGCCTCTGGCCCTCACCTTGCTGACCCCATTCCACTTGTCCACGAGGTGGATCCTGCTGAAGTCTTTGACCCCTGTGAACACGGTGAAGAGGCCGGAATCGGAGTTGTTGAGCTGCAGACAACAGCAGAGGATGACATTGTTAAGCCCCAGGATGGAGGTAAAGGACATGGGGAGTCAATTCTCAGGCCCACCCACAGGCTGCTCCCCCTTCACCCAGAGAACAAGGGCTTCATTGTCTCGTTCACCGCTGCAAGTCCAGCACTGGGGGAGTCGAGGAGAGGAGGACTTGAGGGCTTTCTAGGAGGAACACTCCTCTGAAGACCACGTCCGTCCTAGAAAACGTCCCATTTTCCCTTCCTGACTCCAGGAGAGTCTGGTTCTCCTCTCAGGTGAATGGTAGGGTCACCCCATCCCATTCCCCAAGTTACAAGAAAGCATGGCCACGTGACCTCTTCGATCAGTGAAAACAATCAATGAGAAAGGAGAGAAATGATAATGTCACTTCCGGGTGGGAGCTTTAAGGGCTGGTCATGCACACGTCACTGTGCTTTCCATCATTGCTATCGAGACCGGAGAGGCATGTATCCAGCAGAAGCCTCCCTCAGCCTGGGTCCCTGAGTGACCACAAAGAGCAGAGGAGCCCTGGTCACCCACACTAGACCTAGCATACAAGTAAGGAATAAACCTTCGCTGTTCCAAGCCATGGAGATCTGGGGGCTGCTTAACCTGCCTATCCTGAAACATACAGGCAAAGAGGACTTGATGTTTACTAAGTTCTTTCCAGACAGAAAGTCCAGGCTTTGGCACCCTGAGGGAATTTCTTAGAAAAAGATTTCTAATTCAAAGCAAAACTGTACAAAACGCACACAAAAAAATGAGTGACCACTGGGTAAAATTTAGAAAGCACCCTTTTACCTCTGAGGACGCTGTATAATGTAAGGTACAGCACCCATGAGAAACTCAATAAGGGTTGTTTACCGGCTGAATAGCTACATTGATTACTGACTGGGTAAGCCAACAAGGCCTAAGTTCAAAGCCTATTCTAGCTTCCTAATATCAGTGTGCCCTGTCATTTGTCCATTCAGAGCTTCAAGAGCCCAAACTCAAAAAAACAAACAAACAAAAAAACAAAAAACCCAAACTTCAGCCAGTATAAAGAGACAGTAACAGAGACCACTACAAAGAGACACTGGGAATATTAAAAGACCTAATGTGTAAAGCCTGTTGAGGACAGTGCCTAAGAAATAGTAATATCTCCAAATGCTAGCCTTTATTTTTATTATTGCTGTTATTATTATTAATAAATGCTCACCCAAAAGAATCTATTACAATAATTATAACAAAATGTATCAGAGACTTCTAGTTACTACCCAGAGTCCATTCTCCCCTTTTTCCTTCATATCAAAACCTAAACCTTACTCAGGGCATCAACACACTAACTCTAAGTTAACATCTTCCAGCTTCCCTTGCAGCTAAGTATGGCCACAGGTCTAGTTCTGGCTAATGGAAAGCAAGTGGAAATTGCTTTGGGAGGAAATCTCCCTCCCAAAGAGGGAGACAGCCAGGACATGCTGCTTTGTCCTCAACTCCCCCGACTGCCCCTAAATCCCCTACCACTTCTTCCTTCCTGCTGCTACCTGGAAAGTGAGTGTGACAGCTGGTGCCCCAGCAGCCTCTTGGACCATGCAGTAATCTTGAGTATGGAAACCACACTCTAAGGTGGGGAGAGCAGAGAAGTAGAATTCTAGACCCCTAAAGAGTGGGAAAGCCACCACACCAACACTGCTGGGCTATTGCTTTGGGATTTCCACTATACCGAGCCAAAGATAGTTTATAAGCACGTGACTCAATTTGTAATAATTTTCATTTGTTTACCAGTTTACAATTTGCTTCGACAAGAATCATGTCACTTAAATTACCTTAAACTTGTCAACTTACCCACACACCCAGAACCTGTCATCCTGCTCAAAAATCTACTGAGCAGCTATCACATGCCTGTAACTGAATCATGATTTCTCCCTCCTACTACCCCCAACACCGGATCAGCAGAGCCCCAAAAGGAAACTCAGGCTGGCGCAACTCAGAGGGCTGTTTACAATCTGTGATTGAGGGAGCCAAGGTCAGGGATCAGAGGTCAGGGATCTGACTCTACATCAGATCATGACTCAGGATCCCAATCACTGACACCACTAGGTTGGATCAAGATTAAGAAAAAGCAGGCAACTCAGAGCAAAGCAATAACTGACATTTTTGACCTGCCTCCCCAGCAGCCATTCCCCTTTCTTCCAGCACCAACCTCCAACCATCTAAGCTCAGCCCCAGTCACATCATTTGAGCCTGGATCAAGCTGTACCTAAATCTCTCTCCCTACAGTTTTCAGTTATATGAACCAATAAATCAATAAATAGAATTTAACTGAAACTGACTTTGGCTTAAGCCAGTTTAAGTTAGGTTTTCTGTCACTGACAACCCACAGCTCCTGGGGCCTCTGCCAGCTCCAAAAGCAAGCTGGTAACTGGTTTCCAGGCTGTGTCAGTGGAGGACAAGACAGAGGCCCCGAACTTCTCACTGGGCCACACTTACCTCAGCAAATAAGCCGAACTTGCCCTTGAAGGGGAGCGAGTTTGGGAAGTACTGATTGATGAGGTGGATTAAGGGGTCGTCATAGCCCCACATGATCTCGCCAACAGTGCGGTTCATGAAGGCACGCTGGCCAAGCGTGCTGAACGCGAGGGTCATGATCAGCTTCAAGAATCCAGGCCTGTTCTCCATCATCATCGACGCACTCTGCAGAGCCAGGGGACACCACAGGTTAGAGGCTAGACACAGCTTGTCTGCCCTCCCTGGACCTCAAGCCAAGCTTCAAGTCACAGCCATCCTGGGACATGGTCAGGCCTAGAAGGATCCCTGCAGTGGACATCTGGGGTATCTGGGGCATCCGGAACCATGCCCTGATCCTTCAGTAACAGGACCACCTGTGCTCTCGGGTTTAGGCCGAGTTAACTCCACCCCCAGCCCCAGAGGCAGTCATGTGCCTTAGTCCTGGTTAATCAGAAACCTTCCTCTCTCTGGCTACAGTGATTGGTTTGGGAATATGTATGTAGCCCCATCAGAACCAACAAGCCACAAGGAGCAAATCAGCTGGGCTTGTGGGGTAGAGAGGGACGGTGGCTCCGGCTGCCCTTGAACATGGTGTGTGCAAGGCTGCAGCCACCCTGAGGGGTGGATCTGCCAGATCATGGAACCAACACAGATCTGGGCAACCTCGTTTGCACTCTGGATCAAGCCATATCTGAAACCAGGCCAACTCCTGACCTTTCAGTAACATGAGCCCATAAATGCCCTTTTTATGCCAATTTAGAGTACCTTTCACTGTCACCTTATAAGCAAAGAATCTTAATGCAGACTGTACTCTACTTCCTTAGCATCTCCCTTCCAAACTCCAAGAGCCCCAAGCACCAGTTCTACCTAGTATCTGGGTGCTTAGAATATGGGTAAATTTATTTTTGAATTTTTGTTTTCCTCTGGAGATACCATCTTGGCACTTGGTTTACTTTTTAAAGGCACCTCATCCAATATCTGGGCTTCCCTGGTAGCTCAGCTGGTAAGGAAACCGCCTGCAATGCAGGAGACCTTGGTTCAATTCCTGGGTTGGGAAGTTTCCCTGGAGAAGGAATAGGCTAATCACTCCAGTATACTTGAGCTTCCCTGGTGGCTCAGATGGTAAAGAATCCACCTGCAATGCAGAAGACCTGGGTTCGATCCCTGGGTCGGGAAGATCCCCTGCAGGAGGGCATGGCAACCCACTTCAGTATTCTTGCCTGGAGAATCCCCAAGGACAGAGGAGCCTGGTGGGCTACAGTCCATGGGGTCACAAATAGTCAGACACGACTGAACAATACGCACAAGCACATCGAGTATCTAATCTCTACCTGTAGAAAGGGGAACACACACACACAGAAGTCGCTCAGTCGTGTCCGACTCTTTGTGACCCCATGGATTGTAGCCCACCAGGCTCCTTGGGCCGTGGGATTTTCCAGGCATGAATACTGGAGTGGGTTGCTGTTTCCTTCTCCAGGGGATCTTCCTGACTCAGGGATCGAACCCGGGTCTCCCACATTGTAGGCAGACGCTTTACTGTCTGAGCAAGGAAACCAGCATTTTCTTAAACATAAAGGTCTGATTCTATAAGAATTCACAAGGGTCTCCTTAACATTATGATTTTTAGGGTAATAAATAGATGAGTTTTATTTATTTTGTATAAATACTGGCATTGTGTTTCTCTAAGTCAGTATTTCTTCTTTTTCTTTCCTTTTTGGCTGTGTCAGGTCTTAGTTGCGGCATGCAGAATCTTTCGTTGTGGTGTGTGGGGTTGGTTACCCCACAGCATGTGGGATCTTAGTTCCCCAGCCAGAGATCAAACCTGTATTCCCTACATTGCAAGGTGGATTCTTAACTACTGGACCACCAGGGAAGTCTCTTAGATGGTTTTTAAAAATCGTGAAAGGATATAAAGTAAAAGTCCCTCTCTAACCCGTGACCCTCCTCTTCCTAACTGCCTCCCCCAAGACAACCCACTGCTCTGGGTTCTTGAGTATTCCTGCAGGAAGCATCAACACCAGAAGTCAGCAAGCTATGGTCCATGGGCCAAAGCCAGCCCATGGCCTGCTTTTTACAGTCCAGGAGCTAAGATGTTCTGCATGTTTTCAAATGGTTGAAAGAAAAACAGAAGAAGACCGTATGAAAAACATGAAAATTATATGAAACTCACATTTCAGTATATCCACGAAATAGGTCTCTTGGCATATAGCCATGCCCACTCATTTATGTTTTGGTCTTGGGCTTCTTTAGCATTTTAAAAATATTTATTTATTTATTTGGCTGCTTCAAGACTTAGCTGAGGCATGCAGGATCTTTAGTTATGGCATATAGGATCTAGTTCCCTGAGCAGGGGTCGAACCCAGGCCCCCTGTATTGGGAGCTCAGAGCCTTAGCCATTGGACCACCAGGGAAGCCCCTGCTTTTGCATTATAATGGCAGACTTGAACAGCTGCAACAGACAATGTCTAGCCCTCAAAGCCTAAAATATTATCTGGCCCTTTATAGAAAAAGCCCAGCTGGTCTAGGCATGTAAAAGCACGTGTGTAAGTGGGTGTGTGCATGCATGCAAGTATCTCTCCTTCAGAAACAATAAGTAGGGGCACTTTGCTTGTGTTCGATTTTCCCTAGTTAGACATAACTAAGAGACTGCTCCACGACACCCTCTGCAGCCCTGCCTCCTTTTGCTGGATGTACACTAGTCCACTGTCTGTCTGCAGTAGATATCACAACATAACTCCACATGATGATCAGGAGATGTTTGCTCTGAAAACGTTGCTGAAATAAACATCCTTGAGAAAAAACATCTTTGCCCACATGTGTTATTCTATCAAGAAGACACACTCCTACCTATGAAACTTCTGAGGTCAAGGGCACAGGCAATTTACACCGAAAAATTACTTCAGTTTCAGTTGAAAATTACCTTCCAACAGCTCATACCAGTTCCGTTCCTAACGACAGTGTCTGTTCCCACAAACGCTCCTAAGCCCTGGGCATTTATCACACAGTCTTTGCCAACCTAACTGGTGGAGGAAACTGACTTCAGTGCCTAAACATGCACCTATGACTCTGAGGGAGGCAGCAGCAAGGCTTCAGGCTGCATTTATCTGAGCTTTCATCCTGTCCACCCAACACACTTCCCAGGTGCATTCACATCTGATCCTGAGCCCAGCCTGGGGCCAGCCCCGGAGCACACATCTGCTGATCCTCAGCTGGGTGGACAGAGGATTGAATGAGAGGCTGAGTACCACAGAGTGGCAGCCTCATAGACCAAACTAGTTTCAAAACCCTAATCTGCTACCTGCTAGTTGAGTGACTTTAGATAAGTCACCTAACCTCTCTGTTCTTCAGTTTTCCTCTTCTACAAACGGAGAAAATAATAGTACCTAATGATCGTGGGACTGCTGACAGGTACACAAGGTGGTACGTGTGAAGCCTGGCATACACGTTCTAACACGTAGTGTCAGCAAGATGCTCATATAGCAGACCTGAGACAGTTCTCTCTAGAAAGGCCTGGGCCTTGGCTGGCGTCTGAGATCTCGATGTTAGGCGCGCTCCCACCGCTCCCTAACTGATAAGAGGGGCTCACTGTGTCTGGACTGTACCACCTGCTTTCCTGGAACGCGGATCCGTGCCAGGCAGAGGGCGTCTCCGTGACGAGCCCCCAGTAAACACCCCCTGGGCGCTGAGTCTCTATAGTGGGCATTCCTGGTAGAGGAGACCTACCTGTGTGTGGTCATAAATCACCGCTCAAGGAATGAAGCGTGACTCCCCTGGGAGGTGGCTCTGGAAGCCTGCATCTGGTCACCACCCCACGTGCCCTTTCCCTCTGCTGATTCTCTTCTGCCTCCTTCCACTCTACCAACCTATAGCCAAGAGCACAACCATATATGCCGGGTCTTGCAAGCCCTACAAGTGAGTCAGCGAACCTGGGGGTGGTGTTGGGGACCCCGGCACACACGGCAGGCAGGCAGTAAACCCAGCTACTTCTGTGACTCTTAACTGCAGAGAATGGATGTTCTGTCCACAACCTCCCTCCAAACACCACAGACAAGCACACCGCGCCCCCATTCAGCTTCCCACCAAGTACTCCCTTTTGGAGATTCTAGATTTGCCTTTGTTGTTGCACCCGATTAGGGGTTGAACCCGCGTACCCCTGCGGTGGAAGTCTTAACCACTGGACTACCAGGGAAGTCCCTAGATTTGCAGATTGAAAAGGGAAAGGCCATGACTTTGACCAATGCCCCCAACCAGAGACCAAGATGTACCCAGGAAGCCCGCCGAGTCAACCCAGGAGCCACAGATTGAGCCCTCAAGGGACCGCCCAGTGCAGGGGGCAGGCAGAGAGACGGACCAGGGGTATCTCACCAAGACCAGGATGTTGGGCATGACGATGTAGTCACTCTCCTGGCCGCGGGACTTATCCGGCTGGAACTGGTAGCTGCGGTACTCCAGGAAGGACACCGTGTCATTGTTGTTGAAGGTGATGTTGCTCTTGTGCCTGAACTCCCTGTGGGGGAGGAAGCCGGTGGGTCAGCTGCCAGGAGCCCGGGGGGCCCTCAGCTGTCTGTGTGCCCGGCTTGACTGCCTCCTACACGTCTGTTCCACCACCCACCCACTGTGGCATGTGCTTAGTTGACTCTTTGTGACCTCAAGGACTGTATGTAGCCCGCCAGGATCCTCTTAAAGTGAAAGTGTTAGTCACTCAGTTGTGTCCGACTCTTCGGGACCCAATGGACTGGGGCCTGCCAGGCTCCTCTGTCCATGGGATCTTCCAGGCAAAAATACTGGATTGGGTTGCCATTTCCTTCTCCAGGGGATCTTCCTGACCCAGGGATCAAAGCTGGGTCTCCTGCATCTCCTGCATCAACAGGCGGATTCTTTACCACTGAGCCCCCTGGGAAGCTCACCTACTGCAGGACAGGCACAGAAGCCTCTTGTCACCAAATCCCATACGCTCCCTCCCCTTGAGCAAGCTGCCACCATCCCCCTGTCCCTCATCACCCTCCCCCTGGGCATCCTAGCTTTTCTGAGGGAGGCAGTGAGGACAGTGGGTAGGAATATGCACTCTGAAGACAGAAGGCAGGGGGCCTGAATCCTGTCTCCATCTCTTACTACTCAAGCCTGTTTTCCCACGTTTAAAATGGGAGTAATGGGACTTCCCTGGCAGTCTGTGGTTAAGACTGCATGCTTCCGCTGCAGGGGGCATGGGTTCAATCCCTTGATGCAGAACTAAGATCCTGCGTACCACGAGGTGCGGCCAAGGAAAAAAAATAAAATGGGAGTAATAAGCAGACTTACGTCATTAGGTCCCTACTTGTGAGAATTGAGTGAACTAATGTGGCTCAGAGGTTAAAGTGTCTGCCTGCAATGTGGGAGACCTGGGTTCGATCCCTGGGTCGGGAAGATCCCCTGGAGAAGGAAATGGCAACCCACTCCAGTATTCTTGACTGGAGAATCCCATGGACGGAAGAGCCTGGTGGGCTACCGTCCACGGGGTCGCAAAGCGTCGGACACCACTGAGCGACTTAACTTTCACTTTCACTTTCAATGCATGTCAAGCAATTAAAACGATTGCCTAATGCATAGAGAAAAGCATTTTATCAGCTGCAGTTTTTATTGCTGTTATGCTGTCTTTATTCCATCATGCTCTGCAATCCATTTTCTGCAGAGCATCCAGAAGAATCTTTGAAAAGGGGAAATCAGATCACGTCATCCTCTCCCCCAAACCCTCCTTTGCACACAGGATAAAACTGAGCTCCTTCTGTGGCCTCCAGGGTCCTCACCATCCGGCCCCGTCCAATTCTCAGGTTTCCTCTCTCCCCCTCACTCTCCCCTCACTCCTAACACGCCAGCCACACATGCCTTCTCCCCTCCTGGACTACCAGACTATTCCCGCCTCAGGCCCTTTGCACTTGCTGCTCCCTCTGTCCAGGACTCACTTCCCCTCAGATCCTCACACTGCAGTGCCCGCTTCTCACCATCTGGGTCTAGGGAATTGTCCCCCTTTGTCGAGGTCCTCCCTGACCCTTCAGTTAGACCAGCCCCCGCCGAGCCCTGCCTCCAGCACTCTCCATGGCTTGACCTGCTTTGTTTGCACCACGCTTATCCTGCCGGGTTTCCCCTCATTTGTCCACTTGTTTATTCTCTCCCGATGGGAATGTCAGCTCTGTGAGGCAGGGGCTTTTGTCTGCCTTTAACAGTGAACTGGCACAGTGCCTGGCATACAGGAGATGTTCAGTACTCAATAAACGCTTATGGAATGAAGAGATAAGTAAGAACTTTGGCAAACCAGGTTCAGCTTCGACACAGAAGCCTTGCATGGATGAGCTAAGCCAGGATTGCAGTTTCCTGAGGGCAGAATGGGCAGCACCAGAAATCGGGTCTTGTCTTCCAGGGAGCCCCTTCCCCCATGTCCCTGTGGAATCTGTGGTGCAGGTTGGCACCTGACAGCTCTTCTGGAGCCTTGTGGCAGAGCCTCTCTTGGAAAACTGCTCCAGCCGACCCCATGGAGCCCAGTAGCCACTGGAGAGCTTCACCCTCCCAAAGAAAACGATCAAATGAAGAAGTTGTGACAGCTGTGGTCATAAATAAAGACAGCAGGACCCTGTGGGGCCCTCCCAGGTAAAAATCCTTTTCCATGTCCCCAGTTTTCTTGTAGGGAATAAGCTTCATTCAGCCTCTCTGACCTTCCCTGAGTTCCAGGGGGCAGGTTCAAACAGTTGTTTATCAGGGGAGGGAGGGGATGCAGAAGCAAAGGAGGGGCAGTCAGGAAACAATAGTGCAGCCTTGGGGCAGGGTCCTGGCTCCTCCTCAAGGGACACACAGAACAGTATCTCTGAGTTTTCCTGCAGGAACTAAGGACCTCACCAAGGTGGAAGATGGTATCCTCTGGCCGAGCAAAAGATTCCTAGAACATCTCCCTGTTAACTGCACCACCAACCAATCAGAACAAAGTTTTGCACACAGTGGAAGAAGATAAAGGCCCTGACCTTTTCTCCAAATGATTCTCCCTTTAAAAACTTTCATGATTGAGCAGAATCTTTAGAGTTGGTTTTTGGACATGAATCCGCCTTCTCCCCACATTGCTGGCCTCTTGGATAAAGCAATCTTTCCTTTCCAAAAGGCACTTGCCTTTTTCTTTTTCTAACTTTTTGGCCACACCTCGAAGCATGTGGGATCTTAGTTCCTTGACCAGGGATCGAACCTGCGCCCCCTACAGTGGAAGTGCTCATTCTTAGCTGTTGGACTGCCAGGGAATCCAACGCTTGCCTTTTGAGTGGCAAGCAGCCAAACTCAGGAAACGATAATGTGTTAATAACTAACACTTACTGATCACTTACTGCATGCCAGGCACTGTGCTGGGCTCCCCATTATCTCATCCAGTCCTCATAACCACTCCACCATGGATACAGTCATCCCCATTTTACAGAAGGGGACACTGCAGGACAGGAAAGTAAAGGCCCCTGCCCACAGTCAGAGACCTGCTGAGTGGCAAAGCCAGGCAGTCACTCCCAAGTCTCAAGCACTGGAGCACTGGATTGGAGCAAGCAGATTGGCCCTGAATGAGCCCTTCTGCAAGGAGCCTTGGTTTCATCATCTGTAAAATGGGGTGATGACCTGAGTCCCAGCCCAACCTCCTCCATCCTCACCTGTACACATAAGGCCCACGCTCCTGCACCTGTGGCTTCTGGCCTCGGATGATCTCCTCAGGGTTGACAATGTTGAAAAAGTAGACAGAGAGGTAGAAGGGGACAGGGATTTCCTTCCACATGTTGAAAGACAGGCTGTTGGGGTCGATGCGCACATTCTGTGGGGGACGAGACAAACAAGCTCATGAGGAAGAGGGCCAGGGCCCCTACCCACCCACCTGCCCTACCACAAGGCTCCAAAACGGCTGCTTGGTGCCAGCCTGCATCACAGACTCCACAGGGTCTTTGAGGAAGGGACTCCCTGGAGATGCTCTAGGGGCAGGAGGAGGTGGGAAAGCTGTTGACACGTGCTGCTCCAGAGTTGACATATGACATAATTAATGTTAATAGTTGATATTATTTGTATGCATTATTTTTAAATGTGTTCTAATAACAACAGCCTGATCAAGAGACTGGGAGGTGGCCACTGCTCAACCACAGCTCAAATTCATCATTCATTCATTCACTCATTCATTTAACACACGTTTTTAAAAACTGAACTATAGTTGATTTACAATGTTTCAGGTGTACAGCAAAATATTCAATTATATATATATATATTCTTTTTCAGATTCTTTTCCACTATAGGTTATTATAAGATATTGAATATAGTTCCTTGTGCTATATAGTAGGTCCTTGTTGTTTATCTATTGTATATACGCTGCTGCTGCTGCTAAGTCGCTTCAGTTGTGTCCGACTCTGTGAGACCCCAGAGACGGCAGCCCACCAGGCTCCCCCGTCCCTGGGATTCTCCAGGCAAGAACACTGGAGTGGGTTGCCATTTCCTTCTCCAATGCATGAAAGTGAAAAGTGAAAGTGAAGTCACTCAGTCGTGTCTGACTCTAGCGACCCCATGGACTGCAGCCCACCAGGCTCCTCCGTCCATGGGATTTTACAAGCAAGAGTACTGGAGTGGGGGTGCCATTGCCTTCTCCGATTGTATATATAGTCATGTGTATCTGTTAATTCCTAATTTATCCCTCCCCCCTTTCCCTTTGGTAACCCTAAGTTTGTTCTCCATGTCAATACACATTTACTGAACACCTATGGCATGCCAGGCCCTCTTCTAACAGCTGGGGTTAGAAAAAGTGAACAAGACAGACCCAGATCTCTAACTTCATGGGGCTTTTATTCCAGTAGAGGAAAGACAGGTCATCAACAATTAGGGTAAAATACGTGGTATATGAAAAGTGAAAACACAGCAGGGACTGGGAGGAGGACTGCAATTTTAAACAGAGGAGCCAGGCAGGTGAAGTGTAAGGAAAAACAAAGCACCAAAAACTAAACCAAAATTAAAAACTAAAGGCATTGGAGGGAACACATGGATTTAGTGGTGGTAGGTAATTTCATGCATAAGACACAGCCCACGCAAAGGCCCTGGGGCTGGGAGAACTGAGACAGAGCAATGGGGAACAGCAAGGAGGCCAGTGTGGTAGGGAGCAGAGCCTGTGAGTGGGAGGGCAGGAGATGAGAGCAAGAGCAATTTTTGATGAAAAGCCAGAAATACAGAAATTTATGTGTTGTACTCTTGTGCTAAGTCGCTTCAGTCATGTCTGACTCTTTGTGACCCTATGAACTGTAGCCTGCCAGGCTCCTCTGTCCATGTGATTCTCCAGGCAAGAATACTGGAGTGGATTGCCATTTCTTCCTCCAGGGGATCTTCCCTGACCCAGGGGTCAAGCCCGTGTCTCTTGTGTCTGCTGCACTGGCAGGCAGGTTCTTTATCACTAGCGCCATATGAACTATAAATCTCCAGGTTTATAAAGCTTGGCAAAAACCCCTTGCCACCTAATCCCGCTCCCAACCTGACCAGCCCATCAGGTAGTTGCTCCATGTTGCAAAGCCAAGCGTCTGGAACAGCTTGTGTTACCTTCACTTTTTCTTTGAATGTGGCCTCCCAGGACAAGGACAGCCACTCCCACTGTCTCCAGACAGACTGTCCCAGAACCAGTGGGCAGGGGCTCTGGAGAAGGAAGAAGACTGGAGCTGGCCAGTCAGGCCCAGCCCCATGTCCCTAACTGGTAGATTTTGGGAAGAAGAGGGTTTGGAGAGAGTCAGACCTGAGGGCAAGTTGGCCAGCCCTGAACCTCAGTTCTCCCATCTGTGCAATGGGGCCAGTGACTCTGTAGCCTCAGCTGTGCTTCATTTGATCTACATGGCACTTCAATGAAGAAAAGTTGAACTCATTGTCAAGCACAACCAAAAAAAATGATTTAACATAAAATCTGGATTTCAAAGTTCTCTTGAAAATATCAGATCAGAGACTCGCCTTCGGGTGTAACAATCCTTTATTGATGAACACATCTGCCTACCAGCTACAAGAGTCACAGGAATCATTTTTTTTTTTAAGATTTTTAAAATTTATTTCTTTATCTTTGGCTGCGCTGAGTCTTCACTGCTGCGTGCAGACTTTCTCTAGTTGCAGTGAGCAGGGGCTACTTTCTAGTTGCAGTGCTCAGATTTCAGTAGTTGCAGCATGCAGGCCCAGGATTTGCGGTGCACAGGCTCAGTTGCCCCACAGCATGTGGAATCTTCCCAGACCAGGGATCAAACCCACATCCCCTGCATTGGCAGGCATTCTTAACCACTGAACCACCAGGGAAATCCAGGATCATTTTTATAACCTGAGCATCCAGTACATGCAAATAAAGGTGACTAGAAAATGTGGTTTGTACAAAGCAACACAAATGAGTATTTCCTTGCTGAAGAGGGTATGGAGAAAAGGGAACCCTCCCACACTGTTGGTGGAAATGTAAACTGGTGCAGTCACTATGGAGAACAGTATTGAAATTCCTCAAAAAACTAAAAATAAAATTACCATATGATCCTGCAATCCCACTCCCGGGCATATATCTGGACAAAACTCATTCGAAAAGATACATGCACCCCCAATGTTCACTGCAGCACTGTTCACAATAGCTAAGACATGGAAGTAACCTAAGTATCTACTCACAGATGAATGGATAAAGAAGTTATGGCATATATACAATGGAATATTCTCACCATAGAAAAGATGAAATAATGCCATTTGTGGCAACATGGATCAAACTAGAGATTGTCACACTAAGTGAAGTAAGTCAGACAAAGAAAGACAAATATCCTATGGTATCACATGAGGAATCTTAAAATATGATACAAATGAACTTATTTGTAAGACAGAAACAGACTCACAGACACAGAAAACAAGCTTATAGGTGCCAGGGAGGAAGGGTGGGGGCAGGTATATATCAGGAGGTTGGGATTAACACAGAGACACTACTATATACAAATTGCTGTGCCGTACACCTGAAACTAACATAACATTATAAATCAACTTTATACCAATATAAAATTTAAAAACAAACAAACAAGCACTTCCCAGGGATTGCCTGTGTATCAGGTGCTGTTCTAGGCTCTTCACATCATTGTCACTTCCCTAACCAACACCATGACTCCTCGAACCAAGAGGGTCAGGGCCCTCACCTTAAACAAGGGCAGCAGCTGCAACGCCCTTCTGGGCCCCAAGGTCCCTGGGGCTCAGGTTTTTCCAGCTCCTCCCAAATTCTGTGAGCTGCCAGAAATCCGGATGTTTCTATGGCATCTCCCGATTGTTTCAAGGGCAACACGGTATTACTCAAAATCAACACACCCAGGAGGCAGATGGCGCATCTTCAGGCCACAGCTGGACCCCAGGAGACCCCTTTGCCACACTTGCCAGAGCACCTTGCCCAGACTATCTCCCAGAGAGGGGGACCTCTCCGTGTCACAGGCCGGGACACTGAGGCCCAGAGAGGCTGTGTGGCTCCTCTCCAGCCCCACCACCTGCCCCCTCAGCACGGGCTTGGTGAATGAGGTGAATGCTTGCCCCGTCACGTCCGACTCTTTGCAACCCCATGGACTGGGGCCCGCCAGGCTCCTCTGTCCATGCGATTTCCCAGGCAAGAGTACTGGAGTGGGTTGCCATTTCCTCCTCTAGGGGATCTTCCCGAGCCAGAGATCGAGTCTGCATCTCCCGTGTCTCCTGCATTGCAGGCAGATTCTTTACCACTTGAGCTCCTGAGGAAGCCAAGAAAGTGGAATTCAGACCTCAGCCTGGCAGTTGGTGGTGGGTTTAGGGGTCAGATGGAACCCTCAAATTTTAATACGAAGGAACAAAGACAGGCCCACGGGCAGAGATGGTCTGTCGTGCCCTCTCTCCATCCCCTCGGAGATGAGTGGGCAGAAGAAAACACATCAACCCAGTTTCCTTCTTTTTATGTGTTTGTGATAAAACACATAAGCTCTAACCTCTTAGCAAACATTTAAATATACAATGCAGTGGGTTTTCTATTTTTTGCTGTGCTTGTGAGACCTTAGTTCCCCAACCAGGGACCAAACCTGGGCCCTCCGCAGTGAGAGCACAGATTCCTAACCACTGGACCACCAGGGAGTTCCCTACCATGTAGCACTGCTAACTCTAGGCACTATACAGATCTTTTATTCATCATGACTAACAATAATATCATATAACATTGGAAACATAATTGTAAAAGACCCTGATGCTGCGAAAGATTGAAGGCAGGAGCAGAAGGGGATGACAGAGGATGAGATGGTTGGATGGCATCACCGACTCGACGGACAGGAGTTTGAGCCAACTGCGGGAGATAGTGAAGGACAGGGAAGCCTGGTGTGCTGCAGTCCGTGGTGTTGCAAAGAGACAGACACAATTTAGCAACTGAACAACAACAACCATAAATAAAAAGGAAGGAAGGAAACTTTCAGAGGTGTTGGACATGTTTACAATGCAGATTGTGGTGATGGCTTCACCTCTCTCTAAACTCATCTGGTTGTATACGTGCTGAGCCGCTCAGTCATGTACGATTCTTTGCAACCCCATGGACTATAGCCCGCCAGGCTCTTCTGTTCATGGGATTTCCCAGGCAAGAATACTGGAGTAGGTTGCCATTTCCTTCTCCAGGGCATCCTCCTGACCCAGGGATCGAACCCCATGTCTGTGTCTCCTGCATTGCAGGCGGATTCTTTACCTGCTGAGCCATTAGGGAAGTTGTATAATTATATACATACAACTAATTTATTATGTCAATCATACAGCAGTAAAGTGGCTTAAAATCCAAAAAAAAAAAAACAGTTTACAGTTCCTGCCTCCCTCCTGCAGCCCCGTTTTTTAGCAAAGGTATGGTGACCCAGAGAAGCCTGGAGAAGTCTTTGAAATTACGGAATTCTGCTGTGCTTTCCTAATCTCCTGGTCTTCCCACCCAGTTCAGGGCTAAATCAAGGTCAAATCAATGAATCACCAGATGAAGGCTTACGTTTCTCTCTCCAACAGAAGGGACTGTGGGGTTCTGGGGCTCCACTCTGTTTGTGGGTACTCACTCACAGGGAATCTCCCATTAGCCAGCTTTGCCTTCTGGATACGTTATTAATCTTTTCTGTGCCTCAGTTTCCTCATCCATAAAATGGGTGTAATGATAGCATCCATCTCATAGGTCTGGTGTGAGGTTTAAGTGCCTCTGTAAAATGCTTAGAACAGTGGCAAGTAGAGCCTAGGGACCCAGCAGGTCAACCATGCAGTCACCTGGCACAAAGTGACCAGCCCTTCCCGCTCCCCCACTGCTGCCCCACCTCTGGTGGGGGTTGGACTTTGCACCGCTTACAATCAGAGGGATAACTTTCTTACGGTCACACTGGACCAGAAGCATTAGGACCAGGCAGCTGATTAGATAACAGTGCGCAGGCCAAGCTCACGGCCTTTTGCCCAACATAGCTGATTCTATCCCTGCCCCCACCCCCCCCCAAGGTCAAAGATCACAGCCCACACACAAAGACCAAGAAAGAAAGCCAAGGTGATCCCTTTCTGGATGCAGCTCCCTTTTATCCAACCAGATTCTCTAAGCTCATTCTGGACAGGCAAGAGGGCTGCCTGGAAGAGAGGGCATGTGAAAGAGTTGGGCTTTGTCATGAAAAAAAGACGAGGAGGGTATTACTGACAGGGGACACAGCCTGTGTAAAAGCTAGGTAGCTTCTAAGAACGTGACCTACCTGAAAGTCCACCAATCTCAAATGTTTTTAAAACAATTCAAATGTTCACGATGGATAAATCAACTGCTGTGTATCTATACAAGGGAATAAATAGATAAAAAGGAGAACTGATGCTTTCGAATTATGGTGCTACAGAAGACTCTTGAGAGACTCTTTGCAACCCTACTGACTGTAGCCCTCCAGGCGCCTCTGTCCATGGGATTCTCCAGGCAAGAATACTAGAGTGGGTTGCTATACCCTCCTCCAGGGGATCCTCTCCGTCCAGGGATTGAACCTGCATCTCCTGCTTGGCAGGCAGATTCTTTACCACTAGAGTGACCTTTGAAGCCTCATAAAGAGAATCATACAAGTCTTCAAATGTATCCATAATTCTCTATTTCTTGAAAACAAGCAGAGATACAAAAGACCATATACGTCTCCTTTTACTTAGCAAAATATTTTTGAGGTCCTGATCATTAATCATTTTAAAACGTAGTTTGCTGACTCTGTTCTTGTTTTAATGTGTTTGCGCCAGGTCTCAGTTGCAGCATGGGTGATCTTTTAGTTGCAGCGTGCGAACTCTTAGTTGTGGCACATAGGATCTAGTGCCCTGACCAGGGATCAAACCCAGGCCCCCTGCAATGAGAGCAAGGTATCTTGTCCACCAGACCAACGAGGAAGTCCCAGTTGTTGACTTTTATCAAATGTACATACCTCACCTGTCTGGCAACAAGAAATGGGACATTTTCATCATGCCTTGCTTAGTCTGTGCTCCTGGCAGCATTATCTATAAGAGCCAAAAGGTGGATGTGACCCAAGTGTCCACTGACAGATGAATGGATGAATGTAATGTGGTGTAGCCAAGGTTATTCAGCCTTAAAAAAAAAAAAAAAAGAAATTCTCATATGTGCTACATCATGAGGGAAGTCTTAAAACATTCCTATAGGCAATAAGACAGTAAAAAAAAAACACATATTATATGATTCCATTTGTGTGAAGTGTCTAGAACAGGCAAGGGAGTTCCCTGGCAGGCTAGTGGTTAAGATTCCGGGCTTTCAGTGCTGTGGCCTAGGTTCAATTCCAGGTCGGGAAACTGAGATCCCATAAGCTGTGCAAGATGGTTTAAAAAAAAAAATAGGCAAATCTATAGGGACAGATCTATAGGAGAAGATTCTTGAGAGTCCCTTGGAATGCAACGAGATCAAACCAGTCCATCCTAAAGGAAATCAAGCCTGAATATTCATTGGAAGGACTGATGCTGAAGCTAAAACTCCAATACTTTGGCCACCTGATGTGAAGAACTGACTCACTGGAAAAGACCCTGATGTTGGGAAAGATTGAAGGCAGGAGGAGAAGGGGACAACAGAGGATGAGATGGCTGGATGCCATTACTGACTTCACGGACATGAGTTTGAGCAAGCTCTGGGAGTTGGTGAAGAACAGGGGAGCCTGGCCTGCTGCAGTCCACAGGGTCGCAAAGAGTCGGACACGATTGAGCGACTGAACTGAACTGATAGGCACGGAAAACAGTTTGGGAGTTGCCAGGGGAGCATGGGGAGTGACTACTTAACAGCTACAGGGTTTCATTTTGGGGTGATGAAAATATTCTGGAACTAGACATGTGTGTAATGGTTGTACAACATTGTGAATGTCCTAAATGTCACTCAATTGTATGGTTTTTAATGGTTTAAATGGTGAGTTTTTTATTAAGTGAAACTTGAAAAAAGAAAGTGAAAGTGAAAATTGCTCAGTCGTGTCCAACTCTTTGGGATCCCATGGACTACTCCAGGCCAGAATACTGGAGTGGGTAGCCTTTCCCTTCTCCAGGGGATCTTCCCAACCCTGGGATCGAACCCAGGTCTCCCACGCTGCAGGAGGATTCTTTACCAGCTGAGCCACAAGGGAAGTCGAAGAATACTGGGTGGGTAGCTTAGCCCTTCTCCAGGGGATCTTCCAAACCCAGGGTCTCCTGCATTGCAGGCAGATTCTTTACCAACTGCAAAATGAGGGAAGCCTTGACACAACTTTAAAAAAAGAAAAAAAAGACTAACTGCAAATTAAAACAAGATCACTTCCCAAAAGATGGACCCAAATTAAGTCACCTGAGAAAAACAAGCCCAGGAAAAGGTGTGGGAGTCAGAGATGCCGGAGAATGCGAGCACACCGACTCCCCTCCCCATGACCCTACAGTGCCCTGCTTGGCACACTGGCTTTCAGACACTGCTGACCCCACCCAGGATCACTACCTGCACACCTGGGGCGATGGAAACAAGTTCAGGAAAGAACACCTGCCTTTCCAGCACGATGCTACTTACACTCCCAAAGGATTATCTGCTACTCGGATATTCTCTCCTCGTCCATTCTGTTCTTACAGTGCTGGTCCCCACCCACCCCAGTCATCTCGCTTCCCAAGACAGGATTGCGTGCAGCCCAGAGCTGGACAACTATGCCCTACAGGTTTCCACACACATGCAAGATGGCTGCAAAACAATCATCGAGGGACTTCCCTGGTGGTCCAGGGGTTAAAATTCCATGCTTCTAATGTATGGGTTCAACTCCTGGTTGGGGAACTAAGATCCCACATGCTTCGTGGCAGACAGAAACTTGAGTGAAAAAAAGACAAGCTGCAGAAAGATAACAGTCACTACGGCCTGTTCGTGGAATCACTGACTCAATGGATATGAGTTTGAGCAAACCCTGGGAGATGGTGAAGGACAGGGGAGCCTGGAGTACTGCAGTCCATGGGGTCGCAAAGAGTCAGACATGACTGAGGGACTGAACAGCAACTGCCTATTCACATGAATTTTTCACACACAAAATAACACGAAACATTTTAGTTAAGTTGCCAGCACAGTGTTGGCCTAGAAGCCAACTGGCCCGGCCCCTGTGGCCTCTCCAGATCCGACATCCTGCCGTGTCCCTGGCACTCAGCCCAGCCATGCTGGCCTCCTTGGCATCCCTTGTACAAGTAGGCACAGCCCTGCCCCAGGACCTTTGCATAGGCTGTTCTCTCTACCCTCAATGTTTCTCATGAGGTAGCAGCATAGCCAAATCTCTCACCCTTCTTAATCTTTGCTCACATGCCTCCTCTCAGGAAGACACACCCTATCTACCCCCAAATCCCCAAACTCCTTAACCTGCTCTATGTTTTCCAGAGTCACTGTTACCTTCCGGCATACTTATAATTAATTATGTCTACTGTTCTTCAT
Source organism: Budorcas taxicolor (assembly GCF_023091745.1). Classification (NCBI taxonomy): domain Eukaryota; kingdom Metazoa; phylum Chordata; class Mammalia; order Artiodactyla; family Bovidae; genus Budorcas; species Budorcas taxicolor. Next base: position 51,064,613 of record NC_068926.1, on the reverse strand, counting down.
CTGTCTCTCCTGCTAGATCAAAAAGCCACCAGGACCAGATCCTCAGTTGCTTTATTCACTGATGGATCTCCCAGGCTTGGAACAGAGGTTGGCACCCAGCAGGCACTCAGCAATATGAGCTCAGGAACAAACAGAATCAGAGTAGAAATGTCTAGGGAGCAGCTCTCTGCCTTCTCCTTTGTGTATGTTTTAAAAAGCTTGTACTTGAGGTACTACAAGGTCGGGGTTGGGAGCAGGGGTGGCACACTACAAGGTTTGCAGTATCTTAGTTTCCTGATCAGGGATTGAACCCAGGCCTTCAGCAGTGGAAGTGCAGTCTCAACCACTGGACCACTAGAGAAATCTCAAGTAAGTAAATCTTAATTTTATAATGCTAAAGGAAATCAACCCTGAATATTCACTGGAAGGACTTATGCTGAAGCTAAAGCTCCAATACTTGGGCATCTGATACGAAGAACAGACTCATTGGAAAAGACCCTGATGCTGGGAAAGATTGAGGGCAGGAGGAGAAGGGGATGACAGAGGGCGAGATGGTTGGATGGCATCACTGACTCGATGGACGTGAGTTTGAGCGAACTCTGGGAGATGGTGAAAGACAGGAAAGCCCACTGTGCTGCAGTCCATGGGGTTGCAAAGAGTCAGACACAACTGAGTGACTGACCAACAACAAACATTATAATTTTAATTAAAATGCAATCTGTAACCTCTCTGGCCAGGCTGCAGCCTTGAGACTGGGGTGAATGGCTGCTGAGAATCAGCCTCCAACAGCTCCCATTTCCTTTCTGGGTGGGGCAGTAAAGACCCTGCCCAGAGGGGGTGCAGAGCAGATCTCCTGAGGCCCAGGGGCAGGGAAGTGGGATCCCAGACCAGTCTTCTGCTTCACAGAGAGGCCCACAGAAGGCAGGGGAAAGGCTCAGGCTTCACATAACTGTCCCTCCAAGGAACTCAGGCCAGCCATGCAGGCCTCCAGCACAAGCCTGGGATGAGCTGGAGTAGAGAAGCAGGCAGAGGCTGAGAGGGGCCCCACAACTTCAGGGGCCTCTGTCCTCACCCTTAGGAGTGAGCAGCCTGATCACAGGATCTCTGTTCACAGACGCCAGGAAAGCATCTCTCAAGGGGTCACTGGGGCCAGGAAGTCTGCAACCCCAGTTAAACCACCCACCAGGAAACCTCCCCTTGCCCATCTCCGGAGCGGTAAGGCTCCTTGGGCTGTTGTAACAAAGCCAAACTCTGGATGACGTAAAACATCTATCCTCTCTCAATTCTAGAGGCTGGAAGTCCGGAATTGAGGTGAGGGCTCCTACTGAAGGTTCCAGGGGAGGAGACTAACTTGCTCCTCCAGCCCCTGGTGGTCTCAGGCATTCCTTGGCTGTAGCCACCTCCCTCCACTCTCTGCCTCCATCATCGCATCCCCCTCCTCTCTGTGTGTCCTCTTCCTATAAAGACATTCTTGTTGGACTTAGGGTCCATCTGATCCATACTTTCATCACATCTGCAAAGACCCTATTTCCAAATAAGATCACATTCGCCAGTAACAGGGGTTAGGACTTGGACATACTTTTTTTTTGGTGGGGGGGGGGGGCAGGGGGAGACCCTGCTCAGCCCAATCCAGGGAGAAAAAGCCGGGGCAAAGCTGAGTGATCAGGGTGTTGCTTGAACCACAAGTGCCTACTGCCTCCCATTGCACTCTTCCCTGCTCCCAGGATGACTCTGACTGCCAATTCCAAAACTCCACTCTCCAGGTGCCACCTCCTCCAAGAAGCCTTCAGGGAACTACCTAAGATGAGCCTCCTCTGATCTAATTGAGACCTGGGTCATTCCATGGACAGTCACCCCATCTCGTGCTAGATGCTATGTTCTGAATTTAAAGATAGATGAACAAGGGACTTCCTTGGTGGACCAATGGCTAAGAATTCTCCTTGCTCGCTAGACAGAGGATGCCGGTTCGATCCCTGGTCAGGGAACTAAGATCCCACATGCCGAGGGGCAGTTAAGCCCATAGTGCCGCAAATACTGAAGCCTGTGCACCACAACTAGAGTCTGTGCATCGCAACAAAAGATCCCACATGATGCAAGGAAGATCCTGCATGCCGCAACTAAGACCCAACACAGCCATAAATAAGTAAATATTTTTTAAAAATAGAGATAAAGGAATAAGATGGGGTCCCTGAGAAGCTGGGGAGGGCAGGGAAGCCAGAGAATCCTATCCACCATCTGTACAGCACTGGTCCGGTAACAAAACACTTCTGCCTACCTTGCCTCATTATATTCTCAAAGGCCCATTGAACAGACACAGACACAGGCCTGAGGGCCAAATATCACCCGAGGTCACAGGTGCAGGAAGAGCCTGAGCCCCTGGTTTCGCATCAACATGCAGGCCCGTGTCCTCACGTCTCTCTCCCACTAGGCTTGGAGCACACAGGACAGGAGTTTCACAAATTAATCATTAATTTGATCTGCCCAATGAATTGCAAAATGCAATCCTGCCCCGACTGATAACAGGAAACACACCTCTAATAACCAGATGAACCAAGACTCTGATTCACCTGTATGAGGCCGGGTTCTGGGATGGGACCAGACTCTTCCCGCTCCAGTCAGTCACTCTCTACCTCCTGGATCTGAGGATCCAGAGACAACCCCCCAGCCCCATGGGGCCCATTTTGTTGTCATTGTTGTTCAGTTGTAGGGTCGTATCCTACTCTTTGCGACCCCATGGACCGCGGCACTCCAATCTCCCAGAGTTTGCTCAAACTCATGTCCATTGAGTCAGTGATGCCATCTAACCATCTCGTCCTCTGTCACCTCCTTCTCCTCCTGCCCTCAATCTTTCCCAGCATCAGGGTCTTTTCCAATGAGTTGGCTCAACTCAGGGAAGATTGTAGTGTGGACTGATTCAGTCTGGATTTGGGGTGTCATACCCTTGACTAAAGTTCTGACTTCCTTTGATTTTAAAGGCAAGAAGAATTAAAGAAAAGATTTAAAAAACAAACAAACAAACAAACAGGAAACCCAAGCACATTGCTAAAACAGCAGAATCAGTTGCTTAAGCTAAGAAGTTGAGTCACGCTTGACTCCTCCATTTCTCTCCCACCCAAAACCCATCCATCAGGAAGTCTTGGCTGCTCTTGCTCTAAGACACACCCAAAATCCATCCACTTTTTTCCAACACCACCCTGGCCGCTAGCATCATTTGCTTGGACCAATGCAGTCATCTCTTCACTGGTTTTCTCACGTTTGCCTTTGTCCCTAGGCTGTTCCCCACACAGATCAGAGCTACTGGTTTAAAAGGTACATCTGATCATGGCATCTTCCTGGCCAAACACCTCCCACAGCTCCCTACTTATCTAGGGATTAAATCCCAATCTTTAACAGTGACCTACAAAGTCTCACACCCTTTGGCTCCCTGCAGCTACACTAATCATAGCTCCCTTTACAGTCCACCTCCCTCACTCTGATCCAGCCACATTGGCCTCACTGCTCCTGAGCCCACCAGGCAAGATTCTGCCATAGCGCCTTTGCATTGACCGTTTGCTCCTCCAAGGGCAATCTTACCACCAAGGTCTACATAGGTGATCCCTTCATTTCTCAAGTCTAAAGTCACCTTCTCAATGAGGCCTTCCATCAACAATATTTGCTGGTTTCTCACTGCATGTCAGGCTCTTTTCTAGGTCCTGGGGACTATAGCACTGAACAAAATGGACAAAGAGACTATCCTTTCTAAAGCAGTCCTTCCCCCATCACATTCCATCCATCACCCGTTTTGTCTGCCCAGCACTATCAACATCAGCAATTCCTATGTATTTGTTGATAAGTCCCCCTTCCTACTGCCTGGAAGGCAGTCATGATAGATTGAGCCACAGCAGCCACCTTGGGTCATGAGGCAGCCTTGAGAATGGCAGCCACACACAAAGAATGGTAGAGAAGAAAGATAGGAAACACAATCCCCATGACTTCATGGAGTCACCCCATCAGCCCTGGTCAGTGAGTCCTCAGAGAAAGGTCCATTAGACTCACAAAGAGATCCTATACCATATACCAAAAGGGCTAACAAGAAAAAGACTGACAAATGTCAGCAAGAATGTGGAGCCACCAGAATGCACACTGGTGAAAGTGCAGTCAGTACAGAAAATGATGTGGCCGTGTCTCCTAAAGCTAAATAACACAAATGTCCACAAATGAATGACAAATGGCATGTTAATACAATGGGACATCACCCAAGCAAAGAAAAGGAATGGACACAGATGACCTAAATGAGCACAGTGATGACCAACAGAAACTCGACGCCCACTGATGTGATGTTCCAGGGAATGGGCAAAGCTAATCTCTGGTGCTAGAGGCGGGGGTTGCAGCACCTTGGGATGAGAGCTGACATGGAGGGATTCAGGAGAGCCTTCCACAGGTGAGCATGCCAAACACACATCCATATAATTCATCGACTTCTACACCTAAGGTTGTACACTTTCCTGCACTGATGCTAAATTTAGAAATTTTTTTTTTCCCCAGCCTCACCACTCAGCTTGCAGGATCTTAGTTTCAGGACCAGGGATCAAACACATGTACCCTGCAGTGGAAGTACAGAGCCCTAACCACTGGACTGCCAGGCAATTTAGATTTTTTTTTAATGAAAAAAAAATTAAAGCAAAAAAATTTTTAATATAAAGGGTGAGGGCTTTTGAGCTGTTTAGCACTCCCTCAAGAGGCACCCAGCCCACATAGGCTTAACAGGGAGACTGTATCCTGTCAAATCTGACCTCTGAAGCTATCAGCCTGCCTCTGGGAGACCAGCAAGGAGACCACTGGGGACCCAGGAGGAAGGGTTGGGGGGTGGAGTTGGGGTCTGGAGGCCCTTCCTACAAGCAAGGGGACCCAGCTCTATGTTTGCAGCCAGCCACTCCCCATCTCCTAACTTCCTGCCCTTCTCCATCTACCAGAACTTTCTGTGCCCTGGTTTCCTCATCTGTAAATAGGGTTTGGAAACAGGGAGGACCAACCTCAACTGGGGAGTCATATTGACATAATGAGATGAGCACAGCACTGAGCCTCTGTGCCCTTCCTGCCCAAACCCAGAACCACAATAGCATCACTAGAGAAACATCAGACAAATCCCCATGGAAAGGCATCCGACCACACCCCTAACTAGTGCTCTTCAAAATCATCCAGGTCACCAAAGCCAACAACGGCCTGAGAAACAGGCACAGCCAAGAGGAGCCTAAGGAAACACAACGACTAAGTGTGACATGGTGTCTGGACGGGATCCTAGGAGAGAAAAAAGGAGATGAAGGACTTCTCTGGAGGTCCAGTGGTTGAAGACTCTACATTTCCACTGCATGGGGCGCAGGTTCGATCCTTGGCCAGGAAACTAAGATCCCGCATGCCTCGAGGTACAGCCAAAAACAATTGTTTTAAAGGGAAAAGATAAAGGAGATGAGATAGGAACTAATTAAACCCCAACAAAGTGCTGACATCAGTTAATACTAATGGATCATCACTAATGGACCACACTAATTAAAGATGTTAACAATAGGGGAAGCCAAGTGTGGGAAACGAGGGCGCCCTCCGTACTGTCTTCTCCATTTTTCTGTAAATCTAAACTTGTTTTAAAAATAGGAAGCTATTGAGACACACAGGGCTCCCTGAGGGTCACATCAGTGCCTGGCTGAGTTATATCAGAAGCAAAGGAAAAAATGAGAGCCCCAGTAATGCTCCAGAACATTAAATTCGTTGAGAAAATATTGAAATGCTTAAAAGTAGATATACTAAAACAATATTGGGACTTCCCTGGTGGTCCACCGGTTAAGAAACCACCTTCCAATGCAAGGGAGACCTGATCAGGGGACAAAGATCTTGCATGCCATGGGGAGACTAAGCCTGTGTGCACTGCAACTAGAGAAAGCCCACACACCACAGTGAAGACCCAGCACAAAAAAATTAATAAAAAAACAAACTAGCATTCAGTCAGTTCAGTTCAGTTCAGTTGCTCAGTCGTGTCCGACTCTTTGTGACCCCATGAATCGCAGCACGCCAGGCCTCCCTGTCCATCACCAACTCCCGGAGTTCACTCAGACTCACATCCAAGTCAGTGATGCCATCCAGCCATCTCATCCTCGGTTGTCCCCTTCTCCTCCTGCCCCCAATCCCTCCCAGCATCAGAGTCTTTTCCAATGAGTCAACTCTTCGCATCAGGTGGCCAAAGTACTGGAGTTTCAGCTTCAGCATCATTCCTTCCAAAGAAATCCCAGGGCTGATCTCCTTCAGAATGGACTGGTTGGATCTCCTTGCAGTCCGAGAAAGTCTCAAGAGTCTTCTCCAACACCACAGTTCAAACACATCAATTCTTCAGCGCTCAGCTTTCTTCACAGTCCAACTCTCATGTCCATACATGACCACTGGAAAAACCATAGCCTTAACTAGACGGACCTTTGTTGGCAAAGTAATGTCTCTGCTTTTCAATATGCTATCTAGGTTGGTCATAACTTTTCTTCCAAGGAGTAAGCGTCTTTTAATTTCATGGCTGCAGTCACCATCTGCAGTGATTCTGGAGCCCCCAAAAATAAAGTCTGACACTGTTTCCACTGTTTCCCCATCTATTTCGCATGAAGTGATGGGACCAGATGCCATGATCTTAGTTTTCTTAATGTTGAGCTTTAAGCCAACTTTTTCACTCTCCTCTTTCACTTTCATCAAGAGGCTTTTTAGTTCCTCTTCACTTTCTGCCATAACTTATTTAACATTAAGTTTAAATATTTTATTTAAACCCAAACCAGAATTTATTATAAATTTACCCCTGGCTTTTCTTTTTTTTTTTACTTCCCTAGCTTAAATGGAAGCAAATTCATTGCATTCGATTTCTATTGCCATGTAACAAATTATCAAACATGTACTGGCTTAAAATGTCACACATTTACTATCTGACAGCTTTGGAGGTCAGAAATCCAAAATGGGTCCCAGGTGGCACTGGTGGTAAAAACCCGCCTGCCAGTGTGGGAGACCTAAGAGACATGGGTTCGATCCCTGGGTTGGGAAGATCCCCTGGAGAAGGGAATGGCAACCCACTTCAGTATTCTTGCCTGGAGAATTCCCATGGACAGAGGAGCCTGGAGGGCTATCGTCTATGGGGTCCCACAGAGTCAAACATAACTGAAGTGACTTCACACGCACACACCATACCAGAGCTAAAATCAAGGCGTCTGCAGGGCTGGCTCCTCCTGGAGGCTTTCTGGGAGAATCCAGTCGCCTGGCTTTTCCAGTTCCTAGAATCCACCTGCATTTCTTGGCCCCCTTATCACTCCAACCTCGGCTTTCATCATCGCATCCTTTCTGACTCCCCTGCCTCCCTCTTACAAGGACCCTTATGATGACGTTAGTCCCATCCAGGTAATTCCGGACACTCTTCCCGTCCTGAACTCCTTAATGCAATCACATCTACAAAGCCCCTTTTGTCACATAGGGGTAACACATCCACAGGTCCTGGGATTAGAACTTCTTTGAGGGCCCATCATCCCGCTTCCCACACCCATTCAGAGATGCGAGGCTTCCTCCCATACAGCCCCATCCACACCCAGGAGCGCCCCACTGCCAGGGCAGGGTGATGTTTGTTCCCCATGTGCCCCTTCCTTTCCAGGGCATCCTTGTCTGCAGCCACCAAGCAGAGACCCTTCCAGAACAAGGTGGACCAGCTCCCACCGTGGGAGGCCCACTGTCCTCCTAAAGTGCAGCCCCACACCCAGGATGCTCAGTCCACGCCTCCTTGTGTGAACCTCCACCCTTTATCTGCAATCTGAACTTCCCTCCCTGGTGGCTCAGTGGTAAAGAATCCACCTGCCAATGCAGGAGACACAGATTCAATCCCTGATCTGGGAGAGTCCCACGTGCTGCAGGACATCTAAGCCCGTGCACTACAACTACTGAGCCTGCGCTCCAGAGCCCGCAAGCTGAAACTACTGAACCCACGTGCCGCAACTACTGAAGCCCAAGTGCCCTAGAACCTGTACTCCACAACAAGAGAAGTCACCGCAGTGAGAGAGTGGTCCCCAATCACCACAAGCGGAGAGAAGCCCTGCGGCAATGAAGACTCAGCATAGCCAAAAATAGATAAATAAAATTATTTTTTTTAAAAAAGAAACACGGGGGAGAACACAGTCTGGGTGGGTCTTCTTGCATGTGCTGCAGTGGGGCGGGGTGGGGGGCGCCTTTGTCCTCAAAACTCAGGTCTGCAAGAAGCCCCTTTGGGGCCTCGGACAGGCCCCTTCCTCCTCCCAAATTCTAAGACCAAAACACAGCCTGGCCTGACAATGACACAGGGTGTCCATCGGAACAGGAACTGCGATGCGGCCCAAGGAGCTCCGCCAGCTGCACTGTCAGCCAGAAAGCTGAGAGCCTGAAAGGCCAGCCTCCCCTCTCCCCAGGGCAGCGTCAGAAATGCGGTGGGGGGGTATCTCCCAAAGCAACCCTCCAAAAGCCAACAGGTTCCCACAGGGCAGATGGGGGAGCAAAGGTCAGAGGACAGACAGACTCGGGGTTCTAAGGGTCTCAGGAAGTGTCCTGGCTGGGCAGGGACCAAGTGACCACTGAGGCACACTCCCTCAGCCCCGCAAAAGGGACTCAAAGGTGGGGGCCCAGGGCATTTCTGAACAACTGAACAAGCTCATCATTTCGAAAACGCCTCACTATACCTCGGAATTCTTTTTGGCGGGATAACAGCCCCGTGGCAGCTTCAGAGGCGGGGGTCCTTCGCTTTACATCATTGTTGTTTACCATGGGCCTGTTTGAGCAGTGGTTCTCAAAGTGTGGTCCCCGGACCAGCAGCATCACCTGATAGAAATGCCGATTCTCAGGTCCTTCTCAAACCTGCCGACTCAGCATCTCTGGGGGAGGGACTCAGACATCTGTGTTTTAACAAGCCCTCCTGGGGCTCCTGCCACATGAGACGGTTAGAGAACCACAGTGTCAGAGACTAAGATGAACTGATGTCAGATACTTGCTTCAGAATAACTCAGGAAAGGGGAAATGGATGTGGGTGGCGGTACAGATGAAACCGGAAGGCAGGGACTCAATGTCTATTAAAGCAGGCGAAGGGCACATGGCAATCTTGCTGTGCTCTTTTTTTAAATGCACATTTGAAATTTTCATAACATGTTCTTTTAAACCAGTTAAAATTTGCAACCCCTACCGTACCCCCAGAGAAACAGATCTATCTTCCTGAAGCCAACTCCACAAACTGTCAGCTTTGGCCACTGGATGAGTTTGGGATCACGTTGTATTTCAAAATACTTGAACTTGTTGACAACATCTTAAAAATGGCAGGTACGTTCCGGATTTCCAGCTTCTTCCAAAAAACATGAAGGTGTGCTGGCTCTGGGTCTGCATCCCCACGTAGCCTAGCATGCTGAACTAAGCAGCAGCTGCTCCTGGCACAGGACTTGCAATCCGGATCACCAGAGGCTCCACGGCTCCCTAACACCTCACACCAGGCTGCTTTATTCACTGGTATTGTCCGCATGGCCCTTCCAGGGATCTGAGTTTGTAAGCCCTGACCTACAATAACACAGGATGAGAATATGGTACTCATTCATTCATTCCAACCCTGCCTAAGCATCTAATATGCTCACAACTGGTCCTCAAGTGCCATGGGGAAGCAAAGTTCATCAGACAGAGCTGAGTAGGGATTAGGAAAATGACAGGTTATCCACAAATGACTCAGACACACAATAGCAAGAGCTCAGCTCATTAAGCCTATTTACTAGCAGTGGGACATCATTTAACACTGGCAGGACTGGGACTTCCCTGGCGGCCCAGCAGTTAGGACTCCACATTTCCACTGCAGGGAGTATGGGTTCGATCACTGGTTGGGGAACTAAGAACCCAGATACCATGTGATGTGGCCAAAGAAACAAAACATTGGCAGGACTGTCAATAGGCTGGGATACTGCTGGGGCATTAGCTACTAAAGCAAACTCTGGTGTGAGTGATGATACACTCTGGTATACACTCTGGGATACTATTGGGGAATTAGCTACTAACGCAAAAGTCCACGCCCAATACCCCAGTAATCCCATTCCTGGGTATTCACTAAGAGAAAAGAAAATCCACGTCCACACAAATGCTCCCAGCAGTTTTACTCCTGGTAGCCCCAAACTAGAAACAACCCAGCTATTAACCAGGACATCACTGTATATTCACACAATGGTATATTTACACAGCATTTTTGGGGGCTCCAAAATCACTGCAGATAGTGACTGCAGCCATGAAATTAAAAGATGCTTACTCCTTGGAAGAAAAGTTATGACCAACCTAGATAGCATATTCAAAAGCAAAGACATTACTTTGCCAACAAAGGTCTGTCTAGTCAAGGCTATGGTTTTTCCAGTGGTCATGTATGGACGTGAGAGTTGGACTGTGAAGAAAGCTGAGTGCTGAAGAATTGATGCTTTTGAACTGTGATGTTGGAGAAGACTCTTGAGACTTCCCTGGACTGCAAGGAGATCCAACCAGTCCATTCTGAAGGAGATCAGCCCTGGGTGTTCTTTAGAAAGAATGATGCTGAAGCTGAAACTCCAGTACTTTGGCCACCTGATGCGAAGAGTTGACTCATTGGAAAAGACTCTGATGCTGGGAGGGATTGGGGACAGGAGGAAAAGGGGACAACCGAGGATGAGATGGCTGGATGGCATCACTGACTCGATGGACGTGAGTCTGAGTGAACTCCAGGAGTTGGTGATGGACAGGGAGGCCTGGCGTGCTGCGATTCATGGGGTCGCAAAGAGTCGGACACGACTGAGCAACTGAACTGAACTGAGGAACAACAGCCACATGCAATGTGGGTCTATCTCACAAGCCTAACGTTGAGCAAAGAAGCCAAACCATATCAGTATCCAGTATGTGATTCCATTTTGATAAAATACAAAACCAGGTAAAACTAAGCTATGCTGGAAGAAGTCAGGGTAGCAGTCACCCTTGGGGCTGGGTGACAAGGGAGTGGGGAGCACCAGGGGATACTAAGATGCTGCTGGTTACTTGAGGATGTTCAGTTGTGAAAGTTCTGCCTGTCTGATATGATGATGCCAGCATTTACTGGGTACCAGGCTCAAAGGTCACCTTTATCCCCTTCTCCCACAAAACAAACCCTGACTTGCTTCCAGTATTGGGCACAAAGCCTTAAATCTCAGAGAAGATGGGCCCCGACTGTAGTCCAGGCCCATGAGCCTGTCTAGCTTCTGGTAGCTTCTGAGAAAAAAAAAAAAAAAAATCTTCTGCGATAAGAGGATGAACTGAACAGAGCTCTCTCGTTGTACCATCCCTCCTTCTGGCTTTGAATGATGTGTGTGACAGTGTGATGTCTGGCACTATGGCAGCCATCATGAGATTATGAGGGCAAGGCTCAGAAAGCCACATAGACACTGACCCAGTGCCCTGAAATAACTGAACTGCTGAATAAATCTGGAAACATCCACCACCTCCAGTCTCTTCCGAAGCACAATAATAAAGCTCCCTATTATACCAGCCACTTGGAAGCAGGCTTTCTGTTGCTTGCAGCCCAGAGGATTCCATCTAAAGCAATGCTTTCATGTAAATCTGACAGTCCATGAGGTAGGTACCATTATCTGCTCTGTTTTGTTGATGAGAAAACTGCGGCACCCAGAGATTAAACCACTTACTTGCCCAAGGGCACAAACCCAGTAGTGACAGAGGGTCCTCAACTCGAGTCTGCACCCAGAGCCTGGGCCCTAACATTCTACTGCCTTGGTAAAGGCTTACCGTAGGTGTGGATGGGAAAGGATCACAGGGAAGGGAGAAAACTGCTGAAACACACACAGTTCCGATTCTAGGACCCCAGGCGAATCAAGCACAGTCTGATCCTCCACTGACTACACCACCATGATGGGAACTCCAGGCAGTGCAATTGACCCTGCTCTTTAAGACAAGCACAATCTCCCCGAGGACTGATTTCAGCCCTACTTTCTCCATATAAATCAGGCAGAGGGTAGCCCTTCCTTCAAACACCCTAGAAAGTCCAAGTGAAGTCGCTCAGTCGTGTCCGACTGTTTGCGACCCCATGGACTGTAGCCTACCAGGCTCCTCCATCCATGGGATTCTCTAGGCAAGAATACTGGAGTGGGCTGCCATTTCCTTCTCCAGAGGATCTTCTTGACCCAGGGACTGAACCCAGGTCTCCCACATTGCAGGCAGACACTTTAACCTCTGAGCCACCAGGGAAGCCTTCAAACACCCTAATTTCACCCCAATAAGAAAGTGGGCGATTTCTCAAGCATGAAACAGCTCAGCAAACTACAGCCCGTGGGCCATATCTGGCCTGGTGCCTGTTTCTGGGCATCTTGGGAGCTAACAATAGTTTTACATTTTTATTTTATTTTTTAACTTTCTATTTTATATTGGAGTATAGCCGATTAACAATGTTGTGATAATTTCAGGTGGACAGCCAAAGGACTCAGTCATACGTGTACGTGTATCCATTCTCCCCCAAACTCTCCTCCCATCCATACATTCTTAAATGTTTGAAGAAAAAAAAAAAAAGAATACTTATTGGCAACACATGAAATTTACATGAAATTCACGAGTTGGTATCCTCAAACAAAGCTGTTGTGACATTTAGACAGCCCCCGCTCAGAATGTCTCAAGGATGTCCACAGAGAGGACCATGTGGAGGTGAGAGGCTGAGACAGAACCTGTTTGGCCTCTAAAGCTGAAAAATATTTACTATTTGTCCTCTACCACTAATGTGGCAACCCCTGTCCCCTCCCCCTCAGTCCCCATGGAGACACGAGTACCTCCCCTTCCTCCTCGGTGGCAGCGTCAAGTGACCAAGGACATGAACTGCTCTGAAGAAGGCACCCGGGTGTAGACAGGCCACACGACAGTTGCTAAATGAGGCTTCCTCCACTCACCTTGGCCCGGGTTCAAGAACGCGTGGGGAAACTTGCCAAGGTCTCGTAAGATGGTGCAATGGTGCTGTAAGCCTGGAAGAATCAGAGGCTCAGGGCTGCCACCTTCAAAGGCTTCATCTTTTGCAAGCAGCTGGGCATGCTGTAATCACCCGGGGGCCCGGTCTACCACCTACTGAACCCGATCCATGCCACTGGGATGAGGTTGGGGGGCAAGAAGGGGACAGGTACCAACCCTCCCTCAGGTTAAACTCTATCATGACTTTAAAATTGTGCTCCGATACACATTAACATCGAATGCACCATCTTCACCATTTTTAAGTCTACGCCTCAGCAGCATGAAGTATATTCACATCATTGTGTAACCGTCACCATCACCCATCTCCAAAACTTCTCATCTTCCCCAACTGAAACTGTACTCCCATCAGCCCCTGGGACCCACCCTTCTATCCCTTGTCTCTATGAGTTTGCCTCCCATGGGGACCTCCCGTAAGTAGAATCAATCATACAATATGTCTCTTTTCGTGACTGGCTTATTTCACTCAGCACAATATCCTCAAAGTTCATCCATATTGTAGCCTGTGTCAGAATTTCCTTTCTTTCTGAGGCTGAATCCCATTCCAAAATATGGATGAACCATTCTGTTTATTCCTCCATCTATGGAGGGACACGTGGGTTGTTTTCAGCTTTTGGCTATTGTGAATAATGCTGCAATGAAGAAGGGTGTGCACCTATCTCTTCAAGTCCCTGCTTTCAATTATTTTGAATGTGTATCCCACAGGTAAAATTGCTGCATCCGATGGCAATTCTATGTTTTCATTTTCTGAGTGAGGCACTGACTGCCAGACTTACCCCACAGCAGCTGCACCATTTTCCAATCCCTCCAACACAGCAGAAGGGTTCCAACCTCTCCACGCCCTCGCCAATCACTGTCATTTTTTTTTAATAGCAGCCCTTCCATCAGGCATGAGGTGATCACTCACTGTGGTTAGGATTTGTATTTCGCCAATGATGAGTGACACAGGGTGCTTCCTCCTGTGCCTGTTGGATATCTGTATATCTTCCTTGGAGAAATCTCTAAGTCCTTGGCCTATTTTCTAATTGGATTGTTTTTTGGTGTGATTGAGTTGTCCTACCAAGACTTTAAGACCAGATTTATGCCCCATACTTTCCATCTCCTTTTATATATATACTTACTTATTTATTTGGCTATACCAGCTCTTAGCTGTGGCACACGGGATCTTTTTTTAGTTGTGGCATGCAGACTGTTAGCTGGGGCTTCCCAAGGGGCTCAGTGGTAAAGAATCTGCCTGCCAATGCAGGAGACACAGGAGACGTGGTTCGATCCCTGGGACAGGAAGATATACTGCAGCAGGAAATGGCAACCCACTCCAGTATCCTGCCTGGAAAATCCTATGGACAGAGGAGCCTGGCGGGCTACAGTCAATGGGGTGGCAGAGTCGGGCATGGCTGAGCGACTGTGCACACACACACAAAGACTCTTAGTTGCAGCATGTGGGATCTAGTTCCCTAACCAGGGATCAACCCCAGGCCCGCTGCATGGGGGGCACGGAATCTGAGCCGCTGGACCACCAGCGAAGTCCCTCCACCTGCTTTTGATCGCCCTCCTGGATATTTCCATCTGGGAAAACAGCTCCACCATCCACGGGGTCCCTCAGATAGAAACTGAAGAGCTTGACTTCTCTTCTGCCCCCACACCGCAAGTCTCATCTGTCAGCACATGTGGCTGACTCTCCCTGCAAAAGAGATCTGGACTCTGTTCGCTCCTTCCAATCACACTGTCTCCTCGCCGAGCCCCCCGGCCCTCTCCCCCACCCCACCCCCGCTTTCTATTCACAGCACCAGAGGGCTCTGTTACACGCATCAGATCGTGGGCTCCCCTGCTCAGGAACACTGGCATCTCAAGGAACTGAAAACGATGTCTAAACTCCTCCCCAGGTCCCACAAGCCCTCAGCCCGCCTCTCACCTCTCACCACCCTCTCCCTGTCCCTGCTCCCCGAGCCCATGGCTTCCTCTTCCTCCAGTGCAGTAAGCAACCTCCCACATCCAGCCCTTTGCGCTTGCTGTGCCCTCGGTCCACCCTGCTGTTCCTACGCCCAACTCCTCATCACCTCAACCAGCCCCTCCTCAGGGAGGCCCTCCCAACCACCCACCCAGAGGAGAAGGACCTGGCCTGGGGTGTCCACGACTGCAGATCCCCTGCCCCGCACAATGCCCGGTTCACGGTACCTGCTCAGAAAACACGCACTGAAGCCTGCTCGAGTCCAAGACCACGAAGAGGATTCAAAAAACACCCTCCCCACACTCACCCTCCTTCCCCCGGGTTGAAAGGACATCAAAAGCCTCAGCTGGACTCTGCCCCAGCCCCCGGCCTTTCTCCCTCCCCCGCCAAGGACACAGGTGGCCGGGACTGCTGACAGCTCTGCCCCACTTATCTGGGCTCCCAGGCCACACATCACAGCTGCCGGAGCCCAAGGGAACATGGAGGTCAGTGATGTCATCCTCTTGCAAGACAAGACAGGGAGGACCAGGATGCCCCCAGGGACAGGCTCCAGCTCCAGCCCCAGCCCAGGCCCGTGGCCGCAGCCACCTCGGCTCCCACTTCCCCAGGGGACGCTATTCCATGTGCCCTGACACAAGCCCTTCTTTCCCATCCCTAGCACCACCACCCCCATCATCACCCCCATCCCCACCACTCCCATCAGCCCCACCCCCTCTACCACCCCCACCATCCCCTTGGCTCTCTGTAAGGGTGGGGAACACTCAAAAGCACTTTGCTCCCTGGATCCCGCAGAGAGCTCCATGCCGTGGACACTAACATCATCTCATCTGACACTGAGGAAACTCAGGAAGATGAGATCACTGCCCAAGTATGGCCAGTTTTCTGAATCCTCACCCTCCCTATATACATACTGTCACATATACTATCAATAGAATGATAATTATAGTCATAAATTATATTTTAAAATTATTTTCACTATTCCCTCACTTAAGCAGGCAAAAAGCACAAGTGCTGTCAGAGATACGGAAACCGAGATTTACAATGCACCTAAGGCCATAAGTAGCACCAGAACCCTGAGGGGCTCTCGACTGCCCAGCTTCCCGCTACAGCCAACACTTCCATCACCCAGGACCCTGGACGACCTCCATGAACTAAGTCTGAATTTATTCCAAAAGAGGGCTGATGATTAACAGCTGGGCTTCCGTGGTGGCTCAGTGGTAAAAGAATTCACCTGCCAGTGCAGGAGACACAGGCTTGATCCCTGGGTCGGGAAGATCCCCTGTATATGGCAACCTGCTTCTGTTTTCTTGCCTGGGAAAATCTCATGGACAGAGGAGCCTGGTGGGCTACAGTCCATGGGGTCACAAACAGTCAGACATGACTGAGCACACACGCATGCACACATAATTAACAGCTACAAGGCCAACCTGATGCAGCCACCTCACAGCTCACAACCGCAGCCAACAGCACTTACTCACTTCCCATTTATCAACCCACTTATCCCTCACAGCTACAACCCATGAGGCCAAGGCTATGATTATCCCCATTTTACAGAGACGGAAATTGAGGCTTGGAAGGGCCAAGTCACTTCCCCATGGCCATGGAAGTAGGAAACATCAACCTGGCAAGAAAGAGGCCTACCGAGGAACAGACCTCATCCAACAGGGACAGTCCCTGGCCAATGGCTGCCACGTAGAATTTCCAAACTGTCACCACTGCCTAGAAACCTAGATTTTTATCTGTCATCGGCCCATCTTTAAACTTTGGTGACCAGTTTCATTTTTTTAATAGCAGCATGGACCACACAAAACATCTCTCCAACCTGGTCTGAATTCTGGGAGAGGCTGGGCTGCAACCTTGGGACAAAAGTGAGGAGCTCAAGCACTGGTCCAAGTTCTGTCTACACCAGCTGTGTAACTTCCGGCAGGTGCCTCAACCTCTCTGAGCCTCCATGACTCCAGGGGGAAAATAAACATTACCGCAACTCAGAAGAGGTTATGAGGATCCAATGAGCCTATACCATAGGCAGCCTGGTGCCTAGCACACAGGAAGTTTTGCCCCAAAACCTGTGAACGTGGAGACTTCCCTGGTGGTCCAGAGGTTAAGACTCCAAACTCCCAATGCAGGGGGCCCAAGTTCAATCCCTGGTTAGTGAATTAGACCCACATGCCGCAACCAAAGATCCTGCATGCTGCAACTAAGAGATTCTGCATTCCACAACAAAGACCTGGCACAGCCAAATTAATTTTTTTTTAATTGTGAACATGACTTTGTTTGGAGACAAGGTCTTTTTTTTTTTTTGGCTGCACGCACCATGCTGTATGTGGGATCTAGTTCCCTAACCTGGAACAGAACCTGTGCCCTCACATTGAGAACACACAGTCTTAACCACTGGGCCACTAGGGAAATCCCAGAAAAAGATGTCTTTGCAGATGTAATTAAGGATCTCAAAATGAGATCATTCTCGATTACATGGGTGGACCTTAAATCCAATGATAAGTGTCCACAGTAGCAAAGACACAGAGGCAGACGCCATGGGAGATAAAAGCAGAGACTAGGGGGATGAGGACACAAGCCAAGGAGTGCCTGGAGTCACCAAAAGACACAAGGCTCCTTAGTGAGAGTATGGCCAACACCTCAACTTCAGACTTCTGGTCTCCAGAACTGAGAGAGAAGACATCTCTATTCTAAACCACCCATCTGTATGGGTCTTCTCCATTGGTCCAGCGGTTAAGACTCCACCTTCCAATGCAGGGGGTGTGGGTTCAATCCCTAGTCAGGGAACTAAGACCCCACATGCCTCGAGGTGTGGTCAAAAAGTAAAATAAAAGACATCTGTGATCATGTGTTACAGAAGTCCCAGGAAACACACTTGCCCTGAGAAAGTTCCAGAAGACACCATGGCTGTCACCAGCAGGAAGGTTTCTTCAGAATGGATCCCAACCTGTGTCTTCCTTTGTCAGGTCCCAAGGAACGAGGCCTTTGGTCACTGCTTCAGCAGTAAATAGAGAAACAGCCCCACCCTTTGCAGCGCTCCGTATACAAAGCCCACAGTTTTGTACACACACAGACAGGCCCTCAGCCCAGGAACAGGAGGGTGTCCGGGCTAGAACAAAGGTCTCCAAGATAACCCCTTGGTGCCAAACCCAAAGTGGAGAAAGGCATGCGGGGTCCTGGTGGGTGGGCCTGAGACGGGAAGACATCCCGCTCCCCGTGAACACAAACATTGTTTGTCAGGAAGGAACTATTAACACAAGTTGCCTTTGGAGCCAGGACCCGCTGTGGGGCAAGGGAGCTATGACTTTTCATGTACTGCCTTTTCTTTCTTTTTTTTTTTTCAATTGCAGTTGTGACTCTTTTTCTGTATGCTTTTTTTTTTTTTAAGAAACTTTAATCTTTATTTATCCTGTCTTAGGCCAGGCTATGCATGGCATGTGGGATCCTAGTTCCCCAATCAGGGATGGAACCTGTGACCCCTGCAACTGGGAGCTCAGCGTCATAACCAATGGGCCACCAGGGAAGTCCCCACTTTCAATTTTTTTCACTGTGCCCCTATTTTATTTTCCTTATTTCTGGTGTCAGCGGGGGCTGTCTCGGCAAGAACCCATCCTACCAAGCACATCCCGTCCAGCTGTCTTAAGTGGCGTGTCTTAAGCTGTCATGCCACATCAGAGGCCACTCTACCTGTATTTTAGTTTGTGGGAGCTGAGAAAATGGGCTGCCAGTTGCAGAAGAGGACATTGACTTCCAGAAGAAAATCAAGCTCCTAGAGAACCCAAGAGCCAGGGCCTGGATTTGAACCTGGAGTTCTGCTGGTCCGAAGGTCGGACAAACACTTGGTTCTGGGTCGAACAGTATCCTCAAGAAGTCATGCCCAGCTGGAACCTCAGAAGGCAACACTGGAAAACTGTCTCTGGAGATGTGAACAAGTTACGGATCTCCAGATGAAGTCCTCCTGGACTGAGGGCGGGTCCTAAGTTCAGTGACAGATAAGAAAAGGCAGGGAGGGGACTTCCCTGGCAGTCCAGCAGTTAAGACTTCTACTGCAGGGGGCGTGGCTGTGACTCCTGGCAGGGGAACTAAGATCCTGCATGTGCGCAGTGTGGCCAAATAAAAAAAGTGTGGCCAGAAGTTAAATGAAATAAGAGACAAGGACACAGAGGCTTACAGAGGGGACGGCCACGTGAAGACAAAGCCCTCGGAAATTAAGATACACATGTCAATTACACAGCAAGGTGACCACAGGCACACCCTTAGCAGGAGGGGACCCCCTACGCTGACCCAAGACAATAGCCCAGGGTACGTGGGGTCAGCCACAATCCCTCCGCATCCTGAATAAGCCTGAACTCTCCCACTGAGTCTCTACAGCTGAAGAGATGCCCCTCGCATCCTCTGTCCTCTCCCTGCAGCTGACCTCGGTCACTGGGGACAAAAGATTTCTAATTAAACCAAGTCCAAATCCTGGGGTCTATCCCCAGTTTACTGTGTGCCCCACCATGGGCCCCCCAAACTCTGAGCCTCGACCCTGTCCTCCCATTGGCTTACAAATGGAAGAAGGATCGAACACAACTCAGAAAGGCAAAACAAAACAACACCCATGGCAACCGCTGGCATTCTAGAAGGCCAGATGGTATCAGGCGCTGGAGGAGATGTGGGAGGGCATGGCAAGAACCCTTCTGGAAGGCACATCTGATGACTCTGGCTCCCGCGCCTCCCCTTTCCCATGCGTGCCCTACGACCTGGCTGCCCCAGGCCCTACACATTCCAAGGAAATACATGAGAACTTTACGATGGGAAGTTCCAGGATGTTTGCTGCTTGGGGAGGTAGGAGTGGAAGGAACCAGACACCCGTCATAAAAAGAATAAATAAAATGGGAGGAATATAAACTCGGAAATCCAGGCATTAGAAGAAGCCATGGGGCAGACAAGAATACGTGGATAGATTTCCAAATGATGAAGGGACAAGTGTAGGGCTAAGAGCAGGAGTCGGGTACCAAGAAAGAGGTCTGCTCTCTTCCCAGGCTCTGGCAGCCCGTGTGCTAGGCATAGGACCTGCCTGGCCATGCCCAGCTCAAAGCACTTGCCACCTATTAGCCCATTCGATCTTCATTTCAACCCTTTGGGAAGGTGTGGTCTGTACCATTTTACGGGAGTCTAACCAAACCCAGAGACTTGGGAAACCTGCCCCAGGTCACGCACGAGCAAAAGGCAGAGCCAGGATGGGCTGCCACACCTACCTGGCTCAAAACTGAGCTCCGGACCACTGTTCTGAGCAGACCCCTGGCACCACCTGTGGCACAAGGACACACATGTCCTATTTAAAGACATACCCCCCAGGGGATGGGGGCAGGGGCAGGGAGGGGTGAGACATGAGAAGGAGGAGGAGAAGAAGAAACATAAGGAGACAAAGGGACTTCCCCGGTGGTCCAGTGGTTTAAGAATCTGCCCTGCAATGCAGGGAACATGGGTTCAACCCCTGATCTGGGAAGATTCCCCATGACTTGAGGCAACTAAGCCTATGCACCACAAGTTCTGAGCCCGAGCTCTAGAACCCAGGAGCTGCAACTGCTAAAGCCTGAGAGCCTAGAGTCTGTGCTTCACAATGACAGAAGCCACCACAATGAGAAGGCCAAGCACTAGAGAAGACCCAACACAGCCAAAAATAAAATAATTTTTTTTAAAGGAGACAATATTTTAAAAGGGAAAGTAAACAGGCATGTGTACACACAAATCCCCAGCAGCACCATTCACAGTGACCAAAAGGTGGAAATAACCAAAGTGTCCCTCACCGATAGATGGATAAACAGAATGTGTTTCCTCCACACACAGTGAAATACAATTCAGTCATAAAAAGGAGTAAAGCGCTGACACAGGCTACAACCTGAAGAACCTTGGAAACATAATGCCGAGGGAAAGAAGCCTGGCACAAAGGGCCACACAGTGTCGGCCTTCATTTATAGGGAATGTCCAGAACGGATACATCCTTAGAGCCAGAAAGCAGACTAGTGACTGCCAGGGGACAGGGGAGTTGGAAGGAAGAAAGGATGGTGATAGAAACATTCTAGAAGCAGACAGAGGTGATGGTGACACAGTACCGTGAATGTGCTGACTGCCACTGAATGGATCCCTTTAAATGATTAACTTTATGTTATGTGAATTTCACCTCTATAAGTTATTAAATTAAAAGCCTGTGATGAAACTGAACACTGACTGGATCACTTCGGAAGTCTGGCACTCCCGGGAACCAGCAGGGTTGCCGCTTCCCGTGGACCCTAGAGGAAATCAGCCTTGTGTACTCTGAGGGCAAGGGCCAAGAGTGTTCATAGCCTGGAGGTGGAGATGCTCACAGGATGGAGAAACCAGGACAGCCTCATGGGATATTTTACAGATATGAAGATGGGGTGTAGTTTATTGCAACAACATGGATGGGTCTCACAAACATAACGGGAAGCAAGAACAAGACCAAAAAAAAAAATGCAGAGTATGTGTCTTATTCCATCAGGGCTGGGCTGCTGTAACAAAACATCACCAAGTGGGTGGCTTATACACAACAGACATTCATTTCATAAGGCGGCAGGCTGGAAGTCTGGGGTCAGGGTGCTAGCGTGGTCCAATGAGTGTGCTCTTCTGGCGTGCAGACTTCTCGCTGTGTTCTCACATGGTGGAAGGGGTGAGGGAGCTCTCTAAGGTCTCTTTTATGAGGGCACTAATCCTATTCAGGAAGGCTCCATCCACTCTCATAACCAAATCACCTCCCAAAAGCCTGACCTCCCAACGCTATCACCGAGGGTATTAGGTTTCCAACATATGAATTGGCAGGGGGGCGGGGGGTGGGGTGGCCAGGAAACGCAAACATTCAGGCCGTAATGAATGCTGCCCCATATCCATGTCTCTCTCACAAGTCATCAATCCAAAAGTTAAGTCCAAAGTCTCATCTAACTATATAAATCAAAAATGAGTGAGGAGGGTGTGGGAGGGAGGTCTAAGAGGGAGGGGATATATGTATACGTATAGCTGATTCACTTTATTGTAAGCAGAAACTAACACATATTGCAAAGGAATTATACTCCAATAAAAAAATAAAAATAAATTTAAAAAATAAAAAAAGAACAGGCGAGACTCCAGCTGTGAACCTGTGAAATCAAATATGTTATGTGCTTCCAAAATGCAGTGGTGAGACGGGTATAGGACAGGCACTCCCATTCCAAAGGGAGAAACAGAAAAAAAAAGAAAAAAAAGGAACAGGTACAAGGTGACCCCCAAACCTAATGAGGCAATCAACATATACTCCAAGGTTCAAGAAGAACCCATCCTTGGGCTGATGTCCTGTCTTCCAGACCCACTGGGGCTGTGGCTGGGCCCCCACAGCTCTGCAGGGGTAGCTGCAGGCCTAAGGCTCTCCAGGCGATACTTGCCCCCTGGTGACTCCACCTACCTGGGTTTGTGGTGGGGGCAGCCCGGGCCCCATGGCTCCACTGAGCAGAGGTCATCTGAAACGTGGGCAATGACCTCACTTTTGAGGAGGAAGCCCTGGTGATCTCTGAATGGCCTTCTGGTCCTTCCTCCCTCGTTTTAACCAGTTACTTTCCCAGTCAAATAGCTCCCTAGTCCTATCCTGGAAAATCTAAGAATCCCGACCTCCCACCTCACGCCTTCCCATCTTCTCCTTCAGTCCAATCTGGCTATTTTCCTGCTCAGGTGGGAGACTGTCTTGTTGACACACACACTAATCTTATCAAATTGTCATTAGCCACACCCTTGGTCTTCTCTTCCCAACAGGCAGTTTCTTTGTTTTTGTTTTCCAATACAGATAGGTTGAGAATTTTCCCAATTTTTAAAGATCAGATTCCCTTTTGAGTATCAATTCTATCTTTAAGTCCTGTCCCTCTGCTGGCATTTGATCATAAGCCTTCCAGAGCTACCGTGCTCAGAACCAGCTGCAGCCAGGTAGCCGCTTTCATCACCCACTGATTCTACCAAGAACGTTGCAACACAATCACAGCTCAGCCAGGTTCTCTGCCATTTCACAACACTGCCTTTCCCCCAGTTTGCAAGTTCCTCTTGTTCACCTGAGATATCATCAGAATGGCCTCACCAACATTCTGCTCACAACCTCTTAGGTTTCTCTAACAAACCAGAGCCTTTCTCAACAACTCTCCTCTCTATCTGAACCCCCAATAGAATCACTTTATTCTTTTTTTAAAAAAAATATATTTTCTTGGCCACATCACACAGCATGAGGGTGACATGTGGGAGCTTAG
Organism: Budorcas taxicolor; assembly: GCF_023091745.1. Lineage (NCBI taxonomy): Eukaryota > Metazoa > Chordata > Mammalia > Artiodactyla > Bovidae > Budorcas > Budorcas taxicolor. The sequence continues at coordinate 51,041,429 of NC_068926.1, read as the reverse complement.
TTCTCTAATCAGGGATTGAACCCACGCGCTCTGCATTGAAAGCATAAGGTCATAACCACTGGACCACCAGGAAGTCCTTAGAATTGCTTTTAATGATCTCTTCATGGCAGTAATAGGCTTTTCCAGTAAGCACCTGAAGACTCTTCCAGCCTCTATTCATCACCCAGATCCAAAGCACTTCTGCGTTTTTAAGTATATTACTGCAGAGCCCCTCCTGGAACCAATTTCTGTCTTTTCCATTTGGGTGGTTCTCACAAAATGCCATAGACCTGATGGCTTACAAAAACAGAAGGCTGGAAGTCTGAGATCTTGGTTGGGTAAGGACCCTCTTCTGGGCTAGAGACTCTTACTGGGTCCTCACATTATGGAAGAGGCAAGGGAGCTCTCTGTGAGGTGGGGGCGGGGGGGGGGCCTGTTTTTTCTAAAGGGCACTAATCCTATTCACAAGGGCTCCACCTTCATAAGCTAATCACCTCCCAAAGGCCTCACCTCCTAACTTCATCACTTTGGACATTAGGATTTCAAAGTATGAATTTTGAGAGAATACAGGAAGTCAGATCATAGCAGTAAGATCCCACTCATGTAAAGTTCACAATCAGACAAAACTAATCCCAGTGTTTAGGGATGTAGACATCATAACACGATAAAAAGCCAAGCAAGCTGGAAACAAGCACAGGTTCTTCTGCAGGGGCTTCTGGAGGGCAGCTGAGGTTCTGCTTTTTTATCTAGAGATGATCACACTGATGCTTATCTATTTATTTAACATGTGTGTCTTAGACACTTACTTTCAAGTATGTAATATTTCACAATAAAAAGAAATCAAAGGGGACTTCCCTGGTGGTCCAGTGGTTAAGAATCCGCCTTCCAATGCAGGGGACTCAGGTTGGATCCCAGGTCAGGGAACTAAGATCCCACGTGCTTTCGGGCAACTAAGCCCATGCACTGCAACTACTGAACCTGCGCTCTAGAGTCTGTGCGCCGCAACAAGAGAAACGCAGCAAAGACAAAATTCAAAGTTGAAAATCCAAAGCAGGAGGCTGCAGCGGGTGGAATCCGGGGACCCTGGGAACAGGCAGTCGAAGGAAGTCCCGAGGCCTAGTTGGTCTTTCAAAGCTGCCAAGGGATTCCGGTGGCAGCAGGCTCTCAGCCGAGTAAAGCCCGAGTGACCTTCATCCGCCAGCCAAGAGGCCAGATGGGGTCAGGGGGACCTGGCATAAGAACTTCTGTAAGGCTCAGAGGGACACGCGGGGAAGACAAGAAGGCCCTCACCTGCCGTCTAATCTCCACCAGACAGCCTCTGGCACCCCAGAGGTGCAATGCCTTCCCAGGCCAGAGGATGAGGTGGCAACCCAGCCCACAGGCCATCACGCTTCCATGGTCCTGGGAGATGAAGAGGGCTGGAGGGGAGTGGGCAGGCTGGCTGAGGGCGGCTGGAAGGATCACACACCTGGGCGTGAGGGCAAGGAATCAGAGCTAAGAAAATTAGGAAGCAGATGGAGGAACAGCTGAAAGAGCCGAGGCCGGATGGAATCAGGGGCTTCTTCCAGTCCAAGGGGAGGTTCAAACTCACCCGGGCAGGCCCAGGCCGGCTGCAGGAGGGGGCTGGCTGCCAAGCTGGGGGTGAGAGAGGGGAGTCCCAACATCCATCCCGACTCTACTCCCATCTGACTCAAACAAGGAGACTTTTGTGTAGGAATCTGTCAGAAGAAAACGTGCACTCACGCGGAAACAGACAAATCCAAATTGAAGGGCATCCTGCCAAAACACTGGCCTGTCCCTTTATAAACGCTAATGTTGTGAAGGGTTCAGTAAAAAGAACAGGGCTGGAGGGATAGTCTGGATTAAAGGAGGAGAAAGAAACAAGGCAACCAGACACAGGACATGATTCAAACAATAAAGACAAAAAATTGTTGTAATAGGGCTCATGGGACAGTAAGGGACTCTGAATGTCATCTGAGCATGAGATCAAAGTAGCAAGCCATCACAAGCCTTTCTGCGTGTGACGGTGACTGGTGGTTACAGAAAAAAATATTCCTGTCCTTAAGACACGCACGCGGCAGTGCTCCAGAGTGAGATGTCATCACGTTCGCAAGCAACTCTCAGATGGTTTGGCCACGAGAGACAGAGGACACAAATGCCACAAACTGCAGCATCAGTGGAGCTTGAGAGAAGGCTTACAGAAATTCATTGCACTGTGTTCGCAACTTTCCCAAAACAAAATTTTTCAAACTGAAACATCAGGGTGGGAAAAGAACACTACTGCTCATGGGAATGGCTGGTACAACCGTGGGATGTTCAATCATCTAGATACCCACTGAGAGCTACCCAGGTGCCTGGGGAAAATTCAGAGAAGAGATGGCGTCAGAAAAGCAAGATGCTGGAAAGAGGGCATAGTGCAGTCCCATTCTGGTAAAGTGACCAACTAACTAATCCTACAATGGGTGTGTGTATAAGGTTAATATGATGACAAGAGAAAAAACTCAGGTGACACTTGCCAAGCTGTTATTCTAAGTCAGGGGTCCCCAACCTCCAAGATCTAATGCCAGATGATCTGAGGTGGAGCTGATGTAAGAAAAACAGAAAGTGCACAATAAACGTAATGCGTCAAATCATCTCAAAACCATCCCCCTTACACCTGGGTCCCTGGAAAAAATGTCTTCCACGAAACCAGTCCCTGGTGCCAAAAAGGCTGGGACCACTGTTCTAAGGACTTTACATGTGCCCACCCCCTCATCTTCATAAGAGCCCTGTATAGGAGATACTTTCATTAATTCCATTTTACAGAGGAGGAAATAAGGCACAGAGAGGTTAAGTCACTTGTCCAAAGACATACAGCTAAGAAAGGGCAGAACCAGGATTTGAACCCATGCTGCCTGGCTCCAAAGTCTACGCTCTTGGGTCCACCTAGCTCCTGGATGCCAAAACTCTGGCCAGACCCTAGAGAGAATCCTGGGGGTTTGAGAAGCCATGCCTGACCTTGATGGTGACATGTCAACACTGCCTTCCATCTCCCCCTGTTCCAGTCTGTCCCATGCTTCTCATTCAGGTGGAAGGGTCTCATGTGGACACACAGGGCACTCTCTGTGCACAAGGGGGTGCTCCCAGAGACCCTTGGGGCCTGGTTGTCCAGGAGGGTCACTCCCACACCGACCTCCTCACTGTCCTAGGTGAAGAAGGGTATGTCCTAGGGTTTGGGACAAGGATCAACAAGGTTGTCAGGAGTTCATCCGGGGGACTGTCGATGACAGGTGTGCTGGTTGACTGCAGAATGTACCTGCTGGCTACAATGATTCCTGGTCAACTCCTCTGCATCTGTACCTGGGCAAGTTCTGATGAAGGTGAGAAACTTGGCTTATCTCTCTTCCACGCCACCCCCTTCAGTGCACACCAAGGGCGGCTCCCACCCAGGAAAGACAAAGCCTGCACTTTGGCACACCCCAGCCCTGACACTTCTCCCAGGTTACAACAAACACCTCCTCCCAATTCTGCTTCCAAGAGGTGGGTGGGCGGGCGGGCAGACAGGGACCCTGGGAACTTTCTACCTGAAAAACATTAGCTCATAACTTGCTTTCACAACTGCTTGGCTTCTCCCAAGCCCTGCTCCCCCAGGCCATCGGACCTTCACCCACTTTCCCTGCCCACTTGGAAACAGTCTTCCCTGACAGTGTTAGTTGCTCAGTCGTGTCCAACTCTTTGCGACCCCATGGACTGCAGCCCACCAGGCTTCTCTGTCCATGAGATTTTCCAGGCAAGGATACCGGAGTGGGTTGCCATTTCCTTCTCCAGGGGATCTTCCCAACCCAGGGATTGAACCCAGGTTTCCTGCACTGCAGGCAGATACTCACTGCTAATTTGCTCTCTGGCCTTACTTAAATCCTTGCTCCCTCTGGGTTTTTGTTTTCTGAAAGAATAAAAGATGGAACTGAGTGCCAGATCTAACAATCTGAGTTTATGAAACATTCCGTTACAGAAACAATTAGCTGATCAGTTACCACCCTCTCAAGCAGTTCAAGGTAGTGACAAAGAAAATAATCTCTAACACTACAATAGGCAGAGGCAGTGAGAGGCAGTGAGATGAAGTGAGAAAGCTATTCTGGAGAAAAGCATCCATCAATCATTTCTGCTGCCTGTCATCCTTTCCTCCTTCTCCTAACAGTCCTTCCCACCCTTTCCCTTTAGGGCACCACCCACCCCACCTCAGTCTCCCTGCTTTAGGGGGAAAAAAGACCTCCCTCTCCAACTCCAAGGATGGGCATTTAATCCATGCTTGACCAATCAGGGCAGTCCCTTCCTTTCTCAAGCTACAGCGATTAGCTCAGGGATAAGCGTACGAGACAAGCCCTGACCATCAGAGCCCATGAGCCTTCATACTACAACTTTACCCAGCCACTGGGAAAATTCTCTACCTCTGAAGGTCCCTCCATAAAGTTCCCTTTGGAGACTGATGGGGAAATTAAAAGCAACCAGTTTCTTCCCCACGTGGCGCAGGTGCCCATCTGAGCCCTAGGTTTAAAAACGAATGTTTATCTCTTGGATTGCATTCAGGCTGGACCCCTTACAGGACCCACGGGAGAAACAACAGGGCCACAGGAAGCTCCCTCCCCACCCTCTCTCTGCGCCCTCTAGGCCAATACTAACCCAGCTGACTTGTGGTTTATTGAGTGCAGGTAAATGATTTTGCCTGGTTGAGAAGACATGAGATCCTATACGTACAGAAGAAGTACGTATCACCAGCAAACTGGACCTGGATCTCCCAACTCCAGCCTCACGCCACTTCTGCCCATGAGGACAAGAAATGTAAACAATTCCACTTTAATGCTGAACCAGGGCCTCAATGCAGTGGGAGGGAAATACCACCCCTCCCCCAATCCAAGCCACCCAGCTGAAGCCAAGATGCCAGCAGGAGGACCCTTCTCCCTCTGAGAGGCAGAGTGAGGTGGCTCCAGGCCAGCCTCCACACCTCCCTGGGTCCCTGGGCCAAGCCAGGTGCTGTTTCTTTACCTACCACCCCCAGATGGCCCCAATGGCAACTTTCATAAACTGGTGTCCCTTTGAACTGGGGCAGAGGAGGAATCAATCAGAAGACACCAACGCTCAGCCAGGAAAAACACCCAGTCACTGGAGTCAGAGAGATATCTCTGGAACACAGGCAGGACTTGTTGAGATTCAGGTCCTGAATCCATGAAAACACCACAAAGACCAGGCTCCCAGGTCTTCTCTGATGCGGGAGATAGGAGGGGAAGAAGGGGAAGAGCCAGCACTGAAGCCAAAGAGTCTTCCTTCCAAATCCATGAATTTGAAGATCCCGATTAGACTCCTCTCACTGCCTCGGCCTGAGGTCCCTTCCCAGCCAGGTCTCTGCCCTAGACCAGGGTTCCCAACCACGGGATACAGTCATGAGCAAGACAGACAAGGCCCCTGCCTCGGGGAACCTCAACCAAGTGAACAGTATTATTCCAGAATGGTGACAGCTTAGAAGATAATAACATGGAATGCTTATAACACAGATAGGGTAGGTTCATAGGGTGGGGAGGCGGGGAGGAAAGGGGTAATCGTCAGGAGTATCATTTGAGCTTAAATAAGAAAAGAATCCAGCATAAAAGTCAGGAGGAAAAAGGCTTGTGGGGAGAAGGAACAGTCTGTGCAAAGGCTCTGAGGCAGGAAAGAACACCTGTGCACGGGAGGAAAAGAAAAGCTCATGAGGTGAATTCTTTGGTTGTCCAGTGGTCAGGACTCCATGCTTTCACTGCCTAGGACCCAGGTTCGATCCCTGGTTGGGGAACTAAGATCCTGTAAGCTGCATGGCGTAACCAAAAACAAAAAACAAGAAGAAAAGTCTGTGAGGCTACAACAGAGTAAAGTGCAGGGAGTGGAGGCAGGAAAGGGGCTCACAGGCTGTGAGGAGCAGATGGGTTTCACACCACACCCAAGAAGGTTTTCATCCGTATTGTGAAATGATGCAATTTACATTATTTTTAAGAGCATAGGGGGACTTCCCTGGTGGTCCAATGGATAAGAATCCACCTGCCAATGCAGGGATCATGGGTTCAATCCCTGGTCTCGGAAGATTCCACACACCGCATGGCAACTAAGCCTGTGGGCCACAACTACTAAAGCCCGTGAGCCCTAGAGCCGGAGCCCCACAACAAGAGAAGCCACCTCAATGAGAAGCCGGTACACCGCAACTAGAGAGTAGCCCCCACTTCCTGCAACTGGAAACAACCCTTGCAACGAGGACCCAGTACAACCATAAATAAATACACTACATACATATATAAGTGCAACTGGGCTTCCCTGGTGGTCTAGAGGTTAAGACAACATGCTTCCACTTCCGGGAGTGTAGGTTCAATCCCTAGTCAAGGAAGTTCCGCAGGCTGTGAGGTACAGCCAAAGAAAGAAAGAAATATCAAAAATAATCCCAAATAAGAAGAAAAACAATAAAGAACATTCTACTGTGGCAGGGAAAATGGACACGAGTGGCGTGAGCGGGAGTAGACGGCCCGGAGAGGGAGCTCCTGCAGTGGGTGAGAGGTGGGACCACTTCATGTCGAGTGCAGCCACACAGGGGGAGGGGAGCCCCCCCATGTCACCATAGAGGGTGACAACTTGCCACTGGTCACGTACCTCCCTGTGAAACCACTCTCGTCTTCTAAACATCTGTAACCATTCGAGAACCTACCATTATGTGCTAGGCATTGTTCCAAGTGCGTGGGACACAGCAATGAACAAAAACCAAGGTCCCTGCCCTCATGGGCCTGACACTCTCACAGAGAGAAACATACAATAAGCAATAAACAGGATGCAAAGGTGAATTCGGCAGTGTCTCAGTGGATGATGAGGCAACAGAAGAAAAACAGCAGGGTAAGGAAGGTTCAGAGCACCGGGGAAAGGGAAGAAAACTTGCAATATTCAACAAGAGAAGGACTTCCCTGGTGGCCCCATGGTTAAGAATCCACACTTGCACTACAAGGAGCACAGGTTCAATCCCTGGTAGGGGAAGTAAGGTCCCGCATGCTGCATAGTGAGACCAAAAAAATAAAAGAGAAAGATCCATGAGAAAGCGAGATCCGAACAAAGGCCTAAAGGAGGCAGGAGAGAGAATCACGCACATGTCACATCAGGGAAAGAGCTGTGGGCGAGGGAAGAACTCAATAAGGCCGATGTGCCAGTTAGTCTGAGGACCAGCCAGCAGGGCCAGGTGCAAGGTCAAGCTGAAGGGGAGGACAGAAAGGGGTGAGGTTCAGATGGTAGAGGCCTTAAGGGCCAACATAAAGTCTCACCTTGGCTTGGAGGGGATGGTGTGGGCCCACTGTCGGGCTTTATTTAAGCAGAAGAGGGTGATGCTCTGATTGCAGATTTCATGGGATCGCTTCGGCTGCTGTGCTGAAAAACCTAGCCAGGGAGCAAAGGTGGGCACAGGGAGATGAGCAAGGATCCAGGCTGGTGCCCTGGACCAGCGTGGTGGCCCTGGGTGTGGAGAGAAGCTGGACTCTGGGTATATTTTTAGTTTTGTGTTTCTCGGGTTATTTAGTATCTTACGTTTATCTGTTTATTTATTTAGCTGCTCCACATCTTAACTAGGGCACAGGGGATATTTGATCTTCATTGCGGCATGAGGGACCTTTTTTTTCCTGTTATGTCATGCGAAATCTCTTAATTGCAGCATGCGGGATCTTTAGTCCTGGAATGAGAACTTTAAAAGTTGCACCCTGTGGGATCTAGCTCCCTGACCAGGGATCAAACCTGGGCCCCCTGCATCGACAACGTGGAGTCTCAGCCACTGGACCACCAGGGAGGTCTCTCTGCTAATATTTTAAAGATGAGGCCAAAAACAAAAGGTCCAACGTGGGAAGTGAGAGAGTCAAGGCTGACCCCAAGGCTTTTGGCCGGGGGAGCTGGCAGATGAGAAGCGATGGCCTGAGATGGGAACGTGGCAGGAGGAATGAAGTTCTGGGGCAGGGGCAGTGATGGGAAGTCAAGCGCTGGCTAGAGTAAGCGTGACTTGCCTTTGAACACCCAGGTTGAGATACAGAGCTGGCCACTGGATGCTCAAGGCTGGAGTTCAAGGGGAAAGGCCTGGGCCTAGGATATCAATTTAGGAGGGGCCCAGACAAAGATGGCATTAGACGTGTGAGATCGTGTGACCTCGGCCAGGAAAGGCTTTAGTGCAGGGACGTGCCAATGGCCAGCGGTCAGGGAGATAAGGAGACACCAGCATCTGAGTTCAAGAGCAGCCCAAGAGACCACACATCAAAGTGTCTCAAGAGTCCTTCTAGCAGCTTCCAGAAAAGGTGGAAGGAACTTCACCCCAAATGCCAGGAAGCAAGCACATGTCGGGCCACTCCTATTCCTTCCTCCTACCCAGCACGAAGCAATAAATCGGGGCACAGGAGGAAATGATGGGGTGGAGGTGGGGGAAGGAAGCCAGACAATGAAGCCAGCTGCGCCCAGGGTCACCAGGGGCCCGGACCTCTGGGTTCAGGGAGGTTCTGAGCTTCAAATGTGGGTCCCAGGCACCCCTGGACAGGCTGTAACTCGCCAGCTCCAGGGCCCCAGAGAGCCCCAAAACCAAGAATGAGCTTTTTGGTGTTGTTTTTTGTTTCTCTTTGCATTTCAGCTCCCATGGCCCCTCCAAGGGCCAGTGGAGGCCAAGGTCACATCTGAACCAGCAGGCAGGAGATGAGGCACATTAAAGAACTTCTCCTTTTGTCTTTTTTTTGGCTGAGTCCTACCTACAGTTGAATTCTTTGCACTCTAAATGTGTTTATGGGAATGAAGCTGCTGGATCTCTATGGCACAGAAGGGGGGTGGGGGGAGGGGGAGTAGGTGCTCTTGTAACCAAATTCTCTAATTCTAAGATGATGAGCCAGAGAAGTCAGCCTTGTGGCTGAAACCTGCCTTGGGGGGCCTCTCTGCTGCTGACCAAGCGCATAGGATCATGCTTCCAGGCACCAAGATCCACAGTCACTGACGGAGCAGACGTGCCTGGGCCCAAGTTCCAGCAGAATAAAACTGCCCAAGAGAAAATGAAAATCTTCAACGAGCAAGTCCTTGACATCCACTCACTTCTGTCCCGTCTGCTACATGTTGAAGTCATAACAGGATGATTCCAGGTAGCCAAGCTTCTCTAAATTCTAGCTAATCACATGGGTCAGACAGAAGGCCTGGCAAGTATGAGTCATCCTAGGAAGGCTTGGGGAACATGTCACGAAATGGGAAAAGCCAGGAGCACTGAACCCGGGTCTCCCGCACTGCAGGCAGACTCTTTACCATCTGAGCCTCCAGGGAAGCCCTCCTGAAGATCCTTTGGAGAAGGAAATGGCAATCCACTCCAGTATCCTTCCCTGGAAAATTCCATAGACGAGGAGCCTGGCAGGTTACAGTCCATAGGGTCGCAAGAGTCAGACACGACTAAGTGACTTCACTTTTTCTTTCTTTCTTTCTTTAGGTGCACTGAACACAGCCTCGGGCCAGGCCTCCAGAAGGCCAGACCCCAATAGGACACATGGCCACGCGTGTGCATACACACCCCAACACACTCAGAACACGTGTTACCATGTGTGTCCACATGTGTAACTATATGCCCAGCATGTGTCGACACACATGTGAACCCACGCATATACACATGGATAACAATAATACGTGTGAACCCATGTGTGCCAAGAACCAAGTCTGGGCACATGTCAATGTATGTGTACACATGTGTTCATGTACATACACGCATACGCTATCACAAAGACACTGTACCCCATGCCAACACGCAATATGAATTTGTGCATGCTTCAGCACATGGTCACACACAAGTGTGCATGGGTGCATGCCAACACATGTTTGTGCGTCACACATGTACCACCGGCATGCATATACATACATCAACATGTATATCCAGCACACTCTCAAACACACACACTGGTGAAGCAAATCCATGAGGATACAGAGGGAAACAAAAATAACCGACACTCAGGGAAACTAAAAATAGCCCATGTTTTTCAGCCCTGGCTCTGGAGTAAGTGGAAGCCGCCCTCTCACACACCAGAGGGGTAGGAAGCCCCAGGCAGGAAAGAGGAAGAAAAACACCACAAAATTGGAACACACCTGCGACCCCACTGCCCCCTGAGAAGGGAGTGCGTCCCCTGCGATCTGTGGCCACGGGTCAAGTCTACAGCCTTAACCTCCATGGCCAGAGGCAGCCAGATGCAGTCAGCCCTCAAAACTTTGACACCCTCCGAGACACGACCCCTGGGGCTTTCTGGAGCCCCAGACAGGGGACAGGGAACAGAGCTGGCCAAGCAGACCCTTCAGGACAGCGGGGACACCCTGAGAATTGCTGGGACCACAGGCCAGCTTCCCTTGGCATCGGTGATTCCAGAGCCCACCCAGGCCTATCGGACAGCCATGGAGGGAAGGCGTCGGGAGGCACCTGCACTCACAGTTTGAGGGAGGTGATGATCAGGAGAAAAGCCTGGGAAGGACCCTACCGCCCCACTGTCTGTGCAGGAAAAGGACAAGGGATAGCGGACCCAAGCAGAGACCAGGGGAAGGGTTTGCCCTGCCTCCAAACACCAAGCTGAGCTCTCAGGGATCCAGAGTGGGGAAGAGAGGGCCCACAGGCAGCAGCCCACCCAGCTGGAGCTACAGCTACCCACCAGAGCACTACAGCGGTGTGACCTGGGGCGAGTGTCTTTTCGGCTCTGTGCTTCCATTTCCCTCAATAAAACAGGAGGCAACGGAAGCCATTTAGATACTAAATGAAGTGAGTGACTGCAGGTAAAACACCTAGAACAGTATCTGGTGCTTAATTGGTGTCTACCGACAGTTCTCTCTCCCAACCCCCACCTCTGAACTGATGCACAAAAGAAATCTGCCAGAGAGCGAAAAGCAACTGGTGGCTTCCAGGCGGTTCCATGGTAAAGAACTCACCTGTCAATGCAGAAGATGTGGGTTCAATCCCTGGGTCAAGAAGATCCCCTGGAGGAGGAAATGGCAACCGGCTCCAGCATTCTTGCTGGAAAATTCCTATGGACAGAGCAGCCTGGTGGGTTACAGGCCATGGGGCCACCAAGAGTCACACACGACTGAGCATTTACGCCTTGGTGAGAAGCAACTGGGGCAGAGCATGGTTCCATGGGTGGCCCTTGCAGAGGGAGAGGGGGTAAAAATAGGGAGGCTGAGGGTTGGGGTGGGGAAAGGCCAAGGAAAGAGCCCAACCTCAAAGCACTCAGGGTCTGTTCATCCCACCATCCCATTGTGAACCCAAGCACTGATCTGGTCTTGGGGACACTACGGAGAGAGTGACAGGACAGCCCCCACTCCTGCCCACGAGGGAGAAAGAAAATGCACAAATCAACATGTAACATAAGTTGGGGGTGGCTTTAGGGACGTGAGAGGCGAGCTATGCATGCCTGAGGGGTGAGCCCTCAGGGCGGTGGGGAAAGCAAGCCAGAGTTTGGTGGAACCAAGCTCAGTGGGCTCAAGGACGCTGAAGACTGGACACTGCGGCAGGTGAACAGGGGGTCAAGGCAGGGGGTGCAGTGAAGGACGTAACAGGAGCTGGATCATGGCAGGGAGTTCAGGTCACCAAACTGACCTTGGTATTCACTCAGAGTGAAATGGGGATACCTCAAAGGGCTGTAAGCAGAGAGGGCACGTGATCAGGTTGTCTATGGAGACCAGAGATGAGCCTACGGCGTCAGTCCAAATGGTGAATGGAGGAGGCCAGAATGGTAAAGATATTGAGAAGGTGTCAGAATGCAAATATGTTTTGAAGGTAATCCTAATAGATTTTGCTGATGGAGCAGATACAAGGATACCACAAAATGCATCCAGGATAACCCAAGGTTTGTGCCTCTATACTTGGAGGGAACAAATGGAGGTGTCATTTATCGAGCAGGGGACACAGGTGAGGGAAGAATTTGGCAGCTGGAAAAATGAGTGGATAAAGCACCCAAGGCTGATTCCAACTATAAAACTTTAAAGATGGCAGAGAAGGAGCTTCCCTGGTAGTCCAGTGGCTTACAGTCTGAGTTCCCAATGCAGGGGGCCCGGGTTCGATCCCTGGTCAGAGAACTAGATCCCACACGCCACAGCGAAAGATCTCACATGCTTCAACTAAGAGCCGGTACAGCCAAAATAAATAAAATATTAAAAAAAAAAAAAAAGAGAGAGAGAGACTCGGTTTCCCACTTCCCCCACCCCTGGCCGTGAAGAAGGCTACCAAGTCCATCTCTACACATGGTGGCCCAGCAGATAAGCCCCTTTCCCTTGGCCCAGCAGGACCTCCCCTGGTGGACCAGAGACAGCCAGTAATTTGGGAATACATGCCCAGAGATGTAGCCCAGGGTTCCCAATCCATGCAAACAGAGGGCCACGCATGCCAGGCTCCATTCGAGGCTATGGATACAAGCATGACCGTCCTCCTGGGATTTGCCTCAGGATATTTTCACACACACACACACACACACACACATACACCAGCAAATACTCTCTTAAGCTTTTGTTTCCCTAACTGTAGACGATGACAATGAGAGGTGTGTCCCAGAATTCTCCCAGGACTAATTGCGATGATTGACATTTACAAAGATGCCTGGCACAAAGTCATCCTTGATTACACTCCTAAATGCGTTCAGTCTGAACACCTCTCATCCAACCCTCCCCACTAGCGGGGAGAAAGGAGAAGAAATGAGTCTCATTCTCCCTCAAGGCCTCTCCCAGGGAGCTCCATCCACAGGTCCCCTCGGCTGTGCGCCTCCCACACTCTGTACTGAACTCATTTGGCCATTCTTTGGGGGAAAGCTATGGATTCATAACTAACCTTTAACTAAACACAGAATACATGAATATATTCTCCTTGTTTAAAAAGAAAAAGTCAGGGGGTTCCCAGTGCAGGGAGCCCAGATTCAATCCCTGGTCAGGGAACTAGTTTCCACAAGCCAAAACTAAGAGTTTGCATGCCGAAACTAAAAAAGACTCCGCACGCTGCAACTAAAAAAAAAAAAAGATCCCGCAGGCCAAAATTAAGACCTGGCCCAGACAAATTAATTAATTATTAAAAAAAGAAGTATGAACTTCACAGATAAAGCATGCTTCCCCCCCACCACACCCCCAATTCCCTGAGTAACCACTTCTGTCAGTCTGGTGCACCCTTCCACATCTTTTTCTGTGCTTTTACATGCACTGATAGAAATCTAGTGAAAATACAGAGTTTCGTGGAGTGTGTTTTGTTTTGTTTTTTTTTAACACAAAGAACCTCATAGCTTTTTTTCCGTTAGTCATGTGTTCGTCCGCTTTGCTTTTCTGTGCCCAAATATATAAAGATCTAGTTCTTTCTCTCTAATCTCTGCCCAGAAATCCACTGGATAAAAGACTTCTGCATTCCTTCCTATTCTCCTATTGAAGTGTAGACCCAGATTTGTGGTCAGGATTCCTGACCATAACTGCCATGAGCTGTGTGAACCCTGACATGTCTCTGGGCTTTGTATGCCTCAGTTTCCTTATCTGTAGGAAGGAAAAACACCACAACAGCTTACAAGAGTGTGATAACCTTCAAATGAGAAAACAGGTACATCCAGGGCGGTGCGACACACATGTACCTTTGTACTTCATCATCTTGACAGGAAGCAAACTAGATCTGATTCCTGCCTCAGAGCTGAAGACACAATCCCTGGCTCAGAGGTGAAGTAACTGGCCTGAGGTCCCCAGCAAGCAAAGGGCACGGCCAGGGCTGCAAACCCTGAGCTCTGGAAACTGACACCAGTTTCAAAATGGGTGCAACCCCATCAGCAACCTGAGAAACGTAAATTACACGCATCAGATTAACCCGCCAAAATTATTCAAGATGCTAATAAATTGGTCGTCACCAATAATGGCAGAGATGTGGGGGAGTGAGTAGTTTCATACTCTGGATGGAATTATAAATGCTCTTGATCTTCAGAGGGGTCATTAGGCTGTGACCAAATTCAAAACGGACAGACCTTCTGGTCTAGAGGCTTCTCTTCTAGAAATGCACCCGGTGGAAGTGGTTATCCACGTACACAGAAAGGCACGTATGAGAAAATTATCAGTCAATGGAGAAACAGGTAAGTAAGTGTACAGTATTCAAAGAAATACTATGCAACAGTGAAAATGTGACAGATATGGAAAATTTTTCAAATGATATCTGTGAATTGAAAAGCAAACTGCAGGCTGTTTAGACATAGTATAGTTCAATACATGTAAGTATATATTATGTCTATATGTCTATGTCTAAATACACATCCATGATGTGTAGCTCTATAAAAGTCTTCTTACGAAGATAATCTTGGATGATGCTGGTACTATCGAGAAGGGGAATAAAATGAGCGGGGGGAGAGGCCCTGTTTTCCCTCAACTTGAATTTTTTTTTTACAAACAAGAATGCATGTCCTGGGGTTTCCCTGGTGGCTCAGTGATAAAGAATCCACCTGCCAATGGCAGACACAGTTTCGACCCCTGTTCCAGGAAGATCCCACATGCTGCAGAGCCACTAAGCCCGTGTACCACAGCTACTGAGCCCCCATGCCACAACCACTGAAGCCCGAGTGCCCTAGAGCCCCTGCTCCGCAACAAGAGAAGCCACCACAATGAGAAGCCTGTGCCCCGAAAAGAGGAGCCCCTGCTCGCCGCAACTAGAAAGGAGCCCGCACAGCAGTGAAGAGCCAGCACAGCCACAAAACAAATAAATAAAATTATATTTTAAAAAAGAAAAGAAACAGTTTCTCGGTTAAAAAAGAATGCATGTCTTTTATATACATGGACTTCTTTCATTAACCCCAAAGCATAAAACAGTAGAAATCAAGCACAAGTCCTCCCATTCAAGTTGTATATGGACACGTGCAGCCAAAGCAAACACCAACAGGCCATGCCTTCCTCTCCTAACGTACGACTCACTCAGTCTCCTGAACACAGGCACTCTTCTGACGGAAGGCTCTTGGCCAGGGCGTGGCCTGAGCTGTCCAAGAAGCTGGCACAGGCTGGGCTCGCCTCCGTGTCTTCACACCACTCAGCCACAGACCAATCACCTTTGGGATATTTGTGGTAGATGCTGGGTGACTCTCCCTCAAGTTTAAGCCTGGAAATCTTAGCTCCGGGACAACTGAGGACAGCGGCGCTTTCCTCTCTGGAAGCCCAGAGGAGGAATGAGAAATTAGGTAGGGCATGCATGTGCGCATGTACACTCACACACACACACACATCCTTCTGACTTGCCATAAAAAGAAAACACCTGCATTAAGTCCAAGAAGGACTGGGTTGACAAGATTCTTCATCAACTATAAATTCCACTCATCCCCATCCCGCCGCCCCCAAGGCAAGAGGCTATTTGCACAGGATCACGACAGGGTTCACCATGCATACAGCACACGAGAGACCATCCCTCCATGACGCACACAGCACAGAAACTACAAAATTGGCAGGCATTTACAGCCGGCTTTCACTGAGATTAAGCTCTCACAGCTACATTCTTTTTTTTTTCTTACAGCTACTTTGAAAAGCAAAGCAAAAACACCCATTGGCCACCATGGGATAAAAAGACGCAGTTCTGTTGCTCTGAGGTCTCCCCACAAAACTTTTTCCCGCCACTTCACAGGCAAAATTAAAAAACCACTAAGAGGAACTAGGAACTCAGTGTCACCATTGGCCAGGACCTCCCTGCAATCAGATTACAGGACTTAATGGGACAAGATTTGAGAACAAAACAAAGGACATGGTGTGGCCAATATGACTCAGACAACCACTTGCCCAGAGATTTCAAGAAAAACCATTTTTAAAGCCAAAAAAATGGCAGCCGGGTCTACGCAGATACAGCCTTCATTCATTCATTCATCTCTCAAGCATCTTGCATTGGGCATGGGGCATGGACATGAAATGTGACCCAGTCCTCATTCTCAAGAAACTCACCTAAAGCAGGGGGAAAGAGCAATCAATTAGCAAGTGACAAGAGCCACATCTTTATCCCAGCCCTGCATCTCGGTTGTATCTGGGAGGCACCAAGGTAAGCCTCAGTTTCCCCTCTGAGCCCTGCAGGTGCTGTAGCCTTGGCCTCAAAGCTCTGAATGCTTTTAGCTCGAATGTGATACTCTGGAATCTGCCTGTCCTTCAGTAACTCCAGGCTCATTCAAACAGGCTGCCCAGACACCCAGGGCAGAGTCTGCTGGTCTGAAGGCCAGCTGACAGCCTTAATTTGTCTCCCTGGTTGAAAGGGCAGTGGTGTATAAGGTTAGGATCAGAGGAAAACTCTCAGGCTGTGGGCTCCTGAAGGACCCTGTTTATGCAGCCTTGGGCTTATTCCTGCCCATGCGTGGATCTGGGGAGTAAAGCAGCTTATCACTGCCAATCTGCATCAGGAAGGCAGCCGCAGGGGAGGAGAGGGCAACCCATTCTGCCTTTAAGACGGGGTCTGCATGGGGAGGTTTTGGAAGCAGGAACAAGCGGCGGCCTGGGCACCCATGTGAGCCTCACATGCACATGCTTGGAGGGTTCCTGTCCGCCTGCGCTCACAGGAAGCAAGCAAAGTGCAGTGCCAGTTCTACCAGACACCGTCAGAGGCTGCTGTACGGTAGGCAAGCATGGAGTCTGCCCCTCGGCTTCTCCTGGCGGCATCAGAAACACGAGCACACTCCATGCCCGCCTTGGACCCCTCACCTTCAGGTGAGGTGAGGCTCCCAGGTGGTCTCTCCTTCAGGCTTCCCCAACCCCAGCCCAGTGCCTCCAGCAGAAGGCCCTGGGGGCCCTCCTTGGCCCCCAAACTCAGCCTGCGTCCTGAGTCGGGCAGGTTCCGGGGAAAGATGGCCAACTGGCTTGCCTCATGCCCTCTGGTCTCTCCGGTGCTCAGGGGCCCGGGCCCAGGGCACGCGGATCCCGGCACCGGGTCGCCAGCCCGCCGGCTGCGCGCCTGGCCTTTCCGGGCGCCCAACGCCCTCCAGCCTCGGACGGTATCCCACGCACGGGTCCCAGGCCAAGCCCCTCACCCACCTTGAGGACCTGCTGCTTGATGATTGAGGGCACCATCACGATCATGATAATGCCCAGCACGGCGAAGAGGAGCCCGATGAAACCCAGCGCCGCGGTCACCCGGCGCGCTCTAGAGAGGTTGCCCATGTCTGCGCGCCCCGGCGCCCGCGCGGTGCTCGCGGGGTTCCGCGCCTGTGGAGGGACCGAGACGGGGACGGAGGTGATAGAGGCAGCGACTCCGAGGACGAGGCTCACAGCGCACGGAGGAGCGGCCCGGCAGGTGGCCAGCGGTTTTATGCGCCATCACTGGGGCGGACCGCCCACCGGGACGCCCTGGGCACCGGGATTCGGGCCGGCGCGGGCGAGCACGGGCGAAGGGGCGAGGCCTAAGTTAGCAAGAGGCGTGTTCGAGGCGGGGCGCGGATCAGACGGTCCGACTGGGGCGGGGCCACCGCCGGGAACCCGGCGCCCTAGCTTCCGTTTCTGGCGGAGGGAGCCCCGGGGCCCTCGTGGCCCGCGTGCAAAGTTGGACCTGGCTCGCCTCCACCTCCTAACCCTTCCCCGCTTCCTCACTCCCACCTGCTCCCCGCTCATCCCTTACCATGAGCAACTCCATCTTCTCCCTCCTCCGCATCTCTCTCCCCCTCCTCCCGCTGTCTCCCTCCCCCTCCTACTCTCATTTCACCCCTTCTCCCCTCCCACTTCCTCTGTCCTGACCGTCATCATTGTTGGTATTTAGTAGAAATTTCCCAACTCTTGCAGGAACTCCAGAGTTTCCCCCCCGACCCCGCACCCACCTCTGCGTCCTCAGCTGGCCCCATGCTCCCACTCCCCACCCCACCCCAACCCCACACACACGTGCACACACATTCTATTCCAGCCTCTTTCTGCCTGGAACAAGCCTAGCAGACTCCTGCCTCTGGACTTCATACTCCCCACGACTTGGAATTCTGTCCGCCCCCCACCCGCACCCAGGTATCTGCCCGGCTTCTTCCTTCACGACTGCTGGGGCCATCTTATCGGAAAGGCCTTCCCAGCCACCCTGTGTGAAACAGAATAGCGTCAGCTCTCCCCTCACCCTTATCAAGGGGCGCCACCAGGCATGTGCCACGTTCATTTGTTCTTGCATTGCGACCATCGCCAGTCCCTAAAATGCTACGGGGCAGAAGCTTTGTCTCTCTGCCCCCGCCCTCCCCTTCTCAGTAGCTTGAACGCTGCCTGGCTAGGAATGTCTGCTCACAAGGAACATTTTAGAATGAAGCAGTGAGGAGCCTTCTGGGAGCCAGGTTCTGTGCTAAGAGCCTTGCCCACACCGACTCCATTTTGCAGATAAGGAAACAGGCACGGCGGGTTAGGTCAACAAATCCAAGTGTCTGCTTTCTAATGAACAGGAAGACAGAGGATGGGCAGGTGAGGAAATAAATGATGGATTACTGACACCCCCCCAAAATAGTAAAACATGGGCATGTGCCCCCCTGCAGTCCTCCATAAGGCCCCCCGACCCTGCACTGAGTCCTGGATCCCTGATGTAAGTCAGTCCCCTCATTGTCTAGTTGGGGTCACGCAGGGATCCCCAGCACATGGGTAAGGCAGCCCAGTCCCTGAGGGCTCAGAATGAAATTCTTCTTCAACCCTGGCAGGAAGCAGCCTTCTTCCACGCCCATCCTTAAGCAACAGCCTGGCCTGAGTCAGTATGTATCAAGCAGATGCTGTGACTGCCTTGCCTACCACTGTCTTCTCGGGAGACCCAACATTGTCCAGGTTACCAGGAGCAGAGACCCAACCCCCGACCTAGATCAGGGTGGCTGGGGCAGAGGTGACTGGATCAGGTGGCTATAGTGTCAGATGGGGACAGGCTCCAAGAAGTCCTTACTCCGGGGTTTCCTACCCTAGGGTCCTGGGGAAAGTGGCTTGGCCCTTTCTGCACCTCAGTTCCTTCACCTATCAAATGAAAATAAGAAGAGCCTCTCTCTAGGGTTTCCTTGGCAGTCCAGTGGTTAAGACTGCATGTTCCAGTGCAGGGGGGTGTGAGTTCGATCCCTGGTGGGGGAACTAAGATCCTATATGCCTCCCGACCAAAACATAAAACAGAAACAATATTGTAACAAATCCAATAAAGACTTTAAAAATGGTCCATATCAAAAGAATACTAAATACATAAATAAAAATAAAAGCCTCTCTTCAAGGGCTGTTGTGAGGATTAAATGAGTGGGAAGATGTAACAGGACATAGAACAGTGCCCCCGGATGAAAGCACCATAAAGCTAACTATTCTTGTTATTGCTGCCCCGAGGTCTTAGCTGTCCTGGCTTCTGCCCACCTTTTTGCCTGCATCTCCCAACCTCACCAGCTTGTTCTCTGTACCCTAGGCTCCTTGCCCTTCTTTCTGTTCCTTAAACAGCTGTTCCAGCCACAGGGCGTTTGCATATGCTATTCCTTCTGCCTGCCCTTGCCCAGGTGTGACTCTTTCTCCTCCAGGTTTCACTTCAAACCTCACTCCTTAAAGAGACCTTCACTGTTGAATCTGTCCAACATGAAAGTCCCAACCCACCACTCTTTTTTTTAAATTAATTTTTATTGAAGTATAGCTGCTTTACAATGTTGTGCTGGTTTCTACTGAACAGCAATGTCAATCAGCCGTACATATATGTATATCCCCTCTTTTCTGGATTTCCTTCCCATGTAGGTTTACCATCACTCTATCAACTCACCCCATTTTATCTGAAATTGTCTTCTTCATTTATTTGTTTGCCTCTTTCTCTCTCCAGCTCCCAAGAGAGACAAACTGGCCTGTTTTTGCTAATGGATGTATCCCCAGCACCTGGAACAATGACTGACATCTCGTACATACTCATTAAAGGCTTTAAATAATTACTTCTTTAATTAATCGACCAATTCATTAATTAGTTAATATACTTGCCTTGAATTCTTTAAGGCCTTCAGCGCCCATCAGCTCTGGGGATTGCCTAATGTTTGCTGATTTTTGGAATTCTTGGAAATTAACTAATTAAGTACAATCTGGGATCTGTCCTCATCCTGACATTACCCTCTGCTTTGATACCCAGCTTCCCTCAGCAAGGACTGACTCGCCTTGACCATCTCACCCAATCTAACTTTCAAATCTTCAAGGTCCAAATGTACGTGACGCTTACCCAAGAGAGCCCCCAAGGCCGCAGCAAGAGTGTTTTCATGTCACGCCACACTGTCACTTGACAAGAGAAAGACAGAGATGAAAGGATATCTGAGGCACGTGACCAGCCATGACCTTGCTAGGGGGTAGTCACATCCGATGGGGGGAGGTGGGCAGTGACCTAAGAAGTTGGAGAAAAGATGTTCCATCATGTTTCAGGGAAAGGCTTTGCCAGGACAAGGCACGACAAAGATGCAGGAGAAAAAGAAAGATAAAAGACAGTACAATATTATCAGTCCTGAATATTCACTGGAAGGACTGATGCTGAAGCTGAAGCTCCAATGCTTTGGCCACCTGATGTAAAGAGCCGACTCACTGGAAAAGACCTGGATGCTGGGAAAGATTGAAGGCAGGAGGAGAAGAGGGTGACAGAGGAGGAGATGGTTGGATGGCAACATCAACTCGATGGACATGAGTTTAAGCAAGCTCTGGGAGATGGTGAAGGACAGGGAAGCCTGGTGTGCTGAAGTCCATGGGGTTGCAAAGAGTTGGACATGACAGCAACTGAAAAACAGCAACAAAATATAATCAACGTCAATTTTGGAGACATCCTGTAAACACCAAGTCAGACGATGTTCCTCCTTAGCTCAAAATCCCCTCATGAGGAAAAGACAGTTGGTGAGGGTGTCGACAAAGACATGGAGAAATTGAGACTCTCATACACTGCTTGTGGGATTGTGAAATGGCCCAGCCACTGTGGAGAAGAGTCTGGAAATAGCTCCTCAAAAGACTAAGTACAGGACTTCCCTAGTGGTTAAGAATCTGCCTGCCAATGCAGGGGACCAGGGTTTATTCCCTGGTCCAGGTGGATTCCACATACCTCAGGGCAACTAAGCCCATGGACCACAACTACTGAGCCTATGCCCTAGAGCCCAGGAACTGCAACTGCTGAAATCCATGTGCCCTAGAGCCTGTGCTCCGCAACAAGAGAAACCACCACAATAAGCCTGTGCACCACAACTAGAGAGTAGCCCCCATTCGCTGCAATTAGAGGAACTTTGAGTGCAGCAATGAAGACTTAGCACTGCCAAAATGTAAATTAAGTAGTTTTCTAATAAAAAACTAAACACAGAATTACCATAAGTCCCCATTGTTCCTCTGCTGGGGATACACAAGAGAAATGAAAACTGTGTCCACACAAAAACTTGCACACATCAGCACTATTCACAATAGCTGAAAAATGGAAACAACCCAAATATCCCCCAGCTGATGCATAAATAAATAAAATAAGAAATACCCCACAATGAAATACTAGCATTAAATAATGAAGTGCTGATACAGGCAGCAACACGGAATGAGTCTGGAAACATTACCCCGAGTGAACGTGGCAGTTACTGAAGACCATGTACTTTGTGATTCCATTTCTGTGACATGTCCAGGGTAGGCAAATCCATAGAGACAGAAAGCAGATTGGCGTTTGCCTACGCTTGCAGGGGAGGGGAGGTAGGGGCAGAAAAAACCAGGAGTGACTACAGGAGAACATTCTAGAATTGATTGTGGGGCTGGTGTACAGCTGTGTGAATACTAAATTCACTGAAGTGTACACTTTCAATGAGTGAGTTGGAACTATAGCATCATTGAAGTATATGTCAATAAAGCTGTTACAAAGCAAACAACAACAGAACTTTCCTACATTTCCCACCTCACTCAGAGTAAAAGTCAAAGTCCTTATCACAGCCCACAAGCTTACCCTCATCTCCCTGACCTCACTTTCCGCTCTCCCTCAGCACAGACAAATAAATAAATAAATAAACCTACCTCTGCACCTGGGCTTCCCAGGTGGCGCTAAGGGTAAAGAACCTGCTTCCCAATGCAGGAGACTAAGAGACTCATGTTCGATCCTTGGGTGGGGAAGATCCCCTAGAGGAGGGCATGGCGACCCACTCCAGTATTCTTGCCTGGAGAATCCCATGGACAGAGGAACCTGGCCAGCTACAGTCCATGGGGTCACAAAGAGTCTGACAGGACTGAACCAGCTTAGCACACACGCACACACCTCTGCAGCCAGATTGCATAGCTGGTTGGCTTTGGGCAAGTCACTTAACCTCTCTGTGCCCTGGTTTCTTCCTTATTTAGGCAGTACAGATCATCTCAACAGTGCCCACTGCCTGGTGTGAGTGGGCATCCTGGTTACATGCTTAACACAGTGCCAGCAATACAGGGAATCAACACTCCATGCAGGCTGTCACATGTTGTCTGCTCCACCCCAGCCCAGGTAGAATCATTAGTCCCCAGAGCAAAGCATGAGAAGTGTTTCTGGGAAGCTGAATGACTTGATTCAGAGAATCATAGCCAGTGAGTGCCAGAGCCGGGATGGAACAAAGTTGCTTGGCTCCAGAGCCTAGACGTGAATTACTACTCTCTTAGCTGAAGAAAGAGTGGAGAGAGGGAAAAGAGGAAGTAGCTGGGTAGATGGTGGGAAGAGTGAGAGAAAGCACAGAGAAGAAAGAAAAAGCCAACCAGAAAGCGAAAGCTATCACTTTAGGCCACATCTGGAGCCTATGTCACTGCAGCACGTGGGATCTTCTTTGCAGGATGGGAACTCCCAGTGGCAGCACATGGGATCTAGCTCCCTGACCAGAGGTCGAGTCCCCAGGGGCATCCTTCATTGGGAGTGTGGAGTCTTAGCCACTGGACCATTAGGGCAGTCTATCACTCAGTTGATGAACACCTACTGTGAACACCTATTATGTGTCAGTCACTCTGTTAGTGACTAGGGACCCAGCAATGAACATGACAAAGCTCCCTGGCCATGTGGATCTTCTGTTCCGGGAGACAAGCAAGATCAGTAAACGGTAAGCATAATCACTGGTCAATTATATGACATGCCAGGGCTGCACTAGTCAATATGATCGCCATTGACCATGCGTGGTGACAGGGCACTCAAAATCATGCTTGCCCCAAGTGAGAGTTGCTATGTCCTTCATACACGCCAGGTTTCAAAGACTTACTGTGAAAGAAAGATCACAAAATATCTCAATATTTTTATAGTGATTACACAGTGAAATGATAACATTGAGATATGTTGGGCTAGATAAAAATATATTATAAAAATGAATTTTGCCTGTTTCTTTTTCCTTTTTAAAATGCAGCTACTGGAATTCCCTAGCAGTCCAGTAGTCAGGACTCTGAGCTCACACTGCTGAGGCCCAGGTTTGATCCTTGGTCAAGGAACGAAGATCTCCCAGGCTGCACAGCATGGACAATATATATATACACACATATATATTCAGCTACTAAAATTTTTTTAAATTTCTTTTCTGTTGTACTGAACTGAATTAGCGCATGATACGTGCTTTAGAAGGAAAAATACAGGATAAGTGCTCCCAGTGGGGAGGGTTGCAATTTAAAGGGAAGTGGTTGGGGGAGGACCTCTGTGAGATGACATTTGAGCAAAGACTTACAGGGAGTGCAGGAACAAGCCATGTAGATATCTGGGGAAATGTTTTTTCAGGCCCTGGCAACAGTCAGTGCAAAGGTCCTGAGAAAGAAGTGTGTCTGGATAGATTTTCCTTAAGATGCTGATTTCTCATGTTGTTGCAAATGACTTCTTAGGAGCTGTTTCTCTTCAGTAGGTGAAAATGACCCTTGCATTTTGTTTTTTACAATCCAAAAACACTTATTTAGAATTTAGGAAAGTAGATTATTATTGTATTTATCAATACAATAGGGCTGCAGGAACAGCAAACTGAAAAAACAAAGGAGGAAAGACCCAGTTTAATTAAGTAACGGTGGCAGAGGGTAGTGGGGGACAAGTCATTAAATGAATAACAAAACAGTTGAGCTTCATGGAAGAATTCCCTTTGTCTAGGGCCCACGCTCTTGTGATTCCTGCTCTCTGTGTCTAATGAACACATCTGCTGTGTTTTGTTTTGATTTATTGTGGCTGCACTACCCCCACCAGGGATCAAACCCGTGCCCCCTGCCGTGGAAGCTCAGATCCTTAACCACTGGACTGCTAGGGAAGTCCCACACCTGCTGTGTTTAAACCAGCAGGAGATACAGTGATCGTGTTTACAGACTCCCCATGCAACAGTGCGCTCTTCAGAAGTAGTAGACGCCTGGTTGGCTTGACATCCTATGAGAGGATCCACAACATGGTTCCTGCTGGTGGCTCGGTTACCAACCACAATAACCCAGGCTCAGGCACTCCCACCTTCCCCTTTTGCACTTCAAAGTGTTTCTTGCCCAAGCTGATGCTGGGATCACCCTGGGTATTCACATCCTTCACTGACGCCATTTTGGAAACACACAGACTCTTGCAATTGTATGAATATTAATATTAGTGGAGGTCTCCAAACCACTGCCCCCCACATCCCCTAGGAGACTCAGTCAAGCCCCACTTCCTGCAGAATCATCCACCACCTTGGGCATCTCCAGACACCTTCCTTCTCAAAGAGCTGGGAGTTGAACTTCACCTTTGCCCCCGCCTCTCAGCACTTGAGGCATGCCTCCCTGGCAAGAGCTAAGCCTCCAACACAAAACCACCTTCCAGATCAAAGGTATAAGTGTGTGGGAGGGCTCAGCCAGATGCCAGGGGCTAATAACTCTGCTCTGTTTCTGCCAGATTGCAAGAGAAGAGCCTTTGTCTGCTCCCACAGCCCACAACAGTTGGAGATGTGAGGATGGTTCCAGTCCTAGGACCCAGAAGGCTCCTCTGAGGTCACCTGGCCCTGCCGGACTGGCCCAGAGAAGGGATCTACACCCATCCATTCATTTACATAGCAAATATTCAGCAAGCACCCACTCTGTGCCAGGCCTACTGTGTACAAAGGGCTAGAACAGAACAATGAACAAGACAGTCCCCACTCTGGCCTGGCCTTCCTTTTTAGTAGGAGAGATTTTAAAACAAAACAAAACATGCCTAAGCAAGTAAATAAGGATGTTGATGATGCGAAAGTGCCAATGAGAGAAACAAATGAAGTAATACCACAGAGAAATGAGGGGGTGGAGGGGTGAGATCAAAAGGGTGAGACAGACCAGGGAGGACATTCTGGCAACATAGCCAATAAATGCAAAGACCCTGTGCAAGGAGATGTCCCATCTGTGCAAGGATCAGATAAGCAGAGATGGCGTCATGAAGGGCTGGCCCCTCAGCACAACCACCCAGTTTATATCTCTTGTCCCAACATCATTACTGATAGCAGCCCCCTCTTACTCTCAAAGTTTGTGCAATAAATTTAGTTATCATGTTTTCCTTAGGCCGTGGTAAAAAAAAGTCCAATTTTTAGCCACATAGGTCTCATAGCAGAAGAGTAACCTGACCTGATTTAGGTTTTAAAATATCTTTCAGGAATTCCTTGGTGGTCCAGTGGTTAGGACTTGGCACTTTCACTGCTGAGGGTGTGGATTTGCTCCCTGGTCAGGTAACTAAGAGCCTGCAAGCTACACAACGCAGCCTATAATATATAGATATATATATATTTCAGTGACTGCTAATTTTGAAGAGGTGATAACAGCATTATGGTTTTTGGTTGGTTTTTTTTTGGCCACACCACACAGCATGTGGAAGATTAGTTCCCGGACCAAGGATCAAACCCATGTCTCCTGCATTGAAAGGGTGGAGTCTTAATCTCTGGACTTCCAGGGAAATACCTGTTCATACTTCTTAGATGTACATACTGCAAGATGTAGGGGGGAAAGGCCATCATGATTAAGCCTAGCTTCAAAATAATTCACTAAAAGAATGAATGAAGCAACCTTAACAAAAAAACTTGATAATAATTGAATCTGAGAAACAGGTACATGGGAGTTCATGGCACGATTTTCTCTACTTTTGTGTATGTTCCTACTATAGACAGAATGTTTGCATCCCATTTCCCCTCCCCACCCATAAGTTCAAATATTAGATCCTAACATCCAGCGTGATGGTATTTGGAGATGGGTCCTCTGGGAGGTGATGAAGTCATGAAGTTGGAGCTCTTTTGAATGAAATTCATGCTCTTATAAAGGAAATCCCAGAAAGCTCCTTCACCCTTTCAGCCACATGAGAACCAGGAAGCCTGTGACCATCTATGAACCAAGAAGTGGGTTCTCACCAGCCACAGAATCTGCCAGCCCCTTAGTCTTGCACTTCCAGCCTCCTGAACTGTGAGAAATACATGTCTGCTGTTTAGAAGTCACCTAGTCTGTAGTATTCTGCTACAGCAGACTGAACAGACAAAGACAATTTCCTTTTTAAAAAATAGTAATAATAGCAATACATCTCCCCGATTGCTACTTGAAAGTCAAGAGTAAAGACGGGCACAGTGCTGGACTGGGGGGATCCAATGGTGGGCAAAGCAGCCACGGCACCAGTCTTCTTGGAGCTCTCGGTCCTGAAGACTGATGACAGATAAATAATCACAGAGGCCTAGAATTAGAAATTGCACACCAAAGGAAAAAGAGTTCTTGCAGAATTGAGAGTGGGAGGTCCTATGCCAGGATATTATCCTTGCCCTCAAAACCACCTTCTGCTTCTCCACCCTAATGTCTTCCTTAAGAAGATGACCCACAGGAACCAGGTCAGCAAGCTCCCTTGTCTTCTGTTTTTTAGCTGGTTTTAGCCAATGGGAATTAGGAGACCCCAAGAAGGTGAGTGACAAAAAATGAGATGTTCTCCAGCCTCCTCCAGCTATATTTCCATAGATTAAAGATACCCCTGGGACTTCTAGGGTAATCCAGTGGTTAAGACTCCACACTTCCAATGCAGGGGATGTGGGTTCAATCCCTGGTTAGGGAACTAATCCCACATGCCACATGGTGTGACCAAAAATAAATAAATAAATATAATAAAAATAAAAGGTTTGCATTTAACAAACAGCTTGTTATCCATGCTAATACAAATAAATACTTTAAAAATTTTATACTGCTAATCCCCTTCTTACTCCTCTTATTGTGAATCTATTTTCTCTCCCCCAGAATCTGGGTTGACACTGTGACTGGTTTCAATCACAGGTTGAACTGTGGCAGAAGTGACCCTGTGTCGCCTCCAAGAGTGGGCCTTAAGCCATCAGAAGCTTTTGCCTTCACCTCCTAAAACATTCCTTTAAAAAAAATTGTTTTTATTTGTTTGTGCCTGGTCTTACTAGTGGCTTGTGGGATCTTCAGTTGTGGCATGCAGGATCTAGTTCCCCAGGGATTGAACCCAGGCCCCCTGTGTTAGGAGTGTGGAATCTTAACTGCAGACTACCAGGGAAGTTCCTAAAACACTCCTTGAACTCAGCCACCATGCTGTAAGGAAGCCCAAGCCTTGTGAGTGAGGACCTTGCCTTCAGACAACAGCCCAGCTGAACTCCCAGCTAGCAACTAGCATTTGTGGACCTGTCAGGCATCTCAGCATTCCAGAACTATTCAACCCAGAAGATAATAAATTCTAAGTTTTTGTTGCTTCAAAGTCACTACATTTTGGAGTGGTTTTTGTTTTTTAGCAGCAACAGATAACAGAAACACTCAGGTTGGTAGTGATCCTTTCCAGGCAAGGCAGACCCTCTCCTTCCAGTTTCTAAAATCATTCCCTCCCCTCCAATCTTCAGCACGAGGAGGGAGAACATCTTCATGACCTCTTGTTTTCCTAATAGCTTTAAAACAGTCCTTGTATTAAAGCCTCTTCAAAATCTTCTATTTGAGGTGCACTGTTCTCTTCCTTCTTGGAACCTGACAGATACAGGAACTGATACGGTGGTGAAAAAGGAATTAGTTGGGAAAGAAGAGACTCCTAGAGACAATGTTCTGAGGGCAAAAGCCTGGAAGTAAGAAAGCATAGTCATAAAAAACAGCAAGTCTGTATCCAGAGAGTCCAGGTTCAAATCTTGGCTCAACTTGACACTTACTCCTCTGGACTTCAATTGCCCTATCTGTAAAATGGGGCTAATAATACCTATTTTGGAGGGTTGTGGTGTGAATCAGAGAAGGCAATGGCACTCCACCCCAGTACTCTTGCCTGGAAAATCGCATGGACGGAGGGCCTGGTAGGCTGCAGTCCATGGGGTTGCTAAGAGTCGGACACGACTGAGGGACTTCACTTTCACTTTTCACTTTCGTGCATTGGAGAAGGAAATGGCAACCCACTCCAGTGTTCTTGCCTGGAGAATCCCAGGGACGGAGGAGCCTGGTGGGCTGCCATCTATGGGGTCGCACAGAGTCAGACATGACTGAAGCGACTTAGAAGCAGGTGTGAATCAAATAAGTTCATATATCTGAAGATTAAGATTTCACATGCTACACAGTACAAAACAAAACTAAGCAGAGGAGAGGCCCTCCTTGTCCACTAGATGTCAATTTAGAAAGCCTTCCCTGGCTGGTCCAGATGGGGTCAGGTAGCTCCATCATTCATTCCACAAACCATGGAATGGGTTTGCATTGGGCCCTGCTGTGAAGACAAGCGAGGTCTTTGCCTTCGTGATGCTTTCATAGCGGTGGAAGAGACAGACATAAGCAATCAGGCAGGGTGAAGTCAGAGTGTCATGAAAAGAAGATAAGAAGATGTCGACAGGAGAGTTACTTGAGATGGGTCGGCCAGGGGAGGTCTGTCTGTGAAGGTGTCATTGGAGCCAGACTTTAATGGAGACCTGTGAAAAGTGTTTAGAGCAGTGAGCACAGCACATAACAAGGTCCTGGGGTGAGCACAGCCTGAACACAACAGATGGTCCACACAAGAGGCTAGGAAGCTTGCATCTCAGGGAGTGGCAGGGGGAAAAGTGGGGCACCTGGGCCAGGGCCAGAGCTTCAGGGCCTTGTGAGCCCTGGGGAGGGGTCTGGGCTTTATCCCTGGGATTTAAGCAGGAAGTAACTTGATCCTATTTGCTTTGAAACAGGTCCACTCTGTGACCTCTGTAATATACCCTCCCTGAAGCAGATTTCTTTCCCTGAGAGCATTTTTCTCAGGTGGCATCATAGACCCATTGATGTGAAAATAATACTTTTGTCACCACAGGTCTGGGACCTGTGTGAGGCTGTGTCCCCCTCGCCTCCCTTGGAAATTCTCGGCAAACACAGTTAAAAAGCCCTGTGAGTGAGTGTCCCGTGGTCCCCCTTGGTACCACCACATCTTGCCTAAAGGATTTTCTGCAGCTGGCTGCAATGTGCAGAATAGTGTCGCCATCCATTGGTTGCCAAACAATATTTTTGGAACCTGCTTGTACCTAGGTTTCAGCCACCTCTGGCACACACATCTCAGCCTGGTGCCCAGAAACAATGTCCCCCTTAGGAAAGAAACTGGCAGCTTTGCTGTTCTGAAGTTGAATGGAATTTTTTAAAAGGGCAAAGGACTTTTCTGTTCTAAAGGAGTCTTTGTACCAACATTGGCCTCAACAACATTCCTGCCTGGCCATCCTCTTTCTTCCTTTTGCAAACAATTTTATTTATTTACCTATATTTGGCTGTGCTGGGTCTTCGCCGCAGCACGGGCTTTTCTCTAGGTGCAGTGAGCAGGGGCTATTCTCTAGTTGTGCTGCACAGGCTTCTCATTGCAACGGCTTCTCTTATTGCGGAGCATGGCTTCTAGGGTGTGTGGGCTCAGAAGCTGCCATTCCTGGGCTCTAGAACTCAAGCTCAATAGTTAGGCTTAGTTGTTCCACATCATGCAGAATCTTCCTGGACCAGGGATCGAACCCATGTCTCCTGCACTGATGGGCAGATTCTTTACCACTGAGCCACCAGGAAAGCCCTAGCCATCTTCTTGCTCTGAGGCTGTGGGATATGGCCCCAGGCCTCAGCAGGCCCCAGGCAAAGGAGGTGGGTATTGGAAAGGAAGGGGGCATGACAGGAGCTGAAGTTTTCTGGGCAAGACAGAAAATGTTGCTCTGGCAGAAAAAAAAAATAGCAAAACAGACGGAGACTTACTGCAGATGGAGCCGTTTAGTTAGGCTGAAGCACAAACACTTGGCTTTCACTGAAAAAAACCAGTGTACAGTTGACCACACACAGTGAGAGGTTAAGTGGTTCTCTTGAGTTAGGAAGAGAAGCCTGAAAAACTCCACTCAGATTTCAGCAAACCAGAGCTCATACACTTTGGGCCTAAGAACAAAAGCCCTAAGAAATTGAGACAGAAACTTGGACTGTGGAGCTTTTGTGTGCTTTTAGCTACTTCCCTGAAAACCTCTGCCATAATCATGCCACCTTCACAATCCACATTTCAGATGCTTGAACAAAGTTCACTCCCACCCCAGGGCCTTTGCACCTGCTGTGTCCTCTACCTGGAATCCTTCCTGCAGGGATGTTCACATGGTTGGCTCCTCTTCATCCAGTTGTCTGCTCAGATGTCACCTTCCCAGGGAAGCCCCAGTCTCCCACACTCTCAAACCACTCTATTTTCTTTCTTGAACATTATCTGAAATTATTACTTTTGTGTCTGTCTTCACCCACTGGAAGGCAGCTCTATGACAGCAAGGCCCTCTCTCAAGCTCTTCTCTACCCAGAACCATCCTGACACACAGAATGCCCTCAGTAGACTTTCACTGAATAAAGAAATCAATAAAGCTGTTGATTACAGCTGCTGGCTCCTTGCCAAAAGATTTCACATCTGTAGCAATTGCAATGCTTTCAGTTGAAAGTACTAGAAAGCACCAACCCATTGTGTTTAATAATAAAGACATTTATTACTTCCACATCTCAGGAAGTCTTGAGATGGTGCAGCTTCAGGGTTCTCAGTTTCAGTGGTCAAGTATGGACACCACTGAGAACTCAGATTCTTTCTGTCTCCCTGCTGTAGTACCTTCTGCAATGTAAGATAGTGGTTATTAACCTGGAAGTCCCCCAGCAACCACCCCTTTGTCTTATTGTCCAGACACTGTGGACACTGTGTCTACTGCTCAGCCAATCATAGTGATAGAATGATGCTAACCTCAAACCTGGCTATCCTTTAGAATCCTGGGGTGCTCTAAAGTCAGAGGTAATGCTCCATCCTTGAAGATTCTGGCAGTCTGGGGTCCAGCACTGGCATTAGTATTTTTAACTCCCCTTATCCCTGGGTCGGGAAGATCCCCTGGAGAAGGGCATGGCAACCCACTCCAGTATTCTTACCTGGAGAATCCCCATGGACAGAGGAGCCTGGCAGGTTACAGTCCATGGGGTTGCGAAGAGTCCAGCACAACTGAGCAACAAAGCACAGCACAGAACAGTGACCCCTGCATGCAACCAGGGCTTGGAGCCATTCATCTCTGGCTGTGGTTCTCCATTCTCAGAAATGGGGACAACACAGAAATGCAAACTTTGGGTCCTTACCTCAGACCTGCTGAATCAGACCCTCTGGGATGAGGCCCAGTGATCTGTGTCTTCCCAAGTCCTTCAGGGGATCAGAACCTCTGGGCACTGCAAGAAGGGAGGGAAACAAGCTGCCAGGAGAGCAAATGCTTTGAGTCCAGCCTGAGTCAGAAAGGAGGGACTCCCACATCCACTGGTCCTCTAGATGCTCCTCCTTGAGAGAGGCCCGTGGTCTCCCCTCCCATCCTTTCTTTGAGGCAGCTAAGACATGGAGCAGCTTTAGGTGTCCCCAGCACTCTGTGATCTTGATTTTGGATTTCCACTGTGTTCTGAATTGAAGTTAGTGCAATCAGCTGGGGATTCCATGGGTGAAGGGCATGTGCCCTTCCAGCTCCTCCCTCCCCAGACCTGCCCCACGGGTAAGGGAGACAGGCTCTCAGGCAGAAAGTTTATTTCAGCAAGATGTTTACTGATCCCAATATATTGGAATCAAGTTCCTGAAACCCTACCCTAAGGAACTCATTCAGAGAGGAGCAAGACACCAGCATCACTCCAGGCTTTGTTATTTATGTAACAGTATTTGAGTCATTTTACTCTTTGTTCTGTTTTCCCTCCTTCCTCCCCTCAAATAATCATTAAGATTTCTCTTGTTTTGATATTTCTCGAATCCCTTCATGTCTCTCCATATGTTGTGTGTGAAATTGTGTGCTCTGAAAAAGGTTATGTTCAAGTCTCAACCCCCAGGACCTGTGAGTGTGACCTTATTTGGAAACAGGGTCTTTGCAGGTGGGATCAAGTGAAGATGAGGTCATCCAGGATTTGGGTGGGCCCTAAATCCAATGACTGGTGTTCATACAAGAGAGCGGGCTTCCCTGGTGGCCCATTGGCTTAAGACTCCATGCTCCCAATGCAGAGTGCCTGGGTTCAGTCCCTGGTCAGGGAACTAAG
The DNA here is from genome assembly GCF_023091745.1 of Budorcas taxicolor. Lineage (NCBI taxonomy): Eukaryota > Metazoa > Chordata > Mammalia > Artiodactyla > Bovidae > Budorcas > Budorcas taxicolor. The sequence goes on along the minus strand of NC_068926.1, from coordinate 51,009,146 downwards.
ATCCCATATGCCACAACTAAGACCTGGTACAGCAAAATATATTCATTCAGTTCAGTTCAGTCGCTCAGTCATGTCCAACTATTTGCGACCCCATGAATTGCAGCACGCCAGGCCTCCCTGTCCATCACCAACTCCCGGAGTTCACTCAGACTCACGTCCATCGAGTCGGTGATGCCATCCAGCCATCTCATCCTCTGTCGTCCCCTTTTCCTCCTGCCCCCAATCCCTCCCAGCATCAGGGTCTTTTCAAATGAGTCAGCTCTTCGCATGAGGTGGCCAAAGTACTGGAGTTTCAACTTCAGCATCAGTCCTTCCAATGAACACCCAGGACTGATCTCCTTTAGGATGGACTGGTTGGATCTCCTTGCAGTCCAAGGGACTCTCAAGAGTCTTCTCCAACACCACAGTTCAAAAGCATCAATTCTTCAGTGCTCAGCTTTCTTCACAGTCCAACTCTTACATCCATACATGACCACAGGAAAAACCATAGCCTTGACTAGACAGACATTTGTTGGCAAAGTAATCTCTCTGCTTTTGAATATGCTATCTAGGTTGGTCATAACTTTCCTTCCAAGGAGTAAGCATCCTTTAATTTCATGGCTGCAATCACCATCTGCAGTGATTTGGAGCCCAAAAAAATAAAGTCTGACACTGTTTCCACTGTTTCTCCTCTATTTCCCATGAAGTGATGGGACCAGATGCCATGATCTTCATTTTCTGAATGTTGAGCTTTAAGCCAACTTTTTCACTCTCCTCTTTCACTTTCATCAAGAGGCTTTTTAGTTCCTCTTCACTTTCTGCCATAAGGGTGGTGTCATCTGCATATCTGAGGTTATTGATATTTCTCCCGGCAATCTTGATTCCAGCTTATACTTCATTCAGCCCAGCGTTTCTCATGATGTACTGCATAGAAGTTAAATAAGCAGGGTGACAATATACAGCCTTGACGTACTCCTTTTCCTATTTGGAACCAGTCTGTTGTTCCATATCCAGTTCTAACTGTTGCTTCCTGACCTGCATATAGGTTTCTCAAGAGACAGGTCAGGTGGTCTCGTATTCCCGTCTCTTAAATAAATAAAAAATAATTTTTTTTAAATAAAATAAATTTAAAAAAAAGAGTCACCTGATGGGGCTGGGGGCAGGGGAGGGGTTGAAAGTACTGCCCCCTGTTACCCAGGGTGCCAAATTCAGTAGGTTTTAATGAGGTTATAATTTTGCATTTCTAGCAAGTTCCTGGGAGACACTGATGCTGTTACTTTGAGGACCACACTTTGAGCATCACTGAAACACCATCATGCTGCCTGGATGACCGACTCATCCCCCAACTGGCCTAAACTGTCTCTTCCGCCCTCCACCCGCAGGCAGACAGCTTCTTAAAACTCACCTCAGAAACAGTCATTTTCTAATTTAAAACCCCGAGGAGTTCTCAGGGCCTTCAGGACAAAGTCCAAACACCTTCAAAAGCCACTTTCACTACCTGATCTCAGCTGTGAGAACTCATCCCAGACATAGGAAGAAATAGATAAAGAATCGCTTTTCTTTGAATTTATCAAATAATTTTGAATAGATATAGTATTGCTCTCCTAGGCCTGTTGTAACAAAATATTTGCCACAAAAGGGGCTGCTTAAAATACAGAGATGTATTCTTGGACAATTCTGGAGGCTAAAATCTAGAATCAAAGCGTTAAGCTGGGCCTCACTCCCTGTGAAGGCTCTTAGGGGAGGATCCTTCCTTTCCTCTTCCAGCTTCTGGTGGTTGCTGGCTTCCTCGGTGTTCCTTGAATTGTAGACACATCTCATCACGTAGCTGTCTTCTCCCTTTGTGTCTTCAGAGGCCTTGAGCAAAACATCCAGCTAAGATGTACCAGAGTGCTGACCCACAGACTTGATAAAAGGTGTCTGTCTCCTCTCCCATAGGGACATCAGTCACCTTGGATTAGAGGCCCACCCTATTCCAGCATGACCTCATCTTCACTAATCTGCAATGACTTTATTTCCAAATAAGGTCACATTCTGGGACTTCCCTGGTGGTCCAGTGGTTAGGACTCTGTGTTTCCAGTGCAGGGGATGTGGCTTCAATCCCTGGTCTGGCAGCTAAGAGCTTATCTGCCTCACAGTTGGTTCAGTTCAGTTCAGTAGCTCAGTCGTGTCGGACTCTTTGTGACCCCATGGTCTGCAGCATGCCAGGCTTCCCTGTCTATCACTGACTCCTGGAGCTTGCTCAAACTGATGTCCATTGAGTCGGTGATGCCATCCAACCATCTCATCCTCTGTTGGCCCCTTCTCCTCCTGCCTTCAATCTTTCCCAGCATCAGGGTCCTCTCCATTGAGTCAGTTCTTTGCATAGGTGGCCAAAGTATTGGAGCTCCAGCTTCAGCATCAGTCCTACCTATGAACATTCAAGACTGATTTCCTTTAGGATGGACTGGTTTGATCTCCTTGCCATCCAAGGAACTCTCAAGAGTCTTCTCCAACACCACAGTTCAAAAACATCAAGCATCAATTCTTTGGCGCTCAGCCTTCTTTATGGTCCAACTCTCACATCCATACATGACTACTGGAAAAACTGTAGCTTTGACTAGATAGACCTTTGTTGGCAAAGTAATGTCTCTGCTTTTTAATATGCTGTCCAAGCTGGTCATAGCTTTCCTTCCAAGGAGGAAATGTCATTTAATTTCATGTGTGCAGTCACCATCTGCAGTGATTTTGGAGCCCTAAAGTCTGTCACTGTTTCCATTGTTTCCCCATCTATTTGCCATGAAGTGATGGGACCAGATGCCATGATCTTCGTTTTTTGAATGTTGAGTTTTAAGCCAGTTTTTTCACTCTCCTCTTTCACTTTCATCAATAGGCTCTTTAGTTCCTCCTTTAGTTTCTGCCATAACGGTGGTGTCATCTGCATATCTGAGGTTATTGATATTTCTCCCTGCAATCTTGATTCCAGTTTGTGCTTCATCCAGCCTGGCATTTCACATGATGTACTCTGCATATAAGTTAAATAAGCAAGGTAACAATATATAGCCTTAACGTACTCCTTTCTCAATTTGGAACCAGTTCGTTGTTCCATGTCCAGTTCTAACTGTTGTTTTTTGACTTGCATACAGGTTTCTCAGGAGGCAGGTAAGGTGGTTTGGTATTCCCATCTCCTGAAGAATTTCCCACAGTTTTTTGTGATCCATACAGTCAAAGGCTTTAGCACAGTCAATGAAGCAGATGTTTTTCTGAAATTCTCTTGCTTTTTCTATGATCCAACAGATGTTGGCAATTTGATCTATGGTTCCTCTGCCTCTTCTAAATCCAGGTTGGACATCTGGAAGTTCTTAGTTCATGTACTGTTGAAGCATGGCTTGGAGAATTTTCAGCATTACTTTGTGCAGTACTGCCTCCAAATAAATAAACAAATAAGGTCACATTCTAAGGTGCTTGAGGTTAGGGATCCACATGGCTTCTTGGAGCACACACTTCAATGCATAACAGATGTTGATCATAACAATAGCTGATACTTACTGACCCTGGACTGTGCCAGGTGCTATTCTGAATGCTTTACATCTTAGCTAACTGAATCATCACACTGACCTTCTGATGTCAGAACCCATAGTATTCCTACTTTCCAGATGAGGAAACTGAGGCACAAAACAGTGAGGTGTCCTGTCCAAGGTCACACAACCACGAAGTGACCAAGCCCGGATTGGAAGCCAAGTCTTCAGATTTTTAGAGCCTGAGTGCTACAAGATTCAAGATAAACAGAAAGGCCTACCTGATGAATTCAGTCCCCTCCCTTGCCTGTCCCCCAGCTACTTGTTCCACTCTTACAAATTCTGAGGGACTTCCCTGGTGGTACAGTGGATAGGAATCTGCCTACCAATTCAAGGGACACCGGTTCAATCCCTAGTGGAAAGATTCCATATGCTGTGGAGCAACTAAGCCCGTGAGCCACAACCAATAAAGCCCACAGGCTCTAGAGCCTGTGCTCCATAACAAGAGAAGCCACCACAATGGGAAGCCCGCACACTGCAATGATGAGTAGTCCCCGCTGGCCACAGCTAGAGAAATCTCGCTTGCAGCAACAAAGACCCAGTGCAACCAATAAATAAATATTTTTTTTAATTCTGAAGAATTTGGTATTTATTATTTTTAAAACACATCAAGGTGGCCAGCGTGAGATTATTATAAAGCTGTTAGAGAGGACTTCCTTGGAGATCCAGTGGTTAAGACTCTGGGCTTTCACTTCAGGGGGCCCAAGTTCAATACCTGATCTGGGAAGTGCCACATGCCACAAGGTACAGCCAAAGAGAAGAAAAAAAAACAACTGTTAAACTTGTTTTACCCACTTTACTGTTAAACCATGTGGTTATTTTGAATCACTTCTTTGCCCATAATTTTTTTCAGAGTTTAAAACCTCCAAAAGCTTCACTCCAAACTCCAACAGCAGAGGTCTACCCAGCAGCCATTCCCCATCCCTTCCTCCCCGTCTCACAGAATCCTGAGAGTATTTAACCAGCAGAGTTTGCTAACCCCTCCCCAGGCCTAGGATCTGGCATCCTTATGATATTATAGGTAACCATTATAATGCTAAGGTAAAGCAATGGAATTTTTTTTTAATTTTCATTTTATATTGGATATAATTGATAAACAATGTTGTGTTAGTTTCAGGGGTACAGCAAAGTTGTTCAGTTATACGTATATATGTGTCTATCCTTTTTCACATTCTTTTCCCATTTAGGTTATTACAGAATATTGAGCAGAGTTTCCTATGCTATATAGTAGATCCTAGTTGGTTATTTATTTTAAATATAATAGTGTGTATATGTCAATCCCAAACTCCCAATTTACCCCTCCCAGTTAAAAACAATGGAAGTTTTAAAACACACACACACAGTTTGCATCTCTATATATTTGTGTGCATTTGCACAGTGAGAGCAAATTTTTTTTAATTTTTAAATAAATAAAATAATCAACTTTTTTTTTCTTTTTTCTCTTTTTCTGGGCATACCATATGGCATTCAGGGTCTTAGTTCCCTGACCAGGGATAGAATCTGTGCCCCCAGTAGTGGAAGCACAGAGTCTTAACCACTGGACCACCAGGGAAGTCCCTTAACTTCTTTTAAAAAACAATTTTATTCATAAAATTCAGTCTTTTAAGGTGTATAATTCTGTGACTTTTAGTATATTCATAATGTTGTACAATGATTACCACCATTTAATTGCAGAACATCTTCATCTCCTCAAAAAGAAACCCCAGCATACCATTTTAAAGTCATTCCCTGCTCCCCCTCCTCCATCCTCTGACAACCACCACTCTACTTTCGTTCTCTGTGGATTTGCTTATTCTGCACAGTTCATATAAATGCATCCAGTTAACTCTTAAAAGAATATAAACAGACTTTGTATGGGCCAAATGATGAGACTGTGCTATGAACCATGAATTATGGTTCATTCAATTCTGTGCCCCGACATTCAACTGAGAAAAACCAGTACCTGAGTCCTTGTGGTGATATTCAGATACTAAATTAACCCCCACTGGCACAGCCTCATTTCTGGCTTCTTGTTATGCAACGTAACAAGTCTCTTTAAAAATTGTTTTGTTTATTTATTGGCTGTGCTGGGTCTTAGCCATAGCATGTGGGATCTTGTCCCCTGACTAGAGATTGAACCTAGGCCTCCTGCATTGGGAACATGGAGTCTTAGCCAGTGGAGCACCGGGCAAGTCCCTCAAGTCAATTTTGACTGGATTTGTTCTTATTTGCCACCCAGAGCCCTCAAAGTGATACAGTCCTGCAACCCACACCCCTACAGCTACTACTCCTTCCAACCAGGAGCCTCTGTATGCACTATTCCCTCTGCCTGGAAACACTCTCCAATCAGCTGTGGCTTTCCCATTCTTTTTATTTCAGCCTGTGTTTAAAAGTCACCAGAAAGTCTTATTTTAGGGGTTTGTTGGAGGCCCTGCCTACGTCTTGCTGGATGGGCACATAGGCATTCACACAGATACATGCCTTGTAGAGGAAAGAGTTCTGCTCCAGAGGAGGCAGAAGGAGTACAATTCTGGCGGGGGGCGGGGGGGGGGGGGGGGGGAGCAACTATTCTCCAATAAAAATTAATTAAAAAAAAAAGATTCTGGTGGGGCAACCATCAGTGCCACCTAGGCACTGGGTATTCATACCCAACTGTGAGTTGGATCCAAAGTATACACTTTTTTCATTTTGAAAAACTTCCCCAAGCCAGTCTCCAAAAAGTATCACCATTTATACTTCCACTAACAATATATGCAATGTTTTCTCTGTATCCTCAACAGTTATCATCAAACTCTTTATTTTCACATACTGAATACACAAAAGATTACTAATTGCTTTGCTCTGCACTTCTTTTCATTATAAATGAGGCTGAACATTTTTTCATATAGTTATCTGCCGTTTTTGAACTTCATTTTTGACCTCCCGTGATTATTTCTTCTACTGGCTTGTTTGTTAGTGCTCACTTTTTGTATATGAAGGACACATGCAATTCTTTGCCTGACACAGGAATTCTGAATATATTTTCCAAGTTGGCTTTGCTTTTGATATTTTGTAAAAGATGAAATTCTCATGATCAGATTTATTTCTGTGAATTCTTAGTTTTAAGTTATATTCAGATAAAGCTTCCAGGACTTCCCTGGTTGTCCAGTGGTAAAGAATCTGCCTGAAATGCAAGGGACACAGGTTTAACCCCTGCACCAGGAAGATCCCATACACCAAGAAGCAGCTAGGCCCATGCATCACAACTACTGAACATACATGTTGCAACTACTGAAGCCCAAGAACCCAAGAGCTAGTGCTTTGTAACAATAAAAGACACCACAATGAGAAGCCTGCACACCAAAACAAGAGAGTAGTTCCCACTCACTGCGACTAGAGAAAGCCTGTATCCAACAACAAAGACCCAGCACAGCCAGAAAGAAAGAAAGAAAAAAATGTTTGAAAAGACAGTCTGCTAAAGAAAAGAAAAGGCTCCCAAACCAAGAATTTTTTTAAAATCTACATTCTCTTCCAGTGTTTAGTAGGTGTTTCTATTTTTAAATCTCTGCTCTGTAAAGCAAATTTCCCCTCACTATTCTCCATTTCCCACTTTTCCTGGCAATTCTTATGCATTCATTTTTTTTATATACTTCAGCATCATTTTCTCAAATTCCCCCATAATTTTCTGTTGGTTATATAATTGGGATTGCATCAATTTCTGGCTAAATCTAAGGAACTGACATTGTTCCAAAATTGATTCATCTTCTCTCAGAACAAAGATCATCTAGCTATTCATCCAAAGTTTCTTTTATATGTGACAGTAGAATTTTAACATCTTTTATATTTATATCCTCCACATATCTTGAGAAGTTTGCCACTAAATATTTCATCATTATGGTTGCTATTGTAAATTGGATCTTTTCTTCCATGATAAGTATAATTGTATATTTATAGCCAAGTCCAAAGATTGATTCTGCAGGTTTGAGTCAAAACTCCAAGAATTCTGCACTGTTAATCCAAGATGGAGTCCAACATGATGCTCCCTGATTGGAGCCTGAGAAACTTTTTATTCAACACTATGAATCTCAGTTTGGGGAATAATTTTAGGGTGGAGCAGCAGATTCGTTTTCTTCTTGTGCCACATTTCACATCCTTTGTAATTTCTGAAAAATAAGAACTGAAATGAAAATTTCGCCCAGCACAGAACTGAAGAACTGATAAGAGGAACTGTTTTCTTACTTAAATGAAATGAAACACAGCCTCAGATTCTCATATAACAGCAACTCAGACTCTGCTCAGAGTAAATGCTTTCTCCTTTAAGAAATCACCTTCCAAGACAAACCCAAACTTCCATCAGTTGAGTGAAAGGAGGCTCCAGAAGCTTGTGAGAAAGCACTCTTTCCCAGCATGTGGCCCATGTTCATTCAGGATGTAGGGTCTTTACAAATCACCCACTCCAACTGTCCTGTGTTACAAATCAGAATTATGAGGTTCGGAGAAACCTGTCCCAGAGAAGCCAGTGTCTACTTCACAGTTCACTTTGCATAAATACAAACTCTGCGCAATTTCTATAGAGACATTACATCCCAAAGCCTCAAAGAAAATCTCTGGAAAGCTACACAATAAACTGGTAACAGAGATTATCTCTAGGGAGGGCAATCAGAGCACAGCAAGAATTTTTTGCCCCAAACCCTTTCATGTTGTGGTGACTTTAAAACATATTTGCAAATTCTTGGACATTTCTTCATGAAAGATGGGAGAGGTTGTGAAAAGACAACCTATAGAATGGGAGAGAAAATATTTGCAAATCCTACATCTAGTAAAGGGTTAATATCCAGAATATAGACTTATAACTCCACATCCCCAAAATCAAATAACCCAACTTAAAAGTAGACAAAGGACTTGAATAGAAATTTCCGAAAAGATGATATACGAATAGCCAACCAGTATATGAAAAGATTCTCAGCATCACTGACTGTCAGAGAAATGGAAATTGAAACCCCAGTGAGATACCACCTCACATCCATTAGGATGGCTACTATATTAAAACACACACACACAGAAAATAACAAGTGTTGGGAAGGATGTGAAGAAATTGGAAATTTTGGGAACTGTTGGTGGGAATATAAAGTGGTACAGCCATTATGGAAAACAGTATGGTACTTTCTCAAAAAATTAAAATAGAACTACCATGCATGCTAAGTCACTCAGTGGTATCCAACTCTTTGGGACCCTATGAACTATAGCCCGCCAGGCTCCTCTGTCCATGGGATTCTCCAGGCAAGAATACTGGAGTGGTTTGTTGCCATGCTCTCCTCCAGGGGGTGGTCCTTACTCAAGGATCGAAATTGTGTCTCTTATGTCTAGTGCATCGGCAGGCAGGTTCTTTACCAGTAGGGCCACCTGGGAGGCCCAGAACTACCATGTGACCCAGGAATTCCACTTCTGAGAATACACCCAAAAGAATTCAGAGCAGAATCTCAAAGAGAGATTTGTACATCCATGTTCATAGCAGCCAAGAGATAGAAGCAGCCCAAGTGTCCATTGACAGACAGATAAACAAAATGTATACACATAAAATGGAATATCATTCAGCCTTAAACATTAGGAAGGAAATTCTATCAACATGGATGAAATTTCACGATATTATGCTAAGTGAAATAAGAGAGTTACAAAAAAAAGACACATACTGCAAGATTCCACTTACATGAAGTCTCGAGAGTAGTCAGACTCTTAAGGACAGAAAGTAGAATGCTGGTTACCAAAGGCTGGGTGGAAGTGGGTGGGGAGTTATTATTTAATGACTTTTAGTTTTATAAGATGCAAATGTTCTGCGCTTCTGTCATAATGATGTGCATACAGTTAACAGTACTGACCTCCTTACTTTAAAATGTTTAGGATGGTACATTCTATGTTATGTGTTTTTCTTAACCACATTGTGGGGGTAGGGGGAGGCAAAAAACAGAACAAAAATGTAGAAACTGATTATCTTCCCCTTGAATGTAGACAGCTGCCTCGCAGCTCTGCCACTCCCTCCCTGGGGTCAAAGCTGGTGCACTGGCAACCTGTCCACATTAAAGCCCAAGGGAAGAAGGAAAGAGAGGGTGGAGGACAACCAGTTCTTTCTTTAATAACGTGATCTTGAAGTTGTACCTTCTAGCTGTACTTGATTCTAATGCATAGAATGTGGTAGAAGTCATGCATCGTTCGCCTGGCTCTCAACAGTGGCTGGCTCTTGGAAGCCAGCCGCTGTAGTGGGAGGAACCCTCAACCACATGCAGCTGACCCATGCAGTGTTCTGGTAACAGCTGCCACAGAGGTCTCAGCCAAAACCAGCTTCCAATGTCAGACGAGTGAGTAAGGAAGCTTCCCTGATTCCTCTAGCCATCTTCCACCCCAAGCATATGAGAGATCCCTGTAGTAACCACCCTGCTGAGCCCAAAAACCATGTGATATCATTATAAACAATCATAATTATTTTCCACCACTAAGTTCAGAATGGCTTACAAAGCAGCAATAGATAATCAAAGCCATACTGTTGCTCTTTTTTGGGGGCAGGGGGCAGGGACGGGTTGTTGCACTGGATCTTTCCTGTGGTGCACAGGCTTCTCTAGTTGTGGTGCATGGGCTTAGTTGCCCATGACATGTGGGATCTTAGTTCCCCGACCAGAAATCAAACCCATGTCCCCTGAATTGCAAGGCAGATTCTTAACCACTGGACCCCCACTGTGCTCAGTCGTGTCCAATTCTTTGTGAACCCATGGGCTGTAGCCCACCAAACTTCTGTGGAGTTGCCATTTCCTCCTCCAGGGAATCTTCCTGATGCAGGGATTGAACCCATGCCTCTTTTGCCTCCTGCATTGGCAGACAGATTCTTTACCACTGTGCCACTTGGGAATAGGTAGGCTTTTAACTTGAAAAAGATAATCAAAGCCTTATTGCTCCTTTTAAAGTCTAAGGATTTTCATAAGCTAAAAGGATTCTAGACCACAGTTTTTTGCCCACGTATCCTAAAGAACTACTTTCAGAGTTTTTTCCTAATTGTGGAATATTTTAAACATTCAAGAAAGGACAGAGAATAATGTGCTCCGTGCTAAGTTGCTTCAGTCATGTCTGACTCTTTGTGACCCAATGGACTGTAACCCACCAGGCTCCTCTGTCTGTAGGATTTTTTTCAGGCAAGAATACTAGAGTGGGTTGCCATTTCCTTCTCCAGAGGCTCTTCGGGACCCAGGGATAGAACCCACATCTCTTGCCTCCTGCATTGGCAAGTGGGTTCTTTTACCACTAGCGCCACCTGGGAAGCTCAAACCTTAATAGTACAACATGTTTGCTCTGCTTGTTTTTTGAAAGTACATTAAAAATTTTTTTAATTGTAATTTTAAAATACACATAACATAAAATGAACCATCTAACCACTTATAAGTGTACAGGGCAGTGGTGGAGAGTACTGTGGTACAAAGCCCCTTACCATGGCCCCTGGTGGCTGTTGAAGTTTGGGCTAACCTTGGAGAGAACTGGACTCTCCATTTAGGTTGTAAAGCTTTTCACTAGCGCCCTCTTTCACCCCAGTGCTCCAACCCCTTGTGCATCTGGGAGAAACCTATATATTGGGGTAATCACAGATGGTTCATTTTCCAGATAACATTTTAAAATCTTCCCAGGGAAGTCCTTGGCTGTCTGGTGGTTAGAACTCAGTGCTTTCACTACAAGGCCAGGTTCCATCCTTGGTTGGGGAACTAAGATTCCGCAAGCCACTTGGCCGGTCCAAAGAAAAGAAAAAAAAAACCTTCCCAAGCGAGAGCCTCTATGACTATTTTCTATTTTTCCACCTGTTTCCTAAACACTTTTCCATGTATACACATGCACGCGCACACACATATAGGGCAATTGTCCTCCAATACTTGCATTTTGTTATACACTTCTCAATATTGTACAGTTATAATCTTGATAATTATTAGTTACTCAAGAACAGTTGCTTTATGAGTATTGTTCAATTGTCATCACCAATAGAATGATACTCAAATGTGTTCTTTCTATAGAACTTTATAAGTAATTTAAAAAGACCCCCAAACTGTGTAACGTTTAAAAATAATGATGGTACACCCATGTCCATAGCAGCATTATTCCATAGCCAAAAATGGAAAGAATCAAAATGTCCATCAACAAGAAAAATGGATAAACAAAATGTGGTATATACATACATTAGGATATTGCTTAGCCATGAAAAGGAAGAGGATTTTGACACAGGCTGCAACATAGATGAATCTGGAGTGCATTATGCTCAGTGAGATTAGCCAGTCATAGAAAGACAAATACTGTACAAGTCTGGTTATATGAGGTCCTGCTGCTGCTGCTGCTGCTAAGTCGCTCAGTCATGTCCAACTCTATGTGACCCCATAGACAACAGCCCAACAGGCTCCTCTGTCCCTGGGATTCTCCAGGCAAGAATACTGGAGTGGGTTGCCATTTTCTTCTCCAATATGAGGTCCTAGAAAGGTCACTTGCTATCTATTTTACATATGGTAATGTATGTTTCCATGCTATTTTCTCAATTCGTCCCACTCTCTCCTTCCCTAGCTGGATCCACAAGTGTGTTCTCTATATCTACATCCCATTTGCTGCCCTGCAAGTAGGTTTATCAGTACCCTTTCTCTAGGTTCCATATGTATCCGTTAACATACAATATTTGTCTTTCTCTTTCTGACTTACTTCACTTTGCATAATAGGCTCTAGGTTCATCCACCTCATTGGGGTCTTTTTTTTTTTTTGACCAACCGGCATGTGGGATCCCAGTTCCCCAATCAGGGATCAAACCTGTACCCCCTCCTGCATTGGAAGCACAGAGTCTTAACCACTGGACCACCAGGGAAGTCCCTACACAGTTTAAGAATCAACAGTCCTAAAAATCAACAACAGTCCTGTGTATATGTCTCTGCAGATTTGCATTCGAAGAGCAAGTCAGTCAACCACTCAAGAGGATAAGAACCAGGTGATAGCCCCTTATCTGTCCAGTCAGATGAACAAGCTTTATGTGAAATGGAGTCTCTTATGAAAAGCATCATACTTTTTTTTAAGTGACAGCCAGGCCCTTTTATAGTTTCATAGCTCTGGGTGTTCCATATCCAATTTTGCCTTTCCCTCTGCATCCACCATAGCTAATAATTAGCAGCACACAGTTCAAAACCAGTGACGGGTGAGGCAATCAATATAAACAGTAGACACTGTCCTGAAGGACAAAGTCCCCAACTAAGATACAAATGACTTGGAAAAATGTTTGTCATATTGAAAGTACTTTTGTCACTGGAATAATGAATGAGGTCCTAATGGTGTTAGGAGAAACTTAAAATAATTTCCAAATTAAAAATATTATATCATTATTCACCTAGTGGACAAGCAAAGATCAAAGGTTGAGAAGCCCCAGTTCTGGCCAGGCTGTGGGTGTTGATTCTTGTTGGCAGAGTGTAAATTTGAGTAACCTCTTTGAAGGGAGACTTAGCAAAGTATAAATGTAAATGCATGTGCCCTTTTACCTACAAGTTCCCTTGAGAAGTGTAGCTATCAGACATACACGCACACATGGGCAAAGATCTATGTGTAAGAACGGTCTTACAGTGAATTCCCTGGCAGTCCGGTGGGTAGGACTCTGCACTCTCACTGCCGAGGGCCTGGGTTCAATTCCTGATCAAGGAACTAAGATCCCACAAACCACAAGTTGAGGACCGAAAAAAAATTTTTATAAAAAGAAAACTTTAATGAAAGAAGAGTTTTATAATCTTGTCACACTGATTATAGTAGCAAAATATTGGAAGCAACAAGAATATCTAATAGTAGAATGCTTAGCTAAATGATGGTCCATCTACACCAGCACCATTCCACGGGATTTTCTGCCATGATGGGAGCATGTCCACTAGCCATATGTCTCTACTAAACTTTTTTTTTTTAAATTTTGGCCAGGCCACAAGGCTTGCAGAGATCTTACTGATCTTATTGGCCAGGGATTGAACCCAGGCCACAGCAGTGAAAGGGTCAAATCCTAATCACCAGATCACCAGGGAATTCCCCCCATCCCAAACTCTTAATATGTGGCTTGTGCAATAGATGAACACATTTATTTGATTTTAACTAATTTAAATGTTAATAGCCATATGTGGTTAGCTTCTTGGAATTGAGCTACAAACGTCTAACAACTTGGCTTTGACTTTCATTTATCCACACTAATGAGTTATGCCCGAGACTTCCCTGAAGCTGTTCTTTCTCCGACACGCGTGACGTGGCTGACTATTCCTGAGGCCTAGAGCTTGCTGCAATGGCTCCACCACCCAGCCCAGCAAGGAGATAAAACGCTGCTTCTTGGAACTGGACCCGGATTCAGACATTTTAGGTCCTTAGCACTGACAGCCAAGGTCAGAGCAATAAATCAGAAAAAGCCTCAATGTTCATGGTGCTTCCATGGGGATCTGAGACCACAGTAGTTAAGAGTGGGCAATTCCACTCCTGGTCTAAATCCGAAAAAACCAAAGACACTAATTCAAAAAGATACACACCCCCCAATGTTCATAGCAGCTTTACAATGGCCAAAATACGGAAGCAACCTAAGTGCCCATCAACTGATGATGTGGTATACTATATATATATACAATGGAATACTCTTCAGCCATAAGAACAATGAAATAATGCCATCTGCAATTACATGGATGAACTTGGAGGGCATTATGCTAAGTGAAATAAGTCAGACAAAGACAAACACTGTATGTTATCACTTATATGTGGAATTCAAAAAAATATAAAACTAATGAATAAAACCAAAACGAGGCAGATTCACAGATACAGAGAACAAATTAGTGGTTACCAGTAGGGAGGGAAGGGAGGAAGAATGGATATGGATGGTAAGAGTGAGAGGTACAAACTATTGGGGATAAGACAGGCTCAAGGATTTATTGTATAACACAGAGAATACAGCCAATATTTCATAACTATAAATGGGAAGTAAAAATTGCATAAACATTTAAAAATACCAAAAAAGTCAGTATAAATATGTAACAGGAAAAAAAAAAAAGAGCATGGAACTGGAGCCAGACTGTCTGGTGCCCTCCCTTTAGTTCCTATGCCTCAGTTTCTGCATCAATAAAATCTGGAACACATTTCTTATCTTCCAATTTGCCTTTGTCGCAGAGTCATTAAGAAGTTTCAGACTGAGGGACTTTCTTGATGGTTCAGCAGTTAAGACATCCTTTTCCAATGCAGGGTGTGCAGGTTCAATCCTTGGCTGGGGAACTAAGATTCCTCACAACTCATAGCCAAAAACAACAACAAAATGAAATAAAACAGCAGTATTGTAACAAATCAATAGACTTTAAAAATGGTCCACGTCATAAAAAGCTTTTAAAGAAAATTTCAGATTGAAGTGAGCCCACTGCATGGTGAGGACTGAGTTATCAGTATCCTAACAGGTAGGGGATCTTACCAGACATTGAACTGGTGCCTTGGCAATGAGAGAGTGGATTCCTAACCACTGGACCACGAAGGAATTTCCTTTCTCTTAATCTAGAATTTCTTCTCTTAATCTAGAACAACCTTATGCTTTTTTTCCAAGGACAGACTCTGATGAACCAGACCAGCTGACTTAAATGTCTCCCATTCTGGATTTGTCTGTTTCCTCATGCATGTGCACCATTCTGAAAAATATATAATAGAACACATTTACTGTCCTCAAATTTGCACATCTCCACCTCTCATCTTATCATTTCACCTAGTACCTCTTCCATGTCTTCTTGTTCCAGCCAAAGCCTTAATCTCTTCTTTCCATCCATCCAGTCCCTCCCAATGAGGAGGGGGCAGGGAGTGTGTAAACCAGTGTGGAGGGATCAGCATTTCCTTTAAAGCCTGTATGAAAAGTCTGTTTTGCATTGTATATGACCCTCTAGGAAGTCCACTTACCAGTTTCCCTTTCCTGGTATTTTGGGGGGTTTCTGAGGAATACTTATACCTTTCACAAGTCTGTGCTGATAGTCACTTGTTTCTCAGCCAGCCTCCTGCCCCAGGAAATTCTGCCAGTGACCTCTTGCGATCCTATACGTGCCTTCTTTGAGAAACGACTTAATCTCTCTGTGCTGTCCCAGGAACCCAGCTCTTTCTTCACCACAGCCAAGGATAAAGATTGTAAGTCAGAGATAGGGTAATGGTGGTATATCAGGAAAAGGGAACAGCTGGAATGAAACAAAGTGGAAAATGTCAGAGAGCATATGGAAAAAAAGAAAGTGACCAGCAGTTAACAGAAGCAGGCAGATCATTTTAAGGGGTCAGACCTGATGAGATGCTGTAAGAAAGTCTAGGTTGAATAATAGCTACATTAGATGCTGTGGAGTCATTCCAGCTGAAATAGAAAAAGAGATGGCTTCAGGACTGGCAGAAAAAGGATAAAGTAAAAGGAATTAGGGGAACAGCAAGTTAACTTTTACTGATGAGTAAGCAACCTTCTGAGAAAGAGAAGTATTAAAAGCACAAATTGTCTGGCCAACCACAACCGCTTGAGGGCGTTGAAAGCTACATAACTAAACCAAAAATCTATCCCCGTAGCTTCCTCTTCCGGCAGACAGGCACTACACACTAAGGATGATATCAGTTTAAAAAGCACTTGCCAATCAATACACATACCTCTGTGAGAACCATATTTATAACAATACGACGAGGATTTTGTTGTGCTTTCAGACAAAACGGAATACTAAAAAATATGAGCTACTCATTTTTTTTCTGGTTTATTCAACATTCACATGATCACATCTATGTAACTGAATCCTTACATAGTATTAACTATGTGTGAAACCATACTTTGGGGTACTTTCGGATTTAGCAATCATTCAACTTTCAGAAACTGAACAAGTCTAACATTTCTGTTCTCTAACAAGAGACTAGATCCCTTGATATTAGAAATTCTTCTCATTCATCACCTTATCATTATTGTTCCCAACAAGCTTATATTTGTTGGAGAGTCCTGTAAATATTCACTAGGGATTGTGTTGCTCTCGTGGTCTTTAAGAAAATTACATGAAAAGTGTATTTATCCTTTATACAGAACGAAAGGATGTAAGAGCTCTATCAAACTATAAAAGACATAAAGTGAAAAAGCATGGTGCAAGAAACTGTAAACCAGCAATTAATTAGTAGTTGCTTGTTGTACATGCATGGGGAAACTCTGAAAGTATGTACTAGGGCAGGTGGAGAACTGGGAGGAAAAAATGGAAGATCTTGCACTATATAGTTTATATATCTGTAACACATAACAAGTATCATTTACTCAAAAAAGTAGGAAAATATGACAGAAGTATTTATAAAACTGTTGACTGATTTTTAAATTATCACCAAGAACTTCATTAAATAGAAATCTTGTTTTTATACTATCCAAGTATTAACATATGAAAAATACATGTATAAGGATATACTTCACCAGCATCTTAACAGCAAAAACCTAGAAACATATGCTGGTGGACAGGTTAAGTAAATCATAGGCCATCTATACTATTGAATACTGGAATATTAAATAGAATGACAGCAATATTGATATGCTGTCACAGAAAGATGTCCACAATTGCCTAGTCAAAAAGAAAAAAAAAGCTGAGAAACACTACATGAATGGTCCTATTTATATTTTTACATATGTATACATATATATGCGTACATGCATTTACTATACAGGAGTCCAAAATACCACCAAACTAATTTTAGTTATCCGTAGCAGACTTCCCTGACAGTCCAGTGGTTACAATTCTCTGCTTCCACTTCAAGGGGCGAAGTTTCAACACCTAGTTGAGAAACTTAAGATTCCCACATGCTGGAGTGGTCCAAAAAATGTTGTTAACTGCTAAGATGTAGTTAACTAGTCAAGAATCCAACTGCCAACACAGGAGACACTGATCCCCTGGAGTAGGAAATGACAACCCACGCCAGTGTTCTTGCCTGGAAAGTTGCATGACAAGAGACTGGCAGGCTTTAGTCCATGGTTTGCAGAGTCTGACACGACTGAGCAACTGAGCACACACACACACTTAGGGACTGACGTGGGCTACCTTTGACTTTGTAAAACACCTGTGTAAACATTTTAACTATAAACAGTAAGAGGCAAATATACTAATTTCCCCCCCTGAATAAGCTTATATGGAACTTTCAGTTTCTACATCAATTTTAATGTTTGTATTAACCTGTACTTGTTTTTCAAAACTTTTCAAGTTTTTACATTTGTGATTAACAATTTCCTTCATTAAACTTGACAGGAAGGAGCCACGTGTTCTTAAATGACTTCTCCAGTAAGCATCCCCACCCTGAAATACCCACACAGCTTTATTATACATATGCTTTACTGCTCCAGAGCAAAGATCCTTCCAACTGCAGTGCACACGTGTCCTGGTGAAATGACCCAGCCCCACCTTCTCGAGTGCTAACTAGCCATTGACACACTCACAGTTGAAGACAACTCATCATTTGATAACACTGATGGAATTGTGCAAAACCTGCCCCACAAAATGGCCATTTTCAAGATGCTACTCGTTTTTCCAATGAGTAACACAACTATACAAAAACTATTCACAGTGACTAAATGTGGTTACAGGTCTATTCACATATTGACCAGATTCACATAGTGACTAGATGTGTGAAGTACCGATATCCTTGTCATCTTGCTTCTTGACCTATGTATTCATTTTTATGGGTGAATCATGAAAATCCAATGAGATACACAGGCATTCATGACAAGTGAAAAACCGCAAGTAACGAATTTGCCTAAGATTTACAAATTTACCAAATGGCATTTCTTGTCCCCCATACCTAGGCCTTACTTAGCTATCTCAGTGACACATTTTTCTCTGCACAGATGCTACATGTGGATACCCTAAATATGGGAGTGGAAGGGAAAAATTGGGAGTCAATTTGTTCTTTGGAGTTAACAACCTCTTATTTAAAATCCTTCAGTGTGTCTGATTTCAGCAGTGCCTACCCACCAGCTCCTTCCAACTTTCAAAAACCTTGGCTCTCATTATCACTTAAAAAGCATACCAATAGCACCTGATTTTGAAGGCGGCAATGGCAACCCACTCCAGTACTCTTGCCTGGAAAATCCCATGGACAAAGGAGCCTGGTAGGCTGCAGTCCATGGGGTTGTGAAGTCAGGCACAACTGAGTGACTTCACTTTCACTTTTCACTTTCATGCACCGGAGAAGGAAATGGCAACCCACTCCAGTGTTCTTGCCTGGAGAATCCCAGGGACAGGGGAGCCTGGTGGGTTGCCGTCTCTGGGGTCGCACAGAGTCAGACACGACTGAAGTGACTTAGCAGCAGCAGCAGCACCTGATTTGATAAATGTCACTACTATAGAACACGAAGAGCCAACTGCTTCACCCACCACAATTAAGCTGTATATAAATTCTTCATATACTCATATAAAATAAAGGAATCTTAACTACTTTACTACAGCAAAAATGACAATACCTTCAATTACTAAATCCCAAACTTAGTCTAATGAGACTGCCACATCTTTTAAAAAAATCTGGTCAAATGATTTTCTATGCACCTCAAGGTGAACTTGCAACTATGTACTAAAGGTGGTTTTTCTGCAGGCTCTCTTCCACCATTCCCACCCTTTTTAATAACCACCTCCCTGCTGGTATTCCAGAAACTTTCCCACTCTTAAGCACAACTCCCAAACGCAGTGCTTTTAAAAATCAGTAGCTTATAAGTAAAACTACATATGAGTGTACATTAGAATTCTAACTACAAACTCCAAATTTTCTATTTATACTCATTCACTACAGTTCTAATTAAGGCCACCTTTTCTTGACATTTCTTACCTCCAGGTTACTACTAACACATCTGCTGGAACAAAAACCTTGAACTTTTACCCACCCTTAACTAAATAAATAAATTACACTATTTGGGAATGCAACAACTTTATTGAGAGAAAAGTGCAATGTAATGTATCGAAAGCTTAAAAGGGAGAACTTAAAACACCTCCCCTCAAGCGCAGGACCAAGTGCAGAGTGGACTCTTTCTGGATGTTGTAGTCAGACAGGGTGCGCCCATCTTCCAGCTGTTTCCCGGCAAAGATCAGCCTCTGCTGGTCTGGGGGGATGCCCTCTTTGTCTTGGATCTTGGCCTTGACGTTCTCGATGGTGTCACTGGGCTCCACCTCCAGGGTGATGGTCTTGCCGGTCAAGGTCTTCACGAAGATCTGCATCCCACCTCTGAGGCGGAGGACCAGGTGCAGAGTGGACTCCTTCTGGATGTTGTAGTCAGACAGGGTGCGCCCATCTTCCAGCTGTTTCCCGGCAAAGATCAGCCTCTGCTGGTCTGGGGGGATGCCTTCTTTGTCTTGGATCTTGGCCTTGACGTTCTCGATGGTGTCACTGGGCTCCACCTCCAGGGTGATGGTCTTGCCAGTCAAGGTCTTCACGAAGATCTGCATCCCACCTCTGAGGCGGAGGACCAGGTGCAGAGTGGACTCCTTCTGGATGTTGTAGTCAGACAGGGTGCGCCCATCTTCCAGCTGTTTCCCGGCAAAGATCAGCCTCTGCTGGTCGGGGGGGATGCCCTCTTTGTCTTGGATCTTGGCCTTGACGTTCTCGATGGTGTCACTGGGCTCCACCTCCAGGGTGATGGTCTTGCCGGTCAAGGTCTTCACGAAGATCTGCATCCCACCTCTGAGGCGGAGGACCAGGTGCAGAGTGGACTCCTTCTGGATGTTGTAGTCAGACAGGGTGCGCCCATCTTCCAGCTGTTTCCCGGCAAAGATCAGCCTCTGCTGGTCGGGGGGGATGCCCTCTTTGTCTTGGATCTTGGCCTTGACGTTCTCGATGGTGTCACTGGGCTCCACCTCCAGGGTGATGGTCTTGCCGGTCAAGGTCTTCACGAAGATCTGCATCCCACCTCTGAGGCGGAGGACCAGGTGCAGAGTGGACTCCTTCTGGATGTTGTAGTCAGACAGGGTGCGCCCATCTTCCAGCTGTTTCCCGGCAAAGATCAGCCTCTGCTGGTCGGGGGGGATGCCCTCTTTGTCTTGGATCTTGGCCTTGACGTTCTCGATGGTGTCACTGGGCTCCACCTCCAGGGTGATGGTCTTGCCGGTCAAGGTCTTCACGAAGATCTGCATCCCACCTCTGAGGCGGAGGACCAGGTGCAGAGTGGACTCTTTCTGGATGTTGTAGTCAGACAGGGTGCGCCCATCTTCCAGCTGTTTCCCGGCAAAGATCAGCCTCTGCTGGTCGGGGGGGATGCCTTCTTTTTCTTGTATCTTCACCTTGACATTCTCGATGGTGTCACTCGGCTCCACCTCCAGAGTGATGGTTTTACCAGTGAGGGTCTTTACAAAGATCTGCATTGTCTGTTGGAACAAAAAAATAACACAAAAAAGAGCCCCACCATTTAGCAGTTAATTCACGGCTCAACCAACACCTTATGTTAACTCTTCACTATTTACCAGCCAAACAACTAACTTGCCCAAAACTCACAAGCCTGACAAGCTAAAAAACAGAGTTTCAGGTACTTAAGAGAGAAAAGCAGGGAAGCCTGACCCAAGTCAATTCACGGGCCTCACTTATCCTCCCCCCTCACTGGATGTCTGTCCTTTGTCAACATTGCAGCGTCCACCCCAGGCCCAAACCCTGTGTCCCAAGACGGGTAAACACCTCCCCACATACGTGCCGGGAGATGGCCCCACCCTAGATTATGAGCCCACAGAAGGGCTGACGTCTCCTAACTGCAGGGGCCAGCGCGTCCCCTCCCCCATCACGGGCGTAGGACGGCTCAGTGGCGTCTGCAATTAATAGCCAGCCCCCGAAAAACAAGAAAGCTTGTCGTGCTGTAGCCCACAGGCTTGCAGAGTCGGACACGACTGAGCGAATTAACACCACCACCGCGACGGGAAATCGAGTAGTCGCACCTGTCAAACCGTGACCTAATATTCGACTCCTTCACACACTACCCAACCCTCGTCCCACAGAAAGCTGGACCCCGCCGCCATGGAGACTTCATGGGCCTCTCGCGTTCACCTGACACTCACAGTCCCCTCCCTACCCCCCTATCCTCGCGTCCCACCTCAGAACCAGCTTCAGAGCCTGCCTTCTCCCACTGAGGGATCGGGAACGGCCGCCATTTTGCCGCGTTCCTACCCCTCAGGGCCACCCTGCTGCTCGCGCGCCCGGGGGAACTGTAGGCCCCGGATCCCCCTCGGCCCGCGGTGGCCGGTGAACCACCCGCGTCCCCAGCGGCTGCACGGCCGCAAGACCCCCAGGACCCCTCCTCACCAATTGGTGTTGGTGCCAGCAGCGAACAGAGGGAGACGAAGACTGAACTCCCGGTCCAGACGGAACTGCCTGCGCCACACCCGGGGCTTCCTTATATAGTCACGGGCAGCCCCGCCCCGGTGGATTCTTCCGCAAAAACGCCGGGAAGGGACTACTTTTCGCAGGCCTCCCACCCTCTAAAGAAAAAAGCAGTCCCCCAGAATCGACTCATTCTTCTCCTAAGATGCTCTCTTATGAAGACTGGGGTTTTGGAACCAAGTCTTCTGGGGAGCGGGCGGCCGTCCTGAGCGGCCGAGCGGAGGGATCAGCGCGTTCGCTGAACGGTAGACAACGGAAGCAACCGGCCCTCGACTTGCCCGGAAGGAGGTGGAGAGCGGCAAGCGCGAAAACCCGGCACGGATTTATCTGGGCGTCCGGAATGGTTTGTCCAGCCAACCGGGCCCGTTGCCCCCTCCTCTCAGCCCATGCGGCCCCCGCTGTTCGCTAGACCCGTCCTAGGCGGATTGTGGTCCGGTCTAGCGCCTCAAGCCGAGCCAGGGTCCGGGTCCCCAGGTGCGCACGCCTCCCTGCCCCTCCCCCGACATCGCTAATAAAGAGGGGTCTTTATTCTGGATCTACTTTAGGCAACGACACTATTTCCCTAACCCCCTTATCTTCAGCCCGTCGCGAGGCCTCCCGGGGGGTCCAGCCCCCAACTTGTGGCGGCCGAGCCTGTCCTCCACCGGGCGGGCACCAGGACAAGGTGAATGACTCGGCAAATATCAAGGCTACGGTCTAAAGCCCGCCTCAGACAGGTTGTCAGAACCCTCAGGAATTCCTCCGAACAGGAATGAAAAATGTTTCCAAGGGAGAAATCCCTATGGCAGGTGTACACTGAATTTTGAAAAGAAAAGCACAAATTCCACACAGCTGGGTAAAACTCTTTGAGCTGGACCTGGAAGCTGACAGAACTTTCCAGATTGTTCTTCCTGGTTTGTGCTTCATTTGTAAACAGGGAGGCGTCAGGATTTGAATTCTGTTGATATTTACTTGAGCTCAGAAATCAAATCTGTTTAAGCCCAAGACTTTAAAAAGATATTAATTGAATCTAAGTTCTGTTTATTCCTGGGGGTGAAAGTAATATCCCAAACATAAAACTTAATTCTATAGGCAAATTTCATTTGGGTAAAAGAAAGATTACCAGTTAGATCTTTTTTATTTTTTAAGACAATGTATTTTGTGATTGATCTCTATGTCATTTCTGCAGCATATTTTTAAACGTATTTAAACCATATGAATATGATGAGACCTTAAAACACTTTAACATGTTTACATGAAATTTACAGTGAAAAATCTTCCTCGTGTCTGCAATTTCCCAGCTACTGTTCTTTCCGGACTCTTCTAGAATATTTCCTGTTTCTGTAAATGAGAGGAGGGTGTTTTTAAGTTTTTACCGCTAACGCCTTCAAAAATATATGTATATAGAAAAGGAGACAACCAACTAAGAAATATTCTGCCGTTAAGACTACATTCCTGCTTGAGATTATGAACGTTACATAATTTAAAGATTATACATAAAATGTGAATAAAAACAAAATGTATATATTTTCTTTGGTAACCCATATATATGTAGTTATGAAAAAGATCCAAGCGGTTTTCTAAACAGCCTTTAACCTCTGTCAATTTTTAACATTTTTCAGAATGAGTTTATTACTGGGAAGTTAAAATTTTAAATGTCACTTTTCATGTTAGTAGAGCCTAGGTGATAGGGACTAAGAGACAAAGCTGGTGATTAAATAGTTAATCCCCTAGGGGATTATAAGAGAAAAGAGTAAGGGAGATCCTTGTAAATTAAGGGGTCTTTCACTCAAGAAAGCAGCTTTGCTTAACCACAAAAGCAAGCAGGCTTGCTCAGCAATAAAACCATGCAACAGAAGCATCAGGCAGGCCCCCAAACCGATGAAACAATGGTAGAATGAGACCCACATCCTGCCCACTGAGCTCAATAACTTATGATTCCTAGGACATGCTCCTCTGGGCACATTAAAAAATATAAAGAAAGGGTGACATTATACTGAAACCTGACATGTTTTACCATTTTTAGTATATGTTACCACCTTTTTGCTCATCTCTATCATGCCGTGACTATCCTGACTCGACCATGTAGGGATAAGAAAACTACACTGCCCAATAGGGAGGAGGTACTGATGATGGCAGCTTTACGTCTACTTGAGAATGAGGAAGATGGTCTTCTCCCCCTCCCCAATTTTCTTTTGATTATAAAACTGTAGCCCACTAAGTACCTGGCGCGCAGCACTGTCTCACCCAGCCACTTGTAAGCCTTACAATTACCTTAGTCTAATAAATCACTTTTTATTTATCACTTTGCCTCTCATCAAATTTTTTCTGTACTGAAACTTACAGAACTGGAGCTCCTTAGACCCCCTTCTCCCTGCAAACCAGACTTCTGTGGTTTCACAATGACTTCTAATACAGATTTCTGTGAAAGTTATTTCTAAATTTTTGGAAAGGGGATTTAAAGGAACAGAACATTGAGGCTCTAGGTTTTTGTTTTTGTTCCCCCCACCCCCCGGCTCCCTAAATTTCAGAAAGAAATTTACAGAGGAACAAAAAGGTGAGGTTCTTTCTCAGATGACCAGGACTGGCTTCAAACCACACCCTGTTTGCTTTGGGCTGTTCCTTTGCTGCAAGCCTTGTGATTCATGCTGTTTAAAGCCTGAGTCACAAGCTTTGTGACATAGTTTTTTTCAGAATCCAAAAGGTACAGAGAAAAACAGGCCTGATTTCAGAGACATGGGAGGAAAGAAGGATAAAGAGGAGAGAGAAGAGGGGCTCAAAGGAGAGGGAGGGGAGGGGTAGGGGGAATGGGCCAGGGGTTATCTCCAAAGAGAAAACTATATTCTTATGAACTGAAGACACTGATGTTGTCTCTATCAGAAGAGTTCTCTACAATACCCTTGCAGTCTCTAATTTAAGTCTAATTGTGGGTTTGTTTGAAGCAAATAGAAATAAAAATTTGCCCAAGGTCTAGCCCTGAGGTAAGAGGGAGGGGAGAGAAAAATGACCTCTCCAAAGACAGGTGGCTGCTATTTCTCCGGAGCGGTAATTTTCAACCATGAGAGATTTGGCCCCTGGGTGGGCATTTGACAATGTCTAGAGACCTTTTTTTTTTTTTTTTGCCCAACACTAGGCTTGTAGCATCTCAGTTCCCCAACCAGGGATTGAAGTCAGGCCACAGCAGTGAAAGCATAAGTTCTAACCACTGAACTTCCAGGGAATTCCCAGGAGCCATTTTTGGTGGTCACACTATGGTATTGGGGTTGAGGGGTGCCACTGATATCTAGTGAGGAAGGCCAGGGATGCTGCTAAACAATCTGCAGTGAACATTCCCCCACAATACAGAATTAACTTAGCCCCCAATGTCAGTAATCCACTGTGTTGACAAACCTTGCTCTACAGAGGATTATTGTTGTTGTTACAACTGCTTTTCTATTTGCTGAGAAGGGCTCCCAAGATTTAAATGTCCCACTTGGATTCAGTAATCCAAGTCACGCTCCTAAAATCCCCTGACCTAGAATGCAATGTGCTAGAACATGCCAGAAGCAGGATGAGTCACTGGATCCATTTTCAGTTTCTTCCACCCACTTATCCGTCCTTTGCAGACACCCCAGAAAGGATTGCTTCAGAGCTGGCACCAATGGAAGAGTGACAGGCCCAGCAACAAGGCAGAATTGGCAGGCAGGCACGAGCATGTGATGAACTGAGCTCACAAAGGGCCTGGGTGTTGGGCTGCAGGAGATTGGACTGCTGCCTGTTTGTCTGCCTGCCTTTCCTCCTTCCCCCAACAGATTCAGTTCCCTTTGAAGGTCACAACATTGTATGGGACTAAACTCAGCATCATGAGAATGTCCACAAAATGACCAACAAACGTTTTTCTCCCAAGAGAGAAGGTGAAATCGGAGAGCTAGATGGGAAAGTTCTGCCTTACAGTGTCATCAGTTATATAACCATAAAAGGAAGTCAAGGAAACCTACTGCTTGGGGGAAGAAAAAGAGAAGCCCTAGAGACTCTGCTCCCTTCCCTGTGTACATGTGTGTATTTGATTGTCCAGCTTCAAAACAACCCATTTCATAAACCACCAGTGAGAAAATCATACTGAAGTTCCAGTCCCCAATTTTGCCTAGTATAGGAATGTTAAGCAGTTAGTTAACTTATTGGGTCTTTGCTTTGTTTTGTGTTTTAATTTGTTGTTTCTGGATTGTGGCAAAATACTCACAAAATATATCCTCTTAACCACTTTTAAGTGTAAAAGTCAGTAGTGTTAAGTATATTGTAGGGGAGGAAAAATTATTTTCCTTTTACCCTTCTAAGTTCTTAGCCAAAACACCTGTAATGAAAGATTTAGCAAGAGATATTAAAGACAGTTAATATTAACAGTTTATTAACATGCACACCTCGTGTATGTTAGTGAGATACTCCAGAGGGAAAATGTGTCACTCAGAGAGGAGACTTTAGAATTTAGGCTTACATACCATTTTAACAGGCTTCCCAGGTGTCTCAGTTGGTAAAGAATCTGCCAGCAGTGCTGGAGACCGGAGTGTGATCCCTGGGTCAGGAGGATCACCTGGAGAAGGCAATGACAACCCATTCCAGTATCCTTGCCTGGAGAATTCCATGCAAGAGGAGCCTGACAGGCTACAGTCCATGGGGTCCCAAACCAACTAACACACACACATCATCTTAATATAGAAAGGTCTCTTCAGGCAGTTCAGTTCAGTCGCTCAGTCGTGTCAGACTTTTTGCGACCCCATGAATCACAGCACACCAGGCCTCCCTGTCCATCACCAACTCCCGGAGTTCACTCAGATTCACGTCCATCGAGTCAGTGATGCCATCCAGCCATCTTATCCTCTGTCGTCCCCTTCTCCTCCTGCCCCCAATCCCTCCCAGCATCAGAGTCTTTTCCAATGAGTCAACTCTTCGCATGAGGTGGCCAAAGTACTGGAGTTTCAGCTTTAGCATCATTCCTTCCAAAGAAATCCCAGGGTTGATCTCCTTAAGAATGGACTGGTTGAAAGGTCTCATAAGGGAGAGTAAATGATTTTTACTGGGAGAACAGAAGAATAGATAGAGATATGACACTGAACTTCAGTGTCATTTTAGTCTGCCCTATGTCAAAAGCCAACCTTCTCTGATTAGTTAAACTCTTGGGAAGAGGATCTTGGATCACTGAGCTCCTTTTGAAGGATCTGTGTTTGGCCAGATAAGGGGAGTTCAGTGAAAACCTCGCTTTGCTGTTTTTCAAGTGCCAATAGCTCAAAATAATATCAAAGGAACATATTTTCGGGTGGTATATTCTTCTGTCTTTCAATTTTCAGTTCACATGCAACCATCACCACCATCTGTCTCCACTCTTCATCTTGCAAGACTGAAACTCTGTACTCATTAAACACTAACGCTAATCCTTCACACCCAATCCTTGGCGACCATCATTCCTTCTGTCTCTATGAATTTGACTGGTTTTTTGTTTGTTTTTTACTCCTGGAAGAGTGTATGCAGGGATGTTAGTTCCTTGACCAAAGATGAAACCCCTGCCCCCTGCAGTGGAAGGGTGGAGTCTTACCCAGAGGACCATAAGGGCAGTCCCATGAATGTGACTACTTTGGTACCTCATACAAAGGGCTTTGATTTTTTAAATTGTGAAACCATATCTAATGATTGGAAAACATTTTTTCCCCCAAAGATTCAAGACATCTTTTCTAGAAAGCTCCATTTCCCAGCACAAGCCTTGTTCTTTCTTCCTTATGGTGTTTTTTTCTTTATCATTGTGCCATTAGAAATATTTAATCATAAGTACACAGTAAAACAGAAGCATACGATTCATTTCGTGTGAGGTCTGATAACTTTAAAAATAATCTCAACTTTTTTTTTCTCTTAAAACCTTGTTGACATTTAGGGAGAAATAACCTTCATGGAATTTACTT
Organism: Budorcas taxicolor; assembly: GCF_023091745.1. NCBI lineage: Eukaryota > Metazoa > Chordata > Mammalia > Artiodactyla > Bovidae > Budorcas > Budorcas taxicolor. The sequence continues at coordinate 50,981,377 of NC_068926.1, read as the reverse complement.
ACAAAGAAAAGCTGTCACCGGTATTTGACTCCCTAACTGGTGAGTCATTTCATGAATTTCAGTTTCGTCTCAAAACATGAGGGCTGTGCAGAGTCAGATCCCTCCAGCTCTAAGCTGAGCTGTTTTTATGATTTAAAATATGACGTCAGATCAAATGAGAGAAAGGATTTGATGGCTGACAAAGAACTGCCAACCCCACAGAGTGCAACAGGATCCCTTTCTTTTAATAAAATAGCTTTTATTTTTAATGATAAAATACATACAGGGTACAAATATAGGTTGAAAAGGTTTGTGCACCACAGCCATTCATGCATTCATTTGTGGCCTGTTGGGGAGGAAGCGGGAAGCAAAATGCTGCCTCCTCGAACTGCTGGTTTCCTTTTTGGGTGGCTGCCTTTGAAAAATGGTCGTTACTGAGAGCAGAAAAAAGAGCAAGGGCCAGCACAGTTGCTCAGACCTTTGAAGGACTTCCAAGCTTGCCGTCTCACGTCCTGGAATGAGTCACCAGGCCTCCAAGCTTCTAACTGCAGTCAAATGCCAGGAAGCAGGGGGTAAACTCCCTAAATGATTGTTCTCACTTTTGCTGTGGTTTCAGTCATCAGGTCAGGTTTTGCCTTGACATGTTTCTTGTAACTGTTTCCTTTTGCCTCTTCTAACAGCAAAGGTCCATCTAGTCAAGGCTATGGTTTTTCCAATGGTCATGTATAGATGTGAGAGTTGGGCTGTGAAGAAGGCTGAGCGCCGAAGAATTGATGCTTTTGAAGTGTGGTGTTGGAGAAGACTCTTGAAAGTCCCTTGAACTGCAAGGAGATCCAACCAGTCCATTCTGAAGGAGATCAGCCCTGGGATTTCTTTGGAAGGAATGATGCTAAAGCTGAAACTCCAGTACTTTGGCCACCTCATGCGAAGAGTTGACTCACTGGAAAAGACTCTGATGCTGGGAGGGATTGGGGGCAGGAGGAGAAGGGGACGACAGAGGATGAGATGGCTGGATGGCATCACTGACTCGATGGACGTGAATCTGAGTGAACTCTGGGAGTTGGTGATGGACAGGGAGGCCTTGCATGCTGTGATTCATGGGGTTGCAAAGAGTCTGACACGACTGAGCGACTGAACTGAACTGAACTGAACAAAATTACTTGGGAGTGTTAGGGAATTAAGCAAGGGGAGATCACATCTATTGTAAAAATCTCATTTTCACGTAGTGACTGGAGGAGTAATCCGTTCAGTCCCTCAGTCATGTCCAACACTTTGCGACCCCATGGACTGCAGGACGCCAGGCTTCCCTGTCCTTCACCATCTCCCAGAGCTTGCTCAAACTCATGTCCATTGAGTCAGTGATACCATCCAACCGTCTCATCCTCTGTCATCCCCTTCTCCTCCTGCCTTCAGTCTTTCCCCGCATCAGGGTCTTTTCTAATGAGTCAATTTTTCACGTCAAGTGGCCAAAGTATTGGAGCTTCAGCATCAGTCCTTCAAATGAATATTCAGGGCTGATCCTTTAGGATTGACTGTAATACCTCCTGTTATAATCACGTCCGAGGTGTTTGTATGGTGAACACCTGCAGAAATTCAAGTAAAATGAAATCACGGAAAAAGAGATACTATAGTGGAGATGCCGGGGATCGAACCCGGGGCCTCATACATGCAAAGCATGCGCTCTACCACTGAGCTACATCCCCCTCCCTCCTCAATGTGGTTTCCGAAATTCTCTGCTATAGTCTATTCTTTAGAGATTTTTTTTTTCAAATAAAATTTTGTATATTTAAATGGGTGTTGCAGTTTAGCAAAAACAAACCAAAATAAATCCGGACTTGACTTTTATGTTTCTGAACTAGGCCTGTGGTTCATAGCTCTGCAGCCAGTAGCCGAAATTCTAACTGATACCAGAACCAAGGAACAGAAGGAGACAGACCTATTCGTGAATGTTGCTCCTCACAATCAGAAAAGAAGGAAAGGAAAATAAAGAGTTTCTTTCCAATGAATAAGGACTTGCCCCCACTGTACTCTCACCCAGAAATCTCTAGTTTCTTGTTCTTTACAATCATTCCAACTTTCGGTGACTTATATTTTTATCTATGTATAACTGAAAAAGGATATATATATGCATGACCTTTGCTATACACTTGAAACTAACAGAGCACTGTAAATTAACTATACTTTGATGAAAATGGAGTTTCCTTCAAGTCAACAAGTTGCCACTCACCGGTTAGGTGAGAGACAAGGAGAACGCAGAAAACTGAGGCTTCACCTTTTCCCACCAGCACTTGAGATTTCCTGGTAGGAAAGAGTCACTTACTATGATGTGCAGAACACACCTGAAAATACCCTGCTACCTCAGTCCTCAACTGATCATCTCTCTTCCAGGCTGTGGATACCTGAAACTCTTCAAAGTAAAGTCCAAATGAACTGGTGCCCAGGACACTGGACCCAGCAGCTGTGATTTCATTATCTTACCTCTCCGGGCCTTCTCTGTGAAATGGAGATTTGAATAGTAACTACTTCATAGAGTGATTGTGACCATTGAATGATATGCAGAGAAGGTTGATCTTTTTATTTATTTATTTTTTCATTTTCATTTTGACTCCAGAAACAATTTGTTTTGGGTTATAGCCAATTGACAATGTTGTGTTAGTTTCAGGTGAACAGTGAAGGGAGGCCGCCATACATGTACCCATTCTCCCCCAAAGCTCCCTCCCATCCAGGCCATCACATGACATTGAAGAGAGCTCCATGTGCTTTTGATTGTTATCCATTTAAAATATATAGTGTGTACATGACCTTCCCAAACTCCCTAACTATCCCTTCCCTGTGGCAACTGTGAGTTCATTTTCTAAGTTTGAATCTCTTTCTGTTTTGTAAGTAAGTTCGCTTGTATCATTTCTTTTTATATTCCACATATAAGGGATGTCAAATGATACGTCTCCTTCACACAGAGAAGGTTTAGAACAGTGCCTGGTACAAGACCCGTGCTCTAAAATGCCAGTTCTCATCATTAAAAATGCTGTTATAGGAAATGGCAACCCACTCCAGTACTCTTGCCTGGAAAATCCCATGGACAGAGGAGCATAGTGGGCTACAGTCCACGGGGTCGCAAAGAGTCGGACACAACTGAGTGACTTCACTTCACTTCACTTCACTTCATGAACTCCAGCAAAGGCCTATTGCTTTGCATAATCACCCCATGTGTGGACTGATGCTTTGCTGATGCTGTTTGGTGAAACAGAGAAAGAACAGGAGGGCACTGGGGTGCAGTGTGGAATGGGGCTCTGTCGAAAGCCATTGTCTAACCTTATTCCCGTAGCTCAAGGGGACAACCACAAGAGCGACCTTACCTGAAGAATGGAAGAAGGATAGTGGCTTCGGCGGAGGTATTCTGGACCTTGGAAGCCAGTTGAGGGGTTGTAGTCAGTTCAGTAAGTGTCCCTGATTGCTCTGCTCCAGACAAGCCCGATCACGTTTAAAACTCATGTGTAAAACTTAGAATCAAACCCATGCTCCTAACTGTGGCCTTTAAGGCTCTCAGTGATCTGGCATCTCTGTGATCTGGCGTCTGGGGGACCCTGCCCCACCAGTGTCCCTCCCATACTCCCCTCCTCTTCTCTAGGAGAACTCTAGCCACACGCCTGTCTTTGCTGTTCCTCAGGCAGACCAGACTCCCTGCACCTCAGGGCCTTTGCACTTGCCATTCTCTTGGCATGGAAAGCAGATATACTCATGATCATCTTTTTCTTACTGTCAGGGTCCTCAGAAAGGCCTTCCTGACTAACTCTAAAAGGATCTGTGGGGATATCCCTGGCAGTCCAGTCTTTAAGACTTAACCCTCCTACTTCAGGGGGGCGAGTTTGATCTCTGGTTGAGGCAATAAGATGCCACCTGACGTGCTGATGGCCAAAAAAAAAAATTCTTTTTTTAGGTTTTTAATAAAAAAGGCACCCATGAACCCTTTGCATTCACTTTGATTTGTTTTGGTTTTCTTCATAGTATATATCGGTCTCAGAACCTGTTTTTACACTGTGTTAATTGTCTGTGTCCCTGACTTGGTAGGTTCATAAGAGCAGAGCCTGCTCTGTCTTGCTTTCCGCTCGATCTTCTGTGCCATGAACAGTGCCTGGCAGACAACTACTCAGTAGATATTCATAGAATTAGTGTGAAACAAACAAACAAAAAAATGAACAGACAAATAAATGATTGAAGACTAGGAGCCTGGGGAGAATGATAGCTATATTTAAAAAATTCAGTCTGCAAGTGAATTAAGAGGAGGAAAGAGTTCGGTTTAGAATCGCTCTGTTTCAAATCCATTAACATTTTCTGAAGGCCAACCTCTGAGCCCGCGCAAGACCTAAGAAGATGAAATATTTGCAGCAGAGTGAGCATCTTCTGGTTTTAGAGAGAAACAGTTTTATGTGGGGAAACCATTATATAAACCAAACACTTGACAGCGGCGTTGTGGCATGCCGGAAATGGAAAATTCCGCTTCAATGTGAGAACTTTTTCTTTCTTGTAACCAAGGAAAGAAGTGAGGGCGCTCGTGGGTGACTGTAACCAAGCAGTTAACAAGACAACCGCCCGACCAAATCTCGCTTGCTTGCCAGATTCATTTTTTAAGAGAAGAGTAAGGAATTTTCGGAGAAGGCAATGGCACCCCACTCCAGTACTCTTGCCTGGAGAATCCCAGGGACGGGGGAGCCTGGTGGGCTGCCGTCTATGGGGTCGCACAGAGTCGGAGACGACTGAAGCGACTTAGCAGCAGCAGCAAGGAATTTTTATGAAAGTTGAAGCATTGGCTTGAAAAAGAAATGAAATTAAAATACACGCGGTAGAAAACAAGTCGCCGAAATTAAAATACACGCGGTAGAAAACAAGTCGCCGAAATTAAAATACACGCGGTAGAAAACAAGTCGCCTCCCCGTCGGGGAATCGAACCCCGGTCTCCCGCGTGACAGGCGGGGATACTCACCACTATACTAACGAGGACTAGCTCTGTTAGCGGCTTTTCAGCTCAGCCCTTAAAGGTATACTCAGTGTTCCTTAGCGTTCCTTAACCAGTGACGTGTTCTAAAAGGTTAAATATCTCATCTTTTCTTACAAAATACAAAAAGGCAAAGTTCCACTTCATTTAATTCCGTCTTAAAAAGTCCGTTTCCTCCTCTGCTCGTGATTTAGTCACGAGGGTTCTGAGAACAGAAATTAATAAGCAGCAAAAAATAACCAGCAAAAAGTAACCAACAGACGTCAACAAACGTCTAACAGAGATAGTTTAGGAAATGAAAGAAATGGAGTCAAGTAATTCTTGGACTTGTCGGATTTTTCCAGTCGGGGAAGTGTGAGGAAGTTCCCATACTGTCTTGGCTTCCCTTTGATAGTACTTGAAACTGTTTTAAACAAAGAAAATGAAATCCTTTTATTAATTCGGAAGAATAATTTCGTATTGTTTTCCCCCGACACAGGAGGGAAAGGGGGGAAAAAGAAAAAATATCACTGCCGAAACCCGGGATCGAACCAGGGACCTTTAGATCTTCAGTCTAACGCTCTCCCAACTGAGCTATTTCGGCCACTGCTGGCGTAAGGCTGCATTTCTTTCCTCCTCGTGATCTATGGGCCCCGCGTCATCGACCAGGAGATCCGCTGCTGGGGGACCTGGATCAGCCGGAATGCACGCCTTTCAGGATTGCCCCGCACCTCACCCCTCTCGTCCTTCAAGGTCGTCGCCTCCGAGAAGCTTTCCCTGACCACGCCTCCCACCACTACCCCAGCCCTGTATTGTTCACTGTTAGCCTAGGTACTGTTTTCCTTGTCCACCATCTGTTGCCTCCCTTCCCCAGCGAGAATGACAGATCCACGACGGGCAGAGAAGTCATCAGCCTCGGTCACTGCTGTATCGCTTAAGGCCGACAACAGTGCCTGGCACTTAATAGGTGCTTAAAAATATTAGTTGAATCTTACCTTTCTCAGAGTTCCGCTTTCTCAGGATCTCTTCTCTGAGCAAAAGGATAAGGTCTCCCCTTGGGTGCAGCTCCCGGAGCAGCCCAAGGCATAGCAAGGATGTTGACCACGCCAAGGCGTGTGGGATGCCTTATAGGCCAGATTGTGGCTTTCCTCGGGGCAGTGACTCAGATCCAGACTCTAAGCATAGCCACCTCACCCGTGACACCTGCTCAGCTTCAAGGCACCAAGAAATCAACAGGTCGGCATCCAGGTTCGGCTCTCTCTGCTTCCCTGCCCTTTGGGAGATGGATGGGTAGGGAGTACTGTTTGGGAGAGGTTGAGCAAGTGGGTAGGTCCTTCATGATGTGAAGTCGTTTAATAAGTGTTTACGAAGCACTTAATATCTATGTGATCCAGTCACAAATACGGTAACAAAATAGCTCCTTGTGATAGGAATGCTAAGAAGCAAAATAAATGGTAGTGAGGGGGTGGAATACCTGGTTATGGGGGCAGTAAGAGGAAGGGAATGCTGGGAAGACTTGGAGCAGGAAGAGCCCGCTGAGGAAGAGCCTCTGGAGTAGAGGCAAAGCTGATGCAAAGGCCCTGGGGCTGAAAGAGTCGGGCTATTTGTAGGAATGGAAAGGAAGCCAGTATGGAAGAGGCAGAGAGGGTGAGGGGGCAGAAGGTAGGAGGCAAGGAGAAAGAGGTGGACAGAGGCCAGGTCTTGCCCTTCTTGAAGGCCATGGTAAAGGGTTTGTACTTTCTTCTGTGTGGGAAAGCCTCTGGGGAGAGAGTGATATTATTTACGTCTTAAAAGTCTCCCTTGGCTTTCTTGTGGAGAATGGACAGGAGAGACTCAAGTGGCAGCAAGAAGACCAGTGAGATAACATACACCAAAGCAGCATCTCCAGAATTCCTTCAGGAGAGAGGAGATATGGCAGGAGACCCTACTGCTACTTTTCATGAAAGCATAGTAGTGTATCAACTTGATAAAATCCAGTGTGGAAGAAAGGAAGGAAGGAAGGGAAGGAGAGTGAAAAAATCTACAGTCAACGGAAGTACAGGATTTGGGAAAGGCAGAGTCACTCCCACCTTATCCCAGTTTTCCCCAGAAGTAACCAGTGTCTAGACCAGATTGTGATTTATGTGACCTTAGACAAGTTATTGGACCCTTTCTCTGTGCCTGCATTTCATCTGTTTAATGTCATAAACTGACCCCCACCAGACTTGCTGTGAGGACTAAATGAATGCACACCTGCTAAGTGCTTGCGCGTACTATCCTGTACGCGATAGGAGCTATATAACGTGTGCTCTAGTTGTCATTAATTGTGATCAGAAATGTAACCAAGACGACATTGCTAATCAACTATACTTCAATATAAGATTTTGTTAAAATTTTATCGATTTCTTAAGATATAATTATTTAACATTGTGTAAGTTTATGGTGTACAATGTGATTAGATACATTTATATAGTCTGAAATTAACCACAGTACAGTTTTTCATTATCTGACACAATAACCACTTCTTTTCTTGTCATGATAGCATGTGAAATCTGTTCTCTGAGCAATTTTCATTTTAAACTATAGCCATAATAATGTGTTAAAATAAATTTTCTTAAACATACAAATATGAATACACTCACTGCATGTTTATTCTTACATAAAAGAGGGCTTATACTGCTTCTGGTTGAGTACCAGGTCCTTTTCACTATGTTCTTGGGGCCACGGACATCATGTACTGGTCAGAAACGCGATTAGCATGGCTTTCGTTTATCTATCCGTACACTGTTTAGGGAGACATTTTGGAGATTATAGTGAATTTTAAAACGTCTTGTTAGCCTCCCCGTCGGGGAATCGAACCCCGGTCTCCCGCGTGACAGGCGGGGATACTCACCACTATACTAACGAGGATGCAACTTACTAAGCATTCTCCAGCCGGACTCATAAAGAAATACCATTCTTTCCCTGCCACATCCACTCCGCAATACAATCTCCATCCGCTCAGTGCTGGGCGTCCCTGGCTAGCGGGCTCCTCGGGATGTGGACCTATTTGAATTGGTAAAGGCACTCAGGGACTGAATTCTGAGTGTCCAGAACGAACGCCACGTTTGGAAAAGAGGAGAAAAATGTGATTTCCTATATCCTCATTCCAAGAAGACAGCCTTCTAAGGGAGGGGATGTAGCTCAGTGGTAGAGCGCATGCTTTGCATGTATGAGGCCCCGGGTTCAATCCCCGGCATCTCCAGGTTTTTCTTTTTTCTTCTCTCTCTTTCTTTTTTTTTAACCACCTCCTCTGGATCAGTCCGGAGAAGGCAAGGGAAAGGGCAACCTACTCCAGTACTCTTGCCTTGAAAATCCCATGGACGGAGGAGCCTAGTGTGCTGCAGTCCATGGGGTCGCTGAGAGTCGGACACGACTGAGCGACCTCACTTTCACTTTTCACTTTCATGCATTGGAGAAGGAAATGGCAACCCACTCTAGTGTTCTTGCCTGGAGAATCCCAGGGACAGCGGAGCCTGGTGGGCTGCGTCTATGGGGTCGCACAGAGTCGGACACGACTGAAGTGCCTTAGCAGCAGCAGCAGCTGGATCAGTCATACAGCAAATCAGGAAAGGGGACCTAAATTCTGCGGATCATCTGACTTAAGAAGTGGGTTTCATTGGAGAGGGCAGTGCTAGTCAAATGCCCCTGGTCTCAATCACAGATGCCCCTGTCCCCTCCCCTGAAGATTCCCATTCAGGTCAGCAGGGAGCCTGCGGTTTTAAACTAACACTCCTAGTGATTCGGGTCATCGAGCAGTTGGAAAACACTAACTTTCTAAGGAGGGTTTTGCAACTGGCCATTCATTCATTTAAGGACTCCTAAGCACCTAGTGGACACACTGAGCACCTACTGTGTGCTCCGGTAGTGTCAATTACCCTTGAATCCCCAGATATGGCATGCAAGATTTCACACCCCTCCCAGACTTGGTATTCCAGTTTAGAAAGCTAGCAATAAGCAAGGAGCAGTAAATCTTATGAAGACAGTAATAGTAATGACATGGAGACTAAAGGGGGAGGATGTGGGAGCTGCCATAGATAAAGTGTGTGAGTGGCGGGACACTGCAGAAACAGAGGACATAGCAGATGCAAAGGCCCTGAGGTTGAGAGCAGTGGGGGATGGAATTTGCTTTTAATGAATGAGAGTAGAACAGAGTTCACTTCCACTGTATAACTGTAAGGGATTTGATTAGGTCATATCTGAATGGCCTAGTGGTTTTCCCTACTTTCTTGAATTTAAGTCTGAATTTTGCAATAAGGAGTTCATGATCTGAGCCACAGTCAGATCCCGGTCTTGTTTTTCTTGACTTTGTAGAGCTTTTTTCGGCTTCCCAGGTGGCTCCTGTGGGTAAAGAATCCATCTGCGTGCAATGCAGGGAAAGCAGGCAGACATGAGATGGATCCCCAGGTCAGGAAGATCTCCTGAGGAGGGCATGGCAACCCACTCTTGTATTCTTGCCTGGAGAATCCCATGGACAGAGGAGCCTGGTGGGCTACAATTCATAGGGTTGCAAAGAGTCAGATATGACGGAAGTGAGTGACTATGCATAGAACTTCTCTATCTTTGGCTGCAAAGAATATAGTCACTCTGATTTCGGTATTGACCATCTGGTGATGTCCATGTGTAGAGTCATCTCTTGCATTGTTGGAAGAAGGTATTTCTTCTTGACCAGTGTGTTCTCTTTGCAAAATTATGCTAGCCTTGGCCTTGCTTCATTTTGTATTCCAAGGCCAAACTTGCTGGTTACTCCAGGTATTGCTAGACTTTCTACTTCTGCATTCCATTCCCCTATGATAAAAAGAGGATCTTTTTTTGGTGTTAGTTCTAGGAGATCTTGTAGGTCTTCATAGAACCATTCAACTGAAGCTTCTTCAGCATTAGTAGTTGGAGCATAGACTTGGTTTACTGTGATATTAAATGGTTTGCTTTGAAAACAAACCGATATCGTTCTGTTGTTTTTGAGATTGCACCAAAAACTGCATTTCAAACTCTTTTGTTGATTATGAGGCCTACTCCATTTCTTCTAAGGATCCTTGCCCACAGTAATAGATATAATATCATCCACTATTTGTCACAGTGGAATTGACAAATAGATTCAAGGGATTAGATCTGATAGAGTGGCTGAAGAACCATAGACAGAGGTTCATAACATTGCACGGGAGTCAGTGATCAAAACAATCCCCAAGAAATAGAAATGCAAAAAGGCAAATTGGCTGTTTGACAGGGCCTTACAAATAGCTGAGAAAAGAAGAGAAGTGAAAGGCAAAGGAGAAAAGAAAAAATATAACCATCTGAATGCAGAGTTTCAAAGAATAGCAAGGAGAGATAAGAAAGCCTTCCTAAGTGAACAATGCAAAGAAATAGAGGAAAACAACAGAATGGGAAAGACAGGAATACTGCAATGGTTGCCATTTCCTTGTCCAAGGACAAGAAAGTTAGAGATACCAAGGGAACATTTCATGCAGAGATAGGCACAATAAAGGACAGAAATGGTATGGACCTAACAGAAACAGAAGAGATTAAGAAGAGGTGGCAAGAATACACAGAACTAAACAAAAAAGATCTTAATGACCCAGATCACCACGATGGTATGATCATTCACTTAGAGTCAGACATCCTGGACTGATAAGTCAAATGGGCCTTAGGAAGCATCACTACAAACAAAGCTAGTGGAGGTAATGGAATTCCAGCTGAGCTATTTCAAATCCTAAAAGATGATGCTGTTAAAATGTTGCACTCAATATGCCAACAAATTTGGAAAACTCAGCAGTGGCCACAGAACTGGAAAAGGTCATTTTTCATTTCAGTCCCAAAGAAGGGCAACGCCAAAGAATGTTCAAACTATCGCATAATTGCTCTCATTTCACATGCTAGCAAGGTCATGTTCAAAATCCTCCAAGCTAGCTTCAACAGTATATGAACAGAGAACTTGAAAAGGCAGAGGAACCAGAGATCAAATTGCCAACATCTGTTGAATCATAGAGAAAGCAAGAGAACTCCAGAAAAACATCTACTTCTGCTTCATTGACTATGTTAAACCCTTTGACTGTATGGGTCACAACAAACGGCGGAAAATTCTTCGAGATGGGAATACCAGACCACTTTACCTGCCCCTTGAGAAATCTGTATGCAGGTCAGGAAGCAACAGTTAGAACTGGACATGGAACAACAGACTGGTTCCAAATTGGGAAAGGAGTACGTCAAGGCTGCGTATTGTCACCCTGCTTATTTAACTTATATGCAGAGTACGTCATGAGAAATGCTGGGCTGGATAAAGCACAAGCTGGAATAAAGAGTGTCGGGAGAAATATCAATAACCTGATATGTAGATGACACCACCCTTATGACAGAAAGCAAAGAGGAACTAAAAAGCCTCATGATGAAGGTGAAAGAGGAGAGTGGAAAGCTGGCTTAAAACTCAGCATTCAATAAAACAAAGATCATGGCATCTGGTCCCATCACTTCAAGGCAAATAGATGCGGAAACAATGGAAACAGTGACAGACTTTATATTGGGCTCCAAAATCACCGTGAACGGTGACAGTAGTCATGAAATCAACACACTTGTTCCTCGGAAGGAAAGCTATGACAAACCTAGACAGCATATTACAAGGCAGAGACATCCATATAGTCAAAGCTATAGTTTTCCCAGTAGTCATGTACGAATGTGAAAGTTGGACCATTAAGAAGGCTGAGCGCCAAAGAATTGATGTTTTCCAACTGTGGTGTTGGAGAAGACTCTTGAGAGTCCCCTGGACTGCAAGATCAAACCAGTCGATTTCAAAGGAAATCAGACCTGAGTATTCTTTGGAAGGACTGATGCTGAAGGTGAAACTCCAATACTTTGGCCACCTGATGCGAAGAACTGACTCATTGGAAAAGATCCTGATGCTGGGAAAGATTAAGGGCAGGAGAAGGGGACAACAGAGGATGAGACGGTTGGATGGCATCACCGACTCAATGGACATGAATTTGAGCAAGCTCCAGGAGATGGTGAAGGACAGGGGAAGTCTGGCATGCTGCAGTCCATGGGGTCACAGAGACTTGGACACAACTGAGCGACTAAACAACGGGAGAGGGTTGACTCTTCCAAGACACTGGAAGACCTATTGCAGGGGAAGGATGTGATATGTTTTAAATGGCTCCCTCTGGCTGCCATGTGGAAAATTCATCATAGTTGGGCAGAGGGGACCTGAGGCCAGCCAGGAAGCCACTGCCACGGCCCAAGTGGGAGCTGGTGGTGGCACCCTGGCAGTGGAAGTGGGGGTGACTCAGTAGTGGAAGTGGGAAGCGCAAGGGGCAGATCCTGGAAGTGAACTAATAGATATAGACCTGGCAGATGGCTTAGATGTGGGCAGAGGAATAGGGGATACCTCCTAGTTGGGGAACACTCGGGCCATGCTATGGAGAAAGTAAATAGTTTTGGAAATATTAACCCCCACGTATCTTTGTTGTTCTGTTTTATGTATGTATATTATGGAATGTATGTGTTTACTTTTTTGGCTGCACTGCAAATCTTGCAGGATCTTAGTTCCCTGACCAGGGATCAAACCTGGGGCCCAGCAGTGAAAGTGCAGAGTGCTAACCACTGAACCACCAGGAAATTCCCGAATTTACGTGTTTCTATTTGTGCAAGTTGATTCAGGGCAAAAACCTAAGTAAAAGAAAACTGATCAACTTCTATAGGCTCACTCTGCCCTGTATCACCACTAACACGTTTGTGAGCATCTACCCAGACTAGTTTCCACATGCACGCGTGCGTGTGTTGAGTGTGCAAGTATGCAGAGGCAGGATGTTCCCAGACCAGCCCCCCCACCCAACATGGAGATTCACCAAAAGAATGTACTAGACTCAGTATACAGCTGTTGTCACTTAGGATTTATTACACAGCAACGTAGACTGTCGGGAGCTGACCCCGCCAGCTCCACAGGAGCCAGCTGGAGCCCTGGGGGCCCTCCCTGGCTGGGGCAGGGGAGGGGCTTGTACCATACTGGCAGGGAACGAAGAGCAGAGGAGGCCCTGCTGCTCTACAAGGGACTAATGTAGTCCACAGAGCATGTTTAAAACGGGACCAGTGTGGGAGATAAATCCATTTTCTATTTTGCAATAAATATTTAAGAAAAGTCACCCTAGGTTGGACTGCCCAGGATGGCAGCAAATTGTGCCCAGGATTGAGCCAAGAGGGTGTCCCAGGGCTCCACCTGTCCCTGGGTGCAGTCTGGAGTCAGGGTGGCCACAGCGGACCCTGATCGCTGCCAGGCCCCCTCGGCCTGCAGGCAGGCGCCGTGTCAGTGGTCACAGGTGGGCGGCCAGGCTTTCTCAACATCAGCGTGCACGGCCTGTGGGAGCCACTCAAGGTACTCGGTTAGCAGGTCTGCAGAGAAGGGAGGGAGGGGGGGTCAGAGTGGCTCTGTGCCCGCCCGCCAGCTGCAGGGCAGACCCTCCCACCACCCCCAGGTCCCCTGGGTGGCCCCATCCCATGGTCCCCCCAACCCCCTTGCTGTGGGACACCCGCCCTGGTCAGGCTCACATTTGGGGTTTTTGCTCCAAGCCACCAGCAAGGCATCTCGGCAGTTGGCTTTCTTGGCAACAAGGGCTCTCAGGAGGCTCTCTGTCCTGGGCTGCAGCCTGTGCATGGGATGCAGGACATGGAGCATCTTGAAGTCCACTGCCAGGCCAGCCCTGCCCATGAGGTCTCCTTCCCTCCATCTCACTAGGGGTGCCGGGCGGATGAAAGGATCTAGACTCCATCACCTCCCACCACTTGCCTCTGATCCACCCACCCAGGCTGCTTCTGTACTTGCTGCTTGTCTCATTTAGAACCTTCCTCCAGACCTCTGCCTGCCTCACAGCCCTGCCTCCTCTGAACCTGCTCAGTCAGGCTTTCCTTTTCTTTCCCTGCCCGATGCCTCCTTCCCATGTCCTGCTCTGTCCTTTCGTGGCTGGGCCACCAACTGCCATTTGTACTAGTTGTTCAACCTCCCTGCACTGGAACATCGCACAGGACATGGTCGTGGCTCGATCCCAGCACGAGAACACGGCCGGCACAGAGTGGATGCTCAAAACCAAGTGCTGGGTGAATGACCTGGTAGGCAGGGGCTCCTGGAACCACAGCCCCATTGTGAATCCCCGGGGAGTGCAGGTGTGTGTGCACACCTGTCTGCCTGCTTCTGGTGCCTCAAGCCCCTTGCCTGGTCTGGGGTGCCAGCCTCAGGAAGAGGGAGGCAGCTTCTTGGGACTGGTCCATGGGCAGAAAGAAGAAAGACAGGAGTGTGTATGCTTAGTCGCTTAGCCATGTCTGACTGCGAGCCCATGGACTGCAGCCAGCCAGGCTCCTCTGTCCATGGGGATTCTCCAGGCAAGAATGCTGGAGTGGGTTGCTATTCCCTTCTCCGACCGATCTTCCCAACCTAGGGATTGAACCCAGGTTTCCCACTGTGCAGGTGGATTCTTTATCTTCTGAGCCACCAGGGAAGCCTAAAGAGAGGAGCAGGGATAAGCCGAGACCAGGAGGAAGGGCAGGAGGAGGAAGATGATGGGTGGGATGGGGGTGGCTTCATGCTCACTGGGCAGAAGCCCCCAGGGGCACAGGTGTAGCCAGGGCACAGGTGTACAGGGTGCCTCCTGCTTGGACCTGGCAGCTCTATAATAGGCTGACTTGTTGTTTAGTCACTAAGTCGTGTCTGACTCTCTGCAACCCCGTGAACTGAAGCCCACTGGGTTCCTCTACCCATGGGATTCTCCAGGTAAGAATACTGAAGAGGGTTTCCATTTCCCTCTCCAGGAGATATTCCCGACCCAGGGACTGAACTCACGTCTCCCGCACTGTGGGCAGATTCTTTACCACTGAGCCATCTGAAGCCAACAGGTTGGCTAGTTATCTCCCCAAAAATCCATGTCTGCCTAGAACCTCAGGATGTAACCTTATTTGGAAAGAAGGTCTTTGCAGATGTAATTAAGACAAGGTCAAACAGGAGAGAGTGGACCCTGGATCCGATAACCTGAGAAGACACAGAGACAAGGGAAAGCCATGGGAAGAGAGAGGGAGAGACTAGAGGGATGTGGTGGCCAAGGGGTGCCTGGAACCACAAGGGTGGGAAGAGGCTAGGAGGCTCCTCCCCTGGAGCCTTCAGAGGGAGCGCAGCCCTGCTGACACCCCAACTTTGAACTTCTAACCTCCAGAACTATGAGAGAATATACGTCTGCTGTTCTAAGCCCCTCAGTGGGTAGGGATCTGTTACAGGAGCCCCAAGACAGAGCTCTTCCACCACCTGCCTGCCTCGATGCTCCCAGGGAAGCCCATACCTGGCCCATGTCTTCAGCATCGTGCTGGGGCTGGACAGCAAACAGCCCTTGTATGAGGCCAGCTTGGGGAAGACCTGGGGAGAGATCACAGGACAGTGGGGAATCCGGGGCTCACGACCTGCCCATGGTGCCAAGGAAGAGGCCGAGGGAGTTGTTGGGCTGCTTACCTGCCCCTCCAGGAGAACCCGGGCAAAGTGTTTGTAGCAGTCAAGGCCTTCTGGAAAATCCACCTGGACAGCCGGGAGCGGCCAGCCAACGCGATCTGGAGCACAGGAGCTGGTGAGCGAGGGGCCGTGATGGATCCCCACGGCTCCCCGCTCAGTCCCATCCCCACCCATCTGCAGGGTCCTGCAGCCTGGGATGACACTGCCCAGGACGCAGACACTTCCCAGGGCACACAGGGTGGGGAACCACGTGTCTGGAGCCCAAGGCCACTGGGAAGTCACCCTGACTCACAGAACATGCTGGCCCGGTGACACAGCAACCGCCCCTTCTCGGGGCAGTAGGTGGGGGGCGGCTCCTCCAGGGGCTTATCAAACTGGCAGTAAGAAGGCAGCAGGACTGGGATCCACTGCATGTCCACGGCTGAGACACCTGGGGGCCCGGAATTAGGGGATAGGGTCTCAGTGAGGGGCTTGTGGGCTCTCCTCACACAGGTTCAGTGACACAGCTCACCAGAGGAAGGGGGTCAGGTGAGGGTCCAGCCAGTTGCACTACCTTTCATGTACATCTTGGTGGTCTCCACGATCTCCTGGTAGACCACAAACTCAGGGAGCTCCTTGAAGAGCACAGAACTGGGGTGGATGAAGACAGGGTCGTCGAGGAGGGGGGTCTGCAAGAGAGATGGTAGGTGGGGATGAGTCTGGGAGATACATGAGCAGCGCGTGAGGCTGACCCCTGTGAATTCAGTTACACTCTTGGCCAGAAAAGCAGGACAGCATCCATCAAAAGACAAACGGCTACACCAGCAGGGTGTGTCCACCGATGGAGTGGGTAGCCTGCTGGGAGAGGTACAGACACAGGCTACAGTTATGACCTGCCCAAAATGGGACACTGAGCTATAAAAGACAGTGTAAAAGGCCACACAGTGCAGGATCCCATTCATGGGAAACGCATTAGAACAGCAAATCCATGTAGACAGAAAGCAGACTCAAGGGGTGTGGAGATTCAGAAAAATGTGGAGTGATATGGTGATGGGTACAGGGTGTCTTTTTTGGGGTAATAAAAATGTTTTGAAATTAACTATGGTAATGGTTACACAACTCTGTGAATAGACCAGAAACCTCTGAATTGTACATTTTACAGTGGCGAATATGGGATGTGCTTTCTGTCTCTGTTCAATGAAGTTGGGGGGAAGCTCACGCCCAAAGGGAGAAGCGGCTACATTGCCATTTCACCTTGGTCCTAGGTGGGAACTTTCCTGGGGGCAGTGGGACCAGTGACCGAGAACGACAGGCCCACCCAGAGCCAAGGGTCCCCCCAGCTGCCACTCACAGGCATCCTGACACTGTCCAGAGCCAGGTGTCTTAAGCGCCCAGGCTGCTAGGACACGAGACAGACGGGAGGATGAGGAGGGCAGGGGCCCTGGGCATGACTGCCCCACTGGCCATTCCCGAGCCAGCAGCAAACCTTGTAGGCGTTCTTCCACTTGTCGTCCACCAGGTCCTCGCTCTGGACTTTGCGGGCCAGGTGGTCACCCAGGCCGGCTGTCACAATCTGCCGCAGGTAGGTCACCTGGTTCTCGTTAGGTGGCTGCATCTTGGGGTCCACGAAGAGCCCGGCCTCAGGGCACATGGTGTTGACTGAGAAGAGAGCCAGGTGTCAAGACAGCTAGGCCCGGGCTGGGTCTGCCTGGCCTCAGCCACTTGTGTATCTAGGCCCCTGTGCACAGAGGTTGCTGGGAGACAAAGCCCCCAGTGGGGCAGAAACAGCTGCCCACACATGTCTGCTCCTTCCTTGGGACAAAACCCCAGTTTCCTTGTGGGCAGCAGACTATGCTGAGACAACGTGCACCCGCCTCCCTGTCGGCCTCGGGGCAGGGAGCACACCCACCCAGGAGACACAGTGCACGGGCCATGCTCTCTGAGCAGGACAGCGTGGAGACAGACCATCTCTCCCGAGGGCCCTGTGCTGCGGAGCCCTGGCGTGAGACCCAGGGCGAGGCCTCCTCCTTCCACACAAGAAGGATCTGAAGCCCATTGTGCACCAGGGAGAAAGGAGATGGGGCCTTGGGCCTTGCTCTGTGAGTGGGAGGGAGCAGAAGGGTGAAAACAAGAAGGACCGGGAAGGCAGGAGGGAAGAGTGGGCTTGTGGATCTTAGTTCCCTGACCAGGGATGGAACTTGCGCCCCTTGTAGAGGAAGCCCCAAGTCCTAACTGCTGGACTGCCAGGGAATTCCAGGACTTTCTGTTATGAGGTTTGCAATGTAGATCTGTCTTCTCTAGAAAACCTTCAGTGAAACCCATGTTGTTTAACTTGAAAGAGAAGGAAGAAGGAAAAACAGGGGAAGGAAGCAGATCCCTGGGCTGGACAAAGAAGATCTGCCACCCACACCAGGCCCTGATGTGGTTTCAAACAGGTCTGGTCCTCACTGTTCAGACCAAACGGGAGTGGAAAGTGGGGAGCTGAACTGCCACCTGCTCCCCAACTTCAACAAGAGAGGCCCCCTCCACTGCTGGAGAAACAAACCAGGGTTGGACCTTACTTGAGTAGAGACCCCTAGATGTGGCCACTGGGCAGGAGGTGTAGCCAGCAGCTGGTCCACACTAGACCTGGGACAGAGGGCAATGAGAGGGACATCATCAAGGAAAAAAAGAGATTGACATACAACCTGATGAGAGAGCGTCCAGGTATCACTGCCCTGCTCGTGTGTATGTCCTCAGAGGACCACACAAGTGCCACACACTACAGTCAATTTTATTGAATATGTAAATTCGCAAAATGAGAACTGACTATATGTAGATGACATTGCTCAGAATGTCAACAGGGTCAAGTTCTCTGCTGGGTGTTGCCCAAGGATGGGAGGAGGCCAGAGGGTGGTGGGGGGCCGTACCTGCGGTGGTCAGCTGGCCTCGCAGGCGCCGGATCTCCATCATGGCCTTGTACCGCAGTCCGTTGGCCTCGCAGAACTGGGGTGAGCAGCCTGCGTACTCGCAGGCTCCCACAGCGCCTGTGCGAAGAGGAGGGGAGCACTTGCTTGCTGCCCTGCCCTGCCCTCCCACCCTCCCCACCACCCACAGGCCACGCCCACATTGGGCACTCACCCAGCAGCACCATTAGGTCTCCAAGCTTCAGAGAAGCTCCTTGCCCTGCCCAGATCCTCTTCATCTGAGCCACGCGGGCCCGCTTGCCCTTCAGTCTGGCGAGCTCCTCGTCACTGGCGGCTGGCCTACGAGCACACGCCACTTGGGCTTTTTGCCCTGATGCTTGTGGCCACAGGGGCAGGGGACCTGCCAGTTACTCAGAGTGGGCCCAGAAAATGCCTGGTGGGGTCTCTGATCACCATGATCGTGGTCTTGGGAATTCCCTGGAGGACCAGTGATTATGACTCTAGGTTTCCACTGCAGGGTGCACGGGTTTGTTCATCAATCCCTGGTCAGGCAACTAAGATCCTACAAGCCTTGTGGCAGGGCAAAGATAAAAAAACAAACCACCCTCCGACCCCCCCCATCCGGAGATCTGTAAAGACTGGAACACACTGGCAGGGCGCAGGGAGGATACAGATTTCATAGAAGACCACTCACTGAGTCAGTTATGCCCCAGGAGGCTGGATTTCACAGTATTGCTCAGCCCAGGGTGGTCGCCCCCTCCCCACTCACCCAGATCCCTGAATGCCCGTCCCACAGCCCCCCACCTGTCCAGCTCCTCGAACAGCTCCCGGACGGTCATGGCGGCCACGATGGTGATGGCGTAGGGCAGGCAGCCATGTTGCCTGCTCAGCGCCAGCATCTTGGCATAGCGTGGCGCCACGGGGAACGTGGCCATGGTCCTGCCCAGCTCAGTGATGGGGCAGCTCAGCCGGGACCTCTGCAGCTGCTTCACCCTGGAGGATGGAAGGTTAGCTCGGAGAGGGGTCAGAGTGGAGAATGGGGCGGGAGCTGGGCTCCCCGCTTCCCTCAAGTCCCTCCCCTACCTTTCTGTTTTTGGGGGAGCCTGCAGGGCACCCAGTGCAATCAGCAGCTCCTCAGCAGCGATGAGGGCCTCCACAGAGGGGGGTGTCGGAAAGGGGAAGTTGATGACCTAGGACACAGGGAGCCGTGGAGGGAGACATTTGTGAATGCAGAGGAGGGCTGGCTGGAGGAGGGGGCGAGGGCAGGTCTGGCAAGGGGATGGGGCTCCCACTGCCTACCCTCCAAGCACCATTCACGCTCAGAACATGGGACACGGGGGCCTGGGCACAAAGTCCATGTAAAAGGGGAACCCCAAAGGCTCTTTTTGTTCATTCATTCACATCGTCTCTTACTCAAGAGCATGTACTGAGCACTTCATGTGCACCAGGTGCTGTTCCTGGTGACAGAGGTTGATAAAACAAGACAAGGGCTGAACTGGAATATTGGGATTGACATGTAAACACTACCAACACTATGCATAAAATAGCTAACTAACAAAAAACCACTGTATAGCAGAGGGAATTCTACTCAGTGCCCTGTGGTGACCTAAACGGGAAGGAAATCCAAGCAAGAGGGGAGATACATACACATATAGCTGATTCACTTTGCTGTAGAGCAGAAATAAACACAGCACTGTAAAGCAACTATGCGCCAATAAAAACAAAATGAAAAAAATAATGCGAACGAGACAAGGGCTCTGGCCCCACTGAGCTTTCATTGCAGATGACCAGTGAGTGATACTCAGTCTCACGTGAATAAACAGTCTCACGGGAGAAAATGTGCCCAGACAATGAGATGATCGGGGAACAGAGAGCGACCAGGCTCAGGGATTGCCTGAGGGTTGCTTAGAAAGAGTGACCAACTCAAAACCAGTGTTCAAATAAATAGTTGTACACAAATGTTCATGACAGCATTAGTTGTAGCAGCCAAAAGGTGGGAACAACCCAAATGTCCATCAACAGTTGGACAAACTGTGGTCCCTCCATCCATACAATGGAGTGCGATTCAGCCATAAAAAGGAAGGAAACTCTGACGTGTCTCAGTGTGGACAAACCTTTAAAACACAACCGCTGGTAAGTTCAGCCGTGGATGATCAAAACACAGAAATATGAAACAGCTATCAATTGATAATATTTTCTGAAATAAACTAATTCAAACTGTCAGCTAGGTTCTTTGACAGTGAAAAAAAAAATCCAAACATACTAATGTAATGAAAAGCATGAGCCTCTCTTTTATGATGTTATCTTACTGTGAACTGAATTGATTGATAAATGAATTTTAAATTGGCTAAAACAAACAAAAATCCACAATGTTGACTGAAAGAAGTCAGATAAGAAAGAATAAGTATCAAAGGATTCTGATTCTATGAAATGTCCAAAATGTAAATTCCACAGACATAAAAAGTAGACTCATGGTTGCCAGTGGCTCGAGGGAGGAAGGCTTGGGAGTGACAGCTGATGGGGAGGCGGTTTCTCTGCCTACACCACCCCTCAGGGAGCAGGGGAGAGGCGAGTGACCCTTCCCCTAGACCAAGTGGGCGGAACATCCCTTGAGTCCCAAGGTCACTGACCACCCTCTCCTCCAAAGGCACAGTACTGGGAAGGTAGGGGTCTCACAGGAGACCACCAGGGGGCTGGGTGAGCACCACGTGGCTCAGCTCTCAGGGCCACAGGGAATGGGGAACAGCCCATGAGGGGACTCAGGCTGCCCAAGAACACCAGCCTGAACTCAGGGACACTGGCAGGTCACTGGAGCGAGGGCAGGGCTGTGGCTACAACTGACCTTTTCGATGTTGAGAGCTTTCATCTGAAGGATCAAATCCTCCACTGGCCTCCGGGTGATTTCAGGAGGGGGGTACTTCTCAAAGTCACCAAAAACTGCAGATGAGTAGAGTCTGAGCAGAGGGAAGCACCAGAGATTAAAAAAAGAAAAGTAAACAGAGAGACTCAGCCAAACTACCTGGGATTGAATCTTGACTCCACCACCTTACTAGGCAAGGTATTTACCCTCTTCCTGCCTCACTTTCCTTACCTGTGAGATAGGCTAACACAGCAGCTACCCTGTCGAGACTGGGAAAGATACTTTATTTATTTGGCTGCGGCGTGCAACATGTGGGATCCTAGTTCCCTGACCAGGGATCGAACCTGCGGCCCCTGCACTGAGAGTGTGGTGTCTTACCATTGAACCACCAGGGAAGTCCCCGGTGAAGATACTTTAGGTGTCACACAGCGTGCTCAGAACTGTGCCTGGCACATGGCACTCAACTACTTTATTTCTTACTACTTTTCTTTGCATAGTTTCTCAATTTTTTTTTTCTTTTTTGTAATTTAAGTTGAAAAGAACGGTGTAAAGTTAGTTATTGAAGGAAAAAAAAAAAACCCAGCACATAAACTGGGAGAAAATTATCTGCCAATGATACCTCTGACAAGGATCTAACATCAGGATCATCAGGGAATACTTGCAACTCACCAATCAAAAGACAGACATGACTGAAAAATAAACGACAGATTTGAACAGACATCCCTCAAGAGGACACGTACAAACGGCCTATAAGCATGTGAAAAGATGCTCAATGTCATTAGAGAAATGCAAACCAAGACCACTGCGAGATACCACCTTGTACTTTCATTTCCATGAAGTGGAAAACGGCAAGCATTGGTGAGACGTGGAGAAATTAGAACCTTCACACACTGCTGGAGGGAATATAAAATGGGGTGCCTGCTGTGGAAACAGTCTGGCGTGTTCCTCAAAATGTCAGAATCACCACATAACTGAGATTCTACTCCCTAGGTATTTACCCGAGAGACATGGAAACAGACATTCAAATACTTGTACATGAGTGTTCACAGCAGCACTATACACAGGGGCCAAAATGTGGACGCAATCCAAGTGTCTATCAGCCGATGAACAGATGGGGTCCCTCCAGTGTGCAACAGAATGTTGTTCTGCCATTAAAAGTAACGAAGCACTGACACAGGCTATGGATGAGCCTTGAATACATGATGTGGGGTGAAAGACGTCACATACAAAAGGTGACATACCGTCTGATTTCCTTTACAGAAAATGTCCCGAATGATCAGATCCATACAGACAGGAAGTAGATAGTGGTTGCCAGATCCTGGGGGGTGGGGATGGTAGGGAGGTGTGGGGAGAAACTGATTACTGGGTATTGGGTTTCTTTTGCAGTGATGAGAATATTTGAAAATGAACAGTAGTGGGACTTCTCTGGTGATCCAGTGCCTAAGACTCCACACTCCCAATACAGGGGGCCCAGGTTCATTCTCTGGTCAGGGAACTACATCCGACACGCCACAACTAAGACCAGGAACAGCAAAATAAATAAATAAAAAATACATTTTTTTAAGAAGAAAATTAATAGTGGTGATAGTTGTACAACTCTGAATATATTAAAATCTACAGAATTGCACATTTCAAAATGGTGAGCTTTATGCCATGGGAATCTGATGTCAATAAAGCTATTAATAAAATAAAAACAAAGGTGCTAATAAACACAGTGCCTGCTATCAGTAGAATAATGAATGATGCAAGTGCCAGCCTCCAGTGGGACATGGGGCCCCCTTTCCCCGGACAAGGGTGGGTGACCACTGCACAGTAGCCCTGAGAACACTGAGGGGCCCCAGGGAGCCCCACCTGTAGCAGTGGCCGGGCTCTGTCCGGCCTGCGCGGCCAGCCCGCTGGTCAGCTGAGGCCTGGGAGACCCAGGTGACGCGGAAGGAGGACACGCCGGTAACACGGTCGTAGTGCCGCTTCTTGACCTTCCCACAGTCCACCACGTACTTGATTCCTGGGATGGTCAGGGACGTCTCGGCCACGTTGGTGGCCACGACACAGAGCCGTGCCCCCTCTGGGGGAGGTTGGAAGACCTAGGATGGAGGGCAGGGCGGGTGGCAGCAAGAAAATTGACCACTGTCTCGCCAGTCAGGGAAGAAATCATGGGGCTGAGGTCAGAGGAAGTCAGCAGGCAGGGCAGGGCCTGGAGGTGACCAGGTCGATAGGTTCTCTCCTTGCCTACGGCCACTGTTCCCAAACTAAACATGGGAATGCTCTCCAAATAGGAGACCCCAAGACCCTCTCAAAAGCTTGGAGTGCTGATCTAACAGCTGATGGGGAGGTGACCCAGGGCCTGACCTGCCCCCATCTCAACGTCCTGGGAACCCCTGCTGGGTATCCATCTCAGGCCCCACCCGGTTACCTGCGCTTGCTTCTCCGGGGCCAGCAGCGAGTACAGAGGGAGCACGTGGAGGGGGAGCGAGGCATCGGGCTGCTCACCTGCAGGGGCAGCAGAGGTCGGCTGTATCTTGTGGCCTCAGCTGCTGGCACCCCTGCCTGCTCTGTCAGAGAGGCTCCCCTGCAGCTCCACTGCCAGGCCTCAACCCTGGGCACCGGCAGAGGGTGGGCACACTGCAGTCTCTCCTCGGGAGAGCCCCCAGTCCTGCAGAGGGACCCCCAAGGGCTTGATCGCAGCCCCTCCAACCCCCCACTGCCTGCAAAGCTGAGCCTGGGAGTGTCACCCCCATGACAACCAGCACAAGAGATACTTGAAGGCCTCCTCTGTGCTTGGTGGTTTCAGGAGCTCAGGAGACAGCAAAGGGTGGAGCAGGCGGAAACCCCAGCTCCCCTGTCATCCCCAGGGAGGATTCCTCGCTCGACCCTGGCCCGGGCAGCAGGAACCAGCGGCCTGGGGCTCAACAGGCAGTGAGCGAGTCCCTGCCAGGTCCCACCTCCGTCCGCCCCGAGGTCCCCCGAGTCCAGGTCCAGGTCGGAGCCCAGGGCCGCCTCCTCCTCCTCATCCATCTCTGCCTCCCTGTCCTCATCGCCTTCGCCCGCTGGCAGCACTGAGTAACTGTCCAAGCTGATCTGGGGCAGCATCTACGGTAAACAAGACGTCAGCATGGAGGGCTGCAGGTGGCCCTACGTGGAGACTGGTGTCGCGAGCAGAGTCCGAGGCCACATGACCCCAGGCCGGTCGCATGATACCCCTGCCTCAGTGTCATCTGGGAGTCAGAAGTGGTCACAGGACTGCTCGTAGGGCTGCCCTGAGGATGCAGAGCTAACACACATGAAGCCCTGAGACCGCTGCCTAGTATGGTATAGAGGCAATAGTGAAGTTGTGCAAATGCCCTGGGGTGGAAGCCCCCAGTGCCCAGCCCGCCCTCCCCCAGCTCTCCAGCAAACCCCAAAGGCCGCTTTCTCTGTCCCACCCGTCCTGGGCATTTCTGCAGGCCCAGCTCAAGGCCTCAGGGCTGGGCCTTCCAGAAGCTTCCTCCCAGCCCCCAGCACAGGGAGCCTGGAATGTCTGAAATCCCAGCCCACCCTCCAGCCCCTGAAGCAGCACCAGCCAACCACTCCCTCCTTGGCAGGAAGGTTCTAGATCCCTGCTGCCCAACAAGGTCACCAGCAGCCCTGAGGGCCCACTGGGCACCCGAAAAGTACCTAAAATGACCAAGGAATTGAATCTTTTATCTGGGTTTTTTTCTGGCTATGCTGTGTGGCTCGCAGGATCTTA
The DNA here is from genome assembly GCF_023091745.1 of Budorcas taxicolor. Lineage (NCBI taxonomy): Eukaryota > Metazoa > Chordata > Mammalia > Artiodactyla > Bovidae > Budorcas > Budorcas taxicolor. Next base: position 50,956,468 of record NC_068926.1, on the reverse strand, counting down.
GCTTCTTGATCAGGGACTGAACCCAGGCTCTCAGTAGTTAAAATACTGAGTCCTAACCACTGAATCACCAGGGAACGCCCTTATGTGGTTTAATTAACTTTACGTCTGTGCAGGTGCACAGAGGTGGTGCCCACTACGCGGACAAGGCAGCTTCAGAGCCTGGGCTGCCTTTTTTGGCTTCTACGTACCGCAGCCTGGGCCTTCTCCGCCCGTGCCCGTGACTTCTTAAACCTCCTTGTTTCTTCTACCGAATCTTTCTGATCGTCCTTTTCTGGGAAAAGATGAACCAATTAGAAAGACAGACATCTCCGGGCTCATGCCAAATCAGCAGGATCCATCATTCACTGTCCAGGGTCACTGATCACCATTCATGGGGAAGGGAGGGCAAGCAAGGGACTGGCTCCTTTAGGGAGGCTCCAAAGGCCAGGCCACCTGCCCCCAGCCTCTTGGGTGATGGGCTTCCACTTGAGGTTACCTGGGGGCCTGTGTCTGGTGAGGGGGAAGGCTCTTCTCAGCCTGCGGCATAGCGCGTGCACCTCCGCCTGCCCCGTGAGGAACACCAGGATGCCGCCTGCAGGGAGAACCAGACCCACCGTGACCCGCTTGTTCACATGGCAGATGCAGCCTTGGCGATGACCATGTGCCAGGCCCTGATCTGAGAGCTGGGGCGCAAGGAAGTGCCGGTTAAATCAAAGCTGCAGAGGCCCAGACGAGCAACGGAACGAGCTGGGATGAGGAGATAAACCTTTACCATGGAAACAGGCATTGAATCCCTGGACATGAGCACTGGGAAAGCAGGTCTACTCCCAGGAAGTGGGAGCAACCCAAGTATCCATCACCTGGTAAATGGATAAATGGAACTACCAGAGCATGTGCCGTGGGGATGTGGGGAGAACTGTGAGGGCGGGGCTGGGGGGGATCAGGAGGGACACTCAGGTGAAACACACCTGCCTACTTGCTCTGTATCTGTGGGGACAGAAGGCACCCAGAGCCCCACTGTCCGGTTAGTCCCTGAAGCCTTGCAATCCTTGGGGCAGGACAGGTGCAGTGAGTGCCCCGAGACCACTGCAGACACTGAGGTACAGAGAGTGCGAGTGCCACCCCGAGCCCCCGCTGCCTGCACCCCTGGGTCCGCAAGGGGAGGACCCCCGGCCCACCCTGCCAGGGTCTCACCTGCGGGCAGCATGCGATGGATCTTGCAGACCTTCCGGAAGCACTCCCCACTGTAGTCTTCCAGTGGCGTCCGCTTGTTGAAATGCACCGTCACCGGGAACTGCCGGGACTCAACCTACCGGGAGGTACGGGGTCAGGGGTGGGGGATGACCTGAGCCCAGGCCTGAGCCCGCCCACTTCTCTGAACTCTGACCATGAAGGCTGCTACTACCCCAACCCTCAGGCAACCCCAAGCTCTGCTATGGCTGACAGCCCTGAGACCCTGGCCTGGATGGTACCTTGATGACTGGGGGTGGCTGAGTGAAGAGCCGCTGGTTCTGGGTGAAGTCCTCCACTCGCAGTGTGGCCGACATGATGAGCAGCTTCAGTGGCAGGTGCCTCTGGGGAACGAGAGACCCGGGGACCCACGGCCACCCGAGGCCAGGAACACTGATGGCAGCGTCGGGGGAGACTTCTGCCCTCCTGGTCTCATCTCCAGCCCCACAAACCTGCTCCTCAGCCCCTCTTCTGGATGCCAAAGACCCAAGAAAAAGTAGAAGTCGATGGTAGTGGCCTGTTGAAGGAGCCCTTAAGGTCCCCCTGAGGGACTTCCCTGGCAGGGTTCAACCCCTGGTCGGGGGACTAAGACAGTGCAAGCAGTGTGTCATGGCAAAAAACAAACAAAGGCTTAAAAAAAAAAGATTCTCGAGTCAAGCTCTGATGACGTTAGGCGAGACAGGAGGGCTGTTCCCATGGGAACAGTGGTTACGGCTGCTATCAGCCCCCGCTCAACATCATGACTGTCTGTCTGTCCCCAAAATGGACAAGGAGGTGCAGCCTGACTCAGGGATGGGTGCAGTGGGTGTGCCTGGTTTTCAGCCACCTCAGCAGCACCTCTTGTGCCCCCTGTGGTGGGCTCTGCTCTCGAGCCCGTGGAAGCTGTCTTCTGAAGCTTGTAAATTGCAAACCCCGGAAGTTCAGTGTCTTTGGTGAACAAAAGCCAAGGTGAGAGGCACAGTGCAGACCAAAGGTTCTGCCTCCTCCCCAACACAACCTCCCTGTCTGGCCCCACCCCATGCACCTCTATGACCCCATGCGTCTCCTGTTTTTCCCACCTCACTCGCTCTGCTCCACCACCCTCAGCTGTCTAACCATCCTCAGTGCACACATCAAGACCACAGTGAGATGCTGCTAGAATGGTTGAGGACTAAAAACACGCAAAATGTCAAGTGTGGGTAAAGACGTGGAAGGCAGCCTGTACACTGTGGGCGGGAACACGGGAGGCGTGACCACTGCAGAAGCCAGTCAGGAGCGGCTCAGATGAACACAAGGAGCCCCTGGGGGACCCGGCAACCCTGCCCCTGGCACGGGCCCAAGAGAAAGGAAACACGGCCACCTGGCCATGGACATTCACGAGAGATGGAAAGTGGGAAGAGCCCAAGTCTCCAACGGTAGATGGATGGGTATATGAAATATGGTCCAGCCACACAATGGATGATGATTCGGCCATAAAAAGGAATGAAGCACTGACACACACAACAATGGGGATGAACTCTGAAAATGTGCTAAGTGAAAGAAGCCAGCCACAAAAGGCCACATGCTGGGACCTCCCTGGTGGTCCAGTGGCCAAGACTCTGTGCTCCCAATGCAGGGGGTCTGGGTTTGGTCCCTGATCAGGGAACTGGATCCTGCACACTGCAACAAAGATCAAAGATCTTGCACGCCACAACTATGACCTGGTGCAGCCAAATAAATAAATTTAAAAAAAATACACACACATACTGTGTGATTTCATTTATGTGAAATATATGGAATAGATAAATCCGTAGAGACGGGAAACAGACTATGGATACCTTGAGATGGGAGAGTGGGGGAGGACCATGGAGATAGCTAAAAGGTTTCTTTTCAGGGTGATGAAAATATTTTAAAATTGACTGTAATGATGGCATATAACTGAATATACTGAAGCCCACTGAATTGCACACTTTAAATGCATCAATTACATAAGGTTAACAAAAAAACCCCCAAATGAAAACCTGACACAAGCCCTACACCTGCCCCAGGGCCTTTGCACCTGCTTTTCTTGACATTTAGAATCTCCTCCTCTTGGCAGCTGCTTCTCACTCCTTCCCTTCCCCCAACCCCCACTCAAAGGCCACCCTCTCTGTGAGTCTCATCACACTACCAACCCTCCTATCTTCTGCCTGATTTTGCTCCCTCTTCCTGGTTTTGTCCACCAGGAATTCACAGGCTTCTGAGTGGCTTACTGCCAGTTGCCTTCCCTTAAATGGAAACCCCATGAAGGCAGGAACCTCTGTCTTGTTTACTGAGATCTGATCGGTGCCTGGCACACAGCACACACAGAACTGATGTCTGATGACAAAGGTTCTGCACTTCTAAGAACTGGGCATGAAAAAGCATCAACTTCTCAGTGGGACTGGCGGGAACTGTCCCATGGCACCCCATCCTAGCACAGCATCCCTTTGATGACCATCCCTGTCCAATCGAGGGACGGGGGGAGATGGAGGGAAAAGTTGACCCCAGGCCGGGCACAGGGTGTCTCACAGCACATGGAGCATACGGGCTTGGTGGGCGGCCCCACCAGTTCTGTGGATTTCAAAGACCTGGCTGGTGTCTTAAAGCCAGATGCAGTGGGGTCTGGCTAAGTGCACGCGTGTTCTATCAAGTCCAGCTCTTTGTAGCCCCATGGACTATAGCCCGCTAGGCTCCTCTGTCCATAAATACTGGAGTGGGTTGCCATTTCCTTCTCCAAAGAATCATCCCGACCTAGGGATCAAACCTGCATCTCCTGCACTGGCAACTGGATTCTTTACCACTCAGCCAGCTAGGAAGCCTACAGTGTCGCCCGGCCCATCGTGAGCTCCTTGCTTGAGCCTCTTGCTCTGACGGAGGGAAAGGTAACGAGATGGGAGGCTGAACCTAGGGTTGGAATCTATTTACACCAAGACCCGGAGCCCTCGCTCCTGGCCTGGAGGAGGCAGTTCTAGGAGACCCTCTCATGGCAGCAGTCCGGGTGTGGATGGGCGTGGGCTGAGTGGGCCTCGGGGTTCCCCGGCACCTCCCGCCTACCTTCTCCCGGAGACACACGATGCGGGACAGGAGGCCGATGAGGATGTCCGTGTACACACTCCTCTCATGGGCCTCGTCGATGATCACCACCTTGTACTTCAGCAGCAGGAAGTCCTAGGGAGGAGTGGGGAGGGGGTCCAGGGATGAGGATGGCCACATGGACCGGAGCACCCCAGGATGAGTGTGCATCCCAAAGCACCCACTCAATGAACCCCTTTGGTAGCTGGCACGGATACAAGAGCACTTGGCCTGCAGCGGGTTGTGGCCTACGACCCCAGGCCTATTTCTCCATCCGTAAAACGGGACAAGAGGACTCATCTCAAGAGGTCATGGAGAAATTTCGATGACAATTACTGTTTGTAAAGCAGACAGCACAGAGCCTGGGGCCTGGCAGAGAAAAGCCAGCTGTGATCTATTAGAGCCGAGCTACCAATGCGGATGGTGGGGAGGCAGGCAGGAGACAGGGACCAGGGGAAACAGGGCAGCACACGCCACACAGACGGGGGCCATCAGAGCCCAAAGCACTCTCACAGCCGCCTTCACAGTGTTCTTGGCTGGCCTCGAGGCAGAGGAGGCAGGAGTCACCTCTGCCCTCCCCAGAGACCCCTGCCCAGGGGGACCTCAGCCAGCCAGTGGGTAGCAGTGTGCTGCTGGCTAATGCATAAAGTCTGTGAACCAAACTGTAACAAACATACAAGCTCACATGTAATGAACACCGATTAGGTGTTCTGCTAAAGTGCTTTCATGCTTCACATGATTTAAAGCAATTAGGAGGAAGGTACCAGCTTGCAGATCAAGAAACCAAGGCCCAGAGAGGTTAAGTAACTTATCCAAGGTCACACAGAAACACAACAGTAAATGCAGTGCTTTGCCAAAATTTGTCACGCTGGCTGCTCACACCCTGGATGACATCCTAGCTTCCCACTCTTACGCTCACCAGCCTTGCTCTGTGACATGAGAAAAGCAACCAACCTTCTGGATTTCCTTGAGCAAGACACCATCAGTCATGAACTTGATTCTGGTCTCTTCGGTCACGTTTCCTTCATATCGGATCTGGTAGGAGACAACCCTGCAGGCACAAGCTACAGATCAGTCCCCTAGAGCTGCGGCTGCTTGGGGTGGTGGCTACTCCAAGGAGACAAGCAGAGCAGGCCTGGTCCTGCTAGGCAGGCGGCTAAGGGCAGGACCCACCAGCTCACCTACCAAGGCCAGACACTGGGCCACTCTGCCTACCTCTCTAGGACCCTGGCCTCCAGTGTGAGGGGTGAGGGGAGCTCACAGACAAGTGCAGAGCATGTTAATCACACATGCACACAGACCTTGGCTGGAGCCTGATGTAAACAATCAACTCTAAAAATTTTTTAGGAGGCAACCCAGGAAATGGCAACACGGAAGGAACACACTGAACAATTAGGACACACTTTTTAGTGATGGTGATGGTACTGCAATTATGTTTATAGTTGTCCTTAAAAAAAAAGTTACAGGGCTTCCCTGGTGGCTCAGACGGTAAAGAGTCCATCTGCAATGCAAGAGACCTGGGTTCAGTCCCTGGGTTGGGAAGATCCCCTGGAGGAGTGCATGGCAACCTACTCCAGTATTCTTGCCTGGAGAATCCCCACGGACAGAGGAGACTGGTGGGCTACAGTCCATGGGGTCACAAAGAGTCAGACAAGACTGAGCAACTAGGCACCCTGGTGGTCCAGTGTTTAGGACTCTGAGCTTCCACTGCAGGGGTCCAGCTTCAGTCCTCAGTTGGGAAGCTAGGATCCCCAAGCTACGAGGGGCACCCAAAAACAAACAAACAAAAATCCCCAAAACAGAGGCTTGATCTTTCAGACCTACACGATGAAATATTGAGGCTGAGATGATAAGACATCTGAAACTTGCTCCCCAAGAACTGAGGGAGAGCACGGGGCACAGATGACTCAGAGCTGGTCACTAGGTGACAATTCCTGAAACCGGGTCTCGGGTACATGGGGGGGCTCGTTATACTAGTCTTTCCACTTTTGTGGAAACTTAACACTAACAAGTTAAATAAAGAGGATGAAAGAAAGTGGGGGCAGCTTTGTGTATACTATAAATTTCAAGATATGCAATGAAATGGCATAGGAAAGATACGGACATCTGTGAACAGCCTCCAGGGTGAATGAGGGTGTGTGTCACGGCTCAGCTTGGTGGGTCTGGAGGGCCACCTTCAACCCTCCTCCATGAAGCACAGCACTCACCGTGGCGACAGATTCATCTCCTTGGCTACTCGCTGGGACATGGCCACGGCAGCTACTCGGCGGGGCTCTGTGACGCCGATGATGCTGTTGTCGCTGTGAGGGGGAGAACACAGGGCTGAATTTCAGGCAGGAAAGAGCTGACCCAGCAGGCCCGAGGCTGCTGTCCCTACAAACGTCCCTGGCTGGTGTCTGGGATCCTGGATTTCAGGGGCCTCCCACCTCTCCCTGATGGATAAGAGGGGCTCCCTGGGCTTGGACTGTCAGTACAAACCACACAGTTCATGCTGACAACTGCTTTCCTTCAGGGAGTCTAGAATTTGGCAGGTACCAGGCAGACAGTGCCCACGTGACCAACCTCCAACGAAGAACCCCGGGCGCTGAGTCTCTATGGGCATCCTAGTAGAGGATAATCATATGCGTTATCACAACTCATCACTGGGGGAAAGAAGCATGTCCTGTGTGACCTCCCAGGAGAGGGCTCTGGGAGCCTGCGCCTGGTTCCCCCAGACTTCACCCCATGTGCCGTCCTCCTTTGCTGATGGAACACTGTGTCCTTCACTGTATGACCTGGGAGTCTTCCAAGAAAATTGCTGAACTTTTGAGCGGTCTTGGGGGCCTCGACATACACGGGTCAAAAGGGCTAACAGGAGATGACACACCGCCGCTCCCACTAGGAACTGATCTAAGTGTTTTACACAAATCCAGTCATTTCCTCTACATAACAACTCTGTGAAGTAGGTGGCAATGATGAGCCCCCATCTCACAGCTGAGGCAACTGAGGTCCAGAGAGGTTAAGGAGCTTGCCTCAAGTCACACGGCATGTCAACCACGGAACTGAAATTAGATCTTCAGGAGCCCGTGCTCCTGACGACTTTGGGGAACCACGTCTCACTGCCACCTGAGAGGCCTGCAGGGGACCCTGTGGCCAGCCCCCACCTGCTGTAGCCTGCTTCGTAGAGAAACTGCGGCACCTGGGTGGTCTTCCCGCTGCCGGTCTCACCACATACGATGACGATAGGGTGCTCAGCCACTGCCTCCATGATCACTTGTTCTTCAGCGAGAATCGGGAGCTTCAGCCGCTCTTCCTGGTGAGAGAGAGGAAGTCAGAACTCAGGGAATGGGGGGTAGAGGGGGGTTGCAGCTGCTGCAGAAGGGCAGACGGGATAAGGGGACTTTGTTCAAAGCAAGACTATACAGGTGATGTGGTTCCTACAAAGGCAGCAGCTGGCACCCAGTTAAGGGGAACAGGTGGGCCCCCCTGGAGGATGGAAGCCTTGATGGCTGGGGAGGGGGCCAGAGACATGGGTTGGGTCCTTCGGAATGTCACACCTGGCATCCAAAGGGTCAGCCTGGTACAGAGAAGCCCCTGTGCGGCACAAGAACCCTCTGCTGCTGGGGGAGTTCACACTTATGGAAGAGTCAATTCAGCAAACAACCGGGTGCTAATTTTACCAAAATTCAGGATGTGAGACACAACGTCACATCCTAGGCGTGATTCTGCTAGGTACTCACACATGAGTGTATGCGGATGCACACACACACACGCACACACAAGTATTACATAGTGAGGGAGGAGTTTTGTGAACCCCTGCTTGCTCTGATTATGTGTGAAGCATGCCTAATTTTAAAAATTCTGTTCTCTACTTCTATTCTATTGGTTAAAAAAAAAACAGCACTGGCCATCTCATGACCCCATGATGGCTGTGACCTCCAGTTTGCAAACCCTGTCCCCCAAAGTTTTGCATCTGTGATGGCAAGAAGAGGACAAGAACATGTAAAGCAGCAGAGAAGATGGGAGCAAAAAGCAAGAACGTCTCAAATGTCCAGCCAGAGAGGACTACTTAAACCGTGCTCTGTTCAAGCAGAGGAATACTCTACAGCAGTTTCAAAACCAAACCAAATGGACCTCAGTGACATACATCTTCACAGATAAGGAAATCCCAGGAACATAATGCTGATTAACAGAAAAACAAAGTGCAGGAAAACATATATGATACAAGGCCACTTATACACCTAGGCTCAGGAATACGCTTGTGGAAAAACCACAAAGGCCAAGGGAGGAACCCCGGGGGGCACCAGGGATGCTGGATGGTGGAGCCTGGGTCACTCAATCAATGTGTGGAGCAGAATCCCACACCCCTCACTTGCCAGTGGATAGCATCAGGCTCTGACATCACCGACAAGGAAACCTTTGTGGCATGAAGCCAGGGGCACTTCAAGGTCTGTTTGAGCAGTGAGCTCACCCTAATTCTTTGTATGTGTTGAGGGAATTTGTAATTTCCTCGATTCTGTCTCATCGCAGTAAAAATCTGAAGCCCTTGGACGGACCAGGGCCAAAAGCCCTTGGATGGACCAGTGTTACAGCTCAGTTTTATTCAGAAAGTAAAGAAAAATACATCCTCAAGGCGTGAGGGCATGCGACCCAAAAGACAAGACGAGAATAGAGGCCCAAGTTCGGCTCTTCTTTTTATATGTTTTTTTCTCCTCCCCCTGAGCCTGCCCTATATAAACTGGGCTAGCCAGAAGTGCCGTTTGTTTTACCTGAGGTGTTCACTCTGGTCCTCGGACCTTCCTTTGTTCTATTTTCATGGGCTTCTCCTTTCCTTGTCTTTTTGCCACCACCATTTTGGACTCCTTTTTCCTATTCTAACTACCTAACATATATAAGCACACAAATGTACCTGTGACAGGAAGTGCAATCTCATTAAACTGTGTATGTTAAGTTGCTTCAGTTGTGTCCGACTCTTTGCGACCCCATGGACTGTAGCCCACAAGGCTCCTCTGTCCAGGGATTCTCCAGGCAAGAAAACTGGAGTGGGTTGCTGTGCCCTGCTCCAGGGGATCTCTCTGATCCAGGGATCAAACCTGCGTCTTTTACGTTTCCTGCATTGGCAGTTGGGTTCTTTACCACTAGCACCACCTGGGAAGCCCTCTCAGTAAACTGCTGCTGCTGCTAAGTCGTTTCAGGCGCGTCCAACTCTGTGCACCAGGCTCCGCCGTCCCTGGGATTCTCCAGGCAAGAACACTGGAGTGGGTTGCCATTTCCTTCTCCAATGCATGAAAGTGAAAAGTGAAAGGGAAGTCACTCAGTTGTGTCCGACTCTTCGCGACCCCATAGACCGCAGCCTACTAGGCTCCGCCGTCCCTGGGATTCTCCAGGCAAGGACACTGGAGTGAGGTGCCATTGCCTTCTCAGTAAACTACTACTTTTCATATGGAACAGTGACTAATATTTTCTATTCTTTTCCATTAAAAAAAAAAAAAAGCTGGTTACATCCCATATGTTCCCACGATCTGATCTGTGGTTTGAAACTGCTGCTCTGAGACCCGTGAGCCCTCTGCCTCAGGGCCTTTGCTCATGAAGTTCTCAGTATGGGACGGCCCCCCTGTTCTCAGCTGGTCACTGAGCTCTTACCCTAGAAGACACTCTCCCTGAGAAGCCTATACTCCCACACTGCCCCCTCATGGTACCCGATCTTCCCTTCCATGGACCTTGTCCCTCCCCTTGTGTGACACTGCGTTGTCCATCTTGGTCTTGTCTGCTGGACTGAAAGTTCCAGAGGCTGTAGACTGCTCTACTTCCTGGGCTGGCGGGTGGACGGAGTAACCACCATCTACAATGGGCCAAACCCTGAGGCATCACCAACCTCAAAGCAGTCTCATTAAATGACTTATTCTTAATGGGAACAATGCACTAATATCTTTTATTCTATTCTTCCATGGGCCTCGAGCTTCCTATCCCTTAATCTTGTTGTCGTGACAACCCAGTAAGATACTCACTCTACCAGACAAGGAAACCAAGTGCAGAGAGGTGGAACCCCTGTGAGTAGACAGGTACCCCCATTCCACAGATCAAGAAAACAGGGCCCAGGAATGAGCTGGGAGGTGGAGGGATCAGCACTCTGTTCCAGGCCAACTGACTCCATAGCCTAAGCTCTTGTCCCGAGGAGTGGACACTTGGGCCAGGACCCGTGGTCAGAGGCTGCAGGTGACAGTGACCAGAAGATGAGAAAGGCAGCTGACACCCATCTCAAGAGCTCCACCACATGCCAGGCACTCGTTCACCAGCCTGACAAGGCGGGCACAGCTATTCCCCTTTTCCAGATGATGAAACCTAGACACAGAAGGCGATGCAACCTGCTCAGATCCCAGGATGCCCTCTCGCTGCACCCACAGCCCCCACTGTATTGACCTGATCCCCTAAGCTCTCCATCAAACACCGAAGTGACCAACCTGCATTTCAGGGGAGCGGTTCACAGGGATGAAGATGGCGGGCTTCGATGGGGGCCTGGCCAGGGCAGAGACTGCCACAGGAGTAGCTGCCAGAGGGGCAGGAGTCTCGGCTGGGCCGCTGGGCACTGGGCTCTGGCCGCTGGTCCCAGACGGAGCTGGTGGCAGGTGCGCTGGGGTCGACCCTGCACTGGCCTCTGACTGATTGTCTGTTGGGGCCTCTGACTGATTATCTGTTGGAGCCTCCTCGGGTTCAGAGTCCACTGAGGATTCAGACTCCTCTTCTGCCTCCTGGCGGCGGCGCTTCCGGTGGGCACCACTGAGGCTGCTGATCCTCTCTGGACCCTGGGCTGCCATATCATCCGGTTTCCTGCAGGGAAGGCCAGAAATCAGACTCTAGGATGGGCCAGCCAACCTGAGGCAGCTCTGGGTTGCTGAAGGCTCATCAGAGGCAGGACTCAGAGGCCACGCCCCTTCCTGCCTCAGGGCCTTTGCACCCGCTGTCCATGGTCCCTGCAGGTAGCTTCTCCCTCACTTGACTCAAAGGTCGCCTCTCAGGAAGACTTCCCCTGACTCTGCAGCCTCAATCACCTCTCCCACGCCCTCCATCCTCTTTGCCCTGCTCTTTTCTACTGAGCAATTACAGCACTAGATTTATGTGTATTTATCTAACTACTGCCCATCTCCCCACTATTAGAACGCAAGCTCCTTATGGGAAGAAACTTTATTTTTGTGCACTGCTCTATTTCTAGGGCCCAGAGGAGAGCCTGAGATGCAGTTTGCATTCAATAAGCAGTCATTAAATGCGCCACAAGTCTTATGGGACGGGACTGCAAATGAACACAGTGGGCCAAGTGTGAGGGAGCAGCGAGCAGGGGCCGGAGCTGAGGGAACACATAGGCCCTACCTAAGACCAGCTGCCCTATGGGAATGCCAGCTGGTGTGGCCACATCATTCAACGGGTCAAGACTGGGGCAGGAAGAGGAGCCCGGATTTTAACATGAAATCTCCTAGTTCTTAAATATCGACTGTGGAAGTGTCTGTCTTCCAAAATTCATGGTCACTCACATACTCAAAATGTGATCTTATGTGCAAACGGGGTGTTTGCAGATGTCATGAAGATGAGGTCAAACTGAGTTAGGTTCCTTATAAGAACAGAAAACAGAGACCCAGACCCAGATAGGAGAAGGCCATGGAAGACTCAGAGAGACACATGGAGGACACTACAAGGACACACAGACTGGGGTGACGTGGGCTGCTGGGGGACAGAAGCTGTCCCCCCAGAAGCTGGGGGACAGAATGGAACAGATTCTCCGGCCTCTGGCAGGAAACAACCCCACTGACACTTGACTTTGGACTTCTGGCCATCAGAGCCACGAGAATAAATTCCTCTTGCGTTAAGGTACCTGGTTTGTGGTGCCTGGTTACTGAAGCTCTAGAAGACCCCCATGTGGGCAAAAGATCCCAGCATATTAAGCAGCATGTGAGGTCTCTACCCACTGGACGTATTTTAGCACATGGGTCATTGCAAATGTATTTTCTCATAACCCCAGAAGACTCCATGACTCCAAAGACATTCCCCCACCCTGGGAGCCCTGGAGGGAGGAACGGGCTTCAGAGAGGGACCTGGTGACTTACTCTTTGGTGTGGTACATGCGTTCTCCAGTGCCCAGCTTGGACGTGGTGTACAAGAGTCTCATCTCAGCTTCTGAAACCTGGACTTCACTCAATTTCTGTAGCATCTCAGCTCGCTGGGGAAGGAAACGAGTGTGTTATACATTTGGCATCATGAGCCTCTCTTTAGAAGGGAAGTTGAGACTCTAAATAAATTTACAGCATCTCTAACACCCACAGTCTTTTTTAAACCAAAGGCTGAACTTCAATTGCCTGGTGTCACAGTGTTCTTAACCTTGACAGGCATGTGAGCTTGGGGTGGCTTCTCGTCCCCTTACAGAGTCTGTGGTTGGATAAACAAGGTTCTCTTTGCCCCATGGTGTGTCACAAGAGATTATCGACTAGCCAGATGCCCATCAAAGGGAGATGGAATAAAGTAGGGCCCATCTGTATAATGCAAGACTCCCCGGCAGTTAGTACAAAGGAGGAATAGCTCTTTGTGTGATGGGAAGTAGTCCCCACGCTATCTGGAATAAAGCAGTGAGAGGTGGGCCCAGCTGGGCCCCTTCCTCTGGGTGAACGAGTTACGAGTGCTTGTTTCACTATTCTTGAAATTATAGATACTTTAATATGTGCTCATATACGTGTATATATGTACACACACATATATACACATGTGCACAAATTTCTTAATTGAGAAAAGAAAAAACAACGTACAAAACAGCAAGCAAAGATGCTCGCAGGATTAAAAATAGCACCCAATCACAGGACAGTGAGTCCTCCCCTGGATGAAGAGCTCCAGGGACTGACGTCAGAGCTGCTAATGGCAGGCTGGTGTGTGTCCCCTGGTGGTCACAGCACCCTGTGTGGTCACCCTGTCAGAAAGACTAAGGAGGGATGGGAGAGAGGTTCAAGAGGGAGGGGATATATGTATACTTATAACTGATTCACTTTGTTATACAGCAGAAACTAACACAGCATTATAAAGCAATTATACTCCAATTTAAAACGACTGTCAGGAGGTAGTCTCCTGAAGCCTTTAGATCACGTTTCTTGGTCTCCACACAGTAGCATTTAGAGTCAGATAATTTCTTGATGTTCTGGGCACTGCAGGCTATTTAATAGCATCCCAGGCCTCTACCCTGCAAAATGCTAGTAGCATCCTCCAAATCGTCACAACTCCAAAAGTCTCCAGACTTGGCCAAATGGTCTCAGTGGGGGCAAAACTGTCTCTGTTGAGTCACTGCCCCAGACCCGAATACCAATTTATAGGAAATTGGACAGTGGAAGAACACTTTTTAAATTACAGAGATAAAAAAATTTAACCCAGACCATGGGAAAGTCTTTGAGACAATCCAATCTCTGCAACAAATGGTAAGGGGGAAAGACAAGACATGGGGTGGGGAGTGCAACGAAATGGTACAAAGTTTGACTATTTACTGGATATTTGATGGTGTTTTGAAAAAAATCTGGATGCGTTAAAGGCACTGCGGTTATTGGAAATGGTCTTTATTTTAGAGATGCAAACTGAAACACTCAGGGATACAATGCTACATAATGGGTTGAATGGTGGCCCTTCAAAACGATACATCCATGTCCCAGTGCATGCTAAGTTGCTTAATTCATGTCCTACTCTTTGCGATCCTATGGACTGAAGCCTGCTAGCCTCTTCTGTCCATGGAGATTCTCCAGGCAAGAATGCTGGAGTGGGTTGCCATGCCCTGCTCTAGGGGATCTTCTGAACTCAGAGATCACACATAAGTCTCTTATGTTTCCTGCACTGGCAGGCGGGTTCTTTACCACTAGTGCCACCTGGGAAGCCCATGTCCCAGGATGGGATCTTATTCAAGTTAAGGGTAATTAAGGATCTCAAGATGAGATACTGGAATAACCAGGTGAATCTTAAATTCAAAGACAAGTGTCCTTATCAGAGATACACAGAGGAGAGACACACAGGGGAGCAGCCCATGTGAAGATGCGGGCAGAGAATGGAATGATGTGGCCACAAGCCAAGGAAACCTGGAGCCACCAGGATTTGGAAGAGGCCAGGTACTGCCCTCCCCTGGAATCTTCAGAAGGAGCATAGCCCTGCCCACCCTTATGATTTCAGACTTCTGGCTTCCAGATCAGCAAGAGAACCCATTTCCATTGTTTAAGACACCCAGCTGGTGGTCATTTGTCAGAACAGCCAAAGAAACAGTACAGATTGAGGCTGCCTGGGCTTTGATCTATGGGGTAGGAAACCGGCTGGCCATGGAGATGATCAAGGCTGATCATGGGCCCGACAACTGTTGAAGTTGGTGACTGGTACACGGGACCTCATGACACTAATGTCTCTACTTTTATATATGCTAGAATTTCTCAATATAAAATTTTCTCCTTAAGAAAATATTAAGTAAAAAAGGTCAAAACGCTCTAGGATAAAGTTTAAAAAATAAAATGAATGCGGGGTGGAGAATAAACAGTGAGCACGTTGATCGACTGACTCCTCGTTCAACAAACATGGTCTCTACAAACCTGAACCCATTCCAGACTGATAGACACCCCAGAAGCATGTCCTCCTTCGAGGGCTGGAAGGTTCTGATTCTTTGTGTCCCACAAGGGGCATTAGTTATATGTGGCTATTTGCATTTAAATTAATTAAAACCAAATCACATTAAAAATTCAATTCCTCTGCGACTTCCCTGGTGGTCCAGTGGCTGGACATGCTCCCAGTACAGAGGGCCTAGGTTCGATCCCTGGTCAGGGAACTAGACCCCCCCATGCTGCAACTAAAGATCCCACATTCTGCAACTAAGACCAGGTACAGCCAAATAAATACATTAAAAAAAAAAAATCAACCCCTCGATCTGACTGGCCACACCTCAACTACTCAACAACCACACATGGCGAGTGACCACCATATTGGATGCTGCAGACAAAGAACTTGTCCTTCATTCCAAAAAGTTCTACCTGATGGTCCTATTGAAGAGATCATGTCAGGGACACAGACCCCTTCCCTCCCCATCCCTCGCCAGCCTGGAGGGCTGAGTGCAGACACAGCATGCCTACCCGGCTCTTCTTCTCCTTCTGGTCTAAGATTCTCTGCAGCATCTTCCGTTCTTTTTTGGTCAGGGGCTTCTTCTCCTTCTTGGACAGGGGAGGGGCTTTGGTCTTTTTCTTCTTCTTCCCGGGAAGGACAAGAGCGTTGCTTGCATCGACTCCTTTCAATGTGTCCTTATCTGAAAAGATATGATGCCTGACCCACAGCCCCTGGAGGCTAGAGAGCCAGGATACCTAGGGTCTCAAGATGCTATCTTAATGCTGTTTTCCTCTGGGGGGGCCCTTCTGCCCTCTGTGCGAGCCATCCAAGCACCTGCACAGGAACGGGGATGTAGGCCCGCCGCACCTTCACTACACTGTCCATCCAGCATCTGCCACAGGTCACCCTCCACCATGAGTCGGGGTACCTCCACCCTTGTGTTTTGGGAAGACAGAAGGAGGCAGAGCAAGGAGGGAATAAACTACACCAGTGCCTTCCTCCCAGTAGGGTCCTGCTTTCAGAGAGTCTGTGAAATCAAAACCACTTTTACAATAACTCTAAAAGATACTCTGTTCCGGGTGTACAGTGGACTAAGTACTGAGCTTGTGTTATATCTGTTTTTAAATGTCGGCATTTTTGGGAATTCCCTGGTGGCCCAGTGGTTAAGACATCATGCTTTCACTGCAAGGGGTGCAAATCCATTCCTGGTTGAGGAACTAAAATCCCACGTCACAACTAAGCTTGTGTGCTGCAGCTGCTGAGCCCACGTGCCACAACAAGAGAAGCCCGTGTGCTACAGTAAAGACCCACTGAAGCCAAAAATCAATCAAAAGCAAAAAAAAACCCCAAACCCCTAAACCCCTGTTTTAATTTCTAATATGATAAATTTTGATAGCACTCACATTAACAAAAGCACTTAGGGGTCTTCAATGTTTAAGAACGCTAAAAATGTCCTTAGAGGAAAAAATTTGAGAACCAGTGTGTCACAGGAAGAAAAAAGGGGGGATATGCTAAAAATAAAAATAAGAAAGAGGGTAACAACATTGGATCAGTGATCAGAGAAGGCTCTTTGCAGAAGGCAAGCTGCTTTATAATCTTATAAGGTCCCTCTGGCCCCTAAAAGTCTCAAGGATAAATGGAGATGTCTTGTTCTAGGGTGAGAAACTTTTCTCAAATCTTTGGGTCTAAAAGACCTCAGGCTCCTCTGTGCTCACTTCACTGTCATTCTATCTCACCTTCTGAGCTGTCACTGCTGTTACAATGAACGATGCCCATCACAGGACAGGTCAGTAAAGACACAGCCTGTCTTTACTTTTTAAAGCATTCTCAGTTACAAATATATTCTCCCAAAATACCACCCCCATGTAACTGCTGGACCCATGTGACAGCAGAGAAAATTGAGGCACAGAGATGTCAGGTGAGTTACTTCAACTCCCAGCCAATCCCTGCAACTTCTGAGGAGGGAATTCAGACTCCAGATTCCCACCTTGACAATCTTTCCCATAACTTCACTGCCTTCAGGGTCCAAGAGGAGAGTGTGGAAGAGAAGTAGGCTTCCCCATTGGGCCCCGTTCTCCCTCCCTCCACCTCCAGAACCTAGGCTCACTCTTCCCTAATACCTAAATCAGCCTGAGCTTCAGGGATCCTATACAAGCAGCCGGATGAGTTTAACTTTGGAGTGTGTTCAGTTTCAAGGGCCAGCAAGACAACTGAACTCACTCAATAACTTCATCCTCAACTCTTCTGCGAAACTGGACCCATCAAGGTCACTGATGGCCTCCCTGGTGTTACATCCATGGGTCCTTCTCTCCCTCCCTGACCCCATAGCAACACGACACAAATGGTGGGTCTTCTTCATGGTCCCTGGACAACCACACTCCCAACGGTCTCCTCCCACCTCACTGGGCTAAACTTACTGCTCAGTGAGAGCTGGTCCAGTCTTTAGACTTAAATAAATATCATCTACACACAGTGATGATTCCAAACTGCTATCTCCCCTGGACTTGCCTCTTCTAAGCATCTGAGTCAATAGCTGCCTGACTATCCCTCTACTTGGATATCTAATAGGGCCCTCAAAACACTCATATCCAAAACCAAGCTCTTGGCCTCTTCCCAAGCGGGCCCCTCCCCGCCTTCTCCAGCTTCCAGCCACTGGACCCCACACCTGGGATTAATTCTTGACATCTCCTTTGTTCTTGTGTAGTCAGCCAGCAAATCCTATCAGCTCCATCTTCCAAATACATCTTGAATTCAACCATCTCTCACATCCTCGGCTGCTGCTGTCCCGGACCAAGCATCAGCTCTTGCCCTACTGACTGTACTCAGCAGCCTCCTACCCAATCGACCTGATTCTTTGCCCTCTACTGCTCTTCCTCAACACAGCACCAGAGTGATGCTGTTAAAACCTAAGCCCATGCCTTGTTCCTCCTCTGCTCTAAACCCTGCAGGTCCACTGTCCTCACCATGACCCACCAGGTCCTACCCATCCTGCCCTTACTTAATATTTCATCTCCACTCAGCCATTCTGATGGCCCTCAGGTCTTAAGGATTCAATGCTTTCTCAATGGGGCCTTCCCAGTCTACCACACGAAAACTCTGCAACCCACCAAACACCTCTTGTACTTTACCTGTTTAGTATGAATGTATGCAAAATATTCTATATATTCTGTGTTTTTCTTTACTTGTCTCTTCCCAAAAGCATATAAACTGTGCACGACAGGGATTTTTTTCTACCTTAATCTCATCTTCTGTTACTCTCCTAGACTGGCACACCAGTCTTCCTGAACAAAACGGAGGAGTCTTAGCAGAAATGTCAAGCAGCCTGGAGCTAAACAGACACATCTGGGCTGAAAAATACAAACTTAAAGGTCGCTGGTAGGGAGATTATAATTGATGCCATCAAAATGAATGGAATTACCTTATTTTCTTGTCCAAATTCCCCACGTTGCTATACTACGACCACACTGGAAAGAAACTCCAGGTATTTTTCCAAACTCAGTTAAAACGAAAACTGTCATTATTCCTCCTTTCTTTGGATCATCTGAGGTGGGGGGCCTCTCTCCGGGAGCCTTCCAGAGTCGGAGAAGCAGGACATAGTCCGAGCGTCCTTCAGCCCCCCTGGCCAGCCCTGGTCCCAAGGCCCTGATTGGTCTCTCACCCGAAACCCAGCCCCTGTCCAGGGCCTTCTTACCCTCCAGTTCCAGCCGCACGGGGGGCGGCTCGGGAGGGCCTTTAGAGGTGCCGGGGGCCGCCTGCTGGCGCCCCTTGATGTTGTACCTCCGGCGCAGCTTCCCCATGGCGCTCGAATTCCTGCTCCTGCAGGTAGGCTAGCAAGACCCGCGCACTTCTAAGCCCAACCCACGTGGGCTCCCACCAAGGTTCAGGACGGAAAACTTCCGGGCTACGCTCTCGCGAGAGCTGGTACTAACAGAATTCCTGCGGGCGGGGCTAGAGGCGGGGTCACTTTAAAAAGCGAGGCCGGTGGGGGCGGAGCGAGGCGGGGCCAAGTTAGGGAGGGGCGGGGCCTGAGGTGCCCGAGAGTCTTCTGTTTAAGCCCAGGGCTGTTCGCAGGAATGTGGTTTGAGCCTCTAAATCTGAATTATCTACTAATATTAATTTGGGAATGAGAGTGTTTTGTCGGCTTTAAAAATATAACCTACTCCTAATACAGTCTTCTTCCCTCTTTTTTTTAGCTTATCTGTACTTTCCGATATTCTTACAAGCAACAGTATTTGTGTAGTAAAAAAGGCATTAAATATTTTCATTACAAAGACAGAAAAAGTAAAAGAAGGCATCAATTAGACAGCTTTGCATTTTCATGACCACATCACATTTCTGCACTGCACTCGGAAATATTGTATTTTCTGAATTCTGTAATTATTTTGTGAATAGAACAGCTATACTGTGTCTTCACTAACTCAACATTCAAAAAACTAAGATCATGGCATCCAATCCCATCACTTCATGGCAAATAGATGGGGAAACAACGGGAACAGTGACAGACTTTATTTTCTTGGGCTCCAAAATCACTGCAGATGATGATTGCAGTCCTAAAATTAAAAGATCCTTGCTTCTTGGAAGAAAGGTTATGACCAGCCTGGGCAGCATATTAAAAAGCAGAGACGTTACTTTGCCGACAGAGGTCCATATAGTCAACGCTATGGTTTTTCCAGTAGTCATGTATGGATGTGAGAGTTGGACCATAAAGAAAGCTGAGCACCGAAAGGAGAAGACTCTTGAAAATCCCTTGGACTGCAAGGAGATCAAACCAGTTAATCCTAAAGGAAATCAGTCCTGAATATTCATTGGAAGGACTGATGCTGAAGCTCGAGCTCCAATACTTTGGCCACCTGATGTGAAGAATTGACTCATTGAAAAAGACCCTAATGCTGAGAAAGATTGAAGACAGGAGGAGAAGGGGACGCCAGAGGATGAGATGGTTGGATGGAATCACCGATTCAATGGACATGAGCTTGAGCAAGCTTTGGGAGTTGGTGATGGACAGATAGGCCTGGCATAGTGCAGTCCATGGGGTCGTGAAGAGTCAGATACGACTGAGTGAACTGAACTGATTGTGTCTCCATTTTTTTTCTATTAAAAGCATAAATGCTGCTGCTACTGCTGCTAAGTCGCTTCAGTCGTGTCCGACTCTGTGCGACGCCATAGACAGCCTCCTACCAGGCTCCCCTGTCCCTGGGATTCTCCAGGCAAGAATACTGGAGTGGGTTGCCATTTCCTTCTCCAATGCGGGAAAGTGAAAAGTGGAAGGGAAGTTGCTCAGTCGTGTCCAATTCTTAGCGACCTCATGGATCATAGCCCACCGGGCTCATCCGTCGTCCATGGGATTTTCCAGGCAAGAGTATTGGAGTGGGGTGCCATTGCCTTCTCCGAAAAGCATAAATGGTTAAGGGTAATGGCTAAGGGTAAATAAATTATATCATCAAAAAAAAGTGAAGGCGCTAGAAGTTATTTTAGAATTTTAGAGAGGAGAGTTAAAGTCATTGCCCCAGAAAAAGCATTTGAATAATCCAGAACAGGAGCTGGCTGCCAATTAGGTAAGTAACAGTTGTCGAAGGTAAGAATGAATGATAACTGTGATTAATCTGGACAAGCTCCCCTCTTCTTCAGAAACGCAAAAACAAATCCCCACAAACACACAGGTGGAGAATGAAAGGATTTTGATAGCATACATATGAACATTCTTTTAATTAATTAAAAAGGATTTTGGGGGAAAAGTTACAATGAGCAAATCAAACGTGTTTTCATGGATTTTATTGCTTAGGATAATAGCAGATTACAGTTTCTTCTTTAAATATGCTTATTTAAGTAAATAAAAAGTTACTATTAGGTATGTAATAGTACATTCTCTTATATTTTCTTCTGAAATATTATATACCAAAGGATTACCTCCAGAAGATATAAAGAACATTCATGGCGCCCCACTCCAGTACTCTTGCCTGGAAAATCCCACGGGCAGAGGAGCCTGGTAGGCTGCAGTCTATGGGGTTGCTAGGAGTCGGACATGACTGAGCGACTTCACTTTCACGCATTGGAGAAGGAAATGGCAACCCACTCCAGTGTTCTTGCCTGGAGAATCCCAGGGATGGGGGAGCCTGGTAGGCTGCCGTCTATGGGGTTGCACAGAGTCGGACACGACCGAAGTGACTTAACAGCAGCATAAAGTAAAAGGAAAAAGGAAACTACACAACAGCATGGATCTTAATGTTGAACAAAAGTAGCCAACCACAAAAGATCATATTTTATGATCCAATTCACAGAAGTTCAAAAATAGGCAAAATGAATCCCCTAAATTTTGGAGGGGGCGTAGTGAACAGGAGAGGGCAAAGGAAGCCTTTTGGCAAAACTGATAATGTTCCTTTTCTTGACCTGGGTGCTGGTCACCTTGTGTATTGTTTAAATTCATAGAGAAGCACCTATGACAGTATTTTTCTGCTTGTATGCCACTCAGTTGTGTCTGACTCTTCACGACCCCATGGACTGTAGCCCACCGGACTCCTCTGTCCATGGAATTCTCCAGGCAAGAGTACTGGAGTGGGTAGCCATTCCCTTCTCCAGAGGATCTTCCCAACCCAGGGACTGAACTCTAGTTATGAATTGCAGGCAGATTCTTTACCACCTGAACCTCTAGGGTGTCTTGTATACTGTACTTCAATTTTTAAAAGTTTACTTTAAATATTTTTTTATGATGATGATGAAATATACACCAGTGAATGTAGGAAAACCTCACCAGAAATCTGGAAAAATGTAAGTTCAAAACAAGATATAGGGACTTCCCTGGTGGTCTAGTGGCTAAGACTTCATACTTCCAATGCAAAGGGACCTGGGTTTGATTCCTGGTCAGAGAACTAGATCTCACATGCTGCAAGTCAGAGTTCGCATGCTGCAATGGAAAGATCCTGCCTGCCACAATGAAGACCTGGTGCATCCAAATAAATGAATAAAGTAAATATTTAAAAAGGTAACTTTTCACTCTGGGTTGACAAAAGTTAAGTTTTATTTTTATATCATTTAGTTATTGAAGAAACTAAGGTCATTTATCCTGTTGAATGTTCCACATTCTGACTTTAGCTTCTGCTGTCCATCCCCCATGTTTCCTGTAAACCGTGAGTTAGATGTGGAGGTCACATCAAGTTAGGGTTCAAAGTGTTTTGGGAAGAATCCATCACACAGGTGGCTTTGGTACTTCTACCACCAAGACTGGTGGGTCCAGGCCCCTCCATTTTCAATTTCTCCACCAACATGTCACCTTTTCGTTTCAGTCTGTTGATGATCATGGCCTGGATCCATCATTTCACTAAGGGGTGCAAACTTATTTTCTAATCTCTGTCACTCCCTTTTCATTTACTACCTGGATTTCCTAAAAAGAACTTCCCGTTCTCAACTATTTTCTGACTCTGAAATAGAGTTCGTTCAAGAAGGGCAGGAGGGAGTGCTTAATGCTTTTCTTTTAAACATTTCAGAATGAATGAGTAAGCTGGTGGCCCTGCCATCGGCAAAAGCGGCCAATTATTGGGTGTTATAAATTCAACGATATGCAAAATACATATAATTCATATTTCCCGATCAATGGTAGTCATCGTTCCTGTTGGGGCTATTTCACCTTTACAATCTTGGGTTGCTTTTTATAGAAAAGTTTAAGATAAAGTTTTGGTTTTTTTTTAAAGGAAAGATTTAAAGCCACCGAGGTCACAGAGGGCTCAAGGGGGAGGGTGGCGGAGAGATCGGTAACCTCCCAGCTGTCCGGCGCTCCCGCCAGGTCGTCGGCAGGTCCCGCGTCCGGGGGCGGGGCAAGGCGTGGGCAGGGCCGTCGCGCCTTTGCGCGAGGGGCGGGGCAGGTGGCGCGGCGGCGGCGGCGGAGGCGGCGGCGGCGCGCGGGCAGAGGTGCGGCGCGCGGCCCCCTAGCGCGCCAACGCGATCGCCGCCGGAGCCGCGGCGTCCCACCGTGCGGCCCTCGTCCTTCTTCCTGACCCGACATCCCGCCGGCTCCAGGATGAGTGCGCGCGCTTCGGGAGGACCCCGGGCCCGGACAGGGTTCCTGCTGCTGCTGCTGCTGCTCGGGCTGGTGGCCCCGGGCGCACAGGGGGCGCGGAGCCGCGGCGGCACCGAGAAGAACAGCTACCGCCGCACGGTCAACACCTTCTCGCAGAGCGTCAGCAGCCTGTTCGGCGAGGACAACGTGCGCGCAGCTCAGAAGGTGGGCGCTGGGCCCGCGCCCGCGGTCACCTTGCTTCGGCCGCCGCGCACCTGGCGCCCAGGGCCCTCCTGGGCCGTGCGCGGCCTCCGGGGCTGCAGGCCGGCCGGGCTCAGAAAAAGGGAGGCCCGGGTCTGGGGCGTGGGTCCGGGCTTGCCGCCTGTGGCCCGAGCCCGGGCTGGGCCAGCGTCGTGTCTGGGGGCGAGTTCCGGCGCAGGTCTAGTGCGCAGGGCCTCGGCGCGCCCTGTGTTCCATGCGGTACTTCTCCTTGAACCTTGCTCGCGGGGGCACTAGGTCCGGCCCTCCCGTCGGCAGCCCTGACGCCGCCGCGCCTCTCATTCATTCATTCAACACGTTTGAATGAGCGCCTACTGTGAGCCAGGCACCGTGGCGGCTGCCCACGGGGCGCCCTGCTCGCCGGCGCCCTCTCCCCACGCTGCTGCGCTCTCCCCAGCAACCCCGAATTTCCTGTAGCCTTAACGCAGACCCACTTCCCCTGAGCACCTTAGGCCCTCCTCCTTCTGCTTTGAAGATATTTAGGCTTTTTATTACTTTACTGTAATTTTTTTAAGAATGAGAGTAATGCAGTCTGCTCCGTTGCTTTGGCAACCTGGCACAGTGACCCGTTTAAGCACCTACTGTGTTCTGGGCCTCTCACTTGGAGCGTTTTATTTACTTTGGAGCTGTTGAGGAGCCCCTGGCCCCTGGGGATGGTGTTGAGCGCTTCGGAGCCCTTTCCCCGTTCTGCCCTAGGCAGCTGGGTGAGCCACTGGGGGTTAAACAGTCCACCGAGCAAGGGGAAGTGAATAAGGGGGACGGTTGTATGTGGTCAGGCGGTTCCTGAAGTACAGCCCATACTGTTCCTTCTCTTAAGCTCTTTGCTCTGCACCAGCCGTGGGCTTTTGGAGTGGAGAAAAGTTCCACCTCTGACTGGATGGCTTCAGGCAAGTGGCTTCACTTTTTTGAGGCTCAGTCTCTTTATTCCTTCAATGGGGATAATAATCATATCCTCTTGTAATTATGAATCGTTGGTCCCTTCTTGGCCCAGAGTCATGGCTGAATCAGTGTCAGATACTGTTAGTTATATCCTGGCCAATGCTCAAATCTCGGTTGCTTAGCCCTGCTGGCAGCGCTTTCAGGTTTTAAAAAAATGTTTTCTGCTGCTTGAGATGAAGGGGAAAGAAAACATTAAACCCCAAATCAGACTGGCTGAATATTCTATTTGGATGAAATGAAGTATAGGTTAATTTGTTAGGAAAGCTGTTAACTTCTGACTGTCCTCTCCTATGGGTGTTCTGAGAGGCTGTAAAGGTTATGGATAAATGGGGCGGGGGAATATCTCTTTGTAGCTGGCTTCAGAGGGAGAGCACAGAACACCTGAGTGCAGAGAAATGGCCATCCAGACTGCCTGAGTATGCAGGGTGAATCTGCACCTACCTCCTGCTGTGTGCCTTAGCCATTTGAAGGCAGAAATCATTTGTTTTACAGCAAAAAGACTTTCCCTTGTGGCTCAGCTGGTAAAGAATCCACCTGCAGTACGGGAGTCCTGGGTTCGATCCCTGGGTTTGGAAGATCCCCTGGAGAAGGGAAAGGCTACCTACTCCAGTATTCTGGCCTGGAGATCCCATGGACTTTTCAGTCCATGGGGTCGCAAAGAGTTGGACACGGCTGAGCTACCTTCACTCACTCACAGCAAAAAGAAGTCTGGCCTTTTTGGGGGAGGGTTAAGCACAAGCCACCATGTCAAGGCTGATTATTCTATCTGGGAATCTGAGATTCACAGACATGAAATACAAAGTAGATATTTAGGGGTTCAGATGTGGGTTCGTATCGATAAGGCATCTGTATTCTGGCAAAGTATCTGAGAATCTTGAAATCAGAATTCCTTTTGAGGTAAACTAAGGTTTATGCTTTCAATAGAGATGACCATAATACTAACTAATATTTGTTAATAATTGAAACATATTTGAAGGGCTCCCCAGATGGCACTAGTGGTAAAGAACCCATCTGCTAATGCAGGAGACATGAGCGATGTGGGTTTGATTCCTGGGTCAGGAAGATCTCCTGGGGAAGGGAATGGCAACCCACTCTAGTATTCTTGCCTGGAGAATTCCATGGACAGAGGAGTCTGGCGGGCTACAGTCCATGGGGTCACATAGCGTTGGAGACAACTGACGCAACTTAGCACGCACATTTGTTTAAAATGCACTTCCTTTTTTCTGGCCAAGCAGCATGAGGGATCTTAGTTCTCCAACCAGAGATCAAACCCATGCCCCCTGCAGTGGAAGTGCAGAGTTTGAACCCCTAGGGAAATCCATGCCTTTTTTTTTTTTTTTTAAGATCATAATTGGCTTTAATCAGCAATTTGTGAATCGGGCGACATCCCTTCTAGCATATAAGTGCTCCCTGTTCTAAGTTCTTTTATAAATAGAATAACTCACTTCATCCTTAGAACAGGCCTATAAGGTTGGTACTGTTAATATTTCCATTTTACAGATAGGGAAACTGAGGCACAGAGTGGTAAAGTGACTGGCTTCAAGTCAGCCTGGGTGGCAGAGCCAGGATTTGAACCCAGGCATAGTGGGGCTTCCCAGGTGGTGCAGTGGTAAACAATCCACCTGTCAATGGAGGAGATGCAGGTTCGATCCCTGGGTCAGGAAGATCCCCTGGAGTAGGAAATGGCAACCCACTCCAGTATTCTTGCCTGGAGAATCCCATGGAAAGAGGAACCTGGAGGGCTCCAAAGAGTCGGACACAACGGAGTATGCACACACACATGTACACAGTGGGTCTGGAGTCCACGCTGGTACCTTCACTGCTCTTTTGGTATCACAACTCTCCCTGAGCCCCTCAATCAGTGCAGCATCCAAAATGAAGCTCCCTGACATTTCCTGTGGAGTGTAGCCTAGACCAGCCAGGCTTGGGGAAATTGCTCTGCTAATTATAATTAAAGGAAAACTGAATCTACTAGCAACTATAGTTTTCAACAAGCCAGACCTTCTTAGTGGGTTGTCAAGTTTGAGGGTATTTAATGAGACACTCTATGCTCTATCTAGGAATTGTCTGAAATTAACCCCAGCCCTTCTGGTTCAGAGCCTAGGCCTTGCTCTCCCAGAGACTTGGGTTCGAATCCCAGCTCTGCTTCTTACTAGCTCTGTGACCTTGGGCTGGTTGCTTGACCTCTGTGTGTCTCCTTTGTGCAAAGGGGGTAAATTGGCAGGCTGAATGTGACTAGTCATGGTGTACAATACCAGGCACTGAATAAGTATTTAGTAAAATGGTAGAAGATATAAGGATTCATCTGGTGTGTTTAGTATAAAGATGTACCCTCATTTAACCAGCTCCTCCAGATGGTCCATGTTTTGTTAGTTTCCGATTGGATTGGATTGGCCACTCCAATGCTGGCTGCAGTAAAGGTTTTTCTATCTAGATTTTTTGGAGCGTGCATATACAAGTTCATCTGTAAATTGTTAGAAAGTCAATTGCTGAGCCAAAGGGTCTGTGCATTAAAAATTTTTTAATTGAAATATAAAAAGTGCACTTTTCTGTGTTAAGTATACAGTGAAATGAATTGTCATATAGCAAACATGCCCATGTGACCCACACATCGCACTGGAAATATAGGGGTCCAATCCCCTAGCCCCAAGATAACCTCTCTCCTAACTCTAGCTTTGTCTGCCGTGTCCTTTATAGACAGTTCCAGTTCATATATATTTTGAGTACTGAGAGACATTACTGAAATGTTCCCCAGTTACACCAGTTTCCATTCCTATCATACATGTGAGGGTTGCTTTCCAGTACCTCTCCAACGAGGTGTCAGTAAACTATTTGGTTTTATTATTTTATTGTGAGATAGACGACCTTTTCACTTTTTCGGAATCCAGTGGTATCTTTACTGGGAACTGATTTTTGTTTTCCTTTGCCATTACTGAAACTGTTAGTCTTTTTCTTTTTAAGAGGCTGGCATTTTTTTTGCTTTGTAAGAAAATATTTTGAGCAGAATAACTTTGACACATTCCAGTCTTTTTTTCCCCCACCAACATTTTAACAGCTTTATTGAGGTGTCATCGACATAGACTGCACACATTTAAAGTGGGACAAAAGTGTACGCGTTAGTAAATTTTGACATATGGGTATACCCCTGACATCATTACCATCATCAAAATAATGTCTGACTTTTTCTCTGAAAAGCTGGAAGAATTGAATAAGTTAACAGTGAGATACTCCACCTGGGATAACCATATTCTCCCCAAACTGTTTCTTTTTCTCTACAAACACACACACACAGTTGTTTTTTTTTTTTTTTTTTTTTAAGTAAATTGTGGACATGATGATATTTTCTCCTGCTGCTGCTGCTAAGTCGCTTGAGTCGTGTCTGACTCTGTGCGACCCCATAGACGGCAGCCCACCAGGCTCCTCCGTCCCTGGGATTCTCCAGGCAAGAACACTGGAGTGGGTTGCCATTTCCTTCTCCAATGCGTGAAAGTAAAAATTGAAAGTGAAGTTGCTCAGTCATGTCTGACTCTTCAAGACCCCATGGACTGTAGCCTACCAGGCTCTTCCGTCCATGGGATTTTCCAGGCAAGAGTATTTTCTCCTACAGAACCATAATACCATGGCCCCTTTGCCACCAAACTTAAATTTAGTTCAATAACATTTTGTAATATACAGCCCATATTCACATTTCCTTTATAGCTTAAAAAAAAAATACAGCACCCAATCAATAGCTCATTGCATTTCGTTTTAATGCCTCTTTAGTTTAGTTCCTTTTAATATATCACAGTCCCTCTACCCTTTTGGGAATGGGAGTCGGTGCTTTTATGACATTGATGTTTATGTCTTCTTTTTCTTAACAGCTTTATTGAGTTATAATTCAGATACTATACAATTCATTCACTGAAAGTTCAGTGGCTTTTATTATACTCAGCGGGGTTGTACATCACCACATTCTGTACATTTTACCACATTTCTGTACATCACCACAATCAGTTTTGAACATTCTCATCACTCCTCCCCGCCTGAAAGAAACCCTAAATTTCTTAGTGGTCACCCCATCTTCCCCAGCCCCTGGAAGCCCATAATCTTTGTTCTTATGGATTTGCGTATGCATTCTGGACATTTCCTGTGAGTGGAGTCGGACAGTAGGTGGTCTTTTGCATCTTGCTTCTTTCACACAGCATCATGTTTTCAAGGTTCATCCATTTTGAAGCTTTTGTCAGTATTTCCTTCCTTCTTAGGGTTTCACTTTGATCCGTTTATCAGTTAATGGGCATTTGGGTGGTTTGCACTTTTTGGCTACTATGAATGGTGCTGCTCCGAACATTCATGTGCAAGTTTTTCCATGAATATATGTTTACTTTGGAGTATGTACCTAGGCATGGAATTTCCGGGCTCCTCTGGTGGCTCAGATGGTAAAGAATCTGCCTGCAATGCGGGAGACCTGGGTTCCATCCCTGAGCTGGGAAGATCCCCTGGAGGAGGGCATGGCAACCCACTCCAGTATTCTTGCCTGGAGAATTCCATGGATAGTCCATGGGGTCGCAAAGAGTTGGACAACTGAGTGGCTAAGCACAGCAAAGCACATGGCAGCTTGGACATCTCAAGGAGTTTCTGTTCAGCTGGACCATTTGGCGTTCCCATCAGCAGTATGTAAGGATTCCAGTTTCTCCCCATCCTCACCAACATAAGTTCCTGTCTTCCCCACTACCCCTTGGATATATTTAATTCCGTTTATTTTTAGCTGAAATATAGTTGATTTACAATATTACACTAGATTCAGGTGTACAACCGGATGATTCAATATCTTTGGACTGTATACCATTTATAGCTATCATAATAGGATATCAGCTATATTCCCTGTGCTATGCAATATATCCTTGTGACTTACTTTATACATAGTAGTTGTGTCTTAGACCTCTACCCCTATCTTGTCCACCCCCCTTCTTCCCTTTCCCTGCTGGTAACTGCCAGTTTGTTCTCTCTATCTGTGAGTCTGCCTCTTTTTTGTTATATTCATTACTTTGTTATATTTTTTAAGATTCCCCCCAAAGTGTTATCATACAGTATTTGTCTTTCTTTTTGGCCTTGCCTCGCAGCATGTCAGATCCGAGTTCCCCAACCAGGACCTGCACCCCGTGCAGCGGAAGCACAGAGTTGTAACCACTGAACCACCGGGGACGTCTCATTATTTGTCTTTCTCTGTCTGACTTATTTCACTAAGCAGAGTACCCTCCAGGTCCATCCAAGTTGTTGCAAATGGCAAAATTTCATTCTTTTTTTAATGACTGATTAGTATTCCAGTTTGTGTGTGTGTGTTTGTATATATCACATCTTTCTCCATTCACCTGTTGATGGTTGTCTGTCTTTTTGAGTGTAACCATTCTAGTGGGACTGACATGGTTTCTCCCTGTGGTTTATCTTACTTTTTGGCCTCACCATATATCACATGGTACCTTAGTTACCCAGCCAGGGATCGAACCCCTGCCTCCTGCATTGGAAGCATGGAGTCTTAACCACTGGACCACCAGAAAAGTCCCTCTCCCTGTGGTTTTGACACCCAGTTAGTTTTTCAGTTGTCCTGTGATGCATCTAATCTGTTTCCTCTGGGTTAGATTGAGGACCTGCCATTCCAGTAAGAATTCTACCTGAGGGCCTTGTGTCTTTAAGAGGGCAGCATGTCAGGACATATGGTGTCATCTTGTCCCATTGCTTTGACCCACCCTCCCAGAGGTGCCTTTTCCCCTTTGTAATGAATTCCTGATCCTCCTGTGTGTTCCAGCACTTCAGTTCCCATTAACTTTGTCTTACTTCCTGTTCCTCAGATCCTTAGGCAACCTCTAAACTGCTCCTTTGCTGCTTTTCTTTTGAAAATGCTTGGGAGCCAGTTTAAATGTGTTTGGGGGTAATGGGGGTGAGGAGAGTTTAGGACGCCCTCCAGATTTAGGACGGGGCGATGAAATGCTGAGCTGGAGTAATTGTGTCTTCTCCCTTGGACTGGCTGTACCTGCGGGCCTCCTGAGTTGGCTCTTTGAATCTTTTTAATTTTAGCTTTTCATCCTGAATATTGCCCAGGAGACACAAAGGTAGAAAGAATCGTATGATGAACCTCTATACCCTTCACCCAGTTTTGACATTCTTGTTGTATCTCTTCCCCCATCAAAAAATGTTTGAAGCCTGGCATAGTGTTTTAAAACTAATCCAAGACATATTGGTTCACGTTTGAATATTTCAGTCTCTGTCTTTTAACAGATAAACGTTTTGCAAAAATGGTTTGCACAATACCATCATTACAGCTCCTGACAATTTTTTAATAACCCTCCCAAGTCCATTTTTCTATTTCCCTGACCAACTCAAAACATCTTTATGCAGAAGTGCTTCATTTGAATTGGGATCCAGTTTCCTGACCAGGGATTGAACCTGGGCCTCCATGGTGAAAGTCCAAATCCTAACCACTAGACCACCAGGGAATGCCCAAGTTTTGTTTGTTTTAATTCTATTATTAAATTTTTGGATTGAGGTATAGTTGATGTACAGTAGTATATGATTGTACAATGCTGTTGAGTCTTGAGTTCCCGGTGTACAACATTCACACTTTTTATAGGTTATGCTTCATTTATAGTTACTATAAAATATTGGCTATATTTTATAGGTTGTAGGAACAACATGCCGTGCTGTTGGTTTGGCTTTTCACCTATTTCTGTGAACTGCTTCAGGCTCTGGGCTTCGCTGAACCCCACCTTAGTCTGCAGGGCTGCCCTGAAGAAGGGCCACAGTCTGGCTGGCTCACCCAGAAATACCGTCTGGAAGCTGGAAACCTGAGATCAAGGTGTAAGCCAGGCTGCTGCTTTCTGAGGCCTCTCTCCCCATGGCTTACGGATGGCTGTCTTCTCCCTGTGTCCTCACGTGATCTTTTCTCTGTGCATGTCTGTGTCCCCATTTTCTTTTTCCTCTCAAAAATTTTTTGATTGGCGTATGGTTGATTTACAGTGTTGGTTTAGTTTCAGGTGTACAGCAGAGATTCAGTTAAACATGGGCATGGTGGTGCCTGACTCTTTGCAACCCCTTGGACTGTAGCTCACCAGGCTCCTTTGTCCATGGGATTTCCCGGGCAAGAATACTGGAGTGGGCTCATTTTCTTTCTTTTTTTTAAAATTAAAAATTTTTTTTTCCATCCAAAGCAGCGTTAACTTTTTTTTTTGCCACGCTGCACAGCATGTGGGATCTTAGTTCCCTGACCAGGGACTGAACCTGCACCTGTAGCATTGACCACACAGAGTTCTAACCACTGGAGGACCTGTGGGGAAGCCCCCCATCTCTTCTTGTAGGGACCCCAGTCCTGTTGGATCCAGGTCCTCCACATTGGCCTCATTTCATCTTCACTGAGATTTGGAGGAATACAGTGCTGCCCACAGCACCCCCTCAGGGCTCCTGTGTCTTCACACAGACCGAGAGCCAAGGACTAACTTGCTGGAGCAGAAACCACAGTGAGCGATGCCAGCCCCAGGGGGCAGAGTGTTCCCACCCCAGTCCAAAAGGCCCACGATGAGCCTTTCCATGTATCACCCTCTCCTGCCCCGGCTGGTCCCCAAGGTGTGCCTGACCTTTCCTCTAAGCACAGCCAGGTCCTGTCCGGGCCAGTGGGTTTCCCAGCACCTGCCCAAAGACAGTTGTTTGGTGGGAAGGAGAAAACTCCCTTTGGAGAGAGGACTAGACCTCCAACCTTGCTGGATGCACTGGGTTGCTGCCCAGCTGTCTTCAGATCTGACACAGGCAACCTAAGGGGTCCCCACGTCTTTTTTTTTTTTTTAATTTAATATTTATTTATTTGGCTGCACTGGGTCTTAGTTGCGGCACGTGGGATCTTCAGTTGCAGCATTCGAACTCTTAGTTATGGCATCTGTGATCTAGTTCCCTGACCAGGGAATGAACCTGAGCCCCCTTGCATTGGGAGCAGGGATTCTTACCCACTGGTGGACAGGGAAGTTCCCTAATGTCCATTCTTCCTTAGTCCCATTTTACAGCTGAGAAAACTGAGGCACGGAGAGGGTCAGTGGCAGCAGAAGCTGTAATGTCCCTTCCTCCCAAAATAGCTAGTTTCGTACACCCTTTCTAGGGGAGCTGGTGCCCTTGAATGGCCTGCTAATTTTTTTCCCAGGTGCCCCAGGGTGTCCTTTCCCTTTTCCTCCACTTGAACAAAATGTAGAAATTGCTACCTATGGACAAATGGGCACAAATTGTAATGCTTTTAAAGAATAACGAGAGGAGGAACAAAGTGTGGAGAACCCTGAAAGGGAATGTTATTTGGCAAGAAAGAGGAATTAAGTACTGATTCACGCTGCCACATGGGTGAAGCCTGACATTATTTTGAGTGCAAGAAGCCAGGCACAAAAGGTCACGGATTGCCTGATTTCATTTGTACAGAAAGTCCAGGAAAGGCAAAACCGTGGAGACGGGAAGATTAGTGGTTGCCTAGGCTGAGGGGAGGAGGGAATGAGAAGCGACTGCGGATGGGGACAAGACTCCTTTTGGGGTGATGAAGATGTTCTAAAATTCAATTATGGGGGATTTTTAAAAAAAACAGCATTGAATCGTGCATTTTAGAGACGAGAACTTTGTGGTATGTAAATAATACGTCAGTGAAACTCTCTTAACAAAAAAAAAGAATTGTAACTAAATGGACACCAGTGTGTCTTCTCTCCAGGGGTGGTACAGTCTCCAAAATGCCCCCACCCACCTACCCTTATCTAAGAGAGGTCCAGGGCCCCTTTCTTCTCCCTGACATAAATACTTCCTTCTGTCCTTCCCACATGATTTTTTTTTTTTAATGTTAACTGTTCCATTATTTTTAATTATTTCAGTTAAAAATTTTTTCTTTTAAAATACAAGTATAGTTGAGGACTTCCCTGGTGCTCCAGTGGTTAAGAATCCACCTGCCAGTGCAGAGGACATGGGTTCCACCCCTGGTCCAATAAGAGTCCACGTGCCACAGGGCAACTAAGCTTGAGTGCTACAACAAAGACGAAATGCAGCCGGTAAATAAGTAAAGGAATTATCGTTGATTTGCAGTGTTAGGCTAGTATCCTTCCGGTTTTTAAATAGCAACTTATTGAGGAATCAATCATATATTAATACTATACAGTCCTTCCATTTAAAGTGTATCATTTAGTAGGTGGGGGGGTGGGGTCATTTCCTTTTTATCTTTTGGTCACACTGCAGGGCATGCAGGATCTTAGTTCCCTGACCAGGAATCAAACCCTGGGCCCCCTGCATTGGCAGCTCAGAGTCGTCTTATCTGCTGGATCACCAGGGAAGTCCCTGTCTGTGCCATTCTTCACCTAGGCATATAAGGGAAGATCCAGAAGCGAGTGTTAACACTGCTGTCTCTGGAAGGGGTTTCAGGTTGTAGGAAGTGAGACTTTATACCATGTGTATAGCATATCGCTTAAAGTGAAATAAAACTGCATGTGTTCATACTGGGAGAGCTACTGCAGCCCTCCAAGGCCCCCGGGTCCTTAAAACTGGGATGGAGGTGCGTCTCTATTGTTTGCACGTGCCCGAGATGTGACAATGGGACTCAACTGTGAGAACTGCCGTTCTCGCCGTTTAGAGTTGCTCCCATGCAGCAGCACCCGGCCTCCAGGTGAAATAGGTTGGTTGCAACACCTTCCACCATTTAGAAATGAGAATTCAGGCAGGGACTTTGACAAGAGTCAGCAGAGGAAGAGTCTGAAAGTAATCAGGAGTGTAGTGAGCAGCTTTGCAGAGGGCTTCTGGCTTCTCTGATGAATCCCTCCACCTGTAGAAAGGAGACTCTTTTTTTAAAAAATATATTTTTCTTATTTATTTGTTATTTTTGGCTATGCTGGGTCTTATGCTGCAGGCAGCTCTTCTCTAGTTGCAGAGAGCTGGGGCTATTCTCTAGTTGCAGTGTGCAGGCTTCTCATTGCAGTGGCTTCTCTTTTTGCAGAGTACAGGCTCTAGGGCTCATGGGGTTCAGTAGTTGTGGCACACCAGCTTTGTTGCCCCACAGCAGGTGGGATCTTCCCAGACCAGGGATCGAACCCATGTCCCCTGCATTGGCAGGTGGGTTCTCAACCACTGGACCACCAGGGAAGTCCAGGAGGGAGATTTGACCATATTCACGTGGTTCTTGGCGCCCCGAGCTAGTCCCATGCTTCGTTAATCCGCAGGGCGATTTGGCCAAGCCCTGGGATGGCCTTTGTCATCAGCTGGCTGAGTTTTCTCATTCAACTGTAAATTTGGCCGGACTAGGGAGAAGGAAGCTGTGGCCGAGTCGATAATGACTTTTCTCTCATTTCTGCAGTTCCTGACAAGGCTGACCGAGAGGTTCGTGCTGGGAGTGGACATGTTTGTGGAAACCGTGTGGAAAGTTTGGGCAGAGCTCTTGGAAGTTCTTGGACTCGACGGTATGTGTTGGGGGGCATTCATTTGAAGGCCGTGTTTCATTCTGGTGCTTCTCAAATTATGGGAGTGGTATCTAGGGCGGGTGGTGCAGGAGAAGACTGGTGGAGGGGATACAAGAGAACCTATTTTATTATTGTAGTTGTGTTTGTAAGTAGCTGGGATTCCCAGATGCTACTTAGAAGGTGTAGGTGGATAGTGCCAACTTGTCTGTCCCTAGGCTTCCTTGTTGGTTCAGATGGTAAAGAATCAGCCTGCAATGCAGGAGACCTGGCTTCAGTCCCTGGGTCAGGAAGATCCCCTGGAGAAGGGGATGACAACCCACTCCAGTAATCTTGCCTGGAGAATCCCATGGACAGAGGAACCTGGTGGGCTACAGTCCATGGGATTGCCAAGAGTCGGACACGACTGTCACTCAGGCAAACCTTGGGAACTGGAGGTGGAGTCTTTGGGTGGTTGGGGTCCGTAACAAACTACTCCAGTTACTCAGACAGGAAGCGATTTAATACAGAGAATGAGGTGCTCACAGAATCATCGGAAGGAGCAATGTGTGATCGCTAGGAAGTCAATGTGCTGGTCCAGGAATCAGGAGGCAGCTGCTGGAACCCTTTGCGTTCCAGCTCATGGCCCTGGTCCAGGCTGCTGCCTCTCTCCAGGAAGCCTGCAGCAGTCTGTCAGGGTCGCCAAGACCACCCCCCGCCCCCAGGTCCCATGAGTCTCTAGAAGGAGTCCCAGGAGCCAGCATTTGGTGGTACCCTCAGCTGTGATGGTTACAGGGAAGGACACACAGCAGTCAGCAAAGGGGTGAAATCTGGGGAAATGGGCACAGGCTCCTAGAGCCCTCTCCAGGACGGGGGTGGGCGTGTCACACAGGACACGCTTTGATCCCCATGTGAGGTGTCCTCAACCAGGGACATCCAGTCGAGGCTCAGCACCCAGGGTGTTTATTGAGGGGCTGGTCACGTAGGTACCCTCTGCCTCACACCTTCTAAATTCCAGGCTCCTGGAAGGAAAGCAGATATCAGCGTGAACCACATTGTTTGTGCAAAACCTCCAGGCCCAGATTGAACTCAGTTCTGACCCTGCCTCCCTGGAGGTAGCATCTGATCCTACAGGTCAAAGGCTTAGTCCCACAGTTGCCCCCACTTCAGACACTCGTTCAGGTTGTCACCAGTGCTTCCGACTGGCTGGTATAGATCAAGAGTACCAATGACCCGTCCCCGCCTTGGGTTCAAGTAACTTGCTCGAGCTGCTTGTGGAACCCAGGAAACCTGTTTACTCATTAGATAACTTTTTTTATGAAAGGATGTAATCCAGGAATAGCCAGGTGAAGGAGATGCATGGGGCAGGGTTTCTGGGCAGGACTCGGAGCTTCCACGTTCCGAGTTCTACTGACTCACTGGGCACTGGAGATCGATTCAGCCTTCACCTCCTCCCAAGAGGTCAGGAGGGTCAATCGAGAGGCTCAACCCGCTAATAACCAAGTTGGTTCCCTTGGCAACCAACCTACATTTTTAGAGGCTTTTCAGAATCACCTGATTAACAAACACAGGTGTGTGTGAAAGGGGCTGTGAATTATCAAGACACCTTTATTGCTCTTATCACTTAGGAAATTGCAAGGGTTTTAGGAGCCTGTGCCAGAAATGGGGATGGAGGCCACTAATTTCTTATGCATTCCAATCTCACACTCCAGAAATCCAAGTTCCCAGATGCTGGCCAAGGGCCCAACTTGCAAACCTTTCTGGAAAGTGGCCTTAGGCCTGCTGGGTGAGCGCTTTCCTGCTTATCTCCTAACCAGGGTCCCTTCTCAACAAATCAGCTGGAGTGATTTTTTTTTATTACTATTCTTTTTGTTACTGATTTTAAAAAAACAAAATATAAAAGTCAGATTAAGTCCCCCTTGTTAAAACTGCCCAGTGATTTCCTGATGCACTTACAGTTGACACAGTTCACACCAAGGACACTGCCTAGCCCCTGGACATAACCGGCTTGACGCCTTCCAGTCTCTGTGCGTTCCCTGCTGGGGACGGTCTTCCCAGCCCTTTGCCTGCTCCCATCTTTCCCATGCTTGGTTCTCTGGTAAATGGCACCTCCTCCAAGAAGCCCCTCCTAACCATCTTGTGTGAGGAACCTCATGCTCAGTTCTCACACTCGCGCTCTTCCACCTCCTGTCCTCCTTCCATGTGTGTGTGTGTGTGTTACTCATCTCCCCTCTGCGATCCGTGAGCAAGGTCTTTCATGCCTTCTCCAAGCTGCAACCTTGGCCCTGGCTCTGCCCCTGGTACAAAAAGGCCCATTGTCAGTAAGAGTTGGAGGCCTGTCGGCCCCACTGCTTCACTGCTTTGGTGAGTTGAGTTGTGTCCCTCTCCAAAAGTGCCCCCCAAGACCCCCACACCTGTGAATGTGACCTTATTGGAGAATGAAGTCTCTGCAGATGTAATCAAGCTGAGATGAGGTCATCCTAGGTTAGTGTGGGCCTTCAATCCAATGTCTGGTGTCCTTATAAGAAGACGAACGGACTTCCTTGGTAGTCCAGTGGATGAGACTCCGAGCTCCCAATGCAGGGGTCCCCGGTTTGATCCCTGGTCAGGGAACTGGATCCCACATGCCAAATCTAAAGATCACGAACTGGATCCCACATGCTGAATCTAAAGATCACGCATGTCCCAATGAAGATCGAAGATCCCGTATGCTGCAACTGAGACCCAACACAGCCAAATAAATATTTTTTAAAAAGAGGGAAATTTGGACAGAGACACAGACACACGGAGATGATGGCCATGTGAATGTGAAAACGGAGATGGAGAAGGAGGGGTGCAGTCGACGAGCCAGAAGGGGCAGGGAGAGAGCCTCCCTTGGAGCTTTAGCTAGAGTGCAGCCCCGCCCACACCTTGACTTCAGAATTCTGGCCCCCAGAACAGTGAGGGTCCATTCCTATTGCTTGAAGCCACCACGTCTGGTCATTTGTTACAGAAGCCCGAGGAGACCAATACACTCTCTGAGTTCCACGCACCATCTCTTTGAATCCATCCACCACCCCCAACCCTCTCCATCAGCCCTGACATTCCCACCTTACAGATCAGAGACAGGCCTTGGAGTTGAGCTGGCAGCTGGCCCAAACCCATACCCTGGTTCGTACCCACTGTCATCCCCTACATCCCTGGGAACCCACCCTCTGGCTTTGAACCACCGAATTCAGTCTCTGAAAGGCCTTAGGCAGAGAATCGGAGGCAGCAGCATCGCCATTTGAGAGGCTGCTGTGCAGCTCCAAGCCCCCTGGGGCTACAGAGGGCCCCTCCTGGGACTCCGGCTGAGTCAACACGGAACCTGGCTCCTGCAATTGCGTGCAATCCTGCTTGGAATCCATTTTCACCACCTGCCCAGATCATTAAAACGCTCGGTATTTCCATCCCTGACCAATGAGCCCTGGAGAAACAAACCTGACTGCAAGAAATTGCACTCGGCTTGAAATGAAAGACTGGAGTCAAGTCAGCCTCCTGGTTGGGGAACTAGATCCTATGTGCTGAAACTAAAGATCCCACATGCCACAGTGAAGATCAAAGATCAAAGAGTTCTTCCACAGCCAAGAGGCCCTGAATACTCACGTTCATGAGAAGGGTGGCTGGGACATTCGGAGGTGAAAGAACTCACTTCTGTGTTGTGGTTTTTTCCCCCTTGATGCATGAAGTTTCAAAGCATCTGAAGACCTCTGGAGTCTGTGTCTTACCCTGAGATGTTTGAAGGTGCAAAAGGTTTTGCAGGAAACTGGACTCCAGAGTTGGATTTTCTGGTACAGAATGCATCCGTGAGCACAATCCTTTAATTGCCTGCTTCAGAATGTTTCAAGGTGCTGGTTAAAATGGAGAGTCCTTAGCCTGGAGTGGTTCCGTAGAAATAGAATGGCGGCCACGTATGTGACGTTAAATGTTCTAATTGCCATGTTAGAAAGGTAAAAAGAAACCAGTGAAATGAATAAGGTGTTTTAGTTAACCCAATAGATTAAAAATATTGCCATCTTGGTACTTCTCTTGAACCTCCACGCTTCCACTGGAGGGAGTGTGGATTTGATATAAACCACCAGCACAGCCACAAGAAAAAAAAAATTGTCATCTCATCTTGAAATCAATAGGAAATTATTAATGAGGTGTCTTAGATTTGGGGGCATACTAGTGTCTTGGAAATCTAGTCTGTATTTGGCCCAGCACATCTCGATTCGCACTTGCCATGTTTCCCAGGCTCGATGTCCACCGTAATGACAGCATAGTTAGCTCCACCCTTGATCTCCTGGCTGAGGACACTTTTCTGGGAAATAGCATCCAGAGTCAGAAGGAAGGATTTCAGTCTCCCATCTTCAAGTTGTTGACTTTCTCTGAAGCCTTGGAGCCCTTGTGACACTTGTGACAATACGGGGGAAGTAGGGATTCCTCTTGGAGGCTGCCTCAGGACAGGGCGGGGACTGGGGGGCTCTGTCAACCTTGAAATACCAGCTCCACTCTGCTCTAGGTGTGCGACTGAAAAAGGTTCCTGGACCAACTTCCGAAGTGTGTGTGTGTGCGGGTAGACTTCCCCCCACCAGCTGGCAAGGTGCCGATGCCATGGGGTGACAGAGAATTCAACTCAGTTCTGACACTGTCTACCTAGAGGCAGAATCAGACCCCACAGGCAAAAGGCTCAGTCCCACAAGACCACCCTCCGCTTTGGATGCCCATCATGAGTCCAGGACATCACCCGTGCTTCTGAGCAACTGGCTGCAAACCAGAAGTTCCCATGACCTCCTTCTCCTGCTCAGTTAATTTGCTAGAGCAGGGACTTCCTTGGTGGTCCAGTGGCTAAGAGTCTGCACTTTCTCTGTAGGGGGCAAGGGTTCAATCCCTGGTCAGGGAACTAGATCCCACATGCTGCAGCTAAGAGTTTGCCTGCCACAACTAAAGATCTTGCATGCCTCAGTGAAAATCAGAGATTCCCTGTGCCACAGCTAAGACCCGGTGCAGCCAGATAAGTAAATAAAAATATTTTTTAAAAGAACATGGAGCTTGAAACAGTATAGTATTGACATAACAACAGACACATAGACCAATAGAGCTGAGAAATAAAGTCATACACATACGGTTAGCTAGTATTTGACAAAGCCAAGCATGCTTAACGGAGGAAAGACAATCTCTTCAATAAGTGGTGCTGGGAAAACATCCACATGTAAGAGAATGGAATTAGATCTCTATTTCACACCACTCACAAAAATTAACTCGAAACGGATTAAAGACTTAAATGTGAGACCAGAAACCATAAAACTCCTGGAAGAAAACAAGCAGTCAGCTCTTTGACCTTGTCCTTGGCAGTGATTTTCTGGATTTGACACCAAAAGCGAAAATAAACAAGCGGGACTACATCAAGTAGTTCCTGCACATCCAAGAAACGATCAACAAAATGAACTTATAGAATGGAAAAATATTTGCAAACATATCTGTTAAGGAGTTTATATCCAAAACAGATAAAGAACTCACACAACTCAATAGCAAAAAAAGAAGAAAAAAAGTGGACAAAAGGGAATTCCTGGATGGTCTAGCGGATAGGACTCTGAGCTTTCACTGCTGAGGGTGCGGGTTCAATCCTTGATCAGGGAACTGAGATCTCACGTACTTCATGGTACAGCCAGGAAAAAAAAGGGTGAGGGGATGACAAGGGACCTGGATAAACATTGTTTCCAAAAAAAGGAAACATATGAATATGAATGTTTTCATATTTATGAAAAAAAGGACACATTCCTTCTATATGAATGGTCAACAGGTACATGAAAAGGTACTGTATTACCAGTAATTCAGCATTGCTAGTCATTAGGGAAATGCAAATCAAAACCACAATGAAATGTTAATTTGGTTATTGGAATGACTGTTACCAAAAGAGAGAACAAATGTTGCTGAAGATGTGGAGAAGTTGGAACCCTTGGGCGCTGTTGGTGGGAATGTAAATTAGTCCACCACTATGGAAAACAGTATGGAGGTTCCTCTTAAAAGCAGAGAACTTCCCTGGTGGTGCAGTGGTTAAGAACCTGCCTGCCAGTGCAGGGGACACAGGTTCCATCCCTGGTCCGCAAAGATTCCACATGCCTTGGAGCAGCTAAGCCTATGGGCCATAGCTGCTAAAGCCCGCATGCCCTGTAGCCTGTGCTCTGCAGCAAAAGAAGGCACCACAGTGAAAAGCCCACACACTGCGACCCAAGAGTAGTCCCCGCTCGCCACAACTAAGGAAAGCCTTCATGCAGCATCCAAGGTCCAGCGCAGCCAAAAATAAATCAATAAAATTTAAAAAAAAATTAAAAGTAGAACTACCATACGATCCAGCAGTTCTACTTCTGGGAATATATGTGAAGGAAACAAAAACTGCATCAAAGAAATAACTACACCATCACTGCCAACCCCCACCCCCGCCCTGTCCCCGGTCATGTACATTGCAGCATTACTTAGAATAGCTGAGACATGGAAGCAACCTAACTGTTGACTGACAGGTAAATGGATAAAGAAATTTTGGCGTGTCTATATACGTTGGAGTATTCTTCAGCCATAAAACGGGAAATCCTACCATTTGTAACCACATGGGTGGACCTTGAGGGCATTAAGCTGAGTGAAATAAGTCAGAGAAAAGCAGATACTGTATAATCTCACTTATATATAGAATCTTAAAAAAAAAACAAAACCAACTCATAAATTGAGAGATCAGATTTGTGGTTGCCAGAGACAGTGAATGGAAAATAGGGGAATTGGAGGAAGACGGTTAAGAGGTACAAACTGCAGTTACAGGATAAATGAATCCTGGGGGTGTAATGTGCAATGTGATGACTGTATTTAACCCTGCTGTGCAGTATAGTTGGAAGTTATTAGAGTTAGGAGATCCTCAAAAGTTCTCGGGAAAAGGAAAACTTTTTTTTTTTCCTATCTATGAGATGATGGACATTTTTTTGTTTTGCTTATGTATTTTTAATTGCAACACATTTGCTTTACACTATTGTGGAGATGATGGATATTAACAAAGCTTATTTTGATCATTTCACAATATAAGTCAAGTCATTCTGTATACCGTGAACTTAAATAGTGCTGTATGTCAGTTATGTCTCAATAAACGTGGGAGAGAAAGTTGCATGCTGAAGTATGATGTGTGCCTCTTTCGAATGGTTTGGTTAAAAAAAGGGGGGGATATGTGACTAGAGATGGAGCAAAATGTTAACATTGTTCAACCTAGATAATTTTGATTAGGAGTATTTATATTACCATCCTTTTAACTTTTCTGTTTGAAAATTTTCTTAAGTCGGGCACACAGAAGATGCACGTCCTCCATTTCACTCCATTCTTAAGATGGAACTTCATGTGTGGGTACCAGTTACAATTAGGTTTGGCTGTGAGTAACAGAGACCCCCAAATTACAGCAGCTTATACAAGATGGAAGCTTATATTTCTCTTATGTGAAAAGTTCACAGGTAGGTGGCTTTGCAGCACATTCTCCTCAGGTCCGAGGCCCCTTCCATCTTATTACTCCCCAATAGGTGACTTCCTTTCCCTCATGACCCAAGACAGCTGCTCCTCTACCAGCCATCGCATCCACATTCCAGCAGGCAGAAGAAGAAGAGGTAAAGGGCCTATTACCACTACTTTTAGGAAGCCATCCCAAAACATTTCTGCCCACCTCTCCTTGACCAAAACTTAGTTACGTAGCTAGCTTCAAGGGAGGCTGTGAAATACCCTTCTCCTAGGCAGCTGTGCACCCAGCCTAATGCTGGGTATGGAAAACAGGAAGGAAGGCAGCTGAAGGCCAGTGTACAGGCTCTGCCCTACCTGAAAGGTGTTTTAAAC
Organism: Budorcas taxicolor; assembly: GCF_023091745.1. Classification (NCBI taxonomy): domain Eukaryota; kingdom Metazoa; phylum Chordata; class Mammalia; order Artiodactyla; family Bovidae; genus Budorcas; species Budorcas taxicolor. The sequence continues at coordinate 50,914,162 of NC_068926.1, read as the reverse complement.
CCATGATAGAACAGTGTTGCCCTGTCTTCTCCCAGGGTTCTATACCCAGGCAGCCAGGTTTAGTTTCTCAGAGTGTGGAAGAGGCCCAGCCAGTGAGCTGAGCCACCCAGCCCAACTCGCACAGAAGCCCTGTGACTCCCTGTAACTGGCCGCTGTCCCTCTGTTCTGTCCTGCAGTCTCAAACCTGTCCCAGTACTTCAACCCCAGCTCGGTGGCCAACAGCCCCGCCCGGGCCCTCCTGCTGGTGGGCGTCGTTCTCCTGGCCTACTGGTTCCTGTCCCTGGCCCTGGGCTTCACCTTCAGCGCCCTGCACGTGGTGTTCGGCCGCTTCTTCTGGGTGGTGCGGGTCGTTCTGTTTTCCATGTCCTGCGTGTACATCCTGCACAAGTATGAGGGCGAGCCTGAGAATGCCGTGCTGCCCTTGTGTTTCGTGGTGGCCATCTACTTCATGACCGGGCCCATGGGCTTCTACTGGCGAGGCAGCCCCAGTGGCCCCAGCGTGGAGGAGAAGCTGGAACAACTGGAGAACCAGGTCAGACTGCTCAACATCCGCCTCACCCGTGTGCTGGAGAGTCTTGACCGCCCCAACAGCAAGTGACAACCAGCCAGCCGGCCGGCTCCCCCCGCACCAGCGCCCTCTCTCCGGAGACAAAAAAGAAGAAGAAAAAAAAGAACGCCAAACCCCAAACAACCTTAATAAACATGCCTGAGCAAGAGAGGGGCGCTTTGTGAGGGTGTTTCCGGCCACGTGTCAACTCTTAGGACATCTTCCAGGAGGAACTGACAAGATCGTTGATGTAGGACTACCCACCAAGTGTCATTAGTGGAAAAAAATATTTTTTAAACAAAGGATATAACCATATTAGCTGTACAGTAAGAGAAGTTTATCTGTGCATAGAGCATAAAGTTAATTTTTTCAAGCATTTAAATACATCTTTTGTAAGGTTTTTTAATAAAGGCAGATCGAGTTGAGTTTATTAAAACTTTACACAGAGGGGAAGAAATTGCTAATTCGATCTTTTGTGAAAGTTTCAAGGCAAGTGTTTGCTTTTGCAGCACAGGGATTGGTGGGTGAGGTCTGAGTGTGTCCTTTTCATGTTCCAAAACTGTGACCTTCATTTCATGTTGTTTTTGGTTGATGTTGATTTGATGAATTGTGTCGCTTCTGAATGTGGACTGTTGGGTTTCAAGGTTGAAACTCAATGTCTTTGAGATCCTAGATGATTCAACCAAGCCCCCATCAATCAGATTTCTGACTGAAGAAGTCATTATTTGTAGAAAACCTAAGATTCCCTCTCCTTTCTGTACTTTGATGTATTTTAACCTCCACCATTTTCTAAAGGAAAATTCAAGAACCAGACAAAGAAATATCATTGGAGTTTGAGACCAAGAACTGCCTGAGGGAGCATCAAAGCTCATTCAGGTATCTAATTTGAGTCCTAATTTTACCATTGGCCAGCTAGGGGGATATAGGAAAGCTACACTCTCCAGGGTTTTTTGTATACTTATTTCATTTTGGTTTTTGGTTGACTCAGGACCTTAGAAGGAAAACCAAGCATAGCAGCTAATAACCTTTCAAGTCTGTTGCTGCTTACAAAGCATTCTCAGGAACAATAAGCAGAAACCCACCAGAGTTGAAGATTTGTTTTATCTGAAATTTTTACAATATATATGTTAGGTGCTTTTGGTTTGGAATATGTGCTGGCTTCATTTTAGGTGGTCTCTAGTGGTGAAGAGAAGTACATGGGGGGCAGACAGCTGTGGGGGTCCTGAACAAAGGGGGCTTTGTAAGGCTTGGATCAGGGGCTAGTGGAGATGGACCTTTCTGGGTACCAAACAAGCACAGGAAATCAAGGAAAGGGTCACCCAGGTTTTGCTACTAGGCTTCATGGCCGTCTCCATCAGCGTTCCTTGGTCACCTGTGTGTCCTGGCAGCCCTCTCAGAGCCCCTGTACACAGGTTTGCAGAGACCCCTGGCAGATAGGGTAGAACCAAGACTTTCCGGGCCAGGTATCCTTTCAGAGAAAACTCGGCTGCCTGCCAGCTCTTCCTGTGCTGTGTTTCTGTGCTGCTTTATTTGAAGTTGCAAGTACCGGGAAAAGAGAAGCAGGTGTTTTTCAAGAATGTTTATGAAACTTCTGTTTTTAAGGTGCACATTAACGGGATCCAAACTCTCTTGCATTTGCAGCTCAGTTCTTGAAATTATGTACGTGTCCTCTAGAATTTGCCTGGGCAGATCTTTATCCTTGGTTTCTGTGTTGAAGCTGTTCCAGTTTTGTCCATGGCACCCCACTCCAGTCCTCTTGCCTGGAAAATCTCATGGATGGAGGAGCCTGGTGGGCTGCAGTCCATGGGGTCGCCAAGAGTCGGACACGACTGAGCGACTTCACTTTCACTTTTCACTTTCATGCATTAGAGAAGGAAATGGCAGCCCACTCCAGTGTTCTTGCGTGGAGAATCCCAGGGATGGGGGAGCCTGGTGGGCTGCCATCTACGGGGTCGCACAGAGTCGGAGACGACTGAAGCGACTTAGCAGCAGCAGCAGCAGCAGATACTTAGAGACAGATCTTTTCACACAGATTATAGAGAACTCCACAGAGGTCGTGTTTGCCTTCTTTGCTTTTGGCATGTCTGGGTGTTTGCTTTGCTCATGTTAGGCAGTGGGATAATTGACATTCTCTGCACAAAGATTTTAAGTTTTAATTACTGTGTGGGTACAACATCTACCCTTCTCTTGCCCACCCTCACACCTGGAAACCTGATGGAACTGTGCTGTCTTGAGACCCTGGCAGAAAAATCATTTTAACTTCTAGTAAATTGAGGAAGGCTCATATATCTGGGTACTGGTAGACTGAGGCCTCATCATCAACTGGAAATTATTGTTAAGAATATATACACCTTGGGATTTCCCTGTGGCCCAGGGGTTAAGAATCTGCCTGGCAGTGCAAGGACATGGGTTCAATCACTGGTCCAGGAAGATTCCACTTGCTGTGAGGCGACTAAGCCCATGTGTCGCAACTAAGACCCAATGCAACCAAATATGTGAATAAATAAATACTTAAAATAATATGCACCTTGTTTTCTGGATTGGCTAAGTATAGGCTATGAAGCCAGTTGAACAATCTGATACACCCAAATGAAAGATGTCTTTATTTTTAACAAAAGTTAGTTCCTTAAGAGTATCACTTCAGGGTAGAATAGTCCTTGAAATTCTGATGGAAGTCACGGAGCTTCAATATGCATAACTCCTGTCTTTTAATGTGTAAATTTGACTTTTGCTTGGGCGTCCTCTTATCCTCAGATAGTTTGGATTTTTTTTCTTCTTTCCTTGGAAGCTTGTAGGATAATTGACCTCCCCCAGTACCCCTCATCTCCTTTTTTCTCTCTTTTTATACATGAGAAATGTATTTTTGTATCATATCTCATACCTTGAAGAGAAATTTTTATATATCTTCAGGGCTGTAGAATACACTAGTGTAACATATCATTCAGTGTGATATGAAAACATCCTGACGAAAACTACTGTGAATCCCTCTTATAGTTAAAACTCAGTTTTTTAGGTATCTTCAAGTTCATCAGTGTTAATTTCCCAATGCTTCAGTATCACAGTAAATACCAAGAGCAGAAAAGAGCCCAGCAAAGAAAAAGGATTTGTTAACTCCAGCTTGCTGGATTTCCGTGGATATTTGGGGATCAATGTTTGGAGCAATCTCTTCCTTGACATCCTGGCAAAGATGCTTTTGTGGCACTTCAGCCTTTCATATTTTCCATTTTTGTATTTTCCAATACCAATCAGCATTACTTGCCTTCTGGGTTTTTTTTTTTTTTTTTGGTTTGCTTGCCTTTTTTTTTTTTTTTTACCCCCCTATCATTTCTTGTAGCAAAATGCAACAACAGAATTTCCTGAAAGCTGGCCTTGTGAATTGTGCTAGGGTCTTTAATTTATGAAGGGGACCGAGTGACATCATGGAGAGAGGTTAGTGCCTTTGAAAGAGATTTTAAATACCCATAGTTGCCTGCAGACGATAGGCATACCATGCCTCTCAAGACCACAGGAAGCCTGTCACACATGGGCTCAAGAAGCAGGAGAGCAGGATCTATGCCTGCTGACTGGCAGGGAATAGCTAGTTGGAGACGTTGCCTGTTGGCACTAAGGGTGAACATGCAGAGTGGCGTCAGTACTTAGGAGGATTTTGAAAGGACTTTTGTACACCTATCCACCAGGGCTGGCTTGTGGGGAAGATGCAAACCACTTCGGTGGTGTTTCAGTAGCCTTCTTGAGAGGTTAGAAATACCATGTCAGACGTCCAGTGCAGAAGCTAAAACATGGACAAGACACCTCACTATCGGGAATCCTGCTTTATTTCATCCTCTTGCTTCCTGCTACATTTTGTTTTTCCTTTTTTTCCGGCTGCACTGCATAGCTCATGGAACCTTAGTTTCCTAACCAAGGATGGAACTTAGGTCCTCTGCAGTGAAAGTGTGCCATCCTAACCACTGGACTGCCAAATAATTCCCTCTGCTGCTACTTAAGATGCTTTTGAGGAAGGCTCTCTGCCTTATAGGTTGATACCTGATCACTTCTTCGATGGGTTTTGAATTGACTGACTGACCAAAAAGCCAGCTCTTGCCATCACTTCTCGGCCTTTTGGCTAAGACCAAGTGTAGTATGGGGCTTCCCTAGTGGCTTAGTGGTAAAGAATCCTCTTGCCAGTGCAGGAGATGCAAGAGTTGCAGGTTCGATCCCTGGTTCGGTTCGATCCCTGGTTCAGCAAGATCCCCTGGAGTAGAAATGCAACCCACTCCAGTATTCTTGCCTGGAAAATCCCATGGACAGAGAAGCCTGGTAGGCTACAGTCCATGGGGTCACAAAGGGGACGCAACTGAGCACACACAGCCATCCATCTAGCTCTCTGGGGACTTCCCTGGCAGTCCAGTGGTTGAGACTCCGTGCTTCCAATGCAGGGGACATGGGTTCAATCCCTGATGGAAATAGCATGGCCAAAAAAATAGAAGGAATTTCCAAGACCTAAAGGTGTCACCCACCTCCCCCAACTTTTTTTGGATAATATATCACCATTCTGCAACATTTTTGTTTATGGCCCCTTGAGTACTTCAACCACTGCTCCTTATTGTGAATAATAGAAGCATATACTTTTGCAGGATCTAACACAGTAGCCTTCAAATTAGACTTGGACAACCATCAATGTGATAAATAGGATCTGGAATAAACAAAGCTTGTCCAGCCTACTGAAATCTGCACGCTGCTCTTCACTGATTCCTTGATAAGTAGGAGATACACCAGGACCAGTGTTTCCCTGGTGGTCGTATGAAAACCTGATTGCCCTTTGCACCATCTACTGAAAATCTGTGGCAGCTAGTGGTGTTCAGCCATATGTTCTACCATATGTTCTAATGTCTTTTTGCAGATTTAAAGATTTTATTGTAGTGTCAACTTAATATCCGCATGTGTGTTAACTCTTTGAATACTGTAATTAAATTGATTTCTTTGTGATGGTGATGGTGATTAGCGCTCACTTAAAATCCAGCTTAGCACTTATTTCCCTCCTCTCAACTGGAAATCACATTTGTGAGGTATGGTACCCATGATCCACAGTGTATTCATGAGTCAACTTCACATTTCGTGTATCTGGTTATACATTTTACATGGCATTTGATTTGATACTCTGAATCCATCTGATTTTAATATAGTGGTGTGTGCATGTGCCTATGTGGCGTGTGCTCACTTTAGTTTCATGAGCTTGGGAAACTGATTCTACAAATATCATAAATAGGCATAAATGTATAAGGCTTATTTTTTTTGGCAAAGCAATCCATACATTTCTCTTATTTATTAAATCACTGGCTTTGGTGTTACGTAGAGATATTTGTAGGCCAATTTCAGAACAGAATTAAAATATTGTGAAAATTACATCTTAATAAATGTTTATTGTAATTTCTGTGTACAGATTTCTTAAATATATTTCATTACTTCCAACCAAGCCTGTGTGCAGTTTTCCCAGTCCTGACATGTCATGCTGATTCCATGATCCTCTTCCCCAGTCTGAAGAGTGGCCATACCATCTTGAATTTAATTGTTTAACTGGAGGTAGGGTTGCCAGATAAAATACAAGATACCTGTCTATTTGTCAGATAGACAACAAATACTTTTTTAGTATGTGTGTGTGCCCTGCAGTATTTAGGACACACAACAAAGGGGGAAAAAAAAAAGAGCTGTTGCTTATCTGAAATTCAAATTCAATGGGGTGTCCTGTATTTTTATTTGCTAATTCAGGCAATGCTAGCAGGGTATAGCAACTGATGTACGGCTCTCCACCCCACCCTGAACTGAGATGCTTTCATGGGTGCTAAAAATGATTTCCTTAGCATTAGCCAACATTCAGGAACAAATGTTCCCGCAGTTAAGACCCGCAGTTCCCCAGAGACAACAGGCATACCATGCCATGTGAAACCGCAGGTGATATTAAATGCACTTACCAGTGGAGAGTATTGCTCCTGGGAATGTTTATATTGCAAAGAAAATCTCACAGTGGTCTCCAGAAGACAGTTTGAGGCAAGTCATTGTGACGTCATCTGGAGGCCCGCTGGCTGGCCTAGCTGGGAGAGAGAACAAGGCAGAAGCCGGGACTCCACATCCTGAAAGACAATGTAGCCATAAGGCACAGCATCAGTGCTGGTGAGAAAATAGGGACCAGAAGGAGAAATGAAAACATCACTCATCTGAGTGCGTTAATGTGTGTGGTTCATCCTTTTGCAAGAGCACACATCTTTTTAAAATAAAGATCCATGCACCCCAATATTCGTAGTAGCCCTGGTCACAATAGCCAAGACATGGAAGCAACCTGAGTGTCCATCGACAGATGAATGGATAAAGAAGATATGGTACATATATACAATGAGATATTACTCAGCCATAAAAAAGAACAAAATCACGCCAATTGCAGCAACATGGATAGAACTAGAGATTATCACACTGAAGTAAGACAGAGAAAGACGAATATATGGTATCACATATATGTGGAATCTAATATTAAAATTATATAAATGAAGTTATTTACAAAATAGAAACAGACTCATAGATTTCAAAATCAAATTTATGGTTACCAAAGGGGAAGTATGGGGGGAAGTGATAAATCAGAAGATTGGGATAACATATACTCACTATTATATATAAAATAGATAGGGACTTAGTTCTCTGGTGGTCTCGTGGTTAGTTTTTAGAACTGAGATCCCACAAGCTGTGAGGTGCGGCCAAAAAATAAAATAGATAACTAGTAAGGACCTACTGTATGGCACAGGGAACCCTACTCAATATTCTGTAATAACCTATATGGGAAAAGAATCTGGAAAAGGATGTATGTGAGTATTTGAACAGCTGATTCACTTTGCTGTGCACCTGAAACTAACATGGTATTGTGAAGCAACTATATTCCAATAAAAAATTTTTAAATGTAGCTACTAAAATATTTTATTTAAATAGGCCACATGGCCTGTGGGATCTTACGTCCCCTGACCAGGAAGCCTGCAGAAGCCTGCAGTGGAAGTGCATAGAGTCTTAACCACTGAACCACCAGGGAAGTCCCTACCTACCTGGAAATTTAAATTGCACATGTGGCTTGCATTTGTGGCTTTCATTATACTGAATTATATTAATATAAATAGTGCCAGAATACGGCCAGCATGAATCACTCAGGTTCTTGTGCTCAAGACATTGAAGCATCTTGGTAGTAATGCCTGGCTCTGTGAGCTTATGTGGTCCCCAGGGAGGAGAGAAATGTGAGCTTAGGGATCTTTATGCAAGACACGGGCTTCTCCGGTGGCTCAGACTGTGAAGAATCTGCCTGCAAAGCAGGAGACCTGGGTTTGATCCCTGGGTCAGGAAGGTCCCCTGAAGGAGGAAATGACAACTCACGCCAGTATTCTTGCCTGGAGAATTCCATGGACAGAGGAGCCTGGTAAGCTACGGTCCATAGGGTCACAGAGAATTTGACACTACTTAGCAAGTTAAAACAGGTTCAATGCCAGACATAGAGCCTCAAGTCATATTTGTTGGGAAAGAAATGAATCTCGTAATTCAGGACAGTATTTCATCTGCACAGTTCAAAGTATACTTGAGTCTGTGCCTAGAAAGGGTCTTCTTGTGGGATAATCTACCCTGATAACAAGACAGTTAAACACACCATCAGATTTCCCAGCTTGATAGTAGTCCTCTGTTCTGCAAACCACTGTCAAGTGGCTAGAGGACCAGATAAAGATGAGGGTGGAGGATTTCCAATTATAGAGCTAGAATTAGACAAATGGAGGTGTGCATGGTGGGGGAGGGTGGCCCTAGGGAATGATGATGTGATAGTATCAGTTCAGTTCAGTTGCTCAGTTGTGTCTGACTGTGCAAGCCCATGGCCAGGAGCATGCCAGGCTTCCCTGTTCACCACCAACTCCCGCTGCTGCTGCTGCTGCTGCTAAGTCGCTTCAGTCGTGTCCGACTCTGTGCGACCCCATAGACAGCAGCCCACCAGGCTCCTCTGTCCATGGGATTTTCCAGGCAAGAGTACTGGAGTGGGTTGCCATTGCCTTCTCCAACCAACTCCTGGAGCTTGCTCAAACTCATGTCCATCAAGTGGGTGATGCCACCAACCATCTCATCCTCTGTCATCCCCTTCTTCTGCCTTCAATCTTGCTCAGCCTCAGGGCTTTTTTCCAGTGAGCCAGTTCTTCACATCAGGTGGCCAAAGTGTTGGAGCTTCAGCTTCAACATCAGTCCTTCTAATGAATATTTAGGACTGATCTCCTTTAGGATGGACCGGTTGGATCTCCTTGCAGTCCAAGGGACTCTCAAGAGTCTTGTCCAACACCACAGTTCAAAATTCTTCAGTGCTCAACTTTCTTTATAGTCCAACTCTTACATCTGTACATGTCTACTGGAAAAACCATAGCTTTGACTATACAGACCTTTGTTGGCAAAGTAGTGTCTCTGCTTTTTAATATGCTGTCTCGGTTGGTCGTAGCTTCTCTTCCAAGGAGCAAGCGTCCTGTAATTTCATGGCTGCAGTCACCATCTGCAGAACTATATGCAGCCTGCCAGGCTCCTCTGTCCAAGGGATTCTCCAGGCAAAGTGCTGGAGTGGGTTGCCATTCCCTTCTCCAGGGTACATTCCCAACCCATGGACTGAACTCAGCTTTCCCAAATTGCAGGTGGGTTCCTTATCATCTGAGCCACCAGGGAAGCCTGGTGTGATAGTGCAATATGTATTTGGTCTTCATCTCTGGCACAGAGTTCCTAAAATCTTTGAAATTTCTTTAGTGATAATGGTGAAGGGAGTGTCCCTTGTTATTCTTATCAAGACCCTTTCAATCTTACGGGAAAAGAAAGTGAAAGTGAAAATCATTCTGTCACATCCGACTCTTTGCGACCCCATGGACTATACAGTCCATGGAATTCTCTAGGCCAGAATACTGGAGTGGGTAGCCTTTCCTTTCTCCAGGGGATCTTCCCAACCCAGGGATTTATACTAATAAAGCACCCATCCTTTGAAGGAACCAGTGGTGTCATTAGAGCCTTGAAATTTCCACTGCATCACCCAGGTTTATTTTCTTGGGCTCCAAAATCACTGCAGATGATGATTGCAGCCATGAAATTAAAAGACACTTGCTCCTTGGAAGAAAAACTGTGACCAACCTAGACAGCATATTACAAAACAGAGACATTACTTTGCCAACAAATGTTCATACAAAGCTATGGCTTTTCCAGTAGTCATGTATGAATGTGAGAGTTGGACCATAAAGAAGGCTGAGCACCAAAGAATTGATGGTTTTGAACTGTGGTATTGGAGACTCTTGAGAGTCCCTTGGACTGCAAGGAGATGTCAATCCTAAAGGAAATCAATCCTGAATATTCATTCGAAGGACTGATGCTGAAGTTCAAGCTCAAGCTCCAATACTTCGGCCACCTGATGTGAAGAGCCGACTCATTAGAAAAGACCCTGATGCTTGGAAAGATTGAAGGCCAGAGAAGAAGAGCATGACAGGGGATAAGATGGTTGGATGGCATCACCAACTCGATGGACATGAGTTTGAGCAAGCTCCAGGAAACGGTGAACAACAGGATGCCTGGCATGCTACAGTTCGTGGAGTCACAAAGAGTAGGACACAACTGAGCAACTGAACAACAACAGCAACCCCCAATTTGGGGGAGGCATCCTTGTACCAGGAGGGAGTTGTCCATCTCTGCAGGGACAGAGCCTCCTATATTTAGGACCCTTGCAGACCCCACCCTACCCTAGTCACTGCTATCACTGGCTGTTCATCTGCATCCTTTATCACATCCTCCATAATAAACTAGTAATAGTAAAGAAAAGTGTTTCCCCGAGTACTGTGGGCCAAACTAGCAAATTATTGAACCCAAGGCGGGGTACATTGAAACTGATCTGTAGCCAGGTTGGACAGAAGTGTGGGTAACCTGGGGGACCCATTGTTTTAGTCTAAAATTTTTTTTCAAGTTTTATTATAAAAAAATTTTTTTATGGGAGTATAGTTGATTTACAGTGTTGTGTTAGTTTCAGGTGTACAGCACAGTGAGTCAGTAATACATACACATATATCTACTCTCTTCTGGATTCTTTTCCCATATAGGTCATCACAGAGTATTGAGCAGGGTTCTCTATGCTATACAGTAGGTCTTTATTAGCTATTTTATATAGAGTAGCATATATTTCGGAGAAGGCAATGGCCCCCCACTCCAGTATTTTTGCCTGGAAAATCCCATGGATTGAGGAGCTTGGTAGGCTGGAGTCCATGGGGTCGCTAAGAGTCGGACTCGACTGAGCGACTTCACTTTCACTTTTCACTTTCATGCACTGGAGAAGGAAATGGCAACGCACTCCAGGGTTCTTGCCTGGGGAATCCCAGGGACAGGGGAGCCTGGTGGGCTGCCGTCTATGGGGTCGCACAGAGTTGGACACGACTGAAGCGACTTAGCAGCAGCAGCAGCAGCATATATTTAGGGCCTTCCTGGTGGCTCAGACAGTAAAGAATCTGCCTGCAACGTAGGAGACCCAGGTTTGATCCCTGGGTCAGGAAGATTCCCTGGAGAAGGGAATGGCTCCCCACTCCAGTATTCTTGCCTGGAGAAGTCAATGGCCAGAGGAACCTGGCAGACTACAGTCCTTTGGGTTGCAAAGTTGAAGGAGACTGAGTGACTAACACTTTCACTTTTACTTCTCAGTGTGTAAGTTAATCACAATCTCCTAAACTGTCCCTCTCCCCACCTCACAACTTTTAAAAAAAGTTTTATGGGAATATAGTTGATTTAAAACATTGTGTTAGTTTCAGGTGTACAGCACAGTGAGTCAGTAATACATATACATTTATCCACTCTTTTTGGACAGAGGAACCTAGCAGGCTACATACAGTCCATGGGGTCGCAAAGAATCGGACAGGACTGAGTGACAAACACTTTCACTTTCACCTCACAACTATTTTTTAATGATAAGATCTTAACATATTACCTCTTTGATTGCTTTACTATCATTGGGGACCCACTACTTTTGATTGGCATCTGAAATGGGGGTGGGAGGCAGTCTAGTGGACTGAGCCTGGAACCTATGTGGTCTGCACCAACCTCAAGTAGATACTGTCGCAAATACCTAATATTGAGGGGAGACTCCACTCATTTGGAGGTCAGAACGTTGTGAGTAGAGAATTGGTTTTCCCTTCAGTTCAGTTCAGTGGCTCAGTCGTGTCTGACTCTTTGCGACCCCGTGGACTGCAGCACGCCAAGCCTCCCTGTCCATCATCAACTTCCAGAGTTTACTCAAACTCATGTCCTTTGAGTCAGTGATGCCATCCAGCCATCTCATCCTCTGCTGTCCCCTTCTTCTCCTGCTTTCAACCTTTCCTAGCATCAGGTTCTTTTCCAGTGAGTCAGTTCTTTGCATCAGGTGGCCAAAACATTGGAGTTTCAGCTTCAGCATCAGTCCTTCCAATGAACATTCAGGACTGATCTCCTTTAGGATGGACTGGTTGGCTCTCCTTGCAGTCCAAGGGACTCTCAAGAATCTTCTCCAACACCACAGTTCAAAAGCATCAATTCTTTGCTGCTCAGCTTTCTTTATAGTCCAACTCACATCCATACATGACTGCTGGAAAAACCATAGCCTTGACTAGACGGACCTTTGTTGGTAAAGTAGTCTCTGCTTTTTAACATGTTGCTAGTTTGGTCATAACTTTTCTTCCAAGGAGTAAGTGTCTTTTTATTTCATGGCTGCAGTCACCATCTGCAGTGATTTTGGAGCCCTCAAAAATAAAGTCTGTCACTGTTTCCACTGTTTCTCCATCTATTTGCCATGAAGTGATGTGACCAGATGTCATGATCTTAGTTTTCTGAATGTTGAATTTTAAGCCAACTTTTTCACTCTCCTGTTTCACTTTCATCAAGAGGCTCTTTAGTTCTTCACTTTCTGCCATAAGGGTGGTATCATCTGCATATCTGAGGTTATTGATATTTCTCCTGGCAATCTTAATTCCAGCTTGTGCTTCATTCAGTCCAGTGTTTCTCATGATGTACTCTGCATATAAGTTAAATAAGCAGGGTGATGATATACAGCCTTGATGTACTCCTTTTCCTATTTGGAACCAGTCTGTTGTTCCATGAACAGAACCTTGTGCACCAGGACACAGGAGAAAGGAACAGTGACCCCACAGGAAACTTGCCTGTGGGTGTCCAGGAGTCTCCGGCAAAGGCATGGGTTGTTGGTGGCCTGCTGCAGGGTTGGGGGCATGGACTATGGCAGTACTTGCCTGGGATCTTTTGAGGGAGGTTGCCATTATCTTCATCACCTCCACCATAGTTTGGCTCCAGGTAAATAGCAGGGAGGGAAAACAGCTCCACAGTCAACAGAAAATTGGATTAAAGATTCACTGAGTGGCCACAGGACTGGAAAAGGTCAGTTTTCATTCCAATCCCAAAGAAAGGCAATGCCAAAGAATGCTCAAACTACCACACAAATGCACTCATCTCACACGCTAGTAAAGTAATGCTCAAAATTCTCCAAGCCAGGCTTCAAAAATATGTGAACCGTGAACTTCCTGATGTTCAAGCTGGTTTTAGAAAAAGCAGAGGAACCAGAGATCAAATTGCCAACATCCGCTGGATCATGGAAAAAGCAAGAGAAAAACATCTATTTCTGCTTTATGACTATGCCAAAGCCTTTGGTTGTGTGAATCACAATAAACTGTGGAAAATTCTGAAAGAGATGGGAATACCAGACCACCTGACCTGCCTCTTGTATGCAGGTCAGGAAGCAACAGTTAGAACTAGACATGGAACAACAGACTGGTTCCAAATAGGAAAAGGAGTACATCAAGGCTGTATATTTTCACCCTGCTTATTTAACTTATATGCACAGTACATCATGAGAAATGCTGGACTGGAAGAAACACAAGCCGGAATCAAGATTGCCAGGAGAAATATCAATAACCTCAGATATGCAGATGACACCACCATTATGGCAGAAAGTGAAAAGGAACTCAAAAGCCTCTTGATGAAAGTGAAAGAAAAGAGTGAAAAAGTTGGCTTAAAGCTCAACATTCAGAAAACGAAGATCATGGCATCCGGTCCCATCACTTCATGGGAAATAGATGGGGAAACAGTGGAAACAGTGTCAGACTTTATTTTTTGGGGCTCCAAAATCACTGCAGATGGTGACTGCAGCCATGAAATTAAAAGACGCTTACTCCTTGGAAGAAAAGTTATGACCAATCTAGACAGCATATTCAAAAGCAGAGACAGTACTTTGCCGACTAAGGTCCGTCTAGTCAAGGCTATGGTTTTTCCTGTGGTCATGTATGGATGTGAGAGTTGGACTGTGAAGAAGGCTGAGCGCTGAAGAATTGTTGCTTTTGAAGTGTGGTGTTGGAGAAGACTCTTGAGAGTCCCTTGGACTGCAAGGAGATCCAACCAGTCCATTCTGAAGGAGATCAGCCCTGGGATTTCTTTGAAAGGAATGATGCTAAAGCTGAAACTCCAGTACTTTGGCCACCTCTCATGAAGAGTTGACTCATTGGAAAAGACCCTGATGCTGGGAGGGATTGGGGGCAGGAGGAGAAGGGGACAACAGAGGATGAGATGGCTGGATGGCATCACTGACTCTATGGACGTGAGTCTGAGCGAACTCCGGGAGATGGTGATGGACAGGGAGGCCTGGAGTGCTGCAATTCATGGGGTCGCAAAGAGTCGGACACGACTGAGCGACTGAACTGAACTGAACTGAACTGAGCATGGCCCCACCCATCAGAACAAGACCCCGTATCTCCCTCAGTCAGTCTATCCCATCAGGGAGCTTTCATAAGCCTCTTATCCTTCTCCATCAGAGGGCAGATAGACTGAAAACCACCATCACAGAAAACTAACAGTCTAATCACATGGACCACAGTCTTGTCTAACTAAATGAAACTATGAACCATGCTGATAGGGCCACCCAAGACGGGCGGGTCATGGTGGAGAGGTCTGACAGAATGTGGTTCACTGGAGAAGGGAATGGCAAACCACTTCAGTATTCCTGCCTTGAGAACCCCATGAAAAGTATGAAAAGGCAAGAAGATAGGACACTGAAAGATGAAATCCCCAGGTCGGTAGTTGCCCAATATGCTACTAGAGACCAGTGGAATAATAACTCCAGGAAGAATGAACAGATGGAGCCAAAGCAAAAACAACACCCAGTTGTGGATGTGACTGGTGATAGAAGCAAGGTCCGATGCTGTAAAGAGCAATATTGCATAGTTTTCCCTTAGATGAGTTCTTAAGACCAAGGGTCCCACAGGTCAACATGAAAGGTAACAGGAGACGATGATGACACGGCCACCTTAAGTGACAGTGGTGATTCTGACAAACAGAGCCTTCTGTGTGTCGGTTCTGCTCCACCTGCACTGGCTTCTTGAAGCTGCATTCTCTCTCTGCCAGCAGAGATGAAGATTCTGCTGTTTTCCTTAAGTGAGACATTGTTGTTGAGTTGCCAAGTCATATCCAACTCTTTTCCACCCCATGGACTGCAGCATACCAGGCCTCCCTGTCCCTCGCTATCTCCCAGAGTTTGCCCAAGTTCATATCCGTTGAATTGGTGATGCTGTCCAGCCATCTCATCCTCTGTCAGTCAATCCTAAAGGAAATCAACCGTGAATATTCACTGGAAGGACTGATGCTGAAGCTGAAGCTCCAATACTTTGGCCACCTGACGCAAACAGCCAACTCATTGGAAAAGACCCTGTTGCTGGGAAACATCAAAGGCAAAGTGAAACATTAGAGATTTGTAAAAATGGAAAACAATGCCATTCTTCTAATTTTTTTTGTTTGTTTAGCAAAGTGTAATTATTTTTCCAAAAATACGTTGTTTACAGTCCTATGTAATGAACTTATCATTAATTTTTAAAAGTTTTTTAATGTGGACCATTTTCAAAGTTTTTATTGAATTTGTTACAGTATTGCTTCTGTTTTATGTTTTGATTTTTTTTTTCTTTTTCTTTTTCCTTTTGGCTGGGAGACTTGTGGGATCTTAATTCCCTGACCAGGTATTGAACCTGCACCCCCTGCACTGAAAGGTGAAGTCTTAACTCCTGGACTGACAGAGAAGTCTCTATTATATTTATATTAGATTAGCCAAAAAGTTTGTTCAGGTTTTTCTATATGATTTTCTACCCAGAAAAACCCAAAAGAAATTTGGTCAACACTGTGTGTGTGTATGTGTGTGTGTGTGTGTGTGTGTGTGTGTGTGTGTAGGTTCTCAGTTTTTATTCTAATTTGGTAATTATTTCTAATTTGATTGTTAATTCTGACAGATTCTAATTCTAATTAATAAAGCACAAAAACAAAAGGTTTTGGAGTCTTCAGTAAGTCAAAGTGTATATATATAAAGCTCCTTGCCTTAGTCTGTTTGGGCATCTATAACAAAAATACCATCAATTGGGTGGCTTGCGCATTTATTTCTCACAGTTCTGGAAACTGAGAAGTCTGAGATAAAGGCACCCACAGATGTGGTGTCTGGTGAGGGCCTGTTTCCTGGTTCAGAAAAGGCTGTCTTTTCTCTGTGTCCTGACATGGCAGGAAAAAAGCCAACTAGCTCTTCTTATAAGGGTACTAATCCCATTCATGAGGGCTCCATCTGCATGACCTACTCACCTCCCAAAGCCCTTCACATTGGGGGTTGGGTTTCAATATATGAATTTGGAGGAACATAGACATTCCATTTTTAGCAGTCCTGAAACCAAAAAGTTTGAGACCTGCTGGCAAAGGTAAGTAATCAGGGACTTCCCTGGTGATGCAGTGGCTAACTCTTCTTGCTCCCAAAGCAAGGGGCCTGGGTTCCATCTCTGGTTAGGGAACCAGATCCCACGTGCTACAACTGAAGATCCCAAATGCCGAAAATAAGACTTGGTGTACCCAAATAAATAAATAAAAATTTTAAATAATAATAAAATAAAAAAAATTTTTTTAAAGAGAAGTAATCACATAGTACACAGTTCAGAGGAACAAAAGGGGGTTGGGTGAACAATATCTAGTGGTCTTGCTCCCGTGACCATCACCTTCTCCTCCCCAAGGCAAACCCCTTCATCAGTTTCTTGTGACTCATGCAAGCGATAGCCAAGGACTACAGGCGCATGTATGTACGTACCATTATCTAACCAATAATAGCATATTATATACAGTTTCTGAACCTTGTTTTGTTTTTTGTACATATATCTCAGAGTTCTGTACCATTCTTTGGCATATGGTATCCCATTTTTATGGATATACCATGTTGTATTTAACCATTCCTTTATTGATGGACATGAAGAATGTCAGTAAATTTGTTCTGATCAACAGAAGCTGCACTTGTTCAATTTGACTTATTGACCTTAAGTTCCCATACTAGGGACTTCCCTGGTGGTCCAGTGGCTAAGACTCCGAGATCCCAATGCAGGGGCCCTGGGTTCAATCCTTGATCAGGGAACTAGATCCCACATACTATATCTAAAAGATCATGCATGCTGCAACTGATTTGATGCAGCCAAATAAATAAATATTTTTTAAAAGTCCCCATTGTGTTTCTATGACTTTTATGCAAGTGGTTGCACTCAGTGCAACTATAGCACTTTGTAACATTAATATATAACACACATAATATTATTATATAACAGAATAGAATAGAACATCATTAAGTATTTAGTTTTGCCTATAGTCTTCTAGGAACAAGGCTGTTAATTTCATTTTACCCATCTTTCCCTTGCTGCAGAAAATTTGAAACCAATCTATGGAGATTGAATGAAAAGGTGCATTTACATCATTAGCCTAATGGATAAACTTGCTTCCCATTCCCCCCATCCCCCCACATTTTATTTGTCCTACTTATGCCCATTGTGGAGAAGGCAATGGCACCCCACTCCAGTACTCTTGCCTGGAAAACCCCATGGACGGAGGAGCCTGGAAGGCTGCAGTCCATGGGGTCACTGAGGGTCGGGCACGACTGAGTGATTTCACTTTCCCTTTTCACTTTCATGCACTGGAGAAGGAAATGGCAACCCACTCCAGCGTTCTTGCCTGGAGAATCCCAGGGATGGGGGAGCCTGGTGGGCTGCTGTCTCTGGGGTTGCAGAGTCGGACACGATTGAAGTGACTTAGTAGTAGTAGTAGTAATGCCCATTGTAATGCAATGAGGATAGCATTATTAGCGAGAGTGAAATAAGAGCAGTAGTGTTTAATCCCAGGGCTCCCTAAGGTGGGCCAAGTTCACTTAGGGCCCAGGTTACTCTTCAGTGGTGTAGGTGGAGTAGGATGTTGTTTGTTCTGTGGCAGAGGTATGCAGGCCCACGTCCTGTCTCTGGTTGAGTGTTTGAACTGGATGTTGATTAAATCAGAAAACATAAGCATTGGGAAAATGTAAATCATAAACCATGCAATAAAAAAAGAACAGAATTCGCAAAAGAAACTGCTACAAGAAGCTATCTCATAAGAGAGTATGAAATCAGCATTTGTGTCAACCAATTGGAGTAATAAAAGGAATCTAAAGAAAGGATGAAATGATCAAACCTCTTCAGGCCTAGATAAGGCCCCAGTCCTTTAGAAGAGTGGCCCAAATCTTCAGAAAGGCCCCAGTCAGTTAGAAGAAGACTGTCCCCAGCCCTATGTTGTGTTCAATCAGATATCTGGGTAAAAATGCATCTGTGAATAAATAAATATTGAGTGTCTACAACTTGACTGCATTATGACAATGGATTCTTTCCTCCCTTACATTTGTTTCTCAGTGTCAAAATTCTTCCAGGAGTGTTTTATTTCAATGATTGCAAGTCTCTGTTTATAAGACTGATTATAAAATAATACCATCATTAAAAAGGGCAGATTTTAGGACTTCTCTGGTAGTCCAGTGGTTAAGAATGCGCCTGCCAATGCCAGGGTATGTGTGTGTGTTCTCAGTTGCTCAGTCAAGTCTGACTCTGTGACCTCATGGACTGTAGCACTGCCCGGCTCCTCTGTCCATGGGATTTCCCAAGCAAGAATACTGTAGTGGGTTGCCATTTCCTACTCCAGGGGATCTTCCCCACAAGGGACTGAACTCTCATCTCTTACATCTCTTGCATTGGCAGGTGGATTCTTTACCACTGTGCCAATTCTTTACCACAGGGAAGCCAATGCAGGGGACAGGAGTTCAATCCCTGGTCCTCAAAGATCCCACGCCCTGGGGCAACTAAGCCAGTGCCATTACCGAGGATCCTGTGCTCTAGAGCTTGTGCTCTGCAGCAAGAGAAGCTACCACAACAAGAAGCCTGAAACCAGAGGAAGTGCTCGTGTGGTAATGAAGACCCAGGGCCAAAATAAAGCCAAAAATAAATAAATAATAAAAATTTTAAAGAGAGTTGATTTTAGTAATTGGATAATTCACATATAAGCTCTATACAAATATTCTATAATCAATGTTTAGAAAATGTTTAAAAGAACAGAACTGGAGAAAATAACAGAAAAGGAAGCATCGTTATGTAACCCTACCAGAATTAGAAGCTATGAGCTTAGGTTAGATTATCTTTTTATTTCTGGAGTTATATGATTGGAGTGTCATTTTCCTCCTTCTTCTACTTTAGCATTTCCAGTCATATTTATATATTTATTATTATTTGGCTCTGGCTCCCATCTTCACAAAAGCCTCAAAGTAGCCTGTGTATTTATTTCTAAGAGTGATTATTTCTACAGTCACAGATTCACAAGGCTTTCTGTTTAAAGTTGCATTTTTATCATGCAACTTAATATACTCTCTTATCATAAGTACATATTGAATCAAAATCTTTAATCCCGAAAGTTTCCTCTAACACAAAACATTGCTCTGTGTACATATTCTAACATTGTCTGGGGACTTCTTTGGCAGGCTGGTGGTTGGGACTCTGAGTTTTCCCTGCCAAGGATGTGGATTCACCTAACTGTGGAACTAGGATCCCACATACCCTTTGAGACAGCCAAACAAAAACCCCAAAATGAACAAAAATAATATCATTGTCTGAATTAAAATAATTAACATTAAAAGCATTATATTATAAAATATAAACATGTAAATCATAACCCAATTTGAGAATTTCTTCACTTTTTTTCCTATACTCAAAAAAAAACCAAAATGTAAGTGGCTTGGGCCTTTTTCAGCTTCTAAGTTTGGGTTCAGTTCAGTGCAGTCACTCAGTCGGGTCTGACTTTTTGTGACCCCATGAACCGCAGCACGCCAGGCCTCCCTATCCATCATCAACTACGAGAGTTTACTCAAACCCATGTCTGTTGAGTCAGTGATGCCATCCAACCATCTCATCCTCTGTTGTCCCCTTCTCCTCCTGCCTTCAATCTTTCCCAGCATCAAGGTCTTTTCTAATGAGTCAGCTCTTCGTATCAGGTGGCCAAAGTATTGGAGTTTCAGCTTTAGCATCAGTCCTTCCAATGAACACCCAGGACTGATCTCCTTTAGGACGGACTGGTTGGATCTCCTTGCAGTCCAAGAGACTCTCAAGAGTCTTCTCCAACACCACAGTTCAAAAGCATCAGTTCTTCAGCACTCAGCTTGTTGATAGTCCAACTCTCACATCCATACATGACCACAGGAAAAACCATAGCCTTGACTAGACAGACATTTGTTGGCAAAGTAATGTCTCTGCTTTTTAATATGCTGTCTAGATTGGTCATAACTTTTCTTCCAAGGAGTAAGTGTCTTTTAATCTCATGGCTGCAATCGCCATCTGCACTGATTTTGGAGCCCAGAAAATAAAGTCAGCCACTGTTTCCACTGTTTCCCCATCTATTTCCCATGAAGTGATGGGACCGGATGCCATGATCTTCGTTTTCTGAATGTTGAGCTTTAAGCCAACTTTTTCACTCTCTTCTTTCACTTTCATCAAGAGGCTCTTTAGTTCCTCTTCACTTTCTGCCATAAGGGTGGTTTCATCTGCATATCTGAGGTTATTGATATTTCTCCTGGCAATCTTGATTCCAGCTTGTGCTTCATCCAGCCCAGCATTTCTCATGATGTACTCTGCATATAAGTTAAATAAGCAGGGTGACAATATACAGCCTTGACCTACTCCTTTTCCTATTTGGAACCAGTCTGTTGTTCCATGTCCACTTCTAACTGTTGCTTCCTGACCTACATACAGGTTTCTCAAGAGGCAGGTCAGGTGGTCTGGTATTCCCATCTCTTTCAGAATTTTCCACAGTTTGTTGTGATCCACACAGTCAAAGGCTTTGGCATAGTCAATAAAGCAGAAATAGATGTTTTTCTGGAACTCTCTTGCTTCTTCGATGATCCAGCGGATGTTGGCAATTTGATCTCTGGTTCCTCTGTGTTTTCTAAAACCAGCTTGAACATCAGGAAGTTCACGGTTCACTTATTGCTGAAGCCTGGCTTGGAGAATTTTGAGCATTACTTTACTAGCATGTGAGATGAGTGCAATTGTGCAGTAGTTTGAACATTCTTTGGCATTGCCTTTCTTTGGGATTGAAATGAAAACTGACCTTTTCCAGTCCTGTGGCCACTGGTGAGTTTTCCAACTTTGCTGGCATATTGAGTGCAGCACTTTCACAGTGTCATCTTTCAGGATTTGAAATAGCTCAGTTGGTATTCCATCACCTCCACTAGCTTTGTTTGTAGTGATGCTTCCTAAGGCCCACTTGACTTCACATTCCAGGATGTCTGGGTCTAGATGAGTGATCACACCATCGTGATTATCTGGGTCGTGAATATCTTTTTTGTACAGTTCTTCTGTGTATTCTTACCACCTCTTTTCAATACCTTCTACTTCTGTTAGGTCCCTACCATTTCTGTCCTTTATTGAGCCCATCTTTGCATGAAATGTTCCCTTGGTATCTCTAATTTTCCTGAAGAGATCTCTAGTCTTTCCCATTCTATTGTTTTCCTCTATTTCTTTGCATTTATCACTGAGGAAGGCTTTCTTATCCCTCTTTGCTATTCTTTGGAATTCTGCATTCAGATGCTTATATCTTTCCTTTCCTCCTTTACTTTTCACTTCCCTTCTTTTCACAGCTATTTGTAAGGCCTCCTCAGACAGCCATTTTGCTTTTTTTGCATTTCTTTTTCTTGGGGATGGTCTTGATTCCTGTCTCCTGTACAATGTCACGAACCTCCGTCCATAGTTCATCAGGCACTCTCTCTATCAGATCTAGTCCCTTAAATCTATTTCTCACTTCCACTGTATAATCATAAGGGATTTGATTTAGGTCATACCTGAATGGTCTAGTGGTTTTCTTCACTTTCTTCAATTTCAGTCTGAATTTGACAGTAAGGAGTTCATGATCTGAGCCACAGTCAGCTCCCCGTCTTGTTTTTGCTGACTGTATAGAGCTTCTCCATCTTTGGCTGCAAAGAATATAATCAATCTGATTTCGGTGTCGACCATCTGATGATGTCCATGTGTAGAGTCTCCTCTTGTGTTGTTGGAAGAGGGCGTTTGCTGTGACCAGTGTGTTCTCTTGGCCAAACTCTATTGGCCTTTGCCCTGTTTCATTCTGTACTCCAAGGCCAAATTTACCTGTTACCTCAGGTGTTTCTTGACTTCCTACTTTTGCATTCCAGTCCCCTATAATGAAAAGGACATCTTTTTGGGGTGTTAATTCTAGAAGGTCTTGTAAGTCTTCATAGAACTGTTCAACTTCAGCTTTTTCAGCATTACTGGTCAGGGCATAGACTTGGATTACTGTGATATTGAATGTATTACTATTGAGTGTATTACTATTTAAAGAAGAAATGCTCCATAAATGTTGAAATAATGAATTCCTGTAAGGTGAAGCAGGAATTCAATCATTTTTCTAAGGTGGTGTCCTGGGGGCTTTGTGGCATTCTGCAGTGAAGGTATGAAGTCTCCAACAAGACACAGCATTGCTTTGAATTGTCAGTTTTGGGATCCGACCACAACCACCTCTGCAAGATCTCACAGATCCTCAGTCCTTACCTCAAGGCAGCAGAACCTAAGGAATGGACTGGCCACACACATATCATGGTCCTGCGCTGAAGAAGCACATTGATAGTGTCTCACAACCAAGTCTTCAGGAGAGGTAATGAGTGGTGGGACCAAATGAGGCAGTTGTTGTTCAGCCTCTCAATTGTGTCCGACCCTTTGGGACCCCATGGACTGCAGCATGCCAGGCTTCCCTGTCCTTCATCATCTCCCAGAGCTTGCTCAAACTCATGTCCATTGAGTTGGCAATGCCATCCAACCATCTCATCCTCTGGCGTCCCCTTCTCCTTCTGCCCTCAATCCTTCCCAGCATCAGGATCTTTTCTAATGAGTCGGCTTTTCACATCAGGTGGCCAGAGTATTGGAGCTTGAGGTTGAGCTTCAGCATCAGCCCTTCCAATGAATATTCAGGATTGATTTCCTTTAGGATTGACTGGTTTGATCTCCTTGCAGTCCGTGGGACTCTCAAGAGTCTTCTCCAACACCACAGTTCAAAAGGATCAATTCTTTCATGCTCAGCCTTCTCTATGGCCCAACTCTCACATCCATACCTGACTACTGGTAAAACCATAGCCTTGACTAGACAGAACTTTGTCGGCAAAGTAATGTCTCTGCTTTCTAATACGCCAAGGCAAGGAGAACGTGAAATCTCCTTGTAGGCACCTGTGTTTGTGGAATCCAACCTTCATGTCCCATACCTGTGCTTGCCCCATAGCCAAGTAGAGGGGATGGTTGAAAAGGTGCCTCCTGGTAAAGATCACAAAGCTCCAATACTTTGGCCACCTGATGCGAAGAACGGACTCATTGGAAAAGACCCTGATACTGGGAAAGATTGAGGGCAGGAGAAGGAGATGACAGAGGATGAGATGGTTGGATGGCATCACTGACTCAACGGACATGAATTTGAGCAAGCTCCGGGAGATAGCGAAGGAAGCCTGGCGAGCTGCAGTCCATGGGGTCGCAGAGTTGGACACGACTGAGCAGTTGAACAACAAGGATTACAACTGTAATCCTAAAGAATCCAAATGTTAACTGAGGCCATGTCCACATCAAAAGTAGCCCCCTCCTCACCTCCGCCCTCAGCCACTCTGTTCTGTGATTTTATTATATTTGGACATTTCTCACTAACTTGCGTTACCTGATGAATTTGTTCACTTTCTTCCCTCCCGACTTGGTCGGGTTCCCTCTGATTCCCCAAGTGCATTGAGTCTCGCAAATATTAGGAACCCTCTATAAGCATCTGCACGTCTACGTGAAAGAATAAGCGTGTTCCAGACAGTTTAGAAGCAAACCCTTCCTTTAGCCCCACAGGTGTCGAGCTCGAGGCTGTGACTCAGTGAGGTCAACGGTGAATATTTCGGGACTGGGGGAGACAAACAGTTGGCGCAGGGTGACCTGCCTGAGACAGGTTGTCAAGGTGACAGCACTCGGCCTTAGCGGTCAAGGATGACCCCGCCCCGCTGCCCGGCGCCAATTGGGCACGCCTTTTTCTGAAACCCCTTTACGATTGGCTGAGAGGTGTGGCCTCGATGCAACGGAACGCCTTGCGATTGGTTGGAGCTCAAGGCCCGCCTTTCTTAGTGAGACGGCCTGAGCTGATGTGAGACCGCCTGAGCTGATGTGAGACCAGCTCCCAGACAGCCAATCAGTGTGGGAGCTAAGTGTGGTTCGTGCTTGCAGCCTGGATCCTTCCGCCGCCACAGCCGGGCGCGGGCTCCTGGAAGGGCGGGTCCTGCTGGCCCAGGGTTAGTGGAGGGTCACGGGATGTGGAGGAGGATCTCGGGATGTGGAGGAGGATCTGGCGAGGTTATCCTGGAAGAAGCCTACACGAACGCAGTCGTGCTAAACGGACAAAAAAAAAAAAGAGCAGAGCCGGACAGCTTTATCCAGAGTGTCCTTTCCCTCCTTCTAAGGACCCCGCTCCATCGAACTCTTTCCTGGCATCCTAAAAATTTTAAAATAAAAACCAAAAGAATCTTGACTACAGAAGTAAAAGATTGGTAATAAAAATAAATGAAGGATTTAAGTTGTCCGATATTGCCAAAAGAAATGCCCAATAGAGACATAATATAGACAGACAAATTCTGAACCCTCAATTCTGAATCTCCCCGTAAGTGTTTATTGAGCTGCTTCTTTCTTCCCAGAACCGATGGGCAAGAACCAAGTGCGGCTCTGGAGCTTGCTGAAAGCACACCAAGGACTTCCTTTCACAATGTGATTAGCGCTGTGGGTGGGAAAAAAAACGGCCATGGGGTGGAGAATCTGGGCAGTATTTTGAATTGTAACCACCAACAAGGAAATGGGGTAACGTGATGGGGGAAGGTTTCCCAGCAAAGGGCAGCCTCCTTTTACTGTGCTCACAGGAGACTGTATAAAAAGGGAAAGGAAATCTGAGTGTGTGAAAATAAGATTGCTCTGCAAAAATAAAACTTGTTTTAATATAAAAATAAATTTTAGAAGATTTCTCTCCATCTTTCACACCATCTAGCCCACTCCTTCAACATTTGCGGTGTTGAATACACTAGAGACTGTTTTTTCATGAAATTTGGTCCTTTTCCTTGGGAGCCTGGTTTCTGAAGAATGAACTTTGCAAATACATAAGGAGCCAAATCAAGCCAGAAGGTGGAAAGTCACCTCATCTGGTTACCATTTCTTGCCCTGTTAAAAACAATCTAGAAAGGAAACCATAGGAAGTCTTGGATGACTTGTAGGGCTGGTCTAAATCTTGGGTTAAATTAGGCTTCTTCTTGTCAGAATACCTCTTTCACCAGAAGCACTCAGCTAATGAGGATCGAGACTGTCTTAAAACCCTTGTAGACAGTGAATCTCTGGGTTGTGGCTGGTGTTGAGTGACTGAATGTCGTCCGGAAAGCACAAGAAAGTGGCCTGTGTCCTCTGTTTGCCGTGAGCCTACAGTGATAGAGATCAATGAGCTGTAAGGGACATTTGTGTTCATGTGACACATTTCCTGCATGCCTGCCATGTGCCAACACAAG
Organism: Budorcas taxicolor; assembly: GCF_023091745.1. NCBI lineage: Eukaryota > Metazoa > Chordata > Mammalia > Artiodactyla > Bovidae > Budorcas > Budorcas taxicolor. The sequence goes on along the minus strand of NC_068926.1, from coordinate 50,888,681 downwards.
GAGAAAGCTCCCTACTCTCAAGGAACCTCGTGGAAATGGGGGAAGAGAGAAGATAAAAAAGTAAAAAAATTAATAATCAGAATAAGGGACTTCCCTGGTGGTCCAGCGGTTGAGAATCCACCTTGCCATTCAAGGGATGCAGTTTTATTCCTGATCAGGTAACTAAGATCCCACAGGCCTCAGAGCAACTAAGCCCTTGGGCCACAACTAGAGAGTCCATGTGCCCACAACAAAAGATCCCTTGTGATGCAACGAAGACCCCATGTGCCACAACTGAGACCCAACACAGCCAAATAAAGAAATATTTTTAAAAAATCAGAATGGTTTCATCTTAGACTATGAAGAAAGCAGAATAAAATAATCTGTAGCTGGGCGAAGAGTGGGAAGAAGGTTTATTGAATTGCTGGCTGCCTGGGGAAGGCCTTTTGCAGGGAATGACATGTGAACTTAACAAATGTCTATGTCGAGTGATCCCAGAAGTGGTCCAATTCATCCGAAACCAATTTGCCAAAAAACCAGTGTGCCAAATAAGCAGTTTACTGGATTTGCAGAAATGGCTAGATGCACCAATTTATCGGAAAACAGACTTTATGAAAAAGTCCCTGATAAAATTTCATCCCATTCTCCTATTCACACTTTTTCTAACCAAATAAGCCTTGCATCTTCCTAGGCTTCAGTGCATGCCTCTTGGAAATTCCCTGGTGGTCCAGTGGTTGAAACTCCATGCTTCTAGTGCAGAGGGCACGGGTTTGATCCCTGGTCAGGGGAACTAGGATCCCACATGCTGCATGGCATGGCGTGGCAAAAAATAGAAACTTATCATCTTTGTTTACCCATCCATGATCTGGCTCCCCTTGAGAATGTCAGCTCCACAAGGTCACATCACAACAAATATCCACCTACCTTTCATTTCTATGTATTTGCCCTTCTTCAAATCAGCTCAGTTCAGTTGCTCAGTCGTGTCTGACTCTTTGTGACCCCATGGACTGCAGCATGCCAGGCCTTCCTGTCCTTCAGCAACTCCCGGAGCTCGCTCAAACTCATGTCCATCGAGTCGGTGATGCCATCCAACCGTCTCATCCTCCGTCGTCTCCTTCTCCTCCTGCCTTCAATCTTTCCCAGCATCAGGGTCTTCTCCATTGAGTCAGTTCTTTACATAGGTGGCCAAAGTATAGGAGTTTCAGCTTCAGCATCAGTCCTTCCAGTGAATATTCAGGACTTCTTTCTTTTAGGATGGACTGGTTGGATGTCCTTGCAGTAGAAGGGACTCTCAAGAGTCTTTTCCAACACCACAGTTCAAAAGCATCAATTCTTCGCCGCTCAACTTTCTTTATAGTCCAAGTCTCACATCCATACATGACTACTGGAAAAACCATAGCCTTGACTAGATGGACGTTTGTTGGCAAAGTAATGTCTCTGCTTTTTAATATGCTGTCTAGGTTGGTCATAGCTTTTCTTCCAAGGAGCAAGCATCTTTTAATTTCATGGCTGCAGTCACCATCTGCAGTGCTTTTGGAGCCCCCCAAAATAAAGTCTGTCACTGTTTCCACTGTTTCCTCATCTATTTGCCATGAAGTGATGGGACCTGATGTCATGATCTTAGTTTTCTGAATGTTGAGTTTTAAGCCAGCTTTTTCACTCTCTTCTTTCACTTTCATCAAAAGGCTCCTTACTTCTTCATTTTCTGCCATAAGGGTGGTGTCATTTGTGTATATGAGGTTATTGATATTTCTGGCAAGCTTGATTCCAGCTTGTGCTTCATCCAGCCCAACATTTCACATGATGTACTCTGCACAGAAGTTAAATAAGCAGGGTGACAATATGCAGCCTTGACGTACTCCTTTCCCGATTCTGAACCAGTCTGTTGGTCCTTTTCCAGTTCTAACTGTTGCTTCTTGACCTGCGTACAAATTTCTCAGGAGGCAGGTAAGGTGGTCTGGTATTCCCATCTCTTTCAGAATTTTCTGAAGTAGTAGAAGTAGATGTTTTTCTGGAACTCTCTTGCTTTTTCCATGATCCAACAGATGTTGGCAATTTGATCTCTAGTTCCTCTGCTTTTTCTAAATCCAACTTGAACATCTGAAAGTTCACGGTTCATGTACTGTTGAAGCCTGGCTTGGAGAATTTGGGGCATTACTTTGCTAGTGTGTGAGATGAGTGCAATTGTGCAGTAGTTTGAGCATTCTTTGGCATTGCTTTTCTTTGGGATTGGAATGAAAACTGACCTTTTCCAGTCTTGTGGCCACTGCTGAATTTTCCAAAGTTGCTGGCATTTTGAGTGCAGCACTTTCACAGCATCATCTTTTAGGATTTGAAATAGCTCAGCTGGAATTCCATCACCTCCACTAGCTTTGTTCATAGTGATGCTTCCTAAGGCCTACTTGATTTTGCATTCCAGGATGTCTAGCTCTAGGTGGGTGATCACACCATCGTGGTTATCTAGGTAGGTCATGAAGATATTTTTTTGTATAAGTTCTTTTGTGTATTCTTGCCACCTCTTTTTAATACCTTCTGCTTCTGTTAGGTCTGTACCATTTCTGTCCTTTATTGTGCCCATCTTCACATGAAATGTTCCTTTAGTATCTCGAATTTTCTTGAAGAGATCGCTAGTCTTTCCCATTCTATTGTTTTCTTCTATTTCTTCTTCAAAATGTATGTCAAGTTCAACATCTCCATGAAAGCTTTCAGTTCTGAAGGAAATCATGAAAAAAGTGCTAACCTGGCACTTTTACATGAGGAAAATACTGTGAAGTAATATTACCAATTTCTTAAAAATGTGTCCTTCATCTGATATTAGTCACAGTTTCTGTGGTCACTTTCAGAATAGTGATTTAATCCAACTACAATGCAGTTTAATAAAAGTATTTAGGAAAAAAAAATTTTAATTTAGGAATAGTTATGGAAGTTCCTAATAAATAGAAATGTATTATTTTTAAAATCAGTAATCACAGCAAATAATTATTCTTTGCATGCAGATTTAATTTTCTGGGAATGGAAAATTGTCATGAAGATTTGTAACCAATAAAAAGTAATCAAGATCTTAAAAAAAATCAAACAAACAAATTTTATGGCTTCATCTTCCTTTCCTAAAAAATACTTAATTATATTACTGGGCCTTAGTTGCAGCACACAGGATCTTTAGTTGTGGTGCGGGGGATCTAGTTTCTGGAGCAGGGTTTGAACCTGGGTCCCCAGCACTGGAAGAGAGGAGTCTTAGCCACTGGACCACCAGGGAAGTCCTAGTCTTCATCTTCTTGAATTAGCTTCAGTGAGTAAGAATATAGTCTTCTGATTTTTCCTTGAATATAGAAAATATGCTTCATGATTCAGTCTATTGAAGAACATCCAGCCAGAGCAACTTGAGCGTTAGCCTTGAGGTTCCTCATCTCATTCTAGCCCCTGACTCCTGTGTGTGTGGGGCAGGGGTATGCTGTGATTGCCCTGTACAGTCTCTTAGCTCCTGGCCCGTCCCATTCTAGGCTTTTGTGTGGGTCAAAACCAGTTTGTGGAAGACTGAATTCCATGTTGAATTGTGTCAGTGGAAATCTTCCTTTCTAGACTGTGGGAAAGAGAAGGCTTGAAGTGGAGGGTTCTGCACATGGATGGACATTTGGAATGGACATTTAGATACACTATGATCCTTCATATATTTAGTCTGTGTATCTTTACGGCACATCCTCAGGGTGCCAGGTTATGATACTGAACAAATCTGACAAAGACCCTGACCTTGTGGAGCGAAGATTCTCAAGGGGAGCCAGATCATGGATGGGTAAACAAAGATGGTGAGGCTTTGTTTCTTTTTTTTTTTTTTTTTTGCCACACCACGCAGTATGTGGAATCCTAGTTCCCTGACCAGGGATCAAACCCATGCCCCCGGCACTGGAAGTGTGGAGTCTCAATCACTAGACTTCCAGGGATTTCCAAAGATGATACATTTTAACACTGCAAGCAATAACTGAATACATTCTCCCTATTAAAAGAGGAACACAGGAGACAAGATTACAGCGTCTTTCAACATCTCATCTGTGGATCCCATCAGGTGACTTTCTCACTATTTACTGACTCCTTTTCCTGGTGAGGATCTTGGACTGTGGCCACATCTTCTCTCCTCTCCCCTGGGTGCTGGAGAGGAGGTGGAGGGGTTGAACTTCGGGCGATCACTTAAGGCACATCTGGGTACCATTCACCTGATTTCCACAGTCCCATGGGTGGGAGGGGATGGTTGAGGCAATCATGCCATGGAGGCCTGAACAAGAAGTCCCTTGGCCTGGTAAACTCAGCAAACTTGGCTGAGTCCCCATTTGAAATCACGCCTTCACCCCTTTTCTGGACCAGCCTGGGAGGACCTGCTTTGCAGTCGTCGCTGGGAATGGAAATGTGCCAGCTTCTCAGGCCAGAAGGTCTTCTTTCTTCTTCTTTGAGTCTTATTTCATGACGCCTTTGGTTAGGACTTGGGAAAAATCAGTTTTCCTGTTAGACAGCTTGTTTTCATCTTCTCTGGGCTCCAAGGACTGCGTTAATTTTTTTTTAAAAATTGGAATTAAAGCTCTTAATGAGACGCATGGGCCATCTTCTTTTATTTCTTTATGGCCACTTCACACAGCATGTGGGATCTTAGTTCCCCAGCCAGGGATCGAACCTGCACCCCCTTGCATTGGAAGCACAGACTCTTAACCACTGGACCTGCAGGGAAGTTCCCAAGGACTGCTATTCTAATGCAGCAACACATCCCCTTGGTTCTTCCAAAATAGCTCTATGCATATATAGACATTTCAGTTCAGTTCAGTCACTCAGCTGTGTCCGACTCTTTGTGACCCCATGGACTGCAGCACGGCAGACCTCCCTGTCCATCATCAACTCCCAGAGTTTACTCAAACTCATGTCCTTTGAGTCAGTGATTCCGTTCAACCATCGCATCCTCTGTTGTCCCCTTCTCCTCCTGCCCTCAATCTTTCCCAGCATCAGGGTCTTTTCAAAGGAGTCAGTTCTTTGCATCAGGTGGCCAAAGTACTGGAGTTTCAGCTTCAGCATCAGTCTTTCCAATGAATATTCAGGACTGATTTCCTTTAGGATGGACTGGTTTGATCTCCTTGCTGTCCAAGGGATTCTCAAGAGTCTTTTCCAACACCACAGTTCAAAAGCATCAATTCTTTGGTGCTCAGCTTCCTTTATAGTTCAACTGTCACATCCATACATGACTGCTGGAAAAACCATAGATTTGACTAGACGGAACTTTGTTGGCAAAGTAATGTCTCTGCTTTTTAATATGCTGTCTAGGTTAGTCATAACTTTTCTTCCAAGGAGTAAGCGTCTTTTAATTTCATGGCTGCAGTCACCATCTGCAGTGATTTTGGAGCCCCCCAAAATAAAGTATGTCACTGTTTCCACTGTTTCCCCATCTTTTTGCTATGAAATGATGGGACTGGATGCCATGATCTTAGTTTTCTGAACGTTGAGCTTTAAGCCGACTTTTTCACTCTCTTCTTTCACTTTCATCAAGAGGCTATTTAGCTCTTCTTCTCTTTCTGCCATAAGGGTGGTATCATCTTCATATCTGAGGTTATTGATATTTCTCCTGGCGATCTTGATTCCAGCTTGTGCTTCATCCAACCCAGCATTTCTCATGATGTACTCCGCATCAGTTCAGTTCAGTCGCTCAGTTGTGTCCAACTCTTTGCAACCCCATGAATCGCAGCATGCCAGGCCTCCCTGTCCGTCACCAACTCCCAGAGTTCACTCAGACTCACGTCCATCGAGTCAGTGATGCCATCTAGCCATCTCATCCTCTGTCGTCCCCTTCTCCTCCTGCCCCCAATCCCTCCCAGCATCAGAGTCTTTTCCAATGAGTCAACTCTTTGCATGAGGTGGCCAAAGTACTGGAGTTTCAGCTTTAGCATCATTCCTTCCAAAATACACCCAGGGCTGATCTCCTTTAGAATGGACTGGTAGAAGTTAAATTAACAGGGTGACGATATACAGCCTTGCTGTAATCCTTTCCCTATTTGGAACCAGTCTGTTCTTTGTCCAGTTCTAATTGTCGCTTCCTGACCAGGATACAGATTTCTCAACTGGCAGGTTAGGTGGTCTGGTATTCCCATCTCTTTAAGAATATAGACATGTAGAGATGTATAGACTTTGAGAGATGTATATCTACAGATGCCGATATTTATATAGAAGTATATAGACCTATGGGACTTCCCTGGTGGCTCAGATGGTAAAGAATCTGCCTGCCATGCAGGAGACGTGGGTTTAATCCCTGGGTCGGGAAGATCCCCTGGAGAAGGGAAAGGCATCCCACTCCATATGTATATATATATGTATATATATATATATACACACACACACACATATGGGCTTCCCAAGTGGCACTAGCGGTAATGGCACCAACTGCCAATGTAGGACACATAAGAGATCCAGGTTGTGGGTTCAGTCCCTGGGTCAGGAAAATCCCCTGGAGGAGGACATGGCAACCCCCTCCAGTATTCTTGCCTGGAGAATCCCATGGACAGAGGAACCTGGTAGGCTACAGTCCATGGGGTCACACAGAGTTGGACACGACTGAAGTGAGTTATCAGGCATGCAGCACATACACACATATATATGAATAGAGATAAGTAAATGACGAGATAGTCATCCAGTGGAATCCATGGAGGAGATGTCAAAAGATGCTGTAATCTTGTCTGCTGTGTTCCTATCCATGATATGTACATACAGTCTCCCCTTTTGCCAGCAGCTCCATGTTCCCACCAATATCCGCCTAACAGGTTTCTCTGCTTGCACCCCATCCTGCCCTCCCAAACCCAACCCTATTCACTCTGTGACCACAGAACAGCTAGAATAATCCTTTGGAAATGTAGATCCCTATCCTACTCAGCACTTTCCAAGTGGCTTCTGATTGCACTTTGAGTAAAATCTAAAGTCCTTACCCTAGAGCCTCCCAAAGCCCTATATGGTCACTACCTTTTGAGTGTGCCAAGCATGCCTCAGGGCCTTTGCACTTGTTATGCCCTCTGTCTGGGAGGTTCTTCACGAACATCATCAGGTGAAGAATCTTCAGTTCTCGTCCTCTTTGTCCTTGTGGAATCCTGAGACACAAGAGCTGTGACAGAGGGGGTCCTGACTTGGGGATCTGACTTTCCTTAGTTATTGCTGATGGCTTCATATGGTCTAGACTAGGGGGTCCCCAACTTCTGGTGATCTGAGGTAGAACTTCTGTAATAATAGAAATAAAGTACATAATATATGCAATGCGCTTGAATTATCCTGTAGCCACTCCCCCAACATTTCACCATCCATGGAAAAATGGTCTTCCATGAAATCGGTCTCTGGTGCCAAAAAGGTTGGGGTCCCCTTGTCTAGACTATTGCACATGGGTGATGCAACTACCGAAATGAACAGAAACCTTTCAGAGTGAAAAGTGAAAGTGATAAGAGAAACATGAAATTCATGTTTCAAAAACATATGCGCTTTCCTCTGATAATCTTGGCTCCTATGTCAAGTGTGGATGCTACTTCTCTTCCAGATCACTGGAGTTTTTTTGCAAATACTCATGCCTTTCACATGAAACTGCTTTCAACATATTCCAGAGGACTCAACATAACTTATTCTATTGGTTAAAGGTCAAGCATTTAATAGTGAGAACTTTGAAACATGGAAAATCTACGTGAACACATTCCACAGTGGGAAAAATAAAAATGAACATAGGTGAACTTAAGGGGAAACATAGGGGAAATTCCAAAGCAGTGATGGAAGGTCAGCCCTCTGATAATAAGACAAGTGCATTTCGTCTGGCAAATGTCTATATTCTTTCACTTTTTTTTGTTGTTTGTTTTTGGAAGCAGCTAGAATAGCCTGGAGAAGCACAGGTCAGGAGTGTGGTGTATAAATAGTATCCATCTGAATCCTTAAATCAAACATAAGCAACTGATGGGACTTCCCTAGTGGTCCAGTGTGGTTAAGAACCCACCTGCCAATGCAGAGGACACGGATTGGATTCCTGGCCCAGAAAACTAAGATTCTACATGCCACTGGGCAGCTATACCCACGTGCCACAACTACTGAGCCTGAGACCTAGAGTCTGTGTTCTGCAACAAGAGAAGCCACCACAATGAGATGTCCTCGCACCACAACTAGAGAGTAGGCCCTGCTCACCCGAACTAGAGAAAGTCCGCACATAGCAACCATGAGCCAGTGCAGCCAAAAAAGAAAAAAGAAAGCATCTGGTAAGATGGGGAAGATGGGAATTTCAGAGACCTAAGAGGGGTTACCCACAGCAAGTTTAAGATTTTTAGTAAAGGAAAGTCCTTCCAGCTCTGTTCCCATTTTATTTATTTTTTAACTTAATTTTTATTTTACATTGAAGTATAGCTGATTTACGATGTTGTGATTCAGCTAGTGGTTCAGTTATACATATACACATATTCCTTCTTTTTCAGATTCTTTTCCCATATAGGTTGTTATCAAATATTGAGCAGAGTTCCCTGGGCTCTACATTAGGTCCTTGTTGATTTTCTATTTTCTATACAATAGTGTATATACGGTAATCCCAAATGCCTAATTTATCCCTCTCCTCGCTGTTCTCATTTTAGATGGGAGGAACTTTCTTGAATCTCTTCATTTCCCTCACTCCCTTCTAAGCTTGTTAGAAGCTTCCCTGGCAGTTCAGTGGTTAAGACCCTGTGCTTCCAATGCAGGGGAGCAGGGTCGATCCCTGGTAGGTGAACTAATCCCACATACCACAAGGTGTGGCCAAAAAATAAAAATATAAATAAATAAATTTTTAAAATTCAAAAAAGAAGAGTATGAGGCAGCAATGAGGGGCCTGAAAAGGCACAACCAAGGTGTGTCTGGAGACAGTCAAAGGGTGAGGACAAATAGCCAGTTATTTTGACTATAGCTTACTTCTTCCTTGGCTTCCCCTACAGGTCCTAGGCCTCTATGGGGTGGGTGTGGGCGTGGCTCTGAGCTGAAAGAAATAAGAATGAATCAAGTAACTGTCAGGTTTATCAATCCAGCCCCCACTCTGGGTTCCTGAAAAATGGTCAACCTATGTGTTCAGTTCAGTTTAGTTGCTCAGTCGTGTCCAACTGTTTGCAAACCCATGAACTGCAGCACACCAGGCCTCCCTGTCCATCACCAACTCCCGGAGTTCATCCAAACCCATGTCCATCGAGTCGGTGATGCCATCCAGCCATCTCATCCTCTGTTGTCCCCTTTTCCTCCTGCCCCCAATCCCTCCCAGCATCAGAGTCTTTTCCAATGAGTCAACTCTTTGCATGAGGTGGCCAAAGTACTGGAGTTTCAGCTTTAGCATCAGTCCTTCCAAAGAAATCTCAGGGTTGATCTCCTTCAGAATGGACTGGTTGGATCTCCTTGAAGTCCAAGGGACTCTCAAGAGTCTTCTCCAACACCACAATTCAAAAGCATCAATTCTTCGGCGCTCAGCTTTCTTCACAGTCCAACTCTCGCATACATACATGACTACTGGAAAAACCATAGCCTTGACTAGACAGACCTTTGTTGGCAAAGTAATGTCTCTGCTTTTGAATATGCTGTCTAGGTTGGTCATAACTTTTCTTCCAAGGAATAAGTGTCTTTTAATTTCATGGCTATAGTCACCACCTGCAGTGATTCTGGAGCCCCCCAAAATAAAGTCTGACACTGTTTCCACTGTTTCCCCATCTATTTCCCATGAAGTGATGGGACCGGATGCCATGATCTTCATTTTCTGAATGTTGAGCTTTAAGCCAACTTTTTCACTCTCCTCTTTCACTTTCATCAAGAGGCTTTTTAGCTCCTCTTCACTTTCTGCCATAAGGGTGATGTCATCTGCATATCTGAGGTTATTGATATTTCTCCTGGCAATCTTGATTCCAGCTTGTGCTTCATCCAGCCCAGCATTTCTCATGATGTATTCTGCATATAAGTTAAATAAGCAGGGTGACAGTATACAGATTTGACATACTCCTTTTCCTATTTGGAACCAGTCTGTTGTTCCATGAAAAACATCTATTTCTGCTTTATTGACTATGCCAAAGCCTTTGACTGTGTGGATCACAACAAACTGTGGAAAATTCTGAAAGAGATGGGAATACCAGACCACCTGATCTGCCTCTTGAGAAATCTGTATGCAGGTCAGGAAGCAACAGTTAGAACTGGACATGGAACAACAGACTGGTTCCAAATAGGAAAAGGAGTACATCAAGGCTGTATATTGTCACCCTGCTTATTTAACTTATATGCAGAATACATCATGAGAAACGCTGGACTGGAAGAAACACAAGCTGGAATCAAGATTGCTGGGAGAAATATCAATCACCTCAGATATGCAGATGACACCACCCTTATGGCAGAAAGTGAAAAGGAACTCAAAAGCCTCTTGATGAAAGTGAAAGAAAAGAGTGAAAAAGTTGGCTTAAAGCTCAACATTCAGAAAATGAAGATCATGGCATCCGGTCCCGTCACTCCATGGGAAATAGATGGAAATAATGGAAACAGTGTCAGACTTTATTTTTGGGGGCTCCGGAATCACTGCAGATGGTGATTGCTGCCATAAAATTAAAAGATGCTTAATCCTTGGAAGAAAAGTTATGACCAACCTAGGTAGCATATTCAAAAGCAGAGACATTACTTTGCTGACTAAGTTCCATCTAGTCAAGGCTATGGTTTTTCCAGTAGTCATGTATGGATGTGAGAGTTGGACTGTGAAGAAAGCTGAGCACTGAAGAATTGATGCTTTTGAACTGTGGTGTTGGAGAAGACTCTTGAGAGTCCCTTGGACTGCAAGGAGATCCAACCAGTCCATTCTAAAGGAGATCAGCCCTGGGTGTTCTTTGGAAGGACTGATGCTAAAGCTGAAACTCCAGTACTTTGGCCACCTCATGCGAAGAGCTGACTCATTTGAAAAGACCCTGATGCTGGGAGGGATTGGGAGCAGGAGGAGAAGGGCACGACCGAGGATGAGATGGCTGGATGGCATCACTGACTCGATGGACGTGGGTCTGAGTGAACTCTTGTCACGCCCAGGAATTTTTATTGCCTTGGAGCTGCACGTTTACTCCTTCTCCAAGAGAAACGGTTATGGGGGAGAGCCCCCCGTAAAGTCAGAGGTGTAGGTGAGAGCATAAAACAGACTCTGGTTTTGGGGTAGATGCTCGGGAACAGGGAGTTTCCTGAGGCTTGATCACGCGTTTGCGTATGCCAAGCCTCCTTCCTCATGACGTTTGCCATGGGTGGAGTTCCTCACGCTGGCGCCCGGCAGATTTCTTTGGAAGAACTGATGCTAAAGCTGAAACTCCAGTACTTTGCCCACCTCATGCGAAGAGTTGACTCATTGCAAAAGACTTTGATGCTGGGAGGGATTGGGGGCAGGAGAAGAAGGGGATAACCGAGGATGAGATGGCTGGATGGCATCACTGACTAGATTGATGCGAGTCTGAGTGAACTCCGGGAGTTAGTGATGGACAGGGAGGCCTGGCGTGCTGCGATTCATAGGGTCAAACAGTCGGACACGACTGAGTGACTGAACTGAACTGAACTGATCGGATGTTGGCAGTTTGATCTCTGGTTCCTCTGTGTTTTCTAAAACCAGCTTGAACATCTGGAAGTTCACGGTTCACGTATTGCTGAAGCCTAGCTTGGAGAATTTTGAGCATTACTTTACTAGTGTGTGAGATGAGTGCAATTGTGCAGTAGTTTGAGCATTCTTTGGCATTGCCTTTCTTTGGGATTGGAATGAAAACTGACCTTTTCCAGTCCTGTGGCCACTGCTGAGTTTTCCAACTTTGCTGGCATATTGAGTGTCACACTTTCAGAGCATCATCTTTCAGGATTTGAAATAGCTCAACTGGAATTCCATCACCTCCACTAGCTTTGTTTGTAGTGATGCTTTCTAAGGCCCACTTGACTTCACATTCCAGGATGTCTGGCTCTAGGTGAGTGATCACACCATCGTGATTATCTTGGTCATGAAGGTCTTTTTTGTACAGTTCTTCTTTGTATTCTTGCCACCTCTTCTTAATGTCTTCTGCCTCTGTTAGGTCTGTACCATTTCTGTCCTTTATTGAGCCCATGTTTACATGAAATGTTCCCTTGGTATCTCTAATTTTCTTGAAGAGATCTCTAGTCTTTCCCATTCTGTTGTTTTCCTCTATTTCTTTGCATTGATTGCTGAAGAAGGCTTTCTTATCTCTCCTTGCTATTCTTTGGAACTCTACATTCAGATGCCTCTATCTTTCCTTTTCTCCTTTGCTTTTCACTTCAACCTATGTGTAAAGATCTGGAATTCCACTCCCCAAGAGGGCTGTGTGCATGCTAGATAGCTTCAGTCTTGTCTGACTCACTGTGATCCTATGGACTGTAGCCCACCAGGCTCCTCTGTCCATGGGATTCTCCAGGCAAGAATACTGTAGCGGGTAGCCATCTCCTATTCTATGGGATCTTCCCAACCCAGGGATTGAACCTGCATCTCTTATATCTCCTTCATTGGCAGGCAGGTTCTTTACCACTAGCGCCATCTGGGAAATCCCCATAAGGGCTGCTGCTGTTGCTGTTAAGTCACGTCAGTCGTGTCGGACTCTGTGTGTCCCCATAGATGGCAGCCCACCAGGCTCCTCTGTCCATGGGATTCTCCAGGCAAGAGTACGGGAGTGGGTTGCCATTGCCTTCTCCGCCCATAAGGGCTAGGTCTATGCTTTACACAGTGACCCCCAACCCCCACCCTTGCTAGCCAACACCAGTTACTTGCTGGACATTTCTGAATGAATGAATGAACATTTCTTAAGCTCCTACTATGGCTCAGGCTCTGGGGACCCTGTGGAGACCAGTTATTCAGGGAGTTTGGTCCCGTGGGATCTGCAGTCCAGTGTTAAAGCAATAAACATATAAACAAGAGTCCCTCCAAGATGAGCCTTCTGCGTTAAGATGGACTCCCCCCCCTTCTCTGGGCTTCCCTGGTGGCTCAGACAGTAAAGAATCTACCTGAAATATGGGAGACCTGGGTTCGATCCCTGGGTTGGGAAGATCCCCTGGAAAGGAGAATGGCAACCCACTCTAGTATTCTCTCCTGGGAAATCCCACGGACAGAGGTGGCTGATGGGCTACAGTGTATAGGGTCACAAAGAGTTGGACATGACTCAAGTGACTTAGCACGGATGCAGCCGCTTTCACAAAGGAGGTGACTTGTGGACAGAGCTAGAATTGGCCCCAGAACTTGGAGGTCAGGGGAAGGGGAAAGTCTGGAATTTGTGTTAACATAGTAAGCACTCTGTTCTAAGCTAGCACCTCTGTTTATTTGTTGTGACTGGGAGATGGGAGCTATTTAAGATTAAGCGGTGGAGGGAGGGGGTTGCTTCCTAAAATGCCGGCACTGCAAAAAACTGTTACTTGGGAGAAGCTGACTGGGTTGCTGTCAGAATAAATAATGAGGAATATGGGAAGGTCCCCAGAACAGTGCCAAGGTACAGTAAGAGTACAGCAAGTGAAACTTCAAAATAATTCCCATCGCAGGTTTCCCTGGTAGTCCAGGGGATATGAGTTCCAAAGCAGGTGGTGGTGGGAGGGCAGGATCCCATTGCTGGGCAACGAGGCCTGTGCACCACAACTGCTGAAGCCCACACGCCCTGGAGCCTGTGCTCCACAAGAGAAACCACTGAAATGAGAAGATCGCTTGCTAGAGAGAGCCCACGGGCAGCAACGAAGGCTCAGGGTAGTCAAAAAAAAAAAAAGATCCTATGGCAGTTTCCTCTCCATCTCCATAACAATCATCATCTCTTGAAACATCACTTTAATCAGTCCTCCTGCTTATACCCTTGCTTCCTGAAGACTGTTCTCAATGCTGCAGCCAGAGTGGCCCCTATGACAGTTATAGTCAGAGTATGTCCTTCAGCTCACAACCTTGCAGTGGTCTTGTGATACCCAAGGTAAAAGCCAAAATCTTCACTGGTCTCCAGGAACCCACCTGAGCTTCCCCCTCTTCCTTCATTGACCTCGTCTTCTACTCTAGGTCTCAAATGAAAAGACACTGGCCTCTCAGTTAGCTCACTAACCACATCCAACACTCTCCTGCCTCAGGACCTTAGCACCTGCTGTTCCTTCTGCCCCGAAACTTTCCTCCAGGTTACTAAGTAGCTCACTCCTACCTCAAGTTATTGATATAATAACCTTTTTAATGGGACCTTCCCTGACAACCTTTTTCAAATAAAAACACTCCTCCCATGTTTTCTACCCTTCCCTGATTTTTCATAGCACTTATTACCTTTTATTACGTGAATATTACTCTTTTTTATGTATGATACTCATTGGTGTAGTTTTTGATTGTACGTATTATACTATGTATGACATTTATACAATGTATTTGTTGATTGACCCTGCTCCTCCCCACACCTGTCCCCCACCCCTTATCTCTTGTTGACTGAGGGCAGGAATTACGCTTCGCTCGGTGATGTATCTGCAAAGCCTGCACAGTGCCCGGTACCCAGCAGGTGCTCGGTAAATACGGGTAGGACCAAAAAGAAAAAAAGAAAAAAAAAAATCAATCGAGAACGAAAGAACAGATGAACGAGCCTGCGGTCTCGACCTCGCCTTCCGGCCCTGGTTTAACCCCTTCGCGCTCCAGGTGAGGCTGGGGAGCCGAGCACAACGCGCCTGCGCGGCACCACCGCGTGGGCGTGCGCAGGTTGTAGTCCCGGAGCAGCGGCAGCACTCCTTTTCGAGGCGCGGCGCCCGCGGAGGGTTACATTCGGAGAGGCGGGGCCGTCGAAGGCCGGGAGCTTTGTGGGGCGGGGCTCGCTGGGAGTCCGGGCGGGGCGGCTGCTCCGCGTGCAGTTGCTCCACGTCCGCCTTGCCGCTCACACGGGGTCCCGCTCCCCGGCCTCTGCCGCCGTCCCCGGCTCGGTCCGCGGCCTGATCCCGGTCTCCCGAGTAGCCCCGGCCTTCCCGCCGGCCTTCCCCGCCGCAGTCATGTCCAAAGAGCCGCGAGCCGGGCGGGAGCAGATCCTAGAGTGCCAGGTGATGTGGGAGCCTGACAGCAAGAGGAACACGCAGATGGACCGCTTTCGGGCGGCCGTGGGCGCCGCCTGCGGCCTGGCACTGGGTGAGCGCGGGGTGCGCGTCCTGGGGGGCTCTCCGGCCAGCTCTTGGCTGGACCAGGGGCTTTCAGAAATCGGGCTCCTCCCTTGGCCGTCCGAGGGATCACTTGGCAGAGAGACACTGCTCCCGGAGTCCCGGGAGCCCCCCTTTTCCTGGACGTTGGGGTCAGGGCCCATCTTAATTGTTGGAATGGTCTCCTGATTTTCATCTTCCCGCCTCTGGGGGTTGGAGGAGCCACTGGACAGGGGGCGCGCCCCCTCCCTATGGGGTGGGACCCCTCCCTAGGGGGTGGGACATCTTCTGACTGTGGGGTTTTGCCCGTGTCTGTGCGGGGTGTCACTTCCTCTCTTTTCGGGGGGCCAGTCCCCTCTTCTCTGCAGTATCCATCTCTCTGGTAGGGTAGCCCCTCTGGTCTTGGAACCCCTGTGGACTGAGAGAGCCCTTGGTAGGCATTCCTACCTGTGAGGAGTGCTCCCTGGAGTCTTGCCCTCCCATACCGGGGGCTTCTGTCTCTCTGACCCAGGTCTTCTTTGACCCTTAGCTCCTCCCTTCTGTTGAGGGATGGGTCACTTGGCAGCCACATTACCTGGTGCTGACCCCTCACGGCGCCCCCCCCCCCCCCCCCCCCCTTCCCCTGCCCTGCCAGGCTGACCCTGCTAGAGGCCAGCCTGGATTCTGGGCATCGAGGAGATGGGTGATGCTCAGGCAGGAGGCTGTCTCTGGGATTGGGGTGGAACTCCTTCCCTTTATGTGTTTACACACCTAGCCCCAAACTGAACCTAGCCCAGTACCCCCCTTCCAGCTCCCTCCCTGTCCTCAGGAGCCACCTGGGTGAGATAGCCCTTTTCTGAGTGAGAAGCTTTCCCTCAGCTCTACCTGGCTGTCCACCTACTTCCTGCATCCTCCCCTCAACGATTTTTCATCTCATTGTGACCCTTTCCCCCTCGTCTCGCCCCTCTGCCGGCTGCAGGGACTCCTGTGTTTCTGTTGGTGGCATCACTGTCCTCAGGGAGCCCCACAGGAATGGAGACTTGGGTCGTCTGCCTTCCAGCATGGTCCCCTTTCCACCCCAGTGCCCGCATCTCCTTGAGGGCCCTGGTTTCCTCTTCCCTGAACCCTGGCTGGTTTTCCTCTTTCCTGCTTCTCTTCTCTTTAGTACCTGCTGCCTGCGGGCTTTGCCTGAGCAGCCTTGAAGCGAAGGTCTGGTTGGCCACACCTGGGCTCTGAGACTCACAATGGCTCCTTGTTGACCATGGATTTGCACATCCTGCCACCTGGCAGCTTCCATGTCCTCCACAGCACAGTGGGCGTCATAGCTTCCACAGGTAGCCCTTTCCCTTGCTCATCCAGCTCCCTCCTTCTCCTTGCTGCCTGCTCACTGGAGACAGGTGTGGCTTATTACTCTCTAGGCCTTTTTTTCAGGTAATAGTTGGTAAGTTAATGTGTGTTGGATTGGGGGACAGAGTTGTTTCTTTTTGGTTACACTGCATGGCTTCTGGGATCTTAGTTCCCCCTCCAGGGATTGAACCTGGGCCCTCGGCAGTGAGAGCACAGAGTTCCAACCACTGGACCGCCAGGAAACTCCCTGGGGCATAGACTTGATTCCCACCAAGAGCCAGGAGTGGAACCACATCCTGTTTTTGTGTTTCCGTGCCTTGATTCCATGTCTCTTTTTCTTCTGCCAGCTGTTCTCCCTGACGCTTTACAAAAATGATTTCACAGAAGGGCAGTCCTGTGAGATGCCTGAGGCTGAGCTGTCACCTCACTGCCGGGATCCTGAACTGGCTCTGCCACTTACTAGCTGTGTGGTCAGAGGGAAGTCATCGGATCTCCTGAGCCTTGGTTTCCCTCATCTGTAAAATGGGCATAATGAGAGGACCAACATCATTGGGTGGGCGTGAGGGCAATCAGGCTGAGCGCTGTGCCACACCTGGCCGGTGGGGGTGGCTGAGCAGACACTGGCAGGCACCAGTAGCCCCCAGACTGTCTGCCCAACTCCTGTCTGCCCTTCAAGGCTGGGACTGGTGGCCTGCTGGCCAGGGTGAACCTGCAGACTTAGTTTGGGCTTCTCACACTGAGTTACAGTCTCCTTGAGAGACTGCATAGGAAAAGCAAGATTTCCAGCTTCTTTGGCAAACCCACTGGCCCGTGATGATGGGTTCATGTCCCCACAGGCGGCATCAGCTGAGCTGAGTGGGGCTCCTCTCTTGGTCTGGGAGTGCTTTAGACCTTGGTTTTTTTTTCTCTTCCTCCTCTTCTACTCCTGATGGTTAACCCACCCTGCTTCTCTCCTTTCCACAGGCCTGGCCCTGGACATTTTGGGCTTTGCTTTAGGAGCCAACTCAAACGCTGTCTTCTCTGATTATTCTCTTTGACCACTTTCTTTTTCTCTCTCTCCAATTGCATATAATTTGGACTTTTATCCTGTCTTGCCTTTTCGTTTAGTTGTGAGCATGTTTTTTTATTTTTGGTCTATGAGGCATGTGGGATCTTCGTTTCCTGACCAGGGATTGAACCTGTGCCCCCTGCAGTGGAAGCATGGAGTCGTACCCACTGGACCATCAGGGAATCCCCTATTTGTGAGCCTTCTTATTTGCTTAAACACAGCTCCCTTGAACTTGTGTTGTCTGTGCCATCAGCGGTGGCTGGTGTGTGGCTGGTGGGCAGCACTGAGCAATGCTCTTGTCTGGATGTAGGGAGAGAGCAAGGGATGCGTCCTCACAGGCTGGCTCAGCCCTACTGCAACCCTGAGATGGGATGAGTTGGGGGGCATTCCCCAGCCCCTCAAGACCGGTGTCAGTGGGAGATCTATCCTTGTGTTTTGGAGGGGCAGGGCCTCTGTGGAACTATGCAGTCTCTTCCAGGACCAGAACCGTAGGTTGGTTGGCTCTCGTCATGGCTTCCAGCAGAGTTCATCTGGGAATCCACAGCATGCTCACCTAGACCTTGGGGTCCTCTGGGTGCAGACCTTGGGGGCAGCCTGCAGCCCCAGCCCAGCACATGTGCCTGTGACACTTGGCCTTGTTTGCAAGGCCCCAGGGGGCATACTGCATGTACCAGCTCTCGGTCATTAGGGGAGGCCACCAGCTTTATGGTACGCATTACTTTTTGCTTTTTATACAGAGCCATTAAAAAAAAATATATATATATATATTTATTTGACTGTGCTAGGTCTTTTCAGAGAAGGCAATGGCACCCCACTCCAGTGCTCTTGCCTGGAAAATCCCATGGATCGAGGAGCCTGGTAGGCTGCAGTCCATGGGGTCGCTAAGAGTCGGGCACGACTTCACTTTCACTTTTCACTTTCATGCATTGGAGAAGGAAATGGCAGCCCACTCCAGTATTCTTGCCTGGAGAATCTGAGGGACAGAGGAGCCTGGTGGGCTGCCGTCTCTGGGGTCGCACAGAGTCGGACACGACTGAAGCAACTTAGCAGCAGCAGGTCTTTTAGCTGCAGCACGTGGGGTCTTCGTTCTGTGTTGCAGCATGTGGGATCTAGTTCCCTGACCAGGGGTCGAACCCTGCCCCCTTGCATTGGGAGCCCAGAGCCTTAGCCACTGGACCACCAGGGAAGTCCCAGTACACGCTCTTCTGGAGGACTGGGCCAAGTGTCTTTACGTCACAAACTGCAACTCATCTCTGCGTGCCAGCATCTGGGGGAAAGCTGGGCAACACAAAGAAGGCTTGGTCTCCCTTCTCAAACAGCTCAAGTGTCTTTGTGGGGAGAAGGCTCTCACAAAGCTAGCAGCGCTGAGCAGCGGGTGTAGGGGCATGTGCTGCACACCTTCTGAGCTCCGGGGCTATTAGGATGCTGCTAAAGGGGGCTGACAGGCCCTTGAGCTGAGATGTGAAAGGTGTAGGCGGGTCAGAATTTTCACAGGTGGGGAGGAAGAAGCCAGTGAAGAAGCCAGTTTGTAAGCGGGGCTTACAAACTCAGAGGCCTGCAGGGACCAGGCAGGTGATGAGATATTAGTTAACAGTGAATGTTTAGTGAGCCCTTCCTATACGCCAGGCCTCATTTGGGAACTTTGCATGGATTAACTAACTTATTCCTCAGTAATCTGGCCAGATAGATGGGGCTTTCATCAAGGTTCTCAGCTGAGAAGCTGGAGGCTTAGAGTCTTGGCTGAGGTCTTGGAGCAGTGACCAGTAGGGCTGGAGTCAGTGCCCTGAGCTGCGGTATTAGGTTGCTTCTCACGTGTGTGAAGGGCCAGGTGGGGCGGCTGTTACCTGTTTAGCTGTTTGTCACCGTGTTGTGTGACCGCTGCCTGTTGCTTCATTGCAAATCACCCCAGGACTTAGTGACAGTAAACGACAGTAGACGTTTATTATCTCTCAGTTTCCACGGGCCGGGCTTCTGGGAGGGGCTTAGCTGGACAGTTCTAGCTCTGGGTCTCTGAAGGCTTTGTCTATCTCTTCTCATCTGAAGGCTGGACCGGGGCTGGCAGCCACACTATTCAGGGGCTGGCCCACGTGGCAGTGAGTCATTGCTGGTTGTGGGCAGGAGGCCTCTGCTGCTTGCCACCTAGGACTGCTTGAGTGTCCTCCCAGCATGGTCACTGGCTTCTTGCAGAGCAGGTGATCATGACAACAAGAACTGCAGTGCCCTTATGACCTTCTGACCCAGCCTCACAAGGCACTCGGTCATTTCCGTAACAGCTGGTTGGTTCGTTGGATCAGCCTGGCTCAGCCGGGGGCAGGGAGGGGACACCTGTTGGCCAGCTCCCACAATCAAGATGCCTGTCTTCTTGGGAGAAGTCAGAAATTCTGAATTTCATTCGGAAACCCAAATTTAGTATCAGCTGCTTCTGTTTCTTTCTGAGCATAGTGCAGACTGAATGAGACATGCCTGTGGTTGGTCACTCAGGTGTCTGGATCATAGCCTCTGAGCCCAGGTTGGGATGTATGTGTGCGAACAGAAGCCCCGGAGTCCCTGCTTGACTGGAGAGTTGTGGACGGTGGGAGAGTTTGGGCACAAACTCCACCTACTTTTCCATGGGTCATTGTGAAGTTGAGATGGTATTGTGACCTCCAGCTCCTTGGTCGGCAGGCTGGTTACATTCCTCCACCCTGCTAGATGCTGTTGGGGATGCAGTTTGTGATGGGCTATCAAGGTCTTCAGGGGAGGCCTGCGTTTCAAGCTCCAGCTCCATCTCTTGTGTCAGCCTGGGCAGGGGGTGGTTGGTTTGGTGCCAGAGCTCTTTGCAATTTGTGAGGACCAAGATGATTAAAAAAAAAAGCCTGGGAGAGGGAGGACCTGCAGGGCCTGTTTGTCTAGTGCGGTTTCCCCCAGGCCTTCCAGAGGCTCTGCTGCTGGAGAAGCGCCCTGGGCCTGGCACTGCCTCCCTTGACGGGGAACATGGCAGCAGGCTCCTGCTAACATGTGCTTTTTCATCCCTGTCTCCTTGTCTGAGCTCGTGTGGTGCGGCCAGGAGGCCCATCTTGTGTCACGAGTGATGCTCAGGGTAACAAGCTTGGGCCCTCCTCTCTGACAAGCACTGTTCTTAGTCCTTGCAGTGACCCCACGGTAAGTACCATTATCTTACTTGGAAGAGACAGAGGCCCAGAGAAGATTAATGACTTGGGTGACATCAGCCAGTTTAGAGAGCGGCAGGACTTGCACCCGGGTGGTCGGCCCTGAAGCCAGTGTCTGAGCAGCATGCTCTCTGCAGTTGTCCCTGTGTCACAGGTGAGGATGCTGAGGCTCAGAGAGGTGAAGCAGCCAGCCCAAGGTCACTGTCTAGTAAGTGACAAGAGCTGAGGTTTGAAGCCAGTCATTCAGCCTGGCCCTGGGGGGCAGGTTAACCCTGCACTATAGGACCCGGTGCTGTCTCCAGCCCATTTCCAGATGACACTCTGGAGAAACAGTTCCAGAGAGACAGCGTGGCCTCTCTGAGGTCCCCAAGCACTGTGTTGAGAGTCAGGGCTGGCTCCAGGCTCCCAGATGCAACCATCCCTGGCATCTTTCCCTGTGAGCTTGATCGACCTGGACTGTGGCTCCTGGGTTGAGTAGATACAGGGCAGGGCTCGGGGGAGGTTCTCTGGTAGGGTCTGGAGGACAGGCAGGCATCATTGCTGGGACAGCAGCTTCTCTTTCTTGAACTCAGAGCTCTAAGGCACCCCCCTTCCCCTCATCACAGCTATGCTGACTCTTCCCCCTTTGTTCTGATCTCTGCTGCCAGAGATGCCCCATGGCCTGGGCTCTTGGCTTCCTCCCTGGTCCTAGCCCCCTGCCCCTGCCACCCTGGCTCTCAGCGATTGCTCTCTTCCTCCGGCTCCTGTGTCCAGCATGACCGAGAACAGATAAATACTGGATGCCGGGACTTCCCTGGTGGTCCCATGGCTAGGACTGAGCTTCTAATGCCGGGGCCTCAGGTTCGATCCCTGGTCAGGGTACTAGATCCCACTGCCATAACTAAGATCTGGTGCAGCCAAAAAAAAAAAAAAAAGAACTCTTTTTAAAAAAAATTTACTGAACGCCACATGGAGGAGGGACACTGCTAAGGGCAGGGATCACTATGTGTCATCCTCTGGATACACCCCCAGTGAGGATGATGAAAGCTGTAGTTGAGTGATGCAGTGAGAGAACTTGACTTGTTGGTCAGCTTCCTGCTGGACTGTTATCATCCCTGGGGGCGCTGGTGGATGAATTTTAAGTCCTGTCGAAAACATACTGAGATTAAAAAGGCCAAAGGGGACTGGACTTGCCCATGGTTCCAGGATTAGAACCTGCTGAGAAGAACGTGCCTCCATTTGTGTAAAAGTGGGAGGCAGAGGGATGTATTTGCTGACACATAAAATCTGCAAGGTCACACACAGAAAAATCTCTATGACTGGTTACCTCTGGACCAGAAAAGTTAGAGGGTTGTGGGGGTAAGAGAGAGGGAGGCATTTTTTTTTTCTCTTTAACCATGTAATCTTTTATTTACTTTGTAATTTTGAATCCTGTGACTGTAGCACTTACTCAAAAATCAGAATAAGTAAATAATACAAAAAAATCCCCGTAGCGTTGTCTTGGCATGAAGAGTCATTGGCAAGCTTCCAGTACTGGACTGAATTTTCAAATCTGTTTAGGTTTTCTGAGTTTGTAGGGTATAATAATGTGTTAAGTCACTTTCAGTTCAGTTCAGTTCAGTCGCTCAGTCATGTCCGACTCTTTGCGACCCCATGAACTGCAGCACGCCAGGCCTCCCTGTCCATCACCAACTCCCGGAGTTCACTCAGACTCGCGTTCATCGAGTCAGTGATGCCATCCAGCCATCTCATCCCTGGTCATCCCCTTCTTCTCCTGCCCCCAATCCCTCCCAGCATCAGAGTCTTTTCCAATGAGTCAACTCTTTGCATGAGGTGGCCAAAGTGTCGTGTCCAATTCTTTGTGACTCTGGACTGTAGGCTGCCAGCTTCCTCTGTCCGTGGGATTCTCCAGGCAGGAATACTGGAGTGTGTTGCCATGCCCTCCTCCAGGAAATCTTCCCGACCCAGGGATCAACTGTGCATCTCCAGCATTGGCAGGTAGATTCTTTACCACTAGTACCACCTGGGAAGCCCCTAAGTATTTTATACCTGGCCTCATTGAAATCCTCATATTTGCCCTGTGAAGCAGGTTGTTATTAATCATTTCCATTTCACGGATGGGGAAACAGAGACATAGGACTTACAGAGCTTGCCTGAAGCCTCACAGCTAACAAATGGCCGAGCCGGGATTTGAACCCAGGCCTTCTGGGTCCAGAGTCCATGGTCTTAGGCATGCTGGTTAAGATGAAAAATCAGCTGCCTCATTGCTTTGGTTCTTTTAGGGGACTAGCAGTGGTGGGTTTGCTTCAGCAAAGACTAAGGTGCCCTGCTCTCCCAAGATCCTTTCTCATCAGATGCCTTTGAAGCCTTCAGACACATGTAACTCCATCTTGTCATTGAACTAAGTTTCCTCCTAAGATTTATCTGAGCTATATGTCTTTTTTTTTTCCCAGAAAATTATGATGACTTGTATCATTGGTCAGTTGAGTCGTATTCAGATTTCTGGGCAGAATTCTGGAAATTCAGTGGAATTGTCTTCTCATGCATGTATGATGAGGTAAGTAGAAATTTCACTTACACATTCTTTTCTACATTGCAAAATCATTAATTTGGGGGGATCGTGGTTATGATTCAAGATGAAGTGTTAATTTGGGGGAAGACTAAATCCTATCTTATTTTAAATCCTCACAACAGTGGGAAAAAGTCATTGCCTCAGAGAATTGCTGGGGGATTGTTTTGGGGTCAAGGACCTCATGGGTACTCTGCAGACTTGGAGCCCTCCAGTGAGCATGGATCCCAGGCCCTGTCTTGCCACTCTGAGTGATCCTAAGAGTAGGGCATCACTTTGTTTTTGTTTTAATAAAAATTATTAGAGTTGTGGTAAAATACACACAACACAAAATTTTCAACGATGCTACATGCATTCACATAATTGTTTTTTAAACTATCAGTTTTGTTGTTAACTTGGATTTTATTTTTGGCGGTGCAGCATGTGGGATCTTAGTTCCCTGACCAGGGATCAAACCCGTCCCCCCCACTGCAGTAGAAGCTCAGTCTTAACCACTGGACCACCAGGGATGTTCTTAACCTGGATTTTAGAGGAAAAATCCAAGCTCTTTATGCTCAATAACTATCCAGGGACTGGGAACTCTGTTATTCAGATAACCATTTGTTGTGTTGTTGGTTTCATTGTGAGGTGAGCCATTCTGAAAGGTTCTTCTGCAGGCACTTGGGGAAGAAAACCAAGGTTCCAGCCCCTGAGTACAGAGCAGGGATCCTGCTTTCTGAAAGCTGTGGTGGGAGGGTCAGGTAGGCCCTGCACTTTGACCCCCTGGTTTCCATGCTCCTGGTTACACCTGGAACGCTCGGTGGCTGCCATGTCTGTCTTATTTACTTTCTCTCATCAGCATCTTTCATAAAGTAGGGGCTTAATAATTGTTGACGGAGTAAATGAGTGGGGATGGTGTTTTCCGTTGGCATTAATTTTTTTTAACATTAGCAAGGAATAATTGCTGTGTATAATTATGTATTTCAAGTGTACATGTGATGACATCTTGTGGAATGATTACCAAGGTAATTGACACAGTCATCACCTCACACAGGTAACCTTTTTTTTTTCCCTTGGTGAGAATGCTTAAGATCTTTCAGCAGCTGTCAGGGACACTGTACTGGATTCATTTCTATTTTCACTTTCCAGACTTTGGGCCAGGTCAGCGTTCTGTCCATAAAACGATCTAGTGTCGCTTGGGCTGGTTGGTTAGTTGGCTTCCTGGGATGCGGAGTCCCTCGTGCGCATCCTTGGTGTTACCCTCTCGTGCATGTGTGTCTTGGTTTGCCGTTGTCCCTCTAGGTCGTGGACACTTCCAAAGGGATCGCCGATGTGCCTGAGTGGTTCAAAGGCAGTCGCCTCAACTATGCAGAAAACCTCCTGCAACACAAAGAAAACGACCGAGTGGCCCTTTACGTCGCACGTGAGTCCCCTTTTCCTCTCTTAGTGTGTGTTTTTTGTTTTAATATTTTGGCTGCACCAGGTGACATTAGAGATCTTAGTTCCTGGACCAGGGGTTGAACCCTGGCCCTCTGCCCTGGAAGCGTGGAGTTCTAACCACTGGACTGGCAGGGAAGTCCCGGTTCTGAAGCATTCAGAATCTGATATCTTATTTCCAAACAATATCTTGGGACCTTTGGGTTTTATGTGTGTGTGTGTGTGTGTACACGTGTGTGATGAGAACATAAAATAGTAACTTCACCATCTTAACCATTTTTTGAGTGTCCAGTTCAGTGGTGTTAAATATATTCACATTGCCATGCAGTAAATCTCTGGAACTTTCTCACTGAGACTCTGTACCCACTCAACATTGATTTTCCCTTTTCCTCCCCCAGCCCTTGGAAAGTTATATATATTAAAAAAATCACAACCTGATCAAAGAATTCTTCACTTTATAGAAGCATTGCCAATAGTAAAAAAAGAAATTTTTAAATGGCAGATTCTGAGCATGTGTCTCAGAGGTGCCCTTTCCCACAGCTTTTCTTTTCCGTAACGTTGGGTAAATCTGTATCTTGTTTTGCATTCTCTGCATCTGTGTAGCGTCTCCCAGGCATGTTTTCTAACCTGTATTTGTACAGGTGTGAGTTTCAACATGTCTGTGACTCAGAGTCTCTCTCTCTTTTTTGAAAAATTTATTTTGTTTTTTGGTTGTGTGCAGTGTGGGATCTTAGTTCCCTAACCAGGGATCAGCCCCAAGCCCCCTGCAGTGGAAGCATAGAGCCCTAACCAGTGGACCACCATGGAATTCCCTAGAATCTTTTTTTGTTTTTTTTAAACTAAAAAAATATTTTTTTACCATGTCGAGGTGGTTTCTGAAATACGACAACACAAATCAGCCATGATTCTACATACATCCCCTTCCTTCCTCGCCTCCCTCCCCTTCCCCCATCCCATCCCTCCAGGTCATCACAGTGCCAGACTGGCCTCCGTGTGCTACACAGTCACTTCTCACCAGCTGTCCATCTTACACCCGATAGTGGATATATGTTGATGCTTCCTTCTCCCTTCGCCTCACGCTCTCGCTTCCCTGCTGTGTCCGCAAGTCCATTCTCTGCATCTGCATCTCCTTTCCTTCCCTGCAAATAGGTTCATCGATATTGTTTTTCTAGATTCCGTACATATGTATTAATATAGTATATTTGTTTTTCTTTTTCTGACTTATTTCACAATGTATAACAGGCTCTAGGTTCATCCACCTCACTGGAACCGACTCTAATTTGTTCTTTTTTATGGCAGAGTAATATTTCATTGTGTATACATACCACATCTTCTTTATACATTCACGAGTCGATGGACATCTAGCTTGCTTCCATGTCCTGGCTATTGTAAATGGTGCTACTAAGCACATTGGGGTGCATGTGTCTTTTTCGAAGATCAGAGCCTCTCTTTAGAGGACAGTCCATGGATGACCTATCCCTCTGCTCTTCCCAGGGGAAGGCAAGGAGGAGATTGCGAAGGTGACTTTTGAAGAGTTGCGGCAACAGGTGGCTTTGTTTGCAGCAGCGATGAGGAAGATGGGCGTGAGGAGAGGAGACCGGGTCGTTGGTGGGTATTTCTGGCTCCTGTCACTGTGGGAACAGGGGAGTGGCTGGGAAGAAATGCGGTGGAGCTGGGTCAGGTTGCCCATGGCCTTGTGTTTACGTGTGCTGCACAAATCACTGAAAGTATGGCCTGGCGGGAGTGAGCTGGGCTGTGAGGGTCCTCAGCTCTCAGCCCCAGCGTGAGCGTGTCTTCATGCTGAGTGGGAGCCAGTGTTCACAGCTATGTATTTTTTTTTTTAATGAAACATGGTCCTTTTTTAAAAAAAATTTTTTTGTTTATGGGACTGTGCCCACTCTTAGTTGTGATGCATAGGATCTTTAGTTGTAGCGTATAAACTCTTACTTGTGGCATGTAGAATCTAGTTCCCTAACCAGGGACTGAACCTGGGCCCCCTGCTTTGGGAGCACTGAGTCTTAGCCACTGGACTGCCAGGGAGGTTCCAAAATGTAGTCCTTAAATGAAACACAAGCCAGAGAGTTCATCAGTTGCATGCATGCTCAGTCATGTCTGACTCTCTGCAACCCCATGGACTGTAGCCTGCCAGGCTCCTCTGTCTATGGGTTTCTCCAGGCAAAAATTTTGGAGTAGGTTGCCATTTCCTTCTCCAGGGGATCTTCGTGACTCAGGGATCGAACCTGAGTCTCATGTGTCCTTCATTGGCAGCTGGGTTCTTTACCACTGACTCTTCCAAGGCTGGGAAAAGCTGGCTGCTGCATTTTCTGCGTCTGCCCACCTCCAACGCACTGGTTTTCGGAGGAATTTTGGAGGGTAGTTTCCAGGCTGTGATTTCTGCTGCTTGTATTGACATGACTGTAGACTGATCCTGAAAACCCAGCAGAGGGAGTTTTATCAGTGGAGACTCACCTGACAGATTTCCTCCGCCGCACAGATGTCATGGGTGGTGCCGCCAACCTGCTCGTTTCCCAGATGAAAAACCGAGGTCCAGGGGAGAAAATTCACCAATTCGTTTTTTTTTAATGTGGAAAGAATTTCATTATAAAAAACTGGTTGTTGATTTAAATGAGAGGGCTTCCCAGGTGGTGCTAGTGGTAAAGAACTCATCTGCCATTGTAGGAGATGCAAGAGACTCAGGTTTAATCCCCGGGAGAAGGAAATGGCAACCTGCTCCAGTATTCTTGCCTTGAGAATCCCATGTACAGAGGGGCCTGGAGGGCTATAGTCCATTAGGGTTGCGAAGAGTCGGACACAACTGAAGTGACTTAGCATGCATGCATGCAGACAGCTTCAGTTCACAAGGTTGTTAACATAAAGTATGTGAAAATACTTGGCCTCTGGAGATTATTTTAAATAAGGAGTTAACTTTTATTTTTTTATTTTTGGGCCATGCTGCTTGTGGGTTCTTAGATCCCTGACCAGGGCTTGAACTTGGGCCCTCAGCAGCAAAAGAGTGGAGTCCTAACTGCTAGACCGCCATGGAAATCCCCGAGTTACTTAATAATGAGGCATGAAATTTCATGGCCAGGACATCTCATCACAGATCTGTTAAACAATCGATTGTAACTGTTTGGTGCTACAGCATAGGAGCGGGACCCCTGGGCCCCAGCTTCCTCATGCCAGGCGGGTGGCCACACTGTCCCTGGGGATCCCCACCAGGGTTGTCTCACTCAGCGTGGCTTCTCCCATGTAGTCCTTCCTGGTGAGAATCTGTTTAGCAGCTTCGAGGGTACCAGGCTCCCTGGAGTCAGGTGGCTTTCTTTTTGTACTTGGTG
Organism: Budorcas taxicolor; assembly: GCF_023091745.1. Lineage (NCBI taxonomy): Eukaryota > Metazoa > Chordata > Mammalia > Artiodactyla > Bovidae > Budorcas > Budorcas taxicolor. Next base: position 50,860,760 of record NC_068926.1, on the reverse strand, counting down.
CTGCCTTTGGGCCTGTGGATTTGAACGAGAACTTCCTCCTCCCCTGGACCTCGAGTTTCTTCATCTTAAATGGGGCGGCAGAGAGGCTGACCTGACTGGTTGTACAGAATGTCTCGTGGGTGGAGAAGTCAGGTGGGCCTTCTCAGTCCTGCCCATCCTCCAGCATCCTGGGTGGGGCCAGTAACGAGGAGGCGTCCAGGGACAATTTCCAGTCCACAGCCAGCTGGGGTTCTTTGTGCTTTTTGCTGTGATGCTGGGGTCAGTGTTTAAGTTGTTCCTTCCAGGATCAGACATCAGATCTCATTCTTAAACTCAAAGAGAGAGCTTCTCTGTCCTCTGGCCACACGGCCACACGGCTTTGCTCAAGGCACCAACCCCCGTGGCATTGAGGGTGTCTGTCCCCTGCTCCAAAGCTCACTAGCTCCTGCTGCCCCCAGGGGCAGGTCTGCACAGGCCTTGCATTCTTGCTTCCTTCCCTGCCTCCTCACACCCTCACCTTTCCTCAGTCCTTCCCTGACTGCTGTCCTCCGAAGTGTCCAGCAGATCCTTTGTGGGGAGCCAGCCTCCTCCCACTGGCCTGTAACTTTACCTGCAAATAGTGTCACTCAGGGAAGCCCCCTGGTTGCCCCCGTTGGACCCTCAGGAGTCACTCAGGGAAGCCCCTGGGTTGCCCCCATTGGATCCTCTGTTGGCATCTCATCCTCTGTCTTCAGAGAATGTGTCATTGGTATTGGGTTGGCCAAACAGCTTACAGAAAAACCCGAACGAACTTTTTGGCCAACCCAAGTAATTTTCTGTTCGGTTTTTGTGATTATTTGATCATCAGTCTCCTCTGTTTGGCTCTAAAGTCCACGAGGCCTGGGGGGGGGGGGGGCGTCCAGCTGTGAGGCTGCCCTCCCTGCCCCCAAGGGTCATAGGACCAGGACCACAGGCCACGGTGTCAGCAGGAGAAGCCACTGGGCATGTTGGTATAACCGTTACCCACCTCCCCTCTCCCAGGGGTCTCACTGAAAGTTGGCGCTTGGCGTGTGTTTGCAGAGAGGGTGACCTTACCCTGGGGTAAGCCGTGTGAAAGGGCTGGACCCTGAGACTCCTTCTCAGATGATGGAGCCGGGTGTGCAGTGAGCACTCACTAAGTGTTAGCTGACTGGGCCTGTCTCAGCCCTGGATGGAGTGTTCCCCTGTAGATCCAAGAGTTCGCCCTGGTTCACTGAGGTCTCTGCCCAGAGGCCGGCCCTGCCATCCTGTGCAGAAATCCACTGCCACTCTCTCTGCACCTCATTTACAGTTGTCGCCTTACTGGCTCCCTGAAATCACGGGATTATTTGTATGTGTGTGTGTGCACATGTCTGTCTGTCGGTCCTCCTCCGGGACTAGAGGACGCGGCTTTGTCTTCTGTTCACGGCCCCACCTCAGTCCACGGGGGGCCTGGCACACAGTAGCGTAGAATGAGTATTTTATTGGATGACTGCGTGAGAGTACTGGGTCAGAGCAGGCATTTGTGTTGAAACCACAATATCTTGGGTTTTTCTCGCTCTAGTTTAATCTGCCTAGAAAAGGAACTCAAGAGGCTCTTCTACCCTCCAGTGATTTTTCTTCCCTCCTATTTTTATTTTAAAAAAAAAATCTCCCTTTGAAGCAAACACTTCTGAGAAGGAGAAACAGAAAACAGGGTATATGGGGGCACCTCTTGGCCATGCTTTTTTGGGGGACACCTGCTCCCTTGTTCTTGTCCCCTCAACATCAGGCTGGTCCTGGGTGGCACCCCACCCCCCTCAGCCACCCCGCTTCTTGAGTGTCGCAGCTAGAGTACTGATTTGACCAGATGACAGTTACCAGGACTGGGGACTGTGCTTCCCAGAAGCGAGTGTGAGGAAGCCTCAGTGCAGAGGGGCTTGCGTGGGGAAATCCTTGGAGAGCTTTGCGGATAAAGTTAGAGCTGCTCACGACTCTTCCTCATCTGTGGATTGGGTATCTCCTGGCCATGTGTCAGAGCCAGCAGGGTCACACAACCTCCCTGGGTGGTGAGTCTCGCCCTGCCTCAGGCAGTGGCACGGTGGAGACACGTCAGTTGCATTCACAGCCAGCTCTTTCCTCAGCAGCAGATGCCTGTCAACGGGTCTGCCATGTGCCAGGGCTGGGTGGAGCCTGGGTACTGAGTGAGCGATGTAGGGCTCATGTCCCTGGGACACCCAGCCTGGGAGATGCGGTGAATGCATAGAAACGGAAGTTCCCACCGCTGTTGTCAAATAGGCGATTCAGAGCTGCGGGAGGAGGAGCAGGGGGAGAGCTGTCCAGGGCGCCTGGGGTGCTGAAGCAGAGAGGGTTTTTGTATAACCAGGGAGCCGTGCTCGGGGGAGGCCCTGGCCCTTCTGCTCCTGGCTGCTTTGTGCACAGATCCTTTCCTCTGGAGCATTTAAGACAATCTGTTTAATCAGTCATAGTCTCTTTGGCTATAAAGGTTCTCTGCCTCTGTTACTGTAGAAGCCCAGCCTCCTGCTTGAAGACAGGCCTGAGCCCCTTTCAGGCTTGTATATGTCTCTGCTCTGTCTTCATTCCCCTACAGCCTCTCCTCTCCTCCCTCCATCCAAACATCCACCCACCAGCCGGCCACAGGGCCTTGATCTGCAGGGTGTGACAGAAGGCATTTGGTAAACTAGAGAGCAAGACAGGCAAAGTCCCAGCCTTCGCAAGAGAACCAGTTATAAGTTGCCAGTTATGATTTTCCTTAGGTGATTATTATGGGAAATCTGGTGAGGGAGAAATATGGCATGCTTTATGGTGACTGGCCAGGGCACCTGAGTTCATGGAGTGCCCTTGGAGAAGGCTTACCTGAGGGAGTTTCGTTTGCATTCAGCGCTGAAGGATGCGTGCGTGCCCAGTAGGGAGGGCTGGTGTGGGTGGGAGTGTCTAGACAGCTCATGCAACCTATGCAAAGGCCCTGAGGCAGCAGGCACTTCAAACAACTGAAGAACTGAAGGCAGCCTATTATGACTGAGCCCAGAGTGAGTGCCAGAGCGGAGGGAGAAGAGACCAGACCGGATCTTGTAGGGGTCACTGATCGGAGTGGGTTGGAGGGGGTGGTGGCAGGAAGCGGTCAGGCTGGCAGCAGGTGATTGCAGCATCCGAGCAGGAGCTGTCCAGGTGGGTGGGGTGGGCCTGGCCCTACTCTGTGAGCCGTTCACAGCCAGCCCCTCTCCCCACTCCCGCCTGGCTCTGGGAGGTGCTTTTGGAAGTCTGCATCCTCACACCCTGACCAAGCGTTCTCCCTGTGTCCTCTCCACAGGCTACTTGCCCAACAGCGCGCATGCCGTGGAGGCCATGCTGGCGGCTGCGAGCATTGGGGCCATCTGGAGTTCCACGTCCCCAGACTTTGGCGTGAATGTGAGTCAGGGTCCCCTCAAGTGCCCTGCATGTGCTACCCCTGCAGGGGATCATTACTTGTGATTTCTGCCTGATATATTGGGTCAGGGTGTGGGCAGCTGCAGGGTGGGACCAGCAAGATGGGGAGGAAAACGGCTTTACTGTGACCTCCCGTCTCCCCAGCCAGTGACTTGTGATCCATGGGAGAGGAGGAGCCAGAAGGAGCTTAATGTTTTTTAAAATTAATTAATTAACTTACTTTTGGCCATGCTGGGTCTACTGCTGCTCTTGAGCTTTCTCTAGTTGTGGCGAGCCGGGGCTGCTCCTCTGTTGGCAGTGCACAGGTTTCTCATTGCAATAGCTTCTCTTGTTGCAGAGTAGGGGCTCCAGGGTGTGTGGGCTCAATAGCTGAGGTGCATGAGCTAAGCTGCTCCGCAGCATGAGGGATCTTCCTGGGCCAGGGATTGAACCCGTGACCCCTGCATTAGCAGGTAGAGTCTTAACCACTGGGCCATCAGGAGAGTCCAGAGCCAAATCTTCTCTTAAGCCTACAAGTAAATGATTCTTCCTTCCTTTCTTTAATATTCCTCACGTCCAGCCATGTGTATTGGCTACATTAGTGTGTTACATGTGATGGGCAGTGTTCTGAGCATTCAGTAAGAAGTGCCCGACCACTGCTCTGGTGACTTCATGCCCACATGAAGTTTTCTGATGTTTATCCTCTGCAGACTGTTTTCCAGATTTTTTCACAGAAGTTCCTCCAAGGCCTCCAACATTGCCATTTCTGATCTCTTTTTAAAAAGTATTTTTAAAATTATTTATTTATGTTTGACTGCGCTGGGTCTTCATTGCTACATGAGGGCTTTCTCTAGTTGCAGTGAGTGGAGGCTACTCTTGGTTGCTGTGAGCAGGCTTCTCATTTCGGTGGCTCCTCTTGTTGTAGAGCGTGGGCTCTAGGTGCACAGGCTCAATAGTTGTGGGCGCATGGGCTTCGTTGGTCTGTGGTGTGGGGGATTTTCACAGACCAGGGAGCAAATCAGTGTCCCCTGCTTTACAAGGCAGATTCTTAACCACTGGGCCACCAGGGAAGCCCTCATCTCTTACTTTGAGTCTGAGCTTTGCACCCTGTGTGGGAGTGGGTTGAGCCTTTTTATTTCCTTAAACCTGGAGGGTACCAGGGACCAAGATGCACCAGCTGTACAGTGACCCAGGCAGGGGCAGGAAGCTGAGCCCCACATGGGGAAGGAAGAAACAGTGGAGCAGGACTTCTGGGACTCTCTACTTCCTGATCAGGGACCTCTTCTGGTTGCAGAGCCTTGGGGCTGAGGGACCCTCAGGAGCCATGAGCACAGTCCCCTGTTAGAGGACACAGTGGGCATCTTCCGAGACTGCTCTTCTTTTGCCCTGGGCATGGCCCCAGCTCTGGGCATCCGTCAGAGCAGCCCAGAGGCCAAGGGCTGGCCTGGCTTTGCTGCCTGTGCATCCCTGGGCGAGTTGTTTATCCTCATGTGTGAGGCAGGGGCAGTGGAAAGAGAGAGTCTCATGAAACAAATGTAGACCGTGTGGGCCTGTGATTGGCGTGGGAGGGTTGATATACTTGGACTATAGATGCAGTGATGGAGCTTTTCCAGCCTCGCTCTGTGACCCATGTGCCTGGTCCATGGGCCAGGCATTTTGGGTGTGAGCTTGACACTGATGTCTGTCCTGAGGCTCGCTCTTCTGGAAAAGATTTCACAGTATTTCTTATTTTCCCCTGCACCACACAGAGGAGGGATAGACGTGGCTCTGTAACATGGAGGCCTGGAGCAGTGAAGTGATTGGCCGAGGCGAGTCCTGGCCCCATGGGGTGAGGACTGAGCCCTGCTGAGTTCAGGGAGAGGGTGGTCATCTCGGCCCTCATTGCTGGTGGCCGTGATTGTGCCTCCTGGGGCTTTGCTGGGCCTCTGCCAGATCGCCTCCCGCCAGGACCGACTTGAGATTGAAGCTCCGGGGTGACTTCTTGATCCTCAAGGCCCTCCGTGAGGCCACGTGTGCTTGGGACTGGGCCATCCTTGTGGGAGCCAGTCCCTGGGCACTGTTGTCCTTGGACCTGTTAGCAGCCCTTGAGCTGTGTTGCCCAGAAGTGGTGAAGGTGCCTCGGGGTTGGAGAAGCCACGTGGCATGGAGGTTACCGGCAGGCAGGCTCCTGCCTGGGTCTGAGTCGGGCTCTGCTGCTTCCTGGTTCCCATTCCTGGGGGCACACCGCAGGAGGCTTGTGAGGACAGCAGCAGAGCTCATCTAGGGTTGGGACAGCGCTTGACCCGCCCCCGAGCTCAGTAAATGTCAGATGTTCCTGATGTGGGATCTGGTTCCTTGACCAGGGATTGAACCCAGGCCCCCTGCATGGTGAGTGCAGGGTCCTAGGCACCGGACCTTCAGGGAAGTCCAGAGGGGTGTGTGTTTTTGAGTGAATTGGAACCTGTAAGCAGTTGTAAAGATGTTGGCAGAGCTCTGTGTGGCAGGAGGGTGTGGCTGTGGCCTTCTAGAGCCTGACTGAAGCTCGTGCCTGAGGGCATCACAAGCTTCAGAGAGTAGAGGGCCTGAGTTGGCCTCTGGTGGCAGCTCTCAGCCTCCAGGTGCAGGGCGGGGCGGCATTAGGGGACAGGTCACCTCACACTTGTTTGTAGCATCAGCAGCTGGCCCTGACCCCGTGCCTGTTCTCATGAGTCTGTTCTGTGTGGAATGTCACCACCACAGGCCACTCTGGCCAACTCTGGTCCGAGGTCCTGTAGTGTCGAGGACGCAGCCCGTGGGTACCGCTGGAGGGCGTCCCAGGCATTCCTTCCCTGGGTTGAGGCTGGTTTGGTTTTCTGACGTGGCGGCTGTCGTCAGACGCACGTGCGCACTAGATGGCAGCGTGGCTCTGCTCTGACCCTGACCTTCAGCGTATTTGATTCAGGGAAATCTTTGCCATGCAACGGCCTGAGTCTGGGGAGAGCCCTCCGTTCCATCAGAAAATGACAGGGCCACATATCTTTCTACTAAGATGCTTCACTTTGCCCTGAGTTCTGGGAGGTGGTCCTCATTTTGCTGAGCCCCTGGTGTAGAGCCAGAGGCAGATGGTCATATGTACAGTCTTCAGGAGTGAGTGTTGAGCAGCTGACAGTTCATGTATCAGCCTGGTGACTTCAGGGTGCCCCGGCTGCTGGTACCACCTCTTAGCTCCCAAGGGTGAGCCCTGTGTCCGGGAAGCCCTGGTCCGAGTAACCTGGACCATAGCACTTGCTCATGTGGGCATCGATACCCGTGGGCTTCCCTGGTGGCTCAGATGGTAAAGAATCTACCTGTAATTCGGGAGACCTGGGTTCGATCCCTGGCTGGGTTGGGATGATCCCCTGGAGGAGGGCATGGAAACCCACTCCAGTATTCTTGCCTGGAGAATCCCCATGGACAGAGGAGCCTGGTGGGTTACAGTCCATGGGGTTGCAAAGAGTCAGACAGGACTGAGCAACTAAACACAACAAGGACCTGGTAGAAAGCAGTGACCCCTGAGCCTCAAGTATCTTCTCTGTTCTCTTCCAGTAGCTAAAACCTGCAGGAAACCCTGAGAGTTAATGATAAGATGGGGCCTGGGGTGGGAAAGGGGAGTCTTATGGGCCTGCGACGGCCCTCTTCAGCAGTGTGCAAATCTTTACTTAAAAAAGAGCCTCCTGGGGACTTCCCTGGTGGTCCAGTGGCTAAGACTGTGCTCCCAGGGCGGAGGGCCCGAGTTTGATCCCTGGGCAGTAGCACCCCACTCCAGTACTCTTGTCTGGAAAATCCCATGGACGGAGGAGCCTGGAAGGCTGCAGTCCATGGGGTCGCTGAGAGTCGGGCATGACTGAGTGACTTCACTTTCACTTTTCACTTTCACGCATTGGAGAAGGAAATGGCAACCCACTCCAGTGTTCTTGCCTGGAGAATCCCAGGGATGGGGCAGCCTGGTGGGCTGCCGCCTATGGGGTTGCACAGAGTTGGACATGACTGAAGTGACTTAGCAGCAGCAGCAGGGAACTAGACCCCACATGCTGTAACTAAAGATCCTGCATGTCTTAACTAAGACCCGGTGTGGCCAAATAAATAAAAAAGAGGCTACTGTTCTCAATTTCTGGCATCACCATATTTAGATGGTCCTCCCAGTGTCAGTAAAGGGTCCGTTTCTGAAATTTGCAGTGAAGTACAAATGTCTTTCCTACTTTGACTCATTTTCTGTTGCAGATCACTGAAAATCCGTATAATAAAGGGAAAATTGTCACTCTCTTGCAAATGCTGATTTTAACTTTTTATTTTTGTGACGGGGTTACACTGTTAGTGACTATGAAGTAGTTTCTAGTCCTGTGGCACACGCATGGGGGATAGTTACTGGGCAGTTTACAGGTATGGGGGCAGGGTCTGCATACATGTGGACTCTCCTGTCCACGGATGAATTCTCCTTGCCTAGCCAGGCTGGTGATGACAGGACCCCCTCTGTTGCCAAGCTGCGTGCCTGTCTGTGTGGGCTGTTCTGGGGCAGGGTGGGGTTGCTGCTTTTGCTCAAGGATGCTGGGGGCCATTCCTTACTTCCCTTGACACCCCTTAGCTCTGGTTTGCCCTCCCACTGCCCATCACCTCACCCTTCCTCCCATCCTTTCCACTTCTCCCACCCTCTCTGCTTGGATACCCCCCACAGTGGGCTCAGGGACGTCTCCAGGTGGGTGGGATGCTTGTTCTTCAGGTCCTCAACATTCCAGCCTCACCAAGACCTCCAGGTCCTGTGTGTGTTGACATTTGGTTTTTCCTTTGTGTCACTGTTTACCTTTGAATGGGTGGCTTTTTCAGAGACACTGGGGTAGTCCAATCTTTGATATCCATGCATCCAAGAGCCAGGCCAGTAGCTTGTCGCCCTCCCTCTTACAGAATGCTTTCAGGTTGCTGCATGTGTGTATGTGTGTACCTGTGCACACACTTACGTGCGTGAACATAAATAGGAGAGCTGTTCTCACTCTGGGTGGCAGTCCATGTGATCCAGTACTGGCCTGGCTGTTGGTTACAGCACTGGCTTGGTTGCTAAGCACCCTATCAGGTCAGCTGCCCGATCACAGGTGTGTTCGTTTCATTGCGACATGAGAGCAGTCACGACTGAGCAGCCCTCTCCTGGACTGGAATAGGCCAGCGGCTGGTTTCTGATGCTCAGAGATCCCAGCTCGACCCACGAGGAACCTCACCACCATGTCATGGGGTCTCTGAGTCTGTCCATGGTGCCCTGTTCTGACCCCTGGTTCTGAAACACTTGTCTTTGCTGTCTGCTCTTTCTCTCTGTGACCAAGGGTCACTTCCGTGATGTCTGAGCTTCAGGTCACTGCTCTCTGATCCTTCTACCTGTGTGGGCTAGTCTACCAGAAGGATGCTAGGTGTCATGGAGAAATTTCTGCCTCCTTCCAGGACTCCTGTCTGGCCCCATCCTGCTCCTCCCTGGCCCCAGACTTTCTAGAAGTTCTTTCCTTTCCCTGGGCTGGCTCCCCCTGCCCCGGGCTCTTCTCGTGGCACCTTCAGCTCAGCACGGCTGCTCCCCTTCCACCTGACTGCGAAGCCTGCTCCCCTGATGCCCCTGAGCGGAGGTGCTCTCTGGAGGCGTCCTGGAATGCTCTGGCTGTGGTTCTTGCTTCCTCCCCCTATTCAGTCTGTGGGGACCCCAGCCCTGGCTCTCTGCTGCTGCCCGGTGGCTTTCCTGTCCCAAGGGTCAGTCTTTCCTTAGTAGAGGCATTGCCGTGGTTAAGAGCACCAGCCCCCGTGGCAGATGGAGCAGCCTGCAACCCCAACTCTACCGCTGGCAGGTTGTGAAGCTTTGGGCAAATGATGCTGGTCCTGCCTCAGCAAGGATGTGGAGCTGATCACAGCCCCAGCCCGCTGCTGGGGACTGGAAGTCAGATGCGTGAGTGCCTGCCACCAGCTGGAAAGGTGGATGTTGAATGCTCAGTACATGTAGATGTTTTCATTGGCAAAAATTTTCTTCCCAGCTTAAGTGAGGACTCTTCGCCCCTCTTAAAACCCTGGGGTCCAGGAATATTGTTTATTTTGCTGTGGAGCTTGCTGTTGTTTTCTCTCTCTCTCATTTTTTTCCATGCCCTGCTTGGCATGTGGGATCTTAGTACCTGACCAGGGATTGAATCCCCTGCAGTAGAAGTGCAGGGTCTACTGGGCCACCAGGGAAGTGCCGCTCTGTGGAGTTTGTACATGGCCACCTTGCCTAACCCAGTTCTGTTGGTTCGCCTGGTGGTTCTCCCTGGCCTTTTTCAGCATAGCCATTTCTATTGCCTGCTTCTCGGCTCCTTTCTGCCAGCTCCTGGCTTGGCTGGAACTCCAGGACACCGTGGCAGTCTGGGCACGGAAGCTGGTTTCTGCTTTTTGCCAGGATGCTTTTTTTTTTTGGCCACGCTGTGGCATTCTGGATCTCAGTTCCCAACCAGGGATTGACCCTGAGCTCCCTGCAGTGGAAGTGTGGAGTCCTAAACTGGATTGCCTGGGATGTCCTACCAGGACTCTCCTCCATCAAGAGCGATGTATTTGCCATAGATTTTGGTGAGACACTGTCTGTCAGTGAGGAAGTGTCCAGTTTAGTAAAGCTTTTTGTGAGGAAGCTTTCCCCCTTTTAATCTGTTAGTGTAGTAAATTACATTGGTCTGTAATCTCTTTTTCTGTTTGCTTGTTCTCTGTCATTTTCTGTCTTCTGGAATGGTTTGTATAAAGGGAATGTTCTGGTGCTTAAGGATGAGGCGACACCTGCCCGCAACTCTGTCCCTCCCGGGTGTCTGGCGCTTGAGGATGGGGCGACACCTGCCCGCAGCTCTGTCCCTCCCGGGTGTCTGGAGCTTGAGGATGGGCGACACCTGCCCGCAGCTCTGTCCCTCCCTGGTGTCTGTGTTCAGAGGTGGACCTTTGACTGCTTTTTCTCCCATGGTTATTGTCTCTTTGGGTGTTCTGCTGCTTCTTGGATCATTTTTTGATAAATTTATGTCTTCTTGGGGAATCATCCACTTCATCTGGCTTTTGGCAATTTGTTAACAACACCGAACATAGTGCTTTGTCATTGATTAATCTTTCTGTAGTAAAGTGTGATTTCTGACTTTGGATGGTTGTAGGCCTTAGTCTATCCATTTGTAATGTGGGGATAATAATGCTGTGTCAGGGTACTGAATGAGTGAATATTAGTATAAAGTGCCCAGGACAGTGTCTGATACGTGATAAGTACTGTGTAAGTGTTAGCTAGAAATATTATCTGTCTTGATCACATTTGTCAAGAGGCTTATTTTATTGATCTTCTTGGAAGAAAGATTTTGGTTTTATTGATCAAATCCATCAATAATTTTTCCTTGTGGCTTTATACCTTCCTTTCTTCTCTCTTTTTGTTTTCCTGGCTCCCTAAAGGATGAGCTTAGTTCACTGAAAGCAATTGGAAATTAGAAACAGTAACATTTAATTGCTTTGCTACTTTTCTGCCAGATAGATTGTGTGTTCTAAGGACAAGGAACTCTGCTTGCCTGGCACTGTGTCTTGAAAATGGATGACATTGAAAGTAGAATCTCAGTTCTTCACTCTGTAGTTCAGAGAGTCACAAATTTTATCATGCGTTAGAATCATCTGAGGGGCTTGTGAAAGCCCAGATTGCCAGGCCACCTCCACACTGTTGTTACCAAGACCATTCCCAGGGGCCCTGTCTTTCCCCTTGTCTCAAGCACGTGCTTTGCTGACTCCTGGAAAACTCTGAGAAGCAGCACCTGGCCCACTCCAGGCCAGTTAATTAGTTACCTGGTGAGTTTAGTTAATCGTCCTGCCACAGGTGGCCTGTATCCTGCAGCCAGGGTGGAGACCCTGTCCATCAGATCCTCACATAGAGGTTCTGACATCCCTGGAGTAGCCCCAGGCATTGACCTTGAGCTGCTACATTGGGCTTACATGTGAGGGACCAGGAATGCTGGTCCAGGAGTCCGGAGTCCAGTGATGCCTTCCCAGATGCTGTTTTTGTGAATGAAGATGGCTCTGCCATAGTCTGAATTTGGCAGGCTGGAAGGGGAGCTGGAGGGGAGACTGTGAGAGCTTGTACCTGTCACCCTCAGGGCTGCGTGCAGGTTGTATCAGTGTGTCTCGAGGCTACACCTGTCAGTGTTGTGTGTGCATGAGAGGTGTGCCTTCTCTCAGTGAGAAGGATGTGCTTGAGGGGGATGGTGGTTCCATATGTGGTGTAAACAGACTGCTGGGTGTGAAGAGCCTGCTTTTTCAAATGGGCTGGTTTACGAGTGTACATGTTAATGGGTTTATCCATTTGCTTGGCAAAAAGTGTCATTTGGAGGATTCAGGTACCTCTGTCATTGAAGATCAAAGGAAAAAAAAAAAGATCAAAGGAGAACCAAACCGTGGGACCACTTTGCATACAGAGCTTCCTTTTGGGGAGGTGAGCCTTCCCTTACGTACGCCAGAGGAGCCGTGTTGGAAGGTTCTTTCTGTAAAGTGGGGAACCATTTTGGTGATGCAAACACCATGCTGTTTTCACATTTGATAGACTCAGTGTGTCTGTGAGTCCATCTGGTGTTTCTTTGCATTGATGCTTTCTGTGAAGTGATGTCCTGTCTCGGGTGCGTGTCTGGTTTGCTTGGCTGTCTTTCTTGGCCTCCAGGTGACAGGAATGCAGGGACATGGCTGGCATGGTGGTCATGCTCCATTTTCTTTCCCTGAAGATATACCGGTCCCATGGGCTACTGGGAGATTTTGCCTTTTGGATGAGCAGCAACAATGTTTCCTTGAGCAATAATGATGTTTCTTTTTGCAGGGGTGGGGTGGGATAGGGGTTGTGCTACTCAGACTCAGAAGTTTGCAGCGGGTGGTCTTAGCTGCCCCGAGGCAAGTGGGATCTTAGGTCATTAGTTCGGTTCAGTTCAGTCGCTGAGTCACGTCCAACTCTTTGCGACCCCATGGACTGCAGCATGCCAGGCCTCCCTGTCCATCACCAACTCCCAGAGTTTACTCAAACTCATGTCCATTGAGTTGGTGATGTCATCCAACCATCTCATCCTCTGTCATCCCCTTCTCGTAACCAGGAACCATATTCGCCTCTCCTGCATTGGAGGGCGGATTCTGAACCCCTGGACCTCTGCAACAATGGCTCTCTCCTTCTACCCCAGGGCGTTCTGGACCGGTTTTCTCAGATCCAGCCAAAGCTCATCTTCTCCGTGGAGGCCGTCGTGTACAATGGCAAAGAGCACAGCCATATGGACAAGCTGCAGCGGGTCGTTAAGGGTGTGTGGGCTGGCATGGGGTGGGGGCGGGGCGCAGGGGCAAGAGTCCCGCCCCAGGGCTCCCAAGAGCCCCTGGTAGCTGTGAGCTACAAAAACGGAGCAGTTCCAGCCCTAGGTTGTTTTATGTTTCATAAAAAAAGAGAAAGATCAGTGACTAAGTTTGTCGGGGTCTGTAAGCTTGTGTGTTCTTCTCCCCCTGCTTTTAGGACTACCAGACCTAAAAAAAGTGGTATTGATTCCTTACATCTCCTCCAGAGAGAAGATAGACATCTCCAAGATTCCAAATAGGTGAGCCAGCCACACGCTGATCACTAACTGCATATGGAACACAGTCAAGGACCCACTGGGCAGCAGGTTCTGTGACTCTTTCCAGTTGGAGTGGGAGCATCTCGGAGGTATAGGGTATCTTTGTTAAATGTCATTCCATAGAGACTTCTCTGGTGGTCCAGGGGTTAAGAATCCACCCAGCAGTGCTGGGGACTTGGGTTCAATCCCTGATCTGGGAACTAAGATCCCATATGCTGCAAAGCAACTAAGCCCGCGAGCCAGAACTAGAGAGTCTGTGCACCACAAGGAAAGATCCCTAGTGCTGCAACTGAGACCTGATGCAGCCAAAAAAAAAATCATCGTTCTGTAGATGGGCCCTGGAGGGCCCAGAGGGAGTCCCTTGGGGCCACATGGTGACTTAGTGGCAGAACTGAGTCTGTCCCAGGCATCCTCACCCTTCCTGTCTCTTGTCCCTCGGAAGTGGTGGTGGGCTTGGATGGGGCCAGGCCATTTGGCCACAGCAATTCTGAATAGTGTCTCAAGTGTATGCACATGTGCGTACGTGTGTGTATGTGTGTGTGTGTGTTTACACACACGTGTGCACTTTTGTGTGTATGTATATTGTGTCTATGTATGTAAATGTGTATGCACGTGTGTATATATGCATATGTACAAAGGAATGGTGGTGTTGGTGTTAGTCACTCAGTCGTGTCTGACTCTTTGGGACCCCATGGACCCCACCAGGCTCCTCTGCATGGGATTCTCAGGCAAGAATACTGGAGTGGGTTGCCATTCACATGCTTAATACATTTTTTTCCATTTTAGAACCTGTTTTTTGTTCCCATTTGTTAATGGAATCTTCCTTTCCTCTTCTAACATTCATAAACTAATAGACTTCAGGCCTTGAGCACTGAATAAAATGGTGAGCACCTTAATTCTGAATAGGCATCAATAAAATGGATTATGATTTGCTCCAAGTAGTGGTTCTTCCTGAAGGTCTTGTTGTCCACCTTTCGTCTCTCTTAAAGAGAACACTGAAGAGAGGTAGTTTTTTTGGGGACACGCTTCTTGGCTTGTGGGATCTTAGTGCCAGATCAGGGATCTAACCCTTCCCCCTGCAGTGGAGGTACAGAGTCCTAACCTTTGGATTGCCAGGAAAGTCCCAAGGAGAGACTTCTGAGATCAGACGTGTTTACCTGCACAGGTAAACCTATCCGTTTAGTCTTGTGTCTGGGCTGTGGGCAGGAGTCTCCGAGCAGCCTCAGAGCCACAGGTGGGGTTCCGCTGTGTGCTGTGTGCAGGGAGCGAGGGGGTGTGGAGGCCTTGCTCTTGGGTGGACATGGCTGAGTGGTTCTGTCCAGGCACCTCCTCGGGCACTGAGCAGGATAAAGCTCATGTGCTGTCCCCAAGTTTACAGTCAAGCTCAGGGGTAAAGGCACACCTGCAGGAAGGGTGAGCTGTGACCACTGATCCCAGTAGACACAGCCATGCTCGGTGAGTCAGGGGACAGGCGGTGCCCAGCAAGTGAGACATTAGCACAGTTGCTTCTTTGTGGGAGGGGGAGGCAACACCTGAAGTGACCTTGAGAGGTGGCCTGGACAGCTGCAGGTGCCAGGATTCTAGAGGCTGAAAGGGGCTGCAGCAAAGTGACTGCTCCCTGAAGGCTGTGGCCTCCAGCCAGACTGCTCTGGGTCATATGTCAGCTGTGTGGCCCTGGGCCAGCGAGCAACCTTGTGCCTGAGTTTCCCCATCTGTAAAATGGGGATAATAGTACCTTCCTCTCAGGTTTAGCAGTGTGCACAAAGTTAGCTGTCAGTAACGTTGTCTGTCATTAAGAGCAGGTGACAGCCCAGTCAGGAGTGAGCTGTGTCTTCTGGAGCACCTGGGTCAGGACGTATAGGTCCTTAACAGGCCAGCCCCGGGGCATGGGCTTGTCCCCGAGACTGTGGGACCCCTGCCTACCTTGATAAATTACACCCAGCCTTAGCTCCCTTTTAAAAAAATTTATTTATTTTTAACTGAAGGATAATTGCTTTACGATATTGTGTTGGTTTCTGTTATACATCAACAGGAATCAGCCATAGATATGTCCCCTCCCTCTTGAACCTGCCTCCTGCCTCCCTCCGCTCCTTGGTTTTATCGATGGGGCCATAACGCACAGAGGCCAGGAGGAACACAGGATGGTTTGCTGGCCCCACAGTGGCCTGGCTTTTATTTTTCTGTATGTGTTTATCGGTGATTGATGTAAAATGAGAGCAACCAGGAGAATTAACATCCACCGCTTCATTTAGCTCCAGGCAATGTAGAGAGTCCTCCCTCCCCGCTGGTCCACCCTGGGAATCGGGCCTTGTTGCTGTCCAGCTTTCAGTTGCTGGGCGCCGCAGATAAACTGAAAGCATGTCTGTGCCCGTGTGCAGATACCTGTAACAGGACCGCCCTTTTGGCTTTTCATTTTTAGAAGAAACAACAAAAGTCATCACTATTTACTGTGATTTATAGACTAGTGAAAGAAGAGGTTTTTCTCTGTGTGAAGCATCTGATTAGATCGGGCTCTTTATATAAATGGGGTTTGGATGGGAGGTGGGGGCTTTCATTGGCTGAAGGGTTCCACGGTGAATAATTTTCCTAACACTCTGGAGAGGAGGACTCTGCTTATTTACTGCTCAGAATTGAATTATTTGGGGTGCCCTTTTCAAATGGCTGTGCCTCCCCCAGGAGACAGGCTCGTCTTTAAGGATGCCTTCGCATGTGAGCCAGCACACTTCTTCACTCTAGTGTGCATGTGTTTGTAAATATTTCAGAGTAATCATCGTTGGCAGTTTGTTGCCAGCCAAGTTGAACTGAGTTCTCCCCTTTCCTTGAAAGCAAGTTCCATTTGTCAAAACGGTAGCTTTGTTTGTTTTCTTCTCTCTCTCCTCTCTCTCTTCTAAACCAGTGGAGCAACAGAGCTGGGGTTCAGGGATTGATTTTTTCCTACTGATCTCAAAAGAGAGAAATCACTTGTCTCCCAGCGTGGCTTTGCGGCTTCCTCCGTCCTGTTTCTGCTCAGGAAACAGCCCCTTTGGTGGCCCTTGATCACACACAGGCTTTGAGTCAGCTCTGGGGGCACAGTTGAGGGCAGGCTGTTTAGGCCAGAGCCGACAGCTGGGCTGAATCTTACTTGTTTCTGGACAGATGTTTGTATCTGGCCATTGTAAACAGAATATAGGGAATCAGTGAGAATAGGATCATTGTCTGGCAGGATTTCTGTCATAGAAACTCTCGTGTGGGACCTTGATCCCACTTTCTTGCTGTGACCCTCACGTGTCAGAAGAGGTCTCTAAACCTGTCGCCTCCTCCCCTCCCTTCTCCTGGGGGCTGGGGAGATGGGGGTGGGGGGACAGAAGGATTCAGGCCCACTTGGCTCTCACGTCCCCTTGGGGCCCCTGGGGAACAAGGCATTTGCTAATCAGATGGTGAGTAGCAAATAGGAGGCACCTGGGTTCTGAGGACTCCAGCATCAGTTCAGACCCCCTCCTCTGCAGAATTTGCACATAAACAGTGGCGTGTTAATTGCAAATGATCCTCCTCTGCTGTGTTTAATATTAAAATGCTTAGACTCTCGGGAGAAAAGCCCTTAGTCTCTGTCAGTGGCACTAATAAAGCAAAAATTTCACTGAGTTTTCTTTCAGTTTGCGTAGTCCGTGAGCCCTGACTCTCCCTTCCTTCACAAAAGCTTTCAGACAGGTGGGTCCCGGAGTCCAGGCTGCTATCCAGGTAGACATGGAGGGGAACGAATGGGAGGACTCGGCAGATTGCCCCCGACCCCCCAATGTTCTAGAACCTTCACCGTTGTTCTCCTGTGCCTTTCTGCCCACAGCGTGTTCCTGGAGGATTTCCTGGCCACCGGGCAAGGCGACCAAGCCCCCCAGCTGGAGTTTGAGCAGCTGCCCTTTAGCCACCCACTCTTCATCATGTTTTCGTCGGGCACGACAGGAGCACCCAAATGCATGGTTCACTCGGCCGGGGTAGGTCTGCTCGGGGACTCCCTGCTGGTGAAGATGGCACCTCATCCCCGCTTTCCTGGTGGGATGCCACACGGAGATCCATCTTCAAGTGAGACGAGGGAGGCATGCTGGCCTTGCTGCTGTGACCCCATCACCATGGGGTCAGGGGTTCTGCAGCGCCACCCTGGTCCCTCTGCACACAGTGATCCCTGAGGGGATCGTGAGCCCAAGGAATGGGTCTTGCCACATATTAGATAGAAGGAAACAGGATAGATGAGAACAGGAAATATCAGCACATCACAGGTCTTAGGAGTGGTTGGTGTGGTTTCTCCAAACTGTCATGTAAGTGCAGGTATGGATGGGCAGGTGTAGGGCAGCATCATAAAACTTCTGTCTGACAGTGGGTTGGGGTCAAAAAGTTTGAAAGACATGGGGTTGTTATCGAGTCCGAGCTCGATCTGCTCACTGCATAACAGTCCAGTAATCAGGAGACGCGATGGTGAAGCAAGGAATAGTGACTTCATTCAGAGAGCCAGCAGCAGGCTAGGGCCCTAGAGCACCATGGTATCAGGGTCTGGATGCCAGTTTCTTTTACAGAACAGAAGGGGGAGAAGATGAGGAAGTAAAGTAAAAATTAGGCTGAAAATCTTGCAAAATATTTCCTGGCTTAGCCAGCCTTGGGGAAGGGATGTGTTAACTTCTTCTTTCCTGCAGCCATTCCCAGGTGGACTGGGTCAGAATGTCATCCTGTGAGCTGAACAAAGGCTGTTTAGTTTAACATTCAGGCAGAGGGGGCAGGTTCCCCAAGGCAGGCCATTATGTATGCTCACAGTTACAGGCAGCATCTTTTTAGTGATTATAGTAACAAAAGCAATGGAGAGCAAACTTTAAGAGAAACAGATCCATCATGGAGTCAGATTTTATTCTTCCCTGTTAACAGGTTACATTACAAAGTACAACTAACTGAAGGATTTCCCAACCTGCATTAGTCAAAAGTCCGTGCTAGCAAAATAGCATGGACCTGAGGAGCTTAAATGACAAAGATTTACTTCCTCCATGTTCTGGAGGCTAGAATGTCCAAGATCGGGGTGTGGGCAGGGTGACTTCCTTCTGAGCCTCTCTCCTTGGCTTACAGGTGGCCGCCTTCTCTCTGTGTCCTCACAGTGTCTTTCCTCTGTGCATGTACATCCCTGATGGATCTCTTTAAAAAGTATTTACTGTTTATTTATATGGCTGCAACAAGGTTTAGTTACGGCATGTGGGATTGAAGCCGAGTCCCCTGCACTGGGGGAGCAGCATCATAGCAGCTGGATCACGGGGGAGGTCGTTCCCCCTGCCATCCCCAGTGTCTCCTGGGTGTCTGCAGTTCCTCTTTCTGTAAGAACATCAGTCACAGTGGATGATGGCCCACACTAACGGTCTCACTTCCTCCCCTCCTGGAGGCCCGAGGATTATCTGAGTAGAGAGACCTCACGTTCTCAAATAGCTTTCTAGTTTCGCTTGGTCAGATGGTGGTACTTGAAGATGAAATATAAAATTTCTCTTATCCTAGCTCATTTAGCTTTTACAGATGTTCTCTGCATCTAGAAGCTGTTTGAGTCCCTGCCTTAGGAAGGAAACATTTACACTGGAATCACATTATCACCTTATACAGCTCTTTACACAGTGTTTTCATTAGAACGTGGAAAGGAGTTAACACATAACACAGCTTTGTTATTACCTGGATTTGGATCCACGGACGGTCTGATGGCAGGTTATGAATTATAACCACCAGATGCACACAGCCTGTTCATATACAGCGGGCAACTTCCCAGAAGCCCTGGGGCAGGAGGGAGGGGATATCGGGCCAAAGGCTTGATTTCTGGAAGCAACACTGGCCAAGCCGAGTGGCCTCTAGGAGCGAGTTCTTCCTGTTGCTCAAACCATCCTGTTTCATCACACTGAGTCTGGAGTGCCCACTCTAAGGTGCGGCTGCTGGCATCGTGCTTCCCCTGGAGGGGGCGCCCCAGTCCACCTGGTCAGAAGCCTAATACCCAGCCAAAGAGATGAGGGTTTTTAGAAACCTTGCAGGCGAGGGTGGGGTGTATGTGGCAAAACAACACATCTTAGGGAAAACTGAAATGTCCAACTGTACTTTTATTTTTAGTGCTACTTGCCTAGTGAATGTCACTTTTTTAGGAGTGGAACATAAAAATATATTAGATCTAATGTAGTTGGCTCATAAAATCATCGTGCCTGGTATATTTAGAGTGTGGAAAAGTCAGGAAAAGTTATCTTAATTCTGGCTTTGCTGAGTTCTTGCACGTCCAGAGAAGTGACTAAGCACCTTGCCTGTTTTCAAGAGTGATCTGGAGAGGAAACTTGAAAACAGCAAGATGGGACTGCCAGCACTGACTGCCCCTAGGGCTCTTAGGGGTGTGTGGCCCTGGTTTGCTGGTTTGTGTTTTCTAAGCCCATGAAAGAGCCAGAAAACAGCTTCCTTCTCTTCCCTTTTTAAAGTGAGTCTTCTTGCCTGAGTTCCAGGAAACCGTGTTGCTTGTATTTCCTGACCCTCAGGGAAAGTGTTCAGACTTGCCATAAATATTTAAAAATTAAGAGAAGAGCTCTTAATTTGACTCATTAAGATTCATACTTTGGTCACCTAAGGCAAGGAGCCAACTCATTGGAAAACACCCTGATGCTGGGAAAGATTGAAGGCAGGAGAAGGGAATGAGATGGTTGGATGGCATCACTGACTCAATGGACATGAGTTTGAGCAAACTCTGGGAGATAGTGAAGGACAAGAAAACTGGCGTGCTGCATTCCATGGGGTTGCAAAGAGTCAGACCCAACTTAGTGACTGAAAAACAACAACAACAAAAGGTTCATACAGAGAGAAGCTGAGGGCGGTTTAGTGCTGTCAGCACGGTGAGGGTATGGGACTTCCCCGGAGAGCCAGTGGTTAAGACTCGGAACTTCCATTGAAGGGGGCACAGGTTCAATTCCTGGTCAGGAAGCTAAGATACTACAAGCTGCATGGCACGGTCAAAAACGAACAAACAAACAAAAATGGGGGTACTGAGCAAATGAACAACATGTGATGGGTTATGGATCGTCTGGGCTTATAAAGGCAGACCATCCAGGCAGAGATAAAGCTTAGATGCTGATTAAAGTACAAAGGGAAATGGGAAGGGGATTTGCCTCAGGTTTGTCTGATCTGGGAGCTCAGAGTCCTTTCTGAGAATTTGCCATGTGAACAGTTGGCGTTCATCAGAAGAGTTCCCAAAATGTGTACTCACCCACTCTGAGTGAGAACAATGTGTATTGTGGGACTTTCCAGAGAAGCCTGTGACTGTCCTGGGTTGGGGCCCCTGAGCCCACCATGCGTGTGCGGTAAAGCTGAGGGATCTCAGCTCTTGCAGACCGAGGGTGGCCTTGGAGAACCCTCCCAGCAACCTTTCTACCACCATCTACCCAACCCCCGTGTGGCCCATCCCTAGGCAGGTTGACCCCACTGCAGGCCTAGTGACGGGGTGCTGTCCAGGACAGACTCTGGAATAGGGGCTCTGGCCTTGAGTTAGAGAATTTGCTGGGCAGGATTGTTTCTCTTTTTTGTTAATTGATTTGTCTGCATCAGGCCTTAGTTGTCACCTGCAGGCTCTTCGTGCTTCATGTGGGAGCTTTCTGATGTGCTGCATGGACTCTAGCTGTGGCACGCAGGTTCAGGAGATGCGGCACATGGGCAAGTTGCTCCAAGGCACGTGTGATCTTAGATCCCTGACCAGGAATCGAACCCACGTCCCCTGCATTGCAAGGCAGGTGCTTTACCATTGGGCCACGAGGGAAGTCCCTGGTGGGTAGGATTGTTTCTGATGTACCTTCAAAGGGGTCATTTCCTAATGGCTTTTTTATTTGTCTTGGGTCCAATGAGGGTTGCAAGGCTCATTTTAATATGTGAGTCCCAAAGATTCCTGAACATCCAGGACTATCATTGTTGTCTGCCAGCAGATGCTGTCTGTGGCCAGACTGAGTGCAGTGGTCCAGCCTTTTCAGGGGTTTTGGAGGGGCTGCGTCCCTGGTCTAGCTTTAGGGTCTTGTACAAGATCCCCTGGGTGCCTGGTCACCTGGCGCTCAGAGCCTGCAGGTCAGCAGGAGAGGGTCAGGGTTTCCTCTCGTGTCCTCTGGGAGTCTCAGGGGTCCCTCTCGTCTCCTCTGGGAGTCTCAGGGGTCACGTGACAGAGGGATGGGAGATTGTTCGTCACGGCAAGGCTGTCAGAACTCTGCCTCTTCCTTGACTTCTCCTGCTCCGGGGCCAAGCGTCTCTTCGGTGCGTGCCTTTGTGCCCTGGAGGAAGCTGCTTGGCTCACTTGCTTCTCTCCAGGGGACGCTCATCCAGCACCTGAAGGAACACATTCTTCATGGCAACGTGACCAGCAGTGACATCATCTTGTATTACACCACGGTGAGTGCCCTCCCAGGGTGGGCTCTGGTTCACTCAGGTGGGGGGTCGTTTATCATTATTATTCTTTTCGCTTCTCCCCGTCGCATGTGTCAGTAGTCAGAAATACAGCTCAAGCTGCAGGC
Source organism: Budorcas taxicolor (assembly GCF_023091745.1). NCBI lineage: Eukaryota > Metazoa > Chordata > Mammalia > Artiodactyla > Bovidae > Budorcas > Budorcas taxicolor. Next base: position 50,839,294 of record NC_068926.1, on the reverse strand, counting down.
TGCGTGCCCCAGACCCCAGACTGTGTGCTCGAGACTCCAGGCTGTGTGCTCGAGGCCCCAGGCTGTGTGCAGCTGACCCCAGGCTGTGTGCACGGACCTCAGGCTGTGTGCTCGAGACTCCAGGCTGTGTGCTCGAGGCCCCAGGCTGTGTGCAGCTGACCCCAGACTGTGTGCTCGAGACTCCAGGCTATGTGCAGCTGACCCCAGGCTGTGTGCTCGAGACCCCAGGCTGTGTGCAGCTGACCCCAGGCTGTGTGCAGCTGACCCCAGGCTGTGTGCACGGACCCCAGGCTGCATGCACAAGTGGCCTTTGCTGTGGGATCCTTCCCTGTCAATCTCTGTCTCTCCCTCTGCCACTGCCTTCTCCCCCCAGGTGGCTGCCTCCTTGAATTGGCACCAGGGTCCCTCTTTACCTTGGCCCGTCCTCCTGTGTTGACCTTGGTTGCCACTGGGAGACCTGGTGCCCTGGGGAATTCCAGAGAAACAAAGGAGACTGACTGGTAGTTCAGTTTCTTGAGCCTGTAGAGGTGGGGAGGAGAGACACGTGACTGAAATCTATGGCTCAGCTGGGGGCGGGGGGGCAGGAACTTATCAGAGACGCCATGAGGCCAGTCAGTCCTTAGCCCTGTGGGACAGCAAAGGGACTCTGACTCATTCAAACTGAAAAGGAATTTATTGGAGATTGTAGGGTGCTGCAGGTGCCAGGCACTGTTCCCCATGTCTGATGTGGATGGGCCACTCCAGCACCCAGTTTTTGGCTTGTGTGCACCACGTGACCACTATCATCTCTGTGACCTTCAGTCCCTCTTGTCACCAGTGAGGCTGCAGGAGATGTTCTCCGACATGTCTTCGTGTACACATGTATGTTGATCCATGTTCAGGGCATCTCATATTTGGACAGACAGTTTTTGGCAACTTTGGCTCAGCATCGGATGGTTTCTAGGGATGTGAGAGGCTGAGTGACAGGGCCGAGAGGAGCCCACCCAGCACTTGGTTGACACGTGTTCCTTTCTGTCCAACCCAGGTTGGCTGGATGATGTGGAACTGGGTGGTGTCTGCTCTTGCCACAGGGGCTGCTGTGGTCCTGTACGACGGTTCCCCACTGGTTCCGACACCCAACGTGCTCTGGGATCTGGTTGACAGGATCGGGTAAGTACCTGGGATGCTCAGATATGGGGTGGCCTCTGTGAGGGTCTGCTGCCACCTCTGGAATGCTTCACAACCCCCCTCCCCACACCCCACCCCTGTCTGTCCACATTCCCCTCTTGGTGGGGGGCTGTGTGAGGACATGTAGGTGCTGAGGGCAGGTGAAGTTGTCAAGGAGGTAGGAAGGGGTGGGCACCCCAACAGGGACCGACCAGTCAGATCTGTGTAGTGAGGAGAGGGCTGCCCCCTCCCACCCCTGGCCCAGAGGTGAGCTCTGAAGCCTCGGACCCAGGAAAGGGAACATGGTCTTATTTCTGGAACTCTGGACTCTAAAAACTTACAGAGCAGCTCAGAAGAGAGGCAGAAGAAGGGTTTACTAGAGCCGCGTTTTACACGGGGGTGAGGTAGAGAGTGAGCCAGGCTGAGTGTACTACCCCGGTCAGGGGGTGGCGTGGATCCTCTCATCCGGGGAAGAGCGGATCCATCCCTGGAGAGTTCCCAGTGTTCGGCCTTCCCAGCTGCCTTGCTGCACGCCCTCAGGACTGGCCAGTGCCTCGTGGGTCTCCTGGACTCAGCAGTGTGCCCAGATCCCCTGCTGCCAGCGCTGCAGGTGGGCATCTCCGCCTCTCTGTAGTCCTGTTAACAGAGTGACAGGCGGGTATCCTGACGACAGGGGCAGAGCAAGCTGAAGTGGAACATTAGGGGAAGGGCAAAGCGGCCCCATTTATCCCCCAACCCCCTCCCCATCGTCATTGCTAGAAACTGTCAGAAGACCCTGTTTCATTAGCACTTTGTTGGCTGATGAATTAATCATCACCGGCTGATGCATTCTCGCGGCTGTGGTTGGTGGTCACTGTTGGCCTGATGGTCGTGTTTCCAGGAATGAGAACACGGCTGGCAGAGCTCCTGGGGCCCGGAAGTCAGCCACACTCTGAAACGGTCTAATTACTTTACATTTGAGTCTGCTTGCGCTGGGGAAACAGAATGAGCCACAAATGTTCTTAAGTCCTTGGCCATTAATATTTTAAATATAACTTTGGCCTGGGTAATATTTAAATTCTGACATTTGGCTCACGACATGAGCAAGGAAGGTTATTTCCTAATGAGATTGTTTCCAGCAAAAGGTTAATCAAATCCCTGGGAACTTAGGCGACTTGAAGATTTTCGCCCTTAATACCTGTAAGCCGGGTGCAGGTGGAGGCATTTCTGAAGTGTGTGTGTGGGTTACAGGAAGAGATTGGAGGGACAAATTACCTCCACAGGGCTTAGAGCTGATGAAGTTGAAGCTGAAGGACCCCAGGAGACCCAGCTTTGAGTGTGAGTAAGTGTATGTTTGTGTGCACGTGTGGATGAGGGAATGTGTATATGTGCAGAAGTGTGAGCATATATGTGTTTAAGTGTATGCAAGTGTGTGTATATCTGTGCAAGTGTGAGCATATATGCACTTGAGTGTAAAAGTATGTATATGTGCACAAGCATGAGTCTCATGCGCTTGAGTGTGAAACTATGCGTGTATGTGCACAAGTGTGCCCCTGTATGCACTTGAGTGTGAAAGTGTATATGTGCACAAGTGTGAACATACATGCACTTGAGTGTGACAGTGTGAGTGTGAGCATGCATGTCCATGAATGAGTGTATGTGTGCATCTGTGTGCAGGTATGCATGTACGTGCCTGTGTATATGCATGTATGTGTACACATATGCCTAGGTAAGTGGGAGTTGTAGAGCACACACGTCTGTAAGCGAGTGTATATGTGCTGGCATGTGATCGTGTGCAGGTGTGTACATGCGAGTGTGCATGTGTTCACAGCCCTGTGGACTGTTAGTAAGCACGTGCCGGGCCTCTGCCTTCCATCCTGGTTTGATCTGTGCGCTGGACACTGGCTGAGCTGTGGTCTTGGTGGTCCTCCGGGCCCCTCTGACCTGACCTTTCTCCTGGCTGGGAGGGCTGACTTGCTGGGTTCAGTGAGACAGGTGCCACCTGGCAACCTGTGAGGGGTGCGTGAAGGACACCCCAGTGCTCCGGCTGCCTACGTGGGCGAGAGGGGAGGAAATAATGTCCATACATTTAGAGACAAAATCTTTGTTGATTATCATCATGGCAGCTCACAGGCTTACTAACACGTTTCATAACTGAGCAATCATGTTGTAGATGTGAACAAGACTTTTAAAGGACGGATTGTCCTCTTTGGGGTGTTTCTAGGCTCCCTGAATCTAGCCCAGGGAACATTCTGATTGGAGTTAGGGTAGAATTCTGAAGTCTTTGTCCAGGTTTTTAACTGAGCAGCCAGTTCATGTTTAGGACTGGGAGACCTATGTTCCAGGCTGAGGGAACAGCAAGTGCCAAGACCCTGAGGGCAGAAAGAAGGGACCAAGATGGGGGTGTTGGGGAGGCTGGAAGGAGGCCCTTGTGGCCTGGATATGGGAGGCAGGGCAGGAGGTGATGCACCAAGATGAGGGGTGGTGAGAGGTGATGAGAGGTGAGGGCGGGAGTCTGAGCCCCCAGGGCTTCCCGGGCTGTACCTGCAGGGTGGGTTTTTTCTGAGTGAAACGAGACACCACTGGAGTACTTGAGTTGAGGGAGCTACATGATCCCCACAAAAACCATGGAGTTGAGGGCACCTGAGAGGAGACAAGGCTCAGGCTGGCGAGACCTTGTCTGCATATGGCTCCTTGCAGGGCTCTGAGGTTTGGATCCTGACCCTGCGAGCTGGGAGCTGCCTTGTTTCTTGTGGAGTGATTCCCAGCTTTACTAGCTAAAAATACAGTGTTGAGCACCCACATAAGGGTGCTTGCGCTTTGTGAACTCTGTTTTTTAAGCTATCTTATGCAAGCCCTGGAGACAGATGGGGAGGCCTCGCTGCTTCTTCAGACAAGCAGGCCTGTGGGCCGGCCCCGGGGACGCTGTCTCAGTCTCTACACATAACCAGGGTCACGGTTTGCAGGGACTCCTGTGAATTAAACACCCTTCAGGACCACAGAGGGCCCTCGGTTTTTGGGCAGGGGGCAGATGGGTGATGAGCTGAAATCTATGTGTGGTTGGTGATTGGAGATCTCTGTACGTGTGGCTGGAGGTGGTCCCTGGTCTTCTGTTAAAATACAGATATTCCTGAAATAGCTGAGACCTTAATCCTCAGAGGTGATCTAGAATTAGTCACACTATCTGAGTTTATGAAATTAGCTGGGGTGGGGGCCTGGGGACAGGCTTGAGTATGTTTCCTGCTCCCCACAACCTCACAGCTTCCAAATTAACCATCATTAGGGCACAGCAACCCAGGAGGCATCTGAGGTTTCAGTGGTGGCAGGGTGTCCCCGAGAAGTGAAGAGAATAAGGGAGAGGAAGCGTGAAAGACAGTAGCTTTGAGACCCTCCTCACCCCCTCCCGCCCCCATGGATTCTGCACCTCCCAGCCCAGTGAGTCCTGAGTCACCCAGCGTTCTGTGTGTCTCTACCTCTGAACATGGAACAGAGCATGGCTGTCTCCTTGGGATGAATCTTGCCAGCCAGGTGTAAAGGGATAGGTTTTACTGCCCAGAGAGGAGAGGCGAGACCTGGATTTTTTTTTTTTTTTTTGCCACACTGCATGGCATGTAGGATCTTAGTTCCCCTACCAGGGATCGAACCCTTGCCCCCTGTACTGGAAGTGTGGAGTCTTATGGACTCTCAGGGAAGTCCTGGGACCTGGATTTTATGGCCTCCTTTGGCCCCCAGGAGAAAACATCCTTTACCTAGGAAGCTAGAGCTTTCATGTTGAGGGCTGCCTTGCTGGAAGGAAGCAGAACATTAAATAACAGTCTCTCCTTGAAAACACAATACTTACACTCGCACAATGTGTCATTCTCAGCGAAGAATAAAGGACTGTAGAATTGAAATGTTCAAAAAGAAGGGGAGCAGTTTTGTAAGTTTCATACAAATGTGAGCTGATTTAAGGAAAGAAGATGGGTCAGCAATTCCAAGCATGGCACCTCTTCTAACAAAAGCTCCTGCAGCCCTCTCCACTTCCCTGGAAGATGGTCTTGTGAGCTCAGAATTTGAGGGGCTTTGATTCTGTGACCTTTGATCTCTGAAAGAGATCATCCTACACTTAGGAAGATAGGGATTTTTTTATTTTTCAGGGCCTTGCAGCACACAGGCTTCTCTAGTTGTGGAGTGCAGGCTTAGTTGCCCTGCAGCACGTGGGGTCTGTTTCCTGACTGGGGATTGAACTCTTGTCCCCTGCGCTGGAAGGCAGATTCTTAACCACTAGACCAGCAGGGACGTGTCCCCAAAGATAGTGGGTTTATGTACAAACAGTTGTTTTAAGTAGAGCCAAAGGTTAATGAGAGCCTGAGTGCTTTGTCACTGCTGGCCCCAGAGTAACACAGGTTTTGTGACTTGCTTTCAACTAAATATTAAGTATAAGTTTAGCCCAGAAAAATGATGTGTCTTGGATTTTGCAGCCTTGTTCTAAATGAGTCACCAATAGGAGAAAACTTTGGTTACCTGCAGTATGAAAGAGCATTGACGGGTTTCTGGTGTTTTCTTTCCGTCAGCATCACCATCCTTGGAACGGGTGCTAAGTGGCTGTCTGTGCTTGAGGAGAAAGACATGAGGCCAGGTAAGCATGTCTCCCTGCGCATCCGTCCCTGGAAATGAAATCAGATCCTCTGTGTTACCCGTTTCCTGCAAGCCAGCACAGGGCATCGGATTTGGCTCTAATCTCCCGATGCTTCTGGCTCTAGTGGAAACCCACAGTCTGCAGACACTGCACACGATCCTGTCCACTGGCTCCCCGCTGAAAGCCCAGAGCTACGACTACGTCTACAGGTGCATCAAGAGCAGCGTCCTGCTGGGCTCCATCTCAGGTACAACCCCATCTTGCGCCTGTGCCATAGAGAGGGTTCTGGAAGGATCAGAGACTTGGGGCCCAGGCTTGGCCGCTCAGTGTGCTTACCCTCTGACCCAGCAAGCCCACCAGCTTGAATCTATCGGGATAAACAGTCAGCAGGGTGTGCTCAGTTGATGTTGCTGATTCTCAATAGTTATGTTCCAGGGAGAAGCTGCAGACATGGAATTAGCAGTTGCTGAACCTTTGCCAGAGTGGGAAACATACACACGCACCTCACATCGGTTGTAACCTTAGATCCTAAACGACTGATTCTGCTGCTGCTGCTGCTAAGTCGCTTCAGTCGTGTCCGACTCTGTGCGACCCCGTAGATGGCCTCCTACCAGGCTCCTCTGTCCCTGGGATTCTCCAGGCAAGAACACTGGAGTGGGTTGCCATTTCTTTCTCCAATGCATGAAGGTGAAAAGTGAAGGTGAAGTCGCTGAGTCGTGTCCGACTCTTAGTGACCTCATGGACTGCAGCCTACCAGGCTCCTCCGTCCATGGGATTTTCCAGGCATGGAAAATCTACTGATTCTGGTAGAGCCTATTTTCTTTACAAAAGAGAAAATGATGTTCGGGCGTGCTGAGTGACTGACCCACAACCACCTGCTAGCAAAGGTACAGAGTAGGATTTTAAAAAAAGCAAAAATTTATTAATTTGGCTGTGCTGGGTGTTAGTTGCAGCATATGCAGGGTCTAGTTCCCTGGCCTGGGATCGAACCTGGGGCCCTTGCACTGGGAGTGCAGAGTCGTAGCCACTGAATCACTAGGGAAATCCCAGTGTGGGATTCAGACCTGGTTCTGTTGTCCCAGAGCCAGAGTTTCCCCACCATCCCCATCCCATCCCCTGGTCCTCCCCAGATCCTGCCTGGTGGGCAGGGGTGTGGTGGTCATGTGGGCACAGGGTTGTCTTCCCAGGCCAGCCCAGCCCATCTCAGGGCAGCACGCCTGTTAGGATCTCAGTCGGTCCTCCCACCCCTGTCCAGTGAACCCAGCTCTGATCCTGAAGCAGAGGAAGCAACACTTCTGCTCATGCCCTTGTGCTTCCATGGGGCCCCGGGGGCTGGTCCAACCTTGCTGGTCACTGCAGTGAACGCAGTTCTCTGTTTTTGTGAGAAGCTTCAGCCAGTGTCTGGATGGTTGAGTCTAGGAAGGGAGAGTCAGGGGCTCCTTTGGTGACCCCTGCTCACACCCTCCCCGCTTTCCTCCCTGGGCTGCTATCTGCCTCCACCGTGCACCTGGGTGGGCCGCTTGCATATCTCTGCCCTCAGGACATCCCGCCCTGAAATCACGTGGGGCCCTGCCCTCCCCAGGTGCCCTCCCTAGGGGACAGTTGTCAAGGGGGTGGTTGTCCAGGTCTAGGGGTTAATGCCATTCCCTCCTGATGGCATCTGGAGTCTGACTCCCTTTCAAGCTCCTTCCTGAAATCAGAGTGTTTCCCATCCGGCACATTGTCTCTCACATGAGACTCGCCCTCCTGGGACCACAGGCTTTCTGCTTCTCGGGTGATTAAGTGAACGTGAACCACAGCAAAGAGCCTTTGCACAGGACCCATCTCCCGCGGCAGTGCCTGCGGGCGGATCTAACAGGCCACACTTCAATCTTCCACGAACCTCAGTCTCGGATTTCAGTGTGACCATGGGAGGTCGTTCACTGGTTTCTCCTCCAGCAGGAAGTCCTGGTCAAAAATAGATAAATAAATAAACCACCCAGACTCAGGAGGTTTGTGCCAGTTTCTGAATAACCGCCCTGTTCTTTCCCTGAAAAGACGCTCGACTGTCTGGAGACAGAGTTGGAGAGGTTGTCCTGCAGGGTCTTTTCTCCTGGAGGGTTCACCAATGAAAAACCCGAGCAGTTGGTCTCGGTCTTGTAAATCCTGGATCTCCTTTTGCTGGCAGGTGGCACCGACATCGTCTCCTGCTTCATGGGCCAGAATCCATCCATTCCTGTGTACAAAGGGGAGATTCAGGCTCGGAACCTGGGCATGGCTGTGGAGGCATGGAATGAGCAAGGTGACGGCCCCAAACCCTTTCTGTCTTTGTGACGAGGCATGAGTGGTCACCCGGGTGCACTTGGATGTATAGCCTTGCTGGGGGACAGTTCTCCAAAACTGCCCCCTCTGAGGATCTACCCCTCCCCACCAACACTTGCAGACTGCTGGCCTCCAAGCCTGGTTTAACCCCCACCGGCTCCGTATCTGCCTTCAGCCTGAAGCAGAGGAAAAGGTGTTGGTTTGGAGCATAGACGGAGGGCCATGTGCTTGGCACGCAAGGCGGGCATCTGAATGTTGGAAACACTGCTGAGGCTGCCCCACCAATGGCCTCACATCCTATCCTTGATGAGGACACGGGGTCAGATGCAGGCACAAGGGGCAGTGTGCCACCATCCATGCAGAGTTTAGAAACACACAAAATGATGTTATTCAGATGCATGTGGATGTAGTAAAAGTATTAATACATGCAAGGGAATAATACAGTGTTCCAGTCGAGAGAGAGATTGGGGAGAGTTGTGTGGGGAGGGATTAGCATGGCTTTCGGTGATGTCGGAGGGATGGGCAGGGGGCTGGGACCAGCTCTGTAGCTTTGGGTGTGTCTGAAATACTGCATAATAGCTTGTAGTTTTAAAAAAGGAGAGAGAGAGCGCCGAGGTGTGGCCGTGGTGTGTGCTCAGTGTACCTGTTGCCCCTCCCCGACCAGGAAAGGCTGTGTGGGGTGAGAGTGGTGAGCTGGTGTGCACCAAGCCGCTCCCCTGCCAGCCCACGCACTTCTGGAATGACGAGAATGGCAGCAAGTACCGGAAGGCCTATTTCTCCAAGTTCCCAGGTGGGTCGAAGATGCAGGCGGAGCCGCCCAGGTTCCCGCCTGGGCTGGGCCTTCGGGGTCTAATTCTGGATGTAACCTCCCCCTGCCAGCCCCCTCTCCCTGCTGAAACCTGGTGAGGCTGCTCCTGGCTCCTTCTGCCAGAGGGGTGATGATGAATTTTTGATCAGTATCTTGTCACTTTCATCTTGAAGCTATCATACAAAACTCTGATCTGGGTTTAGTGTGCTCTTAACAGCCTCCGTGCCTACAGCCGCTTGGCCTTGAGCCCGGCACCTGGAAGCTGGCATGAGCCGCTTGTTTGCCTGTGTAGGGACGGGGCTGAGGGGGGTGGGGCAGTGGTCGCTGCTTGCTTACCCAGACTTGTGTGCCTATTCAGGGAGAGATGCCTGTGCAATAGGTATCTGGCTGGGGTCTCCGCTGTCTCACACCCCGTCATCCAGTCCTTATGGAGGTAATGGGAGAAGAGAGCTTTTGCCGTGGGATAATTAATTTCAGGCCCGTCACTCACTCAGGCTGCCCTCTTCGTTTATCTTTGGAGCAGTGCCCTGCCCCTGAGCTGGGAAGTCTCTTTATTTAAAGCTCTGATCCCTGCCTCCTCCTTATTTCATAAGCAACCTTGAGTTATTGCTGCTATATAATTCATAATTTAGCAAGCCTTCTGCTCTGGAGTTATTTATACCAAGTACTTGCTCTCTTCAGTGTCTAGAAAGGTAATTCGATTTTGTATAAACCACATGTGGAGAATCAGAAAGTGGCAGGTGACTGTCAGGGGTAGAATGTGCCACCGATCCCTCTTATTTCTCTGCTCAGCCTTGTGTGTCCCCATGTAACGTCCCATCTGAAAGCCATTGTACCCAGCATAGCACCTCCCATGTGGCCTGGTCCTTATTGGATGCCTGCTGCGTTTAAGCCCCACCTCGGATCCTGCCAGGGTGTAGCTGTTGTGACATACTAAGGCAGAATAGAGAGGGAGGGGGAGGGAGAGACATGTTCCTCAAATGATCCTGAAGAGTCAAGGCTCCTGTCTAAGGGAAGGATTAGAACCTCAGCTTGAAGACTCATCTAAGAAATGACATCTCTTCATCTTCTGCTCAGCACACTGTTCCTTGAAAACTGTTTTTGCTGTCACTTTTTGTTACGTATACAAGGGTTTACGTGATAGATGTCTCTTCAGGATTAATTTCATAAAAAGCCTTTTTTTTTTTTTTCATTTGGCCATGCCACATGGTTTGTGGGATCTTAGTTCCCTGACCAGAGATGGAACCTGTTCCCCTTCCAGTGGAAGCACAGAGTTTTAACCACTGGGCAGCCAGGAAAGTCCCAGAAAAATCTTTATTTTTGAAGTGCTGATATTCCATCTTGGAGAAAATGAAGACTCTGTGACTTGTGATATTTCCATTTTTGCCTTGGCTGCCAGGAAGCTCAGAGCTGCCATCATTGATTTGTTGGAGCTGTCCTCTCACCCCTGTGCAGTTTCCGATTCTTTCAATCATCCCATTGTACAGTTGGTTTGATAGGTAGCTTCCTCAAATACTTTTTGGAAATAGGCGGGATATATGAATAAATATGAAGAAATAAGGGCAGATAAGATAATGAGATCTGAAGCTACTGGTCATGGTCAGGACGGACATAGGTTGAACTTAAGTCATTTCATCCAGTCTTGGGCTGATTGGGTTAGTGCTTAAGAGTCAGAAACTGTCCTAAGAATTGGGAAGGACGAGGTGGTGTCCATGAAGGCTCTGAGCCAGTTTTTTCTGCTGTTTTCTCTGTGGATCACAGGAACTCTGGGGCTTATTTCAGGAGGCCAGGCTGCTGCTTGTAAGTTGTGCAGAGCCAGTGGGGCCACGCTGTCAGATACACCTGGAGCGCCTCCTCTATTTGTGGGGCCGATCCTGGGCTGGCTGTGTTAGCCCAAGGAGGGAGGCCTCTTCCTGGCCGTTCCCACGTGAGGCTTGGCTTCTCTTTGACCAGCCCCCTTGGGTCTGTTCTTTTGCTGTGCCCAGGACGAGGGGCTCTCCTTGAACATCACCAGCCCAGGGCCCAGGTGTACGCTGCCGGCCACACGGGGACGGCTCAGGGCACACGGTGTCAGTGTCCCCCTATTCCTCTTCCGCCCTCCGTGCACCCTGGGCTTTCCTGCTAGTTAAATCTCTGTCCACGTGGCTGGTGCCTTAGTTCAGGCTTCCATCACTGGGACTGGTAGAGTAGCCTCCCGCCCAGTCCTGCTGCTTCTCTTTATTCTGTTCCGAGATGGGCCCTGACTCCTCCAGACCTGCTCCGTCAGCCGCCCCAGGCTACCCTCTCTTCCTACGTTGGGGCATGTACTTTCCCACCCTCTTCTCAGGGGCCCCCTTGACGCTTCATTGACCTGCTCAGCGTGCCCTTCGCATCCTCACTGCTGGCGTTGCTCTCAGCCCGTCAGTTTCTCGCTGGTGCCTGCAGGAGGGCCGTTTCTCACTCACCGCTGCATCTCAGAACTGGCTGTAGGGTGGACCCTACTAGGAGGCATGCCTTTGGGGGTGAGAACTGTTAGTTCAGTTCTGCCCCCAGCCCCATATCACACCTGTTTCTGGGCCTCGGCTCTGTCTGTTAATAAGAGTTACATTTCTGTCATATGTACCTCAGGCGTCTGTCCACGCCTCCCTCAAGGTGACCACCCCCTGTGCCTCCCCACAGGTGTCTGGGCGCATGGTGACTACTGCAGGATAAATCCCAAGACTGGGGGAATCGTCATGCTGGGCCGAAGGTGAGGGGTCTGCACACCTGGCTTCTATCCCCTGCAGACCACCTAGGGGGTGGGGGGTGGTGGTGCTTCCTGCATCCTGGGCTCCACTGGCTCAGTCTGGGAGTGGGCTGACTGTACCCCATCTGGGCCCTTCCTGTGTCAGCTCCCCGAGGGCGGGTCTGGCCTGATCTGCATTTCTGAGCCCCAAAATGGTGGACTGAGGGGCTTTGCAGGGTGGGGGCGAGGGCTTTGGGAGATGTAAAGCCTGCATTTGTCTACAGTAGCTGTGGCCCTTCCCAGAGTGGCAGTGTGGAGGTGCTGGGGCGTCCGCACCTGGGAGAGGGGCACTTGTACAGGTGGGAAGGGCAGGAGGTGGCAGATGCTCCCACACAAGGGGACCCCTTGATGTCTAGCTTTGAGTTTAGAGAGAGAAAGGTTGGTCAGGATCAGAAGCTGCGGAGGCAGCCGGCAAGGACTGGGTGGGCGTGGTGGTGTTGTGGGAAGGGGCTGACTGTCCTCCAGCCCCCACAATTGGCCTCACTCAGGAGCCACCGTGTGTTCACGACCTCGTCTTTCTTTGCAGTGACGGCACGCTCAACCCCAATGGAGTGCGATTCGGCAGCTCGGAAATCTATAACATTGGTGAGCATTTTCCTTTCTCCTGGAATAATTCTCAGGTCATCCAGGAGGGAAGGAAGGAGGGTCCTAGTAGGGAGCCTGCTCTCCAAAGATCCCACCTTTTGGCATAAGTGGCCCATTTGCCTCCGCTTGTGAGAGTAGACGTGTATGAGCTTGTCCTTCTTCCTAGAACATGCCTCGTCCCACACTGCCTGTAGCTTGTAAAGCAAGACGGGCTTCTTAAGGTCCCATGGCCCGGCCCCATTCCATTACATCTCAGCCTCATGGTGAGCTCTGTGGGGTCGGTCATTTGTGTCTACTCTTTTATGGCTGAAGAAAGATGCACAGAGAGGTTGTATGGTTGTTGAAGGTCACACAGCACAATTCGCCACCAGATAAAGACAGTGCACAATAGAGGTACCCGTGGGCCTTCAAATGCCCCCACCAAAGCCACGGAATCATCCCCCCTCCCTTGGGGATGTCAGAGCCCCAAGGTCACGTCAGGGCTGTGCAGCCAGGATGGAATCTCGATCCCTGTGATTCCAGCCTTTCTTCCAGTGCTGGAGTCCCCACCAAGGTGCTTACTTCCTTTTCTTTTTAAATTTGTAATTTAAGAAGTAAGCGTGCACGGCTCCCTGTAAGACGTCAGCCCTTCCAGCATGAGCTGTGGCTCTCTGCTGGTGATGGGTGTCCTTCCACCTGTTCCCCAGAAGCTCTTCCCCAGGGTGGGGGCTGGAGGAAGCGACGGCAGGCCCCATCAAGGTGGGATGGTGTGAGAGCAAGGCCCTGTCCCTCGCCCTGTCTCCGCAGTGGAAGCCTTCGAGGAGGTACTGGACAGCCTGTGTGTTCCCCAGTACAACAAGAATGGGGAGGAGAGGGTGATCCTCTTCTTGAAGATGGCTTCTGGCCACACCTTCCGGCCTGACCTGGTGAAGCGGATCTGTGAGGCCATCCGCCTCGGCCTGTCTGCCCGGCATGTGCCCAGCCTCATTCTGGAGACACAGGGCATCCCGGTAGGGCCCCCCAAGTGCCTCCCTGCTTCTGGAGCAGTCAGCTAGACGCTTGCTCATGTTTTATATATAGTTGTTTCATGTTGCCTGGCAACCCCGTCCCCATCCTTTTTTCTTTTCTGCCATCCCTCTCTCTTTTTTTTAACCCCTCGTAAATTGCATGTAAGGCAACTTGTGCTAAACACTGGTTTTCAGAGGGTAAGCAGGCCCAGCCCAGCCTGACCAACTGGTTTTTCCCCAGTGTGGTTTTAGTGTGTTCTCAAATTATTAATGCAAAAATTAATTTTAACTTTTTAAAGAGCCGCAAGGGTGCTGTTGCTCTTGCCTTTTAATTTTTAGTTCTGGCCTGCAGAAAGAAGATTTGAATCTATTTAGAGGCACATCTCCAGAAAGCGGCCCTCCTCCCGTGCCTTGTACTCTGTTTAGGCTCTCAGTGGGGGAGGAGATCAGATCACAGCTTTAACTTGCCTGGCTTACAAAACCAATGCCCCTGTCAGCATAGAGAGGAGACTGCCCTGTGTATGCACACACACCTGTATGCATGGGTGCACACACAGCGCATCAAGTGTACAGGTGAGCCAAGCTTGTACTCTTCATGGGTGTTCATGGGTGTGGGGGATGGGAGCAGGTCCCCTGGGTCCCCAGGGGATGGAGAGTCTTCACGTTAGGAGTAGGGATGTGCTTGTTTGTTTGTGGGTGCTCAGTTGTGTCCAGCCTTGTGAGACCACATGGATTGTAGCCCACCAGGCTCCTCTGTCCATGGGATTGTCCTGGCAAGAATACTGGAGTGGGTTGCCATTTCCTCCTCAAGGGGATCCTGCGTCTCCTGCATTGTAGGTAAATGGTTTACCCACTGAACCATCCAGTGGGGATGTGAGGTACAGTTAGAACCAGGGCTTTTTATACCATCCACACATTTATTCTCCACTTTGGTTTTGTGTAGGAAGGGCCCTGTGACCTGGAAGTTCTCTGGTTCTCTCAGTGGGTGAGGGCCCTGTGACCTGGAAGTTCTCTGGTTCTCTCAGTGGGTGACTCTTTTCTCTCCTTAATATTTATTTTTATTACTTATTTATTTGGCTGCACCAGGTCTTAGTTGCAGCATGTAGGATCTAAATCCTTGACCAGAGATCAAACCCAGGCCCCCTGCATTGGAAGCATGGAGCCTTAGCTACTGGACCACCAGGAAAGTCCCTCAGTGGGTGACTCTTGGTGACACAGTGGGGACAGTGGTTCTCAGGGAGAGAAGAGACTTCTTTTTTCCTTTTTTTGGTTGCACCTTACATCATGTGGGATCTTAATTCTCCAGCTAGGGATCAGATCCCCACCCACTGCAACCTTGCATTGGAAGCACAGAGTCCTAACCACTGGACCGGCCAGGAAATGAGAAGGGACTTCTTGAGTCAGTGTCACTGACTTTCCCTGGTGAGGGTCTCAGGTATCCCTTCAGTGGATCAGGTTTTGTCTGCATCCGAAACACTTTGGGGAACTAGACTATGATCGTCCCCTTGGCCTTTATTTTGTTGAGAACGAATCTGTCTCCTTTACTGTCAGAATGGTGAATTCCCAGTCTGTATCTGCTCATGCAGCCTTTAACTGTGTGGATCACAACAAACTGTGGAAAATTCTTGAAGAGATGGGAATACCAGACCACCTGACCTGCCTCCTGAGAAATCTGTATGCACGTCAAGAAGCAAGTTAGAACTGGACATGGAACAACAGACTGGTTCCAGATTGGGAAAGGAGTACGTCAAGGCTGTATATTGTCACTCTGCTTATTTATATGCAGAGTACATCATGTGAAATGCCAGGCTGGAAGAAGCACAAGCTGGAATCAAGATGGTAGGGAGAAATATTAATAACCTCAGATACGCAGATGACACCACCAGTATGGCAGAAAACGAAGAACTAAAGAGCGTCTTGATGAACGTGAAAGAGGAGAGTGGAAAAGTTGGCTTAAAGCTCAACATTCAGAAAACGAAGATCATGACATCTGGCCCCATCCCTTCATGGCAAATAGATGGGGAAATAATGAAAACAGTGAGAGACTTTATTTTGGGGGGGGCTCCAAAATCACTGCAGATGGTGACTGCAGCCATGAAATTAAAAGACACTGGCTCTTTGGAAGAAAAACTATGAGCAACCTAGACAGCATATTAAAAAGCAGAGACATTATTACTTTGCCAACAAAGGTCTGTCTAGTCAAAGCTACGGTTTTTCCAGTAGTCATGTATGGATGTGAGAGTTGGACTGTAAAGAAAGCTGAGCCCTGAAGAATTGATGCTTTTGAACTGTGGTATTGGAGAAGATCTTGAGAGTCCCTTGGACTGCAAGGAGATCCAACCAGTCCATCCTAAAGGAAGTCAGTCCTGAATATTCATTGGAAGGACTGATGCTGAAGCTGAAACTCCAATACTTTGGCCACCTGATGCTTAGAACTGACTCATTTGAAAAGACTCTGATGCTGGGAAAGATTGAAGACAGGAGGAGAAGGGGACGACAGAGGATGAGATGGTTGGATGGCATCACCGACTCGATGGACATGAGTTTGAGTAAACTCCAGGAGTTGGTGATGGACAGGGAGGCCTGGCGTGCTGTAGTTCATGGGGTCGCAAAGAGTCGGACACAACTGAGCAATTGGACTGAACTGAACTGATCTGCTCATGAGACTAGTGGAGCGATTTATTGGAAATGGAGGAAGACCCCAGCCTATTTTTCCATCCTCAGCCAGACTCTTGTCCACTTACTCTCAGGCACCTAGCTCAGCTCTCTCCTCCTCTGTCTTCCTGTGGGGTCATGACTCCTGGCCTATGAGGTCATGTCTAGGGTCCCTGGAGATTTTACAGGCACCCTCACATTCTCAGATCCCCTCAGTCTGAACTAACGAAGCACTTAGGAGAAGATTCACCCTGTGTCGCCGGGCCGGTGTAGAGCGTCTTGCTGGGCCATGGCGCTTGGGGCTGGCCATGGCCAAGGTCCCAGCTGGGGATCTGGTCTCACCTAGGGGAATGTAAGTGGGCATCTGAAGACCTATCTGGCTGGAAGGCCCGGTGGCCACAACTGCCCTGGCCCCAGCAGGTCTTCATCCCTGGTAACGGCTGATGTACTGGCCTATCCTGACTGGAGGCTCTGACTTACCTCCTGGGTGGGGGAGAGGAGGGGTTCCATCAGGAGCTGGGGAAACTTCTGCTTCCCCTCAACCTTTCTCACCAGGAAGCAGAAGCAGAATTTCTTCTAAAACAACACCTTGTTTATTTTGTCAGCCGATGGAAGATGTAAGTTGTTAGCTCCCATGAGCCATTATTGGGGCTTTAGTGCTTAGAGCACAGAAACTGCATGAGACGTTTGCATTTCTGGGCGAGAGGGACTGACGGCACCCCAGTGACAGAGAGTCCCTCGTAAGCCTGCACTCAGATCCGTAATTAGTTCACACGTTGACAGAGGTTTTCAGTGAATAAATTTTAATTACATCTCAGGTTAAAAAGAAGAAAAAGTGCCAGTGCAGGGAGAGATCAGAGCACTGGCAGTGTTATTAAAGAACCGTATTTGTTTGAGAATTTTCCTGGCCCCTAAACATGCCAGCATGGCTGCCAAACGCCCATTGGAGTTAAAGATGAAACACACGTGCTATGAATTTCAGAGGGAGCTTTGAACATTTAGAGATCCAATTATAGGAAAAGCAGGGTCCCATTCATTCAGATGACGGTTCTGGGGGAAGATGGGCTGGAAGTTTCGAGAGGCTCTTGGATGACGCTCACTTTTTAGTGATTGGCGATGGAATCACAGGAAGCCAGTCCAGTCCTGGAATAAGCTAGCCTTTCTATTATAAAACAGTATAAGAAAGTAAATATAAATAAGCAGTGTAATAGTGAGTCACACCCAAGAGCCGTGTGCGGGTTAACTCACAGACTTGGGGTGGGTGCTGTGGTCCCATTTTACATTTGAGGAGATAAACTTGGGTTAAGGAACTTGCCCGCAGTCACCCACTGAGAAAGACTTGCTCTCAGAGTCCCAGGTCATGGTCTTTTTGGCTTGGATGTACCCAGATATCAGAGCTAAGGAATTTTTTTTTCCTTTTGGGTTTTCTTTTTTTTTTTTCCTTTAAGATTTTTTGATGTGAAGCATTTTAAAGTCTTTATTGAATTTGTTACAGTATTGCTTCTATTTGATGTTTTGCTCTTTTGGGGGCCCGAGGCATGTGGGATCCTAGCTCCCTGACTAGGGATTGAACCCACACACCTTGCATTGGAAGGTGAAGTCAACCACTGGACCACCAAGGATGTTCTGGGATTTTTTTTTTTTTAATATTTATTTTTAATGATTGATTTATTCAGCTGTGTTGGGTCTTAGTTACGGTATGTGGGATCTAGTTCCCTGACCAGGGATCAAACCTGGGTCCCCTGCATTGGAAGTGCAGAGTCTTAGCCACTGGACTGCCACGGAAGTCCCTCCTCTTTGGGTCTAAACAGTCTTTCTGTTTGCTCCCCCTGCCTACCCCCCACTGGCAGTACACCCTCAACGGCAAGAAGGTGGAAGTGGCCGTGAAACATATCATCGCTGGGAAGACAGTGGAGCACCGAGGGGCCTTCTCGAATCCTGAGACCCTGGATTTGTACCGGGGCATCCCTCAGCTGCAGGACTTTTGAGCCGAGCTGGCCAGCATGTCCCTCAGCCACACGCGCCTGTACTGTCATTTTTGTACATTCAAGAAATTACTTAGAAACCTACGGCTCTTTGGAAAGGGGTTCAAGCCAAGTCCGTAGGCCCAGGGAAGAACCATTCTCTGTCCTGCAGGTTCATTTGGTGGGTTCCCGAGTCTTCCACGCAGCATTGCGGTATCCTGACCTTCAGTGATCTGGAGGGTGTGTGTTTTTGCATACTTGCAGGGATGAGCTGGGGTCACCTGTGTGTGCACCATTACAGCTGATGCCCGGTCCCCTGTCCAGGGCCGGTGGGCATCCTGTGTCAGCTCAGCTCTGGGGATCACAGCTTGCAGCCTTATGCTGTGGTCCATTTTGATCTCTTTCTCCCCTTTATCTTCTCCCAGCTCTGGCTGCCATCCTTCAGGGCCCGTCTGGCTACTGTGGTGTGTTGCCCATCATGGGACTTGTCCCAGGGGGACTTTACAGCATCTCACAGCAGACCGTCAGCACCTGGGCTGACCGCTGTCCCGTCTGTGTGTCACAGATGGAATCCGGGCAGCTCCTGGGGCAGCCGTGTGTTACCCCAGCCCTGGCACCCCTCAGCAGACAGAGCGAGCTCCAGTTGCCTTTAGAGAATGACTGGGTTTCATGTTTTAATAGGATCTCTTTATTTCGTGGATTTTTGAGTGGTTTAAAATTTTTTTAATGTTAATTAAGTGTGTGGTATGTGGGTGTTTGAAGGTGTGGGTAATGTCCACCCCATGAGGGGTGTCACTCAGGAATGTGGGCAAGCCCCAGGTGGTGGGTCACCCAGGTCCTGCCAAGGCAGAGCTGCTGGGCTTCGAGGGACATGGCTTCGCTGCACAGCCCCGCCCAAGGGCCCAGGACCCGCACACCAGCAGCCAGATGTACTTTTGAATGTACCTGTCAGTTTTGTCGTCATAATGTTCATTTTTGTATTTTTTAAAACTGAGCACAGTGGAAAACTTTCTTGAACCCTTTTTTGTCTTGTGGATTATAAAAACGGCAGATTGCTACGAGGCATTTAATGCAATAAACATATATGTATATACGCACACACAGGCATGCTCGTGCGTTCTCTGCAGCGGGTGCTGGATCTGAGGGTGTCAAGCTGGTGTTGATGGGCCAGCAAGATGTTTGGTCCAGATGGTGGGAGTGTGTCCTGGGCCCCTGGTATGTAGCAGACCTGCCTGGTGATCAAATAGCCCCAGAGCCCTTCACAACATGAGGTCACACCCCAGAGGGGAGGACGTGCTCACCCTGGACTCTGCTGGAGCTCAGAGCCGCCGGGGTTCTGGTTGGCACTCCTTCACCATTGCAAGACCACACGTGTGTCCCTTGGATGGTGTTTGGCTCTGTGTCATAGCATCCAGGTCGGGCCCAGCAGGGCTTAGTTTTCTCAAGTCATGGGAAGTTGAAAGCAGGCTGTTCTGAGTGGGTGTATGGGCTGAAGGGGCCCAGCTCCTCCATCTCCTGGACTCCACCGTCCTCCCATGGGGCTGCCCACCTCTAGCCTCCCATCTGTGTCCCAGGCAAGATAAGGACTGGGTGAGAGGCGAAAAGCCTGTCCCTTTTCAGCTTTTATCATCAAAACAATGGTTTTTCTGGAAACCCCGCCCAGTGCACACCTGCTTATGCCTCGGGGGCCAGAACTGGTCACAGGCTACCGCTTGCTTTGGGGGAGGGAGGTGTTGCACTGGGGAGGTGGGGTAGAGTCTGGAGAGGTTTTACGTGAGGCCTATTACATTTGTGTACAGATCTCTTTTTTTTTCAAGGCTTTTTTTTTTCTTTTGAGGTGGACCATTTTTAAACTATTAAACTTGTTACAATTTTGCTTCTGTTTTATGTTTTGGCTTTTTTGGCCACAAGGCATGTGGGATCTTAGCTCCCCGACCGGGGATCGAACCCACACCCCCTGCATGGGAGGCGAAGTCCCAACCATTGGACCACCAGGGAAATCCCTGTAGACCTCCTTTTATTGTAAGCTGTTTTATTGTGCTTCGAAGATACTGTTTTTTTTTTTTTTTTTTAACAGATTGAAGGTTTGTGACAACCCTGCATTAAGCAAATCTGTTGGTCCTGTTTGCTCACTTTGTGTCTCTGTGTCACGTTTTGGTAATTCTCCCAGTACTTCAGACCCTCCACCAGGAAAAGAGATGACAACTTGCTGAAGGCTCAGACAGCATTTTTTAGCCATAAGTATTTTTAAGTTAAGGTACATGGATTATTTTTTAGACATAATGCTGTCACACAGTTTAATAGACTACGGTATAGTGAAAACATAACCTTTGTTCGAGGGCTTCCCTGATGGTTCAGCCAGTAAAGAATCTGCCTGCAATGCAGAAGACATAGGAGACATGGGTTTGATCCCTGGGTCAGGAAGATCCCCTGGAGGAGGAAATAGCAACCCATTCCAGAATTCTTGCCTGGAGAATCCCACGGACAGAGGAGCCTCGTGGGCTATGGTCCACGGGATCACAAAGAGACACGACTGAGCATGCATCTTTATTCACGCTGGAAAATCAGAAGCTTCATGTGACTCACTTTATTGCAGTAGTCTGGACAGAACTGGCCATATCTCCCAAGAATGCCTGTTTCAGTTTCCTCTCGCTGTTGGAACAAATTACCACACACTTAAAATAGCACGAATTTATAGTTCTGGGGATCAGAAGGCAGGTCTCACTGGGCTGAAATGAGTGTCAGCAGGCGCTGTTTTTTCTGGAGGCACTAGGAGACGCCCTTGCCTTCCAGCTTCTGGAGGTGCCTGCCTCCTGGGTCGGGGGCTCCTCATCCTCAAAGCCTGCAGTGTAGGACACCCCTGCCACCCTCTTCCACTTCTGTAATGACACTGGGCTCACTTGAATAATCCATAATACTCCCCCTATTTTAACATCTACTGATTGTTGTTTAGTTGCTAAGTCGTGTCTGACTCTTTTTCAACCCTATGGACTGTAGCCTGCCAGGCTCCTCTGTCCATGGGATTTCCCAGGCAAGAAAATCGGAGCTGGTTTTCATTTCCTCCTCCAGGGAATCTTTTCAACCCAGGGGTCGAACCTGCCTCTCCTGCGTTGGCAGACAGATTCTTTACTACTGAGCCACCTGGGAACCCCAATATCTACTGATTAGCAAGCTTCATTCCAGCTGAAGCCTTCAACCCCTGCTGGCCATGTAACCTAATGTTTTCACAGGTTCTGGGGATTGGAATGTAGGCACCCTTTGCTGGGGGTGCTGGCTGGGGGAGGCAATTATTCTGCCTACCTGGTTTTGCAGACTCAGCGAGGATGCTGTGGGGGAGGAAATAGGGCAAGTGGTCATCAGGAAGGCAAACTGTGAGCCCTGAGTTGGGAGAGTGAGCAGTCGGGACCCCTGGTTGCTGACCACCCCCATATGACCGGTCTGCCGGCCTGCCAGCCTTCCTCCCAGGGCTCAGGGAAGGCCTGGGACACCTCAGCCCTCTCCTATGGCCCACTGCTTGGAACCCATTCACACTGACTGTGTTTGAGGAGTCATGAGAGCTTAATTGCCATGCCCTTTAGTTCTAGCAAGACGTCCCAGGCTGGCTGAGCCCACGCGTCCTTATTAATAAGCCATGCCGGACAGCTTCGTTAACGAGGAACAGATGGTCTGGAACAACGGCCACTCCGCCGCCTGCCGTGCTGGCTCTCCTGCGGAGTGCCTTGGCCTGAGCATCGCTCTTCAAAACCCCAGCTCCTGCCGGCCAGCTGCCCTGAGCCTTCCCTCCAGCTCCCAACACACGTGTCCCCGCAGCAGCTCCAAGGGAGCGTTAGGGCCTGCAGTGCAGCCTGGCAGGGCTGCCATGCTCTGCGCTCCTGGTCACCTCCCAAGAGTGACAGGAAAGAGGAGGGAAGGAGAAAATTGGCAAGCTGATTTCTGGAAAAGTCTTCCATCCACCCAGCAACCTATCCCTACCACCCCTGCCAGGTGAGCAAAAGGAACTGCCCTCCTCCCACCCCCCACACCACCCTGTCACCCCAAGCATCACTCGTGCACAGATCACAAGAATGCTTTGGTTCATGAAGCAAATAGATGTTGAACACACAGCCAGGGTGATGGGGAGCCTGTCGGATTTAGCCAGGAAGCCTGAACTGCGTTGATGAGCCAAGGTTCTTTCTGAGCCACAACTGCCACGGACATCAGCACAAACTTGTTCTAAACGCCTGCTGCCATCTTGTCCCCAGACCTTGAAGGCTGTCACAAGCGGAAAAGCAAAAGCCCGTTTAGATGTTATTTAAAACACATTATGAGCTAAGCACTGGCTCCTTGTCACAGCTGATCATCTTGGAGTGCGCTCTTGGCCGTCACAGCGGTAAGTGGATGGTCTCATAATTTCATTAGATGACTTCCAGGGGAGAAGCAGTTGTTAGTCAATTCATTATGCCCTGGAACAATTTCCAGGCTTCTTCATCTCAGGATGCCCTCCCTGTGCTTCCTCCTACTCTCTTTCCTTAACTTGAACTGTAAATCACAAGTCAAGCTGGGTTTGGAGAGAGGGAAAGGCACAGCTGGGACCCAGTTTTTCATTCTCTGGGTTTTGAGCTTGCTGGTCTCATCATTCATACTCACCACTTACCTGCTTAGTGTGGTCTCATTCTTTTTGGCATCCGCTTGCTTTTTTCAATCACAACTCAGGATTTTCCTGGCTACAAGTAACAGAAACTCCAATCGAAACTGGCTGAAGTGCAAAAAGGGTATTATTGGCTCACAGTTTTGAAACCTCAAGCGCTGGGACTAGCTTCAGGTATGGCTGGATCCAGGGGCTCCATGATGTCATCAGTGTCCTCTGCCTTCATATCAGCCCTACCTTCCTCTGTGTTAACCACATTCTCAGGTGGCTTCTCCTCTCACGGGAACAGATGAATACTTATAGCTCCAGGCTTATGTCCTCACAGGCCTGAGAGAGGAGAAACATTTTTTCCCCCCTATAGTAGTTCCAACCTGAATTCTTGTGTTGAAACTCGTTGGACTATTTGGAGCACATGCCCAAACCTGAGCCAATCACTGTGGCCAGAAGGAGAAAATATGCTGATTGGCTAAGCCTGGGTCACATGACTAGCCAGCAGGCGTGGAACTAGCTGCTCCTAGTAACTGGGACTGAGAGTGAGGGAGATGAGTCCTGAAGGAGCATGTGGCTTTCCTTTAAGAAGCAGAAGCAGCAGCAACCAGCCCTTCGGTTTCTTTTCATCTTTCCTCAGGGGCCAGTCCTTTCCTTCTTTCCTCCCTGCTTCCTTCTTTCTCTAGGAGAGTCTAACCTCCTGTGTCTCTCTCCCTGTTCCCGGAGTCCTCCTCTGCACCACAGAATTTCAGGTTGCTCAGAAAACAAGTTGGGTCCTGGTGACATAGGTTTCCAGATTAAGAAAATGGGAGTGTGGTGGGCAGACATGTACTCTTTTTCTATAACATAAATTCTGCAAAGTAAAACTCTGAAAGCTAATGTTTGTCCTTAAAGTTCTGGGAGATGCTGGATTGACATTTAAATGGCCCCCTCTGAGCCCTCTGCAGCCTGGGGGAGGTTGCAGCTATGTGGGCTGGTGGGCTTAGCCCTCCTGGGGGGCTGGCACACTGCCACTCTTCCTCCAGCCCTCACCTGGGGTCCCTGCTCCCCTTCTCTGCTCTCCGGCCCTCTCTCTCTTTCCCATTCACCTCTTCCTCCTCTCCTTACCCCCTCCGACCACTTGACGTCACACCAGTCACTTCCTTTTTCTGTGCCTCAGTTTCCTCACCCAAGACGGGATGAAGAGAAACGACCACCTGCCGTGGCTGGGGGAGGCAGGAGTGAGGCTGGAGGCAGAAATCACAAAAGCGCCAGTGAACAAAGGCGCTGAAACTGCGCAGGTCAAATCTTGTCTCACCTCCCTGAAGTTCTTCACTCCCCAAATGCCCACACCCCCTCTCCTTGGAAGCCTGTCCTGCTGTGCCAGTCTGGACCCCCGTCTGTAGTATACACATCCTACAGTGACCCCATAATTCAGCTGGGTCATGTGACCGCCCTTGCAGCTGGAGTGTGGAGCCAGCCCAATGGGGACCACCTGGGATGAGAGTGGGGAAGGCGAGGTCCCTCCTGGGAGAATCAGTGCTGATGGTAGAGGGGGCAGTGAGTATGGGTTCCTGATGATGCTAATACCCCCACTCAGTGCAGTTACAGGGCATCTGTGAAATGGCAGGATTCATGGTCAGAGAGAAGAGCTGTTGCTGGATTTCAAGCTTAAGGTCCTGCCTCATTCTCAGCTGAACTAGCCATGCCGGTGGCGATGAAGGTGGGTGGACATGAAGGCGTTATTACAATAACGCCTGGAAGGCTAGAGAATTAAAGAATTACCTGGATCTTGGCTGGAAGAGTTCCCAAATAGACTTTCAATGAAAAAAAATTTGTTTCTCTGGTTCTGAATGTTTGTGTGTAATGAACACAAATGAGACTTATTTGCACAGACGGCAAACATCAAAATTGGGTTTTGAGCATCAGCCAGATTTAAAGCGAGGCAGGTCACCTTTGGGAGAGGCAACTCTGTCTGGGATAAATCCATCTTACGAAATTGCAATATTCCTGGAGCTAGCATTTCCTTTAGGAAGAGAGGGCTCTCAGGAGTTGTGGTAGTTCAAGAAAAATGGCAGAATATTTTTTGACACTTCTCCCACACTGGTGGAGAAATCTGATGACCTCAAGGTCATCACTCCAGGGAAGCCACGTGGAGGCACTCGGGCCAAAAATTCCAGCAGAGTCCAGGGTTACTGCCATCCCTGCCAAGGCACCGGGCACATGAGTGGTGCCAGCCTTGACCTCTGGACAAGCCCTCTGCCACACGAATGTCATCAAGTGACCTCAGCTGACACCACGTGGAACAGAAGAATCACCCAGTGAAGCCCTGCCTGAATTCCTGACCCGTGGAATCCATGATGCATAGCAAAATTCGTTTTGTTCTACGCTACTAAGTTTTGGGTAATTATATAGCAGTAGTAATCAGAACTTGTTTATTTATTATTTTTTTAAATTTTTATTTATTTATTTGGCCACTCCAAGTCTTAGTTGTGGCATGTGAGATCCAGTTCCCTGACCAGGATGGAACATGGGCCCCCCTGCCTTGGGAGCACAGAGTCTCAGCCACTAGACCACCAGAGGAGTCCCCAGAGCTCCTTTGAAGAAGGGCCAAAGCTGGTGACGGGAAGGCAAGAAGAGGGTCGGATGTAGCCCGAGGGAAGCTGGGGACAGCAGGAGCCTGCTCTGTCTTATGGCGACAGCCATTAGTAGGAAGCACAGGCATAAAAGGACTGGCTGTGGAAGCCAACTGTCTGGGTTCGAGTCCTGGCTGGGCCAGCTGGGTCATACTGGGAAAGCTTCTCAACCATCCTGGGCCTCAGCTTTTCCATCTGTAACATGAGACTATCTAACGTGTTCTAAACTTGGCAACAAGGAACAGACATCTCCAGCCAGTGGGCGAGGGCTCACATCTAGGCTACAGATGTGTCTTGTTCGACTCCCATGTTTTGTTTGGTTTTTTAATTAAAAAAAAAAAAATTGGCTGTGCTGAGACTTCGCTGGTGTGTGCGGGCTTCTCTAGTTGCGTCAAGGGGCCTTCTCTAGTTGCAGTGTATGGATTTCTCACCGCGGTGCTTTCTCTCGTTACAGAGCATGGGCTCTGGGGCACATGGGCTCCGCAGTTGTGGTACATGGGCTTAGTCACCCCACAGCATGTGGGATCTTCTGGACCAGGGATCGAACCTGTGCCCCCTGCATTGGCAGGTATTGTTAACCACTGGATCACCAGGAAGTCCCCATATTTTATTCTTTATCTAATTTAGAAATTGGGAGATTTCCCAGCTTCTCTGGAAATCAGCTGGTCATACTGCTCACACAGACGGACCTTCTAGCATGGACGGGCGGGACAGCATTCTAAGGGTTTGACATCCATTCATTTGACCCCAAGCAGCCCTCCTCCAAGATCTGTAGCATCACCATCCCAGGCTCTACCAGAGGTGATCCAGGGAGCAAGGAAGCCACTGCAGCATGTACCATGGTGGCAGGAGATGCTGATGAGAAAATGTTCCCTTCTTCCCTTCCTGGGGCCAGACACACTCCTGCCCAGAGTTATGCATGACCCTGGAGAGAGAGGAGAACTCCCACATGTGACTGAGATTAACTTGATGTCCTTAGGGGTGTGGGGGTTCATGAAAGCAATTCACTTAGTTTATTGAGAACTAAACTAGATTTCTACAAACTCCAGTGTGTACGCTGAACACTTAAAAAAAAAAACACAAAAAACAAATAAAGCACTCATACAACAAACCTTCTTTGCTTAGGTGATCAAAGTATCAGCCCCTTCAATCCTCATGACTACCCCGTGAAGAAGATGTTTTTATGGCCCCTGTTTCCTCAGAATGGAGACTAAAGCACCAAGGTTAACTTGCCTGAGGTCATTAAGCTAATAGGGGATAGAATTGGGGTTTGACTCTAGGCAGTTTGGCTGTAGCCTCCCTAAACAGTGTGCACCCAGAGCCCCTTTCCTGGCAATATTTCCTAGGAGAGCTGGGACGATGCCCTCTGGGACCCAGTCAGTGGTCCCCATGTAGGTCCTCAGCATGTAGTGATGCTTATGGATCACTGGTGATAACAGGGAACTGAGACAAGGCATGCAGGAGGAAGTGGCTGGTGTTCCTTTCCCACTCAGGCTGGGCTGGAAGGGGCTGATGAATGTCACACCGCATCAAGCAGACGGTGCGCCTGCAGCTTTGATAATGACCGCCCGGGTCCCCTCTGTGTACTGACGGCCGAACCCGGTGCCAGTTGCCAAAGGCAATGAGCTTATTTCTCATCAGTCTGGGCTGTCCTGGTGGCCAAGGGCTGTGACTCCTGCTGGGCGATCTGTCCCGCTGTCCTTCTACAATGGACAGGATTCAGGACCACGGCTTCAGGGGCTGGAGCCATTTATCTGAGCCTTAGGCTGGCTGATGCTAATAACAGCCAACATTGCTATGGTTCTTATAATGTGCTAGGCATTGTTCCAAGGGCATGATCCTGACTACGAGCCTGGAAGGTCAATAGCATCATTATCCCCATTTTGCAGATGGGGGAGTAAGGCACCAAGTTCAAGGAACTTGCCCAAGGTCGCACAGGCAGACTGGCTTCTGATGCTGGTCCCTACCTTCTGGCTGAACCTTTCGGAAAGGACTCCCCAAAGAATAGGGAGAATCCCTCTTTTGATAATCAAAACCTTGTTATGTGGCCTTTTTTTGGGGTAGTTCTCTTTTGGGGAGAGGTGGTTCCTGACTGTCTAGATTGATTAAAAAAAAAATCACACTCCAGTGAAAAAGATCAATTGCCATGTACAGTTCCAAGTCACTTTGATGCCATCACAAACCCTCTCATATGCTTGAGCCTCTAATTAGATTTGGAGGAGAATCAATTCATGTGTCATGAAATTTTAAAAGACAACGTTCTGTGAATGGTCTTTCCCATTATTCCAGCTTGATTGAAATTGTGGGTTTTTCAGAGGATGCTGTATTTATACTCTTAAGACAATGGAGCTTTCAAAAGAATGCCGACTCTTAGGTCTTCATATGTGATTTTTGGAGAAGTGGAAATTTTCAAATTTTCTTAATGAATGTGTTTTTATGGCTTTTTTCTGTTAGTTCTTTCTTTAAAACAAACAAACAAACAAAAAACCCCAAACTCTCTGACTCCACAGTGTCTCTCTCCCTCTGATGGGGACTTCAGATTCTTGCCAAAGTATGTATCACATAATTGCTTTCATGTTCAGACCCGGCAAGAGCACGTTGTAAATGACTGCGACGCAGATGTGACAATTCTATTAGGCCTGGGTTCTTGCATGGTTGACCTTGCAAATTGAATTCGAGGAGGTCAGCCCTCATGCCTGGCTGCTAGATTTCACGTTTGCAGTTTGGGCAGAGAGGTCTGGGGAGGTGTGGGTGGCAATTTCCGTGCTGGGGCGTGGACAGCCGGGCATCCATTCCATCGTGTCCTGAATCCCATCTGTATTCCCCTTTGCATCCCAGAGTCTTCTTCAGCTCCCCAGCGGAAGGCAGCAGCCCATGATTGATGGGCTTCTGCCCGCCATGGCGTTATTAGCCACTCTGTCAAGGTGACAATGTCGTTTTTAATATTCCATCTTCAGACCTGAGGTTTATTTTTAGGTTGGGAATCAGCCAGCCTTCCCAGAGAGCGAGTTTCGAGGACTTGCGGGTATGGTTGTCAGCCCTGGCTACTGCGGAGCTTTTTACCAATATGCATGCCCACAAGGGTGGCCTCTGGGGTGTGTCTGGGTTCTGTGTCTTGATGTGTGTGGTTTTTACTTGAGTTTATCTATGTGTGTACAGAAATTGAGCTTTGGTGAGGATTTGGAAAAATCAGAACCCCATGAGTTGCTGTGGGAATATAAAATGGCCCTTGGAAAACAGTTTGGCATTTCGTTAAAAAATTAAATAGAGTTACCATGTGAAAGTAAAAATATTAGTCACTCAGTCATGTCTGACTCTGCCACAGCATGGACTGTAGCCCGCCAGGCTCCTCTGTCCATGGAATTCTCCAGGCAAGAATACTAGAGTAGGTTGCCATGCCCTTCTCCAAAGAATCTTCCTGACCCAGGGATTGAACCAGGGTCTCCTTTATGACAGGTAGATTCTTTACTGTTTGAGCCACCTGGGAAGCCATAGAGTTACTGTATGACCCAGAAATTCTGCTCCTAGATATGTTCCCCAAAGAATTGAATGCAGAGACTCAAATGGGTATTTGTACACCAATGTTCATAGGAATATTTTTTTTTAAGGAAGGATTTCTTTTTCCTTTTTAAAAAAATTATTTATTTTTGTTTATTTGGTTGCGCTGGATCTTAGTTGTGGCATGCAGGATCTAGTTCCTTGACCAGGGATTGAACCCAGGCCTGCTCATTGAGAGTACAGAGTCTTAGCCACTGGACCACCAGGGAAGTCCTGTTCATAGCAACGTTACTCCCAACAGCCAAAAGGTAGAAACGATCCAAACGTCCATCAACCAATGAATGCTGGGAGTCCCCTGGTGGCCTAGTGGTTAGAATTCCCAGCTTTTGCTTCTGTGGCCCGGGTTCAACCCCTGATTAGGGAACTGAGATCCTGCAAGTGGAATGCTATAGCCAAAAAAAAAAAAAAAAAAACCCCACAGATGAATGGATAAACAAAATGTGGCCTATCCATGCAGTGGAATATTATTTAGCTATAAAAGGGAATACAATTCTGATACTTGCTACAACATGGATAAACAATGAAAATGTTATACAGAGCAATCCCTTAGCTGAAGCAAGGGTCTGCCAGGGTTCTTCACTATTGAGTTCCCCATGAGGGCCCATAAGACGCAGACGGCAGGAAAAAAAAGAATGAAATCACGCCATTGGCAGCGACATGGATGGACCTAGAGATGCTCACACTAAGCAGAGTAAGCCAGACAGAGAATCGAAAATATCACATGATACCACTTAGATGTGGAATCTAGAATTTGATACAAATGAACTAATTTACAAAACAGAAACAGACTCACAGACTTAGAAAACACACATCTGATTACCAAAGGGGAAAGGTGTGGGGAAGAGGGATAAATTAGGAGGTTGGGATTGACATATACATACTACTATCTATAAAATAATCAACAAGGACATACTATAAAGCCTAGGGTACTCTACTTAACATGCTGTCATAACCTATATGGGTAAAGAACCAGAGAAAGGATAGATATATGTCTATATGTAACAGAATCATGGTGCTGTACACCTAAAACAAACAGCACTGTAAATCAACTATACTCCAGAATAAAATAAAAATTGGAAAAAAAACTCCCATAGGCAGCAAGAGATGACATTGTTTACCCTTCACTGACCTTCCTGCTAGAAGGATAGAAGGAACTAATATTTCTTGTACACTTACTACGTGTCATGCCTTGGGCTAGGCACTCATATCCACTATCTCATTTAAATTAGCCTCTCAATGTCAGACAATGCTTTGGGGGCACTTTCTTCATTACAAACCAGAGAAAGCGTCCATAGCTTTCTCCGATTTCTGAATCTGCCTCACCTCACTTGAGTACTGTTTTTTTTCTTAAGCATCTGAAATATTTTCCATATCAAGTGTTTCAAGGACCTAATTAAGAACTTCATTATAATTGTTCATTAGTTATATTTTGTTCAATTACTTTAACAAGTTGCCAAATAGAACACAAAGCCGGTAATGAGATGCTCAAATTGGGTTACAGAGCTTCGTCTTTGTTTGCATATTTTTTCCTCACAGGAAGACAAACAGAAGGTGGTGGCGGCCCCTTGGTCTGCTCACCGGCTCCCTCCAAGCCGTGGGGGGTGGGGACCAGCCTTTGTTTCTGTACCAAGGTCTAATCTGGGAAAACGGAAACATTTAAGGGTGATGTTAAAAACATTTTAGATGATAATGTTTATATGTAACACTCACTACATGGCAGTCAGTATCCTAGGCACCTTTACAGGCAGTAACTCATTTAACTTCCTGCCAGGTCCCTGGGGTGGATGCTATCATGTCCCCCACTTTACAGATGAAGAAATACAGGCACAAAGTCCAGATGACTTGCCCAAGGTCATGCAGCCAGAGAGTGCTGGAGCTGAGCTCAAACCCGGGGGGTGGTGCCTGTGGCCCCTGCTTTTGGCCACTACTTTCAACTGATTTATTGAATCTCAAAGAAAAATGTGTACATATATATTTAAAAGTCTGTTGTTGGCTGTGCCGGGTTTTCGTTGCTGCGTGGGCCTTCCTCTAGGTGCAGAGAGCGCGAACTACTCTCTACACGTGGTGCGAGGGCTTCTCATTGCAGTGGCTTCTCTCGTTGTAGAGCACAGGCTTTAGGGCCCATGTGCTTTCAGTATTTGCAGCTCCCAGGCTCTAGAGCCCAGGCTCAATAGTTGTGGCTCAATAGTTGCTCCATGGCATGTGGGATCTTCCTGATTCAGGGACCGAACCCATGTCTCCTGCATTGGCAGGTGGATTCTTCAGCACTGAGCCACTAGAGTACATCATGAGAAACGCTGGGCTGGAAGAAGCACAAGCTGGAATCGAGATTGCCGGGAGAAATATCAATCACCTCAGATATGCAGATGACACCACCCTTATGGCAGAAAGTGAAGAGGAGCTAAAAAGCCTCTTGATGAAAGTGAAAGAGGAGAGCGAAAAAGTTGGCTTAAAGCTCAACATTCAGAAAACGAAGATCATGGCATCTGGTCCCATCACTTCATGGGAAATAGATGGGGAAACAGTGGAAACAGTGTCAGACTTTATTTTTTTGGGCTCCAGAATCACTGCAGATGGTGACTGCAGCCATGAAATTAAAAGACGCTTGCTCCTTGGAAGAAAAGTTATGACCAATCTAGACAGCATATTCAAAAGCAGAGACATTACTTTGCCAACAAAATTCTGTCTAGTCAAGGCTATGGTTTTTCCTGTGGTCATGTATGGATGTGAGAGTTGGACTGTGAAGAAGGCTGAGCACCGAAGAATTGATGCTTTTGAACTGTGGTGCTGGAGAAGACTCTTGAGAGTCCCTTGGACTGCAAGGAGATCCAACCAGTCCATTCTGAAGGAGATCAACCCTGGAATTTCTTTGGAAGAAATGATGCTAAAGCTGAAGCTCCAGTACTTTGGCCACCTCATGTGAAGAGTTGACTCAATGGAAAAGACTGTGATGCTGGGAGGGATTGGGGGCAGGAAGAGAAGGGGACGACCAAGGATGAGATGGCTGGATGGCATCACAGACTCGATGGACATGAGTCTGAGTGAACTCTGGGAGATGATGATGGACAGGGAGGCCTGGCGTGCTGCGATTCATGGGGTCGCCAAGAGTCGGACACTACTGAGCGACTGAACTGAACTGAACTGAGCCACTAGAGAAGCCCAAAACTGTATACTTTGAAAAATTTAATTATCCATTTCCTAATAAGAGACCATCAATAAGGAAAAAAAATTGGCATTGCATTTTAATCACTTAATTGTTAATTTCTGAAAATGTTTTAGAGATAGGAATGTGCATGCAATTTCCTAAAATTTGTAGAGCTCCATCATAACAGCTTCTGTGGCGATCCTTGACCCAATCACTAGGGCTGAGGGGATAGAACATGTTGACCCAACAGCTATGGTCTCCAGCTCAGACAGTTTGATCTGTGGAGATGTTTCAATGGGATTCTGTTAACTAAGATATTCATGTTGAACTTAAAGAAGCTGCCTTGACTAAGAATGTTAGTCTTGGAGTGCAAGTGACAGAACTCTGGCACATCTTAAAAGGGAAGACTTTATTGTTTAATGCAACTTCAAAGCCCAAGGATGGATTTCAAGCATGGCTGGATCCAGGAACTCAAACAATGTCCTCAGTGCCCTCCCTGCATCTCACCTACGGTCTGCTGTCCTCTGCACTGGAGTCACTTTTGGGCAAGAAGTCCACCCGCAGTTTCATGTGTCCCCACTAGGAGGCGTGCTATAGATCTCCTTTCAAGGAGGAGTCTGCCTTCAGTACCACTAGTGCAGTTAGCTGACAGCCCCCAGATGTGGCTCCCACAAGGTCTGCCCGAGTTTTTGAGACCAGGCTTTGCTGATCCCAGGTGGTCCCAGCCAGGTGGTAAGGTTAGGGCTTAGTCATTTCTTCCCAGTGCTTATGCTATTGCACTGTGTGGTCAGATCTCCATGAGGGTCTGAAAGCTTCTTTCCACTCCTGCTTCCCCTCACATCTGTCTTTCAGAGGGGTGACTGCCAATAAATCTCTTTCTCTCCTAACCTCATCTGAGTGTCTGCTTCCCAAACTACCCAACTAATACACCAGGGTTATTTTTTAACAGGTTGGACTTCCCAGGGGCAAGGAATGTAATAACATTCCCAAAAGTTCCAGCAAAATTCCCAAGCCTGACTCCCATTGGCTGAAACTGGGTTACATGCTTATCCTAGAACCCTCCCTGTGAAACTGATTGGCCAGACTTGGGTCATATGGCCACTTGTGGGCGGGGTCATCCCTGTCTAAATATCTTGACCCGAAGAAGAGAGCTATAGTTCCCAAAGGAAAATCTGGGTTCTCCTCTCAAAAGAGAAAGGGCATCATTACTGATCATGCATAAACAGCAGGTCTACCTCAGAAGGCTATGAAATCAGAAGGCCTGGCCTTAAGCCAGCTTGTCACATTGCCTCTTCTGGGACTCAGTGTCCACCTCTATAAAATGGGCAAATGGCAAGTGGATCCCACTCTGTTTCTCTTCCTCACTCTCTGTCTCTGTCTGTCACTTTGCTTCTCTTTCTCACTCTGTCGTTCCCTCCCTCTCAGCTGATCTCTGCTCAAAACTCTCCTAACAAATCCATCTGGGCCCCATGCTGTTTGCAGAAGCCCCTTCCAGATGGTGGGATGGATTTGAGTCAATAGCTTGGTGTGCTAATGACAGAGCTAATTTTTAATAATGATGAAATGTGATTAAAAAAAAAAAACCCTCATCTGGATCAGCTCAAGATACTGAGTCCAAACCTTACTATCCTCTGCAGTCCTGGCCGCTGTCCCCAGAACAGGTGTGGTTATTCCATAGCCAGAGTTTACCTTGCAGCCTCGGTCTCTTCCTGGAACAGCCTCCGAATTTGGAAAGCCAGGGCCATCTGAATCTGCAATGGGTGAGTCGCAAAGACCAGAAATCTCTTTCAAAGAAGCTCAAGTCTGGAGGGAGCTTACTGTAAGTGCAGCAACCACGGAGCACAGGTGTGCATCAAACAAAGCCGTACCAGTCAGGGTACCCAGATGTGAGCTGCGGAGACAGAGTCTAGCTGCTTCAAGCTGAAAAGGAATTTACTGAAACAATGCCAATGATGCTCACAGAGTTGTTGAGAAGCTGCAAAAACGTACTCCCCACACGAGTGAGGATGTCCAGACAGAGAGAAGCGTGCCGCAACATCAGCCTGATGAGGCCAGCATTGCTGGACCTCGATGCTCTGGACACTGGCTGCTGCTGCCACCACCAGGACAGCTTCCTCCTGTCGCCGCTTCTTCAGGTCAGGAGTTCTCAACTCAAAGTCTAGTTGGTCAAGGGACTTCCCTGGTGGTCCAGTGGTTAAGACCTTGCCTTCCAATGCAGGGGTTGTGGGTTCAGTCCCTGGTTAGGGAGCTAAGATCCCACATGCCTTGCATGCCAAAAGCCAAAACATACAACAGAAGCAATATTATAACAAATTCAATACAAACTTTAAAAATGGTCCTCATTAAAAAACAAAACAGAAAAACCTCACAAAGCCTAGTTGGTCTAGCTCTGTCACACTCTCACACCCTTGCTGGAAGGTAGGCAAGGCATTAAGCACACAGGCTCTGGAGCCAGACTTGTTCAGTCGCTCAGTTGTGTCCAACTCTTTGCCACCCCATGGAGTGCAGCATACCAGGCTTCCCTTGTCCTTCAACATTTCCCAGAGCTTACTTAAATTCATGTCCATTGAGTCAGTGATGCCATCCAACTATCTCATCCTCTACCATCCCCTTCTCCTGACTTTTACCTTTCCCAGCATCAGGGTCTTTCCCAATGAGTCTGCTCTTCCCATTAGGTGGGCAGTGTATTGGAGCTTCAGCTTCAGCATAATTTCCAATGAATATTCAGGGTTGATTTCCTTTAGGATTGATTAGTTTGATCTCCATGCTGTCCAAGGGACTCTCCAGAGTTTTCTCCAGCACCGCACTTCAAAGGCATCAATTCTTTGGCTCTCAGTTTAAGTGGGTCCAAATCCAGGCTCTGTCACTTATGATCTGTGCACCCCTGGGCACCATGTGTGCCTCAGTTTGCTCATCTGTAAAATGGGGGTGATAATTGTGCCTGCTCCCCTAGAGGTGTGTGAATTAAATGACAGAATATATGTGAAGTGTGTTGAAGAAATAACAAGCATTCAGAGTTTTAGTTTTAATTATTTAAAAATTATCTATTGGCATTGACGAGGTGAGGTAGCTGCTGTTTCTTATGAAGACTCAGATTGTGGGAATTCCCCAAATGCAGAAAGGAAGATCTAGGTGACAGGCATCTCCCACAGTAATTCCCTTTCCTTTTTCTACTGCTCAAATTTATTTCTATTTTGAGCCTTGATTCCCTTATGCTTTTCTGAAGTCTCAGTCAATCTGGGGACACACCTACCTGTTCCCCAGGATTGCTCCTTAACAATGAAATCTAGGGAGTTCCCTGGTAGTCCAATGGTTATGAATCCACCTGTCAATGCAGGGGACACAGGCTCAATCTCTGGCCTGGGAAGATCCCACACGCTGCTGGATAACTAAGGTATTCTCTGAAGAGTAGCCCCTGCTTGCCGCAACTAGAGAAAGCCTGTGTGCAGCAACAGGGAGTCGCCAAGAATCAGACATGACTTAGACTTGAACAACAAAATGTGCAGCAACAGAGACCCAGAAAGCCAAAAATAAATATAATAATAAAATTTAAAAAACAATGAAACCTGAATGCCATTAAGCAAATCGTGACTCCTCCAGTTTATCGCAGTCCCTACCACTCCCTACTGGCCTGCACCTGCCCTGTTTAACTCATTTATTTTACTTAGCTTGGTTCATGTGGGCATTTGAGTTTATGGTCCTAGAACCAAAGAACTGGGCGTTTGGGAAGACAAAAAGATAAAACCTAAAGGCTTTTGTATCTGCTTCCACGGGAGTCACATGCCTACCTGAAGTGATGTCTGGATCTGTGATCTGCTTGCGAGGGGGAAAGGATAAAACAAGTACACAGCCCTGAATGTGTGTACAGGCTTCCCCCATGGCTCCACGGTAAAGAATCTACCTGCCAGTTCAGGAGATGTGGGTCCAATCTCTGGGTCAGGAAGATCCCCTGGAGGAGGAAATGGCAACTCACTCCAGTATTCTTGCCTCGGAAATCCCATGGACAGAGGAGCCTGGCAGGCTACAGTCCATGGGCTCACAAAAGAGATTTGACTTCAGTTCAGTCGCTCAGTTGTGTCCGACTCTTTGCGACCCCATGAACCACAGCATGCTAGCCCTCCCTGTCCATCACCAACTCCCGGAGTCCACCCAAACCCATGTCCATTGAGTCGCTGATGCCATCCAACCATCTCATCCTCTATCGTCCCCTTCTCCTCCTGCCCTCAATCTTTCCCAGCATCAGGGTCTTTTCAAATGAGTCAGCTCTTCGCATCAGGTGGTCAAAGTATTGGAGTTTCAGACTTGACTTAGAGACTAAATAACAATATGAGTGTATATATTACACATTGCCAACATGTCCTGCACTGCCCTCAACTCCAAGGACACGACCAACATAATCTCAGAAACCCATCTTTCAGGGTCTGTGTCCTGGAATCATTCCCACAGCTAGTTCTGTATCGAAGTCCAACCAGAAAACAGAAATGTCATCAGTCATTTGAACTGGGAATGCTGACTACAAAGAATCATTAACCAGGAAACAGGAATTAACAAACTAAAGGGATAAAAGAAGGGACTTCCCTGGCAGTCCAGTGCTTAGGACTCTGCTTTCACTACTGAGGGTGTAAGTTCAATCCCTGGTTAGGGGACTAAGATGCTGCAAGCTGTGTGGTGTGGCCAAATTGAAAAAAAAAGAAGGGAGGTGATAATAGAAGACTCTAGGGGGTCCAGAAGTAGCAAGTACAAAGGAACAGCTGAGGGAAAGGGTATAATGAAGGGATTACAGTTCCTGCCTCCTCCCAGGGGCTGATATTCTTAAAAGAGGGTCTGGCGACCACAAGAACAGAGTCTGCTGGACTGAAGAGGTGTCAGAAGGTGAAGGCTCTGGCTGGTACATATGTACAACCCCCCACTGCTGGAGGGTTTGAACTGTTCTCTCTAAACGACCCTCTGGGTGGGGAGAGTGTGGCCTGAGGGTGGGCACCCTTCAAGGCTGCCAGGCAAGGAGGACAGGACCCAGAGCACTGCTGACGCTGGTGTGAGAGCAGCTGGGTTTCTGCTCTGAATGAAAGAGCGGGACTGCCAACTTTCTGCCCTCTATGTACAGAGCCTAACGTCCTACCAGCTGTCAGAGGAGAATACTCATGGAGGGACTTCACCAACGGTCTACTGCTTAAGACTCCACCTTCCAATGCAGGGGGTGCAGGTTCAATCCCTGATGGGGGAACTAAGATCCCTCGGGCTTCAGGGTGCAGCCAAAAAGTAAAAAAAAAAAAAAAAAGAAAAAGAAAGAAAGAAAGAAAAGAAATGTTCCTGGGGCCAGCTCTAGTATCTTGAAGCAGGGCAAAGAAGGATGGATTTGGGGCTGAGAGATAATAAAGTAGCAACTGGCTCAGGAAGAAAGACCTGGGAGTCTGGGAGAGGGTTCAGGAGAGTCTGAAGGAAGGAGAGGAGGTGTGAAGGGGGAGGAACGTGGATCAGGAGGAAAGGAGAAGTTTAAGAAATATTTTTGTGAATCATCCTTTATAGTAAAAGTAAATAAGGACCTTGGGACTTCCCTGATTAGTCCAGGGGTTAAGACTCCCCACTGCCACTGCAGGGGGCATGGGTTCAGTCTCTAGTTGGGGAACTAAGATCCTGCATATCGCATGGCACAGCACCCCTCCCCCCACCCCCATAAAAAGAGAGAGAGAGAGAGACCACGAGGTTGTTATTAAAAAATAAATAAGGACCTTGAGTTACTTAGCAATTTCTTTATGATTGATGGACAGTGTTACTCTGACCACAATATAGCATCTGAGGGAAACTGGTTCCTGGAGCTGCTGCAGATACCAAAATCCTTGGATGCTCAAGTCTCATATATAAAATGACCTAGTAGAGTGAGTGAATACAGTCTGCCCTCAAATTCATGGGTTCTGCCTGTGGATTCATGATTGGTTGAATCTGGAGAGGAAAAACCTGTGGATGTGGAGGGCTGACTATACTCTTCTGAGATTGGACCACTTGAGTCCTGGGTTTCTAATTGGCTTATGACAGTTTTCTGTTGGTCTAAAGCCATCAAACAGAGGTTTACAATGAATGTTTTCTTTTAAGGGATCCTATTTTATATTATAGGTTCTTGTCTTTCCACGCATTGAACTAGGAATTTGGAAGTCCAAGTTGTAGTTCTGAGTCTCAAGTTTCAACACATAGCTGTGTGATGCTTGGCAAGTCACTTCACCCCTTTGAATCTCAGAGTTTTTATCTACCAGATGGGGAAACTAGAGTCTGCTCATCCAAACTCTAAGGAATATTGTGATGATAAAATCAGAGCCTGGCTATGAAACTGCTTAGACAAAAGACACAATTTTGTTCACTCACATGGATCTGTCTGTAACCACACAGCTGGTATAATGGTAGGAAATGATTTTTGCTTGGAGCTAACAGAAAACCTCACTATTGTGGCTTAATAAGGATTTACTTTTCTCATTTATCAAGAATTCTACAGGTAGTCATCTTTGGACGACGATAAAGCTGCTCACTAATGTAAGGGCTAATCTCTGATTCTCTGGGCCTCTCCTCATGGTCACAAGATGGCTGCTACAACTCCAGCCATCATGGTGACATTTAAAGCAGGAAGAAGGGCTATGGCCTGATCAGTAACCTCTGTTCCTATTTCTGGGAGGTGAAGGCATTCCCTGATTATCTTTAGATTTCTTCCATTTCATCTCACTGGACAGAAGTAGGTCTTCAAGACAGTCTGGGAAAATGACTACTTGACTTTCCCATCTCTTAGAGAGTGAGGAGGTCAGGGAGAAAGAAGTTGGGGCTGGGTGCTGGATTAGATAGCTAACAGTGTTTGGAATAGCTGGCAAGTTCTAGATGGCAAAAACTAAAATTGTTCTGTGATTGGGGGGAGTCAGCCACAGAAGGATTTTGATTTCCATCCTTGTGAATCCTGTTTGTTTGACTCCTTTCATGGGGCCTGGCTTCATTTGAATAGCTAACATTTTACTTTGGAGGTGGAATTATATTAAAAATCAGATGCTTGTCATTATGCAAATGACTGTCTCGCTATAGCTTAAGATTTTCATTTTTCCATGAATTATTCCTTTTTCAGTCCTTTCCCCACACCTCTTGGAAGAAATAAAAACAACCACTGACTAATCAGAGGAATTTTCCAATCATTCAGTCAACGGATATTTATTGAGCGTCTTCCATGCTCCAAGAGCTTTTCTAAACTCTTTGAGATAGAGGAAGATGTGGTTTCTGCAGTATTGGAGCTTATATTCCAGTGGAAAAGATAAGCAGCAAGTAAATGAATAAATCAAATAAAATATGAGAATAATACATGCTATGAAGAGATTTTTTTAAAAGGCAGATAAATAGATTTGTGGGGGGAGAGGGCTTTTTAAAACTTTTCATTTGGCTGTACCTGGTCCTAGTTGCCAGTGAAGGCAGTGGCACCCCACTCCAGTACTCTTGCCTGGAAAATCCCATGGACGGAGGAGCCTGGAAGGCTGCAGTCCATGGGGTCGCTGAGGGTTGGACACGACTGAGCGACTTCACTTTCACTTTTCACTTTCATGCATTGGAGAAGGAAATGGCAATCCACTCCAGTGTTCTTGCCTGGAGAATCCCAGGGACGGGGCAGCCTGGTGGGCTGCCATCTATGGGGTCGCACAGAGTCGGACACGACTGAAGTGGCTTAGCAGCAGGTCCTAGTTGCAGGATGCAGGATTTTTTGATCTTCATTGCAGCATGCAGGATCTTTTTTTTTAAATTGTGGCATGTGAGATCTTCTCATTGCAGCTTGGGCAATCTGGTGCCCTGACCAGGGATTGAACCCATGCCCTCTGCAATGGGAGCTTGGAGTCCTAGCCACTGGACCACCAGGGAAGTCCCTGGTGAGGGCTTTCTTAGATGGGGTGGTTGGCAAAGGTCTCTGAAAGGTGATATTTCTGGAGAAACTGGAAAGATGTGAAGAGACCAGGCATGTGATGATTTGGGCCAGAGGAAACAGCAAGTGCAAAGGCCCTGAGGTGAACAAGCTTGGTGTGTTTGAGGATGAGAAAGAAAGCCAGTTGGCTACTACACAAAGAGAGAGGAAGAGAATGGCAGGGGATGAGGTTGGAGACTTCAAAGCCCATGGAGAACCTTTCTCACTTCAAATATCTGCCTTCAGGAAGAATGCAGTTGCTTTTAACGGGTCACCTAAGATAATCTCCCCTTTTTTTTTTGTTTTGGTCTCACTGTTTGGCATGGGGGAATCTTAATTCCCCAACCAGGGATTGAACCTAGGCCCCCTGCACTAGGAGTGAGAAGTCTTAACCATTGGCTCACCAGGGAAGTCCCAAGCTCCCTTTCTTAAAATCAACTGTACCATATAACATAACCTAATCATAGGAATACTCCAGGAGTCAAATCCATCATAGTCACAGTCCTGAGGATTATACAGGGCTGGAATCTTAGAATTCTGCTTACCTCCAAAATGCATAAATGAATCAACTTCCCTCACACTCCATCTCTTTTTCTTCCTCCCTTTCAGAAGTCATTTCCTAGCCCCTGCCAACCCAACTACATCAGCTTTTGTTTTCAAGTTGCTGGGAGTTACCATCTTCTGTCCATTGTGTCTGCAATGCTCCCAGTCTGGACTATGGGTCTCTATTTGTGCCTTTTTAATAGCAACACCATTCAACCCCAGGGCCTTTGCACTTCCAGTTCCCACTGACTGAAAGGCTCAGCCCTCAGCACTTACGTGGCTCAGTCTCTCACTCTTTTAAATATTTGCTCAAATGTCATCTTTGCAAGGAAGCTTTTTCTGACTTCCTTCCCTCCCACTCTAAAAATATTTTCTCTACTTGTTTTGTTTCTCTTCTTTGTACTTATTTTCATCCAACCTGCTATATATTTTGCCAATCTATTTGGTTTATAGTCTCTCTCCCCACACTAGAATGTCAGCTTTCCCCACGCAGGGAATTTGGTCTGAATCTCTGGGATATCCCCAGCACCCACAACAGCACCTAGTGCAAAGTAGGGGCTCAATAAATATTTACCCAAAGAATAAGTGAGGATTAAGTGAGTAAGTGAGGATTAAGGAAGGCAGTTTTAACTTTCTTCATTTGTTTTTCCTTTTTCTTTCTTTTCTTTTTGTTGCAAAATCTGAACAGGCACCAGGCTTCCTTCCCCAGGCAGCCTCGTTATATAATCAGGACCTTCGTTCAGCAAGAAGCTGTCAGCACTGCTTCAAGCGGTTATACTTAGCGTTTCCAGCCTCTCGTTTCAGCTGCATGAGCTCTCCTGAGGAGCTCTGGAAATTAGGCCTTGCTTCTACAGGGAGAGAGGACTTCTGGCACCAGGCAAGGTGGCCCTGGAGGCTGATGGGGCACTTGTGGATGGCGGTGGACTAGCAGCCGTGACCTCAAGATCAGCCCATGGCCAATGTCATGCTCAGAGCATCCACCTCTAGGGATGGAAGGCGAGTTCTGTCCTGTAAATCACAGAGATACAAGAGACTGAGGGTGGGAGTAGAAAAGAGATTGATGGAGGTCAGATCTAAGCTCTGCCACTTGTTAGCTGTGTGTTCTTGAGTGCCCCCAATTATCCCAATGACTCTATGGATTCAGGCAAGAAACACAGCATCTTCAACTCAAAACTCAGTTGTGTTTCTGAAACCTGCAGCAGACATCAGCAAAAGCCAGGACACCAAACAGCACTCATGGTCCTGGCAGGAGCACCCACACCCTGCCTGGGGACCTGTCCAATAACAATGGGAAAGCATCAGCCTCTCAAACAGCTCTCTCAGCCACTGGCCCCGTCCTCAAATCCCGAGGAGTCTGGGATTACCCTGGTAGTTCAGTGGCTAAGACTCCTTGCTCCCAAAGCAGGAGGCCTAGGTTTGATCCCTGGTCAGGGAACTAGATCCCACACGCCACAACTAAAGATCCTGTGTGCCACAACTAAGATCTGGTGCAGCCAAGTAAGTGATATTAATTTAAAAAGCTAAGAAAATAGGATTTCCTCAAAATTACAAACTTAAAATCTCAAGAAGTCCTGTGTACGAAAGTTCCTTCCATGGCCAGTTTATTTGAGGGCTACAAACTCAACCCGGTTTGTTTTATGTATTCATTTTTAATATACACTCTCTGTTTTATGCAATTAATAAAAGATTTCCACTTCAGGTTAGCTCATTATGCATTATGAATTTTAAATGTCAAGGAGATGATTGCCATGAGATTTAGATGGTTTGGTTCGAAAGATGTTGTACCCAGCGGGGAGTTTCACTGCTGCATTTAATAAACTTGATGGCATCCTCTGGCTCCAAACAGGTGCTGGTTCTGCCCGGCGGCCGCTGTGGAGCTCAGCTCTGTGG
Organism: Budorcas taxicolor; assembly: GCF_023091745.1. Classification (NCBI taxonomy): domain Eukaryota; kingdom Metazoa; phylum Chordata; class Mammalia; order Artiodactyla; family Bovidae; genus Budorcas; species Budorcas taxicolor. The sequence continues at coordinate 50,797,207 of NC_068926.1, read as the reverse complement.
CGTCTCCAAGGCATGTGAATTTTCTTGCCAGGTCCCTATTTTCCCAGCCAATCAGTTTTTGTAAAGTTCTGTCATCAGTCCTAATAGCTCAGGTTGCTATTTCCTGTTCAAGTTCAACATGGTGGAAAAGTTAAGCAGCTCTCAATAGTTAACTGTATGACCATCCTATTGAGGCAGCTTTTTTTTAAAAATCATCTTGGCCCCACCATTAGGCATGCAGGGATCTTAGTTTCCCTACCAGGGACGGAACACGCACACACTGCAGAGTCTTAAATGTTTCCTCCAGGGAAGTCCCCAGCTCTATATCTTTTTTTAAAAAAACTGATTAACTTATTTACTGGGCTACCTCTGGTCTTAGTTGCTGTGTGAGGGAATCTTTATTGTGTCACGTGGAACCTTTCATTGTGGACCATGGACTCTCTAGTTGTGGCACACAGGCTCAGTAGCCCCGCAGCATGAACCTGTATCCCCTGCATTGCAAGGTGGATTTTTAGCCACTGGACCACCAGGGAAGTCCCCCCAGCTCTGCATCTTGATATTCAGTTCAGTTCAGTTGCTCGGTCGTGTCCGACTCTTTGCGACCCCATGAATTGCAGCATGCCAGGCCTCCCTGTCCATCACCATCTCTTGGAATTCACTCAAACTCATGTCCATCGAGTCCGTGATGCCATCCAGCCATCTCATCCTCTGTCATCCTCTTCTCCTCCTGCCCCCAATCCCTCCCAGCATCAGAGTCTTTTCCAATGAGTCAACTCTTCGCATGAGGTGGCCAGAGTATTGGAGTTTCAGCTTTAGCATCAGTCCTTCCATTGAACACCCAGGGCTGATCTCCTTTAGGATGGACTGGTTGGATCTCCTTGCAGTCCAAGGGACTCTCAAGAGTCTTCTCCAACACCACAGTTCAAAAGCATCAGTTCTTCGGCACTCAGCCTTCTTCAGAGTCCAAGGAATAGCTTTCTGAGGAGACAGAGTAAGAGACTGTGGAGCCTAAGATAGGGCTTTGGGGACAGCTCTGCTTCTTGAATTGCTTGGAGCAAACTGATTAAATTTCGGAGACTCAATTTCCTTATCTGTAAAATGGAGGTAAAAACCCCTCTCCGACTTTACTGGGACGGTTAAACGGTTTGTTACATTGGAAGGTCTCAATAAACAGCAAGACAAAAATGATCATATTCAGCTTCTCAGATATTAAGGGGCATCCATATCTGGGCATCTGAGCTAATAAGGGCAGGTTTCCTCCTCTGGGGCAGGGAAGCCTAATGATGGGAACCGAACACGCTGATTCGTTAATGATGCTCTGACTTGAGCTTTTCTCTACTTGTATGTTTAACCGAGACCTCCTGCCTTACTACTAGCAGGTGTTGCTGTGAAAAACTGAGGTACTCCAGCTCTAGGGTTCAAAAGTACAGGACTTACTCAACACAAATATTCTTAAGGAAATGCAGCTATATTAAAAAAAAATTTTTTTTTTTTACACAGTTAAAAGCACGAGCATTGCCTTCACCTCCGTCTTTTGCTTGCTGAATGAATGGGTGTTTGGGAACTGTAAGAGTGAGATGGAAGCTCCCTCAATCAAGTGTCCTTTTCACACAGAGGCTACTTGCAGTGCGCATCGGTCATGTATCCGTCTTCTGAGAATAGCACCATGGATCTCCCAAGGAAACACATCTCTCCCCACCCACAGGGGGCGTGGTTTGGGCGGAGCTGATGTCCCTCCCAGCTCCTGGATTGGACTCAGGTCTGGTCAGTTAGCATATCCAATCCCTTTGGGCACCGTGATTCGTCCAGCAATAGGCATGTGACCTCACTGTGGCAAATAATATTCCTTCCTCGTCATTCCGCTGATACAGAATCCTGAGAACGTTGGGCCCCTGGAACCAGAACCAGACAAGCGTGGATTCACGGACACTTTGATTATTTTAGCCAATAAATAACTTTGACTTAAGTTTTTGTCTTTAGAAAATGTAACATTGTCTGAATCCTATGGTACCAGACAAGAAGAAATCTCTGGGCCCTGCTTGCTGCTGCTAAGTCACTTCAGTCGTGTCCGACTCTGTGCAACCCCATAGATGGCAGCCCACCAGGCTCCCCCGTCCCTGGGATTCTCCAGGCAAAAACACTGGAGTGGGTTGCCATTTCCTTCTCCAATGCATGACAGTGAAAAGGGAAAGTGAAGTTGCTCAGTCGTGTCCGACTCCCAGCGACCCCATGGACTGCAGCCTACCAGGCTCCTCCGTCCCTGGGATTCTCCAGGCAAGAACACTAGAGTGGGTTGCCATTTCCTTCTCCAATGCATGAAAGTGAAAAGGGAAAGTGAAGTTGCTCAGTCGTGTCCGACTCCCAGCGACCCCATGGACTGCAGCCTACCAGGCTCCTCCATCCATGGGATTTTCCAGGCAAGAGTACTGGAGTGGGGTGCCATTGCCTTCTCCTCTCTTGGCCCTATGCAGCCTAAATGTAGTGATTTGACAAGCCAAGAAATTTAAACTTGAGTTCTCCAAGACAGGAATGTGTAGGACTACATCCATTAAGCATGTGTCTCCTTTTTTCCATCAACGCTTCCACAGTTGCACACATCCTGTCCTGTGTTGAAGGACACAATCCTGTCCTGTGTTGAGTCATTTCCTATACCTCCGTGGAGCTTCCACGCTTTGAAAAATGCAGAGAAGGTAATTAGCATTAATCCTGGTGTGGTTAAAAGCTCTCTAATTTTCCACAGGAAGCTCCCCTAAACAAAGCCTAAAAGATAAATATAATAAATTTGTGAGAGGAACAAAAGATATTTTAAAATGCACACAGGCATATGTGGTCAGGAGACAGAACTACACAGATGGGACAAACCCAGATATTTTCCAGACACGGCACTGTATCATCCTTAACACTCAGATTTTATCATGGGGAGTGTTTTACAAATTATGATAATGAGTGATGATAACATTAGTCCGGTTCAGTTCAGTTGGTCAGTTGTGTCCAGCTGTTTGCAACCTCATGGACTGCAGTACACCAGGTTTCCCTGTCCATCACCAACTCCTGGAGCTTACTCAAATTCATGTCCATGGAGCTGGTGATGCCATTCAACCATCTCATCTTCTGTTGTTCCCTTCTCCTCCCGCCTTCAATCTTTCCCTTCAATCTTCAGGGTCTTTTCCAGTGAGTCAGATCTTTGCATCAGGTGGCCAAAGTATCGGAGTTTCAGCTTCAGCATCAGTCCTGCCGATGAATATTCAGGACTGATTTCCTTTAGGATTGACTGGTTGGATCTCCTTGCAGTCCAAGGGACTCTCAAGAGTCTTCTCCAACACCACAGTTCAAAAGCATCAATTCTTCAGCACTCAGCTTTCTTTATAGTCGAACTCTCACATCCATACATGACTACTGGAAAAACCATAGCTTTGACTAGATGGAACTTTGTTGGCAATGTAATGTCTCTACTTTTTAATATGCTGTCTAGATTGGTCATAACTTTTCTTCCAAGGAACAAGTGTCTTTTAATTTCATGGCTGCAGTCATCATCTGCAGTGATTTTGGAACCCACTCTCACTTTCATCAAGAGGCTCTTTAGTTCTTCTTCGTTTTCTGCCATAATGGTGGTGTCATCTGCATATCTGAGGTTATTGATATTTCTCCTGGCAATCTTGATTCCAGCTTGTGCTTCATCCAGCCCGCCATTTCACATGATGTACTCTGCATATAAGTTAAATAAGCAGGGGGACAATATACAGCCTTGATGTACTCCTTTCCCGATTTGGAGGGATAATTTCACTAAATTTCTAAATTTCATAGTGACCATCTCTTGGATATTGACAAATTCATGATACACAAAAATCCAATCTGAAGGGAAAATCTGTCATTAATTGCATAAATCAGAGAATGTATATTAAAAAGAATTAAATAGGGACTTCCCTGATGGCCCAGTGGTTAAGAATCTACCTTCCAATGCAGGAGATGTGAGTTCAATCCCTAGTTGGGGAACTAAGATCCCCCATACCATGGGGGCACCTAAGCCCTCACACCATGATGAGAGAGCCCTGTGCACCACAACAAAGACCCAGTGTGGCCAAAAAAAAAAAAAAAAAAGAAAAAAAAGAAAAAGAAATAAGCAAGGTTGAATTTATAGACCTCAAATCCAGATTTGAGCAAAAGGACACTGCCATGCACTCGCAGAAATTTAAACAGGTGCAACTTTCCCCAGAGGCATTTGATGCAAAAATCCTCAAAGGCACAGGTTTTCGTTTGACAATTTGTTTTTTAGGATTACACCCTGTAGAGGTAATTCCTGTAGGAATGAGACTGTTGCTTTTGAACACTGAAAAATTGTAAATGACTTTCAGCCACATGAAAACTGGTTAAACAAAAGGTGGCATTTCCAATGATAAGATGGCATACGTTAAAACTATCATATAGAAAAATGCTTAGATGGTGTGGAGAGATGTTCCTAATGTACAATTAAGTGCAAAGAGCAAGTTAAAACAATACATGCCATCTGAGTCCATTTTAAATAAGTCAGTGGGAAAAGCATTAAGATATTAGGAGTGGTTATCTTTGGGGGATGGGAGTTATGTTCTTTCAATATTTGGATCTTTGAGTTTCTGCCAGGAATACATAATTTGAAAAATAATTTAACCCTCACAAGTTCAGCATAAAGGAAATACAATTTTCTGTATTTTTTCTACCATTTGACTTAAGTTGTTTTGTGAGTGGTTTGAGCTTTTCTTGCCTGTATTGATTAGACTGCTTTTGGCTGCAAGTAATGGATGTCCAAAGACAGTTCTTAAACAATTGCTTTCATCTCAATGAACAGGAAGTTTGAAGGCCCTACTTCTGGGGCTGACGCCATGGCTCAAGTGCTGTCAGAAGCTCTCTGTCTTTCTGCTCTGCCATTGTAGTTGTGGGCATTGTGGTGCCTCAAGGTCAAAAGAGGCTGCCACAGTCCTCCTATCACACCTTCACTCTATAAAACGCCAAGAAGAAAGAGGGAAGAATAGAGTGAAAAGGGCCCTTTGCCTCTTTCATCTGATCAAGGAGAGCAATCTCCCCACAACTCTCCTTTACATCTTATTGGTCAACACTGGGTCATACACCTCAATAAGAACAATCCCTGGTATGAGGTTTTGTCGTTGGTTTGGACCTGTGAGGATTCATCCCCCTGCTCCCAGGGCAGGACACACTGAAACTCAAACCAGTTGGGAATGTGTTGAGAAGAAAGATAGGGCTGCATCAAGTTTTTTGGGGGCCTGGGTTGTGCAGAGGCAACAGTAGGTGGAGGAAGCAAAATCCATCCTTCTTGGTGGCTAATGGATCCTGGAGTGAGACTGCCTGGGGTCAGATCTGATTCTGCCACTCTCTGCTGGCAGTGTGCCACTGCTACTAAGTCGCTTCAGTCATGTCCGACTCAGTGCGACCCCATAGACGGCAGCCTACCAGGCTCCCCCATCCCTGGAATTCTCCAGGCAAGAACACTGGAGTGGGTTGCCATTTCCTTCTCCAGTGCATGAAAGTGAAAAGTGAAAGGGAAGTTGCTCAGTCGTGTCCGACTCTTAGCGATCCCATGGACTGCAGCCCACCAGGCTCCTCCATCCATGGGATTTTCCAGGCAAGAGCACTGCAGTGGGGTGCCATTGCCTTCTCTGGGCAGTGTGACCATAGGCAAATCATTTAATCTCACTGTGCCTTGGTTTCTTCAGTCAGAAAACAGATGATTGAGAATTAAAACATATCAGCCCTAAAGAATGGACATAGCAGCACTATTTATTTCTAACTGCCAAAAGGTGGAAACAACCCAAGTATCTAATAACAACTGAATGGATAAACAAAGGTGTTATATCCATACAATAGAATATTATTCAGCTAGAAAAATGAATGAAGTACTGGTCTACACTACAATGGGGATGGACCCTGAAAACATTAAGTGCCAGAAGCCAGACAGAAAAGATCACATATTGTACGATACCACTTACATGAAATGTCTAGAATAGGTGAATCCATAGAGACACAGAGTAGATGGTTGCCCCTGATGCTGGGAAAGATTGAGGGCAGGAGGTGAAGCGGACAACAGAGGATGCGATAGTTGGATGGCATCACTGACTCGATTGGACAGGAGTTTGAGCACACTCTGGGAGATGGTGAAGGACAGGGAAGCTTGGTGTGCTGCAGTCTATGGGGTGGGAAAGAGTCAGACACAACTGAGTGACTGAATAACAAAAGAGACTGGGGTGCTGGGGAGAGTAGTTAGGGTAGTTTAGTCTCGAGCTTCTGAATGCTCTGCCGAAGTTAGGTACAGGGTTTTTGTTTTGGGTGATGAAAAGTTCTGGAACTGGATATAAATGATGACTGCACAGGTTCATGAATGTACTAAATACCACTGAATTGGACACTTTAAAAATGGTTAAAACGGGGACTTCCCTGGTGGTCCAGTGGCTGACTCCGTGCTCCTAAAGAAGGGGGCCCAGGCTCAATCCCTGGTCACAGAACTAGAACCCACATGCTGCAGCTAAAAGTTCGCATGCTTGCAACTGAAAGATCCCAAATACTGCAATTTAAAAGAAAAGATCCCGCATGCTGTAGACCTGTATGCCTGTAGACCAGGCATAGCCAAATAAATAATTATTTAAAAAATCTTCTCAACTCTCCCACTCAAAAAATGGTTAAAATGGTATGTTATGTGCATTCCACCATAATTTAAAAATTCAAACCATAGGAAGCACTTGGAGCAGTGCCTCCCCAGCCTGTGTTAAATACCATCCCCTTGCTTCCAAAGATGAGTCGTTGTTCAGCTCTATACCTTTAAACTTGCTCAAAAAACCCACCCCTCTGGTGTCTTTCTTCTAGGTTGCTTTCTCACACCCCCTCCCACCACTTCTTCTGGGAATCCAGGGAACTTTCTATTGCTTCCAGGCCACGCTGGAAGTTTCAGGAGGGCTGTTTAGTGTGCTTTCTGCTTAAACACTCTAGGACGCCATGCTTCCCTGGGGTCTCCCCACCCTCTGGGGCGCTACCTGAAAGCGACTCAAGTTCCCTTCTATCCTCCAACTTCACAAGCTCATCAGGGCTTCTGCTGCCTTGCTGGATGTTGTTGTTCAGTCCCCCAGTCATATCCGACTCTTTATGACCCCATGGACTGTAGCCCACCAGGTTCCCGGCTCAATCCTTAAGCTATTGTCTTTTCATTCACTCATTCATTTGACCACTATTTATTAGAAATTTCCCTTGCCTTCATCACTCTTCTTGACACCAGCTATTTGGTGAACAAGACAGGTGCAGTGGAAGAGACCAGAAGTCAAGAAGTTTCTTCCTTGAAGGAACATATGATGCTGCCAGTAACTGTTATACAGAAAAATGAAGTGGAGAAAGAGGACAGAGAGAGAGAGAGAGAGACGGGGTACTTGAGGTCCTAGGTCCCCAGAAAGGTTGTCAGAAACGGGCCCCCTTCCTTCCATCACTGGTCCATATATCCAGGAACGGTATTATTCGTGTTTTCCTATATAGGTGAGTTCCACCGCTTTTTTGAGAGACTCCCCTTCCCCACCATTAACTGGGTGGCGGAGACCTGATGGAGTCGATTCTGTTTCCTGGAGAGAATGCCGGCGATGGTGCAGGTAGCCTTGAACATTTACTTGCATTGGAAAACGAAGACAATCCCTCTTGCAAAGAATATTTCAACGAGTGATTCCGGTGGGGGTCGCCGCCAGAGTGCCGGAAGCGTTGGCTGTGCAGACACAGCGGTCTCTTCAAGCCTCTGTGAGCTGGGGGAGGTGGGGAAATCCCTCTGCCTGGTGCCCCCCCCCCTTTGCCCCTCCCCCCGTCCTGTCCTCTCCGCGGTCTTTCTCCTGCTGCTCAGGCCAGACCCGCAGCGCCAAGGACAGCCACGAGATGGCAGTGTCGCTCTACGCTTGTAGCCGGACGGGCGCGTGGGTTGGAGCAGAACTAGGGGCGGGGAAAGGCGCCAGGGGACCCGCGTAGGGGGTGGCTGCCAGGTGGGTGAGGGCTGGCGGGGCCTGGGGAAGCCTAACCCGAAGGAGAGGGCTTCCGACTGGTGGTCCCACACTTGCAGAACGTGGGGAAGGGCTGTTCCTGGCCTCAGTTTCCCCATCTGCACACACAGAGTCTGTACTGTCATTCTTTTGATCCTGCCCCAAGCTCTGAGGCCAGCAGGCCGGGCGTGCGATTCTGGGATTTGCTGGATGGCGGGGGGATGAGGTGGGAGACCTGCGGTCTCCTAGAGCATTGTTGCCAGTCCTTCCCGCCTTCCCTGAGGATCTTCAGAATTCAGGTAGACCTTTTTTCCTGCTCAGAATAACCCTTGAAACCACCCCAGTAGGTAGAGACTCAGGGGCCTGGTTAATATGCAGAAGTTCTTATCCAGCTGCATCTTTGCTTACGTCAGAGCTCAGAGAGGGTTAGGTGCTGGTCCAAAATCACACAGAATCCACCTTTGGAGCCAGAGCCTTCTTCACAGCCTCTGGTTCCACCAGCAGCAGCATCGATCACGGCTTGGGGCAACCGTGTCTACTCTAGCTCCTGAATAGCAGCACTCAGAACAATGCGTGAGAGCAGGTGGGGCTACAGAGGGAGTGGGCTGTGTGGGGGTCTGTTTTAGATGGTGTGGTCTGGGAAGGCCTGTCTGAGGAGGCGGCATTTGAGCTGAAATCTTAAGCAAGAGGCCTTCCCGCTGCGGGAAGACTGGGGAAAGAAGTGCCCACAGGAGGAGTTCGCTAGAGTAAAGGCGCAGAGGTTGGAACAAGGGCGTGCCCAGGGACACCTGGAGGCCTGCGCGGCTACGATGGGCTGGGGTGGGAGTGGGGCTAGGGGTGGGACTGGGGTCGCAGAGGTGGGCAAAGGGAGGTGTCTGTGCCCCCAGCCTAGGCTCCGCCCTGGAGAAGCGGGATCCCCAGCGATGGTTCAGAGCTGGGGGAGGCAGGCAATCGCTGTCTGCCATCACCGAGCTCTGGGTCTGATAGCATACAGACCCTTGGCCTGGGGACTCGCTGGACCGGTTCACCCCCTTCCCTTGCACCCCTGCCAGAAAACGACCTCTTATCTTTGGTCACAGCCCTCCAGCTCTGCTGCCTGGTCAAGAGGCCTGGGGCATTTTAGCATAGACAGCCCGGGTCACTCCTGCTTTGCGCTCCCTGCGGGAACTTCCCTCTGAGTCCCTTGAGTTTGGGTTGTCCCCTCTTCTGAGCTGGAGAACTCTCCACTGCCATCAACCCACACAGGTCTGGCACACAGTGGGTGCTCAGCTCAGCAAATACTTCTGAATATGCTGGGGAAAGAGAAGCGATAGCTGTGCACAGCCCGGCACAGAGGATCCCAGTAAAGCCCTGGCAGCCTCTCGGGGATCATCCTCCTGCTCTGGGGAGACAGTCACAGAGAGAGGACTGATGGGCCTTGTGCAAGGCCATTCCAGACCCACAGTGACTGCCCATTGTCCAGCCTGTTATGTGGCTCTCCTTGCATCCCAGGCTTCCAGCCCAAAGAGATCTCAGCGGGGGCAGGAGTTCCCTGCAAAAGGAGTCTATTAGCTGCATCGGAAGATCCCTTTATGTCTCGCAGTCAACCTGGGCCTGAGACTGGCCACCTGCCCCTGGCTCTTTCCTTCTTTTATCTAGGAAGAGCTGAGTGCTGCCGCTGCTAATGAGCTTGTCTGTACTAATGAAGCAGGTGCCCTGTCCTCCGACATCCCTCCTCGCCAGCTGGGAGGGGTGGAGGATTGTTCTGCTGATGTGAGCTCTGGGCCCACAGAGGCAAATCAGATACATAATGATAATGACCATCATGATGGGAATGATAATGTGCATAGCGGATCCCTTTAAATGCGCTCTTACTTCATAGGTCGGGGGCTTTATATACGTTGTCTGGGACACCAGGAGGACGCGGCAGGGCTTTCCATTTCTCAGATGGGAGAGACGGAGGCTGCGGAGGTTGAATGACCCCCTGCAGGGCCGCACAGCTAGAGAGGCAGAGCCAGGATTCTCTGCTTGGTCTCCAGGCCTCTTAAGTCTCCCCCAAATTTGTCTTTGCATCACCCCACCGCCGCCTTATTGACTGTTTCCTAGGAGTTTGACCCACTTTTTCATGGAAGACCGAGATACTGGAGCCAGGGGCTGGTAGGATGGGGGCTGGGGCAAAGACTCCAACGCAGGTGGATGACCCCTCCCCGCCTCACCCTTTACACTTCCGGCTCTGAAGCAACTTTCAGGGCATCTGAGGACCGCGGGCGGTGCCCCCACGTGCACCCAGCATGATTCATCCATTTTGTTTCGCCCCCCCCCTCCAACCCTCACGTCCCTGCCTAGCCTGGTTGCGGCGCCCAGGGAGGGGGTGGAAATCTAGGACTTCCGGAAAATGGGTCCTGTGACCCCCGCGGAGGCCCTGCCCCGAGGCTGGAAGAATCCGACCACTCGGTCCTCATCCCTGCCTCCGCTACACCCCCGCGCGGTCGCTGTCTGACCCTGCGCGGGGAACTCTTTCCGGGGACCTCTCTGGCCCGCACCCCCTCCCTCCGCGTGCTCTTAGGGCCTGCGAGAAATGGGCAGGCGAGTCCTCTAGCTCGGGTAAAGAAGGGTCCCCCAAGGGTCTGCGCTTCTAATTAAGCGTGGGTAGCCATCCCTAAGGCGCCTTCGATCTCTCAGGACCCCTGACCGCGCCCAGCCAGCGCGTCCGCGCCCGGATCCTAGTGCGCTAAAGAAACTCCTCAGGTAGCCCCCGACTCCCGAGGCCTCCCCTGCCTTCCCCTCCCCCACAGCCCCCCCCCCCCCCCCCAAGCTGTGCCAGACCTATCCCAGGACCTCTGGTCTGCGCAGTCCCGCACTCCCTGTCCTCTGCAGACGCCTCCCTCCAGACTCGCTGCCCGGTTCCTAGGACCCTCCCCATCTCCCTCGTCCCGCGACCTTGGGAACTCTCGCCACTACGCCCCGAATGCGCCCGGATCTGTCCGCACTTTGCCCAGTAGGTCATCCCTCCGGCGGTCCCTGTCCCCGCCAACGCCCTGACCACCCCCGCGGGGCTTCCCAGGCCTTCTGCGGCCAGGCGCCCTCCCCCCGGGACGCCGGGGAGTGGCCCGTCCCGCCGCCTATCGCCGGGCGGCCGCCTGGTGCCCGGTCTCCCGGCGGCGGGCCCCTCCCCCGGCCTCCCCGGCCCCTCCCTCCTCCCGCCTCGCCTCCCTCCTCCCCGGCTCTCGCGCGCTCGCTCACTCTCTCGCTGGCTCGAGGGGCGGCCGGCAGCTGGCGCGGGCAGAGGCGGCGGTGGTGGCAGCGGCGGCGGCGCGACCGGAATGGGACGGGCGCCGGGGCGCGGGAGTCGCGGCGGCGGCGGGGGCTGCGCGACTCGGGCCAAGTGCGGGGCGGCGGGCCAGGGCGCCGGGCGCTGAGCCCCCGCGGCCCCCTGCTCCCCGGCCGCGCACAGCTGAACCCGGAGAGCGCACTGAGGCGCAGCCAGGGAAGCGCCGCCAGCGTCGGCCGCCTGCGTCTGGGGAAGAGCGGCGCCTTGGGAGCTAGCCATGCCCGGCGCCCCAGCGTAGCCGCGGGGGCCGCTCCCGGGAGCCGCGGGCCGGGCCCACCGCGCGCCGAGGACCATGCCGCCCCCGGTCCGGGCGCCCCCGCTCGGGCTTCTGCTGGCGTTGATGGCCCTCCGCTGCCCAGGTAACGCGTTCCCAGTCCCCATCCCCGACCTCGGCCGCAGCGCACAAAGTTGGCTCCCGCACGGGGCAGCCACCTCCTTCTCAAGTCCCCGGCAGCTTGTGTCTCCCGAACTTGGACAGATCTAAGGATACTCTGGGAACCCAGGGGTCCCCAGCACGTACCCCTTCGCCCAGCGCGAGAGCTTGCCCGCCTTCCTCCCCAAACCCCCAGCTTTCCTGCGTATCCTTTCAGCGCGCAAGAGGCAACAGACCGGGTGCGCTCAGCCTCCCAAGGCGGGTGGGGGCGCGCCTCCAGGAATCGAATCGCGTCTTTGCCTTGCCTTGGGGCAACATCCCCTCCAGGACCCGGTTCCCGCAACGGTTTTGCTGTGGCAGAGTCAGTGGGCCCCTTCTCTCCATTTCCTGATGCCCGCGGACGCACCGACGGCTCCCCCAGGACACCTGCGGGGCCCCACCTTGAGGTCGCCTCGGTCGGAGCTGTCTGGCTGGTGCGCAGTCCCTCCCCAAGCCCCGCGGCACCCTCCTGCTTTTACATCCCCGCCGAAGGTGCCCCTTCCTCAGGTGGCCTTCCCTTGGCTACGGCGCAGCCCACTGTTAGCCTCCTGGAAACGCGGGCTGCCCCAGCGCTCTGACCCCAAGGCGGACAGGCAGTTCCGGGCGCGCAGAGGCGCCTGGAACGTAGTGATGCCTAGAGCCATTGCTTGGGTACCATGGAGCTGGGCTTCCCGCTGGCTTCGGCGCAGCTGTTGCCAAAACCTAGCGAGTGGGGAAAGGCAGGATAGTCAGGTATTTTGGGTCATCGCTGGAGTTTGAAAAGCTTTCTACCACCTTGGTGTGGTTACACGTTGGTTCCCGAGGACGTTTATCCTAAAATGCCAGTTCCTCCCCTCCTCCCAACCCAGGCAGCGAAGAATATGTAAAGGCTTAGAGGAACGGGGAACAGTCACCAACAGCATTCATATACATTTGGAGAGCTTGGTTCTCCAAACCTTTTAACATCAGGATCCGTGATTTGAGAGCAGGTAGCTTTTGCTTGAGACAATTTCTTCTCATCTTGTTGATAAACAAACCACACAGCCACCCAGAACGCAGCAGAAAAATACAAGTGTAACTTTTCAGCTTCAACTGTCTTGGAGGGTTGCATCAGGAGCCAACGTTGTTTGCCAACTTAATGTGTTATGTATTTGCATGGAAAAAGTAAATATTGTCTTGCTTCGAGATGCCCTTAAGTGACCGAAAATATTAAATAAAACCTTCCACTCGGAGAAAGCCTTCTGTCAGAGATATCCATCAGCGTTCAGCTTTGGCTCAATTTAGAGAGCCGTGTTGGGCTTAACTGTGGATGAATCTTCAATCTACTTGGCTAATAAGCAGCTCTGATCGCTGTTCAGCTCTCCGCGGTCTTCTGTGGCACCAAAGGAGGGGCTGTTTCCTGGGGCTGAGAGTTTCCTCTTAGCCGAAGCCCTGGAGCCTGTTCTCCAAAGTGCACAGTCCCCTCGGACTTGAAAATTGCAGTTTTTGTCTCGATTTTGTTTCTGAACGGGGTGGAGAGGTGGGGGTGGTCAGAGTTTGCCTGGATGTGCTGCTAAGTGAAGATAACAAATCTCCCAGAGAGGCTGCCTGCCTAATGCTTTGGAAGGGAACATGGTGAACCGCGGCTTCCCCCTCCGCTAGCAACAGAAGAGCTGGTGCCTGTCTCTGGGGGGCCCCGTCCTGGCTGGGAAGGTATACCATCCCTGAAACCTGGTGCGGGCCGGGTTCCGAGTCTGCCCCCAGGTCTCAGCTGGGCAGCTCATTCTGACAGGTGCTGCTACGGCAGAAACCCCACTGCTGCCACCAGGTCCTTGCAAGCACATATAAGCCTTTCTCTGATCCCCACCAGGGACATAAAGAGACAACAGTTGATAACTCTATATTTAGCACCAGTTAGGAGAGCTGGGAGGAAAAAGAAAAAGAAACAAGGTTGAAATTCCTGAAAGATACTTAGCTGCCTACCTTTGGTTGAAAGGTTCAGAGGAATTAGCTAGAGCATCCTTCAGAGCTGGTTGGATTTTCTGGTTAATTTCTGGTGTGATTTCCTGACCACATTTGACTGAGGCTCCAGGAGAGGGGCTGGAAGAGTTCAGAGGCGAGGAAGGACACACTCTCTTCCCCCATCACACACAGGGGCTGTCTGCTTTGTGTCCCCCTCCCCCGCCTGCGTGGGTCGCTGCCATGGTAAAGAGTGTGGTGGGTGTACTTTGAGCCTTGCAAACGCTTAAACATATGGAACTGTACTTGGTAAGAGTCAGCACAAATCCCCCGGCTTAGTGACTAGGGGGCCCCCATTATTCAAGCCACTTTTGTGCATGCTGTGGCTTTGCAAATTAGCGGCGCTGTTCCAGTGCCTGCTGGGGAAAATGGACGTGCCTTGCTCCATTGACCCATTGTGCTCGGGGTCTAATAAAATCAGGGTGGGTGGGGAACCCCCGACAGAGGGTCCTTGTGAGTGGTAGAGCCTGCTAGTCTGATGGCAGGGTGGGCGGGGGAGACTTTGGCTTCAAGGCAGAGATGCTCTTAGCCGTGCCTGGCACCTTGGCGTGGCATGTGGTATATTTCTTTCTCATTACAATAGTGATTTGGGGGGGGGGTTGCCTGTGTGTGGTGTTGCTCTTTGGAGAGGTGGCCTTGGGGATGACGGCGAGTGGTATGCCAGTGCTGTCGCCCCCCCCCCCCCCCCCACTCCAGTGATTTAGTGGCTGTACCGTGGAGGTTCCCACAGTAAATCATTTCATTCTGCCTTCCTTACCCCCGCCTGCCACCGGATGCAGGGAACTTGGGAGGCATGAGGCTTCTGCATGAGCTGCGATGCTTGAAGCCAACAATGAGGGAAGTGGTTGCCATGGTCCAAAGGAGCACAAGAAACCCCTCATTTGTTGACGTGAAATCTGAGAGGGTGGTCTCTGGGAGCAGAGCTCTTGCAGGGGCCTTGTGCCTGGATGTACGCGGACTCTCCCCCACCACCCCATTGTATGTGGCTGGGCACCTCCTTTTTATTTTTTTTCTCCTGGCTCTAAAATTGAATGAGGATGGAGAGAGTGCATTTCCCTTTGAAGCTATGGGATTCAGCAGATGAATCACCTCCCATCACCATAGGGAGATGGAGGCACCCTGGCACCTGAGGCAGCAACATGGGGTGGTAGTGGTCCCACCAAGTCTTTCCAGAGTGAATGGTTGGACTTGGAGAGCAAGAAGTGTTCTGGAGCATCTCCTCCAACAACCCTCTCTGCAAATGGCAAAGGAGACTCAGGCATGGAAAGTGACTTGCTCAGGGTCACACAGTGAATTGGTGACAGATCAGGGCTCATGGTTCCTGTAATTTCTCTCTCTCTCTCTTTTTTTTTTAAACTCCTTGCCCAGGACTTTTCCACTGTACACAGAGGAGCCTTTCTGGTCAAGGAGTTCTACTTTCTGGTCCTTCAGAGGATTGTGACTCCATTTAAGGAGCCCAAGGTCATGAGAATGACAGCTGCTGGGGGTGGCCAAAATAGCAAATGTCAACTCAAAAGGCGGGCAGCAAATCATCACAAGGACAATGATGATGGTGGTGGTGATGGTGATGATGTTGGTGATGGTGGTGGGATGATGGGATGATGGTGATGATGTTGGTGATTATGGTGATGGTAATGATGGTGATGGGATGATGATGAAAGTGATGGTGATGATGGTGATGGGATGGTAATGATGGTAATGATGACGGTGATGGTGATGATGTTGGTGATGATGGTGATAATGGTGATGGTGATTGGTGATGGTAATGGTATTGATGGTGATGGTAATGATGGTGATGGTGATGACGCTGGTGTTGATGGTGATGATGACAGTGATGGTAATGATGGTGATGGGATGATAATGATGGTAATGATGACGGTGATGGTGATGATGTTGGTGATGATGATGGTAATGGTGGTGGGATGATGGTGATGATGGTGATGAGATGATGATGATGGGATGATGATGGTGATGGTGATGATGTTGGTGATGATGGTGATGATGGTGATGGTGACAGTGATGGTAATGGTGTGATGGGATGATGATGGTGGTGATGGTGATGATGACATTGGTGATGATGGTGATGATGACAGTGATGGTGATGATGGTGATGGGATGATAATGATGGTAATGATGATGGTGATGGTGATGATGTTGGTGATGATGGTAATGGTGGTGGGGTGATGATGATGGTGGTGATGGTGATGATGACGTTGGTGATGATGGTGATGGGATGATAATGATGGTAATAATGATGGTGATGGTGATGATGTTGGTGATGATGGTAATGGTGGTGGGGTGATGATGATGGTGGTGATGGTGATGATGACAGTGATGGTGGTGATAGTGATGGGATGATAATGATGGTGATGATGGTGGTGATGGTGATGGTGACAATGATGGTAATGGTGGTGATGGTGATGATGTTGGTGATGATGGTGATGATGACAGTGATGGTGATGATGGTGATGGGATGATAATGATGGTAATGATGATGATGATTGACGATGGTGATGATGGTAATGGTGGTGGGATGATGATGATGGTGGTGATGGTGACAATGATGGTAATGGTGGTGATGGTGATGATGTTGGTGATGATGGTGATGATGACAGTGATGGTGACGGTGATTGGTGATGGTGGTGATGGGATGATAATGATGATGATGATGATGATGTTGGTGATGATGGTAATGGTGGTGGGATGATGATGATGGTGGTGATGGTGATGATGACATTGGTGGTGATGGTGGTGATGACAGTGATGGTGGTAATGGTGATGGGATGATAATGATGGTGATGATGGTGGTGATGGTAATGATGTTGGTGATGATGGTGATGGTGATTGGCTGTGATGGTGATGGGATGATAATGATGGTAATGATGATGGTGATGGCGATGGTGATGGTGGTGGTGATGATGATGGTGATGGAATGATGGGGTGATGATGGATTCACATGCTTCTGAAGTTGCTCCCTGTGTTTCAGGGACCATCTCAGACTTTTCCTCATTTAACGGGATCAAATACTGTAATACAAGCTAAATGAACACCCTCATTATTCATAGTTTACAGATGGGGATATATTGAGGTCCAGAGATGCTAAGTAACTTGCCTGAGGTCACGCAGGGTCAGCATTCCAGCCCAGACACTGGTTTGTGCTTTATCCACCTCCTCACACAGCCAGATTTGCCTCCACAACCTTGCACAGAACTGTGTGGACAAACTAGACCCACATTCCAAGGTGGTGGGTGGTTATTTCACTTTTTTTGTGCTCTCTCTCTGCAACAAATACACCTATTAATTCAAGCTCAGGTTTCCAGCCATAGAAATCAAACAGATTGGCATCAACTCTGCAGGCACCTAGGAATCCTTTGAGTTCTGTGCCTTCAAGGGATTAGACAGTTACATTAAAGGGTGAGACTTTGGCAGACAGACACCCCCCCCCACCTTTTCATTTTGTCTCCTGCCCTGGTTCTTCTAGTTCAGTGTAGCTGAGAATCAGAAACACTGCAACTAGCCCCGATCTATACTTACTGTGCCTCCTAAGACCTCTGCTGATTTTACTTCATCGAGTCCTCAATGGCCCCCATGGGCTCAGGACTTGTGCTTGCCCCACTTTACAGATGAGGAAACTGAGGCCCAGAGAGGTGCCTTGGCCTGTCAAGGTCATACGGCCACAAAAGATGGGCCATGGATGTAAAAGCACAGTGTATCTGTCTCAGAGTCAGTGCTCTTAGCCACTACCTTCTCTGTGTTTGCAAACACTGAGTTTTGTGGCCAATTTATTGGATTTTGAGACTAATTTAGGCCCAGGGGATTCAGGGATGTATTTTGAGTTGGAAACAGAGCTTAGTCCTTTTTTGAGAAACCCATTTTTGGGAATTCTGGTGCCTGTAAAGACAGCTCCTTTGCTTCGGAGCCGGGGGGGTACATTGGCAAGGCAGGGTGTGGCACATTTTTTTAGTCCCAAATACTGGTTTGAAAATACTTGACATTTTCTAGCATTTCTAGAATGTTTATTTGTAAACTGCTGTTGCTGTTCAGTTGCTCAGTTGTATTCAACTCTTTGTGACCCCATGAACTGCAGCCCTCTGGGTTTCCCTGTCCTTCACCATCTCCCAGGGCTTGCCCAAACTCATGTGCATTGAGTCGGTGATGCCATCCACACATCTCATCCTCTGTCATTCCTTTCTGCTTTTAAACTCCTTTTTAAAGTAGTTTTGCATCTTATAATTTAGCAGTATATATTTTATTAAAATTAAAAAAAATTACTGGAGTATAGTTGATTTACAATGTTGTGTTGGTTTTAGGTGTATAACAGTGATTTAGTTATACATATGTATACTTTTTCAGATTCTTCCCCTTATAGGTTATTAAAAAAATATTAAGTATTGTTCCCTGTGCTATACAAGAACCTGTAGGTCCTTGTTGGTTATCTATTTTATATATAGTAGTATACATACGTTAATTTCATACTCTTAATTTATCCTTCATCCTTTCACCTTTGGTAACCATAAAGTTTGTTTTCTAAGTCTATAGGTCTATTTCTGTTTTGTAAATTAGTTCATTTCTGTCATCTTTTTAGATTCCACAGGTAAGCTATATTATGTGATTTCTGTGTTTCTCTATCTGGTTTACTCCACTTAGTATGACCATCTCTAGGTCCATCCAGGACTTGGTGTTTTGGTAAATTGAGCCCATGTGGAAGGCTTCAGGCTGCCTTTGGGCCATGTCTGGCCTGCGGGCATCTCTTCTTAGTTGCCAACATAAAAAGTGGGAGATGTCCGTATCTCCATCCAGGTTTCTGGCTTCTTTCAAGAAATTGGGAGATCTGAATCTAGCCCCTTCTAGCCCCCTGACCTCTCCAAGACTCAGTTTCCCCATCTGTAGAATAAGCCCTGTCTTAGTCCCTCCTGGCTGTGATAACAAAGTACCACTCCCTGGGTAGGTTATAACCAACAGACATTTATTTATTCTTGACAGTTCTGGAGGTTGGGAAGTCCAAGGTCACGGCACCAGGATAGTTACAGTCTGATGAGAACCCTCTTCCTGGTTCATAGATACCCGTCTTCTCACTGTATCTTCACTTGGTAGAAGGGGCGAGGGAGCTCTCTGAGGTCTCTCTCTTTTAAAAATATATGTTTTTTTTTTTTTCTTTTGCTGTATTGGGTCTTAGTTGCAATATTTGGGCTCTTTGTTGCAGTGTGCAGGGTTCTCCTGTTGTGGAGCCTCCACAACCCACGAACTCAGTAGTCGTGGCATGCCGGCTTTCTAATTGTGGCGCTAAGACTTGGTTGCCCCATGGCATATGGGATCTTAGTTCCCCAATCAGGGATCGAACCCCTACCCCCTGCATTGGAAGGTGGATTCTTAACCCTTGGACTACTAGGGAAGTCCCTGGGGTCTCTTATAAAGGCACTAATCCCATCATGAGACTTCATCCTCATGACCTCATTCACCAAAGACTCCCCTCCCACCGTCATCACATTGGGGGTTACGTTTCCACATATGAAGTCTGGAGGAACACAACCGTTCAGACTACAGCAGGCCTTGAACTCTCCTGCTGATCTTGGCACAAGGTTGGGAGACACTAACAGGGAGACTGATGGAGGGGTGTCCTTCAGGGGTGGGGGGAAGAGAGGCAGGAAGGGAGGGACTGATGGGCTCTTTGCTGCAATAGTCAAACCTGTGAAGAGAAGGATAAGGCTGCCTACCAAGTGGTTTCTCACTCCATGATTTCACTGGATTCTTGGGCCTCCCCCCAGGGTTCAGATGTATTCCCAGATGGGGAAGGGGCACCGAGACTCAGAGGAACTCAGGGACTCACTGAGGACCACACAGCCCATGAGTGGCAGGGTGGGGTCTCCTCCCCAAAGTGCCTGGCTCCCGTTTCCCCTCTCCCTAAGGTACCTCCATGGCTTGGAGTTTTGCCTCAGTTTCCCCACCTTCAGGCTTAGGTGCCTGTGACCTTGGGGGCTTACATTTTAGGGCAGGTGTGGTGTGACTGAGCAAGGGACAAGAAGCCAGCAAATCCATAACCAGGAGCGTCTCGGACAGTAATTTATGCCCCTTGTATTCAGTACAAAGCAATGCAATGTGGAGAGTATGGGTGGTCCTGCAAGACTTCTTGGAGAAGGTGGCATTTTTCTTATCTGAGACGTAACAGATTGGAATGAGCCAACCTGGAGGCAGAGGCGGGAGGAATTCGACTCTCTGAAAGGTTCTTTGTGCGGAGCCTGGCCTGCATCAAGTGATCAAGAAGGTCATTGACCACTTGAGCTCAATCATTAATTCAACAGACATTAATCGGTGCTCAGCACTGGGGACACAGCAGGGAGCAGAAAAGACACCCCTGCCCCCCACTCTGAGGAGCCACCATTCAGGCAGAGTAAGACAATAATAAAACAATGGACAGATACATAATTTAATGTCAGGTGGTGATAGCCCCGCTGGGAGAAATAAAGCAGGGCCACTCATCACTTTTATTCTCCATCCAGGTGTTTGTTTGGCATCTTCCCGGCAACTCAGGGCAGGAGGGACCCCTGATACTCACTCTGCCAAGGGAAGGTGGGAAAGAGGCCCAGGATCTTTGGAGTTGAATTCTGTCATCTTCTCTTTCTCAGCCTGCCTTGGGGCCACAGTTGGGGTGTACAGAACTCCCCTCCCTGACACCTGACTCCTGAAGTGATCAATACCCTCTCCTTATGTTTCGGCCCCAAAATAGTTACATTTAAAAAAATCAATAGAGTCCAATTGGATTTGCTCTATTTTATTACTGAAGGTGATGGAGATTCTAGAATTGCCCAGCGCTTCTGAGTCCCGGCTATTTTGCGGTGTTAACCTAAATTAATCTGTTGGGGGACCTCACTCATCATGGCTGCGCTTCGGAGCCCAGGATTCAGTGCCTAGGAAGGGTGACTCAGAAAATACTGCATCTCTAATGTCTGCTTGGGCTTGGAATGCCTCCCACCAGGGCTCTTAATGCACTGAAGCAAATGGACACATAAAAATACTGCTGTGGCTGCATCCTGAAGCTCGCGGGGCTCACTCCATGCGGCTGGCGGAGGGTCCTGGCTTTCTTTCCAGAACTCTGGAGTGGTGGAGGGGCCCTGCCTGCTCTCCAGGCTCTTGGAACCCGTGGCTCCCTTTGTTTGCTTGGTTCTCTCCGTGCTGTGCACTGTGGATGGATTTATATCCTTGGTTTGCTATGTTTCTCTCTGTAATTGTGCCATCTGCCACTGCAGGCTCTCCTGGGTGAGCTGAGGGGGCCAGGTGAGCGGGGACGGGGGCACCTGGGCAGAGTGGTGAGGATGCTTTGGCAAAGGGGTGGAAGGGGTGGCCAGATGGGAGGGGACTCTGTTCTCCCTGAGTCTGTTCCAAAGACTGTGCAGGAGGGAGTGGAAGGGGAGGGGCACGGTGTAGATGAAAAATGTTGTTTTCCCAAAA
The DNA here is from genome assembly GCF_023091745.1 of Budorcas taxicolor. NCBI lineage: Eukaryota > Metazoa > Chordata > Mammalia > Artiodactyla > Bovidae > Budorcas > Budorcas taxicolor. The sequence continues at coordinate 50,776,092 of NC_068926.1, read as the reverse complement.
AGAGTTGTTTTTAGGGTGACATTGCAGTGGAACTTTTCCAGGCCAGTGGAGAGCCGCTGGCTGCCTCTGGGCCATATCTGGTCTGCAGGCTTCTCTTGTTCGTTACTGGTATTTAAAAAGTGGAAGATGTCAATATCCAGGTTTCCGGCTTCTCTCAAGAAATTGGAAGATCTGGGATCACTGGTCCGGCTCCTTGACCTCTCTGAGTCTTAGTTTCCCCATCTGTAAAATGGACCTGTGTCCCCTGTGCTGATCTTCAAAACCTCACCCCGGTTCTCTTCCTTCCTCCATTCTGCCTTTGTTCATTGACACATGTTTTCCTGTGCACCTGCACTGTGATAGGCCTTATACTTGGAGCTGGTGATATGGCAGCTACAAGGCAGGCAAAGGTCCCTATCCTCGTGGGGTTAGCATTAAGGCACAGGGAAATAGACACTGAAATAGCTAAATAAGATATGCTGTTTATTAAATGGTTGTTAATGGTTTTGGAGAAACATGAAGTGAGGGAGTGGGGAGGGGGCGCTGGGGAGAGATGTTTTGCAATTTTAAATAGCAGGATTAGAAAGGTGACTTTGAGTAAAGACCTAAGGAGGTGAGGCAGCCAAGTGTTCCAGGCCGGTGCAAAGGCCCTGAGGTGGGAAGGTGCCTGGCAGGTTCAAGGACAGAAAGGAGGCCACTGAGGCTGGGCTGAGTAGTAGATGAGATTATAGGGACCAGAACGTGGTAAGGACTGTGGCTTTTGCCTCGAATGCGTGAGTCTGGAATTACTGGCAGGTTTGAGCAGAGGAGACGGTGCTTTGAGTCACAGGAACCAGAAGCAGGGAGAGCCCCGAGGGGCTATTGTAATAGTCCAGAGATGTTGGTGGCTTGGATCTAAGTGGTAGCTAGAGAGGAGGTGAGAAGTGGTGAGATTTGGGGTGTAGTTTGAAACTTGCCCTATGGGATATGCTGATTGATAGACTCATTCAATAAATATTTATTTGGAGCTAATTATATACCTACCGCTGTACTTAGAGTAGTGGCCAAATCAATATATACATATATATATATAAATACTTATTTATTTATGGCTGCACTGGATCTTCGTTGCTGTGCACGTGCTTTCTCTAGTTGCGGTGTGCAGGCTTCTCCTTTTGGTGGCTTCTCTTGTGGAGCACAGGCTCCAGGGCACGATGATTTCCGTAGCTGAGGCACACGGGCTTAGTTGCTCCATGGCCTGTGTGATCTTCCTGGACCAGGGATCGAACCAGTGCCCCCTGCATTGGCAGGTGGATTCTTAACCACTAGGCCACCAGAGAAGTTCCTCAAATCAATGTATGCTAATGGTGGACTTAACAAACCGAACTTAACATCTATCTGTAGGTTGGGTTTTTGTCTTTTATGCATTCTTCCCAACGGCCCTGGGGAGAAGGTTGGGATGGATGAGCCTGTGTTTCTGCATCTGTCAGACAGACATAAAGACACATCATTAACGAGGATAAAGTTAAGAAGATCCTATGAGATGATAGATGCAAATGCTTCTTAGCAAGTGCCCAGCACATGCTAAGTGCTCAATAGCTGGGGGCAGGTATTAATGATTTTTTTTTTTAAATGATGTTGGTAGGACAGTTGAGGAAACCAGTGTTCAGATGTACTATTTGCCCCTAGAAATTGGAGGTGGAGGTTAGATTTGAGCTGTGAACCTATCAGCTTTAGTGTGGGGTTCATTTTTCTTGCTGGAACCACTGATATTCTAAGAAAAACGTTTCTCCTGTGTTCCTGATGTGATTGGCACAGTTTATTATTGTTAGTGTGCCACTGCAGGTATACTTTATTTAGTAGATGTGTAGCTGAAAAGTTTCGTGTCAATCAAATTTTATTTTCTTCATCCAATTTCACAACAGTTGAGAGATTTGTAAATTCCATCTGACCCTGTGCTGGCCTTGGCTCCTGTCTCATTGCTTGTTATTTTCTGTACCCATTAAACTGGGCATCACCAGGGTAGGGTCCATAGACCAAATCCGGCCCTCGACCTGTTTATTGTGTAAATAAAGTTTTATTGCACCAAACCTGTTTGTTTAGTTACTATCTATGGTTGCTTTCTCACAACAAGGGCAGGGTTCAGTAGTTGTGGCAGAGATCATATGGCTTGCAGAGTCTAAATAAATTGCCTACTATCTGGCCCTTTCAAAGACAAAGTTTGCCTTAAATGTTCAAGTAGGGAATGCTCTGTAAATGGGTGTTTATAGCACCCTATGGTCAAAACAAGTATCCCCTTTTAATGTCTAAAAGATTATCCAGCTTGTTTGAATAAGAAGAATTGTGGGTTTGGTATCTCTTGCTTAAAAAAGAAAAACATATTGATTGAAAGTTGCCATCAATTCAGTAATGCTTTTGAACGACTAGGTTTTGGTAATTACAGTAGCATTTATGTAACATTTTAAAAATAGTAGCACATGTGTGTGGGAGATATTTTTTACTCTGCAGGCAAAGCTTGATGGCTCACGGCTCAGAAGACCCCTTGTAGGGATGCTGCTGGAGGGAGCTAGTATTAAAGGAACCTACTGGTTAGTTATTTTATACTCAGAATGACTGATCAATGGATCTCTTTTATGACCTTGTGTTTTTTCATATTTGATTGTTTTAAAGATTAACATGGCCTTTTCTCTTTTATCTGTGACACCGAGGTCTGTGATATTTTAAGTTTCCAAATTTAAGATTTTAGGTGCACTCATGGAGATGATGTGTCAAATGCAAGAGTATGCCAGTGTATTAAATCTGGATTATCATAGTTGCAAAGTCCAAAATTGGGAATTTTTGTACTAGTCCCTGAAGGTGGGAAGCTTGAGGAGGAAACAGCTTCAGGCATGGCTAGATCCAGGGGCTTAATACTCTCCTAATGAGAGCTTATGCTCTCCCTCTGTCTCTTGGTTCTCTTTTTCCCTGTGTTCATCTAATTCTTTGACGGCAAAGCTAACTATTGGCTTTCTTCCAACCAGCAAAAGTCAAATGTCTCTTTCTTAATTGCCCCAGCAAGAATCTCAGGACTGACTTTTACTGAACTAACATGGGTTGTGTGCTGACCTCTCAACCAGGAACTGTGGCTGTGGGGATGGAATCCTTCATCTGATCAACCACCCTTAAGTCAGAAGCTCATCTCAGGAGCCAGAATTGGAAGGAACTTGCCAGAGAGGTAGGCAGGGAATTGTTTCCCCAAAGAAAATCTGGGTGCTTCCACCAGAAGGAAGAAAATTTATTCTGACAGGCTACCAAGTGAAGGGGACATTCCCTCCCCACCCCCGGCCACGCATCCACCGCCCCCACCCCCGCACCCCCCGGGTCCCGCCCCAGGTCAGGAGAGCGCTCATGTCTGGATGGATACCTCTGGTGCTCTTCCCTCAAGGAGCCAATACTTCCCTCTCCTGCCCTTTGTGGGCTCTCTTCTGGCTGCTCCTGAATCTCCCGGGGCTTCTGCTTTGTGCATGTGACCTCTGAAACCCCAGTCCAGTGATCTCACACATATCTTAGTTGCTTTGGTTGAAAACACAGACTATTTGGAATGTAACCTGCTAATATATATGAAAAGAGAATTTGATCTTTGACCCAGCAATCTCACTGCTGGGAAACCTATGCTTTGTAGAAATAAAAGCACCATTGGTAAGATTGTATGCTCATGGATATTTATAGGAGCATTGTCTGTAATGGTGAAAAAGAGAAAAAAAAAAACCTTGATTGTTCATCAATAAAGTAATTCTGGACTAAACAGTGGTATTTATGTGCTTGGACCACTATGTAGCTATTAAAAAGAATGGATTGGACCTCCCTTGTCCTGGAGGGGTGACCAGGGCTTATTGTCAAGGAGAAAAATGAACAGCAGGGTAACTTAGCCTGTGCATGCCATTTTAATAAAAACAACTCACCCAGCGCCTCCTATGTGTATAAAATAGGTATATTTAGATGGTGCTTTCTATGTGGCAGTCATAGTTCTAAGATGTCTGCATGTATCAACTCATATTCGCAACAAGCCTAGGAGATGTGTGGATATTATTATTATATCCATTTAAAAATTATTTTTAATTGAAAGATAATTGCTTTACAATATTGTGTTGGTTTCTGCCATACATCAATGTGAATATGCCATAGGTATACATACGTCCCCTCCCTCTTGAACCTCCTTCCGACTTTCTACCCCATCCCACCCCTCTAGGCTGTCACATAGCCCCTGTTTGAGTCCCTTGAATCACATAGCAAATTCCACTGGCTATCTGTTTTACATATGGTTGTATATATATTTTAATGCTACTCTCAATTGGTCCCGCCCTCTCCTGTCCCTGCTGTATCCATAAGTCTGTTCTCTCGTCTGAGCCTTTGTTTGTTGTTGTTGTTTAGTTATGAAGTCATGTCTGACTCTTGTGACCCCATGGACTGTAGCCCATCAGCCTCTTCTGCCCATGGATTTCCCAGGCAAGGATACTGGAGTGGGTTGCCGTTTCCTTCTCTAGTGGATCTTCCTGGCCCAAGGATCAAACCCACGTGTCCTGCATTGCAGGTGAATTCTTTACTGATAAACCACCAGGGAAGCCCCCGACTCTATTCCTGCCCTGCAAATAGGTTAATCAGTACCATTTTGCTAGATTCCATGTATATGTGTTAATATATGATATTTGTTTTTCGCTAACTTACTTCACTCAGTAAAACAGGCTCTGGGTTCATCCACCTCACTAGAACTGACTCAAGTTCATTCCTTTTTATGGCTGTGTAATTCTATTGTATATATATACCACAACTTTTCCATTCATCTGTCACTAGACATCTAGGTTGCTTCCATGTCCTGGCTATTGTACATAGTACTGCGATGAACCTGGGATACATGTGTCTTTTTCAAATATGGTTGGGATTGCTGGGTCATATGGTAATTTTATTCCCAGTTTTTTAAAGAAATCTCCATACTGTTCTCCATAGTGGCTGAATCAATTTACATTCCTACCAGGGCTGGGGTTTTAATCCAGGTACTTTGGATATTCACCAGCAGACCATGCTGCCTCTCACCCCTCTCCCACCCCTTCACACATGCGCTTTTATATTATTTTATTAGTGTGGGAAAGGTGTGGCTGGACTACTGACCTTAGTGAAAGAATGAAGGTGAGGGTGGTGGGAAAGGAGTGGGAGAGTTTCAAGGAAGGAAATCAGGAAAGTTTGAGACATTTCAGCCACAATAGTGCTGATGTTCTTAAAAAAACAATGCTGATTTTTAAGTAGAGAGCCTGGCTCTTTCTCTTAGGGTTTCTGGGTCCCCACTGGGGCTGGTGAGATTGCCTTGTCTGGGACCTCCTGAATTTGCTGCTCTGTTTTGCTGGTGCTAGGGGCTAAGTTGCATGGGACTCAGGCGACCCAGGAGGGATGCTGCTTGGTGTTTCACTGAGGAAATAAAGCCGGGCTGTGGTGTGATGGTTGTATTTATTGAAAATGGGCTCATCAGTGAGCGACAGAGAATTAAAATAGTGGTGACATGAGAATTACCTGGCAGTCAGTAACACCTGGACTTGGTGTTTTCACTGCAGGTCCCAGGTTTGCTCCCTGGTAGGAGAAGGCAATGGCACCCCACTCCAGTACTCTTGCCTGGAAAATCCCATGGATGGAGGAGCCTGGTAGGCTGCAGTCCATGGGGTCGCTAAGAGTTGGACAGGACTGAGTGACTTCACTTTCACTTTTCACTTTCATGCATTGGGGAAGGAAATGGCAACCCACTCCCGTGTTCTTGCCTGGAGAATTCCAGGGATGGGGGAGCCTGGTGGGCTGCCGTCTATGGGGTGGCACAGATAGCAGCAGCAGCAGCAGGGTAACTAAGATCCCACAAGGTGTGCGGCTTGGTTTAAAAAAAAAAAAGTGTTGGCTTAAAAAGTAAGAGTTTATTTCCCAAGTCAGATTCTGGAGCTCGGTAACCCAAGACTGTAGGTTGGCTCTGTTCTGTGAAAGCCTCATGGACCCTTTCTCATTCTACCAATTCAAGGTTGAGGTCTTTGCCCTTATGGCCCAAAATGGCAGCTGCAGGTATAGCCATCTCATCTTCATTCCAGGCACCAGGATGGGGATGCAGATACAGAAAGGGTAAAGGATTTGTATCAATTGTCTTTTACAGAAGAGTCCTAGAAGCAGTCCCAAGATGCTTTTACTTATATCCTGTTGGTTATGATGAGGTTGCATGGCCACATGTAATTGTGAAGGAATCTGGGGAATGCAATCTTCCTTTGAAGTTGATGAAAATAAAAGTTCTGTTACTCTGGCAAAAGAAAAGAATGGATATTGGGGGGATAATTAGTAGCTGGGGATGACTATTTCAGCAGGACTAGCAAAGCATTTGGAGAGAAGGTATAAACAATCAGAATCTCTTATAATTGCACTGTGTGTGTGTGTTTGTGTGTCTGTGTGCGTGTTTGTGTTTGAGATTTTATTCTTCCTTCTAGGATGGGAACCTGGGAGACAGATTTTCTGGGTGAACGCCGTTTGGCAATTGCACAACAGTGTCAAAGCTGTGAAAATGGTTTAAAAAATGTAACAGATAGGCCCCAAGTCCCCTTTGTGTAATTTCCTTCCCAAAGGTAACTGCTCTGTTTATCAGTTTGTTGTGTATTTTTCCCTGTAGGAATATATATAATTTCTTCCCCAGTATCCATGTACATATAGAACTATTTTTTTTCAATCACTGCCTGCTATTTTATTTCATGTCAGGGAAATATCAAGGTATATTTAGTGATTTTCTTCTGCCTCAGGGTTCCCCTGGTAGCTCAGATGGTAAAGAATCTAACTGCAATGCGGGAGACCTGGGTTTGGAAGTTCTCCTGGAGGAGGGCATAGCAACCCACTCCACTATTCTTGCCTGGAGAATTCCATGAATAGAGGAGCCTGGTGGACTACAGTCCATGGGATCATTAAGAGTTGGACACGACTGAGCGACTAAGTGCATAGAAAATAGAGGATTCCCCAAACATCGAAAGGAGGTTTAGAAAGATATGCAGATGTCCATCCTATCCAGCAGAAACAGTGTGCAGAAATCAGCACACCCAACCCGGATCTCCAGACACTTGAGGAAAGCCAGGCAGGGTGTGACTGAGTGATGGTTATGGAAAGAACTGACACCTGAAGAGGTGGAGTTAACAGAAAAACAGGAATGGTCAGGGGCTGGTTCTTAGAACCCAGGCCTCTTACTGAGAGGTACTTGCTTTCTGATAACAAGGACGTGACAATGCTTCCCAAGGCTCCATTCCCAGTGGCTCCAGTGATGGATGGTCCCCGAAGGACTTGGAAATGCTAGTGCCTCTACTCACGGCATTTCTCTAGATTCTGGGAGCTTCAGTCTTAGAAGAGAGCCATCTTCTGTTCCCCAGTCTGTGCCTCCACAGCATTCAACACAGACACGTTCCTTTCTAATGCAACAAGTTCTCTAGAAAGCACCATGAATTTATGATGAATTTTTAATTTCCCTATGATATTTTTTCTCCTTCCACCCACTCCCCCACCCCACGCCCAGCCCAGTTAAAGTGTTTTTCTCTTAAATTTATGGGCTGAGCTGTTAAGAAGGTCTGTATATTTCAGGAGAAAAAAGTGCTGGAGAAGAGGGGGTCGGCCTCACCGTTAGTACCAGCTTCACTTAAACAGGCTCCAGAGTGGCCTCCTCTTCCTACTTGATCAATTTGCCTGTCATCTCAGATTATTTTCTAAGGGCAACTAAATTCTACTTCTCTTCATTACAGCATTGAGGACGATATGAGGGAGGAAGCTGCTGGAATTTCATTTTCAAGCTTTGCCATCCTGTACGGTTCCCTAACTCTTATTCTCTGTCTTTCTTTGTGAAAGTGTTTAATAAGTGTTTGAATGAGAGGATGAACTTCTTTGGCACCTCCTGTCAGCTTTCTATCTCTCACTGGTTGATTATATAGTTTGCTTCTCCTTCGGCTGCTCTTACAAACTGTTTTCAAACAGATGACTGAAAAAATTAAGATCATGAATTGAGGTGTCACACTGCTTGGGTTTAAATCCCAATTCCGCCACTTGCTGGCTCTGTGACTTTGGGTGAATTACTTAACCTCTCTGTGCCACAGCATGTTCATCTGTGAAAGGGGGAAAGTAGGAGCTCCTACTCTTTGGGATATCAGGATTAAGGGAGAACTTGTGTAAGAATTCAGTGTAGTGCTTGAATTCACATGGGTCTGTAATAAATGTTTAGTTCAGTTCAGTCGCTCAGTCGTGTCCAACTCTTTGTGACCTCATGAATTGCAGCACGCCAGGCCTCCCTATCTAGGCCTCCCTCCCTCACCAACTCCCGGAGTTCACTCAAATTCATGTCCATCCAGTCGGTGATGCCATCCAACCATCTCATCCTCTGTCGTCCCCGTTTCCTCCTGCCCCCAATCCCTCCCAGCATCACAGTCTTTTCCAATGAGTCAGCTCTTCGCATGAGGTGGCCAAAGTATTGGAGTTTCAGCTTTAGCATCACTCCTTCCAAAGAACACCCAGGACTGATCTCCTTTAGCATGGACAGGTTGGATCTCCTTGCAGTCCAAGGGACTCTCAAGAGTTTTCTCCAACACCACAATTCAAAACCATCAATTCTTCCGCGCTCAGCTTTCTTCAGAGTCCAACTCTCACATCCATACATGACCACAGGAAAAACCATAGCCTTGACTAGACGGACCTTTGTTGGCAAAGTACTGTCTCTGCTTTTGAATATGCTATCCAGGTTGATCATAGCTTTCCTTCCAAGGAGTAAGCGTCTTTTAATTTCATGGCTGCAGTCACCATCTGCAGTGATTTTGGAGCCCCCCAAAATAAAGTCTGACACTGTTTCCCGTTTCCCCATCTATTTCCCATGAAGTGATGGGACCGGATGCCATGATCTTCATTTTCTGAATGTTGAGCTTTAAGCCAACTGTTTCACTCTCCTCTTTCACTTTCATCAAGAGGCTTTTTAGTTCCTCTTCACTTTCTGCCATAAGGGTGGTGTCATCTGCATATCTGAGGTGATTGATATTTCTCCCGGCAATCTTGATTCCAGCTTGTGCTTCTTCCAGGCCAGCGTTTCTCATGATGTACTCCGCATATAAGTTAAATAAGCAGGGTGACAGTATACAGCCTTGACGTACTCCTTTTCCTATTTGGAACCAGTCTGTTGTTCCATGTCCAGTTCTAACTGTTGCTTCCTCACCTGCATATAGGTTTCTTAAGAGTAGCCCTGGTTTAATCTTCTTCAGCCATTGAGTTTTTAATTGAACACTTGCTATGTGCCTGGGTGCTCATTTTTGTGCTTTTTTTCCCCTTATCTTTTCTTCCACATTACTTCATACCAAGTCTTGTTCTATGATAGTGGTTGACTGCTATTTTGCCTTCCTCTGAGAGTAACACCCTGATTTTGTTTTGGGAAATCACTACTTCCCAGCTTTGAGGTGAGGTTTGGTTATTGATAACTTTCTCCTCCTACTCCTCCATGGGCGTGCTAATGACGCTTGCCTGACCAACCAGAACATCTCATCTCCTAGGCTTCAAGGATTGGCTCGGGCTTGGGCACATGACCCAAGCTGGGCCAATGAGATCCAGATCTGGGATGTTTGTTGCAAACCCTGGGAGAGGGACGCTTCGTTTTCTGTTGCAGTTGTTAAGCTGGGAGGATGAGAGCCTAAATATATCCGTTATTGTTGCTATGTAACAAGTTTAAGCCACAAACTGATGGCTTAAAACATGTGGGTCAGGAATCCAGCGCAGGGTAGCTTCTGTTTCCAAATCTCTCACACGGCTGCTGTTATGGTGTAGGGCAGTGCTGAGCTCCCATCTGAAGGCTTGACCGTGGAAGAATCTGCTTCTGTGCTTACATGGCTGTTGGCAGGATTCAGTTTTTGTGGGTCCTTAGACTGAGAGCCTCAGGTTTTTGACGCATGGTCCTCTCCATATAGAAGAGAGTGGCTTCACCACAGTGACTAAGTGACCGTTTCTCTGACCTAATTACAGAAGTGATCTCCCTTCTACACTGAGGTATGACAGTGATCAGAAGAAATTTACTCAAGGGGAGCGGACCACACAAAAACTATGAATGCCATCAGGTGATGAATATTAGAGATCATCTTAGAAGCTACCTACCATTCTGGAACTGCATGAAAAGGAAGCGACATGTGCAATAGAACACAATTGAGTGCAGCTCTTAGCATGCAGGCTGTTGCTGTGGGCCATTACCTTCCCACCTTGTTACTAGGCAGTGGTTACCACTGGATCATTATTGGTCCTGCTCAGCCATTGGTCAGCACTGTAGTTGGCCTCACCCACAACTGACCAACTGTCAAGGAGTGAGTGGTCTTTCTCGGTCATTGGTCAGTGCCACAGTGGGCCCCTCCCCCAAGCAACCAACTCTCAAGGAGTGACAGTTAGTGATCTTGCCCAGCCATTGGTCAGTGCTGTAGTGGGCCCCACCCATAAGTGACCAACTGTCAAGGAACGACAGTTAATGGTCTTGCTCAGCCATTGGTCAGTGCTATATTAGGCTCCACCCACAAGTGACCAACTGTCAAGGAATGACCGTTAGAGGTCCTGCTCCATCATTGGTCAGTGCCATAGTGGGCCCCTCCCCCAAGCAACCAACTGTCAAGGAGTGACCGTTAGTGGTCTTGCTCAGCCAGTGATTGGCGCCGCAGTAGGCCCCTCCCCCAAGCAACCGACTGTCGAGGAGTGATCCTGAGTGAGGCAATTTGGTCTATGGTTGGAGTGGTGGTTGTCAGGTGGAAGGTGAGGTAAGAGGCAGAATCCTGGGCTTCTCCTGCTTACCTGGCCTCAGGTCAGTAGGTGAGAGGGGAAGGAGGGGGACCTAGTGAACAGTCTGGGGGCTGTGTCCTGCAGAGCTCCAGAGCCCTGGTAAGGCCTCCCACAGGTTGGGTCCAGACCTTGAGGCAGAGGTGAGCTTCCCCCTCATCCCTGCAACCTAATGGCAGTGGCTGTCTGCATAGGATGAAGTCTGTGGGACCTGGCTCCCACCGTATGGGTGGCCTAAGGGCTGGGTGGGTCCTGGGTGCCCGCTTCCTCAGCGATGACAGCTGGACGGGGTCTGGGGACTTGGCCCTGAGGGAGCCGCCAACTGAGTTCTGCCTCCTCTTAGCCCAGCCTGGACCTCAGAGGGTGAAAGTTGTGCCTTGGGACGTTACCCTTTCTTGTCAGGACAGAGAATAACATTTGTCTGTGGAGGTTTACAGTAACATCCTTACCTGACCACGGCCTGACCTCAAGAACAAAGGATCTGACGCCAAGCTGTTGGCAACAACAACTGTGCCCCTCCCTCCTTCTTTCTAGAAAAGGGCTTTGCTGAGAGCTTTTGGGGAGTTTGGGGCTTTTTCTAAAAGATAACTTAATTGATTGGAGAAGGCAATGGCACCCCACTCCAGTACTCTTGCCTGGAAAATCCCATGGATGGAGGAGCCTGGTAGGCTGCAGTCCATGGGGTCGCTTAGAGTCGGACACAACTGAGCGACTTCACTTTCACTTTTCACTTTCATGCATTGGAGAAGGAAATGGCAACCCAGTCCAGTGTTTTTGCTTGGAGAATCCCAGGGACAGGGGAGCCTGGTGGGGTGCCATCTGTGGGGCTGCACAGAGTCAGACACGAGTGAAGCGACTTAGCAGCAGCAGCAGCAGCAACTTAATTGATTTGTTTCAGCTGTGCTGGGTCTGTAGCTGCAGTGAGTGGGGGCTATTCTGTAGTTGTGGTGCTTGGATGTCTCACTGCGGTGGCTTCTCTTGCTGTGGAGCACGGGCTCTGGGGTGCACGGGCTTCAGTAGTTGCAGTATGTGGGCTCAGTAGTTGTGGCTCCCAGGCTCTAGAGCACAGGCTTGGTAGTTGTGGCTTAGTTGCTCTGCAGCATGTGGGATCTTCCTGGACCAGGGATTGAAACCTGCACACAAGGAAGCAAGTTTGAGAGTTTTAACGCATGAGCCACCCAGCTCCTTGCAGGGTCCTGCAGTAAACCTTTCTCTGCTCCCAGCTCCCCATGTTTTGGTATCGTTTGGTCTCACTGAGCGTTGAGCACACGGATTTGCGTCTCAGTAACTCATGGGGGAAAACAAAGCCAAGAGACGGAGAGGGGGAGAGTTTTCTTGTGACCCTTTTGGAGTCTCCAAAAGTAGCTGCTTCTGCCAACTTGATCTAGAACTTCCCCAGTTCAGGAACCGATACATTTTTCCTTAAGATACTTTGAGTCGGGCTTCTGTCACTTGGAAGAGTCTTGATGACGTCTTGCAAAATTCTCAGATTCCCTTGCCTGCCAATGACTGCTCCTCCTTGGAAAGCCTTTACATTCTTTGTGGTTGACAAAATCTAGAAAGTGTCACATGCCTTACCTCTCCTTGAGTCTGAGCTCATGGAGGGCAGAGTTGTGTGAATTTTTTTAAACCCCCTTTCTTGCTCTACTGCAGTGCCTAGAATGCTGTCAGACACAGCAGATGCCATCTGTCAGTAATTACCAGTATGTGAGGCTCTTCCTTGTCCCCCCTCTTCCCCCTGCCAGTCAAAAGTGTCTCAGAAATGATCTCAATCTCCCTGCACCTGCCTTTGGGTTGGGACGTTGGATGTCAAAGGCAAAAACATCTCTGATGCTACCCTCCAGAGGCAGTGCACATCTGCCCACAGAAATCGCAGTGAGACTGTGAATTTCACAGTGGGTGGGTTAACCTAACAGAAAGAACAAGTCACAAACAAGAGTGCTAATCAGAGGTAGTGCTTGGCCAATTCCTTAACATTTTAGGTTTTAACTGATGACTTTTATGATAACAGTGTGCAAACATTTACTGATACCAACATTATTTTTTTTAATTAAAAACATTGAAAAATTGAAGTAGTGTTGATTTACAATGTTTTGCCAATCTCTACTGTGTGGCAAAGTGACTCAGTTTTACACGTATAATACGTACATTCTTTATTCTTAATATTCTTTTCCATTATGGTTTGTCCCAGGAGACTGGATATAGTTCCCTGTGCTATTATACAGTAAGATCTTGTTGTTTATCCATTCTAGATGTAATAGTTTGCATCTGCTAACCGCAAAGTCCCAGTCCATCCGTCTCCCTTACCCCCCTACCCCTTGGCAACCACAAGTCTGATGTCTGTGTTTGTGAGTCTGTTACTGTCTTGCAGATTGGTTCATTTGTGCCCTATTTTATAGATTCCACATATGAGTGGTATCATATGGTATCTGTCTTCTCTTTCTGGCTGACTTCACTTAATGTGATAATCTTTAGGTCCTTCCATGTTGCTGCAAATGTCATTTCATTCTTTTTTATGACTGAGTAATATTCCATTGTATATGCATACCCGATCTTCTTTATCCATTCATCTGTTGATGGACATTTAGGTTGCTTCCATGTTTTGGCTATTGTGAGTAATGCTGTTACCAACATTTTTTTTGTGTGTGTGTGATAGGATTTAAAAAATTTTTTTCTGGGATCAGTAGAATTTTCTTGCATGTCGAGAAAGTATGATCTCCTATCTGATGCCAGTGTATTAAAAAAACATGCTTTTCCCACAGATCTATGTTAATATGCTTTTCATGGGTGAAGTCAGTCCATTGCAAAGACCCGGCCTTGGAGGTCACTCAGGGTCACATCCAAATGCATTTTACTTACTGGAGGCCAGCTCATAATCAAGGGAAGGGGAACTTGACTCACTCTCATGATCAGAAGAGTGTCAAAGAATTTGCAGGCATATTTTAAAGCCATCACAAGTGCTTTGGAGAAAAATGGCTGCAGGTAGAGGGGCCTCAGCAAGGATTAATCAGTGAATTGTCTAAGGGTCATGAACCTCCAGGATCTCATGCCAAATGACCTGAAGTGGAGCTGATGTAATAATAATAGAAATAAAGTACATTATAAATGTAACATGATTGAATCATCCTGAAACCATCTCCTACCCAACTCCTTGGAAAAATAATCTTCCTTGAAACCAGTTCCTGGTGCCAAAAAGGTTGGGGACCACTGGAAAGGACCTGTGGCTAGTGACAGATGGCCAGAGGCCTCTGGTCAGTGATGAGTCTGACCAGGGGCGGAGTGATGGAGGGATCCAGGAAGCTTGTGCTCTGAGGGATAGGATGGAGGGTGGAACTGTCCGAATCCCCAGCTGGGGGGCAGTGGACCTGGTCCCCTTTCCTGTTAGTTCTTCTTGCTGTAATAATGTCCTGCTGGCCTTCCTCAGAGGTAGCAGATGTGCTGAGTCCTTGTCTGGAGATGTGCCTTGGGAGCCTATGATTTAAACGAGGCCCCTTATAGTCTCTGGACTTGTGTGTGGTCAGCAGGGTTGGGAGGGGTCCTCCACCACAGGGCCGCTAGTCACAGCCTTCTATCTTATCCTGGCGGTGGCTTTGGTTCCTAGGAGTTCTTCACCTGCCTCCCTCTCCCTGTTTATTAATTTGCTCCTTCACTCCTTTCTAAGGGCTTCATTGCGAGTTCTTTAGCATTCCAGGATGGTGCTGGTGGCTACCTTTCTCTGTGTGAGAGGCTTGAATTGGAATGTTAATTTCACCTGGGGCCCCCGCAGATTGTTTCTGTGCTGAGCACACATTTAAAAGGGGAAAAGTGTAATTGGCTCTTTCTTCCTGGGCTTCTTCCAGGAACCCCTGGGGGAACGAATGGGAGGTTTTAAAGTTTCTGTGACCTGCTAATTTCTCCATTCAGCGTTCTGGAACTTCAGGTCCTGAGGCACACATGGAAGGAATCTTTGCTACCTCCTGATCCAGTGGTTATAAGCCAGCATCTCAGGGCCACAGACAGCCAGCCTGTGCTGATATCTATTTGGCCAGCCTAGTGCTTTAATAATTTTTGAGCCAATATTCAAGAGCTGAAAGCTTTAGTATTAAAATGTGGATTTTTGGCTTCTTTGTGGAGAGCAGCAGTACCGGCTGCCCTGCGTCCACATTCCCAGAGAGTGACATGTGACTGCAGTGACATCCACCAATTCATCTGCCAATCCAGTCATCACATATTGAGCTGGGCATTCGGTGTGCCAGGCACTATTGTAGGTGCTGGCGACTTAGCCCCTACTGTCAAGGAGCTTCCATTCCATCCAGAAGGCACGGCTTTTATATGTCACCCGTCTGAGCCCTCCAGACCAGCACTGTCTAATAGAATTTTCTACCGTGATGGGAATGTTCTATATCTGTGCTGTCCAATATCGTAGCCATGAGCCACATGTCTCTGTGGAATACTTGAAATGTGGCCAACTAAGGAACTGAACTTATGATTCTGTTTCATTGGAATTCATATATACTTAAGTTTAAACAGTATTTGGGTACTGGCTGAAGTATTGGACAGTGTGGCTCTAGGGAATTAAATTTGCATCTCCCACTCATCAACTAACCCAACTCCTTCATTTAATAGTTGGGGAAACTGAGGTACATGGGCTGTGCAAAACCAGGATTGGAACTCAGATCTCCTTGATGGCTCACCTATGATGTCTAGTGTAACTGCTACCGGTTAAGCAGTGAATGGGGATGACATTAGATATAGTTGGAGAGGCAGATGGGGCAGAGGTTGTGCAGGACCCTGTAGACTAAGGGGAAGAATTTAGATTAAAAAAATAATAATTTATTTTGATCACATACAAATTAGCTATTTTTAACATGTGCAATTTAGCAACCTTTTGTCCATTTACAGTGTTGGGCAACCATCACCTCTATCTAGTTCCAAAACATTTTTATGACCTCAACAGAAACCCCATACCCTTTATTTTTATTTCTTGGCCTCACTTAGCAGCATGCGGGATCTTTGTTCCCCAACTAGGGGTTGAACCTGCACTCTTGGCAGTGAAAACACAGAATCCTAACCACTGGACCTCCAGGGAATTCCCAGAAGCCCCATACCCTTTAAGCAGCCACTCTCCTTCCTCCATCCCCCAGCACTGACAGTCTACTTTCTGTCTATATGAGTCTGCCTATTCTGGACATTTCAGAGATGCAGTCCTCAATGTGTGAGCTTCTGTGTCTGGCTTCTCTCACTTAGCATGTTTTTAAGGTTCATCCATGCTATAGCAGGTATCAGTACTTTGCTCCTTTTTATGGCTTGAATCATGATCCACTGAGTGCAAATGAAATTTGTCTGAGAGTAGTGGGCAGCCACGCAGGGTCTCTGCCAGGCGGCTTCTTTCTAAGCATTGCTGGAAGGAAGTTCTATTCTGCAGCCTAGTGCTAGACTTGCTTTCCTTCCTTGGGTTTGCTAAAGCCAGTTTTCAGCTTTGCGTCTGGGGTCCGAGGTGCAGGGCTGTCCCAGCTGTCACTCCTGATCCTCACATGCGCCTCACCCTGTCACCACGAGAACCCTCCTAGGACCCCCTTCTGAATTAATTCGAGCTTTCGGGGGGCATTCCCTTTCCACATGCCTCCTGCCACTTAGATGCCCACCAAGGTGCAGGTCAGTGACTTACCCGAGACAAATTATGTTTGGAAAATGGATTTGATTTGGGAAGGGAGCTTCCACATTGAGGAGAAGGGCTTGTGCTCCAAGTGGCCTTGCCTGGGAATCGGGGACCACGGGTAAGAGGCTTGGGGATTATTGTATTCTCATCAGTGTCTCCCGTTATGTCTGTTAGTATTTGTTTTCTGTATCTCGGTACTCCTATGTTGGGTATGTTGAAGAGGGTGTTGGCCTCTCCTTGTATTGATCCTTTTATCACTATATACTGTCCCTCTTTTTCTTTCTTTATATAGCCTTTGTTTTAAAGGCTATTTTGTCTGATAGGAGTATTGCAGTTCCCTTTTTCCTGTCATTTTCATTTGCATGAAATATCTTTTCCCATCCCCTAACTTGCAATCTGTGTGAGAGACTTTGAGATTAAAGAGAGGGGAAAAAAGGAAAATGAGCCCCTCCATCCAGTTCAGCCTGAACAAGCATGAAGGGCATCTTGTCTTTATAATTGAGCACTGGGCTGGGAAACAAACATATAGAACCTGGCCAGCCCAGCACAGCTAGCCAGCTCCAAGTGGGGCCCAGGCTCGTGGACCCACTCTTCCCATAGGTGACCCAGTGGCCAGGTGGGTTTCTTTGTCCTGGACCTGGAGAACAAGCGTTGGTGTGGCAGACGCATGAGTATCCTAGCCACAGGGACAGTGCTCTCCTGGGGGCGTGGGGCTGCCAGATTTCCAGTTTCCTCTGCTCCGGACCCCGACAGCAGGGCCAGGCGCAAGGACCCCTTTCTTCCCTTGGCACCCTCTCCTCCTGCCCACCAAGGTGCTGGTCATGCCTGGAGTGCAGAGACACTTGTCTCTTGTTTGTCAAACACTGCCCGTCATTGGGCTGAGCCACTTGGTAGAGTCCACCATCTCAGCGCCTCCTGTGTTTTGTGGTGGTTCTTCTTTTTATCCAGTAGTTTTCTCTTTGACACTATGCAATGCAACGACTATTGATTTTATTTAAAAAACATAATGATAGCAAGTTGTATGTGTAAATTTTCTTCTAGTAGAAAATGAAAATGTTCCCCAATCCTGAAGGCACTCTTCCTTCCCTGGAGGTGGACTACTCTTAGAATTGCTTGTCTTTCCAGATGCTTTTCTTTGACTGTCACCTGTATCTGTTCATTGGTTTGGTTGCTGATTCTTTAGTTCAGCATGTAGTAATTTATTGAGTATTTACTCTCTGTGTCAAGCAGTGTTCTAGACTCTGCAGATGTAACAATGAACAAGGCAGACAAAAATCTCAGCTCTGGTGTGGAGATTCTAGTGGGGGATGTGAGTGCTATGGAGAAAAAGGAGGGAGTGGTTGGGGAGTCCTGGGTAGGGGGAGGGGTTGCTATTGAGAGGGCAGTCAGTCAGGGTTGGAGGAGAGCTGGCTGAGAAGATAATACTTGAGCAGAGGTCTCAACTCCATAACTGGGGGAAGGTTGCTCTTGCTGTGAGAGCAGCAAATGCAAAGGCCCTGAGGTAGGAGATGTTGGGTGTGTTCTTGAAACAGTAAGGAGATGGGTGTGACCAGAGGGTCCATAGAGCAGAGACCAGTTTAGTGATGAGGCCAGATCACAAAGGGCTTAGCAGGCCCTTGGAGGACATTTGAGTTTTACCCTGAACAGAATGGGACCCATTGCAGTGTTCAAGCAGCAAAGTGACCTGGACCAACTCCCACTGTAAAAAGTTTCCTCCTCTGTGGTGCAGGAACCAAACTGATGTGGGCTGGGCTAGGGTGGGGTGTCAGGCGGGAGACCCGGGGGGAGGCTGCAGCAGGGCTGGGGGCTTGGACCAGGGGTGGCAGCAGAAGTAGGGAGCAGGGAGGGTCAGGGATGTCCCCGAGGTTCTGGCCTGAGCTCCTAGAAGATCTGATTTGAACCAGATCAGCTGGTGGCAGTGTTTCTAGGCAGTGGTTGATTGGAGATGCCTGGTCCAAGCAGAGGTGTCAGGTATACTGCTGGGTTTGTGGGTCTGGTGTTGAGATGTTTAACTGCCCCCAACCAGCTCTGCCTTCCTCTCCCCTGCCCCTGCCTGGGGTCAGCCTCCAATTCTGCAGACCACCTTGAGCGCTGCCTCCCCTCCCCAACAGGAGCAGGGAGCAGGGCCCGCTCCCTGCAGACCGCCTCCCTCTGGCCAGAGGTGTGTCTAGGGCAGGGCAGGTGGGAAAACAGGGCATCCAAACAAATAAATTAAAAAAAACTTCAGCCCATTTTGGGAGCCCTCACGTGGCTTTCCTCCTCCTTCCCAACCACCCCATCGCTTCTTTGCACTCATTCTGGCTTTCTCTGTCACCAAAAAGAACAGAAGTCTTGATTTCCTGACTCCTTGTTAGCAGGGGCGAGTGAGGAATGCCCTCTCTCTTTGCTGCTCTGTCGGCCACCCCCAATTCCCCATTTAACTGTTTCCTCCAGGGAATCTGAGCAAGCTGAGCTCCTGCCCACAAAGCTGAGGGACAAGGTGGGGTGTAACCAGCATTGTGAGATGCTCCCAGCTTCATTCACGGATGGCCTGTAATGAAGACATAAAAGAACCTGCAATGCACTTGTTTGTTTCAACTGGGAACAGAATTTGTGATTTTGGATATCTTTTTCTCTAACTCTTTAAGAACCCTGAGCTAACCACTTCCATCTGCCCTGAAGATTATTCAGTCCTCCCCATTCCATTCTAGGAGCTGACTGTTCTTGCTTTGGTCCTGATGTTTTTGGTAGGCTTTGTTTTGTGCTGGATGGCCGGGCTGCTTCCTAACTCAGAGCTGCACTATTCTGCTGCCTTTAGAAATCTCAGCAGGGAGGGAGGGAGGGGGTTGCTTCCACTTACATGGCCCCGGCACCTGCTGAATCTCTTTGGATGTGGCCTGGTTTAATGCTTTAATATTTTTTGTGTGTGTGTGTGAACTAAAGTATTAATATCAATATAAAATTAAGGTTTAGGGAACTTACTGGCAACAGGTTCTAAATAGCTGGCTGCACTATTTTTCTTCATATTGAGGTGAAATTTACTTAACATAAAACTATTTTAAATTGTGTAACCAATCCAGTGGTTTTTAGTACATCCACAGTGTTGTGCAAGCACTGAATCAATCTAGTTTCAAACCATTTCATCACCCCCAAAAGGAAGCCCTGTACCCCTGAGCACCCACTTCCCATCCTGCCGTCGCCTGACAACCACCCATCTACGTGGTGTCTCTGTGGACTGACCTATTTTTGGTATTTCATGTAAATGGAACACACACTACGTGGCCTTTTTATATCTGGCTTCTTTCACAAAGCATCTTGTTTTTTGAGGTCCAGCCATGTAGCCTGTGTCAGTGCTTCATTGCTTTTTAAGGGCTGAATTGTGTTCCACTGTGGGGATGGATCACATTTTGTTTGTTCATTCGTCTGTTGGTAGACATTCAGAGTGTTTCCAACCATTTTTTTTCCTCTTTTTTTTTTTCTTGTTTGGCTACACTGTGTGGCATGCAGGACCTCAGTTCTCCAACCAGGGATCAGACCCACACTCCCTGCAGTGGAAGCCTGGGTTCTTAACCAGTGGACTACCAGGGATGTCCCTACCTGGGTTACTTTTTAAAAATTCTGTATGTGATTTTAATGGGCAATCCATGTGGGAGCCATTGGAACGGCCTTTGACCCCTGCCTTGGAGGGTGGGTGGGGGTAGGCCAGCATGGGGGTGGGGAGCTAGAACTGTGAGCCTGCCAAAAGACGCTTTTATTGTTAGACAGATGGCTTCTCAGTGGGCACTCTGTGGCTTCTTGTCCAGTGGTGCCTTCTCCAGCCCTGGCTGTCTCTTGTAAATAACCACCCTGTTTGATTTTTCTGCTTAGCACTTATCACCGTCTGAATGAATCTCCCTTTGTTGCCTGGATGGATGGTTTCCTTGTATACAATCTCAATTCTTTTGCTCTAGATGAGAGTGAGGTCTCCATGGGAAAAGTGACTAGGACCACCTTGTTCACCCCTGTCTTCCCAGCACCTAAAGGGGTTCTTGGTGAACAGGTTAGAATCTACTTTATCTGTTTTCTGAAAATGTCGGAGGCTGGGCTGCTGCCAAACCTGCCTTTAAAATAACTCATGCAAAAAAAAAAAAAAAAAAAGAAAAAGAATAATTCATGCATTCATCAACCCATTCATCCATCCGTTTAGTCATTTGACAAATATTTATTAACGCTCACTCTGTGCCTGGAAGTGTATTTCAGTGCTGACAATGCCACTTCTACCAATGAGCTCTCAGACTATTTGCAAGACAGACAGGTAAACAGTCTCAGTATAGTTCAGGGAGTTAACACTGTGGAGGTGTGAAGTGGCAGTAGGAACCATTAAGGTTAGCTTTAGGAAGAGGTGTGTCAGTTAGGATTATCTTGGTTGCAAGTAACAGAAACCCGATTCAAGGTGATATAACTCAAAGATAATTTAAAAAAACTTATGTAACTGGAATGTCCTGCACAGGCGTCAGGTATGGCTTGATCAAAGGCCTCAACTGATGTCATCAGGACTCATTCTCTCTCTGTCTCTCAGCACTAATTTTTTCTCCGGTGGCTTTATTCTCAGGCAGGGTCTTTTCAAAGATGGACACTAAAATAGGGCTCTCATCCTACCAGCTTAGCGACCACAGTGAGAAAATGACCACCTCTTTCCAATGGTTTCAGCAAAACCCCCAGATCTGATTTTTATTGACTGCGACTAGGTCGTATGCCAACCCTTGAGCCAATTGCTGTGACTCTGATTAGCCCGACTTGGGTCATGTGCCTTCTCCTGGAGCCAGGGAGGGGGTAGAATTACTTCACCTGTACCACTTGGGCAGAGAGTGGAAGTAGAGGGAGTCCTGCAAAGAAAACTAAGGCATGGCTACCATGAGAAGGGCCAGAACCACAGATGCCTGCTCTGAAAGTCTGGCTTAAGAGAGCTAAGAAGAGGAAAGTCCCTAGCAGTCCGGTGGTTAGGACTCCCCGCTTTCACTGCCGAGGGTCAAGGATTCGGTCACTGGTCGGGAAACTAAGATCCTACAAGCTGTGCCATGTGGCAAAAAAAAAAAAATAAATAAAGGAGAGAGAGCAAGAGAGTTAAGAAGAGCTGATTGCACTTAAAAAGGATGTTCTGGACATTTGGTTCCCTCCACTCATACCTGTTCTGCACTGCACCCTCTTTGCCTTTCCCTGTGCCTGGGGAGCTGGCCCTCAGGGCTGCATCATCTGGCCCTCTTTGTCCTTCAGCTTCCAGCTGGATGTGGCCAGTGAGAGACCAGGCTGGAGCTCCAAGGTGGGGCAGGAGAGAGCGGAGGCGTCTGTCCCTGGCTCCTCTTGCTTCACGGTGTCTCTGCCAGAGCTTCACCTCCTCCTGTTCCAGCAAGGAAGCCTTGGCTCCCAGATGTGGCTGTCACTGGTGTCAACCACACTGTGCTCTTTCCTGGTCCCTTAAAGCCCCGGGGAAGTAACAGTTTCCTGCTCCTGCCAACATCTCCGTGCCTCACCACCATCACTATCTGCTAGTTGCTATCTGCTCGTGTCCTTTGACTGAAATCTCCCCATTTGACTCATCCTGGAGTGTGAATTCTTCCTGCCAGGACCGTTATGGACACGGAGACATTTGCCAGTGTGTTCGTTTCCTATTGCTGATGCACAAGCATCAGTTCAGTTCAGTTCAGTCGCTCAGTCGTGTCCGACTCTTTGCTACCCCATGAACCACAGCATGCCAGGCCTCTCTGTCCATCACCAACTCCCGGAATTCACTCAGATTCACGTCCATGGAGTCCGTGATGCCATCCAGCCATCTCATCCTCGGTCGTCCCCTTCTCCTCCTGCCCTCAATCCCTCCCAGCATCAAAGTCTTTTCCAATGAGTCAACTCTTCGCATGACGTGGCCAAAGTACTGGAGTTGCAGCTTTAGCATCATTCCTTCCAAAGAAATCCCAGGGCTGATCTCCTTCAGAATGGACTGGTTGGATCTCCTTGCAGTCCAAGGGACTCTCAAGAGTCTTCTCCAACACCACAGTTCAAAAGCATCAATTCTTCAGCACTCAGCCTTCTTCACAGTCCAACTCTCACATCTATACATGACTACTGGAAAAACCATAGCCTTGACTAGATGGACCTTAGTCGGCAAAGTACTGTCTCTGCTTTTGAATATGCTGTCTAGGTTGATCATAGCTTTCCTTCCAAGAAGTAAGTGTCTTTTAATTTCATGGCTGCAGTCACCATCTGCAGTGATTTTGGAGCCCCCCAAAATAAAGTCTGACACTGTTTCCACTGTTTCCCCATCTATTTCCCATGGAGTGATGGGACCGGATGCCATAATCTTCATTTTCTGAATGTTGAGCTTTGAGCCAACTTTTTCACTCTCCTCTTTCACTTTCCTCAAGAGGCTTTTTAGTTCCTCTTCACTTTCTGCCATAAGGGTGGTGTCATCTGCATATCTGAGGTTATTGATATTTCTCCCAGCAATCTTGATTCCAGCTTGTGCTTCTTCCAGTCCAGTGTTTCTCATGATGTACTCTGCATATAAGTTAAATAAGCAGGGTGATAATATACAGCCTTGATATACTCCTTTTCCTATTTGGAACCAGTCTGTTGTTCCATGTCCAGTTCTAACTGTTGCTTCCTGACCTGCATACAGATTTCTCAAGAGGCAGGTCAGGTGGTCTGGTATTCCCATCTCTCTCAGAGTTTTCCACAGTTTATTGTGATCCACACAGTCAAAGGCTTTGGCATAGTCACTAAAGCAGAAATAGATGTTTTTCTGGAACTCTCTTGTTTTTTCGATGATCCAGCGGATGTTGGCAATTTGACCTCTGGTTCCTCTGCCTTTTCTAAAACCAGCTTGAACATCAGGAAGTTCACGGTTCACGTATTGTTGAAGCCTGGCTTGGAGAATTTTGAGCATTACTTTACTAGCGTGTGAGATGAGTGCAATTGTGCGGTAGTTTGAGCATTCTTTGGCATTGCCTTTCTTTGGGATTGGAATGAAAACTGACCTTTTCCGGTCCTGTGGCCACTGCTGAGTTTTCCAAATCTGCTGGCATATTGAGTGCAGCACTTTCACAGCATCATCTTTCAGGATTTGAAATAGCTCTACTGGAATTCCATCACCTCCACTAGCTTTGTTCGTAGTGATGCTTTCTAAGGCCCACTTGACTTCACATTCCAGGACGTCTGGCTCTAGATGAGTGATCACACCATCATGATTATCTGGGTCTTAAAGATCTTTTTTGTACAGTTCTTCTGTGTATTCTTGCCACCTCTTCTTAATATCTTCTGCTTCTGTTGGGTCCATACCATTTCTGTCCTTTATCAGGCCCATCTTTGCATGAAATGTTCCCTTGGTATCTCTAATTTTCTTGAAGAGATCTCCCGTCTTTCCCATTCTGTTGTTTTCCTCTATTTCTTTGCATTGGTCGCTGAAGAAGGCTTTCTTATCCCTCCTTGCTGTTCTTTGGAACTCTGCATTCAGATGCTTATCAGTTCAGTTCAGTTCAGTTCAGTCGCTCAGTCGTGTCCCACTCTTTGCGACTCCATGAATCGTAGCATGCCAGGCCTCCCTGTTCATCACCATCTCCTGGAGTTCACTCAGACTCACGTCCATCGAGTCGGTGATGCCATCCAGCCATCTCATCCTCGGTCGTCCCCTTCTCCTCCTGCCCCTAATCCCTCCCAGCATCAGAGTCTTTTCCAATGAGTCAACTCTTCGCATGAGGTGGCCAAAGTACTGGAGTTTCAGCTTTAGCATCATTCCTTCCAAAGAAATCCCAGGGTGTCTTTACTTTTCTCCTATGCACAAGCATAGTGGCTTAGAAAGTCCTGAGTTTATTATCCTATAGTTTATCATCAACCTTTTGGAGGTTGGAAGTCCAAGATGGGTCTTGCTGGGCTAAGATCAAGGTGTGAGCAGTGCTATGTTCCTTCTAGTGGCTCTAGGAAGATTCTGCAAGCGAGCTCTCCTGCTTCCTTGCCCTTCGTTTTTTCATTAAAAAAAATACTTTTTTTTAAATAAAAAATTTTTTTGGGGGCGGGGCAAGCCATGCGACTTGCGGTCTTAGTGCCCCCGACCAGGAATGGAATCTGAGCCCTCTGTGTTGGAAGTGCAGAGTCCCAATCACTGGACTGCCAAGAATTCCCAAACTCAGTTTTTAATACCTCCCCTCCCTAAGCTTCTTTCTCTAACTCTCAGCCTTGAAGGCTCTCTTTGTGTCTCTGTTGAGAAAAGAGCCAAGATCCCTTTTCAGTCTTGCCTCACCCTTGAAATTACTCTATTATCGCGGCCGGATTCTCTCTGCTCTGTGAGTGTGCGCAAATTGACAGGATGTTAAAGGATGTTTCAGAAAAGGTCACTGATAACAGGCCTTTGATTAGTTCCTGAGAAAAGGAGTCGGTGATTCCTTTCCTGGCCTGGAACAGGGGCGGGGGTTGGGGTGGGGTTGGGTGGGGGGTGCAGCCCATGGCTGCACAGATGTCTAGTCAGAAGGGGCCTGGCTGGGTCAGCCACAGGCCTGAGCTTGTGGGATGCATCATGCCTCATCCATCACTGGGGCCCTCCCCACGTGGAGGATGCCCGTGGCCGCTGGCTGTGATTCTGGTGTTTTGCAAGCTGGAGCCGTCGGGCCCCTGAGCCACTAAGCTGCACAGATGCCTTCCCTGTACGCTCTGGTTTGTAATTAAAACACGACTTGCCACTCTGATTAGATTGAGCGGTTAAGTTCATCTGGAAGAGCTTTTCATCTGCATTGTGTGATTAGCAACATATGATGCTTGTATTAGCTCAATTAAAAGTTATGGTGATTAATATGGGTATCAGAGCAGAACCATAAATCAGCAGATTCGGGGCACTGGGAGTTCAGGGGCTGGAAGGCAGAGAGCCAACCACTGCCCAGCCCCCTGGGAACATAACTTAGGTGCAGCCTGGCTGTGCTCCTGGGTGGTGAATAAACAGAGGCTGGAGTCTGCTGACATCGCTGAACCTCAGCTTCCCCATCTGGAAAATGGAGGTACCAACACTTGCCCCTCGGATTGTCCTGCGATATGTTTTGCAAATAATCCTTTTTTCCTGTCTTCACCCTTGATTCAAAAGTGGGCTGACAATCACTATCTATCAGCATTAAAAACCATTTCTCCCTTTGACCCAACCATCCCGCGCTGAGATTTTTATCATTCAGATACATTTCTGTGTGTTAAAAAAATGTGGAAATAGTGCTAATAGTGATGGAAGTGATTGTTTGTCATAGGAGAGACTTGGGAAGAGCCTAAACTGATTAAAGAAATTATGATATATCCAAGCAAGGAAATACTTTGTAGCTGTTATTAATTAAAAAGAGAACACAGCAGATCCATTTATAGTGATACAGAACTGACTCTAAGATGTGCTGTAAGGGGCTTCCCTAGTGGTCCAGTGGGTAAGACTCCGTGCTCCTGATGCAGGGGGCCCTGGGTTCAGTTCCTGGTTGGGAACTAGATCCTGCATGCTGCAGCTAAAGATTCTGCATACTGCGAGGAAGATAGAAGATTCTGTGTGTTACAGCTAACACCTGGCACAGCCAAATAAATATTTTTTAAAAATGAAAAAAAGATAAAATGTGCTGTTAGTGGATAAAGCAAGGTGGAGCATGGGGGTATACAGTATGGCCTGCCGTGTGTGTGTGTGTGTGTGTGTGCGTGTGTGTGTGTGCGCGCGCGTGTGTGTGCGCAAAAGAATACATATGTAAATGTTTGCAAATATTGATTCCCTTGAAATAGCAGCTCCTGGGAGGGGAAAGCGTTGTTTGGGGGACAGGGTAGGAGGTGACTTAATTCTTGTCGGTGTATCTTTTCAATTTTGTGCCATTATATATGTATTATTTACTATTTAAAATATTAAATATTAATATTAATTTAATATTAAAATATTAAAATTTAAAAATATTTTAGAAGAAAAATAAAAGAGGCAACCACTCAACCCACCTTCCCCCAAAAAACTGAGGAAAAGGGGCCTAGTTTAGCACTTCACATAGATTTTATCATTTAGTCCCTGTGACAGCTTACTGAGTGATTTTTCTTTGCTGTGGAATTTTGTATCTGGCTTCTAGATTTTTTAGTACAGAAATGAAATATAAAAATCTTAGACACCCACACCATGACATTCTGGGATGGGAGAGAAGAAAACTTTGCCTTGACCAGATTCCTCCTTGTTGCTTTGACCTAGATTTGGGCGTGGACCCAGATTGTGACTACAGACATGTCACCATGAGCTGTTCCCATCAGCCCCTCCCACTGGGCTGCTGAGGACCCCTTAATGAAGCTTGATGGCCCCATATGTTCCCTAATCTATGAGATGCTTAGGTTGGGTAGCAGAAAAGGGAAGCATATAATTCTTGTTGAAGCTTTTTTTTTTTTTAAAAAGAAATCACCCAGCAATGCCACTTGTAGGTTATACCCCCAACATTCAAACCAGATGCTCAAACAAAATACTGTTCATAAATGTTCACAGCAGCACTATTTACAATGGCCAAAGGTGGACAAAATCGAAGTGTCCATCAACAGATGGGTGGACAAAGAAAACATGGCACTTCCATACCATGCAATGATATTATTCAGCTTTTTAATAAAGTACTCGTCCTTGTTATACCGTGGATGAACCTTAAAAGTTCTGAGTTTTAAGAACTCAGACACAAAAGACCGTATACTGCATGGTTCTGTGTATATGAAGTATCCAGAACAGACAAATCTCTAGAGAGAGAAAGCAGGTTGCTGGTTGCAGGGCGCTCGGGGGAGGAAGGAATGGGGAGTGACTGTGCAGTGGGTACCTGTTTACTTTGGTGGTGATGAGCATGTCCTGGAATTAGAGATGGTGCTTATACAACGTGGTCAACGTACTAAATGCCACTGATTTGTTCCTTTTAAAATGATTAATTTCATCTTATGTGAATTTCACCTCAATTAAAAAAAATTAGAGCCATCTGGAAGGGGAGAGGTCCTGACCCTCGGATTATTCCATCATTGCTCAAGAGATCAATATCAGGAATGTTGTGATAATTTGGACTTTAAAAAAATACATAGCCTGTTTAGTGATGTTTCCAGCAGCACCTTAGGGACTTGTGACAGAGACGGAGGAATGCGTTATCAGAGTTTGGACCAATATTCTGGATGATGCTGACAGCGCATTATAGTTTTTGCTTTCTGTCATATTACATAGAGGTGCTTGTTTTTTGTGTATCCTTTTGGAGTTTCTTTGTGTGCATCCAAGCAATTACTAATCTACATTTTAATTTTTTTTCTACTTTTTACATAGGAAAAATAGCATCCTTTTGCATTGCTCTGTGGCATGCTTAGCAATACATCTTGATAAACAGAGGTTATTTTGCATCAGGGTCTGGGGAAGGGACTCCTTCCTTTCTCCAATCACCATTTTTCAGAACTGAGGTCGTTCTTGCGAAGAATCCTGGGGCCACCCAGCCTTGCTGCCTGGAGATCTGTAAGGATGGCTATGGGATCTTGTTCAGCTGCAAACCTTTAACAAGCCTACAAGATGATGCCATTTCATGGAGGCCCAGCCAGTCCTTAAACAAGTGCAGATTAAATCCCTGTGTATTCAGTATTGATTTGATCTGGGCGTCCTGCCAGTCTCGGAGGAAGCCAAGATGGTGATGCAGGCCCTTCTCTCTCGGCATCTCCAAGAGGTCTGGGATGACGACGCTGACTGGGCTCGTGTTTTCTGGCAGTAGGTGGGGGCACCACCAGGCTCTTGGCTTTGATGTTTTCTTGGTCGAGCAGGCAATCAGGAGGTCCTGGAGGCTGCATAGCCTCCTAATGGGTCTCCCTGCTTTTTTTTTTCTTGTCTGTCTGGATCTGTTTTTCAGATTGTAACCAGAGTGAGCCTTTTAAGATGTTCAATCAGTTTGTGTCCCTCCTCTGCTCCAAGTCCCCCCCCGCCCCCCCCATGGCTCCGAGCTCACTCAGTGTAAAAATCCAAAGTTCTGAGCAGGGCCCACAAGTCCCCGCACCCTTCCTTGTTCTTCGCCAGCCAGTGGCCTCATGAGAGATCCTGAGAAGCCAAGCACACTCCTACCCCAGGGCCTTTGCATTGCACTGTTCCATCTGTCTGGAATGATCTTCCCTGACATTTGCATGGACCACTTGCTCAGTTCAACATAATTCCAGTCATATGTCATCATATCAAAGGGGCATTTTTTTTTTTACCATCCTGCCTCCAATATCACCCAACCCTCTTGTTCTTATTTCTTGCTTTGTTTTCCTTCAGCATTTATAGTCATTTGACATAGAACATAATTATCAGTTTATCTGTGTTTTGCATTAGAATGTCAGCTTCATGAAAGCAGTGACCTCCTTTGTCTAGTTCATTAATGTACCCCTAGGACCTAGAACAGTGCCTGTCACATAGTAGGTGCTCATTGAATACTAATTGGAGGCATGTTTAATGAGCATTTTGTCATGTACTTGACACATGAGGGTTTAGTGAGAATAAGACATACCCCTTCTCTTTAAGAAGTTTAATGTCTAGTTGGAGAGGTGAATGTTATCGTTTTGTTCATTGGATTCTATAGGCATAGTGCCTTGGGCTCACAAGCATATCTGGGATTAAACCCCAGTAAAGCTGGAAAAAAAATATACAAAGCAGTCACAACAATCAAGTATGTATTTAAATCATCAGCTTGTTATACATACATTTTGTAATCTGCCCATGTTAATTTTAATGAATCAGTGGACATTAGGTTGTTTCTAACATTTTGTTATTCTTCACACAGAGCTAGAAACAATTGTTTGGAAATAGAAGAAGAAACAGAAAATTTGAGACCTGAAAAAGTCATTGGTTCCAAAATATAGAAGGAAAATGGTAATACAAAAAATAGTGTTCAGATAGCCAAAAAACATAAAGTTGACTGATCAATCTCAGTTTGCCTTGACTCATAAAATAATTTTATATAATCTGGGTTGCCAGGAGCATTTCAATACATTTAGTCCAATGGAAGCCTTGAAAAGGAAGAAGCCTGGAAAGCTCCTAAAAATGCCTTGGAGATAACTGCCTGAAATAAAGCGATTAAACAGAGTGTGATTAACCCCCTGCAGGAACAGTAGAAATTTAGACAAGGGAGAGTCGGGGGCAGTTCTGGCAGGCTTCCTGGAGGAGGTGTGACTTGAGTTGAAAGTCTGGTAGAATCTGGATAACTTGTGGTGGAAGAGGAGACTGGAAAGAGTAGGTTTCCTGACTACTTGGTGCCTGAGCCAAGCCAGTGAGCTCAACACAGTGGCGCCCCCTTGTGGAGTGGTCTCCCTGCCAAGGACGGCCGCTCAGACTTGCGTGGCCAGTCAGTCTGTCTTTTGAAGTGAGAGCAACTGTCTTGACAGTTATCTCTGAACATCTGCATAAGGAAAAATTGGATTGCCTCCTGGGCTTCACGCTATTATTCTATAACTAGGCCCATGTTATTTCAGAAGAGGGGGAAGAAACAAACCACCCAGTCTTTACAGGAATGGGGGTAAAAGGAGCAATGGGTGTTTTGTAATTCAGAGAGCAGTATGTTTCTCTGCCCCCTTGACTTCATAGGGTGAGCTGCATGGTTTTCTTTTATTAAAAAATTTTTATTTTATATTGGAGTACAGCCAATTAACAATGTTGTGATAGTTTCAGGTGGACAGCAAAGGGCTTCAGCCATACATATATGTATCTGCTGCTGCTGCTAAGTCACTTCAGTCGTGTCCGACTCTGTGCGACCCCATAGACGGCAGCCCACCAGGCTCCCCCGTCCCTGGGATTCTCCAGGCAAGAACACTGGAGTGGGTTGCCATTTTCTTCTCCAATGCATGAAAGTGAAAATTGAAAGTGAAGTCGCTCAGCTTAGCGACCCCATGGACTGCAGCCTACCAGGCTCTTCCGTCCATGGGATCCTCCAGGCAAGAATCCTGGAGTGGGGTGCCCTTGCCTTCTCCGATACATGTATCTGTTCTCCCCCAAACTCCTCTCCCATTCAGGCTGCCATGTAACATTGAGCAAAGTTCCCTGAGCTATACAGTAGGACTGTGTTGGTTACCCATTCTAAACACAGCAGTGTATACATATTGATCCCAAACTCTCCAGCCATCCCTTCCCCGATCTTTCCCCCCATCTCACCCCAGCAACCATAAGTTTGTTCTCTAAGTCTTGAGCTGCATGTTTTGTTGTTACTTATTTATCACTACTTTCCTCCTTCATTGACTCAAGGCGGTGTACAGAAACGCATCAGTGTAATAAGATTAAAACACTGGGGGGCTTCCTTGATGGTCCAGTGGTTAAGACTCTGTTCTTCCAATGCAAGGGGCACAGGTTTGATCCCTGGTTGAGGAACTAAGATCCCGTATGCCGCGTGGTGTGGCCGAAAAAGAAGGTAATGTTTATTCCCACCCATCCCACTAATCGATATCTTTGTTGAAGGATTGGGCAGGAACTGTAGATTCAATAAATTATAATGAACTGTAAATACAGTGCAGGTCATAAAGTGAAATCGCAAGTCTTGCAAGAAATGTAGGATTTCAGGAAGTCAATGAAAGTGATGTTGGCGAATTGCCGGACCCACAGCAGAATCGTTAGCCAATGAGGAACTCTCAGGACTGGAGCCGTGAGAGTTGGAGAATGTGAAGAAGAGGAAATCGACCGAATTGTTAATTTAACGGATGCTTCAAAATAGAATGATTTGAGTACCAAAGCAATAAGAGATGACCTTGGGGAAATTGATAATGTCCTGAAATATTTTTGCAAAAACACGCATCTTTATGGTTAGCGAAAGTCAAATGAGAAGAGAAGGACATTGCATCCTGCTCTTAACGATTTTGTTGGATGAATCAGATGATTACTCTCAACTATTTTACTCATGCCTTAGTCTAAGGGTTGGCCAATAGGTGCATTTGTAATTTACATTTTGTAAAACAGAAAAAAGCAGTCTTACTTGCAAAAGTTTTATTTCATTTTTTTCTAAAGTGCTAATCATACCTTTTTTTTGGTAGTAAAATTCACATAATATAAAATTCACCATTTAAACCATTTTAAAGTGTACAATTAGGGAATTCCCTGGCAATCCAGTGGTTAAGACTCCAGACTTACTAAGCGTACAGGTTCCATCCCTGGTCAGGGAACTAAGATCCTGCAAGCTGCATGGTCCAAAAAAAAAAAAAAAGTCTATACTACAGTGGCATTTAGTATATTTACAATGTTGTTAAAACCATCACTGCAATCTAGTTCCAGAACATTTTCATCACCTGAAAATAAAATCATATCCATTAACAGTCCTTCCCCATTTCTCCTTCCCTCCAGCCCCTGGCAACTACTAATCTACTTTCTGTCTTTAGGGATTTGTGTTTTCTGGACATTTCATACAGTTGAAATGATATAATATGTGGTCTTTTGTGTCCGGCTTCTTTCATTCAGCATAATGTCTTTAAGGTTTATCCATGTTGGATAGCATGTGCCAGAACTTCCTTTCTTTTTATGAGTGAGTAATATTCCATTGTATGGACTTACCACATTATGTTTGTCATTCCTCTGTTGATGGACATTGGGTTTGTTTCCACTTTTGGGCTACTGTAATTAATGCTGTTATGAAGACTCGTGTGCAAGGTTTTGTTTGAACATCTGTTTTCACTTATCTTGGGTGTATATCTAGGAGTGGAATTGCTGGGAGCTTCCCTGGTGGCTCAGATGGTAAAGAATCTGCTTGCAATGCAGGAGACCTGGGCTCAGTCCCTGGGTTGGGAAGATTCCCCTGGAGAAGGGAATGGCAACCTACTCCAGTATTCTTGTGTGGAGAATACCATGGACTGAGGAGCCTGGTGGGCTACAGTCCATGGGGTTGCAAAGAGTCAGACACAACTGAGTGACTAACACTTTGAACATTTGATTGTTCTAAATGTCTTTTGAACATGGTAATTTGATGTTAATTATGTTCTATGCTAATCCTGTTAATTATGATACGGTAAGTCTGTGGTAATTCTGTCGTGCTTTTTTTAATGGTAAAGTTTCTGCTCTTAGCTTGCTATCAGTCCCAAAATCCCATTTTACCATGTGATGGATATTGGGGCTCTTTCCAGTCTTCGCCTTCTGTGAAAAAAATGTAGCAGGCATCTCCTTCTATGTACATCTTTGTGTGCAAGTTCAAGTATACCTGTTTGGTTTTCCTTTTAATGCAGCAGGAACAATTCCCCATTCCATTTAGTATCTTGCTCCCAGGTATGGGTGTCAGAGTTGCATATCCCACAGAAATGTGTCAGACCGAATTAAGGGGCCCAAGCCTGGGAGTTAGCACCCTGGCTTCCAGAGTCAGCTCTACCACGCACCAGGTACTTAACCTCTTTGACTTTAATGGGATTAATAATAAGATTAACTGACATTTCTTGAGTACTTGCTATGTGCCAGGCACTCTTTTAAGCTCTTTACATATACTGATACATTTAATCCTCACAACAACCTTCTGAGAAAGGTATTGGTGTCTCCCATTTTGCAGATAAGGAAACTGAGGCACAGAACATCAGCGAATTGCCTAAGATTGCATAGTTAATAAATGTGCTCCCTAACTAGTAGAGTGTTTGAGGGAGGGTTAATAAAAAGGTAATGGTAGAGAATACCTAGCTTTGGAATCAGGTCTGTCCTTCCCTCAGTTTTCTGAGGGAAGTCTCAGTTTTTCTCATCTGTAAAGTGGGAATAGGATTTACCTAGCAGGATTTGTTGGATTGGTCATTCCTCCATTGATTAATTTAGCCAGGATAAATGAAGCCCACCATAGAAGGTGATGGAAAGTTGTTCCAAGGTCCCAGCTCCCATGGAGCCCTCCATCTAGAGGGAGGGTTCTCTAGCATTAAAGCGAAAGCATATTTAGTTAGTGACTGAACCCAGTACTTTGTAAACTCTTGGGGACTGGTAGTTATAACGGATAATCACGTGTGTCATAAACTGTTAAGTGCTGCGCCAGTGTCAGGTAGAAATGGTATTGAAAATTCTATTGTCTGTTAGAATTTGCATGGAGCGGTGATGAGAAAGATATGGGGGAGACCCACGTTCCTTTCTACTTAATATGCTTTACATTGGTTGAGGGCTGACTTTGTATCAGATCTGTAAGTGCTTTACATGGATTAACTCATATAATCCTCATAAAAACCCCATGGTCGGGGGGGACTTCCCTGGTGATCCAGTGGTTAAGAACCCACCTTCCAATTCAGGGGACATAGGTTCAATACCTAGTCAGGAAATTAAGATCCCATATGCCTCACGGTAACTAAACCCTCGTGCAATGACTACTGAACCCTCATGCCACGACTAGAGAGAAGCCTGTGTACCATAATGAAGGGCTGGCATGCCACAACTAAGACTCCACACAGCCAAAAGTAAATATTATTAAAAAAAAAAAAAACCCACAGGGAAGGTACTATCATCCCCATTTTACAGATGAAGAAATTGAGGCACAGGTTGATGGAGTAATTCACTCAAGAGCACCAGCACGGCAGAGCTGGGGTTCAGATCCAGGTGGTCTGGCTCTAGAGCCTAAGATGTGAGTCACTTTGCTCTGTGGGGCTCTTTTGATGGGTCTGGAGCACTGGGGTAGGGAGGAGGGGCCAGCCATGCCACGAGGGCAGACTCCTTTCAGGCCAGGAGGGACGGCATTGAGGACTGTAGGGATCCACCTGGGATGGCTTCCTCTTGATCCCAGGGCAGCCTCTCTCACAGGATCATGCAGAATCAGCAGCTCAGAGACCAAGCCAAGAAGAAACCGTGGTCCCTGGCCTCTCCCCTTGCCACTACCATGCTGGTTCAGCACCCCACCACTGACACCCGTGGGTTTCCTCTGGCCATCAGAACCACTCTGCTTGTGTGCCAGGCTGATCAGATGTGCCAGGAAGTAATGAGTTCCAGAAGTCCAGTTTCTTGCTATAGGATAATGCTGAGTTTTTCCTGTGCTTTCTCTTACAGCTGCCTGGCAGGATGGAGTCAATTGGTCACAGTGTTTGTGCTGTAAGGAGAATGTTCTAGCTTGTTAACTCTCTTTATTGACCTCTTCCCATCTCTGTCTCACTTCTAACTCTCTGCCTGCTGTTTCCTGGGGTCACCCCTATCTGCATTCTAATTCTTATCTCAGATCTGCTTCAGGGGTTCCCCAGAGTTGCTGGGATCAGGCCCATCGTCCTCTGGAGCCACTGGCCTGAAGCCCACCTCCCCTTGCCCTTGGTTTCTGAGCCTTATAGCACAGGCCCTGAAGCTTCATTGAGGTTGGACCGGCTGGAACTTGCACAGCCTCTCATTCCCTGGCCAGCTGCCTTCATTAGCACCTCGGCGGCTCCCGGGACCCGAACACCTGCGTGTGAACAACTGCAGATGGCGTGCGAGGAGGGATTTGGCCATCTGGATCTTAATTAATGGAGAACTGTGGAGGTTGGCACCTTTGGACTGGGAAGGCAGCAACAACTCTCTTGGCTGCTGACCCTAAAAGATTTGGGGAAAAGTCAAACAGTTTGGGTCTTGATGCTCTCTGGATCTAAGCATTTCTGAAAACGCTGCTGTGTCCACCATGATTCCCTGGAAACCACAGAGAGCAGGCAACTCAGATGCTTTTGTAACAGGGCAAGTGGTCAGAGCTGAACTTTTTCAAGCTTGGAAGCCTCTCTTCTGTGGTTGTAAACCACATGTGTGCTTTGGAGGGGCTGGTGGTGTGCAGGGGGATTGCTAGAATATTCTCTATGGTAGACAACCCTGCGGGCCCACTGAACAGCCCCGTCGCTTCTCCTTTGCTGCTAGAGTAATACTCATTCTGGAGACGATGGGTCTTTGTGAATCCTGATTGGTCTTAGCTGTGTGTCAATCAGCTCCTTCTTTGCAGTGATTGGTCTAAAGCTGGCCATGTGACTAGGTTGTAGCCAATGAGATAGGCGAGCAGGTGTGCAGAAGGCTCTTTGAAAAATGCTCTCATTCGGAGATAGGAGTATGCGGGGGCGTGGGGGGGGGGGGGTCGGTGGAAAGTCCTACCTTATCGCCCACCTCCTCTGTGCTCGGGATGCAGTCCCATGAGGACATGATGGCTAGCGTAGCCACGATGCGGTGGCGGTGGCGAGGGGAGAGCTGGCCAGCATGTTGAGGAAGGCAGAGCAAAAAACTGGAAGCATGCCTGGGTCCCTAATGACGCCACCGAGCCTCTGAAGCAGTCCTGCAGCCGCCTACCTCTGAATTTCTCTGCTTAAGTAAATAACACGTCCTTATGGCTTAAGCCACTTTTAGTTGGGTTTTCTGTTATTTCAGCCAAATGCACCGTGATGGGTTAAGGTCACCGTTTTCAAGAAGTCTTTTGGGGGATTCTTTAATATTTCATCACTTGATCCAGGATTTGTTTATGAACTCTCAGCTCTTTACTGAATCAGGACTTACATATTTGTCCCTGCAATGCAAGTGCACTGAATTCCAGCCTAAAAGGGTCACTGATGTCACTTGGTTCATTCCTTCTCGGGTCAAGTCCCCACATCCTAGAAGGCTGTATTGACATCTCTAGTAGGAATCTTGGGATCTTGGGGTTGCTATAAAGAGAAACTCAACTCAAACTGTTTATCTGTCTTTCCATCGGTTGAAAGAATTTATTGGCTCTGCAATGAAAATAATCAAGACACAGAGTGTCAACTGTTTCAGCTTCAGGTATAGTTGTATCCAGGGGCTCAAATAGTGTCATTGGGAACTTTTTTTCCTGCTTCTGGCTTTTTTTTTTTCTTTGTTGACTATGTTCCTGGGCAGATTTTCCTCATGAGGTGTCAGGATAGCTGCTGATACTTTCAGATTTGGATGCTCCCATCCTCCCAGTTCTGCAGTCCCAGTGGAAAGAGAAACAGTCTTCCACAATAGTTTTATCATTTCTCCTAGAATTTCATCAAAGGGGCCCAGCTAGGGCCCATTCTGGAACCAATCATTCTGCTTAGGAGGATGAAAGAATGAAAATGAAAGCTGCTCAGTCCAGCTCTTTGTGACCTCATGGATATACAGTCCATGGAATTCTCCAGGCCAGAATACTGGAGTGGGTAGCCGTTCCCTTCTCCAGAGGATCTTCCCAACCCTGGGATCGAACCCAGGTCTCCTGCATTGCAGGCAGATTCTTTACCAGCTGAGCCACCAGGGAAGCCAAAGAATATTGGAATGGGTAGCCTATCCCTTCTCCAGAGGATCTTCCTGACCCAGGAATTGAACTTGGGTCTCCTGCATTGCTTTACCAACTGAGCTATCAGGAAGATAGAGAATGCCATTTGGCCTGGGTCACATGCTGGATGGTATCAGTCTCCCTGAACCTCATGGGCTTGAAGTAGGGGAGGAAGGCTCCCAAAAGAAAGCTGAGAGGGATGAACAGAGGAAGGGGACTGGAGCCCAGGCAGGCAAAAACAACAGATGTCTCCTGCTCAGTCTAAGGTATTTTGGGAGGAGAGGAGACACTGCAGATTTCCTGTAATTTCTTTTTTTAATTGCTAGTTGTAGAACCTTTTGTTTTTTTTTTTTTTAAAATCTAACACGTGAGGCCAACATGTAAAGGAGAAGGATGTGGTGCTTTTCAACCTGCGGCTTCAGGGAGAGGGTGTGGCAAGTTCTTATCTGTTTGAATCGGTACCTCAGTGCTTCTTAAAGTGTGGTCCCTGGGCTGGCAACTTTAGCACCTGGAAACCCATTAGACATGCAGATTCATGGGCTTCTGCTCTGGACCCAGGCAACCAGCAGCTCTGTAGGTAGGGCCCACAAACCTGTGGGTTTCTGCCCCCCAACTTTAAACAATTATTTTGACTGCACTGGGTCTTCATTGTGGTGTGCTGTCTCCAACTGCTGCACGTGGCATGTGTGATCTTAGTTCTGTGACTAGAGATGGACCCTGACTCGCTTGCATTGGAAGGTGGATTCTTTTTTTAAAATCTTTTATACTGATATATTTTACTTCATTTATTTTTAATTGGAGGATAATTGCTTTACAGTGTTCTATTGGTTTCTGCTGTATGACAAACGTGAATCAGCTGTAAGTATACATGTGTCTTCTCCCTCTGGAGCCTCCCTCTCACCACCCAAGGTGAATTCTTAACCACTGGACCACCAGGGAAGTCCAGGAATCTGTGTTTTAACAAACCCTCCTGGTGAATCAGAGTATGCTAAATCTTGAGAACTACTTAATATAGAATACAGAGGTGGAGCCTCTTTTGGTTTGGTTGCCGGTTGTCCACACTGCTGTTACCCTCTCTCTTCCTTTTGTGAGTTATGTTAGTTTCCTAGGTTAGGCCACGGTCCCTCCAAAGGCTCTGGTCCTTCCTGGTCTCTTTCAGGTTCTGGTGGTTGCCGGCATTCTTTAGCTTATAGATATATCATGCTAATCTCTATCTCTGTTGTCACCTGACCTTCTCCCTGTGTGTGTCTCTGTCTTCTATTTTCTTAAAAGTTTTTGCTTTTATTTGTTTGGCTGCATTGGATTTTAATTGTTTGTTGTGGCATGTGAACTCTTAGTTGTAGCACGTGGAATCTAGCTTCGTGATCAGGCATCGAAGCTGGGTCCCCTGCATTGGGATCATGGAGTCTTAGCCACTGGGCCACCAAGGGGTGTCCCTCTTCGTCTTATAAAGACACCACTTATTGGATTCAGGACCCACTCTAATCCAGTTATGACTGCATCTTACCTAATTACATCTGCCAAAACTGTATATCCAAATAAGATCACATTCTGAGGTTCCAGGTGGACAAGAATTTTAGGTGGGGCCCAGTTCAACTGCATGAATTACTCAGTGAGCTCAGAAATGTGAAGTTTTATACCACATCCATCCCTGAGAATGGAGTAAACAGAGCCTTACTTTAAGCAGGAAAACTTGGGCATATTTTTCTCAATAAAAACAATATCAATAACCTTGCACATTTATATTGCCCTTGTTCCTATGGTTTTTGAAATGTATTTTTTAGTGGTGGAACTCTTTTATCCCTGCAAAAAATATTGTGCAGGAATGTAGGCTGTAAGACACAGCGGTTCTGACTCTAGACAAGTTAGGAGCTCGGCACACTCTTTGCCCAAAAGTATTTTTTAAATTCTAGGATTCCAGAGAACAGAATTTGAAAGCAATTGCATATACATTTTTTTTCTCAAAAAAAAAAAAAGTAAAAAGACAAAAGCTTTGTAACTCTCATACCAATCCCCGTTAATACTTAAAAACACGCACCTGCAGGTTAAAACAATTCAAATAGCACATAGTATATAAAGTTATAAAATGAAACTTCTTTTGTGTTCCTCTGCCCCCAAATTTAGTCTTTAAAGATGCCATCTATGTGTCATTCTGGAAAAATCTTACATGCACATGCAGTCTCTGTGTGTGTTCTGTATGCTTTTTTATCTATATGAAGGAAAGCATAGTGTACATAGGTTTTTTTGGCTGCACCGCGTGGCTTACAGGATCTTAGTTCCCTGACCAGGGATCAAACCTGTGTCCCGTGCAGTGGAAGCTTGGAGTCTCAACCACTGGACCACTATTGTATTTTGATTAAAAAAATTCACTTGTATTCTAGAGCTTTTCCCCCAAATGCACGTGATAGATCTGGCTTAACCTTTGTAATAGCTGTGTAATACTTCCACTGTCTGCATATATTATAATTTATTTAAAACCCTCCCTGCTGGTGAGTATTTGTGTTGTTTCCAGTTTTTTTTCCACATTATACACAATGCTGGTGTGAACGTCTTGCCTCTTCTCACGCATCTTCACTCTCTCACAGTTCCTTTGCTAAAATCCTGCCTTAATTCTTTTTAGAGCTTCTCCCCAAGAGTGTTTCCAACTTGAAGGAGATGGAAATTTGAAAGTGAGGTGGTCGCCTTATATTGCAGGCGCTTGATTACTTAAATTTCCTCTCCCAAGAATTTCTTCTTAAAAAAAAAAATCAGCCTCCCACTTTTCTAACTTTAACCTACTACTCTTTTCTAGACAAATGCCTGCAATAGACAACCTCTGATCATGGAATTTTCCTGATGAATTCCCAGCCAATAAGCAAACATCTCCTGATTAGTTGAATTGTAAATTGGCTTTAAGAGAAAGTTTTAGGCACAAATATAGAATTGACACCTGCTTGCCAAGACAGACAGGGATGTTCTGTAAATATTGGGACAGGGTTAAATGTACAAAGTCACATTATGCATTTTTTCCCTCTCATAAATGTATAAATAGCTCCCATGTTGTTCCTAAGGACCCAAGCTTGACTTCTTTGGGCAATTAATTAATTGAGGCGTTCAGGCAAGTTGTTTTGTTCTTTTCTGTTTTTAGATCTGGCAAAAGTATTATTATGCTCTCCTCTGGTGAATGAATGGATCTTTTTGATGAGAGTTACTTTAGGATAAGAAGTCCCCAGCTTGGAGAAGTTGGGAGAATCTTTTTTTCTTCAGAAGGTCTCAGTTTCTTCATCTGTCAGATGGGTTGGTTATATCAGAGAGCTGACAGAAGTTTTCCAGTTCAGCTGTTTCATAGCTCTTTGAGGGTCATACTGGCTTGTACGTGATGTTATTGTTGGCTGTGATATTATTGTCTTTGGATGTTTTTGACTTATGTGGATCAGTGTGTTAATCTTGGGAAAGGAGACTTATCCAGACCAGGAATAAGGTTATTAACTAAACCTAATGTCTGGTAAAAGTAGTTACTAGGCCTTTAGTCTGGAGAAGGCAATGGCACCCCACTCCAGTACTCTTGCCTGGAAAATCCCATGGATGGAGGAGCCTGGAAGGCTGCAGTCCATGGGCTCGCTGAGGGTCGGACATGACTGAGCGACTTCACTTTCACTTTTCACTTGCATGCGTTGGAGAAGGAAATGGCAACCCACTCCAGTGTTCTTGCCTGGAGAATCCCAGGGACGGGGGAGCCTGGTGGGCCGCCCTCTATGGGGTCACGCAGAGTCGGACACGACTGAAGCGACTTAGCAGCAGTAGGCCTTTAGTCATTTAGGACTAGCTTTGGCTGTCTAGAGCAGAGGAAATCAAAATAATAAGGACTTACACGTGGGAGAAATTAATTTTCATCTCTTCCCACTGGTGTAGTGACTCCATGTATCAAAAAACCATGGATTCCTTCCACCCTTGGCTTTGTCATTCTCGGCCTGTGACTTTGAGTCTCATGGCCACCTCGTGGTTCAAGGTGGCCCCAGCTATCACCTCCACCTTCTGGCCAGTGGCTGGAGGAAGCGGGTGTCCCTGCTAGCTGTTTCAGCTCTCTTTGAGCAGTCATCTCAGAAGTCCCCCACTGAACTGATGAAGTTTTTTTGCTTAGGACTCTATTCATGGAAACATAAGCTTGTGTCTCCAAGTCAGGGGACCCACCTCACATAGCTACCTCCCTAGGAATCTGGTACAGTTTTGGACAATAGCAGCCATTTAGTAAGTACTTGTGGCTCGATAATTGGATTTTCTGCTAATTTAATAGTGCATTGGAATTTCTTTTACTGACATTATTATAGAATGATGTATAAGGGTCTCTCTCTCCCACAAGAGACCAATGGATCTTTGTAGCTGGGGATGCGGACACTTTCCCTGGAAGTCCGTTAGCAGTTTCTGGTATATGGTAGTCCTTTGTACATGTTTACTGGGCATGGTCATCAGGCTGTATGTTTTAAAACTTTTTATATTGGAGTATAGCTGATTAACTATGTTGTGTTAGTGTCAGGTGTATGGCAAAGTGATTCAGTTATATTTCTGTATATGCATTCTTTACAAATTCTTTTCTCTTTTAGGTTATTACAGAATATTGAACAGAATTCCCTGTGCTATATATAGTAGGTCCTTGTTGGTTATCTATTTTAAGTATAGCAGTGCGCACAACCAATGCCTGACTCCCAGTCTATCCTTCGCTCCCGCTTCTCCCGGTAACCGTAAGTTCATTCTTCAGATTTGTGGTTTTTTTTTTTTTTTGGTGAGTCTGTTGGGTAAATAAGTTCATTTGTATTATTTTTTAAAGAGATTTTACATATAAATGATGTCATAAATTTCTCTTTTTCTGTCTGACTTCACTCAGTTTGACAGTCTCTAGGTCCATCCATGTTGCTGCAAATGGCATTATTTCATCCTTTTTAACGGATGAATATTATTCCATGTATATTTCCATTGTAGCACATCTTTAGGTTGCTTCCATGTCTTGGCTATTGTAAACAGTGTTGCAATGCACACTTGGGCTTTTTCTTAAACTAGCGCTGATCCTGTAGACTCCAGGATAAGAACATTTGTTGTTCTGTGACATCTATGATCAGGTGAGAACATTTCTTTCCTTTTGGCTTCAAGTTGGAATTATTTTCATGTTTCTTATACTGAGTATGTAGATTGATGTGATGTTGGTCTTGCCTTATCTGCTGATGCCGGATGTTGGGGCGGACCTCTTATCTGCTGTGGTTCTCAAGCTTTGCTGTGTAGCATCATCTCTTAAAAAATGTTAGTTGCTCAGCTG
Organism: Budorcas taxicolor; assembly: GCF_023091745.1. Classification (NCBI taxonomy): domain Eukaryota; kingdom Metazoa; phylum Chordata; class Mammalia; order Artiodactyla; family Bovidae; genus Budorcas; species Budorcas taxicolor. Next base: position 50,734,265 of record NC_068926.1, on the reverse strand, counting down.
TGTCCAACTCTTTGTGACCCTGTGGACGGTAGCCCACCAGGCTTCTCTGTCTATGGAGTTCTTCAGGCCAGAACACTGGAGTGGGTAGCTATTTCCTTCTCTAGGGGATCTTCCTGACCCAGGGATCAATCCCTGGTCCAGGAAGATTCCACTTGCCATGGGGCAACTCAACCCACGCTCTACAGCTACTGATCCTGTGCTGCAGAGCCCACACGTCTACCGAAGCCCGTGTGCCTGGAGCCTGTACTTCACAACCAGAGAAGCTACTGCAGTGAGAAGCCTGTGTACCACAAGGAAGAGTAACCCCCACTCACTGCAACTGGAGCTGCAGACCCAGTGCAACCAAACATAAATGAATAGTACAAAAAGTAAACACCATCTTATGCCATCCGTCTGCTCCCGCCCTGTCCGCCTGGCCTTCCTGCTCTTTGGAAGGGCCAGCTGAGCTCTCTGCCTTTGGGACTCTCAGACAGACTTTTCCCCTGTCTGTAATCTTTGCATGGGTGCCTGAGTTTGGTCCCGAGAGAAAGATTAGGATGCAGGTAGATCACTGGAGGGTGACCACAGGCAGTGGGGGTGGAGACAGGGAAGAGAGCACAGGTAATCACTGGCGTGCTGATGGGCAGATCGCAGGGCGTCTGGGGCTCACTGCCCCTGGGTGACTGGCTATAACACACCTCCAAGCAGCCCCACCCAGCCGCAGAGGAATGGAGTTTTATCACCACCTCTCCACCCTTCCTGGCTGGCACTGCCCATATCAGGCTGAACATACTCCAGGGGCCTAGGTAGCCAGAGAGGTAGGTGTTCGAGGATCAGTTCAGTTCAGTTCAGTCACTCAGTCGTGTCCGACTCTTTGCGACCCCATGAATTGCAGCACGCCAGGCCATCACCAACTCCCGGAGTTCACTTAAACTCATGTCCGTCGAGTCAGTGATGCCATCCAGCCATCTCATCCTCGGTCGTCCCCTTCTCCTCCTGGCCCCAATCCCTCCCAGCATCAGAGTCTTTTCCAATGAGTCAACTCTTCGCATGAGGTGGCCAAAGTACTGGAGTTTCAGCTTTAGCATCAGTCCTTCCAAAGAAATCCCAGGACTGATCTCCTTCAGAATATATATGTATTCTATATATATATATTCGAGATATAAGTCACCACTGTCTGGGAGCTGCCTGTCAATGCCTCAGGTGACCTCCAGGGGGCGCCCTGGGAATGCGCCTTTGGTTTGATAATCCCCACTTCAAACAGGCTTTCTTGGGACCTAAAGTTCTTTCTCCTGGTATTCTGTTCAGTGTCTTTGTAGAACGTGATCTCAACTTATTAGTATAAGTAGGCGTGCTTACTTAGGTCAAGTTTGCCTCCTGGATGAGGGCAGCTCTCTCCATTGCTGGTTGCTGTATTCTTTCTGCTTAGCAACAATCTTGCCACACAGCGTGGAAGCTTGGTGTGTGTGGTCCATTGAATCAGTCAGTGGTTCTAATGCCCGTTGATTTCCCCCCGAGTTGATCAGAGGGGCCATGGCTCCAGAAGCAGGTTTCCATGTGCCAACGACCTAATCTTTTGCACTTTTCACCTAAGAATGAACAAAAACCTGAGATGCAGGAAACAGAGCAACTGCTCATATTTGTTTTTCAAAACCAGACTTGATTGTATTTGGATTTTATGCTCCTTCTTTTTCTTTTATTTTTCCTGAAAGGATTGGCTTCTTAGAGTAAAAACACTGGGGAATTTCTTGGAGGTTATTACATATTTTCTCTCACGTGGCTGCCTCTGTTTGTCAAAACAATCTCAAATTCGAGCTTTGCTTTCTCTACTTTATGCAGTTTGGTTTCTTCTCCTTGTTACTTCTCCTTCAAGCTTCGGGCTGTTCTGCTGAAGTTAATTCCCAGGAGCATGAAGTGTTGATTTTGTATTTGTTCATTTCTTCCAGTGCATTCAAAGAGCGATTTTGTAAGTCCAATGGTTCTGTTTTCTGGGTTTGATTTTTGAGAAAGATTTTGTTTGGAAAGTTCTAAAACTCAGAGAAATGTATGGAAGAAAAAGGTGAGAAAAGATGATTGAGATGGCTAAGATAAATGGAGGGTTGAGGTCACAGAAGAATTTTATAGTTTTGCAGATCACTGTTGATCTGTTTCCTCTGAAAACACTGGCTATTTATTTGCATTTAAAAGTGTTGAGAATAATTGGAAAGAAGAGAATCTGGGAATTGATAAGAAAAGGGGGAGATGAGGCAAATAAATGGTAGACCTGAAGGAGATGAGTTCATTTCTTTGTTAAGAAAATATCAGTTGAACCTCTTCCAGTCCCAGTCTCTGATTTAGTGCTGGGAATAGAACATGAAAGATACAGACCTTCATTCTCAAAAGAGAGTTTCATTCCCTAAAGAGAGACCAAGTTTCTGTCCAATGTGGTATTATGGTAGCATGTGTCCAGAGAGAGGGTGGGAGGGCAGAACTGAGATGCCAGGCTTGGGAGGGTCAAGGAAGGCTTCCTGGAGGAGTGATGAACGGGCAGTTCAGTCTTGTCCATTCAGGAGAGAGATAGAGGAGGGGGAGATGAGTTGAAGTCTCAGGCTTAGGAGTCGGAAGGGAGGAGGAGTGTAAGATGTATAAGTGTGGATGACTCAGTCAGGCCAGGGGGTTCTGATTTGCTCTGGTGGTGGTGTTCCAGGTGGTGCTAGTGGCAAAGAACCCACCTCCCAATGCAGGAGACATAAGAGATGTGGGTGCAATTCCTGGGTTGGGAAGATCCCCTGGAGGGATCTTCCAGTACCCTTCCAGTATCCTTGCCTGGAGAAGCCCAGGGATAGAGGAGCCTGGTGGGCTACCTTCCATGGGGTCACAGAGAGTAGGACATGACTGAAGTGACTTAGCATGCATGCATTGATCTGTGTCCCCAAGGATAGACCTAAGGCTCTCTTGCCTTGGGGGTTGAACCAGAGTCTCAGTCAGGATTCTTTTGGTTATAGAAAACAGAAACTCAAGTCAAACTGCTTAAGGAAAAAAAATTTTAAAAAAAGTTTGATTTTTGGCTTCAGGCATGGTTGGATCCAGGAACTGAGGATGTTCCACTGGAGCTTGGTCTCTTTCTTTTAGTCTCTGGGGTCTACTTTTTTCTGTGTTGTTCTTACAGTGGCAGGGCAGCTGTGAGTAGCTGCAGCCCACATCCTTGCCTTTCTGTAGGCCCATTAGAACATTATACCTTTTCCTCAATGATGCTAATGTCCTGGAATTGAGTGTGAGTTGGCCCAGGTGCACACACTTGAGATTCGGAGGTGGAGGTGAGGGAGAGCTACTGTCCTGTTTCCTAGTGGAGGTGCCTGGCTTTTCTGCGGGCAGTGTCGGCAAAAACACTGAGTGCTCCTGAAGGGCTGCAGAGGCAGGTGTGGGGACCAGTTTTGATGGGGTGGATTGTAGCAGGCATGGTGCCACAGCGGCAGCCTGTAAATTGTGACTTCTGGACAGTAGTGGCTTCCTCATGGTACTGGCTTCCGGATAGTGGCAGAGCTGGCGTGATTCTGGAGGTGGCAGCTATGACGGTGACTTCCCAGTTCAGCTGGTGGCTTCTACATCATCCAGGGGACAGTAATTCTTCATGCCCTGGATCCTCCAGGTGGCTCAGAGGGTCCTTTCTGAAATATTAATCTATAGAGCCTGCTTCTTCAATCTTTCCAGTGATCCCTAAGGCCTTTGCTTCCCTCTAAGGAGTCTCTCTCTGCTTCAGCTAACAGGAGTGGTTTTGTCGTCTGCAACAAAACACTGACCAACACATTTAGTGGCTGCAGCCGTCACACTAGAGCTGAGGGAATGCACTCCAAGTTGGTTTGGGAATAAGTCTCTGTCATTTCCTCAGCGTCAGTGTAGAACCAGCTTCCCAGAATTGCTATTCTGATTAGTGGCACGTTTCTCCGCTGTCAGCTCCCTTTGACAGGACTTTATTCGAGCTGACATCTTCCCAGGGCTCACCTGCATATCTCCTGGGCCCTGCTGAACTTCTTGCAGGCACCCTCATTCCCAGACCTTAAGAAACCTTCACTTAAATAAAACGTCTGGCCCTGGATGGTCGAGGGTCAGAGAGTAGGCATGAGTCCTTGATACCTTCACTTGAGGTCCAGGAGGCCATTTTTTGGAGGCGGTTGCCTCACAGCTTTCGGGATTTTAGTTCCTCAATTAGGGATTGAACCTGGAAGCCGAGTCCCAGCAGTGCAAGTGCTGAGTCCTGACGAGGGGACCACCAGGGAATTCCCCAGGAGACCATTCTAAAAAGTACATGCACTCTAACTCTATTATCACACTTTCCTGGGAAATTGAAAGCCCATCTTTTCTGTTCAGAGGCCACTTCCTGGGCCACTCAGCCCTCTTTCAGAACAGGTTAAGTTTCCACCTTGCATCTCCTTGACCCCTCTGTTCTTTGCTTTTATGCACTCAGCTCATCGTACTTTGTGATTAGGTATTGTGTGGTGGGCTTACTTGGGGGATATCTGCTCCTCCCACTGGGCTGGAAGCTCTGAATGGACAGGACCTTGACACTGACTTAATCCAGAGTATGGGCCTGAGATACCTTTGCTGAATGAGTGATCCCGTGAGCATGTGGAGGGGTGTAACCATCTCCAGAGCTCCCAAAGTAGCCAAGTGGTAGTGGGCTGGGATGGAGCAGTTTCCTTTAAAGCTGGGATTCTTGACCTATTTTGTACCTTGGGCCCCTTTGGTAGATAGGCAAAGCTGTCTCAGGAAAATGTTTTTAAATGCAAGGAGATCAAACCAGTCAGTCCTAAAGGAAATCAACCCTGAATATTCATTGGAAGGACTGATGCTAAAGCTGAAGCTCCAATACTTTGGCCACCTGATGTGAAGAATTGACTCATTGGAAAAGACCCTGATGCTGGGAAAGATTGAAGGCAGGAGGAGAAGGGGACAAACAGAGGATGAGGTGGTTGGATGGCATCACCGATTCAATGGACATGAGTTTGAGCAAGCTCCGGAAGTTGGTGATGGATAAAGAAGCCTGGCGTGTTGCAGTCCATGGGGTCTCAAAGAGTCAGACTTGACCTAGTGACTGAACAACGGTAGCAAAAATTGAATCACGAAGGAAACCAATTTTATTGGAATCTAGATATCGAAATATGAGAAAAAAAGCAATTTAGTACACTCACAATCTTGTGGAATCATTACTGCTGTCTAGTTCAAGAATTTTTCATCACCCTAAAGGAAACCCATACCCCTTAAGCTCTTCTTCTTCATCCCTCCCCTGTCCCCTTAGCAACCACTCATTTACTTTCCCTTCCTGTGGACTTGCTTGTTTTGGACGTTTCATATAAATGGGATCGTACAACGTCTGGCTTCTTTCACTTAGCATCATGTTTTCCAGATTCATCTATGCTGTAGTATGTATCAGTACGTCATTCCTTTTTTCCCCCTTATGACAACAACCATATACCATTGGCACTAATGGGAAACCAGTGTCCCTTGAAATAATTCGAAGGCAACAACTAAAGTACTTTTGTTGGCTACTTTTGTTTTATTGGTTTTCATTTTTCCTTCCATTTTCATAGTTTCTTTTCAGAATCCTACTATAAAAGAGCCATGTTGAAAACCAAGACCCTGGAAAGAGGGTGTGAACCTTTTCTTGTTTCTGGGAGCTGAGCTGAGCCACAATGCAGTTATGGGGGAGGGTGGAGGGCTTGGTACTCTTGCCTCCACCCTGCCTGTCAGGGAAAGAACCCTAGCCCTCCCCTTATCCCCCTGCATGTTGATCCAATCTTGGTCACAGGAACCCGTGGTAGACACTACCATCCTTCAGGTTCTGACTCTTGAAGGCATGGCCAGGGCACAGTTGGCGGAGAGAGCTCATTGCCCTCCATCTGGGGCCCCTAGTAGCTTGTGGCCAGTGGGCCAGTTGCCAGGATGAGGGCGTTAGTGGGAACTGGTGCAGGTCGTCACAGTCAGGCTTGGAGGGACAGCAGCCACTCCTTGAACCAAGAACCACCGTCAGATTGGAGCTGTTAGGTACTTAATGAATGCAAGCACCCTGGCTCCTTGCTTACCCAGAGTGTGTTGGGGACATGGCACTGGGCACAGGCCTCAGTGTTGTGGGTTCTGCCAGTGTGCAGAGAGCCCAGGAGGTGGGCGTGGGGACAGGTGAGTGGGTGCCACAGACTCTCTCAGCCTCTGGCTTGCTCTGCATCGTGGCTTTGCAGGAGCCTCATACCCATCCCACAGCCCTGCTCCCCAGCTGCTCCTCAAGATGCATGAACTCAGGATCTACCTACCTTGAGGTGCTTGAGTCGACTGGCCCAGATGGCCTGATGCATGGGGGAGTCATGAAAACGACTATCAGGGTGAGATATAAACTAGGATGCTTGTGTGCTGCTGGCACATGGCAGGGCAGGCAGAGGCAGGCCACTGACCGCAACAAGTAAGTGCATTCTGACTGCGGGCACTCTGGCCCTGGCAGTGACCGGTGGCACCTCTACTGTGACCTAATTGGCTTTCTGCTTGGTGACAAGTGATAGCTCAGTATCGAGTGGAAATTGCTCTGCGCTGAATGGAATGTCAATCCTCTGAGATCATAAAACCCCCATCGCTGTCAGTGTGAGCCTGGGGAGCGCCCCTCCTCTCTCCCACCTTCCCCACCAACCGCTGAATGAGAGCTTGTTTGGGGTTAGGGAGCAAGCCGATCAGTGTAAATAATGCATAGGATTATGAATATGAATGGAGCCCTCGTTAAATCCGTGAGGAAGTCAGCTTCCTGGGCTGCATCTCTTGCCCTGTTTATTAACATGCCATCCCAACTCTGATGCCATGTTTCGAAACAGCATGCCAATGTTATGATTGTGATTACTATTATTATTTGTGTGGCAGCATTTGGAAGCCCTTATTAAGTGATTCCCATTTGCTTTGGCATGAATGCACAGTATGCAAGACTTCAGGACAATTTCAGTGTCTTTAGCACACACAGTGCCATTTAAGGAGGAAGCTCTGGACCCCAGGGTTGGCCTCTGTGTACAAACACTGATTTTTCCATTTCGGGCTCTTTTGTGAAATGTTAAAGTGCTTTGATTCTGTTAAAGCAGAGCGGAGCCGGCTCTCAGGCGCGTTTCCTCCCGCCCTTTGTTCCCCTGGATGGAAGTGATGGATTTTGCGGTCTGGAGGAATCCGTCATTTTGGCTCCATCTGCTTGTTAGGCATCTCCAGTTCTCTGATGTGATGCTGTTTGGGGTTTTAGAATTTCATCATATCTTGCATTGGGAGAGACTAGGTGAATGGAGGGGGCAGGGGACAGTATTTTGTACTTGTTTTAAGTTATTACCATTCCCACCACGGGATGGATATTTTTAGGAGGCATTAAGTCAAGACTTTGATGCTGGGAGGGATTGGGGGCAGGAGAAGAAGGGGACGACTGAGGATGAGATGGCTGGATGACATCACTGACTTGATGGATGCGAGTCTGAGTGAACTCCGGGAGTTGGTGATGGACAGGGAGGCCTGGTGTGCTGCGATTCATGGGGTCGCAAAGAGTCGGACACAACTGAGCGACTGAAATGAAGGGCATCTGAGAGGTTTGTTGCCCCTATGTGAGGACATGCCTGCAAATGCTGCTTAATTGCTGCCAGTGACAAGATGCTCACTACCTAGAAAGGTAACACATTTCCATCAAAGCTCAGATCTGATTGTCAAGCTGCTGCTTCTTCTTCTTTCTGTGTGCCCGTAATCATCCACCCCTTTGAGCATCTATAGAGTAGCTTTGAAAAAGTCTAAGCATGCTTACCTATTTGACATTCTCTTCCTGCTGGTTTTAGGAAACAGCTCGCCTGAAATGGTTTGATACAAAAGGCTCTATCTAGTCCAGAACCTCTCAGGAGATAGATTCTGGGGGTATCCTTGGGGTTTCCCCAAGATTCTGCTTGTTCACAGAAGATGAGATATGAGCAAATCTATGCCTTAGCCAGCCCCCTCCTGTCTGCATTCTGTTGAAAGACGTTCCTTGAAGATTTTGCAATGTGACTGACTCCCAGCCCTCATACTCTGCCCCTCTCCTTGATTATCAATTTTGGTTCTGGGGCCGCGAATGTACCATTAATCCCACATGACCAATCAGAGATCACATTCTGGCCAATCAGAGCAGAGCCTACCCCCAGCCACTGTCATTGGCTCTGGGATGGACCTGACCTGCTGGAGGAAATCTCAGTTTTTCTGAGACAATGCAGGAATGTGGTACTATGGTTTCCCCCTCTGCCTCCCAGCACCCTTTCCCGCTCCCTCACAGAGGGCATGAAGTAGGACCTCCCTCTTGCTTTTTCATTTCCTTCAGCCAATAAACTCCCTTTTCCTCTTAAGCCAGCTTGAGTTGGTTTTCTGTGATTTTGCAGCTCAGAAATGTCCTGAAGCACTTAAGTGCTTCAGGGCACATCCTTCAGCGTTACTTTGAATTTGCACATTGATTCTGTGCAGCATAAGACTTTAAAGAAAATCCCTACCAATATAATTTTTATTCCCAGAAGCAAATCTTGGAGATGGTGGTCAGGAAGGAGAGTCAGAAATACCACCCACAGGCTTGTTGATACTCATTGCTAGTAGTTTAAGCAATGGTTCTGCAGTTCTGGGGCCCTTGTCATCTTCCTTCAGGGGAAAAATTAGGAGCAGGTGGGAGACACATCTAAGAAGACAGAATCTCAGAAACACCTGAAGAAGCAGCTTTATGAGGGTAAACCAGATTAATTCCATCTAGCCATATTTAAATATCTTAAAGCTTAAAATGGCTTTGTCTCAGAGGAAAAAAAAAAAAGAATGAAATCTCCGACTGGAGACTTCAGTTATTGTAATATTTTAGGTAGGCTAGCAAGGGCCATCAATTATTAGTTGCCACTGGTCCTTTACTACACTAACTTTATTATCTTTATCTGGATTTATATAGGGTTTGATAGAGTTTATATGGCTAGATGCATAACAAAAAGCATTTCAGTATGCTTATGGTTTTGTGTCTGAGTGTGCCCCATGGAAGGGCTAATAAATTATAAATCAATGTAGCTATTCTGCTTAAAGGTATAAACACAGTTGATTCAGGCTGTTTTATTTATGTTTGGGGTTATAGTTCAAGCTGGTGTTTTTTGGTGGGAAGGTGCCTCGCTGGGGAAGGGGCAGCGGAAGTGGGGCAGTGTCTGCCCAGAAGTTGTTAATCATCAGCTTGCTCCATGATTCTCCTTCTCCCTCTGCCCACTCCTGCTCCATTTTCTTCCTTCCACAGGTGCCCTCCCAGGGATGCACGCCACTAACTTCCCTTTATTCTTCCCTCCATCTTAGTCTTCCTCCTGGAGAACCTGACCTGTGACATCTCCCTCCTTCTAACCAGCTACCTGGCCCCCAGAATTCCTCCTTTGCCCCTCACCCTGAGGTCACGTAGCTCACAAAGGACTTAGTGACACGTAAGTCTTACCTTTGCCCTAATCAGTGGTTACTAGTCTGGGGGCCAGGCAGGTATTTAATCAGGAAGTATCTTAGTCAGTTTGGGCTGTTGTAACAGAATACCATTGACTGGGCAGCTTAAACAAGATTTATTCTTCACAGATCAAGAGGCTGGATGTCTGAGATCAGGGTGCTAATGTGGTTCTGGGTGTCCACTTTCTGGCTTACAGACAGCCCCTTCCTGTTGTATTCTCATATAATGGGGAGCAGAGTAATTTCTTCTTAGAAGGGCACTAATCCTATTCATGGGGCTCTACCCTTGTGATCTGATAACACCTCAAGGCCCCATCTCTTAATATTATCAGACTAGGGGCTAGGACTTCAGCATATGAATTTCCGGGGGGACACAAACATTCAGTTATACCAGGAAGTATTGCAAGCTGGGCTCCCAGAGGTTAGAGTGCAGGGTGTCTAATGGGGAGTGTCCCCATTGGGCTGAGATGGTTGAACTTTCACAGCCCTTGCCTTCATCTGTCGCTAGCTGTAGGTTACCCTGGGGATGGGTGCAACCTTGGGCTCTGTGACCTCAGGGCATGTGCAGCCCATACTCACAGCAGCTGGGGCCACAAGGCCCTGGTGGCAGTGGGATCTGGGCAATGTGTCCCTGTGCCCGTCGCAGGACTGAGGCAGGATTGAGAGCCATGGATGAAGTCCTTGATAAACTAGTCCTGATACTTCAGGAGCCTGCAGAAAACTGGCTCATTTACCTGCAATAAATCCCTGTTGCATAAGGGAAATGTCAAGTTGTTTTGCTTTTGGCAGAAATAGTTACCTCGATGTTCTGTGTTGTGCTTGTCAGACCTTCTCTGGCTCCTGGGATGCCCTGGTCCTGGGCCTGCTGACCTTACTTTCTTCTCGTGTCCCCTTCAGTTCTCCCTTCCCCCCAGTCTGGGGAACTCACTCAGTCTCTAAGCAGGAAGCTTCACTCTTGCTCATTACATATTCTATCAAATCTTTTGTCTAAACACAGGAGTACTGAGTGCGCCCCATGAGACACAGGGTTTTGAAACTCAAAAGCTGAACATCCATTTTTCTTTTCTCAGCTCTCTTTGGGTCCCTCCTTCCCTGAGGCAGTGAACACAGAAGGCCCAAAAGACTGGATGGAAAAGGGGCGGGTGGAGAGCATGTAAGATGCACTGGGTCCAGCAAACAGTGATTTATGTTTCAAAACTACCATCCCAACTTGTCCTAAGAATGTAGGTGTTGAGCCTGGTTGGAGTGAAACTGGTGGGGCCACAGAAAGAAATGAGAATGATGCTTAGAAGGAAAAAGTTGATTATATTCACAGAGCATAGAGAGAGGGGGTCTCAGATGCCATGTAGGGCCATGGGGGCAGCACCAGGGGAGTCAAGAGGCAGAGAGGAGCAGGGAGAAAGCTGAGAGCCTTTACTGAGCAAGCTTTCTACAGGAAAGGCCAGGCAGGGCAGAGTAAACAGCTTGGTATTGAGTAGTTGAAAGAGCTCCCGTGGAACTGCAGGGGTGGTCTTTAGTGGCCTGGCACCTGGCTCTGGGTTAATTTAGGGCAGGGGAAATATTGGCTTGTGTAAGAGTTACAAAAAGAGGTCATTGGGGTTGTGGACTTGGGATTGGTTGATGTTGGGTGAAAAGTGTGTTCATGGCAAGCTATTACTATCACTAAGAATCAGCTGGCCCTGGATGAGCAGACACTCTCTGGGTCTTTGAGGCTCCCAAATGCCAGAACATCAAAAATATAGAAAATAAGAAAATATAGTTAATATAATTGGCTGTGTAATGCATGGGTGCCAAATAGACAAATACAGACTCTAAGAAAACACAGTTAAACACAGCCACACTTGTGATCCTGAAGGGCTCCTCCCAAGGTCTGCTGGGGAAACAACCACAGCTGTCCTTGCCCTTTACTTCCTGGAAATCTGGGTTTCCATCTATTCACTTAAGAAACCCAGAACGACGTGCCAGTAGCTCCCAAGGTGACGTTTCAGCATTTCCTGCTTTAATGCTTCCATCTCCTTATTTGATTTTGTAGTAACATTTAATGAGGTTTCTTTATCTACAAAGACAAGATCATTTCCAACAATTGCTAATTTAGCACTAAGTGCAATGCTCTGGAGCGATTGGGGTCTTCTTTAATTTCTTTATGTCCAAATTGCCAGTTTTAACAGATTTCAGTAAGGCACAGGTATCTTCCTGGGGCTGGCCTGGGAGTTTGAGAATTGAGTGGCATGGAGGAGTGTCTTGCTGCTTAAGACAGTGTGTTTGACTCAGAAATTGAGACTGGTTTTTAGAATATAAAAAAGTATCTTAAATTTGGGCTGAATCCAGCTAGCTTTCTTAAAAAAATATATTTATTTATTTATTTGTTTGACTGTGCCAAGTCTTAGCTGTTTCAGGCAGGATTGTTAGTTGTGGCATTTGAACTCTTAGTTGTAGGACCTCGTTCCCTGCCTAGGGATCCATCCCAGGCCCCCTGCATTGGAAGCACAGAGTCCTAGCCACTAGACCACCAGGCAAGTCCCTGAATCCAACTAGCTTTTAAATTCAATATTAAATAATATGAAAAAGCATTTTAGCAAAGAGGAACTGGTTGGAAATGTATTTTGTGATGAGATTTTTCACTGAGGATGGGCTTTCATATATTGTTGTTTCTGGGTCTCTTGCTGAAAGCAGCTGTATGAGCCTTTAAACCAAGGATTGCAAACTCAGAGATCTGCAGTGTTCAGTCAGGCATAACGGGAGTGAATCAGGATGGGTGGAAGAAAGTTGCTGCTCTCCGCCTACATTTTGATTCTTCTTTGGATAGAGACTTGGGTGCAGAGGAATATTTCTCTACTCTAACAATACTGTAAGCTTGATGAAGCAACTGAAAACCCAGACTCTTGGTTGGTGGGACGTTAGGGAAGGGGGAGGACTGTGGGCAAACTGGAGACCACGTGCTACAGATGGAGGAGCTGGTGGCAGCTCAGCTCTAGCTAATTGGCTCCACTTAGGAGTAAAAGCCCAATGTTGGTCTTTCCCAAAAGACCACACACTTGGAGTTTTATGTGAAACCTTCCAATTTTGTAATAATAACAATCAATTATGGGGACTTCCCTGATGGCCCAGTGGTTAGGACTCTGTGCTCTTAATACAGAGCGCCCAGGTTCAATCCCTGGTTAGGGGACTAGATCCCACAAGCTGAGACTAAGAGTTCACATGCTGCAACTACAAGGTCACGAGTGCCACACTAAGACCTGACATAGCCAAATCAATAAATATTAAAAAAATCACCCCAAACCCCCAATCAATTATGATAGAAAATAGCGGATGAGCAAAAGCCAAACCACAAGATAGCAGATTGGAATACATCTCTGTGCCACGTCTGATCTATGACCTCAGGCTTCCTGGAATTTACTGGAAGGATTTCTCCAGCAAATCCTTTGACTAAATTCCATCTCCTACTTAATTTAGGAGAGTTCTATGTTCTGCCTTCTTATGGACAGGCATATTCCTCTAGTATGCTGGCGCACTCACTACCTAACAAGGTAGAATTCCCACTGTTAAGTGGCCAGAGTTGTAAGAAATTTTTTTGGTGCTAAAGAACAGAAACCAAAGCAAGACAAAGCTGAGTCTTGTCAAGCCTCATGGCAGAATGCTGCAAGCAGGGCCTCAAGAAGCTGGAGTCAGGAAATGGGAAGCCACCAGAACCCGCTGTCGCTTTGCCCTCCTCTCTACACTCTTGCTTTCCTTCTCTTCCCTCTCCAGGCCTGCTTTTCTCCTGTTTGCTCATCCCCATGGGGCAATGAGGTTGCCCCACAGCTTCTTCCTTTAGGCACTTCTGTTCCAGCCTCCCACTGGGTCCCACATTCCCTGTCTCTGGGTCTCAAGTTCACATGCCCAAGAAGGAGAATTTGATTGACTACCCTAGAGTCAGGTGTCCAGATCCGGGTCAATCAACTGTGGCCACAGGGGGCAAGGTCACACAGGAGAAAGATGGCACCTCAACACAGAAGGCCAACTGCTAGGGTGGATCATTCTTGTGATGCCTGGAATGGCCAGAATGCCTTCAAGGCTCATTTAACTGCTTTGCAGAAAGGCTGGAAGCCCAGAGGGCATCTGTTCAATTCTTTTCAGCTAAACTTTGTTTCAGGGTGATCATTTTAGGCCCTCCTCCCAAAGAAGCACACAAACCCCTGTCCACCACTGAGGCTCCCTCTCCCTGAAATGTTGGCCTCCTCTCCCTGAAATGTTGGCCTCCTGGCTTGATATTTGTAGTCCTTCCACCTGGTTTGAGAACAATGAGTCCCAAGGTCCTCTTCTGCCCTGGGTGCTCCCTCAGGAAAAGCTTTCATTGGTCAACTTTTTCTTAAAATGTGCCATCCTTATCCCATCTCAGCCTTCTGGGATAGTTACAAAAATAGTGACATTCATAAGAACTCAGAAAGCTCAGCAGATGATGAAACCAGCTTAGAAAAATCTGCTTGCTTTGGGTGTGGAGTCCTGTGGAGGTAGGTGGGAGCAGCCTGCCTCCCCTGTGAGATGCTGAGATGGGGTTGTGAGCTGTCCGATTCTGAAATATCCATCTGTCATTGCTAAGGAGCTTGGCAGAGGAAATGACCCCCTGGGGGAGGCCGCCTCTGACCATCTCCTCCCTAGGTAGAATGAAACACTCTAGCCTTGTGTTTCTTTAGCACTGAGTCCATCTTCTCAGGGTGTCTGTGTCCCTGTAGTAGCCAGGCCATTCGTGGTGAAAATAATAAGAGTTCATGTTTATGGAGCTTTCACTGTGGGTCTGGCACCCAGTTAGGCCCCTCACAAGCTGTAGTTGATCACTTGTCCAACATGTGCTAAAATAATAATAATAATAGTAGTAGCAATAATAATAGTAATAATGACTATTGAGTGAGGCTTTAAGCCCATATCACATATCACTTCATTTTCAATCTTCATAGTAATCTGTCCTGAGGTTCTACTATTACTACCTCCATTCTGGAACCATAGAAAGATAATACAACACATTCAAGGTCGTCCAGCCAGGAAGTGGTGGGACCGGGATTTGAACCTGGGTCTGACTTTGGCATTTGCGCTTGGCATGGTTAGCTATTACTCCTTTGTATTCATCCTTGTTTCTGTGGGTCTTAGCCCACACGGGGAGCTTGAAAGAAATAAGTGGCAGAGGGAAGGAGCAAGAAACCAAAAGTAACTTTGGGGAGAAGGGGAATGTTAAAACCTTGCAGGGTATCCCAAGGGACAGCTTATTTTTGAAGATTCTGAGGTGAACTTGAACCAGGTTCTGTCCACTCTGCTCAATCAGGTTAGACCCAGAAGTAGCAGAAGACATTTGTAAGTAGTTAGTTTTGCCTGCCAGTTAAGTCTGCCAGGGGCATCTCCATACCTGTCACCCCCAAAGGACCTGGGGAGATTGTCGTTCATCTCTTCAGTGGCACCAGGATCAGAGATGGAATTATGGTTCTGGTTAACTGCATTTCCCCCTCCCCTGGGGCCTGGGAGTGTGCTTGCATGTCCCTTCCCACTTTTAAAAGGTGGCAGCTGTGACCAGGAAATGACAGGGAGCCCTCATCCTCTTTGATTCGAAGGAAGAACTGGAAGAAATTCGGGAGCCGGCTGGAGCATCGGTTTGCATTTCAAGGGAAGTAGCCGAGTTCCATATGACTCATCCCCCCATCCCTAGTTCAGAAACAAAATAGGGGCCGGGGAGGGGAGGGGTAGCAGTTCGCAGAGCAAACTGTGTGAGTGTGTGTGTGTGTGTGTGAGTGTGTGTCTGAGTGTGTGTGTTGGGGGGAGGGGTGTGCCCCCACGGGGGCGGCATGGCTGTGCTGTATGCTTTAGGCAATTATCAGTTCTCTCTCTAATTCTGTTCAAGGTGACTGTCAAAAATCCACAGAAGACTTTCCTAATGAAATGGAAAAGTGTGCAAATTTATCCTCCTGCATGCAGATGCCTTTTCTTTTTATCTCCTAATAATTGCTCCCTTGGGTTCAGCTTCATGGTATGAAAGGGTCTTTTCTTGTTCAACAATTAGTCGAAATGGTCCACCCAGTGTGCCTTCTGGAGTCTGGACCTTGGAGGATGAGATGCAGGGGGCCAGGGCCTGGGAATGAGGTCTCTGCCCTTTCTCTTTCTTTCCCTTTTTACTTTTTAATTTCTATCTTACAGGCGTGGTTTGCATATGGGTGGAGTGAGATGTTCTTGAGAGTGGATATGTCTGAGGGAAAAATAACATCTTTCAACAAGTCAAGATGAAAAGGTGGCCCCAGAAGGACAGATTCTAGTTGAAGTTGTCACAGCGACTGATTGTGGGTTTGATGAAACTAGTGTCTAATGCGAGGGAACAATTAGCAGATTCACCTGGGTCCTGTTTTAGGCTGCCATTGTCAACCTTCATCACCGAGTTTTAAGTCGTCTGGTTGCGTGTGTTTTTCTTTAAACCTGCATTTGAATTTCTCATCACTTGGATGTTGCAGAAGTGATGCTGGGTCAGTTGGTTTGTTCATGTCCTGGCACCTGTCATCCAGCCCTGAAGATCTTGTGGAAGCCAAAGAGTGATTAGCTTCTCCTGCAAGGAGATGGGGGCTAGCTTCAGGAATCTGCTGCTCTGTTCTCTCTGACAGCCACGCCAGGAAACGGAGGTAGTTTGGAAATCACAAGAGCCTCTCCTTAAAAGAGGGAGTGTGTCAGTCCACAGGATTCATATATTTTTAATACAGCCTCGCTGAAGGAGATGCAGAAGCATCAGCTGTGCTTTAAGGAAGGTCAGGCGTGTGGGAGGTGCTGCCAAGCTTGTTTTGAAGGTTTGATTGTCCATGAGGTTGCAAGGCAAAAGCTTGGGCTTGGGGCTGAGGTTGGCAAACTGTGAACCTGTGAGCCTAATCCGCCTCCAGCCTGTTTTTGTAAATAAAGTTTTATGAGAACACAACCACGCCCATTCATGTGCATGTTATTCACAGTTGCCTTTGGAGCTGCCAAGGCAGATGTGTCCCCCCTCCCCACCCCCCAGCTATTGCCATGATACCCTTTCCAAAAGCGAGAATGAAATTCAAGGCAACTTTTTCCCTGGTGGTCCAGTGGCTAAGACTCTTCACTCTCAATGCAGGGCGCCTGGGTTCCATCCCAGGGAACTAGATCTCACATGCCATAGGGAATTAGATCCTGCATGCTGCAAGATCCCGAATGCCACAACTAAGACCCGGTACAGCCAAATAAATAAATATTTTAAAAAGAAATTGAAGGCAGCTAGACTGTGCAACCGACTGAGCAATTTCACTTCCACTTTTCACTTTCACGCATTGGAGAAGGAAATGGCAACCCACTCCAGTGTTCTTGCCTGGAGTATCCCAGGGACAGTGGAGCCTGGTGGGCTGCCGTCTATGGGGTCGCGCAGAGTCGGACACGACTGAAGCAACTTAGCAGCAGCAGCAGCAGACTGTGCAACTGGTTCATGGCTATTGAGGGCTGTTTATTTACCTTTATTTCACCTTTTTGGGGCAACCTTCTAGCGGGGGATTTCTGCATCTTGGCAGCAGTTCTGACAAGTGGGCTTTGGGGGCAGAAGTTAGAGATCTTTGTCCTCAGGCCTGTGATTCGTTAGGAACTGCAGTTTTTGTAGGTAGAAAAATGGTTAAAGAGCAGGAATTTCACATGCTTCAATCTTGTGCTGGTGCACTTTATACATGGAAGCTCCCCATTTTTGTCGAAAGGTCACTGGATGGAGAATAAATAGCCGAGCTGGCTTTTCTTTAATCTCTGCTCCTGCTTTTCTAAACATAAAGAAGTTCTGAGTTTTCTGGGTTTGGCATCTGCCACAGGCGTGGTGCTGGCAGAACCCTGTGGGTGGAAACTGTGCTTGTGGGGGATGCTCCAGGGGGCCTGCTGTGTTGCCAGGAGCTGGATCTGCTTTCCTGGATGGTATGCAAGGCTGAGTAATGCCCCCTCCCTTCGAAGATGATCCTAATTCCTGGAACCTGTGAATGTGACATTATATGCAGAAGAACTTACAGATGTGATTAAGTTGAAGCTCTTGAGATGGGAAGGTTGTCCTAGATTACCTGGGAGGGCCCCAAAAGTTGTCTCAAATATCCTTAAATAGCGAGAGAGACAGAGAGAGATTTGACAGAGAGAAGAGGCCATGTGACCTCAGAGGCAGAGACTGGAGTGATGTGGCCACAAGCCAAGGAAAGTCTCGCCCACCTGAAGTCAGAAGAAGCAGGGAACGGATTTTCCCTAAGAGCCCAGGGAGAAAGTGTGGCCCTGCTGACACCTTGATTTTGGCACAATGATACTAATTTGGGCTTTGGCCTCCAGCATTATTTTAAGCCACCATTTGTTATAGCACCCATAGGACACTAATACTGCAGTTTTCAAACTGTGCATGTTTTTTGCCATTATTTCCCTTTTTAGTTGCTCAAGAAATATTTATTGAGAGCCTCTTGTATGCCAGGTAGTGTTCAAGGGGCTGTGTACAACAGGCATGGTTCCTGTGTAGTGGAATGTTATTCTTCGTTGGTGAAGTGGAAATCAACAAATAAAGAAGATGCTTTTATTTAGTGGTAAATGCTATGTTCTAGACGCTCTTGATGCAGAAGAAATTACCCCCAAACTTAATGCCTTACAACAACCATTTTATTATAGTCCTGGATTCTGCGGGTTGGAAATTTGACCAGAGCACAGTGGGGATAACTGTTTCTGCCTCGCAGTGCCTGGAGCCTCAGTTGGGAAGTCTTGAAGGTTAGGGGTGACTTGATGGCTGGGGGCGGGAATCACTCCCAGCTCCCTCACTCACATGTTTTTCCCCTCAACCCCTGCCCCCACCCCAGCCCGTCATTCTGACTCTCCCAGCTGGAATGACGTGAAGATTAGGACTGCTGGTTTGAGTATCTGTATGCATGTAGCCCCTGCATACGATGGGGTTTCCTTACAACATGGTGGCCTCTGGGCTCCAAGTTTAAGGCAACCTGCATGGCCTTGTAGGACATTGCTTCCAAAGTCATACAGTATCATTTGTGCTGCACTTCACTGGCCAAAGCAGTCACAGCCCACCCAGACCGAAGGGGAGGGGACCTCCCATCTCCTGGTGGAAGGAATGACAAGATTACATTGTGGAAGGAGTGTGCCGGGTGGGAGATGTGTTACCACCATCTTTGGGAGATACTGTGAAGATGATGAAACAGGATAATGGGAAAGAGAATGACTGGGACGCAGGCGCTACTTTATATGCTCAGTCAAGGCCTGCCAGCAAGGTGACACTGAATCTGAATTCTGAATGGGAAGAAGGAGCCAGCGTTGGCAAAATCCAAGGGGGAAGATTCATTCAGGCCAGAGGAGATATTTGCATCTTTTTTGGAAAAAACTGTTTATTTTATTTTGGCAGCACCAGGTCTTGGTTGCTACACTCAGGATCTTCATTGAGGCTTGCAGAATCTTTGTAGTTGTGGCATGCAAACTACTTACTTGCGACATGCACCTGAGATCTAGTTCCCTGACCAGAGATCGAACCCAGGCCTCCTGCGTTGGATCACCAGGGAAGTCCCAAGATATTTGTATCTTTACAAACATATGGTAGAGCATCGGGCAATCATCAAGAGCACTGAGGCCATTTGGAACAGATGCCAAGGACAAGAATGACTGTGCTTGTGATGTCTCAGGCAGAGAGAAGACCAAGGGCAAAGTCCCTGGGATGGGAGTGAGCTTAGCTTCCCCATTCTTCTGTTTTAAGGGCTTCTCTGGTAGCTAGACAGTAAATAATCTGCCTGCAATGCAGGAGACCAGGGTTCGATCCCTGGGTTGGGAAGATCCCCTGGAGAAGGGAATGGCAACCCCCTCTAGTCTTCTTGCCTGGAGAATCCCATGGACAGAGGAGCCTGGCAGGCTGCAGTCCATGGGGTTATAAACCCCCGTCATCCTACTGCAGTTAGCTGTTTTCTGAGAGAATCTTACTTGTCCACTTGTTGATACTTTATCTTTCCCTCTAGACTAAAGTGAGGATCTTGTCTGACTTGGAAACCTTCATTCTCAGTGTGTATCAGAGCCCCCAGCATACAATACGTGTGTTGTAAAAATTGGTTAAGGGAACGATTCATTTCAGAGTGGGCCCATCACCTGGCCACAGGGCTGCCTAGCATAGAGTTTCTCCTTAATTTTGATCTGTGATGGTCACCAGATTAAGTAATTAAAGAAAAGCAGAAAAATGTTGTCAGCTTCCCGGACACTGGAAATCTGTCACTGGGTCAGGCTGGAACCCAGGAATGACGCTTATACACATGGGCCATTGGTCTTTTAAATGAAATTCTCTTTCTTTGGTTTGAAAAATATGCTGAGAATGGGGAAGGAGAGGAGCCTAAGGAACCCCTCATCCATGGTTTCCGTAATGAATCCCCCGGGACTTGTCAGCAGAGGCATCGCACCCATTACTTACACACAGAAATAAAGATAAATGTGCCTAGATAATAGCCTTGGGAATGTATAAATCTTGCTTGTTTATGGGGGAATGCAGCACGCTAAGACTTGTCACTTTGATTCAGGTTCGTTTCGATTTATGAGGACACCCTTACCAGTAGGAGCTGAGATTTAGAAGCAAAAGGTTACGAGAGAGGATGGGTGGGTCCAGGCATCCTTGTGGCTTCGGGTCAAGCTCCCTGCGGCATCTTCCGGTCAGTTCTTGATGAATCCCTGTCGAGCCAGGGGAGACCATCTCTTCACTCGGTTTTGCACCCATCAGCTGCTGTCCTGGAGAGGGCTTCTCCTAACCACAGAAATTACATTTTCCTTTTGAATGAACTGTGTTTGCGGGCTATCTCGGCAGAAGCCACTGATAATCACAGAAGACACGGTGTCAAGCAGGTTGGAGCTAGGACAGAGAGACCAGAGTGGGTGTCAGTGTCCTGAGATGCGTTTCATTTGGTCACTTTGCTGTCGTGTTTTTACATGTTTGTCAGTGTTTTTTGAGCTCCAGTTATGTGCAAGCCTTACGCTAGATTCTGCAGTTTTTCCAAAGTGAGTCTTGGTCCCTGAAGTGTATCATGACTTGAATTAGTTCCAGCATTTCACAAGCTGCTGTTAACGTCCTAATGATCTTGTCACTATATACTAATGCTATTCTGACTTCTTCAGATTTATCTTGAAACTGCCCTACTTGTTTTCAGACTGAAGCATCAGGCTTAGCTCTGTCCCAAGTCGTAAATCTTAACTGCTTTGTTCATCCTGGTTTATTGTGTTAGTTATATTTCTTTCTCACTCATATGAAAAGAAATATATGTGTTAAAAATTTCCCTTGTCCACCACTTAAAATAATGCTGTGTTCCACCCAGTCACCTTCCCTACCATTGTGGTTTGCATACCTCATTTCAAGAAATAAAATGTTTGCTTTGGCTGAATGTCTTATTTACTTTGGCAACTCTGTGAGGCTTTCAACTTCTACCCGTTGGCTCCTATGATGGCTAATTTTATGCGTCAGCTTGAATGGGACTAAGGGATGCCCAGAGATAGTAAAATGTGATTTCTGGGTATGTTTCTGAGGGTGTTTCTGGAAGAGATTAACACTTGAATTGGTGAACAGAGTAAGAAAAATTGCCGTCACCAGGGATGGTGGGCAGCACCACAGCTATTAATGGCCTGCATAGGACAAAAGACAGAGGAAGGGTGAATTTGCTCTCTCGGCTTGAGTTGGAACGTCAATCTCTTCCTGCCCTCAGACATTAGACGCTTGTGGTTCTTAGAACTGGAACTACACCATTAACTTTCCTGGGCCCCTAGCTTGCAGATGGCAGATTGTGGTCTCCACAATCATGTGAGCCAATCCCTTAGAATAAATCTTTCTTTATATCTATTAATATATATCTCCTCTTGGTTCTGCTTCTCTGAAGAACCCTGACTAATACATCTGCCCTGCAAGAGGTTTCTGGCCTAATTGTTTTAGGGGAAAGGTAGATCCTATCTTAAAATCTGTGACAGTTTTGATTGCCCAGTTTTTTCTTACTTTTCCTGCAAAATGATGTAGGAAGATGTTCTTAGATCGCTATAGACTGACTTCCAAAAAATCAGAATGTGACTCCCCAGAGTGACAGCTCCTTCTTCATGGACCTGAAATGCACGGTTGTATTCCTCTTGCTTCTGTTCTAGTGCCTAGAATGGGGCTGTGTACCATTAGCCGCTCTAACATCATCTGACTTAAAGGTCTGGTCCATTAGATAGACTTCAGTGGTCAGCTGAAGGATAGAGAGAAATGCTGCTTATTTCATTAGTTGGGAGACAAACTCATATATACCATGACCATATTTACTTGACCCCAAATCTGGAAGTCTGAATTTTCTGAATTTATTAATATGCAGTGGCACCCCACTCCAGTACTCTCGCCTGGAAAATCCCATGGACAGAGGAGCCTGGTAGGCTACAGTCCATGGGGTCGCGGAGAGTCGCACACGACTGAGCGACTTCACTTTCACTTTTCACTTTCATGCATTGGAGAAGGAAATGGCAACCCACTCCAGTGTTGCCTGGAGAATCCCAGGGACGGGGGAGCCTGGTGGGCTGCCATGGGGTCACACAGAGACGGACATGACTGAAGTGACTTAGCAATGCCTTACGAGTGTAGGGAAATAAAGTTTTTATTAGCTATGCAGTTAACCAATGAATTGCATTGAAAGAATGATATTGCACGAACATGCAATGATTTCAGAAGGTCTAGGTTGTACAGAGGGTGAATGTAAGCTTACTCAAACCAGATGAAGGCCAGGAAGGAGGGTTGTATGTTCTCCCAGACACTAGAATTTGCTTCTGTAATCCATGGTCCTTACTTCTCCTAAGCCAAAGACGCAAAATGATGCCCCTTTAGGCTGAATCTAGCCAACAGATATAGTTTGTTTTGCTTATGGAGTGTTTGAAAAAAGACTATCACCAACATAAAATAAAAAGTAGATTATTGCTCATAAATATCTGAAGCTTTGGTCTGTCTTGAAACAGAGGGCCCTGCAGTCCCCCTTGGAACCAAACTAGACTCACTAACTTTGCTGCAGTCACCACCAGCCCCTCTTGTCTCTTGCACTGAGGTTGTCAGTTACCATTCATAATCCTCCTTGAACCATCGTTTTTCTTAAAGGATCCTTTTTAAAAATCATTTCTCTGTTTCTCAGACTCTGTCAGAAACGAGAGGTAGTTCCAGAGAGCTGTGTGTTTTGAGAACAATAGGAGAGGACATTTTAGTAGAGGTGAAGATCATTCCTATGTACTTAATATGCAAGCGAGTGCATTGGCTGCTTCTGTTCATTCACTGTCGCTGTCTGGTCCCCGCAGGCATTTGACTTTCTGACCCTTGGATTCAGCTAAGAGGTGAGGGAGGAACTCTACCGCACAGATGGTTGGCTGGGAAGCCCCTTGCAGAGCCTGGTGTCCCCAGATGCAATAAACTGGCCTCCTGGGCCCCTTAGGGATGGAGTGGATTGGCGTCTGTTTCATCCTTAATGAATGAATTGAATAGCTCACAGCAGGGGAAGCTTTTACCCAGCAGTTTTCCACTTACAACTACCCTCTCCTTCTTTCTGCAACTAAACAACTGAGTTTGCTTTTGTGTATTATTCTGTGGAATTGGGAGGTGGTGACTTCACATCTGTGGGGACACTGATCTCCTCCAGTTTGAGGTCAGATTTTCCTTATATCTTGTCTCTGTATCCTCTAGACATGGAAAGCCGCCCAGAGTGGAATGAAAACTTGGTGTGAGTGGGTCTTTTCCTGCTGAATGGTGTGAAGTATGTCTGTCTCTTTGCGACCTCACGGACTATACACTCCATGGAATTCTCCAGGCCAGAATACTAGAGTGGGTAGCCTTTCCCCTCTCCAGTGGATCTTCCCAACCCAGAACTTGAACCAGGGTCTCCTGCTTTGCAGGTGGATTCTTTACCAGCTGAGCTACCAGGCAATCCAGGGAGGTGGATAAAAGCAAACTGCTTGTGACATTGTGCAAAGCCGTTTAACCTTTCTGGGCCTCAGTTTCCACATTTGTACAATAGGTCTAATAATAGCAACATTAATTCTCCTAGGTTGCTGTGATCAGTGACAAGCTCTTACTCATAAAGTATTTAGTGCCTGCCACTGAGTGAGGACCTTCTGTGTTTGTTCAGGGCCATATATTCCCAACACCCAAGAGTACTTCTGTTCCATGGTGTAACTTCAGCACCTAGAACAGCTCCTGACCCTCAGTTGTTGGCCAATAAACAGTTATTGCAAGAAAGAATGAATGGATGGTTTCAGAATGACTTTTGCAGTTGGTGTGCATCTGAGATATGGGTACAAAGACACAGTCTCCAAACCAGAAGCCAAACATGTGATGTGACCAAGAATTTGGTGTCCCTTCCAGCTGCAAGAGGTGATCTGGGACATGTAATCTGGATGTTAAATCCTGGTATTTGTAAATGTGTTAATGGTTTATGGTGAGATGGGACCAGACATGGAAAAGTCACAACCATCTCAGGGAGTTGTGGCCTGGGTTCCCCTGCTTGGCCCTGCGTGCTACTGTTGGGCTCATGTATTAGTTTTCTATAGATGCTGTAACAAATTACTGCAAACTTAATGGACTAACATAACAGATTTATTATCTTCTAGTCTGGAGGTCTCTTCTCCTTTTACTTTCATTCTTTCCCAGCATCAGGATCTTTTAAAGGCAAAAGGAGAAAGGGGCAGCAGAAGATGAGATGGTTAGATACTATCACCGACCCAATGGACATAAACTTGGAGCAAATTCCGGGAGCTGGTGAAGGACAGGGAAGCCTGGTGTGCTGGAGTCCATGGGATTGCAAAGAGCTGGACATGACTGAGTGACTGAATGGCAACAGTCTGGAGGTCAGAAGTCTGAAATGTCTGAAAGGCTAGAGTCAGCTCATTGGCAGGACAGTGTTCCTCCTGGAGGCTCCAGGGGAGAATCTGTTTGCTTGCCTTTTGCAGCTTCTAGAGGTGCCCGCATTTTCTTTGGCTTGTGACTCATTCCTTCATCTTCCAAGTGCATCCCTCTGTCTTTTGCTTCCATTGTCACATCTCCTCTAACTCTGACCCTCCTGCCTCTCTCTTCTTAGGACCCTTGAGATTGCCTGGGGCCACCTGGATAACCCAGGATGCTCTCTCTGTTTCAAAATCATGAACTTCACCACCTATGAAAGGTCACCTTTGTCATGTAAAGTGACATATTTACAGGTTCTGGGGATTGTGCCGTGTGCGAAGTTGCTTCACTCAGGTCTGACTCTTTGCAACCCCATGGACTGTAGCCCACCAAGCTCCTCTGTCCATGGGATTCTCCAGGCAAGAATACTGGATTGGGTTGCTGTGCCCTCCTCCAGGGCAATCTTCCTGACCCAGGGATTGAACTTTGTGTCTTCTGCACTGGCAGGCAGGTTCTCTATCACTAGTGCTACCTGGGGGTTAGGACCAGGACGTTTTTTTGAGGGGGTCATTATTCTGTCTGCTGTAGATAGGTAGGGCCCTGGGGTGTCAGAGAGGGTAGGATGCTCTGGGTGAAACTGCAGCCAGGAGCAGCCAGGCAAAGCAGAGGTGGCAGCTACGGCTCTAGGCCTGGGGTCCGTGTCCGCCTTTACAAATGCTGGTGGCGGGCTTCGTTTATTCCTGGTTCATTCTTTTTTTAAAAAATAATTTTGTTTATTTGTTTATTTCTGTTTGCACTGCTTTTTCACTGCTGCATGGGCTTTTTTCTAGTCATGGTGAGCGGGGGCTACTCTCTCGTTGCGGTGCCTGGGTTTCTCATTGTGGTAGCTTCTCTTGTTGTGGAGCTTGGGCTCTAGAGCACTTGGGGCTTCAGTAGTTGAAGGCTCAGTAGCTGTGGTTTAGTTGCTCTGCGGCATGTGGGATCTTCCCCAGTCAGGGACTGAACCCATGTCTCCTGCAGTTGGCAGGCAGACTCTTTACCACTGAGCCCCCAGGGAAGCCCTGTGTCTGGTTCATTCATCATGCTGTAGAACAAAGGTTGTCGAACTATGACCTGAAGGTTTTTCTGTTTTGACATAGATGGGGCTGAAGGTCAGGTTTGAGTTGGGGCTAGGCCTTTTCATGTCCACAACTGTAGAAAAAAAGTCACTCAGGTTTTCTTCTGGTGCGTCTGTGATTTCTTTTTATTTGATATCTGGAATTTATTTTAGCATTAGGGTGAATTAGGGCTCTGTAGCCAAATCCCAATAGCTTATCAGTTGTCTCAACATAAATTATCAAATATTTCTGTCTTTTCTAAATGTTTTGAAGCTAAGTTAAGTTGAAGTTGAATATGTTACATGGCACTTTGGAATGGGCTCCCCAGTGAGACCCACACTGATAGAGAAATAAGGTTCTGGACTTAGGGATGGGTGACCCCCAAACTCAGGGGTCTAGGGACCAGGCAGGCAATGTACATGGTGAAGCAGTTCAGGTATTTTCATGTTCAACATTTGGGAGTATTCTTCTTATTCACAGAGAATCATGCTTTCTTTCCATCTTGGATCAAGGAGAGGGGCTGAATCATGGAGATCCCAAATTCCAGTGACTCAAACAAAAGAGACATTTGGCTGTGCTGGGTCTTAGTTGCAGAAGGTTAGTTGTGGCATACTAACTCTTAGTTGTGGCATGTAGGATCTAGTTCCCTAACCAGGGATTGAACCGGGCCCCCTTCATTTGGAGCTGAAGTCTTAGCCACTGGACTACCAGGCAAGTCCCAAGGTAGACTTATTTTTTTTTCTCATTTCACCATCCTGATGTGGGCAGGAGGTCCCAGGTAGAAATTTGCCATGATCTCCGACATCATCCTGGGATCCAGGGGTTGTCTTTCTCTTTGCCCTGGTAGTGTGGTATCTTATGGTGGAGGTTGCCTTATCCCCATGGATCATCCCATGTTGGGAAGGGAAAAGAGATAGGAAGTGGACGGTGGGGCATTTCCTTTTCAAAGGATGTGATCTGCGAATTGGACGCATCACTTCAACTCATTCCCAGAACCTGGACCTAAGTCATGTGGGTACAGTTGGCTGCCAGGGGGCATGGGAAAGGCACAGCTCAAGCTTGGGGGATTCTATTACCAGGAGGAGAAAGTTGAGAAAGGACACTGGAATTAGCCATTTTATGCCACAACAGGTGTCTTTTTTGCCCTTACTTTTGATATGCACCTGGTTATAGAGGGCTGTTTCCCCACAGTAAGGAAAGTAACAGTGCAGATGATAATCAGCTGTAACTGAAACTCACGCTTATGGTTGGGAAGACAACAGTGAGTGACAGAGCTTGGGGATGCATTATCAGCTTCATCAGTGGGGAAGTTGACACTTGACCTTATTTTTTGCCCCTATGTGGCACGTGAGATCTTTGTTCCCCGACCAGGGATTGAACCTGTGTCCCCTGCATTGGGAGCACAGAGTCATAACCACTGGACCACTGAGTCCTGAGACTCAGCTTTTGTCTGCTGTTGATGGCAATGCTGGTCCACTTCCTCTGGAGGGCAGTTTTGACATTGTCTATCAAAATTACAAATGCACACACTTTTTGACTCAGCCATCCCGTTTCAGGGAACATATTTGGAGAGACTGAACACGTGCAAATTAACCTATACATGAGGTTGTTCACTGCAGCCCTGTAGTAGCAAAAGGCTGGAAGTAACTTAAATGTCCATCAAAAGTTGTTTTTGTCTTTGTTTAGTCTGACTTTTGCAACACTGTGGACTGCAGCACACCAGGCTTCCCTGTCCATTAAGAGGGACTGGTTAAATACATTTTGGTGCCTTCATACAATGGGGCAATATTCAGCCATAAAAAAAAAAGAATGAAAACACTCTAATGTTGGCCATAGTAACCTGAAGATACTGCTAAGTGAAAAAACAAACAGGATGCCGAACACGGCATATAGTATGTAATTATTTCTGTTAGAAAAAGGAAAAAGAATAGTGTGTGTGTTTGGGGGGTGTGCATATGTGTGCTTTTGTATGCATAAAATATTTCTGGAAGGTTCATAAGAAACTGATAACATGGGTTGCTTCTGAAGATTTGAATGGCTATAAAATGTTAGCAGAAGGGAGATATTTACTTGAGAATCTTGTACCTTTTGAAGTTGAACCATGTAAATCATTTCCCAATAAACTACAATTGTAAAACAGGAAAGATCTGTGAAGCTCAGAGAGGGCGAGCATTTCCTGAGTGTCATACAGCAGTTTGGAGCCAGCATCCATTTCTGTACCTCCCGGCACCTCATTTTGTTTCCCTGGCAATCATCCCATGCTGCTGGTTTTTGCCTTTAGAGATGGTTCAGAAGAACCTGTCTACCTTATTAACAAGCAAGTTGGAATACATTTTACCTGCTGATATAATTAATTTGGTGCTTTTCCAGAGCTGTTGTTTTAGTAACAGCTCTTAAGCAAGACCTTCTTCTGCAGGATCCTGGGCTGTAAGATCGACCGCTGATTATATCTACAGTTATTCTGTAGTTCTCTGAGCACACCTGACTTCCCTGGTGACCTGGGCCAGTTCCCCAGCATTGGCTTCATCACCTGAGCATTGGTAATCTTGGAAGCTGATGCAGGGGCCAGGGGACCTCACGGCAACTTGGAGGATCCTTGCTGCTTCACTTCTGTCCAGTGGCACCAGGAAAAATAATGATTTCTTGGCTGCAGAAGGAAGGGTGACAAATGTGGGACATGTGTGGAGTGAGGCAGGCAGCCTTTCTGGTTCCCTGGCAGGGACGCCGTTTAAATGACATTTTTCTTGAGATGAGAGAGATGTTCGGAGCCTCGTTGGGACTGGAGTCTGGTAATTAGCTCTTTACCTGTGTCCTGAGGATTTCCAGCACAGTCACTTGTCAGGGGAGCTTGGAAGAGGATACACTGTGTTCTGACCCAAAGATGAATTAGAACTTTCTCCTTGTTGAAATAAAATGAGAGATCTGAGTGTCCAGAGTTCGTGCTATCACTTTAAATCTCCTGTAGGGTGTGGCATGGGATGTGACTGATCACTTGGATTGTATGTGTTACGTATCGTATAGGTTCGCTGCTGCTAACTGAGGCCTTAAGTAATAGCTTAAGGAAGGTAGAAGTGTATTTCTCGATCATCATCTAAAAAGGCATAAATAACCATCCAGATCTTGTACAGCAGCTCCACTGCCAGACCCTCAGGGTTCAATCTCCTTCTGGCTCGCTGCCATTCCTAAGGGGTGGGTCCCTCTTCCTAGTGTAAGATGGAGCCCCAGCCATCCCTTCCAGGGTCCTGAGAGCAGGAAATGGCCAAGGGCAAAAAAGTACATGTCCTTGCTTCTTAAGCTGCTTTTTTAAAAAGGCACTTTATGTATTTGTTTATGACTGCACTAGGGCTTCCTTGCTTTGCTTGGGCTTTCTCTAGTTGTAGTGAGTATGGGCTTCTCTTCATTGCAGAGCACGTGTTCTAGGCGTGTGGACTCCATAGTTGTGGCACACGGGGTTGGTTGCTCCACAGCATGTGGAATCTTCCTGGACCAGGGATTGAACCCGTGTCCGCTGCATCAGCAGGCAGATTCTTATCCACTGTACCACCTGGGAAGTCCCTTAATTTGACTTTTAAAGAAGCCACCTGCAGGACTTCCCTGGTGTCAAGTGGCTAAGACTCTGAGCTCCCAATGCAGGGGGCCTGGGTTCAATATCTGTCAGGGAACTAGATCCCACATCCTGCAACTAAGAGTTCGCATGTCAAAACTAGAGAAACTGCATGCCACAACTAAAGATCCCGCTTGCCGCAACCAAGGCCCAGCGCAGCCAAATAAATAAAGTAAATGTTGAAAAAAAGAAGTTGCTTGCAAAACCTCCCTAATGTCCTATTTCCAGACTTCTCTCACCCTGTCCTGCCAGCAGAACCTGATAAGGGCTTGTGTTCATCATGTTACATTGACTAGGCTCTCCCACCAGAGGGTCTCATGGCAAATAGTCTATCATTATTTTGCAACTGGATCCAAAGGAAGTGGCAATGGGCTAACTGGGGAGAGGAAGCAGGGAAGGAGAGAAAACCAACTCAAGGCTGTGTATTGAGCTGGTTACTGCCATGGGCAACTGGGGTTCAGTCCAGGAGCACTGGGAAGGACACCTTGTGGTTGTTTGCCCAAGATGGGGTAGAGGGAAGTGTTTACCCACAGGCTGCAGTACCTCACAGTCATGGTGGGGCGCTCTCCACTTATTCATTTCCTTGTATTTGAATTATTTGCACAAGAAGAATGGCTGGGAAGTATCTCTGCAGAGACTTTGGTGTGCAGATCCTGTGGGTGCAATGATGGCCAGAACCAAAACGATGGGTGGAAAGGAGGTGAGAGGGAGCATTAGTTATATGACTTCACTCAGCTGCAAAGACATCTGGGAAATGTAGTTTTTATTGATGGTGGCCATGAGCCCTGCAAAAACAAACAAACAAAACCCCAGGGTTTTTGGTTTTTTTTTTTTTGTTGTTATTGTTGAAAGGATATCGGAACACAGCTGGTAAAATTCCGGCACACCAGAATCTTTATTCGTCCCAAAATAAGGGATTTTGTCAGTCTCAGTGATCTGGAACTCAAATGAAGATATATAAAAAGGCCTTGAAATGGCCAAGATAGCCATCAAAGTCCGTGCACTGAAGCGTGTATTCAAGATCCCATCTGAGGCCTACTGACTCTTGATTTGGATGACAATTCTAACAAGCAGAGTGGTCTGTCTTCCCCATGGAAGCAGATGAACATGCAGGCAGTGGTAAGGGTCTGTCTACAGATGGAAACCTAACTCCTTCTCCCAACTCCAGCCTGTCCTTTACAGACTTTCAGAGTGGCTCATACAAATGCAGAGGGCACTTCTTCCTTAGAAGTTTCTCAGTGCCCTTGGGAGCTTGTCCTTGCCTGTCCACCTGGGAACCACACTCCGTGCACACGTCCGCTCTTCCAATGCCCTGTGTACATCCTCCTCCTCTTGCCTAGAGTCTCCCCTACCTCGTCCCCGGTCTGGCCACTCCTGGTCAGCCTTCAGCTTTCTGCTGAACGTTACATTGACTAGGCTCCCCCACCACAGGCTCTGATGGCAGATAGTCTATCGTTATTCCTTGTTCAGTGCTATTTCCACTGTGTGACTGTGCTCCTGGTGGAGGTGGGATGGAGCTATGCCCATCTTGTTCATTGCTATGTTTTTAGGACCTGGCACCCATTTGGTGCCAGTAAGTCTTTGTGGAATGGATAGGGATGGATGGATGGGAACACTCTTTCTCTGATCCCAGGTAGCTTCTTTCTAGCGTGTACCCTTGGTTCTTGGGTGAGAAAGGTTATTGAGTTTTTGCCCAGCTTCTTCCACTCCTGGGGTGCAGTTTCAAGCTCAGGCCTTTTTGGAGTGGGGATGGTGAAAGATCAGCAGGGTGGCTCTACTTCAGAACTACTCCTAATTGATCTCCAGAGAGATCTCTGAGAGAGCTCCATGAATGTGTCAGTCATCCAGCAAGTCAGCCTACTCAAAGTGGAACACTGCCTCCTGCTGGAATTTGAATGTATTTGAGGCTGAGGCACGTTGGCATTGGCAAATGCTGGGTATCTTTTCAATTCCTACTGCCACCCCTGTACTTTCTTTTTTGGGCATAAGAATATGCATTTAAACATTTTTTTTAAAAAGTAATTATTTTAGTTAGAGGATAATTTACAATATTGTGATGGTTTTTGCCTCACATCAGCATGAATCAGCCACAGGTATGCATGTGTCCCCTGAACCCCACCTCCACCTCCCTCCATGTCCTATCCCTCTGGGTTGTGCCAGAGCACTGGTCTTAGAGGCCCTGCTTCATGCATCAAGCTTGCACTGGTCATCCATTTTACATATGGTAATGTATATGTTTCAGTGCTATTCTCAAATCATCCCACCCTCGCCTTCTCCCACATAGTCTAAAAGTCTGTTCTTTACATCTGCGTCTCCTTTGCTGCCCCGAATGTGGGATCATCAGTACCATCTTTCTAAATTCCATATATATGCGTTAATATACAGTATTTATCTTTCTTCTTCTGACTTACTTCATTCTGTATAATAGGCTCTAGGTTCATCCACCTCATTAGAACGGACTCAAATGCGTTCCTTTTTATGGCTGAGTACTATTCCATTGTGTCTATGTACTGCACCTTCCTTATCCATTTATCTGCTGATGGACATCTAGCTTGCTTCCATGTCCTGGCTATTGTAAACAGTGCTGCAATGAACATTGGGGTACACGTGTCTCTTTCAGTTCTGGTTTCTTCAGGGTGTATGCCCAGCAGTGGGATTTCTGGGTTGTATGACTGCCACCCCTTTACTGTCAATTAAAAATATTCACAAACTTAAGTGCTTCCCCCAATATAAAACAAACTCAGTGGATATAAAACTATTAGTTCTCCTTAAAATGCTTAGAAAGCAGTCTTCCTCCCAACCTTGATTTTCAAACTAATATTGAAAATTTAGAGACTACAAAACAACATAAAGAATTAAAAACCATCTGGGAAAAGTCAGCAGTAATTTACTTTCTTCCAGTCTTTTTAAGGTATATGTTAACATGTTTGTAAATACACACACACACATACCCCTGAAATCATTATCTTAAATGTAAAGGTTTGTAACTTGATTTTTTTCATTTAATATGAGCTTTTGAGCATGTTCCTAGGTCTTTAAATATTCTTCAGGGATAAATTTTGAAGATGGCCTACCACTTCTATGAAAGGGCATACCTTTAAAATAATATCAACCCCTTATATTTTTTAAGCAGTTAGATTGTTATGATTTTTCACTGCCACAGCTTTATTGCAAAAAATTGATTTTTCTTGTACTTCTGATTATTTTTCTTTTTTTGGAATTATTTCTTATAGAATCTTAGGAATACAATTCCTGGGTTAAGGGTGTGATTAGTTTTCAGTCTTTCAATTCATGTTGCCAAATTAATTTTTAGATAGATTATCTGTCGACATGCCACCAACAGTATCTGAGGGTGTTTTGTTTTTTTTTTTTTTGGTTGGTGATTTTTATTTTACTGAATCTTGAGCAATAATGATTATGATAATTTTTAAAAAGTCAATTTATTAGTTTCCAAATTACCTTCTAAACTGGCAGGATTGGATAGGTCATTGTGTAGCTCTGGTTGATGTGTGAATAAGGCAGCTTTTTTCCCCTTATTTGAGTGTTTCTGTGTTCCCTATTTCCAAAACAGGATGTGTGGTAGCCCACAGGAAAAATAAAAAAAATACAGCATAATAGTTAAAAACAACTTTTCTCACTTTACATTTTATTAAAACATTTTCATGTGTTAGAAATATTTGCATACATCTTGCTGTTATGGATGAGAATTACACAGTTGATTGGTGATGTCTGCCACAGGTGTATCTGTGGAGAGGTGGAAGATTTGCCGTTGAGAGCCTACTCTTCCTGACCATAGGGGGCTTGCAGCCACTTACAGATCAGCTTTGAACAAAAAAAGTTTACAGATTTGGTCAGAATAGAATGGTAAGAGGTTGCCCTGTAATTGGCACTCAGCTTATTCCAACCCCTGCTTTTCTGCTGTCTCTGGTCCTCCTTTATGTTTTCAGTAGACTTGAACTGCAAACCTACTATGTGCACATCCAGCCCCTGAAAAGGTAGAAAGGAGCAGAGAGTACACCAAGGAGGCTGTGTTCCCCAAACTATTGTTTTAATGCGTTCCCTTCACAGTTTTTTTTTGAGGCCACCTCTGGTATATTCCTGTGCTATTTTCAATTTAATGTGTAATTTTAAAATTGATTCATTGGCTTTATCTAAATTTGTTTATTTTAAAAGCTATCTCTATCACTCTCACAAACAAAAGCCAGGATCACTTGCCATAAATAGACAAAACCCTTCAAAATGAAGACAATAAAAACAAAACAATGGTCTTAAATTCCAGCTTGGAGACTGTTGCTTGCCAAAGGCTCTCAGACGGAGACCTGCTGTCTCTCTGTTAACAAGGTGATCAGCCGAGTGTTAGAGGCTCATTAGCACCAGAAGGAGGCTTTCTCTCTTTAGGAGGTTTGCAGGGAAATTAAGAAGAGACTAACTTTCCAATTGTTAAATTTCATCTTCCTGAAAACATTTGGTAAACCACCCTTCACACTGGTGCAGGGACCCAGGCGAGGGCAGACTTAGGCAGGCATTGAATGCTAGGCAAAAGAGAATGGTGTCTTGGCAGAGTTCTTGTATGCTTTGGGGGATTATTCGAGGACACAGGAGAAGTTTGTTTCAATAGCAGAGTTATTAATGAATGGGACTCCCCAGGTGGCTCAGTGGTGAAGAACCCACCTGGTCAGTGCATGAAATTCAAGAGACACGGATTTGATCCCTGGGTTGGGAAGATCCCCTGGAGGAGGGCATGGCAACCCACTCCAGTATGCTTGCCTGGAGAATCCCATGGACAGGGGAGCTTGGTGGGCTACAGTCCATGGGGTTGCCAACAGTCGGACACAACTGAATGACCGAGCACACGCACATGGTCCCCAAAGGGAGATTCCTATTTAGGTAAACACCCCCCCCCCCCAACCAAACCCCCCTTTGTGTGGTTGGTAAGAGGCAACCTAGGACCTGATGGACCCACTTCTGTCTTTAAACAGTCACCAAAAAGCATCTCTTCCTCTGGAGGTGTCCTGTGTTGCTTGAGCTCCCGTGAGTTCTGGGCATGAAAAAAATAAAATTGAGTTGGCAGCACATCCAAGTGGCATGTGGCGCAGGCGTGTGCTGTTGGATTATTTTTATTTATGATAGCTGATTCACAATCGTCTCCATGGCGATGGGGGAGCTGAAGGCGGAGGAAAGAAGTGAGTTGTCGCGTTATTAAATGACCCGATGAAAGGAAAAAAGCTCTTAGACACATTAAGGATTAACTTAGTGTCATGGCCTTGCCTGGTGGGTCATTACCCATCTCTGCCACAGATATTGGCATTTCCACTTCCAGAGTGTTCTGAATGGTGAGGCTCATCTGCTTGCATTTGAATGTCATTCTCAGCTCAAATGCAGCCAGATGCTGAGGGTCAGGAGGGCTGCTGGCAAATTCATGGGGAGATGCTCCCTACCACAAAATGTTCAGGATATGCCATTTTGAATGCCAGTTTATACATAAATATACTTATGGGTTTTTTTTAATAGACTTGAATAAGTGCAAAATCATCTATAAATTAAATGTAAGAAATCCAGGCATACAATGGTCAAAAGGTGACAGGTAGAGAATGACAATATGTCTTGATTTCCCAGCTTTGTCCTGTTGTTTTGGCAAAACCCTTAATAACATCCCTTTTCACTCTCAGAATAGGTTCGGGTTTGGGTAATAAATTTTGTCGACTCTGCTTTTAAGCCTTCTTTAAGCTCCCTGCCCCAATCTTGTTCCCTCTTCCCTGCACAGAAACTCTTCTCTAAATTTTAGGTGTTCACTCCTTTGCTGTTCGATGTTCGCCTCCCTAAATGGTCTATTATTCTTTTATTATTTAGCCACACAGCAAGTGGGATCTTAATTTCCTAACCAGGGCTCGAACCTGTTCCCCCACCTTTGGGAACAGAGAGTCTTAACCACTGGACTGTCAGGGAAGTCCCCAATGGTCTATTATTTTGGTTCGTCTCTTTGTGAACTCTTGAGTGAAACTCTGCTCTGAGTTTTCTTTTGTGTCATTTCTCTTCCAGCAAACGTTGTATTTCAGAGGTGCATCCTTGTTGCTAGACGTAACAATAATTCATCCTTCTCTACAGTTGTCTACTATTCCATGGTAAGAATGTGTCACAGTGTATCCATTTTACTGCAGGCAGACATGTAGATGGTTTTCTGGTTTCCACTGTAATGAACGAAGGCTGATAGGAACATATCCTGGTGTGTATCCTTATGGAAGCTGGAGTGAACTCTCCAGGCTCTAGGTCTAGAATTGTTGGGTCATGTGTTAATTGCATTTCTAATGTCACCAGATGGTGCTGCACTGTTTTCCAAAGTGGTGGTACAGTCTTTTTTGTTGTTGTTTGCCTTTTTTTTTTTTTCTTTTGGCCATGCCATACAGCTTGCAAGACCTTAGTTTCCCGACCAGGGCTTGAACCTGGGCCCTTGGCAGTGAAAGTGTGGAGTCCTAACCACTGAACCGCCAGGGAGTTCCCTGGTGGTGCAGTTTTAAGGCCTCACTAGTAATGTGGAGGTGTTTTGGTTGCTCTGTGTCCTTGTCATCACTTGCTGCCAGGCTGTTCAATTGTTACGGGTCTGATAGGATCAGAATGGTATCCCGTCGTACCTTTATATCTCTAGGGCTGCCTGGGATTGTAGCCAGTCTGCACAACTCTGGGGCTCAGTATGAGGAGCCCAGCTTCCTGTAAATCGGCTCTATTCTCCAATATTAACTTTATAGTAATAAAGTCGATACTTGGCTCTATAGCAGCCTTTTTTTGTTTTAATTGGTTGAGAACTTAGATGGGAAACAGGGATGTCCCTTAAGGGTGTCAAAAAGGAAAAACTCTTTGTATCTTCTCCGCTCTCACACTCTTCCCCCAGAACACTTCCTCTCCAGTTGTAGGGAGTGGGGCATGCTTTCCCCCATACCACCCAGCTGTTCTCTGCAACACCAGCTGAGTGTCCTACAATCGACCTCAATTTGGACACTGTCTACCTGGAGATAGTATTAGATCCTGCAGGTCAAGGGCTTAGTTTCGCAATATCGCCCCCAACTTCAGATGCCAAGGGCAAGTCCAGGTTGTCACCTGCCCTCCTGAACAACAGGCTTGTTAATTGGGGTTTCCCGCAACCCCCTTTTCAGTTTCAACCATTTGCTAACATGACTCATAGAACTCAGGAAAACAGTGTGCTTACTAGATTACTAATTATTATAAAAGGATACAACTCAGGAGCAGCCAGATGGAGGATTCACAAGGCAAGTTCTGAAGGAGAGGACCTCAGAGCTTCCACGTCTTCTCTGGGTGCATGACCCTCCCAGCACCTCTGTGCGTTCAAACCCAGAAACTCTCAGAACCTCATTATTTGGGGTTTATATGGAGGCTTTGTCACATAGGAATGATAGATTAAATCAGGTCAGCCATTGGTGATTCATGCAACCTTCAGCCTCTTTCGCCTCCCTGGGGGTCAGGAGGTGAGGCTGAAAGTTCCAACCCTCTAGTCACATGGTGGGTTCCCTGGAAACTGTCCCCTCCTGCAGCTGTCTTGGGGCTTTGCAAAAATCACCTCATTAATATAAACTGGGATGTGGTTGAAAGGGGCTTGTTATGGATAACAAAACACTCTCACCTTTTTGTTTTAAATAAAAAAAAGTTTTAAATTTGTTTGGCTGTGCCAGATGTTGGTTGCAGCATGTGGGAACTTTAGCTCCCTGACCAGTGATGGAACCTGGACCCCCTGCATTAGGAGCTCAGAGTCTTAGCCGCTGGATCACCAGGGAACTCCCACAGTCTCACCTTTTTCGCTCCATCACTTATGAAATTTCAAGAGTTTTTGAAAGTCTGTGCCAGGAATAGGGATGAAGAACAAATATGTGTTTTCACTACAAGTTGCCGTGTCGCAGCTGTCCTACAGACCATAACACACACAATCAGCAATGCTGTCTCTTAGAACTTACATTTTCATGTGCCTCTCATTCACCTGTCCCAGACCTTGCTGACCTGGAGCTTTCACTCCTCATGGAGCACCAGCTCAGGCTGGCTCACACAGCTTACTCGGCTCTCTGCATTCATAGGATTTGTTTGTGGATTTAGCCTTTTTCCTATTTAATCATACTCTGCTAACCTTTTTGTGGATGTAAGTCTTGCTTCCTTCATCTGAGATCTTCTGAAATTTTCCTCATCTTTATATGCCCCTCGGGAACTAATGTTGTCTAGGCTCATTCTTCCAGGAAATGTTTGGCAGATCCCATTATGTGCTAAGCTTGATGATAATGGCTAAAGTAGTCAAAGATAAAGAAACTGAATTACTTGCTCTTCTCAGGGACATGCTTTCCAGACAAAATGAAAGAAATAAATAAGAGTGACGTGATAAGACTTTGGATAGGAGGAATACCTTGATTATTAAAGAAACTTTCTTTGCCTGGAGAAGTTGGGTAAAGATTCCCAGATGAAAGGTAACCGTGAAGTGGATTTTAAAGGATGAGTAGGAGTTGTCAGTTCAGTTCAGTCGCTCAGTCATGTCTGACTCTTTGCAACCCCATGAACCGCAGCATGCCAGGCCTCCCTGTCTATCACCAATTCCCGGAGTTTACCCAAACCCATGTCCATCGAGTCAGTGATGCCATCCAACCATCTCATCCTCTGTCGTCCCCTTCTCCTCCTGTCCTCAATCTTTCCCAGCATCAGAGTCTTTTCCAATGAGTCAGTTCTTTGCATCAGGTGGCCAAAGTACTGGAGTTTCAGCTTCAACATCAGTCCTTCCAATGAACACCTACGACTGATCTTTAGGATGGACTGGTTGGATCTCCTTGCAGTCCAAGGAACTCTCAAGAGTCTTCTCCAACACCACAGTTCAAAAGCATCAATTCTTCCATGCTCAGCTTTCTTTATAGTCCAACTCTCACATCCATACATGACCACAGGAAAAACCATAGCCTTGACTAGACAGACCTTTGTTGGCAAAGTAATGTCTCTGCTTTTGAATATGCTATCTAGGTTGGTCATAACTTTCCTTCCAAGGAGTAAGCGTCTTGTAATTTCATGGATGCAATCACCATCTGCAGTGATTTTGGAGCCCATAAAAATAAAGTCAGCCACTGTTTCCACTGTTTCCCCATCTATTTGCTGTGAAGTGATGGGACCAGATGCCATGAGCTTAGATTTCTGAATGTTGAGCTTTAAGCCACCTTTTTCACTTTCCTCTTTCACTTTCATCAAGAGGCTCTTTGGTTCTTCTTCACTTTCTGCCATAAGGGTGGTGTCATCTGCATATCTGAGGTGATTGATATTTCTCCTGGCAGTCTTGATTCCAGCTTGTGTTTCTTCCAGTCCAGCATTTCTCATGATGTATTCTGCATATAATTTAAATAAGCAGGGTGACAATATACAGCCTTGACGTACTCCTTTTACTATTTGGAACCAGTCTGTTGTTCAATGTCCAGTTCTAACTGTTGCTTCCTGACCTGCATACAGGTTTCTCAAGAGGCAGGTCAGGTGATCTGGTATTCCCATCTCTTTCAGAATTTTCCACAGTTTATTGTGATCCACACAGTCAAAGGCTTTGGCATAGTCAATAAAACAGAATGTTCTTCTGGAACTCTCTTACTTTTTTGATGATCCAGCGGATGTTGGCAATTTGATCTCTGGTTCCTCTGCCTTTTCTAAAACCAGCTTGAACATCTGGAAGTTCACTGGCCAAATAGCTATTATAAATCTGATTGGTAAATTAACTATGCCTTGTCTTCCTAGTTTTGGGGATTTATTGGAGTTTTGTTTTTTCCATCCTCAGAAACTTTTGGCTAGTCAATCTTCGTTTGTGTGTGTGTGTTGAGTCACTCAATCATACCCAACTCTTTGCAACCCCTTGAACTGTAGCCTACTAGGCTCCTCTGTCCATGAGATTTTTTAGGCAACAATACTGTACTAGGTGCCATTTCCTTCTCCAAGGGATCTCCCTGACCTAAGGATTGAACCCATCTCCTGCACTGGCAGGAGGATTCTTTACCTGCTGAACTATTGGAGAAGCCCAAAGTCAATCTTTAAAAGGTAAATACTAATGAAAATGGAAAGATAGCCTTTCAGTGTCCACGGGATCTTGACTCTGGTCATTAATGTGTTGGAAATGAGGTAAGAAGTCCACGCCAGGGTGACTTTTATTCATTCATTCTTTTATTTGAATACATAGTTTGCATCTGTTGGATGTTTGAATAAAAGATAAAGGAAAATAGAATAAGCTGCATTCTTAGAACTGTGACTACCCTGGCTTCTCTTCCGACCTTGTTGGTGTCAGCCGACTCCAGCTGGTAGCAGCAGCTGTCACCACCGAGGTGTGTTCTCTGAGCATTTTTCAGCTGTTTAGCTCAGACTGTGGGTCTGATCACAGTGGCCAGAATTACACAGAGTCATTGTGGGCATTTGGTTAATTACAATAAAGCCATCAGGTGAAATGAACTATCCGTTGCTGACTGCGTTCTAACCATCATTAGATGGATCTCTGATGAGCTGGCCCTGGGCTGCGCTTGATTCCGGGCATCTCAAGGCTGTTTGGAGTGTTAGTCAAGGCTGAATGGCTGGGCAGGAGTTGGGAATGAGATGTTTTTCTCAGTGGGGAAACCTTGAGAGACTATTTGTATGGGTGTGATTCCCTCATGCCTTTGGGGGCTGCCTGTCTGTTAAGCAATGCTTGCTGTGCCCTTGGCTTTGACCTGACCCCAAAGTAGCTGTCAGTCAAATAAACAGAAGCACTGGCATCTCCCCTGACAGCTGGTGTGGTGACGACTGTCAGGGTGCGGGGAAGTTGGCTTGCTTTCCAGAAGGTGCGTGTGTGATGTTTCAATCTGGAAAGGGGGCTGGCCAAGGGGTTGGACTGGTGAAAGGCAGGCAGAGGAGTTCAGGTCCTCCTGAAAACCCCATTTGGGCAGGGTTTTGGATTCTAATAAAGTTGTCTTTCATCACATCTGCTTAATGCATTAGATTTTTCTTTTTTTTTTTTTGGCCTTGCGGTGTAGCATGTAGGATATGACTTCCCTGTCCAGGGATGGTATCCATGTGCCCTGCAGTGGAAGCGCAGAGTCCTAACCACTGGACTGCCAGGGAAGTCCCACTGCATTAGATTTTAAGGTAGAGGTTGCAAATTGGAACACCTTGAGCTGGATGTGTGGGTGCCATGGGTTGAATTGTGTCCCCCGCAAAAGATGTATCCAAGTACTTGCTAATGTGACCTTATTTTGCAGATAGTCATATGATCCTTAGGGTGCTACTACAGTGTGATTGATGTCCTTATAAGAAAAGGAGAAGGGCTCAGGAAGAAACTCACGCGAGGACTTTCCCCTGTACCTCTGGGGAAATTCATAGAGGCTATGATTTAAAAACAGACATTTCATAATAAAAACGGGGATTTCTGGCATCTCTAGAAACATCAGATTTGTCCACATAGGGCCAGCATTCTCTGATGGAAGTCATCTGGACCTCTTCACTTCACCCCAGTCACCGCTGCTCCCCGCGTGATCTGCTTCTCCCAGCTGCATTCCCCATCCAGCCCTCCAGGAATGCGAGACTGTGGCCCTTGCTCTTACAATAGGTCTGGGATGGAAGATTTGAGAAAGGGCCTAGCTCTTCCTTCTAGAGCAGGAGATGGCAAGCCACAGCCTGTGGGTCAAATCTAGCCTGCTGCCTGTATTGATAAATAAGGTTTTATTGGGAAAGAGCCATGCCTACTTGTTTATCTATTGACTCCAGTTGCTTTCACACTGCGGTGACAGAGTTGAGTAACTGCAACAGAGATCATTTGGCCTGTAAATCCTAAAATATTTACTATCTGGCCCTTTATATAGTTTGCCAACCCCCTTGTAGAGAATCGAGAAATCCAGATTTTTACATGGATTCTCTTTGTTTTCAAATGAGGGCAGGTAATTCATATTGGTTTTTAACGTCAGAAAACCTGTCAGTCAAAGACATCTTTCCATGACAATAAATGTGAATTTCATCATTAAAAAAAGATGTGGAGTACTATGACTTAACCATTCTTTTATTAATGGGTATGTAGGCAGTTATGTTTTAACTTTATATGCACTGGTCAGGACTGGCTAATGAGCACCACACTTGAGCATTGAATTTTTTTTTTTTTTTGGCAAATCTGGTTTTTGGCGGACTGTAACATGTGGCTTATAGGATCTCAGTTCCCCGACCAGGCATTGAACCCGAGCCCTTGGCAGTGAAAGCATGGAGGCCTCATCACTGAATTACCAGGGAAGTCCTGAGATTCTTTTTTTAGGATGGGGAGGGCATATGTGATTGGGTTATTTAATTCAGACTGTAGAGAGCCAGTAGACTATGTTATCACTCTTGTCAAATGGTCACATTTCATGTTTAGGGCAAGAT
Source organism: Budorcas taxicolor (assembly GCF_023091745.1). Lineage (NCBI taxonomy): Eukaryota > Metazoa > Chordata > Mammalia > Artiodactyla > Bovidae > Budorcas > Budorcas taxicolor. The sequence continues at coordinate 50,692,888 of NC_068926.1, read as the reverse complement.
ATTAAACACTGATTCTTGCTGTTCACAGAGGACTACATGAGAGAGAATGGAATTAACAGAGGGAAGAATTATTTTGGGTGTAGGGAGGAAGATTTTGTTACTCAAGGTGGTAAATCTTGGAAAGTATAGCAGTGGAAGTCTCTGCAGACTTTCTAGGAAGCGACAGCTCTGCCCTGGTTGGATGTCACCCAGGCCTGGAAGATCAGGTGACCCACTTCTGCACAGCCGACCTCTGCATCCTGTCTTGCTCACCAGGAAGGAGTGCCACACTGGGTAGAGTTGGGGCTCGTTGGTGCTGGGATTATTCATTGGGCAGCCATTCCTCTGCCATCCCTGGATTGGAGGGCACAGGCTGGCCTAGCTGATCCCGCGCCCTGCTCACCTCCAGTGTTTTTATCTATGACTATATGGTTCCATCCCTCCGTTCAAAGCCAGTTAGGTCCCCTGAAGGTGGTGTGGCTGCTTGGAGGGTATGGATGTGTGCAGGAAAGGGCTAACATAATGCGAGGCTGTTATCCTTAGAAAGGTCTACTTGACGGTTGGCTGGCCAACAGTCTGGGAACTTGGCGCTTGAACTGTTCTCTAAGTGTGGTTCACTGTTCCCAGACTATACGAACCTTGTGATTTATGTTGAACACCTGCTTTCCTTCTGAGAGTCTGGAAGGTGGACACATGCTAAGCAGAGGGTGCCTACATTACCAGCTCCCAGTATAAACTGTGGGCACTGAGACGCGAATGGACTTCCCTGGGCAGAACAGCACGTGCATGTTGCTGTGTTTCTGTGGCTTAGAGAAGAGTGAGGTCTGTGTGACCTTGTGGGGAGGGAGTGAGCATAAGATAGCCTGTGCATAAGATTTCTATACACTCAGCCTGTGATTTTTCCTCTTGCTGATCAGGTTATGTAACAAACCTTAGCCATAAGGACGACTGAATACTGAGTTCCACGAGTGCTTCTAGTGAATCACTAAATGTATGGGTGGTCTTGGGAAACCCCAAAGCAGAATGATTTATTATAAATTAAAAGCCAGCATTAAAGGAAATTCAGAGAGTGAATGCCTTGATGATAATGATAAAAGTACCAGTGATTATATTAATAACTAATTTTTATTAATTTGGCAGTTGCTAATCTAATCTTCATAGATTAATTTAACCATCCTCTTAGAGGTAGGTATTACTTTCATCCCATTTTACAGATGCAAAAACTGAGGCATGGAGAGGTTAAGTGACCTGCCCTTTATCAGTTAGCTCATAGTGACAGAGCTGAGAATGAAGTCCCCAGAAGCTTGGTTCAGTTCAGTTCAGTCACTCAGTCGCGTCCGACTCCTTGTGACCCCATGAATCACAGCACGCCAGGCCTCCCTGTCCATCACCATCTCCCGGAGTTCACTCAGACTCACATCCATAGAGTCGGTGATGCCATCCAGCCATCTCATCCTCTGTCGTCCCCTTTTCCTCCTGTCCCCAATCCCTCCGAGCATCAGAGTCTTTTCCAATAAGTCAACTCTTCGCATGAGGTGGCCAAAGTACTGGAGTTTCAGCTTTAGCATCATTCCTTCCAAAGAACACCCAGGGCTGATTAGCATGGACTGGTTGGATCTCCTTGCAGTCCAAGGGACTCACAAGAGTCTTCTCCAACACCACAGTTCAAAAGCATCAATTCTTTGGCGCTCAGCTTTCTTCACAGTCCAACTCTCGCATACATACATGACCGCTGGAAAAACCATAGCCTTGACTAAACGGACCTTAGTTGGCAAAGTAATGTCTCTGCTTTTGAATATGCTATCTAGGTTGGTCATAACTTTCCTTCCAAGGAGTAAGCGTCTTTTAATTTCATGGCTGCAGTCACCATCTGCAGTGATTTTGGAGCCCCCAAAAATAAAGTCTGACACTGTTTCCACTGTTTCCCCATCTCTTTCCCATGGAGTGATGGGACCAGATGCCATGATCTTTGTTCACAGGACTGTGTTCAGAATGATGACTGGGGCCAGTGCCTTCCGAGAAAATAGCTTTAGTCTAAAGAGGCTAAACATTGTCTTTATCTTTTCTGATGGAGGGCAAATCAGCTGAGATAAGAAGTCAGCTCAAAATTTCAGTGGCCTAAGATAACCTTTATTCCTTGCCCTATCTGTGTGTTTATCCCAGGCTGGCTAGAGGCTTGGCTCTGTGTCATCCTCACTCAGGGCCCAGGCTGCTGTAGCAGCCACCACCCGTAAGGGCTGCTGGATGCCCTGGCAGGAGAGCCTTGCATCTGCACTTGGATGCTGCAGCCCAGCAGGAACTTCCCAGATCTCATTGGTCAGAAGCGTCCCGTGACCCCTCCCACACACAAGGGACCCAGAAGGCAGAGAGTAGACTTCTCCCCACCCTGCCTGCTGTGCTGTTCCTTCGCTACTGCGCTGCTGCGTGGGCTTTTCTCTTGGAGAGCTAGGGGTTGGGGTTGGGGGTGAGGTTTCTGGAGGGGATCTGCTCTTTAGTTGTGTGCGGGCTTCTCATTGCCGTGACTTCTCTTGTTGAGGGGCATGGGCTCTAGGCATGAGGGCCTCAGTAGCTGCCGCACGTGGGCTCAGTAGCTGCAGCTCCCAGGCTCTGGAGCACAGGCTCAGTAGTCATGGTGCACGGTCTTAGTTGCTCCACTGTCTGTGGGATCTTCCTGCACCAGGGATTGAACCCATGTCTCCTTCACTTGCAGGTGAATTCTTTACCACTGAGCCACCAGGGAATTCCTACGAGTAAACTCTTCAGTGAACAGCGCGTGGAATACTACAGCAAGGATTGGAAAAGCAAGCACAAAACTTATTTTCCCTGACTCCAGATTTGGAGTAAGACGGCTCAAGGAAGGAAGAGCAGGCAGTTCAGAGCAGAGGGAAGCTGGTTATTGTCAAAGGCAGGAGTGAGAAATCAGGGGGGCCGGATAGTTCAGTCCTTTCAGAGCGAATGAAAGTGATTTCCATGACAACAATTCAATTAGCGAACCAACGACGAGAAGTTCTCCTCTGTTAGGGAACACCAGGGAATGCTTGCCAAAAGGAACCCGAGGCGAATTGGCCTTGGGGGTGGAGAGGGAGAGAGAAAGTGGTTCAGCGGGGTGCCCCCAGCAGTTCCTGGATGCGGACACACCCCCCTAATTGGGAGGCTCACCCCTGCACCTTGGAGGCCAGCATCGAGGGAAAAAGGAGGTGTTTGAAGTGAGTGGGAGTGAGGTTAGGAATTTGGAGTGGGTAGGAACGGGGAGGCACCTTTGTTTTGCTTTTGAGGTGTGGGGGCTTGGGATACAGGTTGGCTGCTAGAATAGGTGTTGAAATGTTTCCACATAGACATAAAATTCTGACTTGGAGGAAAAGAGAATGAGGTCCACGGTGTGGGGAAAGAAACTAGGCTTTGAAATAACACTCTGTGGCTTCGAATCAGTTTCTTTTTCGTTTTGCTTTCTGTGTTTGAACTTAAGATCCCTGAATCTTAATATATACATATATATGTATATATATATAGTATAAGTATACGTATATATACATATATATTTGCTTTAAATTTTTTATTTACTTTTGTTGGAGTATAATTGCTTTACAATGTTGCATTAGTTTCTGCTGTATAACAAAGTGAATCAGCTATATGTATACAGATGTCTGCCATGGACTTCCCTTCCCCTTCCCCACCCTACCTAGCTAGGTCATCACAGAGCACCAAGCTGAGCTCCCTGTACCATACGGCAGCCTCCCGATACCTATCAGGAACAGAGATGCAGACTAGAGGATGGGCAGGGGCACTTGGCCACGTGGAGGGGAGAACGGGAAGAGTGGGATGAACCGGGAGATGAGCCTTAATATTCTTAACTAGGTATGCTATTAGCAGGCTGATGGTGAGTAATAACATAGCCTTGTATTTGGCAGCATAGTAGGTCCTCTTTATAATGTGCCTGTATTTTCCTCTCTTTTCATACTGTTCACAGGGATCGCAAGGCAAGAAGACTGAAATGGCTTGCCATTCCCTTCTCCAGTGGATCACGTTTTGTCAGAACTCTCCACCATGACCCATCTGTCTTGGGTGGCGTGGCTCATAGTTTCATTGAGTTAGACAAGGCTGTGATCTATGCGATCAGTTTGGTTAGTTTTCTGTGATTGTGGTTTTCATTCTGTGTGCCTTTTGATGGAGAAGGATAAGAGGCTTGTGGAAGTATCCTAATGGTAGGGACTGGCTGTGGGGGAATCTGGGTCTTGTTCTGATGGGCGGGTAAATTTTTAGTGTGCTCAGTAAATTTTAAATCCAATTTTCTGTTGATGGGTGGGGCTGTATTCCCTCCCTGTAGTTTGGCATGAGGCCAAACTATGGTAGGGGTAATGGTGGTAATGGTGACCTCTTTCCTTATGCCAGCATGCTGCGGCTCCGAGGACTGCTGTATTCAGTGCAGAGATGTTACTTTGCCAACAAAGGTCCATCTAGTCAAAGCTATGTAGTCGTGTATGGTTGTGAGAGTTTGACCATAAAGAAAACTGAGCACCGAAGAATTGATACTTTCAAACTGTGGTGCTGGAAAAGACTCTTGAGAGTCCCTGGGACTGCAAGGAGATCAAACCAGTCAATTCTAAAGGAAATCAGTCCTAAATATTCACTGGAAGGACTGATGTTGAAGCTGAAGCTCCAATACTTTGGCTACCTGTTGCGAAGAACTGGCTCATTGGAAAAGACTCTGATGCTGGGAAAGATTGAAGGCAGGAGGAGAAGGGGATGACAGAGGATGAGATGGTTGGATGGCATCACCAACTCGATGGACATGAGTTTGAGCAAGCTCCAGGAGTTGGTGATGGACAAGGAAGGCTGGCGTGCTGCAGCCCATGGGGTCACAAAGAGTCGGACATGACTGAGCAACTGAACTGAACTGATTTTCCTCTCTTTAATTAGGGGATAGTGGCAAAGAGACTCCATCTCAGACTGTTCAGAGTAATGGCTCCCTGGAGCCTGTGTTTAAGAAGGATTCTGAAACTCAGCGAGAGAGAATGGTGCAATTGCTACCGCTGTCTGTCCTGGATGTGGGAGATGATGCTATGTGTGCTACACATTTGCCGTCCTTGGTTTAACCTCTTTGCATCTGAGCCTTTCGAAAAAGGCTTCTTGTTATTTTATTACTATTTAAAAAAATATTTATTTGGCTGCCCTAGTTCTTAGTTGCCACACATAATATCTTTGATCTTCATTGCAGCATGTGGGATCTTTTAGTTGAGGCATGCAAACTCTTAGTTGCTGTGTGTGGGATCTCGTTCCCTGACCAGGGATTGAACTTGGGCCCCTCTGCACTGGTCTCACAGAGTCTTAGCCACTAGACCATTGGGGAGGTCCCCATTTGAGCCTTATTTCTTACCACCCCTTGCTGCATCCTTCCTTCAACTCAAACTGATCAGGGGTCAGCTCATTGCCCCCTCCCTGAGCATTCTCTGTGCCGTCTGCCTTCTCTCTCTCTCTTACTCCCAGCCCATCTAGATCTGTCCTGTCCTTCGTGGATTAGGAAGCTCTACTCACCTGACCCCTGCTCTGGTCTTTTCAAGACCAAAGATGTTGTCATCTTTTTCTGAATTCCCATAACACCCACCACCTCTTCCATAGCCTTGACACACAGCCTCTAACAGCCTCTCATGTAGGCACTGGCATCCTTTCCTTGTGCACATCAGCTGGCCTGTCTGGGCTGTGAGCTCCCCAAGGTACCCATGCTGTCTGCTACACCCGTTACCCCCATACCCACTGACCTCAGCCTTCACAGCCCTCTCCCTACGCAGGGAATGCTATTTGGATAATTCAGTTTGCAGAGTATGGAAGTGTATTGTTTAGGGGTCCGCCGGTGGCAATCAGAGATTCTGGAGCTGCTGTTTTAGGGTGGTGTGACCTTAACTAAGTCCCTTGACCTCTCTGAACCCTGTGCCCTGTTCTTGGATGACCATTGCACTGTGGCTCTTTCGCTAGGCTGGTCCTACAAGTATTGATTGTGTGGTGCTGGGCATTGAGCTGGTATAGTCTGAGTGCCTCAGAGTGCTGAGGGTAGGAGAAAAAAGATATCTATTCACTCATGGAAAAACCCCAAGTCCAGGGGAGCCCCTGGCACTATCAATAGTTCCCGCTTTAGGCAGCAACTATGTTCTCAAACAACTGTGTGCAATTCCAATTTGATTAGCTTTACCACGAGTCCCCCTTTTAGAAGTCCTAGGGAACTAGCCAATTAGAGACCTTTTTGACAAAAGCTTTTGTAAAATGCAGAGTCACCAAATTGTTCTGCTTTGGATTTCGGATTAATATATGTTAGGTTTATCTTAACACAGGTGCTATTTCAACAGCGAAAACTTATAATATTCCAGCCAAGTTTTTGAGCTTTGGCAGTCAAAATCGGTATTTATTTCAACCTGTTGAATATGTATTATATTCCAGAACAGTATCTCCAACTCATGAAAATTAAGTGAGAAAACTAGAGTTACCTCAGTTGGTCTTTTGTGCCCAATGTGTGCTGGCTCTTGCTGGAGCATCACTAGCAGATGCTCTGTTGTCCTTGATAAAGGAGCAGGAATGAAAAAAAAAAAAAACAGGAAGATGCCGTGAATGACTAATCTGGTCAAGGAAACACGTAATTACCACGAGTGTCAGTCTCCATAATGAAGCATCGATAGGGCCAAATCCAGAGCATAAATAACCAGAGAAGGGGGCGAGGTAATATGTCGAGTAAAATAATTTAGCCTCCGAGTAGCTCCCAGCAGCCATCCTGTGATGCCCCGATGCAGGCCAAGACAAATGCTCCCACGTGGAAACCCAATGCATGCCATCTCCCAGGGAGATGCGTGCTAATGGCTCCAGGGAGGATGCTGAGGCTGCTGATGTTCTGTCTGCCATGCTCTCCTGGAAGGATGCTAGATTTTCAGGACAGAGCTTGAGATCACTGTCCAACTCTCCCATTTAACAGGTGAGGAAGCTGAGACCCAGCGAGGGCAGTGGGATTCCCAGAGTCTCCCAGTGATTCAGTAGCCATTGTTGGTTCCTAAACAGCCATCTCGTAACTTTGATTTGTCTTTACTGCCCCCGCACCCCACCCAAGAATGCAGAGCAGAGACCAAGCATGGTTAACAACCCCGTTTCCTAGGGGATGTGGATTTCCAGAGAGAGACAAGAGATTTTTCCTTCTACTAACAGATGACATTTTGTCTTGTTATTTACTTAGTTAACTTTTTAGAACAGATGTGCATGTACATGGTTCAAAATTCAAAAGGTTTAAGTTGAAAATGAGGTTTCCTTCCCTCCCACCCGTCCCCCCAACTTTCCCGATCACCTTCCCAGAGGCAGCTGGTATCATCAGATGTTTTGTGTATCCTTTCTGAGACTTTTCTATGCATATAGGAGCAAAATCTTGTTTGTTCATTCATTCATTCAGCAAGTTATAGAGAGCGTTCCGTGTGCCGGGCTCTGTTGTAGGTGCAGAGCTAAGCAGCAAGACAAGGATGGTTGCCATGGAGCTGACTTTAGACCTCACAATCCACTCCCCTTTCGCCTCACCTTTCTCCACAGTAGCTTACACATAGTTCTGTGCTTGTATTAAACCTTAAACATATCTTTCAGACTCTTCCTACAAGTTCATAGGGAGTTGCCTCTTTCTTTATAACTATAGTGTGGCATTTCATTGTGTGGATTTACCATAATTTATTTAGCTAGTACCTAATTGATAAATCTTTAGGTGGATTTTTTTTTTTTTTTGGTGTTTTTGCCTTTTGCTATTATAAATGATGCTGCAAGGTCCTTGTACAAATGTCTCTATAGGCACACGTGGGAGTCGATCTGGCAGTTTATTTAGCAATGTGTCTAAAATGTCCACAGAGTTAGGTTTTCAGGTATGGTTATATCCAGGTGCTCAAACCTATCCCTTGGAACTGATCTTTCAGTCCCAAGATGGCTTCATTCTCAGAATAAGAAGACTTATTAAATCTTCATTCAGTATTATTACTTGCACTGGCAATTGCATACCTGCAATGGGCTAGATGTTCTAGGTGCTGAGCATATATTGGAGAAGAAAACACAGCCAAATCCTGGCCCTCCTGGAGCTGACATTCCCAAGATCTGTATGCCTACCCAGTCAAAGGTTTATATTCTCCTAGGTCGGAGGAAAAAGAAACCTTCGCCTGGGGCTACGGGGGGGAGTTAATGTCATCAGAAACCGCAAGGACTGAGGGTAGGTGAAGGGGTTCCCGAAAGTAAAAGCATTCTCTTGTGGGAGGAGGGATAGTACATTGCTGGGCAGATACTGAGGTTCACAGGCAAAGAACTTCAGGAAAGTGTGAGGAGGAGGAAGTGAGAGAGTGCCTGGGGCTGAGGAACAACCTTTAATGGTAGGCCTTGGGGAGGTGGCAGAGGCTGAGGATGGGTGCTGTAAAGACTTAGGGAAGATAAACATCCTTAAAAGGGGGTTTTGGGGGTGCTTACTGATCCTGAAAACCCTGTGCCTATAGCAAGAGCATGCCCCTCAACGCCTGTTTATTGAGTACCTGTCATGGGAAAAAAACATTATGCCAAACTCTACCTTAACCTGAGATGAATGATACTGAGGATATTCACTTGTTTTGAAGTCATTCTAGTGCCAGGTACTTAACACATATGAATTGATTTTATTAGTACAGTGGCCTTCTGAGGTCAATATTGTTACGATCCTCATTTGGGGATGAGATAATAGAGGCACAGAGAGGTTAATTAACTTGCTCAAGATCACACAGCCAGTGAGGGGCCAAGTCAGCATTTGAATCCGGCAGTCTGGCTGCAGAATCTGCTCTGCGTACAGCCTTCTTTTGTCTGTGCCAGTGTATGTATTAGGAGGCGGAATGGAATAGCAGGCCTGAGTACAAGTGCTGACTGTGACCCCAAGTAGCTGCCTGATCACTGGCAACAGTCATTTCTTAATTCTGTGCCTCGGTTCCCACGTATACAGTGTGGAGTACTGGCTGAGCCCAGAGTTCATTACGGATCAAATAAAGTATTTAGCAAAAAAAGAAAAGAAAAAACACCTTTTGTGGGAAAATAATATAAATGCTTTGGCACACTTATTAGTTTCTATTGCTACCGTAACAAATGATCTCAAAACTCGTGGCTTCAAACAACACAAGTATAAAATGCAAACAAAACAAAAAATTAAAACCCCCACAAGTGTTTTATTTTACAGTTCTGGAGTCAGAAGCTGGAAATCAGTCTCACGGGGATAAAATCAATGCCTCAGCGGGGCTGTGTTCCTTTTGGAGGCTCTGGGGAGAACTCATTTTCTTTTTCCAGGATCTGGAGGCTGCCTGCACTGCTTGGCCCATGGGCCCTTCCTCACGCTTCGAGACCAGCAGCGCAGCATCTTCAAATCTGGCTTTCTCTCCCCCTCTATCTCCCTCCTTTCCCTCCACACTCTCTCCTCTTCCATCATTACATCTCCTTCTCTGACTGACTCCCCTGCCTCCCTCTTACAGGGACCCTTGTGATTACATTGAACACATGGGATAATCCTAGATAATCTTCTCATTTCAAAAATCTTTAACTGAGGACTTCCCTAGTGGCTCAGATGGTAAAGCATCTGCCTCAATGCGGGAGACCCAGGTTCGATCCCTGGATTAAAAAGATCCTCTGGAGAAGGAAATGGCAACCCACCCCAGTACTCTTGTCTGGAAAATCCCATGGATGGAGGGGCATGGTAGGCTACAGTCCAGGGGGTTGCAAAGAGTCGGACATGACTGAGTGACTTCACTTTTTTTTCCACTAGTGGTCCAGTGGTTAAGACTTTGTGCTTTTAATGCAAGGGGGCATGGGTTTGACTCTGAGTTAGAAAACTAAGACCCCACATGCTGTGCAGTGTTGCCAAAAAAAAAAAAAAAAAGAGAGAGAAAAAGAAAATTCTTAATTTAACACATCTGTGAAATTCCTTTTGTCATGTAAGGTAGCTTATTCTCAGGTTCTGGGGATTCGGATGTGGACATCGTTGAGGGGAAGCATTTAATTTTTTCTACAGCAGCCCACTTAAGATCATTTTACCTTATTTCATTACCTAGCACCTAAGTAATTATTTTTTCTAATGTACCATTGTTCAGCCTTGTAAGACACGTGTAGATCGATACTTACAAGAAAACAAAAAAGGGCCTTAAGCTCCATGTCTGGATAACCCCAAGGGATAATTTTTCCTGTTTTGACATTTAAACAGAAAATGCAATATTAGTAGAAGGATATACAGAGTGCAAAGTTACAGAATGATACAAGATGGAAAGTTAGAGCTGTCCTCTTCTCCCAGCATCCTTGTCCCCCCAAGGTAACCACTTTACAGTTTTAGAAGATTCCTTCCAGAAAAAAAGAAACCTGATGCGTAAAACAGAATAAATGCATCTATTTCTACTTTCTCTTCTAAAAAATATGAAGAGATCGTCTTCACACCATTATACATCTTGCCTTTTTTTTTTTTTCCCCCACATTATTCTCTATCTTGTAGATCTTTTGGTCCCAGTAGGTAGACATCACTTTTTCTTTTAAAAAGCTCCCAGCATTTCACTGGATTGCTGGTGCTTCATTTATTATTGGGGCTTCCCTGGGTGGCTCTGATGGAAGAGTCTGCCTGCAACACAGGAGATGCGGGTTCGATCCCTGGGTCGGAAAGATCCCCTGGAGAAGGACGTGACAGCATTCTCCAGTATTCTTGCCTGGAAGATCCAGTGGACGGAGGAGCCCAGCAGGTCTACGTGGTCGCAACAAGTCAGAGCGACTGAGCGACTTCACTTTCTTTCTTCATTTGTGTTTGTAACTAGGCCCCTGTTGTTGGTTACTTGGGTGGTTCCCAGCTTGTGATACAGAGAGCTACGTGGGCATTTTCATATCGAAGCCAATGACCGTGACCGTATTTTTAGCACTTCGGGCTTCTTGACACCGGGGGTGGGATGAGTGTCTGATGCAGGGACCATCCTGGGCGCTGTCGGCTGTTGAGCTGCATCCTGGTGTCCACTCATGAGATGCCAGTAGCATCCACTCCCTGAGCTGTGACAACCAAAAATGTCCCCTGACATTGCACTCAGTGTCCTCTGAGAGGAGATCACCCGCTTTGAGAATCTCTGTTTTAGGGCCCTTCCTCACAGTGGAAAGGTGGAGTGGGGGTTCCTCCTGATAAACCTGCCCCAAGTGGCTGTTGGCAGGTGGCCAAGGCTATGTAGGTACTATATAGCTGTTCACAGTTCAGTCCTCAGAACCGCCCTGTGAAGGGTGTCCTTTCATCAGCCACATGTTGTGGACAGAGACCCAAGGCACAGAGAGATCAAGGAACTTGAGTGAGGTCACACAGCTGAAGTGGCCAAGTGTGGACTCAATCCAAGAATTTCCAGGGTTCAGGGGTGCAGCCATCTGGCCACACTGCCTCTGGACACATGAAACCCGTATTTCTAAAGCCGTGCTGGCCTCAGGCATTGTCACCTTGGGGCTATCCCCCAGGCTTTTGGAGACTTTTCTATCCCCCTAGTTATCCTGGTGGCATATCTGGACATTTTTCAACTCCTCGGTGATAGTCTTCCATGCTTTACATCCCTCTTAAGTCAAAGATGTATTCTGTTTGTAAGAGGAAGCCTGGAGATGCAACGTGTGTTTTTCTAGCTAGTGATTGTTTCTTCATTAGAAGCCATTGGTATGTTTGTTGGTATGTTTTCAAATCCAAAACTGAAAATGAAAGCTGTTCATGATTCTTAGCTGGTATTGGCCTGTAATTCATTCAAGTAGCTCATTAAACATCACAATTACCCACCTGCTGAAACTTCTCAACAGCAGGCAATTCTAGAGTTTCAGTTTCAACTTTCTCTTATTGATTTATGAAAACGTACTACCTGGCAAATTATGAAATATTCCAGGCATCCAAGGAGATATAGAGAACATTTTAATGAACACCAAGCACCTACCATCCAACCAAAGAAATAAAACATGATGGTTACAATGATGCTTCTGTTTACTCCTCCTAGATATCTTTTCCCTCTTTCCCCAGAGGAATTAACTACTTGAATTTAGCATTTTTCTTAAATTTGCTATTCTTGTAGGGAATCATGAACTGCATAAAGGTGTGTTTATAAACTATATAAGTAGAATATATTTACACACATCCTCCTACAACTTGTTTCCCTAGCTATGTTTGTTGGACTCATTTTGCTGAGACACATGGCTGTAGTTCATCTTCATTGCTGTATAGTATCCTATTGCAGGACAGTCTCACAGTATATTCATCCATTCTCCTGTTGATGGGCGTTTAGGCTGCTTGCTGTTTCCCACTATGATAAGCAATGTTGCAGTAAGTGTTCTTGTACATCTCCTGTGTACAAGCACAAGAATTTCTCTGGAAAATATATGTAAGATTGGAATTGCTGGGTTTTAGGGCATGTCTGGTAGACAAAATTGAAGATGTTCTCCGATGTTCCAGATTCCCTAATGTAGAGGTTCGTGATGGTTCCTGGGACTGTGACTAGGAGATATATCACTCTGGAGATTGGGGTACATTTTATGGTGCACTGTTTTTAAGAAAGGGAGATTATCCAAGTGGACCAGATCTAATCAATGGACCCTTTACGTCAAGGTCTATGGGTTAGAGACCAAGAAGTTGAGAGATGTGAAGTGTTATGCGGATTTTTCATAAGGAAGAGTCTCCATTGCTAGCTTTGAAGTTGGAAGGGGCATGTGGTAAGGAACACAGCTGGCCTCTAAAAGCTGAGAGCAGGTCCCTTCCCATAGTCAACAAGGAAACCTTGGTCCTACAACCACAAGGAACTTGACTCTGCCAACAAGCTGAGTGAGCTTGGGAAAGACTCTGGGCTCCAGATAAGGACACAGCCTGTTGACATCCCTGTGAGAGTTTGAGCAGAGAACCCAGACACAGTATGTCCAGACTTCTGACCTATGGAAACTGTGAATTAAATTTGCACTAAAAAATTTTTTTTTGGGTCATGTTGCATGACATGCAGGATCCTAGTTCTGCAACCAGGGATTAAATCCAGCCTCCCTTCCCCAACTCTGTAGTGGAAGTGTGGTGTCCAGAACACTGGGTTTGCATTTTTTACTGTGGTAAAATTAACTATTCTTTAGATGTACAGTTCAGTCGCATTAAGTACATTCACATGGCTGTACAACCGTCATCACAATTCATCTCCAGAACTTTTTCACCTCCCCCAAATGAAATGCTGTCTCCATTAAAACTGGCGTTGTTTGAAGTTGCTACATTCGTGGTAAATTATAAACAACAATGGAAAACTAATACAGTATCCAAAGCCGTAACTTTTTTTTACAGTAATTATTTTATCAGAATAATGTCATTCATTTGCCTATGCTGAGTATCACCATTCAAGTCTTTCCAGGGTGCATTTATTACCAACTTATCAGAGAAGAATTAAAATAGCTCAACCTTTGTTTCATTCTCCTGTGGAGGTTTCACGCAGGTAGCAAGCTCAGAAAGAAATGGAAATAGTTTCTAACTAGATTAAACCTGCTAATTCTCCTCCCCCTCCCCCATTACATATATAATTTGTTGCTTAGAAACACTTTTATTCCCCCATTTTATTTTTTAAATTGCTGTGACAGAACACACGGGAGAGAGATGTTAGGTGTTAGCTTGAAAGGTTTTATGAACTGGAACAAATGTGAAATGTTTCTGTTTTTCCTGTTTCCGCAGTTTGCAGGTAAGGAAGATTTTATTTTATTTTATTTTTTGGGTGAATGATGGGTATAAGAGCAAGGTCAAGGAAATGATGATGATGATGATGATGATGTAGCTAGACATCTTGTTTGCAAGTGGCAGAAATTCAACACAAAACAGGCTTAAGGAAAGGAGAAGATTGGCTCCCTAAACTGTCATATCCGGGAGGAACAGCTTCAGGCATGGCTATATCCAGGACTTGGTCCCTCTCGCTGACTTGGCTACTGGTCTCTTTCTCAGGCTGCCACTTCAAGGAGTAGCCTGTGGCAATCTAGGGTCATACCATCATTATAGCTAGCGATGGAAAAGAGCTTCTCTTTCCTGGTTGTTTTAGCAGAAGTGACAAGATCGACTCTCACCAGATTTTCCTGCCTCTGAACTCATTACTGTTGCCAGAGGTTTGAACAGTACTGATTGGTCAGGTCTGGGCCACATGCCAGACCAAACCAAATAAAAATTGAGATGTTGGAATGACCACGCTGGGGAATGGTTGCTTGGTGTGCGAAGACAATGGATATTTCATTTTTAAGCCGATGTCTTGTGTTTGTTTTGCAAGCTGGGCTGCTCTGTTCTGTGGCCTCCAGCTGGACCCCTGCTTGGGACTATGGAGAGAAAGTCATGATGGTGGGAGGTTCAATCCAATCTTTCTCTCATTGTCGGCAATATCTGCCAGACTCTGGTCACTTGTGACTGCTTGTTACAGATAAGAGGTTGTGTTTTCGTTGCATTACTTTATCAAGCCAATTCATAGTAAAAGATATTGCAGCAATTTAAAAACCAGTCATACATTTTTGATATTCCTCCCAAGGAGAGATATGGGGTCTATGTCCCCTCCCCTTGAATCTAGGCTGACTTGTGACAATGATAGTGAAAGTGATGCTGTGTGACTTCTGAGTCTAGGTTCCTTAAAGGCCATGCAGCTTGGTTCTCCCGGAACTTCCCCTCTTGTGATAATTTCATCTCAGAGCCCCAATCGCCATGCTGAGAGGAAGCCTAAGCTACATTTAGAGGCCATGGATAGGCCTCTGGTTGACAGCTGAGCCCAGCCTACCAGCCGTCCAAGCTCATGCTCTGATGTATAAGTGAAAGAGCCTTCAGATGAACCAAGTCCAAGTCTTAAAGTCAACCCAGCCATTTAGGTCTCCCCAGCTGAGACTGTCTCCTTTTTGAAGTGGACATCCCATCTCCTCTGTGCTTGGTCTGACTTCCTAAACCTCAGATTTTCTGAGCTATGATAAAATGGTGTTGGTCTGTACCATTAAATGTGGGATGGTTTTTTATGCAGTAAACAATGGAACAGGCATGCTCACATTGCTGGCAGTATCTGTTGGACAAAGCCAGAACTGGCAGAGATTTCAGTATTACCCATACACTATTTGGTCCAGTATTTCTACTGCTGGAAATCTATCAAAAGGAAATAATCTCAAATGTGAAAAATGAATCAAGCATTACACACAGAAATGCTCTTTACAGTGCCGTTCATAATAGTAAAACAACTTAGTTTTCCAACGAGTGGAGTATGATTCCTTGATCAAATAATTTGGCTGCCGTTGAGTGCTTGGTGTGTGCCAGGTACTGTGGAAGGGCTGCCTGTATATCACTTTTTAATCCTTCCAACAGCCTTTCAGGTAGGAATTATGAGCCCAATTCGCCCACTCTAAGAATGTGGAAATTGAGGCTTAGAAAGCTTATCACTTGCTCAAAGTTATAAGTATCTACCTTGCTGACTCCAAAATCAGGCTATTCAAAATATTCATGATACTGATTTAAGGCAGGAGAATGATTTATAAAATCTATGGTAAAACCATTCAGTGGTGTATTAGGTATTCTTTATAAATGATGTGTATTAGGAATTTTTAATAATAGGAGAAAGTGTTTATGCTCAGTTAAGTAGGAGGAAAAATGCAGAACGAAAGCTGTATATTCAATAAGATACTAACTTGATTAAAACTATGCAGAGAAAAAGAGCAGGAAGTGTAGGATTGTGTGCAGAAGAGCCTCCCTAGGCCTTTTTGCATCTTAACTCTTCTACTATAAGCAAATGCCACAGAAGACAAAAGCACAAAGAGGGTGTGATCAAAAGGTAGCAATAGTCAAGCCTGATTAAACAATGAAATGACAAAAGAGAGATACAGTTGCTTGTTAGTTTAAAATAAGCCCATTACTATGACAATTGTGTTTTGCCTCTATTCTGTAAGTTGCATGGGGGAAATCTTTGTGTCTGGGCCAGGGTAGGAGGACCCCAGACCCTTGGGTAGGGTTATTTCCTCCAGTCATGGCTGCGGGAAGTAAGGTCTACCAGCAACTCCTGCAGTGACTGAGGGGGTGAGATCCAGCCCGTTGGGGCAGGAGCTGCAAGGGAACATGAGAGGGAAAGGCTGGGAGAAAAACATC
Source organism: Budorcas taxicolor (assembly GCF_023091745.1). Lineage (NCBI taxonomy): Eukaryota > Metazoa > Chordata > Mammalia > Artiodactyla > Bovidae > Budorcas > Budorcas taxicolor. The sequence continues at coordinate 50,676,804 of NC_068926.1, read as the reverse complement.
CATCACGGGCTGGAGAAGAGATTCTGGGAAGGTGCCGGTCATATGGACTGTCTTGCCTTGAGCTTTGTGTGTGAGCTTCATGAATGCACATGTGTTCACATGTGTATGTTAGAAAGATGCAGACAGACTTGGGTGTCTGGGGCAGGCTGCTGTACTGGGACGATGTCTGTGTCTGCTTAGAATTCTCCCTTAAATTTATTTCTAAAAGTGTGCACTAGTTACAGAGGTGGCCCACAGCGTGCCATGCTTAAGGCTCTGATGTGAATTGGAGACTTGGTTCCACCTTGAATTAGTGGCTTGGCCTTGGGCAAGATAGGATAGAGCCTTACTTTTGCCTTCTTTGAAATGGGAGCAAGGCTGCTACCTTATTCACAGATTCATTTCCAGGATGAAATAAAAATGATGTATCAAGCAAACAAGAAGCACTGTTGCTTGTTGCAGATAGTAGCCTGGAATGCAACCACATTATCTACGGTTGATGTCGGCTGCAGTCACCCAGAGCCGACCTGTCCAACAGAAATACAGTGTGAACCTCATGTGTCATTTAATGTTTTCCAATAGTCACATTTACAAAGTAAAAAGGAACAGGTGGGATTTTAATAATGTATTTTGTTTAACCCAATCTATCCAAAATGTTATTTTTTGACATGTAATCCATAAGAACAGACCATTAATGAGATATTTACATTCCTTTTTTATACCCAGTCTTTAAACTCTGCTGAGGATTTTATATTTATATCACCTCTCAATTTGGATGCCAACTTTTCACCAGAAATGCTTGAGCTCTGTTGAGGTTGCATAAAATCCATAGTTGAAAAAGCAGATTCATACTCAGGCCCTTCTAGTAACTGAATTGAATGTCGTTTTGTAGATTAAGTTCAGTTGCTTGACTCTTTGCAAACTCATGGACTGCAGCATGCCGGCCTTCCCTGTCCATCACCAACTCCCGGAGGTTGCTCAAACATGTCCATCGAGTCAGTGATGTCATCCATCTCATCCTCTGTTGTCCCCTTCTCCTTCCTTCAGTCTTTCCTAGCATCAGGGTCTTTTCCAGTCAGTCAGTTCTTTGCATCAGGTGGCCAAAGTATTGGAGCTTCAGCTTCAGCAACAGTCCTTCCAATGAATATTTAGGACTGATTTCCTTTAGGACTAACTGGTTTGATCTCCTTGCAGTCCAAGGTACTCTCAAGAGTCTTCTCCAACACCACAGTTCAAAAGCATCAATTCTTCGGCACTCAGCTTTCTTTATAGTCCAGCTCTCACATCCATACATGACTACTGGAAAAACCATAGCCCTGACTAGACGGACCTTTGTTGGCAAAGTAATGTCTCTACTTTTTAATATGCTGTCTGGGTTGGTCATGGCTTCTCTTCCAAGGAGCAAGTGTCTTTTAATTTCATGGCTACAGTCACCATCTTCATTTATTTTGGAGCCCAAGAAAATAAAGTCTGTCACTGTATCCACTGTTTCCCTGTCTATTTGCCATGAAGTAATGGGAGATGATCCCTGTGGATTCCAAATCTGGTCTGTCTTCAGTCAGTTCAGTTGCTCAGTTGTGTCTGTCTTTTTGTGACCCCGTGGACTGCAGCACACCATCCAGTCTTTACCACTTTTCAGCTGTGTGACCCTGGGTGAGTAAATTAACCTCTCTGAGCCTCTGTGTCTTATCTGTAAAATGGGGATAGTAATAGTAACATCCATTCCCAGGATTGTGAGAATGAATATGAAGCTCTAAGAATGGTACCAGATACATATAAATGCTGCCTATTAGTTGTACAGCTCCAGTGCTTTGCAAAATATGTGTCAAACTGATTTTTAGCTTTGGTTTAGTTAAGTAGCCAAATGAGCCGATGCTGATAGAGCTATGAACAACAGCCACATCTAGAAGGCAGTGTAATACAGTGGCCAAGAGCACAGACCCTAGATCTAGCCTTCCCGTGTTCCAGGCTCTATTTTACTACATAGTAGCTGTGTGATCCAGAGAAGTTTAATCTCTTTGCCTTGATTTTCCTCATTAGTAAAATGAGGTTAATTGGTTGTGCAAGATTTAAGTGATTGTATATACCAGAACCTGGTACCCAGTAGCTGTTGTATATTGTACCATTACTTCAAAATTTTTAAAAATCTTATATTAGTATATGGTTGATTCACAATGTTGTGTTAATTTCAGGTGTATAGCAAAGTGAATCGGTCATACACACACATGGATCCATTCTTTTACAAATTATTTTCCCATTTCGGTTATTACATAGTTGCCTATGCTATATAGTAGGTCTTTGTTGGTTATCTGTTTTAATTCATAGCGGTGTGTGCATGTCAATCACAAACTCCCAATCTATCCCTCTCTCTCCACCCTTCTCCTTTGGTAACTCCAAGTTCATTCTCCAAGTCTGTGAGTCTCTTTTTGTTTTGTAAATAAGTTTGTCGTCTTTTCTTAGACTCTGCATAAAAGTGATGTCATGTGATATTTATCATTCTCTGTCTGACGATCTGTACGTCTCTTTGTGTTGCTGTAAATGACATTATTTTACTCTTTTTTAATGGCTGAGTAACATTCCGCTGTGTTTATGTACCACACCTTCTTTATCCACTTCTCTGTTGATGGACATTCAGGTCGCTTCTATGGCTTGACTATTATAAACAGCATTGCAATGAGCATTGGGGTGCATGTATTGTTTTGAACCGTAGATTTATCCAGCACCATTGCTTTACTTTTAATACTATTTGTTGATGTACTATTATAAAAAGTCATCTTTCAGTTCATTAATATTTGCTGATTCAGAGGTAAACCCCTTTCAGTTCAGTTCAGTTCAGTTCATTTGCCCAGTCGTGTCCGACTCTTTGCGACCCCGTGAATCGCAGCACGCCAGGCCTCCCTGTCCATCACCAACTCCCAGAGTTTACTCAAACTCATGTCCATGGAGTCGGTGATACCATCCAGCCATCTTATCCTCTGTTGTCCCCTTCTCCTCTTACCCCCAAACCCTCCCAGCATCAGAGTCTTTTCCAATGAGTCAACTCTTCGTATAAAGTGGCCAGAGTATTGGAACTTCAGCCTCAGCATCAGTCCTTCCAATGAACACCCAGGGCTGATCTCCTTTAGAGTGGACTGGTTGGATCTCCTTGCAGTCCAAGGGACTCTCAAGAGTCTTCTCCAACACCACAGTTCAAAAGCATCAATTTTTTGGCACTCAGCCGTCTTCACAGTCCAACTCTCACATCCATACATGACCACAGGAAAAACCATAGCCTTGACTAGACGGACCTTTGTTGGCAAAGTAATGTCTCTGCTTTTGAATATGCTATCTAGGTTGGTCATAACTTTCCTTCCAAGGAGTAAGCGTCTTTTAATTTCATGGCTGCAGTCACCATCTGCAGTGATTTTGGAGCCCCCAAAAATAAAGTCTGACACTGTTTCTATTGTTTCCCCATTTCTCATGAAGTGATGGGACCGGATGCCATGATCTTAGTTTTCTGAATGTTGAGCTTTAAGCCAATTTTTCCACTCTCCTCTTTCACTTTCATCAAACCCCTGTAGAACCATAAAAATTTTAGGAACCTTTAGAACAGAAGTTACAATGGGTAGGAGTGTGCCTAGTCCTGCCTATGGATGTGTTTTGTTTGGCTTGCTTAATGTCTGGCCCACAGAGAATAAAAAAAGGAAGTTAGTTGCCAAACTTTAAAAATAGAGAGGATTCAAATAAAAATCCAGATTTTAGCTTTTCTTGAAAAGTCATAAGACTGAGCCATCCTGGACCAGTCTTCTCTGCTGGCTGTTCATTACTCTGATGAAAAGTGTTAGTCGCTCAGTTGTGTTGGACTCTTTGTGATTCCATGGACTGTAGCCCACCACCAGCCTCCTCTGTGCATGGGCAAGAATATTGGAGTGGGTTGGCATTCCCTACTCCAGCTGATCTTCCCAACCCAGGGATTGAACCTGGGTCTCTTGTATGACAGGCAGATTCTTTACAATCTGAGCCACTAGAGAAACACTTGGCAATGGTGGGCTAGAGCTAGAGAGCTGCCTTGAGATGGAGTGTGTTCTGTAGTTAACCACAGTCCTCACCACTCCCTTTTGCCTCTCCCCTAGTCTGCTTCACTCATTTACCTCCTCTTCCTGGCCACAGGCAGCATTTGAGCTGAACGTGAACGTGAAGTCGCTCAGTCGTGTCCGACTCTTTGCGACCCCATGGACTAGCCTACCAGGCTCCTCTGTCCATGGGATTTTCCAGGCAATAGTACTGGAGTGGATTTCCATTTCCTTCTCCAAGGTATCTTCCCAACCCAGGGATTGAACCTGAGTCTCCCACATCGTAGACAGACGCTTTACTGTCTGCAATCTCAGCCAAAAGGCCAAGAAGCAATGGTCCTGGCATCTATGTATAGATCTGAAGGTACATGCAAAGTCCAATGTAAACTTCAATGTAAATGTGGTTATCTGTTCACACTTGACTTTTGTAAGAGGAACTTCGAGTCTTTAGAGTTGAAGCTGTTTGCCTGGGTTTGTGATGAAACCTGTGCCTGGGTCTGTGGTGAAACCCGTAGTTTTGTTCGTGACAGCACAGACTTCCTGGCCCACAGTCCTTCCCAGACATTCTCATCCCACTTGGTGCCAAATCTATTCTCCAAAACCCTGGAGTCATCCTCGGCTTTTCTTGATCTTTCATCCCACATCCTCTTGGCTGTACCTTCAAAACATGTCCAGAATCAGTTTATTTCTCTCCCCACCCTGACTGCCTCCTGCCTCTCTGCTTCCTCTCTTGCTTCTAGTCTATTCCCAACACAGTAGCCAGAGGGATCCTTTTTTTAATTAACAGACTGTTTTTTTTTTAAGAGCAGTTTTATGTTTACAGAAAAATGAGCAGCAAGTACAAAGAGTTCCCATATACTCCCATGTACCCCAGTCTCCGCTATTAGTAACATCTTGTATTGGCATGGAACTTTTGTTAACATTGATTAGCCAGTGGTGTGATACATCATTACTAACTGAAGTCCATGGCTCACATTAGGGTTTGCTCTCTGTGCTGTGCATTCTCTGGCTTTTGACTAATGCAAAATGTCACGTGTCCACCATTAGAGTGTTGTACAGAATAGTTGCACTGCTCTGAAAATCCTCTACCCTCCACCTGCTCACCTCTCCTCACTGAAATGCCGGCAACCATTGATCTTACTGTCTCTTGCATTTTTTTTTTTTTTTGGCTTATTTCACTTAACAGTGTGCATTTAATGTACCTGCCTGTCTTTTCATGGCTTGATAGCTCACTTTTATTGATGAATAATTTCCCATTGTATGGATGTATCAGTTACTTTACCCATTCATTTATTGATGGACCGCTTGGTTGTTTCCAGGTTTTGGTAATATCTACTGAATTTTGACTGTTTTCTACTTGTTGCCCTCATTCTTTCTTTGTTTTGGGTTCCACTTATTTTCTGCTTCTCTGGTTCTAATTGGACATTTTATATGACTCCAGTTTTTCTTCTCTCATGCCAATTATACTTCTTTTTAAAAACTTTATTTAGTGGTTGCCTTTGAGTTTGCGGTGTAATTCACAACTACTCCAAGTCCGAGTGAGCTTTTAAAAGCCTAAGTTAGATCATGTCCTTCCTCTGCTCAGAACCTACGAAGACTCCATCTCACTCACACAAAAGCCAGATCCTCAAGGCGGTCTGGCGTGATCTGACCTGGGATGTTTCTGAGCCCACGTCCTCCTTACCCTCTTGCTCCAGGCACACTGGCCTCCTCGCTTTTCTTCAAACCTGCGTGTACCTCCCGCCCCTAAGCTTTTGCTCCCTCCCCCAAGAGTGCTCTTCCCAGATACCTGTTTGGCCATCTCCCTCACCTCCTTCCAACTTTGCTCAGATTCCACCACCCATCGTGGCTTTAGTGACCCCTTTCTTCATGCTATCATACTACCTGACCCTCAAGCACACCAGTCCTTCCTGGTCCTGCCCTGTTTTCCCATTGCTCATGTCCCCTCTTCAGTCTGCGTCATCCACTTGTCATGGGTGTGGTTTGTTGTCTGTTTGCTCCTGAGAAAATGTCCCCCGCGTGAGGCAGGGGCCATGTGGGTCCCGAGTGCCTTGCCATGTCCCCTTAGCAAGTGCTCACAGCTGTTTGTCCAGTGAATGGGTACGCACGTGAATGTTGGCTGCAAAGTGTCTTTTCAGACAAACTCTTTAGCATGGTACCAAGAATCATAGAATAAGGACCAGGTTGTTTGGAGGGCACCAAAGCTCATCAGGCTCCTTACACTTAAGTGTGGGGTCAGAGTGAGAGGAGCCAAGGAAAGCTGTTAAGCCCGCAGCCTTGGCTGGATAATCTCTTAACGGCGCTCAGTTGGTCTTGTGGATTTCCAGCAGCTGCTATGGAGGATGTGCATTTGTTCCTAATTGGTCTTTGATAGCAGCCTGACTCTTAGTGAGCTTGTCTGGGGGTGGGGAGCAGTACTCTAGACCCATAGGAGAGTGTCAAAGAGAGGGGGCCCAGGGCTGTAATTCACTGCGCTGGACACAGATCAGAACATTCTTGGTCCGCTCCCCGGTCCTGCCTGGGTCACTGCTGAATGGCTTTTCCCGCTTGGTGAAGCAAGCATCCTCACACCACCAGGGTGGATGGGAGGAGGAAGGACCCGCCACCCCTTGGAAGGGGATTGTCTCCTGTCCCCAGGCAGGTGCATGAGCGGCACTGTCGTTTCGGCCTTCCCACCGCAGGTGAAGACCAGACGTGCGCCAAGCGGGTGAGCGGGTCCCTCCTCTGAGTACCTGCCTTGGCTCACTGTCACAGATAGCCTCTTCTGGCAATCCTCTGCAGGTAGAACCCGGGCAGGGGTTAGGGGTGCAGGGATGGCCAGCCTTCTGGCTTAGTGCTGCCCTAACACTGTCCTTCCTTGACATTTTAGGAAACCATATAGGACCCTTCGGCAGCTGCCCATGCTGGCCGTTCATCTCATCAACATTTATTAAACACCTACTGAGCACCGTACATTGTACTCTTTGCTGGGTTTACTAGATGGAGCAGTTGTAGCTTCTGTCCTCACTTATCTGCAACTAAGTAAATGGAATAAAGAATTGAGATGCTCAGTGAGGGGAGGGGTGTCCAAAATGTCAACCAGTTCGGCACCAGCGCTAGCCCATCACAGTTCTCTAACCCACCAGTGTGATTTCCGGAACACATGCCCTGGAAGGGATGGAGACAAGATCTTCCAGGGATGAGTGGACACACAAAGAGAGAAATCTGGCGAGGCTTCGTGTTGATCCCCATCTCCTTCCACCTACCTGATGACTCTCTTCATTAGCTCTTTCTCCTGTATTATAGGCCCCTGCTCTCTTCTGGACCATTCCCAACAGCAAACATGCTCCATCTTAAAGAAGTACCCTTGACACCCCTCCTCCATCCTTCCCCACCAGCTATTACTTCCTTCATTTCTCTACCTAAAATAGGGATTTCCCCCTCCTCTTAGCCTGCTCTGTTTTCTTTATATTCCTTGTCACAGCCTGCCATAGCCAGGAGCTGTGGAGAAGCTGAGTCAGCCCCCAGCTGGCATTAGCCAGCATCTTGACCCCCAGGTGTGGTCCAAGAGAAGTCATCCAACAATAATATTAGCCTTCCCCCTCCACACCTTATGTGATGCAGAGACTCTGTCCAACAAAGGGAAAAAATCTCTGTAATAACAACAACAACAACATCCACAGCAACTCCCATTTATGGAGTGACCAATGGATACTAGGACCTGGTCCAAACACTTCGGGAGAATTAACTCATTTTATCCTCACAGCAGCTCTGTGAGATAGGGGGAGATAAAAATTAGCCTGTTTTATAGACAGGACACAAAGACACAGAGAGGTATATAACTTGCTCAGGTCAGCTGGCAAGAGGCTGCCTCAGCCCCTTCATTCTTTGTGGAGAGAATGCCCCAGCTCCATGGCGTGTGTGGATATGCTCCCCAAGCCTTGCAGGGACCACCCACCTACTTTCCAGTCTGCCCTCCAACATCCTCCAGGAGTTGCCATCAGTGTTCAGACGTGGGTGGGAGTTTAGTTGGGTAGTTCCACTTCAGCTCTCAGAGGCTTGGGGGAGTGAATACAGCTAACATCTTTGAACTGCACACCTTCACGTGCTTTTGCGAGGCTGGGATTTGTCTTAGCCTTGATACATCAGCTGGAGCCCACACCTGAAGTTCTGACAGGAAGCAGGGGTCCAATTTTAATGACTTATCAGTGCTACATGTGATGGCAGCCACATGTCGCAAAGCTGGGGGAAGCCTGTCAAAAGTTAATGATCTAAGAAGTCCTGACATAAAGTAAAACCTTGAGTGAAATTCCATGGTGTTGCGGACAGTTAATTCTTTATTAGGTTTTCCTAAGACTGGGCTAAAAAGCATTTAATCTTTTTTAAGGGGTGCGTTAACACGCCATTGCATTTTATTGATGCATTGATCTTCATTTGGCTGATTTGGGGTGGGGAGTGGAAATTTTCTGTGCTGTGGTATGGCAGACAACTTCCTAACACATTACCGACCTGTAATTTTTGTTTTGGTGGGGATCTCGAGTTTGAAAGAGGAGGCAAATGAGAACCAGATGGGGCTGTTTGTGTTCATTCATGGCTGGCTGGTGTTGAATCTCTTTCTCTGTTGCTGTGTGTGTTTAACAACTTCATACTCCACTGAAGTTAGAGATCATATTAGTTTGTTTTGTCTGCGAGAGCCTCATAATGTGCTTTTTTGGAGGGAGGAGAAAAAGTTGAAAGTTCCAGGCTTCACTAGTTTTGTTGCTATAGCAGTTGTCAAAGTGGAGGTTCGTTGTTTTTGGAGTCTGGTGCCAGGAACAGAAACTCAGACACCCCGGGGGCCAGGCAGGTGAGGTGATGGCTTGGTGTGGCCAGTTGGGGGCCACTGTTGGCTGCCTGGTCTAATGAGAGCAGACGCTGCTCGTCTCCAGGCCGGAAGAGGGGTCCAGGGTTGCCAGATCTTCCAATTTTTCAAACCATGACTGGAAATCTGGACTTTTATGAGAAATGGGGGAAATAAATCTAAATTAAAAATACTATGCAGGCTTCATAAAATACACCTGCCGCCCAATGTAGCTCTTGGAACCTCAGGTTTTAGCAGATGGTGCATGAGACTCATTCGTCTTGTCTCCAACCAACTCCTTCCCTTGAGCCCTAGACTTCTCTGTCTGACTGTCTATGTGACATCTCTCCCTGGCGGTCTCAGGGTATCTTCTCCTTACCTGGTCTTTGCTCTGAACCCATTTCTCCTGCAGTCTTTTGTATTTCTGTTGATGACAACTCCATCCTTCTAGCTGCTCAGGTTGAAATGCCTGGAACCATCTTTGATTCCTCTTCTCTCTGTCATATCCAAGACATTAGCAATTCTTGAGACTCTACCTTCTAAAAAATATATCCAGAATCTGACCCTTTCTCCCTTCCCCCACCCCACTGCCTGACCCTGCTCCCAGCCGCCATCATTGTTTGCCTGGACTATTGCAGTAGTCTCATTCCTGGTCTCCCAGCTCCCTGGCCTCACTTCACCCCAATCCTTTCTCCCTCAGCAACTAGAGAAGCTCTGCTGCATGTTAATTGGACCATATCCCTCTTCTGCTCACAATGTTTCAGTGGCACTAGTCTCACTCCAAATAAAAGCCATTATCCTTAAAAGGGACCAGAATATCCCAAGTGATCAGGCTTCTCCACTTGGTCTTCAATTCTTACCTGTTTACTTGACCCATGTGGGCACAGCAGCATCCTACTGTCACTGGCATTTCCCAGGCATGTTCCTACCTCAGGATATTTGCACCTGTTGCTCCGTCATCCTGGAGCCTCATTCATTCTCTTGCCCTTGCTTTCTCAGACCTTTCTGCCGGTGGCCCTTGCTAAGAGAAGGTTCTTTGCCATCCTATCTAGCACTGTGACCATCCTTCTCCCTTCTGTCAACATTCTTTATCCCCTTCTTGTCTTTATTTTTCTTCTTGGCCCTTGAAATTGCTAACCTGCTATACATTTAATTTTTTAATATATTTTTATTTATTTGGTTGTGCTGGATCTTAGTTGCAATATATGAACTCACATTGAGATGTGGGATTTTAGTTTCCCAGCAAGGGTTTGAACCCAGGCTGTGTGCGTTGGAATGCAGAGTCTTAGCTGCTGGACCATCAGGGAAGTCTTTAATTTTTTTTTATTCTGTGGATGGTCTTTCTTTTTCCCACCAAAACGTCTGCCCCACAAGGCCTGGGATTTCTGTCTGGCACACGGAGAGGGCTCATTTTCAAACTAGTGAATGAATGGTGTAGATTCAGAAAGGTTTTGAGCATTATTAATACAAACCCATGGATTTATGTGTAGTTATTATGTTTCAGTCTGTCACAGTTGTTACTCTCTTTGATTTGGGCAAGCTTCTTTGTTTTTTTTTTTGGCTGCACTGCACAGCTTGTTTGAATCTTCGTTCTCCGACTAGGGATTGAATCCTGGGCCATGGTAGTGAAATCACTGGACCACCAGGGAATCCCCAGGTCACCTTCTTAACCTCTCTGTGCCCTGGGATCCTTCACCCAACCTCACAGGGCTGTGCTTAGATCAAACGGATGAACGTATGTCAAGCACTTAGAACAGCATCTGGCAAATAGGAAGCATCATCTTAGGGTGTGCATTGTAATTATTACCACTACTATTATTTACCCATGTGAATATTAAAATGGTATGAGTAAGCCTCACACTTAGCATGATCAACATCACAAACCCCACTTCTCTACCCCCACTATCTCTTCAGAGGTAACCACAGTCATGACAACTTTTTTTTTTTTAAATTTCAGACCTTTTATGTGCAGTTAAATATAAACATATATAGCTGTGGAAAAATACAGTACTTAAATGGGGACTTCCCTTGTGGTACAGTGGTTAAGAATCTGCCTTGCAGTGCAAGGGACACGGCGGGTTTGATCCCTGGTTGGAGAACTAAGATCCCACGTGCCTCGAAGCAACTAAGCCCATGTGCCGCAACTAGAGTCTGTGCACCACAATCAGAGACCCTACAGGATGCGACGGAGACCCTGCAAGACCCCACCACTAAGGCCCAATGAAGGCAAATAAGTATTTTAAAAAACAACAGCAACACATATTTTCAAAAACAACACACAAATGCTATACTTCACATAATTGTTTTTGCAACTTGCTTTCTTTCTCTTGACATTGGGGAGATGATTTCACACCAGTTCATAGATGTCTGTGTCACTCTTCGTCACTGCTAGATATTGTTCTAGAATATGGGACTGCTCCAGATTCTGTGGCTCTTTCCCACTGCTGGACAGTTAAGCTGTTTCTAAGTTTCTGTTGCTACAAACAGTACTTAGCATCCTGGCATCTGCCCTGTGAGCGCTCCTGCCTTTCTCCAAGGTCAACACTGAGGCATGAGATTGCTGTGTCCAAAGGTTGATGCATTTGCCATTATAATAAATTGCTCTCTAAAATGGTCTTGCCACTCACAGTCTCCCAGCAGAGTGTGAAAAGCCTTTATTTTTTTTTAAAACATAATTTTTATTTTGAGAAAGAAAATAATATGAAAAGTACAAAGAGTAATGTAACCAACATCAGTGTACTTAGCACCTAGAAATGTCAGCTGTTAACAGTTTGTCACATTTGCAACAAGTCTTTTGATTATTTTATTAAAAAAAAAAACAACCTCGAATGTTACTGGGGAAGTTGATATTCTCTTCTGCACAGTTTCATCACCCACCCCAGAAACAATCACAATTATAAACTGATCATGCATCCTTGAAACCATTTTTATATTTTACTTATATGTAGAACCATGAACAATATATTATTTTTGTGCATTTAAACTTTTTATCTCCGTGTTGTATTGGCCATAGTATTCTGCAACTTGCTTTTCTGCAGCCAACAATGTATCTTGGAGACCTATTCACATTAGCACATTTAGACTTCCCTCGTGCTTTTTACCTGCTGTGTAATATTCCTTTGCACCATGGTTTATTTACTCTTTTCCAAATGATGGGCATTTAGGCTAACTTCAGTGATTCACTATTACAACCAGTCCTGAGATGAACATCCTAGTCAGGAAACATTCAGATTCTTTTTCTTTAAAAAAATACTTGCTAATACTTGGCTGTGCTGGGTCTTAGTTGCAGCACGTGTGATCTTCAGCCTTCATTGTGGCATGCAGGATCTTTAGTTGCAGCATGTAAACTCTGAGTTGCAGCATGTGGGATCTAGTTCCCTGACCAGGGATCGAACCCAGGCCCCCTACATTGGGAGCACAGGGCCTTAGTCACTGAAGCCCCAGGGAAGTTCCCAGATTCTTCATTGTGTATTTTTTTATGCTTTGTTTTTATGTACTATACAGAATAAGGCACCCTTTTTCTTTTCATAGACATAGAAACAGCTTTGAAAAGAAAAATAGCACTTCATGTGTCTTCTTTTACCTGCCAGATGCTGATTCTTTCCATGCTAACCAGAACTGTGTATTTCCAGCTTGCTTTTATTAATTTGGTTATTGTCATTACCAGTGGACATCAAGATGGAATGTTCCCACACTCTAGGATCTTAATTATTTGAATCTTTTTATGTTGGATGTTCTCATTCATTCTGCCAATATTCACTGAGCACCTACTATATGCCAGACTCTGTCCTAGGCAGGGAACTCTCAGATATAAATCCTTGTCATGGATTTCCATTCTTGGTGGAAATGGACAATGTAGCAGGCATAAATCAGCACCTGCTCTTCCCCTTCTAGAATTCATTACTGAAGTGTTAATGGACGTGTGTTTCCTTGGCCAGGTCTATCCCCTGGTTGAGCCCTCAGGAGATTTATGGATGGTGATCAGTTTGAGCTGTGTTCAAAATTAAAATTTCCAGAAGCTGTGTTCTGATCACACAAACCAAGCCAAAACATAGTAGCTTAAAACAATGATGACATTTGTTTTGCTTTCTAATTGATGATTTTGGCAGGGACAGCTGTCTCTGTAACATTTGCTGTCCTCTGGGGTGCCTGGAAGGAATCATCTGAAGACTTGCTCACTCACGTGTCTGGTAGTTGATACTGATTCTCTGTGGGATCAGCTGCGCTGTGACTGGACCACCTCCACGAGGGCTTCCCCTGTGGCTGCCTGACTTCCTCACAGTATGGCGGCCGGTTACAAGGCCCAGCATCCCAGGAGGATCAGGAAGAGATGTATTGCCTTTGTCACACAGAGTCACTTCTGTTGGAGCCACAGGCTAACCCCTACTCAAAAGGAGGGGACACTGGGCCATGAAGGTGTGTCCATATCAATTGTAAGAAGAGCACGTGACATGGATATACTGCTGCAGCCATGTCAGGAAAACACCACCCATCATAAGTAGGGCAAAGCCATTCTTAGTCCTGTATAGGTGTTGGACCAGATCTTCCAGGCGGCAGTGGCATGGCTTGTGGGGAGACCAGGGTGGAGATGACCGTGTGGATGGTGGCTGGGATGATAGCAGAATCACTGAGCGCTACCCACCGCATTGAGAACTTGTATTAACTCCTCACAATACCCATTGTCTCTCCCATTTTACAGATGAAGAAACTGAGGTTTAGAGCCCTTGTGTAAGCTCCACAGTCCACAGTTAATAAGCAGGGAAGCTTGGGTCGGAACCCAGGCATACAAGTTAGATTCCTTTCCTCAAGTCAACATAACCACCCCCATCCTCCAGGGAGGCAAGACTTCTCCGTTTGCTCTCAGATCTTTCAGCCATGGGACTCCAGAGGGCTGCCTCTCTGTGGCTTCTAGGTCTGCTAGGCCTCTGGTTACCATGGCGACAGTGGCCAGACACACAGAGAGTCACTTGTGACCTTTCTCCCTTCTCCCTACTCAGTGGTTCTTCCTCTTATTGAGCAGAGAGAGGTTTCAGCAGGGCACCTCCTATCCATCTGCTAATGGGCTTGTTGATTTGAGAGACGGTCTTAGGTGTCTCCTTGACTCAAGGCAGGGACTGAACAGTTATACAAATGAAATACGATGTCACGTCAGGCAGCCCATCACCGAGTTCTGGTGCCTGAGATGGTTCAATTATACACACCTGTTTCCAGGCTTCCAAACTCTTCTGTGAAAGACCTTTCAGGGTGGAATTTTTCCTGCTCGTTCCTCTGGGCTATTTTGGGAAGATGTTCACATATTCTTAGACATAATTGAGCATGACGAAAGGGGGATATGTGTTGGTGTTTGCTGAAGAATTCTGTAACCCGTGCCCTGTCAAAGGGAAGTTCTCACTTAAGGGTGTCCCCAGCTCTTCAGTGCTCACCCCGTGTGGCATCTGTTAGTCATAGGGGATGCAGGCCTAACTGTCATAAAAGTGAGACCATTTCAATCCTGGGTCAGGAGGGGAGGCAGCTGCCACTTCCAAACGGTGTTTTAAAATCAAAGTTAATTGGGATTTAAATGAATTGAAATAGACATGAAAGTTTTACACACATGGCAGTTGATGGCAATTTGTCCTTCTGGTTGGCCCAGGTGCACACGTCATATCATCCCTAGTGTCAAATATATTCAGGGTCTGACCTCATCTTTCTCCTCCTCCTGCTCCAAACCCTATCGCATCCTGCCTGGAATCTGCCATAACCCCTATCACGTCTTCCTGCTTTCATGGTGGTCTCCCTACAGTCTCTTCTCATCAAGGAACCAGAGTAAACCTTTGTAAAATGTAAGTCATATCATGGTGCCCCTCTGCTCAAAATCCCATACAAACAGCACAGAGAGTGGGCAGTTCAGAGGGCAGGCGGCGAGGGCAGAAAGCGTGGATGAGGGATATAGGATCCATCGTTTTTTCAGTATCGTGATATTTCCCTCCTGACTGTGGGAGATGCAGCCTGGAGAAGCTGAAGTAGTGTCTCCTTTGGCTGGTCAGGCCAGACCTGACTTTCAGTGATGAGGGATGTGTCTGATTGGAAGGATATTTCAGATCAAGATGGCAGGCTCGTGTTATAAAGGAGTGAAGCAGGTGCTCCTGTGGAAACCAAAGAGCTGTCGGGAGTCTGTCTCCAGGTCAGGTAACAGGGAGTGGTGAGGACTGTGGCAAAGTAGAGACCACTTTGTGCTCAGCTTGTCAAGAGACTCCCCGGCCCCGGCCAGCTGTAGTCATATGGGAATGTGGGTCTGATGCTGCCAGGTCTTCCAGCTTTTCAAGGGAAGCCAGAAATCCAGCTTGTGGATCCTCCCTGTTTTGGTTTTTGACAATCATTGTGAGCTCAGGGATTTGAACATACTCCATGTGTTTCAGCCACGGAGTTGCTCTTTATTTGGATGCTCTAAATAGATCCAGCTTTTGCTGGCAAGCGCTCCTTTCAGGCTGGCTCATGTGTCCTCTTGACACGTCCCCGTCACTTTTGGAACACTCACCCATTTCCTTGCACAAGCTATTTTAGGTTCATCTGGTATGTTTCCGGCTCCAGAATCAACCATTTCTTCAAGAAGTCTGGAGTTGAGCTCTTTTTTGAAAGGTTGACAGTAAACCTATGTTCAGAACGAATGCTTGGCTGTAGGCAGATCTGCTCCTGGGGTGGCCCCCTGGGGTCCCTGGGTAGATGCCTCCGCACCGTTTAGAGAGCCTCAGGCCAAGTGCCACCATCTTCCAGGAGACCAGCCTCTGTTCCTGGGGCCTGTGGGGCTGATGAATGACACAGCTAACGCGTCTGGACAGCTGAATTCCACTGGGGCAGCCACCCAAGAAACATCTGATAGGCACGTTCCCCGAGAGCTGCTCCTAGAGGTTTCATCACAGACATTTGTCGGGATTCAGGTGTGGCTTTGGAAGTGATGAAGCATGCTCTATAGAATGTGTCAATGTCCCCAGCTCGTTGTCTTGTCTGTCACTGTGGAGTTATGGGGGGACCTGTGATGGCGGCAGTGTTTGGAGTGGGTCATCCCTAATGCACAGACTGTAAACCCATGGAGAGGTCTCTCTTAACACCTCCTGCCTCTGCTGGCAGCCACTGCCCACACCTCTGCCATGTAGGCCACTGGGTGCTGCCTGTGTCATTTAAAAGCCTGTTTGTGCTGAGGACATGGACTCTGTAATTTCTCTGTAACACCTCCAGTGTACGCTTGGGCTCAGATCACCAGGGGTTGAATCCTGGCTTAGCTACAGACTGGATTTGGAACCTTGGGCAAACTACTTAATCAAGCTGTGCCTGAAACAGACTCACAGACATAGAGAACTGACTTGTGGTTGCCAAGAGGGTGGGGAGGGAGAGGGATGGACTGGGAGTTCGGGGTTGGTAGATGCGAACGATTATATTTAGAATTGGATAGACAACAAGGCCCCAATGTATAGCACAGGGAGCTATATTCAATATCATGATAACCCATAATGGAAAAGAATATAAAAAAGAATGTCTATATGTATGTAGCTGAAGCACTTTGCTGTACAGCAGAGATTGGCACAACATTGTAAACCAGTTATACTTCAATTAAAAATAAATAAATAGAATCAAAGGGGGGAAAAAAGCACAAACTTGCCACTATAAAATATGTGTCATGAGGTTGCAATGAAAAAAAAGTAGAGACAGTAAAAACCTACCTCAGTGAATTGTTGTTACTAGTAAATGAGTTAATACATGTAAATCCCTTAGGACAGTGGCCAAAACACAGCAAAGCTCAACAAACATTGACATTTATGATTCTGTCAATCTCTGGGTCCAGGCAGGCATTAACAATTCTGGGTTGTGAGTTGCATGGTCCAGTGAATTTCCTTTTGTCTTTTCCTTTTTTTGTTGCTTTCCTCTCTCTCTCTTTTTTTAAAAGTTAACTTTATTGAAGTATCATTTTCATACAGTATAATATATCCATTTTAAGTGGATAGTATTTTGGTGAATGTTGACAATTTATATACACATTTAATCTTCACCATAATTTAGCTCGGAACATTTTTATCACCTCTCAAATACCTTGTACCACTTCCCATACAGTACATCCCCTACTCCATGTAACCCTCTCCAGCCCCAGGTAACTGTTGTTATCTTTCTGCCACTATGGATTGGATTTGTCTTTTCTGGAGTTAAATATACATTTTCCTCTCTTTCTTGATTTCCCCTTACCTCTTTCTCTCTCTCCTTCCTTCCCTCCATTGATGTAAACTATTTTTTCTGGCACATGCATCCTCGACTGGCTTTGTGGACATGTGACCCGTGCAGTTACACAGGGTACCACCCTCAGGAGGGCCCTATACTTTGTTTAATGCTTTGTTGTCACTGGCTTGAATTTTTTTGTTTTTTGGTTTTGGCTGGGCTGTATCTTCACTGAGGCACCCAGGCTTCTGGGCTTAATTGCCCTGAGGCATGTGGGATCTTAGTTCCCTGGCCCTGGATCGAACCCACGTCCCCTGCCTTGGAAGGCAGATTCTTAACCACTGGACCATCAGGGAAATTGCTGAAATTCTGTAAAAAAATTTTTTTGGTCAAGGGCTCCTGCATCTTAGTTTTGCACGAAATCCACAGTTGGTGCCAGGCATCATCAAGCCATGGGGCATGTGTAGGGGCATCTCTGTTTCTCTGTCTCCTGACCCACGAGGGGCTTTCAGTGTATGTACCAACTGAATGGAATTCCTATCAGTGGGGCTAGGAATTCTTCTCTTCCCTCCATCCGGCATCTGCCTGGGCAGTGTGTGAGCTCGGATATAACTGTGTGCAGAACCCTTTGGCTGAGTGTGCGGAGTGAATTCCATGATGCTGTCTTTCTCTGAAAATCTCCATCCAATTTGTGGTCCAGCAGCCGGCTCAGCATTTGTCCCCTGGGAGCCAGCGTCGACGTGCCTTGTGGGCGTCTGAGAATGTTTACGAGGTCTTGCCTTCTGCAGCAATGGCTCCTCCTTAGTAGCTGGAGGTTTTGCTGGAATTTGGCATCGACTTGACAGCAGGGGGCAGCCCTTTCCCTCTATCCCTCTCAGAACAGGTTCTCAAGAAGATACTGCCTTCTGCCCTGAGTGGGGTGAGAGGATTAGGAGACAGGTGACAACCGGGCTCTCATGGGCTTCTTGCTTCTTGTTGAGTAGGCGCCTCTGCATTTGGGCTCACAAGAGGCTCAGCCGCTTCTTCCAGCACGAGACCGAGCCAGCAAGGGCCTGAGCCCAGCAAATCCTCTTAAGCTGGGAACAGCTCAAGGTCACGAACCCTTGCGAGGGAGGCACAAAGATCTTTTCTTCCAGCGCAAATTAGCGACATTTCCGGGGCTGTTGTCATTTTCCGGCTGAGTCTCAGGGGTTAGAAGTTGGGATGGATTTGCCTTTCTTTGGCGCTGATGACCCAGGCCGCCTGGCTGTTCTGTCATAGATCAGAATCAAGATGAACTGAGACATGTCTTCTTTGTGCAAAGCACTGCCCTTGGCTGCCTGGGAGGCTGGGAGGCTGTGAGCCTGGGTGGCCGGGCGAGGTGCTTGCAGGTGGAGCAGGGGCTGTTGTGTGGGTCAGGCTCTTGGGTTCCCTGGCCTGGCTTCTGCTGTTTTCCCTCACTGAAGAGAGCATCCTTCTGGGCTTGTCAACTTGACCCGTCCTGGAGACCAGGCAGGCATGCACCCAGAGGAGGTAGATTCAGGCTAGAAAAGGCACAGAGTGACTGCAAATCACAACCGATCGAGAATTTGTCTGGGTGAGGGTGTGATGTCTCCTACAGAGGCTACGCCGCGGGGCTCCCCCCAAGCCTCTCTTCATTTTCTTCCGCTTGCTCGCTTCACTCTGCGCTACCTTCCTGGCCCAGCTTGTGCCTGTGTTTGTGGTGCCTGCCTCCTCGTTATTCTTGGTGTTTTCTTAAGGATGAGTTCCATAGGTGGCATTCGACCAGTCGGGGCTCCGAGCGGGCAGCCTGCCACTACCTGGGTTCAGATTCTGCCTCCACCCCTGCTAGCTGTGTGACTGTGAGCAAGTGATTTCACCTCTCTGTGCTTTTGTTTCATCCCATGAAGGAGCGGACCATGGTACCTCTGCTTGTTGAGAAAGTAAAAATGGATTACTGCATGTCAGGTGCTTGGGATGGTCCCATCACACAGAGTGAGTGCTGTATAAATGTTAAATAGTGTTATTCACATTCACTGAGAGTTTTTAAAAAATATGTGTGTATATATATATATATATGTATTTATTTATGGCTATGCTAGGTCTTCACTGATGTGCAGACTTCCTCGAGTTTTGATGAGCAGGGGCTACTCTCTAGTGTGGCGCGCAGGCTTCTCACTGTGCTGGCCTTTCTTGTTGTGGAGCACAGGCCCTAGGACATGTGGGCCTCGATGTTGTGGTGCACGGGCTTAGTTCCTCTGCGGCATGTGGAATCTGCCCACACCAGGGATTGGACCTGTATCCCCTGCACTGGCAGGTGGATTCCCAACCACTGGATCACCAGGGAAGTCCCAGTGAGAGCTTTTTGTGGCCTCATAGGCATCTGCGTAGAAAGAAGCTCTCTGCCTCCTCCTCCCATAAGCAGTCGATGTGCAGAAGCACCAGGACACTTGCATCCCTGGCTTGCCAGCCGGGCAGTGCTGAGAAAGACGTGATCTTCTCTCTCAGTCCCTGCCTTTGGCTTTTCTTGGGCCGGGAGCAGGACACTGGCTTTCGGCTCTAGTCCTTCCGTTTCCATGACGGGTGGCTGTTGGCAAATTACCCCGACTGCTGTGCTTCTACTCTGGGCCTTCACCTTTTGGGGATGCTGAGAGGGTTGGCTAGGCTTAACGGGAGAGACTCCAGAACCGCCTCTGCTACATCCAGAAAGCTCTTAGTGCTTATCTTTATCAGCTTCCCCATAAGAAAGTTGTTCTTTCTTGAAACAACTTGGAAACTCCACTGTAAATGGAAATGCAAATAAATGTAAACAAGGAGACACGTATGAGAATTGTTTCTTAAAACATTATATCTCATCACAGAAACTTGGAACCCCCCTCAATATCCAGCAAGAGAATGGATCCATATGGTATTTCCATACAATGGGATGTAATACAGTAGCAGAATGAGTGGGTGACAGCAATGTGTATCAATAGATGTGAATTTCACAAATACAGTGCGTAGTGGAAAATGCATATTGCAAAGGAATAGAGTATACTCCTATTTATACAATGTTTTAAACTCCAGAAACAATACAGTATATCATGGTGTAAGTAGACATCATATACTGTAGTCAAGGTAAAAGAAAATACAGTCATGAGGAACCCCAAGTCCAGAAAAGGAGTTCCTTTGGGGTCAGGAGGGGAATGTGATGGAGACTGAGCCCAGGGCCATCAGCTGATCCATGATGGTTTATTTCTTCAGTGTATGTGTGCATTTATTGTTTCAAACACTCTTTTGCAAATCTTAAATATCACATCATACATTTAAAAATAGTTTAAAATACATTGTACATTGTACATTAAAATATTGTACATTGCACCCCAATGTACAATAGCCAATACAATAGCCAATTGGAATGGCAGCTTTTCCAATACAATGGAAGCATCCTAAATGTCCATCAACAGAGAAATGGATGAAGATGTGGTATGTATATACAATGGAATATTACTCAGCCATGAAAAGGAATGAAATCAAGTCATTTGTAGAGATGTGGATGGACCTAGAGATTGTCATACAGAATGGAGCAAGTCAGAAAGAGAAAAACAAATATTGTCTAATCTCTATTATCTGTGGAATCTAGAAGAATGGGACAGATGAACTTATTTGCGAAGCAAAAATGGAAACACAGGTATAGAGGACAAGTAGATGAATACCAAGAAGTTAAGCAGGGGAGGGGTAAATTGGAAGATTGGGATCGACATACATACACTCTTAGGTATAAAATAGATAACTGACGAGATCTTGCTGTATAGCACAGGAAATTACTCAGTGCTTTGTGGTGACCTAAATGGGAAGGAAATCCAAAAAAGAGGGGATACGTATGTGCATATGTGTGTATATATAACTGATTCACTCCACTGTACAGCAGAAACTAACACAACATTGTAAAGCAACTATACTCTGATAAAATTGATTAAAAAATAGTTTGTCTTAGCAAAACTATGTAGAGCTAAAAAAAAAGTCTGAAAGGCAATGGACTGAAAGCCCTTAATTTCCTCCCTGGCACTGACTGCGTGTTCCCAGAGGCCATCAGTGAGACCTTAGTTTCCCAGGTGAGCAGGGCAGAGAAGTGGTAAGAGAATCAGAAGTGGCTGGACAGTCCCAGTGACCTTGGATTAGAGCTGAGTCTTCTCAGAGTGTCGGTTTCCTCACCTATAGAAAGGGTAGAATTCAGCCCCTGTGACTGTACTCACAGGGTTGGTGCAGGAACTTCCTGTGGCGATGGTGCCTGTAGGGCACTTCACTCGGAGCTGGGTGCCATGAGTGTGCGGGACGGAGTAGATGCTGTTAGTGATGACACTGAGCTCAAGGGTTACAGGTGGGACATGAGGGCAATCTGGTAGTGACATCTGTCACCCCATTAATCACCAGGATGGATTTGACGGATCTGGCTGGCTAAGCAGGTGTCCCCTTCCTCCCTCACCACTCCACGTCCATCCCTCCTGGAGCTGCATACTCGGTTGAAGGGGACCACCTTCCCTGGTAGAGGAGGACTGGTCTCGGGTCAAGGGTATACAAGTAGCTGTGCTCCCCTGCTAGAACCTCCGAACAAGCTCTTAAGAGTGACAGGTGGAGGGAAGGAGGAGGGAAAGTGATGAGGACATGCACCCCCCCCTCCCCCAGGAGAGGCCCTCTGCTCTTTCAGCTCCAAATGCTCCCCTGTCAATGGCTCTACTGTCTCAAGTTCAAAGCCCCATGAGGACCAGTTGGTTTGGACTCATGCTGCTGCCCAGCCTTCTGTTCTGATCGCACACACTGCTTCTTTTCTCTTGGCCACAGGCTGACCCTGACCCTTCACAGATCCCACGGCTAATGGTGACCTCAAACTAAGCTCCCCATGCCGCTCGGGGGGGCACTTACTGTGTGCTTGTCCTCGGGTCTGGGCTGTCCTCCTTCTCGCTGACCCTGGGTGATGGGGGCAGCTTGTCCACCCTCTGCTTGTGGGTGGGCCTTTCTCTCTGACCCCCAGAGGACAGGGGTCTTCTCTGTTCAAATAGAGGGAGAGAGAGCAGAAAGGGGCTTGCTCTTCAGGGTATCAGTCAGATGCCCTAGGGCAAAGCCTTGCCAAGACAACAGCTCCTCTTTGTCACGAAAGCTGGATCAGTCTAGCTGGCCGCCTGTTGGGCACCAGGGTGTAGGATGCATTCCACAAGGTCACAGGGGATAGAGTTTATTAAGGATAGAGGAAACTTGCAAGCTAGAGAGGAGGAAGGGGAAGAAAAACCAAACCCCATCTTCCCATTGGCCCTGTGGAGGGATTTTTGAGGTTCTTGCCATTCTGTTGGACTCATGGTGCAGGGTTTGCATTGCATGGAGGGGCACTGCCCAGGCTCACCTACTTTTTGTTGGAAGTAGGCAGAAAGCAGCCTTGTTAGTGTGGGAATTTTCAGGCTGTTTGATACCGGGCAGTGTGGGTGGATTCAAAGTGCCAGCTGTTTATCAAAATCATCTGGAAATGCCAACAAAACACACTTGGGAAACTCAGACCCATCCCTCCTGGTGGATATCAGAACTCTTGGCCCTTCTGGAAACTGAGCGTGTTGTTTAGTTTGTTGAGCATACTTCCAAGTCTTAACAGGACAGCCATGCTCCTGTATCACCCCATTACTTTCTTGTTTGCCTGGGACCTGGATCTTTGTGGGTGAAATCCTGTCTTCTTTAGTCCTCTGAGGAATCAAACACCCTATTTATTATCACAGAGGGCCCAGTTTAGTGATGGGCTCATTTTTCTATGAAATGCCAAGAAACAGTTATGCCTGTGAGGGCACGTTTGGTTTCAAGAGACAGAAAACATTAGACAGGGAAAAAAAGGAATTTATTGGCTCATACAGTTGAAAAGCTTCAAATATGGCTTGATCCAGCAGTTAACATATTGTCATCAAGACCTAATATCTCTCCTTATCTCGGATTTCCCTTGAGGATTAGCTTATTCTATGCATCCGTTTGGGGATAAGAAGACCTCTCAGTAAAAGCCAGAGGGAATAAAGAGTTCTTGCCAAATATTTCAAATAGAAGTCCTGTGCCTCATTGTCACTGACCTATGCAGAGTCTCTGACTGGCCAGACTTGGGTCAAGTACCCATTCCTGGAGATGAGAGTGGAATTGCAGCGACCTAAAATACCAAGAAGGGGAGGAGATTGTTCCCAAAGGAAAACTGGAATGCAGTTAGCAGAAGGGGGTAAATAACCACACCATCCACAGGGATCCAGAAGGAGCTACCTGTCTCAGGCAGCACAGCTCATTGTTTCTGACAAAGACATGGCCTTCCTTCACAATGTCTCCAAGTCCTGAACTAAGCCTGCAGCCTTTGTTTGGAGTGTTGGCTTGAATCCTGGCATTCCTCCCAGAGCCCCTTGTTGGAACTGTATCAACAATGGCCCAGACGGTGAGGTAGTCTAACCCAGCACCCTCATTCATACGGGAACCAGAGAGGAAACAGGAGTGGAGAGAAATTGCTGGCCTGCATTAAATTTAGATTTATTTTGCTGGGGCTAATTGTAATCTTTATTTGGTCCCAAGTGATTCATTCTTATCGTTCTTATTATAGTAGAGAAAATTAATTTTTATTCTGCTGTAAAGGTGGCTGTAATAATCTGGGTTCAGGGAGGGGGATTACTTTAATAAGATTTGCCAATAGGTTTTGAAACAGTCAGCTTTTGTGAGTGTGGAGCAGGCCTGTTGGTGGAGAGGCTGCGAGGGGGGTCCAGGTGGGAAATCCTGGGTAAACTCAGCTAGGAAAAGGAACAGGTTTGTTTCCTTTGTAAAGAGTGCAGGAGTCCTTTCATTCTTTAAGTTCAGGGGAGGTTCCAAGGGGGTGGGAATCTAAGCAGATCTCAGAGTCTTTGACTGACTTAAATGGAAGCAAATGCATTTACCCCAGTCCTGAGCCTGCTCATAGGACAAAGGAAAATGCCCTCAGAAAATGTCCTGGTCCTCTATTTGGGGATCGCCAACATTTGAAAGCACGCACCCTCCTGGTGCAGACTGCAGATGGTGACTGCAGCCATGAAATTAAAAGATGCTTGCTCTTTGGAAGAAAAGCTATGACTAATCTAGACAGCTTATTAAAAAGCAGAGACATTGCTTTGCCAACAAAGGTCCGTCTAGTCAAGGCTATGGTTTTTCCAGTAGTCCTGTATGAATGTGAGATTTGGACTATAAAGAAAGCTGAGTGCTGAAGAATTGATGCTTTTGATCTGTGGTGTTAGAGAAGACTCTTGAGAGTCCCTCGGACTACAAGGAGATCCAACCAGTCCATCCTAAAGGAAATCAGTCCAGAATGTTCATTGGAAGGACTGATGCTGAAGCTGAAACTCCAAAACTTTGGCCACCTGATGCGAAGAACTGACTCATTTCAAAAGACCCTGATGCTGGGAAGATTGGGGGCAGGAGGAGAAGGGGACGACAGAAGATGAGATGGTTGGATGGCATCACTGACTCAATGGATGTGAGTTTGAGTGAACTCTGGGAGTTGGTGATGGACAGGGAGGCCTGGCGCGCTGAGGTTCATGGGGTCGCAAAGAGTCAGACATGATGAGTGACTGAACTGGGCTGAATTGACTGACCCTCCTGGTGGAAGGGAGCAGGTATTACAGGGTCATCATCTTTCATGTGAAATTCCAAATCCTCAAAGCTCTGAAAACTGAAATGCTTTGGGTAAATTTTTAGCAGAGTCATTTGGTGGCAAAACCTCACCTGAGCTAATTTATGACTTATACCAGGAGAATGAATGTTCCTATCTTTGACTTTGGAACCATTGTTGGTTTTCTTATTTTAAAAAATGTATTTGGCTATGCCAGGTCCTAGTTGTGGGATGCGGGATCTTAATTCTCTGACCAGGGATTGAAGTCGGGCCGCCTGCATTGGGAGCTCAGTCTTAACCACTGGACCATCAGGGAAGTCTGGGAACCATTGTTGGTTTGATGAAAGGATGCTGCTCCAGATCCCACTAAAGATATTACTATTATAATATGCACTATATGCAGTGGGTTGCTTCCCTATGTCAGAAAAATTAGAAAGCAAGATTTCTGGAAAAGAGGTGTTGGGTCTCCATGAATGTCAGGTTTGTCAGATTTTAGGGAGAGAAATCAGAGTTCCTAATTTTTATGTGAAACTCCTCAATTTCTATAGAGTAGTTTCAGGTTCAGATTTAAAAATATGTTTTGAAGTCAGAAAAAGATACTTGATGCTATTAGTCATTAGGGAAATGTAGATTAAAACTGGAATGAGAGGGGCTTCCCTCCTGGTGCAGTGGTTGATTTCGCCTTCCAGTGCAGAGGGTGTGGATCTGATCCCTGGTGGAGGAGCTAAGATCCCACATACTTTGGGGCCAAAAAAACCAAAACATAAAACAGAAGCAATACTGCAATAAATTCAGTAGAAGCTGTAAAAATTGTCCACATGAAAAAATCTTAAAAAAAAAAAATCTGTAATGAGAACAACAGGATGGCCATAATACAAAAGGCTGATGATATCAAGTGTCCACAAGAATGTAGAGAAAGGGACTGCTGTTGATGGAAATGTAAAATGGTGCAGTTGCTTTGGGAAGTAGTGTGGCTGGAAAGTGAAACCAAATGGACACCTACCCTATGACTCAGCAATTCCACCCTTAGGTGTCTAACCTAATAGAAATGAAAGACTTGTTTGTAAATGTTCCTAACAGCTTTATTCATCATTGCCCTCAGCTGGAAATGGCTCAGATGAACACACTATGGCATATTCACACAACAGAGTAAAAGGGAATCACCCCCTGATTCACGAAACAACGTGGGCGACTTTCAAATAATCATGCTGAGTAAAAGGACCCAGACCCACAAGTATGCATATGGTGTGACTACATAAGCATATGAATTTCTAGAAAAGGCAAAACTATAGAGTCAGACAGCAGATCAGTAGCCGCCTGGGGCCATGGGTGGGGATGGGGTCACCTACATACTAGCACGGGGAACTTTTTGGGGCAATGGCACAGTTCTAAAGCTGGATTGTGGTGATGATTACAGATTCACATCAAACTGTACACTTAAAATGGGTACATCTTATGGTATGTAATAGGACCACTAAAATCTGTGAAGACAAAACAGATTCATATGCCTGAAATTTCAAAAAGTATGCAAATGATGATAATGAAAAAAAGTGATGATACTATAATGAAAAAAATTTTGACTGCCCAACAGCGATCCAGTTTTGTTTTGCACAGGCAACCAGGGTTATTAGCTTCTCCGCAGTGTTTTCAGAGAGCTTCATGCATGGAAAAGCACATAACTATATCTTTTCATGTGTATATATAGTTTGTTTTCCCCTCTCAAATACTAGCAAACCACAAACACTGTTTTGCACCTAGTTGTCTTCACTTAACATGCAGCGTGTCTTGGAGATCTTTCTCTAACATAAAAAGCTGCATTTTTTCACGTCCTGTAATTTCACTTCATGGTATGGCTGTCACAGCACTGATGCAGCCACTCTTTTATTGATGAACACTTGACTGGTTTCCAGGCTTTGGCCCCTTACAAATATGCTTGGCCAAATTGCTTCATCTCATGGTGGCCCTCAGCTTCCTCATCTCTCAGTAGAGCTCCTGGTCTCACCTGCTTACCTCCCAGAAGCGTGACGAAGAAATGAACTCACCTATAGAAAGTGCTTAAACAGTACCTGGCACACAGAAACTCGAGGTAAAGTGTTATAAAGATTGTTTCCAAGGGGAACCTTGCACGTCTGTCATTTCACCTGTGTGCAAGTGTATTAGGATAAATTCTGAGAAGGTCAGTCACTCACTCAAAGGATATGTGCAGATGAATTTTGGATGGATTTTGTCAAATGATCAATTTTATACCTTTGAGTGATGAATGAGATTGTGTCCGCAGAGACTCACCAAACCACAGTAGATCTAATCTTTTGAATTTTTGTCAGCTGGAGATAAGAGGTGGCATCTCCCAGTTTGGGAAGGAAAAGTCCCCAACGTTAATGGGGTTTGATCAAAATTCCTCTGGCCCACTGGCATAGACAGTTATCTACCGTAAATACAAAAACAAGACAGCCCTTCTGGGAGTCTTTCCACTGACATAGTTAGGAAACAGGGGAGGACATCATAGCCTGTGACATCAACCCCACCACATTTACGATTTTTGCAAATTGAATAAGGATTGCAGATGACTTTTCAGGACACAGCTGCCATGTCCTGGGAAACACAAACACATGAAGCTCACACTTTTTGGAGACTGGAGCGATTTTCTGGTTCAGACTGGCTTGTGTTGGCTCTAACTGTTTGGAAGAAGTTGCCACATTGGAGAAATGACTGGAAAGTAATCTGTTGGTGGTCAATGTATTTATTCATTAAACATTCAAACAATGATTATTTGAATCTATGGATTGTTGGCATTGGAAAGTCGTTGATCAGGTATGTGACATTTTTGCAAAGAATTCCAGAAACACGGGGCCTCAGATATCTCATCGGAAGCTGGCTCATTTTTATGGTGCAAGGAGATGCTCACGTCCTGTGTGTTGTTTTTAAAAGGACTTTTTGTTTTCCGTTTCCAACTTTTTAGTTGGAACTTTCTAGCTGCCTGTCTCTGGTGGCAGTTTCTCCTCTTCCTACACAAGTCATGGAACCTCACAGGATGCCACAGATTCAAGATATGTGTGCGTGCAAGGATTCCTCCAGTTTAAGACAGAGACTTGACCCAGCAGCTCAGGGTCTGTAAGGACCAAGTTTCTGGCTGACTTTGGGTCTGCTCTCTGTGGGCTAGAACGTATGCCCTGGAGCTCTGAGCTCCCTGCTCAGTGCAGAAACATCCATCTGCAGCCCTGGAGCTCTTATCCTCACACCACACTGTTCCTGGGAAGAGGGGAGGTCTCTCTGGGGAGCTTCTGCACAGGTCCAGAGAACTTGTATCTCTGCAGTTTATATCCCTATGGTCTGGTTTGGGTTACATGCCCACTGATGACCAAATTGCCAAAGTGTTTCCTCAAAGGGAGAGAAGAGAAACAGGTATTGGCAAGACAACAAACGCTTAAAAAATAAGGAAGAGACTCCCAAGCGTCCAGCAGTTGGCCAGTCCCCGTACCTTTGGACTTCAGGAGACTCCATTCGGGATCTGTTCACTGCTTTGGGGAGAATGACTCTTTCTTTGAGTGATTGGTCTTGGGCTCAACAATCTTTATTTCAGTACTTCAGATTCTGCTAAAAAAGCTACCCGCCCTCTTCATTGACCTGTTTTCAATAAAGAAGGCATGAGCTCAGGATGGAGCACACGCCGACATTCCGTTGTCATAGCAACCCGGGTGGTAAAGATCAGCTTAATGCTATTTAAAGTGGGGAGTGGTGATGGCAGGAATTAGGAACTGGGGGCATTTGAGTAAAGCTGGAGATTTGGTACCCTAGTCCCAGCTCCAGATTCTACAGGAGATATTCAGGGGGATGTCTGGGCAGACAGCACTTCTGTCTATCTGCACCAGGGACGTCCAAAGGGCATGATGGGTTAGAGCAACCAGAGGATGGTTTCAGACCAGACTCAAGGGGAGGGACCTCTAACTCCTAGTCTGATCCTCCTTTTTCTGGCCACATTTCTCGAAAGAGTTGTCTGTTTTCAGTGTTTCCTTCCTCATGTTCTGCCTGCTCCTCACCGCCATCATTCTGCTTCTTGCCACTGCATCTCCACTGAAACTCTGCTGAGTTCATCCAAGTTATTGTCAAATGCTCAGGTTCTTCTCAGGGAAGGACCCCTCCTTCTCAGAAGTCTTCCTAGCACTCTGATAGCTGTTCTTTTAAAAAATACTTATTTATATTTATTTATTTGGCTATGCTGGGTCTTAGTTATGGCATGCAGGATCTAGTTCCCCCACCAGGGATTGAGCCCAGGCTTCCTGCATTGGGAGCTTGGAATTATAGCCACTGGACCCCAGGGAAGTACCCCAATGATGGCTTTTCTGATAACAACATCCATCTCTCTAGAAATCCATCCCTCCTCTGCCCCACATCGTGAGTGCCCCTTGGAGCCTTCTCGTCAAGGCTCCTTGTCACCTGCCAGAGCCCCCCACATTAAGGGGTCACTTCCCATTCTGTGGGTGTCTCTTTGGGCTGCTTCCCCACGTGACTGCTCTTGCCACCTCCTTTCTGGCAGCATCCACATCCCTCCCGCACTCAGAGTCCTGCTGAGCTGTGGCTGCAGTGCCTAATGCATGACTTCGTGGGCATTTCTACCGGGTGGGCCCACTCGTCTCTCAGACTCACTCTGCCCCAAGTTAGAGTGCATCCTCCTCCCCCAGGGATGCTCTCCCTGGTCTCCGTGACTGTCTCACCCTTTTGCCCGAGCCTCAGCCCAGCACAACTCTTAATTCTTTCTCTCCTCTCCAGCTCCCTTTCCCCTCCCACCATAGCTAGGTAATCCCCCAGTCCTCTCAAAATCTCCTGAACCATTTCTCCATCCTACTGGCCCTTTCTGCAGTAGAGAGCATGGTGACTTTGAGGAAATTGGAGCTGATAAACCAAAAGATATGGCCATGAGATGACCTGAACCACGAGAAAGGCAGCACTTTCCCTGGGGAGATGGGCAATAGCTGGGGGTGAGGCTCACCCCCAGGTGGGGCTCACATGTCCAGAGCTCAGTGGGAGGTCAGGGAGCTCCAGAGGGCCATAACACCTGGGGATCTTTTATTGTCCAGGGTTTTTTCTTATGGAAGGTAGCAGATGTTGAGTGCCTGGGATATGCAAAATAAGCAGAATCTAAATGCCTATAAAACCATGGTTATTTGGGCTACATTTAAAGCAATTGCATATGTAAAAAATTGAGTTTGGCATCAGCAGTCTTTGGGCTAATGGTCCTAGCTGAGTTCTCAAGAAATAAACAGTGTGGGGGTTGGTTAGCAGACAGGAGCCTTCTTTGGTCCATTTGTATAACAAGGTCACTACCTTTTAATGACTTGGACCTTTGTGTCTGTCTCTGTCTTGGTCATTCCTGCTTCCAGTCCATTCTCCATCATCCCAGGGCACTGGCTTGCCAACCGCATCGTGTGGTGCCATGTTCCTGTGACGCCAGCCGCTTTAGAGGCTTCCCGTTAGGCCTGGGATGAAGTCCAGGCACTATGAAGGGGCCCCACCGGGCCCTGTGTGACCTGGAGCCCCCCTCGTCCTGAGTCTGCCTGCGTCTCTCTCCTCCCCCACCTGCTGCAGCAGTGCTGTGTGTCCCCTGCCTTTGGTCCTTCGCCCGTGCTGCTCTCCTCCCAGACCCTCTTTCAACCCCTTGACCTGGTTCATTCCATTATTCTCTGTCCCCATCTTCATCCACATGGCTTTCTGTGTGTGGAAATCTCTCTTCTTTCCCCTATAAACATACCACCCACTGGCTTTTATTCAGTATGCCCTAATCACATCTGCAAAGACCTAATTTTCAATGAAAGTCACTTTTAAAAGAAGTATTTAATTGTATTTGGCCACGCCGGGTCTTAGCTGTGCACGCAGGATCCTCATTGCATGATTCGGGGTCTTTTCTTGTGGCACAGGGGCTCTAGTTGTGTTGATCAGGCTCCAGCAGACTTAAATAGTTGCTCCGCAGCACGTGCGATCTTAGTTTTCCGATCAGGGATGGGACCCACGTCTCCTGCATTGTAAGGCGAATTCATAATCACTGGGCCACCAGGGACGTCCCTTAGTTCACATTTTGAGGTTCCAAGTGGACATGAGGTTTTGGTGGATACTGTTGAATCCACTGCAGGTCCCACCTGCTTTGGTTCCATCAAGACTGCGTCAGGGGACTTCCCTGGTGGTCCAGTGGTTAAGGCTTCACTTCCCACTGCAGGGAGTGTGAGTTCGAGCCTTGCTTGGTGAGCTATGATCCCACGTGCCTCGGGGCCCAAAAGCCAAGACATGAAACAGAAATAATATTGTAATAAATTCAGTAAAGACTTTAAAAATAGTCTGCATCAGAAAACATCTTAAAACAATATTGTATTAGAAGCCCCTCTTCTGTCATGACTCTTGTTTTTCATTATGGGAATGACTTTTTATGTTCATACCCCCAAACTAGACAAAATTTCACGGGGCAGGGCTGCATTGGTCCATGGTCCCCCCCTACCTTCAGTGCTTGGCACGGGACTGGCCCATGATAAGCACTGAGTGAATGGATGCGTGATGGATGGGTGGTCATATGGACTGAATGTGATAGTATCAGGAGGTGAATTGTGGGCAGGTGATCAGTTTTAGCCGAGGTCACGAGGGTGAAGCCCCCGTGGTGGGATAAGTGCTCTTGAAAAGAGAGGAACAGGGAATTCCCTGGAAGTCTGGTGATTGGGACTCCATGCTTTCACTGCCAAGGGCTTTAGCTCAGTCCCTGGTTGGAGAACTAAGAGTCCACAGGCTGTGTGGCATGGCTAAAAATAAAGAGAGAGAGAGAGAGAGAGAGAGAGAGAGAGAGAGAGAGAGAGAGGAAGAGACACCCGCACTCCCTCTCTCTGCCATGTGGGGATACAGGGAGAGGCTAGCCATCTATAAGCAAGGAAGCAGGCTCTCACCAGAGATCAAATTGGCCAACACCTTGATTTTGGACCCCCAGCTCCAGAACTCTGAGAAAATAAATGTCTCTTGTTTAAGCCACCCTATGGCATTTCACGATAGCAACACTAAGGTAGTGGGTATGCCTGATCCATCCCATCTGATGCCTACAAACTCCTAGGATCGTCCTCCTGTCTCCTTTTCCCCCATGTTCCTCCCGGGGGCTGGGGTGCTCACCACGGTGACCAGATGGTTGAAAAATGGGCTGATTTTCCAGCCAAGGTCACTTGGTCTGGAGCCCAGGTTCCTCCCCTACTCCTTGACTTTGGGGGTGCTTCAAGGAAGCCAGGCAAGGGAGCAGGACCTGAGTGACCTCTGGTTGGATGTACAGCAGGTGATAGGCTGTGTTTTTTCCATGGGGACGGTTCCCTAATAGATGTCTCAGTGCCGGGTGGTCCTGTCCCCATGTCACTGTCACCACGCAGGCTGAATTCATCAATGTTGGGATCGGTGTTTTTCACATCTTACCCTGCTTGGGTCTCTCAGCACTCAGGTGGTCACTGAGAGGGAAGAACTTGGATAGTTTTTGAGTCAGAGGCTGGAGAGATTTCCTCCTGGAGCAAGTAGAACTGAAAAAGAGGGAAGAAAAGCCCTTTCATAAAACTGCCAGAATTTCCCTGGAAGGATGTGAAAGATTCAGACAAAAATCATTTCCTCTCCTCTCTGCAATTTCTCAGGGTGAAACTAGTGGACAAAGACAAGGGAGGGAAAAGATCATGGGGTCAGCCTGGAGCTCTGCTTGGCTCGCTGCCTTTGTAGATCACTGGGCTTGGTAGCCAGTTTGTGGCGGGGAAAACCCAGCAGTGTCTCTGGGGATCTGTGGTGCCTCCTCCCTCCTGGGTGTACTTTCAGGTCCTTCCAGAGCACGGGGACCCTAGTTGTGCTGGGTATTTCTCCCCTTCCCCTCGCCATTTTGCTGCCTGTGGTTCCCTTTGTCCCAGGCTGAGGTCTGGGGCAGGGGCGACCCCCTTTCTCACTGAAGCCCAACAGAGTTGGGGTTTCTGTTGCCTGCCAACAAAGAATCTGGTCCCAAAGAGTCATCATGCTTTGTCTAATCGTTTTCTACCAGAAAGCAGCAATGAGTCTTGGTTAAAGTCTCCAAATCAAACTGTATTGCCCATTTCAGCTATGGAAATGGGGAACCAACCACTTGCTTCTTGCAGCGTGGAACAGCCTCGGCCACTAGGTGGCAGTGTTGCAGCGCACGAGGCCCCTGTTGCTGCAGAGGCGACCTGTAGCAGGAGAGGAGCCCTGGGTCAGGGGCGCCGGTGTGGGGCGGGGCCGGGAAGCCAGTGCCAGAACGGGAGTGTCCTGGATTGGGAGCAGGGAGCTACCTCCTCCTTCAGCAATGCTGTCCTCCGTGTTCCTTCATTTCCGGGATGACTGCCCAACACAGAATAAACTCAATTAAATTTGAGAAAAAAAGGATTGAGGGATTTTTGGTTTTGTTTTTCCCAAGACTCCCCAGGGTTGTTTTGGTTTTACCTATGACAGGGGTTCATGGCACAACCCCTGGGGCCAGTGTGGGGAGGAAGTTTCTTTCTTACTTTTTAAAATGAAGACTTTATTTTTAAGAGCAGTATAGGTTCACAGTGAAGTTAAGAGGTATAGAGATTTCCCATACACTCCCTGTGCCCCCCCAACCCCAACCACCCCCGGCGACGCAAAGGTCCCTCTGCACTTCACTCCCCTCACCACTCACCAGAGGAGGTTTCTATTTCTTTCTTTGTGTTCTCTGTGGGTTTTATTCTGGGTCATAGGATCAGTCAGAAGCACTAATGGAGCCCTTCTTTGCTTTGGTGAAGGGAGGTGACTGAGTCTGAGCAGCAGCTGTCATGGGATCAGAGGAGAAATGTTTTGGGAGCCAGTGGAGAATAGCAGTTGGAGCCTGGACTCTGGAGCCCAATCCTGGCTCTACCCCTCTCATGCTGTGTGACCTTAGGCATGTTTCTTGACCTCTCTGTGCCTTCATTTTTTCAATCAATAAAATGGACATAATAATATTACTTATATAATTATATAATAATAATGATAGCAATCTGAAAATAATATCCTATCTCATAGGATCAGGTAAAGAGCTGAAATAAATAAAGCAGAATGGTGACTGGCACATAGTAGGCACTTCCTAGTTCCTAGTTATTGCTACTGTTTTAAAAAATATTTTATTTATTTGACTCTGTTGTGTCTTGGTTGCTGTTTGCAGGCTTCTCTTTAGATGTGGCCAGAGGGCTTAGTTGCCCCACAGTATGTGAGAACTTAATACCCTGACCAGGGATCAAAGTCACGTCCCCTGAATTGGAAAGCAGATTCTTAACCACTGAAGCACCAGGGAAGACCCTATAACTACTATTACTTTATTCACTGGATCCTACTGATAATACATTTGTGATGATTCCCAATCAATATTGATGTCTTCTTTCTCAAATTTGGTGGCATGCATAACTCATATCAGGCAAGTTAACAATACAACTTTTACCTTCTTTTATTATCAGGTTTTTAAGTGTAGATATCTTCTCTTTTCAGTTACAATTTTTAGTTCCCGCAAGGCAGGCTGTGTCCTTTGCTTGTCTATTCTGGTCACAACTCTGCACTTCCTGCATCTTAGGGTACCTTGACTTACCTGATTAACTGGAGAAATTAATTCAGACAGAAAATACTCTTACTTTTTTATCCTTTTGGCTGTGGTGCAAGGCATGTGGGATCTTATTAATAGTGTCCTGACCAGGCCCCTGTAGAGGAAGCAGAGTCTTAACCACTGGACTGCCAGGGAAGTCCCCCTCTTATTTATTTTTGTGGTAGGCAAAAATAAATTTTCAAGCAGTTGAATAGCTTAAAGAATTGTAGCAGGGATGTTGAAGGCATCTGAGCTCATGCTGTTTAAACTCTTAAGCCTTAAACAACAGCCTTAAAGATTTCCTAAAGTAGATTTTCTAGGCAACGACTACAAAGACTACAGTAATTGCCCAACTACAACTGGGCAATCTTTGTTTCCCTTCCTGTAGTTACTTCACGTGTTCATTTTTGGCATATAGCACTATGAGCTTTTGACAAATATATAGAGTCATGTAACCAATGCAACAGTCAGGATACAGAACAGTTCCATCACCCCATCCCTAATCCTTTGTTTTGAGTTTTTGTAGTGAAATAGTTAAATCTCAGCCTCTGATCCCTGGCAATCACTGCTCTGTCCCTCATGCCTCCAGTTCTGATTTTACTAGACTGTCACACATATGGAATCGTATAGTAGGTAGCTTTTCGAGGCTGCCTTCTTTTTGGCAGCAAAATGCATTTGAGATTTATCCATATTGTGTGGATATCCATCATTTGCTTTACTGGATAGATGGAAACAACTATCCATCAAGTTGTTTCCCCTTCAGTGGCTACACCACCAGATATGTATTTATCCCTTCACCCACTGAAGGATATTTGTGAAGTTGCATGTGGGTGACGTTGTTTAAATGCCGATTCCAGCCAGACCTGAAGGTAGCCTCTCTCTCCAACCACGACTGCCATTAAATGCCCATTTTGTTCAGACTTACTTGGTGTGGGTTTTCTCTGAATTGAAGGAATCATTTTTGTTATCAACAATGGCCAGAAGATGAGAAGGGCTAGTCTGAACTAGTGAGAAGTGCAAAGCAAGGACACTCCACATATGACATTCTGAGTAATGCAGTCACACAATAACAAATCATGTTATTGGGTTTCCTTGAGGTGTGTCCCTGATGGGCAGCAGGAAGTGACACCTTCTTTGTAAAATGCATCTTGCGGGGATGAAGTGACTTGTCTTGGTGCATAAATTGAGCTGATGGAAGACGTGGGACTCCAGCCCAGGTGTCTTCTGCCTTTTGTAAGCCTCAGCTGCCTCCCCTATCAGAGAGTGGCAGAGCTGTCAGGGTTACTTAGTGAATTTCCCTCTTTTATTTAAACAATCTCCAAGGTGTCCAATTTAGGATAAATATAAATGGAAATAAGAACAAGGTCATCAACATTTCCTACTGTTTTAACAGCTGACGGTGCCTATAGGAGGTCAAAATTACTGTCACTAAGATCTATATAATCCGTTTAATAACGCTCTTTCTACATCTGGTGCCCCGTGGAAACCTCTCACGTTGGCTTAACAGCTCTTCGCTTTGTTTCTCTGACTGCCTGTATTTCCTTGCTAATGAAAGCACAGTTACCTTAAGGAAGAGATGTGAACTTTTGTTCCAACTTCTGCGTACGGACAGGATCACAGCTGTCCAGGTTGTTAGCCTATACAGTGTCGTATTAGTTAGGTGTCACTAGCTGCTGTAATAAATAAAACCCTAGCAGCAGTTTAACACATTGTTAAGATTTGTTCTTGGTCCCATCCAATGTGGGTGCCGTATTTGGCAGGTGGCTCTCCTCCAGGTGGAGACTTAGGGGTCCAGGCTCCCTTCCAGCTTCTGGCTGCTCTGCCATGACCTAGAGTCTCGGGGTCCCCTGCTTCTCACTGGTTGAAGATAAAGGTACCAATTTTGGCTTCAAAGCAGGACAGGCTCTTATTTCATCGGTCAGAACTAGTCACATGGCCATGCCAGGGGGACAGGAGAGGCTGGGAAGTCCCTGACTGAGCAGCCATATGCAATACAGTGGATAGAAAGTTTCTGCTGTTTTGTTTGTTTGATTTGAGGGAAGAATGGTAAATCCCTCCTCTATTTTAGGGCACACAGGGTGGAACAAGTGCAGGGCGCAGGGATGTGCTACCTGGCAGTTGCCAGTGGCCTCGGACAGTGGTTTCTCGTGTTGTTTTTTGACAGGTAGCCATCCATCTCTCCCACAGACGTGATGACTTAGTGTCAACATTAAGGCCACTCTTCCTTTACCCCACACTCAAATGTCCAACGTCTGTTCAACGCTGTCCTCCCCTGCTTGGCTAGTTTCGGCTTCTTGAAGACAAAGCCTATTCACCCTCACAGTCATGCATGCATTTGGAGAAGACAAAATGGCTCAGGATAACTTTCAAAGACTGGCAATCATTTTCCATCCCTCTGTATCTTTGATCTCGCTGTCTCTCCCTAAAGTCAGCCAGGTCCAGCCATTTCCACTTGTAGTTCTGTTAGTTATGCTTGTTTTTGTCTTTCTATTGGATTGGCCAACATGTTTGAGTTTTTCTGTTAAATCCAAATGAACCTGGCCAACCCAATATGTACCCCATGCCTCTGTTCCTTGAGTTGATCAAATTTCAACAGCAGCGGCTCATTCTATAAAAGATGGGAATTTAGCTGACACTCCTTACTTTCCTTTCTTAGCAGTTAACATTTTATTTTGCTGAAAGTCACGGAAACCCCTGGTCTCCATAGCTTGTCAATGACCATCTTCCTTCTGTGTCTTCACATGGTTGCCCCTCTGTGTGTTGTTGTTGTTGTTTGGTCACTACTAAGTTGTGTCTGACTCTTGTGACCCCATGGACTGTAGCCCTCCAGGCTCCTCTGTCCATGGGATTTCCCAGGTGAGAATACTGGAGTGGGTTGCCATGCCCACCTCCAGCGGATCTTCCCAACTCAGGGATTGATCCCGGGTCTCCTGCATCGTGGGCAGACTCTACCATCTGAGCCACCAGGGAAGCTATACTTTTCCTATAATATTCTGTAGTGGAGTTTCTGTAGAGAGGTGAGGAAATGAGTGTGCTTGGTCTGTCACTTAAAATCAAATTCCATATCTTTCTTTTTAAGGGAAAAAATGTCAGTATTTCTCTTAGATTAAATATGCAAGAAGACATGTTCATCCTAGAAAACTTGAAAACACATAGAAAAATATGACGGAGTCTGGGTTTTGGGCAATTGGATGCAATGAATCTAAAGTGAATCTAAAGATGAAAAATAGGTAAGACAAGCTGATAGAATGTTGATAAGGAAGAGTAATCTCTTGATATTAGTTTGCTAGGGTTACCATAACAAAGTACTACAGATTGCATGACTTAAACAACTGAAGTTTATTCTCATGGTTCTAGAGGCGGGAGGGCCAAGATCCAGGTGTGAGTAGGGTTGGTGTCTCCTGAGGCCCCGCTCGTTGGTGTAGATGGTCGTCTTCTGTCTGTGTCCTCACGTGGTTGTCCTTCTGCGTGGGTCTGTGTCCTAATCTCTTCTTCTAAGAACCATTCATAATAGACTAGGGCCCACCCTAACGACCTCATTTTAACTTAATTACCCCTTTAAAACCTCTATCCCTAAATGCAGTCATGTTATTTTTTTCAACTAAAGAACCCCAAAACTGTGATTCAAATAAAATACTTCTGGCTGATTCAGCATATGCTTGTTTCCAACTACGATCAGATCCTCATTTTACATTGGACCCCAGAAGAAACTTCAGACGGATTCAAGAATTCAATCTAATACTTAAAATTTGTAAGAGGGTAGATCTGAAATTTCCAAAAATATCAAGTGGATTCACATATGTCGGTGGGTCTGAGGCAATGGATACGGTGACTAGTTCACAGTGTAAGTCATCAAATTCTACACCTTGCATATGTAAAACTTTCAACTGTCAAAAATACCTCAATAAAGAAAGAATTAAATGTGGGAGTTCCCTGGCAGTCCAGTGGTTAAGACTTTGCCTTCCAGTGTAAGGGGTTAGAGCTCCTGGTCAGACAGCTAAGATCCCACATGCCTCATGGCCAAAAAACCAAAACATAAAACAGAAGCACTGTTGTAACAAATTAAATAAAGACCAAAATACTAAAAAAGAAAAAAAATCTCATTATTTAAAAAAAAAAAGCTTTTCAAAGAAGAATTAAATGCAAAAATGTAGACACAAAAATGTATGTACATATACCCATCCATGGAAACAGAGTTGAAAGTACAGGTGAATATATGTTTGATGCTGGGATGCTGGGGAGGATTTTTTTTTTTTTTTTCTGGCATAAAAGCAGCAGTGGGCATCATGAAAAAAAGATCCATATTCTTCATTTTGTTTTTTAAAAATTATTTATTTTGGCTGCACTGAATCTTCGTTGTTGCTCATGGGCTTTCTCTAGTTGCGGTGACAGGGGCTATTCTCTAGCTGTGGTGCTCGGGCTTCTCATTGTGGTGGCTTCTCTTGTTGCAGAGCACCAGCTCTAGGGTGCACAGGCTATGGGTTGTGGTGCTCGGGCTTAGTTGCCCCGTGGCAGGCATGTGAGATCTTAGTTCCCGGGCCAGGGATCAAATTTGTGTCCTCTGCATTAGCAGGTGAATTCTTAACCACTGTACCCCCAGGGAAGTCCTTCATTATGCTTTAAGTCTTATACACTGGGCTTTGATGGTCTATGTAGAATATTTGTGCCCCCTGATCTTGCTAGAGAATATAGTCTTGAGACTTCTGCTATCCATTGGCTGGTTTGGTAAGAAAGTAATTTCATGGAGGAGAGTTTGAAGGACAGCGTTCTCTAGGATCTCACTCTGGATTTTATTCTTCCTGTCAAGCTGGACCTTCTGAGACGTATCAGCTGTCTTGGCTCACACTCCATTGTCTTCTGAAGAATTGCCTTTGCCTAATGGCCCTTTGCTCTTACACTCCATCTCATGTGCCCAGCACCAAAGGGAGCCTGCTAATAAGCTCACTGTAGGGATGCTGCTGTGTCCCTTGGGGCATTACCACTGGAGGGATTTCTCTCAGAGCCAGGAAAAGCTTTGCTTCTTGCTTTCATCTTATGAACGGTGTCCAACTAGTGACTTCATCTTGTGTTTTGAGAGCTGGGCAATTCAGAGGCACATTTGCAGTCTCTTTAGTTATTGCTGAAGCTCTTACAATGTAGAGTTTGCTTGCTAAGCTTTCAGCTGGCAGCAGAACACAGTGGCTAAAGGCACAAACACTACTCTCTGCCTGGAGCTTGAACAGCTTGGATCCAGTAACCCTCTTTGCCTCTTCCTAGCTCTGGGATCTTACGCAAGTCTCTTAACCTCCCCAAGCCTCAGTTTTCCCATGTATGTTGTTGTTCAGTTGCTCAGTCGTGTCTGACTCTTTGCGATCCCCTGGACTGCAGCACGTCAGGCTTCTCTGTCCCTTACTGTCTCTTGGAGTTTGCTGAAATTGATGCCCACTGAGTCGGGGATGCCATCCAACCATCTCATCTTCTGTCATCCCCTTCTCCGCCTGCCTTCAATCTTTCCCAGCATCAGGGTCTTTTCTGAGTCAGCTCTTCCCATTGGGTGGCCAAAGTATTGGAGGAGCTTCAGCATCAGTCCTTCCAATGAATATTCAGGGTTGATTTCCTTTAATATTGACTGCATTGATTTCCTTGCTGTCCAAGAGACTCTCAAGAGTCTTCTCCAGCACCACAGTTTGAAGACATCAGTTCTTCAGCACTCAGCCTTTTTTTATTGTTCTGCTCTCATATACATACATGACCACTGGAAAAATCATAGCTTTGACTATACAAATCTTTGTAGGCAAAGTAATGCTCTGTAGGCAAAGTAATGTTCCCATCCATGAGTGGGACTAATAATAAAATCCTCATAATCAAAAGATTGTGAAGATGAAAAGTGTTAATATCCTTGAAATGCTTA
The DNA here is from genome assembly GCF_023091745.1 of Budorcas taxicolor. NCBI lineage: Eukaryota > Metazoa > Chordata > Mammalia > Artiodactyla > Bovidae > Budorcas > Budorcas taxicolor. Next base: position 50,636,703 of record NC_068926.1, on the reverse strand, counting down.
GACTAGTGCTTGGTATAACATAAGGATTATATGTAAATGTTGACTGTGATAACGGGTCTATTCTCATTACCCTTATTTCTCTGTATTTTATTTTTTTATTATCACTGTAATATATGGTTATGCTGTGCTGTGCTCAGTCACTCAGCCGTGTCTGACTCTGCAATCCCATGGACTTGTAGCCCACCAGGCTCCTCTGTCCATGGAATTTTCCAGGCAAGAATACTGGAGCGAGCTGCCATTTCCTACTCCAGGGGATCTTCCCGACCCAGGGATCAGACCCGAGTTTCTTGCACCTCCTGAATTGGTGGGTGGATTCTTGACCACTGTGTCACCTGGGAAGCCGTATCTCATCCTTAATGGATTTGCTGGTATATGACCCAAGACTATATGACCCTCAAGGTGATGAATGACTATTCATTTTTGAGTACCAGCACCCCTCTACTTTTTGAAAGTTTACTGTATGCCACGTCACTTTTATGAAAGACCTACATTAGTTCCATTTTTCACTCATCTGAAAGAAATCTAAAGAGGATTTTCCTTTTTACAAAAAAAGATGAAAAGAGTGACGATAGTGTTCAGTGTTGGTTTTGCAGGGAGGAAGGGTGGAGGGAGGCACACAGCCAGGTTCCTTCCCCGGAAACTATCCTCAGCAGCCAGGTTCCTTCCCCGGAAACTATCCTCAGCAGCCAGATTCCTTCCCCGGAAACTATGCTCAGCAGCCAGGTTCCTTCCCCGGAAACTACGCTCAGCATCTCAGCGTCAAGCAGGTCTCTGGTCTGCAATTCTGGGGCTGGATCAGAAAACCATATTTCTCTTAGTCAGTTGTCTCCTGTTAGTCTCTGCTAATGCTGGCAGGGGAAGAGGAGCGGGGAGGCACATGCTAGAGAAAACTTTGAGACTGGAGCTGGGAGAAGGGACTTACTCCTTCCTGTCCACTTCCTGTCTACTTCATGTCTGCTTCCTGTTTCTCCCCTGCTTCTAGTCTGCTTTTTTTTTTTTAAAAGAAGTTTATTTATTTTTGTTTTAGTTTTGGTTGTGTTGGGTCTTTTTGATGCAGTGCCCGGGTTCTTCTTTGCTGGGCATGGGCTTTCTATAGTTTCAGTGAGGGAGGGCTACTCTAGTGGCACCACGCCTGCTTCTCTATGTGGTGGTTCCTACTGTTGTGAGGCATGGGCTCTAGACTGCAGGCCCACAGGCTTAGTTGCCCTGTGGCATGTGGGATCTTAGTTCCCCAACCGGGGCTTGAGCCAGTGTACCCTGCATTAGCAGGTAGGTTTTAACCACTGGACCACCAGGCAAGTCCCTCTGGTCTGTTTTTTTTTTTAAATCAGTTTCTTGCCCTTATGAATAACTCATGTTGGCCATTCAGGGCTCCCCAGCTTGAGATTTGAGAAGAATCTTGGGACGAAGGCAAGCATCCCTCCCTCCTGCCTGATGACCTGGTGTCCTCATACATTTCTGTCTGTATGGTCTCTCCTTCTGTTTCAGCCATGTGAATTTTATCTGGTTGAGAGAGACAAACTCAAGTTTCCCCATCTTACTTTTATATGGGTGCCTTTTGAGTTGGATAGTTTTTGCTACCTTTTCTGAGTTATGTGGTCTGTGACTTGTGTTTCAGATGCAGAGGTGGGAAAGTGTATGGTCCCTGGGGTACAACTAGGGGATACAGTTGGGGATGGCTGCAGACTAAATGGGGATGTATATAATAAATTCCACCACGGCTGGTGGTTAATGACTAAATAAGCACACGCAATTCTCCTCCTTAATCTGAGAGCATTTGGTCTGACTTGCTGCACTGGCTCCTCCTCCTGAGGCTTTAGGTCATGTGATGTGGTTTACAGGTAGCAAGGCTCTGCTCAGTCGTGTCTGATTCTCTGTGACCCCATGGACTGTAACCTACCAGGCTCCTCTGTCCATGGAATTTTCCAGGCAAGAATACTGGAGTGGGTTGCCATTTCCTTCTCCAATATTTATTGCTACCATACCTTCAGTTCAGTTCAGTTCAGTTCAGTCACTCAGTCGTGTCCGACTCTTTGTGACCCCATGAATCACAGCACGCCAGGCCTCCCTGTTCATCACCATCTCCCGGAGTTCACTCAGACTCATGTCCATCAAGTCCGTGATGCCATCCAGCCACCTCATCCTCGGTTGTCCCCTTCTCCTCCTGCCCCCAATCCCTCCCAGCATCAGAGTCTTTTCCAATGAGTCAACTCTTTGCATGAGGTGGCCAAAGTACTGGAGTTTAAGCTTTAGCATCATTCCTTCCAAAGGAATCCCAGGGTTGATCTCCTTCAGAATGGACTGGTTGGATCTCCTTGCAGTCCAAGGGACTCTCAAGAGTCTTCTCCAACACCACAGTTCAAAAGCATCAATTCTTCGGCGCTCAGCCTTCTTCACAGTCCAACTCTCACATCCATACATGACCACAGGAAAAACCATAGCCTTGACTAGACAGACCTTAGTCGGCAAAGTAATGTCTCTACTTTTGAATATGCTATCTAGGTTGGTCATAACTTTTCTTCCAAGGAGTATGTGTCTTTTAATTTCATGGCTGCAGTCACCATCTGCAGTGATTGTGGAGCCCCCCAAAATAAAGCCTGACACTGTTTCCACTGTTTCCCCATCTATTTCCCATGAAGTGATGGGACCAGACGCCATGATCTTCATTTTCTGAATGTTGAGCTTTAAGCCAAGTTTTTCACTCTCCTCTTTCACTTTCATCAAGAGGCTTTTTAGCTCTTCTTCACTTTCTGCCATAAGGGTGGTGTCATCTGCATATCTGAGGTGATTGATATTTCTCCCGGCAGTCTTGATTCCAGCTTGTGTTTCTTCCAGTCCAGCATTTCTCATGATGTACTCTACATATAAGTTAAATAAGCAGGGTGACAATATACAGCCTTGACGTACTCCTTTTCCTATTTGGAACCAGTCTGTTGTTCCATGTCCAGTTCTAACTGTTGCTTCCTGACCTGCATACAGATTTCTCAAGAGGCAGGTTAGGTGGTCTGGTGGTCTGGTATTCCCATCTCTTTCAGAATTTTCCACAGTTTATTGTGATCCACCCAGTCAAAGGCTTTGGCATAGTCAATAAAGCAGAAATAGATGTTTTTCTGGAACTCTCTTGCTTTTTTGATGATCCAGTGGATGTTGGCAATTTGATCTCTGGTTCCTCTGCCTTTTCTAAAACCAGCTTGAACATCAGGAAGTTCACAGTTCACGTATTGCTGAAGCCTGGCTTGGAGAATTTTGAGCATTACTTTACTAGCATGTGAGATGAGTGCAATTGTGCGGTAGTTTAGCATTCTTTGGCATTGCCTTTCTTTGGAATTGGAATGAAAACTGACCTTTTCCGGTCCTGTGGCCACTGCTGAGTTTTCCAAACTTGCTGGCATATTGAGTGCAGCACTTTCACAGCATCATCTTTCAGGATTTGAAACAGCTCCACTGGAATTCCATCACCTCCACTAGCTTTGTTCGTAGTGATGCTTTCTAAGGCCCACTCGACTTCACTTTCCAAGATGTCTGTCTCTAGATTAGTGATCACATCATCATGATTATCTGGGTCATGAAGATCTTTTTTGTACAGTTCTTCCGTGTATTCTTGCCGCCTCTTCTAAATATCTTCTGCATCTGTTAGGTCCATACCATTTCTGTCCTTTATCGAGCCCATCCTTAAAGGTATGAATCACTGGCTGCTTTGCCAGCAGCTGCGTTGTGATGCTTTGGGCCAACTATATCTATATTCTTGCTCTACCTGGGAATCCAGGCTGATACCTGGGGTGGGAGACAGTCACCTGTGACTGCAGAGTGATGAAAACCTCACTAAGTCTGCAGAGATTTTGTCCATGAACTTGGCCCTGTGAGCCTTGAGCTCCAGCTGCTTCGCTGACCTTCCCATGGCTAACTCCTTGGCTTCATTGTAGAACCACCAGACCAGTTGGCCCTGGGGCAGTACAGAGAAGTGAAAAGTCTCTGAAATTGGACAGAACTGGTTTGAGTCTTAACTTCGACCAAGTTCAAACTGCTTAATTTCTCTGTGCCTCAGTTCCACCATTTTCCAAAAGGGACAAAGACTGTTCATCTCACAACCATTGTGATAATCAATGGATGTAGCAGTTGTATATGCCCAGGTTAGCACATCGCCAGTGTTCTGTAAATGCTATTTCTCCTTTAAGTGATCTTTTTTTTCCCTCCATGTGAAAATTGCAGCTCTTGGCTTGGCAAACCTAGCAACCAGCTTAGTGACCACAGGGATGTGATATTTGAGAGGAAATGAATGGAGTGATAATGTGATGGGCCAATGATTTGTTAATATTAATGGTATCTATTAACAACCCTGGGAGGAAGCCAAAGAAAGGCTCAGAAGAACACAGAGAGATTTAGTCTCTTAAGCATTAAGCCAAGGCACTCTTAATTGATGGACATGCACTCAGCACATATTTGTTTTGTTTCTTCTGCTAGATCCTGGATATGCAGCCATAAATTGGGTGGCAAAGTCTCGGTTCTCATGAGCTTGAATTTTAATAGAGAGACTTGATAGAAAATAAGTCAACAAGTAAAAACACAAAGGCTAATTTCAGATGGTGAGAGTGGCCTTGAAGAAATATAACAGGATGGACTGAATAGTGACTGGATATATTTGTCAGACTCTAGTGGAGAAAACAGAAGCCACACTAGTTATTTCCACAGAGGGAATTTAATCAAGGGAATCAGTTAGTCATGTGATGGAAGATCTGTGAAATGAAGTCGGGCATGGTAAATACTTTCTGGGAATGGTAAAGTAATCCAGAAATTAATTACAGCAGGAAGCTGTTATCAATTGGACTGAAGGGACAAAGTGGGAAAATTGGATCATCAGAACCCAGAAGCTGGAACCATCTAGTAAGTATTAGAACTACTGCCTAAGAGAGCTATATTCATGGTGGGAGCTCTGATGGGGCTGGACAGTCTCTGCCAGTAAATACTGGGAGATAAGGGGGAGAAATACCTCCCATGCTCCATCTTCTACCAGAGCATCACATTGGCTGATTGCATCCAGAAGCCAGGGAGCAAAGGAGCTTTGGGAAATGTAGTTCCCTATGATGCAGAGAAGAGCAGAGATAGGGCTGGAGTGCCTGCTCAGAAAAACCTTTTCTGAGTTAAGAAATCCTGGTGGGAAGGAGCCTGCTGTACTCATAGGTGGGTGATGGACTTCCCCAGCAGGTGCAGACGTTCACAGAGGAAGACACACAAACATCATGGAGATAGACTGGAAAGCATGAGTATAAAAGATCTGCTTCTTTCCTCTGCCTCAGAAACAATATCCACTGCACTGTTCTGAACTGATATGAATGCTCCCAAAGGCTTCCTTGTAGCTCCTGGTCTCCATGACCATGGGGGCGGGGTTCCCAGATGGTGACAGTAAATTACCACCTATTCATCAGGACTACCCTTCGACAGATCAGTGAGCAGTTTCACTTGCTGATGGTTTTCAAAGATGTGGCCCTTCTGGTCCGCTGCAGAGAGAGCCTTTTATTTCTGGCTGTCCATATTTTTTTGTGGGAATTAGAAGAGACTCAGCTGCAGAAATGTCACAGGCCTTGACCCTCAGGTGGGTTACCGGGAACCACAGGACTGTTAATAAGCTTCCATGCAGGACTGGCGATGGTAGTGAAAAGGTTTGTGAGTCTGTGGGCTGCATTATCTTATGGCTATAGGTTCCTCCAGTCCTGACCAAGACACATGCCCAGGAGTATTTTTTTGTGTGCCAAGCACAGCGGTGATGTCCATCCACACACTTTGGGTTACAGAGTCCCTACTGGGATTCCTAACATTGTGGGAGTTGCTTCATTCTGTTTGTTTCCACCCGAAGTTCTTTTTGGGACTTCCCTGGAGCCATCTGTGATTCAGAACATCCTTTAATCACAGAGCGTCTGTCTGGAGCACCTCGTGCTCTTGATGAACCTGGACTTGATTCTCTTTTTGGCTCATAAGGAGGGCAGTGATAGGAAGTGCTTTGCAGTTGGGCCAAACCAAGACTTCCTCATTTTGTGCTCTCAGCACCCACCTCATTCAGTCGGGTGGTGAAAAGCCCTCTAGGAAATTAGCAGACTGAATAGGGTCTTATTTCACATCCAGACCTCCGGCCACATGGTCTGCCTGCCAATGGGAAGAAGAATGGGGCCACTATATGATGTTAGGGGACCGAAGGGAGGCATGTTAGCTTCTCAGATCCTGGATGTTTTTGTAAGGACACAGTCTCATGACTCCATAAAATGCTCCTAAATTCACATATCATATTTTGTTGCAATCTAGTTTGAGAACAAAAATGAGGATCTGGCAGCCGATGTTTATGGTTTTCCATAGATGCCTTCAGACAAAATTTGTATTGCATTTTGCTTGAGTTATGGTGGGACAGGATTGTAAACTCACACTGCTATTTTGGATGAAGTACAAGCTTTGGCCATAATAAAGAAGAGAGAAAGCACAGTTTTAAATTTCTTATAAATCAATTTTTGAGAGACAGAAAATATCAATATAAATGATAATGGAAAAAAACTAATCCACAATGGAAACAGATCATATTAAAATTTACATTTATTTTAATTTCCTTTTCCCTATCTGTAAATAAGCCAGAATTTAAACCTTGCCTTAGGCTTCCCATAGATTTTACGGGAAGGTAAAATTGGAGTCTCTTTCCAAATCTGGTCAGCTGTGTGCCCACCCATATCTACTGAAGGATATTGTCAGGCTGTGGAAGACAGATTCCCCTTGTTGCCAGCTGATTTATGGGCGAATTCGCCAAGAATTTAACTTCTTAGTTTGGAGTGGGGAAATAAACCAACCAAAAAATAACTTAAATTTCATCTGGGATGGTCTTTCTGCATTGCTTGTCGTTGTCAAAATACAAATTGCCCCTTGGTGGCGGCAACAGCTAAGACTTTCCTTTGGTTGAAGCTCATTCTTCAGAGTCGTCTCTTCCTCCTCCATCTTTGATCCAAACACCACCCAATCTACGGGAAGCATTCTGGAGGAAATCTAAGTCTGGGCAAATGCATTGTATACGCATTGATGCATGTCTCTATGTTGTGTACATACAATATTTACTACTTAAAATGTATTTTAAACATTTGAAATCATGTAAAACAAGATTTGATGACTGCTGTTTCACTGAAGATGTAAGCATTTTCTCACGACACTACATATTTGTTGAGACCGTGGTTATGGTGATCTCTTAACATCTCACGTAGAGTCGGACTTCCGTCATTTATAGGAGCAGTGCCTTCATGATGAGTTGTTAGGCTGTTTCCTGTGTGTTGCGGCTGTAAGCCATACTTGTGAGGACGCTTGCTCATGACTCTCCCTCTTAATCTCTTATTTCTTTCACGTGAATTCCTAGGTAGAGAATTACTGGGTGGTCATTTTGAAGGGTCTGAATGTTCACTTATTTTCTGGGGCCATGCCACGAAGTTTGTGGAATCTTAGTTCCCCAACTAGGGATTAAACTTGGGCACCTTGCATTGGAAGCATGGGGTCTTAGCCACTGGACCAGCAGCGAAGTCCTATTCACTTTTATAATGGCTTTGTGTAGGTTAGCCATGCTTTTCTCCAAAATCTGACCACTCCTTGGGGGCAGAAACCACATCTGTCTTGCTCCTGTGACTTCCATATAAGGGCTGGGAACACAGTAAGTGAGTAGTAAATATATTTAGATAGGTAATTGGAGAAATGAATAAAAAATAACTCTTCTCCTCTAGTAATTAATTTGACCCAGGACTGGCCATATTGATGACACTTGAGAACTTACTTTCTTCTTTCTTTCTTCTTCTTTTATCCCCCCACAGCTTTACTGAGATATCATTGATCTATACAAAGTATATTTAAGGTGTACAATTTGAGGTTTTGATATATGTAACCATTGTGAAGTGATCACCGTAATCAAACTAATTAACATATCTATTACCTTTACCTGATTACCATTCTTGTGTGTGTGTGTGTGTGTGTATAGAAAAGATTTAAGCTAAGATCCATTCTCTTAGCAAATTACAATGTACAATACAGGATTGTTAACTATATCACATTGCTGTGCATTAGCTCTCTAGAAGGCATTCATCTTGTTTAACTGAAACTTTGTACCCTTTAACCCCCCATCCCGCCTCATTCCTCTCTCTCCCCAGCCTCTGGCAACCACCATCCAACTCTCTGCTTCTACAAATCAGACTGTTTTAGATTCTGCATGTAAGTGAGATGGTGCAGAGAACTTGCCTTCTGAACACCTTCTTGGTGCAAGGATACGTCAGCTCTGAAATGATTGTGTCTGCTTCACAATCTCCTAATTACAATTTTATCATTCTCTTTGAAAGGAGAGCTCACCAAGGACAGCCCTGAAAAGGTCCAAAATTATTTCAGTCAATAGAACGCTGTATTCTGTAGAATTTGTAATGGCTGCAGAAAACTCCAACCAGGAGTTGGAGTCAATGGAGTATTTATTTGCTTTTTATCCTCTGATGATGCTGCATTTTAAACACTGCTGCCAGCTTTATTTCTTCTTGCTCTGGTTGGAAGCTGGGTTCCAGGGGCAGAGGTTTGTTTTAGGGCAAGGAAGAATCCCTGTCTGTTTGTGGCTTGATTTGCTGACCCTGGTTCCTGGTGGGCTGTCTTCACTTTGAAAAATCTTGGATCTTTGCTTTCTGTGTTTTGCCATTTGAAAGAAACACACACACACACACATATACATATATGCATGCACATGTATACATGTATATCTATATTTATATGTATTTTAATTAACAAAGTATAACACACGGTTATTGTGATAAATTTTAAGAAAGGAGAAACATTGGTGATAAAATTCAAAAATCCTTTTCAGATTCTATAGATACCACACATAAGTATATGTACATTTACATATGTACCTAAAAAATTACCCAAATAGAATCCTAAAAAGTTATCCAAATAGGATTATATGAGTTACGATTATAGCTGTTTATGTTTAATGACATATTGTGACATTTTTTTTCAAATATACTGATACAGTTGTGCTTCATTTTCCTTTTTTTAAAATTAACTTTATTATTATTCTTTTTTTGTCCACATGTGGGACCAGGGATCAAACCTATGCCCCCTGCACTGGAAGCATGGAATCTTAACTGCTGGACCACCAGGGAAGTCCCACTGGGCTTCATTTTTCTCACCGCTGCTTATTATCCCACTGCAAAAGTGTATAGTTTATCCAATCTCCTCTTAATAAACCTTTGGAGTGGTTTAAATGGATAAATAATAATCACGGTAGCTGGAAAAGGTTGAGCATGTTTGTGAGTCAGCACTGTTCTAGGCTGTTCATATTTATTAACTCATTAATCCTTATTATAGTTTATATTTATATTCTAGTTTATATGAAGACACTTGAGGCACAGACAGGTTAAGTAATTTGCCCAAAGTTGCTCAGTGAAGAAGTGACAGAGTTGGGATTTAGATCCAGCCTGCTCACTCTAGCACATATGTTCTTTTTTTTTAAGTAGTTTTTTAAAAAAATACTTTTATTTATTTATCTGGCTGTGCTGGGTCTTAGCTGCCGCACACCAGATCCTCAGTCTTCATCATAGCATGTCGGCTCTTCAGCTGCTGCATGTGAACCCTTAGTTACAGCACATGGGATCTGGTTCCCTGACCAGGGATCGAAACTGGGCCCCCTGCATTGGGAACACGAAGTAACCACTGGACCACCAAGGAAGTCCCTCATATATTACACATTCTTTACTTTGTCTGCAATTCAAAAGGATGCTGTAGGGGACATCCTTGTAGATAAGCAGATCTTTATGCATTCTCACTCGTGTTTCAGAAGGAGAGATTTCTAGAAGTAGGAATGCTGAACCATAGCTTCACCCTCATTTCAAAAAGAATTAGGAGATGTCTCAATGTCCCTGCACGCATCCCATCTAGGAGTGACAGGAAGAAGTGTAAACATCAAATAAAAGCATCAGCACCTCATATACAACAACAGTCCGATGCCTGGTTGTGCGGTGGGCTGGGTAGGCAGCCTACCCTCTGTGGGGTGATTACAGCAGAGTCGAGATTTGCGAGAACAAGAGGGTGTGATGTTTTCCCTCTGGGGGGGAAATTCAGCCACAGGGCGATTGGGTCAGTCGTACCTGGGGGCTCCTTCCCACTCTGCCTTGGTTATTTTGGAAGATCCTTAGAACATACTTTATGTGATGCAAGGAATTCCACAGTTATGAGACCCAGGGGACGGATGCGTGTGGCCAGTGGGCAGTGTGCTGGGGGTGGGTGGGTGGAGCTTGCACTGCGTTAATTAAATCCAGACTCTGTTCTCAATCTTCCTTTCCTTTCTTGTGCAGTGATGGAGAGCCGAGCCATCGTGGACAGCCTGCAGAGGTTCTCCTCACTCCCCGCTTACCTTCCCACGAGCTTCCACATCTCTAACGCAGAGGAGTCCTTCTTTCTTAAAGAGGCCAACCAGGACATCACGCGGAACTCCAGTCTGCAGACCCGGGTGGAGTCTTTCTTTATCTACCGAGCCAGGAGACCCCCAGTTGTCAATGCCAGCTATGGTCCATTTTCAGTGGAAAAGACGGTCCCCCGGGAGCTCATGCTGACTTCTACACCCTTTGGCCACGTGGGCCAGTTTCCCTTTAATTGGAAGGTGAAAGCCCACATCCTCGATAGCTCCATTTACTCCAACAGACCCAAAGTGCAGACCTTGTTTTATATCACTGGGATGGGCTGGGCTGATGGTGACCCTGCGGAACAACTACCCTGTGTCAAGATGTTTGCTTTCCCCGAAGCCAGGGAAGTGGCAGCCAGCTGTCGGCTGCAAGGGACCCCGGGGCTGTGTGTGGCCGAGCTGGAGCTGCTGCCTGAGTGGTTCAGCTCCGGGCTGGACCTGGAGCCTGAGGAGGAGATCCCAGCCCTGCTCGGCGGCACGGCCATGGAGCTCTTCTTTGCGCTCTACCCGGCTGATCTGGCCGGTCAGTGTCCCCTGGAAGAGGATGGCAAGTGGGAGAATAACATCCACTCGGGTCAGGACAGCCCCCCGCCGGCACCCCCAGCCCGGGAGAGGATTGGGAGTGTCGTGGTCTACCCGACCCAAGATGATCTGCGGTGGTCCCTGCTGAACCTGGATGAGAACGTCGTCCTCTCTGTGCCGCTGAACCTCATCCGGGAAGGGGACACAGCCACCTTTTTGGTCTCCCTGACTAGTGGCTCCGTGGCAGACCACTTCACTCTTAGGTAAGAGGCTCTGCAGGGTGGGATGGGCTGGAAGTCCACCGTTGGTCCTCAGTGAATTGTTATTCTATCAAGTGGCTGTTGATTGTAAGTTTCCTCCACCGCAGTGAGGAAACTTACAAACATGAGACCAATGCAAGCCAGCAGACTAGACAGCCTCAAGCAGAGCATTTGGGGACGGGCTCTGGGCATCTCTGTTTTCCAAGCTCTCCCTAACTACTTCTGTTGTGAGGCCAGGATTGAAATATCTGCTTGGAAAGCAGTGATTCAGGCTGTGAGGTCCAAGTGTGTCCCTTTCAGGCTCTCATCTGATATTCTGAACCTCTCACTTCCCTCTTTGATGTGCGAGGTAGAATCCCAGAATGAATGCCCAGAAGTGGACACCTTGTAAATGAATTTCTAAATCCATAAAGGAGTTTTCTGAGACAATGTCTCCTACCTGTCAGTTTTTTTTTTTTTTTTAATTATTTATTTGGCCGTGCTGGGTCTTAGTTGGGACATGCAAACCGTTAGTTGCAGTGTGTGGAATCTAGTTCCCTGACCAAGGATCGAACCTGGGCCTCCTGCATTGGGAGCATGGAGTCTTAGTCATTGGCCCACCAGGGAAGTCCCATCCTTCCTCTTAGTTTTTAATCAGTGAAGAATCCTTTGTCAAAGTAAAGCAGCTGCTGTATCTGTATGATGAAGACTTGGTTTTAGGATTGCAGAAAGTGGGGAACTTCTCTGAGCTAAAAGTACAAATCTGTCTTTAGCTTTTTTTGCTCACAAAGGTCCCTGGGTAGCAGTAGAATGCATGGCTCTGCTATGCACCGGCTGTGTGCCCTGGGGCAATTCACCCAACCTCTCTGGGCTTCAGCTTCCTCATGGGTGAGATGGGAATAATGAGGGGATCTATTTCCTGGGGGTGGTTGTGAGGATTACACAAGTTAATCAGGTTCTTAGAACAGTGCCTGGTGCATGGAGAGTCTTCATTGAATGTTAGGCTGTGGCTGTTTCCTCATCCCCAGATGCTGAGCTGGTAGACATCTAAACTGCAGTGCAGGTGGGGCTTCGTTTTGCTGGATGCAGGTGAGGAAAAATAAGAACTAATCATGAGTCCAGGGTGGTCCTTCTGATTCTGACGGAGGCTGATGTCCCAGATCACACTTGTCTGGAGGTGTCCTTGTTCAGAACCTGCCAAGAGGATCCCAATACTCTGGTAGATCCCAAATGGGTTTAGCAGCCTGCAGGAAGTAGGGTTCTTACTTGAAGCCCCTTGAGTTAGTCTTGGTGGTAAAATTGATTCAGAACTGGGTGTGGACCCAACCCTGTGCTATTCACTTCAGTGATGGGGCTGGTCTGGTCTAAAACCCAGCTCTTGCTCTGCAGAGATTCTTTTCAATGCCAGGCAGTGCCAGCTGCTCACTATAGACCAAGAAGGGCATAGGGATGGCTTCTGCTCTCCTGCCATTTACTCTCCTAAGGCAGACATGATCAATCAACTGCAGCACCTAGTACTCCCTCTGCCATGGCAGACATTACTAATATACTGCCACATTGAGTCCAGGACTCCAGGCAGCCCCTACCAATTCATGTGAGGGAGAGGGTATGACGTTTCAGACTAAGCTTATTTGCCGTCTCGGGTGTAGAGAGAATGTTACTGAGTGAGAATTTCAAGGAAAGGGAGAGCAGATGCCCTGGTGGTTGGGAAAGTCTGGGAACCTGGCTGAGAAAAGCATTTCAGACCAGCACAATGGTGCACACAGTACTAGATAGCTTTCACTGAGAACTTAGAATGCTCCAGACCACATTCTAAGTGATTTACATTCCTTCACTCACTGAATTTGACAACAAACAACTCAAGTAGGCAAGTATCATCATCCCCATTTTTCTGAGGCACAGAGAGGTTAAGAAACTTGCCCGAGCTCACATAGCTAGGGAGTGGTGGGTGTGAACCTACTGGTGGGCAAGCTCTAGAGCCTGTGCCCTTCACCCCCACAGTCAACTGCCTTTCGAGGATAGGAGGGGGCAGCTGCCGCACCTCCCAGACTGTGCATGGCTCAGTCATGCCAGAGCTGAGGGCCAACTTAGGGAGAGAGAAGCTGCTGAGACCGGAGGAAGATCCAGAATGTAGAGGCTCCTGAAGTGGCATCTTGGTGCTAAGTAGAAACCCCTCAAGTTTTCTGTTGCTCATAGAAGTTAATTTTAGAGCTGAAATGAACTCTAATGTGCTGACTTTGCCCTGAAAGGTCAAATCATGAACTGTCAGCCTTCAGGAAATATTAATACTATCCAGGAGCCTTTAGGTGTGGGGCCTTGAAACTGCCCCAAAGGAGAAGCACTTAGTTTAAAGTTTGTAAACTGATGGTCATAGCAAGTCTAATGAGATGCGTGCTGGTTTTTTTTTTTTTTTTAAATCTCATATGGCATTCCTTAAAATATTTAAAAGAGTTGACAACCTCTGACAATAGGGAGATCTCACATATCATTTTCTTGGAAGGTTTTGAAGATTTGGTAACTTGGCTACAGTTGGCTGTAGTTAAGGAGTAGCTTCCCGCTTTAGATGGATCATGCATTGCCTGGCTCACTCCAGTCCCCACCATGCCTGGCCCATTGCACTCACTTATCTGGTTCTTGTGATCATTTTGAAACTCCTGATATAGTATTGGAAAAAGGGGAAAACAATGCTTAGAAGAGGGGCTAAATTCTAACCTCTGAAGGCAGACATCACCGACTCATTCACTGTGGGTGTCAGGGAGACAGAAGTGGTCAGTGAGTGCATCGTAGGAAATGAAACATCAGGGACTTCCCTGGTGGTCTGGTGGCTAAGACTCCACGCTCCCAGTGCAGGGGGCCCAGGTTCCATCCCTGGTCAGGGAACTAGATCCCGCATGCCGCAACTGAGGCTCCCTCATGCTGAAACTAAGACCTGGCACAGCCAACTAAATAAATGTTTTGAAAAAGGAAGTGAAACATTCCTCCAGCATCACTGGTATTATTTAGTGAATTAGTTGCTTCATGTAAAACAATTAGAAGAGTGCCTGGCATCTTGTAGGTGTTCAGTAAGTGTTAATAGATACAATTATTTACATACTATAATTGATGCTATTATGTTTAATTGATATGATTAATTGATGCTTTTAAATAATAATGTGTACTGTGCCAGGCTCAAGTTGTGTCTCTCATGTGATCGCAGGCAGCGTACGAAGGATTCGTGTCCATCATGAATGTGGAAACTGAGACTCAGACAGGTTAGGTGTTACCTGTTTGAAGCCGTGCAGTGGGGAAGTGGTGGGGTTGGTGTGTCGGTCTGCATGCAGGAGTTGAAAACACTCTTTCGGATGGTTCTACTTGTCCAGGTGGAGACTGAGCTTTACCTTTCAGATCTTTCTGGGTCACCATCTAGAGTTTCTTGTCGTCATGCTTTCCTAGATAATGACTATTGTTTCTTTCTGCTTGTTTGCTTACAGAAGCTTTATTCACATGTAAATTATATAGTGAACTTAATTTTAAAAACCGGTATATCAATATCAATTGGATTCCTATACAAGGATAAAATTCTAATTTCTTTATTGAAGTATAGTTAATTTACAATGTTTTGTTAGTTTCAGGTGTATAGCAAAATGATTCAGTTATACATACATACCTAAATACATACACGGGGCTTCCCAGGTGGCATGAGTGGTAAAGAACCTGCCTGCCAGTTCAGGAGTCTTAAGAGTTGTGGGTTCAGTCCCTGCATTGGGAAGATCTCCTGGAGAAGGGAATGGCAACCTGCTCCAGTATTCTTGCCTGGAGAATCCCATAGACAGAGGAGCCTGGCGGGCTATAGTCCATGGTGTTGCAAAGAGTCAGACAGGACTAGAGCGGCTTAGCACACGTGCACGCACATACATACATATATATGTACATATTCTTTTTCAGAGTTTTCCATGATAGGCTATTACAGGGTATTGAATGCAGATGACTTATTTCTTTTTTAAAAAATAACATCTATTTATGGCTGCGCTGGATCTTCCTTGCTGCAGACGGGCTTTCTCTAGTCACGCAAATGGGGGTCCTCTTCATGTGGTGTGCCTGGCAGTGGCTTCTCTTGTTGCAGAGTTCAGGCTCTAGGCCTGGGAGCTCTGTAGCTGTGGCTTGCAGGCTCTAAAGTGTGGGCTCAGTGGTTTTTGGCACAGAGGCTTAGCTGTTCTGAAGCACATGGAATCCTCCCAGACCAGGGATTGAACCCGCATGCCCTGCATTGGTAGGTGGGTTTTCTTCCACCGTTATTATTTCTTACGTTGAACTTTATGGCCAGAGAAGAGTGAAAGTGAAAGTCACTCAGTAGTGTCTGACTCTTTGTGACTGTGTAGTCCACGGAATTCTCCAGGCCAGAATACTGGAGTGGGTAGCCATTCCCTTCTCCAGGGGATCTTCTTAACCCAGGGATCGAACCCAGGTCTCCCGCATTGCAGGCGGATTCTTTACCAGCTGAGCCTCCAGGGAAGCCCCAGAGAAGAAGGCACTAAAATTGTGGAAATAAATGAAGATCACCTAGATGAGAACAGAGGTTATTTTTCCAGAGCTTGCTTTTGCTAGGGAGTCAGTCACCATCACTGATGTTTGGCAAAGACCCAAGGGCAGACAAGGAAGTGGGAAAGTTCTGTTCTGATTGTCAGTATGGGGAAGCTGGAGGGGGCTCCCGAGCAGTGAGCATCTTATGTGACTAGTTTGGGAAGCATATTTGGCTTTTTCTGGCTGACCTTGAATTGGAAGCAGAGGCTGTCAAAAGGGAAGCTGGCAATCGTGGACCAACTTCAGACCTTTCTGGGCTGACTGTTGCTGAGGCTGTGGTTTGGCATTTTGGCTTAGTTGCTGCAAGGTTGTGGGTCAGACTTTTCTTGTCATAGATGGTCTGGCTGTTGTCTTTTTGTATATTCAGGCTCTTAAAAATAAAACACTGTTTTCGGGCTGTAGGGGATGTGTTATTTCCAAACGTAACTGATTGTCTGTTTTAATCGTGTCTTTTATGAATGAAATGTGACATATTTCATTCTGGCTCAGATGAAACCCCAGGTCAAAGTGTGAATGTGCACAAGATTCACTGAGATAATTTCAGAATTGAAGACGTATGGACAGGGGACAGGTGTGTGTGCAATTTTCATGTGTTACATTGCTGTTTCTGACTGCATATTGTATTGGGGCCAGTCTGAACAAAAGTTGAATTGGTTGTTCTCTAACACAGATAGACTCTGTTAAACGCTAATATCTAAAACTAACCATATATTGAAAAGCTTTTTATTTATTTGTTATTTCAAATTTAAAGTTGCAGAGTTTTCTTTCTTTCTTTTTAAAAATATTTATTTTTTTGGCTGCATTGGGTCTTAGTTGGGGCACACTGGCTCTTCATTGCAGTGCCCAGGGGGCTCAGTGGTTGCCACACGTGGGCTTAGTTGCCCCACGGCATGTGGGATCTTAGTACCTTGACCAGGAATCGAACTGGTGTCCCCTGCATTGGAAGGTGGATTCTCAACCACTGGACCACAAGGGAAGTCCCCAAGACCCTTTTAGCAAAGGGTTAAAAAGTGGGGTTTGGAGGGTTTGTGGGCTGCTAGGCTGGATCCAGGGTAAGTCTTTCGAACCAAGAAAGGCTGACATATTATGAAAGTTTTCCCACTCCATCTGTAATGTCTCCAAGGCCGAGAGTGATCCTGAGAAGCTTTATCCCTGATTTATGAAAATAGCTCTTTCTTGGCTTTCACAGAGAACCTCCCAGGCTGACCTCTCATCCTGCTAGGCAGTGGAGCCCAGTGGTTAAGACTATAGACTCCGGGGCCAGACAGCTTAGGTACCGGGTGCCAGCTGGGTGACCTTAGGCAGGTTACTTAACTTCTCTGTGTCACAATTTCTATGACACTTAAAGCTGTTTATACTGTAAGTGGCTATATATGAAGCATCAGCTTTGCTCAGTCAGATTCTTCGCTTTCATTTGTTGCCACCACATCCTTCTTGTTGCTCAGGCCAAATGTCTAATCACCAGATTGACTTTTGCCGTTTTCTGATACATACCCCTCCATTTGAGCTATCAGCAAATCTTGAGTTTTCTCTAGAAGTAATGAGCTCCCAATCAGTAGAGGCATTCAACAAGAGAGGCTGTCTACCGGGAGGGGCACTTCTGGGCAGGTTGACAGGCTCTTCTGCAATTCTTCTGGGTCATCCACACTTACATGTCTGGTAGGATTTTCCTGTATAGTATCCAGAATTGAACTCCCTCCATGTCAAGCCAGGGTCCTCTCTTGGCCTCCTGACAGGTCTCCCAGCCTCCACCTTTGCCCCCTGCTGTCTTGAGCAAAAGCCAAAGTTCTCCTATGGGCCCATAGGCCCGACATGATCTGACCTCCTCCTGTGGCCCCCTGCCCTGCTCTGATTTTTTGGACATACTTTACCATTTGTATTAATGACAATATATCACCATTTATGGCTCACCTCTTCCTGCTGGAATGTGAGGCCTCTGAGGACAGGGACTTTTGCCTACTCTGTTCTTTGATGTGCACTAAGGACCCAGGGTACTGTGTGGCACAGAATAAGTGCTCAAGAAATATGTTTTGGGTGAATGAATGAGTGAATTTGGAAATGTTGTGAAGCACTGTTCCTGGATGAAGGGTGTGAATTGTCAAGACTGTATGAATTCATGGAATAAATAAATAGGAATTTCATAAATACTGAAGGTTGGGACACTTGGAGATCTGCTGCTGGAAGAGGTTTTGTCTTGGCTACAGTGTGAGAAAGGATTACTCATTTTTTCTTTTTTCTTTTTTTTAAATGATTCTATTTATTTATTTGGCTGTGCTGGGTCTTAGTCGTGGTACCTGGGATCTTTAGTTGTGGCATGTGGGACTTCCCTGGTGGTCAAGAGTGGTCAAGACTCTGCGCTCCCAATGCAGGGGGTCCAGGTTCGATGCCTGGTCAGAGATCCCACATGCCACAACTAAAAACTCTTCATGATGCAACTAAGGATTCATCATTTCTAGTCAAACTGTAGGCAGTGCCAGTGTAGTCTAAACCTTGGTAATTCACACATCCCCTTTAGGATTTTTTTTTTTGTCATGTCAGATGCTGCCATATCCTGCCATCGTAAGTTAAGTCATATCCACATGCCTTCTTTGTGCAATTTTTATTTGCTCTTTTTCTTTAAATGAAATCACTGAAAACTTACATAAACACATTTAAAAGGATACCTTACATCAGTGACCATAAATAGAAATCAGTATTACTTGTTTACATGAAAGAGTATTATAAAGATAAGTCACAGTAATAACAACAGCAAAGAACACAACACTGCTGAGTGCTAAGTCATCACCTGTGGAAGCAACCTGAGGTCGGATTTCTGCTTGAAAGGAGGTTTAGCACATGCTGCAGAGAGATGATGGCCACGGAGACTTTCTCCCATACATCATCACAGATCCTGGAGGGAGTGACTGTCTCCCTCTGTGACTTCTTTTTTTTTTAACAAATGTTTCATTCTTTTCTGTTAATTGCATAATCTCTGATTGGTTGTTCTTTTCATTGGTAGTGGTTTTTTACTTCTTTGTGTGCTTGAAAGTGAAAGTGAAGTCATTCAATCATGTCCAACTCTTTGCAACCCCGTGGACTGCAACCTGCCAGGCTCTTCCATCCGTGTCCATGGGATTTTCCAGGCAAGAATACTGGAGTAGATTGCCATTTCCTTCTCCAGATGTGACTTCTTGCTATTTGAGCCATGTCTATGCAACACCAGGACCACCTGCAGACCCAGGACCAGGCTTTGGGAAAACTGGCTGCTGAAGACTTTCTCATCCATGGGATCAAGGAGACACCAGGAAGCATCACCTCCTGGTCAGCCTCTGTCCCCTCCATGGAGGTCCTTTTTCTCTCTCATGGATATCACTTCTGGTCCACACCACGTCCTCAGGGACTTCTTTTGTACCTAGTATTGCTAATATATGTTCCAGGTTGAGAATGTCAATTACCTCAAAGCTTTCTAGATTCCCTGACTGCAGAGACCATCTTCCTTCATTTCAGCACTGGGCAGAAGGGAGATCAGAAGTGTCGGAGGTAGAAAATGTAGTTGATGACTATGGGATGGGTGAGCCTGCAGGCTGAAATCTAGCTGTTGTTGATGGAGCAAATATTTTGTGATCACCTATTAGTTGTCCACCTTTGGTTTGCTTTCCTTTTTTCCTTTTGAAAAAAACCACACATGCTCCCACCTCTCAAGCTCATATTTTCCAAGGAGGAAGGCAGTAACCAAGCAAATAAACTAAATTATACACATTAAAACCCAAGCTAAGGGCCACAAAGGAAACAAACAAAATGCAGTATGTTCAAACTTCATTTCATTTATTTTAATTTTGTAAAAGCTTTTTGTCTTGGGATGATTTTAGATTTATAGGAAAGTTGCGGAAAACACAGATTGTCCCTAATGCAAACATTTTTTACATAGCCACGGTGTGCATATCAAAACCAGGAAATTAGCATGGCTGTAATATTGTTAACTAACCTACAGACATTATGAAAAAGTGCCTGCTGTTCCCGTAACATCCTTTTTTGGCTCCAGGATCCCACATTGCCTAGAGTTGTTATAGCTCCTTAGTCTGATGAATTCTGGTCTTTGGTCTGTGTTTTATTTTTGCTTTTCCTCTCTTTCATGTTTTTGATGAATACTGACCAGTTATTTTTGACAGTGTTCCTCAATTTGGGTTTTTCTGGTATCTTTTCATGATTAAATTGAGGATGTGTGTATTTGGTAGGAATCTCAATGAAGTGCTTGTCCTTCTCTCTGTTGTATGGGAGGCATGTGATGTTGACATGTCTCATTACCACTGATATTTACCTAGGTTACCTTCTTAAAGTGATATCTTTTCATTTCCTCTACTACAAGTATGATTTTCCCTTTTGTAATTAGTAATAATAACATCTGGGAAGATAATTTGTGACTGTCAACATCTTTCATGTACTTTTTGCCCATGAATTTTAGCATCTGTTGATGATTCTTGCTTGCCTCAGTTCAGTTCAGTTCAGTCGCTCAGTCGTGTCCGACTCTTTGCGACCCCATGAACTGCAGCACGCCAGGCCTCCCTGTCCATCACCCACTCCTGGAGTCTAGCCAAACCCATGTCCATCGAGTCAGTGATGCCATCCAACCATCTCATCCTCTGTTGTCCCCTTCTCCTCCTGCCCTCAATCTTTCCCAGCATCACAGTCTTTTCAAATGAGTCAGCTCTTTGCAGTAATTTTTAAATAAATGAATCAGAAGTGAATATTACAGGAGAATCTTGGCTCTTCTTGATCACTTATTTGTATATTTGCTTATTTGTATGTTAAGAAGGGAGCCAGAAGCAATTAGTCATTATAGAAGCCACTACACCTTTTCTGCTGAAATGAAAGATGCTCTATGCACTTAAGCAGTTCAGAAGGTTTTGAGATGACTGCCATTCACGTTTCCCACTGCTGGGGGCCCAGGTTCAATCCCTGGTTGGGGAACTAAGATCTCATTAGATGCGTGGCATGGTCGATAAAAAGAAAGAAAAAGAAAAGTAAAAAAAAAAAAAAAATCTCAGTGCTTACTTTCACACTTAAAACAATAGCAACCTGGGAAGATTTCCCTGGTAGTCCTGTGGTTAAGACTCCACTTTCCACTGCAGGGAATGTGGATTCAAGCCCTGATCAGGGAATTAAGATCCCACATGCCTTGCAGCCAAAAAACCAAAACATAAAGCAGAAGCAATATTGTAACAAAAATTCAATAAAGACTTTAAAAAAGATCCACGTTAAAAAAATCTTAAACCTTAAAAAAAGCCCAATAGCAACCTGTTTGGTGAAATTACCTCAGGTGGTGCCCCAGATTCAGGCTTTATTAATTTTTTTCCCCAAAGGAAGCTCAGATTTCCCTTGAGGAGACTCTGCACAGACACAGATGCTCTGCATCTGGCAATGTCAAAGCGCAGATCAAGCCTAGATTTCAGCAAAACTTAGAAAGAAGGTAGGCAATTATTTCCCCAAAAAACCATAACCTGCCCAGAGTGTTTAACTAGTTCCAGAAGTCATCGGCTGAATTCAGTGAGTGTATTTCCATTGGTGCTCAGCCCCATCTCTACCTCACTGGAGTCTGGGAGCTCCCATGGAGGCTGGTAGGGAGCAAGTGTAGATGTCACAGGCTTGAGGAGTCTAGCTACAGAGGGGATTTTTTAAAAAATTGAAATAAATATTCTTTAAATTCTATTCAGTTCAGTTCAGTTCAGTCGCTCAGTCGAGTCTGACTCTTCGCGACCCCATGAATTGCAGCACGCCAGGCCTCCCTGTCCATCACCAACTCCCGGAGTCCACCCAAACTCTTGTCCACTGAGTTGGTGATGCCATCCAACCATCTCATTCTCGGTCATCCCCCTCTCCTCCTGCCCTCAATCTTTCCCAGCATCACGGTCTTTTGAAATAAGTCAGCTCTTCACATGAGGTGGTCAAAGTATTGGAGTTTCAGTTTCAGCATCAGTCCTTCCATTGAACACCCAGGACTAATCTCCTTTAGGAGACTGATCTCCTTTAGACTATCTCCTTTAGGGCTTTTTTTTTTTAAGGTTTAAGAAGTCTTTATTGAATTTTTGTTACAATATTGCTTCTGCTTTATGTTTTGGTTTTTTGGCTGCGAGGCATGTGGGATCTTAATTCTCTGATCAGGGCTTGAATCCACATTCCCAATGGACTGATTGGATCTCCTTGCAGTCCAAGGGACTCTCGTGAGTCTTCTCCAACACCACAGTTCAAAATCATCAATTCTTTGGCACTCAGCTTTTTTTATAGTCCAACTCTCACATCCATACACGACTACTGGAAAAACACTGGACGGACCTTTGTTGACAAAGTAATGTCTCTGCTTTTTAATGTGCTGTCTAGGTTGGTCATAACTTTCCTTCCAAGAAGTAAGTGTCTTTTAGTTTCATGGCTGCAGTCAGCATCTGCAGTGATTTTGGAGCCCCCAAAAGTGAAGTCAGCCACTGTTTTCACTGTTTCCCCATCTATTTGCCATGAAGTGATAGGACCAGATGCCATGATCTTAGTTTTCTGAATGTTGAGCTTACAATTTTTAAAAGTTTCACACATAGGATTTCATGTAATAACCCGTTTCCCCTCTAAATTGTCCCTCCCCCACCCCTTTCTCCATGGTAACCACTAGTTTGTTCTCTGTATCTGTGAGTCTGCAGCTTTTTTTTGTTGTTATACTCATTAGTTTGTTGTATGTTTTAGATTCCACATATAAGTGATATCATACAGTATGTATCTTTCTCTTTTTGACTCATTTCACTTAGCATAATGCCCTGTGAATCCATCCATGTTGCTGCAAATGGCAAAGCTTCGTTCTTTTTGTATGGCTGAGTAGTATTCCACTATGGATCTGCACCACGTCTTCTTTATCCAGTCATCTGTGGATGGACCCTTAGCTTGCTCCCATACTTTGGCAATCATAAATAATGAACACTGGGGGGCATGTGTCTTTTCAAAGTAATGTTTTTGCTTTTTTCAGGTATGTATCCAGGAGTGGAATTGTTGGGTCACATTTTTAGTTTTATTTTTAGTTTTTTGAGAACCCTCCATACTGTTTTCCTGGTGGCTGCATCAATTTACATTTCCAACAACAGTGTGTGAAGGTTCAAAAGGAGATTTTTTTTAAATTTATTTTTTCTGCTCACCACCAAAAACTTCGCTTCCATCCATTATTAAATAGATGAACCTCTCTACCCATGTCCCCCTCCCGCCCTCCTCCCCTCTGGTAACCACTACTCTGTTCTCTGTATCTATGTGTTTTCACTCAGATGTGGAATATAAAAAACAAACACTAAATGAACAAAGCAAACAAAACAAAAACCAACCAAAGAAGATTTTGACCTGTGTGGATTGCTTTATCTTAAGTTTGGAAAAACTGGAGTGTACCTAGATTAGGGTGGTGGCCAAAAAGTTGGTGTACACTTAGCTTGTGCCAAGCTACACTCAGAAGTTTTGACTGCCCTTGGCAGTCATGTTAGGAGGTTGAGGTGGTTGTTTTCAAACCTGTCTTATAGACTATTTGTGGTGGGGCTGCTTGTCTGCAGGTGGGCTGGTGCGTGACCTTCCATGACCTTGGTACCCAGCCTCAAGGCCTTCTTCCTGCTCAGGGTTGCCCTATTTCTGGGAATTGTCTTGCCAATCAAAATACTCGCAGGGTGTAGCTCCATCACATCCAGGAATGTATTGTGCATATCATTACCAGTTTGGCAGCTGAAACTTCATTGGCTAATAGTTTCTGTATGTGTGTGCATGCATATGTGTCTCCAAATCTGGTTTGGTCTGCCCAGTGGCAGGCATTGGGCTAAATCTAGACAACAAAAGAGAGAGACGGGGCAAGATAGCTAGTCCCTCTCTTTGCCCTCTGGCTAGACTGTGGTTTGCTTACACCCCTTCATCTGTTGCTATAGCAACTGTTGGCAGTTCATCTCCTGTAATTCTGGATTTTATAAAGTAATCACTCTCTGCTTTCATCCCTTTAGACTAGGGGTGATAATGGTAGATACACAGATCCACCTTGTTCCAAACATACTTATAGAATTTCTGACAATTGAGTATCAATTTTCAAATTTAAATTCATTAAAGCAAAATAAATTTAAGAATTCAATCTCAACTGAACAAGGGTCCCCACTGTTGCCAGCACTGCCGTACGCCACCGTCCCTAGGCATCCTCCCCTGCCCTGCCCACGTGTCTGTGAATAGTCCCCTCCTGGGACCTGCTGGGGACAGTGGAGAGTCAGCTGGCGGGCTCGTGATGAAGGAAGATTTCTGGATGCTCCTTAACTACCTTTGAAGGTTTGCCTGATGTGCTACCCTCAGTGAAAGTGAGAATCTGGTTGCCATGTTGTGAGGGTCACTCTCCTCTTCAGACACTTAACCCTGTGAAGGAGAGCTAGGAGTTTTCATGCCTGATAGTGTTGATGGGGCCTGAGCCAAATGGGGTTGGCCATCACCTTGGGGCTGTCCCATTTTTTATGTTTCTGATTCTGAGTATCAATACCTGTGTGCGTCAGGCAGACATTGTACTAAGTGCTTCCCATCCATCCGTCTTATTTTTTCTTCCTTTCCTCACTGAGGACCACCCCCACTTGTCACATGAAGAAGCTGAAGCTCAGGAAGTTACGTGACTTCCTCGAGGGACAGGAAGCCATGAAGTCAGGACTTGAACCCAGGTCATTCCATTCTGAGAATCTGAGCCCCTTGCTGCTATTCTCAGAGAGGCCACATCTTGAGATGACAGGGCAGAAATATCTGTCAGAGGAGAATGGATAAATAATGGATAAATAAATAGCTAAATATTTATATAGAGAAATGCGCTACAAGTATGGAAATGAATTCATGTTATAATTGTTGAATAAATCTCTAAAATCTAAGGCTAAGGGGAAAAATTTTGCCAGCTCAGACTTACAGTGGGATGCAGTTTTAAAAACATGCAATGCATTTCTGTTTGTTGTATGTAAATCCATTCGTATGTAGTCTATGAATAAAATGTGTGTGTGTGTGTGTTAGTCACTCAGTTGTGTCCGACTCTTTGCAACTCCACAAACTGCAGCCCGCCAGGCTCCTTTGTCCATGGGATTCTCCAGGCAAGAACACTGGAGTGGGTTGCCATTTCCTTCTCTAGGGATGCATAAAATAAACATGAACATAATAAGCACCAGCACCAAGAGAGGTGGGCTGAAGGCAGGCAGGGAACTTCGGCTGTATCTGTTTTGCGTGTTAATATGGTTGGTGAGAGTTACGGGTGTTTTGTGTTCATTTTTTCTTTGTGGGCTTCCCTGGTGGCTCAGATGGTAAATAATCTGCCTGCAATGCAGGAGACTTGGGTTCGATCCCTGAGTTGGGAAAATCCCCTGGAGAAGAGAATGGCAACCCACTCCAGTATTCTTGCCTGGAGAATCCCATGGACAGAGGAGCCTGGCAGGCTACAGTCCACGGGGTCATAAAGAGTCGGACATGACTGAAGGACTAACACTAACTTATTATTCTTTGTACTCTTTTAGGTGTTGGAAATATTTCATAATTATGCTTTTGCTAATATTTTATATAAGAATTCAGACATATAACATAGTTCAAGGAAATTTATAGTAAGAATCCACATGCCAACCACTTAGATTCTGCCATTACTATTTTACTGTTTTTGCTTTATCAGGTATTGGTCCATCTGTCAATCCCTCTGTCCATCCATGAATCCATCTTATTATTTGATGTATTGAAAAGCACACTGCAGGTATTTATTCACACCCCTCTAAATAGTTCAGTGTGTGCATCATTGGCTAGAGTTCAATATTCATGTGATTTTGACTGGGATTGCATTGCATTGCATCTATACGTTGCTTTATAGAGAACTGCCCTCTTAACAATATTGAACCTTTTGATACTTGACCGTGATATATTTCCCTATTTATTTACTGTCTTTATTTTGTTCAGACATACTTTATAATTTTTAGTGTACAGGTCTTGTACATCTTTGGTAGCTTTATTCTTTAATATTTTATTTTTAATGGTATTATAAATGGAGTTGTTGATTTTATTTTCATTTTGACATTTTTTTATTGCTAGTCTGTACAGATACAATTAACTTTTATGTATTGAACTTGTATTCTGCAACCTTGCCAAATTCACTTATTTGTGTTTTTATCCTTAAAATGTGTCTCCTGTAGACAGCATATAATTGTGTCTTGTATTTTTATTTATTTTGATGATCTCAGCCTTTTAAATAGAGAGGCTATTCTGTTAATATTTAATGTGATAACTGATGTGGTTAGATTTGAGGATCACCGTTTTACTATTTGTTTCTATTTGGTTCTCTTATTGTTCCTCTGTTTTTCTTTTTCTGTCTTTTTGGGGGATACTTGAATATTTTAATGAATTCTAGTTTCACTTTTCTATAGGGTAAACTCACTTGCATTATACTTTTAGTGGTAACTTCAGGGATTGCAATATGTACATAACTTTCCGCAGTCGACTTTAAGTTCATGTATCATTTCTCATAAAATATAAGGGCTTCCCTGGTGGCTCAGTAAAGAATCTGCCTGTAGTGCTGGAGGTCTGGGTTCAATAACTGGGTCAGGAAGATCCCCTGGAGAAGAAAATGGCTACCCCCTCCAACATTCTTGCCTGGAGAATTCCATGGACAGAAGAATCTGGCGGGCTACAGTTCATGGAATCGCAAAGAGTTGGACATGACTGAGTGATTAACACCACACACACACACACACACACACACACACACACCCCATTTCTCATAAAATATAGATAGATAGTAGGTTCATTTAACCACCTGTGCCCTTAAAAGCTAAAGTTATTTTAAATAATTACATACAAATATGTTAAAACCTCTAGAAGACAATATTATAATTTTTGCCCTAAATAATTTTGTGTATTATAAAACATTGAGGAAAAAGCAAAAAGTAAAATAGCTTTTTGCACTCATCCAGATGTTTACTATTTCTGATGCTCTTCATTCCCTACTGGGGGTCTAAGTCTTTACTGGTGCCATTTCTATTCAGTATATAGGACTTCTCTTGGAAGTTTCTGGTAGTGCAAACCTTCCAGCAATGAATTCCTTTTATCTGAAAATGTCTGTATCTCATCCTCATTCCCAGAGAGTATTTTTTGCCATTTATAGAATTCTGGGTTAACAGATTTATTTTTTTCCTTCAGCACTTTAAAATGTTTCACTCTTTTTTTGTCCTCCTTAGTTGGGAGTGAGAAGACAGCCATGCATGGCCTTGTTTTCCTGTAGGGCATGTGTTGTTTTCCTTTTGCTTGCTGTGTCTGCCTTTCAGCTGACACAGTGTGTTGAAGCTCAGCTGACACAGTATGTTGAAACATGACCTTCTCATGCTTGCCTTGCCTTGGGTTTGTTGTGTTCTTGAGTTTGTGCATTCGTGTCTTTCATCCACATTGAGAACTTTTCAGCTTTATTTATTGAAGTGATTTTTCCTTTCTCATTTTCTTACTCCTCTGCACATCAATTATGGGCTATAATTTAGATCATTTGGTATTGTCTAAACAGTTGCTTTTCTCCTTTGCTTTTCACTTCTCTTCTTTTCACAGCTATTTGTAAGGCCTCCCCAGATAGCCATTTGGCTTTTTTGCATTTCTTTTCCATGGGGATGGTCTTGATCCCTGTCTCCTGTACAATGTCACGAACCTCTGTCCATAGTTCATCAGGCATTCTACCTATCAGATCTAGGCCCTTAAATCTATTTCTCACTTCCACTGTATAATCATAAGGGACTTGATTTAGGTCATACCTGAATAGTCTAGTGGTTTCCCCTACTTTCTTCAATTAAAGTCTGAGTTTGGCAATAAGGAGTTCATGATCTGAGCCACAGTCAGCTCCCGGTCTTGTTTTTGCTGACTGTATAGAGCTTCTCCATCTTTGGCTGTAAAGAATATAATCAATCTGATTTCGGTGTTGACCATCTGGTGATGTCCATGTGTAGAGTCTTCTCTTGTGTTGTTGGAAGAGGGTGTTTACTATGACCAGTGCATTCTCTTGGCAAAACTATTAGCCTTTGCCCTGCTTCATTCTGTACTCCAAGGCCAAATTTGCCTGTTACCTCAGGTGTTTCTTGACTTCCTACTTTTGCATTCCAGTCCTCTATAATGAAAAGGAATTGGGTGTTAGTTCTAAAAAGTCTTGTAGGTCTTCATAGAACCGTTCAACTTCAGCTACTTCAGCATTACTGGTTGGGGCATAGACTTGGATTACTGTGATATTGAATGGTTTGCCTTGGAAACGAACAGAGATCATTCTGTCATTTTTGAGATTGCATCCAAGTGAAAAGAAGACAAATGAAAAGCAAAGGAGAAAAGGAAAGATATAAGCATCTGAATGCAGAGTTCCAAAGAATAGCAAGAAGAGATAAGAAAGCCTTCTTCAGCAATCAATGCAAATAGATAGAGGAAAAGAACAGAATGGGAAAGACTAGAGATCTCTTCAAGAAAATTCAAGATACCAAAGGAACATTTCATGCAAAGATGGGCTCAATAAAGGACAGAAATGGTAGGGACCTAACAGAAGCAGAAGAATTAAGAAGGACTTTTGTACAGAAGGACTGTACAAAAAAGATCTTCATGACCAAGATAAGCATAATGGTGTAATCACTCACCTAGAGCCAGACATCCTGGAAAGTGAAGTCAAGTGGGCCTTAGAAAGCATGACTACGAACAAAGCTAGTGGAGGTGATGGAATTCCAGTGGAGCTATTTCAAATCCTGAAAGATGATGCTGTGAAAGTGCTGCACTCAATATGCCAGCAAATTTGGAAAACTCAGCAGTGGCCACAGGACTGGAAAAGGTCAATTTTCATTCCAATCCCAAAGAAAGGCAATGCCAAAGAATGCTCAAACTACTGCACAATTGCACTCATCTCACTTGCTAGTAAAGTAATGCTCAAAATTCTCCAAGCCAGGCTTCAGCAATACGTGAACCGTGAACTTCCTGATGTTCAAGCTGGTTTTAGAAAAGGCAGAGGAACCAGAGATCAAATTGCCAACATCCACTGGATCATGGAAAAAGCAAGAGAGTTCCAGAAAAACATCTATTTCTGCTTTATTGACTATGCCAAAGCCTTTGACTGTGTGGATCACAATAAACTGTGGAAAATTCTGAAAGAGATGAGAATACCAGACCACTTGACCTGCCTCTTGAGAAACCTATATGCAGTTCAGGAAGCAACAGTTAGAATTGGACATGGAACAACAGACTGGTTCCAAATAGGAAAAGGAGTACGTCGAAGCTGTATATTGTCACCCTGCTTATTTAACTTCTATGCAGAGTACATCATGAGAAACGCTTGGCTGGAGAAAGCACAAGCTGGAATCAAGATTTCCGGGAGAAATATCAATCACCTCAGATATGCAGATGACACCACCCTTATGGCAGAAAGTGAAGAAGAGCTAAAAAGCCTCTTGATGAAAGTGAAAGAGGAGAGTGAAAAAGTTGGCTTAAAGCTCAACATTCAGAAAACAAAGATCATGGCATCTGGTCCCATCACTTCATGGGAAATAGATGGAGAAACAGTGGAAACAGTGTCAGACTTTATTTTTGGGGGCTCCAAAATCACTGCAGATGGTGACTGCAGCCATGAAATTAAAAGACACTTACTCCTTGGAAGGAAAGTTATGACCAACCTAGATAGCATATTCAAAAGCAGAGACATTACTTTGCCAACTAAGGTCCGTCTGGTTAAGGTTATGGTTTTTCCAGTAGTCATGTATGGATGTGAGAGTTGGACTGTGAAGAAAGCTGAGAGCCGAAGAATTGATGCTTTTGAACTGTGGTGTTGGAGAAGACTCTTGAGAGTCACTTGGACTGCAAGGAAATCTAAGCAGTCCATCCTAAAGGAGATTAGTCCTGGCTGGGTGTTCTTTGGAAGGAATGATGCTAAAGCTGGAAACTCCAGTACTTTGGCCACCTCATGTGAAGAGTTGACTCATTGGAAAAGACTCTGTTGCTGGGAAGGATTGGGGGCAGGAGGAGAAGGGGACAACAGAGGATGAGATGGCTGGATGGCATCACCGACTCGATGGATGTGAGTCTGAGTGAACTCCGGGAGAAGGTGATGGACAGGGAAGCCTGGCGTGATGTGATTCATGGGGTTGCAAAGAGTTGGACATGACTGAGCGACTGAACTGAACTGAACTGAAACAGTTGCTTGAGGCTTTATTAATTTTTTTTCTGTCTCTACTGTCTTTATTCTTGTTCTTTTCACATTGGGTAACATCCCTTGACCTGTCTTCAAGTTCACTGAATGTTTCCTTTGTCATTTCTATTTGGCTATTAAATTTATCTAGTGAAATGTTATTTTCAGATGTTGTAATTGGATGTTTGGATGGAGAGGTGGAAAGGGCGGTTAGAAATGTGAGTCTGGAAATCAAAATAGAGAAAATAATCTTTTCTGGAGATGGAAATTTAAGTCTCTGGGCAGTCAGATCATAATAATTGGAGCCTTGGGAAAAATGAGATTTTCTCAGTAAAAATCCTGAGAAGAAAAGAAGGCTTGTGACTGAGTCTTGAAGGACTCCAACATTTGATAAATAACAGCAGAGAATCTTCAGAAGAGTAGCCAGAGAAACAGCAGAAAAAATGTTAGAATGTGACATCACACTAGCCAAGAGAAGAGACAGAAAACAAGAGTCAACAGAAGTGAGTGCTGCTGAGAAATCAGGCATGGACATGAAAATTACCCTTTGCATTTTATATCTGGAAGTTATTGGTGACTTTAATATGATTAATGGACACCTAGGGATAAAAGCTAGATTGAAGGGGCTTGGATTAGTTAGAGATTCAAAGGGTATCTACATGTAGCAGAAACCTCAAAGAACACGGACCTCACCAAGACAGGAATGGATTCAGGGAAGGGCAAGAAATTCCACAGGTAGGGGCCCATCTGGTGAATCAGGTGTCAGAGCATCGGGGACTGTATGATCCCCTTGGCCTTTCTCTCACTGTCACAGGATGACTTCTGCAGTGGCGGCCGTCACGTCTGCATTCCATGCAGAAGGAAGGAAGGGGAGAGAGAGGGGCGAAAAATCATGTGCACCCGAGTCTATCCCACTCCCAGAAGCATCAATCAATGCCTTTTGATTAATGTTCAATGACCAAACTGTTCTCATGCTCAAATCCATCCCTAGTGAGTAGGGAATTGTAGGTGTTTAACTGGGCATACCGCCAGTCTCCTCACCTCAAATCAGAGTTTTCTTGATGAGGAAGAAATGGAAGATGGATACTGGGTAAGCAATTAGCAGCATCTGCCACCTGTGTTTTGATGAATATAGGGGACCTAGGGTATCGGGAGAATTCTTTTCCCTAGAGCTAAGGGAGCCTGTATATGTTTAAATGCTGAAACAATGCTCAAAGTCTTGGTGGTTTGATTTCCCAGGGCCTGAAAGAACTTCCTGTGTATCTTGTAGAATTCTGAGACACAAATGCGTGTCCTTCTTACCTTCATCACTGACTTTATTTGAATTTTTGTTTTGTTTCTAAAAGCATTTGTCTATTTATTTGGCTGTGCCGGGTCTTAGTTGTACCATGCATGATCTTTAGTGGTGGCATGTGGGATCTAGTTCCCTGACCAGGGCTCAAACTTGGGGCCCTAGCTCCTCCCACTCCACCCCACACTGGGAGCGCAGAGTCTCAGCCCCTAGACCACCAGGGAAGTCTCCCACCACTCACTTTAGGGTGGCTGAGAATTTTATGTAAAAAAATAAGTAATTGTGTGCACAGTTCGTCTGACCCACGGGATTCGTTAATGTGAAGCTGGTTCAGTTTGCTCTTTCATCGTTTTGTAGTTGCCTGCCAGTGACTTGGACAGTAAATAATTATAGAGAGATTCAAACGGGAGGTACTAAAGAGAGATGCAAACTGCGCTCTATGATCCTGTCATGCTGTTTGGTGGAGTACTGTTTGGTGCCAAGTTCATCGGATTCCCAATAAAATTGTAGTGTACTCTTCATCTCTGTTGCTTAAGTAAAAAATTAAAAGATAGTCTCTACTTCCATTATGGTAAGACTGACTACCATTTACTGTCATTTAGATACCTTTCATAAAGCCAGGATGGAGAAAGAGAATGAATTATGTAATGGTATGACCTATAATCCACAATTTTAAGGTTAAATGGATGTTTCATCGCATTTCTTCCTATCTGAGTGGTCTAAATCCACAAAACGTTTTGCAGGAAGTTCACCAGCCACTCCTCCAAGTTCTTGGAGTATTTTATTCACACTTCTGATCGAGCCTTTATCCCAGAACATCGCAATTAACTGAATTTGTGTCAGTGTCTATGCGTATGCACGTCTGCGGGCGGGGACTGCTGATTTGGCAGTCTGTGTCTCTGGCAAGGACCGGCAGCCTGTTAGAGCTCATGAAATCTCCCTTGAGTCAAATTAAATTTGAAATTCAGAATAAGAAAACTTGCCACTTACCTCCAGTGTCCCAAGTAATGATTTTTCTTCCCTGACGACAATGCGGTTGCACCTGCTACTTCATAAATCCATGGGCAGTTTCCCTATAAATGGGAAATCAAACATCTTTCCCAGGATGCTTACCCTGGTGGGTTTAGCTGAAGGAGCTTTCTGCCTGCCCTTGAGGTTGGGATGTCAGGATCAATGTTCAGCGATGTTATTTCAGAAGGGAAAAATAGAAATAAAGATGCCCTTTTTGCATCGGTGAGGATCACAGTTGTAGATATTTTATACACAGTACTTGAAATCCTGATTGGGTTAAATGGCAGGTGTAAAGTAAAATGGTACCTGTCCTGTTACAGATTTCCAGTGATCTTGATTGTGACCTGAGGAAGCAGGAAAGAATATGAGGAGAGTGGACTGAGTGTTGATAAAGACCTGGTCCTCTTCTGTCTGCCCATCTCCCACCACGTTTCGACTGCCTATACCTTCTCTTGGTTCCCAGAAACCAGCATGTCTACTTCCAGTTCAGAGAATTTTTAAAAAATAAAGTTAACCATTTTAATTTTTTAATATCTCTTTTTATTTATTCTGGCAGTGACATGTGGGATCTTATTTCCCTAAACAGGGATTGAATCCCAGCCCCCTGCATTGGGAGCATGAAATCTTAACCACTGGACCACTAGGGAAGTCCCAGGGCATTTTCTTTGTTCACTATTCCTGAAATGGTGAACAGGACTGGCCCCTCCCCACCTTCTTACCTCGAATATCCCTTTAAAAAATTTGTTTATTTTTTGGCCTCACCTCTTGACTTGCGGGATCTTAGTTTCCCAAGCAGGGTTGGAATCCATGCCCCTGCAGTGGAATCCTGGATTCTTAATCACTGGACCACTAGGGAAGTTCCAACCATGCTCCTGTTTTCCAGCCTCTTTTCTTCCTGGTGCTTACCATGTCGTGAAATAAGCCAGACTTATTTGTTCACTCATTTCTTGTCTGTTTCTCCCATACTGGCATGTTGGCTTCATGTAGGACATGGGCATGGCTTGTAGCTGGGGCTCAGTAAATGGGGAACAAACGCACCTTGACATCCCAGATACAGCAGTTAGCTTATGAGGGTGGATACCTGTTACGGACCTGATTGTGTCCCCACCAAACTCATATGTTGAAGTCTTAACCACTACCCCCATCTGATTGTATTTAGAGACAGAGTCTTTCAAGAGGTGAGGTGAGGTCATTAGCACAGACCCTAATCTGATATGACTGGTGTCTCTATGAGAGGAGGAGGTGAGGACACCAGACATAAATACAAGAAAAAGCCATGTGAGGACACAGAGAGAAGCTGGCCATTGACAAGACGAGAGGTCTCCGAAGAAACCATCCCAGGTGGCATCTAGATCTTGGGCTTTGAAAGATCTAGATTTTCCGGAACTCTGAAAAATAAATTTCTGTTGTTTAACCCCCTAGTCTGATACTTTATTATGGTACCCCTAGAAAATGGATTCAGTGCTCTACAGTGTGTGAGCTCAGTTGCTCATTTATGTCTGACTCTTTGCAACCCCATGGACTATAGCCTGCCAGGCTCCTCTGTCCATGGAATTTTCCAGGCAAGAATACTGGAGAGGCTTGCCATTTTCTACTCCAGGGAGCTTCCCGACCCAGGGATCAAACCTGTGTCTCTTGAATCTCCTGCTTCGGCAGGCAGATTCTTTACCACTGCACCACCTGGGAAGCCCCCAGTGCTCTACAATGGAAAACAAATAACTTTTAATACAATTAGCTGGAGATTCAGAAGTTTCTCACATTCTCTGGTTCTTGTCCTCTCCTTCATGACTCTTGTGTTTTCCATTCTGTTTCATGATCATTTTGAGATCTCCAAGACCACAGATTTTTATCTTCAGGTTGGATTGATTTATTGAGGCCACTGCTTGATCCACCAGGATCTTGCTCTGAACTGTGCGCATGAAGAACATTGTTAAGGCAAAAGAAAAGGTCTTAGCGAGACCTTCTCTCCCCAAAGTCCTCTCCCTGGAGCCTCAAATTTCTTAGATAGGAGATGATGTTTCCATCTAAATTCTCCTGGGGCACAGGAAATTCTTCAGGATTCTACAGGATTCTCATGAGAATTTGCAGAGAGGTGAAGCTCTCAGCTCACTTACAAACACATTTCTTTCCTCGTGTAGATGCAGAAGGTGGCTGGTTTTAACCAGTAAATTAGTCCCTTGAGTCCTAGATGTTTCCTGCCTGAAATAGGGAAACACATGGAAGGAGACCTCCTTTGGGGTTTCTCCGGGGTTTCAGCCAAGCCTTTCTAATGCCTCTTCCATTCCAGAACCCCCCTCCCTTCCCCCGTGCTTCTCTTTCTTTCTAGCATGTCAGGGTGTCTTTACTCCTGCTTGGCATTTGTGTGTGTTGGTCCATTTGTCTCCCTTTGTGCTCATTGACTAATTGCAATTATGTGCTGTTCAAGAAAATGGAGAGCAAAGAAGAGACCATCTCCTCCAGTTTTGGTGGTTTTGTGTTGCATGTCGAGAGTTAAATTCCATTTTGTAGCAGGACTGGATTGCACAGCTGAACTCCACAAGATCAGATATAACATTTCCATCACTGAGCAGGTTAATAAAGTCCCTAATAGGATTTGCTGACCATAAGAACGGCAGACCAAGTGGCAGAAAGGTTTTATTTATTTGCCATCTGTATGTAAATTTTGCTATTATGGAAATTGTGTCAGAAATTGGACTGCAACTGGATAGCACACAATGTACTGTAATATTTGAGCTGAGATACACAAAAAGGCCACCTCGGTGTGGGTATGCGCATATGAATAATCCAGCTCATTGTTGCTTTCTCTAAGAAACTCAGTCTCAGACTCTGAATCTAATGTGTGGTCACCATGGACGGGCTTATTTAAATATGCAACAGTCAAAGACTAGGAGATGGGGTGAGTTTTCACAGGAGAAGGAGTGCCCGTGCCTTGCCTTATTCAACCTCAGAATCCAGTGCCAATCTTCCTTTCTGTGACTCTCCAGGTGACTATAAAGAGACCATTTCACTGCTAGAGGACGAATATTTTTGGAGTTAATTATAGCTAGTCAAGGAAGAGAGGAACACCTCTTTGCTTTTATCCTGAAAGAAAGTCAACTGACATAAAGAAATTAAATTGGGACTCAGAAATGTGGATGTCAGCTATGTTACATAATTAGCGACCTGGGGTGGGTGAGCAGGCAATGGCTGCCTTTAAGGAGCATACATCACATTCTGTCACACCTGGTTTGAAAGTCTGACTGGCCAGTGCCTCTTGTTCCCATAGTAACGTTGGAGTCCGGAGAAAGTGGTTAGAATCTTTGGTTAGACTCACACGTAAATTCACTCACCTTCCATGGTCCCATGAGTTCTTAATTTTGTTGTTCCACTTCCTCCAAAGTGACCAGATTTTAGAATGACTTTTCCCTTTAAATTCACCTTAGATACCACCTAAAATCAGTCTGCATCTTATACTTTGGGAACCACAAATGCAGGGGGAAAACTATTTTGGCTACCCCCTGAGATGAGTGTAGATTTTCGAGTACCAAACGTAGGTGCTTGCTAACATTAAGTCTGGGCTTTCCTGGTGACTCAGTGATAAAGAATCTGCCTACCAGTGCAGGATATGCGAGAGATGCAGGTTCTATTCCTTGGTCAGGGAGATCCCCTGGAGGAGGAAATGGCAACCCACGCCAGTATTCTTACCTGGAAAACCCTATGGACAAAGGAGCCTTATGGGCTACAGTCCGTAGGGTCGCAAAGAATCAGACATGACTGAGTGAGCACAACGTTGAGTTTACCTGGTGAGAGTGGATTCCTTCTGCATCTTCTTTCTATTGTGATTCAGTCAAGGGGAGA
Organism: Budorcas taxicolor; assembly: GCF_023091745.1. NCBI lineage: Eukaryota > Metazoa > Chordata > Mammalia > Artiodactyla > Bovidae > Budorcas > Budorcas taxicolor. The sequence goes on along the minus strand of NC_068926.1, from coordinate 50,600,641 downwards.
GTCTCTGTTTGATGCCCTAGAGCCCCTTGCATCCCTAAGCGCTTGCTCATCTCCTTATTGGTTGACTTTGATTTTGTTTTGAACAGTGCGAGCCCACAGCCCAGGTTGGGAGCCTTCAGTAGGCAGCAGTGGCTGGCTAGAATTCAATAATGTTGTTTTTATTGTATTTATTTTAGAGATTTCTTCTCTTTAGGGAAAGTGATAGTTTTTTTTTTTTTCCAATTTAGGTGCTGATACATTGCTTCTTTCCTAGATAAATTTGTGTAAAGGCAGTGAGAAGATTTAAAAGAAAATATTAAGAATTAATACAGATGGTACTTTAGCAAGAGAGTGTGGCATACTGTGGGGATGCCTGCAGACTGGGGAAGTTGGTTGATAATTTGTTTCTTTGGGAGTAACTGGGATGTAGCTGAGTTTTAACCAATAAATTAGTCTCTTGGGTCCTAGGTGTTTCCTGCCAGGGTTCAGTTTGAATAGGGAAACACATGGGAGGAGATCTCCTTTGGGGCTTCTTGGGGGGTTTAAGCCGAGCCTTTCTAATGTCTTTCCCATTTCAGAAGCCCCTGGCTTCAGAAGTTGGCTCTGAGGTGGACATTTACACTCCCCTCACTTGGCAACTCTTCACCAGTGGCCAGCTGACTGGAATAAGGGCTATTTACACTTTCTATCCCAGCTCTCTCCCTTCTAAAATGGCAGGATGATACCACTTCTTATAGGCCATGTGATGAGTCTGGAAGGAGTCACCTGCAGGGGCAAATTGCTCAGGGTGAGGGAGGTGTTCTAAGAGGGTGAATGTATCCCCTGCCCCTTCTGAGGGCTGAGACTGATCTGGGATGTCCATCACAGAGCAAGGAAGCTGAGTGGCCCACACAGAGAAATTAGGATCGCTTGGCACAGGCCCCAGGAAGCTGAACTGATGGCTGCAATCACACCTATGCTTAAAATGTAGGTGTCAAAATCATCTGAAAGCAGAATTTATGTAAATAAGTGCCTTTCTGCTGTGGGGGAGGGGAGAATAAGACTGAGTGACCAGCTTTTTAAGTCATCAGAAAACCTCTGTCTTGAAATATCTCCCGGTGTGCTCTGGGGATCACTGACCACTGGCAACAGAATGCCTTGGAGGAGGCTGCTAAAATCCGATCCCTGGGCCACATCCAGACCCTCTGTGAGAATTACTACAAGTGGTCAAAGTGCTGCTGCCCACAAAATCTGATTTGCTGTCTGTGTGCCTCAGCTGGGAAGCGCCTGTGCAGGTGTGGAGGTGGGATGTGATGGTCGTCCTTCTAGAGGGCATGTCTACTTCAGACTGATGGGAGCACCCCTGAGGGTACAGAATAAAGAGAGTTCTCAGAGGCGGGCTGACTCAGGAGGGGGCTTATCCTGGAGATCAGGAAGCAACTGAAGCAAATGGAGAGCCCCAGAGGAAGCCCAGGTCATAGGTCAAGAGAATTTAGGAGGTAGATTTGGGTTTGGGAGGAAGCAGAGGTAACAGAGTTTGGGTAGGGAGATCATACACGTAAGAAGGCCTTGAGAACCAAGCAAGCGGTGAGGTCACTCCTCAGGTGTACCCATGCCTTAGTTTCCCCTTCTATAAATTGAGGATAACACCTACTTCACAAGACTACTGTGAGGAATAAATTAATATACAAAAACAGCTTGGAACAGGGTCTGACACATAGCTCTAATGATTATTTTTTCCTTGTTATCATTTTTTTCCACTTATGTAGGCCCTAGTATATCTCAGGGGACATCATGCACATGCTTAAAGGATCCTCACTGCCTTGGATACCCTTAGGGATGTAGAAGGAATACTTCTCTCTAATGAGCATCTCTTCTGCACATGCCTGCAGCTCTAGCTCCTTGATTTGGGTTCTGACTAACAACCATTCATCAAGCACCTTCTAAGCTGGTGTTTTGGAAGTTACCAAGAGATCCTAGATGGGGTGCTCACCCACAAAGATCTCAAAATTCTTTGGGGGATGAAATGCACACATACAGACTGACAAAGCTGGATGTGATGGGTGTTTCAGGAATGTTTTGAAACGTAGATGGTTAGGGAGTCTGGAAAAGGAGGTGTCACTTGACCTTGGCTGTTACAGCTTGGATAAACGAGAGTATGAGGTGAGGAGGGGGAACGGTATTCTTGATCCAGTACAGATGACAATGCTGAGTATGGAGTGGTGGGTAGCCTAGTTGGGAGCGATGTTGCTGCTGTGATCAGGAGACTGATGAGATTTATACTGTGATTAAGCAGTGGATATGAAGGTGGGTGGACTGCAAGGAGATCAGTCCATCCTAAAGGAAATCAACCCCAAATATTCATTGGAAGGACTGATACTAAAGCTGAAGCTCCAATCTTTTGGCCACCTGATGTGAAGAGCTGATTCACTGGAAAAGACCCTGATGCTGGGAAAGACTGAAGACAGGAAGAGAAGGGGGCAACAGAGGATGAGATAGTTATATAGTATCGCCGACTCAATGGACATGAATTTGCGCAAACTCTGGGAGCTAGTGGATGACAGAGGAGCCTGGCATGCTGCAGTCCATGGGGTCACAGAGAATTGGACACAACATAGGGACTGAATGACATCAGAACATAAGGGTAGCTCCCTTCTTTCAGCTTTGACTCATTTCAGGAAGCCATGTGGTATTGTGGAGAAAGTGTGGATTAATAAACAAGGAAGACTGGTTCAAATCCCTGTTTAGAAGAAATGCAGCCCTTCATCCGAGCTCATTTTGGGTTTTTGACTTCCAACATGATGAGATCTGTGTTGTTTCAAGCTACTAACTTTATGGCAGTTTATTACAGCAGCGACTGGAAACTATTACAGTGCCTTCACCAGTTAGTTAGGAAGGAGGTGGCAGGGATTTCTCTGGTGGTCCACTGGTTAAGACTCTGTGTTTCCAGTGCAGGGTACCTGGGTTCGATCCCTGGTTGGGGAACTGGATCCCAAATGCTGCAACTAAAGATCCTGTGTGCCACAACTGAGACCTGGTGTAGCCAAATACATTTAAAGAAAAAAGGAGGAGATGGCACATGGCTTTGTGAGAGAGCAGAGCCCATTATGAAAGGGGGGACTAATTGAGATGGAAGGATTGGCCACCATGTGAAGGAAAAACTCAACAGATGACTTTCCATTGTGAAGGAAGCAAACACACTCCCTAGGTGAAGCCATACTGAGAGAAACATGGGTAAGTTAGGGTTTTGAGTGATGAGGGTTTTCCAGGTCACAATATCGTATAAAAGACAGAGGTGCTGCGTGCCTGTTTTGTTCCTTTTTTTTTTTTTTTTCCTGATTGAGGGTTTACCTTCCACTTGTAAAAAGCAATTGCCAGGGAACAGAAAAAAATGAAGCTGAAGATAGGTGGATAGGTGTGTTCGTTGCCTAGGGCAGCCACAACCAAAGCACTGCAAGCTTGGTGGCTTAAACTAGTAGCAGGAATGTCTTCTCTCTCAGTTCTCAGGGCCGGAAGGCTGGAGTCACGGTGTGGGCAGGGGTGGCTCCTTCTGGACGCTCGGGGGAGAGTCTGTTTCACGCCTCTCCCGACTATTGGTGGCGGCGGCTTTTGATGCTGGCGCCCTTGGCTCCTGGCCACACAGGTTCCGTCCCTGCCTCTGTCTTCACGCGATCTTCCCTTCTGCAGCCTCTCTGGGTCTTCTCCTTTCCTGTCTCTGATGAGAACACGCGTCTTTGGGTTTAGGGCCCGACCTCATCCAGGATGATGTCGTCTCGAGATCCTCACCAAACTACTTTATCCAGATAAGGTCACGTGCATAGCTTCTGTGGATACGCATCTTTGGGAAGCCAGCCTTCCACTCACAACAGTGGGTGGGGAACTCAGCCTGTCCTTCCAGGTACGAAAGGGGTCTGTGGGTAGATCCCCCAGCACAGTGATTGGAGGGTGGTGCCTGGATCTTGCCCTCAGATCCAGTCTTGGATCTTCCTTTTCACTGCCTGTATCACAGAAGGCTGACCCTGCGGGTCCCAGCTTCCTTTCAGCTGCCTGCAGCCAGCTGGGGGGCACTGGCTGAAGACTGGAGGACCGAGGGAAAGGAGTAGCTGGGGTGTTCCACCCCATCCTCTCTGCCCTGGGCAGCGATGGTGTCTTTGGCAGCAGCTGCACTTCTGATTGGTGAGCCCGCTGTGGTTCTGTCATCTTCAAGTGACTCCTCTTGGCTCTGGGGCCATGACTTCTTCCTTCCATCCTTCTAGCCTAGGGGACTAGCAGCTTCCTATTGCACTAATCTTTAGAAAAATTTTTCATTTTATATTGGAGTATCAGTCAGTTAAGTCTCTTAGTCGTGTCCAACTCTTTGCAACCCCATGGACTGCAGCATGCCAGGCTTCCCCGTCCATCACCAACTCCTGGAGCTTGCTCAAACTCACCACCAGCATCAGGGTCTTTTCCAATGAGAAGGTTCTTCGCACCAGGTGGACTAAGTATTGGAGCTTCAGCTTTAGCATCAGTCCTTCCAATGAATATTTAGGACCGATTTCCTTTAGGATTGACTGGTTTGATCTCCTTGCAGTCCAAGGGACTCTCAAGAGTCTTCTCCAACACCACAGTTTAGAAGCATCAATTCTTTGGTGCTCAGCTTTGCTTATAGTCCAACTCTCACATCCATACCTGACTACTGGAAAAGCCATAGCTTTTAACTAGATGGACTTTTGTTAGCAAAGTAATGTCTCTGCTTTTTAATATGCTATCTAGGTTGGTCATAGCTTTTCTTCCAAGGAGCGTCGTTTAATTTCATGGCTGCAGTCACCATCTGCAGTGATTTTGGAGCCCAAGGAAATAGTCTCTCACTGTTTCCATCGTTTCCCCATCTATTTGCTGTAAAGTGATGGGACCAGATGCCATGATCTTAGTTTTTTGAATGTTGAGTTTTAAGCCAGCTTCTTCACTTTCCTCTTTCACTTTCATCAAGAGGCTCTGATTAACAATGTTGTGTCAGTTTCAAGTAAATAGTAAAGTGGTTCAGTTATACATATACATGTATTTTTTTCAAATTCTTTTACCCATTTAGGTTATTACAAAGAATTGAATAGAGTTTCCTGTTCTATACAGTAGATTCTTGTTGGTTGTCTATTTTATTTATTTAAAAAAAGTTTTTATTGGAGTATAGTTGATGTACCATGTCATGTTAATTTAAGGTGTACAGCAGAGTGAATCGGTTATACGTATACACATATCCACTCTTTTTACTTTTAGGCCATTACGGAATACTCAGTGGAGTTCTCTGTGTTACACAGTAGGTTCTTATTAGTTATCTCTTTTATATATAGCAGTGTGTATATGGGCTTGCCTGATAAAAGAGTAAAAGAATCCGCCTGGAACGCAGGAGACATGGATTCGATCTCTGAGTCAAAATCCTCTGGAGAAGGAAATGGCAACCCACTCCAGTATTCCTGCCTGGGAAATCCCATGGACAGCGGAGCTGGAGGGGTATAGTCCATGGGGTCGCAAGAGTCAGACATGACTTAGTGACTAAACCACCACCAGCACCAGTGTGTGTAGAGCAGTGTGTACATGCCAGTCCCAAATTGTGCTAATCTTGATTGAACTTCTCAGATACATGTAAGGGAGTCACACCTTCCCTGAATTAAACTGCCTCTGTTTCTATGTGTGTATGTGTGTCATCTGGATGTAAGTCTTTCTTTCACTTGTTTAGTCTCCTATTCTTGCTTGTGTGGCATTAAAGAAACACTTCCCCTTCCTACAAAAGAACTGTTACATAGAAAGCCATTGATAGCTAAGGTCTTGATTCTAGAGGCTAAAGAGATACAGTAGTTCACCCTTCCATTGGCTCTATTTCCAAACTGTAGTCTGAAATTGTCCACTTCTTTCCGCCTCAAATTCCACTGCCCTCATGCATACCACCATCCCCTCTGATGTGGAGAGTATTGCAATATCCTGTCCTAACCGGCCTCCCAGTCTCCTCTCTTGCCCCACACATCTGTTTTCCCCATAGCAACCAGAGTGGCCTTCAACACGTGCCAGTCATTTGCACCTTCTGCTCTGATGGCTTTGCACTGCACTGAGAGTAGGCAGGCGGACCTGCAGGGCCTCATGTGATATGATGTGGCTGGTGTCCAGATGGCTGTGTCCACCCCTCCTCCCCACCTACATTTCCTCTGTTTTAAATGCTCTGGTCTCTTGACAAGATTCTTATTGGCTCAAGAGATATGGAGAAAGGGACTTCCCTGGTTGTTGTCTTCCAATACAGGAAGTGTGGGTTTGATCCCTGGTTGGGAGCTAAGATCCCTCATGCCTTGCAGCCAAAAAACCAAAACATAAAACAGAAATAATATTGTAACAAATTCAATAAAGACTTTTTAAAAAATGGTCCACATAAAAACTTTTTAAAAAGAGAGAGATATGGAGAGAGAAAGGGAGGCGCTGATTTTATGTGTCAGCCTGGCTGCTAAGCACAGGGTGTGTCCCAAACCAACGTCGCCCTCAACTCTGTCCCAGCTCAGGGCAATCATAGGTGGATCTGATAGGACAATAGGGGTTTATATTCCAACAACTTCCAACCTACTGCAAGTCCAAGGCCTACCCTCCTTCCATGAAGAACATTGCTTGGTGCATAAGTGAGCATGTAGGTCCTGAGCAGATCCTGAGAAAAGGAACTGGAGCCCAGGTGGTTCACTTCTGGGAGGTGATGGCAGACACTGGAAATGTGAGGTGGGGACACTGAAGCAGTGAAGGAGGAAGGGGTGATAAAGATGCACTGAGGGGCCCCTAGGGACTTCATCCATCCTTGGAACTGTGCAGAAGTTGCCTCAGAATTGTCCCCCTGGAAGATGGGGTGGCTGGAGCACTTATCTGCTGACTCCCATCCCAGCTGGTTGAATATTCCCCGGGGGAGGTAACTGGGAGAAAACATCAAGAACAAGCTGGTGAAGGTTGCTCAGTGGCAGGGGCACATGGAGCTGTCCACCGCGGCTGTGCTGAAATTGGGTGGGCTGAGGGGCAGGGTTGAGGAGGGGTGCTTCACACGTGTCTGCTCTGTTTGCATGTGCATATGTGTATATGTGTGCATGTATACGTGTGTGTGCGTATGCCTGTTTGAGTGTTCGCATGCATAGTTCACTCAGGCATTGGGTTGGGCACGGTGGTGGGTTCCTCCTGCTGTCTGGTCCACAGGTGGTGTGTGGGGATCTCCTGTGGAGGGAGATTCTCTCTGGACACCCATGGGAAGCACAGTTACTACAGGTCACAGGTACCTGTTGGATGTTTGGTGCCAGCGGAAGTGGATGCTTGGGGTGGGGTCTGGTAATTCTGGTCAAATGGTCTCTGTAGTAGTCCTGCCAGCTTTCTGCCCTGGATCTGGGCCCATTTCTGGATCTGGACCTCCAGCCTTCTCCTTCATTCTATGAGATGCCCAGTCTTGCTCCTATAAATCTCTTTCTCATAAGCTGGCCAGATGGGGTTTCTGTTGCATGCAAACCAAGAACTCTACTTGCTCCCTTCCTTGAGTATTTGACTTTTTAGGTTAGTGTTTTATAGCAAACATAAATAATTTTCATTGTACCCCCAGTATCTTTAGATTCTTAAAACAGAGACAAAAGTAGGATAGGTTTAATCTGTTCTTCAAAAGCAAATGTCGTTTCTCAGAGCAGTTTCGTATCTTTATTTTTCTAGTTAATATCATCCATGCATTCTCAGTTGCTCAGTTGTGTCTGACTCTTTGCAACCCCATGGACTGTAGCCTGCAAGGCTCCTCTGTCCATGGCATTTTTCGGGCAAAAATACTGGAGTGGGTTGCCATTTCCTACTCAAAGGGAGCAATCATCCCGACCCAGGAATCGAACCTGAGCCTCTTGCCTTTCCTGCATTGGCAGGTGGGTTCTTTTACCACTGCACCACCAGGGAAGCCTCTAGTTGGGGTACATCTCAGTTGTTCTAATGACTTGATGGTTAAGAAACGGAGAGTCAGAAAAGTGAAGTGATCTGAGTAAGGATCTAAGGGCCAGGAACAGGACTCAGATGTCCAACTGCTGGGTGTCTTTGCTCTCAGCCATCCATTGTCATAGTTTATTATTAATAAGAAGGTGGCAAGAATGCACCTTCTTCATCCTCTTACACCAAATGTCCTGTTAAGGATTATCATTCAATATCTTGGGATCATCTCTCAGAATGAAAAAGATAAAACCAAGTGATCTATAGAAGGTTTTATCTTTTTCATTCCCAGAGATGGTCCCAGGATATTGGATAATAATTCTTAGCAGGACATTTGGTGCAAGAGGATGAAGAAGGTGCATTCTTGCTGCCTTCTTAATGACCCATGACATTGAATGGTAGAGAGAAAAGACAGCCAGCAGTTGGGCGTCTGAGTTCTGGTCCTGGCTCTTTAGGTCCTCACTCAGATTACTTCACTTCCCTGACCCTCAGTTTCTTAATCATGAAGCCATTAGCGTGGCTTAGATGTTGTTCCCCTACATGGGTGGCAAGATGGCTGTAGTCGGATGCCCAGAGATTCCATTAAGCCCAGTTTGACAATATTGTTTTTGAAATGTGTTTCAGATTTTTCTAGCTCAGTCTAAATTTGTGAAAGCTGTGGGTGTTTTGCTCTTGAAAAATCTGTTTTCTTTGCCTCGTCTTTGCTTGAAAATCCTTTCTGTTTGTGGCTTCCATTCTCAGCTGTTCGCTAGTGGTGGAGACAAGAGGAGACATAGACAGGTGAAGGCAGGAGGCTGTGTGCTCCCCAGCAGAGTGCTTTGACAGCTGAAGATAAACTCAGTCCCTTCTGAGCAGCTTGATTCCTCCTCCAGATATATTTCCTTCTTTCATCTGAGCTGTTGAGCAAACCCACCCTGGAGTGAAATTCTCAGATTCCTCTGCTCTCATCTGAGCTGAATTGAGCCCGACAGGGAGACCGCCTCTTGTTGTGGAAAATGGCTCTTTGATCTGCAGCTCGGAGACCCCTGGGTGCAGCTGCAGCGTGGCCATGCAGGGTGTGAGGCTGCCTGTGAGAGCTGGTCCATGTCATCCCTGGAACTGGTGTTTCCCAGGATTCAGTTTTCCCATACTTACCCAGCACCCCAAACTCTTTTTCCCTTAACCATTGTCATTTCAATTAATACCTACTGGGGGGAGGAAATAAATTTATCTCTAAAGAAAATGTTATTTTGCTCCCTTAAGGCAGAAGATGAATCTCTTTTGAGTTTCTGGCTTTATTCTATTTTTCTAATTCACGTCAGACTAGACATGTGGCTATGGCAGGAATGGGTTTATCACATAAACCCGTCACCTTGGGAATCCTGGCCAAAGAGACTGGGCAGTTGCATTGTCTTTTCCCCATCTGATGTCATTGTTTCTTTCACTCTGTGTGTGTGTGTGTGTGTGTGTGTGTGTGTGTGGTGCTCAGTTGCCCAATTGTTTATGACTCTTTTCGACCCTGTGGACTGTAGCCCACCAGGCTCCTCTGTCCGTGGGGTTTTTCAGGCAAGAATACTGCAGTGGGTTGCCATTTCCTACTCCAGCTGATCTTCTCTACCCAGGGATCTAACCCAAGTCTCTCTCATCGCCCCCTTTGGCAGGTGAACTCTTTACCACTGTGCCTGCCACCTGTGGAGCCCTGTATAACAGCAGTACTGATGTTCAGTTCTTTAAATCAGCTCATATTTTTACTAAACTGACCTAAAATAGAACCTTGTATCTCTTCTATAAATGGAAAAACCAGTATCTTTTGCTATAAATAGAAGGCAACTGTAATATAATTATGCATGAAAGCCAGTGTTGTCACATTCAAGCTAGAAGGTGGCAGGCTCTAAAATGCCTTGATTTGGGGGGTCACTAGTTTTCTTTGTTTAAAGGGGGAGATTTTCAAGTGTCATAAGAGGTTAAAGACATTAAAACACTCAACTGAAACTTTCCACCGATTTAATCAAAATGTTAAGATTACAAACTCTTTTTTTTTCAACTTAATATCAAGTCCTTGTCATATCACCTAAACTATTCTTATGTGCCCTCTCATGTAGAGGTGTTTGCCCTACATCTTAAAAACATTGTTAAAAATAAACATAATTTTTAATATTTAATTTCAGCCATTAAAACTGTATGAGGTATAAGAACTCTGTAATAAAATTTGGCGACATGAAAGCTTGGTCTTTATCTCTAAGACCTGACAACCTTTTCTTTCCTGACAACATTTGATGGGATTAAAAAACTGTGTGGGCTTCCCTCATGGCTCAGTGGTAAAGAATCCGCCTGCCAATGCAGGAGACACAGGTTCAGTCCCTGATCCTGGAAGATCCCTCATGCCGCAGAGCAAGTAAGCTCAGGAGCCACAACTACTGAGCCTGTGCTCAGGAGCCCAGGAACTGCAACTGCTGCAGGCCTCGCCCTAGAGGCCTGTAAGGAGAGAAGCCACCACAGCGAGAAGTCTGCTCACAGCAACTAGACAGTAGCCCCCGCTTGCTGCAGTTAAAGAAAAGCTCCCGCAGCAGTAAAGACTCACTCAGCACAATCAGAAATAAAATAGTAAATAAATAAAATTTAAAAAAAAGAAATTGAGTTTGAAGTCACCAATTAAGCTCTCCCCATTCGTCACTTAAAACAAAACAAAACAAAACAAAACTGTGGCCTCTTGAGAGCTGAAAGTCCAAGGGTGGAGGGGACCTGGTCCCCAGCTCTTTGCTTCCCTTCTCTGGACTCTCAAGAGAGGCCACACTCCCCCGCCTGCCCTGAGCCCCTTGTTTCCCATCCTGCCAAGGGGCTTGGCAGCTTGAGGCTGCCTGGTGTATCCTTAAGGTGGTGGTGGTCAATGCCCCTTGCACTTTCTGTCCAGAAGGAGCCTTTTTAGTAATGGGACAGAATGTTCTAGGGCACACGAGAGCAGATGCTGTTAAAATTTGTGTTCAACACAGACCTGATGTAACTCTCAGGCTACAGTTTCCCAGGGAAAAATGCTTTTATTGTTGTGACTTTGCTGTACTTTAGAGTAGGTTTGGCAACTAAAGGAAATATAAGCAATTTATTTATTTATATTTTACCTTACTTTTATGAGCAATTTATTTAAACAAGGTTCCAATGAATCCCAATGTCTTTTTAAAAAACTTTTTGTTTTATATTGGAATATAGCTGATTAACAATGCTGTGATGTTTCAGGTGGACAGCAAAGGGACTCGGCCATACATATACATGTATGAATGTCAAGGTCTTAAAAGTATATTTTTCATTTAACCCATGGGAGGCAAATCAGTGTCACATATTATTTCTCTTGTGTGAAATTCATTCATTCATTGTTTTTAAAAATATATTTATTTGGCTGCTCTGGGTCTTAGTTGCAGCATGCAGGATTTAGTTCCCTGACCAGAGGTCAAACCCAGGACCCCTGCATTGGGAGCTTGGAGTCTTAGCCAGTGGACAACAAGGGAAATCCCTCATTCATTTATTAATTCAACAGGTATTTGAGTGCTTTCCATTTGCCTGGTACTGATATTGCACTGACTCTGTAGTAGGGGAGGATGTAGTTCTCTGACCTTGCGAAGCTGTTTCCTCATAGGGGTGGCCCAGAGAAATTCTTGGTGTTCTGGTGTTTATGGTGCTCTTATTTTCTGAGCCAACCCAAGTACTGGAGTACTTGAGGATTTTGAATGGAGCCAAGTTCAGATGGACCCATGGGGGAAGGGAGGGAAGGTCAGCTGGCTGGTGAGGAGAAAGAATGTCTGGCCAAGAACGGTCTGGACATGGCTTAGCACTGGGGCTCTTGATATCTTCTGAATCGGGGAGTAGTGTATTAAAAGTGATTTTGCAGCACTGCTGGCTAATGAAAAAATGCCCATCACAAGAGCAAATTAGTAGATTCTGCTTGCTTTTGCCTGTTTGTTCTTAACGCTTTGTTGCCTTTTGTTCTCTACTTAATGACCTGTTTGTTGCTGTTTGAAATGCCTGTGGACACTCGACAAGGTGCATCAGTAAATGAAGAGGCTGAATTGCGTGAGGCAGGCATAAAGAAAGCGCCCGGGAGAGTTGAGAGGGCACAGGCAGTGAGTGCCAGGCTCCAAGCTGGGAATAATCTTGGCTTTTAAGAGGAGCAGAAAAGGGGAGAGTTTTCCCAGATCCAGTGCTATCTGATTGAGTTTTTGCTTTTGCAGAGATGAGAACAATTCCCCAGATGAACGTACCTTGGAAATGCAGTTTTGGTGTCATACCAAGCAGTGTCATGATTTAGCTAGTATCACATGGAGAACTGTTATCCAAGTTTGAGATGAATCTCCATCTGTGACATGGGACTTCTTCTCTTATATGCCTCTGGATGTGTAGTACTTTTCAAAATTATAATTGATTTATAATATGTTAGTTTCAGGTGTACAGCAAAGCAATTCATATATATGCATGTATATATATGCATATATTTGCATATATGCATATATACAATGCATATTACATTATTTTTCAGATTCCTTTCCATTATAGATTATTACAAAATGTTGAGTACCATTCCTTGTGCTATACAGTAAGCCCTTGTTGGTTATCTATTTTTTGTATAGTAGTGTGTATCTTTTAATCCCAAATTCCTAATTTATCCCTCTTCCCTTTCCTTTTTGGTAACTATAAGTTTGTTTTCAATGTCTGTCAGTTTATTTCTGTTTTGTAAATAAGTTCACCTGTATCATATTTTAGATTCCACATATAAGTGATATCATATGACATTTGTGTTTCTCTGACTTCCTTCACTTAGTATGATAGTCTCTAAGTCTATTCATATTGCCGCAAATGGCAAAAGTTTCATTCTTTTCTGTGGCTGAGTAACACTCCATTGTATAGGTGCACCACGTCTTCTTTATCTGTTCCTCTGCTGATGGACACTGAGGCTGCTTCCACATCCTAGCTATTGTAAATAGTGCTGCTGTGAACACTGGGGTGCATGTATCTTTTTGAATTAGAGTTTTCTCTGGATATATGCCCAGGAGTGGGATTGCTGGATTATATGGTGGTTCTATTTTTAGTTTCTTAAGGAACGTCTATACTGTTCTCCTTAGTGGTTGTGCCAATTTACATTCCCACCAACAGTGTAGGAGGGGTCCCCTTTTCTCTACATCCTGGATGTGTAATATTTATAATCCATCTCTGAAGGATATTTCTGAAGAGATTACAGAGTTAAGGAGCCTGTGGGACAGGGGAGACTGTGCCTGAGACAGTTCTGAACATCCTCGGCTGTATTATCCACAACTTTGAATACCCCAGACAGAAATCTGGTCTCTTTATGGCACTTGCTTTACCCTTAAAGGTACATTCATGGTCCATGGCACAGAAAGTTTCATTTTTGAAAGGAAGATTAAGAAATATGGTTGCTTCTCACTTTCCAAGTCTCTGTAATGTTGTAGCTTCTTTTACAAACACAGCTAGAAATATAGGAGCCTAGAAGATAGGGACACAGCTGGGTTCTCCGATTGTTGGTTCACTAAAGAACAGATGTGTCTCTGGTCTGTGTGTAGAGCACAGAATTGTCCCTGGCAGGACGCCAAGCAAAACAATGTCACCTGGAGTTTTGTCTCCCTGGTCTTTGATGCTCACATAGTTGCTGCTGTAGATAACTGATGTGTTACCCTGCTTCCTTTGTGTCTGTAGGATCTGAGCTAATGGATCACTTTTTGTCACAGCAGGATTAAAACAAGGACTTGATTGCAGAATAGTGTATGTGTGGGTGTATGTGTCTGACACCATGTCAGTGTGGTCTTGGGAGACTGTGTTCCTGAACTGAGTAAATGGAGAAACATTGTCCTGGGGTGGAGAGAAAGCAAAAATTCCTCTGGAAATGCTTCCCACAAAGCAGGCTCCGGGCTGCAGATCCATTGCATGTCAATGGATACCAAGTTGTTACATACTGGGCAAAATTGCGTAGGTGGAAGGTCTTGCTACTGGAAGTCTCCTTCGCAGTCTTGAAGACACAGGTTCCTCACGGGTATCCCCTTAGGTTGGGGCAAGTGAGTCAGTCACCTGTTCACTGTAGCATCTACCTGCCCAGCTACTCACCTTCAAACCTGTCTGGTTCCTGGGGGCAATTGAGTTTACAACCATGGGTCAGAGTAGCTGGGACATGGGCAGCCTTCTGGAAGATTCCTAGCCCCAAGGCTGGCAGAGAAGTAGCTGAGCCACCCCTCTCCCCCCACTCCCACCTCTGACCCAAGGAGCGATGGGAGCCACCGTGATGGATATCTCAGGGACAACAGGTGGAGGACAAAGGTTCTCATAGCCCTCTGCTCCTTCCCATCTTTGTCCACACACAGAATCCCACGCCTCCTCCATCCCTGGAGGGGAGGAGAAAATCTCAGGCAAGACTACTTTCAGTTATTTTTAAAATTAATTAATTTTTTATTGATTTGAACACACTGGGTCTTAGTTGCGGCATGTGGAGGGATCTAGTTCCCTGGCCAGGGATCAGACCTGAGCACTTTGCATCGGAAAAGTGGAACCTTAGCCACTGGACCACCAGGGAAGTCCCTCAGTTTTTATATTTTAAATCAGCCTGGCTACACAGAGAATCAAAGTTAATTTGAGTTTTAGAAAGTAAAGAGAATAATGACTTTGTGGACTCATGTTCATACCCATTATGGGTCTTCTCTTCCGTCCATGGACTGGTGGGGAGTGGAATGAAGTGGAATAAGATGTCCACCTTACCCTGAGGCTAACAGTTATCCCATGGGGACAGTTAAGCTGTTGATGGTTAGAAGGTACACAGAATGAGTGGCTGGTACTTGTTTGCTCTAAGCCAGGTCAGGCATTGTACTGTGGATGTAAATACATTCATGCAGTTAATACTCAAGGCTGCCCTCCAAGTGGACACTGTATCCCCATTTTACAGACAGGAAACGGGTCTGAAGAGGCTAAAATAATTAGTGTTAAGTTACGTAGAGAGTGTCAACACTTGACTTTGGACCCGGGCACTGGGGTCTGGAGGTGTGCTCGCAACTCCACTGTGGCACTGCTTTTCCCATCAGTTTCCATCTGGATTAAAGAGGCCCTGGGAGAGGTTTGGAACGCTTCACCTGACAAGCAGCGCTGAGGATGCAGAGGCCGCAGGGGCGTCTGGCCGGCGTCCTTGCAGGAGGAGCTGTGTGGGCTGGGACCCGTGACCACAGGGGCGCGGCCTCAGTTCTGTGTCTGCCCACTTGTGTGATTGCGGGCGCGCGACTCGTTCTCTGTAGCAGCTTCGCAGATTTTCATGAAGAACAAATGAGATGACGTGTGAAAGCCGTCAGCAGGCGTTCGGGGAGGGTAACCGAAAATGAGGCACCGTTTCAGCTGCTACTGTAAGTGACAGGCGAGAGTGGGGTCACCCCTAGTCTCGAGGCCTTTAAATCCATGCCAGCTTCCCTACCCCTCAGCCAGCCTTGGTGGCCAACGTTGCCACAGGGGCGCCACATGAAGTTTGGCTAGAGAAGCTTCATAATCAGCAACCACCTTGGCATCTTGGCTTCCTTGGTGGCTCAGACAGTAGAGAATCTGCTTACAACGCAGGAGACCTGGGTTCGAGTCCTGTGTCGGGAAGATCCCCCGGAGAAGGGAATGGCAACCCACCCCAGTATGCTTGCCTGGAGAATCCCATGGACAGAGGAGCCTGGTGGGCTACAGTCTATGGGGTTACAAAGTGTTGGACATGATTGACACTTTTACTTAGCACCAGAGAGATTGCGGGCATAGGTCTCTTTTGGGTGCGTCTGTCTTAGATTTAGATGCAAAAGTGGCTTGGCCTGGACATCACTGCTTTGTTTCTCCCTGGGTTGGATGAAGCCCATCATTCCAATTGCAGGGACTGGCTGCACTTCATTGTGTGACTGGTTAATTCGACAAGTGCACACTGAGTACCTAACGTGCGTGCAAAGCAGCTTAGGAAGTGGGCGATGTGATCAAAACAAGCCTGATGTGGTCTCTGCTGGGGTGAGTCTTTTGAGTCTGAAGACCATAATGTATATAGAAACTTACAGATAATTATTTAATATTAGCTGTGATAAGTGCTAGGAAGGGAAAAATCAAGGCACGATAAAAGAAAAAAGGAATCCAGTCCTGTGTACCTGTGAAGGCTTCCCAGAGGAGGTGTCAGTTGAGAATTGAAGGATGGAAAGGAGTGAACTGGATTGTTGGAGGTGAGGAAAAAATTCAGCCATAAGGAAGAGTTTTGCAAAGGCCTGAAGCATTTGGGGTTCAGATGAGAAAGAGCTGGTAACCCAAAGAAAATTTCATGAGGGTTTGACTAAATGGGGATAGGGCCAAGGCAGTAACTGGCCCAGGAGTAAGGAAGGAATTGCAAGAACCCGGTGAGAGTAGAGGTTGTGGGATAGGGCTGGACCACAGGAACCATGCTCACAGGGCGGGAAGCTCAGCCATCATCACCAGCAGGAAGAAGCCAGGGTATTAATACCCCAGCTTCTCTCCTCTCGTCATCTAATCTGCTGTGCCTTCTATTGGATGAACCCAGCCGGAAGCCAGAGGGAGGACAAGAAGTCCTCTAGAGATGTTGTGCACAGCCATCAGCCTCTGTCAGTAGTGGACAAGAAAAGAAGGCTAGCAAAAGGGTCTGTGGGAGAAACAGAGACCAGTGAGTATAGCCATATGTGGGGAAAGTCTATGTCTTCTGAGGACAGAGCCAGAATCCTAAAAAGAGAAAATTGCTCCTGCTAAGTGCTTAAAATTCAATCCTCCCATGACATGTATGAGATGGTTACTATGCTCCCATTTTACAGAGGAGAAAACTGAGGCTCAGTCAGGTTAGTTGTTCACAGAGAGATAAATGGTAGAGCCAGGATTTGAATCCAGGCAGTTTGGTTCTGGAGTCTGTGCTTTTAGCCACAAAGCTAATAGCCTATCCACTGCCTCCTTTGGGCAGTTTGATGATCTCTCAATCATGGTTGAGATCATGCAGGGTCTTGTGGGATTTTGGACTTTTTATAACAATGGTGGTAGCCGGTGCAGGTTTTAGGCTTGGCACTTTGATGGCTTAGGATTTGGAGAGATCATCCTGCTTGCTCTGTGACTTCTAGCAATGGTTGTAGAGTGCTTACCGTGGTGAGGACGATGGCAGGGGACTTGCTACTGGACTGGACATGAGAGCCCGTTATAGAAAGAAGGGTGTCAAGGTTGATCCCTGGGTTTCTGATTTGAGCAATTTGATGTATGCTGGCTGCCATGAGCTGAAATTTTCATGTCTCCCTGCATGGATATGTGGGATTCCCAATGCCCAGTGTGATGTTATTTGGAGATGGGACCTTTGGGAGGTATTTAGTTCATGAGGGTGGAGTGGAGCTCGCAGTTGAGATTAGTGCCCTTATAAGAGAGCTTTCTTCGCCTCTCTGTTCCCTACCACATGAGGACACAGCAAGAAGGCAGCCATCTGCAATCCAGGAAGAGGGCTCTCAGGAGCTAAATCTGCCAGCACCTTGATCTTGGACTTCCTAGACTCCAAAACTGTGAGAAATAAATTTCTGTTGTTTAAGCCACCCAGGGTGTGGTATCTTGTTATAGCATCCTCCACTAAGGGAGTGGTCTTCTCTTAAAGGGGGCAAGAGGAATGAGGTGGCTTTTATTTTTATTTTTGGCTGAGTTGATCGTGAGTTCGGTTTTGGATGCATTGAGTTTGATATCTTTTGAGACTTCTAAGAGGTGATTTCAGGTGGTATTCAGTTGGAACTTGGAAAGTTCTGTTTGTAAACAATTATTTTGTAGATCATTACACTCTAGATGGTAGATGAAGTTGGGAAATGGATGTATATATATGTGTGTGTATTTATTTCTCAGGAGCTGTAAATACCAAGTTACTGAAAATTAATGACAAGTCTTCATGGAGATGAACTATCCAATGTACCAGGTTGATCCCTTGATTGTGTCCAGGTTGGAGACAAAAAATTCATAGTGGCTCACAAAATGCTTTAAATTATTACGATGAAATGATTCTTTACTAGGCATTTGAAGATTTTTATCATCAAACATTCTAAAAAAATAGCAAGCTTGACAGAAAATGAGTTTAATTCCATAAAAGGTCAGGTTATTTTTGAGTTATGAATTGAATTTTATACCTTAGGTTTGTTTATTAATATTTATTCTGAAGCGATGGATATCACAAAGGGAGAGGATCTCTGATTGTTTCTGTAGGTTCCCTTTGTTTAATATTTGCTTTCTGTGCTTACAGTGATGGTTGAAATATTGAACATCCTTCCGCCATCTGTGGTGGTAACTTTGTGTATCATCTGTGAACTTTGGGAGGATTTTATTTGGTCCTCTGAGTGGTAGAAATGTCAGGTCCTGGCTGCTTTTGTCAGTGCACTTGCAAATGCAAATATTAATAGAAGAAATCCAACTCAAAGCAGCCTGAAGGGAATTTCCTGACTCATGTAACTGAAAGACAGTCTCAGGTCTGACTGGATCCAGATGCTTAGTGTAACCAGGAAGCCATCTCTTTCCACCTATTGCCTTTGTTTCCCCCTGTTGGTTTTATTCTCAGGCAGGTGGTGGGCTCTTGGAACACTTATTACTTAGCGACAACAGAGCTGGACTCAACACTCCCTGAAAAGTTATGGTTGACATGTCTATTTGTGGGCCAATCATTTATGGCCAGGGGGATGAGACATCCTGATTTTTTGGGTTGAGTCACATGCTTCCTCCTTGGACCAATCACTGTCCAGGAGGACACAATGCTTTGATTGGCTACAGCATATCAACCCTTGAAGCCGAGGGTGGGGTCAGCCTACCCTGAGGAACCTGGACTGAGCTTAAGTGGATCCCAAGGGAGGTCCAGGTAGGTGCACTGCACCAGGAGAGGCGGTAAGTGCTGGTAGATTCTACTTGTACACCTTCTGGTCTTCTGTGGATCAGATGACCAGTACTGGGAGCCTGTTGGACAATTCTCACAACAGTTTTTCTACATTTCTCAGACTGTTTCTGAAGCATTTTACCACCAAGGGGCTGATTCTTGGAAATGTCAGCATTTAGAGCTGAGTTGGCTTATGAAAGGGCCAGCATCTGAGCGTTCTTGTCACTACCACCAGCACCGTGAAGTCTGCATAGTCCTTATATGCCAAACTCTGTTCTAAGAATTTTGTGTACACTGTCTCCATTTAATCCTTTCAATGACCCTGTGAGGTAGTAGTAGTAATAATGGTCCCATTTTACAGATGAGGCAACTGAGGCACAAAGAGGTTCATTGACTTTCCCAAGGTCACAGAGCTGGAGTCCATTTTTTCCCCCATATTTTTAAGATGTGTGTGTTATCTTAAGTGTCTTTTTCTTTCTTAGAGTCCAAATTTTAAGTCAGAAAGTAGCCTTAACTTCATATTCCATCTGTTTTGTAGAACTGTGTATTTCTCCTACACATAGTAGATGGTTAATGCCTGACATGTAACAGATAAGTAGTGTGTAGATTGTAAATTAAATCAAATACTTCCTGGCCACATTTGAATTCCAAACCCCTGAGTCCGACTTATCTGCTTTCCCAGTTCCTTCATTTCAAAAGCATTTCTGGTTCTTAATTGCTGCTGCTGCTGCTAAGTCGCTTCAGTCGTGTCCGACTCTGTGCGACCCCACAGACGGCAGCCCACCAGGCTCCCCCCGTCCCTGGGATTCTCCAGGCAAGAACACTGGAGTCGGTTGCCATTTCCTTCTCCAATGCATGAAAGGAAAAGTGAAAGTGAAGTCGCTCAGGCGTGTCCGACTCTGTGTGACCCCATAGACAGTAGCTCACCAGGCTCCCCTGTCCCTGGGATTTTCCAGGCGAGAGTACTGGAGTGTTACCGTTGCCTTCTAATCCTAGGTTCCCATAAAACAATATTACTTTGCTAATTGGATCATGAGAAGCCGTTTGTTGAGCTCTGAGAAAATAATAGCCTCCTTGCCCCCTGCCACGTGCTGCTCACGGTGTGTGTGTGTGTGCGCACGTGTGTGTGTGTTTCTCTATTGTGCTTTGAACAGGTCTACTTCAGAGAGGCACCCGCTGTCTTTAACTTCATGCCGTGGGACATGATGATCTGAGACAGTGGCTGGGAATCTGAGGATAAAGCCTTCTGTGCTTCATCTTGTCGGATGTTTAAATGTGATCTGAAGAGGGACTGGTTTTCATGGTGGGAGCCAACAGTGGGGCTTTACGAAGTGAAGTGGATGAACAGACTATATTCCTCATAATGGGACAACAATGGACTTGAAATTGTGGCAGGTACTGGCTTCATGGCTGTGACCCAGCACATCCAGAGTTTGTAGGGGAGCTGCTTCCCCTTCTGTCCACTAATGCTGAAAAATAAGCATGTGCTTCACATGGGACCAAGGGCAGAGTAGTGAGGGAGTGTCTGGAGCTCAGCCTTGGGATCCAGTTTGCCAGGAAACGATAATCCCAGGCATGTGTGCAGGTGGTGGTGGGGATATTATCTCTAGGAGGCTGACTATCAGTTGCCTACAGTGTTTTTTCACAGCATCATCTTTCAGGATTTGAAACAGCTCAACTGGAATTCCATCACCTCCACTAGCTTTGTTCATAGTGATGCTTTCTAAGGCCCACTTGACTTCACATTCCAGGATGTCTGGCTCTAGATGAGTGATCACACCATCGTGATTATCTGGGTCATGAAGATCTTTTTCGGACATGGAACAACAGACTGGTTCCTAATAGGAAAAGGAGTATGTCAAGGCTGTATATTGTCACCCTGCTTATTTAACTTCTGTGCAGAGTACATCATGAGAAATGCTGGACTGGAAGAAACACAAGCTGGAATCAAGATTGCCGGGAGAAATATCAACCTTAGATATGCAGATGACACCACCCTTATGGCAGAAAGTGAAGAGGAACTAAAAAGCCTCTTGATGAAAGTGAAAGAGGAGAGTGAAAAAGTTGGTTTAAAGCTCAACATTTAGAAAACGAAGATCATGGCATCTGGTCCCATCACTTCATGGGAAATAGATGGGGAAACAATGGAAACAGTGTCAGACTATTTTTTGGGGGCTCCAAAATCACTGCAGATGGTGACTGCAGCCATGAAATTAAAAGACACTTACTCCTTGGAAGAAAAGTTATGACCAACCTAAATAGCATATTCAAAAGCAGAGACAGTACTTTGCCAACTAAGGTCCGTCTAGTCAAGGCTATGGTTTTTCCAGTGGTCATGTATGGATGTGAGAGTTGGACTGTGAAGAAGGCTGAGCGCCGAAGAATGGATGCTTTTGAACTGTGGTGTTGGAGAAGACTCTTGAGAGTCCCTTGGACTGCAAGGAGATCCAACCAGTCCATTCTGAAGGAGATCAACCCTGGGATTTCTTTGGAAAGAATGATGCTAAAGCTGAAACTCCAATACTTTGGCCACCTCATGAGAAGGGTTGACTCATCGGAAAAGACTTTGATGTTGGGAGGGATTGGGGGCAAGAGGAGAAGGGGCTGACAGAGGATGAGATGGCTGGATGGCATCACTGACTCGATGGACAGGGAGGCCTGGCATGCTGCGATTCATGGGGTCGCAAAGAGTCGGACACGACTGAACGACTGAGCTGAACTGACAGTGTTTTAGTGGGAGAACTGTTGGCATCTGGAGTGGGGCAGGACTATTCTGTTCACGGCAGGGCATTTGGCATCCCTGGCCATACTCCTTTGACTCAGCGGTCTCCCACCTTTCTGGCACCAGGGACCAGTTTTGTGAAAGACAGTTTTTCCACAGACCAGTGCAGTGGGGAGGATGGTTTCAGGATGATTCAAGCACTCCTATGACAGTAAAGAATCTGCCTGCAATGCAAGAAATGCGGCTTTGATCCCTGGGTCTGAAAGATCCTCTGGAGGAGCAAATAGCTACCCACTCCAGTATTCTTGCCTGGGAAATCCTGTGGACGAAGAAGCCTAGTCGGCTACAGTCCATGAGGTTGCAAAAGAGTTGGACACAACTGAGTGAGTAAACAACAGCTGGAATCTAATGCCGCTGCTGATCTGACAGGAGGTGGAGCTCAGGTGGTAATGAGAGCAATGGGCAGTGGTTGTAAATACAGATGAGATTCCCTGGATTGCTAGCTGTCTGCCGCTCACCTCCCGCTGTGTGGCCCAGTTCTTAATTAATCCTAGGCTCCCATAGAACAAAATTGCCTAATGGCCTGATACTGGCCTGTGGCCTGGGGGTTGGGGATCCCAGCTTTAAACATGAGCATTCTCATCTGAGGTTCAGCTGGGGAAGAATCTTCTTCCATACTCACTGGTGTGTTGGCAGTTTATTTCCTTGCTGTTGTAGGACTTTGGGCCCTGGATGTCTTCTGACTGTTGGTCCTCAGTTGCTGGAGGCTACCCAAGCTCCTGGCCACATGGGTCTCCCAACATGGCTGCTTACTGGTTCGAAGACACCTGGGAGAGAGATTCTGTAGAGCGAGTCCACTAGCAAGATGGAGTCCTATTAAATGTAATGGAACCATGGAATGACATTTCATCACTTCTATCATACTACTCTGATTAGTAGGAAGCACAGGCCCTCCCCACACTCAAGGGGAAAAGATCCTAAAAGATGCGATCCCCTGGAGTCCCAGTTCATAGTGGACCACCCCACTGTCTGCTGCACCTGGTATGGACCAGAAGTAAATAAGTAAGTGGCTAAGTAAGACATGCCCCAGGCTGGAGGCAGTCATTTTTGTTGGTTCTGGGTATCTGGGGGCCAAGGCAGAGTTTTGGATAAACTTATCTCAGTGCCATAGGAAGTGTAAAAGAAGGGAGCAATTCGTCAAATTTCTGATTTGTCAAAAGCTATATGTATAGTTTGATGAATTTTTAGCTTTCTTAGGTGAAAGTTTAAACAGTGAGATAAGAGACAGGAGATAGCTCCTCAGGAATCAGCGCATGTTGCTTTGGGGACATTCTCATTGGAATTAAAACCCTACTTTACAGGTGCCTGTTCTCAGAGCTGCAATCCATGCCCTCGAGGACTCCGCTCTGAAGGGTTTCCAGCACGGGTTGTTTGTTTGTCCTTCCAGTTGACTCCTGCCCTCTTTAGGACTGAGACCAAAAGTATCTATCCTTAGAGTCCAGGTTCAGCCACCTGGGCAGGAGGGAGCCCCACCTGCTCTGTAGTCATGAGCATGGCAGGCTCCTTGCATTGACTCTTTCCCCTGTCCTGTAATCTCTCCCAAGTTTAAATTATGGTCTGCAACGAGCTCTCAGCAGAGCCTGCCTTTGCCAGTCTTCAGGTACCTAGTGGGAGATTCATGCCTCTCTCTGTGGTTAATTTATCACAGAGAAAGTGGTTTGCTGGGAGAATCCAAATTAAAAGTATCTTTATAGTTTTGCCGAAGCTCATCCTGAAAGTGCTGCAGCGCCCAGGGCTCGGCTTATCTCAGAAAGCAAGTTGAACACCAGATGTTCCTTCGCGTTATTCTCCTTGACAGAATGTGATTGTCTGAAATTTGTCCCAAGCACTGTTATCCAAGGATTGTTCTGGGGACCACCTGCATCAGAATGGCAGCCTGTTTAAAAACAGCACTGCTGGGTTCCGCCCTAGACCTAGTGAGTCACAGTCTTTGGAGGTGGGGTCCAGAGAGCTGTAACTTGGCTATTCTGATGGTCCGAAAGTCTAAAAACCTCTGGTCCATGGGGTTCTCATGCCTGAACTCTGTCCCCTGCTCTTGATAGCTTTTATCTCTTACTGAGCATTTTCAGCCCTGAAGGTCTGATATTTATGGAGCACCCAGAGATAGATGGTTAGATAGAGACCTTTCATTCTACCAACAGTTATTAAGCACCTCCAATTTCCCTGGCACGGCTCTCAGAACAATGGATAAAGCAGGAAACACAATATTAAAAAAAAAAAAATTCTACCCATTCTCCTGCTGCTTCTGTCCAGCGGGAGAGACAGAGAATAAACAACAGAAGCAAAGTCTGTGGGTACTAGATAGGGCTTTATTTTAGATTGCGTGGTTTGGGAAAGGCTCAGAGAGATATTCGCTGGAACCTGAAGAAGATGAGGGAGTGAGTCCTGTGGGTGTCAAGGGAGATCTTTTCAGGTGAGGGGAACAACATGAGCAAAGGTTTAAAGGCAGGAAGTCATGTGCTGTTTTAGGAGCTATGAGGAAGCCAGTTCCCCGCCAATAGAGAATGTTAGTATATTTCACATGCGTAAAATATGCATTTTTCAGAGCATTGACATTTAAAACTACAAGTGTGTTATGGAAAGTTTCTCTTTAATTCGAGAATATCTGGCCATTGGAAACGAATCCACTGAAAATGGGAACATAAAATCATATAGAAAGTCATGAGAAAAACGAAACCTGATTGGGATTTTTCTTCTTCTTTGAGAAATGAAATAAAGATAAACAAGTAAACAAAATCCAGTGATTCCCTTTTGGTGCTGCTCAGAATGAAGAATGCATTCATTGCCTCTTGACAGTTTTTTGTGGTTATTTCCCTTCAATTTTATAGAACTGCACGGTGTTGCATTTTTCATTTCACACTTGATGTTGTCAGTAGGATCTCAAAAAGGACCAGCTTAGCGGAAGTATTTCAAGGCTTCCCCAATTTCCCCAAGAGCTTCACTGCTTTGCTACTCAAGCCACTCTCTTTTGAAGCACTTATCTCTTTTCTCGTTGATTTCCCCTTCTTCACTTGTGAACTGTCAGTATCTCTTGAAAGGGGGTGGATCCTTTGCCGGATCCTTTTTCTCAGTAGCTTGGTTGGCATTTGTCAATCCTCCATATTCCAAAGTTGGCATTTACACTTTGCAGTAGATTTGCATTGCATTGGCATTTTATTTATAGCTGACAATCAGCAGGGGCCGACCCCACTCCCCAAAAGACATAAGATGCTGAGTTGGTGCCACTGTCATCCAAACGCCAAGTGAGAGTGGGGATTGGTTTCCTGAAGGCTCTGTTCATCTAACAGTTTCTTAGCTTGCCCTGTTATTTTTTTCTATGTAATCACATAACTTGGAGAACACAGATAACAAATAGTTGTATGATGAAGACCCTATGGAAATATTATAAGGTTTTTTTTTTGGTGAATGTCAGGAAATGGTTGTTACATAAATGAACTGGAGGTGATCCCTGCAGGTTGGTCCTTGTATTGTTTATTTCTTCACAGTAGACTAGGACCTGTTAGTTTAAGAGTCAAACTCAATTTTTTACACATCTAATTGTTTTAAATATACTTGAAATAAGCATGTTGTATTAGACATTTAGAGCTCGCTTGCTTTGCATGACCTGCAAAACTGTTCCCAGCGTCTGTTAGCGATAGACCTTGTAGCTTTAAGACTCCAAGCTACAGTGGTGCTTTGGAGCTGTTTGACCTGGAGATTTCCCACCGTTCCGCTCAGTGACATGTAAGTTCCCTCTCCGATTCTTCTCTTTCTGGGGCTCCCTGCCCTCCTTCCCTTCTGGCTAGTGGCCCGCATATAGTTTGGAGGATCTTAGGCTGTGAGGGACTCCTATAGTAACACGCAAACCTATCAAATCTTTGCCCAGGTAAAGCTTTTGCTTGCTACTGCCACCTTGTGGTCGTATCTTTCCCTTGATCAGCCCCCAAATCCCTCAAAACTCATTACAGTGCTGAGACCATTAATCGTCACAAGGTTTAGATTATTGTAGTTTTTAAATAACAAGAGTTAAGAATATCACTAAGCCTAAAAATATTTCTCTAAAACAAACTTAATGAATATTCAAGATATGGATTTTTCTGGGCTTAGATTGTTGTAACAAATAGGATCTAAAATTGGGAAAGGTTTGGACTGAGAACTAGGATTTAGGGACAATTTTACAACTTCTATGTAGGAGAGAGGCAGAACCTCAATAATCTAGCTTTAGGCTTGTGTTTTTGATTCCTACCATCCATTTTTTTCTAACTCGAATTTCCTTTTGGCAGCCACTCCCTGCTAACCCCTCCCCTGTGGTTCAGATGGGGTTAATTTTACCTAGTGCAGGATGGTCATTGATGGGCCAAACCATTGAGCATTGTCCTTTCACCTACCTCGGCCACAGTTTTAGGTCCAAGGTTGAATACTCAGTCAAGTTTAACCAATGAAAACCTGGCTCCAGAATTTTGTTCTGGAGTCAAGAGCAAAATCTTGAGAGAGTCTTACTTTTCCTTTGTTGATGAGCATGCGAGATCTGGAGCTGTTGCAGCCACACTGTGACCACGAGAGGAGAGCCTGTCAGTGCACAAAACCCGCATATGTGAGAGCTGAACAGAGTCAAGTGCCTAGGGACCTGGAGGCATCCTTTAAACCTTTGTGATGAGTCGATTCTAAAGCTGGCCCTACTTCTAGACATTTAAGTAGATATGAACCAGAAGGGGGTTATTTCTTTGGTCAACTACAATCATAGAAAATTTCAGAGAATTTGTCAGGTGTACACTGATGTCCTTGGAACCCAAAGTGTCAAAGGTTGAATGTTCTCTACAGTTTGCCCCATCTTGGGATATGAGAGGAATTTCCTGCCAAGGAAAAAGAGTAAGATGAGAGGAATCCTATCTGGAGAGGAAGTGGTTGGGGTCCTGCATGGAGACTCAGAGCAGTTTCAAAGGACAAGCACATCTCATAGGGAGGGGGCTTGATGCCTAAGCGTATGGTCCCTGGGGAGCATGCAGCAGTTCATGGTGAGAAAAACCCTAATGGTAGCACTGATCCGTTTCTTTGTCCCAGGTGTTTTTCTAAGCACTTTATAGTCAGTGATTCACTTAACCTTCATAATAACAACATTATAGGTAGATATTCTTATCACACGCATTTTGTAGATGAGGAAACCAACTCACAGATGTTCAGTGATTTATCCAAACTCTTAAAACTGGTTCGTCGTCATCCTCACTAACTCCACCATCTCCCTGACCTTTGTCCCTGGAGCATCCAGCTTTCCTAGGCAGGCAGGAATGTCTGGTATTTCACAACCATCCAGAGCAAAGATAATTAGAATATATTTCTCTTGGGGAAGAGTCAGGGGAAAGGAAAATTAAGGCGTTTGGGATTAACATATACACATTGCTGTATTTGAAATGGATAGCCAGCAAGTACCTACTGTATAGCGCAGGAAGCTCTGCTCCATATTATGTAATAACCTAAATTGGAAAACGATTTGAAAAGGCATACATACATGTATATGTATAAGTGAATCACTTTGCTGTACGCCCGAAACTAACACAACATTGTTAACCAACTGTATTCCAATATAAAATAAAAAAAAATTAAAAAGAATATACTGCTCTTTATTTTGTAAGTTTGTTTTATTAATGTGTCAGCATCTGTTTACCCAGGCAACTGAGTTTCTTAATTTCCTCCTTTACTCACAGAAAGTCATATAATGCAATATATCCATGTATGTCGCACTTCCTCTATGCCAGCACTTTATACTGTATTATCTCTCTGCCCGTGTATCAGTGTTATGACATGGTCACTGTATTCATTTCCTAGGGCTGCCCCAACAAGCTGGGGGGCTTGAAACAACGGATGTATGCTATCTCACAGCTTAGGAGGCTGGAGGTCCGCAATCAAGGTGTCAGGAGTGCTGGTTCTCTCTGGAGGCTCTTAAGGAGAATCCACTCCCTGCCCTTCTCCTGGCTTCTGGTGGGTTGTCCACCATTCTTGGTGTTTGTTGGCTTGTGGACAGATCACTCCAATCTCTCCCCTTGTCTTCAGATTGCCTTCTTTCCTGTATCTCTGTCTTCTCCTTTTTGTTCCCTTATAAAGACACCACTCATTGGTTCAGGCCCATCCTAAATCCAGGGGGGTGTCTTCTTGAGATCCTTTGACTAATTATATCAGTGAAGATGCTATTTTCAGATCAGGTCACATTTTGAGGTTCTGGGTGGATCTGAACGTTTGAGGGACCCTATTCAACCCACCACACCCATCCTTTGTTTTTCCTGAGAGAGGAGGAACCTCAGCATGACAGATAAAGTGAACAGCAGGGGTAGGACCCAACCTGGATTGCCTGGAGTGAACACTGGCTCTTGTATCTCAGGTGTAGTTGCCAGAGGGGCAGACTGGATCCCGCTTCCATGGTGGAATCGGCTTTCCATTGCAGTCCTTTTCTGTAGTCTTCCGGTGTCACAGATTTTCATTTGTGAACCTGAAATAACAATCCCCATTCATAGTGCTCTTAGGAGATGAAACGTTCAGACAGGTGAAGCACAAGACAGTTTAGGTAAAGCTCCTGGAAAAGAGTCTGACCCATGGGCGTGGCCTCAGGAAATCCTAGCTATTACAATTCAACACAATTTCTGAGCAGTGTCAGGGTGCGTGCAGCTCCTAGTATTGTGCCTCCATTGGTATTTGGAGAGGAGGACAGTTTAAACAGGAGGACAGTATTGTCCATAGATGGTTTTGACTTCAAAGTTGCAGCCATTTATGCTTTTGAATGGTCATTGGTTCAGTTTCCTTGTGAGCACTTTCCTTGTTGTGAGTTGCTTGGCTAACTGTAAAGTTAGTAAGTGCACTTCTCTGAATATTTTGGCTGGTGAGTTTCCAATAACCAGAATGTGTGCATCTTTTGTTGTCCAAGTACTCATCTTCCGTATCTTCTAGGGCTAAGGCAGAACATGACATTTCTCTGTGCTGCCCATACCCACATAAATTTGCCTGTCTTGTGATAGCTCAATGGGAGCATAAGTCCTACCCTCACAGGTGGTATAGGAATTACATGCATTAGTGATGAAAGGTATCAGACAGCCTGGCATATGGAAGGTGCCCAAGATATTTTGGCATTTGTTAGTAAGTCTTTTTCTACGGTATGATGGGGCAGGTGGTAGACGAGCCATTCCCCGGTCTGTACCAAAACCATTGGATACTCACTGGTGTGGACTGAGCTTTGTCCATCTTTGTATTTCCTGGTGCTTCATATATATCACCTGGATCTCAAGACAGTCTCCTTAATATTAGAGGACTGGGTGGATAATCTGTGGTAGAAACTTGTTTCATGGCATTGATGATTTCAGAGTTCTCAAATCATGTCTTCTCAAGCAGACAGAGAGATTTGACTTACACACAACCACAGCCAGAGACACTCACTGAAGCTTTGATGTGCAGAGCTTGGTCATGCAGACATGATCATGCCTAGTTGAATGCCTAGTTGGTTGACCTTAGTCTCTAGTCCCTCCAGAGGTTCAAGTTGATACCATATGACCCAGGGCTCCCAGGTAAACAAAGATACTCTAATCAGATAGAACACCACAAGGGCTTAGAGGTCACCTCCTAAGAGCTGAGGGCAAAGACTCATCTTCTCTTTGGGCAAAGTTCATCCACTGTGTGGACAACCAAACCATTGAAGTGGATGGCTTAAGTATAAGACACAAACACTTAGATGTGCTCACCAGGCCAGTCTTCTTCTGCCCTACAAGGTGGCAGATGCTGTGGGCTGGAGAGACCTAGCAGAACGCGATGGGGAGGCTATGGGTCTCTGCCCTCTCTTGTCTCTGCTGGGTGGAGTCTGGCCTGCAGTCCAGGGGTCTCTCTTGCTTGTCCATAGCTGCTGCATTGCCGCCTGTCATTGGGCCAACAGGGAGGAAAGCTCGTCTGGACTCCGAGGCTCTTCCCCATCATAGACAAGGTCAAAGTCTCAGGTTACACTGTGTCCTGGACACCTCGAGGGGTGGTGGAGGTTTGGGGGAGAAGCCCCTAGGTGTGTCCAGGGTGGCAATGGTCTAACTCATCTTGGGAACTCCCACTGAGCTTGCACAGTGGAGAAGTCATGTCCAAGAGTGAAAGTTCTCCATGGCCTTGACTTGCATTCCTGTTAGCAACATGAAGTCTGCTTGCTTTGTTTGGAACTTTATACTGAATGGTTGAGAGTGAAAGTGTTAGTCACTCAGTCGTGTCCAACTCTTTGCGACCCCATGAACTGTAGCTTGCCAGGGTCCTCTGTCCATGGAATTCTCCAGGCAGGAATACTGGAATGGGGTTGTCATTCTCTTCTCCAGGGGATCTTGCTGACCCAGGGATTGAAACCGGCTCTTCTGCATTGCAGGCAGATTCTTTACCAAATGAATGATTATGAGTGTACGTAAGAGTCTACATGGAACAAACAGAAAACTACATATGTGTGAGCACAGCTGGGTGGATTCTCACAACCTGTAGTGCAGTCAGCACCCAAAAGAAGAAACAAACATTGTCGGTGCTCCCGAAGCCCCCCGGGGGAACCCGTCCAGCTGTTTGCTCCAAAGGGTAACAGATGCTAACGTCAGCCTCACAGATGAGTTTAACGGTTTCAAAATTTCTATAAATGAGATTATACAGTGTGTGCTTTTTGACACCTGGCATCTGCCACTCAACCTCCAAATATAGGAGGTTCATCCATGTAGTTTTAAAAAAATTGATTTTAATTTGTTTTAATAAATATTAAGTTGATATCTGTTTGGAGATGTCAATTAGTATACACAGATTTATCCTAAATTGTTCTAATAAATTCCTAAATTTATTTTTACTTTTGATTGGGGTATAGTTGGTTTGTGGAATCTAAAAAAAAAAAAGGCTACAAATGAATATATCTACAAAACAGAAATACAGATTTCGATAATAAACTTATGGTTACAAGGGAGTAAAAGGTGGGGGAGATAAATTGGAAGACATACACCCGTGTGCTAAGTCACTTCAGTTGTGTCTGACTCTTTGCGACCCTATGAACTGTAGCCCTCCAGATCCCTCTCTGTCCATGGGATTCTCCAGGCCAGAATACTGGAGTGGGTTGCCATGCCCTCCTCCAGGGAATCTTCCTGACTCAGAGATCAAACCCACATCTCTTATGTCTCCTGCATTGGCAGGCAGGTTCTTTACCACTAGCGCCACCTAAGAAGCCCTGGCACATACACACTACTGTATATAAAATAGATAACTAATAAGGACCTACTGTATGGCACAGGGAACTCTACTCAGTACTCTGTAATGACATATACTGGAAAATAATCTAATAAAAGGGGGGAATATATGTATAACTGATTTACTTTGCTGTACGCCTGAAACTAACACAGCATCTATGTAGTTTTGTGTGGTACTACACTGTTCATTCTTGGTATTTCTGTCTTATTCCATTGGGTGACTATATTTTAGTAGTTCTGCTTTTGATGGACAGTGTAGGCTGTTTCCCTACTGGGTTTAATATGACAGCGCTGCCGTGAACTTTCTTGTACAGGTCTTTTGGGGAAACAAATGCCAGCATCTCTGTTGCTCATATGCCTCTTGCCTGGAAAATCCCATGGGCGGAGGAGCCTGGTAGGCTGCAGTCCATGGGATCGCGAAGATTTGGACACGACTGAGCGACTTCACTTTCACTTTTCACTTTCATGCACTGGAGAAGGAAATGGCAACCCACCCCAGTGTTCTTGCCTGGAGAATCCCAGGGATGGGGGAGCCTGGTGGGCTGCCGTCTATGGGGTCGCAGAGTCGGACACGACTGAAGCGACTTAGCAGCAGCAGCAGCAGCAGCAGCAGCAGCAGCTATGAGTGAACGTGCTGTAGAGTCTGCAGAAAGTCCTGGAGCACATGAGGAGGTGCCCTTGACAGTGGCGGGTGAGAAATGCCCAGTGAGACTGGCATTCTTTCCCACAGAGCCTCTGCAGCTGGCACAGCCCCTGCAGCCTCTCAGACCCTTCTACTTTATGAGAACCCTTCTTCATCCACCCCCAGGGAAGAACCGGCCCCCAGATCCTATCCATGCCTGCCAGACACATCTGTTTTGTCTCCATCCTGCAGGGCCCCTGAAGAAGAAAGTGATCTGGTTCCTAACACACCAATCAAACAGAAAATTAACATATGTGGCAGAATGCTGGAGCTCCTACTTCAGGGCACTTATAAAGATAACAAGACACTTAGTTTTTGAAGGAAAGCCATTTACTGGCACTCTTTCTTGCATCTCGCAGAGGAAAGGGGAGATCGGTTCTAGCTCCCTGTTTTGGCTCTCTGTTTTGAACTAAGATGGTCATATATATATATTTTTCCACCTGACAGAATTAAGGCAGCAGCCGGTGTGAAAATAACTGCAGTGAGAGTCAGCAGTGAGGACCAGTGGGCAGTCCAGGAAGAAATAGATAACGACAGCGTTCAGACCACGGCCACCCTCACATGCGTGGGCCATCACCCGGACACACAGAGCAGGTAAGCGCTGGGATCCTCAAGGTACCTCAGCAGCCGTTTGTTGGGGATGGCTGCAGACGCTGATAGCAAAATAATGTGTGTATAAATAAAGCAATGCCTCTGCATTTAATGGGCGATGTGTTCTTTTGAGCTCATCAGCACAGCTCCGTCCTGCAGCTTCTGAATGGGTCCATTATGGGATGTGATGCTGGCTGAAGGCTTTATCCTTTATGCTCTTTATACATCAATGACCTGATTAGGTTGGCAATCTCAAAAATTACCTGCACTCACATTTGTCATGGTGCACGGTTTGATAACCATTATTTTAAAATTTTATTATTGTTACTGTTGGCAGCGAAGAACTGAAGAATGAAATGGGTAAAATAGAAATGATTCAAGAGGCAAGTGGGAAAAGTACTTTTTTAATGAGCGAATGTAGGGTGGCTCTAAGCTGTCTGGTAATTGTCTCTTAGTGCTTAAAGGTGGTTGTTTTGCAGACATCACACCCGGGTATTGGCATATGGGCTCAGAATGTGAAGTTAGGTCAACTTCACGTCGTTGGCGGATCTTCTCCAGCTCGGATACCACCCTTGGGTTTATGGTGCTGAGCTCACCTGGGAGGCAGAGGGAGGTCATTGCTAATAATATTGCATTGGGGCTCCCAACAAGCAGAATGAGCTCAGGCCTGTTGCAATAGCCTTTTCTACGATCTCTTTGCCTGTCTTCTCTTCTCTTTTGACTGAGCAGTGCTGGCTATGCCATACTCCCATTTTATTTTTCCCAAATATTTATCTATTTTTGGCTGGATTATTTTGGCTTAGTTGCAGCCTGAGGGCTTCTCTCTAATTGTGGTGCACAGACTCAGTAGTTGCAATGTGCAGACTTAGTTGCCCTGCAGCATGTGGGATCTTAGTTCTCTGACCAGGTATTGAACCTGAGTCCCCTGGATTGCAAGGTGGATTCTTAATTACTGGACCACCAGGGGAGTCTTCCTACCCATTTTAAAGCCATTAATAGCTCCCCCTTCAGCCAGGATGAGACCTAACTTCTCAGGTTGGCAAAGAGCCCCTTTCTGATCTCTTACTTACCACCTTCTATCGTCATAACCTGTTCTCTTTTCTTTAGTTCTTGTTTTTGTGTTTTTGGCTTTTTGGCTGTACCGTGGGGCATGTGGGATCTTAGTTCCCTAACCAGGAATTGAACCCACACGCCCTGCAGTGGAAGTGCAGAGACTTAACCACAGGACTGCCAGAGAAGTCTCTCTTTCCTTGTTTTTAAACGCTTTGAGGTTCATGATGTTGGGCACTGAAGGAGCACTTGGTGAATGAATGAGGGGGTCGGTGGTGGGAGCATGAGAAATGGAGAGATTGGGTGGAATTTGCCTTTTCCAGTGGGTTTCTAGGCTGAGTGCTGTTTCATCTTGGGCAACCTCAGCCAACCTCAGCTAGAACTCAGTTCTGACTGCTTTTGAAGATCTCTTTCAAAAGGAAAGAGAGATTCAGGTTGAGTGACCAAAAAGCCTTCTATTAAGGGTATTGACCAGGGGATCTGGGTCCTGGGTGCCTCTCACTCCCAAATCAACATTCTGGATATTGTCCTTTACATCCCTTGACAGAACTTTAGTCTGAGACCTCAGTTGACCCATGATTTCCCTGGAAATCTCTACTTGCTATCTGAACACCCCCGAATCCTGCATTGATACATGAAGAGAGCTTAGGATTTACGTATTTGGGCTCAGCTGCAAGTGCTAGAATTCCCACCTAAAATGGCTGCTACAGTAGGGTTTTGTGATCTCATGTGACAAGAAATTCGGAGGTGGGTGTTTCCGTGGTTGATTAATCTCGCAGCACAGTTGTGTTGCCCGGGGCTGTGCTCTGTCTTTCCACTGGATCATGCCCAGTTTGTTGGCTGTCATCCTCCAGCTTGTTTCCTCGTGGCTGCAAGATGGCTGCAGCAGTTCCAGACATCACAAACTTATCTAGTTGTATACAAAGACTGGAAGGGAGGGGGGCTTCTCCTCATGTATCTTTTTTTGCTGGGAGAGAAGACCTTTCCAACTGGAAAGATGATTTCCCCTTCAAGTCTTCCTTTTAGATATCATCAGTAAGCACTGGGTTCCATGCCTTTGCTCAAGAATTAGCACAGTCTGGGAAAGTGAATATTTGCTGTTATTTTCAGGCTTTGCACTGGGAGAAGGTCTTTGCTATCAGGGAAGAAGCGTGGTCAACTAGCAGTGTTCGGCACACTCTTTATTTATTTATTTATTTTTTCCCTGTATTTATTTATTTATTAATTTTTTAAAATAGTTTTTTATTTTTTTTAATTTTAAAATCTTTAATTCTTACATGTGTTCCCAAACATGAACCCCCCTCCCACCTCCCTCCCCATAACATCTCTGTGGGTCATCCCCATGCACCAGCCCCAAGCATGCTGTATCCTGCGTCAGACATAGACTGGCGATTCAATTCTTACATGATAGTATACATGATAGAATGCCATTCTCCCAAATCATCCCACCCTCTCCCTCTCCCTCTGAGTCCAAAAGTCCGTTATACACAGCTGTCTTTTTTCCTGTCTTGCATACAGGGTTGTCATTGCCATTTTTCTAAATTCCATATATATGTGTTAGTATACTGTATTGGTGTTTTTCTTTCTGGCTTACTTCACTCTGTATAATCGGCTCCAGTTTCATCCATCTCATCAGAACTGATTCAAATGAATTCTTTTTAACGGCTGAGTAATACTCCATTGTGTATATGTACCACAGCTTTCTTATCCATTCATCTGCTGATGGACATCTAGGTTGTTTCCATGTCCTGGCTATTATAAACAGTGCTGCGATGAACATTGGGGTACATGTGTCTCTTTCAATTCTGGTTTCCTCGGTGTGTATGCCCAGCAGTGGGATTGCTGGGTCATAATGGAGTTCTATTTGCAATTTTTTAAGGAATCTCCACACTGTTCTCCATAGTGGCTGTACTAGTTTGCATTCCCACCAGCAGTGTAGGAGGGTTCCCTTTTCTCCACACCCTCTCCAGCATTTATTGCTTGCAGATTTTTGGATCGCAGCCATTCTGACTGGTGTCAGCACACTCTTTAAAAGTGGGACCTGTCAAGGATTGTGGTTTGATGTCTGCTTTGACTCCACTGGATGGCTTGCTCTTTATTGCTGGGGTGTTTATCAGGTGGGCTTTGACTGATACCCTTAGGTACTGCATAAATGAAGTCCAAGCAAAAAGGGCTCCTAGGAGCACGTGGAAATGTTCAAGGCGGGGAAACCTATAGGTTTCTCCCAGAACCAAGAGTGTCTGGATGCAGTATCCCTAGCAACCTGTCTCCTTGTCTTTCCTCTGGGTTGGTTCCATCTCCAGCAGGCTCTCCCCGCTGGTGGCAAGCTGACCACCAGCAGCTCCCAGCATCCATCCTGCTGGCTTGGTCTCCTCAGGGAGAACATGCTCTGTCCCATGGTGTCCAGCACAAGTCTTGGGGCTGCTCATCATTGGCTCTGCTTGGAATAACGTGGATCTCGTACTCACCCTGAACCAATCACTGCAGCCAGTTGTAAAAGTAGGGGATGGCTGGACCCACCCGAACGACCTGGACTTCAAGTATGAGAGAGGGTTCTTGGGGCAAAACAGGAGGGTAGAAACAGGACGTGGCTAGGAAGTCCTGCTTGGACCCTCCTGCTGGGTTGGAGCAGCCCCAGTGGGCTGCCTGGACGTGCACCCTCAGAAATTACTGTGTGGGTCTCAAATGACATTCTCCATGGTTTATGCACATGGAATTGATTTGGTCGAAACATTGGACTGATCAAGTGCTGATGTTTTAAATTGAAGGACAAGCACAGGCTGCGGTTATCACTTTTGGTTTTCAGAGAATCAATTCTGCATTCTCTTTAGAAGAGATTTATAAAGTTACAAGAGTGAAAAAGCCCTTTCATAACCAGAGTTATGTAATTATCAGGCATTCTGACGCCCTCTTCTTCTCTTTCTTCACTTTCTGTTTTTGACCTCCCTGGGGATGTTAGAAGGACAAGGACTGTTGCTTTGGCGTGACAATTTATGCTTATCTAATATCCTTCTAAAATCCATTCCATAATCTAAATAAATAATTGCTTCTTTTTATACTTTTTTTTTTTGGTGAATTGTGAGATCAAATGAGGTGTGAAATACAAGCTCATGGACCGTATTTGCCGGGCTAACAAAGTGAATCTATGAATATATCCCTAAATGAAACATCCCACTGAAAGCTGTAATCTCTGAATTGTGACAACCTTGGGCGGAATAGGGTTTTTAACAGAATAGAATGCACACACTGCCTGAAGTTCTGTGATAAGAATTAAATATGTGTCATATGGGAAGATTCGATGGGCTCAGTAAAGGTCTTCATTTAAAATATTTTAATGAACACTCATTGTGAGGAAATGTGAGTAATAAAGATGGAAACCACAAGATAAACAGTTGCATTGTCCAAAGAGGAGAAAAGAAGTTAGAAAAATAAGCAAATTTGAAAGTGTTCAGAACAGATAAAGCAGACCCAAGGGAAAGGAAAGCTGGATGAAATGGACTCTTGGTATGGAGACAATGTGCAGCCAGCTAGGTTGAGGTGAGATTGTTTCTTCAGTGGTTTCCATCGGACTGTTGGGACCCAAACATTGGAGAAAATAGGCTGCCACTTTTTGTATGGTCAGAAACCACATTGCAGAGCTCATCCTCCTCTAAAAGTTGGGACAGAGACAAGTTCTTGGGAGTGCCCCATGGAAACAGGAGTCTCCATAGGAAAGAAGCCAAACCCTAAAATAGATGTCTTGAAAGAAATAGACGCACCTCAGTTCAGTTCAGTTCAGTTCAGTCGCTCGGTCATGTCTGACTCTGCGACCCCATGAATCGCAGCACGCCAGGCCTCCCTGTCCATCATCAGCTCCCAGAGTTCACTCAGACTCACGTCCATCGAGTGGGTGATGCCATCCAGCCATCTCATCCTCCGTCGTCCCCTTCTCCTCCTGCCCCCAATCCCTCCCAGCATCAGGGTCTTTTCCAATGAGTCAACTCTTCACATGAGGTGGCCGAAGTACTGGAGCTTCAGCTTCAGCATCATTCCTTCCAAAGAACACCCAGGACTGATCTCCTTCAGAATGGACTGGTTGGATCTCCTTGCAGTCCAAGGGACTCTCAAGAGTCTTCTCCAACACCACAGTTCAAAAGCATCAATTCTTCAGTGCTCAGCCTTCTTCACAGTCCAACTCTCACATGCATACACGACCACAGGTAAAACCATAGCCTTGACTAGATGGACCTTAGTCGGCAAAGTAATGTCTCGGCTTTTGAATATGCTGTCTAGGTTGGTCATAACTTTCCTTCCAAGGAGTAAGCGTCTTTTAATTTCATGGCTGCAGTCACCATCTGCAGTGATTTTGGAGCCCCCCAAAATAAAGTCTGACACTGTTTCCACTGTTTCTCCATCTATTTCCCATGGAGTGATGGGACCGGATGCCATGATCTTCGTTTTCTGAATGTTGAGCTTTAAGCCAACTGTTTCACTCTCCTCTTTCACTTTCATCAAGAGGCTTTTTAGCTCCTCTTCACTTTCTGCCATAAGGGTGGTGTCATCTGCATATCTGAGGCTATTGATATTTCTCCCGGCAATCTTGGTTCCAGCTTGTGCTTCTTCCAGCCCAGCGTTTCTCATGATGTACTCCGCATATAAGTTAAATAAGCAGGGTGACAGTATACAGCCTTGACGGACTCCTTTTCCCATTTGGAACCAGTCTGTTGTTCCATGTCCAGTTCTAACTGTTGCATCCTGGCCTGCATACAGATTTCTCAAGAGGCAGGTCAGGTGGTCTGGTATTCCCATCTCTTTCAGAATTTTCCACAGTTTATTGTGAGCCACCCAGTCAAAGGCTTTGGAGTAGTGAATAAAGCAGAAATAGATGTTTTTCTGGAACTCTCTTGCTTTTTCCACGATCCAGCAGATGTTGGCAATTTGGTCTCTGGTTCCTCTGCCTTTCCTAAAACCAGCTTGAACATCAGGGAGTTCATGGTTCACATATTGCTGAAGCCCGGCTTGGAGAATTTTGAGCATTACTTTACTAGCCTGTGAGATGAGTGCAATTGTGCGGTAGTTTGAGCATTCTTTGGCATTGCCTTTCTTTGGGATTGGAATGAACATGGCTATAACCCAGTTGAAAGAGAAATTGACCTCAAAGGTAAATGTTTTCCATGAAGTGTTACCATGTTTGAACATCTGGGTCCAATATTTCAGGAGTTTTTCTTGACCTGCTCTAATCCAGAAATGATTATAACCAGTTGAGCAGAAGAAAGGATTATCCTTTTTACTAAGTCAACTAACTCATCGCTTGTTGTGAAATTGAACAGTGGAAACCTTAAGGAACAAACAGGGGTAAGAGAGGAAAAGTCATCTCTAATCACATAAACGTCACGTGTCATTTTATGGCTCCACGGAACACGAGCCGGGCTAAATCTTTTATTGTGCTTCAAGTGCGTTATTCAAGTTGTAGAAGAAGAAGAAGGAGAAGGAGGAGGAGGAGAAAGAGAGAAAGAGGGGGAGGGGGGAAGAGGAAGGAGAGGAAGAGGAAGAATGAAGAGGAGGAGGAAGAAGGGCAGGGGGAGGAGGAGGGAGAAAGGAGGAGGAAGGGCAGGAGGAGGGAGAAGGACAGTGCCGTGACGGTCACAGTTGCCTCTGTTTCTGAGCAGATTTTCCCACCAGGGTTAGTTCATGGTGGTTACTTTCCTTCCGTAAAATATTTTACTGAAACGTAAACAATAGAACACATGGAACGTTTTAAGTGTCTCTGAGGATAATTTTGTGTAGTTTTGTTGTCTGTTCCTTATTCATTTGAAAAAGTTTTTGAAAAACTATGTCATTCTCATTAGGTGCCCAGCACCACTGTAAGTCTTTGAGGAAACACACGTGTTTAAAAATCAGAAATATTAGAGCCTTGGGAGGCTAAAAACTATTGTCATTTCCAATCAATAGATGTGTAAATTGAGGTATAGTTTATTTATTTTTAATTTAAATTTATTTTAATTGGAGGCTAATTACTTTGCAGTATTGTATTGGTTTTGCCATGCATCAGCATGACTCCGCCACGGGTGTACACGTGTTCCCCATCCTGAACCCCCCTCCCTCCTCCCTCCCCGTACCGTCCCTCTGGGTCATCCCAGTGCACCAGCCCCAAGCATCCTGTATCCTGCATCGAACCTGGACTGGCGATTTGTTTCTTATATGATAGTATACATGTTTCAATGCCGTTCTCCCAAATCATCCCACCCTCGCCCTCTCCCACAGAGCCCAAACGACTCTTCTAAACATCTGTGTCTCTCTTGCTGTCTCACCTACGGGGTTATCGTTACCATCTTTCTAAACTCCATATATATGTGTCAGTATACTGTGCTGGTGTTTTTCTTTCTGGCTTACTTCACT
Organism: Budorcas taxicolor; assembly: GCF_023091745.1. Taxonomy (NCBI): domain Eukaryota; kingdom Metazoa; phylum Chordata; class Mammalia; order Artiodactyla; family Bovidae; genus Budorcas; species Budorcas taxicolor. The sequence goes on along the minus strand of NC_068926.1, from coordinate 50,561,198 downwards.
CTGCATAATCGGCTCCAGTTTCATCCACCTCATTAGAACTGATTCAAATGTGTTCTTTTTAACGGCTGAGTAATACTCCATTGTGTGTATGCACCACAGCTTTCTTATCCACTCACCTGCTGATGGACATCTAGGTTGCTTCCATGTCCTGGCTATTGTAAACAGTGCTGCGATGAACACTGGGGTACACGTGTCTCTTTCACTTCTGGTTTCCTCGGTGTGCTGGCAGTGGGATTGCTGGGTCATAAGGCAGTTCTATTTCCAGTTTTTTAAGGAGTCTCCACACTGTTCTCCATAGTGGCTGTACTAGTCTGCATTCCCACCAGCAGTGTGAGAGGGTTCCCTTTTCTCCACACCCTCTCCAGCATTTATAGCTTGCAGACTTTTGGATCGCAGCCACTCTGACTGGTGTGAAGTGGGACCTCCTGGTGGTCTTGATTTGCATTTCTCTGATAATGAGTGATGTTGAGCATCTTTTCATGTGTTTGTTAGCCATCCGTATGTCTTCTTTGGAGAAGTGTCTGTTTAGTTCTTTGGCCCATTTTTTGATTGGGTCGTTTATTTTTCTGGAATTGAGCTGCGGGGGTTGCTTGTATATTTTTGAGATTAGTTCTTTGTCAGTTGCTCCATTTCTATTATTTTCTCCCATTCTGAAGGCTGTCTTTTCACCTTGCTTATAGTTTCCTTTGTTGTGCAGAAGCTTTTAATTTTAATTAGGGGAGGTTTAGTTTAAACGGTTTCCAAGGTCTCAGAACCAGTAAGTAGCCAACGCAGTTCGCCCTTTGGGTCCCCACTCTTGTCCACGACACTGGGCTCTTCACAAGGCCTGGGGATGTACCCATGCTGTGCACACTCTTTCAGCTCTCTGGTCCCAAATGGACGGAAAACTCAGTAGAAAGCAGCACCCACAGCACTGGCAAGCCATCCGCAATGTGGAGATATGCACCATAGTGCATTGAAGGGTGGTCCCTCAATAGATGTTTCTACATCTGAATGCCCGGAACTTGTGAACTGGACCTTATTTGGAAAAAGGGTCCTTACAGAGGTAATTAAGGAATCTTGAGATGAGGTCATCATCTTGGAGTATCTGGGCAGGCCTTCAATCCAACGATGTGTCCTTCTAAGATCGACACACAGAGGAAAAGCCCATGTGAAGATGGTGGCGGACGTGAGAGGGATTCGGCCTCAAGTCAAGGAAGCCTGGGGCAACCAGGGGCTGAAGAAAGCAATGAATGGGTCCTGAGACCCTGATGACACCTTGGATTTGGAGTTCTATCTTACAGAACTGTGACAGTTCCGTTGCTTTAGGTCATTACATTTGTGGTGATTTGTTGAAGCAGCCCTAGGAAACAAATACAAGGGGCTTAATGACTACTTGGTGAATGAATCAGTCAAGACATGTCAGTCCTGGATGTGTATCTGAATAGCCTGGGAGTCTCTAAAAACACATGTTCCTTAAACCTTAGCCCTAACTGGGTCACAGGCATTACTATTAAAAAAAAAAAAATCAACCAATAAAACCTCCCCAGGTGATTCTTTCTTTTTATTTAGAAAAATTTATTGTTTGGCTGCGTCGGGTCTTAGTTGGGTCATGTGGGATCTTTTGTTGTGGTGCAGCGATTCTCTAGTTGTGGTGTGTGGGCTCAGTAGCTGTGGCTTGCGGGCTTAGTTGCCCCACTGCATGTGGGATCTTAGTTCCAGGACCCGGGACTGAACCCACGTCCCCTGCATTGCAAGGTGGATTTTTAACCACTGAATTATCAGGGAAGTCCCTCCACAGATGATTTTAATGTGTTGCCACGGATACAGGAGTAAATAAAATATTAATGAATTTAAGCACCATCAAAAGATAGAGGTACCTTGTTTTTTAAAATAATTTTAGGATTGGAAAATAATGGAACTTAGAATACAGAATTCTTGGATTTGTAGTAGCGTTTGTCACTGCACACCTCGAGACCTCTAAGTACCAGCTGTCAAAATAGTTCAAAACCAAGATTTGATTTATAGAAATGCATCACGTTGTTTGTAATTCTCTCTAGAAAGTGGCAACAGAATTCACCTATAGGAAATGGAGAACCCCTCCCCTCCCCCTAAAAGGGATCAGACAAGTCAAAGAAAAGGAAAAAAAAAATGTTCTAAAAATATTTTACCTCTTTTGCTAACCAGTGGGAAACTCTTTGTTCATTTATGCTTCTGGCCAGTTTCAGCCAAATAGAAATAAGTGTAATAGAAAGCTTCTTACTTCAAAGTGATAGATGTTTGGTTACTTATTAAAACAGAGAAGATAAAAGGCATCTCTAAACCAGTGTATGATTCACAGGTAACCACTGTTAATATTTTGGTGAGTCTACTTATATATACTCATATGGGTTTATGGGTATATGAGTGTACAAAAATATATGACTTTTGTCAATTTTAGAATTTCTTTACCTTTGAAAGCTGTTTTCTGTAATATTGCAGAATAAATATATGGCAACATCTTTTCATGTCATTAGATATTTAACCATAAAAATAATTATCAACCCCTGATAGCTCAGTTGGTAAAGAATCCACATGCAATGCAGGAGACCCCCTTTCGATTCCTGGGTTGGGAAGATCTGCTGGAGGAGGGATGTGCTACTCACTCCAGTATTCCAGGGTTTCCCTGGTGGCTCAGTTGGTAAAGACCCTGCCTGCAATGCAGGAGACCTGGGTTTGATCCCTGGGTTGGGAAGATTCCTTGGAGGAGGGAAAGGCTACCTGCTCCACTGTTCTGGCGTGAAGAATATTCTATGCAGTCCATGGGGTCGCAAAGAGTTGGACACGCCTGAGCGACTCTCACTTTCACTTGAAAAACTGGCAGAAGTGGTGGGTTCTCGCGCCCACCCCTGAGCCCATACGAATATGCATATATAAGCATTGTTTCCTAACAATTTCAAGATTAATAGGGCCTTTCAATGAACTATAATTTTCAAAACATACTTTTATTTATTTGTTTGGCTGCACCGGCTGTTAATTGTGGCATGCTAGGCCTTCAGTCTTTAGTTGAGGCATGTGAACTCTTAGTTGCAGCATGTGGAATCTAGTTCCCTGACCAGAGATTGAACACAGGTCCCCTGCATTGGGAGCATGGGGTGTTAGCCACTGGGCCACTCCCAGGGGAGTCCCAGAACCCATAATTTTTAATGTACTATCTAAAAGCGGTGTGGTATTCTATTGCTATTATAGAAGTGTATTCTATTCATTTACCAAGTTTCATTTTTTTCCTCTTTAAAGCATTGCTGCTGGCCATTTTTGTTTCATTTTTCCCCCTTTTAAACATTCATTTTTTAAAAACATGAAGTTGTATATTCCAATAGGTAAGTCTTTGGGAGAGAAAGCTAGAAGTGAATGGGTAGGTTCAAAAGACATCACAGTGCTTAAAGGTTTTGAAGCTTTTGTGACATTTTCTTTCCTGATCTATGTAAGAAGGCCCAGCTCTCCATTCTTTTGCCAATGTTGGGCATTGCCTTCAAAAGAGAATTTGATAGTTGAAATATGGCTCTCTTCTTGTAGGCTTAATTTGCATTGACTCTTTCGGGTGAAATTTAACAATCTTTCTCATGTTTAACTGCAAATGTTTTCCCCCACTTGTTGTCTTTAGTTTTTAAATTTTAGTTGTTATGTTATGACTTTAGCAGCAATGTTGTTAGGTTTTGTGTTGTCCAATCTAGTCACCATTTTCTTTCAAGTCAAGTGCTCCCACCGGGAGGAGGGATGGTGTGGGGGCAGGCAGAACACACAAAAGGCCTTGTCAAAACCCACCCATCAGCCTGGCTTCTGAGAGGTGCCAGAGAGAACCAGAACCAGCTTTCTTCTGGTTAAAGAAAGAGACTGGTTAAAGTCGTAGAGAAAGACTTTGTTCAGAAACCTTTTCAGCAAGGGAAGAGAGACCCCGGGGTGGAATTGGGCTCCATTTCCAACACAATAAAGACAGCTGGGGATTTACAGCCAAGAAACAGAGTGGGTATGGGGTCGGTAGACGGCAAACTGCTAGGAGGCATTGAGAATAATGGATTCTTACGAGACTGACCAAACCAGGCTCTTGTTGAGGGCAGGCCAGAGCGATCATATGTCTAGCATGGGCATGAAGAATTTGACTGGAGACGGAGGGTGATCAGACATCAAGGATGGGGTGGGATATTTCTAAACTGAGTTAGGATTCTTGCTATAATTGGGCTACACAGGTGGGGCAAGGATAAGTACATGGTCCAGAGGAGGGAGGCTCAGAGATCCTGACTCGGGTTTAGTTAGGGAGAGTCTTTGTCAGTGATAGCAAGCAGAAGTGTCCCTTGCTGGCCTGTCAAACACAGTAGCATGAGTGGTAATTAAACCTTGGTTCTCTTAAGCCATACCGGAGTTTAATCCCTTGGTCGGAGATTTCTTGGAGAAGGATATGGCAACCCACTCCAGTATTCTTGCCTGAAAAATCCCATGGATGGAGGAGCCTGATAGGCTACAGTCCATGGGGTCGCAAAGAGTCGGACATGACTAAGCAACTTCACTTTCTCTTAAGCCATAGAAGGCTTTTTTTTTTTTAATTGAAGTATAGTTGAATTTCAATGTTGTGTTAGTGTCAGGTGTATAGCAAAGTGATTCATATAAGTGTATGTGTATATATATAAAGATTGTTTACTATTACAGGTTATTACATGATATTGAATATAGTTCACCTTGCTGCTGCTGCTAAGTCGCTTCAGTCGTGTCTGACTCTGCGTGACCCCATAGACAGTAGCCTGCCAGGCTCCCCTGTCCCTGGGATTCTCCAGGCAAGAACACTAGAGTGGGTTACCATTTCCTTCTTCAATGCATGAAAGTGAAAAGTGAAAGTGAAGTCGCTCAGTCGTGTCCAACTCTTATCGACTCCCTGGACTGCAGCCTACCAGGCTCCTCTGTCCGTGGGATTTTCCAGGCAAGAGTACTGGAGTGGATTTTCATTGCCTTTTCCCTGCTATACAGTAAATCCTTATTGCTTTTCTATTTTATGGACAGGAGTTTGTATTTGTTAATCTCAAACTCCTAGTTTATCCCTCTCTGCCCACGTTTCCCCTTTGGTCGCTATAAGTTTATTTTCTATGTCTGTGAATCTGTTTCTGTTTTGTGAATAAGTTCATCCCTGTCATATTTTAGATGCCATATATAAGCTATATCATATGACATTTGTTTTCTCTGTCTCACTGCACTTAGCATGATAAAGATGCATTCTTATTAACTAAGGTCCACAATATACATTAGGGTTCACTCTTAGTATTGTACGGGGACTTCCCAGGTGGCCCTAGTGGTAAAGAACCCGCCTGCCAGTGCAGGAGACTTAAGAGACGTGGGTTTAATCCCCGTGTTGGGAAGATCCCCTGGAGGAGGGCACGGCAACCCACTCCAGTATTCTTGCCTGGAGAATCCCATGGACAGAGGAGCCTGGCGGGCTACAGTCCATAGCATCACAAAGAGTTGGACACGACTGAAGAGACAGCACGCACTTTGTATTGTACATTCTCTGGATTTGGATAAATGAACAATGACAAGTCTCCATCATTCTAGTATCATACCGAATAGTTTTATTACCATAAAACTCCTTTGTGCTCTACCTGTTCATCCCTCCCTTCCTCCCCCCAAACCCTGATAACCACTGATTTTGTTATTATCCTTCTAGTTTTGCCGTTTCCAGAATGTCATAAAGTTGAATTGCACAGAATGTAGACTTTTCAGGTGGACTTCTTTCACTGAGTAATATGCTTTTCAGGTTCCTCCATGTCTTTTTGTGGCTTGCTAGCTCATTTCTTTTCAGAATTGAATGATACTCTGTTGTCTGAATGAACCACTGTGTATTTATCCATTCACCTGCTGAAGGACATCTTGATTGCTTCCAAGTTTTGGCAACTGAGAATAAAGCTTCCATAAACATCTGTGTGTGTATTTTTTTGTGGGCTTAAGTTTTCAGCTCCTTTGGGTAAACACCAAGGAGTGTGACTGCTGGATCTTATGGTAAGAGTACATCTGGTTTTGTATGAAACTGCCAAACTATCTTTGAAAGTGGCTGCACCATTTTGCATTGCCACCAGCAATGAATAAGAACTCCTTTTGCTCTGTATCCTCATGGGTATTTGGTAACAACCAAATAGTGTTTTGGATTTTACTCTAAGAGGTGTGTAGTGGTTTCTCACTGTTTTAATTTGCAACTCCCTAAGAAGATATGATGTGGAACACCTTTTCATGTGCTTGCTTTTCATTTGTATCTCTTCTTTGGTGAGGTGTCTGATCAGATCTGTAGCCCATTTTTAAAAAATTGGGCTGTTTTTTCTCCTTCTTGTGTGTTGAGAGTTCTTGGTATATCTTAGATACCATTTGTTTAACGGTTATGTGCTTTGTAAATATCTTCTCCTTCTCTGTGGCTTGTCTTCATTCTCTTAATCAAATATTCATTTTCAGTAGTGATACCATGTAGGGAATAAGTTAATAGGTTGCAAAGTGGCTATGTTTAGATGACTAAGACGTTTTCCTAATTCTCAGTATGCTGGTTTGGAACGGAAACATTAAAACATTGTTTAACTTAAATTTTAAAAAATGTTTTTAGTCTGCAAGGCACGTAGGATCCTAGTTCCCCAAGCAGGGATCAAACTCACACCCGTTGCATTGGAAGTGCAGAATCTTAACCACTGTACCACTAGGGATGTCCTAGAGCAGAAAATTTTATAGTTGGGTGTTCAGGTATGGTTGCTAAAAAAATGTGTCTACTTTATGGCTCTGAGTCTTCCTGCTGACCAGGCTGGCGTCACTGACTGAGGAATGTATTCCTGGTGGTATGCCGGCTCATTCCTAGAAATTCCCTGTGGCTGTCTCATGGCCTCTCTGACTGTGAGCTCTCTCCACCAACCCATTCTGTTACCAGCTGCCAGAGTAATCTTAAAATACCGGACCTAGTGGCTCCCCATTGCCTGTCTCAGCAAGTCTAAACAACTGGCTTGACTTTTTACGGTCTTTCAGAAGCAGGGCTCTCTCGCCCACAAGATGCTGGGAACTCTGGTGCGAGAGACAGAGGCTAGGTCTGCAAACTCGGCCAGTAGGTGGCGCTCTGCACAGTTTTAGGACAAGAGCCCAAGTGCAGTAGAACAAAGAAGAGGATTCAATGGAGGAAAGAGCCCTCTCAGAGAAAGTGACATTTGAATGGGCTCTTAAAGGATGAGTGGAAATTCAAATGTAAACATGTCTGGGAAGGCGGCTTATCAAACCATTCTTTATATGATACTAACACTGTATTCTCCAAGCCAGGCTTCAGCAATACTTGAACCGTGAACTCCCTGATGTTCAAGCTGGTTTTAGAAAAGGCAGAGGAACCAGATATCAAATTGCCAACATCCGCTGGATCATGGAAAAAGCAAGAGAGTTCCAGAAAAACATCTATTTCTGCTTTACTGACTATGCCAAAGCCTTTGACTGTGTGGATCACAATAAACTGGAACATTCTGAAAGAGATGGGCATACCAGACCACCTGACCTGCCTCTTGAGAAACCTATATGCAGTTCAGGAAGCAACAGTTAGAATTGGACATGGAACAACAGACTGGTTCCAAATAGGAAAAGGGGTACGTCAAGGCTGTATATTGTCACCCTGCTTATTTAACTTCTATGCAGAGTACATCATGAGAAACGCTGGGCTGGAAGAAGCACAAGCTGGAATCAAGATTGCCAGGAGAAATAGCAATCACCTCAGATATGCAGATGACACCACCCTTAGGGCAGAAAGTGAAGAGGAACTCAAAAGCCTCTTGATGAAAGTGAAAGAGGAGAGTGAAAAACTTGGCTTAAAGCTCAACATTCAGAAAACGAAGATCATGGCGTCCGGTCCCATCACTCCATGGGAAATAGATGGGGAAACAGTGGAAACAGTGTCAGACTTTATTTTGGGGGGCTCCAAAATCACTGCAGATGGTGACTGCAGCCATGAAATTAAAAGACACTTACTCCTTGGAAGGAAAATTATGACCAACCTAGATAGTATATTCAAAAGCAGAGACATTGCTTTGCCGACTAAGGTCCGTCTAGTCAAGGCTATGGTTTTTCCTGTGGTCATGTATGGATGTGAGAGTTGGACTGTGAAGAAGGCTGAGCGCCGAAGAATTGATGCTTTTGAACTGTGGTGTTGGAGAAGACTCTTGAGAGTCCCTTGGACTGCAAGGAGATCCAACCAGTCCATTCTAAAGGAGATCGGCCCTGGGATTTCTTTGGAAGGAATGATGCTAAAGCTGAAACTCCAGTAGTTTGGCCACCTCATGAGAAGAGTTGACTCATTGGAAAAGACTCTGATGCTGGGAGGGATTGGGGGCAGGAGGAGAAGGGGACGACCGAGGATGAGATGGCTGGATGGCATCACGGACTCGATGGACGTGAGTCTGAGTGAACTCCGGGAGTTGGTGATGGACAGGGAGGCCTGGCATGCTGCGATTCATGGGGTCGCAAAGAGTTGGACACGACTGAGCGACTGAACTGAACTGAACTGAACTGAACACTGTATTGTATTCATTTTCAAGAATTTTTTAAAAAAAATTTGTTGGAGTATAGTCGCTTTACAATGTTCTATTAGTTTCTACTGTACATCAAAGTGAATCGGCTATAGGTATACATACATCCCCTCTTTGTTGGATTTCCTTCCCATTCAGGTCATCATTGAACACTGAGTACAGTTCCCTGTTCTATACAGTCGATTCTCATTAGTTATTTATTTTATACATGGTAGCAATAGTATTTATACATCATTTCCAGTCTCCCAATTCATCCCAGCCCCTCCTTTTCCTCTTGGAATCCAATTGTCTGTTCTGTTTGTGACTCTACTTCTGCTTTGCAAACAAGATCATCTATACCATTTTTCTAGATTCCACAAATATGTGTTAATATAGGATATTTGTTTTTCTCTTCCTGATTTACTTCACTCTGTATGACTATCTCTAGATCCATCCAAATCTCTGCAAATGGCACAATTTCATTCTTTTTTATGGCTGAGTAATATTCCATTGTATATAGGTACCCAGCAATCCCACTCCTGGGCATATACCTGGAGAATACCATAATTCAAAAAGATACACACACCCCAATGTTCATTGCAGCATTATTTACAATACATAGGACATGGAAGCAACCTAGATGTCCATCAACAGAGGAATGGATACATAGTGTCCTTTAATGCAAAGTTTTATAGTGGTTGAATTGTCTGAGAATATGAAACATCTGTGGAGGATGGACCTGGCTGGGGCCACTTTGAATAATTCTGGAGAGGTGACAATTTAGGAGTTCTCAGGGGTATTGGAAGCAAATTCTATTAAATGCAGCACTTACTGAGCTCCTACTGTGTGCTAGGTTCTGTGTTATATTTTCTCTCCATGTATTATCAAAATATCTCCTTGAAGAAGGTAGCATGACTAACCACACTTACAGATGGAAAGAGTGAGGCTCAGAGATCTTAAGGGTCCACAGGCACAGAGCCCGGACTGGCGGAGCTGCAGTATGAACCCAGACTTCAAGATCCTAGAATAGCGCCTGCCGCACAGGAGGCACTCAACAAATACATGCCAGATTATTCTAAGCCCAAGACTGCTTTCCCAGCACCAGAGAAAAAGAGAAGAGGGAGGTGCTGAAGAGAGATTCTGCCAAAGGTCAACACTTGGGCGGGTTTTTGGTGGCCTCCCCGAATCCCTAAGGTAAGCGATACTGTTCGAGGCTGCAGGAAGCTCAGCCTTGATTACTGCATTACCAGCTTCATGCAACATAGGGGTTGTACCCATGTTGTGCAACAGAAATTGAGAATAGAATTTCTCTCAGACGCTCAAGTATCATTGAGGTTTAGATGTGCCCTTTCTTACTGAGTGCAGATTTTATTTCTGCTCGGGATTTGACTTCTGTAGTTCCCTGATGCAGGCAGAAATTGAGTCAGAGGAAATGGGAGGCTTTCTTTCCAAAGGTCTGCCCACATGGTGATCTGAGATCAGAGCCTTTGCACCAAATTTCGGACAGGCGGTTGATGACATTAACCGAGGGAAACCTGCAAAGTTCATGCTCTTGGGAATGACTCTTTGTTTGACTTCTCAGGCTGGTATTTGTTAGAAACCCCAGCTGCTCCATTAAATCATTTTTTATGTCTTTATTGTGATGTATTTATTTACTTACTTTGACATATTTATTATGATGATATTATAGATGTCATTGACCAAACTGACCTTTGGAACCAGGAAACCTTCCTCAGATCTGGTGCAAGTCTTTAACAAAAGCAGGCAAATGAACCTTCAAATGCTTCCCCAACCCCCTCATTGTTTACTGGAGAAAATACTCTGTGATTCGAAAGTATTCATTTAACACTGTCTCAACCAAGCATCAATTCCTTTATACCTACAGAAAAGGTAGTATGCCTGGTTTCCTTTCCTTTCCTGTTTAAGAATAAACCTCTGTGTCTTTTTTTTCCCTCTATTTTTTTGGTCGTGAGGCATGTGGGCTCTTAGTTCCCTGACCAGGGGTTGTAGCCATGTCCCCGGCAGTGGAAGAGTGGCATCTTAACACTGGACCACCAGGGAAGTCCTAGAAACCTTTTAAAAGGATGTTTGATTTGGTTTTATCCAGCCCCATAGCCAGTGTCTGTCCTCTGTTGCTTTTCGTGGGTGCAGGGGCAGCGTGGCTCCGTATTCTGCCACCTGTATCTGCATGTAACTACTTAAGGCCTCTTGACGCTATGTACAGGAGGGATGTGCAGCCTTCCACCCATGAAGATGTTCCTCTGTCATAAGATGATCCACCTTTTTATTAGTGGACTTTATTTTTTCTTTTCTTTTTTCATGTTTTTATTTTTGTTAGCTTTTTACTTTTTACTTTACATTCTATGTTTTGGATCAGTTTTAAATTTACAGAAAAATTGAGCTGATAGTAAAGAAATTTCCCGTAGAAACTCCCCACCCTCTCCACACTCAGTTTCCTCTATTACTAACACTGGGCAAAGTATGTTATGTTACATTTGGTATATTTAATTAGCCAATATCGATATGTTATTATTGAGTTTGCCAAAAGGTTAGTTCGTGTTTTTCCATAACATCTTAAAGAAAAGTCTGAACCAACTTTTTGACCAACCCAATATTAACAAAGCTCCATACTTAATTCAGATTTTTAAAGGCTTTCATCTAATGTCCTTTCTCTATCCTGGGATCCCACCAGGACACCACATCACATTTAGTCATCTTGTCGCCTCAGCCATGACAGTTTCTCAGATGTTCCTTGTACTTGTTGACCTTGACGGTGTCGGGGGAGTGTTGATGAGGTATTTTGTGGATGTCCCCCTGTTGCAATTTGCCTGGTTTCTCCACCTCATGGTTAGACTGGGATTATAAGTTTTGGGAGGCAGACTATAGAGGTGAAGTTTCAGTTTCATCACATCATACTGAGAGTACCCGTGACCAGCACCCTTCGTCACTGTTGATACTGGTCACCTTGGTCACTGGCTGCGGCCAGTATTTGCTAGGTTTCTCTGCTGTGAAGCTATGCCATGCTCTTCTGTCTATACCGTCCTCTTTGGAAGAAGTTACAATGCAGCCCACACTTAAGTGTAGGAATCATGGTCCCTTGCCGTGCCGGCGACTGTCTGCAAAATGTATTTGGACTTCTTCTTGCTGCTTCAGTTTTATACTTCTGACACTAATTGCACTTAATCCATAGGCTTCAGGACTACAGGACCTGTGTGTCTGTTCACATGGAGTCACTGTTGCCCAGAGCCATGCCTAGTGCATAGTAGGTGCTACTGCATGAATAAGGAAGGATGATCTAGTTAGGAACACCTCATCTCCTGGACTTCCTGCCACCCCTTAACAGAGAGGGACCATAACTGTCCAGAGAGCAAGGAAGCTGACTGCTCTCTGCTCTCTGAGTGGACAAGTTGTTTTCCTTTACTTTTCTTTCTCTAAGAACAATTTCAAACTTATTTGAAAATAGAGAGACTATTGTAACAAATACCTGCCTATCTACTGCATAGCTTTGTCACGCTTTGATCTTTCCCCACATTTGCTGTAGAGCTTAAAAAAACAAAAGCAAAGGGACTTCCCTGGCGGTTCAGTGGCTAGGGCTCTGTGTTTTCACTGCCCAGGGTGTGGGTTCGATCCTTGACTGGGGAACTAAGATCTCTCAAAAGGCATGGTATGGTCAAAAAACAAAACAAAAGGCAAACAAGCAAAAACAAATGACCAAACTATCCCTATTGTCTTCCTCTTCTTTCCTCCTTAGATTTAACCACTATTTAGAATTACATGCTTATCCTTCTTATGAGTGTTCATTTAATTTTATTTTGTAGATACTGCTATGGTTCAAGTGTTTGTCTCCCCAGCGTCCCACACACACCCTGCTTCTGCAGTGTATCTGCTGGAATCCTAATCTCCAAGGTGATGGTATTAGAAGGAGAAGCCTTTGGGAGATCCTTATCAGTGGAAGGATGGAGCTTCAACGATGGGATTAGCACCTTTATAAAAAAGACTCTAAGGACTTCCCCAGAGATTCAGTGGTTAAGAGGCATTCCAGGTGGTGCTAGTGGTAAAGAACTCACCCGCCAATGCAGGAGACTCGGGTTCGATCCCTGGGTTGGGAAGTTCCCCTGGAGGAGAGCAAGGCAATCCACTTCAGTAGTCTTGCCTGGAGAATCCCAAGGACAGAGGAACCTGGCAGGCTATAGTCCATAGGGTCACAAAGAGTTGGACATGATTGAAGCAACTGAACACACATGCACACTGCTGGTTAAGAATCCACCTGCCAATGTAGGGGACACGGTTTGGGTCCCTGGCCTGGGACGATTCCACATGGAGCCCTAACCATTGGGTAGCCAGGGAATTTCTGGTACCTTGATCTTTGACTTCCAGTTTCCAGAACTGGGAGAAATAATTTTCTGTTGCTTATAAGCCTCCCAGTAGGTGGCATTTTTGTTAAGAGTAGCCCAAATGGACCAAGACAGGTACAGTTCCCTAGAACTGTGTTTGTCATGTTTTAAAACTATGTACATGACATCATTCTATCAGGATCATCCCACAACTTGCCTCTTCTCCTCAGTGCAACATTTCCTAAATTAAATTTTTGCTCGTATAGATTTTAGTGCAATCTTAATGGTTTGCACCAGGTCCTCTGGGATAGTGGTTTTAAACTGAGGGTTGTGACTGTTAATGAGTAGTGACAAGTTTATTTTTAAAAAGAGAAATTGAATAGATTAGCATAGAATAGAAAATATGAGAGTCCAAAGCAATTAATAAAGAAAAATATTATTTTGTGTAACTTTAGTGTCCTTCGTGTATGATTTTTCTGAGTTGTAATTCAAAATTTATTCCTTGCTGGGGACCAGATTTTAAAAGTGGGATGCCCAATCACCAGGGTCTGTCCTAGCAATGGGATTGCAGCCTCCTTGGGTATAAATATCTTTAACTTTCTTCATGTCACCAAGTGGCTCTCCAAAGTGATTGTACCAATTAGCAAGTTGTGTCTGAGTTTAGAAATTTCTTAACTTTTGGAAATGAGAGGAGTTTTTCAGAAACTTGTCCCTATCTGTCTTATTTTGGGTTGATGCTCTTCTGGCTTAATTTTATGGATCTGCTGTTGGTGTTTGGTTGGGGAAACACTCACGTTAAAGTCTTGATATTTAATTTCTCTGCTGTCAAGAGGCAAGATGAAGTTATTCCTCTTTTTCAAAGAATGATTTAAGTAGGAAATAATGAATGCAAAATGCTGTAGTTAAATATCAGCAGATAAGCTGATGGATCGGTTGTCACTTGGATCTTGCTATAAAGGGAAAGAAAATGATATTTAATGATTTTCAAAAAATAAAAACAGCAGCGATGGATTTGATGCACTTTGATGCTGAGTGACTCATTAGGGTGCACTGTTACTTTCCAGTTAATAAAGGCCCCTTGTATCTTCCCTTTGATTAGACAGTTGCAAAGCAGTGTCTTTGTTTTCAAGAGTCCCACCAGGTTGCCTCAACTGCATAGACATATAAACTGTTGGTACTTCGCATGGGGTCCATTGGAATCTCCTAAATACAGGTGGCAAATTGGTAGACCTTGAACCTATTTTGTGTGGCCTGCTGAATGTTTTATTTTTCCCTTCAACTTGGGCCAACATTAAAAAAAATGAGGAGATTTGGCTGCAAATACGCATTTCTGGCTTCTCTGGGGAAGTTGGAAGTTCTGTTAACATGAAGTCAGGCTGATAGCGAAAGATCGCAACTGCCCTTGCTGCCTTGGCCATTCGGCTTACAAGGGGGCTGTGCGCTCTGGTTTGCCACAGTCCCCTCCATGCCCTACTGTCTCCTTCAAATTGCATAAAAGTCCTGAACCCAACTCCAATGTATGTGTGTGTGTTGGGGAGGGAGTGGTTCCCACAACCACTGAGCAGTGCTCCTGCACCAACTAGGGGTCCGATAATTCAGCTGGATTCTGCCTCTGTCTACCTAGAGTCAGTGTAAGACTAGATCCCGCAAGACTGCCCTCTCTTCCCCACTTAGATACCAATTCCAAGTCCAGGCTGTCACCTATGCTTCTGAGTCACTAGCTATGGATCGAAGGTTCTGATGACCTCCTCCTTGAATTTGATTGATTTGCTATAGTAGTTCACAGAACTTAGAGAAACATTTTACTTCCTAGATTACTTGTTGATTATAAAAGATATAACTCAGCAATAGCCAAATGGAAGAAATGCATAGGGGCAAGGTATGGGGCAAGGGGGCAGAGCTTTCATGCTCTTTCCAGGCCACCACTCTCCCCAAATATCCACCAACCTAGAAGATCTCTGAAGCCTGTCCTTTTGGGTTTTTATGGAAGCTTTATTACATAGGTGTGAATGATTAAAAATCACTGCTCATCAGCAAGTGATTCATCCTCCAGCTTCTCTCCCTTTCTAGGAGGTCAGGGTCGGGGGGCTGGACTAAAAATTCCAACCCTCTGGTCACATAGTTGGTTGCCCTGGTAATCAACCATCCTCACCATCCTCAAGTGAGTTCCAAAAGTCACCTCACTAACAGAACAAAAGTCACCTTTATTATTCTCATCAGTTAGGAAGTTCCAAAGGTTTTAGGAGCTCTGTGTCAGGAACAGAGAAGGAGACCAAATACATCTTTCTTACTATAAATTGCAATATCACCCTGGGGTTGGCTATTGGCATTTATTGTTAAGCACGTGATGTTGTTCTTTTAGGAAATGTTTCTTGATATCACCACTTATTAGATATATGACTGTAAACAAGTTATTTGAACTCCTGTGCCTTGACTTCCCCAACTTTAGAGAAAAATTTGTATCTACTGGTAGGACTGTTGTAACATTACATTATTTTATGTTTCTAAACCACTTACAACAGAGTTTGGCACAGAGCAAGTGACCTGTAAGTATTGCAGATTTACTATAATTGTATTCACCTCTGTATCAAGATAGACATAGTGATTCCTGGATGGTTGCTATGAAAAAATAAGATTTCCAGGTTGAAAGAAACAATTTAAAACACCCATTAGAAATAAACCTTTGTACCACTGTGATACACAGAAGAGAGAGATGAAGAAAAGTATAATGAACTGATAAAAGGGCGGAGATTTCAACAGGGTTTCTTTCTAAATGCAAATAAGCTGAATGTTGGTTTTGAGAATCACACTTGTGTGTTTCACCTGAGCGGGTCTTACCCGCTGAGGATGTCTGCTGGCCCTTCTGGCCTTGAGATCCCCTGTCTACCACCCACCATCCGGCTGTGGCAGAAGCAGCCCCCAGTGTGATCTGGAAAGAATCTCTCAGATCCAGAGAAAAGGGGGCTTTTTAGATGCAGGTGTAGCCTGGGGTTTGAAAGCAGAGAACTGAGTTCCATTGTGGTTCCTCCATTTCTGATCAGCTATGTGAACTGAGTCAGATGAGAAACTCTCTGAACCTTTTCTATGAAGTGGGAATTTCCTTATAGACTCACTGTGGGGATTAAAATAAAGTAAAATAGAAAGAACAGCCTAGCCTTTGTACATGCTCTCTTAACAGTTTCCTCCTTCTGCAGAAATCCACCCTAAAGAGGTTGGGATTAGCAGACACACATTACTATATATAAAATAGATAACCAACAAGGACCTACTGTGTAGCATATGGAACCATACTCAATATTTTGTAATAACCGATAAGGGAAAAGAATCTGAAAAAGAGTATGTGTGTGTATATATATATGTGTATGTGTGTGTGTGTGTGTGTGTGTGTGTGTGTGTGTGTGTGTATCACTTGGTTGTACACCCAAAGCTAACATAATACCATAAATTACTAAACTTCAGTTAAAAAAATCCACTGTAAAGATTTGAATCCAAATGCAGTGTTTTCGAAGATGTTTTTCTCCCCCTAAAACAGATTTTCTTAACCCCAGATACACAATTAGGCAAATGAAATTGGATTGATCCTTAAAGAGAATTTCAAGGTATGTTCTGTTTTCTCCCTAGAAACCCACTTGGATTCCACTTTTACTTGTTTCAAAGGCAACAGCAAATAAAGCAGTAGCTTTGCTAGGGGCCTAGATCATGATTTATCAAAAAGCAGAAAAGATTGGAGGTTTAGAAGGTATTTCAGGAGAGAAAATAGCTGTGAAATCTGGTATCTGTGTGCTGTTACTGCCTCTGGGAAAACCAAGCTGGTGATGTCTGAAATAGGGAAATAGGAGATAGTTGTTCAAATTTCATGGCAGCCAGTGTGCCTACAATTGGACTGAATGTTACCTATGAACTGGGGGTATTTGGGATTTGCCTGACTTGTCTGCAGGGAAGTAAATACTACAGTCATTGAAAATGACAGTCTTTGGAGTTAGATCTGGGTTCAAATGCAGGCCCTGTCCTTTCCTAGCTGTGTGACCTCAGGCAGGTGACTCAATCTCTCTGTTCCTCAGTTTCTCATTTGTGACATTGAAAAGAGAACAATGCTTACTGTGAGGTGTGCTCTGGGGACTATATGAGATAATTGTCTGAAGTTTTTTTGTACAGAGCCAAGGACAGTGTAAGCCCTCAATAAATGATCTCCTTAAAAAGATAGAAGAAGTTCTAATTAGGAGCAAGGAGCAAATGCTCCTTAAGTAACTCCACCCCACCTGAGCTGAGATCAGGAGAGGGGTGTTTCTCTGTAGCAACTTTTGATCATCGTTTGTAAAGTCACAGTCTATCCTGCAAGTAGGGTTAACTTTGGACACAGACATACATCCCATTCTATGAAATCTCCAGACACTAAGTGAAGTTTTGACACATGTTGAGTGAGTGGGCCAATGAAGATGAGGATGACCTGACTGCTCTGCAGTCGCCAGCTCTCATACACTGAGAGATCCCTCTTAGTTGTGAGAAGTAGCCCGAGGGATGGGTTCGACTGTCCAGTTTCTCCTTATCTGGGGTTACATTCAGATTTACAATTATGATCAGAACCAGGAGTTCCTGGAGCAGCTTCTCTGGGTGATGCTTCTCAAGGCACTTTTATTATTTTTCTTCTCCCAGGTAGAGAATGGGCTTCTGCTGGGTTTCCTTTACCCCATCCCTAGCAGGAGATCTAGGCTGCGGTGGATATTATCCCTTGCAGTTCTAGAGAAATCCACCAGATACAACTGTGATGGGAGAGTGAGATATTTGTAATGTTCAGGTCTATGGGAAAAATGTTTTGGAGCATCTGTGGCTGGAAACTTGCTTTATGTGATGCAGGGAGGGAGTGTAGTGTGATCTGTTTCTCCGTGAACTCCAGCAGAGCCAGAGAACTTCCTGAGGATGGAATGGGGGTGATGATTTGATCTCCTCTGTGGTTACCTGTTGGTAACCTGCTGGGAAGGACTGACTGGATTTCTGCTTTAGAGGAGTTTCAGAGGGGCTGGGTAACAATCACTGCTGTGGATTTTCCCCCCTGTTCTGTTTCCTTGGGAACAGTTCTTTCTTAAGATAGAAAGCGAATTTATCTTAAATTGAAATGGAAACATTATAATTAAACATTTACAACCAAAGGAGATTTATGGCTATGGTGGTTACATTTTTCATTGTCAACAGATGCCACTGAAACTAAATAACCCATTGGAACTGTAAGAAAGACAAATTTTTTTGTTTTTTTTTTTCAAAACGTCTGCCAACAATGGTAGTCTTTATTCTATTTGTTTTCTCTGGTGCCTTAGTGACAATAAAATAGAAGGCACTCGTGCACCGTGAAATTGAGCTGAATTGGGAAGGGCAAGGCTGGTGAAAGTGTATTTTTTCCCTTGGTAATTTATTAAAGTTACTTTCACAGTGACTTGGGAAGGTAACTATGTTGGAAAAGGTCCTTTCTATTTGGGATCTCTCCTAGGTTGAGGAAAGCGTCATTTTTTTTTTTTCACTTTTGGTCTTCTCCCCTTTTTTTCCTCTTAAAGATGAGAGTAGGTCATTGATTGACCTTATTTGCATACAAAAGACTTGGGGTCTGTAATAGGACAAAACACTCTTAATTACCAGAATGACATCTCTCTTTTTTACAGACATCTGTGGTTTGCATGGAACATTCTTCTTTATTTCACTCCGTGTAATGTGAAAAGTAACGCAAGGTCATTGTCAGAAAACAGAAAAGCAGAAAGCATAAAGAATCACTGTTACCATTTTTTCCTAGTTCCACTTAATGTTCTTATTCTCCAAATTTATTACATTCTATAAAACAATTTTCTCTCCTGCATTTCTTGACTTAGTATTTCATCACAGGCATTTACAAATATAATTGTAAACTTTTGTAAGCCTTTCAATAGCTCCTCATTGTTTCTTCACACAAGTATTGTATCATTTACTTAATTTCTTGAATGGGGCCAGTTAGGTTGTTTCTAAATAGTTTTCTTATCTAAATAACGCTTTGTTTTTTAGCTTATTTTCTTAGGTTCATTTGCAGAAGTGATGGTACAGGATATTGGTCTTTTAAAGGCTTAGTCAATGCTTTGGAAAATTGCTTCTCTGAAAGTATTAGCTAGTACTTGTGATGATCAGTTTTATGCATTAACTTGGCTAGGCTATAGCTCCTGGTTGTTCAATCAAGCACTAATCTAGGTATTGCTATGAGGTATATTGTTGATGTGTTTGACCTTCATCATCAGTTGACTTTAAGTAAAGAAGAAGATCCTGGATAATCTGATGGGCCTGGTCTAATCAGTTGAAAAACTTTGGGATAACTTTTGTTTGGCCTTTGTTAGTATTTTATTTAGTAATGTTTGCTCCACATAAATATTTTTTGTTGGTATGCAAATGCTCTTATCTTATTTTTGTTCTGTAAGAATTATTTACTTGGTAGTAGAAATCTAAGTTGGCAGTTATTTTCTTTCAACACTTTGATTATATCCTTATATTGTCTTCTGGCTTACATTGTTTGTGTTGAGAAGTTACTGTCAGTCTATTTTTACTTTCAAGGTAATCTTCCCTTTTTCTGTAGCTGCTTTCTGAAAAATAAAAAATTCTTGAAGTACAATTTGGATACAATAAAGCACACCCACTTTAAATGTACATTTTGATGAGTTTTGACAAATTTATTCTCCTGACTAATAAGTACCACTAGCAAGATGTATAGCATTGCCACGACAATGAAAGTTTTCCCTATTCCCTGCCCCTATTCCTAGGCAACCACTGACCTGGTTACCATCTCTATAGCTTAGACTGGCCTCTTCTACAGTGTAATAGAGATGGAAAGATGTGTCTGGCATCTTTTGCTTAGCATCACGTTTTGAGATTTACTCATGATGTTGTATGTATTAATACGTCATTCCTTCTCCTCCCCCTGGGATAGATAGAGTTTATTATCTGTTTGCCTGTTCGTGGACATTTAGGTTGTCTCCAGTTTCCTGCTATTATGAATAGAGCTCTCATAAACATCTGTATACAAATCTTTGTGTGGAAAAATGTTCACATTTCATATGGTTAAATACTCAGGATCACTGGATCATATGGTAGGTGTATGTTTAATTTCATAAGGAACTGCCAAATTGTTTTTCAGAGTGATTGTATCATTTTATACTTCCAGGAGAAGTATAGGAGAGTTTTAGTTGCTCCCACTCCTTGTCAACATTTGGCACTATCAGTCTTTAATTTTAGCCATTCTAGTGAGTATATATAAGGGTATCTCATTGTGGTTTTATTTACATCCCCCTAATAACTATGTGTTTTGACCATCTTTTCCTGTGCTTGTTTAACATTCATTTATCATCTCTGTTGAAATGTTTGTCAAAATCCTTTATTAACTCTTTTCTAATTATTAACTCTTTTCTAATAATAATTAACTCTATATAATTTAAAAATACATAATTAATATATATAATTAATATATAATTAAAATAATAATTAACTCTTTTCTAATAATTCTATTAACTCTTTTCTAATTATTAAGTTGTTAGAGCTGTTTTTATATTCCGGACACTACGGTTTTATTAGATGCACATTGGCAAAATTTTCTCCTGGCTTCTGTTCTGATCTCCCATTTTATTTTCTTACCAATGCCTTTTGAAGAACAAAAGTTTTAAAGTTGTAATGAAGTCCAATTTATCAATCTTTTATTTTATGGTTCATGGTCTTTGTGTCCTATCAATTTTACCCTAAAGTCGTAAGGACTGTGTACCTTATTTCCTGGTATTAGTTTTATAGGTTTAGGTCTATAATTCATCAGAGCAGGAGGTAAGAGCCCTGGTTCTCTTGTTTTCCCTTTTATTTCTCTCTTCTTCTGCTTGTCTCTCTCTCTGCATCTACTTCCCTCTTCCTCTCCAATTATCCCTTTCTCCGCTATGCTTTTGCCAGTTTTCCCCCCAGCACATTTACTGAAAAAGATTCTTTCCCCATTGAAGTACCCTGCTACTTTTGCTGAAAATTCATTTACTCTATTATATTTGCAAGTCTGTGTCTGGACTGCCTGTTCCATTCCTCGTAGCTATATGTCTGTTTGCCCACATCATCTTGATTATTTTGAAACTAGGTAGTATAAACTCTTTTAACTTTCATTTTCTGCTTTCTGCTAATCTAAGTCTTTTGAATTTGAGTATAGGTTTCTTTGAGATTGCAGTTTAATGTGTAGATTCCCTAGGCCCCTACCCTTCTGTGAGCTCTGGGCTGCAGTATTTGCCCCAGCCCCGTGAGGCTGTCAAAACTCTCAGCGCCTCAGCTCCCTCCTCGATACTGACGGATGCCCACAGAGGGCATGACACCTCCAGTCCGAGGCTTATCTTCCTGGCCCTCTGTTCTCTCCTGGATTCTGGTGTAGTAACTCTTCATATTTTTGTTTGTTTCTCTGGTGCCTTCATTAAGTCATCCTTATATTAATAAATGTTTTTTGTCTGTTGTATTTTACTATTAAGTATAGTTGCTTTACAATGTTGTGTTAGTTTATACTGTACAGCAAAGTGAATATGCTGTCAGTCAGTTCAGTTCAGTCGCTCAGTTGTGTCTGACTCTTGGCGACTACGTGGACTGCAGCACTCCAGGCTTCCCTGTCCATCACCAACTCCTGGAACTTGCTCAAATTCATGTCCGTTGAGTCCATTCAGTCGGTGATGCCATCCAACCATCTTATCTTCTGTCACCTCCTTCTCCTCCTGCCTTCAATCTTTCCCAGCATCAGGGTCTTTTCTAAGGAGTCAGTTCTTCATCAGATAGCCAAAGTATTGGAGTTTCAGCTTCAGCATCAGTCCTTCCAGTGAATACTCAGGATTGATTTCCTTCAGGATTGATTGGTTTGAACTCCTCGCAGTCCAAGAGACTCTCAAGAGTCTTCTCCAACACCACAGTTCAAGAGTATCAGTTCTTTGGCACTCAGTTTTCTTTATGGTCCAACTCTCACATCCATACATGACTACTGGAAAGACCATACCTTTGACTAGATGGATCTTTGTTGGCAGAGTAATGTCTCTGCTTTTTAATATGTTGTCTAGGTTGGTCATAGGTTAGGTACCATCAGCTGTGGTACACATGATCAGCTATAGGTACATATAATCCCCTGTTTTTTGGATTCGCGACCTGTTTAGGTAGAGCTGAGTAGAGTTCCCTGTGCTATATAGTATGTTCACATTAGTTAAGTACTTTATACATAGTATTAATAATGTATATGAAGTCATTGTTATATTTTGAGCAGCTTTGATTGTGTCCTCAGCTGGAGAGCTGGTTGGGATTATCCAGGCAACCGTTATTGAAAGCAGTGGCTTCCCTGGTGGCTCAGACAGTAAAGAATCCTCCTGCCTTACATGAGACCTGAGTTTGATCCCTGAGTCAGGAATTCCTCTGGAGAAGAGAATGGCTCTCCACTCCAGTATTCTTGCCTGGAGAATCCCATGGACAGAGGAGCCTGGTGGGCTACAGTCTGTGGGTTCGCAAAGAGTCAGACACGACTGAGTGACCACACACACACATTATTGAAAGCAGGGGTCTTCTGGCATGATTCTGTTGTAAAAATTAAGATATAACTGACATGTAACATTATATGAGTTTAAAGTATATAGCCTAATGATTTGATATTTGTATTATTGCAGAATGATCATCATCTTAATCTAGTTAACATCCATCACCAACACAGTTACAAACTTTTTTCTTGTCATGAGAATTATTAAGATCTACTTTCTTACCAACCTTGAGATATGCAATATAATATTATTAACAATAGTCTCTGTGTTGTATATTATATACCTATGACTTATGCATTTTATAACTGGAAGTTTATACCTTTTTATCCCCTTTATTCATTTTGCCTACCCCACCCCTACCTCTGACAACTGCTAATCTGTTCTCTGTGCACTATGAGCTTGTTTTTGTTGTTTGTTTTTTAGATTCCAAATATAAGTGGTATCATAAGTATATGTCTTTCTCTGTCTGATTCATTTGACATAACATGATGCCCTCAAGGTACATCTGTGTTGTTGCAACTGGCAAGATTTTCTTCTTTTTTATGGCTGAGCTGTAGTCCATTGTATATATATACACCACATCTTCTTTATCCACTTATCCATCAATGGGTACTTAGGTTGCCTCCATGTCTTGGCTACTGTGAATAACGCTGCAATGTATATGGGATACATGTATCTTTGACTTGCTTCTGCTACAAAAGAGTCAATATGGGATATATCGTGGCTTATTTAACCATTCCTGCAGTGGTGAATGTTTAGTTTGTTTGCAGATCTTCTCTCTTTCCCATGTGGTCTAGTTGCTGAGTCATGTCTGACCCTTGAAACCTCATGAGCTGTAGCCTGCTCGGCTCCTCTGTCCATGGGATTTCCTAGGCAAGAATACTGGAGTGGGTTGCGATTTCCTTCTCCAAGGGATCTTCCCGACCCAGGGAGTGAACGAACCTGTGTCTCCTGCGTTACAGGTGGCTTTACCGGTGAGCCACCAGTAATGGTGGGTTAATTGTATTCGCATATGTCTCATTATGAACATATGTTAAGTTCTTTTCTGGAAAAAGTTCCAGGAGATATAAATGCTAAATCTAAGGGATTGCATGCTTTTAATATTTGGAAGCAGCCGATTATTTTCCCAAGTTGCTGTGCTAGTGGGTCCCCTCCCAGCAATGAATGAGGGTTCTCATTTCCCTCCTCTTTCCTTGGTGCTTGGTATTATATAGTCTTTTAAATAATGTCAGTTTGATGAGTGACAATATCTTCTTATTGTTATGATTTTCATTTCAGTGACTGCTAGCAAAGTTGAACATCTTTTCATATGTTTATTGGTCATTTACACTTCCATTTCTGGGAAATCTCTTTTCATATCATTCGGCTATGAGATGATTTTTCTTTACTGATTTATAGGTGCTTATTCTGTAAGTTGGATATTAATTTTTAATTTATGTATCCAATATTGTCTTTAGTTTGTCCTGTCCCTTCACTTTCTATGGAGTCTTCTGTCTTGCATATGTTTAAAATTTTATGGTAGTAAAATTACCAATCTTATGATTTATGACTTGGGATTTTACCCTTACACCAAAATCTTAAAGCTTATTGCCCATAATTTTCCTAATAATCCTGCTAATTTTTTGCATTTCAACACTTTACATAGATATACAATCCAACATTAAATTTTTGTTGTTGTTGAGTCACATATTGTGAGCTTTTGCTGCTTATATTTCACTTTTAGATTTTGTGGTATGAATTTTAAATAAGACCATTTGGTGACCTTTTTGTAGGCTGCAAAAGAAGTTGCTCTTCCCATCACAGCTCCTTCTTTCTAGTTTTCCGTCTAATGATGACAAGGAGCCATAGCATAAAACGATTACAGAACCTTGGATTGAGGATCAGGGAAAACATTGGAATCTTGGCTACCACCCAGCTTGCTGTGTGTCCGTTCATGCGCCAACATTTTCTCCTTTGAGCATCAATTTCCCCTAACTTAAAACGAGAGCAATAGTCTGCAATCTCGAAATTCTTTTCCAGCTCTCCTATTTTTATAACACCAGCAGGATGAAGCTAATTTCTTTTAAAAGATCTGTATCAGTGTTGCTCAAGACCTTTGGGCTGAAAGTAAATAACCCATTGCAAACCAAGGAAATAAAGTAAAATGAAACAAACATAGAAAACCTTCTCTGGCATAGTTATTTCCCAAAGGCCACATACAGTAAATGAGTCTGTTTAGAGATAGTCCATGAAACATTCGGGATACATTGGGAAAATATATTGAGAAAATGCCTCCTATTGTATTCTGTATTCATATGCTACTCTTGGAGATTCCAAACGCACATTAGCTTCATAAACTGCCGGTTAGTTGGGGCAGGTGACTGTCACCAAACCCCAGACAACGCAGGAATTCTCAGCCTTAGTGTGCAGACCTCGCTTGCTTCAGCCAGTCACACTGCCCTTTGGGGTTGTCCCTGTCTTGTTAATTACTGCTTGGGCAGCTTGTCCTAATCCCCTTCCCCCGGAACAGGGCCAGACCTGACAGAAGACATCTCTTGTCCTCACTGAATTTACTATTGTTTGGCTTCTGCACATGGCTCTGGAAGGCTGAATGGAGCTTTCAAGTAGGGCTTGTTTGAACAGAGATTTCTGGGTTCTGGCCTGGACCCTACCTAGGCTGATGGTGCCCTGCTGAGAATGCCAAATTTACGTTTTCAGAAACAGGCAGTGGAGTTTTTATGATGACAACTTTACAGTAAAGAAGCACTGTATTCTAACTTTGATGTGGCATCTAAAATAAAATAATAGGTGTTACATAGGATCCTGGCATTTTTTTTGCAGGCTCAGTTTTCCATCATAAACCTATTCAAGGCAGCAGTTGTTCAGAAAAACGGCAACAGGAGGTTTTCTGCATAAAACAGTGTGTGTGTGTGTGTGTGTGTGTGTGTGTGTGTGTGTGTGTGTGTGTGATGTTTCTGGTCCTTCCCAGCGCCCCATGGGATGTGAGGGGGACTGGGTGAGCACTCCCTCTGTTTTGAAGCCAAGTGCCAGCAGATAACTTGGCCTCTTCAGGAATTTCAGGTCTTTTGTATAGGCATTTGCAAAGATACAGCTGAGAAGGCAAATATGTTGCCTAAAGCTTAGAAGAGAAAACATTTCTGTCATCCAAAAATCTGCTTATTTATCTCTTAGGAAAACATTTATAAATACAGTTGTAAGGAGACAGAAACCATTCCATTCTGGGTGATCTTGTTAAACTCCTCAGTTTGTTGACTCTGCATTTGAATACTTGGCTATCTCCTTTGCTGTTTTTCTCGTTAAGTGGATATGGTGTCTTCTTTGATGCTTATTTTTGATCCCAGTGGAAACTCTGAAATATCTTTAGGTTAAGAAGTGAAATTTTAAATGCCAGTCTCTGATATTTTCCCCCTGCCCTCCGTGAAGCTAATAAGAGAACTTTAAATGTAGATCTTAAAATGAGTCTACACTGAATTGGACTCATTAAAAACTGAAAAGACACCTCACCATCCAAGGCCCTCCAGCAGTTTGAACAGAAGGTGCTCTATGTATTAAAAGAAGAAATAAGCAGTTTGAGTTGAAGAGACTGCAACAAACAGCCATTGATGATTCAAGGGAATTCTGGAGTGATTCCTAATTGGGGGGTCGGGAGGGAGAGTCTGGAGTGGTGATGAGGCAAGTACACATTTCAGGAGTGGGGACAGTGAGGTGGAAGGAAATTGGAAGGATGGAAGGAGAGAGAATAAAGACCCGGCTAACGCGGCTGGGAGACAGAAAAGGAGGGGAGGAGAAGAAAGTTGAGAGCCATAAGTGTTGGTGGTAAACGTTGTCTTGGGAACAGGGGGCTTAGTTCAGAGGCAAGAACAGAGTGCTGA
Organism: Budorcas taxicolor; assembly: GCF_023091745.1. Taxonomy (NCBI): domain Eukaryota; kingdom Metazoa; phylum Chordata; class Mammalia; order Artiodactyla; family Bovidae; genus Budorcas; species Budorcas taxicolor. The sequence continues at coordinate 50,534,952 of NC_068926.1, read as the reverse complement.
CAAGGATAAAGCCTGTCACTTAGGGACATTTGTGGGAATCACAGCTTGCGCTTAGTGACTAAAGGAAATCAGATTTGAAACTGTGCCCAGTTCAGGAAGGCAATGAAGACTCTCCGAAAAGGCTTGAGAGAAATTTGCAAGGATATGTGAGTGCCAGGAGGTTTGAATAAGAAAAAAATTCTAATCAGAGAAAGGTGTGTGTTTCTGTGATTTTTTTTTTTTTGAAGGGGTGTTCTAATTCTTGCTTGACCTGTCTTCTGAGTTTCCTGAAAAGGCCATTGGGCCAGATTGTTTCCATACATGGTTTTTGCCTGAGATAGATTGTTTTCTAGGGTTTGTGGAATTCTTTGTATTTTCAAGATTTTTTTTTTTTTGAAGTGGACCATTTTTAAAATCTTCATTGAATTTGTTACAGTGTTGTTTCTGTTTTATGTTTCAGGTTTTTGGCAGCAAGGTATGTGTGATCTTAGCTTCCTGACAAGGGACTTCTTAACCGCTGGACCGCCAAGGAGGTCCCTGGAATTCTTTATTTTTAAAAAAGGAATCTGAAGGTGTATAGTATGTGGTCACTCATGTAGTTCATCAGTAATTTTATTGCACCTCCAGCCTCTGTGGTGGGGTAGAGCCATGTGGCATTTCTGGCTAATGAGTCATGAGTGGAGTTGTGTGTAATCCACATGTAATTTCATGCAAGAGAATTTATTTACTGCTGCAGAAATTTCTGGAACTCTTCCCCAGGTGATTGGTCCTGGAGTCAAATGACAGGCAGTAGTCCAGGGATCAACACCTTTTTCTATAAAGATGTGTGTGCATGCTCACAGTCATGTCTGACTCTTTGTGACCCCGTGGACTGTAGCCTGCCAGGCTCCTCTGTCCATAGGATTCTCCAGGCAAGAATACTGGAGTAGAGGGCATCTTCCCAACCCAGGGATCGAACTTGTGTCTGCTGCATTGCAGGTGGATTCTTTATTGCTGAGCCACCAGGGAAGCCCTTTCTGTAAAGGACCAGATAGTAAATATTTTTCGCTTTGCACAATCTGCCAAGAAGCAGTAAACAAATGAGCATGCCGTGTTCCGATCGCTCTTCAGTTGCAAAGGCGGGAGTCTGGCTGAATTTTGCCTGTGGGCTGCAGTTAGCTGATCTGCAGAGTCGAGCACCCGGCCAGCCCCTGCCAGACTTGTTACATGAGAGATAAACTAATTTTTCCAGCAACTCTCAGCTTTAGGGTGGTTTATGGCCTCAGCATACCTAGGTGATAGAACGTGAATTGGGGTCAATTTCTGCTTTATGAAGGTGAGGTGGCTTTCATGGGAAGATGATCAGGATGAATCCCCAGACCATGTCAGTTAAATCTGCATTTATTTTTTAAAAATACTTATTTATTTGACTGTGCTGGATCTTAGCTGTGGCATGCAGGACCTACTAATTCCTTGACCAGGGATAGAACCCAGGCCCCCAGCATTGGGAGCATGGAGTCTTAGTCAGTGGACCACCAGGGAAGTCCCTAAATCTGCATTTATTGATTGCCAGCTGTGTGCTCCTGACTGTACTTTTCTGATGTCCCTAAAACTGTTCCCAGGGAGCAGTCAAAAAATGATCCGAGAGGCGGGGATCCTGACAGGGCTGCGGGGATGTTAGAGGTAAAGGTTTTTATTTGTTTTCCAGTCTCCTTGCTAACACCCTCTCCTGTGAGCCCCTCCTGTGTCTCGTGTCTGTTTCAGCCACGCCGTCCATCACACTGCATCCTCTTGTATTTATTCTCATGCCTCTCCCCTGCAGTCTCTCCGTGCTCCTCCAAGGAGAGGACGGTGGCTTATTCATCTCTGTGTCCTCAGAGGCTGTCACTTCAGAAATTCCGGTGGACCCTCAAATCCATGTCAGAATTTTATTTTTAATTTCTAAAGCAAAATGCACACTTTTAAATCTCTCCTTAAAAATCTCTGCTCTCTTGGCTCGAGAACCTTTCTCCTAGGCCCACCCCACTCCAGTTCCTTGATGACTGTCTCTTTTTCTCACCTTGGAGATACACCATCAGCCCATGCTGCCCCCTCCCCTCCACCTGCTGGCAGGTCTGGGCTGGGACGTGCCCTTGGTCAGCTCTGCGCTGGTGCTGCCTGTGCTAAGGAAGTTCATGTGTGTTTTGCAACTCAGAGGAGACTTATTTATTCTCTTGCTTGATAACACAGCTGCATGTGCATGGTGACAAGAGGCTGAAAGACAGGAGGAGCTGCCAGGAAATAGGCCCTCCACTCCCACGCTCTCCTCCTGCTCTTCTCAGGGATTCATCCATCTCTACCCCCATGACTGTCTTTTTCCTCCTGATTTCACTTAGCTTGAACAATTTCTTTCAAACTTGGCTTTGCTGTTGTAATTCTACCACTCTGGGTCCTGTGTGGGGTACAGGATGAATGGTCCCCTGTGCTCAGAGCTGGAATTGGGGTCTGCTCTGTTCCGGGGCACCCTGGTGTCTCTATCAATTACAGTCGGCTTCTGCTGCTTGCCAGGGCTTGATTCAGTTCAGCCTGAATGTGAGTATGTAGCGTGGGTGGGATGCTTGCAGGAGCAGGGGAATCAAGAAATAACATGCAGTTCCCGCTCTCCAAAGCATTTGTGATCCTGAGAGGAGAGGCAGGTGCCCCTCCACCCACTAGGGGCCATGGAGACTGTGTGATGTACGCAAGGGAAGAGTCAGAGAGAGAGGAGGCGACAGTCAATTTGATTTCAGGGAGTATTGTACAGGTGATGGTGAAGCTTCTGGGGGCTTACCAAGGGCAAGGCTGGAAGAGAGCTTTCTTGGGCAGAGGGGAGGGGGGACCAGAGGCCCGCAGGTGTGCAGGTCCATGTGAGCATGGTTCAAAGGTGCACAGGTGTGCAGGTCCATGGGAGCATGGTTCAAAGATCTGCAAGTGTGCATGTCCAGGTGAGCATGTTCAAAGGCCTGCAGGTGTGCAGGTCCAGGTGAGCATGGCTCACAGGCCTGCAGATGTGCAGATCCAGGTGAGCATGTTCACAGGCCCACAGGTGTGTAGGTCCATACGAGCATGTTCAAAGGCCCGCAGATGTGCAGGTCCGGGTGAGCATGGCTCACAGGCCTGCAGATGTGCAGATCCAGGTGAGCATGTTCACAGGCCCGCAGGTGTGTAGGTCCATACGAGCATGTTCAAAGGCCCGCAGGTGTGCAGGTCCAGGTGAGCATGGCTCACAGGCCCACAGGTGTGCAGGTCCAGGTGAGCATGTTCACAGGCCTGCAGGTGTGCAGGTCCAGGTGAGCATGGTTCACAGGTCCGCAGGTGTGCAGGTCCAGGTGAGCATGGTTCAAAGACCCACAGGTGTGCAGGTCCAGGTGAGCATGGTTCATAGGCCTGCAGGTGTGCATGTCCAGGTGAGCATGTTCACAGGCCTGCAGGTGTGCATGTCCAGGTGAGCATGTTCACAGGCCCGCAGGTGTGCAGGTCCAGGTGAGCATGTTCACAGGCCCACAGGTGTGCACGTCCAGGTGAGCATGTTCAAAGGCCCACAGGTGTGCATGTCCAGGTGAGCATGGTTCACAAGCCCACAGGTGTGCATGTCCAGGTGAGCATGTTCACAGGCCTGCAGGTGTGCATGTCCAGGTGAGCATGTTCACAGGCCTGCAGGTGTGCATGTCCAGGTGAGCATGTTCACAGGCCCGCAGGTATGCAGGTCCATGCGAGCATGTTCAAACGCCCACAGGTGTGCACGTCCAGGTGAGCATGGTTCACAGGCCTGCAGGTGTGCATGTCCAGGTAAGCATGTTCAAAGGCCTGCAGGTGTGCACAGGCAGGCACAAGCAATGGGAGGAGCAGGAACTGGGTCTAGACAGGCATGTGGGGAAGAGATGACTGGCATGTCCTCCTAATAGAGAGCAAGGTTGGCTGTGAGCCATGGTGGGGTTTGAACACAGCGGTAGTGTGCCAGGAGTGTCTCAGGACGATGCTTGTGGGAAGCAGAGACCAGACTGAGAGGCAGAGGCCTGCTGAGAGACTACTTCAGTGAAGTTGGATGAGTGGGAGGGAGGAGGGCAGAGATTTCAGAGAGGAGTCTGCCAGGATCCACAGGACTTGAGACAGATTCCATGTGGGAGACCAGAATGGAGGCATTAAAATGTGGGCCATGGGGTGAGGCTGGGGAGGAACACCCTGGTTCACCTGTATTTATTTATTTAAATATTGTTTATTATTTTAGGTGTAATCCCATAGAATGACCTATTGATAGAAATCAGGATTTTTTTTTCATTAGGGATCCATGATGAAGGATCAAACCCGTGGCCCCTGCAGTGGAAGCGTGGTCAACCACTGGGCTACCAGGGAAGTCCCATGTGTGTTTATTTTAAAGGGTAGCTCGAAGCTTGTGACCATATGGTGTCACTGGCTGCACTTGCCCTCCCTCTGCAAACAGCTGAAACACGGACAAAATACATGAAATGACTGTATTCAGACGTTAAACCAGCAGCACACATCTGTGACCCATGAGGGCAGGAACCCCCAGGAGGCCCAGAAGGCCAGCCAGGGTCACTTGGTTTGGGTGGGACCTTACAGGGACTGGGGAGCTGTGAGCTGTGTAATTCCTGAAGATTCTCCAGAGCTGAGGGACAGTCAAGTTCAGAGTAGCTGAGTGGAAATCCTGACATGGACTGTGCCAGGAGCATGTCCCTCTGGAGGTGACTTATGTTCAAAGCATCAGCTGTCTGGGATGCCTGCCTCTAAGAGTGGCTGAATTGGGGATCCTGATGAAGATGAGTCCTGCCCTGATTGCTGTTACACTGGGTAGCATCACTGGGGAGACCCGGTGAATGCTGGGAATGGGAGGACCAACAGGAAGAGGGAGGTAAGTTCAGTTTAGTTCAGTCACTCAGTTGCCGGGGTCCAGCCTTGGTGGATCCAGGGTAATTCGAAGGGGAGACGGAATCGGCGTCCTAGGAAAAAGCTATTTAATTAGAAATATAAAGAGAGATTAGAAGAGAATAGTGTAATAGGAAAATTAGTGGAGAAAAAGAGGCTGAATAACTTGGTTTACATGGAATACCAATAAAACTCCAAGACAAGGAGTTTGCACCACCTACTTAGGCCACCAGTGCCCACTTGAATAGCGGAAGGTTCCCCACCTTGGGCTCCCTCTCACGTGGGTCTTAGAAGCCAGGGCAAAATTAGCAGGCTTGGCGAGTACCCCCGCTCCAGATGGGAATTCAGCCAGAAAAACGGAGAACAAGAAACAACGACACGGGGGAATCAGTCTTTCCAGAAACTGATCCATTTTCTTTATTTTCAGGTTTGCTTATATAATTTTTGTTATACATGGGGATGAATACAGAGTCACGCGGGGTCAGCAGACCTGACCCTTGTCAAAATCAGGTGCTTCATATAAATGTATACAAAGGTCTTAGGGGTTTTACATAATCTTCTGGCCATGAGGCCTGCTGACATTTTATGGCCCTTTCTGATAACAGTCAGTCAACAAGAAAACTTATTCTTCCATGGGTGAATTTTCTTAAACCAGGCACCACCCTCTGAAGGCACCATAAAGTTGCATTCCTATAGGGTGAGGGTGCAGGGGGTTATAATCAAGAAAGGAATTTACTTAGCCTAAGGTTTAACATGATTAATATCAAAGGTTAATACTTATTTCTCCCATATGCTAGTTATATTCATTATAAGGGCAGGGAATATGGAGATTTAGCGGCAAATATCGGCTCAACAAATGAAAAACCCTTCACCAATATAATTCCTAATCAACCCACTATACTATACTAATAATTTTCTAACTTCTCAAAAGAATCTGTATTTAGAAAGTTTAAAGCATCTCATGCCTCTCACGGTTGGGAGGCTGTAAACAATCACATGTGGCCAGACGAACCTGCTCAGGCAGGCTAGAGAAACTTCAGAGGAGTTTGTAAGTTGAAACACTCTTGTCATGCCCAGGAATTTTTATTGACTGGAGCTGCAAGTTAAGTCCTTCTCCGAGAGAGGTGGTGGGGGACAGCCCCCCGTAAAGTCAGAGGTATAAGTGAGAGCATAAAACAGTAAAGTAGGCAGACTCTGGTTTTAGGGGTAGATGCTTGGGAACAGGCAGTCTTCTGAGGCTCGATCCCACCTTTGCATAATGCCGAACCTCCTTCCTCATGACCTTTGCCCCAGGCGGAGTTCCTCACTCTGGCTCCCGGCACTCAGTCATGTCCCACTCTTAGTGACCCCATGAACCACAGCACACCAGGCCTCCCTGACAATCACCAACTCCTGGAGTCCACCCAAACCCATGTCCATTGGGTCACTGATGCCATCCAACCATCTCATCCTCTGTCGTCCCCTTCTCCTCCTGCCCTCAATCTTTCCCAGCATCAGGGTCTTTTCCAGTGAGTCAGCTCTTCATATCAGGCGGCCAAAGTATTGAAGTTTCAGCTTCAACATCAGTCCTACCAATAAACACCCAGGACTGATCTCCTTTAGAATGGACTGGTTGGATCTCCTTGCAGTCCGAGGGACTCTCAAGAGTCTTCTCCAACACCACAGTTCAAAAGCATCAATTCTTCCTTCGGTGCTCAACTTTCTTCACAATCCAACTCTCACATCCATACATGACCACTGGACAAACCATAGCCTTGGCTAGTGGACTTTTGTTGACAAAGGAATGTCCTGCTTTTTAATCTGTCTAGGTTGGTCATAACTTTCCTTCCAAGGAGTAAGTGTCTTTTAATTTCACGGCTTCAATCACCATCTGCCTAAGTCAGCCACTGTTTCCACTGTTTCCCCATCTATTTCCCATGAAGTGATGGGACTGGATGCCATGATCTTAGTTTTCTGAATGTTGAGTTATAGCCAACTTTTTCACCCTTCTCTTTCACTTTCATCAAGAGGCTCTTTAGTTCCTCTTCACTTTCTGCCATAAGGGTGGTGTGATCTGCATATCTGAGGTTATTGATATTTCTCCCGGCAGTCTTGATTCCAGCTTGTGCTTTTTCCAGCCCAGCGTTTCTCATGATGTACTCTGCCTAGAAGTTAAATAAGCAGGGTGACAATATACAGCCTTGATGTACTCTTTTTCTTATTTGGAACCAGTCTGTTGTTCCATGTCCAGTTCTAACTGTTGCTTCCTGACCTGCATATAGGTTTCTCAAGAGGCAGGTCAGGTGGTCTGATATTCCCATCTCTCTCACAATTTTCCACAGTTTATTGTGATCCACACAGTCAAAAGCTTTGGCATAGTCAATAAAGCAGAAATAGATGTTTTTCTGGAACTTTCTTGCTTTTTCCATGATCCAGCGGATGTTGGCAATTTGATCTCTGGTTCCTCTGCCTTTCCTAAAACCAGCTTGCACATCTGGAAGTTCATGGTTCACATATTGCTGAAGCCTGGCTTGGAGAATTTTGAGCATTACTTTACTAGCCTGTGAGATGAGTGCAATTGTGCGGTAGTTTGAGCATTCTTTGGCATTGCCTTTCTTTGGGATTAGAATGAAAACTGGCCTTTTCCAGTCCTATGGCCACTGCTGAGTTTTCCAAGTTTGCTGGCATATTGAGTGCAGCACTTTCACAACTTTATCTTTTAGGATTTGAAATAGCTCAACTGGAATTCCACCACCTCCACTAGCTTTGTTCATGGTGATGCTTCCTCAGGCCCACTTGACTTCACTTTGCAGGATGTCTGGTTCTAGGTGAGTGATCACACCATCATGATTATCTGGGTCCTGAAGATCTTTTCTGTACAGTTCTTCTGTGTATTCTTGCCATCTCTTCTTAATATCTTCTGCTTCTGTTAGGTCCCTACCATTTCTGTTCTTTATTGAGCCCATCTTTGCATGAAATGTTCCCTTGGTATCTCTAATTTTCTTGAAGAGATCTCTAGTCTTTCCCATTCTGTTGTTTTCCTCTGTTTCTTTGCAGTGATCACTGAGGAAGGCTTTCTCATCTCTCCTTGCTATTCTTTGGAACTGTGCATTCAGATGCTTATATCTTTCCTCTTCTCCTTTGCTTTTCGCTTCCCTTCTTTTCACAGCTATTTTTACGGCCTCCTCAGACAGCCATTTTGCTTTTTTGCATTTCTTTTTCTTGGGGATGGTCTTGATTCCTGTCTCCTGTACAGTGTCACAAACCTCCATCCATAGTTCATCAGGCACTCTGTCTGTCAGATCTAGTCCCTTAAATCTATTTCTCACTTCCACTGTATAGTCATAAGGGATTTGATTTAGGTCATACCTGAATGGTCTAGTGGTTTTCTCTACTTTCTTCAATTTCAGTCTGAATTTGGCAATAAGGAGTTCAGGTCTGAGGCACAGTCAGCTCCCAGTCTTGTTTTTGCTGACTGTATAGAGCTTCTCCATCTTTGGCTGCAAAGAATATAATCAATCTGATTTTGGTGTCGACCGTCTGGTGATGTCCACGTGTAGAGTCTTCTCTTGTGTTGTTGGAAGAGGGTGTTTGTTATGACCAGTGCATTCTCTTGGCAAAACTCTATTAGCCTTTGCCCTGCTTACTTCCGTATTCCAAGGCCAAATTTGCCTGTTACTCCAGGTGTTTCTTGACTTCCTACTTTTGCATTCCAGTCCCCTATAATGAAAAGGCCACCTTTTTTGGGTGTTAGTTCTAGAGGGTCTTGTAGGTCGTCATGGAACTGTTCAACCTCATCCTCTTTAGCGTTACTGGTTGTGGCATAGACTTGGATTACCGTAATATTGAATGGTTTGCCTTGGGAATGAACAGAGATCATTCTGTCGTTTTTGAGATTACATCCAAGTACTGCATTTCGTACTCTTTTGTTGACTATGATGCTACTCCATTTTTTCTAAGGGATTCCTGCCCGCAGTAGTAGATATAATGGTCATCTGAGTTAAATTCACCCATTCCAGTCCATCTTAGTTCGCTGATTCCTAGAATGTTGATGTTCACTCTTGCCATCTCCTGTTTGACCACTTCCAATTTGCCTTGATTCATGGACCTGACGTTCCAGGTTCCTATGCAATCTTGCTCTTTATAGCATCGGACCTCGCTTCTATCACCAGTCACCTCCACAGCTGGGTGTTGTTTTTGCTTTGGCTCCATCCCTTCATTCTTTCTGGAGTTATTTCTCCACTGACCTCCAGCAGCATATTGGGCACCTACTGACCTGGGGTGTTCATCTTTCAGTGTCCTATCTTTTTGCCTTTTCATGCTATTCACTTCAGTATTCTTGCCCTGAGAGACAGGTAAAGTCCTGTTCAGATTGCCCACATTCGCTGGATAATTGAGAAAGCAAGGGAATTTCAGAAAAACATCTACCTCTGTTTCATCGACTACAACAAAGCCTTTGACTGTGTGGAACATAATAAACTGTGGAAAGCTCTTAAAAAGATGGGAATACCAAACCATCTTACCTGTCTCCTGAGAAACTTGTATGTGGGTTAGGAAGCAACAGTTAGAACCCTGATGGATCAACTGGTTGGTTCAGGATTGAGAAAGGAGTACGGCAGGGCTGTTTCCCTGTTTATTTAACCTATATACTGAGCACCACATCATGAGAAATGCCAGGCTGGATGAGTTACAAGCTGGAATCAAGATAGGCGGGAGAAACATCAACAACCTCAGATATGTGGATGATACCACTCTAATGGCAGAAAGCAAAGAGGAACTAAAGGATGTCTTTATGAGGGTGAAGGAGGAGAGTGAAAGAGCCAGCTTAAGACTAAATACTAAAAAAACCAAAATGATGACACCCGGCCCCATTACTTCATGGCAAATAGAAGGGGAAAAGGTGGAAGCAGTGACAGATTTCCTCTTCTTGGGCTCTAAAATCACTGCAGATGGTGACTTCAGCCATGAAATCAGAAGACGATTGCTTCTCGGCACGAAAGCTATGGCAAACCTAGACAGTGTGCTGAAAAGCAGAGACATTCCTCTGCTGACAAAGGTCCATATAGTCAAAGCTATAGTCTTCCTAGTGGTCACTTACAGTTGTGAGAGCTGGACCATAAAGAAGGCAGAGTGGCAAAGAATTGATGCCTTCGAACTGTGGTGCTGGAGAAGACTCCTGAAAGTCCCTTGGACAGCAAGGAGATCAAACCAATCAATCTTCAGGGAAATCAACCCTGAATACTCACCGAGGGCTGATGCTGAGGCTGAAGCTTCAGTATTTTGGTCACCTGATGCGAACAGTCGACTCACAGGAAAAGTCCCTGTTGCTGGGAAAGACTGAAGGTGGAAGGAGAGGAGGGCATCAGAGGATGAGATGGCTGGATGGCATCACCAATGCAATGGACATGAACTTCGGCAAACTTTGGGAGATGGTGAGGGACAGGGAGGTCTGGTGTGCAGAGGGTCACAAAGAGTTAGACACGACCGGGCAACTGAACAACAAGAACAAAGTCCTGTTCACAAAGCCACCCAGCAGGAGGATCGTTGCTCACCAGGTTACTTTTATCTTCTTTCTTTACTGTAACACCTCCAACACACAGACGAGGCTATGTGGAGTCATGAATGTTTACATCATCTGCACACTCAAAGGTCACGTCAGCCATTGATGTACTAAGGATGTTGCCTTACAGCCTGGTCTGGGTGTGATCCCAGCATCTTCTCAGGACCTCAGCATTGGTGCACTGCACCGCCCCTTTCAGAACACCCCTTAATCTTGTGCCTACGTGGAGCCAGCTGGATATCCTCAGGCTCATACTAGTTACTGCTCTCCACAGAGTCATGCAAACTAACATGAGGAGGGGGCCCAAGACGGAGGCTGCCTGGAAGACTGCCTCTTAGTTCTGGTAGAGGGACCCTCTTCTGCAATTGAAGAAACACCAACTGTGTTCTTGGCTCAAGTCACCTTGGAGGTTGTGATAGGGTCAGTTCTCAGCAGTCTCTGACTGTTATCTCATCTACTGGTCGAGGGGTCTTACTGACCAAGGTACATCTTTCTAAACCTACTGGGAATGCATCTTAATTTTTCTCCTTGAACCAAACACATCATCTCTACTCCAGTTGAATCTATTTCTCTTTGAACCATTAGGGTATTACACTGTTTCCTTTTGAGTCAGAGGCCATTCCTCTGTTCTTAAGCCATAGATAGCCCAGAGTCAAATGAAGTAAAACTGAGTTCATCTGAGACCAGAGGCACTAGGATCTTTGGCGCATGTCATTGACACTGGATTTGAAGGGAAATCACCTTTTTTTTTTTCCTTCGGTTGCGATGCATGTCATGTGGGAGCTCATTCCCTGACCAGGGTTGAACCTGAATACCCTGCATTGGAAGCTCAGACTCTTAACCACTGGACCTCCAGGGAAATCCCAGAAACCGTTTCTTTTGAGGATTAGTTACTGACCTCTTCTTCTGAGGCAAGAAGCTGGAAAATTTTCATGAAGTCTAATCTTGGCCCTTCTTTGTCATCTTTTAATGCTACTCTTTTTGAAGATGATGGACCATCATGCTTGTTGCTTTTCATTTTGGAAGTTTTTAAGAAGCTCTTTAAAATTCAGCTCCTCCCAGAAAGTAATTTTTGTCTTCTTATTTTCCTACATCTCCTGTGTTTTTCATTAATGAAGCGAAGGGAAGGGGCGTGGGTCTCTCCCCAGTGGAACTATCTGAATTATGAGACTGTTTATTGCAAAGGGCTTCCTTAATCATTTGAATGATAAAGGCCATCAGGAAGCTGATCTTAGTGAGAAATAATTTCAAAATGAATTGAGCACATTCACCGGGAGGAGGTCCTGACTACACCCAAGACAGAAAAGCTGGGAGGTTCTTGAAACTTCGGGGCATCTCCTATTGATTGTTTTAAGAGGAGACACATCTGGATTTGATGTGAAGCATCTCAATTTTCAAATGATGACACTATTTTATTTTATTTTTTATGGCCACGATGCACAGCTTGCAGGCTTTTGATTCCCCAAGCAGAGATTGAATCTGACTCCAGTGGTGAAAGCATGAAGTCCTATCCACTGGACACCAGGGAATTCCTGAAATGATGTCACTTTACAACATTATGAAAGGGACTTGCCTGGTGGTCCAGTCATTAAGAATCTACCTGCCAATGCAGGGGACATGGGTTTGATCCCTGGTCCAGAAAGATCCCACATGCAACAGAGCAACTAAGCCTGTGCATCACAACTACAGAGCATGATCTGTACAGAGCAATCTCTACAGAGATTTCCCTTCAAATCCAGTGTCAAATCCAGTGTAGCCCTAGAGCCCACGCTCTGCATCAAGGGAAGCCACCGCAGTGAAAGCCCACACACCACAATGAAGATCCAGCACAGCTAAAGATAAATGAATTAATAAAAATGTGAAATGCTCCACGATGGGCAGCACATCTTCAGACCTGTCCGTGAACTTTGTAAGTGGCCCTCTTCCACTGTCTGCTGAAGGTGCTTTTAACTTTATGTATTTACTTTTTCCTCTCCAGAACCTCAAAATTCAGCCTAAACCTCACATCCAGACAGATTCCTGTCAGGTTTGCCCACTGTGCCACCCCACTCATCTCACCAAGTCAGGGGAGCTTCTCCCCTGCCCCTTCCTCATACCTGGTTCCCGCTCCCTTCCTCCGTGCACTTCTTCGGACCTCCAGCAGGTCCTCCTCTTCTTTCTGTCCTTCCGAACCTCCTCTACCCTTCCAGGGCCAGCCCAGTTCCAACATCATCTTCTGAGAAACCCTCTTCAACTGGATTTTGAATTCATTTTGCTCTGATTCTGTGCATGAGGTGGTTTGATGGAAAATATACCAGCCTCAGAGTCCTTAGCTTCGTTCGTATTTTATGTGAGGCTCTCCTCAAGCAACAGAAACCCACCTCTTAACGCATAAAGAAAAGAAGTTAGCTCACATGATAAGAAAATCCAAGGGGATGGAAAATCCAAGGGGACGTCTCACATCAGGCACAGCTGGATCTTTGTTGTTGTTGTTCAACTGCTCAGTCTTGTCTGACCCTTTGTGACCCCATGGACTGCAGCACACCAGGCTTTCCTGTCCTTCACTATCTCCTGGAGTTTTCTCAAACTCATGTCCATTGAGTCGGTGATGCCATCCAACCATCTCATCCTCTGTTGTCCCCTTCTCCTCCTGCCCTCAATCTTTCCCAGCATCAGGGTCTTTTCCATGAGTTGGCTCTTCGCATCGGGTGGCCAGAGTATTGGAGCTTCAGCCTCAGCATCAGTCCTTCCAATGAATATTCAGGGTGATTTCCTTTAGGATTGATTTCCTTTGGACTTTGTGTAGGTTTTGTTCATTTCCATCGGGGTGACAAGATGGCCTGCAGCAACTCTAGGCTTTCACCCTCTCAGTAGTGCAGTCTTTTCACCGTAAGTACTTCTCTTTTCCAGTGGTTCCAACAAAAATCCCAGCTCATGTTTCATTGGCCCAGTTTGAGTCATGTTTCCCTCTCTGAACCAATCAATCACTGTGACAAATGAAATGGAACACACTGATTGTCCTAGCCTGGGTCACATACAGCCCCTGGAATTTCAGATGTGCTGAGGGCCGTCCGAGTTATCTGGTCTAAACATGTGGCTGCAACTACTGAAGTTCACGTGCCCTATAGCTTGTGCTCTAGGGTATATGCTCAGCATGCTCAGTCACCCCGTCATGTCCAGCTCTTTGCGACCCCATGGACTGTAGCCCACCAGGCTCCTCTGTCCATGGGATTTCCCAGGCAAGAGTATTGGGTTACCATTTCCTCCTCCAGGGGATCTTTCTGACCTGATCTTTCCGAATGCCAATCTCCTGCATTGCAGGCAGATTCTTTACTGTCTAAGCTACCAGAGAAGCCCAGGCTAAAATCTTACACGTCTACTACACTTGGATCTCCAACAAAATTAGAAAATTTAGAATTTGTAAACCAAGACTCTTAACCAGCTTTATCCCTAAGTAGGTAGTAATTTGTTTCTTAATTGAAATAAATAAATACATAAATATTTTTGTTTTCATTCACTGGGTTATGTGCTGAGTTGTGTCCATCTATGCTGAGCAGGCAGAAAGGGAAAGCTTCTGACAAGCCTGGCAGTGAAGCTGGACTCTTAAGATTTACACAGGTAATTAAGTATAACTATAAGAAATGATCTTGAAGGAGAAAAATTAGAACTTTGAGAGTGTAAAACCGAGAAGTCTGATAGAGTTTAGGAGGTCAGAGATGGCTTTCTTCCCCCCCCCTTTTTTTTTTTTACTGTAATTTCTGTGACTTTCTTTTTTAAATTTTATTGGCTTATAGTTGATTTATAATGTTGTGTTAGTTTCAGGTGTACAACAAAATGATTCAATTATACCTACACACACATTCATTCTTCTTCAGATTCTTTTTTCATATAGGTTATCATAGAATATTGAGTAGGGTTCCCTGTGCTACACAACAAGTCTTTGTGGTTATCTATCTTATATACAGTAGTGTGTATATGTTCATCCCAAGCTCCTGATTTATCCCCCCAACCCCACACATTTCTCCTTTGGTAACCATAAGTTTGTTTTTCATATCTGTAAGTCTGTTTCTGTTTTATAAATAAATTCTTTTGTATCATTAAAAAAAATTGGATCCTACATATGAGTGGTATCAAATGATACTTGTTTTTCTCGGTCTGACTTGCTTCACTTAGTGTGATCATCTCTAGCTCCATTCATCTTGCTGCAAAGGGCATCATTTCATTCTTCTTTATGGCTGAGTAATATCAATAACCTCAGATATGCAGATGACACCACCCTTATGACAGAAAGTGAAGAGGAACTAAAAAGCCTCTTGATGAAAGTGAAAGAGGAAAGTGAAGAGGAACTAAAAAGCTTCTTGATGAAAGTGAAAGAGGAATGTTGGCTTAAAGCTCAACATTCAGAAAACGAAGATCATGGCATCTGGTCCCATCACTTCATGGGAAAGAGATGGGGAAACAGTGGAAACAGTGTCAGACTTTATTTTGGGGGGCTCCAAAATCACTGCAGATGGTGATTGCAGCCATGAAATTAAAAGACACTTACTCCTTGGAAGGAAAGTTATGACCAACCTAGATAGCATATTAAAAAGCAGAGATATTACTTTGCTGACTAAGGTCCGTCTAGTCAAGGCTATGGTTTTTCCAGTAGTCATGTATGGATGTGAGAGTTGGACTGTGAAGAAAGCTGAGCACCGAAGAATTGATGCTTTTGAAGTGTGGTGTTGGAGAAGACTCTTGAGAGTCCCTTGGACTGCAGGAGATCCAACCAGTCCATCCTAAAGGAGATCAGTCCTGGGTGTTCATTGGAAGGACTGATGCTGAAGCTGAAACTCCGATATTTTGGCCACCTCATGTGAAGAGTTGACTCATTGGAAAAGACCCTGATGCTGGGAGGGATTGGGGGCAGGAAGAGAAGGGGACGACAGAGGATGAGATGGCTGGATGGCATCACCGACTTGATGGACATGAGTTTGAGTGAACTCCGGGAGTTGGTGATGGACAGGGAGGCCTGACGTGCTGTGATTCATGGGGTCGCAAGGAGTCGGACATGACTGAGCCACTGAACTGAACTGAACTGAACTGAACTGAATATTCCATTGTATGCATGTACTACATCTTCTTTTTCCATTCCTCTGTCGATGCACATTTAGGTTGCTTCCATGTCTTGGCTATTGTAAATAGCTCTGCAGTGAATAATGGGGTTCAAGTATCTTTTCAAATTATGGTTTTCTCCAGGTATATGCCCAGGAGTGGGTCATATGGTAGCTCTGTTTTTCGTGTTTAAAGGAATTTCCATACTGTTCTCCATAATGATTATACCAGTTAACATTTCCACCAACCATGTAGGAGAGGTCCCTTTCAGAGATGGCTTTCTTGAAGAGGGGACATCAAACTGAGACCTGAACAATAAGTTGGTGTCACCCAAGGAAAGAGTACATGGGTTGGGGGATGGGTATTATTTCCAAATGCTCATTAAACCCAGAGTGGATATTGACATATCGAACATGGGTGAAATTTCTCTAAAGACTTCTTTTTTAAAAAAAAAAATTATTCATTTATTTTGGGTGCACTGGGTCTCCGTTGCTGCTCATGGGCTTTCTCTAGTTGCGGTGAGTGGGGGCTGCTCTTCATTTCAGAGCATGGGCTTCTCACGGTGGTGGCTTCTCTTGTTGCAGAGCACAAGCTCTAGGGTGCTCAAGCTTCAGTAGTTGTGGTGCACCAGCTTAGTTGCTCCGAGGCATGTGGAATCTTCCTGGACCAGGGATCAAACCTATGTCCCCTGCATTGGCAGGCAGATTCTTATCCACTTTCCCATCAGGGAAGTCTAAGACTTCTTAATGAAAAACATTTATTTGACTTTCCTAAGGATGATTATCACCTAAAAATACTGATTGTCAACTTGGCTGATGCCCAGTCAGTAGCCTGAGAACTTTGGGTCTATATTATTATGTTGGTATTTTTGCTGTTGTTGAACCATCCATGGAGCCTCTTGCCCAAGGCCCACAAGCCCATGTTAATGAGTTGATTAGCCATGCTTAGGGATGGCATTTGGCCCCAAGAATGAAGTTTCCCTCTAGAAAGGTTACTGCTCCCCATAACGTTAAAGCTTTCAGCCTTAGTCTTGAGATTCTTGTGATCCAATGATTCCAACTTAAAGATTTCAGGATCAAAATTGATCTCCCAAATATTAAGTACACTGAAAGCATTGAATGTCTTCTGAGCTAAATAAAATTTCCACTTGACAACATTTCCAATCTTCTTCTGACCCAGACAACTTAATTCAAATCTTACCTGTGAGCAAAAGGGTTTTCATTAGTGACAGGTTATTTTTAAGGTGCAATATTCATAGTCCTCTGTTATCTGAGCCTCACTGGAGTGGGAGCTTGCCCTGTGGTCCGAGTTGCTATGTCTTTGGTGCTAAAATATTGCCACAATAGATTGGATGGTGATGGGGTGGGCTCAGAGTGTGATGTCCATTTCAGGATCAAATTCTTCTCCCTTTACTGAGATAAACACACTGTTAGTTGTTTATAGATTTTGCCCTCTTAATACTGACAACTTCTCACATCTTTGATGTATAACATCCATTTTATTTCTGTTGCATTTTCTCTATCTACGATTATGATTGGCTGCACTGATTGTCCTTGGAGACCCATGAGTGTGCACTTGAAGAAAATGAACAAGAGAAACAGCCAATCACTTTATAGCAAGGTTCTTGCAGTCTCAACCCTTCCTGGTTTGAAAGGAAGTTCAGGATCCATAGCTCATCTTAAGGCCTCTCTCTGCTGGGAGGGAAAGTTAGAAGGATGCTGAATGGAGGGGGGGTGGTTTCCTTTCCTCTGTGGTCCAGGAAATCCACTGTTAATATCTGTCCATCTGAAAGACTGACTTAGCGCTAATGGTAAAAAAAAAAAATTTTAACTGGTGAATTCCTTCTCTGCCAGAGGTCACCTCTGCTGGGAGATACAGGACATCAGTGAGCCTTGGGCAGCTGTGAGGTAAAAGGTGACCTTTGGACTCTGGGCTGTTCTCTGATTCAGTCCAGAATATCAGATGTCTGCCTGGGGTTAGCTCCCTCTCCTCCCTAGCTTTGGGATCGGAGGATGGGAAGAAAGTAACCATTGCTTCCCTTTCTAATCTGCAGAATTAAAGCCAGTCGGAACAGACACCAGCCATCATTGCATTGTGTGGGCTGAGGGACACCGGGCACCTTTGGTCTGCGTGGTAATTGCGGTGTGCAAGTTACTCAGTCACCCTGCACCTGAGTTCTGAAACAGATTTCAGAACTCAATGCGAGAGCCTTAGCCCAAGGCTGAGCTTAGCAATGAGCCTCAGGGGCATGCGGTAATTATTTATTTTGCTTAATAACACAGACAACGCTCTGGCTTAATTACAGTAGTTTTACTGGGAAAAAGAAGGGTGGTGTTTCTCCATGTCACCATGTCTCATTAATGAGACGTTGCTCACTTTTATTGGCAAGACTCGGGCATATCCTTTGGTTTGAAATGATTTTCTAATGTGCCCGTGTCATTTATGAAAGAGGAACATTTCCAAACTATCTTTTGGACATGAAAGCATTGTATTTTGGAAACGCCTGAATGTTCATGTCTTCCTGGTTTCAACACTTGACTGGGTAAAAGCAGATCATCTTTGTTGTTCTTGTTCAGTCTCTAATTTGTGTTCAACTCTTTGTAACTTCATGGACTGCAGCATGCCAGGCTTCCCTGTCCTTCACCAACTCCTGGAGCTTGCTCAGACTCATGTGCATTGAGTCAGTGATGCCAGCCAGCCATCTCATCCTCTGTTGCCCCCTTCTCCTCCTGCCTGTAGTCTTTGCCAGCATCAGTGCCATTTCCAATGAATTGGCTCTTTGCATTAGGTGGCCCAAGTGTTGGAGCCTCAGCATCAATCCTTTCAATGAATAATCAGGGTTGAATTATTTTAGGATTGACCGGGTTTATGTCCTTGCTGTCCAAGAGACTCTCAAGAGTCTTCTCCAGCACCACAGTTCGAAGGCATCAGTTCTCTGGGGCTCAGCCTTTTTTATTATCTATCTCTCACATCCATACATGACTATTGGAAAAACTATAGCTTTGACTATAATACAAACGTTTGTTGGCAAAGTAATGTCTCTGCCTTACAATACACTATCTAGGTTTGTCATTGCTTTTCTTCCAAGGAACAAGCATCTTTTAATTTCATGGCTGTAGTCACCATCCACAGTGATTTTGGAGCCCAAGAAAATAAAATCTGTCACTGTTTCCATTGTTTCCCATGAAGTAATGGGACCAGATGCCATGATCTTAGTTTTCTGAATGTAGAGTTTTAAGCCAACTTTTTTCACTCTCCTCTTTCACTTTCATCAAGAGTCTCTTTAGTTCTTCTTCACTTTCTGCCATAAGGTTGATGTCATCTGTATATCTGAGGTTATTGGTATTTCTCCCAGCAATCTTGATTCCAGCTTGTGCTTCATCTAGCCCAGTGTTTCTCATGATGTACTCTGCATATAAGTTAAATAAACAGGGTGACAATATACAGCCTTGATGTACTCCCTTCCCAATTTTGAACCAGTCCATTGTTCCTTGTCATCTTTACCATCTTTGTATGTCTCCATGTCATCAGGATGATTTAATCCCAGCATAAAGTGTCATGTGGATGGACCCAGAGTCTGTCATACAGAGTGAAGTAAGTCAGAAAGAGGAAAACAAGCATCGTATATTAATGCACATATGTTGAATCTAGAAAAATGATGCTGATGAGCCTATTTCCAGGGCAGGAATAGTGATGCAGATGTGGAGAAGAGACACGTGGACACGGAGGGGGAAAGAGAGGGTGGGGCAAATTGCAAGAGTAGCAATGTGCATATTACCGTGTGTAAAGCAGATTGCTGGTGGGAAGCTGCTGTATAGTCTGGTGAGCTCAGCTCAGTGCTCTGATGACCTAGATGAGTGGGATGGGGGTGAGGCTCAAGAGGAAGAGGATATATTTATAGGTATGGCTGATTGTTCACATTGTTGTACAACAGAAAGTAACACAACATTGTAAAGCAATTATACTCCAATTGAAAAAAAGAGAATCCCAAGTGTCAGGGCTGTTTCCAGGAGTCGTAAAGACTGACCCACTGACAATCAAGGGTCCTGGAACTGAGTCTCAGCTCTGGAACTAGGTGGTTGGGTGAAAGTGAAGAAGTGAAAGTGTTAGTCACTCAGTTGTGTCTGACACTTTGTGACCCCCATGGACCGTAGCCCTCCCGCTCCTCTGTCCATGGGATTCTCCAGGCAAGAATACCACAGTGGGTTGCCATTCCCTTCTCCAAGGGATCTCCCCGACCCAGGGTCACACTTTTCAATTCTGTGAAGGCTGAGAGAGGGGGAAGTTGCAGAGGAAGAGTTTAAAGCTGGCAGAGGATGGTTCGGAAGGTGTAAGGGGAGAGGCCATGTCTCCATAATAAAGTGCGAAAGGAAGCTGCGAGTGCTGATGTAGAAGCTTCAGCAGGTTATCTAGAAGATCTAGCTAAGATAACTCATGAAAGTGGCTGCACTAGACAACAGATATTCAATGCAGATGAAGGAAACTTCTTTCGGAAGAGGATGCATTCTAAGACATTCATAGCTAGAGAAGTCAATGCCTGGCTTCAAAGCTTCAGAGGACAGGCTGACACATTAGGGGCTAATGCAGCTGGTGACCTGAATTTGAAGCCAGTGCTCATTTCCCATTCCAAAAATCCTAGGGCCCTTAAGAGTTACGCCCAGTCTACACTGCCTCTGGTCTACAAATGGAACAACAGAGCAGCACAACTGTTTTTACAACATGGTTTACTATTTTATTTCATTAGTTTTCAGAGATACTTATTTACTTACTTACTTATTTGGCTGTGCCAGGTCTTAGTAACAGCATATGGGATCTTTTAGCTGTGGCATGCAGGATCTAGTTCCATAACCAGGGATTAAAACGTGCACACCCCGTATTGAGAGCATGGAGTCTTAGCCACTGGACCAGGAGGGAAGTCCCGTTACTGAACATTTTAAACTCACCCTTGAGAACAACTGCTCAGAAAATGAGATTTCTTTCAAAATGCTACTTCTCAGTGACAATGCACCTGATCACCCAAGAACTCTGATGGAGATGTACAACGAGATCAGTGTGTTTTCATGCTTGCTAACACAGCATCCATTCTGCAGCCCACGGATCAAGGAGTAATTTCAACTTTCAAGTCTTATTCGCTAAGAAATACACTAAGTCTATTGCTGCCATAGATAGACTCTGATGGATCTAGGCAAAGTGAATTGAAAACCTTCTGGAAAGGATTCACCACTCTGCTGCTGCTGCTGCTAAGTCGCTTCAGTCGTGTCCGACTCTCTGCGACCCCACAGACGGCAGCCCACCACGTAGGCTGCAGTCCATCGGGTCGTGAAGAGTCGGACACGACTGAGCGACTTCACTTTCACTTTTCACTTTCATGCATTGGAGAAGGAAATTCACCACTCTAGATGCCACTAAAAACATTTGTGATTCATGGGAAGAGGTGAAAATATCGACATAAACGGGAGTTTGGAAGAATGTGATTCCAGCTTTCCTGAATGACTTTGAGGGGTTCGAGACTTCAGTGAAGGAAGCAACTGCCGATGTGATGGAAACAGCAAGAACGCTAGAATTAGACATGGAGCCTGAAGAAGTGTATGAATTGCTGGAATCTCTTGATAAAACTTTAACAGATGAGGACTTGCTTTCTTATGGATGAGTGAAGAAGTGGTATCTTTTTCCTTTCGTTTCTTCTCTTTTTTTGGAGAAATGATGGTATCAGTGACAATTCCATTTAAAAAATTTTTGGTTGTGTTGCATGGCATGTAGGATCTTAGTTCCCCTAACAGGGGTCGAACTTGTACCCCCTGCACAAGTATTGTATTGGTAATACAAAGTATTTAACACTGGATCTCCAGGGAAGCCCTGAAGAAGTGGTTTCTTGAGATGGAATCTACTTCTGGTGAAGATGCTGTGAAGACTGTCGAAATGACAACGATGGACTTAGAATATTGCATACACTTAGTTGATAATGTAGCAGCGGGATTTGAAAGGATTGGCTCCAATTCTGAAAGAAGTGCTACTGGGGTAAAATGCTATCAAACAGCGCTACATGCAACAGAGAAATCGCTTCTGAAGAGTTGATCAATGGGCAAACTTTGTTGCTGTTTTAAGAAATTGCCACAGCCACCCCTGACTTTCAGCAACCACCATCCTGATTGGTCAGCTGCCACTAACACTGAGGCAAGACCCCCTACCAGCAAAAAGATTTTGACTCACTGAGGCTCAGGTGATGGTTAACATTTTTTAGCAATAAAATGCTTTTACATTAAGGTATGTATATTTTTAAAGTTATAATGCTACTGCACACTGAATAGATTATGGTGTAGTGTAAGTATAACTTTTATTGTTTTAAAAAATATTTACTTATAGTGGGGGCTTGCAGGGTCTTTTTTTCTGGCCTGTGGGATAGTTCCCTGACCAGGGGTCAAACCTAGGCCCCCTGCATTAGAAACATGGAGTCTTAGGCACTGGACCAGCAGGGAAGTCCCATAAACGTAACTTTTAGATGCACTGGGAAACCAATAAATTCACATGACTCCATTTATTGTGGTCTGGAACAAAACACACAGTGTCTCTGAGGCATGCCTGTACTGGCCCCTTGATATGCATGTGGCAAAGAAACAAGGAAATCTTTCTGCAGAAACCTCTTATAGATTCACATTTCCCCCTGCTCTCCCAATGATCAGAAATTGCCTGAAAAATAATATGCAATTTAAGATTGTAATTCATCTATTATTTCCAGCAAGGTCCAATGATGAGAAGTGCTGGCACTTCTAACTAATGTTGATATTATTCTAACTGATGAAGTCGATTAAGAGAACAAGGCAGCGACTAAATAATTAATGTCTTCAGCTAGCAAGGCACTAATTCTTCCTATGAGTACATTATGCCTTTGTGTGCCTTTACCTGGTATCTAGAAATGAACTACTCACGGACAATTTCGTATACATCTCAATACACTGATAAGGAGTTAATAGTCTTAGAGTCTGGTTCATAGCCTTTCAGGTAGGCCTGGACCTGGCTTCCAACCACCTTAGGACCTGCTGACCCAGGGACAGATAGACTGTCTCTTAACCCCATTTCCAGTGAATACTACCCTGCATATATTACTGCCAATTTGTCAGGTCAACTGCTCAATGGTCCATTGGTTCATCTAACCTGAAGAGGCGTCTGGTCAACTGGCTACTCCCACTGTTTGTCAAGGTGAGGTTAGGTTCCACCTCAGTCGGTAGACATACCCACTGCAGCCAGGGTGAAGCTGAGTGCCCAGCTTAGCACTTAATGAACTGAGTGCCCAGTGGTGTATTTTGTGAAAATCTGTGTGGTGAGAGAGCAGCCCGCAGTGTGAGGAAAGTCACTGTGTTCATCATTAGTGGGGAAGGGATAACAGAATACAGTCTTTTATGAGTAGATCTCACCAGGGTAAGTAGAGCCCCCTCTGTGGGGCCTCCCTTCCTGTTTTGAGCATCACTGCTCTGCTCTCCAGAGCAGCTTACATGATTCACACAGTACAGCCTCCTCCGTGCCCAGACTAGGGGAGTTCTGAGAATCTCACAGGCTAGTAGACAGAAGTAGAAAAAGAGGTTCTTTGTCGTTGAGGAGAAAGGAGGAATGTGCTGGACTATGAAATTCTGAGAACAGAGGCTGTACTACCTGAAGCTGCAAACTGTCTCCACTCTGGCTCTGTGCAGGGGCTGAACCTTCCACAGGGACCTCTGATAGCTTTCCATGAAACACCAACTTGTTTGTGTATTTCTGTGACAATGAGTCATCAGTCTGGACCTGGCATAGGAAAGTGATGGGTGGGGGACCTGTCCCTGCCTTTTAGGTTCTGATGGAGGACACACACTTAAACAAACAAAGTTCCTGTGCTAAAATAGAGGTACAGGGATCGTCTAAGGGGGTACTAACAAACTTTCCCGGTGGGTCAAAGAAAACATCTCAGAGGCTGCTCCTGTATCTGCCCACAGTGAGGATGTGGGGCTGGGCTTATGATTGAGTTCTGCCCAACATCAGGACTAAGACTTTTTAGAAATATATTACTGATTTATTTAAATGCACCAGGTCTTAGTTGCAGCACGTAGGAGCTTCACTGTGGCATTCGGGATCTTTAGTTGTGGCATGTGAACTCTTAGTTGCATCGTGTGGGGTCTAGTTCCCTGACCAAGGACTGAACCTGGGCCCCTTGCACTGGGAGCATGGAGTCTTAGCCACTGAACCACCAGGGAAGTACTGGAACCAAGGCTTTTATTTTACTGTGGGGAAAGCAAACATCTTTCTCTTTCTCTATTAGAATCCTGCTATGTGGATATATCTTTTCATTTCTCTCAGTGTCTGTCTAGGAGTGGGATGACTGGGTCTTATGGTAATTGTATGGTACCTTTTGGAGAAACTATCAAATTGTGTTCCCATGCAGCTGTGCCATTTCACGTTTCCCAGCAGCCATGTGTGAGGGTTGCAATTTCTTCCCTTTTTCCCAGCACATGTTATTTTCTATTTTTGAATGAAAGCCATCCTAGTGGGTATGAATGTCTGTTTGTTTTGTGTTAGACTATTTTAACTTTGTTATCTGTCTCTTGCCCAGAAGAGTTTTATTTGATGCATTTTGGAAGGATGATTTTAACATGCAGCGATGGTAGGAAAAATAAGTTCGGATCAAAGGAACTGCATGGGATGAACCATGGAGGTGGAAAAGCCCAAAGGATGATCCAGGAGTTGTTTGTTGGGAATATGGTGCTTGAAAGGCCAAAAGGTCATGGTGAGGGCTTAGGTTTCAGGGAATTTTGGCTGTCAGTCTGAAGAGCTTGTGGGATTTTCATGAGCAGATGGATTTGGTTCATTGAGCAGTTAGTTCCTAACACCTTTTCTACGTGAATTTTTTTTTTTGGTAGTTATTGAATATATATCAAGAAAGCTAACACCTTAGGGTTTTGTTGTGTTTTTTTTTTGGTGGGGGGATTGTATTTTTTGGACTGATTTGTTAATTTTTTAACTTTATCAAAGTTTGCAGCTTATACCTCAACACAATAAGGGTGTTTTATATCACATAACTGCAGACAAGCTGGAGAATTATTGTTTTAAAACTTTCTTTTTTCGTTGGCTAGCTAATGAAATGAACAAATGAACACAAACTAAGAACTATGATAAGCAGCATGGGAAGATTTACTTGTCTCTTAGGGGTCTAAGTTTCTACCGCATTTGCTGGAGAGCAGTGTGCATCCTGGATACTGTTTGGTTCTTTTTTTTATGATTAAGTGGTTTCTCTTTTGTTATGTAACAGTACAATGAAGCTAAACAAACGAATAACACAGAAGAAATAGACCTCTGCTCCAGTCTTTCTAAATGGTACAGTCACTGTCTTACTCTCTCATGTGCTTAAAATGAGTGAGTGTACAGAACTCAGCTTGCATGATACCTGGTGCACAGTAGGTAAGCTGGAGACATAAGCGGACCATCTCTACCAGTTCACACCTGTGCACACAAGCATTTTCACCTAAACTGATGCACTTTCTTAGGAGTTTGGGATTAACATATACACACTCTTGCATATAAAATAGATAACCAGCAAAGACCTACTGTGTAGCACAGGAAACTCTACTCAATTTTCTGTAATAACCTAAATGGGAAAAGAATTTGAGAAAGAATAGGTACCTATTTAATGGAAACTAACACAGCATTGTAAATCAACTATACTCCAATATAAAATAAAAATTAAAACAATAAAATGATGCACTTTAAAATTTTTACTTATTAAATTAATTGATTTATTTTTAATTGGAGGATAATTGCTTTACAGTTTTGTGTTAGTTTCTGCTGTAAACATTCATATATCCCCTCCCTTTTGAGCCTCCCTCCCACCCGTCTAGGTCATCACAGAGCACTGAGCTGAGCTCCATGTACTATATAGCAGCTTCCCACTAGCTGTGTGTTTTACACATGGTAGTGTATATGTGCCAATCCCAATCTCCCATTTCATCCCAGCCTCCCTCCTCTTTCCTCTCTTCTGTACCCACACGTCTCTTCTTGACGTCTGTGCAGGAATAGAATCACTTACCATTCATTCTTTCAGAAGAACTTTTGGTGTTATACTGTTCATAAATACCTCTGTGGTGTTGCAAATATCTGTCTAGGGAGTTACCATAATTTTACTGCTTTTCCTCTGTTGGATGTTCATAATTGAGGGGAACTATGACAGCTTTTATCTTGTCCAGCATCTCTTCTTCATTTTTCTGGCATGTGCACCCCTACTGAGTCATGGGAGCCATCCTTCCCACTGAGTCTGGGTTGTTTAGGGTTGGGGTCATGCCTTTCCCTGTTCCCAGTGTGGCCACATATCCTGGGCTTGGCCCCTCCAGTGATTTCAGCCCTCGAGACACGTGATCAAGGCTTGGGTGAGTCACCCAAGTCTCGCCAATGAGACTCCATTCATGGACTTTTGTGTGAAGAGTTTGGAAAAAGAGGTTCTCCCTCCATTGAGCTTGTCAGAGAAGGATGATGGGATCTGGACCCTAAACACCCACTCCTGAACCTGGGGTCAACATGAAGCAGTGGAGAGCGACTCTGTTCTGATGATGTTATTTGAGCACAACATCCAGTCTGCTCACTTTGGAATATTCTGTCATAGGAGCCGATGCATTTTCTTTAGTTCTTGTTTTTTATTGTGGTTAAAAAAAATTCCTACCCTAAAATTGACCATCTTAGCCATTTTAAAATCTGCAGCACAGATTTTAAAAGTATATGTACTTTGTGTGACAGATTTCTAGAAGTTTTTCATCTTGCAAATCTAAAACTTGATATCACAGTGGACAGCAACTCCCCCTTTCCCCTCCCTCCAGACTCTGGCAACCACCATGCTATGTTCAGTTTCCGAGAGTTTGACTTTAGCCATATAAGTAAAATCATGCAGTATTTGCCTTTTTATGTGACTGGCTTATTTCACTTAGTGTCATGCCCTAAAGCTTCATCCATGTTGTAGCATATGACAGGATTTCCTTCTTTTTAAAGGCTGAATTCCACTGTACATGTATATCATTTTTCTTTTTTTACCATCCATCCATCAGTGGTGGACATCTGGATTACTTCCATCTCTTGGCTGTTGTGAATAAGGCTGCAATGAACACAGGGATGCAGCTATCTGTTCAAGATCCTGTTTTCAGTTATTTTGGGGATATATCCAGACTTACTGGGTGATACTGTAATTCTATTTTTTAAGTACCAAAGATCTTTATTCTCTCTTTTTTTAAGTACTTTAAAAAATTTTTTAGAAATCTCTGTACTCTTTTCCATAGGGACTGCACCATTTTACATCCAACAAACAGTTTAAATGGAGAGGGTTCCCATTTCCCCACATGCTTGCTATTGTTATTTCCTTTCTTAAAAAAAAAAATTCTAATAGGAGTAAGGTGGTATCTGTGGTTTTGATTTGCCTTTGCCTGATGATTATTGATGTTGAACATCTTTTCATATGCTTATTGGTCATTTGTGTACTTTCTTTGGAGAAATGTCTATTCAAGTCCTGTGCTCATTTACAAAATCAAATTATTATCTTTTTCTCATTGTTGAATTATAGGAATCTTTTATGTACTCTGGAAACCATTCATCGGATGTATGGTTTGCAAATATTTTCTGCTATTCCACAGGCTGCTTTTTCACTCTGTGGATTGTTGCATTGGCTGTGCAGAAGTTTTTCAGGATGCTAGACAGGGTAGTCGCCACTTGGCCCCAGGTTTCCCATCATCTAGTGTAGAGTCTTTTTCTTCTGAAATGGTGAGCTGCTCAGTTTTATTTGTGGTGTTTCAGGAGAATCCTTCAAAGGCAACTGGTTTTTGAAATGGCTGCCTGCTAGCTGGGGCGTGTGTTTAGCTATAAAAGAAAAGTAGTCTTTCTCATATCTGCATGAGAGAATTGTGTGCAGGATGCTGGAAGCAAGATGAAAACTTCGTTCCCCAGACCTTAGTGCATGAGCCTCCAAACCACATCCTTCAAGAGTTTCTCCTGCGTATTGTGAGAACACAGAGGAAAATATCCAAGAGCAGCCATATTCAAGGCAGGGAGGCTGTGTAAGTCCTCCACATTAAAATACCATTTATTTTGCTTTCCAGTGACCATTTTCGAAAGGCACGAGCAGGTTGAACATTCCATTTGTTGGGGTCACCAGGGCAGAGCTAGACGCCACATTGTGGATTGTACACCTGGCTCTGTGACAGTGCAGTAGGGCTGCTCCATCTGTCTTCAGGAAAGGCCTGCTCTTTTTTATAAAAAAATGTTTTTTTTCTTTTTCGTACTGTGGTAAAAGTCTCATAATATAAAACACACTATTTTAACCACATTTAACTGTACAGTTCAGTGGCACTAACGACAGTCACGCTGTTGTGCAAATCTCACCATCATCCATCTCCCAACTTTTTCACCTTCCCAAACTGAAACTCTGTCCCCATTAAAGACTAAGTCCCCATTCCCCCTCCACACCCCCACCCTGGGCCCTGGCATCTACCAGTATACTCTGGATCCAGTGAATTTGACTATTCTAGGTATTCTTGTACAAGTGGAATCAAACAGTGTTTAAGAAAGGCTTGCCCTTCGCTGCAAGGAACACAGTGTGTGACAGCCCTCAGGGTTCTTCTGGGCTGCAGAGCTGAGCTGAGGCTGCTCTCTCCCCAGGCAGCCCCCAGCCATCAGCTGTGAACCACAGGGATTCTGGGCTCTGGTCATCCTTGCTCAAGGCTGGACTTGCCTCCCAGGTGCCTTTGCTCCAGAGCTAAACATTGGGTTTACTTCAGTTCAGTCACTCAGTCATGTCCGACTCTTTGTGACTCCATGGACTACAGCATGCCAGGCTTCCTGGGGCTTGCTCAAACTCATGTCCATCAAACTGGTGATGCCATCCAACCATCGCATCCTCTGTCATCCCCTTCTCCTTCTGCCTTCAGTTTTCCCCAGCATCAGGGTCTTTCCTAAACGCTGGGTTAGATGAGCCTTTTTCAGCTCTGCTCTGCAGTCCGGAGCCTCTCCCTGCTCCATCCTGTTCCCTCCTCCTCCTCTCTCTTCCAGGTAGTCACTCTCAACTTCCTCACTCCCAGCTCCGTTTTAGCACCTGCCTCTTGGAGCATCTCAATAATCCAGGGTCCAGATACTTTCTTTTTTATGTCCCTCATGGTTTCTGTTCCTGAACCATTGAACTCTTTATGAGCCGTATGTCAGTGGCATCATTAGCTGGTCTTTAAGAGTAGAACTGAGGAGAAGAAATTGCAAAGTTCCAAGTTCATGTCACTTTGGAAAAGAGGATATGCTTAGTCACTCAGTTGTGTCTGACTCTTTGCAACCCCATGGACTGTAGCCCGCCAGGTTCCTCTTGCCCGTGGGATTTTCCAGGCAAGAGCACTGGAGTAGGTTGCCATTTCCTCTTCTAGGGGATCTTCTCAACTCAGGGACTGAACTCACGTCTCTTGTGTCTCTTGTATTGTAGGCAGATTCTTTACCACTGAGCAATCAGGGAAGCCCCTTGGAAATGAAGGTGGGGAGCCAATCCAGACACTCGGGTCATGAGTGGAGAGTCTGGGTCCCCATCAGGGATTGCTGATTTGTTCATGTGTCAGAGTAAGGAAACGATTTGGATACCTGGCTATGTTTTGAGGCAACATCTTTCTCTGGGAGTCATTTTCCCTGTTTTATCATCCTGCCTTCCTGAACTTCTCTAAGTGTTCATCCTCACCTAAACGAGGCTAAGAGGAGGAAGACCATCTTGGTCCACTTTGCTGAGATGACGTAGGCACCCTCCCTATTCCTGCCAGTTCTAGTTAATCCTGAGGTTGCAGCTTGGCAGCACAGAGGAAAACAATTGGCTGGCATAACTGATAAGCGCAGGACAGGTCTGGTTTCAGGCACGGCTGCATCAGGAGGGACCCAGGCTGCCATCAGGACACAATCTATGCCAGCCTCTGGGTGCTGTGGATCCTGAGATGGTGCCACCCTGAGGTGGGCTTTCCTCTGGGTATGGTAGAGGGCATCCATCAGTTCTGGGCTTACTTCCTGGCCTCAGACAGCTTCCCTGGGAAAGATGTTTGTTCTCACAACTCCAAGTCAAGTCCTGGAAGTTGGTTCTGACTGGCCACATCTGGATGGAGCAAGGGGTGGAATCAGACCCACCTGAACCAGTGTGGACAGAGCAAGGGAGAAGTGGGTCCTTAAGAAGCTCTGGTGTGTGACAGATAGATGTCACCTCATCTGGATGACAGTTTGAAAAAAAGTTTGGAAGAAAAGTTTGAAAAAAAAATGAAGTACATATGGGGCCATCTGGCAAGCAATTCATCACTGGAAATTATCATTTAGGGTGGTATGACTGGCTTTTTTACCACCATCATTATTATGATATTATTATTTTATTATTTTATATACCAAAATGTATCAAGGTGCATATTCCCTTAAGACAGGTGCCGAACTAGCACTGTTTGCAATAGCTAGGACATGGAAGCAATGTCCATTGGCAGATGAATGGATAGGAAATTGTGATATATATACACAATGGAATATCAGTCAGCTATAGAAAAGAATGCATTTGAGTCAGTTCTAATGAGGTGGATATGAAACTGGAGCCTATTATACAGAGTGAAGTGAGTCAGAAAGAGAAACACCAATACAGTATATTAACGCATATATATGGAATTTAGAAAGACAGTAATGACGATCCTATATGCAAGGCAGCAAATGAGACAGAGATGTAAAGAGCAGACTTTTGGACTCTGTGGGAGAAGGTGAGGGTAGGATGATTTCAAAGAATAGGATTGAAACATGTATGTTACCATATGTAAAATAGATAACCAGTGCAAGTTCAATGCATGAAGCAGGGCACTCGAAGTGGGTCCTCTGGGACAACCTAGAGGGATGGGGTGGGGAGGGTGGTGGGAAGGGGGTTCAGGATGGGGGACAGAAGTGCACCTGTGGCTGATTCATGTCGATGTACAGCAAAACCACCACAATATTGTAATTATCTTCCCATTAAAATAAATTAATTTTAAAAATAGCTGCAGGTCTAAGAGGCGAGGCAGAGGAAATACATGAATTCTCCCATACCTTTCTTTGTGATGGTGAGACGTACATGGTCACGTTTCCTCTTTCTAGAACATTAAGGAAGCATTTGAAACATCAATTAAGCTTTTCTGTTGTGTAAAGATTGCTATTACCAATCTTGAGTATAAAAGTGACTGTGGAATTTATCTCTGGTTTTTATGTTGACATTAATTAGATATGTAGCCTTGTCACCTACTTTCGTGCCTTGTAATTAAAACACAATGTGTTTGAGTTAATGTCTGGGGAGTAGGGGGAGGTCAAAAAGTGTTTAAGGAAGACAAGTTTGATAGTACGAGCCTATATATTTTTAAAATGGAGAAGATTGACTTTTTTGGTAGATTGTTATTATCTTTCATTTAATTATGTTATGAAATTCACGTAACATAAAGTTAATCATTTCACAGTGGACAGCTTCCCTGGTATTCTAGTGATGAAGAATCCACCTTGCAACACAGGGGAAACCAGTTCAGTCCCTCTTTGGGGAAGATTCCACAGGCCGCAGGGCAGCTAAGCCCACATGCCACGACTAATGAGGCCCACACACCCTAGAGCCTGGGCTTGGCAGCAAGAGAACCCATGGCTATGAGAAGCTGTGCACCACAACTAGAGAGTAGCCCCCATTCTCTGCAACTAGAGAAAGCCTGCAACGAAGACCCAGTGCAGCACATAAATCAATAAATACAGTGAACAACTCAGTGGCATCCAGCACATTGCAAGATTGTGTCACCAGCTTCTCTATTTAGTTACAAAACATCTTATGCAGTTGCTTCCCAAGGTTCAACCGGTGCCCTTGGGAATCACTGAGGTGTTTTCCATCTCTTGTGGGTTTACCTTTTCTGGATGTTTCATATCAATGGCTCTATACACAATATGTGACCTTTGTGTATGGCTTGTTTCACTTTCCAGTGCTTTTGAGATTCACTCACAGTGTAGCGCGGATGAGGATGTCATTCTCTTTATGGCTGAATAGTAGTCTGCTGAGTGGATACACCACAGTTTGTTCATCTAGTCAGGGGACTTTGAGGCTGCCTCTGCCCCATGGCTGCTGGGAATAGTGCTGCTGTAAACATCTGTGTGGGGGCTTCCCTGGCAGTCCAGTGGCTGAGACTCCACACTTCCGCTGCAGGGAGAGTGGCTTCGATCCCTGGTCAGGGAACTAAGATCCCACATGCCACACCGTGTGGCCACAAAAAAATAAATACATAAAAATAAAACATCTGTGTGCTAGTATTTTCTTGAGTCCCTACTTTCTTTTTTGTGGGGGTGGTATATATACTTAGGAGAAGAGTTGCTAGTTCATATGGTAATTCTATGTTTAACATTAAAATTTTTTTTTAATTTTTAGCTGGAGGATAATTGCTTTATAATGCTGTGTTGGTTTCTTCTCTACAACAATGTGTATATTTAATTTTTTGAGAAAATGCCAGCCTGTTTCCAGGATGGCCTTTTGAAAATGATCGTAGTAGTACTGTTAGTCACTTAGTCATGTCCGACTCTTTGTGACACGTGGACCATAGCCCTCCAGGCTCGTCTGTTCATGGGCTTCTCCAGGCAAGAATACTGGGGTGGGTAGCCATTTCCTCCTCCAGGGGATCTCCTGACCCAGGAATTGAACCTGGGTCTTCTACATTGCAGGCAGATTCTTTACTGTCTGAGCCACCAGGAAAGCCCCATAATAATCATGATAATAATATCTACCTAATTCTTGGGCTTGAATGCCAGCTGGGACAGGTCTTCCTAGAAGTAGAGTGGGTCTTTCTTACAGATATGCCGCTCCATGGGAGACTGGAACAGAGTCTGAGGCTCATTTGCATTATTGAGGCTCAAAGGGTGAGCAATGATTTGCAAAAAATATCATAAAGCAAAATCTTCCTCTCTAGCCAAATCTGTCGTTGTTATTGGATGACAACCTATTATAGATGGAGTGCTGAGTATACTTCAGCAAAATATGCCTGGATACTTGTAATCAGGTGCAGAACAACACTACTGCAATCCTGATTTAAGACCACTCTGTTAGAACTGGGCTCTCATCAGCTCCACGCAAATGATCATTTGTGTCTTCATCGACTGCACACTTTACTTCTCACTGGGTTTTGAATCAAACCTGGGTGTGTGTACACACACACACACACACACACACACACACACACACACATATTTATCTTTTTAAAAGAACAGTATATTTCACTTTCACGTAAAGGCAAACGAATGTATTATGAAAAGATTCAAACTCAAAACTGGTCTTATCATAATTTTAAAAATTTATCTGGAGAACACTGAGCCACACGGATAGCCAAGTAATGCTTGATTTATGGTACAAATTTTCTCTCCTGTGCTCAATCCACTCCCTTCCTTATGGGGACAAATTCTGAAGAGCTTTAAGCTAAGTTAATTAACTCTTTCTTCACCTATGGGCTTCCCTAATGGTTCAAGCAGTAAAGAATCCTTCTGCAATTCAGGAAACACAGGAGATAACGTGTTAGATCCCTGGGTCAGGAAGATCCCCTGGAGGAGGAAATGGCAGCCCGCTCCAGTATTCTTGCCTGGAAAATCCCATGGACAGAGGAGTCTGGTGGGCTACAGCCCAGGGGATCACAAAGAGTCGGACATGACTGGGCAAGCTTTCACCTGGTTTTTTTTCTCTTAAGAAAGTCCCTTTATTTTTTCCCCCAAGAACCTAAATTTTTTTCTCTTCCAATTCAGACAAAATTTGTATATTTTTTGGTATTGAGACTCTTCTATTCTTCTGACTTTAGTTAATATTGACCAATTATTGAGGTTCTGAGGGAGTAAAGATTAAACGTTTCTATCTGGGTATTTTAGATTTTTAATTTGCTTCCTTTTAAAGCACAGATAAAAGCATTTTTGTTCTGTTAATTGGTTGTTGGGTTTGTGTGTGTGTGTGTGTGTGTGTGTGTGTGTTTTGGCAAAGGGAAACATCAGGTATTTTGGTATCTGTCTTTTTGTTAGCTGAGATCTGGATGAAAATTTTTACTTTGGACTAGACAGGAGTCATTGTTTTGGGAAGAATAGAAAACCAGGCATGAGTTAAAAAAAATTATAATTTATTGGGAAGATACCAGGTTAGTGCATGAAATTCAGAGATCCACCAAAGGACTGAGCTTCAAGAAGGGCAGTGTTTAGTTGCTCCGTTGTGACCAACTCTCTGTGATCATGGCCATATGTAGCCTGCCAGGCTCCTCTGTCCATGGAATTCTCCAGGCAAGGATACTGGAGTGGGTTGCCATTCCCTTCTCCAGGGGATCTTCCTGACCCAGGGATTGAACTTGAGCCTCCTGCATTGCAGGCAGATGCTTTACCATCTGAGCCACCAGGGAAGCCCCAGGAAGGTCAGAGACAAAGGTATTTCTAAAGACCTCAGAAGAGGGCATTCCAAGAAATTCACTTTAAGGTTCTGTTCTCAATATTGTCTCATCTCTCAACCTTATTCTTTAATTAATTAATTTAGGCTTCACCTCACGGCTTGTGGGATCTTTGTTCCTAGACCAGGGATTGAATCCGAGCCCTGAAACTGGAAGTGTGGAGTTCTAGCCACTGGACCACCAGGGAAGTCCTTCAATCTTATTCTTTAAACTGGTTGGGCAACTAGATCCCACAAGCTAGAACTAAGAATGCACATGCCGTTACTGAAGATCCTGTGTGCTGCAACTAAGACCCAGAGCAGCCAGATAGATAATTTTTTTTAAATGCTAGGATCAGAAGATAAAGAATGCCAGATGTCGCCCCACTTAGACTTCCTACTATACAGTGCAGTTTTATATTGTAGCTTATAGAGAAGAAAGAAATTTTGCTTACAAAAAGATCATCAGCATTGTTTTAAAATATAAGTAGCAGGGTACTGCCTTTGAGTCAACTATCTTTCAATTTGCTTTCTCAAACTAAATCACTTATACGTGGAATCTAAAGCAAACGGTGCAAATGAACCTATTTACAAAACAGAAACAGACCCCCAGACTTCAAAAACAAGCTTATGGTTACCAATGGGGAAATGTGGATGGCGGGGAGGGATACATTAGGAATTGGGGATGAACATATACACACTGAAAGTGTTAGTAGCTCAGTCGTGTCAACTCTTTGGGACCCTATGGATTGTAGCCTGCCAGGCTCCTCTGTTCCTGGAATTCTCCAGGCAAGAATCCTGGATGGGGGGTGGGGGTGCCATTTACTTCTCCAGGGGATCTTCCCAACCCAGGGATGGAACTGAGGTCTCCTGCTTGGTAGGCAGATTCTTTACTGTCTGAGCCACCAGACAGTATGTAGTGTGTATACGTACACAGTACTATATATAAAGTAGATAATCAACAAAGACCTACTGTATAGCACAGGGAACTCTACTCAATATTTTGTAATAACTTATATGGGGAAAGAATCATGGATATATGTATACATATAACTGAATCGCTTTGCTGTACACCTGAAACTAACACAAGATTGTAAATCAACTCTACTCCAATATAAAGTAAAATTTAAGTTAGAAAAAAGTTAAGGGGCTGGAGTGGGAACTGAACAATCTTAAGTTTCCCCAAGACTGTGTGCATCCCTGAGTGGCCTTGTCTCTCCCTCCTTATAGTCTTATTGTCATTGAGATTATGTGGAAAGCATAGGAGGTCTGATCCATCACCTGGGCTGCTGACTCCCCAGTCTGCTTGGGAACAGAAAGCCTCGGTCTGTTTTCTATCTTTTCTTTTGAAATACTATTTAGCGTATCCTTCATGACCTCATTGTTCAGCAGCCTTGGTGGAAGTAAACTTCTTACAGCAGGTACTCTCTTCCTCACAGGAAAATCAATAAGATTCTTTCTTCCTCAGCTCCAAAAACGAAGGCTGTCTTTAAAAATGGAAACTGAGGGCTAGAATTGCAAGCCAGTGGTCTAGCACAGAGTGGCTAGTCTCTAAGGAATTCAGTGGGATATTCCAGTTATTGGGTTCTTTGAACACTGCTCATCATAGCTTTTTGTATTCGTTAGGATAATTGATACTAGCTGCTGTAACAAATAACCCTGTATCTCAGTGGCGTAACAGTCCAACAGGGCTTGGATGAAGTTTCTGAGCTACATCCAGGTAGTGATACCCAAGTCCAAGCAGTGGTCAGGGACTGCTTCTGTCCTGCGCTATGCCATCTGGAAACTGTGCTTGTTGCCATGCCATCTTTAGAAGTTTCCGTGGAAACCCTGGAACATCTCACTGGGTGTTTTCAAAGGCTAGGTTTGGAAGTAGCTTATGTTACCTCTGCCCATATTTCACTGGTCAGTAGGCAGAGACAGGGCTTCCAGGGAGGCTGGCAAGTGTAGCCTTTCTATGTGCCCAGGAAGTAAAGCCAGCGAAGTCAATGTGTGGTACTGCCCTGATGCACTTGCCAAGTGTATTTTGCCATTTTGCACCCTTATGTGTCTTCATCTCATGGAATTGCTTGTTTTCGTCCTTCCTTCCTTCCTTTCCTTTTTCTTTCTCCCTCCCTCCATCTCTCTTCCTTTCTTCCTTCATCGCTTTCTTCCTGTCTTTTTTTCTCCTGCCTTCCTTCCTTTTGTTTTGAACATCAACCTCTCATTCTTCTCTGAACTTCTGTTGAACCTGACCGTATATCGTTCTTATTCATCATTTGACTGTAGCTGTGGTGTGTCTTATTCTTTAATCATTTTCCATGTCTCAGTCTTGTCTCTGCCATTATCAGCTGTTCAATATGTTCCCAAAGTGGTCTTCCCGGAAGAAGCTTTCCATTTGTCTGGAAGGGGCTGCTGCTCAGTGCCTACAGAATGAGAGCAGTGTCTATTTTAGCTCTTAATTTATGCAAAAACTCTTAGCCAAGTAGAAATAGGAAGGAACTTTCTTGATAGACAGTATCTTTCAGAACTCTACCATAAACATTATGCTTAATAGGAAATCAGAGTTAGGACAAAAGAAGAGGAAGTGCTTTAGTATCACGGCTGACAGTGTACTAAGTGTCTAGCCGAGAAAATAACACATGGAGAAGAAACAAATTATAAAGATTATGTATCAGTTTTTGCTGCAAAACAAATCGCCCTAAAATGAAACTGTCGAAGATAACAGCCATTTACTTAGTGTGTAATTATGTGTGTCTGCAACGTTGGTCGGGCTCAACTAGACAGTTCTTTTTATGGACTTCGGACTTTGCTCTTGAACTGGTGGCCAGCTGCTGGGTCTTTGGTCATTGTTGTAGCCACTAAGTTTGGGATGCTTCATTTCACAGAGAAATCTAGCTGATACAATTAGAAGAAAGGGGACAACACTCTCACTGTCTGTGGATGCTATTCTACTCTACTCAGTAGATCTTGGTATGAAGAACAAGACTGCATTGAAGAAATTGTTATCACATTTAAGCATATGTATACCAATCAGCATTTTTTGGCCAGATGTTGGTCCTGAGAGACTTTTTTTTTCCTCAAGAAATACATTTGCAATCATCATTTGCATATGGGACCGTCCCTTTAATTGTCTCTGGGTTTGTCTGCAAAAGCTCTTGTTATCCAATCTCAGATAGCATCCAGAGACAAATTCAGAGAAGCTGGCGATGGTTAGCGCTTGACAGAATATTAGAAATCCGGTATTCAGTACCTTCATTTATGGTTTAGAAAATTGAGGCTAACAGAGGTTAAGAGACTTGCCTGGGGTCACACAGCTGGCATAGAGCAAAAGTATGTGCTACCAGTAGAAACATTAGTATCACATTAGAAACTTGGCTTCTTGATGGCTGGGTCAACCCATGCTCCTATATCATAGTCATGATTTTCTGATTTATTTCCACTTAAAGAAAAGAGGCAGCCAATATGAATTGTCCTAGATGGAAGAGGACAAAAGTATAAACTTTAATTGATTCTGGCATCTTTTGAAGGCATAATCTACCTATAAGCCTTCATGAAATTTGGACATTGGTTTTGTCCTAGTACAATACGACTCAGAATGTCTTGGAGACATCAGTGACCTTACATCATGTTGTTACTTGTAGGATGCTGAAAACTTAGGAGTTATACATTTAAACAAATAATTATCTATTATTTAACTATATAAACCCATCTATGATAAAATCAATGCAGACAGTGACTGTAGCCATGAAATTAAAAGACGCTTGCTCCTTGGAAGAAAAGTTCTGACCAACCTAGATAGCATACTAAAAAGCAGAGGCATTACTTTGCCAACAAAGGTCTGTCTAGTCAAAGGTTTTTCCAGTAGTCATGTATGGATGTGAGAGTTGGACCATAAAGAAAGCTGAGTGCCAAAGAATTGATGCTTTTGAACTGTGGTGTTGGAGAAGACTTGAGAGTCCCTTGGACTGCAAGATCAAACCAGTCAATCCTAAAGGAAATTAATCCTTAATATGCATGGGAAGGTTTGATGCTGAAGCTGAAGCTCCAGTACTTTGGCCACCTGATGGAAAGAGCCAACTCATTGGGAAAGACCCTGATGCTGGGAAAGATTGAGGTCAAGAGAAGAAGGGGGCAACAGAGGGTGAGATGGTTGAATGGCATCAATGACTTGATAGACATGAGTTTGAGCAAACTCAGGGAGATTGTGATGGACAGATAAGCCTGACGTGCTGCAGTTCATGGGGTTGCAAGGAGTCAGACATGACTTAGGGACTGAACAACAACAGTAAAATGATATATGTGACACTGATGGGGTAGTGTTGCACCAGAGATTAACATGCAAAAATATGCTAAATTGTTTTTCTTTACTGTTAATAGTAGTTAAAATATTAATAAAATGAGTTGGATTCTTGCTGTATGCCAGCCACAGTCTTGAACACTTTACACCTAGTTAAATTCTCACAATAACTAGACAATACAGGAGTTATTATCCTCATTTACAGATGAGGAGCCTGTGGTATGATGGAGTTAAACCAAAGGTAACCCATGATGAAAGGAAAATTCAAACTTGAGTCTGTCTTGCCACTTAAGTTCCAAGTTCAACTCTTATTGATGTTTGCTCAGTAGGCTTGTGGTAGTTTTAAAATCAGTATATACATTCTTTTAAAAAATATTTATTTATTTTATTTTTGGCTTCACTGAGTCTTTGTTGCAGTGCTTGGGTTTCTCGTTGTGGTGGCTTTCCTTGTTGTGGAGTGCAGACTGCAGGGCTCATGGACTTCAGCAGTTGTGGCACACAGACTTAGTTGCTCCCAGGTATGTGGGATCTTCCCAGACTAGGGATCAGACCCATGTCCCCTGCATTGGCAGGTGGACTCTTAACCACTGTGCCATCATGGAAGTCTGGCACACACATTCTCATGACATTCCTTCTTAAGAGGTGGAGCTTAATCTCTCTCCCCTTGAGTGTGGGCAGGACTTAGTGACTCTCTTCTAAAGAGTACAGAATGGTGGGAGTGATGGTGACTTCTGAGACCAGGTGGTAGAAGGCCTTCCTCCTTGTTCTTTCTTGGATCTTGCATCCTGGGGAAAGCTAGTCACCATGTGATGAAGACACCCAGGCAGCTCTTTGGAGATGTCTGTGTGGTGATGAGCTGAAGCAACAGCCGTGTGTGGGTGCCATCTTGGAAGTGGCTCCTCCAGCCCCAGTCAAGCCTTCAGATGACGTGGCCCCGCCCAGCATCCTCACTGCAGTCTCCTGAGTGGCCCTGGAACTCTGCTCTGTAGTATGGAACAGCCTAAATGGGCCAAGGATTTGAAAGAGAATAGATACACGTATGTGTATAATTGAAGCACTTTGCTGTACACCTGAAACTAACATGACCCTGGTGATCAGCTATACTCCAGTATAAAATTAAAACACGTTTAAAAAAAGAATCACTCAGCTCAGCTGCTCCCTAATATCTGACCCACAGGAACTGTGAAATAGTAAGTGTTTATTGTTTCAATCTGCTAAAATTGGGGTTAATTTGTTATGTGGCAATAAATAACTTAATACAAGGCCTTCCAAGGTAAGCATGGACCTAGGTAGGCTTGTCTGAGTGAACACAGTTCCTGAGCTTGTAAGGATTGCATTGGTCAAGTTCCCCTCAAGTCCTTGACTTACTGAGGGTAGTTTGGTTTTCCCTCTTTGTCATCATATTCTCTGCACATTTAGGCAATGCTTGCTGTGAGCCGTTCATACACAGGTCTCAGATGGTACCTCTTCAAGAATTGTGAGCTGTGCGCCTAAACTTTTACCTTCTTCATCATGGCTGCCTGTATACCTGTGAACCCGTAGGAGAACAGGGTATTCTGTTGTGAGTGGCCACAACCCATGTGGACCCCACTGAACTTACCCATTGTCCAGGTGCCATGTGACCAACTGACTCAGTGGGTCAATAGACCTTTGCTTGTTTGACTCAACTGCAGGGCCTGACATGGGCAGAAAATGAAACCTGTTTTCTCAGTGCCTCAAAGACTGAGAAATTTCTTTTCTGTTTCTATCTGAGGCCTCCTTGGAAGACATAGCACAATATTTAAAACAGATCATTTTTTTTTAATACACATGTATGTTTTTCAAATTCTTTTCTCATTTAGATTGTTACAGAACATCAAGCAGAGACCCCTGTGCTCTAAAGTAGGTCCTTGTTGGTTATCTGTTTTAAATATAGCAGTATGCACATGTCGATCCCAAACTCCCTAACTATCCCGACCCTCTGCTCTTCCCCACTGGTAACCATAAGTTCATTCTCTAGGTCTGTGAGTCTAAAACAGATCACTTTTAATGAACAGGAATGGAAAAGTCAATCTCTTTCTCTGGGAAACAGGGTTGGGGTAAAAAGGAGTCTGCAAAGCTGGGTATCAGATTGACAGTTAAACCAAGTCAATAGATTGGATTTTCAGGAAAATTCCTGGAAAGGGGGACATTTCATCAAGGAGGCCCAATAACCCTTTCGAGTAGAAGTGGTTCGCGATCATGAGACCCCAAGTTTCCGAGGGTTTATGAGAGCACCTGCTCCCTCTCTCTCCTCACCTCACATTACTGAGGAGCAAATGGTCATCTGTGAAAACTGTTCTATGTTCAGTTCAAATCTGAGGCTCTGGCAGCATCAGTGTCAATGTGGGCTGCTGTTTTGCCTGCTTCCTGTTACTGGGTATCATGTGTCCTCACATCCCTCATGGCCTTTCCAAATCCATCTCCCATCATCCCTTGCAGTTTCTTGACCTTGAGAGGACCTGCAGCCAGAACTTTATGGATGCAGGTCAGGCTTGCAAGTGATGCTCTGAGCAGGTGTTGGGGTCCTCGGGATCCTGGAGGCAGTGGGAACTCTCCTAGAGGGACAGAAGGGCTCACATGATCCTGCTGTCAGCATCCCTGCTCCCCTTGCTCAGTCGGCCTCGATGGATGGGGCAGCAGTTGGAGAAAATTAGGGGGCACAGGTTTCTCTGGTCCCCATTTGTCCTTCGCTCAGTTGTGCAAAGGTTTCACTTAGCTCCTGAGAGGTGCTGATACCGTGTGCCCCGGAGACATGATGTGAATCAAAAGAACACAGTTCCCCCCTTCTGAAGCTTACGTTCAAGTGAGGGACACAAGCATAAACCTGTAAAGTTACATAAAAACCTGATTTCAGATGGCAGGAGATGTGAATTCAGATGTGAATTCAGATGTGAATTCAGATGTGAATGAGAGTACAGTGAGCTCTGAGAGACAGTAAAAGAGAGGAGACCTGTATCAGGGACAGAGAAGTCCCGTCTCTGCAGATGGAAATTTGTGATCATGACAATAATTACATGCAGAGCAGTTTACTCCTTTGCGAGGACCTTGACCAGACTGCTTGAAGCATTCTAGAATGAGGCATTTTGTCTTAGGTCCGTTGGCTCAAACTAAGTTATGAAAGACTTCTGGGAAGATGTTTGGAATGTGTAAAACTTGCAGTGGATCAATATTTCCAAATGCCTCCCTACTGCCCTCCAGCATCCCCTGAAATCTCTCTCGTGGTCTGGCATAATTAGAAACAGAAATGGGAGTGCTGGAGATGAATTCAGCCTCTGCAGAGCTGGCACCATAAGAGGCATCTGGAGGGGGACACATCTGGAGGATCGTGGGGTACTACCAGACAGAACCTCCAATGACAAGCTCTCCACTTATTGTCTCCTGGCCCTCAAGCAGTCCATCTTCCGCTCTCTCTGCTGTGTGATTTGGGAGTTCATGCCGACAGGTCGTGTCACCTGGGCTCCCTTGCTGCTGGCTCCTGGCCAGACTCAGCCAGTGGGAGGCATTAGTGGGAGACCAGAGGGCAGGAAGAAAAAGTCCTTCTTGCATGGCCCCCTCCACTCCCAAGGCTACAGCTCCTGCTAGGTGGCCCTCCATCCACGCCTCTAGCTCTCATGGGGCTCCAGTAACACTATTCTCTTCCCTCCCCCATATCCTTTCAAACTCGGGAGGTGGCAGCTTTTTGCTCTCACTCACCTCTGTCTTTTTCAGCATCCCTTGTTATTGCTCATGTCCTTGCTTGTTCCTCTGCAGACAATCCCTTCATCCTATACTATTCCATTAAACCATGATGAGTGGAACCCTGCTTCCTGCTGGGACCACTCCAGGTGCACCAGGCGACAGCCTTGAGACATGATTGTGTGGCATCATCAATGGGCAGAGTGCCTGGGCTTGCTGACGTCTTGCCCGAGGACGCTGGGTGGATTGGACGTGCACTGAGGTTCCTGCGTTTTGAATAATATCAGGGCTGGAAGGATGTCGGACTTTCCTTTCATGTCGGGTTCTTGAATATGTCTTCACTTTTAATACGAAGTCCTTTCTAAAAAAAACTTAATACTTGGCTGTAGTTGCTTGAGAGACGTGCCTGAGCATGTACAGGTGGTTGAGAGGCCGTGAGAGATGTTGAATTTATTTTGAGCCATTTGAGTTGAAACAACAGATTCCCTGGCCTCCTGAAATTGCCTTACCTTCAACTCTATGGGTTCTTCACTTGTTGATCTGTGATGGGATGCTAGCCACTTGCTCTAGATTTTGAAACAGAGAAAAAGAACTGGAAAATGGTCTCCCTGGATTTCAAGACAAACTTATACAAGAGGGCTGGGAGATACGTCATTGTGTTAGTAATTTAGGCATTTTAAGGAGGTTTCATGAGGAGGGCATGGCAACCCACTCCAGTATTCTTGCCTGGAGAACCACTTGGACAGAGGAGCCTGGCAGCTTACAGTCTATAGGGTCACAAAGAATCAGACACGTCTGAAGCAACTTAGCATGCACACATGCAAGGAGGTTTTTCTACCTACATTCAGGTTCCTTTTCTGAAAATATGAGGCTGCCCATGGAAGGCAGTATTAGACTTTAAGAAAGGAGTTTGCTACACTTGATACTGATTTATTGCTGTCTTTGGGTCTCCCCACATATCAGATGAAACATGGCGGAACGCCAGTGGAAAGTCACCACAGCTGAAATTATGAGGGAAGTAGAATAATGCCACTTGTGTATCATGAAATACCGCATCTCCTTCTCATGATAGACTTCAATGCTGTCAGATGTGTATCAACTTCTTTAGTTGCAAACAGAAGGGGCTTAAATTAGCCTAATCAAATATCAAAGTCGAAGAGCCAGATGCTTTGGTTCTAGTCCTTGGGTGGCCCAGAGCGTGAGTCTGGCTCCTTGGCTGGCTCTCGGACCTCCTAAAATGTTATTCTCTTCCCTGCTCCCTGCCTCCATCACCTCTTCTGCACCCTCTTTTACCTCCATTCTCAGGCAAGAGCTCTTAGAGGCTGAGAGCTTAATTCTTGGAGCTCAGAATCTCCTCTCTGTCTACAGAGATCAAGTTTCCAACTGCCTCTGCCCCACTTCTTTCTGTGCTTTACAAAGACCACCCTCTGTTTGTGAGCACAGACTTTCTTTAGGTTGTGGACCGTATCATGGATCAGGCCTCAGCTCTTTTCCTTACAAGCATATTCTAGTCATGACCTTGGAGCCAGGTATTGGTTTGGATCCTGGGTTCTACGACTTCCTAACTGTGACACTGTGGGAAAGTCACTCACTTGTTTGAGACTGTCCCATCACATGTGACTTGGCAACAATAGAGCCTCTCTCAGAGGGCCACAGTGAGACTTCCTAAAAATTATTTATTTATTTATCATGTATTTTTGGCTGTGCTGGGTCTTCACTGCTGCACACGGGCTTTCTCTAGTTTTGGAGAGTGGGGGCTACTCTCTGATTGTGGTGCACGGCCTTCTCATTGTGGTGGCTTCTCTGTTGCGGAGCACAGGCTCTAGGGCACGTGAGCTCAGTAGTTGTGGCTCTCAGGCTGTACAGCACGGGCTCAGGACTTGAGGCGCACAGGCTTAGTTGCCCTGCAGCATGTGGGATCTTCTCGGACAAGGAGTTGGACCTGTGTCCCCAGCATCGAAGGTGAATTGAAGGCGAACCACTGCGTCACAAGGGAAGTCCATATTGTGAGACTTACAAATGATTAAGGTCCTGGCACAGTGCTTGGCCTGTACCAGGTACCCAGCAGGGCACTGCCATGAAGCACTCAGGCTCAGGACTTTGACTCACAGAGAAAATTAACCCCTCTGTGGAACCGGGGCATCCCTTACTTCTCTGCTTGTC
The DNA here is from genome assembly GCF_023091745.1 of Budorcas taxicolor. Lineage (NCBI taxonomy): Eukaryota > Metazoa > Chordata > Mammalia > Artiodactyla > Bovidae > Budorcas > Budorcas taxicolor. The sequence continues at coordinate 50,490,921 of NC_068926.1, read as the reverse complement.
TCAGTGGTCAGAATTTTTTTTTTTTACTTTGTGCTGATAGAGAACTGGATGGGGTTAGGTCTCTGTAGCCAGGAGTGGGGTCCACATTTGCAAATGGTTTCTGGAAAGACCCATCCCTTGATGGGATGTGTGAGGTTTTATGAAAAGGGCCTGTATCACTGCTGACTCACTCTCAGGGCTGAAGGCTGGTCCATGACAGTGTCTGCAGATGGACCACAGGGCAGTGGCGGTGTGTGTGCTCAACTGTATCTGACTCTTTGCGACACCATGGACTATAGCCCGTCAAGTTCCTCTGTCCGTGGGGTTTTCCAGGCAGGAATACTGGAGTGGGTGGCTGTTTCCTATTCCAGAGGATCTTCCGCACCCAGGGATTGAAACTGCATCTCCTGCATTGGCAGGAAGATTCTTTATCACTGGGAAGCCTGCCTGTTTACCCTCTGCTTCCTGCTCATCACTCCCTCTATGAATTTGTGTTGGTGTTTGTGCGTGTGTGCAGCTGAGTACTGTGTGTGTGTAGGACATGCATGCTTGTACAAGGCAAACTTATTAACAACTCAGAGCCTTTGCCCCTGTGTCCCCCTTGTCTGCAACACTGATCGGTGTCCTCCATCCCCAAAATCTCAGGTCTCAAATATGTCATGACTCAATCCAAATGATCCCTCTCCTCACTTGATTGCATGCTCTTTTCATCTCTGCACCAGCCAGGATGGGCTGGATGATGCAGTGCTACACGTCACCCCCAAATCTCAGTGGTTTAAAACAGTAAAGGTTTGGGGCTTCCCTGGTGGTCCTGTGGGTAAGACTCTGTTCTTCCATTTCAGGGGGCACAGTTTCCCTCCTTGGTCAGGGAACTAAGATCCCACATGCCACACAGCATGGCTAAAAAATAAAAGAAAGTTATATGTAAAAACCAACGAAGATTTATTTCTCACTCATGCTATGAGCTCTGGGGACTCTGACCATCATAATCTCAAAGGCAGCCAATATAGCACCTCATCTTGAAGTAGAAGCTTGTACTGTTGATTAAATACTTGCCCAGAAGGGAGACACACAGGCTCCATCCAACCTCAAGTGGGCTAGAAGTATAATCCTCTCTCCTGTGTGCAGAAAATGGGGAACCCCAAAAGTGTTTAGAGCAGCTCACTGCTGCTGCTGCTGCTGCTAAGTCGCTTCAGTCATGCACGACTCTGTGCGACCCCATAGACGGCAGCCCACTAGGCTCCCCCGTCCCTGGGATTCTCCAGGCAAGAACACTGGAGTGGGTTGCCATTTCCTTCTCCAATGCATGAAAGTGAAAAGTGAAAGTGAAGTCACTCAGTCGTGTCCGACTCTTAGCGACCCCATGGAGTGCAGCCCACCAGGCTCTGCCATCCATGGGATTTTCTAGGCAAGAGTACTGGAGTGGGGTGCCATTGCCTTCTCCAGAGCAGCTCACTAATGACTATCAAATTCACTACTTAAAACTGGTGTTACTTAATTTCATATTTGCTTTGTAATTAGTTCCTTCTACCAAAATAAAAACTCCAGAAAAGCAGGAGCCTCAACTGTTTTCCTCCCATTGATCCCAGTACTGGGAATAGAGCTTGGCTCCCAGGAGATGCTCAAACACATTTTATCAAATGCTTGAACGAATGAGTTCCAGTCCTGTTGAGACACAGCCAAAGAGCGTAAGTTTGCAAAAGTCTGGTGGAATTAGAAACTGAGACAAACCTCTTTTTATTTCTTCCTAGGCACGTTGATCTTGACATTCTGGGACAGTCCTAACTTCAGATGTTTGCTTCCCATTAGAGACTCACAAACCTCCAATAACATGCTCTCATTCTGTGTTCAGAAAGCATGGTCCCCAGACTCCTAGCATTTCTCAGGAGAGTAAAATCAGTGTACACCAGAGAGAGCAAACCGTGGCTTTAGGACTACATGGAGTTTTCACAGAAACTGACTTTACAGACACTGACCTTGAAGCTTCCGAGGCAAAGTAAAAGGAGTTTCTCTTTGCTTGGTTGTTGGGCCTGATTCCCAAAGCTACCGTTTCACCCAGTGGTGCTCTGCCTCCCAGCATGGATGTGCCCTCCTCCAGTGGTAGACAGCTCACAGGGACACACACAGGATGCCGGAGGTCAGCTGGCCAAATGGCCATCGCGCGGCCGCAGAGCAGCTCATTAATGCAGCCTGGCTCAGCTACCGGAACAGATGTCACCTTTTATCCCACGGTCTCAGGCCAATTAGTGGTTATCTTCCTCTGAGGGTCTGACCTGTGCTGACCCTCATCGGATCTCATCATTATCTGGAATAGTTTTCAATCCTTGAGAACATGCAGAGGTGGGATATGAGATTGATGTAGTGTGAGCACTGGGCAAGATCAAGGTGCTGGTACGTGAATCCACATGAACTCAAAGTCCTCATCCCTGGAACCCGTACATGGAGGTCTTTCATTGTCCCAGACCGTCTTATTTTTGTATTCTGTAGTGGGTTATGAGGCTTCCCAGGTGGTGCAGTGGTAAAGAATCTGCCTGCCAATGCAGGAGACACAAAAGAGTTGGGTTCCATTCCTGGGTCAGGAAGATTCCCTGGAGGAGGAAGTGGCAACCCACTCCAGTATTCTTGCCTGGAAAATCCCATAGACAGAGGAGCCTGGAGGGCTACATTCCATGGGGTCACAAAGAGTCTGACATGACTGAGCATGCATGCATGCATAACAGATTATACAAGCATCCTTGGGAGACCAAAAAATAAAAAATTTCAATTTTTAACCGTTTTTTTCTTTTACTTCATGCAAGATTCTGGTTCATACTGGCTCTTCTGGACCAAATTAGTCCTTCTTAAAATACAACAGGATAAGATCAATTCTATGTAAAGAATTTCAGGAGTGCTTGAAGTGGAAGAAATTACATGCACATAATCCTTTCTAATTGTGGTTGACTTAAGAGCTAATTACTGTAGAGTAATTGGCCCATAAGAAAGATTTTTGAGGCTGTTGTAATTAATACAATGGGCCAAGTAGGAGATGTGATGGGATCATTGGGTTTTAATTAATCGGCAACAGGAGAATTCTTGTTTCCTGAAGGAGAGCTCCTCACTTACGGAGATTTACACACCATGGGAATTACAGGGGCCTGCAGATCACTTCCATTGGATTTCTGCCCAGCTGACATTTATTGAAAAGCTGCCAGGTAAATTGAAGGTTACAGGAATTCTAATCTGATTTTTGACCCAAATGGCATTCAGAATGTCAATCTATTTGTAGAATTCTCATAACTCTACTCAGTTTCAAGGTTAATGAGGGTAGAGATTCTGTTTGGGTTTGTTTTTGAACACCCCAGAGTGTCTGTTTGTCTATCTGGCTGGCTTGTCTTTGTTTATTTAATTTGGCTGCTTTTGGTCTTCGTTATGGGATGCAGGCTCTTAGTTATGGCACATGGGATATAGTTTCCTGACCAGAGATTGATCCCAGACCCCCTGCATTGGGAGTTCAGTGTCTTAACCACTGGACCACCAGGGAAGTCCCTGTCTTTAATTTTTTGGTTTGCTCTTGTGATTTTGAAATTATTTCAGGTGATTTGGAGCTGCCATTTGCTTTGAGAATGCTAGAACCAAAGGTAGATATTTTACCTTCTTAGATGAAACTGGTTATCAGTATTATTCATGATGCTCCTTGGAAATGTGGTCCTTATGATCCTTACATATTATTAAGTCCATTGTAACAGTACCTGCCTTCAAAACATTCGCATCAGATGCAAGGTGAGTAAGTTCTAGAGTTCTGCTATACAGCATCACCCATAGTTAACAATACTGTGTTGTACAGATAAAATTTGTGATGAAGGTAGATTCAGGTTAAATGTTCTTGCCACAGTGAAAAAAGAGTAACACTGGTGATTCCACATCCAGTCATGGCTGAGGAGTTGGTATCATGCTAATAGTCTCACAGTTGACACCTATGAACTCTGCAGAAAGTACCCAGCTGCCTGATGAATGTAGGGAGTGACCAAAAGAAGCAGACACTTGGTGACAGAGAGCAACACTGTGTGAATTTCCTATTTTGTGACTTATAGACTGATGGAAGGCCCCAGTCAGGGAAGCGGAAACTCAGAAAATCCAGTCTTTCTTGATGCTGTTATGAAGATGCCCAAGATGAATATGTACATTGGAAGAAAGTAAGAATGAGTGATACATGGATGCACCCAGCCAGGGATGCACCGGAGGGCCTCCCACACAAGCATCCAGATTTTTAAAAATATTGGTTTATTTATTTGGTTCTTTGTTGTGGCGCATGGGCTTAGTTGCCCAAGGCATATTCCTCAACCTGCATTGTCTGTATTGGAAGGCAGATTCTTAGCCACGAACCACCAGGGAAGTTCCCAAAGATCTAGATATGACATTCTGAGGAAACCAAAGAAGTGTGCAGTTGAAGCATGGACTCTGAGGGTCACAGTTCATTCATTCATTCATGACATATTTATGGAGTACCTCTGGGCCAGGTACTTTCTTAGGTATTGCAGGAAACATGGAGAAAAATCCCTGCACCCACTCAGTTTACAGTCTAAGAGCTAGACTCGTAGAGTCTAGAGTCTAAGACGCAGTCCACAGCAAAAGTGTGTAAATAGAGTATGTTTGATGGTGAGAAACAGCAGGGGAGGGGGAGAGGGCTGGCCCATGTAGGACATGGGTCTTTTAGCAGGGTCCCCTAAAAGGCAGCTTTTGAGGCAAGATCTGAAGGTGAGGGGTAAGCTCTACAGACGTCACAGGGAAGAGGATCCAGTAGAAGGGACAGGCAGAGGGAAGACCTCAAGGCAGCAGCGTGCCTGGTGCTGGAGGAACAGTGAGGGAGCAGTGTGGCTCAGCCAGAGTGACTGAGGGCGTGGTGGTGGCAGAGATATTCAGGAGGATAATGCGCACTAGGGCTGGGGAGACGGGTTGTGTAAAGCTTTAGAGATGCTTGCAAGGAAATGGGCTTTTATGCAACTGAGATGAGAATTCCTTAAGGATTTTTAATAGGATGGTGAACGTATCTGACTCCTGGTTTAACTGGAGTATCCTGGCTGCTATGTAGAGAGAACAGAGTGGAGGGCTGGGGGTGAGGGAGGAAACAAATCATTTAGGAGGTGATGACAATAACCAGGCAACAGGGGACAATGGCCTGGGCCATTGTGGGTATAGTAGGCATGATAAAGCGAAGTTATTTTAAAAATACACTTCCCAGATAGACGTGACAGGCTCTGTGAACAGCCCAGATTGGGCTACTAAGGAGGGGGGAGTGCTTGGGATGACCAAGGTTTTGACCTGAGTAACTGGAAGGAGGGATGGCCTTGTCTTTGATGGGGAAGAGCATATGGTTTGGTCTTGGGAGGGCAGAAGTTCAGCGTCAAGTTTGAGATGCTTTTTAGTTCCCTAACTGAAGCTGCTGAAAGGGAGTTCAATAAGAGTCTGGAATTTGGGGGACAAGTCCAGGCTGTAGGTTGGATTCTTTTTTAAAAACTTATTACATTGAAGTATAGTTGACTTACAATGTACTAATTTCTGCTTATAACAAAATGATTCAGTAATACATATATATATATATTCTTTTTCATTATGGTTTATTACAGGATATTTTTTAACTGGTTTTTTTTTTTGTGGTAAAAGCCACATGATATAAGACATACTATTTTGACCATATTTAACTGTATGCTTCAGTGGCACTAACTACATTCACCTTGGTGTACAACTCTTACCATCATCCATCTCCCAAATTTTTCACCGTCCTAATCTGAAACTCTGTCATCTTCAAACACCATCTCCCCATTCCCCCTCCCTACCCGCTAGCCCCTGGCCCCTGACATCTACCAGTGTACTTTCCGACTGCATGAAGTTGGCTCTTCTAAGTATTTCATATAAGTGGAATCAAACTGTATTTGTCTGCACCTAATGTGTACTGTAACACCTTTTTAAGGTTAACTTAATACATGCCCTACAGATTGTACCTTCCTTTCCCCCCACATGCCATACAGTAGGCTCTCCTTAGTTATCTGTTTATACATAGTGGTGCATAGATGTCTATCCCAGTCTCCCAGTTCACCCCCTCCCCGTCTTCCCCCCTCAGTGTCCACGCTTTTGTCCTCTGTGTGGTCACAGGATATTGAATATAGTTCCCTGTGCTACACAGTAGGATCTTGTTGTTTATTTAAAACAGTTTGCATCTGCTAGTCCCACCCCCTAATCCATCCCTCCCCAACCTCCTCCCCTCCCCGCCTGTTGGCAGCCGCCAGTCTGTTCTCTCTGTCTGTAAACCTCATGATTCTTGCGCCTTCTGACGCCACCCCTTTGAGAGACGTGAGTCCCCCTGGTATTCACAGTCAATGTCTGTGGTCTCTAATTGATGCTGTGGCTGGAATGTGAGCTTTCTTCTGATCTAACGTTCTGCAGGCAGCTTGTCTCTGGCCTGATCTTTGCGGGGTTGGCCACGAACACACCTCCAATCATCTGACTGTCATAGTCGCCTTCACGGGGAGCCCAGTGTCATCCTTTGGGCAGGATGCTGCTTCCGTTTCTCAGCAGGGAATACACCAGGACTGGGGATAAATCGGCGCTGATTGCAGCTGTCAGCTGGCCCCTGGCCACAGGGTGGCTTGCAGTGTGCTGGACTAATGGGTGCCCTCCACAGCCACCTGGAGGAGCCCAGCTCACCAGCAAGCACCAGGTGCAACCCAAGGACCCTGGCCTCATTAGGAGCTGCTCTCCTTGGAGGAGCCAACCTGCCCGTTAGGCAGCAGAAGATTCTGCTTTTAATGAGGCCCTTTCCAGTTTAGGTGCAGAGAAATCCGGTGCCACATGACAGGAGAAAGGCTTTCACTGAGAAGCAGACTCTTTGAAAGATAATTAGAGTTTTGTGTGGGACTCTGCTTGTCTATACCACTGAGCCTGGTGCAGAGTCAGGGACGTGGTCTTCTTCATAAACGTACCAGCATGAACGAATGAGGGAATGTGATGTTCGCGGCCCCTGCAATCAGACTCCTGGTAGATTCCGGAGGCTATCGGTACCTGCTGACCGCCCTCAGCCAGGGCTCTCCTGTTCCTGAGTCTTGAACGTAGCTTACTCTTTCCCCTCTGCACTCACTGGAGGATGGCTCTTGATGATGCCCACAATCAGACGAGACTGTGGCACTGCTTCCAAACTCACTTCCTTGAGTGAGTGCTTCATTGTCAGGGAGAGAATGACCAGAGCCCTCCTCTTCCTGTGGGTCAGAGAGCAAATGTTCTAGGGGCAGAACAGAGGGCAAAACGTGCTCTGTTGATGTAAAAATGAGGCAAGGAGTCATTCATGTTCAGGCTCACAGATGCCCACACTATCTCCCTGGAGGACCAATGAGGGAGCAAATAACTTTGTGCCATTTGCAGCAACATGGATGGACTTAGAGGTGATCATGCTAAGGGAAGTCAGTCAGACAGAGAAAGACGAATGCCATATGATATTGCTTATGTGTGGAATCTAAAAACAAACATATAGTTACCAAAGGGGAAAGATGGGGGGAGAGGGATAAATTAGGAGTTTGGATTTGACATGTACATCAGTTCAGTTCAGTTCAGTCACTCAGTCGTGTCCGACTCTCTGCGACCCCATGAATCGCAGCATGCCAGGCCTCCCTGTCCATCACCATCTCCCGGAGTTCACCCATCACTCATCCATCAAGTCCGCGATGCCATCCAGCCATCTCATCCTCGGTCGTCCCCTCCTCCTCCCGCCCCCAATCCCTCCCAGCATCAGAGTCTTCTCCAATGAGTCAACTCCTCGCATGAGGTGGCCAAAGTACTGGAGCTTCAGCTTTAGCATCATTCCTTCCAAAGAAATCCCAGGGTTGATGTCCTTCAGAATGGACTGGTTGGATCTCCTTGCCATCCAAGGGACTCTCAAGAGTCTTCTCCAACACCACAGTTCAAAAGTATCAACTCTTCGGCACTCAGCCTTCTTCACAGTCCAACTCTCACATCCATACATGACCACAGGAAAAACCATAGCCTTGACTAGATGGACCTTAGTTGGCAAAGTAATGTCTCTGCTTTTGAATATGCTATCTAGGTTGGTCATAACTTTCCTTCCAAGGAGTAAGCGTCTTTTAATTTCATGGCTGCAGTCACCATCTGCAGTGATTGTGGTGCCGCAAAAAATAAAGTCTGACACTGTTTCCACTGTTTCCCCATCTATTTCCCATGGAGTGATGGGACCGGATGCCATGATCTTCGTTTTCTGAATGTTGAGCTTTAAGCCAACTTTTTTGCTCTCCTCTTTCACTTGCATCAAGAGGCTTTTTAGCTCCTCTTCACTTTCTGCCATAAGGGTGGTGTCATCTGCATATCTGAGGTTGTTGATATTTCTCCTGGCAATCTTGATTCCAGCTTGTGTTTCTTCCAGTCCAGCGTTTCTCATGATGTACTCTGCATAGAAGTTAAATAAGCAGGGTGACCATATACAGCCTTGATGTACTCCTTTTCCTATTTGGAACCAGTTTGTTGTTCCATGTCCAATTCTAACTGTTGCTTCCTGACCTGCATACAGATTTCTCAAGAGGCAGGTTAGGTGGTCTGGTATTCCCATCTCTTTCAGAATTTTCCACAGTTGATTGTGATCCACACAGTCAAAGGCTTTGGCATAGTCAATAAAGCAGAAATAGATATTTTTCTGGAACTCTCTTGCTTTTTCCATGATCCAGCGGATGTTGGCAATTTGATCTCTGGTTCCTCTGCCTTTTCTAAAACCCTCTTGAACATCAGGGAGTTCACAGTTCACATATTGCTGCTACTTTATTTAAAATGATAACCAACAAGGTTCTCCTGTACAGCACAGAGAACTCTACTCAATATTCTGCAGCAACCTAAATGGGAAAAGATTTTGAAACAGAATAGATACATGTATTTGTGAAACCGAATCACTTTACTGTACACCTGCAGGTAACTCAGCATTGTTAATCAACTCTACTCCTGTATAAAATAAAAATTGGGAAAAAACTAAACAGCACTGAATTCCATGAGTCATTGTACATGACAAGAATGTTGCTCGAAGTTGGTAACAGGAAGAAACGGAGAGAGGACTCTGAGGAGCTGTATTTGGGGAGTCGGTGGGAGATGATTTCTGGGCTCTCTCTTCCTGCAAGGGTTTTTGGGATGTTGTCAGAAGGACAGAGGCAGAGGGGGGAAAGTTAACTGTGGCAATTGTCTTCGCCGTCTCCAGGCTTGTCACAGTGATGCTGATAAAATCAAATAAGCTGGAAGTGAGGGTGAGTTGTTAGTGTGAGAAATGGTCCAGGATCTGGCAGCTGAGAGAGTGGAGGTGCCCGCGCTGTTTGCTCATTATCAAGATTTATTGTTTTCCACTCTGGGAAATTGTTGGTAAGCAAAAATAAGGTCACTTACAGCACTCTGTGAAGTACTTTGAAATATTTAAAAATGGAAAAAACAAGAGGAATTTACTATCATTTTTTTCTGTGTTTGGAAAGTAGGGCAGTGAGTTGGTGGACTGATCATGAGCTGGTTTGAGTTAGATAAAGAGTTTCTGGGAGTATTTACTGCAGAAAAATGAATTGGAGATTTAACAGAAGGAGAATAAACCAAGCAAGGGAGAGTTGACAATGGTGGCTTTCTTTTTTTTTTTAATTGAAGTTTAGTTGATTTATGATATTGTATTAATTTCAGGTATATAACAAAGTGATCCAGACATTCTCACACACATACATTTCAGATCATTTTCCAGATAAGCAACAATGATTTTCTGTAAAGAACAGGGAATTATATTCAGTATTTTGGGATAAACTATAATGGAAAAGAATCTGAAAAAATAGGATTGCTGAACTGAATTGCTTTGCTATAAATCTGAAACTAACACAATATTGTGAATCAATTATACTTCAATTTAAAAATAATGCTACATACCCTGATGATTCAGTTAATCCTTTTCTTCTTCCGTTTACGTAGCTCCGTTATTTCATTTGTGTATCTGTGAGCACACATGCACCGTTGTGTTTAACCTACACAGTTAAGTAGTTCGAATTTTAGAGCTGTAGATTGAGGGGGAGTATGAACAGAATCGCTGGTATGCTTCACGTATATTCTCACTAGTTTTAAAGAACTAGTTTGCAACCTGTGAGAGCAGAAAGATTAGGTAAATATATACTTTAAAAGAGAGGCTACAGGTATAGAAAATGCAAATATTTTTTCCCTGCTGTCTGAAAAACTCCTCTCAATTCCTTCACTAGATCTGAGTTCAAAAAGAACAAGTTCCTTCAATCCCCTAGTCTGGGCTAATGTGTTTTGTTAGATGCTGCTTTCTTCTCAAAACTTATCTGAATTCATAGGAAGAGTTGAACGAAATTTATAAGGCCTGTGGGGGAAACTATACTATTTGGTTTGTACCATGACCCCGCCAGTGAACAGAAGCCAGCACTGTGCTTAGAACGTTTTATTAGAGGCTCATTAATGTATGCTGAAATCATATTCAAATGAAAAAATAACCCATAGCTAATGGTACAGTCTGGCCTAGCGTTGAAATTTGCTCAACATAGAAGAGAGAGACAAAGACACCGAGAGAAGACGGAAGAGGGGAACGCTCTGTTCCGTGACGCCAAATGAAGTATTCCCTGACATTAAACTATAAGAAGAAAACCTCCCGTGGAGAGACGTGAAGTCAACTTTGGTATTAATTTTGCAACTTTTGTGTTTCTGAAGGGCATTATGGCTCAGACTGACTTACCTACAAGAAGGACAAAGAGAAAGGGAAAAGAATGAGAAAGAGAGGAAAAGAAGGAAGACACAAGAGGAGGGGACGGAGAAAGCAAAGGGACAGTCCAGGTTGATAAGGACGGAAAATGCTTCTCTTTCTTGGTGACTAGTTGATCTTTGCTGACCTCATCAAGGGTTGCTTAGTGGAGTGGCCCCTTAAAGCAACCGGAGCAGAAACGACTCAAGATTGATAATGATAGTATCCTTCTCATGCCATTGCTGTGAGGTTTGAATGATATACTGAAGTTCAAGTTCCTAGCATAGTTCCTGGAATGGAGAAAACCCACAGCTCACTGAAAGACAGTTCATGTTTAGCTAATTGAAGACTTTGGAGCTTTTTCCACGATAAATGTTGGGTATTATTATCAAAAATAGTGCTACAATCAACATTTGTGCAAAATTAAAGAAAAAATGTTATTTATTTATTTTTGGCAGTGCTGGGTCTTTGTTGCTGTGTGAGGGCTTTCTCTAGTTGCAGCGAGGAGGGGGCTAGTCTCTAGCTGCGGTGCACACGCTTCTCATTGCGGTGCTTTCTCTTGGTGCAGAGTGCGGGCTTCAGTAGCTGCAGCCCACAGGCTCAATAGTTTTGGCACACGGGCTTTAGTTGCTCCGAGGCAAATGGGGTTTTCCTGGGTCAGGGATCTAACCCGTGTCTCCTGCCCTGGCAGATTTTTTTACCACTGAGCCACCGGGGACACCTTGTGTACAACTTTTTATGTGAACGCACGTTTTCATTTCTCTTGCATATATTTATATATATACCTAGGAGTGAACTTGCCAGGGCATGTGGTAATGCTGTTTAATTTTTGAGAAACTGCAAAGATATTTTTCAAATCAGCTGTACCGTTTTATATTTTCACCAGCAATGCATGTGGTTTACAATTTCTTCACATTCTTGCCCACCTATTTTTGTCTTCTTTAAACAAATTTTATTGGGTTATAATTGATTTACAGTGGTGTCGGTTTCAGGTATACAGCAAAGCAAATTATTTATACATAAACATTGTCCCCCTTTTAGATTCTTTTATAGGGTATTACAGAGTGTTGAGTAGAATTTTCTGTGTTAAACAGTAAGTCCTTATTAATAATCTATTTTATATATAGTAGTGTGTATATGTCAATCCCAATCTCCCAATTTATCCCTCCTCACTTGCCTGCTTTTTATTTTTTTAAAGACTGCCTCCATCCTAATAGTTTAAAGTGGGATTTCACTGTGGTTTTGATCTGCAGTTCCTTAATGGATAATGATATCGGGCATCTTTTCATGGGCTTATTGGCTGTTTTATATCTTCTTTGGAAAAATGTTTATTCAAATACTTTGCCTAATTTTAATTGCTGTTGTTATTGCTTTTTAAATTGTTGAGTTGTAAAAGCTCTTTATGTATTCTGGATAATTCCGGATAATGATTGTTTATTAGATATCTGATTTGCAAATATTTCCTCCATTCTATTCAGTGTCTTAATTTTACTGATAGAATTTGAAGCACTAAAGTTTTAAATTGTTTCTTATTCTGTGTTTGTGTGTTTGTGTTGTTTTATCTGAGAAACCACTGCCTCAACCAAAGTCACAGAGATTATTGCCTATGTTTTCTCCTAAGACTTTTTATAAATTTAGCTCTTAGGTCTTTGATCCACTTTGTGTGAACAGCATCTTGCTGTTCTAGGTGATTATTGCCACATGGGAATGTGCGACAGTGTTGTCTATGCTTCCAAGAAACCAGAGATACCAGTTCTTTGGTGTGAATATTCTGCCTTGAAAAACATTAGCAACCAAGTCAAATTTCATGAAAACACAACAGTGGAGGTGGTCAATAAATATGGCCCTGGCCACATGCACCCAGGGACCACATTATAACCTCTGGTTTTCCTATTTAACTTTCCTAGTCAGCTAGAAATGCAAGAAAAGGACCCCTGTTCTTGGTCTATTCCTGGGTGACACAGTCTTAGGATTTTTTCAAGATTCTAAATAGCAATGTAAGGAGAAGTCTTGAAATTAAACCAATGAGGAAAGAAGGGTTTGAGTCCAAAAGTCCCTGCTCTAAATGAGGGGCTTTTAAATATTTTTAGACGTTTGCCTGCTAGCTACCCTGATTTGTCAACCTGAAACATTTTTTCCACAGCAAGTTCTTTGGAGAGAGCAGAAATGCGGGGGCAATGCCTAAATTTTGTGAAATTGCAGAAAGAAATGATTTATTCATGCTAGATTCTGAGAGCCAACCATGAGGTCACAATGAAAAGGGCTGAGTGACAGGCAGAGAGATGAACTAAAGACCCTCTGCCCTGTTGATGGATTTGGTGAGCAGGGATTTGCTCCCTTCCTCTCTGGGAGGACTGATGTTGGGGGAGGGGAAATCGCAGAGTGGGAAGGAAGTCTAGAGGGATAAGAGGGTGTGATGAGGGACCCTGAGCAGTGGGCTGTAGCAGTTGCCTGTTGTTTGAGCCCATTCTTCAAATATTGGCCTGAGTCAATATTTGAAGAGGCTGCCTCTACCAGGAAGCCTTCCCTGACCTGCCAATTTCTCTCCTCCAAAGACCATATCACAGCCTCTCTGGTTTTCCTAAGCACGCTTTCTTCTCTGAAGTCTTGCTCAAACTGGTGTTTGATATTCAGAGATTCCATCAACAGATATTTAATGAGTACCAACTATGCCCCAGTGTTCCCCGATGGCTGGCTCAGTGGATAAAGAATCTGCCTGCATTCCAGGAGACACAGGAGATTCAGGTTCAATCCCTGGGTCAGGAAGAAAATGGCAACCTGCTCCAGTATTCTTGCCTGAAAAATCCCATGGGCAGAGGAGCCTGAAAGGCTAACAGTCCAAAGGGATCCAAAGAGTTGAATATGACTGAGCAACTAAGCACACACCACTGTGCCCCAGGCTGTGTTCTAAGGGCTAGCGACGCAGTAGTGAGCAAAACAGGCAGAAATCCCTGCTTTCCTGTTGCTTGCATTCACGTGTGTGTGTGTGTGAGAGAGAGAGAGAGAGAGAGAAGCAATAAATGAATTAACTTACAGGTTATAAAGTGAAAGCTGTGGGAAACTTAGAGCAGGATAATGGGATCAAAATTGCAGGAAAGGAAGATGACATTTTTAGTGGGGTGGTCAGAAGAGTCTTTGGGTTGTATTTGATTGGCCAGAAAATTTCTTCTGGTTCTTCCATAATCTATCACAGAAAAATCTGAATATTTGAACAAAGGCTTGAAGGAGGCTCTTTTTCAGTTAGCACCTTGTGTTCATGCTGATGATTCTGGGATAAATGTTTCCCATGATTTTTTTCTAAAGCTTAAAATAGATTTATTCATTTATTCAGCAAACATTTGCTAAAGATCTGTTAAGCATCCTTAAGGTTTCAGCTCAAATGTCAGCTTCTTACAGAGGCATTCCCTGAACACTCGTTTCATTGTCTTCTGTTTTAATTTATATTCTATTTTAAAATGAAAACTAACATTTTATACTTTATTTTTTAAATGAAGTTTTGTTGATGCACAATATGTTACAGGTATACAGTAAAGTGATTCCCAATGTCTGAAGGTTATACTTCATTTATAGTTACTATAAATATTGGCGATATTCCCTGTAGTCTTCAGTGGATTCGTATAACTTATTTTATGCATAGTAGTTTGTCCCTCTTCCTCTTCTACTGTATATTGCCCCTCCCCCGCCCTCTTCCCACTGGTACCCACTAGTTTGTTCTCCAGATCCACGAGTCTCTTTTTTTATTATATTCACGAGTTTGTGGTATCTTTTAGATTCCAGATGTAAGTGGTGGCATATGTTTGTCTTTCTCTGTCTGAGTTACCTCACTTAGTATGACAGTCTCTAGGTCCATGCATGTTGCTGCAAATGGCAGCGATTTCATTCTTTTTTATGGCTGAGTAGTATTCCATTTTATATCTCCTTTATCCAGTCATCTATTGATGATACTTAGGTTGCTTTCATATCAGCAATTGTAAATAATGCTGCTTTGAGCATTGTGGTGCAGGTATCTTTTTGAATTAGTGTTTTTGTTTCTTTGGGGTATACACCTAGAAGTAGAATTGCTGGGTCATGTGGTATAAATGTAATTTTTTTTTAATTGAAAAATAAGTATTTCACTTTTTAAAAAGAAACTTCATTTTTCTATTTCATTTTTAGGATGGCATTTATCATGACATGGGCTTACCTTGTTTGTTTATTTACTTGACTGTTAAGAGAGGAATCTCATCTATTTTGTCTATCAGTGAATTCTCCATGGCTGACACATATTCAGTGCTTAATAAATGTCATAGAATAAATGAAAATGCCAGGGATTGTAGGGACCATGGTGTTATGATAGGTTTTGACCTTTGAGAACTTATGTTTAGAAAATTTAGCAGTTGTGCTCCTTGGTATTTACCTAAAAGTATTAAAAACTTATGCCTATACAAAAACCTGTACATGGATATTTATAGTAGCTTTGTTCTAAAAAATTAGAAGCAACCAAGATGTCCTTCAGTGGGTGGATTGCTAAATAAACTGTGGTCCATCCACATAAGGGGGTATTATGATATTATTCAGTGCTGAAATGAGCTATCAAGTCATGAAAAAACAGGGAAGAACCTTACATGCATATTATTCAGTGAAAGAAGGCAATCTGAAATGGCTACATACTACGTGATTCCAAGTCTGTGACATTCTGGAAAAGGCACAACTATGGAGACAGTGAAAAGATCAGTGTTGACCAGGGTTTGGGGAGGGAGTGATGAATAGGCAGAGGTCAAAAGATGCCTCAGTTCAGCTCAGTTCAGTTCAGTTCAGTTCAGTCGCTCAGTCATGTCCGACTCTCTGCGACCCCATGAATTGCAGGACGCCAGGCCTCCCTGTCCATCACCAACTCCCGGAGTTCACTCAAACTCACGTCCATCAAGTCAGTGATGCCATCCAGCCATCTCAACCTCTGTCGTCCCCTTTTCCTCCTGCCCCCAATCCCTCCCAGCATCAGAGTCTTTTCCAATGAGTCAACTTTTCGCATGAGGTGGCCAAAGTACTGGAGTTTCAGCTTTAGCATCATTCCTTCCAAAGAACACCCAGGGCTGATCTCCTTTAGAATGGACTGGTTGGATCTCCTTGTCAGTCCAAAGGACTCTCAAGAGTCTTCTCTGACACCACAGTTCAAAAGCTGTGCTCAGCTTTCTTCACAGTCCAACTCTCACATCCATACATGACCACAGGAAAAACCATAGCCTTGACTAGACAGACTTTTGTTGGCAAAGTAATGTCTCTGCTTTTGAATATGCCGTCTAGGTTGGTCATAACTTTCCTTCCAAGGAGTAAGCATCTTTTAATTTCATGGCTGCAGTCACCATCTGCAGTGATTTTGGAGCCCCCAAAAATAAAGTCTGACACTGTTTCCACTGTTTCCCCCATCTATTTCCCATGAAGTGATGGGACAAGATGCCATGATCTTCATTTTCTGAATGTTGAGCTTAGACCAGTGAAAATACTCTGTATGAGACTATAATGATGAACACTTTTCATTATACATTTGTTCAAACCTGTAGAATATACAAAACCAGGAGAGGACTGTGATGTAAGCTGTGCACTTTGGGTGATAATGATGCGTCCATGTAGATTCACTGATTGTAACAAATGTACCATCTGATGGGGGATGTTGATAATGGAGGAGGCTGCATGTATAGGGGGAGGAAGTAGATGGGGAAAACTTTTATACCTTTTCCTCAATTTTGCTGTGAACCTAAAATTGCTCTAAAAATTAAAGTCTTTTTTTTTTAAAGATTACATTCTGGTAGTGGAGACAGATACATCTTCTCAAAGCAGAGTATTTAAATATACTTACTGGGCAGGCAGGAACATGTGTCTCAGAACCCAGCTGACTGGTAGCTTTAGAATGCAAATTAACCACGTCTCCCCAATTTACAGGTTGTCCTACTGGGCCTTTTGAGTGTATTCAGAGAATTTAACACATATGTTGGGAACTCCTACCATTTTCCAGGCACCATGCCCGCTGCCACAGTCAGAACAGCAGAGGACAGGTGCACTGTTGCGCAGGTGACATGAACAGTCAAGACAGGAAGTCAGGGTTCAGGCTTGCATTTACATTGAATAACCAGCAGGCTTATTCTGGGACATTTGTTCAGTGTGATCATTGTTCAGTATTTGCCTTGCCTTTTTGGTCATCTTTTAAAATAATGCCTAGAAATAGACTCATAAGAAAAAACAGAAGCCCTGAGACCAGAGACAGCCTTTTGCTCCATCTCTAGAAAAAACTCGTGTGGCACAAGCATCTCAGCCCGGTAGCTCAGAATTGTCTAGAAATCTGTAGGGAGAAAAATAATTTGGGTGAATGGTCCAACGTGCTGGAGAACAGTTCAAGCTTTCAAACACTCTTTCCTTCTTTCCTTCGTTCTTTCTGTTTCTCTCTCTTTCCCTCCCTGTCCCCCCATCACCACCACCACCACCCCCCACCCCCCACCACCTCCTTCTGCAAAGCAACAATCGTTGTCATCTCAAGGGATCTGCTGAGACAGGGCTGGATGTGGTTCCTGGGGACCAGCTGCTGCTCTGGATCCCGTCTCTCTCCCCTGCTCCCAACTCTCCTCCCCTTCCTTCTTGCTGGCATGGCTGAGCTGCAGCCATACTGTGCACTTAAAAGGTGTCTCAGCCTCACCTCAGGGGTCCCATGGTCCCATCGAGCAGGCTTAAACTTACAGTAAAGGACAAGTTTCCAAGGGAAATAGAACTTCTGGGAAGCAAGTCCTTTTGGGAGGAGGCTGTGTGTTCTAGCTAGAGGGGAGAAGCAGCCAAGCAGTGTTCCTGCCTGACCCCTCCAAACACACACACACACACACACACACACACACACACACACACACCCCTCCACCCCAGGGAAAAGAAAAGTATCTAATGAATATCTCACTGATCCCAATTCCCCAAAGGCAGTGGGTAATTATTAAATTGAGAGTGCTCATGGAGCACTTTTCTAAATGGACAGGCTTATCAAGAATAGATCAGGAGCAGGTAAAATTAATAGTTATAAACCCATTTCCATAGAAATGGACTTATTACCAGGCATGCCAGCTGCCTGAAAGTAAAAGACCCTTTTCCTCTGGTTTCAGGGAAATGACTTAAAAATCTGTGCATAAAATGACTGACTGGATTGTTAATCCATTTGTGTTAACCTGGACTTGGGCAGGTTCCTGTAGCTGGTCTGCAGTGGGACAGCACAGTTAAGGGGGGCAGCCCTCCCATACAGACCCTGCCCCCTTTTCCCAAAGACTGGCTACTTTGGCACCCCAAAGCCAGAATATGGATTTAGCAGGATTAAACTGCTGGTAACAGAGAGAGTTATGTCCATTTTCTTCTAGTGCTGGATTTTCATTTTCTTGGCAGTAGTTTTTCTGAGGTTTACTGAATGATGAGACCCAGGAGGCATTAGAAGCAGTTCCTTAGATCTGGTTACAAGCACGGAGGAGCCCAAAGAGAAATCAAAGGTCTGATCTGATAAGGCCAAGAGTCTCTTGCAGGAGGAGACTTGACGGATAAGTGGAGCATCCCGGTGATCAGAGAGGTGACTTTAGGCTGGAGTATGGTGGCTGGGAAAGGGGGGTGACTGAAGCCAAGAACTGAGTGCCCAAGTCCCTTAGATTCTGAAGTCCCTCTGACAGTGCCCTAGTAAAAAGGGGGTCTCCTTTTTAGGAGGTTAGGAGGTTCCCATGTGAGCCCACTCCCATCCTCTCCTGAGACCAGTCCTTTGTCCAACACATATTCCCTTCCCCATGGAAACTTGTGCAATATAGATACTTGTGGGAATAGATACTTGATGATTTGCCCACAACCAGCCAGCTGGGACTACCTTGCAGTGTAACTTTAATACGTTTATGTGTGTGTGTTAGTTGCTCAGTTGTGTTCGACTCTTTGCGACCCCATGGACTGTAGCTTGCCAGGCTCCTCTAACCATAGGATTCTCCAGGCAAGAATACTGGAGTGGGTAGCCATCCCCTTCTCCAGGGGATCTTCCTGACTCAGGGGTTGAACCAGGCTGAGTCACCTTCATTGCAGGCAGGTTCTTTACTGTATGAGCCTCCAGAAAAGCCCTAATACATTTATACTCCAATTTAAATGGCCACTCTATTGGACACAGTGATATCAGAGAGTTTCTTAAAACCTTGGCTACGGAGAAAAAATGCTGGGCATGACTAATTCTAATGTAGTGCTATTTGAGGGAGAATTCCATATCAGACAGGTCAGTGTAACATATATCCACTTTTTTTTTTAATGGTGCTTCAGTTTAATTCTAAGTGTAATTTTGTAAGTAAGTCAGGTTATAGACATTACATTTCCCCCCATTTAAAAAATTTTCCACAATTAAAAAAATTTATTGGGATATAGTTGATTTATTGGGATATAGCTGACTCATTGGAAAAGACCCTGATGAAAAGACCCTGAGGGCTCAAGAGGAGAAGGGGGCAACAGGATGAGATGGTTGAGTGATGGCATCACCGACTCAATGGACATGAGTTTGAGCCAACTCTGGGAGATAGTGAAGGACAGGGAACCCTGGAGTGCTGCAGTCCATAGCGTTGCAGTCAGATTAGTGACTGAACACCACAATTGTTGATTTACAGTGTTGTGTTATTAATAGTTTCAGGTATACAGCAAAGAGAATCTGTTGTACATATATCCACTGTTTTTTAGATTGTTTTCCCATATAGGTCATTACAGAGTATTGAGTGAAGTTCCCTGTGCCGTACAGTAGGTTCTTATTAGTTATCCATTTTGTATATAATAGTGCGTATATGTCAATCCCAATCACCCAATTTAATCCTCCTCTCCTCTCCCTTTTTCCCATGGTAACCGTAAGATTGTTTTCTATTATGTATCTGTGACTCTATATCTGTTTTTGTAAATAAGATCATTTTTACCATTTTTTTTAGATTCCATGTATAACAATTTCATATGATATTTGTCTTTCTTACAAGGAGCTAGATGGAAGATTTAAAGGACAAATTTACGATAGCCGTTTTGTCAATACTGTGGTTTTTCCCCCTAAAGTTGTCAGTGGGAGGGAGCTGTCCGTGGTAGGAGATTCTGCTGGGCAAGAATCTTTGCACCTGAGTGACTGAGGTTTTAGGAGCTATGAATCAGTCACACTTGCTGTTAACATTCCTTGGATCCAGGTACAGCTAGATTCAGGATGATAGACATGGACTTATGGAAGAAAAGTCGCTCAGGAATCCCATGCTGGGTGGCTTTTCACCTCTCTGCTCAGTAACTTCTCCTGTCAGTACAAGAGTCAGCCTATAGCTCACAAGTTCGTGTCAGCGAGGAGAGGCTCTGCTTGTGTAGGAAGGTGCTTGGAATGGCGCTTGTCCTTTCCGCTTGTGTGTGCCCTGTCCGCTTTCTTCCCCCTCCTCCAGATAGATGTACCATGTTGTTACTCCATGAATGATGGCAGGTGGGGATTTCTTACATTACATCCCATCCCATCCCATTTCAGGTGGCCATGAAGAATCCGCCATGGTACCTTAACGTGTGGCTCATAGCTGATGTCACGAACCATGCACGTTGTGGGGTCCTTTCCCATGATTGGTCTCATGATGCCCCCACAAGTCCATGTAGTCACCGATGTTCTTCCCAAATTCTAAAGCCCACAGTTTGAACTATGGGTCCACAGACACACAGGTAAGTAGCAATAGAAGCAGCCAGATCCAGGCTACGCCTCAGGACTGGAGTGACGGTGGCCTTAGGTGAAGGGTTTGGTCACATCCTGTGTGTGGCGCTTGGATCGTGATGTAGCAGACACCGGGCTGGGGAGGACAGGGCTGTCACAGTGTCCAGAGATGCGGTGCGGTCTGAGCTGCTCACTCGGGGAAGGACAGTCTGCTTCCCACAGAGCCCTGAAGACGGATAGTCCGTTCACTCTGAGGTGTGGGTCATCTATGGCAGCCTGTGAATCAGGCTCTATCGGCACTGCCGTGTGACTTGTTGAACTTGGCAATCCTTCGTTTTGACAAAGAGGAACGTGGCAATTCATCTCATGCTTGACATTCTGCTGAATCGCAGTTTTAAACTGCACTTTGCCGTGTCTTTGTTTTCCAGAACAAATGGCTCCTTCTACGAGATCTTGCAAGTGGACTTCGGAGTCGACAATAGCAGTGGCCTGGCTGGTGCCCAGCAGATCACCTGGCAGGTGGAGTACCCTGTGGAGGACGCCCCGAGGGAGCTGGTCGTCTCCGAGATCTTCATCAGCCAGACCTCCTTTGTGGGCATTGTCCCACTTGCAATGGTGAGATGTCAGGCTTCAGAATCAGTGTCGCAAAGATGTTTTCTTTGAGGCCTTTTTTTCTTTTTTGCCTTGCCATGTAATTTCTGGGATCTTAGTTCCCCCACCAAGGATCAAACCCAGCAGTGGCTTCCCAGCAGTGAAAGCCCCAAATCCTAACAACTGAACTGTCAGGGAATTCCCTTAGTATTTTTTTAATATAAAAAATGAGCATTTTGTAATCTGCTGTTTTCCATGCACCAGATGAAGCTGTTTGAACAAGGGAAATGCACTTAAATTACATTTTATGTACCCGCTTTCCATAATGCCTCCTTAAAAACTATTCAAGGTTTGCTGTGTAAATCCCTTTCCTTTGTGGATGTTGTTGAACTGTGTCCCGGAGAACCTGTGTTTTTTGGGTTTTTTTTGTCTCATCCTATATCCATCTCAGGACCAAGTGCTCTTGAGAGAAGGTTGCATTGAAATCCATCAGGCGTGTGTGATGGGAACAGCTGCTCTGAGTCCATGCTGAGTGACCAGTTGACAGTGGCCGGTCAATTGCCCTGAGAGTTCCTGTGTAGCTTAGGGATTGGCAAACTCTAAAATGTACATGGAAAGAAAGAGCCTTGTTGGGAACTGACCAGCTGAACCTGGATAGGGTCCCAGAGTCCATGAAACCAGGTATGCTTCTGTTTCTGGCCTGGGGTGACCAGCTTTCTCCTCTCAGCTTGGCCAAAGCTTGATTCATGACCAGGCTCAGGGGCCACATCTGAGAACAAGGTCATGGACAAGGTTCCAGAACCTTAAGGGACGGTGCTGGTGTGTCCCAGGGAATAAACCCCTGGAGCGCCATATTCCCAATACCCTTGCCCACACTGGATATGTTCAAATGCATTCTGCACTGCTTTGACCTTCCTGTCTAGAACCGAATACAGAGGGTCCACACTCAGTGATTTCAGGACATTCTGGGGGTGCTTCTATCATCCATACTCAAGTTGGGTACCAGGGGTGAGATCCTTGCAGATAAAACCCTCTATCCTACAATTAACTCTGCAACTCCCATATCTGTGTTCTTGACTCTTCTCTTTCCTCCAAAACATGCTTGCCCCCATCTCCCCACATCTGACTCCTTCTCTTTGGTTCAACTGATTGAGGGATACCATCCCCAACCACAGGGACCAAACTGGCTCTCCATCCCCTTGCTCATCACCCTCTGTCCACATCCTCACCCTCATGTATCTTCTTCATGGATATTATCAGTGTTTGAGATTTAGGATTCATCGTCTGTCTTCCTCCCCAGAAGGAGAGATCCTTGACGGCAGGCTTCTGGCCAGTTTTGTCTCCCCAGTACCTAGAACAATGCCTGGGACACTTACTATTTGTCGAATGAAGGACTGAATCCCGCGCTGGAATCTGAGCTACTGGGATCATCTAGTTCTTGAAGGCCAGATAGATGGGGATGATCTGCATCAGCAGTGATCTGCGTTTTGTCTGAGGGCAGTCACCCCGGGAAATGCTAACTGTCTTTCCCTTCCCTTCTGCTTCCCTACCCTGCCTGCCTCCGCTTTCCCTTCCTTTCTCTTCTTTTCTTTATGAAAGCATGAGTTTTTTCTTTTCTCCCCCATCCCCCACTCCCCACCATGTCTTTCACTCTCTTTCACTTCTCTCTGGTTTTCTGTCCAATTACCTAGCTTTGAGCATAGAGATTTCTTTCCAGGGGTGGCTTGGAATTTAGGGCTGCAGCCCACCATTCCACTACAGTTCTTAAAACTAAAAAGCCCAGCTCTACTCATGTAGATTAAGAAAAAAAGTTATCTTTCAAAAAGGTTGGAATCAAAAATGAACACACTTGATGAGTTTCTAGGCAACTGGACACACAGGTTCAGCCTAGGAAAAAGCAAGAGATAATCAGACTCCTTTTTAGCCAAATTGACCTGAAACTTTATGCCAAGGCTTGGGCACAAATACTTATTTATTTCAAACAATATTCATGTGTCTACTCTGTGTTCTGGTGAATGGTGATGAACAGATACACACAGTCTCAGCTCTCCAGGTCCTTGCATTCTAGGAGAGGAGAGTTCAGAGTACAAGAAACAAGTACATTTGACCACTGCAGACAATGATGTATGCTATGGAGAAATTTATGCTGGGTCTTAGAATAAAGAGACAGGGATGGGAGTGGGCAGTGTCAAGTGGTCAAGAAGATGTTTGTCTAATGATCTGATGCTTGCTCTGAGAACTAACTGACAAGAGGAACCAGCTATAGAAGGCTGTGGAGGAAGAGCATTGCAGGCAGAGGGAACAGTGTGCATCTTCAAACGGAAATAAGCTTGCTTAACTTGAGGCACTCAAAGAAGGCCAAGCTGTTGGGATGCAGACAGCTGGGGAAAGGCACGGGAAAGAGATGAGCTTAGAGAGGAAGCCGGGGGCAGCTCTTCCAGGCCTTGGAAGTAGCAGATGACATTTCACAGGTCCCCCAGTGTCTAGTTCCCGGTGTCTGCATTAGCCTGCTCTTGCTGCTATAGCAAATTACCATTGACAGGCTGGCTTTGTGTGCATGCGTGCCAAGTCGTTTCAGTCCTGTGTGACTCTTTGAAACCCCATGGACTGTAACCTACCAGGCTTCTCTGTCCACGGGATTTCCCAGAGAAGAGTACTGGAGCGGGTTGCTGAGCCCTCCTCCAGGGATGTTCCCCACTGAGGGATTAAACCCAGATTTCTTATGTCTCCTGCACTGGCAGTTGGGTTCTTTACTATTAGTGCCACCTGGAAAGCCCAGAGTGGCTTTAAACAACACAAATGTATCTTATAATTCTGGAGGTCAGAAGTCTGAGATGGGTCTGCAGGACAAAATCAAGGTGTCAGCAGAGCTGCATTATTTTGGAAGCTCTAGGAATCTGTTCTTTGCCCTTTCCAGCTTCTGGAGGTGCCCACAGTACTTAGCCCACATCACTTTGACCTCTGCTTCCATCATACATCTCTTTCTCTGACTCAGACCCTGCTGCCTCCCTCTTCTAAGGGCTGATTACATTGGGCCACCTGGACAATGCAGGACATTCTCCCCATCTCAGGATCCTTACCTCAGTGGCATCTTCAAAGCCCCTTCGTCATATAAGGTCACATATTCACAGGTTCTGGGATCAGGACACAGACATATTTGCAGGGAAAGGTATTGACCTGTTAGATGTATTAATTCATTAGCCAGCAACCTTATAAGAAGTGTACTATTATCCCATCTTGTGGATAAGGACACTGAGGAACAGTAATAATAAATAAGTTGCCAAAAGGTGCACACCTAGTTGTGCTGTGGAGCTGGGTTTGTGTGTGTATGTGTATTTGTGGCACAAGTTTCCCTTTGAAAAGACTCCCCAGGCTCCATGCCCATCTTGGACTTGGACCAGGAAGATATCAGTGACAGTCATAATGGGCAGGGACCTTGGGCTCCTTTTCATCAGCGACAACTCAGACTTCCTCATCCCTGTTTCACAAGCGACAGAGTTTCAAATTGATCCGAGTGGATGGCACACTCGGTTACCTGAGGGCCTCTCAGTGTTGAGCAGCGCAGTGGTTAGAACACAGCCTCTGGATCTGGGTTCAGATCCTGCCTCTGACACTTAGCAGGCACACAACCTCGGGAAAATGACTTAAGTGTTCTGTGGTGACTCAGTTTCCCCATCAGGAAACTGGCCCAGGGTTGTGGTGATGTCACAGGTGGGAATTTCTCAGAACAGAGCCTGGCGTCGTGTTAGTCATCACAAATAGAAGTGGTGGCCGTTAGCTCAGAAGAGTGGCACACACAGGGAAGGATAGAAGGGATTTCTGGCCCCATGGTATTTTGAGGTCATTGGATTAGACAGAACACCAGTGTGATATGTAGAGATTAGTTATCATAATGGGAGAGGGTAGAGTGCGGTGGTGGGGGCGGGCATGTCAGGGGAAGCCCAGACTGGTGAACATTCTGACTGCAGCTTGCCCATGGGAAAGCTACATTTCTGAAAGATACGCTTTTCTTTTTTTTTCCTGATTCTTGCTCACCACTCTCCTGCCCCCACTGCCACACACACACACACACACACACACACACACACACACACACACACACAGGACAGAGTCACGTGAAACCATTTTAATATATGATTTGTTGGCACTCTGCTCCCTTAACATCAGGGTTCAGGCTGCTGCTCCAATGACTGCAGTTTACTCCACTTGCCTTGTTGAAACTCCAAGGACTCTGTATGCCCTTATTTTCCTGGGATGACTGTCCTGAAGGCACCAACCACTTGGAGACTTCAATCCCACGAAGCTCCTGCTTTCTCTCATGGAGTGTCTCTTGCCCTCCCTCTGCAGCTATTTTTCTCCTTTGCTCATTTGCTTGCAGGTGGCCTAGGGTTCAGAGGGGACAGCCTTTGTCCTTGGGAGTTTCCAGCCCTCAGCCAGCTCTAAGGAGAGATGGTTCACCCCAGGGAAGGTCCAGCAGGCATCTTTGGGGCTCTTGGGGCCCCAGGGGGACCTGCCAGGGGGTCTTAAATAATTAAGTCATGAGTATAACTCAGAAAGCTTTGAAGGCTTATCAATAAGGTTTTTTCTGGTCCCTTGTCTTGTTTTATTTAAAACTTAAAAGGAAAATCTAAAGAGGACTTGAATACATCCTCCTAAAACCTTACAGGTAAGGCTCAAGTGTTCATTGACTACCCACAATTCCAGCCCTCTTCCCTGAATGAACTGTTTTATCATTTTATTTTTCTCATCCAAGATTTTGTATCTACCTTCATACACAGATACCTGGCTGCAGAAAGCAAATGATTTTTTTTTTCCCCGCATGGCTATGTTGGAAAACAAAGGGCATTGCATTGAGTATCACATTCTTTACAGTCAACAATATGTCTTGGAGGCTTTTTCGTACCCAGATGAATAGAGCTGCCTCATTCATTTAAAAAAAACTACTCTATAATATTCTGCTGTGGGCTTATCCATAGTCTATTTCCCTACTGGTGAATATTTAGGCGGTTTCCATTTCTTTCTTTCTCTCTCTCTGTTTTTTTTTTTTTTGGGTTGGGGGGGAGGGCGAGAGGAAGTTACCACCATGCCTCTTGTAAAAATTCCGTCTGGTTTGGAGGTAGAAAGTGGGTTTTATGTCATGTACCAAATGGCAGTGGCTGTAGTCTGTTTTGCAAGCTACATTAGTTTTCTGAGGCTGCCATGAAGAATTACCACCAACTTGACGGCTTAAAACAACAGGGATGGATTCTCTCATAGTTTTGGAGGCCAGAGCTCCAAACCCAAGTTGTCAGCCGGGCCCGACTACCTCTGATGGCTTGAAGATTCTTGGTTCTTCCTGACCTTCCAGCTTTAGGCGTTCCTTAGCTTGGGGCCACATCACTCCCTTCTCAGCCTCTGTGTGTGTGTCAGCGTCTCTGCATTTCCCCTCCTTATAAGGACCCCAGTCATGGCATTTGAGTCCACCCTCAACCAGTATACCAGGCTTCCTGGGTAGCTTAGCTGGTAAAGAGTCTGCCTGCAATGCAGGAGACCTCGGTTCAATTCCTTGGTGGGAAGATCTGCTGGAGAAGGGATAGGCTACCCACTCTAATATTCTTGGGCTTCCCTGGTGGCTCAGATGGTAAAGAATCCACCTGCAATGTGGGAGGCCTGAGTTCGATCCCTGGGTTGGGAAGATCCCCTGGAGAAGGGAATGGCTACCCACTCCAGTATTCTGGCCTGGAGAATTCCATAGACTGTATAGTCCATGGGGTCACAAAGAGTCGGACACGGCTGAGCAACTTTCACCACTCTCACCTCATCTATCTAATTATATCTGCACAGACCTTCTTTCCAAATAAGGTCACATTCTGAGATTTCAGTGGACATGAATTGGGGGCAGGGGGCACTATTTAGCTAGCCCACTATGGGGCAGGAAGGGGGAGGGGTGCATATATGCCAAGAACTTGTCCACTAAGATCTGGATGGGATTTGGGGCAGCTTCATCCTACACCTTCAACATCTTCAGTGAGATTGGACGTTCTGGATAAAGACTCTAAAAGCTATCAGGTCTTTAGTCATTAACTCAGCTACAAAGTGTTCTCATTCATTAGTGTTGATTAGACTTCATTTCCCAGGACTAGAAAGAGATTCCAGTACCTTTGAAAGGTATTTTTGTGGAAGCCTGACTTCAAAAGTCCATCCAGAAGAGGAGAGTCCTCCTTCTTCCACCAACACAAGTCTGTAAGTATAATTACTTGTTGGAGATTGCATAAAACACCTTGCTGTGGGAATCCAGAATAAACCTGACTCAGCTCTGTCTTCGAGCCTTTCTGATAGACAAGAAAGAACAGGATGGTCGGCAAACAGCCATTCCCTTGGTTATATACACACAGTTTCACCTGACTGATCCAACATGTTCACGCTGAATGGAGTAATTTTAAATTGTCCAGCTGAAGATATGTCCAGTGGATATACTTTACAAATGACCAGAAATAACCATCTTGGTTGGATAAGACTGAAGCCACTCACTTTCTAAGTGCCGCCATATGCATCTATCTAAAGTGTGGGATGCAGGTCAACTCCCCACAGCCAAGCATGTGATGCCAATGAGCCTATTCAGAGACCCTATCTCCGAAATGGCCCCATAGCTGGATGGAGATGCTCTATCATTTCCTAACAGACTTAAAAAATAACAATATAAAAAGATTTGTTCTTGAAGAATGAAATGGAGTCAGCAAACTGGAAAAGGAGAAGGAAGAAACCCATTAAGATATTTGGTTCCTTTGACCTGTGTCTTTTTTGGTGAAACTTTGCTGACATACAATACCTGAAGATGAACAGGAAAAACAGACCCAAGAAGCAAGTCCAGGAAAGAAACTGGTGACTGTCAGTTGAAGAACAAAGTGATAGAAGTCTGGGTGTTTCTGTTGCAGAAATGTGACATGACAGATTTCTAAGGCTGTGTCAATACCATGAATATTTATGACCTATCTCACCAAAAACGTCTGTCGGCCAGCGCATTCATCAAAGATTCCTGCTTGGGAATTGTTCTGTTTTGTTGGGTAACGAGCCCTGAATGACAAAATTGAGAGCGATTAAGTGAAGGGTTTGTGCTTCTGTTTTACATGCCCTTAGAGATGGTAAACTCACCAAAAGGCTGTATTCTGAAGAAGTAAATTTCTTTTGGAAAAAACTTCTTTTCCTGTTGGTAGATTAACTGGATTATTTATCAAAATGTGGGGTTGGGGATATGCAAGCATTTGTGGGTACTGACTTCCAGGGGCCACCTCTGAGGCTCCTGTTTGGAAATGGCAAACCAGAATCCTTGCAAACCAAAAGACTTTGCCTGCCTCTGTCCTGGTCAGTGAAGGGACAACCCCTTCTCTGCAGCTGGGGAAATGTGGAGGCGTGAATACTTTGGCCACCTGATGTGAAGAGCTGACTCATTTGAAAAGACCCTGATGCTGGGAAAGATTGAAGGGAGAAGGGAATGACAGAGGATGAGACGGTTGGATGGCATCACCGACTCAAAGGACATGAGTTGGGTAAACTCCGGGAGCTGGCGATGGACAGGGAGGCCTGGCGTGCTGCAGTCCATGGGGTCGCAAAGAGTCGGACACGACTTAGCGACTGTACTGAACTGTGTGCTTGAGAGACGTCAGTGCCACTACTAAAATCTAACCTGCCATTTACTTAAGCTTTGTGACCTGAGCCTACCTTTGGCACCTGAGTCATTCTATCTGTAAAAGGGGTACTAAAATTCTCACTACGGCAACCTCAACAGGTTACTTTGAGGATTCAATAAAGCAACATTATATTCACAGTTTTTATTACAAAGTAAGAATATGATAGATGTCATCAGCTTCTTTTCATTAGAATTCCATCGTGCTTAAACAGGAGACAGTTAAGAATAGTGATGAAATTAAACTATTTCCTAACAGGGTGGCACTCACCACTGCCCCATGGGCATAGATGCAGCCTCTAGATAATTGTTGTAGCCTCTCCCCTCCCCGCAGGGCATACCAGCTGTGCATAAAGTCTTCTTGAGAGAAAGGGCAAGGTAAAGGTGCCGTTTTGCATAGCTTACTGCAGGGTCCAGCACACCTTTTCCTAAATCGCTTTAATTTTGCACACTGCCAAGATGGCGTTTTTGATTGACTTGAATTTTTTTCCGAGGAGAGGGGATCACGGGCGGCAGTCCCCGGGGTGCCCGCTAGATGGAGCTCACAGACCGACCGGCTCGTGACCACGCAAGCCCTGCGCTCCCCTCCCCCAGGCTCCCTGAACCCCTGACCCGCCGGCCCAGTGTTCAGCCCTGACAGCCGACGGCTTCATCCGGCCCGTTTGTTCACCTCGGAGTCCCGGTTGGCTTCAGCTGTGAGAAATGTAGGTCCCTCTTTTGGCCCTACCCAGCGCTCAGCACAGCACCCGAGACGCACCTGGTGCGCACCTGCTCCACAGCATCTGGCCTCTTGGAAAGGTGCTGCCTCCCCGCCAGCGCCACTATCGGCCCTGCGGCTGAATGAAGCCTGCGTGTGACTTCTTTTTCTGAAAAGTTTTATCATTTTACTTTTAAATGATTTGTATTCAATAAGCGTTAAAACAGAAAAAAGGGCAAATCCCAGCGCCCCCTGTATGACATCAGTGATATTCGAGAATCATCATTCCCGATGGGTCACATCCACGAATCCTTTGGCTGGTGGATAAATAGTGGTTGGACCCCATATTTTATAACAACAAAATCCTACTCTAGGCTGTATTTTATTTGTGAAAGTGTTAAATCCTTTTTATCTATACATAGAAGAAGACAAAGAAGTAGACTCCTTGTATTTCATAAACAAGAAAAAAAAAACATTAGCTGACAAGAAACTTTGATTTTTAAAATATCTCGGTAATTTAAGAAAGAAAAGTTTTTAGAAGAACACATACCAAGGCTTGGAACTATTATTATCATTATTATTAGTATTACTAAAAATGCTACTTGTCGTCTCCACCGTCATCACCACACCACCTCTATTTCTTTCACAACACAGTTTTAGCCAGTGATGCCAACTCCTTAATTGGAAAGTAGAAGGAATAACTCTCTGAGATTTCTTGCCATTTCCCCATCTGGATATTATTGCTTTTGTAAGTTTTACATTGTTGATGCCTGTAATGTTGATAACCTTTGTGGAGCCTTGTTCCTATGTGTCTCCTTTGTTAATTCTGATGCTGGGAAGCCAGTCTTGCTTGCTTCATCTTTTACCCCAGCCATCTGCTTCTTTCCGTCCCCAGAGATAATGCGGTTCTGTTACCTGCTGATGGCCTTTTTCTGTTGTTGCTGTGGACTGCAATGTTTTTATTCCTTTATTCCCATTTTAATGTGATCTAGAGGATAGATGAGGTTAGTCTGATGGTTCATCCACCATAATCCCAACATTCTTTAGAAACTGTAGAACGTGGTTCGATTTAAGGAGTAGGTTGTCAGTCATTCCTTCACACACCTGCAAGAGTCCTGTGTGCCAGGCACTGGGACGGAACTGGGACGGATAAGGGAGACAGTTCTTGGCACTGGTGATGTCAGCAAAGGCTTTCTGACCAAGAACAGAAACGTGTGTGTTTGTGTGAAATTGCTTTAACAAAAGACAAAATATTCTATCCTGCAATGAAAGACCAAGTTAAAACCCTGACATCCTTGGGTGGAGTAATTGTGCTTTTATTGATTTAGACTCAGCAGGAGAAGCTGCTGGTTCTTTTCTGAGAAAAGGAGCGTGGCATTGAGAGAAGACCAGGGGATGGGACGCTGTGGACCTCGGGCCACCCACCCCTATGACCCCCCCTCCCATTTTTCCAGAATGAGTGTTGACTCTGGGAGATGCCCACCCTTGGCTGGTGAAGGTTATGAGGTCCTGCTCTCTCTGCAGGAGGGGAGCTCGCTGATGGAGTCAGCCTCAGGGACTGTCCTATCCAGAGAAATCGGACTGGATGGAAGGTGGTCTAGTTTAGAGAGGGCTGCGCTCCACCTGGGACTCACATCCATCTCTGAACTCCCTGTGGTCCCCTAGGGCTGCCCAGAGATCCCATCGTAGAGACAGCTGTGCGGGGAGTTGGGGATATCCACACAGGATGAGCTGCCCTGCTTCTGCCTCCATGTGGCATGCTGGCCCCCGACCTTCTGTTCCTCTGGCCCTGGAGGAGAAAAGAAACAGGAACTCGAGGTGGGGCTGATGCTGCCACGTCTTCCTTGGGGTGGTGACGGGTTGCCACCTGGGTGGTTACATGTCAGCGCCAAAGAGAAGTTGCTGGTAATGAAAAGGCATCGTCCCCAGGGAGAAGGCCTTCATTCTGCATCTCCCAGGTGAATGGGGACAGGGAAAGAGCAAGAGTCACAGACAGGAACTCGCCCAGCCCCCAGCCCCAAGCTCCACGGGTTCTTTGGGATCATCAGCCTCCTGAGAACGGGCGCACGGTCACACATTTTTAAAACTCCATGGTATCTGCAACAGTGCTGCCGATGCCACAGGTCAGGGAGCTTGACATCAGTTCCTGAAGGACTGTGTTCACACATGAATGGATGGGCAGTGGGTGTGAGAGCAAAGAGAGATGGGGACAGGAGAACGGGGCTCATTCCCCCCATCTCCCTCACCCTAATCCCCAAAGTGCAGTGTGATTGGGCTTGAACCAGCTGGATCATGATCTTTACATCTAAAGGAAAGACTCTGACATCAGTAGACTAGGCGTTAGTGATAAAACCCAGAGAGGAAAAATTGAAACAAGGCAAACGGAAATAAAGAACAGGATCTCAGAAAGAAGCTTGCGCTCTCATGTACATTGTGGCACTATTCACAGTATCCAAGATTGGAAACAAATGTCTCTTGACAGATGAATGGATAAAGTAGTGTACACGTGCAATGGAATATTTTTTAATAGCCTGAAAAAAGAAGGACATTTTGTCATATGCAATGACAAGGATGAATCAGGAGGATATGATGTGAAGTGAAATAAGCTGTTCACAGAAAGACAAATAATGCATGATCCTGCTTAGATGAGAAATCTATCATAGCCAACCTCTTAGACACAAGGAATAGAATGGTAGTTGCCAGGGGCTGGAGGGAGGAGGAAATGGGATAGTGCTACTTAGGGGGCTTCTGAGGTGGTTCAGTGGCTCCACCTGCCAATGCAGGAGACTCAGGAGAGTTTGATCTCTGGGTTGGGAAGATCCCCTGGAGTAGGAAATGGCAACCCACTGGAAAATTCCATGGACAGAAGAGCCTACATGGGTCAAAAGGAGTTGGACAGAACTGAGCATGCATGCATACAGGCAGGCAGTTTTAGTTACGCAAGATGAACAAGTTCTGAAGATCTGCGGTGCAGTTATTGCAGAGGTGTAGGCTGGAGAATCCCAGGGACAGTGGAGCCTGGTGGGCTGCCATCTGTGGGGTCGCACAGAATCGGACACAACTGAAGCGACTTAGCAGCAGCAGCAGCAGCAGCAGGCTGGATGGAATGGGGCATACACCAGGAACAGTGCTGAGACATTATCAAGGAGCGGAATTGCAAGTGTCCTTTTTGTTGGGGAGCCCTCAAGCTAATTCCTTCTGTTGCCCTGCGAGAAAACAGTTTGAGGACTCTGGAATTCCTCACGAGTTAGGAATAAAGTATGGACAAGCAGCTACATTTGTCATCACCCAACATCCCCTTTAAAGTTGCCTCTACATAATGGGAAATGGTTAGTCCCAGGGAAGTTTCTCAGAAGAGATGATTGGGTATTAGCTATATTTGAAAACATCATTGCCTTAAGACTTTGTCCGCTGCTGTGATGTATTGTTTATCATTGTGGAGATTAATTATGCTTGTTGTGACAATAAGCAATGTGTTGAAACAGCTGCCAGGTGTTTTCTGGGTTAATCTCCGGAATTAATGAGGGCTATTGATTCTCAGCGAATCTGCCTCCTGGCTCTGTGGACCCCCCTACACTCAGGTTTCAGCCTGCCTTTCAGGTCCTGCTGCTGTGCGAGTCAAACAGTTCTTGGAGAGCTTTCTTGTACGTGGCACAGGCATCATAGATAGGAGCTAACTGTGCTTGTTCCTGCACATTGAGGTGAGAAGGTGGGAAACAGGTCAGCAACAGCCCTCCTCGACAATGGGTTTCCACCCTGTGCTCAATGGGAACACAGCCCAGAGCTTTCTATAATCCCTCAGGAACACTTGGTCACTCTGTGTTGATCTAAAGATCCCAGAGATGATGGAAGGTCTTCAGCACTGGCCTGGGAGACACATTTTACTTTTTAGTTCATTCCTATTTTGCTGTGTGATGTTAGGCACATTCCTTAACATCTCTGTCTTCATCTCCTTTCTTAAAAATTCAGATTCTGCTGAAATGAACTAGTGTAACCATTTAGGAAGCCTTTTCCGATAGATCAGTTTCACTCATCATAGATCCTTTTAACAATTTTTATTGGAGTGTAGTTGCTTTGCAATGTTGTGTCAGTTTCTGCTGTACAGCAAAGTGCATCAGCTATACATATACACATATCCCCTCTTCTTTGGATTTTCTTCCCATTTAGGTCACCACAGGGCATTGAGTAGCGTTCTCTGGGTTCTCATTAGTTATCTGTTTTAGACAGTGTATGTATGTTAATCCCAATCTTCTAATTTCCCCTTCCTCCTTTAGCACGTTGGTATCCACACATTTGTTCTCTACACCTGTGTCTCTATTTCTGCTTTGCAAATAGATTCATCTGGACCATTTTTCTAGACTGCACATATATGTCTTACTGTGTGATATTTGTTTTTATTTTTCTGACTTACTTCACTCTACATAACAGTATCTAGGTCTATCCACATCTCTGCAAATGGCATGATTTTGTTCCTTTTAATGGTTGAATGGTATTCTGTTGTATATATGTACCACATCTTTTTTATCCATTAATCTATTGATGGACATTTAGGTTGCCTCCATATCCTGGCTATTGTAAGTAGTGCTACAATGCACACTGGGGTGCACATATCTTTTGGAATTAGTTTTCTCTGAGTATATGCCCAGAAGTGCATAGATTTAGAACACCCAGAATAGGGAACGTTAACATCAGAAATAGTATCATATTGTTTTATTAAGAGATGAAGGGAAATTCAGAGTACAAAGGCTCCTAAACCTTCAAGAACATTTAGCAAGCCCTATGCCAGATGGTGACTGCAGCCATGAAATTAAAAGACACTTACTCCTTGGAAGAAAAGTTATGACCAACCTAGATAGCATATTCAAAAGCAGAGACATTACTTTGCTGACTAAGGTCCGTCTAGTCAAGGCTATGGTTTTTCCTGTGGTCATGTATGGATGTGAGAGTTGGACTGTGAAGAAGGCTGAGCGCCGAAGAATTGATGCTTTTGAAGTGTGGTGTTGGAGAAGACTCTTGAGAGTCCCTTGGACTGCAAGGAGAGCCAACCAGTCCATTCTAAAGGAGATCAACCCTGGGATTTCTTTGGAAGGAACAATGCTAAAGCTGAAACTCCGGTACTTTGGCCACCTCATGCGAAAAGCTGACTCATTGGAAAAGACTCTGATGCTGGGAGGGATTGGGGGCAGGAGGAGAAGGGGATGACCGAGGATGAGATGGCTGGATGGCATCACTGACTCGATGGACGTGAGTCTGAGTGAACTTCAGGAGTTGGTGATGGACAGGGAGGCCTGGCGTGCTGCGATTCATGGGGTTGCAAAGAGTTGGACACGACTGAGCAACTGAACTGAACTGATGCCAGTTTTCATTTTATTGCCCATCAGCTCCTACTCTGACCTTCTCTGCCTGCTTTGGCCTCTTGGAGCTGAACTGTGCAAACATTTTTGCTTTTGTCAGATGGTGTAATATTGGGCTTTTCCAGAAGTGGCCACTGGAGAGACAGGGCAAGATGTACCAGGGGACAGGGCTTTCTAACTACAATATGGTCTTGTTTCCATCCCCTGTGGTACAGCTCCCAGCACCATGCAAAGACCCTGTGATGCTCACTGTCCCGGGAGCTTCACTGACTCACAGGTGGGTGATTTCCTGCTCACCTACTGGGGACCACCTTACCCATGGCACTCAGTACAATCTCCACCAGCCAGTGGGCTGCAGCCACACCCTCTGCAGTGTCTGAATCTCAGCCTCGGAGACTTGGGGAGGGGGTGCTCTTCATGTTTTATCCTTTCTTGGACACCCTCCCTGAGATCTAGAGCTGGTCTCTAGGGCTGACATCTGCCTTCTTATGTTCTCTAGAGTTCTTTTTTTAGTTACCCACCTTTCATTAGTTAGAGATCCCCAGCTGGGAGGGAAATTTGAAGGAGAATAGATGAAAGTGTTTGAATGGCTGAGTCCCCTTGCTGTCTGCTTGAAACCATCACAACATTGTTAACAGGCTATATGCAGGCGTGCTAAGTCGCTTCAGTCGTGTTTGACTCTTTCCAACCCCACTGACTGTAGCCAGCCCAGGGT
Organism: Budorcas taxicolor; assembly: GCF_023091745.1. NCBI lineage: Eukaryota > Metazoa > Chordata > Mammalia > Artiodactyla > Bovidae > Budorcas > Budorcas taxicolor. The sequence continues at coordinate 50,455,511 of NC_068926.1, read as the reverse complement.
CTTCTTTTCCCTGGGGATTCTCCAGGCAAGAATACTGGGGTAAGTTGCCATGCCCTCCTCCAGGGGATCTTCCCGACCAGAGATCAAACCTACATCTCTTATGTCTCCTGCAATGGAAGAGAGTTCTTTACCACTAGCACCATTGGGAAGCACCCTAACAGGCTGTCAGTTCAGTTCAGTTCAGTTGCTCAGTTGTGCCGACTCTTTGCGACCCCATGAATCGCAGCACGCCAGGCCTCCCTGTCCATCACCATCTCCCGGAGTTCACTCAAACTCACGTCCATCAAGTCGGTGATGCCAGCCAGCCATCTCATCCTCTGTCATCCCCTTCTCCTCCTGCCCCCAATCCCTCCCAGCATCAGGCTCTTTTCCAATGAGTCAACTCTTCGCATGAAATGGCCAAAGTACTGGAGCTTCAGCTTTAGCATCATTCCTTCCAAAGGAATCCCAGGGTTGATCTCCTTTAGAATGGACTGGTTGGATCTCCTTGCAGTCCAAGGGACTCTCAAGAGTCTTCTCCAACACCACACTTCAAAAGCATCAATTCTTCGGCACTCAGCTTTCCTCACAGTCTAACCCTCACATCCATACATGACCACAGGAAAAACCATAGCCTTGACTAGACGGACTTTTGTTGGTAAAATAATGTCTCTGCTTTTGAATATGCTATCTAGGTTGGTCATAACGTTTCTTCCAAGGAGTAAGCGTCTTAATTTCATGGCTGCAGTCACCATCTGCAGTGATTTTGGAGCCCAAAAAAATAGTCTGACACTGTTTCCACTGTTTCCCCATCTATTTCCCATGAAGTAATGGGACCAGACGCCATGATCCTCATTTTCTGAATGTTGAGCTTTAAGCCAACTTTTTCACTCTCCCCTTTCACTTTCATCAAGAGGCTTTTTAGTTCCTCTTCACTTTCTGCCATAAGTGTGGTGTCATCTGCACATCCGAGGTTATTGATAATTCTCCCGGCAATCTTGATCCCAGCTTGTGCTTCTTCCAGCCCAGAATTTCTCATGATGTACTCTGCATATAAGTTAAATAAGCAGGGTGACAATATACAGCCTTGACATACTCCTTTTCCTCTTTGGAACCAGTCTGTTCCATGTCCAGTTCTAACTGTTGCTTCCTGACCTGCATATAGGTTTCTCAAGACTCAAATATAAAATAAAAAGTTAAAAAAAAGAGACATTTCCATCTTAAATTTTTCCTGATCAAATGACTGATGTGGTTTCTGTCTCCTGACTGGACTCTGACTAATGTATTACCATATGTGGTTAAGTGTTAACATCAGGGTTTCTCAGGGGGCTCAATGGGGAAGAATCCACCTGCCACTGCAGGAAACATGGGTTCAGTCCCCAGGTTGGAAAGATCCCCTGGAAGAGGACACGACAACCCACTCCACTATTCTTGCCTGGGAATTCCCTTGGCAGAGGAGCCTGTCGGGCTACAGTCTATGGAGTCGTAAAGAGTTGGATATGACCAAACAGCAACAACAACATTAATATCAAGAGACATTGATTTTTATTTCCCATAAGTGAAGTGAAGTTGCTTAGTCGTGTCTGACTCTTTGCGACCCCGTGGACTGTAGCCTACCAGGCTCCTCTGTCCATGAGATTCTCCAGTCAAGAATACTGGAGTTGGTTGCCATTTCCTTCTCCAGAGGATCTTCCCGACCCAGGGATCGAACCCGGGTCTCCTGCATTGCAGTCAGAAGCTTTAACCTCTGAGCCACCAGGAAAGCCCTTATTTCCCATAACCAATTCTTATTTGATTGTTCATGTTTAAATATGTTCCCCCAGGATCCTTTTAGGCTACCTTTTCAGTGAATGAAAGCATGATTATCTTTAAGCTTTACTAGAGTATAACATATACCAAAAACTAATCACACCATTTCTTTTTCATATACTTGATGATTTAGACTGAAGATTCTTACTCTTTTAGTTTTGAAATCACGTGGGGAGCTAGTTTTTTAAGTTATTTATTTGTATGTGTGTTCTCAGTAGCTTCAGCCATGTTCAACTCTTTGCAATCCCTATGAACTGTAGCCCACCAGGCTCCTCTGTCCATGGGATTCTCCAGGCAAGCATACTGGAGTGGGTAGCCATGCCCTTCTCCAGGGGATATTCCCGACCCAGGGATTGAACCCATGTCTCTTATGTCACTTGTATTGACAGGTGGATTCTTTACCACTAGCACCACCTGGAAAACCCCCCAAATTTTTTGTAAAAGTTTTTTTTTTTTGGCTGCGGTGCGTCTTTGTTGCTGCCTGAGGGCTTCTTTTATTGCAGAGCACAGGCTGTAGGGGACACGGGCTCACTAGTTGTAACGCACCAGCTTAGTTGCCGTGTGGTACGTGAAATCTTTCTGGACCAGCGATCGAACCTGTGCCCCTGCATTAGCACGTGGATTAACCACTGGACCACCAGGGAAGCCCAGGGAAGCCCAGGGCTTTAAAATGTGGATTCTTAGGCCTCACACCTAGAGGCTGAGTTACTCTGATTTGTCATTATATGGCCTTTCTGTGTACATTTTCCACCCTTAATCCTTAAAACCATCCTGTTAAATGCCTTGAACTCATTTTACTGCTTTGTGGCTCTGAGATGTATCTTGTAAGCAGATGAAGGGTTGGGTTGGGGTCAGAAACCAAGCCCCAGGTTTTTTTAATCCAAGAGCGCATTTCCTTTCCATTAAACTGCTTTTCTAGCGCAGAATGAAACCTCTTTTCTGTGTCTTTCGTATAAGTGATGAAGGAATTGAGTCAGGCAAATAATTTCACTTTTCACAATATTTTTTCTCATCGAAGAGAATTCATGAAACAGAGACACTTACAAAGAAGAAAATAAAATCATCTTTTTTTCCCCATTGCCTAGAGGCGTGTTGTGACGCATCTAATTCTAGTTTATTTCTGTGCATCTGTGTAGCCTTTAACAAGAGGTGATCGTATTTCACTTTTTACCCTTTCCGTTATTTTTTAAATTTTATAGTTGGACCGGTTTGCTGCTGTTGTGTAATAAAGTTCCCTAGAACTTAGTGGCTTAACACCACAGTCATTTAGGGTCACTCCTTTAGTGGCTGGGCAGCTGTGGTGATTGGGCTGCGGGGGGACAGTTCAGCTGGGGTGGTTTCAGGGGGTACCTCTGGGCCACGTGTCCCATCCTTCTCCTGGGACCAGCCTAGCTCTGCTCTGTTCATGGCCACAGTGGACACACAGGAAGGCAAGCAGAGCCGTAAAGAAATAGTGCCGTTTGCCACAACATGCATGGGCTTAGAGATAATCATACTAAATGAAGCAAACCAGACAAAAGACAAACACCATAAGATATCGCTTCTATGTGCAGCCTAAAATATGACGCAAATGAGCTTAATGAGCTTAATGAGCTTATGACGCAAATGAGCTTACAGAACAGAAAAGGACTCACAGTCTTCAAAAACACCGTTGTGGTTGGAAAGGGGGAGGAGTGATGGGGAGGGATAGATGGGAGTTTGGGATTAGCAGGTGCAAATTGGTATATAGAGGATGGATAAAAAACTAGGTCCTACTGTGTAGCACAGGGAGCTATATTCAATATCCTGTGATAAAGAATAGTGGAGAAGAATATGAAAAAAATGTATATATGTAAGACTGAACCACTTTGCTGTACAGCAGAAATTAACACTATGTTGTAAATCAACTATATTTCAATAAAATCAATAATAAAATAGAGGACAAGCAGAAATAAATGCAGTGCCTTGCAGCCTGGGCTGAGAACTGGAACACTGTTTCTTCTGCCTCCTTGCCACAAAAGGACAAATGATTTTCTTTTCTGCCTCTCGCTCCAGTCTCCTACATGCGAAGGAGAAATAACCTCTCAATTTCTCATGAATTCCTCTCAGTAATAGCTCCTGTCACTTTGCATTATCTATGTATACTCAAGCTCATTTAAAACACCATCTGATAAAATAACCTGTATAATTTTCTTCACAGATGACTATGAGCAAAAAAATAATGATTCCTTTATTAGATCATGGTACTCTATTTGATGCGGGCTCTAAGCTCCCGATGAAAATGTTGAATAGCTTCAACTTCCCACAGAAATGGAAATGAAGAGAAGAATCCAGTCTGGGTTAAAGCCAGTGACTGGAACTCTGGAGGTTCAGTGGTCTCCTGGGAGGACTGGATTTTTTTTCTCAGCAGAGATGGAGAGAGGGATCATTTAGACAGATTTGATGAGGGGAAATGTGGCCCCACCTTTTGTCTGGCTCCTTTTAAAAAAAATTACTTATTTTGTTCGGCTGTGCTAGACCTTAGTAGTTACATGTGGGATCTTTGATCTTCACTGTGGCATCCAAGAGTTTTAGTTGCAGCATGTAAACTCTTAGTTGCAGCATATGGGATCTAGTTCCCTGACCAGGGATCAAACCCGGGCCTCTTGCATTGGGAGCTCAGAGTCTTAGCCACTGGACCACCAGGAAAGTCCTTGGGTCCTTTTTAAAAAAATACTTCATGTTGTCAGTGTATTTCTGAGCTCTAGTCCCAAGAGAGCAGGGCCCCTGAGACTCCTGCTGTGATGGAATCTCATTGTAAGAAAACGAAAAGTAACATGTCCAAAACCCACCTCATCACGCTCCCAGACCCTTTCTTGTGCTTGTAGAGACCCCACCAGATGGGCCTCCTTCCTTTTTCTCAGCTTCCTTTTCTTGAAATGGCACTACTTTATTTCTCTATAAGGGTCTCTGTATCTGTTTCTTGGACAATGGTTTAACCTCAGATTGTAGATAAGCTTCTGGATCAGTGGCTTTGTTGCTTCATTTCATTTCATGCTATTTGAAATCCTTTTCTGTGGTTTTAGAGTCTGAAATGTATCAGTCGATGGAAATAACTGAATTTCCTGGGGTGTGATGGGCACACTCTTCTGTGAGAGGTTGGGAGAGGGGCATGTGGTGATCCAAGCTGCAGAGAGGATTCAGGCTCCACTCCTGCAAAATGGCTTCCCAGCCTGAGCACGCTCAGGACTGCAAGTAAGGTTGTCCAGGTTGCATACTGCTCAAGGGCATGGCCACACCCATGTCATCCACACCCCAGACATTGCAGAGTTGGGACTTAAGTAGGGCAGTTGTATAGCAGGTGGCAGTAAAGTGCCTCGCTCTAACAAAATCGGTACATTATCATAATTTTCTGACGGATGGATGAGGTACCATCTTTTAATTTGCATCAAGCTCTCTGTGGATTAACAATAGCTTTTTTGCAGTGAATGTTTTTTAGGGAACTTATTATTTCCTGCAATTGTCCAGACTCATCATTCATTCAACACTTGTTTCTCAGTTGTGTCCGATTCTTTGTGACTGAATGGACTGTAGCCTACCAGTCTCCTCTGTCCATGGGGATTCTCCAGGCAAGAATACTGGAGTGGATTGCCATGCCCTTCTCCAGGGGATCTTCCCAACCCAGGGATTGAACCCAGGTCTCCTGCATTGAGGCAGATTCTTTACCATCTGAGCCACCAGGGAAGCCCATGAATACTGGAGTGGGTAGCCTCTCCCTTCTCCACGGGATCTTCCCAACCCAGGAATCGAACCAGAGTCTCCTGAATTGCAGGTGGATTCTTTACCAGCTGAGCTACCAGGGAAGCCTGTCAACACTTACCAAATATTAAATGAACATCTATTATATATCAGCCCCAGGGTAAGGCCTGTGGGATGCAATGAAGAGTGAAAGGAGCAAAAAGCGTCGTCCTTCCATCCTAACCAGGATGTCACTTGTGAAACAACCAAGGACATACTTGGTTATGTGATCACAGTTGCGGCAGGTGCTGTAACGGGCAAGTCTAGGGTGTTGTTATAAGAGCATATAATGGATGGGGGTGAGCAGATCTGCTGAGGGCCCGGGAGAGGCTCTGAAGGTTGATGAGGACCATGGTGGCAGGTGAAGTTGGACAGTGTGGGGAAGGGGAGGGTCTGTAGAAGGAAAGGTGAGGCCTGAAGGCTTCCTAGAGACACATCCCAACAAGTAAGGTGAGTGTACATAGGGCATGAGCAGCATGTTAAATAAAACCGAATAACATAAGGAGAAAATGATTTCCTTTCAATTCTCTTTCAACCTTTGATTAGGTCAAGAACTGAGTCTCACTTGGATTCTACTATTTTTTAACAATTCTTTAGGAACTTGCCCAGCTTTACTAGGAAAACAGTGAGTCTGTTGCCAAAGCCCTGGACAGGCAACAGTATCCAAATGTCGTTTAATAATAGTGCTCTGTTTTAATTACAGGTAGCCCTGTTTTCATGGTGGTGCCAGACCACGTCAGTGACCCAGCAGACTGAAAGCGTGCAAAGCGATCTTACTAATCAATGGCAGAAATTGTGTTTGTTTTGTGACCTTTAAAAAGTTTTGTCAGAACATTAAAAACACTCTCATTGTTGATTAGAAAGTATATAAGGAAATGAAAAAAGACAGTAAAAGTAATATTGGTTTGGTACATTGGTAATTTAAAACAGTAGCAACATTGAGAAAGTGTTTTATTTCTTTGTATAAAACTTTTCAAGAACAGTTTGAGCAGCGTTTATCTTCTCATTGTTTGACTTAGGATTTGAAGAGAGCATCTTTTCCATGCTTTGACAGATTGTCACACTCATTAGGCCTTGAATCAGCTTCTCACATTTTATCCTTCGCACGTTCAATGTTGTGAAAGATCTCTGAGATTTCTTTAACGTGGTGTTGGTTGGCTGGTGTCATTTCCTCTGTGGCATCTTTGATCTCTGTGTTACAACTACTTTTCTCATTTATGTTGATATTCACCTTTATTAAGCTCCTCTAACTGCATAGCTCTAGTTTCTTGACTCTGATAGTGTCAACATTGCCCGCATCACCCAGGTATTCTATGATTCCATCCGCATTTTATTTTCATTTTACTTTGAGCATCAGTGCTTTTCATTTCTATGTTGCACTTTGATCTCTGTTGACCCATCCCACCTTTGGATGATCCATTTTGGCAGGGGGTCTTATCCCTGAGAGACGAGGAAACAGCACACTTTCACACTGTCTGGGTATGAACTGAATCACAGATGCACAGTTATCAGTCACCAACAGACTGTGAAGTAATTGATGTAATTGGTCACTCATCATGGTATCCATCTGTTTGTTTATGTAGTGATTTGTGAGCTGAAGAGCCGGCAAATTTAAAGAGCTGGTTAGAAGTTTGTAGTTGGTACATTTACTCGGGTGAATAGAGGAGATCTTGGTAACTGAAAAATGAACCGTGTTTTAGGGGAGATTCAGGTTATTTGACTAAACTGTGGAAACTGCCATCTGTGTATAATGGAACTTTGCAAAGTGAGGACTAGCTGTTTTTTAGGTTTGCGGTACAGCGGGTATACAACATTATGTAAGTTTCAGGTGTACAACATAGCAGTTCACAATTTTAAAGGTTATACTCCAGCTCTGAGTATTTATTTTTGTTTCTTTTTACCTGTGGCATGTAATGCTGACCCTTTCCATTTATGTTACAAAAACGTCTTTTTAAAAAATTCCATGATATCACTTATATTTGGAATGTAAAGTATGACACAAATGAACTAATCTACAAAACAGAAACGAATTCATAGGCATAGAAAACAGATGTGGGGAAGGGAGGTGAGGGTGGGATGGACACAGAGTTTGGGATTAGCAGATGCAAACTGTTACATGTAGGATGGATAAAACACAAGGTCCTACTGTATAGCACAAGGAACTGTATTCAGTAGCCTGTGATTAACCACAATGGAAAAATATGAAAAAGAATATATGTATATATCTGAATTGCTTTGCTGTACACCAGAAACTAACACAACATTGGTTGTAAATCAGCTATACTTCAATAAAATAAGTATAAAAAAAGAAAACACCTTTAAAAATATGATTAAGTAAAAATCCTGTAAAATGTGAATTGAGTCAAAGAAATATTGACTATAGCATATGCCGATAGCAAACATTTAAGGGCTATGCATGAAGGACCATAGTTTGGGGGATGCTGCCTGGATACCAGTGGCTGAACACAGGAGTGGTTGTGGTCCCTAAGGCAATGTCTCAAGGAATACAGATGACTTTCTCTACTCTCTTCCCCAAATACCGCCTACGGGGCTGTCCTGGGTGAATCTAGATACTGGTTCCTAGTCTCCCTTCCTACAAATGACAAGATATAAGAATAAAGCTACAAAGAAACATGGAATTATTCTATGCATATTTCTTTATAACATCATGATTTATCCTTAGGCCAATTTATAGAGACCCCAAACATTTTTCCTTCTTAATAATAATTTTTCCTGCATAATATTTCATAGGATGGGCATCATTTATTTAATCAATCTTCTTTTGTTAGACATTTAGGTTGTTTTCCTTTCCTTCCACTCCCCCCTCCTTTTCTCTCTCTCCTTCTCTTTCCTTCTTCCTTCCTTCTGTTCTTTCTTGCCTTACATTTTTGCACTACAAGCAGTAGTGCAACAAATAACTTTTTACAGATCCTTAATCCTGGGATTGCTGAATCAAAAAACCATGGATTGTTGATTATAAATGATATTTCCAGGCTCATATCCCCATCAGCAGCGTATGAAAGGGTCTGTTGTGTCTCTTCTTTGCCAACACCATATATTTTCATTCTTGACAATGTTGGCAACATGACTGGGGAGTGGAAGAGTTAATTTCTTAGGTATCTAGCAAGTTCAGTATTCCGTGGTTTCCTCACTGGAAAATTCAGATGTCTACATGTCAAAATGGGGTTGATTGTTTACCATTACAGAAAGTTTCTTTCCTTTGAAAAAGGATTTGGGCTTTGTTCCTTAAAAAGCCATTGTTTTGATGTTGTCAAATGTTTGTCAACATATGCTTTGAAGCATTTAACTTAAATGTCTGTGAAGAAAAAAGGCGTGCTTGAGAAGATAATTGTGAAGATATAAGACACTGAGTTGAATTGTTATCCATCTCAGTCTTTTTGGATGAGCGGAATCATTCCTGTTACAATTCGGAATTTCCCCTTTGAGCAATTCCATGGACAAAGTCTCAGGGGAAGGAGGCGTGATAGTCAATTTCACTATGACAGAAAGATGCATGTGGCAGTTGAGGAAAATAAGCATTTGAGATCCCTATCTGCAACCTTTATCTATATCATCCTGCTGAGGTTATGGAGTCCACTCTTCATATTTGGAATCCTCTTTATTTTAAAGCCTGTAGGCACTCAGTAACAAAGCTTCAAAATACATAAAGCAAAAACTTTTATAACTGAGAGGATAAATAAATAAATCTACAATTATAGTTGGAGGTTTTAACCCTTCTCCCTCAGTAATTGCTAGAACCAGTAGGCAGACATTCAGTAAATGGGATCTTGAGAAAATAAATCATTTATCCAAGTCCATTCAGGAAGTGAAAGGTCCAGGATTCTAGATCAAGAAAGAGGGATAGTATTCTACCACAGTATTCTCTTAACTACAGTGCTACACTGCAAATATACCCATTCCCTTACTGAAATAAGTAATTACAAAAGTGCCCCAGTAGAAATATCACCCCAGAAGAGAAGGCATAGGTTTCTGTTCTTTGAAGATTTCATAACCAGTTCTGAGACCTACGGTAGGCCAGGTGCCCTCTTGGAGACTCAGTTTCCTCCTCTGTATGATGGAAATGGTCCTAACTTCCCTGCTTACCTCCCAGGGAAGCTGTGAATCTCTTGACGTAAAGGTGGTGTGAATGGCATGGGTGCTATGGAAGTGAAGTCACAATTACTTTCAGGGGAGGGAAATGTCAAGTGTAACTAGGAGAAAAAATTGATTAGAGCCCACTGTGCAGTAACCCCAGGGCTGTGTTATGCATGAAAGTGTTGGTTTGGTCTCTAATTGAGACTGATGTCCTAAGTGAGGATCCCTCTCTTAATTAGGCAGTAACTGTATTTAGACCAGTACTGACTACATTGTTTCAGAGTCTACCTGCAAATGATAAGAGAGAGCATGTGGTTGGCTCCATTTGTGAGAAGCCACTGAAAAGGACTTCATTTCCTGCCACCTTCTTACACACAACACAAGGAAGTCAGTCTCAGTTCAGAGGCATGAAACGAAGTTTACAACACAGTCTGTAAAGGCTTTGGATCAGCCAGGAGACTACTGTTTACTAGTTATAGAAGCCTGATATGATTGGACCAGGCAGGGATCATGTGCCAGTCCTTGAACCAATGGTTGGGGCAGGAGAAATGCCAGCTGCTGATTGGCTGTAGACCTGGGTCCCAGGATGCATTTCTGGAAGGAGAGGTCCACCAGCCCTGTGGGAAGAACAGAAGCTGAGAGGAGTCAATGGTCAAGTTCCTAGGATGGAAGAGAATCAGAGCTCACTTGGGGACCAGTGCTATTGCATGGCCAGTGTCCCTCTTCTTGGAATAAGTCACTCTGTTCTGTCTCTCTTTGGGGTTTCAACGGCACTTCAAAAATAATTTCCAAAATCCATTATGACATATCAATGTAGGAATTAGATTACCTCTGGGCTTCAGTGAACATTGCATGTTCTAAATTACTGGGTTCAGTAACTGTCTCTTTGCTTAAGTCATGCTTCACCCACCTTCCCAATATCAAAAACAGCTCCTTAATTGAAGTGTCAAGTAAAGGCATAGACTTTTTTCCTTTGTCTAGTAATAGGATAAGCTCAAGTCTAATACTGAAAACTGCTTGTCTAGGGAACCCCTTTAGAAAGGAATTGAGAAGAATTTATATGTGCAAGCAAGTCTGAAGGAAATTGCTCCCTTTTGAACAACTAAACAACAAAACAAACAAAAATTCATAACTATGCTTATTTTTCTTTTCTGGAGGAGACAGGCAGAGCCACCAGCCACTTCATCATTCACATTGTTTGATCACTTTCTGCTCATGCATAACCTTAGCACAGTGTCATACAACAGCATCTCAGAACTTCCATCCGCTTAGACCTTGTGTCCCAGCCGGTGAAGTGTGTGCATTGACATCATTGGTGTGGAAAGCAGCTTTCTTTCTTTTTATATTTATCTATCTAGTAGGTGTTATCGGATCTTAGTTGTGGCACATGAGATCTTCGTTGCCTCATGCGGGATCTTTAATTGCTGCATACCAGTTTCTCTAGTTGTGGTGCTTGGCCTCAGTGGTTGTGACACGTGGGCCTAGTTGCCCTGCAGCATATGATATCTTAGTTCCCTGATCAGGGATTGAACCTGAGTCCCCTGCACCACACAGTGGAAAGTAGTTTTCTGGGGACAGCTGAGTTAATACTGCTTCTCTGTCTTAGAAATATCCCAGCATTGTTTTCTGATTCTTTGAAAGCAAACATGAAACTTTTTGATTTTCTAGGGTGTGTATACTGAATATGATGATTCCTGCTTAAAGTTAAGGGGGTGTAGGTAATAGACAATTGCTTGTTTTGCAATTTGAATTTATTATGAAAGTGGGGAAAAAACCCACCCTACTGGTTTTCCCAAAGTAGTAAGGGATGTGTTTGTTAAAGAATGAGAAAGTTTGAGCTTTTCTCAATACAGGTGAGGGCCAGAGTTTTGTCACTGTTTGCCTTGTAACATAAAAGTTGGGGCCGGTCACCTTATTTTCTACACTCAACAGTGCAACCAGAGACAAGCCAGGTAGTGGATTGAACAGTATCTCCCAAAAAGATATGTCTAGGTTCTGACCCCCTCCCCATACCTGTTATTGTGACCTTATTTGGAAATAGGGTTTTTGCGTATGTAATTAAGCCAAGCATCTCAAGAAGAGATGATCTTGGCCAGTAAATTCAGAAAGAAATGTCCTTATGGGGGAAAAAGAGCAAGATTTAAGGCACACAGATTCAGAGAAGAAACACAGAATGGATGGCCTGTGAAGATGGCGGCAGAGATTGGAGTGATGCTACCACAAGCCAAGGGGTGCCTAGAGCTGCCCAGAGCTGGAAGAGGTAAGGAAGAGTCCGGCCCTAGGGCCTTGGAGGGAGTGTAGCCCTGCCAAAATGTTGAGTTCAGACTTCTGATTGACAGGTCTGTGAGAGAATTAATTTCTGCTATTTTAAGTTATCAGGTTTGTGGTGGTCTGTTATGGCAGCACTAGAAAGCAGATACAAGCCCAGTATATGGTCTTAAAGATTCAGGCAAAGAGACAAGGCAGCTGGATTTGATGTAACGCAACCAGGAAAGCAAAAATAGGCTTGCAGTCAGCAGTCCCATTGATTTGAGTCCTGGGGCACTAATTCGTAAATGCTGGGGCAACACTTCAGAGTGACTTTGAATTTTAATATAGGAGGCTGCTTGTTTTCCATGTTAATCTTAATACATTTACATAGGGAAAGATGGTGAATAATTTATCAAATAGATTGAAAGAATGGCTTCTATCCTGACATCACACATTTCCTTTTGTCAGGTTCAGTGTGGAAAATACAGAGAATAGGGTGTAATTTTCATTGAGTTCTTTCAGCCTTTAGAAATTCTAAAATGCTTTGAGGAAAAAAATGTAGGTTTTGGGGTCATGTTTGCCTATGATGACATGGGGCTTCTCTTCTTTACAGACAGAGTTCATGAAAATTTCTTAGATGAGTTCTTCCAAAGTGAGTTTTCATTCTTGATAGGAGGACTCAGGGTTAAAGTGCCTATACAACTATTCAGATTTTGTCTTTCCAAGGAGGTGACTTTCTGCTTTACACTTCCTCCAAGTCATCCTGTGTAGACTAGAGTTCCGGTAAATACTAAATAAATCGGTATTTATTAAGTTTGTTCAAACATCTATAAATGACTTCGGGCTGATGCCAGACTCTGCACATTCAAAACACACACACAAGCACATCCAAGAGACAGCCATGTGAACTAGGAAACTGTGCATGAGGAGGCATTTATAAGGCACTATTGGGACATATTTGAGGAAACAGTTAATTTTTACAGGAAACTGTCATCTGGGGGGCTTTGCATAGAAGAAAACTCCTTGTTGTTATTCAGTCACTAAGTCAGTCTGACTCTTTGCAGCCCCATGGACTGTATGTAGCACATCAGGTGTCCCTGTCCTTCACTATCTCCTGGAGTTTGCTCAAACTCATGTCCATTGAGTCAGTGATGCCATCCAAGCATCTCATCCTCTTTCAACCTCTTCTCCTCCTGCCTTCAATCTTTCCCAGCATCAGGGTCTTTTCCAATGAGTTGGCTCTTCATATTAGGTGGACAAATTATTGGAGCTTCAGCTTCAGCATCAGTCATTCCAGTGAATGTTCAGGATTTTTCTGGAGAGTCTTCTCCAGCATCAAGGGAATGCATTTATAAGGCACTATTGGGACTAGTTTGAGGAATCAGCTTTTTTTTTTTTTACAGGGGACTGTTGCCTGGGGAGGCTTTGCATAGGAGACAACTCTTTAGTAGGGTATTGAAGGAAGAATGAAATTTCTCCATGAAAAAAAAAAAAAATGAGATGGAAGTAATAAAACCAATGACTAGGCTTCACTGAGCAGCTACCAAGGGCCAGGCAGTGTTCCAAGAGTTTTAAATGTGTTACATTAATTAAGCCTCATGGCTTCTTCCTGAGGCATAGGTAGTTATTGACCACCTTTTACAGATAAGGAAACTGAGTCTGAGTGAGTTTCAGTGATTTTCCCAAGGGACATAGGTCAGATGGGGAGCAGGGGGTCTGGCTCCCCAGCCTAGCTTGGAACCATTATGCCACACTGGGTAGAAGGGGGAAATGTGGGAAAAGGGGAAGTTGGTAACACGTGTGTGAGTTGTTAAGAGAGTGTATGAGTTTTATCCACCCAAGAACAGTATGTGACACGTGACCAGCTGCTGCAGTGTGGGAACCTGGACCTTGGACTTTGGTTCTTTCATACAATAGGATCAGCAGTGGACTGGCCATTGGAAAATGGACCCAGATGAATCCTTTCTCATTCCTTCCCTTTTCTTCTAACAACTGTTTATTGCATAAAAATAAATACCAGGGATGCAGCAATGAGCAATCAGAAAATGAAATCTAGTTTTTTTGCTATGCTTTCTGAGGGATAAAGTGCATGTTCAGTAAAACTCATTTCATAATTTGATAGGTTTTAGGAGTGACTAGGTCACCACCATCACAATGAAGACATGGGACATTTCCATCAGCCCCCAACGTTCCTTCTTGTCTCTCTGTAACCAGTTTTCTCCCTACCACATCTTTGGTGACTGCTGGTCTACCTTCTATCACTATAATTTTGCCTTTTGTTTTCCCCCAGAGTTTTAAGTTACTAGAGTTTACAGTATACATGACTTCTTTTATTGTTTTGCAGTTCATCCACGTTTTCATGTGTATCAGTGGTTTGTTGCCAAATATTATTCCATCATATGGCTATGCCACAATCTGTTTATCCATTCCCCACTTAATGGATATGTGACTTGTTTCTGGCTCTTATGAATAAATCTATGTTGCTGCAGGGTATAAGTTTTCATTTACCTTGGGTAAGCACTCAATAGTCATTCCATTGTCTTTTAACTTTCATATTTTCTGTGTATAATCCTCCCACCCCATATTCATAACTCCATCATTTTCACAATTTCTGAGTCTTTTGTTTTGATAGATTTTCCTCCGGGTTACCTGATACATCTTTAAAAATATTCTTTTGTTTGAGTTTTGGCTGCACTGGGTCTTCATTGCTGCACATGGGCTTTCTCTGGTTGCAGTGAGCGGGTGCTCCTCTTGGTTGCTGTGTGCAGGCTTCTCATTGTGGTGGCTTCCCTTGTGGAGCACAGACTCAGGTGCAAGGGCTTCAGCAGCTGCAGCTTGTGGGCTATAGAGCGCAGGCTCAGTAGTTGTGGTACATGCGCACGTGCAGTCTTCCTGAGCCAGGGATCAAAGCTGTGTCTCCTGCACTGGTGGATGGAATCTTATCCACTACCCCACCAGGGAAGTCCTACTTGATACCTTTTGATTTCCTTTCATCCATGGTGACTTTTACCTTGTTGAGTGCCGGGTCTTGCTACATTCCTTTAAATGGTGCTGACTTTGTTCTGGCATATGGTTAAGTTTCTTTCTTTTAGAAAAATAAATAACTTGGGAAACATGGCTCTATTTTTTAAAAATACTATTTATTTACTTATTCTTGACTGTGCTGGCTCTTCGTTGCTGTGCGAGCGTTTCTCTAGTTGTGGTGCACTGGTTTTTCATTGCAACAGCCTCTCTTGTTTTGGAGCATGGTCTCTAGAGCACGTGGGCTCAGTAGTTGTGGCTTCTGGGCTCTAGAGCACAGGCTCAATAGTTGTGGCGCACAGGCCTAGTGCTCTAAGGTGTGTGGGATCTTCTTGGATTAGGGATTGAACCCATGTCTTCTGCATTGACAGGTGGGTTCTTTACCACTGAGCCACCAGGGAAACCCAGTTAAGTTTCTTGCAGATACATTTGATTCATTTGAGGCTGCCTTTAAGCTTTGTTAGGGAAGGTCAAGTGCAGCCTTTACTTGGGTGCTTTAGCCCTGCTATCTTGCTTGACCCTTCTGAGCATTCTGTCCAGTGCCTCATACTGCAAGCTCTCCAGTCTGGCTGGTGGGGACGTGGACCCTTTTCAGCTCCATGTGAGTTCTAAAATTGTTCAGTTTACTGCTTTCTGAAATTTTCTCCTTGGCCTTGCATGCACAGACGAGTACAATCAGCCTTCTATATTTGCCAGTTCCATTTCCCTGGATTCAACCAACCTTGAATGGAAAATATTTGAAAAAAAATTCCAGAAATTTTCAGAAAGCAAACTTGAATTTGCTGCACATCAGCAACTGTTTACATAGCACTTACATTGTATTGAGTATTATAAGCAATCTGGAGATGATTTAATGTCCATGAGAAGATGTTGATAGGCAAAGACTCTGCTATTTTATATGAGACTTGAGCAAACACAAATTTTGGTACCCTGGGGAGGGAAGATGCTGGAACCAATCCCCTGTGGATCCTAAGAATGATGTAGTGAGTCAGAGACCCCCTTAGGGGCCCCCCTGCAGATCTCAAGGATTCTTTCTCTGTACAGCAGCCCCTTCTCTCTGATAACCTGCCTCACAAATTCTAGTGGCTTCAACCTCTCTGAACTCTAATTTCTGTTTTCTCAGCTCAATGAAACTGTAGAGTTTTATTTGAATTTATCTCCCTGTGATAATCAAGAGACTCACCTTATATTTTTAAAGAAAATTTCTGCCCACTTTCTAATTGACAGTTGTTTTATGTGTTTTATCTGATTTTCTAGTTTCAGCAGATGGAGCAATTCTGAGTCATAAGTGGAAACAGAAGCCCAGGAATTAAGCTTTAATGAATGAGCTTGGTCATAAGCAAGTAAAAGAGTTTAAAAATTTCCAGTTTGTGGTACTTTCTATAAAATAAAATAATATGTGGAAATAGCGTGGGGGAGAGAAGAGTCAAAAAAGACCCTCCCTCTGAGTGTTAGTGAGACAGGACATGTGAAGCACTCAGCATTCTACTGACATGGGGTGTTTTATGATTTTCATATTGCTGTGATTCTATTTTTGTGGTTCATCTTAAAATTTATTTATGTGTTTACTTATTTTTATTTTTAATTTATGTATATATATTTTGTTAGTTCAGATGTACAACACAGTGATTCAGTTTACATATATGTAAACAGATTTTTTTGCCTTATAGGTCTCTCCCTGTTCTATATATTGGATCTTTGTTGTTGATATTATTCTTACTAAGCAAATAACACAGTAGATAAGGGTGCAGACTCGAGAGTGAGGCTTTCTGGGGTTTAGTAGTATAATCTCTATAGTCTAATGAGATGCTTAATCTATTAGTCAAAACTGTAGTAATAGAAATTCGAGTGTCTTTTTTTGTGCCTTGCATTTTGATCTGTAAAATGGAGATGAGAGTTCGTCTCACAGATTTGCTCTGTGAATTAAACAAGCAGAAATATGTAAGGTACACATGTTACCAAGTCCAAGCTCATACTGCTCACCATATGACAGGTCAATAAGTGGAGAGATGAGTTGTTGGGACAAAGCATAGAGACTTTATTCACAAAGTCCCGCAGAAGATGTGAATGAGAGTCCCAAAGAACCAAATTCCCGGAGTTAAAATTCAGACTTCTATTATACTAAAAAGGGAGGAGGTGTGGTTGGTCTTCGCAGATTTCTTGGTGTCAGAACCTTTTGGAGTGTTTGTTTTGGGCCATACCATGAAGTATGTGGCATCTTAGTTCCCTGATTAGGGATTGAACCCATGCCCCCTGCATTGGGAGTATGGAATCGTAACCACTAGACTACCAGGAAAGCCCCAGCACTAAGCTTTACTTCGGGAACAGTTTTTCTCACTGGTGCCATCAGATCTGGTTTCAATTTTAAGTGAATAGATGTCATTTACTTGCTGAGTCTCTGGCAAGTGGAAGTTGTGTTAAATTTTAACGTAGCTCGAGTTAGATGAGAAGGTCTCCCCCGCCCAATGCCCCAGACAACAAAGAAACACTATTTACACGTTACAGTTATAATTAAGGAAGTGCTAATAGTGAAGTAGAGGAATGAATTGGAGAAAACACATATAATTACTATTCAGTGTTGGAGCCGAGAGATGTGAATAGACAGGACCCACCTGAATTGGGGGAAACAGAAGAAGCAGGAAAGCCCGAGGGTGGGACTGAGCCTCTTGCCTGTCCCCCTGCCTGCCTCTCGCATTATCTGTAGGGCGGTCTCTGTGTCCCCAAGCTGCGTGTGTGCTGCCGCACCCATCTGGCTGGCTTTTTTCAGACTTCGGTGTTTTCTTTGTCTTCTCTCTCTCTCTCTCTTACTCTCTGTTTTGCTCTGCTCCAAAGCTGTGTATTCTCTCTTTGACTCTCACATCTTTGGAAGGTTTCAGCTACATTTGCGATCTTACAGCACCGCAGGCAGTGCAGGGGGTCACAGGAAGAAAAGAAACCTGCTCCCCATCCCATGGAGTTTAGTCTCTTCCTGGCTTTCTCAGTCCCCATTCCTTGTAGAACCTCCCTCCTTACACGAAGATGTAGGGATTCCCCCACTGATATCCTGTTGTGTCAGACCTGGAGATGAACATGACTATGAGACCCACTGCACGAACCATCTTCCCTGTATGTGACCCCTGATCATGTACATTAAGTAGCATTTTCCACATCATGCTCTTGGCTGCCTGGTGTGATGCGGTTGCCCTGGCCATTGGGTGATGCCTGATAGAAGCTCCTTCCGAATAGTTTTGGCCTCTTCGCTCAAAGCTCCCACCCAGGAGATGCCTGGAGAGTGTTTTCACAGATACACATTTTATTGACCCTCTCTGAGTGCTATCCTGTTTGAGATAACTATCCTCGTGTTATTCAGGGATTCACGAAGAGCTGGGTTTTGAAATAGCTTACTGCTTTGTGGATAATAAATAGTCAGAATCCAAAAATAGCCATCAAGAGGGGAAGAACAGGGCTGATTTCAGAGTTTTATGACACAACAGTGGGACTGAAAACCATCCTTTCAGTTGGAGCCAACATCTTGCTTGTCTCCGAGCGAAGTTTACACCTGTCTTGCCGTTTTAGGTGTCAGTAGTTGAGGAGTCTGAACACAGAATAGGGTCAGACACCTGTTTAGAGACTGGTATCCCTGTGCCAGGGATCAGAGGATGCAAGAGTGTGACTCAGAACCTTACAAGCTGGGGGAGAGGCTGGAATGGAACATACCTGAAGCCACACATGGTCATTGCTTGGGGCTTTGGGGCTACTTGGCTGCTTCTACTAAAATGTAATCTTCACATTTGTATAACATCTTTTGATAAGTTTTAAAATCAAAGCCTTTACAAATCCATCTTATATCCTTAAAGCTTTTGAGTGAGGCCAAAAAATGGATTGTTAGCGCTATCCTACAGGTGAGGGGCTGGGAGGAGAGCTGACAAGGTAGCCTGGGCAGCGGGCTTTGGTTCACATCCCCAGCTGGGTTGCTCAGCAGAAGAGTGATTCTGGCCAAATTGAGGAACGCTTTCCAATAGTCATGTATGGATGTGAGAGTTGGCCTATAAAGATAGCTGAGTGCTGAAGAACTGATGCTTTTGAACTGTGGTGCTGGAGAAGACTCTTGAGAGTCCCTTGGACTGCAAGGAGATCCAACCAGTCTATCCTAAAGGAAATCAGTCCTAAGTATTCATTAGACGGACTGATGCTGAAACTGAAACTCCAATACTTCGGCCACCTGATGCGAAGAGCTGACTCATTGGAAAAGACCCTGATGCTGGGAAAGATTGAGAGCAGGAGGAGAAGGGGATGACAGAGGATGAGATGGCTGAATGGCATCACCAACTCAATGGACATGAGTTTGAGTAAACTCCAGGAGTTGGTGATGGACAGGGAAGCCTGGTGTGCTGCAGTCCGTGGGGTCACAAAGAGTTGGACATGACTGAGCGACTGAACTGAACTGAACTTCAAGCTTTCGTTTCCCTGTTTGTAAAATGAGAATGAAAATAGTAATCCTTCAATAGGGATATCTGAGGGTTAAATGAGATTAGTAAGAGCAATTAATACTTATCAAATATTTATGATGTGCCAGATACTACTCTGTACTGCTGTTTTGTTATTAGATGTTAATTCATATTATACTATGTTTATTGTAATTACGCATTATTACTTAGATAATGCATGTAAATCATTTATCACAGTGCTGGACACTTGGATCTAAGTATTTAAGGAAACTAATTGTCATAAATTGTGTTCATTAGGTACTTACCATATCTTCTATCTTTATTCACTGATTGTTTTTATTGTTGGCTCTTTTGGCTTTTCATATTATTTAAAACTTTCCCAGGGACTTCCCTGGTGGTCCAGTGCTTGCGAATCTGCCTTCCAATGCAGGGGACGAGGATTCAATCCCTGTTCAGAGAACTAAGATCCTACTTGCCACAACTAAGACCCAAAGCAGCCAAAAAAAAAAAAAAAAGATATTAAAAAACTTTCCTGTGAGTCTGAATAAATGCATTTTCCAAATTCTCTCACCAAAATTCCCCAAATATTAACATTTTCTTTACACAAACACACATTATTACTGTTTTCATGAAATGTTTGAGAGTTGTACACATGTTGATCCTTCATCCGTACACACTTCAGTGTGAATTTTCCCCAGACTCTTAATAAATAGAGTGAAATGATCAAAATCAGGAAATTAATATTGATACTAAGCATTATGTGGTCCCCAGACCTTATGCAAATTTCACCGATTGTCCCACCAACACTTATTAAAGTAAAATAAACGTATTTTTTTCTGTTTGAGGATCTGATCTAGGATCACATATACCTTTGTTGTGTCTCTTATTTTCCTTTAATATGGAAGTTTCTCAGTCTTTGTCTTTCAGGCTGTGATACACTTGAAATATACAGGCCAGCTATTTTGTAGAATGTCCATAATTTGGATTTGTCTGCTGTTTCTTCATTATTAGAGTCACTTTTTTTTTGTGGAGAGAAGAACACTTCAGGAAATGTTGCTTCCTCTTCAGGACATATGATGTCTCTTTATCTCATTAGTAGTGATGTTATCTTTGATCACATGGATAATGTGATGTATCTAACTTTCGGTACCACAGAGTTACTGTTTTTTTCTTTGAAATGAATAAGTCTCTTGCACAGAGGTACTTTTACACTCTACAAATATCCTCTCTCTTATCATACTTTTAATCATCAGTAGCATCAATAGTGATTCCTACAATGATGGTATATTCTAATTTCATCATTTTTTGTTGGAATTTTACCCTATGGGTGGTGTTTTCTTTCTTCTTTGTTTGTTTGTTTATATCAGTATGGATTCAATAGCTTATTACATATTACATATAATATATAGTTATATTATTATGATTAGCAATTACAATTATTTGTAGTGTTATAAAATTGTTCCAGGTTGGCCACTGGAGGCCTTTCAAGCTGTCTCCCTGGGCCCTTTGATATTTGTTTTGATCACTTTATTACCTTCTAGGTGGACAATATATTTTAGGCTCATTGTCTGGGCACTTTCTGACTCTCAGTCCTAGAATCACCCATTTCTCTAAGGAGCTGTTTCCTTTCTTGAAGAATGGTGTTTAGAACTAAAATCTGGGTTCAGTTCAGTGGCTCAGTCATGTCTGACTCTTTGCGACCCCATGAATTGCAGCATGCCAGGCCTCCCTGTCCATCATTAACTCCTGGAGTCCGCCCAAGCCCATGTCCATCAAATCGGTGATGCCATCCAACCATCTCATCCTCTGTTGTCCCCTTCTCCTCCTGCCCTCAATCTTTGCCAGCATCAGGGTATTTTCCAATGAGTCAGCTCTTTGCATGAGGTGCCCAAAGTATTGGAGTTTCAGCTTCAACATCAGTCCTTCCAATGAACACCCAGGACTGATCTCCTTTAGGATGGACTGGTTGGATCTCCTTGCAGTCCAAGGGACTCTCAAGAGTCTTCTCCAACACCACAGTTCAAAAGCATCAATCCTTCTGCGCTCAGCTTTCTTTATAGTCCAACTCTCACATCCATACATGGCCACTGGAAAAACCATAGCCTTAACTAGACAGACCTTTGTTGACAAAGTAACGTCTCTGCTTTTCAATATGCTGTCTAGGTTGGTCGTAACTTTCCTTCCAAGGAGTAAGCGTCTTTTAATTTCTGGCTGCAATCACCATCTGCAGTGAGTTTGGAGCCCCAAAAAATAAAGTCTGACACTGTTTCCACTAATTCCCCATCTATTTGCCATGAGGTGATGGGACCAGATGCTATGGTCTTCGTTTTCTGAATGTTGAGCTTTAAGCCAACTTTTTCACTCTCCTCTTTCACTTTCATCAAGAGGCTTTTTAGTTCTTCTTCACTTTCTGCCATAAGGGTGGTGTCATCTGCATATCTGAGGTGATTGCTATTTCTCCCGGCAATCTTGATTCTAGCTTGTGCTTCCTCCAACCCAGCATTTCTCATGATGTACTCTGCATATAAGTTAAATAAGCAGGGTGACAATATACAGCCTTGATGGACTCCTTTTCCCATTTGGAACCAGTCTGTTGTTCCATGTCCAGTTCTAACTGTTGCTTCCTGACCTGCATACAGGTTTCTCAAGAGGCAGGTCAGGTGTTCTGGTATTCCCATCTCTCTCAGAATTTTCCACAGTTTATTTTGATCCACATAGTCAAAGGCTTTGGCATGTCAATAAAGCAGAAATAGATGTTTTTCTGGAACTCTCTTGCTTTTTCCATGATCCAGCGGATGTTGGCAATTTGATCTCTTGTTCTTCTGCCTTTTCTAAAACCAGCTTGAACATCTGGAATTTCACAGTTCATGTATTGTTGAAGCCTGGCTTGGAGAATTTTAAGCATCACTTTACTAGGTGTGCTGATTGTTAGCCATCATTGTCTGTATCTAAGTTCTCTCAGCGAATGGAACTAGAAAAACCATATACATACACATACCTACATTTACACACATATAAACATACCTATAACTGCATTCCCCCAGGAGTTCATGCTGGTGTTTCTAATTCCAACTCTTGACCACACAGTTCACTCTTCTTTCCATTTTTAAAGTCAGCTTCTCTAGCAATGAGAAACTTGGCTCTCATTATCCAACATACATTATTTGCTCCATCCTAGAGTATGCTAAAGTAGTTTTGGAATTGCTAAACCATACTGCTGTGGAAAACAAACCTAACTAGAATTCAATATGTGTTTACAGTTATTTTTATCTTTAGTCTGAGAGTATATAGTCAGAATAATGTGCTGAAAAGTTATATACAACTCCTAGATTTTCATAGCTGAAAACAGTGGAGTTTTAATTTATTCTTAAAAAATAGTGAGATGAGAAGCTTTCAGAAAGCATTGGATGTTTTCGTAAGCCCATCAACTTTTTCTTGAGATTTACACAAAAGTTCTGTTTCAATATGTATATATGTGTCGGGGGAGTGTGTAATTTCCTTGGTTCTGTCTCATCACAATAAAAATTTGAAGCGATGGACCAGCGTTAAAGCCCTCGGACAGGCCGTGTCGCAGCTCTTGGGCAGATCAGTTTTACGGCTCTGTTTGCAGCTCAGTTTTATTTAGAAAATACAGGAAAATACATCCTCGAGGCATGAGGGCATGCCGACCCAAAAGACACAAAGAGGAGAGCGAGACCCCCGGCCTTTTGGCTCCTCTTTTTACGTTTTGTCTCCTCCCCCTGGGCCTGCCCTATGTAGACTGGGCTAACCAGGAGGGCTGTATGTTCTACCTGAGGTCCTCACTCAGGTCCTCAGATCTTCCTTTGTTCTATTTTCGCAGGCTTTTCCCTTCCTTGCCTTTTAGCCACTGCCATTCTGGACTCCTTTTTCCTATTCTAACTACCTAACATATGGATAAAAGAATTTTTTCATTGAATTATGATTGATTTACAATATTATGTTAGTTTCAGATGTTTAGCAAAGCGATTCAATTATACATATATATTTTCAGATTTTTTCAGGTTATTATAATACAAGGTCTTGAACATATGTGACATCATATGGTATTTGTCTTTCTCTTTCTGACCTCACTATGTATGACAATCTCTATAACCGTCTATGTTGCTGCCACCCTTCCCTAGGTTTGTTATAGTTGTTGTTGTGTGTAGTAGTTGTGGTAGTAGTTGTTGAGTGACTTTTGTGAACAAATTCTGTAAAGTTTTTATTCTTTGTTGCCTGTGGCCCCTGAATTCTTTGTTTGGTTAGCTTGGTGGTCAGCCAATGATTGGGCAGAGATTTCCTTAGGCATCTGGAATCAAAGTATCATGATCTTTACCAAGGGCCTCTTTTTAAAAAATTTTATTTGTTTTTTGATTTTTGGTCACACTGCATGGCATATGGGATCTAAATTTCCTAGCAGGAATTGATCTTGCCCCCCCTGCATTGGAAGGCAGAGTCTTAACCACTGGACCACCAGGGAAATCCCACAAGGGTCTCTTTGAATGTGTTGGGGCACACTTTAAATCCCCAGTCAGGCATTAGACAGCTCTGCCTTAGCTTTCACTTCCTGCTTCTCTATAATGTCAAAATCAACCAGGGGCACGAGCTGAGAGCCTTCTCAGGTCTTCCTGGGCATGCACACAGCCCTGTGTATAAGCATGGTCTTACAGATTCCGCAGAATATGTGTTAGCATTTCAGAGCCCCTCTGGCAATTCTATTCCTCATCTTTTCTTATTAAACTTTTTGATGAATCTATTGTTTGTCACAACTGTTACCACTGCTTCAGGCAGCTAGCTATGAAATTAACTAATTGCCTGTAATTGCTTTAAACAAATACCTTTAGTAAAAAGCTTTTCACAGGGAATGAACTCGGAGTCAAGTCAGATACAAAAAGCTTTGCAAATGAAATTTTCTAGGAAATACCAGACAAGTCAGGTAATGGCAATTCTTTGGCAATGAAGTTTTGAAAGATCTCCGTCCCTGATCTGCTCTCTTCCGTGGTTTTCAGATAGCGGTATTTTTCTGTGAAAGTGGGCTGTCATTTTTCAAAGCTACTACTGAGCTGGACAGTAGGGAATGGGAGTAAATCAAGTTAAAATGCCACAAAATCCCGTTTTTACCAAGATTCAGCCATTTTTCTTGAATAAATGCTCTCTTGGCTGCACAAGCCTTTGTTTTATTCCTAGAGTTCTGAAAAAGTGGATTTTTACTCTTTTGGCCAATTTTAAAATTTCTTTCACAGAGGACTTTTCACATGTCCTTACTTTGCCATTTTTATAGATGCCACACTAATGTGCCACGTTAATGGAAACTTATCTTCATAAAGGAATATAAATATGCTCTCAAGACATAAAACCTAGAGCTGGCACCAATGGGAACAGAATGAAAGAGTTGCATTTTGATAGATGGTGAATTTTTAGCAATCTCTGGCACCAGGGGATGATTTAAATGTAATATTTAACAAGACAAATTGCTTTCTCATTGTGCCAGAGGCAGGTAGAAACTGCCTTTGGGGTTTTTGAAAGGCTGTTTCTTGGTGGGCACTGGAAAACATGGTTGCAAACATCTCAGCCACTCATGAGAAAGCTAAAGAAGGAAATGCAGTTGCAAATGTATTTGAAATAAAAGCAACAAGCTCTGAAGATTGGTTGTGATTTGTTATGAAACATAAAGTCACCTACCTTGAGACTCAGTTTGGGAAAATTATTATAGTGTCTTTAAAGGATATGAGCTTCTTCAGGGTAGAGATTGATATTTATTTTTGTCTTTTCTCTTTCCCTAGAGCCCAACATGGTGTCTAATCTCTTGTGTATGAGTCAAGACTTTCAGTTGCAAGTGATAAAAGCCCAATTAAAACTGGCTTAAATAAAGCAGTTTATTTTGTATCTCTAAATTTCCAAAGATGACAGACACAGATGTAGCCGGATTCAGGAACCCAGAAATCTTTCCCAGGAATCTGTTCCTTTTCCTTTCTGTTGTCACTGATTTCATTTGGGTTTCAATCTTGAATCAGTCTCTGTGGACATGGGGCTGGAATACCCTGATGGACCACATTTGGTTCATCTGCTCATTTGTGAAGCCTGATTTAATGGCCTGGGTCAGCACCATCCAAGTCACATTCATTGATAGGAGAGCGGGACCCTTGGGGAGTTCACAGCTTAATAAGTAGCCACAGATTAAAACGTAAACACAAAATAAATATACAGTGACAGCTGTGGTTATTACCTTGCAGGACAGACTAGATGCTATGATGGATGATAATACAGTGCTAACTCACATTGTAGCAGGCAGAAAAGCCCCGTTTCTCCAAAGAAGCGGACATATATGCTGAGATCTGAAGGGTGGAAGCAACAGTGAGGTGTGTTTGGGGTTGGAGAGCCCTGCGTATGTAAGGGCAGAAGGCATGAATGGGGTTTACTCTTGGAAGAACAGAAAAGACTTCTGTGAGGCTTGACTGTGATGATGGACAGCAGGAAGGGGGCAAGAGGGAGCTAGGGAGGTGGACGAGGGTCAGGTCCCTACACATCCATGAGTTTGGACTTCATCTTAAGAACCCTAGGATGCTTTCAAAGAGTTTTAATCTAGGAGAGAAATAATCTGAATTCTATTAAAACATTTAAAAGAAAAAAGATTATTTCCGACTGCTGTGAAGACTGTGGACACAGGAAGGTCAATTAGGGGCCAGTGGCAGTTGACTGAATGGGGAGATTCTCCTTCCATGGAGGAACTGATTCTGGGGTTGACAGGATATTGACAGATTGGGGGGGCTTCCCTGGTGGTCCAGTGATTGAGAATCTGCCTGCTAATGCAGAGGACAGGTTGGATCCTGGCTGGGGAGCTAAGATACCATCTGAGGCTGGGCAACTAAATCTCCAGTCCACGACAGTTGCTGAGCCTGAGTGCTCCACAACTAGAGAAGCCCCCTCACCACCCAGTGCTGCCGCAATTTAAAAAAGGAAGAAAAATATAAAGAATTTGACAGATGGGAGATAAGTTAGGAAGACAGAACCTACAAAACTTTGAGTGATGTCAGAGGAGGAGAAAAATTAACATGGTGTTGTTGGTTTCACAATACCTGAGCTTGGCTGGGAAATTTCTGGGAGTGCTTAGTGGTTTGAGGAAAGACAGTGTTGGTGATCAGCTCAGGAGTGTGGAGGCTTACAATCTGCCTCCAGTTCTCTTCTGCTCTGTGTGCTGCTGTTTTTCCTGATTTGAAACTAAAATGAAGGCTGTGTTCACTGTGTGAATAAGCTCTGGAAATACGGCATCGTTTACCAAAGTATCAAAAAGGACGCTTGCGCTGTGTGTGAGGGATGTCTGGAGGGCACAGACAGTTTTTTAAATTGTAGAGCAACTACTAAGGTCGGAGGTGGCTTGAGGGTCACTCCTCCTGGGACTCACGGGTGTGCCTGTGGCTGACACGGGTCCTCTTCTCTCTCGCACAGGACTCGGAGGTTCTGAACACGGCCATTCTCACTGGAAAGGTTGTTTCAGTTCCCGTCAAGGTGGTGGCAGTTCAAGAGGATGGTTCGGTGGTGGATGTGTCAGAGGCTGTGGAATGCAGGTCTGCAGATGAAGACGTCATCAAGGTACAGTGGGTTTTACTTCTAGATGCCTAGGCATTTGGGCCTTTCCTTCCCATTCTGTCACACGGCTGCTCTGAGCATCCCAGGCTCCCA
Source organism: Budorcas taxicolor (assembly GCF_023091745.1). Classification (NCBI taxonomy): domain Eukaryota; kingdom Metazoa; phylum Chordata; class Mammalia; order Artiodactyla; family Bovidae; genus Budorcas; species Budorcas taxicolor. The sequence continues at coordinate 50,428,494 of NC_068926.1, read as the reverse complement.
AGGGCAGAACCTGGATGCAGGTGCTGATGAGGGTGCTGATGGGGATGCTGATGGGGATGATGGGGATGCTGAGGGGGGAGTGATGGAGGTGCTGATGAGGAGTGATGGGAGTGCTGAGGGGGAAGCGATGCGGGTGCTGAGTGGGGAGCAATGGGGATGCTGATGGGGATGATGGGGATGCTGAGGGGGGAGTGATGGAGGTGCTGAGGGGGGAGTGATGGAGGTGCCAATGAGGAGTGATGGGAGTGCTGAGGGGGAAGTGATGCAGGTGCTGATGGGGAGTGATGGGGTGCTGAGGATGGGGCGATGGGGAGCAATGGGGGTACTGATGGGGATGATGGGGATGCTGATGGGGAGCAATGGGAGTGCCGATGGGAAGTGATGGGGGTGCTGATGGGGAGTGATGGGGTGCTGAGGAGGGAGCGATGGGGATGCTGATGGGGAGCTATGAGGGTGCTGATAGGGAGTGATGGGGATGCTGAGGGGGGAGCGATGAGGGTGCTGATGGGGAGCGATGGGGGTGCTGATGGCGAGCAATGAGGGTGCTGATAGAGAGTGATGGGTGTGCTGATAGGGAGCGATGGTTGTGCTGATGGGGAGTGATGGGAGTGCTGATAGGGAGTGATGGGGATGCTGATGGGGAGTGATGGGGGTGCTGATGGGGATGATGGGGGTGCTGAAGAGGGAGTGAGTGATGACAGGGACTCGCCTGGGATCAGAGACAGCTGGACACGCTGTTTCCCTCCCCTGGGATGGAGGAGGGGGCCCCTTTTCTCCTCTTTTTTCTCATAGGACAGTATTTTCCGAAGTTTAGCAATCTATCTGCCATCTTCTCAAGTTTTGCCAACTTCCTGTGCCAAATAATGTAATTTACTCAACATGTTTTCTTTAAATGCCTTACTTTTTCAACATTGAATATCTTAAATGTCTCATTAGAAGACAATAAAATCCATTGTAAAACCCATTACTTTGATGTACTAATTTTTCCTTAATATACATGAAAATAAATGATTAACTTTTTTAAAAGTCCATTCGTGTGCCCCCAGCTTCATCAGGGTATCAGTGGGACATAGCTCACAGTTTGGAGAATCTGGTCATGGATTATTTCTGCTGCATTTTCCATCCAATTAGCTGGATTTATGGCTCCAAATTCAGCCAGGAACCAGCCCATGACTTTTTTCTCCATATTCTTTGCAGGGGTCTGTTTGAATCACTGAATTCAGAGTTTCTGCCAGTTTTTTCTTGGCTCACTGGTTGGCAGTTTCCTTTTGCAGCTCAGAACCCCAGGAGAAAGGACTTCCGTCTTTAGAGTGATCCTTTCTCCTTTAAGCTGCTAAGAGAGCTCCTAGGTCCTGTGTTTTCATTAATTTTTAAAAAATACAGTAATGCTGAATTCTGCCTTCTTTCCATTCTACTGGCTGCTGTTCAGAGGTTGAATGGAACTTGGTCTCCATCTGAAGAACTTTGAGGTGGACAGAAAATCCTGCAAGGGTTTCCCTGTGGTGGACAAGATCTGGGAGGGCCTGATTCCTTCTCATGTTGACCTGCAGGAAGCTGTGCCTTATGCTAGAGATGGCTTTTTTGATAAGGAAGAATTGATGTGAATTCTAATTAAAATTAAGAAAAAATTAATCTTTAATCCTGACAGGTCTTAAACTCCATGGGCAGGTTTGATTAAACAAATCTGAAGCCTTCTAGATTCAGAATCCAGAAAGTTCTGAGCCAAGTCATGCAAATTCATCTGCGGAGAATGAAAAATATTGATTCATTGTCCTTGGTTGCCTTTGACAAATGCATGTTATTTACCATCCCCCTCCTCGTCTTTCCAGAAGGGAGACATTAGTGATGGAGCCTGGAGATGGCATCTGTGTGATTATGCCACCATGGGCTCCAAAGGATGGCTCAGCTCTATAGTCCCCTCAGCCACATCCCTTCCTGAGACCCTGGTGGGGAGCCCCCCGAGGCAGGACCCTCACTCCCCTGTCCCAGAGAGCTGTACCCTACAGAGGCGCGGCCAAGTTCGTGGTTCCTATTGTTGCCTTCTACTTGGCTTTCTCCTCTTCCTGGAAATATACTGGAAACATCCTGTGTCCGCCCTGATAGAGGCATTGCTCTGGGGGGCAGTGGTTTGGGGTTCAACTGTCACTTCCGTGGCCACGTGAAGATGGGGCTTTCTTCTAGCAAACTGTGGCCTGATCTTGGCAAACCAGAGGGTGCACATCACCAAGCCCAGAGCTGCCGTAAGACGTTTCTAGGGCAGCCCGGGCTCTGTTGCAGATTCCGGGGCCTGGGTCAGTGGAGGGGGTTCATTAAGTGGCCGTGATGCACTTGTCACAGCTCTCCTGCCACCATTTGTCATACATTTTGTCACAACACTGAGGTTACAGTGTCATCTTCAGAGCTGCCCTCTGGCCTCAGCATCACCAGGGGCACCCCAAAGATGTGGATGCGCCTTAACACCCTGGGGAGGTCACTGTGTCACTGGTCTGTGGAGGTCACTGTGTCACTTCTTCACGGTCCAGGAGACTCTGTGTGACTCCCCAGAGAGGGTTGTGCAGGTTTCACCAAAGATCGTCATGTGATGGAAATTCTGAGTGTTGGGATGGTGACTTAGGTAAGGGAGAAAGAATGCATTTAGAAAGGTGTAAATTGTGGTGATGTCCAAATTGGCTTCTTTGACTTGGGACTTTGGGGGAACTGAATCTCAGAGCATAAAGGATTTTGAAGGGCCGGAACCTTGGCAAGATTAGAAGGGATCAATGTCACATTGTAAGCTGACAACTACTTCCATGTTAAAAAAAAATAGAAGACGTGTATTAATTGTGTGTGTATGTGTGTGTGTTTGCAAGAAACCATGGCGCTTTTGTTCACAGTGAGATCTGATGAACCAACTGTATTTTTAATGGAAGTATAGTTGGTTTACAATATGATATTAGTAACAGGTGTACAGCACGGTGATTCGGTATTTTTACAGACTCAGTTCAGTTCAGTTGCTCAGTCGTGTCCGACTCTTTGCCATCCCATGAATCGCAGCATGCCAAGCCTCCCTGTCCATCACCAACTCCTGGAGTTCACTCAGACTCACGTCCATCAAGTCAGTGATGCCATCCAACCATCTCATCCTCGGTCGCCCCCTTCTTCTCCTGCCCCCAATCCCTCCCAGCATCAGGCTCTTTTCCAATGAGTCAACTCTTCACATGAGGTGGCCAAAGTACTGGAGTTTCAACTTTAGCATCATTCCTTCCAAAGAAATCCCAGGGTTGATCTCCTTCAGAATGGACTGGTTGGATCTTCTTGCAGTCAAAGGGACTCTCAAGAGTCTTCTCCAACACCACACTTCAAAAGCATCAATTCTTCGGTGCTCAGCCTTCTTCACAGTCCAACTCTCACATCCATACATGACCACAGGAAAAACCATAGCCTTGACTAGACGGACCTTAGTTGGCAAAGTAATGTCTCTGCTTTTGAATATGCTATCTAGGTTGGTCATAACTTTTCTTCCAAGGAGTAAGTGTCTTTTAATTTCATGGCTGCAGTCACCATCTGCAGTGATTTTGGAGCCCCCCAAAATAAAGTCTGACACTGTTTCTACTGTTTCCCCATCTATTTCCCATGAAGTGATGGGACCAGATGTCATGATCTTCGTTTTCTGAATGTTGAGCTTTAAGCCAACTTTTTCACTCTCCACTTTCACTTTCATCAAGAGGCTTTTTAGTTCCTCTTCACTTTCTGCCATAAGTGTGGTGTCATCTGCATATCTGAGGTTTTTGCTATTTCTCCAGGCAATCTGGATTCCAGCTTGTGTTTCTTCCAGTCCAGCGTTTCTCATGATGTACTCTGCATATACGTTAAATAAGCAGGGTGACAATATACAGCCTTGACGTACTCCTTTTCCTCTTTGGAACCAGTCTGTTGTTCCATGTCCAGTTCTAACTGTTGCTTCCTGACCTGCATACAGGTTTCTCAAGAGGCAGGTCAGGTGGTCTGGTATTCCCATCTCTCTCAGAATTTTCCACAGTTGATTGTGATCCACACAGTCAAAGGCTTTGGCATGTCAATAAAGCAGAAATAGATGTTTTCCTGGAACTCTCTTGCTTTTTCCATGATCCAGCGGATGTTGGCAATTTGATCTCTGGTTCCTCTGCCTTTTCTAAAACCAGACTAAACTCCATTAAAAGGTATTACAAGGTCATGGCTCTAATTCCCTGTGGAACCACCTGTCTGAAGAGACTGCCACAGGTTGATATAATTTTTGTTGGCGTTAATGGGTATGTGACCCCAGAACAGAGGTCCCAGGTGGGCAGACTGGAGGCTGTATCTGATTCAGGGGTGTGCATGTGCTTATTTAATTTTCTGCCAGCCTGTAAAAATTGGCTAATTACATAGACATCTGGATATCCAAGTTCTTATGAAATTCACTTATGAATTCTTATGAAGGTCAGATAGCCCTGGGCCCACACTACTCCCTGTGACCCTTGACCTGGAAGTAACCAATGGACACCCCTGTGTGTAAGCCCCTGCACCCAAATCACCACAGTCTCCACCTCTTCCTCTCGTCTCCCTGCCGGAGGCGGAGGGACCTCTGTGATTTCTCACCACACTTGTACTGTTGGTTTTCTGATAGTGGGTTTCAGAGGAAAGGGAGCTACTTCTTGTCCCCTGGTCTCTGTAAGTCACAGATGATAGATGTCACTTGTCACTCTGATAGAGAATTCCATGTCTTTCTAGGCATAAGAGGAAAGCTGGAAATTGGATTGTGTTCTGTCAAACAGTGTCTGAGGGGCTGAGAGTCCTTGAGATCCAACCGCAGGAGAAATGATTGAAGGAAGCGTGAGTGTTGAGTCCAGTGAAGAGAAGAAAAGTCCCCGGGAGAGGTGAAGAGGAGGACGCGACAGCTCTTTTGAAGTCTTTGGAGGACCATCCTCTGGAATACGGAGGAGATTTGTGCTTTTTAGGTTCCAAGAGTGGAAGTCAAAAGGGAACTACTTGGGCTCAACATAAATAAAAATAATGCAGAGTTAGCGAGTTTGGGGGGTTGGTAAGCTTTCAGACAGGTGATGTCAGTTCAGATGCTGACTCCACGGGGAGCACCTTTAGGCTAGTAGCAGAGTATCATTCGAAGTATCATTCCTATGGCTTTCCCATCATGAAGTCAGTTGATAATTGACTTTTTCTGAATTTGAAAGACTTTTATTTCCATCCTCATAACCTGGAAGGTCTACATATCCGTTTCCTCTTGGTGCTGTAACAAATCAACATGAACTTAGTAGCTTCAAACAAAACACATTTATTATCTGATAGGATGGGAGGTCAGGACCCTAAAATGGGTTGCTTGGCAGGGCTGCCTCCTTCTGGAAGCTCTAGCAGAAAATCTATTTGCCTTTTCCAGCTTTTGGAGACTGCCTGCATTTCCCGACTATGGCCCCCTCTTCCAAGTCAACACTGTAGCATCTTCAAATCTCTCTCTCTCTGACGACTGGTTCCATCATCACCTCTGTTTCTCTGACTCTGACCCTCCTGCCTGTCTCTAATCAGGACCTTTAGGCTCACCTGGATAACCCAGCTCCGGGCTCCCCACCTCCAGGTCCCAGAATTGGTACCTCCTATCAGATCAGCAGGAACATTAGATTAGAAATACAGTGCACAATAAATGTAATGTGCTTGAATCATCTGAAACCATCCCCTCCACTCCTGGCCCATGGAAAAATTGTCTTCCACAAAGTTAGACCCTGGTGCCAAAAAGGTTGGAGACCATGGACCCAGATACTCCTTTCATCTCAAGGTTCTTTTCTCAGTTACATTTGCAGTCTCTTTGGCACATGTATTAGTTTTCTGTAGCTCCCATAATAGGTTCCCACAAACTCAGTGGCTTGAACAACATAAATTTGTTCTCTTAGAGTTCTGGAGGCCGAAAGTCTGAAATCAAAGTGTGGTCAGCACCTCCCTTCCTCCAGAAGCTCTAGGAGAGGATCCTTCCTGGCCTCTTCCAGCCTCTGGTGGCTCCAAGTGTTCCTGGGCTTGTACCCGTATCCTTGCAGTCTCTGCGTCTATCTGCACATGTCTTGCCCCTGTGTCTCCATGTGACCTTATTCTCCTGTAAGGGCACTTGTCCTTGGATTTAGGAGCCATCCTAGTTCAGAATGATCTCATCTCAAGATCCTTAGGTTAATTATATCTGCCAAAACCCTGTTTCCAGGGACTTCCCTGGTGGTTCAGTGGCTAATACTCCAAGCTCCCAATACAAGGGGCCCCAGACTCGCTTCCTAGTCGGGGAACTAGGTCTGGTATGCTGCAATGAATATCGAGGCTCCCAGGTGCCTCAGCTAAGACCTGGCACATCAAATAAAATAAATAAATAAATATGTTTAAAAGACCCTGTTTCCAAATAAGGTCACATTCATGGTGCCGGGGGCTAGAACATGGATGTATCATTTTGGAGTCACAATTCCAACCCCCATGTAAAGTGACATATTCTGAAAATTAAGATCCAGATAGCTCTGGGGGTCTTTATGCTGCCAGAAAGACTTCCCAGATGGTGCAGTGGTAAAGAATCTGCCGGCCAATGTAGGAGATGCAAGATACATGGCTTCGATCCCATGTATGGGTCGGGAAGGTCTTCTGGAGGAGGAAATGGCAACCCATTCCAGTATTCTTGCCTGGGAAACCCCATGGATAGAGGAGCCTGGCAGGTTACAGTCCATGGGGTTGCAAAGAGTTGGATATGATTGAGCAACTGAGCAGGAGCAACATGCTTTCAGAAACAACACATTTTCTGTTCTTTGCTAAGTTTCTTTAAAGGTTTTCAGAGGAAGGAAGAAAAATGCAATTTCCATGTTGTAATTATGATTTAATCTTTGAACGTCTATCTTCCTGACGAAGTGATGGCCTCCTGTTTTCATGTGTCAGTAGCTGTATTGTTTGTCAGCGAGCTGTGGTCTCCAGAACGCAGAAGCCTGGCATACGTCACCAGCAGGTGATGAACTCATTCACGCTTGGAGAGAAATCAATGTAAACTCACGCTGATCTTGAAGAGAGTACCCTCCAACTTTTGGCTGCAATAATTACGTTTCCAGCCTTCTGGTATCAGCTGGACTTGCAATAATGAGATGCTAAAGGCCTCGTAAAAGGGAATTAACATTTTAAAACCTTCTCTGCCCCAGGGAAGGTCTTTATTTCCAAACTTGGTCTGCAAAGGGCAAGGGTAGGCAGCGGATGTACTGTCGAAAATAAAACATAAAGTTTTCTGCTGCTGGTGTGGGGTCACTAAACAGAGCCCAGTGTCACCTCTGGAGAATGCAGGAAGCTTTGAGAGAGCAGCTACATTTCTTAGGTTATCACATAGCCCCTGCAAAATGCGGTGTGACCTGATTTTCTTAAGTGGTTGGATTCACAGAGGCATGAGGTGGCAGGGTGGGCATGTCCTGAACATGTTCCTTAGAGACGTGGTGTGCATTGATGCCACTGAGCCAGAGACATAACGATTCAGAGGATTAGACAGGTGTGGTAGGTAGTGGGATCTGCAGGCCTGGGATGAAATTCTGCATTGGTGAGCTTTGCTTTGTTTTGGTTGCAAGTAATAGAAATTCAGGGCTTCCCAATGCAGAAGACACAGAAGACTTGAGTTCAATCACTGGGTCGGGAAGATCCCCTGGAGGAGTAAATGGCAACCCTCTCCTGTTATTTCTTGCCTGGAGAATCCCATGGACAGAGGAGCCTGGCGGGCTACAATCCATGGGTTTGCAAAGGGTTGGCCATGACTGAGCTACTAAACAACAACAACAATAGAAATGCAAATCCAACTATCTTAAGCCGAAAGGGAGAGATAGTAATACATTGACATGCAACCAAAAGAGCCATGATGACTTCAGGTGGAGGTGTATCCAGAGATACATCTGGACTTAATTTCTCCCCATCTCTCATTTCTACCTTCCTCTGTGTGGTTTTGTGCATCTTTTCCTGTGCTCATGCCGCCTCCTGGGCCCAGCAGCCCTCCGCCACTCCCTGGACCTGGAGAAAGCTCGGCTGTCTTCTGGACGTGGGTCAGGTGCACCTGCTCTGTGCTGCCACCTTCTTCCTGCTGTTCTGCATCTCCAGTCCACACCCGCCCCCCGCCACCGCTGCAGTCCTCACCTTTGTGCTTCTGTCCCCTGTGAAGACGTATGTGTTAGGGACTCAGTGCATTGTGTGTCCTTGTGCAGGTGGCAGGTTTGCCCCTTGAAGGCAGGTCCATGTCTTACTTCTCTTCCTGCCCTGAAGGGTCTGTTAGAAGGAGCAGTGACAAGCACCACAGCCCACGGTGACACTATGCCAGACTCTGTTCCCCTGATTTTAAACACATACAGCCTGCAATGTACCCAGCAGCCCCACAGAGTAGGTCCCAATATTATTCCATTTTACAGCTCAGAAAACTGAGGCTGGAGAAGTTTAAGTGTCTAGGTTGTGCGTAAATATTAGTCCATTTCGTGTCCAAATTTATGGTGCAGAAAAGTAGACAGTCCCTTCCTACTTCTTCTCATTTAAAGACAGAATTAAAGACAGATGTTTCTGAAAATCTAGATTTTTATGTAAGATTTTTGACTTTTCAATGTTGGCACATCATCCAGTTGAAAGAGATGTGCAAATGCCCAGGGTCTGTCATTCTCCCCTTTTCTGTGTGTCCTGTGCTGCAGGAGCAGGTTCACTAATGAAAGATGGGGCCTGGTCACAGGTGAGAGTGAGATTGAGGACCTTGTGGGGACCCCACGATGTTGATGAAGTGGGCTCAGAACAGTCTCTCTGCACTGACTTACCTTGAAAGGGTCCTTGTCTGCCGTGGGCTCCAAAAAGCTTCCAGAGAAACCCTCAGATGGATCCTAATTTTATCAGAAGGAGATTGGAGAGAAATCCTAGAGTAGTTTAAGCCCATTTCTCTCTCTTTCAGCGATGCTTGGCAAACGTTCCTCCAGAAAACACTGTTCTTCTATTTCTGGGCATGAATTTCCTTTGCTTCACCCATCACCAGGAGCTAGGCAGCTAAGAATAAGTCGTCAGGCAGCTTGGATGTTATTGCCTAATTTTGTCCTTCTTTATGCTGGTAATTTGGACTTTTATTGTTCCATTCTGATGGGAGATGTGTCATATATTTCCTGTTGGCCAGAGGATAGCTATTGCTGCATCCCCAACCTTTTGTTCCATCAGCATCACTCTGATTTCAATATTAATTAGATCTTTTGTTCCTTTCTGTCTTTAGCATCTCTAATGAAGAACTAGCATTCTGGAATTGTTTTGGCGTCACGCGGAGAAACCCTGGAATGAGCCAGGGTAGGTCTGCGAGCCTACTGGCTTCCTTCCCTCAGCAAACACGCCCGCACGCTTCCTTCTCCTCTGCTGGCCACCTCTCACCTCTCCTCTCCATCAGGCCCTGCCCAGGGCAAGGTCCTGGGGGTTCACTGGGGTCTTGGGTCTGTGGCTGTATCATCAGTATCAAGTAGGGTCAACTGCGGCTATAGTGCCTCTGTCTCCTGGCACATTTATACTTGACATTTTGGAGCTTGGTTTACAATTTCAGCTCCTACCAGGAGTTTTGATGGTGAGCAGAATGTATCAGCTTTATATTCAAATTCATTTGAGTTTCCTGGGGAAACTCAAATCATTTAATGCAGTTTATTTAAATTTTTTTTAAATTTATACAATTTTTTAAAAAGTTACTTTCCATTCACAAAACATTGGCTATATTCTCTGTGTGGTGTACCACACAATACAGCCTTATGCCTATCTTTTTTAAAAAATTTACTTATTTATTTGACTGTGCCAGGTCTTAGTTGGGTCACACGGATCTTCCATCTTCATTGCAGCACACTGGATCTTTTAGCTGCAGCATTGCAGACTCTTAGTTGTGGCATGTGGAATCTAGTTCCCTACCCAGGGATTGAATCCATGCCCCTGCACTGGGAGTGCAGAGTCTTTGCCCCTGGACCACCAGGGAAGTCTGGAGTATTGAGTATCTTATACTCAATAGTTTGTACCTCCCTCTCCCTACATGTCCCTCCTCACCCATTTAAATAAACTTTAGAAGTTACCCATCTAAGAAAAGTGATGCATGGGGCATTTAATTATTGTTGCAGAAATGAGGGTCACCCAGTTGGTAAGTGCCAGGGCTGGGGTTTGAGTCTGGGGTCTCAGCTTTGGCTTCACAGACAGCTTCCCAATTTCACAGGGAACTTAGCCCCATTGGAGTGGTTAGGGTGCTTATTTCAGGGACAAGGTTCTCCCCTCTACTTTGAGATTATCTGCACATTGACTTATTTTATGCATATCATGAGGTTAAGATTATCTTCCAAAGATTAAACTGTAGCCTCTTTTTCTCTTAAACATTTCAAATGTATACAGGGAAATTTCCTCATATCGCAAACTGGTGAACATAAAAAGAAATCCATGGACTTTCCTGATGATCCAGTGGCTAAGATTTTGTGCTCCAAATGCAGGGGGCCCAGGTTCGATCCCTGGTCAGGGAACCAGATCCTATATGCCACATGCTGCAATAAAGATGGAAGATCCCACATGCAGCAATTAAGACCTGGCACAGCCAAGTAAATACATAAATGTTTATTTAAAAAGAAAATCCAACCAGAAAGAGCTAGAACTGACTTCCTCAGCCAAAAACAATTAGTACAGCACAGACTCGATGGGCACGAATGAGAAAAAACTTCGGAGAGTCCCCTGAATATGCAGGGGTCTTGCATGAGCAGTTTATTCCTGCTTTATTGATATTTATCCCTAGTCCGATATGGACTTTGGGAAAGTAACTCTGCCTTTAGCAGTTGGTGGAAATACAAATTCTGCCTTCGCCAGAAACAATGGAATGGTGTTTTCCTGGGACTGGATGGTCTGGATTCCGTGTGTTGGCACACCTGCTCAGTTACTCAGTCGTGTCTAACTCTCTGTGACCCCCACGGACTGTAGCCTGCCAGGCTCCGCTGTCCATGGGATTTCCCAGGCAAGAATTCTGGAGCGGTTTGCCGTTTCCTGCTTGAGATCTTCCCGACTGAGGGATTGAACCCACATCTCTTGCACCTCCTGCATTGGCAGGCGGATTCTTTACCTCTGCACCACTTGGGAAACCATTGAATTATGTAGCCACCTATTAAACAAATGGACTCTTTTGTCTTCTAATCCGTTTTCAAGAGCAGTGGGCTTCCAGCAGGAAACGATCGTTTATATTCTTATACTCAGTGTGTTTCTTCTACACTGCTCTTGAACTAATTTGCCAAGGAAACATTTTGGGTTTAACTTGAAATGTTAAGAGACAATCTCAGATTTCAGAGCTCTGCTTCTGACTCCTATTTCTCCCTGCAGAGTTGCCTTAACCTTCTTAAAGGGCCCCTCTTCAAATGTTTCAGATATTTTTGGCCACTTCTAAAGCTCAGTTTAGCGGGCTGTTTTTAAAAATGAAAGGCCCCAGCCCAAAGCGATTGCCCTAATGTAGTTATCTTTAAATGCTCCGGACGCAAGAGCGGTTTCCATCATCAAGGATTTCGGCCATGTCACTCCTCAAGGGATGTGTTCAGAGAGGTGAATGTATCCATGACTTCCTAACATCTGTTGTGTCTGACACTTGATGACTATTTGGGTTACACTCTGATGACTTCTTTTCCTACGTGCACAGTTGTAGGAAGAGTAGTCCGCGGCCATGTGCTGAGACTGGCTATGTGTCTGAAGCCCACTCATGGGGACGGTGGATTCCCATGTGGCTTTTCTTAAAAAGAACTTTTTTATTTTGATTTTATTTGGCTACATCAGGTCTTAGCTGTGGGCCAGGGATCAAACCCGCATCCTCTGGTTTCGAGGGCGAAGTCTTAACTACTGGATCACCAGGGAAGTCCCTCCGTGTGCTTTTGACAGCCTTCTTGAGTGACAGAATAGTGATGAGAATCTTGAAGGATTTTCCACTTTGATACCAGTGCTTGCACTCTGGCCCAGGTTGAGACAGAAGGGACTTTGGTCAAGGACGTTGGGCCAAAGGATTTTGGTTTCATAAATAGGATGTAAATAAGATAGAATAAACAAAACATGTAGTAGGACCCCACTCCCTAGCATGCGCCAATCCAGACATCACTAATCCATCCCAGCACTCCTTCCTTCTACAGCCCCGGCTTCTGCTTGAGCAGAGGTCCCTTGAGCAGCCACTATGGGGTGATTTGTATTGGCAAGTGAGACAAACCTATTTCCTATTTCTGATAAAGCCTGTGGGGGAACTAGCAAATGTTTTCATAAGAATTGAGGAGCATGATGCTAATGAGGCCCTGATAAGGACCTCAAAATCTGATATATTGGAGAAAAAGGAAATAAAACACAGTATTTCTGTGCCATTGCACTACATCCTATTGATCTCAGGGACACGTAGCAGTAAGTAGCAGCTGGAAGCAAGACCTTAGCTCCCTGATTGGGAATTGAACCCTGGTCGCCTGGGTGGAAACCAGGAATCCTAACTGCTAAATGACCGGGGCTAGGGGCTGGAATCTAAGTCCCAATCCTAGTCATCCCCGAAAGGAGGAATCAGACAAGAAGACAGAAGGTATAGAAGAAAGTATATTATGTATTAGAAAAGCAGAGTACATGTGGAAATATCCATCCAAGCAACTCAGCATGAGAGTTGCTTGAGTCAAGCCTTTGGGAAGTTAAAATCCTTTCTAAGGGGAGGAGTCTTCTGGGTCTCTGTCGTCTTGCCGAGTCGTCTTCTTTGCATGCCTGTACGCTAAGTCGCTTCACATGTGTCCAACTCTTGGTGACCGCATAGACCTGTAGCCTGCCAGGCTCTTCTGTCCATGGGATTCTCCAAGCAAGAATACTGGAGTGGGTTGCCATCCCCTCCTCCAGGGGATCTTCCTGACCCAGGGATCAAACCTGTATCTCTCATGTCTCCTGCTTTGGGAGGTGGGTTCTTTACCACTAGTACCATCTGGAAAGCCCCATTGTCTTTGACTCCCTGGCTGGTTTGTCTCAGGACCCTCCCCTGGGTGTGCTCACATACCTTAGTCAAAATGGATTTCATTGCAAAGGCATATGGGAGGAAAATAGCAAGACTTACTATGGTCTGACATCCCCTGCCTTTTTGACCCTGCGAAGACTTTTTTCGCACGTATAGCATCTCCCTTGCCCCAAGCATGGAGAATGTATTACCTCTTGATCTCCTAATAGGGTCTGGCTCCTCTCTTTTGTACCCAATGTCTGGTTATCCACCCTATTCCTGTTGTCGTTTCTTGTATAGAAGTGCAGATCTTGAAATGTAGACAAGAGTCCAGTCATAAGAAGGTAACCCGGAGCCCATTTGTCTCTTACCTCAAGAAATGTAAACAGGGGACTGGTAGTGAGTGTCCAACCTGGAGCCCATCTTTTTCTCACCCCAGGAGGTGTGAACAGGAGGCCAGTTGTAAATATCTAGCTGAGAGCTTATCTATCTCGTCTCACTATCATTTGTATCAGGATGTCCTTAGGCCAAAGGTCATAAGATGATAGTGCTTGCGTGCTCAGTCAGTGTCTGACTGTGACCCCATGGACTGTAGCCCTCCAGGCTCCTCTGTCCATGGGATTCTCCCAGGCAAGAATACTGGAGTGGGTTGCCATTTCCTTCTCCAGGGGATCTTCCCAACCTAGAGACTGAACCTGAGTCTCCAGCACTGACAGGTGGATTCTTTAGCACTGAGCTACCTGGGAATCCCGTAAAATGATAGGCTTTGAGGCAAATACAGTCCCCAAGACAAGCCCCCACACAGAGTCAAGTACTTTTAAAATGTATTCTTAGATGTCAACATTCAAACATTAGTAAATTTCACTGAACCCTGGATCTTCCATTTCTCTTTCAAAGTCAGAGGATCTCTGCACACAGCCCTGACATTCCCGCATGGCAGTGGAAGGCTCAGGGGAGTGGGAGTTAACCCCTTTGAGCAGAGTTTGGGGTGCTCCCTCTAGTTTTTCACAATCCCCGAGTTTTCTGTCTTTCAGCGAAGACCTCCTCTCCTCATTTATGTCACCTCCCTTGGCCCAGAGGGATTGGGTTCCTGCAACCCCCATCAGCCTCCACAGAAGCTCCATCATCCCAGGCTAGTCCTGCTGAAAAAAAAAAAAAAGGGTGAATTATATGGGTAAACTGAATTCTATTACAAATATCTTAGATAAATAAGTTGTATTAAGTGAGATGTATTAGACCAAGGTATTAGATGCAATTATTGTAATTTATTGCTCACATAGGTAGAGGTTTTCATGAGGCAGAGTCATTTAAGAACAGCTGTAATTTCACCACAGGGGCTACTTCTGTGTTTTGTTACCAGTCTGGAAATTTTTATATCCAGGATTTTAATCAGCCCGTGTCACACTGGCAAGGACTCCGAGTTGATCAAAGGGATGAATTCCAGGGACTTCTGTGCTACCTAGGCATTGCTGTGCTTTACCCCTCCCTCTGTGACTGGCTCAGCCTGGCTAGGCTCTGAGTCGCTGGTCCCTCTCTGAAAATCTCCTCTGAGAAGTCTGGATACCCAGCCTTTCCTTGGCAGCGCTGAGCCAATCCTGTCTTTGCCAGATCTTAGGTTGGGCCTTTCAACCTCCGTCTTTTCCACATTCAGATTTTGGAGGAATTGGTGATGAGGTCATTGTTGGCATTTTCTTTTTCCCTTCCCCTGGAGTCTCAGAGACTTAAAACAAAAAGAAACTAAAAAAACCTCTCAACTACTTTTCATACCTTGAGTCCCCAGTTCACAGCATGCTTTGATACAAAAGTTTCTCAGGGAAATTTTCAGAAGTACTTTCAAAATCAGCTTGGAAAACACAAACCCTGCAGATTTCTCATTCCCCCCGAGAATATGCTTATCCTGCCAAAATGCCTTTCTTTTATGTGACTAATTGCTGTGCAAACCCCGGACACCTAAGCTTGTGACTCCAGCCTGTGTGCCAGTGGAACCTCTTTCAGGGTGCTTCTCTCCACCAGGTTCAGTGTCTGGTGTCTGAGCTGGTTCAGGAGGCTGAGCAGCACCATATGCTGGGCTCTTACCAGATAAACAGCTCTTCATCCCTCCCGGGCCACCGTTTGATGCACAGGAAGCACTTGGATCTTTTCCTAAACTCACAAGCATTGGTGGTGCTTTGAAAAATCTCCCAATGTCGAGAGCTACAAAGCTAAAATAAAAACATTCCCCAGAAAAGCGTATGCTAAACTTTACAACAAACCATAATCTTAGGCCTAATTTGCTGTTGTGGTTTTGATAAGGGGCACAATTTTGGAAGCACTTGTCTGTCGAGGTAGAATCAAACCTTATCGAATACGCTTCAGATGGGGATTTTTTTCTCCTAGTGGAAAAGAGCCAGAATTTTGTTATTTCTTCATGGAAGCGGCCTGACTAGCAGAATGCAGTCATTGAGTGGTGATGCTTGACTGATGAGGGGGAAGATGAAGTTGGGTGGAAGTGAGTGTCAGCTTTAAAAAAATGCATGAAGTAAAAAGTCCCAAGTTAAGTTTTATTTGGGGCAAAATGACAACTGTAGCGCGGGAGATAGCACCTTAGATAGCTCTGAGAAACTGCTCCAAAGAGGCGGGGTGCAGGGGGAAGTCAAAATCACCAGTGTGACTTTGGTGAAGGGGGTACACGTGCAATCAAACCCACGTTTTTTTTTAGAAGGTTGTAGCTAGTCATGAGGAACAGTCATCACCATGAAAGATTCTAGTGTTTTTCTAGATATGAGGAGGTACAAGAATTAGGCTCATAAAATTGGCTCCGGAAAAATATCTAACTATCAGACCTGTCCTGCCAGTTTTTCCCCCAAATCCAGAGTGCCTCATTTCTGCTCTCCACCCTGAACTCCTTTCAGGGGTGTTGAATATTGGCAACAGCATGATTTAATACTTGTAGAGGTGGATGGCGGGCTTCCCAGGTGACGCTAGTGGTAAAAGAACCTGCCTGCCAGTGCAGGAGACATAAGAGACTCGGGTTTGATCCCAGGGTCAGGAAGATCCCCTGGAGGAGGGCATGGTAACCCGCTCCAGTATTCTTGCCTGGAGAATCCTGTGGACAGAGGAGCCTAGTGGGCGTAGGGTTGCACAGAGTCAGACGTGACTGAAGCGACTTAGCAAGCACACACAGAGGAGGATGGTACGCGCTGTTGGCAAGTACCAATTTGCAGTTGACAGGGCATCAATGGGTCTGCAGTGGAGGAGCGTTCTGGGCATCTTGGATGAAGGTGAGCGGAAGGTTGGTGAACCTGAGGCAACCAGCGAGGCCTGAGCATCTTGTAAACACCATACAAATCTTACTGTCCTAACAGTCACTGTTGCTGACAGTATTTTGCACAGGCATCTCTCTTCTCCACTCATGCCTTCTCAAGGGCAGGGACTCTTGGGTTTGCTTTGTGTCCTCAGAGTCCTGCTTGGACCTCAGTGTATATCATCACTGAGTTTTAACCTCAGACTCACTGCGAGCTCTCTGTGCCTTTGAGATGGATCCTCATCCTCCCCAGGCTACAGAGCTGCATTCTCTGAGGTCTCTGTAGCACCAAGGCTTTAAGATTCTGTAAGGAGGAGTGTGTTTCAGATGAGCTGGGAAGTGAAATGGTCTCCATTCTGCCCACACTGGCTCCGAGATCTGCCCTTGCTGGGAGGACCGGATAATCAGTCAGTTCTGGGCTAGGCACTGGGCACATTGCTTTGGAGGGGTGAAGAACTGACATGTCCCAGCCGTGATCTGACTAGGAAAATGAGATTGATCTGCATGAAAAGAGGATTAATAAGAATAAATGAGTCTGAGAGCAAAGCCTCATGATCAGACCTTGACAGTGAATGAGTCTCCTTAGAGTGGAGGCTTTCAGTGTGGTGCTGGACGTGATGGATGGATGGGGAGAGGCTCACAAGACCTGCCCGTTACTGTTGTATGATATGAGCAGATATGAGCAGAGCACTTCATCTCTCATTTATTCTGCACAGTTCTTGTACATTTACAAGGTACTGGGCTCTGTGCCGTGAGCCTGGGCTGCAGAGAATTGAGTAAGGCAGCATGCCTGTCCTCAAAAGACTTGCCTTATGATCTCAGAGGCAGAGAAGTAAGCATTCATATATTAACTCATAATCTATGAATGTACGTATGTATACATACAGAAGATTACTCGAGTCAGAATCCATGGACTTGTCTCCTGGAAATCTTCATGAGAATAATTTGACTTTGCATATTCATTTTTTTTGGCCCTAGAGGTAAAGAAGCCACCTGCCAATGCAGGAGACATAAGAGATGTGAGTTCTATTTTTGGGTCAGGAAGAGCCCTTGGAGAAGGAAATGGAAATCCACTCCAGTATTCTTGCCTGGGGCATTGCATTTACAAGGGAGCCTGGCAGGCTATGTAGTCCATAGGGTCGCAAAGAGTCAGACATGACTGAAGTGACTTAGCACCCTTTCATTTTTTTAAAATAGTCGACGGAATGATGTATGAACGTGCACCATTGGCAGTGGACTGCTACATGATTTCAGTTCTGATGTTTGGTTTTTTTGGTGGTGGTGGTAGGGTTGCTGCACCACATGGCTTGTGGGACCTCAGTTCCCCACCCAGGGATTGAACCCAGGCCCCTGGGCAGTGAAAGCAGTGAGTCTTAACCACCTGACCATCAGGGAATTCCAGTGCTGATGTTTGGATTTGTGTTCATGATTTTACAGTGGGCCCAAAGGCCATGGAACTGTAGCACATGAATAGTTTAGCTCCTGAGAATTCGATTTCATGTTGGAATTCTCCAGGCAAGAATACTGGAGTGGGTTGCCATTCCTTTCTCCAGGGGATATTCCTGACCCAGGGATTGAACCAGGGTCTCATGCGTCGCAGGCAGATCCTTCACCATCTGAGCCACTGGGGAGAGCCCCACAATTATATGCATTTGGCCCCAGATAACATCGTGTGCTTACCTTCACATATATCCATATACACATATATGGGTCGAAATTGTGCATCTTTTAATCTGATTACCTTCGTTACTCTGCCTGGTCATGTATTCATCAGTATATACTGGCATAACCTGCAGGGCACACAAGCACAATGGTAAGGGTCTCCACATCTTCCAGAGATGTGTGATGCCTTCCTCTGGTGGCTAAGCAAATCAGTGGTGATGGTGTCACTGACCTCTGGCCTTCAGGAAGACATTAGAGACTGAATTATGGCCACTGAGAAACCCTTGCCTGATAAAATGTTATAAGAACTGGGAGACACATTTACAAAAAGTGAAGGTGGTAATAGTACACAGAGAGAACCAGCACAGTATAAATTGCTCAAGGGTTCTGGGCAGAGCGTTAAATATGCATATACTGCCCATCTGTGCAATTATATGCTATATATATATACACACACGTGTGTGTGTATCTCATATGCATACATGTTACTGTGCATATTCTTTATATTAAAAATCATAACTTCTGTGCCTAGTGAATGAAAATAGGGATTTTATTGTGTAATACTGGTTAGTTGCAATTTTGCTTCAGTTAACATTAAAACCCAACTGCCACTTGTGTGAGTCATTAAGAAAAGAATGAGATATTTTATAGGCAAATGCTCTGTTAGAGCCAGGTGAAGGCCAATTGATAAAACAGATGAAGGAGCAGAAACTCAGATCAAGTTACCTGTTCAGAGTCACACAGTGCTATTAAGCCCAATTCAGTAATGTTCTAGGGGGAAAAAAAGATGATCAAGATGGTATGTTTACTTACTGAAGGGAAAGGATAGACAGTTATGATTCAGAGAAGTGGATGCCTCTGACCAAAGAAAGTCTGGCATAGCCTGGGAAAGCCCTGGGGACAGGAGCGCTGTTATGTCCTAGAGCAGCAGTCCCCAGCATTTTTGGCACCAGGGACCAGTTTTGTGGAAGACAGTTTTTCCACAGACTAGGGGGTGGGGGAAGGATTGAAGGCAGGAGGAGAAAGAAACTACAGAGGATGAGATGGTTGGATGGCATCACCGACTCAATGGACATGAGTCTGAGTAAACTCCGGGAGTTGGTGATGGACAGGGAGGCCTGGCGTGTTACAGTCCATGGGGTTGCAAAGAGTTGCACACGACTGAGTGACTGAACGGAACTGAGGGGCTGGGGAGAGATGGTTTCAGGGTGATTGAAGCACATTACATTTATTGTGTACTTTATTTCTATTCTCACTTCACCAGCTCCACCCCAGATCATCAGGCATTAGATCCCAAAGGCTGCAAACCCCATCCTAGAGCTTTTTTCTTTCTGAAAAAAAAAAAAAAAAAAGTTTGTCTCTCTTTTTTTTTTAATGGTTGCACTGTGGGATCTTAGTTCCTTGGTGGCGCTAGTCGTTAAGAACCCACCTGCCAATGCAGGAGACATAACAGATTTGGTCCCTGGGTCGGGAAGATCTCCTCGAGAAGGAAATGGCAACCCACTCCAGTATCTTCCCTGGAAATTTCCATGGACAGACGAGCCCGGTGGGTTACAACCCATGGGGTCACAAAGAGTTGGACACAGCTGAGCACAAGCATGAAGTTCCCCAGCCAGGGATTGAACCTGGGCCCTCAGCAATGAGAGCGTGGAGTTTCGACCATTGGACTGCGAGGGAATTCCCCGTTCTAGAGCATCTTATTGTATAAATCTTACTGGATAAACTTTAATGAGGTAACTTAGTCATCACAAGCACATAGCTCTTTGCAAGAGTCATGATGCAGGCCTCTTTTTAATAAAGCAGCTTAAATTTAACTCAAACTGATTACTTTAGATACAACAGAATCCCTTAAGGGCTCTGAATGGCAGTTTTTATTACACTTTGGCTTGAAGACTGAGACTTTTGCCTTGTAGAGGAAACAGAGGATATGGGAGTGTGTAAAGTTTCCGCTGGGGCTGCTGTTCCCCTCCTGAGCCAGAGACACAAGAGATGCCCCGGGGCCACTGCTGGCTCTTCCCTAAGTAGCTGATGGAATTCAGAGCAAGCCAGTGGGTACAAGCTCCCATGTGTTTACAGGCTCTAAAAGCTCAAACCTCTCACACGAGCCCCTACCGGGCCTTTCTTAAGTCAGTACAATTTGTCACTTGGATTCTTTTTTCTAGCTTATATGACGTCTAGCAGAGTCTGCCCTGGGGAAGCAAACACTTCATTTCTCTTTCTCCCTGTGGGCACATGTCTTTCTCTAGATTACAGGTTAGTTTGTAGCCCTGCATCAGCAGTTCTCTGATGTGTTTGAGAAAAGTTTTTATTTTTTATACACTTTTTTTTTTTGATGAGGACCATTTTTAAAGTCTTTATTGAATTTGTTGCAATACTGTTTCTGTTTTATGTTCTAGTTTTTTGGCCCAGAGGCAAGTAGAGTCTTAGCTCCCTGACCAGAGATGGAACCCGTACCACCTGCATTGGAAGGCACAGTTTTAACCACCGACGGCCAGGGAAGTGCCAAGAAAAGTTTTTAATTTGCAGTTTGGTAACTGGGAGAAGTGCTCTTTTCAGCTGACTACATCTCTGAACTGAAACTGGAATGTGGCTGACATGATTTTAATTTTGATTTTTATCAAGCAGAGGATAAGCCAGGCTCTTTATTCTTGATTTTATAAGTAATTCTTTAAGTGAAAGCTAAGAATGAACCGAATATAGAGAGGGGATCAGTGGTTACTACAGGAGCTATTTGACCAAAAGAAAAGGACAGTGTCAGGTCAGAACGTGTCGCTTGGGACCCTGGCCCTCCATTACTGGCTAGATGACCTAACTGAGGTTTAGTCTCCTCATCTGTAAAATGGGTAGAGGATCACTTTCCCACAATACCCAAGTGCAGGATTTTTTTCAGATTAAGGGCCAATTTTTATGGGATCCCACCAGCATTTTATGAAAAGTGAAGGAATAGAATGGACTGGAATGAAATGGCACAGGGCAAAGTGGAGTGAAATAGAATGGGATGGGATGGAACAGAGCAGAAAATTCTAACTGGGCTGTCATCACTGTTTTTCTTTTTTTAATATTTATGTTTATTTAGTTATTTTTTTGGCTGTGCCAGGTCTTAGCTGCGGATATTGGATCTTCGACCTTCATTGCAGCATGCAGAACCTTTAGTTGTGGCATGTCGTATCTAGTTCCCTGTCCAGGGATCAAACCCAGGCCCCTGCCTTGTGGCAATGAGTCTTAGCCCTTGGACTGCCAGGAAGTCCTGTCATCACTGTTTTCTTATCTTGTTTGATTTTCCTTTTAAGCCCATCTTGCTATCTGATTTTGAGTATAATCTTGCTAGCATGTGAAAAGAGTACAACTGTATGATAATTTGAACATTCTTTGGCATTACCTTTTTTGGGGATTGAAATGAAAACTGACGTTTTCCAGTCCTGTGGCCACTGCTGAGTTTTCCAAATTTGCCGGCATAGTGAATGCAGCACTTTAAGAGCATCATCTTTTAGGATTTGAAATAGCTCAGCTGGAATCCCATCACCTCCACTAGCTTTGCTCATAGTAATGCTTCCTAAGGCCCACTTGACTTCACCCTCCAGGATGTCTGGCTCTAGGTGAGTGATCACACCGTTGTGGTTATCTGGATCATTAAGACCTTTACTGTACAGTTCTTCTGTTTATTCTTGACACCTCTCCTTAATCTCTTCCATTTCTGTTAGGTCCTTGCTTTTTCTGTCCTTTATTGTGCCCATATTTGCACCAAATGTTCCCTTGGTATCTCCAGTTTTCTTGAAGAGATCTCTAGTATTGCATTTATATCTATGTGTGTCAAGTTTGTCTGTCTCCTCCACTGGATGGTCAGCTCCGTAAGAGTAGGGACTGTAAAAAAAATAAATAAATAAAAATAAATAAAAAAAAAAGAGTAAGGACTATTTTTATCACTCTATCCTCAGCACCTAGGACAGTTCCTGGGTCTTCACTGACATTAAATACATATTTATCAAATGAATGAATGATTTATCCTTATTTTACAGATGAGAGGTCTGTGACAGAGAAAAGCTATGTCAAACTACACTGGGTCTCCAAGCTTGCTCTTTCCATCCTCCATTGATAGGATGGGAGGGTGTACGAGCTGGAAATTTCAGGTACCCTCGAGTTTACCAATGGGGCTTCCGAGCCTGGAGATGGAAAGTGACTTATTCAGTGTCATGAGGGAAAGAGTTGGATTAGGACTCAGGTTACTGGCCTTCAGTCTGAGGCACCAAACTGCTGTTTCCAGCTCCCTCACCCTGGACTTAACCACTAACTATCAAGCTAGTCTGAACTAATCCATGCTGTTGCTGCTGCTGCTAAGTCGCTTCAGTCATGTTCAACCCTGTGCGACCCCATAGACGGCAGCCCACCAGGCTCCCCCGTCCCTGAGATTCTCCAGGCAAGAACACTGGAGTGGGTTGCCATTTCCTTCTCCAATGCATGAAAGTGAAAAGTGAAAGTGAAGTCGCTCAGTCGTGTCCGACTCTTAGCGACCTCATGGACTACAGCCAACCAGGCTCCTCTGTCCATGGGATTTTCCAGGCAAGAGTACTGGAGTGGGTTGCCATTGCCTTCTCCGGAATTAATCCATACCTCCTGCTTAATGACACATCACTGGTGGCTTGGGGCCAGCATGGAGGGAGTGATGGGCTCAAAAGGGGCACCAGGGATCTTTGGGGATGGTGGAAGTATTCTGTGTCTGAGTGTGGCAGTGGTTTCATGGTGCACACACCACCCAACTCATCCAGCTGTATCCTCCAAATGGATACTGTGCATTGAACTTAAATTACACCTCAGTGAGGGTCATAAAAAAAGTCCCAGTGTGTGTATTGAGGTCTCGTCTTTCCCAGTCAGGCCCTCCTTCTATGGGCTGTATGATGAGGGTAACACACACTGTGAGGAGCCCTCTGCCCCCATTCAGAGGACCTCTGCCCCGTCACCAGCTGCGATCCCTGCAGGAGGTGCCTGTCCTGGGCCTTACTTTCCCCATCTGTAATGTAGGGACAAAACACTTCATGAACAGGGTATTCAGAGGAATCAATGGCTATCATCCTATGTAAAGTTCTAAAATTAAAAAAAAATGCATGATGCTAGTAAGCACTCAATACATGATAGCTATTGGTCTTCTTTTTTTGTATTTCTTGGAGATATAAACCCTCAAGGTCAAATAAATATTTTTTGAGTACCCGCTGCTCCTGAGACATAATGCGCTTGCTCAACTTGGTAATAAATACAGAATGTTTAATTTAATGACAGTTGAATTGAAAGATGTTTTTTCTTTACATGCTTCCTTTTTTCCTATCTTCATATGGAATTCAGCATTCATTATGATTTGTGAAACATATTCTTTTATTATATAGCTTTCCCTCCATTACTCAGATCTTTTTATTCTTCAGTAATGCCCACACATAACATATATTTATAAAATTAGAATGAGTGTGTCCATATAATTTTAACTCCATCATTTTTCACTAAATATTATTTCCTGATTATATTTCCCTTTCCTTAAATTTTATTTAAATTTATTGTATGATTCCACGTTTCATTTGTGTGCACTGTTATTTATTGAACTAGGCATTTCATACAGACTATTTTTTATTTTCATTATAAACAGCACTGCAGAAGGCACCCTTTAATTTTATTCAGCTTAAACAAACACCGTTTACGCTTCTTAAACTGCTGTTGCCAAGTTGTCAAAGAAGTAGACGGCAGCCATTACTCTTGACTGTGTGACTTTTTTTTCTTTCTAACTCATTTCTCCAGGTCGGGGGAGAGGTCAGGAGGGAAGCCCTATAGTCTCTGTGGTGTAGACACAGATACATCAACAGTGTGGCAGACTCAGAGGGAGGGTGCTGATACACAGACTCAGTTCTTGCTTCTTTTCTAAATAGAAAACGAAAGCAATGAAGTATCTTACAAGATACCCAAAGGAAAACTATTTACACCGTGTTTGCCCCTATTACTCTAAAGTACTGTAACTGCAGAAGTGTGATTTGACAGTAGAGTGGTGAACCTCTAGAGGCAGCCTTCCTGCGATGACATTGACAAGCCATCTGGCCCATGCTCACAGATTAACGTGGCATGAGCCGTCAATTTCCGTCTTCACATTCCTGTCCCCAGCTCTTCTTACATTAGAATACACAGCATTTGGTGTTGCTTCAGGGCCTCAGAGAGCCCTGGGGGTATCCTTACGGTGAGTGGTAGGAACCTGACTCTGATCCTTACCTTGCAGTGTCTGTCTGTCTGTCTGCTTCCCCAACACACATGCCTCTACAATGTGACATGACACAGAGATCTCCCTTTCAGTTCCTAGCCCAAAGGCCAAACTCATCGCTGGAAATCCAAATTTATCCGATTTTTTACCTCAACTCCCTGAGTATTTGGACTAGGTTTCTTCTACTTGTCTGCCTCCTCTCATGATATCCTTAATGTGATAACCTGGTGTATACCACCTCGTCCCCCTTCTTACCTAGATTCAGGCTACTCATGGAACAGAGGAATGAATGGGACCCAGAGGAAACTGGTGACATAGTCAACGTTGAACATCTAGTTATTGAACACTTGCTATCTGTCATCTCTGTGCTAGAAGTAGAGACACAGCAGATGAGAGGAGACAGGCCCATGGCCTCAAGCAGGTTACTTTCAGGTGGAGAGCAGGGATAAGAAACAAGTAAAAAAATAGCCAGGAGCATTCAGAGAGTGATAAATATTGAAAAGTAAATTATAAAACACAACACAGAGCAATCCAGAGTAACTAACATAGTGTGGTACTCTGTCGCTCAGTTGCGTTCGACTCTGTGCGACCCCATGGGCTGTAGCTTGCCGGGCTCCTCTGTCCCGGGATTTTTCAGGCAAGAACACTGGAATGGGTTGCCATTTCCTTTTCCAGGAGATCTTCCTGACCCAAGGATGGAACCCACATCTCCTGTTGTGTCTCCTGCTTTGTCACGTGGGTTCTTTACTGCTCAGCCACCAAGGAAGCCCTGTTCTTATGATTGGCTGGACAGAAAAGAGGAAGATGTGTGTGTGTGTGTGTGTGTGTGTGTGTGTGTGTGCATGTGTGTGATGGGGCAGGGGTGCTGGTGTGTGTCTGGGTGGCCCAAGACAGTAGTTCTATCTGCCTCAGACGTGAATGACAAACAGATCTCAGTCATTCAGTCATGGGAAGGTGGTGCAAGGTGTTCAGTTGGGGATAAGTTCAGGAGAGCTCCAGGGAGAGAAGACCCGTGACCCACGAGGGAAGAGCCTGTGCAGGGGCAGGGAGAGGAGTGCAAAGGGAGCCTGGAGAAGCTGGCAGTACCGTGTCCTTAGGTCTTGTAAGCTGTAATCAAGATTTTGGACTTTGTCCTGTGTAGCGAGGGAAGTCTCTAGAGGGAACTGGCGGGGGCAGGCAGAGGAAAGAGCAGGTGTCAGCAGTCCTGAGGGCTGGCTGGCATTGTTACACACATAGGCAAATCCCTGGGAAGTGATGTTCCCTTTCTTGACACTGGATTCAGTCTCAGCCCAATGAAGGTCATGGTGCCCGCCACACGCAGTTATTGTGGGGATTAATGCTTCCAGAGAAGAGGAAGAACCTCACAGCCAGTGAGTTCCTGTACCCATAAGAGATCCCTACTGCAATTGATTCTCATTATTTACACTAGCTATGTCCTATAAAGTCCCTGCAAACACTGAAATAACAAATACTAAACCATTCCTTCTAGAGGAAACACACACACATACGTGCATCTCACGTAGGTTATAATAATCCTGCAGATTCAGGAGAGTTGAGGTCTGCACTGGAGGGAGGTAGGTTGGGAAAAGTTCTAGCAATGGGTGAGGCCCACGTGAGCTGGGAGAAGGTGAGGGCAGAACCCTAACGCATCCATCGCAGCGTTCTTGTCAGTGAGGAACGCTGTTCTCTTGATAGGTCTGCTATTGCCACTGAGTCCAGGGATGTTTAGAGGTCTTATCGCATGTCTCCCACTGCAGTGCTCTGGAGGGAAGGCAGAAGTTTCTCTAAAACAGGCCTGCCACCCAAGGAAGGGCAGTTGGCTCAGCATTGTGTCGGCCTCACAGGATTTTAAAACAAAAACACAGCTCTCCACTTGTTTTTCTGCTTTAATTGAAAATCTTAACTCTGGTTACTCGCTTTACAGTCCTGGGCAAAACAATACAGATTTACGTCCCACAAACATGCCTTAAAAGACAGCTGATTTGCTTGGTTCATCATTTTTGTTCTCTCCTTTAGGAAGTAAAGCAGACAGAGAGAGATAGGCGAAGTGGATTCTTTTACACTTTGAAGAGTGATGGAAATGTCTCTTCCGACTCCCACTGGAATTTCAGGGGGAGAGACACATTAACTGCCACTTTCCACTGCCATCTGGGGGCAGAATTTTTGCTGCTCAGAGTAGTGGAGCCTGGAGGTCAGGGGACTCTGGAGGGCTAAGCTCTGAGAGGGTGGGAAGGCGCTCCCCGAATGAACTCAGCCTGATGCGCAGTTACCCATCAGTACCCCTGTTTATTGCTTTGTAACCCACGGTTGTCAGGTTAGTGTCGCTGTGGCTTCATCCCATCTTCCTATTACTGGCCTTGCTTAATTCTGCTTAAAGATTCCAGAGATACCAGTGACATGGTGAGGTGGCAATGACAGGGGCCTGTGTCTGTGATTCTGATGTAAGAATGTAAGCATCATTTTAGTTATTTTCTCCTCAGTCTGATTTCACTCCACCGTGAACCAAGCTCATCTTTTCCTTCCTGTGGAAGCAAATACACATTGATGTCCTTTTTCTAGGGGGAGAGGACAGGTGGTGATAATTCATCCCAAACAATGTGGAGGTTTGCTCTTAGAGTTTGCACCTTGACACTGATGGCGTTGCTCTGGGCCGTTCACCTGGTCACACGGAGGAAGCAGTTGGACCTGTGCCCTGGGGCTGGGAAGGGAGGCTGGGTCGCAGGTACTGATTCAGGTGAGGAAAAGAAGGTCATGAGTGAGCCTTCACTTGTGGCTTGGGAAACAGGCCTCTTGGGGGCACTCCAGGTGAGCTGGAGACCACTGCCAGCAGGCCAGTATCCCTAAAAGTAGTGTCAAGTCCCTTGAGCCAGCGACGCATCACATAGCTGGCCTCGGGTTCTTCATCTGTAAAATGAAGGTTGCAGGCCCCAGCAGTTGTGTGATTCTGTGCTAAACTGATTGTTGCTTTTGTGTCTTCTGCCCATAAAGTGATGATCTCCCCCTCCCCATCCAGATATGTAAAAGACATTCATTCTTTTGATGGTCTAGGCGAGAAAGCCATCAACATTTTCCTTGCTTCTCTGGAAGATGTGAAGTGCCGCGGGGGCTTACGTTGTCTGATACCTAACCTGCAAATGCATCGTGTTAAAAGGGTGCCTGCCCCACGTGCTGAGTCAGAAGTCCATAGCAGAATGCCACATCCTCATCTCCATCCTATAAAATTAATGCAAAATGTAATGGGGCAAAAATAGTTGTATCCATATTTCTGATGCATTTCATGAATGTATTTCTACAAGGGTCTTAATCTAGTGGAAAGCTCTCTTGGTTTTTCTCAGAAAAAAAAAATCCCTTTTACGGCTCAAATGAAGTGTTGTTTTAGTAACATATGGATACCTTTTAAACATCTTCAGATACAGCACTTATGCTGCACCTGGGGTTTGATTAGTGGTGGTTTGAGTACATAAAAAGAGGTGAGGAAAAGGAAAAAAACACACAGAAAAGGCAACAAAGGTTATGGAACGCCATTAAATTATGTTTATGGTTTTACTTGTCAGTAGTTTGTAATACAGAATGGTTTTCCTGGAGTCCATTTGTCAGCATTGTCACCAATTAGTGCCTACAAATTACCTTTTGTTCAAGCCACGTTCTCCTGGTTGTCTTGGGGCGGCACAGATCAGAGCTGTGGCGGTTCATGAGCTTTCACTGTCAGGTTGCACATGTGCTTTTTCTGCTGATGCATCTGGCGATTCTGTCCCCTCTCCCAAGGTCTCCAACGGCTGTGATTCAATTTTTGTGAATGGGAAGGAGATGAAGAGCAAAGTGGACACGATCGTGAACTTCACCCACCAGCACTTCACCTCCCAGTTAGAGGTCACGGTCTGGGTGCCCAGACTCCCCCTGCAGGTTGAGATCTCGGACACGGAGCTGAGCCAGATCAAAGGATGGAGGATCCCAGTGGCCTCCAATCGAAGGTGAGGAACTAAGGGTGAGGGGGTGACCCTCGGAGGGGGCTGTGGATCTGAGGCTCCTGGGGCTCAGCTCTGAGGCAAAACGTCCTCAGGGACTGAGGCTCCAGCAAAACTGCATCTACAGCGGGTACTAATGGGAACAGAGTTAAGATGGATCTGACTTGGGTCCTTACTCTGACAGGTGGAAATTGTAATAGGGATGATATAGTAAGCCCTCTCTCTACATACGAACCCTCGTGTTGTGAACTTTCACAGATGCCAATGCACGTTCGCATAGTCCCGTCCCATAAACTAGTTCATGTGTCCGGCATGCGCTGTCACACGGGCACATCTCCTGCGAGTGGCTGTGCTTTTGTGCACTGTACAGCGTACAGTAGTACAGGGTCTTTGTTTCAAGCCCAGGATGTCCGGAAGTGAGCATAAAAGCAGTGGTGACGTAGCTGATGTTGTTAAGGAGTGCCAGCTGTTGCACTGCACTACTGTACTTTTCAAGGTCCTGTGCTGCAAGATTAAAAATATTTTCTCTATTTTCTGTTTGTTTTTATGAATTATTTGCATGAAAAGTGTTATAAACCTATTACAGCAAGCTACTCTAAAGCCCATTGTGTTAGTTGCGTACCTAGGCTATCATAGTTGGACTTACAAACGAATTGTACTTAAATGAATGCACGCTTGGAACGGAACTCATTCTTATGTAGTGGGTTTACTGCCATATTATCTACCTCACAGAACAGTTGCTAGGATTCAATAAAATGATGCAGCGCATAAGAAGCACACAGCACAAGGCCTGGCTTGGGCAAGAGCTCTATTCCCCGCTGCCCTAGTGTTCTTTCCTGCATTGTCCATTCTCAGGTTCCTGCTTGAAAATTCAATCATCCTCAGTTGAGCACAGTGCAGTGGCTAAGCTGTAAACTCTGGAATAAGGTCACTAAGTTTTCACTCTGGCTTTTCCGTGTTTGGGTTTCTCTGGTGGCTCAGGTCGTAAAGAATCCGCCTATAATGTGGAGGACCTGGGCTCGATCCCTGGGTTGGGAAGATCCCCTGGAGAAGGGAATGGCTACCCACCCCAGTGTTCTTGCCTGGAGAGTTCCATGGACAGAGGAGCCTGGCCGGCTACAGCCAGCCCATGGGGTTGCAAAGAGTCAGACGCAACTGAGCGACTTTCTCTTTCCCGTGTATAGCCGTGCGACCTTGGTCAGGTTTTTTAACTTCTCTCTTCCTATTTCTTCATCTACAAGTTGGAGATGACAGTAGAGTGGCTGAATAGAGTTGTTCCAAGAATTCAGTGAAGTGACACACCCTGCAGCAGTCAGAACTCTAGAGATAGCATTTATTCACTTTACAGGAGCAGGTAAGGCAGGACCCGGCACGTATTCCAACTCAGGACATATAAGCCTCTGCCCCTCCCTCCCCTGACACAAGACCCAGCCCACCGAGGGCCCCGCAGACCAGTCAGCAGCCACCAGGCCAGGTCCTCTCACGAGGGACGCCGGACAGGTTCATCTTGAGGGGAAGTTTGTGGAGTAGCGAAGCCAGAGAAGGTTTCTCAGGGCAGGTCATGGGCAGGCAAGTGGAGGAGAACTCGTGTCAGGACAGGGGGACGGGCCGGGGCGCCGAGGAAGGAGGAGAAGTCGGGATGCGCGTGTCAGACGTGTTTCAGTTTTGTTAGCAGCTGGGCCTGGGCGGGGCTGACCCCCAGCCCCGGGCGAGTGAGGCAGGGCCGCCGGCAGCACATGTGATGCTCAGTGACCACCGCACAGGGTCCGGGAGTAAAGACGCAGCAGGTGGTGGGTGACCGCTGGTGAGCACTCTGGCAGGAAGGAAATGCAGTTCACACGGAGCATCACAGTCATGGGGAACCTGGACGAGGAGGTAGGGGAGACCCTTCTTCACCAGGATGACGCTGGCTCCGCTGTGTGTGTGTGTCCCAGGCCCACCCGAGACAGCGAAGACGAGGAGGATGAGGAGAAGAAGGGGAGAGGGTGCTCGCTGCAGTACCAGCACGCCCTCGTGCGCGTCCTCACCCAGTTCGTGGCCGAGTCCCCTGACTCGGGTCAGCTGAGCTACATGCTGGGCCCTGACTGGCAGTTTGACATCACCGACCTCGTGATGGATTTCATGAAGGTGGAAGAGCCGAGAATCGCTCAGATACAGGATGGCAGGACCCTGGTGGGCCGGGAGCCGGGCATCACCACCGTGCAGGTACAGGCACCCAGCACTCGCCACCTGCCCCAACCCTGGTCTGTGTTGATAAGTGTCCAGGCAGATGCTGGAGGGTAGCGTGTGTGTGCGTGCATCAAAGACTTATGGGCAGTGATAGAGGGTTTGTCAATTCTAACAGGTTCAAACTCAAATTAAATTTTGTGTTACTTTTTTTTTTAAAAGATGCTTCCCTGATAGTCCAGCGGTTAGTGGTTTAGAATCTACCTTGCAGTTCAAGAAACATGGATTCAATCCCTGGACAAGGAACTGGAATTCCAGTAGAATTGAAACAACTAAGCCTGTGGGCTCCAGAGTCCGCTAGCCACAACTAGAGAGTCCGTGTGCCCCAGTGAAAGATCCCACATGATGCAACTAAGACCCCATGCAACTAACTAAATAAATGAATACTTTTATAAAAGACAATAGAATTCATAAAAATTCACAGAACAATTGAAAGATATAAAGTAATGATAATAAAATTATATTGTATTTTCCCCCAAAGGTCAAAGTCATTTTCAAATCTTATTGTCTAGAGTAGCAAATAAAAACCTTGAAGAATAATCAAAGAAAAATGTTTGCCTTTTAGAGAGCTGAGAAAAAATATCTCATTCCTTTTACCAAAGCTAAATTTAACGCAGAGTCTAAGCAATCTTTCCCCTAATGTGATTCTTTATTTTTCATGTGTCACTAACAAAAGACAGTAGAACCTATGAAAGCTAGTTTTATTTTCCTCAACTTGAGCATTAACCATTTAGCTCTATTTTACCTTGAACAGTGGACACAAAAAAAATTTTTTTAAGGTATTGCACTAAAAATGATAAAAACCACTCTCCACTTTACTATAGTAACAGTAAGACTGTTTTCTAGCCAGTGGACGGGATCATTCTGCAGAAAGAATGCAGCATGTTTTTTAATGACAAATTAAAAGGCTACTGCTCCTAGTTCACAAAGTCAGATTTTTTGGGTGTAGCCCAAGTCAATTTTTGACAAAGCTGGATTCAGTGTTGTATTCTGCAGCACTCTTTCGTTGCTGTGTAACAAATCAACCAAACATATCCCAGCATGAAGCACCGCTAATTTATTAACTCAGAGTTCTGAATGTTGGGAGTCCAGTTGAGCTTGGGGTACCAAGTCAGGGTACTGCAAGGCTGCAGTCACAGTATGGGTCAGGCTGGGCTCATGTGGGGCTTTGAAGAACTGTTTCAAGACTGAGGACTCTGCTTCCTTGTGGATTTTCAGCCAGAGGTCATTCTCTGCTCCTAGAGGTCACCTGCATCCCTCCTTATGGAACAGATCCACCACCAGATTCTCACTCTTTGAATCTGACTTTCTCTTCTACCAGTCAGGGAGAAAGTGCTCTGATTTTAAAGGCTCATGTGATTCCATGAGACCCACCTGGCTAACCCAGTGTGGTCTCCCTATTTTAAGGCCAACTGTGCCATATCCTATAACATAGTTGGGAGGGTGATTTCTCATCATATTCACAGGTTTGAGAGATTGGACAGAACGTCTTTGGGGGGATAGGTCTAGAAATTCTATCCACTAGATATAACTCTTCATTTGATATTCACCCCTGATTGCGAGGGCTTCTCTGATGGCACAGTGGTAAAGAATCTGTCTGCCAATGGAGGAGACTAGGGTCTGGTCCCTGGATTGGAAAGATCCCCTGGAGAAGGAAATGGCAACCCACTCCAGTATTCTTACCTGGGGAATCCCATGGACAGAGGAGCCTGGTGGGCTATAGTCCATGGGGTCACAAGAGTTGGATACGACTTAGCGGCTAAACCACCACCACTACCTGCTTGCAAGCTAGATGGTAAATTAAGAAAAATGGTTTCTTAGGAGAGTAAGATTCTCCTTCCCACTTTGCTCACCTGGCTTATCCAGTGATGACACGGCAGCCCACACACTGGTGATCACTGGTCCATGCGTATGTGTGTTAGTCACTCAGTCGTGTCCGACTCTTTGGGACTCCATGCACTGTAGCCTGCCAGGCTCCTCTGTCCATGGAATTCTCCAGGCAAGAATACTGGAGTGGGTTGCCATTCCCTTCTCCAGGGGTGAGTGATCCATAGTGAACAGCTAATGCTCACTGGAAGGAGTAGGAGTAGGAAGAGATGGCTGAGCACCAACCTTTTAAAGAGCTTTTACTGCAATTCTGCCATTTTCACAACTAAATATTATTTGTTGGAAAAATGTCAGTCTTTGGTGCCTAGTACCAAAGTAGGCAATTTTTAGTTATTGCCTCTAAATTAAATCAAGCTTAAAAAAATACAGTACTGTTATCATGATATGAATCAAAGGAAAGAAGATGGGCCGGGATGATATTTGTACTTAAAACTCCTTCACTTGGAAAGCGTAATTGAACAGGATCATGACTTAGCACGCACACATTCATGACTTGCTCACATACACAATTTCGCTACATACAGTCACGTCACAGGAAACTAGGAGAACACTTTGGTGGGAGCATCAGCTCAGGAGTTTCGAATGGTGTAATGCAGACACTGAGGCTTCCCACTGACTCTACAGGTCCTGTCGCCTCTCTCTGACTCCATCCTGGCTGAAAAGACCGTGACTGTCCTGGATGACCGGGTCACTATCGTGGACCTGGGTGTGCAGCTGGTGGCCGGCTTGTCTCTTTCCCTGCAGCCTCACAGGTTGGACAAAAGAGCCATCGTCTCAACAGCAGCTGCCCAGGATGTTCTTCAAGCCCCACAGCAGGTAAGATTCCAGAGTCCTTTTGTTGCTGGATGATTGGGACCACTTCTTTCTCGGTCACATCTTGCAAAGGAGATAGATAGAGCACTCATAACTGGGACTGGTGATTCTTGAAGCTGCTTCCTATTTCTTATCCAATCTGTCCTATCTCCGAGAAAAGTACTCAGTGTCTTAGACCCATTTTCCTTGTATGTTCTTCTTGCTTTAGAGCAGCCTTACCTGTTTTAGACACAGTCTGCTGCTAGACCATGACCAAAGGCTCCCATATTCTTACTTTTGCCCAAGCAGGTGCCTATTGACACTTGGAAATTTCATTTCAGCTACTTGAATAAGCATGGCATCCAGTCGCCACTGTTAACAATGATTGCCAACTCTCACACTCTCCCCCTCTTTAAACTTTGATGTGTCATTGATAAAGATACCAGGGCACTGTGCCTTTCAAGAAAACTGGTCTCAGGAGGCATCCTTCCATAAGCATGTCCAGCCGGGGCATGTTTTGCTCTGTCAGCACTGGCTTCCTAATAAGGAAAGTTCAAAGCAATATTCTCTTGAGCAGGCGCCCGATTCGTTGCACCTGAATTTGATTCAGATAAATTGTTTGATCTTTCAGAATGTTTTTAGAAGGGTCAAAGTCAAATTCTGTTGTCTGGCATGCGGTAAATTACAGTAAGTCCTGTACATACGCACCAGTTCCATTCTGAGAGTGTGTTCATAAGTCCAGTTTGTTCCTAAGTTTAACAAAATTAGCCTAGGTACCCAACTAACACAATCGGCTATATAGTACTGTAAGGCAGTCATTTTATAATACTTTTCACACAAATAATACATAAAAAACAAGCAAAAAGTAAAGAAAACATTTTTAATCCTACATTACAGTACCAGCTACATCACTGTCGCCGCTTTTACACTTGCTTCCAGACATCCTGGACTTGAAATAAAGATGCTGTGCCACTGTACTCTATACAGTGAAGTACACGAAAGCACAGCCACTTGTAGAGGGTGCATGCACGTGACAATATATGCCAGATACAAGAACTAACTTGGGTGACTGGACATGCACACACGTTTGCATCTTTGAAAGCTTGCAACTTGGAAGTTCATATGTAGGGGACTTATTGTAAAATACACTTTAATGCATTAGCTAAAGCATATTGTCCATTTCTTACATTAGTAGGGCTGTGGCTTATGGCTCATGCCAATTCAAGGCAAGCCAAGAGCTGTTCACAATAATAAAACACAGAAATTAATTCTCAGTTTGTATGTTTAAATAATATTACATAGAAAATCATATTTACCTTTGCAGGTTTTGAAGGAACCCAATTATAACCTAATGCTCTGGTTTCATTTCTCTTAGGAAGCCATCATCAGTTCTTGGATTTTGTTCAGCGATGGTTCAGTGACACCTTTAGACATTTACGATCCCAAGGATTTTTCAGTTACTGTCTCATCTTTGGATGAAATGGTGGTGTCTGTCCAGGCAAGCCTTCAGTCCAAATGGCCAGTTGTGGTTGCAGAGGGGGAAGGGCAAGGGCCCTTGATTAAACTGGAAATGATGATCAGTGAGCCCTGTCAGAAGACCAAGAGGAAGAGCATTCTTGCCGTGGGGAAAGGGAACGTCAAAGTCAAATTTGAGCCCAGTATTGATGAGCACCAGGGAGGCACCAACGATATTGAGGGCATAAACCGGGAATATAAAGACCACCTCAGTAACACCATAGATCGTGAGGGAAACCAGGAGAGAGCGGTTCAGGAGTGGTTCCAGCATGGTGCCTCTGTTGGCCACGAGGAAAATACCAACAAAAGCACAACCCCACAGTCTCCCATGGAGGGAAAAGACAAGAAGATGCGCAAGAGCGGTGGTCCAGATGCCTTCACAAGCTTCCCCGCTCAAGGGAAGTCACCGGAACCCCATAATCCTAGTGACCTCACGGTGACCTCCAGGGGGCTTACTGACTTGGAGATCGGCATGTACGCCCTGCTCTGCGTCTTCTGCCTAGCCATCTTGGTCTTCTTGATCAACTGTGTGGCATTTGCTTGGAAATACAGACACAAAAGATTTGCCGTGAGCGAGCAAGGCAACATCCCCCATTCCCATGACTGGGTCTGGCTGGGGAACGATGTGGAGCTTCTAGAGAACCCGGTGGACGTGACCCTCCCGTCGGAGGAGTGCACCACCATGATTGACAGGGGGCTGCAGTTCGAGGAGAGGAACTTCCTTCTGAACGGCGGTTCCCAGAAGACTTTCCATAGTCAGCTGCTCAGACCTTCTGACTATGTCTATGAGAAAGACATGAAAAATGACCCTCTGAGTTCCACAGGCCCCAAGAGGAAGAGGGTCAAGTTTACTTCCTACACCACCATCCTCCCAGAGGACGGCGGCCCCTACACCAACTCCATCCTGTTTGACAGTGATGACAACATCCAGTGGGTCTGCCCAGATATGGGGCTGGGAGAGTCCCAGGGCTTCAGAGACTACATGGAGAGGCTGCAGGACCAGATGTGAACTCCTTTCTCATGTTTGTATTCACCTTTATGCCTTCTGTTTTTTGAATGGTGGAGCTGTGAGTCTGATCAGCAATAGGGGATGATTTAACAGAGCTTCATTTGTGGCGGTCTGGCGGGATCCCTTTCTAAGCAGGTATCAGAGAGAGCAAAGGCAGCTGGGTTTGAAGCTAGGCACTGTCTCTGAGTCGGCCACGTGTGGGTCCTAGAGAAATTCTAAGACAATGATTTTATCTGCTGCCTGGTACTAGCTCAGTTCCAGTAGAATAAACCTGACCCCACAGACATTGTTAATCATCTCGTGGCAAAACAGCCGTGTGGAATTAGAAAAGACTTGGGTTTGATTTTTCTACTTCTAGACCTTTTAAAGCACAGTGGACATTTCTTGCCCTTGGCCTGAGATTGGACATATGTGAAAGATGCTGAATGTAGCCGCCCATATTTGTTACGAGCATTGCTCATTATTTTTATATATCTTTGCACTCGCACCTGGTTCCTTTGACCTCTGCAATTCTTTTTGAAACATGAAGACAAGAGATGCCATTCTTTTCTCTGAGATCTGTTTGATTTACATATGAGTTTTAGTCCCCACGATTTGCCATGTCCTGTTATTTCCTGGGTGTCTGTGCGGGAGTTCAGGGTCTTTCCAGTTTTCCACACTTCATCACTTAGGGGCAATAGCTAAGAAGCTAATCCTCATGCTGTCTTTCCTTTTTTGTGGTTGAACTTTGTTGTCTCAGATAGGGACGTGGGATTTTACTTAAAATGTTAGTGTACTGTGAGGGGGGCCATCTCCTTTACAGTTTTCTACATGATGCTTAAAAACTTTGGAGAAAAATTATGAACTGTGAACCTTTTATCTTCTGCTTGCAGGAGTCATGAGGACCTCCTTCTTGGAGTGCATTTCCGAGGGCAAAGCAGTCCTCAAAATAGTTGTATTGATACTAATGCTTTGTGGTCAACACTGTTTGTTATCCAAACTGATATCAAGGTCTAGAAATGATACGCACAGAAAGGAAATTGCATAGGAAGTACCTTCAGATGAAACTTTTCTTTTACCAGAGCCAAACTTTATTAGAACAGTAAGTGGAATGATGTTTCAACTTAGTAATACATAGAAATCTACCCATTCAATGATTTCCACCCCACCACAAAAAAAAGCTCATATATAAACATATATATATATATATATATATCCCTAGTCATGACTCTGGCAGAGGTAAAACCTATACAGGGTGTACATTAATCAAGAAAAGCAATGGTTTTTTTTTTTTTTCCCAAAAAAATTCATAAAATAAATGACTATTCCAGAAGCTTGAGAAGCAGTTGTGATGAAAAACCATAGCTATTGGGAAATTGAAATGGCAAGCAAGAGAGAGAAAAAAAAGCATGATTCCTGCATAATTTTTAAATAAATAATGTTTTTCAAAGAACAGCATGCCTGGTCTCAAGCAAAGCAAGTTCAGATTAGGAAACTATGGCAACATTCTATTAGGATGTGATAGCTGGGAAAACAGACACTGGATGAGTATGCCTCATTCCAAGCTTTCTTGAACCATTTGCATCTCAGAGAAGTAGAAGTTTAAAGACCCAAAGTGGCCAGGACCTGCAGGAGGTGTTGAAACAGTTCCTTGACTCTCGATGGCTGATGACTGGGCTGTTTATAAGGGTGTGATTCAGTGGTTCTCTTATAGGGTTCCATGGACAGGAACATGACAACTAGCCTCCTCCAGCCACGACATAGCAGACATAGCGTTCTCCCTGTGTCTCCTGCCCACAGGACTACAGTACATTTATAAACCATGCCTAAGTTACCAGTGATGCACTGCCTGACCTCCAGGGGCTGGTGTTCAGTTGCTCTTGTGTTTAAAACGGGGATTAGGAACTGAAGCTGGTAAGGTTGCCCAAATCTTCCAGTTCGATTGGGAAATGAAGTCAGGAGACCCAGGTATTGGCTCCCAAAGGAGTTTGCAAAGAGATGGCTGACACCTTGTAGGAAGAGCTTCTCTGGTAGCCAAAGGAAGCTGCTTCTGCTTTTCAAAGGACTTGGTAGGGAGGTTGCTCAAAACCGACTGTGTAGGGCTGGAGAGAAATTCACATCCTAATGGAAGCAGAGCTGTCCATATGAGTCCTGCTCCCCCTATAAGATATTTTCAATTTCCTTTCCCTTTGACAGTCCAGACATAATAGGGGTTTCGTTTCTAAAACTGAGGAACCTCAATTGATGCAGGGAGTGAGTCTCACACACACAGCAAGCTGGCTCCCACTGGTAAAATGAGAGTTTCCATGGGAAGAATTCAGGGGAAGAGGAACCTACCATTGTCATGAGGAGCCTTATTCAGGAGCATACAAGTTAGGCCACCTTCTATAGCCTGAGTGCTTGACGTGATGCAAAGAACACACTGGGGAGAATTAGAAGGAACCCTTGGTTTATAGCTCAGTTGGTAAAGAGTCTGCCTACAATGAGGGAGACCTGGGTTTGATCCCTGGGTTGGGAAGATCCCCTGGAGAAATGAAAGGATATATATTCCAGTATTCTGGCCTGGAGAATTCCATGGACTGTAGTCCATGGGGTCGCAAAGAGTCGGACACGACTGAGCAACTTTCACTTTCACTTGGTTTCTCAACAGGGCTGGGAGCTGACCATGGTCCTGAAGGTGCCCCCTGTGGTTACGTAAGCTAGCGTCCCCCAGAGTGATGCAGGCTGCATAAACCACCTTTGCTGGCTTATGTTGAGATTCAGCCAGCTCAAAATAAAGATCAAATGGAAGGTTTCGGGGGAAGGGTCCCTTTTACCACACAACACACACTTCCCTATACTCACACATACATACTTATACCCACGTGTGTGTGTGTGTGTGTGTGTGTGTGTGTGTGTGTGTGTGAATAGTGAAGAGCCAGAAATTCAGTTATTTGTGGGAATCAACACTGTCAGTTGTTCTCAGATTGGGCATGGACAACTACTCAGCTGAACAGAATTTCACTGAAGCTCTTTCTGTTCTGAATACTTCCTACTGACTAGAATCCATGTGCTATGTCTGCTTGATTTCCAACGTGGTTAATTTAAAACAAATAGGATCTATACTTCCAAAATATTTAAACTAGAATGGGGGGAATGATGTAAATTAAGTAAGCCTTGAAATACGGTTCTCTGAGGGGGTGAGGGGAGGCATGCATTTGCCTGGATTTTCCAGGTTTTTATGGCCGAGATATGCCAAGGATTGGTGTCAAAAACCTGAAATAAATGATGTAGATAGAATCCCTTTCTCTCCCATAAAAACGGGATGCCCAGGCTCCCCCTGAGGCAGACACCAGCAGCCTCAAATGGGGACAGCAGGCCGTGAGCTCCGTGAATCACATGAGGGGCAATTCAGATGCCATGTGAGGACCAGGTGACCTACAACCATGGAGGATATGAAACTACCATCTCCAGGCCAGCATACAGCTATCAAGGAGCAGCTGCCACACGAAATTCTGGAGTTTAAACCTGCAGTGTTACATTTGAGAGAAAACAAAAGACACTGGAAGTTTTCCCCGGAAACTTTCCTCGAGGAACATATAAGGTAGCTGACCTCAGAAGACTCCATGTGAACCAAGAGAGAGTCATTGACCCCTGGTGGCTTTCTGTTGCACACTGGCCAGGCTGCATTCCCAGGCTGTAATCATGCTTAGACTGCAGGCAGAGAGTGTCTTATTTATAAAAAATTAATGCAGGGGAAAAAATGGATCAACTTTTGTCCCATTGCCAAATCTGTGGAAGAAGGATTTTGTACCTGGGAAATTTTAAGTTTTAGGAATCGTGCATGTTGATCAGCTTTCTCGTCTCACTCTTTTAGAAAAATGTCTTCCCAATGTTGGGACGTGGGGATCACAGTAAAGTTTCTGTCAGGGAAGACCACTCATTCCAACTCCACTGACCACAGAGGGTGGTTCCGTCTGAATCCTTTCATCACCTTTCTACTCTCACCAACTCAACAGCCTCAGATCTCCATTCTAGTCTCTGCAAATGACAAGATAGGTGGTCTATAAACCCAGCAACCATCTTCTCCCTCAAAATTGTACTATGTGTAATGTATCGCGTGTCACCTGTCATGTGAAGGAACAGTATGGGTGGTGGGAAAGTTATGCTCAAATATGGATAGCAGATATTTTTGTATGTAATATAGGCAATATACTGAAACACTGAAAGCTGTGTTGGAATAAATACCTTTTCAAATAAAAGCATGCAAAGCTGTAGCTTTTAAATGTACAGACATCCCGCTCAGAAATATCTAAACTGGTGGTGGGAAACATCAGAACTTGACATCGTGAAATGCACTGAACTAGAGATGCAGCCTTTAGAGGGCATGGCTTCTGTTGGGACTGTGGATGGAAACTGCCAGAACATTTTGATCTTACTCTTCCTTACTTTTGGATTTCTTTTTCCTTTTTTCTTTCTTTTTTTCCCAGAACTATTTCAGAAATAAAGTGACTTTGTTTTTCAGCATAAAGGTATATTCTAACCACAGGGTAACTCATCCTTTTTAACATGAAAATAAACATTTAAACATTCTCCAGTGGTTGCATTATTTTATCCACATTTTTCTCTTATAATTGCAGCAGCTGTATGATTTGACTATATGTATTTTTCTTTTTAGCCAGAGATTTTAATACCTTTGATGCAGCAATAAATGGAAACCTAAAGAAAATGTTTCTTGAAAGTTACAAATAGGGGGACACCCCTTCCTGGATGTCTCAGAAGGAGGACTCCTATTTCTCAGGTCCCTGTCCAGTGTCCAACCATGCTGGATTCAGTGCTGACATGCAGTGCATCGGCCCCTGCTGTCTTCCTCCTTTTGGTCTTTATTTGTCTGTGACCCACTCATGTGTCCATATTTGGGGCAGGGGTTTGGGGTGCTGAGGGCCTAGAACTGGCAGAGCTCTGGACCCATTAAAAAAAAAAAACAAAACATGAGAGTCGAGGATTCTTCCTAGAAGGTTGATGATGTCTCTGCTGAAAGGCTGACGGGTGCATTGACAAGTCCCTATGGCTCTCTGTGGTGAATGTACCCATTCTGACAATGCCAGCATCATCTGTGGCATTTTGGCAAATGTCACTTCTTGTTATCAGCATGAAAGGGGTGTCTGTATGGCAGTAACTTGACATGTCCTAAAAAATGCCCCAACCCAAGCATGATCTTTCACTGGGCCCTACAGACATCATTGGAGGAACGAAGCATCAGCCTGGGAATTGGAAACCAATTTGGAAATTGAATTGGAATCAAATTGATTGGAAATCAGTCAGGAAATAAAATCTTCACAATGGCAGGTTTCAAAAATGAGCCTGAACACTGTTTCAGATGTCCACTCCCCCCACCCCACCCCCGACCCCCATCACACTTTGGGTGGTTGTTTCCCACTAACAGCACATTCATCTTCTTGGAATGGGGAGGAAGGAACCACAGCCACCAAAGCCTGTTCTCAGGTCTTAATATGCATGTATGTGGTTTAGTAAAGTCAGTTTCTGAAAGAGAATGAAAAAAGAAAGTTCGAAATGAGGCTAGTAAAAGAATAAACGCTTTAGATTAAGATTTCTATGTGTGCAAAATGCAAACATTGTATTTGCAACATTTGATATGGAAATGCTTAATACCTGTTAGTTTCTTTATCATTTGATACAGCTGAAATCAGTTACAAGGTAATTTCTTTATGGTTTGATATGATTTAGATCAGTTACAGAGGTGTTTTGTGTTTGCTTTAAACATTTTTTTTTCTAAACTCAAAAAATGTGCAGAGACATTCTAACCTGGTTGCAGTGTTTATAGCCTCATCTGAGAGTCAAGATGATCAGGACATTATCCCCTTTTCCAAGTGGCAAGGAACAATTCCAGTCTGATAGGGTAATTATCTTTCTTGTAAGAAAGCAACAATGTCATCAACTGACAAACTGGACATCTTCACATTACATATTATTGTTGCTCAGTTGCTAAGTCATGTCTGACTATTTGAGACCCCATGGACTGCAGCACGTCAGGCTTCCTTGTCCTTCACCATCTCCTGGAATTTCGTCAAATTCATGTCCATTAAGTTGGTGATGCTATCCAACCATTTCATCTTCACCCCTTTCTCCTCCTGCCTTCAATTTTCCCTAGCACCAGGGTCTTTTCCAGTGAGTTGGCTCTTCGCATCAGTTGGCCAGAGTATTGGAGGTCAGTTGTTCCGATGAAACCTTTACTTTTATCTTGAGGGCTACAATCTCTTTAGGTGTTGCAGAAACAGGTCGGTTTATATATCTGTGCTGCCCATTGGCAGAAAGCACTCTACAGAGAGATGGGTGTTGCTTTGGGATTCAGGGTTCCTGTGATGTTGACCTTTACAGCCCCTTGACAGCATTACTTCTCTAAGATGCTTTAAGTCACTTGTGACCTGACACTTCTTTCTTTACCTCCAAAGAGCATGGACAGCATTTTATTTTTCCATGATAAGGTTGGAGCTGAAATAATCTATAGTTACCTCCTTTAGAGGAATCTGAGTCACCAAATGAAATAACCCAAAATGCCAGGATAGACACTTCCCATATGATGCCATTTCTTCACTTAGAGATGCTTCCCTGAAGAATATGCCTTTTTTCTCCTTGCTGTAATCACTGTAGTATCTCCATTTTACCCTTATATTCCCACATAGTGTGAGCATGCTTTATTCCCATAAATATTTTAGGCTGGCAAGGGTCACATGGCTCCAGATTCTTCACATGGCTCCAGGTTCTTAATTTGCCTTTCTGGTTGGTTTAATTTACTATTCCACTGGACAAGTCTATAAATTTGCATTGGATCTGCTATCTATCATACCAGCTACTCTGAAGCAGTGAATTGTTCAGCACCACCAGCCCATATGCTGAAAGATGCCAGGACTGGCAGACAGAGAGATCCAAGTGCTTCCTCTGGTCACAGACCACTGAGTGGGGGATTCCCTTTCCGTAGCTGACTTCCACTGGGAGAATTTTTCTGGGCTTCTAGCAAGGACATTAATTTAAAACCCAATCCATTGCCCGGCCCCCATGACAGTCCATGTTCTAGACACATCACTGCAGGTCGAAGCAAACACCCAAACTAAGAAAGATAAGAAAGATAATGCTGAGAGAGGAGCATGAAATAAGGAAGTGATCAAAGCCAGGAAAAGAGAAGTAACTCTAAGACACTGAAAGACACTCCCTTGCACATGAGTATCATACAGAAGATCCATCCTCTTGGAGGGACACACAGGAGTCTCCTGCGGCAAACCATTTTTTCATTGCTGCTTATCTATTACTTGTGTCTAAAGGGCATGCTGTTTGCTCACCACTTACGGTGTTGCGTTCTGTTTTCTGCAACACGTGGCATGTGGAATCTTAGTTCCCCAACCAAGAATCCAACCCACATCTCCTGCAGTGGAAGCATGGA
The DNA here is from genome assembly GCF_023091745.1 of Budorcas taxicolor. NCBI lineage: Eukaryota > Metazoa > Chordata > Mammalia > Artiodactyla > Bovidae > Budorcas > Budorcas taxicolor. The sequence continues at coordinate 50,385,563 of NC_068926.1, read as the reverse complement.
GTCTTAACCACTGGGCCACCAGGGAGGTTCTTGCTCATGATTTAAATCTGTATCCTCAGCCACCTGGTCCCAGCCCTGGATTCTTCTTGGGTGGATCCGATCTGAGCTGAAGGACACAGGAAGGAGCCAAACCCACAGGGCCCAGCCAGTTCTGCCCTCTTGGGTGGCTTCAAGGCATTCGGGAAAAAAAGGTGTAATCTTCTATTTCCCATTTTTCTGAGTTGGATGCTTGTTTCCTGGTATACATCAGCTATTGTAAACAGAGCACGCCATTACAACACTGCGTCTCTCTACCTTTTCGATTGTGTAATGAACCTGTCTTTCAGTACCCACAGCTTCCAGTATGATCTGTTGTATCTCTTCCACAGTATATTTAATGTACCTGTAAAGGCACTCCCGAACTATCTGAAAATGAAGAAATAAAATGTTCTGGATGATTCCTTGTCATAGTAAAACAGTCCATTGGTAGGCTCCAGGAAATTATCCCATCCTCAAATAGTTGTTCAAAAGAAGATATTAAGAAGTGTTTATGCTCCACACCAGTCTTCAAGGTCTTGAGGACAGTCATTGGCTGAGAATTTCAGAATTAGAGAAAAGCATGGCAAACTTATTTTTTTCTTTCTTCATTTTTTGGCTGCACCGTGTGGCTTGTGGGATATTCCCCAAACAGGGATCAAACCCACACCTGCTCTGCTGAAAGGTGAAGTCTTAACCACTGGACCACCGGGGAAGTCCCAGATAGTTTTGTTTTAAGTGGCAAGATTAGCAACAGTATTGAAGTTGATGCTTCCTAATAGTTTTATTTTTTTTATAAAACAAAGGGAGAGATTGTATTTTTTTCTATTTTTTAGTTTACCAGAATTTTAAGACCATCTCTGACCTAGGAACTTTGTCTCTTTCAGCAAGAATCAGAATGTAATTTGTATGGTACAGGTTGTGGAGTCTGTCAGTTGGATGAATAACATCTCTTTCTGTGTGCATTGGGAAGGTGATCAGAGACAAGGGATGGAACGTAATTATTATCACTGCTACTCCACATGGGTCAGATCTACCCAGGAGAGATTCCTTGCTGTTTAATTGGGAATTGCTAGCCCTTGAAGTTCTTTTGAGGAACATGAGCTTTACTAAACTGAAGGATCCTAATATCCTAATACACTAATGGGGTCTCCCATCATAAACTTTGTCTGCTTCTCAGGGAGGCTCCAAACTTCCTGTCTAAAATGCAAGGATCACAACTCCAGATATGACCTCGGGAGACCCGCCCTGGCCTTAGGGGAGTCCTAATCCCCATACCCAGACTCTCAAGTACAAAGAGGAAATTCAGTTCAGTTCAGTCGCTCAGTCCTGTCCAACTCTTTGCGACCCCATGAATCACAGCACACCAGGCCTCCCTGTCCATCACCATCTCCCGGAGTTCGCTCAGACTCACGTCCATCAAGTCCATGATGCCATCCAGCCATCTCATCCTCGGTCGTCCCCTTCTCCTCCTGCCCCCAATCCCTCCCAGCATCAGAGTCTTTTCCAATGAGTCAACTCTTCACATGAGGTGTCCAAAGTATTGGAGCTTCAGCTTTAGCATCATTCCTTCCAAAGAAATCCCAGGGCTGATCTCCCTCAGAATGGACTGGTTGGATCTCCTTGCAGTCCAAGGGACTCTCAAGAGTGTTCTCCAACACCACAGTTCAAACGCATCAATTCTTCGGTGCTCAGCCTTCTTCACAGTCCAACTCTCACATCCATACATGACCACAGGAAAAACCATAGCCTTGACTAGACGGACCTTAGTTGGCAAAGTAATGTCTCTGCTTTTGAATATGCTATCTAGGTTGGTCATAACTTTTCTTCCAAGGAGTAAGCATCTTTTAATTTCATGGCTGCAATCACCATCTTCAGTGATTTTGGAGCCCAAAAACATAAAGTCTGATACTGTTTCCACTGTTTCCCCATCTATTTCCCATGAAGTAATGGGACCAGATGCCGTGATCTTCGTTTTCTGAATGTTGAGCTTTAAGCCAACTTTTTCACTCTCCTCTTTCACTTTCATCAAGAGGCTTTTCAGTTCCTCTTCACTTTCTGACATAAGGGTAGTGTCAACTGCATATCTGAGGTTATTGATATTTCTCCCGGCAATCTTGATTCCAGCTTGTGTTTCTTCCAGTCCAGCGTTTCTCATGAAGTACTCTGCATATAAGTTAAATAAGCAGGGTGACAATATACAGCCTTGACATACTCCTTTTCCTATTTGGAACCAGTCTGTTGTTCCATGTCCAGTTCTCACTGTTGCTTCCTGACCTGCATACAGGTTTCTCAAGAGGCAGGTCAGGTGGTCTGGTATTCCCATCTCTTTCAGAATTTTCCACAGTTTATTGTGATCCATACAGTCAAAGGCTTTGGCATAGTCAATAAAGCAGAAATAGATGTTTTTCTGGAACTCTCTTGCTTTTTTGATGATCCAGCGGATGTTGGCAATTTGATCTCTGGTTCCTCTGCCTTTTCTAAAACCAGCTTGAACATCAGGAAGTTCACGGTTCACGTATTGCTGAAGCCTGGCTTGGAGAATTTTGAGCATTACTTTACTAGCATGTGAGATGAGTGCAATTGTGCAGTAGTTTGAGCATTCTTTTGCGTTGCCTTTCTATGGGATTGGAATGAAAACTGACCTTTTCCAGTCCTGTGGCCACTGCTGAGTTTTCCAAACTTGCTGGAATATTGAGTGCAGCACTTTCACAGCATCATCTTTCAGGATTTGAAACAGCTCAACTGGAATTCCATTACCTCCACTAGCTTTATTCGTAGTGATGCTTTCTAAGGCCCACTTGACTTCACATTCCAAGATGTCTGGCTCTAGATTAGTGATCACATCATCATGATTATGTGGGTCGTCAAGATCGTTTTTGTACAGTTCTTCCGTGTATTCTTGCCTCCTCTTCTTAATATCTTCTGCTTCTGTTAGGTCCATACCATTTCTGTCTTTATCGAGCCCATCTTTCCATGAAATGTTCCCTTGGTATCTCTAACTTTCTTGAAGAGATCTCTAGTCTTTCCCATTCTGTTGTTTTCCTCTATTTCTTTGCATTGATCGCTGAAGAAGGCTTTTTTATCTCTTCTTGCTATTCTTTGGAACTCTGCATTCAGATGCTTATATCTTTCCTTTTCTCCTTTGCTTTTCGCCTCTCTTCTTTTCACAGCTATAAAACTGAAAATGACTATAAAGTTCAGTTCAGTTCAGTTCAGTTCAGTCACTGAGTCGTGTCCGACTCTTTGGGACCCAATGAATCGCAGCATGCCAGGCCTCCCTGTCCATCATTAACCCTTGGAGTTCACTCAGACTCATGTCCATCTAGTCGGTGATGCCATCCAGCCATCTTATCCTCTGTTGTCCCCTTCTTCTCCTGCCCCCAATCCATCCCAGCATCAGGGTCTTTTCCAATGAGTCAACTCTTCGCATGAGGTGGCCAAAGTATTGAAGTTTCAGCTTCAGCGTCAGTCCTTCCAATGAACACACAGGACTGATCTTCTTTAGAATGGACTGGTTGGATCTCCTTGCAGTCCAAGGGACCCTCAAGCGTCTTCTCCAACACCACAGTTCAAAAGCATCAATTCTTTGGCACTCAGCTTTCTTCACAGTCCAACTCTCACATCCATACATGACCACTGGAAAAACAATAGCCTTGACTAGACAGACCTTTGTTGGCTAAGTAATGTCTCTGCTTTTGAATATACTATCTAGGTTGGTCATAACTTCTCTTCCAAGGAGTAAGCATCTTTTAATATCATGGCTGCAATCACTGTCTGCAGTGATTTTGGAATCCACCCAAAAAATGTCTGACACTATTTCCCCATCTATTTCCCATGAAATGATGGGACCGGATGCCATGATCTTCGTTTTCTGAATGTTGAGCTTTAAGCCAACTTTTTCACTCTCCTCTTTCACTTTCATCAAGAGGCTTTTCAGTTCCTCTTCACTTTCTGCCATAAGGGTGGTGTCATCTGCATATCTGAGGTGATTGACATTTCTCCTGGCAATCTTGATTCCAGCTTGTGCTTTCTCCAACCCAGCATTTCTCATGATGTACTCTGCATATAAGTTAGATAAGCAGGGTGACAATATACAGCCTTCATATACTCCTTTTCCTATTTGGAACCAGTCTGTTGTTCCATGTCTAGTTCTAACTGTTGCTTCCTGACCTGCATACAGGTTTCTCAAGAGGCAGGTCAGGTGGTCTGGTATTCCCATCTCTTTCAGGATTTCCCACAGTTTATTGTGACCCATACAGTCAAAGGCTTTGGCATAGTCAATAAAGCAGAAATAGATGTTTTTCTGGAACTCTCTTGCTTTTTCGATAATCCAGCAGATGTTGGCAATTTGATCTCTGGTTCCTCTGCCTTTTCTAAAACCAGCTTGAACATCAGGAAGTTCACGGTTCATGTATTGCTGAAGCCTGGCTTGGAGAATTTTGAGCATTACTTTACTAGCATGTGAGATGAGTGCAATTGTGCAGTAGTTTGAGCATTATTTGGCATTGCCTTTCTATGGGATTGGAATGAAAACTGACCTTTTCCAGTCCTGTGGCCACTGCTGAGTTTTCCAAACTTGCTGGAATATTGAGTGCAGCACTTTCACAGCATCATCTTTCAGGATTTGAAACAGCTCAACTGGAATTCCATCACCTCCACTAGCTTTGTTCGTAGCGATGCTTCCTAAGGCCCACTTGACTTCACATTCCAGGATGTCTGGCTCTAGGTGAGTGATCACACCATCGTGATCATCTGGGTTGTGAAGATCTTTCTTACACAGTTCTTCCGTGTATTCTTGCCTCCTCTTCTTAATATCTTCTGCTTCTGTTAGGTCCATATCATTTCTGACCTTTATCGAGCCTAAGTTTGCATGAAACATTGCCCTGGTATCTCTATTTCTTGAAGAGAGCTCTAGTCTTTCATATTCTGTTGTTTTCCTCTATTGCTTTGCATTGATCACTGAGGAAGGCTTTCTTATCTCTTCTTGCTATTCTTTGGAACTCTGCATTCAGATGCTTATATCTTTCCTTTTCTTCTTTGCTTTTTGCTTCTCTTCTTCTCACAGCTATGTGTAAGGTCTCTTCAGACAGCCATTTGCTTTTTTGCATTTATTTTCCATAGGAATGGTCTTGATCCTTGTCTCCTGTACAATGTCAGGAACCTCCATCCATAGTTGATCAGGCACTCTGTCTATCAGATCTAGGCCCTTAAATCTATTTCTCACTTCCACTGTATAATCATAAGGGATTTGATTTAGGTCATACCTGAATGGTCTAGTGATTTTCCCTACTTTCTTCAATTTCATTCTGAATTTGGTAATAAGGAGTTCATGATCTGAGCCACAGTCAGCTCCCGGTCTTGTTCTTGCTGACTGTATAGAGCTTTCCCATCTTTGGCTGCAAAGAATATAATCAATCTTATTTCAGTGTTGACCATCTGATGATGTCCATGTGTAGACTCTTCTCTTGTGTTGTTGCAAGAGGGTGTTTGCTATGACCAGTGTGTTCTCTTGGCAAAGAGGAGGTGGGGCACAGGAGATGTCTACTGAACCCTTGAGAGAACCCTATCTCTAAGAACCAACCATCTAGAATATTCTCTTCCTGATGATGAGGTGTGGGGTCAGAGAAGACACAAGCCTTAAGAGACCAATTAGTAAATTATGAAACTAAGGATGCATTTTATCACTTCACATTTTATCTGACTACATGTAATAAAGAATCTGTAGTTGGGAAATTATTAAATACTCTTTTAAAAACCTATGTTACCTTAGCCTGCAATATTCTAGATATCAAAATCACCAATATGCTTTACTTTATAGTAACATAAAATTATAGGACAAAACAAGAAAACTCTAGATTGTTTTCCACATCAAGGGCAATATTTCCACTCATATGAAATGACCCATGAAAAGCCAAAATAACTAGCCATTTGATTAACATAACAGCAAAGGTTCATAATGTTAACTTTGTTGCTGGCTCATGGATACAGCAAAGAGGGACTAAAACTCCATGTCTGCAGGTCCCTGATACTTTCCAGAACAGCGCGAGCGGGTAGTAGTGGTTTGGGGCGGAGTCCTTATGCGCAGGTAAAATTGAAATAGTGTACCAGCTTGAGGGAACAGAACATGCCAAGGCAGGAAGATCCATGTGCTTGGACCCTCAGGGTCAAGGGACCCTGGTTGGATGGGGGAGCTTCATGGCCAAGCATAGATTTTGAATGACGATTCTCATGAATCAGGATTCTTGCAAAGCAGATAAGAGATGTGACCTAGTTGGTTTTTTAAAAAAATAAACCTGAGGACTTCCCTGTTGGTCCAGTGGCTAAGGGGGCTTCCCTGATACCTCAGTTGGTAAAGAATCTGCCTGCCAATGCAGGAGACCCTGGTTTGATTTCTGGGTTGGGAAGATCCCCTGAAGAAGGGAAAGGCTACCTACTCCAATATTCTGGCCTGGAGAATTCCACGGACTGTGTAGTCCATGGGGTCACAAAAAGTTGGACACAACTGACTGACTTTCGCTTTACTTCCAGTGGCTAAGACTCTAAGCTCCCGATGCAGGGTACCTGGGTTTGATCCCTGGTTGGGGAACTAGATCCTTCTTCATGCTGCAACTGAGAACAGGCACAGCCAAATAACTAAATAAATAATTAAAATATATAAATTTTTTTAAATAAACAAACTTAAGACATACTAGGTACACATAGGGCTCTAGGTTCGGGTCTGGCATGCTAGGATATTTTTTACTCTAAACTGTTCATAGATATCTAAATCTAGGCATAAGCTGCCCAAATTCTGGAAAGTTCTAAATGAAAAAAAAGTATTGTTGGGCCAGGGCTTCCCTGGTGGCTCAGATGGTATAGAATATGCCTGCAATGTGGGAGACCCGGGTACAATCCCTGGGTTGAACAGAACCTCTGAAGGAGGAGATGGCAACCCACTCCAGTATTCTTGCCTAGAGAATTCCATGGACAGAGGAGCTTGCTGAGCTATCGTCTATGGGGTCACAAAAGAGTCAGACACAACTAAGCAGCTAACACACACACACGATCAACAAGACAAGTTTGGGTTGTAAGGCAGTAACCTCTTAACGCAGCATTTCTTAAGCGTGTTGCAATAAAGAAACTTGGCCAGATCAGATGGTGGGAAAAAAGGAAACACATTCAAAATATTGAACACATATACACACATACACAAAAAATCATTCCAAGAACATATCCTACTATGAGAAATGCTTTCTAATCCTCCCCCTTGAAAATTTTCAGACTACATTTAAGGTTTTGAGAAGTCTGCTTAAAGAGAAACATTTCACGTATTTCAAGTATTCCTCAACATCATTCTCCATAAGTCACTCACTTTAGTTTTCTTTTTTCCATTTTAATAAGTTATTCATTAATTTGATTATTTGCTTAATTTTGCCTAAAAGCTATTAAAACTCTAATGGATTGCATTGTACACTTTGAAAGACCCTTCTCTGAAGCAATCTAGCAATACCGTTAATACAGATTCTATGTCATTTTTATGTTGCCATTGTTCTCAAGAAGTAAAGGTAGTGATGTGGTAAGAGGCTAGGGCAACTATGGAGGTGAGTGCTGAGTGATTTTAGAACAGTTGCTTCCCTTTTGAGCTGACTCATTCCTTGCTGTGTTTAAAATGACAGATTTGTAATCAGGGAAGCTTTGGGACCTGAGACATATCACAACACCCATCCATAAGTGAGGTATCTCTAGGGGCTGCTGAACCCAAGAAACTTTGGGTCCTGCTCAAGCTTAGAAAGATAAGGAAGGTAAATTCTTTCATAAAAATTACTTTTTTAAAGATTTTTTTGATGAGAATCATTTTAACAGTCCTTATTGAATTTGTTACAATATTGCTTCTGTTTTGCATTTTGGTTTTTTGGCACAAGGCATGTAGGATCTTAGCTCCCTGACCAGGGATCGAACCAGCAGCCCCTGCATTGGAAGGCGAAGTCTTAACCCCTGGATGGCCAGGGAAGTTCCTAAAAGTCCACTTTATAAGGACGAATCTGTCTCATATTGAACCAAACACTAAGATGACATTTGCATTAGAAAACTGAAGTCAGCTGCTTTTACTTGTTCTTTGATGTTTGTTTATAACAACTGTATTGAGATATAATTTACCTCCCACACCATTAATTCATTTTCAGTAGCTTTTAGTATATTTACATTTTCACCAAAATCAATCTTCGAATATACTCACCAGGCATAAAAGAAACCCCGTACCCACCGCCAGGTCACTTCCCGAGTTCTCCAACCTAGAGGCCTAGGAAACCACTGATCGACTCTGAGTGCATAGTTCTGGTTTTCTGTACATTTCATGGGAATGGGATCACACAATATGGGGGTTTTGTGACTGACCTCTATCACTCAAAATAATGCATTCAGGGAATTCCCTGTGGTCTAGTGGTTAGGACTCCGGGTTCTTAATACCAAGTGCCTTGGTTTAATCCCTGGTCAGGGAACTAAGATCCTGTAAGCCACAGCCAGGCCAAAAAGGAAAAAAAAAAGACTACTGCTTTCAAGGTTGAGCTGTACCTAAACCCTGATACATCTAAAATGCATCTCAATACACCTTGATAGACCTAAATATAAAAACTACAATTTACAACTTCTCAAAGAAAACATAGAATATTTTTCTGTCAACCTTGGAGTCAGTAAAGCTTTCTTTATCGAGGTCACAAGATCATTTAGTGTAAGTGAAATGTCAATGAATTTGACTTCATCAAAACTAAAAATCCTGCTTTTCAAAAGACATCATTATGAAAATAAACAAACAATCCACCGATTGGGAGAAAACGTTCTCAGAGCAGGAGAATTATATTCAGAATATTCAAAGAATGCCCGAAGCTCCATAAAAAGACAAATAGCAGTGTTGAAAATGGGTCAAAACTTTGAACAGAAATTTCCCAAAGGAAGATCTGGGACAGGCACAAGAATGAGTAACTTTCCTCATTTGTCATCAGGGAAATGTCAGTTTCAACGATCACGAAATGCAAGTGCATGCCATCTATCATGGGCTTCCCTGGTGGCTCAGTGGTAAAGAGCCTGCCTGCCAATGCAGGAGACCAGGGTTCGATCCCTGGTCCAGGAAGATCCCCTGGAGAATGGCAACCCACTCTAGTATTCTTGCCTGGGAAATCCCATGGACAGGGGAGCCTGACAGGCTTCAGTCCATGGGGTTGCAAAGAGTCAGACATGACTTAGCAAATGAGTATGCTGAGCATTCACCATCTATTATGGCTGCTATTAAAAAGAATGAAACAGCCGTTCTTGCCAAAGATGTGGGGAAATTTTTCTGGCGTTGTTGGTAGGGACTGAGAAATACTATCACCACTTTGGGAAACATCTTGTCAGTTTCCGATTAAGTTAAACACATACTTAACATATTAGCTAAGAAGATCCTTCTTTGGTATTTATCCAAAAGCAATAAAAACATGATTTCACAGGAAGACATGTTCAGAGCAGTTTTATTCATAATGCACACAAAAAATAGAAACAACCCAAACTGCCATCCACAGGAGAATGGATAAACCTTGTATCTTTTTTCAGACAGGGGATGCTACTCAAAATAGGAACATGCTTCCGATTTATGCAGCTTCATGGACTTAACCAAATGAAAGAAGCAAAACCTAAGAGTACTGATTGTATAGTTCCATTTACATGAAATTCAAGAACAGGTTAAAAAAAAAAAGGTCTCTGGGGATAAAAATCAGAGCAGTTTTTTTCCTTTATTGGGGTGTGTGTTGACTAACTGAACTAGGGTGAGCCTGGTGACCCATTGGTTAAGTATCTGCCTGCCAATGCAGGGGACACGGGCTCCATCCCTGGTCCAGGAAGATTCCACAGGCCACAGGGCAACTAAGTCCATGTACCCCAACTACTAGAGCCTGTGCTCTGCAGCAAGAGAATCCACTGCATGGGAAGCCCGTGCACCCCAGCTAGAGAGTAGCCCCCACTCTCTGCAAATAGAGAAAGCCTGAGTGCAGCAGTAAAGACCCAGGGCAGGCAAAGATGAAAAATAAACAAAAACTTAAAAATTCACCAAACTGTATTTTACACCGAAGACCTGCCCGTTTAATTATATGCAAATTATATTCAAAAAATGTCGTGAGAATAATATTCAAAAAAATACAAAGTGAGCAAACCACAAATATCCTTGATGAGGCCCCTTTTGCTTCTGTCCTTACACTTGTGGCCAGATTTCTCCTGGTCTCAGCATTGCTCTTCTCCACCCTCTTCCATCCCCTCCCCGCCCTTTGCCCCAAAACATGAAATAAGGAAACTTAGAAAGGGAGATTTTGAGCTTTGTTGGCAGGACCAGGTTTTGTAGCTGCTGGAGGAAGAGTTGAAATGAAAGGAAGGAGCTGGGGATGGTGTGCACGCCACGTCATAGCTTGGGACAGTGACACGCCACACACATGGTCCCCTGCAGAGGGTCCCACCTTGACACTCTGAGCCACAGGGGCAGAGGGTGGCAGACTGACATAATCTGGATACTCTTGGCTTCCTGTGGGACCTTCATGAGCTGATCACCTCTGGCTTCAAGCGTCCTTATTCATTTCCACTTTTTTCATCATGTGTGGGGCACATGTGTTGGCAGAGAAAGGTCAGACCATGACCACACTTTTTCTTTTTTTAAATTTTTTGTGGTGCCAGTAGGCATGTAGGATCTTTCTTCCTTGACCGAGGATCGAACCCTCACCCCTGCATTGGAAGCATGGAGTCTTAACCACTGGACTGCCAAGACCCAAGACCACACTGCTTAAGGGCACTGCTGGCTTCCTCTCAGCCTCATGGATGGTCCTCCCTGGTGGTCAGGCTTTTGATTAGGGTCCAATAGGACTATTCATGGGGCTCCATGTGGTCTGCTGTGGCCCAGCAGGGGACTAGCCACCGAAAGTACCTTCAGCACTGACCACCATACTCTGTTGCTCATGACGTCCTGGAGAAGTTGAGCAGGTTGGCATGATGTTGTTGAGGGGCTTAGACAGACCCAAGTTGGGGTTTTCTTGGGAGATGGTGGCAAATGCTACTGACTGCTTTGATTATATTAATACATAATTTTAAGGAAGGAAAAAAATGGTAGCGTGAAGATTTTCTGTATGAGGTAAAACATATCATAGAATTCTGTGACAAGCTTAACTTGATTATAGTTTATGGAGACCTTAAGTTGCCTTCAATTGAGGTTACCTCTTTGAACAAGTAGCTCAGTTGGTAAAGAATCTGCCTACAATGCAGGAAACTTCAGTTTGATTCCTGGGTCAGGAAGACCCCCTGGAGAAGGGATAGACTACCGACTCTAGTATTCTGGCTTGGAGAATTCCACGAGGAGCCTGGAAGACTACAGTCCATGCATGGGGTCGCAAAGAGTTGGACACAATTGAGCAACTTTCACTTTCTCCAAACAAGTTAGAGACGCTTAAATCAGCAGCAAGTGATCCAAACATGAACAAATCCATATCTGAGGATAAAATAGTCCTTCTCAAAGAACTAGACCTGGCATCTACTAACCTTTCATTTCAATTGTGTATAGCTCATATTCAAGGACAGCTATTGTCCCTAAAAGAAGATCGTCTCCAGTCTCAAGTGGCTGAAAGCAAAATATCTCAAGCAGTTAAACCCTTTTGGATGCAAGGCAACAGCTTCTGATATCATCAGTGGATGATTCAGATGAAAATGCTGAGCTTCAGGAAAGTCTAGCCTGCTTTCACAGGAAGCAGAAGCAGGGAAAATGAGAGAGAAGGATTGGATTGAACGGAACAATACTCAAGCAACTCTATGCATGTAGAGAATTGTAAGAGTGAGGGTCAGCTCATCTCTGATGGAAACCTGCCAAAAATGGTGTCCAAGAAACTCCATGAGAAGTGGCAACCTGGATACAAAAAAATGAATCAGAAAATGGTTCATCATATCAAAGCTGCTTTGTAGAAACCACGCTTTATGCAGCAAAGTTAGTGCAAGGAAAACTTGGGAAATATATATGCTACCAGGAGGAAATCAAATCAGCAAAGCCCTCAGCATTCAATTACACTCTCCCAACAGGAACCAGCATGTCTGTAGTCAGAGCGCGTGGTCTGAAAGGGAACAATTTAAACTTTGGTAGAAAATGAAAATGCAGCTTGAACTATACCAACAGCATGTGTTGAAACTGCACAGAAAATTACAGGAGGAGATGAACTTGGAGATAGAGAAGAAACTTTCCAAAAGGCATGAAAAAAAATTTAGCCGCACCTCTCAGAAGTAGAATCAGGAGGAAAGAACCAGTGTCTTCTATTGAAGTCCATTTATTTAAGAGTTTAGAAAATTTCAGAGAATTGGCTGATGGCTCTTGTGAACCAAGAGAAAGCACAGAGACGCAGGAAAACACAAACATACACACCAGAAGTGAAGTTTATCTGGAGGGGCTTAAATGAGAGCTTTCATCCAAAGGTTCTTGCGTTCCCGCTGTTCCAGTGCAGAACCTGGTAGAAGCTTGAGGAATGAACAGCGATGAAGAACCGGGTATTTAAGCTGCTAGATTTATTTCCTCTCTACTGCCCTGGCATAAAACATATTGTATTTAATGAAAGTAACTTATAGACGTATCATTTTATGCCTTTTGTTTTGGCTGCACTGCAAGGCATGTGGAAATTATATACCTGACTCCGGATCAAGCCTGCAACGCCCGCATTGGGAGCACGGAGTCGCAGTCACTAGACCACTGGGGAAATCCCTATGCCTTTTAGATGTGATGTTGGGACTGGGGCGGGGAATTAAACATGTAAGAGTAAGGGGTTTACCTGAATTTATATATCACCTAAGCATTTTGCAGCTCTCTCTCCAACTAGGCTTTTAGAAATTGAAACAGGCAGGTGGCTCATGGAGGATGATATGCCCAAGCTGTCTGTGACATGCCCAGAGTCTCATGAATATAGAATTAATCACTTCCGCAGGTTTGCTTTGGGTATATCCTCTCTCTCTAGATTGCAGCTCCAAAAAGCAGAGACCAGTGCCTGATACAGAAGAGTACTTGAGGACTGTTTAATGAATGAGTGGTTGAATGGATGAGTTCTATAATTGTCAGGATTCTTTTGATTGACAGTAACTGAGATTTATCAAGCAAGCAAAACAAACAAACAAAAACCCCAAAGAGTCAGCAAGGAATTTACTGGCACTCATAAGTGAAAAGTCAAGCATGTGGTTTCAGGTACAGTTTGATCCGGCTGCCCAATCAACATTCTCAAGACTCTGAATCCCACCCTCTCTTTCTCTTTCTTCATCTCTCAGATATATTTTCTTCTGTACTGACCTAATTTTCAGATAAGATTTCCAGTCAAGGACTGATGCTGAAACTCCAATGCTTTGGCCACCTGATGCAAAGAGCCAACTCATTAGAAAACACCCTGATGCTGGGAAAGATTGAGGACAGGAGGGAGAAGGGGGCAACAGAGGATGAGATGGTTGGATGGCATCACCAACTCAGTGACCAAGACTTTGAGCAAAGTATGGGAGATAGTGAAGGACAGGGAAAGCTGGTGTGCTGCAGTCCATGGTTGCAGAGAAGCAGACAAGGCTGAGCAACTGAACAACAAGGCTGGTCACAGATAAGACCCGAGTTGATCTAGAATTACCTTCTGCCCACTCAGGCCCTGTAGACACACTTGGAAAAAGAGATACAAATGAGGATGCTCCTGTGCCTGGGGGTTGATGGTAGCCATTCTGTGGTCATGAGGTGGCTGTGACTAGGATGTAGCTGGAAGTATGGAGAAGAAGCGCAGGAAACAGAAGCACACCCGGGCCGTGGGAATACTGTTGACCTGCTGGACAGAGCTGCTCTGAGGTGCATTGTGTATCTTTATGTGAGTCAGTAAATCGTCTTTATTTTTAAGTTATTTCAAGCCCAGTTTTCTCATATTTGCAGTGGAGATATTTCCCATTGACAGGGATGAGAAATTTCCAACTGACATGTTTTTGTGTATAGCCAAGAGGCACTTTAAAGGATTTTAAAAACATTTATTTGTGATGGAGAAGAAGTGGAAACCAAACTTAAAAGTTATTTTCAGAAGCTGTGTAATTAGTTTCCTGCTTAATATCTCCATTTTTCAATCCAGTGGTGAAAACACCCACTCCCACCTCCTCATTCTAAATTCAAAACAAGAAACAAATAAAAGCATCTGTTAGTGGACTTAATTTCATGTTGGTTGCTGGTGGTGTTGCAAAGATGGATTAGGTACTGGCCCTACTGTTGGGAATGGGGTCCCAATTGCAGTATAAGTTGAAGAGGTAACACATGGCCCTGTGGACAGAGTGGCTGCATACTCTGCCGGTGGGATTTTTAAAAAAGAGATAAAAGTATCAAGGTAATAAAATATTATGATTTTTCTTGCGATTTTTCTCTCAACTTATGGTGCTTCTTATTTGCTCTTTAGTGCTATTCTAAGTAAACGGACATCGTGAAGGATGGAAACAAATTTTGTCATTAATCTTTATACTGTGTGAGACCAGTTCTAAATGTAAATACCCGTGCATTTAACTTGTAGGCAAAGGCACTGAAATTGAAAAGATCTGTATCTTATACAATTTAAGTGCACATGTATTTTGTTCTTGCCAGCACAGTGTAAGCCTTGCACAAGACCGGCTTGACTGTTATTATTTCACATTTTGAGGTGCATATATTCTAGGAACAATCCCTCCCTTCAGCTTGCTGATGAGTAAAGGAGGGATGGAAAGAAAAGGACTGCCATGTTGGCCTATTTTCCTCCTTTCTTCTGGGTCATCCTTTCGAGGGTCAGTGGGTGGTTAATGTAGGAAAGAAACATGAGTCGGCAAGTCCACAGTGGGGTTCTCTGACCATTTGTGTTTCTCAGCACGCTGCTTCTTTTTGCATTCAAAGCAAGTTCAGGTTCGAAAGGAAAGTGAGGGAGAGGGTTGGTCAGCGCCCTTGCTTGCCAGTTGAAGATGGCTCTTCCAGTATTCTGGTATCATGGGTGTAATATGTGGCAGGGAACAGCAGGCACGTAAGTTACATGTATATTCTCTGCTCTCACGAGTGGCCTGATGTTCTATCTGATTTCCTTTACAAACACAAATTCAAAGGTAAAATTGTTAAGAATTTCAAGATGGTGACACCAGAGCATTAAACCAACCATGGGACCCTTCTGAGCCCCGGGTCACATGTACCTGTGCAGGTCAGACACCTGTGGAAACTGTCTCTGCCTGCAGGACATCAGAGCAAGGAAGGTGGCCGAGATGTCGTGGAAGTGGTGGCTGCTGAGACAATGAATGAACACGAGGTCGGTCATTCTTGGGAACCGATTGGGGAAGGGCTAAATAGGATGAAGGACAGTCTAGTGCCCCGGGTCTGAATATTCCAAACCCAGAAGAGGGTAAGCCAGTGGTGGGGGTGGGTTTTGAGGCACCATGGACCGTGGCATCAGAAAACCGTGGCTGTGAATCCAGACGTGGTCACATGGATGGTGCAGAACACTGGACGTGACTTGCCCTCCCTGATCTGTTTCTCCGTCTGTAAATGGAGAGAGATATCCCTCTCTTGTAGGGTTATGGTTGAGCACTAAATGGGCTGAGACAAGATGGTTGATACTTAATTCACCCTGGTCTGTATTAATTCACCTCATTCTCCTTCTGTGTACACCCCATGTCTAGTCAACAGCTGGACTCAGCACCTAACTGTCATGACTAAAACCATCCAGTCCTGGATGAGCGCCTGCAGGTGAGCTGCAGCATCCCTGCTGGTCCCTTGGTGGAATGCTGGGGCCAGGTCAGGGCGTCTGAACAACCCTTGACATCACACTCCGTGCCAGCTGTCTCATCTCACTGCGCGTTTGGGGGATATTTCAAGCCTTGTCTGAACATTTGAAGGAAGAAGAACATTCAGAATACTTATATTAATAATAACACAAGCTGCCAGATGTTAACTTAATCCTCCCTGATAACTTAGATCCGATTTACCTCTGAATTTTACAATTGAGAAAACTAAGGGTTAGACGTTAAAACAGACCAACAGAGGCAGGGGACAAATGGGAAATTTGAGACCAGGCATTCAGACTGTGCAGCCCATTATTCCCCCCACAGTGTGGGGGGAAACCCATATGTCACAGAGTGTATCAGAGAGTGGAGGTGACACTTTGCAGAGAGGCTCATCTTGCAATTTCACCAGGACATTCCAGAATGGAGGTTTGATCATGCAAAGCGAATTTCTTAAAGGTTGAGAAGAGACACTTCAAGCTGAATTGTCTCAAGTGCCTCCATCACTTGAAGGCCAAGGAGAATGAAAATAAGACAAGTGAAATAAGAGAGTGAAGAGAGTGAAGACAAGTGAAATAAGAGAGTGAGGGCCAAGGAGAGTGAAAATAAGAAAGTCCAAGGGATGTCTGTCAGAAAATGTGGCGATTTGGCGATTTCCAGGCAAGCTGCTTTGGAGAATCCCACCTCTGTTTTGTAAAGTGAAGACCATGTCTGCCTTTGGGTCTTGGTTTCTTCCATTAAAAATGGATGTCCCAGGACTTCCCTGGAAGGCCAAGATGTTCCCTGAGAAAAATCTACAATCAGGAGAATTGAAAGAAGTAACAGCAATTCCAGCCTGAGAATTTTGCAGTCAGGTCCAAGGCTCCTGCTGTGAGTGCAGTTGAACTTTGGGGAATTCTGAAGGGACTTCTATTCTAGTAGCTGACTTGGGAGCAGAAGGAGTTATCAAACCACACAGAGATCAAGAATGTATCGCAAGTGATGGATGTGACATGCCCACCTTGTCCGGCTGCCCTTTCAACCCCATGTTGTAGTTTTCTCCAACACTGAGCAAGCTTTGATGCAAAAACACATTATCCCATGACTTTCCTGATGCTCAGATCCAGAAGTCAAACCAACAGCCATTTCTGCAAAGAGAAACAATGATGATGGATTCTTTACACATGCAAATATATTCCATGTGATGCTTGAGATGTATAATGATAAGACAGTAGAAGATAATGAAATTAATATTGCAAATACCATGCCCTATTTAAATGACAGTTAAGCTTTGGGGCTGATCGGGAGTCATCACATTGTTGCATTCTTCTGGGTGAATATTCAGGTTACGGGGACATTCTGTAATTACTTAGGGCTTGGGGGGAAATTTCCAAACCACTCCAGTATTCTTGCCTGGAGAATCCCATGCACGGAGGAGCCTGGTGGGCTACAGTCCACCGGGTCGCAAGGAGTCGGACACGACTGAGCTACTTCACTTCGCTTCACTGGGGGGAAATTAGATTTCCTTTGCCACCTGTCGCTTTAGCTCCTGGTGTCCTTGAGGCTAACGGGGGAGGCACCCTTCACCACACCAATGTCCTTCTGCTGCCAGGTAAGTTGTCAGAGCTGCAGAGAACGACTCTGCTTAGCTCAGGGTTAAAGTCTAATTCTAAACCCGGAAAATTGGATTAGTGGCCAGATCTAATCATGAACAAATAAAGGAATGAGGTTCAGGCTGATTAGCTGTGCAGAGTCAGTATTTGGTTTAAGGGAAAGTGCACATTTCTCTTCATGAGCAGAATCTATCCCGAAGCAGAGTGGGCTCTCACGTGCGTGTTGCACATGCGTGCGCCAGATCGCCCTGGTCGCTCGAGTGGCGCAGGGTCTCATTAACTCTCGCCCCAGCTGTGCCATCTGGGCATGGTCATTATTCCCACTTAGGGGTGGAGGGAACTGAGGTTCAGAGAGGTGGATTCCTTGTCCAATCTCGCACGGCTATGGGAAGAGCTGAGATTCTAAACCAGGAACATCTGCCTCTGAGACATCAAGAGAGACGATTTTACAAAGGTCACTGCGCTCACTGCAACGCTCCCTCCAGCTTCCCCAAAGCATATGGCGCCCTCGGGATTTGGACGAGGTGGGGGTCTCTCCGCCTTGGTCCACAGGGAAAACCTCCCTCCTCCCCGGTCCACCAGCCCCAGGGCCGCGCAGCCTCCCTCCACCCGGAAGGTGTCCCGGCTTCCCCTGTCCTAGTTAGGCTCCCTCTGGCCCTATAACAGCGCCCCCTGTCGCCCGCTTAGAGCGTCTCCGGGGCTTGCGTGGGCGCGCCCTCTAGCGTCGATGGGAAGGAACGCACCGCGTGGGGCCAGGTCCTGCTAGCGAGCTGTGTACCAGGGTCTGCAATACCGGAGATGAATTCCCTTCTAATCTCACAGAGCAGCCTACCCCGCTTCTTATGTGTCCTTGTCCTTTCCCTCTTTTTTCCTCTCCCTCTGTCTTTCTTTTTCTTTGTTTTATGTTCTGCCCTTTCTCACCACTTCTAGTAATGAATTCTCTCTATAGTTTAATATAGAATAATGCTATAATTTATATGTTAATTATAATAATCAAATGATGAACCTCCTGCTCAAGGACCCAGAATTCAGCTTGAAATTTTAACTTTTGGTAGATCACAGGCCCTTTTCCAAGGTTATTGACAAGAGTCTTGGCCACATCAGGGCCTCTGATTTAAAGAGCGGTGGTGGTGGTTTCGTCACTCAGTCGTGTCCAACTCTTTGCGACCCCGTGCACTGTAACCCACCAGGCTCCTCTGTCCATGGGATTCTCCAGGCAAGAATACTGGAGTGGGTTGCCATTTCCTCCTCCAGGGGATCTTCCTGACCCAGGAATCAAACCCGGATTTCAAGAGAGGACAGGCCAATAAAATTTCTTTCCTCCCCCTGCCCCCAGATTCCTTTACTTAATACAATTAAAGCCTATATGGAATTTCCAAATATGCGGTATGTTTTCAGTGTTCACATTTGAATAAGCAAATGCTTTTTAAATTGCAAAAGGTATAATACAAAATGCACAAGACACTTTGAGGATTTGGGAACATCATTCCCAGTGCAGTCCAGGAAATGCAGATGGAAGTTTTCAGTGGTGTGAAGAAGGGCTGTTTGCTCTGTCACTAGGCATGTCCCTTTCTTTGGAGGTAATATCAAAAGGCCCACATTTATTGCTTTGAGAATGCAGGACCTGACCCCAACTATATCTGCTCTCAATCCCCTGCTAAGATCCCCTGATGGAAGCATTTGGCTCCTGTCTCCTGTTTCCAGTGCCCTGGCATGTGTGGGGAGCCAATGAGTGCTTGTGTGCGCCACCCCCCCAACCCCTGGACGCTTCCTAAGGCTTCTAGAAACAGTGGCGGCTGCCTTAGTGAGTCTGTGTGATGTGTGTCTGGAACTGCTCTCATAGCAGCCCCTGAAGAGGGAAGTTGGGTGCACAGGGATGTAGTTATACGAGCATGAGGACTTGCGATCATGGATGTCAGAGTCAAGAGTAAGCCCTGGGCTACCCCAGTTCTGCTTGGGGAATACAGAAGAAAATGGAGAAGCAAATCAAGGAACAGGCTGGGTTACACCGTGGGGAGACAGCTGAAGTCTGGTTAGGGTACAGATCCCCCACCTCTAGACCCCAAATACTGACAGTGATTTATAAGATTCAAGGATCCTTCTGACAGCGGGACGTAACACAGTGCCTCTCAGACAGATGAAAGGCAGAAGTCTATCATTTGCAGCTCCTGTTGAAAGGGAGCAGGGCCCTATGGTCCTTGCCGCCCTGCTCACCTTGTGCTCAGCCTGCATTTTGTGTGTGGAAAAACTTTAGCCAAAGAACAAGCTTAATCAGAGAAGTGAAAAAAATGCATAAACAAAGAAAAACAGCCTAACAAGACTAAATAATAATAGTTTAGTCATTAAGCATAGTCAAGGGACTGCTATGAGAGCAGTTCCAGACACACACCACAGAGACTCACGAAGGCAGACACCGCTGTTACTAGAAGGCTTAGGAGGCTTCCAGAAATGGGGGACACACAGGCATAGTCCCTCCTCAAGGGCTAGAGGCAATATTCTGAGCCATATCCTGTGAGCTGTCTTGTAGATTTAAAAAAAAACCCATTGGGTGGAAGAAGTTAGCTACATGATGTAGCCATGAGATAAGCTGCCACAGTTCTGAGAACCGGCCTCAAGGAAATGGGAACAAGCTGACCCTGGAACTAAAGATGACGCATCCTTAATCAAGATGACGCTGATCAGACTACTGATGACCAATTTCAAGAGGACTATCAGAGCTAACTGTGCTATTTCGGTAGGTAGCCTCCTCCCTCTGTCTATAAAAGCTCTTGCCCCCTGATTGTCAGGGCTGGGGGAGAGGGAAGTTGGCCTTTGGACAGAAGTCTGCCCCCTCCCCAGTTGCTGGCTTGAAATAAAGCAAACTTTCCTTTCCACCAAACTTGCCCCTTTATTGGCTTTTGAGTGGTGAGCATCCGGACCCCACTTCCAGTTATACTTTGAGAGAAAGCTGTCAGCCTGGCCACGCAGGGGGAGTAGAGATTGCTTTGAGTTATTTGGTCCTTGGTCCAGGGCACCAAGGAAGGAACATTGTGGCTGGGAGACCTGTAAGGGAAGGAAGTGGCTGGGGCGGGGGTAGCACTTAATCAGCTGCTCAAGAAGGGGAAACAGACTGTCCTTAACAAACACTGCAAAACCAGGTCAAGGTAACATGAAGAAACCAAGCAAATAAATAAACTGTAATACACAATCTGTTACTTGGGAGGATCACAGGCTGGGTTCCGTGAGAAACGCCTCCTCCATCTTCTAGACTGGTTTTCCCTGGATGTGCGTGTCTGGCAGAAACAACTGAAAGTGAATAAGGTTACTTCCTCTGTTTCCCAGCAGTTTCACAAACTGAATTTCATCCAGCCCGTCTTTTCGCAAGATGCACTCTGTGCAGAAGTTAAATAAGCAGTGTGGCAATACACAGCCTTCACAGACTCCAGTCCCAGTTTTGAACAAGTCAGTTATTCCATGTCCGGTTCTAACTGTTGCTTCTTGACCTCTGTTTCCCAGTGGAGACCAAGGTACAGGAAATTGGAAGGATTGGTTTTAAAACATTTATCATCCCAAGGATTTTTCAGTTACTGCTTCATCATTGGATGAAATCGTGGTGTCTGTCCAGGCAGACCTTCAGTCCAAATGGCTGGTTGTGTCTGCCGAAGGTTGAGCGGCGGTGGTGGGTGGCAAGAGCCCTTGATTAAACTGGAAATGATGATAAGTGAACCTTGTCAGAAGACCGAGAGGAACAGCGTTCTTTCCGTGGGGAAAGGGGATGTCAAGGTCAAATCTGAACCCAATATTAATAAGCACCAACGAGGCACCAACGGTATTAAGGGCATAAACCAAGAATATAAAGACTACCTCGGTAACACCACAGATCTCCTATGAAGGGAAACGGGAGAGAGAAGTTCAGGAGTGGTTCCAGTCCTAGAACTGCGTCTATTCTCGCTGGTTGACAGTGTTATTGGTGAAACCCCTGGTCTTTATAGCGCTCATGATCCGCTGCCATTGACCAGTCATTTTTTCTGTTATTATCCTATTGTAATTACCCTGGGAAACCTCTGTTGCTGAACACAGCACTGCAGGCCCAGCCATGCCTGGCTGATTTCTATTAATTCTATTCATAAATCAGGGATTAAAGTGGATGCAGAAGCAGAGAGTAATATGGCAGGAGTTGGGGGATGGTGAGATGCCATTCGAATTTCCCTTGGGAAGAGGGAAATTCAAGAGAAGTTGCTGGATCTTGGTGCTTCCCCCTATTGGCTGCTTTCTCTTCCTGTCCCTTGTTCCGATTTCCTTCGCAGAGGGGTCAGAGGCTCTCTGCTCAGTCCTGTATCCTCCCCTGTGTCTGTCACAGGAAAATTCTTACTGTAAAGATGCAGAGAGGCTTCCAATTCTGATACCTTTCAGACTCATCCTCCAATTTTTGATCTCCTAGAGGACAGCGCCCTTGTCAATTTCGCCGGTATTTCCTGAAGGATGAAATCCATCAGCTTCTGGGAGCGGAGCTTGCTCCTGTGTGCGCTGCCCAGGCAGGTTCCGGGAAACCCTGTGGTACACTGGGGAGAAAATACCCGCTTCCGTGCTGCCCCCCAGTGAGTAGAGCTGAGTTCCTCTGCCAGTCCAGAGGCAGCCTGCGGCCCAGATGGGCATTCAGAGGACACCAGCCAGCTCTGGCCGAGTGACAACACCCTGGGGCTCCTGGCGACTTTGAGCAGGAAGAGACTCTGGGAAGCCCAGGGCCATGATGGGGATAGCTGCGCTGCTGTTGTCTAGCCACTCAGTCGTGTCTGACTCTCTGTGACCCCATGGACTCTAGCCCACCAGGCTCCTCTGTCCATGGAGATTCTCCAGGCAAGAATACTGGAGTGAGTTGTCATTTCCTCCTCCAGGGGATCTTCCTGACCCAGAAACTGAACCCACGTCTCCTGCGTTGGCAGGCAGATTCTTTACCAATGAGCCACCAGGTGAGCCTCTATGATGGGGATGGCGCCCCACTAATGAATGTAGTTCCCCACCGCACGTGAGCCCCTAAACTGCTTTCAGCAGCAGATCCGCCAGCGTGTCCTGGGTGGCAAATGTTTTCATCCAACATTTGATTCGGAAACATGTGTGGCTCTTGAAAACTGCAACCTTGGCAGGAGAAAAATAAACTTCTTTTCACGTCGTTCCAATTCGACCAGCTTCATTTTCCATGGACGGAACGAATGCTGGATAGATTGGTCACCCCTCTGCACCATTCAGGAATGCTTTCCCATAACGAGGCATTTTGATGATGAGCACAATAGTGATTCCAGTGTTTTTCTCCAACTGCTGTGTCTGTCAGTAAATAATCAGAATAATAACAATGAGTGTTATATTCAGCAGGTCTGAGGGGTCAGCGCTGATTGGGAAGATGAGCTCTGTATCACACTGGGGGCATCTGGTGAGGTCCTCCCATCCCTGCAGTATGGAGGGAGCTGGCGCATTCTCTGTTCGAGACCCAAGGCCAGGTTGTCTTCGTCCCTGACTCTGGTGAGGGCAGTGTCATTTCTCACTGGCCAGGTCCTTAGAGCCGGACTCCATCCTGTTATTGTCAGGAAAGACACTGAAGATCACCTTTCAGGAAAGACACCGAAGATCACACCTTCACCTGTGCCTTTGGTTTGCTTGATTTTTTTGTTTTTTGTTTTTGGTTATAGGAGACAGTGATCAGGAATGTGTTCACAATCTTTTTTTTCAAAGAAATATTTACTTATTTGGCTGTGCTGGGTTGTTGCATGTGGGATCGTTGATCTCTGTTGGGGTATGCAAGGGACTCCCCAGTGGCTCTGCAGTAGAGAATCTACCTGCAATGCAGGAAGTTCAGGAGACACTGGTTTGATCCCTGGGTTGGGAAGATCCTCTAGAGGAGGGCATGGCAACCCACTCCACTTTTGTTCTCTGGAGAGTCCCGTGGACAGAGGAGCCTGGTGGGCTACAGTCCATAGGGTTGCACAGAATCAGACACGACTGAAGTGACTTAGCACGCATGCGTGTGACCTGCAGACTCTTTGTGGCATGTGGGGTCTAGTTCCATGACCAGGGATCAAACCTTAACCCCCTACCTTGGGAGTGCAGAGTCTTAGCCACTGCACCATCCGGGAAGTCTTTTTGAAACCCATATTTTCTTTATGATAACATACTTCTAATATTCTCTTTCATAGAACAAATATTAATTCAGCATCTACCACAAGCCAGGCATTTCTCTATTTCCTTGGTTGTGCCCACTTCATCAGTAAAAGAGAAGGTATGGCTTCCAGCTGAGAAGCAGAATGGGGGATAGATGCTGAAGCTTGGAGGAGAGAAAACGCAAGAACACTGAGTGGGAAAAGAGAGGCAAAATTCCTGCCCTCAAGAAGAGCATTCGTGGTACAAATGAACTTCTTTACAAAGCAGATGTAGAAAACAAACTTATGGTTACCTGAGAGGCAGGGAGCAGAGGGGAGGGATAAATTGGGAGAATGGAAGCGACAGATACACACACTACTATTTATCAACTGTTTATAACTAAAGAGGGCCTCCGGTATAGCACAGAGAATTCTATTCAATAGTCTGTAAAAGCCTATGTGGGAAAAGAATCTAAAAAGGAGTGGATATATGTATAAGTCTAATTGATTCACTTTGCTCTACAGTAGAAACTGACAGGCCATTTTAAATCAGCTATACTCCAATAAAAAAATTAAGAAATTTAAAAAAAAACATGAAAAAAGAAAGGCATTTGTGTTCACCTGCATGTGTGTGTGCTAAGTCACTTCAGTCGTGTTCAACTCTTTGCAACCCCATGGACTGTAGCCCACCAGGCTCCTCTGTGGCTCCTCTGTCCATGGAGCTCTCCAGGCAGGAATACTGGAGTGGGGTGCCATGCCCTCCTCCGGGGGGATCTTCCCCTCCTGGGCACCGAACCCGCGTCTGCCTGTGCCTCCTGCATTGCAGGTGGATTCTTTACCCACTGAGCCACCTGGAAAGCCCATTTGTGTGTGGGAGAGATCAAAAACATGTAAACAAATGTCTAGCGTAATACAATTTCAAGTCTTGATGGCTGTCGTCTATGTCAGTGCTTATGGAAGATGAGAAATTCAGCGGAGAGCTGAAATCAATACAGTTGTTTTCTTTAAGTCTCTGTTCTTTAATTCATACTTTTGAAAGGGGCTGGAGAAGACAAAATAACTCCCCTGGTGGTCCAGACGTTAAGAGTCTCAGCTCCCAGCGCAGGGGTTGTGGGTTTGATCCCTGGTTGGGGAACTTATATCCACCATGCTGCCGAATAGGGCCAAAAAAAGAAAGAAAAAGAAAAAAAAAAAACCATTGTGTTTTGATGGCATGAGTTATATGTTCTATGTCTCAGACATGTGTAAACTTGGGAGGGGATGGGAGAAGATGTGCATAGCCCATGTCATAATTACAGAGTTGCTGCGTTGCCCCCGCTGTCCCATCCTGGTGAGCCGGCAGCCTTGCTGAGCTGGGCTCTATCTTCCCCCAGGGGCCATACAACTGCACAGTCATGACAACAGGAGGTCAGGGATGCTAATTCACAGTGGGAGGTGCTTCTTATCCCTCGTCAGGCCTCACTCACCTCACTGCATTTAGTCTTTGCAAGGCCTATGGTGCAGGTAGCATGGGTGTCATCGCCTTTACAGGCGGAGCAATCGGGCAGCAAGGGTGCTGTGAGTTGGCAGGATTGCTGGAGTGGGACTCCGTCCTCTGATCCCTGGGGCTGATCCAGAACTCACAAGGGGTGACCCCTGGCTGCCCTGGGTGCGGGAGAGCAAAGCTGTCGTGCTGAGGGCAAAGGGTGACAGATAATTCATCATCTCTCCTGAGCTATTCATGAAATGCTTTGGATGGAGAAGCACTGGGTTGTCATCAAAGAGGCAAATGAAGGAAACCACAAACTCCCTTGAGTTGAGAATCTTCCCATGCTGCTCTGAAAACGGATGCAAAACCCATCAATTTCACCTCCCTCAACCAGGAAGGAGGGAGAAGAGGCCTTGGGGTTGGGAGCAGGGGATTATGCTATTTCCTCTGGTCCTGAAACCACAGAGACAAACCACAGTCTAGCACAAATACATTTTCCTCCCATCAGCATTTTCAATGCAGGCCATTTAGCGTGACATCAGGAGGTGGAAGAATCAACGCCCTGAGAACTCATGATCATAAGCGGTCTTGGGAAATTTGGGAGCAAGTTCTGAATTAATTGAAATTTTGTTTGACTACTGTGCACATGCTGTGTATTTTATTGTTTTTTTTTTTTTTAGAATATATTTTTAAAAATGGCCACACTGCCCAGGCAGGCGGAATTTTAGTTCTCCAACCGAATATGGAAAATGTGTCCCCTTCAGCGGAAGTGTGGAGTCTTAACCACTGGACCACCAGGGAAGTCTCAGTACTTACTTTGTTGTAGATTATCTCCGAGAGAAGCAACAAGGCTCCCTCCTGTAGGTTGCCTGATGACAGTGAGCCTGCCAACTGCCATTCAGAGGGAGAGGTGAGAGTGTTATCTTTAATGCCCCGATGATAAGATGTTCAGTCGAGAGATGGCATGGGATTGGCTGGGTCTCATTTTCTATTTTGATACTGCTTCTTGATGTTAATTCTATAGATGTCCAAAATTGGACCCATTTAATCTCCTTAAATTATATCTGGTTGGTCTGTTATGGAGCGACTGTTTAATGATATCTCTACTTTTATCAGGCAGTGAAGCTAAAATGGATAGCTTTCCTATGGTTGCATTAGTCCACAGGGGATGCTGGAGAAGACTCAGCTGGGGAGAGGGGAGAGAATGTCTGGGGCTTGCTGTCAGCCTGGGTTCTGAGCAAGGATGAATGTTTCTGAACTGGAAAGCAATTATTTGTATTCACAGTTGGCTAAGGGGCCTTGCAGCTTTTTGTGGGGTCACTTGCCAGACTGACAAAAGGACGTTTTGCTTCAATATTTTCCTTGTGATTTTCTGGCAGATGGTGGTGGGGGAAGATTGTACCTCTCACATGGGATGGATCGACCAGATTGCTAGGCTCCTATAATTAAATTCCACACACCGTGGTTTTGTCCCATAAATCTGGGTCAGAGCTCTGAACTGTGAGTAAAAGCATCAGAGGTGTTTATCCAGTTTCACGAGTGGGTTGTATGAACACACCTCAGCACTTACTTAGACTCACGACATTTGGAAAAAATACAGGGCAACTGTGCTTCTGTTGATTTTATAAAGAGACACAAGCCATGCTGTACCTTTGGTTGGAGCTTTGAGAAAGAATACACCCAATCCCAGAAAATAGTCTTCATATATTGATGCTTATTGTGGGTCTTGAAATTTCACATATAGGATCTCAGTTTCTCTGGCATTCTAGCTCTACCCTGTGTTAGTGCCAAATAATAGAAGCTTCAGCTGGAAAGTTTTAAACCAGAGGGGCTATTATCTCACACACCAAGAAGCCTCCTCAGAATTTCAGTTGATTCTTTGACTTTTCTCCTCACGGCCACAAGGTGGCTGTCAGAGCTCCTAGCATCACGTCCTTATCCATTAACATTTAAAGGAAGGAAGGAGATTAGCTCTGGGGAGGGGAGTGGAAAGGAGAGGCCTGGCTTCAACAGAGGAAAAGCATTCTGTGTGTGTCTCTTTTTATTGAGAAGGGAACATTATAGAAGACTCCATCAGTGTCCTCTCACGTCTCCTTTGGCTGACATTGGATTGCATGTCATCTCCAAAGAGTTTGGAAAAGTGACTCAGTATCAGCATCTATTGTGAGACGTGACTTGCTAGCAAGGAGGGAGATGGGGTCATTGGTGGGCAGTCAGAGCATCATCGCCCAAGAAAAAGCCTTTGAATCCTGGTTCCTCCACGGAGAGGTTACCGGTTAAGTTGTTACTGATCATTATCTTCTTTGAATACTGATTCACTGCCTCCTTTTCCTTCTCGGAGCATCTTCAGGTCTGATGAGGCAGGAAAAGGGATTTAGAAGCGGTAGAGCAGGGGATGAGGTGGGATCTAGGGATGGTCCTCAAGAAGGGCCTTCATCCATCACTTCAGTTCAGTTCAGTTGCTCAGTCGTGTCCGACTCTGTGACCCCATGAACTGCAGCATGCTAGGCCTCCCTGTCCATCACCAACTCCCGAAGCTTACCCAAACCCATGTCCATTGAGTTGGTGATGCCATCCAACCATCTCATCCTCTGTCGTCCCGTTCTCCTCCTGCCCTCAATCTTTCCCAGCATCACGGTCTTTTCAAATGAGTCAGCTCTTCGTATCAGGTGGCCAAAATATTGAAGTTTCAGCTTCAACATCAGTCCTTCCAATGAACACCCAGGACTGATCTCCTTTAGCATGGACAGATTGGACCTCCTTGCAGTCCAAGGGACTCTCAAGAGTCTTCTCCAACACCACAGTTCAAAAGCATCAATTCTGCGGTCAGCTCTCTTCACAGTCCAACTCTCACATCCATACATGACCACTGGAAAAACCATAGCCTTGACTAGACAGACCTTTGTCGACAAAGTAATGTCTCTGCTTTTTAATATGCTGTCTAAGTTAGTCATAACTTTCCTTCTAAGGAGTAAGCGTCTTTTAATTTCATGGCTGCAATCACCGTCTCCAGTGATTGTGGAGCCCAGAAAAATAAAGTTAGCCACTGTTTCCCCATCTATTTCATCCATCAGTTAGAAGGAAAAAGATGTGCAGAATCAGGGCGGAGGCTTGGCCCAAATCCAACATGCTGACTTGCTGTGGTCAAAATGTGCAGAAATAATTTATTCATTGTGGCACCTTAAAATTCGAGCAATCTCATATAAAGATCTGGGACTTCTGGTCTCCAGGCTTCCCGGGTGGCTCAGTGGTAAAGAATCCTGCCAATGCAGGAGACACAGTTTCGATCCCTGGGTTGGGAAGACCCCCAACCCAGGGGAAATGGCAACACACTCCAGTATTCTTGCCTGGAAAATCCCATGGACAGAGGAGCCGGGTGGGCTACAGTCCACGGGGTCCCAAGGGGTAGGACACGACTGAGTACGCACACACATGTCCACAAATCAACTAGAAGCTATGAGATTGGATGGGGGGAAAGGTCCCGTGTGGGCTGGGAGTCTGCAAGGTTTGAGTTTTTTTCTGCTGGCTCCAAAGGAAGGAGGGCACCAGGGGTTTCTCAGGGATTTCCCAGTGGGAGGCTGACCGAGAGTGTCTATGTCCTGGAAGCTTCAGCTTCTGACCCCAGACAGGTGGCTAAAATGGCCTGGTGCTTGGGTGGGGGGCGGTACGCGTTACCCTCATAGTTCTCCTAGGGTGGGGTACTGCTGGGCCTGGGAAGAAGGTGACTGGTGATGAGGGAGCATGACTCTGTTGTGTCCAGTGTGTGACCTCATGCCCATGCCCATCCATTAAGTGGGGTCAGAGGTCCCACTCACAGTTGGGATTACCTTAGGGCATAGCTGGAGCTTGGTAATGGCCGCCTGAGAGATGGAAGCAACCTAAGTGCCCATCAACAGATGAATGAATAAAGATGTGCTGTATACATAACACATATATACACAGTGGAATACTACTCAGTCATAAAAAGAATGAAATGTTGCCATTTGCAACCACATGGATGGATTTGGAGGGCATGATGGTAAGTGAAATAAGTCAGCCATAGAAAGGGAAATACTGTATAATGTCACTTATATGTGGAATCTAAAAATACAACTAACTAGTTATTATAACAAAAAAGAAGCAAACTCAGTTACAGAGAACAAACTAGTTGTTACTAGTAAGGAGAGGGAAGTGGGGGGGGGCAAGACAGAAGGAGGGGATGAAGAGGCACAGATTATTACGTACAAAATAAGCTATAAGGATATATAGTACAACACAGGAAATATAGCCAATATTTTATAATAACTATAAGTGAAATGCAAACTTAAAAAGTTGCAAATCACGAAGAGAAAAAAACACCCTAAAACCAAAAAATTTGTGGGGACTTCCCTCATGGTCCAGTGGTTAAGGATCCATCTTGCAATGCAGGTTCGATCCCTGGTTGGGGACTAAGATCCCACATGCTGCGGGGAAACTGATCCCTCATGCTGCAAATCAAACGTGATGCATGAAAAGATGCTCAACACCACTCATTATCAGAGAAATGCAAATCAAAACCACAGGGAGGTCCCATTTCACGCCAGTCAGAATAGTTGTGATCCAAAAGTCTACAAGCAATACATGCTGGAGAGGGTGTGGAGAAAAGGGAACCCTCTAACACTGTTGATGGGAATGCAAACTAGTACAGCCACTATGGAGAACAGTGTGGAGATACCTTAAAAAACTGGAAATAGAACTGTCTTATGACCCAGCAATCCCACTGCTGGGCATACACACCGATGAAACCAGAATTGAAAGAGACACGTGTACCCCAATGTTCATCGCAGCACTGTTTATAACAGCCAGGACATGGAAGCAACCTAGATGTCCATCAGCAGATGAATGGATAAGAAAGCTGTGGTACATATACACAATGGAGTATTACTCAGCCATTAAAAAGAATACATTTGAATCTGTTCTAATGAGGTGGATGAAACTCCTGCATTCCAGGCAGACACTTTAACCTCTGAGCCACCAGGGAAGTCCGGAGCCTATTATACAGAGTGAAGTATGCCAGAAAGAAAAACACTAATACAGTATACTAATGCATATATATGGAATTTAGAAAGATGGTAACGATAACCCTGTATGCGAGACAGCAAAAGAGACACAGATGTATAGAACAGTCTTTTGGACTCTGTGGGAGAGGGAGAGGGTGGGATGATTTGGGAGAATGGCATTGAAACATGTATAATATCATATAAGAAACAATTGCCAGTCCAGGTTCGATACAGGATGCTTGGGGCTGGTGCACTGGGATGACCCAGAGGGATGGTACGGGGAAGGAGGAGGAAGTGGGGTTCAGGATGGGGAACACGTGTACATCCGTGGAGGATTCATGTTGGGATGTATGGCAAAACGAATACAATATTGTAAAGTAATTAGCCTCCAATTAAAATAAATAAATTTATATTAAAATAAATAAATAAATAAAATACAGCAAAAAAAAAAAAAACAAAAAACGTGATGTAGCCAAATAAATAAATTACAAAAATGGTGAATCACTGTATTGTATGCTTGTAACATATAATATTGTACACCAACTATACTTCAATAAAAAAAACAACAACACTGAAAATCTTCCTGTGATTTTCCATCAGTGTAGCTAACCTGTCAATGTAGAATTCCACAAACCCCACTGGTTTAGATGTGGTTAATTTGAAAGTCATGATAACTGGGATGAGGTGAGTTGCCATGTCTTTAAGAAAATATCTGATGAACAAAGAAAAAGTATCCAAGTTAACAGGACAAATATGAGTCATGGGTAGCTTTTTATTGGAAACTTTTAAAGGAAAAACAACAAAATTCTCGGGCCTGATGAGATAATGACACTTCATTCTTATTTATTATTATTAGTCACTATTATGTGAAATGGTTGGGCTTTGACGTTTGTTCATGTTATTTAAATTACCTTCCATGTGAATTTGACAGTAAAAACATTGTGTTTCTCTTTCACATCTCTAATCCTTTAACCCTGGAGAAGGAAATGGCAACCCACTCCAGTATCTTTGCCTGGAGAATCTCATGGACAGAGGAGCCTAGAGGGCTGCAGTCCATGGGGTCGCAAAGAGTCGGGCACAACTGAGCAACTAACACTTAACAATGCTTTAAACTTTTTCAGTCCTCATGGAGTCAGGATTGAAGAGGTTCTGATGTATTTCTCCTCTAAGGATTCATTTGCTTTGAAAAAGGGAACATAAATATTCATCAAAAAAAAGGCAATTGGAACCTGCCTTCACTAGTCGCCACTTGTCACATGCTGCTTTTCTGGGATCTGTGAAAAACTCTTCCAGAAGAGTCTATCCTTAGCCTTTGGCTCAAACCGCAGATCTGAGATGAAGAGAATCACAAGTTGTCTAGATGGAGAGGTGAAGCTGTGTACTGGAGTCCTTTCTGGCTGCAGAAAATGACACTCTAGCTTAACATGCTTATTTTGTGATGCACTTTGCCAGTTCACTTCACACTCTGTTACACACTGTGGTACACAGGAGACTTCCAGAGATTGAAGTCTGGGAGGGTTCCCTGTGGAGACGGGAGGAAAGATAATACCAAGTGTTACTGGCAGGTCTCTCTTTGGACCTGACATTCTGTCTGAACAGGGTTTTGACCTCCCCCCAAATTTCCCTGCATGCCTGAGCTCTGACCTTCCCAGATGTCGATCATTCATCTGTCAGAGAGAGAAAAATCACATATTAAATCAAATATCACATATTAAAACATATATGTGGAATCTAGAAAAATGGTAAGAAAAGTGAAAGTGATAATCACTCAGTTGTGTCTCTTTGCGACCCATGGACTGTAGCTTGCCAGGCTCTTCTGTCAGTGGAATTTTCCAGACAAGAATATAGGAGTGGGTTGTCATTTCCTTCTCCAGGGGATCTTCCTGACCCAGGGATTGAACCCAGGTCTCCTACACTGCAGGTGAGTTCTTTACCATTTGAGACACCAGGGAAGCCCCTAAAAATGGGATAGACAGAAATAGAAACACAGACATAGAGAATAAACGTATGGACACCAAGCTGGGGGAAGTTGGGGAGGAATGAATTTAGAGATTGAGGTGGACATATACACACTATTGATACTATGTATCAAATAGATATCTAATGAGAACATACTGTATAGCTCAGAGAATCCTACTCAGTGCTCCCCAGTAACCTAAATGGGAGGGAAATCCAAAAAAGAAGGGATACATGCATATGTGTAACTGATCACTTTGCTGTAGAGCAGAAACTGACAGAACATTGTAAAGCAACTATACTCCAATAAAAAATTAATTAAAGTAAAATCATTCATCTGTCATCCTCATGAGTTTAAAGAAAAATCCACCCTTTACCCCAATCATCTCACAGGGACTTTGTCCACTGAGCACTTTCCTGTAACTCAAGTTACTGCTTTAGTTAGAAACAACATCGAAATATAAATCACACACCACTGACACAAATGTATCAGCTTGTGGCTTCCACGGTCATTAGCAGTCAAGATTTCAGGACAAAAATCAATGTCTCTTGAATCATGACCTTGTACACTTCAGCTTCTTTACAGAAACAAACGGCATTGTGGCAGCTCTCCAGGAGATGTGGTCACGTGGCATTCAGTGAGTAATAAAACAGCCTGCTCTCTGTCCAGACAGGAATCCACAACAACCCCCGGGACTGTTTGGGGTCTATTTGGAGAGGCAGGATGGCATCAGGGGCAAACAAGACCTGATACAAACTTTAGGTGTCGGTTGATTTTGTCCTTAAATTAATGTGAATGCAGCTTCCGTTCCCCTAATAGGTCTGCTGCTGCTGCTGCTGCTGCTGCTAAGTCGCTTCAGTTGTGTCCAACTCAGTGTGATGCCATAGATGGCAGCCTACCAGGCTCCTCCATCCCTGGGATTCTCCAGGCAAGAACACTGGAGTGGGTTGCCCTTTCCTTCTCCAATGCATGAAAGTGAAAAGTGAAAGTGAAGTCGCTTAGTCTTGTCCGACCCTCAGTGACCCCACAGACTGCAGCCCACCAGGCTCCTCCATCCATGGGATTCTCCAGGCAAGAGTACTGGAGTGGCCTAATAGATCTAAATTACTGTAAAGGCTGTTGGAGGTCCCCAAACGTTTTCTCCTACCCCCCTCATCCAGGTTCCTGATTTTCAGTCTTTTATGAGACATCCTTATGATGATCGTACCTGCTGTTCCATTTACACTGTTCATTAAATAATATTTTCCTTTAAAAATATATTGCTTGAATAAAAACTTTTACAGAGGAAACCATACGTGAACACTATAAATGGGAAACTGATATTGGTTTAGCAATCTTCCCAACGCAGGGATCGAACCCAGGTCTCCCGCAACATGGGTGGACTCTTTACCAGCTGAGCCACCAGGGAAGGCAGAGGACACTGGAGTGGGTAGCCTGTTCCTTCTCCAGCGGAACTTTCTGACCCAGGAATCGAACTGGGGTCTCCTGCATTGCAGGTGGATTTTTTACCAGCTGAGCTACCAGGGAAGCTCCTAATTATGAAAATAGATACAATGAAAAGAAAGCATATCAGAGGTGATCCGAATGCCAGCTTCCTATTTGCTAAAAAGGGAAATGAGTATGTGGATTTATTATTTTTTGTTTGTTTGTTTGTTTTTATTTCCTTTGGCTGCACCATGTGGCTTGTGGGATCTTAGTTTCCCGACCAGGGATCAAACTTGTGCTCTGACAGTGAAAGCCCAGAGTCCTAACCAGTGGATTGCCAGGGAATTCCCAGTACATGTTTGAAAGAAACTTAAGAAAGCAGGAGCAAACAGAGTGGGGAGACACTATTAGAGATTCCCTGGCGGTCCAGTGGTTAAGACTTCCCCTTCCAGTGCAGGGGAGTGTGTGTTTGGTCCCTGCTCAGGAAGCTGATTCATTGGAAAAGGCCCTGATGCTGGGAAAGACTGAGGGCAGGAGGAGAAGGGGACGACAGAGGATGAGATGGCTGGATGGCACCACTGACTCGATGGACATGGGTTTGGGTGGACTCGGGGAGTTGGTAATTGGTAGGGAGGCCTGGTGGACTGCGGTTCATGGGGTGGCAAAGAGTCGGACACGACTGAACTGAACTGAACAGGAAGCTAAGACCCCACATGCCTGGCAGCCAAGCATCCAACGCATCAAACAGAAGTAATATTATAACAACTTCAATAAAGACTTAAAAAGAATAATCCCCCCAAAGAACTGGGGAGGGGACCACTTCTTTGCTGTGAATTTTGTGTTATGTGAGCTCCCTCTGAGTAACACTGGAGACTTTTATTAGCTCGTCACCATCTCTCCCACAATTAGTATTCTAAAAGCCTTTAGAATAACGGACCTGTTAGGGAAACTGACAGTCCCTGATGTGCTTGGGTTTTTGCCCAGTTTTGTTCAGATGAGTAGTATTTTGCTGGGCACCTAGTCCCATGGGTCCTTTCTTTTTTTTTTCTTAAAATCAATTAATTAATTTACTTTTATTTTCTTGGCCATGCTGCACAGTATGTGGGACCTTAGTTCTCCAGCCCAGGGATCAAACCAGCACCCCTTACACTGGAAGGCGAAGTCTTAACCATTGAACCACCCAGGAAGTCCCTGATTGGTTGGCCACTCAGGGGCGTTCCATCCCTCTGCGCCCATCAGCGGTGCTGGGATGAATCATGGGACACACTGTAATATATTACGAAGTCTGCTGGCATTTTCCAAGAAAATTTTTCTTCTCTGATGAAAGAAAAAGCAATGTTAGAAGAAGTCCCCTCTCTGCCCCTTTCCCTCCCACTGGGGCTGTGCTATGAGGAGGCAATGCCTGGATATATGACAGCCGTCTCCATACTATGTGGTTCAGAATTCTGTATGTGAGCCAGTATGCTGAGGTGGGGGTCAGAGTCTGGGGCCCTGAGGATATCATTGGGTTGTTGACCCAATTCTGCCTGCCCTGCAGTGCTTCTTACTAAATAATAAATATCCTTATGGAATAAAGAAATAACACTGGATTTTCTATTACTTATAGCTTAACACATTGTTAAGGAGTGCATTGATCCTAGCAACTCTTGTTTATGCCCCAGTTATCCCCAAACCCCTCAGCCAGTCCCTGTCATCCTTGCTTTTCTGCCCTTGTCCTATCCATTTCCCAGTCATTTTTCTGTAAATCCTGCCCAACATTCAGCTTCAAGACACTGAAGTCAGGGTAGACTTCTGAGGGTTACAGTCTTCCTGGAGGTGGTTCTGACAAAATAAAATAAAATAAAATAAAACATGTAAGAATCACAGTAATAGCAAAATTATTTAGGGTATGCATGGACTAAGAAGAGAGGGAAAGCAAAATACAACGTACATGCCTTTTTCTTTCTTTTTTTGTTGATTCTTTCCTCTGCTAAATATTTAATAATTACCTAGGAAATGCCCAGCACTTCCCAACATTGGGGATAAAATCTCAAATGGCATAGATACCATCTTGTTTTCGCTACTGTTACTGGCGACGCATTTCCTTGTGCATCGTGTCTCATTTGGTCCCCGAGCAGATCGACAACGGCAGCTGCAGTGTCCTCTGTCTAAACTCTGCAAGTTTTGCCAAAGTGGAAACTTGTAAAATTGCATTATTTGTCTGAAGGCTTTATTCCATACGATCTCTTGATGAACATTAAACGGGAAAATAAAATTAAAGTTGTGCGAAAGATGAAAGCCATCTTGTACTAATGAGAGACATCTGTTTATTCCTGTTTGGTAAATGTGCATTCACTCACTAAACAGGGATTTTTTTTAAGTTAGAAATAAAAGTTAAAGGAAAAAAAAAAGAAGTAAAAGACATCAAAGATAGCTGTTGGTACTTGGGGAAAAATTGACAGCATCAGGGCTAAATGTAGTTAGAAAAACTGTGTTTAGAGAAAAGATGGATCATTTTATTTCACAGATTCAGATGCATGTGTTTGAAATTCAATCTTTTGAAAAACTTTATTATTTTATTTTATTTTTGGCTGCGCTGGGTCCTCACTGTTTGCTCAGGCTTTCTCTAGTTGCGGTAAGCAGGGGCCACTCTTCATTGCAGTGCACGGGCTTCTCATTCAGGTGGCCTCTCTTGTTGCGGAGTACGGGCTCTAAGCATTTGGGCTTCAGCAGTTCACGGCTCGCAGGCTCAGTAGTCGTGACACACGGGTGTAGTTGTCTTGTGGCCTGTGGGATCTTCCTGGACCAGGGGTTGAACCTGTGTCCTTTGCATTGGCAGGTGATTTCTTATCCACTGTGCCACCACTGAAGTCCTGAGATTCAATCTTGCAAACACTCAGTATCCTATTTATATGGACTGCTCTTCATATGTCTACTTGGTAGAGATTAACTGACTGTCTTCCATGAGCTGGACGTTGCCAGTGCCAAGGATGCTTTGGTAAATAAGCCAGACCTGGTCCCCTACCCCAGGGAGACTGTGATGTATAGCGTGATACACTGACGGATCAATAAAACTTAGTAGCTGGGGTATGGCCACAATGGCAGTGTCAGAAGACCCTCAGCTCACCTCCTTCCACTGGTATATAATTTTCCTTCCACAAAATTACAACAATTTACGGAGCAATTATTGATGAAAATGATGTGAAGACTAACAGGAAGCATTTTCTACAACTAAAGATATAAAGAAAGAACCACAGTGAGACAGATCAGAAGGGCAACAATCAAAAGAATATTCCATGGCATGGAAAACATTTGATTAGGAGATTGGGGTTGACATATACATACCACTACATATAA
Organism: Budorcas taxicolor; assembly: GCF_023091745.1. Classification (NCBI taxonomy): domain Eukaryota; kingdom Metazoa; phylum Chordata; class Mammalia; order Artiodactyla; family Bovidae; genus Budorcas; species Budorcas taxicolor. The sequence continues at coordinate 50,348,880 of NC_068926.1, read as the reverse complement.
AATGGGCTTTCCTCGTAGCTCAGTCAGTAAAGAATCTGCCTGCAGTGCAGGAGACCCAGGTTCGATCCCTGGGTTGGGAAGATCCCCTGGGGAAGGAAACGGCAACCCATTCCAGTATTCTTGCCTGGAAAATCTCATGGACGGAGGAGCCTGGTGGGCTGCAGTCCATCGGGTGGCAAAGGGTCGGGCACGACTGAGCGACTAACACTTACATATAAAATAGATTAACAACAAGGACACTGTATAGCACAGGGAACTCTACCCAATATTTTGTAATAACTTATAAGGGGAGAGAATCTGAACAAGATATACCTGCATATTTATGTATGTTGTCTATTGTTTGCTGCATGATTGTCTATCACTCTGTTGCAACCCTGTGGACTGTAGCCCACCAGGCTCCTCTGTCCATGGGGATTCTCAAGGCAAGAACACTGGAGTGGGTTGCCATGCCCTCCTCCAGGGGATCTTCCCAACCCAGGGATCAAATCCAGGTCTCCTGCATTGCAGGTGGTCTTTACCATCTGAGCCACCAGGGAAGCCCAGGAATACTGGAGTGTATAGCCTATCCCTTCTCCATGGGATCTTCCTAACCCAGGAACTGAATCAGGTTTCCTGCATTGCAGGTGTATTCATTACCAGATGAGCTACCAGGGAAGACCTCTCCAATTTTACATATATACATGTATATATATATATATATAAAACTGAGTCACTGTGCTATACACTTGAAACTAACACAATATTGTAAATCAACTAAACTTCAATAAATTTTTAAAATAAAAAATTTGATTTCTAAGTTCAGTGTCCACAAATGACATTTTATTGGAACACAGCAAGTCGTCCGTTTGTATCCTTTGCGGTTGCTTTTTGTGTGACAAGGACAACAGAGACCACAAGGCTCCCAAAGTGAAAAATATTTCCCATATGAGCATTTCCTGAAAAAAAACTTGCTGACCTTGATGTATAAAAGGACAGAGGAGGGACTTCCCCAGTCCCATGGCTAAGGCTCTGGGCTCGCAATGCAGGGGGCCTGGGTTCAATCCTTGGCTGAGGAACTAGATCCCACATGCCACAGCTAAGTCCAGGCACAACTAAGTAAATAAAATTTTTTTTAAATGCCCTTCCAGCGTATATATATATTTTTAATTTTTATTTACTTATTTTTGGCTGTGCTTGTTCATCACTGTTCCTTGGGATTTTCTCCAGCTGCGGAGAGCAGGGGTTACTCTTTCTGCAGTTCGAGGGCTTCTCCTTGTGGTGGCTTCTCTTGTTGCAGAACGCAGGTTCTGGGAGTTGCAGCTCCTGGGCTCAGTAGTTGTGGTGCGTGAGTTTAGTTGCTCTGTAGCATGTGGGCTCCTCCCGACCCTGGGATGGAATCCTTATCTCCTGCATTGGCAGGTGGATTCTTTACTGCTGAGCCACTACGAAGCCCCAGATAAAGAAATATTTAAGAAAATATATAAGTGAGGCTTCATGTGATCAGCTTTTGTCAATTTCCAGCAGGCTGCCCACCGCTGAGGCCACTGCCATTGATTTCTTCTGGAACATGGATGTTGCCCATAATTAATTACAGCTCTTTCACCCAAAAAATCCACTCCAGAAAAAAGAAAAAGCCAATCATATGCCATTGATGTTGCATCCTGTTTACTGGGAGTGTTTCCTCCTGTCCTTCTCTCTCTCGGTGGCCTTCTGAGAACTCCATGTGGATCTTTTGTGTGCAAAATTCTAATGACTGTTCCTGGGATTGGAAAGTCTCTTTTTCTTCTTGTACTTTCTCAAAAGTCTTATTTCTTGGTTCCTTTTTATTTCAGCACAGAAAAGGCAGCTCTTGGGACAGGCATTGCCTTCATTACCACTCAGACACATGACGAGGGGGTATTTGGAGAGAGCATCTGTAGACTTTGAAGCACAAAGGTGCATACACACAAAAGGGAAGAGCAGAAAAGTCACAACCCGCATCTCAGAGCTGAACCCCAGTGGGCTCTGGAATGATTTTTCAGGCATGATGCTTTCTGTTTAGGGTGGAGGAGAAGGCTGGGGTTCCCTGGTGGCTCAGAGGTTAAAGCGTCTGCCTCCAATGCGGCAGACCCAGCTTCGATCCCTGGGTCAGGAAGATCCCCTGGAGAAGGAAATGGTAACCCACTCCAGTATTGCCTGGAGAATCCCGTGGACGGAGAAGCCCTGTAGGCTCCAGTCCATGGGGTCGCAAAGAGTCGGACATGACTGAACGACTTCACTCACTTCACTATTGGCAGGTGGATGGCGCTATTGACCAAATGCAGAAGTAGTCCTGAGCAGAGGGGTGACTCTCCAAAGGCTCAGTTCTGGATCCTTAGGGGATTTAGTACCAGGGCTAGAATGAAGCCAAGTTCAGTTCAGTTCAGTCGCTCAGTCATGTCTGACTCTTTGCGACTCCATGAATCGCAGCACACCAGGCCTCCCTGTCCATCACCAACTCCCAGAGTTCACTCAGACTCACGTCCATCGACTTAGTGATGCCATCCAGCCATTTCATCCTCTGTCATCCCCTTCTCCTCCTGCCCCCAATCCCTCCCAGCATCAGAGTCTTTTCTAATGAGTCAACTCTTTGCATGAGGTGGCTAAAGTACTGGAGTTTCAGCTTCAGCATCATTCCCTCCAACGAAATTCCAGGGCTGGTCTCCCTCAGAATGGACTGATTGGATCTCCTTGCAGTCCAAGGGACTCTCAAGAGTCTTCTCCAACACCACAGTTCAAAAGCATCAATTCTTCGGTGCTCAGCTTTCTTTCTTCACAGTCCAACTCTCATTAAGTTCCTTCTCCAGGGGATCTTCCCAACCCAGGGCTCTAATGAAGCCAAACTACCCCTTTAAAAGGCCTCCCAGGTGACTCAGTGGTAACAAATCCACCTGCCAATGCAGGGGACTCAGGTTTGATCCCTGAGTTGGGAAGATCTCCTGGAGAAAGAAATGGCAATCCACTCCAGTATTCTTGCCTGGGAAATCCCATGGATAGAGGAGCCTGGTGGGCAATAGTCCATGGGGGTTGTAAAGAGTTGGACATGAGTTAGCGATGAAACAACAGCAACAACCCCCCTTTAAAAGCAATGATGCTGAAGCTGCCCCTTCTGACTCTGCTCCCAGAATGAGAACTTGGAAAACTTTTCCTCTTCAGACCCACCCGCTTCCCCTCCTGCAACAGGAGAGAGTTGGGTAGAGTTCCTGATTCTGTTTTGTATAAACACTTCTTAAGAGATGTGCTTCTGAGGATTCCCTGGTGGTCCAGGGTTTAGGACTCCACACTTTCATTTCCAGGGGCCTGGGTTGGATCCGTAGTTGGGGAACTAAGATTCTGCAAGCCCCACCTTGTGGCCAAAAAAAGGGAGGCTTCTGAGAAAAATACTTTCATAGCCAATAACTCGGTAGAAATTTAAAATAATATCTTATTTAAGTGACTTACAAGGACCACCAGGATATAAAAATTTGATGTCCAGCAGTAAGGAAATCTGCTTAAATTCACTGAATTTTTTCATTTGTTCACCCATTTCTTCTCATCCATATAGTTCTCATGAGAACTAAGAGGTGCCTAGGATAGTAACCTCCCATATACTCAGTTAAACAGGCATCCCATATGTGTGGACCTTTCTGCATCCCCCCATTTTCATGCTTTCCCCCCTTGCTCCCCATTTCATTCCCTCTCACTCCCTCCCTCCAGACTTGTAGCTAACACCCCTTCATGGTCTGGAACCTTCTAATTAGTTCCCCGCATCCCTCATGGACCCTCAAATTTGTTCTCTGTGCTATAGCCTGTGGGATCATTTTTTACATGGAAATCTCATCCTATTATTTTTCCCCTACCAACTCTGCCTTCCCACTGTTCTTAGAATAAAAGTAAATATTTTAAAAACTTTTCCATCAAAGCCAGGCATCTTCTAGCCCCTACCCACCCTGGGCACCCCTGCACTTCCACAGCCCAGCCGCAAGCCCTCCTCTGCAATTTCCTTTAGTTCACAGGTTCCCTGTGTCCCGAACGTTGCTTCCTTGCTGTTAGCTGGTTAGCCCCTATTCACCCTCCAGGTATCCCATCTCGAATTCCACTCTCTTAGGGAACCTGCTTTGATTCTGCAAAAGCAGGTCAAGCCACACTATTTTACATTCTTAGGCAACCATGTGGATTTTCTTTGTTGCTCTGATCCCATCACACTGTTTTACATAATGATAGGACCGCAGACCTCTGCCTTTGCCCAGTGCTCATTTTACACACCTTTACAAGCAGAGTTGACTGAAATTTGTTTCCCCGCTGAAACTGTGACCTCCTGGGGTGGGTCCAATTTCATCCCCTGTTATGTTCCCAGCTTTTATGTTGGGGTCAAGAATTGTAGGTGTGCAGTAAAGCCGCTGAATGTGTAAATGGATGAATTAATATGCCAGATTCTATACTAAGTACAAGAGGTGGAAGGATGAAGAATATTTGAACGCTGACTGAGGGGAGATGAATAATAATTAAAATAAAGGTGTATTAAGCAGAAATAGAGTCACAGATATAGAAAATTATGGTTACCAGGGGATAAGCAGGGGAGGGGTTAAATTGGGAGATTGGGACTGGCATAAACACATTATTATATATAAAATAGATAACTAATAAGGACCTACAGCATGGCACAGTGAACTCTACTCAATACTCTGTAATTACCTATATGGGAAATGAATCTTTTATATATGTATATATACATATATGGTGGTGCGGGCATAGGAGGGCCTAGAGGAGCTATCCCATGTTGAAGGTCAGGAAGGGCGGCAGTGAGGAGATACCCCTCATCCAAGGTAAGGAGCAGTGGCTGTGCTTTGCTGGAGCAGCTGTGAAGAGATATCCCGTGCCCAAGGTAAGAGAAACCCAAGTAAGACAGTAGGTGTTGCAAGAGGGCATCAGAGGGAAGACACACTGAAACCATACTCACAGAAAACTAGTCAATCTAATCACACTAGGACCACAGCCTTGTCTAACTCAATGAAACTAAGCATTCCCTGCAGGGCCACCCAAGACGGGTGGGTCATGGTGGAGAGGTCTGACAGAATGTGGTCCACTGGAGAAGGGAATGGCAAATCACTTCAGTATTCTTGCCTTGAGAACCCCATGAACAGTATGAAAAGGCAAAATGATAGGATACTGAAAGAGGAACTCCCCAGGTCAGTAGGTGCCCAATATGCTACTGGAGATCAGTGGAGAAATAACTCCAGAAAGAATGAAGGGATGGAGCCAAAGCAAAAACAATACCCAGCTGTGGATGTGACTGGTGATAACAAGCAAGGTCTGATGCTGTAAAGAGCAATATTGCATAGGAATCCGGAATGTCAGGTCCATGAATCAAGGCAAATTGGAAGTGGTCAAACAGGAGATGGCAAGAGTGAACATCAAAATTCTACGAATCAGCGAACTAAAATGGACTGGAATGGGTGAATTTAACTCAGATGACCATTATATCTACTACTGTGGGCAGGAATCCCTCAGAAGAAATGGAGTAGCCATCATGGTCAACAAAAGAGTCTGAAATGCAGTACTTGGATGCAATCTCAAAAATGACAGAAAGATTTCTGTTCGTTTCCAAGGCAAACCATTCAATATCACAGTAATCCAAGTCTATGCCCCAACCAGTAACACTGAAGAAGCTGAAGTTGAATGGTTCTATGAAGACCTACAAGACCTTTTAGAACTAACATCCCTAAAAGATGTCCTTTTCGTTATAGGGGATTGGAATGCAAAAGTAGGAAGTCAAGAAACACCTGGAGTAACAGGCAAATTTGGCTTTGGAATGTGGAATGAACCAGGGTGAAGACTAATAAATAGAGTTTTGCCAAGAAAATGTACTGATCATAGCAAACACCCTCTTCCAACAACACAAGAGAAGACTCTACACATGGACATTACCAGATGGTCAACACTGAAATCAGATTGATTATATTCTTTGCAGCCAAAGATGGAGAAGCTCTATACACTCAGCAAAAACAAGACTGGGAGCTGACTGTGGCTCAGATCATGAACTCCTTATTACCAAATTCAGAATGAAATTGAAGAAAGTAGGGAAAACCACTAGACCATTCAGGTATGACCTAAATCAAATCCCTTATGATTATACAGTGGAAGTGAGAAATAGATTTAGGGGCCTAGATCTGATAGATAGAGTGCCTAATGAACTATGGACTGGGGTTCCTGACATTGTACAGGAGACAGGGATCAAGACCATCCCCATGGAAAAGAAATTGAGAAAAGCAAAATGACTGTCTGGGGAGGCCTTACAAATAGCTGTGAAAAGAAGAGAAGCAAAAAGCAAAGGAGAAAAGGAAAGATATAAGCATCTGAATACAGAATTCCAGAGAATAGCAAGAAGAGATAAGAAAGCCTTCTTCAGTGATCGATGCAAATAAATAGAGGAAAAGGACAGAATGGGAAAGACTAGAGATCTCTTCAAGAAAATTAGAGATACCAAGGGAACATTTCATGCAAAGATGGGCTTGATAAAGGACAGAAATTATACGGGCCTAACAGAAGCAGAAGATATTAAGAAGAGGTGGCAAGAATACACAGAAGAAGTGTACAAAAAAGAACTTCACAACCCAGATAATCACGATGGTGTGATCACTCTTCTAGAGCCAGACATCCTGGAATGTGAAGTCAAGTGGGCCTTAGAAAGCATCATTACAAACAAAGCTAGTGGAGGTGATGGAATTCCAGTTGAGCTGTTTCAAATCCTGAAAGATGATGCTGTGAAAGTGCTGCACTCAATATGCCAGCAAATTTGGAAAACTCAGCAGTGGCCACAGGACTGGAAAAGGTCAATTTTCATTCCAATCCCATAGAAAGGCAATGCCAAAGAATGCTCAAACTACGGCACAATTGCACTCATCTCATATGCTAGTAAAGTAATGCTCAAAATTCTCCAAGCCAGGCTTCAGGAATACGTGACCTGTGAACATCCTGATGTTCAAGTTGGCTTAGAAAAGGCAGAGGAACCAGAGATCAAATTGCCAACATCCACTGGATCATGGAAAAAGCAAGAGAGTTCCAGAAAAGCGTTTATTTCTGCTTTATTGACTATGCCAAAGCCTTTGACTGTATGGATCACAATAAACTGTGGAAAATTCTGAGAGAGATGGGAATACCAGACCACCTGACCTGCCTCTTGAGAAATCTGTATGCAGGTCAGGAAGCAACAGTTAGAACTAGACATGGAACAACAGACTGGTTCCAAATAGGAAAAGGAGTATATCAAGGCTGTATATTGTCACCCTACTTATTTAACTTATATGCAGAGTACATCATGAGAAATGCTGGGTTGGAGAAAGCACAAGCTGGAATCAAGATTGCCAGGAGAAATATCAATCACCTCAGATATGCAGATGACACCACCCTTATGGCAGAAAGTGAAGAGGAATTAAAAAGCCTCTTGATGAAAGTGAAAGTGGAGAGTGAAAAAGTTGGCTTAAAGCTCAACATTTGGAAAACGAAGATCATGGCATCCGGCCCCATCACTTCATGGGAAATAGATGGGGAAACAGTGGAAACAGTGTCAGACTTTTGGGGGGGCTCCAAAATCACTGCAGATGGTGATTGCAGCCATGAAATTAAAAGATGCTTACTCCTTGGAAGAAAAGTTATGACCAACCTAGATAGCATATTCAAAAGCAGAGACATTACTTTGCCGACTAAGGTCTGTCTAGTCTAGGCTATGGTTTTTCTTGTGGTCATGTATGGATGTGAGAGTTGGACTGTGAAGAAGGCTGAGTGCCGAAGAATTGATGCTTTTGAAGTGTGGTGTTGGAGAAGACTCTTGAGAGTCCCTTGGACTGCAAGGAGATCCAACCAGTCCATTCTAAAGGAGATCAACCCTGGGTGTTCTTTGGAAGGAACAATGCTAAAGCTGAAACTCCAGTACTTTAGCCACCTCATGCGAAGAGTTGACTCATTGGAAAAGACCCTGATGCTGGGAGGGATTGGGGGCAGGAAGAGAAGGGGACGACAGAGGATGAGATGGCTGGATGGCATCATTGACGCGATGGATATGAGTCTGAGTGAACTCCGGGAGTTAGTGATCGACAGGGAGGCCTGCCGTGCCGCGATTTATGGGGTCGCAAAAAGTCAGACATGACTGAGCGACTGAAGTGAACTGTGTGAATATATGTATATGTATTAATATATGTATATGTATAGCTGATTCACTTTGCTGTACACCTGAAACTAACACAACATTGTAAATCAACTGTACTCAAATAAAAAGAAATTAAGTGCGCGTTGACAGGTCTGAGCACAAAACACTCCTGTATAGAGAGAAGCATGGAAACTCTGAGAAAGGAAATAAGGAAGAAAATCTTCCCAGTGGGTGTCTCCTCTCTGCTCAGAGAAGAGGAATACACAGGTGTTGTGGTGATCACATTTATTTGATTACATGGACAGCATGTCTCTTCCTGATTTTTCTAGTGTCAACTCAGTTTTTATTCTGAGCCTGTGTAAGCGCAGTGGGGCCAGCCCAGGATCCTGTATACCTCATCTGGACCTACCCTGCTCCAGCATGTCCTTGTCTTGTTTTAAATATTTTTTAAAATTTAAATTTATTTTTTAATTGGCGGATAATTGCTTTACAGTATTGTGTTGGTTTCTGCCATATATCAGCAGGAATCAGCCATAGGTATATGCATGTTCCCTTCCTCTTGAAACTCCCTCCTACCTCCCACTCCATCCCACCCCTCTGGATTGTCACAAAGCACCAATTTTGAGCTCCCTGCATCATACAGCAGATTTCCAGTGGTTATTTAATCTTACGCAGGTTAATGTATATGATTCAAGGCTACTCGATCATTTTGTCTCACCTCCTCCCTCCCTACAAGTCTGTTCTTCATCTTAACTTATTGCATCTCCAATTGAAACCGTGAGACCCACCTTGGGACTTGAACTCATGGTCTTTTAACTGAGATGATGTACCCGGTTTCAGGACTTAATGAAGCTCAGGTTCTTGATGTTTCATTGCAGACAGAATTCAGAGAGAGACAAAGTGATGGATAAGAAGTGGAATTATTTAGAGAGAAACACACTCCACAGACAGAGTGTGGGCCATCTGAGAAGGTGAGAGGCCCTGAAATACAGTTTGCTTAGTTTTTATGGGCTGAGTAATTTCATAATAAAAGTGTGTGTGCATGCTCAGTCTGTCTGACTCTTCTGCGACCCCATGGACTATAGGCCATCAGACTCCTCTGTCCATGGGATTCTCCAGGCAAGAACACTGGAGTGGGTTGCCACGCCCTCCTCCATGGGATCTTGCTGACCCAGGGATCAAGTCCATGTCTCCAGCGTCTCCTTCTTTGGTAAGTGGATACCTTACCACTGAACCTCCTGGGGAGCATAGGTAAGTGGGAGGATTATTCCAATTATTTGGAAAGGGCAGGGATTTCCAGAAATTTGGCCACCACCCCCTTTTTGATCCTGATGGTCAGCTTGGAACCCTCTGGGTACCTGTGTGTGTGTGACTTATCTCACTTTTGTATTATAATGAACTTATGCTGAGGCTCAACGGGAAGTCGACTCATCTACGGTCTTAAAAGTGAAACTTGCTCAGTCGTGTCCAACTCTTTGCGACCAACTCTTTGCGAATCCATGGACTGTAGGCCACCAGGTTCCTCTGTCGATGGAATTCTCCAGACAAGAATACTGGAGTGGGTTGCCATTTCCTTCTCCAGGGGATCTTCCTGACTCAGAGATTGAACCCAGATCTCCTGCATTGCAGGTGGACTCTTTGCCATAATCTGAGCCACCAGAGAAGTCCTCATCTACCATCTTGCACTGATTTGATTCTAATCAGTTTATGTCGTGTCCTCAGGCTACATCATTCTTTCAAGAGTTGTGCCCTGCCCGCTTCCCTCCTGTTTCATAGTGACCCTATTTCCAAATACACATTCTACTTTACTGGGTGGGGTGCTGGTGGTGGTTAGAATGTCAGCACATGAATTTGGGGGAACACAGTTCAATTTGTAACAGTTAGGAATGGTAACAGGAGGGTTGGGGTACATTTAAAAGCAAAACCATTTATTTGGCTGTGCCAGGTCTTAGTTTTGGCAAGTGGGGTTCCTAGTTGTGGCATGTGGGATCTAGTTCTCTGATCAGGGATGGAACCCTGGGGCCCCTGCATTGGGAGTACAAAATCTTAACCACTGGACCAGCAGGGAAGTCCTGGGAAAGGGGACTTCTGAGGAGTTCTGGTTTATCCTTCAGAGGACAGAGTGATCCTGTTCTCTGAATCACAGATGATCGAAAAGGCTCTTCCTTGTATCATCTATAAGCAAACAGGGAGGTTGACATCCTCACATTCTCCTGCTCCCCACCCCTAGCAGTTGCAAAACTGAAAGCCTGCCATTCTGCATGAATCTTCAGGGTGTCTTTGTGTCTTTAAACAGAAATGTTTTCTTTCTTTTTTCGATCCAACTACGTGCACTGAACTGACATTGTGTAAATTTTCCTGAGTTGTAATGTGTCTGGGGAGGCTGCTGTCACATCCTCCATCTCACCTTTGCCTTGAGACACCCTCGTGTGTGCTAACTTGCTTCAGTCATGTCCAACTCTGTGACCCTATAGACTGTAGCCAGGCTCCTCTGTCCATGGGATTCTCCAGGCAAGAATACTGGAGTAGGTGGCCATTCCCTCCTCCAGGGGATCTTCCTGACCCAGAGACTGAACCTGTGTCTCTTATGTCTCCTGCACTGGCAGGCAGGTTCTTCACCACTAGCACCGCCTGGGAAGCCCTCAAGGTCCTAATTACCTCCTTGGGTGCAGACCAGGATGGGAGCTGTAGAGTGACCCCCATTTGTCTGGAAGATCTGCGCCGTATGGCGAGGACATAGCTCATGGGAAAGGCTATGGGGTGGACCAAAGGGCAGATTCAAACAGCTCCTAATAGAGGAGCCGTCCAAAAACAATAGTGCAGCCTGTGGGGCAGGGTCCTGGTTCCTCCTGAAAGGATACACTGCTGCTGCTGCTGCTGCTGCTGCTAAGTTGCTTCAAAGGATACACGGAACAATCTAATACATATCTCTGAGTCTTCTATAGCAACTAAGGCCCCCACCTAGGTGGAGGATGGTAACTGCAGGCTGAGCACAAGCATGTATACCTCACACTACTTGGAACCAGGAGACTGATGACTGAGGTTCCTGGATCATCACCTGTTACCGCTCCACCAACCAATCTTGGGAATGTCACATGCCCTGAAGATCTCCCCCCAAATTTTGCCTGTTAAAGGTCTTCCCTAAAACCTAAATGTTGGGTTCAAGTTATACTTATTCATTTTTATTACTGCATTTTTACAATAACTACAAGGATGCTTAATTTTCTGCCTAATTGAAATTAACACCTCTCTCTAGTAGCCCATATATTATCCTATGTGTTTGTGTTAGTTGCTCAGTCATGTCTGACTCTTTGTGACCCGTGGACTGTAGCCCACCAGACCCCCCAGTCCATGGAATTCTCCAGGCAAGAATACTGGAGTGGGTTGCCATTTCCTTCTCCAGGGGATCTTCCTGACCCAGGGATTGAACCCGGTCTCCTGCATCGCAGGCAGATTCTTTACCGTCTGAACCACCAAGGAAGCCTCTATATTATCTTAGGATATAAATTTACTACTCCTGACCTCTGAAGGAAAGTGGAGAATAGTTTTAAAAGTTCTTATATTTATGCCACAATGTTAAGACTTTTCCATTGAGGAAGTAAAGAACAGTCTCAAAAATAGGTTACGTTTTGATCGGGAAGGGGAAAACATCCGTTCTGTTCTCTCAAACAGAACACTTCTGGGAAAAGAACATTATGAATGTCATTTAGGTTAAAGCTTCTTACAGAGTGTTCCAAAGGTTTTGCACCGTTTCTTTGGTGAATATTGAGAGGAATCAGATGCTGGGTGGAAAAAAATCGCTACCCAGATTCAGGTAGGGCTGTGTGTGTATGTATCTTGGTATTAGGGAGTCTTGACCTATGGCAGTTTATAGCTTTGGTTTTCATCTGTTATTCTAGACAGAAGCTAAGTGGTCCCTGATACTGGGAGGAAATGGAGATCAGAAAGCGTTTATGATCACAGAGTAGTGATCCTGGTAAAGGATACACATCTGTATGAGCTTTTAGGAACAGCTACAAAGGCCCTCAACTTTCAAGTCTGATGATCTACAAACGATACAGAAAGGAGAATGTGATGTTGAGGGCAAATGGGAAAGAAAGAAGTGGAAAGGGGAGGAGGGAGGGAAGGAGAAAGGGGTTTATTGAATTAAGTTAGTTTAAAGGCAAAATAGAATAGTGAAATATTGATTCTGCTGGAAAAAGGGTTCTTTTTTTAAAAAAACATTTCTAATTAGAGGATAATTGCTTTGCAATGTTGTGTTGATTTCCACTTTACAAACACGGATCAGCCATAAGTATATGTACATCGCCTCCGTTTTGTGTTTCCCTCCCAACTCACCCCCCCATCCCACTCCTCTAGGTCATCACAGAGTGCAAGGCCGGGCTCCCTGTTATATGGCAGCTTCCCACTAGCTGTCTGTTTCACACATGGCAATGTATATATTGCAATGCTAGTTTCTCAATTCATCCCAGCCTCTCTTTCCCCCACTAGAGGAGGGTTCTGCTCCTAGCAGATTCTCAGCTTGGGTTCAGGTACTGCGGAGAAGGCAAAGCTGGACAGATGTCTGCTCACCTGGATCCAGGGAAGGCAGGGCAACATCAGCACATGACCCACCCTGAAAAACTGCCCTGCATCTCTTCCAGGGTCCAGGGTGTCTCTAGGGGTCCCCAAGGGAGGAAGGTTGGAGTATGCCGTGGGTGGGGTCGTTCTTGTTTCATCTGCAAGCAGGACACCTTCTGGTTTCCACTCCCATCTCTGGTGTATGAGCCAGAGCAGGAAAACCCTGACCCTTTCTCTCCATCCCCGTTTTTCTCTTGTCGTGCCACCCGACCATGCTCCTTAGTATCCAAAAGAGATAAAACTGCTCCTGGATAAGCCAATGGGCTGAAGTGTGTCTCGGCAGGTCCTGAAATTCAGATAAACATTTGAACTTCTGAATGCTTATTAAATAGAATTGCACCGCTGAAACTTCAGGGCATAATCTATCACTCCCTCCAGCTTTATAAAACTGAGACCGTTATCTTTCCTGTCCAAGCTCCACATAATGGTTGTACAATGATTTTTGTTACTGCATGGATCTGGGAGAGACATACTTTTCAGCAGATATTATTAAAAGGCTTTTAATCCATGAAAGCTTAACTAGCTCAAATGGGTTGAAAGCACCATTGCTCCTTTATTGAGGATACATGAGGCATTTTTATCTAATATCCACCATTTGCTATAATAAAGATTTGGGATCAAAATGTGTTATTTAAAATCTGTTCCTGCCAATAGTTCTAGACATTCATAACCTCTTTTATTGCCTTCTCCTCCTTTGAGAATGGAAGGAAGAGATACTCTGTTACCTCCAAAGTCCCTCCAGCATCTGAATTCAATTCTTTTTTCTCCACCTATAGGATACCTTAGCCTTATTCCATAGAAATGGCTTAGAACTTCAAGGAAATAGGAAATCTTGGATCTGAGCGCCATTGTATGCTTAAGGAAGCTGCCTTTTCACGGAGTATGTTTCATATCCATTTGTCTTCAGAAAAATGTCAAGTAGTTTTGCACTCATTTTCCTGTCCAGGAGCTTTTTTTGACCATGCTATGTAGCATGTAGTCAGTTCCCCAACCAGGGATCGAACATGCACACCCTGCAGCGGAAGTGTGGAGTAACCACTGGACCACTAGGGAAGAGTCCCCAGGAGTACTTTGAGCCTCTCCTGGCTCACTACCTTTACAGAAAAGGCTCACATACAACCTCTATGAAATAATTACCTGAGAATAATGGTAACACCCAATGCTTACTATGTGTCTGGGTTTGTCTGCAATTATTTTCAGATCTAATTTGTATACCTAATAAAAGAATGTGTGTGTGCTAAGTCGCTTCAGACGTGTCTGACTCTTTGCAACCCTATGGACTATAGCCCACCAGGCTCCTCTGTCCATGGGATTCTCCAGACAAGAATACTGGAGTGGGTTGCCATGCCCTCCTCCAGGGGATCTTCCCGACCCAAGGATTGAGCCCAGGTCTCCTGTGGCTCCTGCACTGCAGGCAGATTCTTTATTACTGAGCCACCGGGGAAGCCTTAATAAAAAAAAAAAAACGGCTACTACTTATTAGATCATGAGGCAGACAGAGAGTAAAATCTGGCTCTTTGGTTACAAAACACGGTCCTGGCCCCCCGGAGATCTAGCTTAACAATGTTCCCAGCATCCTTAGACTGTTCTGGCCAAAGGGACATGATGTATGCATTTCTAGCTCTGGTCCGTGTTACCTCCTGCTGGGTCCTTCATGCTCTTTCTTCCCTCATCTCCTGGCCAGATGAAGAGGATGGCTGAGCACTTCCTCATGAGTTAGAAGGGCCCTGGGTCTCTGAATACCTCATACATCCACGGATTCCAGATGTATTTACCATACGCATCATAGACAAAGTATATCATGCCAACTCATAAGGTTTCTTTTGCTACTGCTGCTGGTGCTGCTGCTGCTAAGTTGCTTCAGTCGTGTCCGACTCTGTGCTACCCCTAGCAAATACCATTATTGTGTTTCCCAGAAGCTTTCCTGATAAGATCATCAGACTTAACAAATCTAAACATAAGATGCCCAGTTACAAGTTGAATTTAGATAAACAAGGAATAGTTTTTTTTTCATGTAAGTGTGTCCCATGCAACACTGGGGGCACACTTATACTAAAAAATAGTTTACCTGAAAAATCAAATGTAACTGGCTGGCTGTATTTCATCTGGCAATGCCATCTCCTAAGTTTACTAAGAAATGAGAGTGGTATAGGAAGGGATAGTCTGGGAGCTTGGGAAGGACATATACACACCACTATATTTAAAATGGGTAACCAACGAGGACCCATTGTGTAGTACACTGTGCTTAATGTTATGTGGCTGCCTGGATGGGAGGGGAGTTTGGGAGAGAATAGATACACGTATATGTATGGCTGGGTCCCTTCTCTGTTCACCTGAAACTATCACAACATTGCAAATGGCTATACCCCAATACAAAATAAAAAGTTAGAAAGAGAAGTGAGAGTGGATGTTCTTTCTTCCTTCCCAGATGCTCCCCATAAAAGAAGAGAGTGGACTGCAAGCCTCTGCTAATCCTTTCCTTCCTAATGGCTATATAGAAAAGATACTTTTTCTCTTGTTCAGTCACTAAGCTGTGTCCAACTATTTGTGATCCCATGGACTACAGCAAGCCGGGCCTCCCTGTCCCTCAATATCTCCCAGAGTTTGCCCAAGTTCATGTCCATTGAATCAGTGATGCTATCCAACCATCTCATCTTCTGTCATCCCCTTCTCCTCTTTTCCCAGCATCAGGGTCTTTTCCAAAAAGAGTCAGCTCTTCGAGTCATGTGGCCAAAGTACTGGAACTTCATCTTCAGCATCACTCCTTCTGAGGAGTAAGGTTGATTTCCTTTTGGGGTTAATTTCCTTTAAGGTTGACTTGTTGGATCTCCTTACTATCCAAGGGACTCTCAAGAGTCTTCTCTAGCACCACATTTCAAAAACATCAATTCTTTGGTGCTCAGCCTTCTTTAAGATCCAACTCTCATATCCATACATGACTACTGGAAAGACCATAGCTTTGACTATACTTTCTCTCTATCAATTCATTATCCATGTTCCTTTCACCCAGCCATTAACACATGCAGATTCAAGAGGTTTTTTTTTTTTTTTTAAACTACAGATAAATTAGGAAATGTTTTGAGTGTGGGAAGAATCTCTCTGGGTGGAAATAAAATAGATTGGGCAAGACATCCAGGTCTGCTGCTGACACAGGAGGTAATGCTTTCTCGCATAAAGTGTTTGTAATCCTCCAATCCCACTTTCTACTATCTTCTTTGAGCAAATTTTTTTCTTTTCACATTTTTCTTTTTCCTCTTTTCTGTGAAATCAGAGTGACCTAAAGTTCAGAACACTTCGTAATGTGACACGAACAGAAAACACACAATTAGTTATGTTGCCAAACCTGTGCCCATTCTTCAGAACAGGCTACATTTCTCAGAAAGGTCAAGTGCTGTTGGCTGTGGGCCTGCACAGGCTAGGGTGCTTGTGGTTCCCCATGACGCAAATCCATTCTCAATTTGACTTAAATAACCAAGAGAATTTAATGGTTCTGGTAAACAAAAAAGAACAGCTGCAGGGTGGCCTTCGGGCAAGTCTTGATCAAGGTCTCATTTAATTTCTCTGTGAAACTGTAAGCTGAGTTCCTCTTAACTTGACCCTGCTGGCATTGCTGTGATCCTCACAGCTGCTGCAGTTCTGCAGTGCACTTCCCAAGGGCACAGACCCGAGCAAGGAAGCATGGAGCCCGGGTGTATACCCAGAGCATCTGAATCCAGAATCTGAGCTCATAGCCAGCAGACTGAACCCAGGCTGAATATTACGTGCATTGCGTTTAAACAGTGACTGCCCTCAATTCAAAGTACTTGCTTCAATCAGTAAGTAGAAGGTTGCATGCACACGTGCAGCTAAGTCGCTTTCATTGTGTCCGATTTTGTGCGATCCTATGGACTTTGGCCCACCAGGCTCTTTTGTCCATGGGGTTTCCCAGGCGAGAATACTGGAGGGGGTTGCCATTCCTCCTCCAGGGGATCTTCCCAATCCAGGGATCAAACCCACATCTCTATGTCTCCTGCATTAGCAGGTGGGTTCTTTACCACTAGCACTGCCTGTTAAGTCCCAAGTAGAAGGTTAAAGAAAATCAGATGTAGCAGCTTTCTGTATTTAGAGGATCTCTTTCTTTTATTAATCTTAATTATAGAGGTGATTTTGGCCAGTTCTTCAGCCTTTCAGTATATTTCTTTTGGTTCAGGGAGTAGAAGGTTAAAGAAAATCAGATGGAGTACTTTCCTACATTTAGAGGGTCTCCTTCTTAGAATGTTCATATTAACTGCACCAGTGATTTTTGGCCCATTCTTCAACCTTTCACTAAATTTCTTTTGGTTCCTGAAATGTGATAGGAGATTAAGATGGGGATTGTAATAAGAGCAATGGAATGAGAAATTTCATCTATGGGGAAGGATTAATTACAAAGCTATTTTAACAATCTTTCCTGGAGCCTGTAGGAGAGAAATACTTGGGCTTGCAGTTATAGGAAAAACTATATATTTGAGACTCATACATATTTATACTAAATCACATATAAGAGTAAACATCAGATCAATTTTTGTCTTCTTGGCTTAATGCACCATAAAATACATGTTCCGCAGAGAGAAAAGAAAGGATTTCTCTAGCAAGAAAAGGTTTAAATATACAAACATTTTGATAAACATTAATGCAGGTAATAAAAGAGTCTGATGTATTTTCCTGATAGGGGGTTTACATGACTTTTATAAGAATTTTTGTTGGAATAAAAATGAAATATGAGCTTATTACTTTCTCTGACCAGTTAGTCTAATAATTTCTGCTATGTTCATGTGATCATTTTCATAAAAATTCTTGTAAATATCATTCTTATAAATAAGAGGGTGTTTTGGTTAAAAATAAGCACCAGAAACTTTCAAAACTCTTTAATGCTGGAAGTTCTAGATAATAGAATTATCCTTTTAATGATTTCTGGAGTTTAAAAACTTTTATTAAAAAAAAATTGTTTAGAGGCAGAAGCTAAATTTCATACTGAAGGCATACTGTGTTTGTAGGAGGTATCTATTATTCTATGCTGTCCTGTATTAGATAAAATATTGCTAGTTTCAGCAACATATAATCCCCAAAGCTTAGTGGCCTGACCCAATAGAAGGGTATTTTAGTGAAGCTTATTTCTTCCTCTTAAAAAAAAAATTGTTTATTTATTTGGCTGCACCAGGTCTTTGTTGAGGCACATGGCATCTTTCGGTTGTGGCATGTGGGGTCTAGTTCTCTGCATATGTGTTAAGTCGCTCCAGTCGAGTCTGACCGCGAAGCTATGGACTGGCAGAACTGGAGTCTGCCAGGCTCCTCCATCCACGGGATTCTCTAGGCAAGAATACTGGAGTGGGTGGGATCTTCTCGACCCAGGGATTGAACCTGTCTTATGTCTCTTATGTCTCCTGCACTGGCAGGTGGATTCTTTTCCACTAGTGTCACCTGGTAAACCCTGACGAGGCATTAAACCTGGGCCCCCTGCACGGGAAGCATGGAGTCTTAGCCGCTGGACCACCAGGGAAGTCCCACGTGGGGGAGATATATTTCCTGCTTTTGGGGGGACAAATGAGGTTTAGAACATCTTTCTTGCACCAACTGTTTCTTTAGTAACTTTAATTCAAAATAATCAACATCCCAAAGGGATCCACTTTGGGGTGACATGATCTGCCCTCCTTCATCTACGTATTTGATGTGTGGCCAAAAGAAAATAGTATACTAGGGATATGATGAACATTATCCTTAACATTTCAGATGATTTTTTTTCTGTGGACATGGAAGTTTTCAAGCACTGAATTGATTGTTTAGTTTTGGTTTGTGTGCCTATATGTGAAATAAAAGCCCATTTCCAAGAAAAACAAACAGACTCTGAAGCTTTGCCAACATGGTTTCTCTGGATCTCCAAGCGCTCGTAAAGTTCAGTATTCACAGTGAGTGAAGTGAAGTGAAAGTTGCTCAGTCATGTCTGACTCTTTGTGACCCCATAGACTGTGGAGTTCTCCAGGTCAGAATACTGGAGTGGGTAGCCTTTCCGTTCTCCAGAGGATCTTCCCAACCCAGGGATCAAACCCAGGTCTCCCACATTGCAGGTGGATTCTTTACCAGCTGAGCCACCAGGGAAGCCCAAGAATGCTGAAGTGGGTAGCCTATCCATTCTCCTGTGGATCTTCCCAAACCAGGAGTTGAATTGGGGTCCCCTGCATTGCAGGCGGTTTCTTTACCAACTGAGCTATCAGGGAAGCCTAACATTTAGAGGGAGGGTGGAGCCATTGGAATTATCTGGGATGAGTCATCTGTTCTGGGGTCTTCATCTTCCACACTGAATCCCAAATGAGGCATGCAATCTAATTCAGTATTAATTGTTTTGGAAATGTTTTCTTCCAGTGTATCAGTTTAGAATAGGCTGTTTTCAAAGTCCACTGGTCCGTGTAATCCACCATGCAACTAAAATTACTTTCTTTCAAAATAGTATACTTTTAAAAGGTGGTTGTTTAGTTACGATGAACCCACGGGAGAGATGGATAAGCCTCACAGAGCATTTTATGTAGTGGGTAATACCACGTGAATGGGCTTCCCAGATGGCACTGGTGGTAAAAAGCCCACCTGCCAATGCAGGAGATATAAGAGACTGGGGTTCAATCCCTGAGTGGGGAAGATCCCCTGGAGGAGGGCATGGCAACTCACTCCAGTATTCTTGCCTGGGGAATCCCATGAACGGGGAGCCTGGCAGGCTACAGTCCATAGGGTCCAAAAGAGTCAGACACACCTGAAGCAACTTAGCACGCATGCACCATTGGGACACAATGTTTTCCTGGTGGTGATTATAAGACCACCCATTTATACCCACCCTAGTTCTCAGGCTGGTCCTTCTGCTAAAACTTCCACTCCAACTCCACTCCCCTCTTGCATCCCCCTCGCTTCTATGTCCACTTGGCTGTAGATGTTATTCTACAAAGAAGGGAGATTGAGGTTAACTGTACATGGTCCTGAATTTATACGTATCACATTGGCCTCTTTCTTTCATAACAGTCAATCCGATTCAAATTGGCTTACACAAATAACACAAAATACATTTTGTGTTGCTAAAGTATTCATGAACAGTTTGGCTTGAAGGTTCAGCTAGATTCAGGGGCTCATCAGAATAGAGTTTCTCTTAACCTCATTTCTTTCTTTCTAAACAAATCTATTTATTTATGTATTTGGCTGCTCTTGGTCTTAGCTGAGGCGTGTGAATTCTTAGTGGCGGTGTGTGGGATCTGGTTCCCTGACCAGGGATCAAACCCGGGCCCTCAGCATTGAGAGTCTTAGCCACTGGACCACCAGGGAAGTCCCGTAACCTCATTTCTTGCTGTCTGCCATGTATGTTCTGTTGTCAGGCAGGATCTTCCCTCATGGGGGCAGCATGAGCTGCCTGTTCCTCCAGGCAGAAAAGTCCAGCAGAAAAGAGCACATTGTTTCTCAGTAAGTCCCACCAAGCCCTGGGATACACTCTGGTTGCAGCTTGGGTAGTGGATGGGGGAGGGACCTGGCTGGACCTTCTGGGCTCAGCCCTTCTGAGGCATTGAGCTGATGGTTCCGTCCACAGAATAGACGTTGTACATAGTTGCAGAGCATCTGGCAGATGTGATGTCCAGCCATCACGCATAATCTGTGGACTGTGGGTAAGATAGCACTGCTTGTGATGGCAGCTTTTATAAATGCACCAGGCTATTGCTTCAGAGTTTCTGGATGCTGTCATTAGAAAAACAAAAAACATTGGTTAGCCCTTATTCACCAAACCGACAGGACCTCAGCGTGAATGGGCAATTGTCATCACAAACCCCCCGGTGTGATGCTAAGTAATTTCAGTCGTGTCCAACTCTGTGAGACCCTATGACCTGCCTGGCTCCTCTGTCCATGGGATTCTCCAGGCAAGAATTCTGAAGTGGGTTGCCTTTGTTCAGGGGGTCTTCCTGACCCAGGGATCAAACCCAGGTCTCTTAGTCTGCACTGGCAAGCGGATTCTTTATCACTAGTACCCCTTGAGAAGTCTGCTAAAATATGGACAGTTTGTGCTTCCTGAGATGACCTCTAACTTCTGCAAGGTTTCTGCAGCAGAGAGCTCATTTCCTGCAGCCCACTAATCTAGTGGGACTAGGGGTCAACCCTCTATTTCTAGAACAATGACTGTGACCAGAAGCTCACCAGCCAGCCCCTTGCCCCATTTGCCCAGAAGTATTGCTCGTGACAAGCATTTGCAAGTCCAAGAGACTCTGTCAAACATGGGAGGAAGCTGGGAGTCACAAGCACAGGGATTACACCACAGCAATGCAGATGACTTCACGGGGAGCCTAACGCACACCCTGACTCTTCAGTCTGGACTTTACATGAGCCTGGGTCTTCAGGCAGGGAGCCTCTCCTTGGAGCCCACTTCCGGTTGACTCGACTTCTGTCTCCACCATGATCACTGCCCGTAGATTTGCACAGATGCCAAGTGGAGGAAGCGGTGGGGGGCCTGGCAGGCAGCTCCTGCTCTGCCCACCAAGTACTGAGACAGATGAATGGACCCCTTGTAACACACGGAAGGTGTCTTGGGACTTCCCTGGCAGTTCAGTGGTTAAGACTGCATGTTTCCCATGCAGAGGGTTCAATTCCTGGTTGGGAAACTAAGATCCCGCAAGCCTTGGGGCATGATCAAAAAAAGAAAAAAAGTGCCCTGTAGGCTGGCTGCTCAGTTCCTCTCCCACCATCTATACCCGTCTACTTGCTGTGCTCGTCTTGTTTTCACAAAGGATCACTAATAAATTCCTCTCATCACCTCACATGTGTGTGTGTGCTCCGTTGCTCAGTTGGGTCCAACTCTTTGTGACCCCACCGACTGTAGCCTGCCAGGTTCCTCTGTCCTTGAAATTTTTCAGGGAAGAATATTGGAGTAAGCTGATATTTCCTCCTCCAGGGGATCTTCCCAACCCAGGGATCAAATCTGCACCTCTTGCGATTCTGGCATTGGCGGGCAGATTCTTTACCACTGTGCCACCTGGAAAGCGCCATCATCTTATGAAGAATTGCAAAAAGCATTTTTGATTGTTTTACATTCAAGAGCTTGGTTTTACCCCCAAATGGCCTCTGCATATATCTTCCCAAGCACAGGGTCTCCTTCCTTACAGATATGCCGCCTGATATGAAGATGATAGACATTTCAGTTTGTTTCTCTTGCTCCCTCTGCCTTTCTAATGCCTATTTCCCCCCCTCTTTTCCAGAATGATTTGAGTTAGACTATTATTCTTTCTCTCCACTTACTGGTTCTGCTGTTTTCCATTCTGTTACATTTTTTTACGTGGTGAACGTTTCATTTTTTTATGCCTGATTGTGAAATTATGTCCTGAAAGTAATTCATTGATTGTTGGGACTCTTTCAAGGCGCTCTGAATCCCTCCCAGAGGAGAGACAATTGCTGGGAGTTCCCCTGTTTTCCCAGCAGTACTTGTATCGAACCTTTTGTTTTCCTGTTGTTTTTCACTCAGTTGTGTCCAACTCTTTTCGACCCCATGAACTGCAGCACGCCAGGCTTCCCCATCCTTCACCATCTCCCAGAATTTGCTCAAACTCATGAGCAAATGAGTTTGGGTTGGGGGTGCCATCCAACCATCTCATCTGAGACACATTCAAAGTTTCACCCTTTGCTCCATTTCTAGTCTTCTCCCTGGCCAACACAGCTGGGGGAGCTTGATTCTGCCAGGGGCTTTCTTTAGCACCCTCCATGTGATGGTAAATTTCAGAGCCGTTCTGAACAGGTCCTGGTGCTGATACTTCTTTCCTTCCTTGGAGACAAAGCCTTCAAATTATGACTTAAATAAGCTGTGAAAAGCTTAAAACAACCATTCACATGGCTATTTTTATAGTGGCTTCTCTACTGTGTTTTTACAGCACAGGATGGGAGGCGATTCTGCTTTGTCTTCCATTTGAATAATTTCTGATAATCATGTGTTTTATTCCCCGAAGTGTGGATGTTTTAGAATGTTGTGTCTAAAATGACTTGCATTAGAATGAGGCATCCTGTTTTTCCAAATTACGGTCTACTCCTTTGAGAGCTGACAGTTTTTCTCCCTGCTTCTGTGCAGACAATGTTGTATCTTGACGTGACTCCCTGTTTGACCACTTGAAATGGTTTCGTGGTTGGTTCTTTCTTTATTTGTTTATGGCTGTGCTGGGTCCTTGTTGCTGTGCTCGGGCTTTCTCTAGTTGCAATGAGCAGGGGCCACTCTTCGTTGTGGTGCACCAGCTTTTCATTGTGGTGGCTTCTCGTGCAGTGGAGCACAAGGCTCCAGGGCCCACAGGCTTCAGTACTGGGGTGCACAGGATAAGTTGCCACATGGCATGTGGGATCTCCCCTGACCAAGGATCAAACATGTGTCCCCAGCATTAGCAGGTGGATTCTTCACCACTGCACCACCAGGGGAATCCCTTGCAGTTGGTTTTCTTGGACTGGGTATAGGTCCACAGGGGGACACTGTCTCGCTGTCTGCAGAAATTTTATGGCTCTACTTTCTCATCTTAGAGCTATCTTGTGATGATCCTTTGGGCTTTCCAGGTGGTGCTAGTGGTAAAGAACCTGCCTTTGGTTCAATCCCCGGGTTGGGAAGATTCCCTGAAGGAGGGCATGGCAACCCACTCCAGTTTCCTTGCCTAGACAATCCTTTGGACAGAGGAATCTGATGGGCTACAGTCCATAGGGTCACAAAGAGTCAGACACAACTGAAGTGACTTAGCACACACGCAACCCCCTAACCAGGGCAATAGATGATACAAAGAGATGGCTTACTCTGTGTTGTCTCATGCCAAACCTGGCTCAGAGGGTCAGGCAGGTGGTTCATTGCTCTGTTATGGAAGATATTTTTCACACAATACAGAAGTGATCCTAGAACAACCTGGACTTGAACTGCAAGGATCCACTTGTACATGTTTCCCCACATGCACTCCGACCTCCACTCCTCAGTAATACTTGAAAGTGAAGTGAAAGTGACAGTCACTCCGTTGTGTCCAACTCTGTGTGAGAAAATGGACTATACAGTCCATGGAATTCTCTAGGCTAGAATACTGGAATGAGTAGCCGTGACCTTCTCCAGGGGATCTTCCCAACCCAGGGATCAAACCTAGGTCTCCCTCATTGCAGGTGGATTCTTTACCACCTGGGCCAGGAGGGAAGTAATATTTGAGTTTTACACAATTCATGGTTGGTTGGATTTGTGAATACAGAGGGTCAACTGTTAGTTATACATGGATTGGAGGGTCGGCACCCCTAATCCCTCATTCTTCAAGGGTCAGCTGTAGTTTGTTGTGGTCAGATCATGAGCTTCACCTGGATTTTGCAGTGTGGCCAGACTGGGAGGATGGACCTCTCAAGAAAGATGACCATGATTACTGCTCCCATAATTTTTCTTTCTAAACATTTTTTTACTTATTTATTTTGACTGTGATGGGTCTTTGTTAATGTAGACAGGCTTTCTCTAGTTGCAGCGAGTGGGGGCTACTGTTCGTTGTGATGCATGGGCTTCTCGTCTCGCTGCGGGGGCTTCTCGTCTCGCTGCGGGGGCTCTCGTCTCACGAGGGCTTCTCGTCTCTCTGCGGGGGCTTCTCTCGTTTTGCCGGCTCAGTAGTTGTGGCACTCGGGCTTAGTTGCTCAGTACCATGTGGGATCTTTCCAGACCAGAGATCAAACTGGTGTCCTCTGAACTGGCAGGCGGACTCTTAACCACTGGACCATCAGGGAAGTCCTATAACTTCTTCTTATCTTTGCTTACTTCACCCTTCTTGAAAAGTCTTTGAGTGCTATCCTGTTTTATTAGCAGCTGTTCACATCCATTTCACTATCTCAAAATCATCAAGATCAAGTTGCTTTTTCCCTAGTAATGAACTGAAACAGATGTTACCATGTAGGGTATTTGATTAAGGGATCAATGTAAGCATTGTCATTCTTTTCTATGTACCCTGACATCACTCCCCACTCCCACATCACCCCCAACCCTTCACCCAGAGGGGAAGTTGAGAGGCAAAATTAAACATTCTAGTTATTTCAGTGTGAAAAAAATTCCCCTTTTATGTTCTTAATATGATGGCTATGAGCCAGGTCACACCCTGACTATGATGATACAAACTGCCCTATTTCCACTGTAGAAAGGAGGCTATCTTAAAACACTTTGGGGACTTCCCTGGTGGTCTAGTGGTTAAGACACTGCCTTTCCAATGCAAAGGGTGTGGGTTCAATCCCTGCTCTGGGAACTAAGATCCCATATGCTGCATGACAAAACAAACAAACAAACTCTACTTTTATCTATTACAAATCTAATTATTTCTTTTGCTCAATATAATCTTATAGCTTTATAGATCTTTTTAAACTATTAAGCCACTGAAAATCCCCAAAATGTTCCCTTGACCTCCATAGATCTATCCTTTTGTATGTATAGAGTAAGCATCTCAATAAGCCCTATTATTATCAAAAGCTTCTGATTATATATTTCCACAAAAGGATTCTAGTTTTTGTCTTTTATCCATTAGAATTTCATTTCTTGAGGCTGGAAATATCAAACCCTGCATTCAAATATTAAAGCTTGCAAAAATATATTATCTCCTTATAAATTCTAGTTTTCAAAACTGCTATTTATTAAAGAAAATGAAGAGTTTTGCATTGGGTCCTTGGATTGTGCCTGTACTTTATAGTCTGATTTTTTTTTTCCTTTGAGACTTGAGGTGCAAATAATCAATGTAGAAAGAAATTATTTAAAATATTTCTCCCTAGCATCTAGTTCTTTTATCAACTGAGATTTCTAAAGATGAGAAAGAGCATAAAGTAAAACAAGAATAATTATGTAGGCACTGTTCATGCTTCGTAGAAAAAGGAGGAAGATGTTATGAGAAGAATGATCAGATTTACCAAGTAAAATTGCTGGATCCCCCAGTTAAATTTAAATTTCAGATAAGTAATCAATAATTTTAATATAGGTATATTCCAAGCAGTATCTGGGACGTTCTTATACTAAAAATTGGACGTCCCCAGTGGCTCAGCTGTAAAGAATCCACCTGCAATGCAGGAGCTGCAGGAGACACAGGTTCAATCCCTGGGTTGGGAAGATTCCCTGGAGGAGGGCATGGCAACCTACTCCAGTATTCCTGCCTGGAGAATCCCATGGACAGAGGAGACTGGCAGGCTACAGTCCATAAGGTCACAAAGAGTTGGACATGACTAAAGTGACTTAGCATGCACATACTAAAAATTCATAACATGTGAAATTCAAATTTAGTCAGATGTCCATTATGTCACCTGGCAACCCTAGTTCTCAGAGGGCTGATGGGGAGTGATGTGTAAACAAGAGAAATGAATGACTGATTTTATGTCTACAGGGAATCACCAGATGGTTCAGGAGCATAACATAACTAGGTGAGAATGAGAATAAAGAGTATATTGAAAAATCAAGATTGGCACATTAAAAGACGCTCAACATTGCTAATCATTAGGGAAACGCAAATCAAAACCACAAAGAGATACCACCTCACATCTGTCAGAATGGTCATCATGAAAGAGACCACAAATGCTGATTTACTTAGCAGATAGGGTCTAAGAGCCTGGGACTGTTTACCTCCCTCTGGAGGGGCTGTCCTGGGCAGATGAATTCATTAGTTGCCAAAAATAAGCATTAGAGAGAAGGAGATAATGACTTGCCTGAGGTCACTGAACATCATAGCTGAGAAGCCAGGAATCTAACAGTTGCAATAACAGCACTGGTGAACACCACCCTCTTGGCTTCAAGATCAAGCCCTGAGCCTTTGGAGTGGGAGCACTGACTCCAAGACCCTAGACTACCAGAGAACTAACCCTAGGAAGTATCACATAGTGAGAACTCACACAAAGGAAATCACTTGAACACAAGACCAGGCATCACCCAACTACCAGTAGCACCCTATACAGGATGCCTCATCTAAACAACAAACGAAACAAAAATACAAACCCAATCATCAGTAGACAGGATCACCACCTCACTCAGCCTTGCCCATCAGAGGAAAAACAAACAAACAAACAAACAAACAAAAAACTCAGAACAAATCTCACCCTAAAGGAAGCTTACACAACCCACTGGACCAACCTTAGGAGGGCAGAAACCAAAAGGAAGAAAGAATTCAGTCTTGAAGCCTGGGAAAAGGAGACCTCAAGCCACAATAAGTTAAAAAAAAAAGAAAATGCAGAGAAATATTACACAAATGAAGGAACAAATTACAAACACAGAAGTCCAAATAAATGAAGAGGAAATAGGTAAACTACCTGAAAAAGAATTCAGAATAATGATAGTAAATATTATAAAAAACCTTGAAAAGAAAATGGAGAAAATGCAAGAATCAATTGACAAAGACCTCGAAGGATTAAAGAATAAACATACAGAGACAAACAACACAATTACTGAAATTAAAAATGCTCTAGAAGGAATCAATAGCAGAATATCTGAAGCAGAAAAACGAATCAGTGAGCTGGAAGATAAAATGGTGGAAATAGCTTCTGAAGAGCAGAATAAAGGAAAAAGAATGAAAAGAACTGACGATAGTCTCAGAGACCTCTGGGACAATATCAAACACATTAACATTTGAATTATAGGGGTCCCAGAAGAACAAGAGAAAAAGAAAGGATATGAGAAAATTTTTGAAGAGATTATAGTTGAAAATTTCTCCAAAATGGAAAAGGAAATAGTCAATCAAGTCCAAGAGGCACAAAGAGTCCCATACAGGATAAACCCAAGGAGAAACATGCCAAGATACACACTAGTCAAACTAATAAAGACTAAATGCAAAGAAAAAATATTAAAAGCAGCAAGGAAAAAGCAACAGGTAACATACACGGGAAACCCCATACAGTTAACAGCTGATCTTTCAGCAGAAACTCTGCAGGCCAGAAGGGAATGGCAAGATATATTTAAAGTTCTGAAAGGGAAAAATCTACAACCAAGATTACTGTACCTGGCAAGGATCTCATTCAAAATTGATGGAGGAATCAAAAGCTTTTCAGTTAAGCAAAAGTTAAGAGAATTCAGTACCACCAAACCAGCTTTACAACAAATGTTAAAGGAACTTATATAGTCAAGAAATACAAGAGAGGAAAAAAGATCTACAAAATCAACCCCAAACAATTTTAAAAATGGTGATAGGAACATGTATATCAATAATTACTTTAAATGTAAATGGATTAAATGCTCCAAACAAAAAACACAGACTGGCTGAATGCATACAAAAACAAGACCCATATACATACTGTCTACAAGAAACCCACTTCAGACCTAAAGACACATAAAAAAAGAAAATATATAAACAGAAAAACATATAAAAAGAAAATTACAGGCCAATATTACCTATCATCATGGCTGCAAATATCCTCAACAAAATTTTAGCAAACAGAATTCAGCAACACATCAAAAAGCTCATACACCTTAATCAAGTTGGGTTTATTCCAGAGATGCAAGGATTCTTCAATATACACAAATCAATCAATGTGATGTACCATATTAACAAATTGAAAGATGAAAACCATGTGATAATCTCAATAGATACATAAAAAACCTTTGGCAAAATTAAGCACCCATTTATGATTAAAACTTTTCAAAAAATGGGCATATAAGGAACCTACCTCAACATAGTAAAGGCCATATATGATAAGCCTACAGCAAACATTATTTTCAATGGTGAAAAACTGAAAGCATTCCCCCTATGATCAGGAACAAGACAAGAGTGCCCACTTTCTCCACTATTATTCAACATAGTTCTGGAAATCCTAGCTATAGCAATCAGAGAAGAAAAAGAAATAAAAGGAATCCAGATTAGAGAAGAAGTAAAGCTCTCACTGTTTGCAGATGACATGATACTGCACATAGAAAACCCTAAAGATAGTATCAGAAAATTACTAGAACTAATCAGTGAATTTAGAAAAGTTGCAGGATACAAAATCAATACACAGAAATCACTTGAATTTCTATATACTAAAAATGAAAAATCAGAAAGAGAAATTAAGGAATCAATCCCATTCACCATTGCAACAAAAAGAATTAAATATCTAGCAATAAACTTACCTAAGGAGGCAAAAGAACTGTACACAGAAAATTATAAGACACTAATGAAAGAAATCAAAGACCACATAAACAGATGGAGAGATATTCCACGTTCCTGGGTAGGAAGAATCAATATTGTGAAAATGACTATACTAGTAAATGCAATCTACAGGATTCAGTGTGATCCCTATCAAATTACCAACAGCATTTTTCACAGAACTAGAACAAAAAAATTCACAATTCATATGGAAACACAAAAGACCCCGAATAGTCAAAGCAGTCTTGAGAAATAAGAATGGGTCTGGAGGAATCAACCTTCCTGACTTCAGATTATACTACAAAGTTACAGTCATCAAGACAGTATGATGCACAAAAACAGAAATAGAGACCAATGGAACAAGATAGATAGCCCAGATATAAACCCATGCACCTACTGGTACCTTATTTTTGACAAAGGAGGCAAGAATATACAATGAGGAAAAGACAGCCTCTTCAATAAATGGTGCTGGGAAAGCTGTATATAAAAGAATGAAATCAGAACACTTCCCAATACCGTACACAAAGATAAACTCAAAATGAATTAAAGACCTATTTGTAAGACCAGAAACTATAAAACTCTTAGAGGAAAAAGGCAGAACACTTCATGACATAAATCAAAGCAAGATCCTCCATGACCCAGCTCCTAGAACAACAGAAATAAAAACAAAAGTAAACAAATGGGACCTGATTAAACTTAAAAGCTTTTGCACAGCAAAGGGAGCTATAAGCAAGGTGAAAAGACAACCCTCAGAACAGGAGAAAATAATAACAAATGAAACAACTGACAAAGGATTAATTTCCAAAATATACAAGCAGCTCATACAACTCAATACCAGAAAAACAAACAACCCAAACAAAAAGTGGGAAAAAGACCTAAACAGACATTTCTCCAAAGACATACAGATGGCTAACAAACACATGAAAAGATGCTTAACATCGCTCATTATTAGAGAAATGCAAATCAAAACTACAATGAGATATCATCTCACACCAGTCAGAATGGCCATCATCAAAAAGTCTACAAAAAATAAATATTGGAGAGTGTGTGGAGAAAAAGGATGGGAGGGAGGTTCAGAAACTATGGCAGAATATCAGACCACCTGAACTGCCTCTTGAGAAATCTGTATGCAGGTCAGGAAGCAGCAGTTAGAACTAGACATGGAACAACAGACTGGTTCCAAATAGGAAAAGGAGTACATCAAGGCTGTATATTGTCACTGTGCTTATTTAACTTCTATGCAGAGTACATCATGAGAAATGCTGGACTGGAAGAAACACAAGCTGGAATCAAGATTGCCAGGAGAAGTATCAATAACCTCAGATAAGCAGATGACACCACCCTTATGGCAGAAAGTGAAAAGGAACTAAAAAGCCTCTTGATGAAAGTGAAAGAGGAGAGTGAAAAAGTTGGCCTAAAGCTCAACATTCAGAAAACGAAGATCATGGCATCCAGTCCCATCACTTCATGGGAAATAGATGAGGAAACAGAGGAAACAGTGTCAGGCTTTATTTTTGGGGGCTCCAAAATCACTGCAGATGGTGATTGCAGCCATCAAATTAAAAGACGCTTACTCCTTGGAAGAAAATTTATGGCCAACCTAGACAGTATATTCAAAAGCAGAGACATTACTTTGCCGACTAAGGTCCATCTAGTCAAGGCTATGGTTTTTCCTGTGGTCATGCATGGATGTGAGAGTTGGACTGTGAAGAAGGCTGAGCGCCAAAGAATTGATGCTTTTGAAGTGTGGTGTTGGAGAAGACTCTTGAGAGTCCCTTGGACTGCAAGAAGATCAGCCCTGAGATTTCTTTGGGAGGAATGATGCTGAAGCTGAAACTCCAGTACTTTGGCCACCTCATGTGAAGAGTTGACTCATTGGAAAATACTCTGATGCTGGGAGGGATTGGAGGCAGGAGGAGAAGGGGATGACAGAGGATGAGATGGCTGGATGGCATCACTGACTTGATGGATGTGAGTCTGAGTGAACTCTGGGAGTTGGTGATGGACAGGGAGGCCTGGCGTGCTGAGATTCATGGGGTCGCAAAGAGTCGGACATGACTGAGCGACTGAACTGAGCGGAACTGATGGCAGATTCATGTTGAGGTTTGACAGAAAACAATAAAATTCTGTAAAGCAATTATCCTTCAATAAACACATAAATTAATTTTAAACAAAGACCACAAATAACAAATGCTGAAGAGGATGTGCAGAAAACAGAACCCTCCTACACTGTTGGTGGGAATGTGAATTGTTGCAGCCACTATGGAGAACAGTATGGAGGTTCCCTGAAAAACTTAACAATGGAATTGCCATATGATCCAGCAACCCCACCTTGTGTATATATCTGAAAATATCAAAAACACTAACTAGAAAAGATACATGCACCCTGTCATAACAGCACTATTTATCGCCAACGTATGGTAGCAATCTAAGTGTCCATCAACACATGAATGGATAAAGAAGATGTGGTGTATAGGCCCAATGGAATATTACTCAGTCATAAAAAAGAATGAAATGTTGCCATCTGCAGCAACATGGATGGACTTGGGGGGCATCTTGCTCAGTAAAATGTCAGAAAGCAAAAGGCAAATACTGGATGCTATCACTTCTATGTGGCATCTAAAAATACAACAAATTAGTGAATAAAACAAAAAAGAGGCAGATTCACAGATATAGAGAAGAAACTAATGGTTACCAGTGGGGAAGTTGGGAGGGGAGCTGTTGGTGTGAATGAAAGGGAGATACAAAATATTGAGTGTAAGACAGGCTACATGGGTATATTGAACAGCTCAGGGAATATAGCCAGTATTTTGTAATAACTCTAAAAGGAGTGCAACCTTTAAAAATTGTATCAAAAATAAAAATCAAAAATAAAAATGATTTTAAATATCTGGGGTGATGATTGCATTTTAATCATTACTTGGCATATTTCTCCCCTGGGATGATCTTAGAAATCCTGAAATCATGCAGACGAACTCGCAGAGCCTTCTTTGCCTAAGATATATGTTGGCAGGCAACAAGGAAGAACACTTGTTTGGACTCAGGACTTCATCCAGTCTGAGCCCCCTAGTTGGCCACCTGCCCTAGTGTTCTGGACCTCAGTTATCACACCTGTATCCAACAGCACATGTATACTGACTTTCTAGCAATGTTCTGGAAATGATACATCTTGATAGATCTCATCAGAGACTGTCAGGGCACAAATTTATTTCTAACTTATAGACACTGAGTTCTGGAGGATCAGAGACCAGAGAGCTGTCTTGTTTACTGTCTCACCCATAACTCCTACCGAACACCTAGCACAGAGTCAGATTAAAACAAAATTTCATTGTAGAAATGAATAGCAATACAGTAAGTCCCCTGCATACGAATTAGTTCTGTTCTGAGAGCACATTCGTTAAGTCCAAATAAGTTAGCCTACATACCCAACTAACAGTTCTTACTCCTGAAGACTGTTAGAAGGATTAATTCAGGGGATGTATACACAATATTTTCAATGATGATGATGATAACTATTGCAGCAATTAGACTTAGCAACTTTCCCTCATCCTCATTTTTCTCCACTATCAGAGCAGTTTCCCAACTTTTTTCCCTGATTACTTCCCTGAGTAGCTAGTTTGCATCTTTGAAAGTTAGAAACTTGAAGTTTCACGTGTAGGGGACTTATTGTATACACATAGTGAAGTTTAACCAAACGTAAAATTGAAATAATCCTCCCACTCATTAGCTTAGAATGACGTAAAGATGGCTGCTGTAACAGCTACTGGGGGGCAGGGATTAGCAGTTCCAGATTCTCTTGATTTCCCCGGATGTCAAGTCTGCACAAAATATTGTTAAAATAAATAAGTCCTTAATTTTAGGACTTACTCCAAAACTCTTTCATGAATAAAGTCATCCAGTTGAAAGAAAGAGGGTGATGTCTATGGAAGAGAAACTGGAAAGGCACACACACAAGTACACAGAGAATGTCCACTTCATTGGGTAGAACACTTTTTTATTCTCATCGTTTCCTCTCTCAGTGGGGAGCTTTATTTGCATAACAAGAAGCCAATCAACCATCAGTGTTGCACAAACCAAAGGCATTTCAGCCCCTTTCTGCTAATTGAGGATCGCATTGGCATTACTGGCTATATATAAATGTATTCACACATCTCAGTGTGGTTCTAAGGATGAAAATGATCAACGTGTAATTAATTACTATTCATCATGGGATGAAATAGAAACCAACATGATTGAGATGATTGTTCGCAGGAGCTGAACACTCCTTTACTATTTAATAAAAAAAAAACCCGACTGATCATTTTGAGCCTAATAAAAGCCTAAGCAACCAAATTAAGCCTTTATTTTTCAATCTTTAAGCATTTGCAGCATGAGGTTTGCTGCTACAAAAACAACCTAGTCAACAACGAATGCAATTGGAGTTTCTTCTGCCCTTTTAGCTGAATGTCTGAACTTGGCAAAATAGATGTGATTTTGTTCACTAGACTTCGTCATGAAGAATAAAGCACAGAATATTTTCCCTTTTTGCTTCTCTTATCTAAAACTGCATAATTCAGCTTGGGACTTGAACCCAGCCTAAACACAGTTTGCGATTTGAACCGACAGTCTTTTAATTAGAACCACTCACCTGGTGTCTGGACTCACTGAGGCTCAAGTTCTCTGTGTCTCAGTGCAGGAGGAATTCTGTGAGAGACAAAGTGAGGACTAAGAAATGGATTTATTTAGAGAGAAAAACACTCAACAAAGTATGGGCCATCTCAGAATGCAAGAGAGAGAGCCTCAAAATACGACATGGTTTTTATGGGCTGGGTAATTTCATAAGCTAATGAGAGGATTATTTCAATTATTTGGGGGAAGGGGCAGAGATTTCCATGAATTGGGACATCACCTACTCTCTGGCCTTTTATGGCTGGCCTCAGAGCTCTCATGGCACTGGTGGTTGTGTCATTTAGATGTTCAGTTCAGTTCAGTTTCAGTGCAATCGCTCAGTCATGTCTGACTCATGGCGACCCCATGAACCGCAGCACGCCAGGCCTCCCTGTCCATCACCAACTCCCAGAGTTCACTCAGACTCACGTCCATCGAGTCAGTGATGACATCCAGCCATCTCATCCTCTGTCGGCCCCTTCTCCTCCTGCCCCCAATCCCTCCCAGCATCAGAGTCTTTTCCAATGAGTCAACTCTTTGCGTGAGGTGGCTAAAGTACTGGAGTTTCAGCTTCAGCATCATCCCCTCCAAAGAAATCCCAGGGTTGATCTCCTTCAGAATGGATTGGTTGGATCTCCTTGCAGTCCAAGGGACTCTCAAGAGTCTTCTCCAACACCACAGTTTAAAAGCATCAATTCTTCGGCGCTCAGCTTTCTTCACAGTCCAACTCTCACATCCATACGTGACCACTGGAAAAACCATAGCCTTGACTCAGTTCAGTTCAGTTCAGTCGCTCAGTCGTGTCCGACTCTTTGTGACCCCATGAATCACAGCACGCCAAGCCTCCCTGTCCATCACCAACTCCCGGAGTTCACTCAGACTAGCGTTCATCGAGTCAGTGATGCCATCCAGCCATCTCATCCTCGGTCGTCCCCTTCTTCTCCTGCCCCCAATCACTCCCAGCATCAAAGTCTTTTCCAATGAGTCAACTCTTCGCATGAGGTGGCCAAAGTACTGGAGTTTCTAGACAGACCTTAGTCGTCAAAGTAATGTCTCTGCTTTTGAATATACTATCTAGGTTGGTCATAACTTTCCTTTCAAGGAGTAAGCATCTTTTAATTTCATGGCTGCAGTCACCATCTGCAGTGATTTTGGAGCCCCCCAAAATAAAGTCTGACAGTTTCCACTGTTTCCCCATCTATTTCCCATGAAGTGATGGGACCAGATGCCATGATCTTAGTTTTCTGAATGTTGAGCTTTAAGCCAACTTTTTCACTCTCCTCTTTCACTTTCATCAAGAGGCTTTTTAGTTCCTCTTCACTTTCTGCCATTTAGATGTTAATATATTACAAAAAAGAATACAATAAGGCTCAAGGGCTACTGGAAGTTGAATCGTCCATGATCTTGAACGTAGTCAGTTTTAACCGGTTTTTATCATGTCCTACGGCCAAGTCATTCTTTTAAAGATTGTGCCCTGCCCTCTTCCCTCCTGTTTCAGTACTGGGATCCTTTTACTTTGCATGGGCATTCTTATCTAGATTAATGAAAAAAAAAAAAAAAAACCCAACAGATTCTAATGAACTCCCTTTAAAAAGTATCCATAGCCTTTTCTCCCATTGCAAAGTTAACCACCAGGTTATTTAAATGATTTTAATCTCTCAGGGCTTTATCTTCTGCTTCTCCTGCACTCATTTCATGTATTGGGGAATGTTTGTTCTGTAAGAACTATACCCAGGTTTTGGTATGTTCTGTATTTCCCAGACTCTTTTATGCCTGGGCTGGGTGATTCATTCAGGCTATTTGATCATATTTCCTATAGACATCTATACATTTAACACATGAAAGCAAGGTCAAGTCACAGTCATTTGTGATACCACTGGCTTCCTTGATTCCATATCTAGTCACTTAACTTATCCTTTGAATTCAGCTCCTGACTCTCCCTGACATCTGTTGTTTCTTTCCTTTTTCAGATGCGAGAATTGTGCCCTGGAACTGGGTTTTCGCGATAGCCTCTTTACTGGACTTCTCATGTTCATTTGTGTATGCCCCAATTCATCTTTCACTTGCTAGCCAATTAATTTCCCATCGTATGATGGATCCAGTTCCAGAATTTTTGTATCATCCCATAGTGAAACTCTTATTAAACAGTAACAGTTGGAGAGATCCTTATCCCACAGAGATGGAGACACATTACTAAAGCCCCCAGGAATGACTCACCATCTACTGTGAATCACAAATGTTGAGATAAAAGGTCTTTGAATTATCCAGTCCTTGGAAACAACATATTGATTCCCAGATGGTCCCCTGTGGTCAGCTTAAATGACCTGGTCTCGAGGAATTAGTATGATTGTGGTCTTTATCATTTGTATTTTACTTGCCCAGAGTCCTTCCCTATTTCATACAAATGTTGATCCCTAGTGACTAAAGAAAGAGGCCGTAGAAAATCCTCATCCACAATTGGGAGGGCCAAGGTCAAGGGCTCACACTTCAGCATCATTAGAATGGCCTGCAGGGCTTGTATACCATCCATCAGTGCTTCTCAAACTGCCTGACAGTCATTAGTTGGGGATGGAGCTGCTTTGAAAATTATTGACTTCTGGGTCCCACCTTAGACAATGTGCTTTAATTGAGTGTGGCAAGGCCTGGGAGATGGAAAGAGAGATTAAGAGAGAGGAGGTTATGGAAGCATTATATTTGATAACAAAAAAATATTTTTCCATTTTTACAGTCAGCCAAAACTATGGCATTCATTTACTTTGGAGTGGGAACAGACTTACATTTTTGTTGTATACTTTGATTACATAATTGTAAAAAAAATTTTTTTGACAAGCTAACAATTTTTAAAGACATAATATGGAGGGTAGACTATTATGTTTCTCTCCCTAACCCCAAGTTTCCATACTCACCAAGTCCCATCTCCATGAATAGTGCCTTCCAAGGACCCGATATTGGAACCAAATTGGCACTTCATCCTCAAATTCACATCAAAAGTGCAGAGTAAAATTATTTTTAATAGCTATTACTGTGGAAAATTTTAATAGTATATTTTAAAATAATGATAGTGATTACTGAGAAGTATACTTGAGAGACAGCAGTGGTGTAATTACTTACCTCTTGTATCTCATACAATCTTTCCAATCAGCCAATGGACCAGGTTCTATAATTTTCTCTATTTTATGCATGAGGAAATTGGAATTTTCTAAAAGATGGATTTTTACCTGCTAAGTATCAGAGGCAGAAATGAAACTCCATTCTCTCTGACTCCAAAGTGGTGCTGGTCACCGCTCAAGATGAATCCACTCAAGTGACATTTCCACAGGGTGAATAAGGGGCTGCCAGCAGGACCGATTTGCCTGTCCCCACCTCCCATCCCACCAGAACCTCACGTGAAGAACTTCAGCCTCGTAGCTAAGGAAGGCTGTGACAGCTAGGAGTCCCACTGCAGACTGGGAAGAAGAGGTCTGATGGTCATTAAGCCATTTCCGGCTTCCATCTCATTCCCCACATACAGATCAGCAGTGGCTATAAATTAACATTTTCATAAATGCCATAATTATTTCACAACTAATACCATTATGCCGCAATGTTTTTGCCTGTGTTGACAGTGTTTATTTAGAACATGTCAACGTTTACAATACTCCACAGTTTCTGTCAACTTGTATTGGCATTTCTCCTTTTACAAAAATGAAAGGAATTAGCTGGGCTTTTGTGGACTTTGCA
The DNA here is from genome assembly GCF_023091745.1 of Budorcas taxicolor. NCBI lineage: Eukaryota > Metazoa > Chordata > Mammalia > Artiodactyla > Bovidae > Budorcas > Budorcas taxicolor. The sequence continues at coordinate 50,311,680 of NC_068926.1, read as the reverse complement.
GGGGGCCCTGATCTTGTAAGCCAGTTGCTGCTGGTGTGAAAAATACTGTAAATGAGAAGGGATGGATGTCAAGGAGAGGGTACACCTCCATCGACCGGAGTGATTACGGTCACGGTCAATGTTTGTTCGTCCGGTGATAATTTTGTCTCCCTGGAGAATTAACAAAGGGGTCTCTGGGACTTCATCAGTCGTCCAATGGCTAAGACTCTGCACTGCCAGTGCAGAGGGCCCAGTTGTATCCCTGGTTAGGAAACTAGATCCTGCATGCTGTAATTAAAGATCCCAAGTTCCACAACTAAGATTTGGCAACAGCCTAAATAAACAAATAAACATTTAAACAAACAAACAAAACACTCCAGTTTAAAAGCAAACAAACAAAAACCCAAAGAGGTCCCTAAAACGCCAAACAATCTCATCCTCTCTTAAAGATATGTTTTCTTCCATCCTGAGGCAGCACTGCCCAGAAGTGAGGTTTAAATACTCTCTCTCTCAAGGGTTAGAGGAATTGATGGGAAGATGTCACACACCTGTCCACACAGGTAAGCAAGTGGCTAAGGAGAGAGGCGGGCCTTATGATCCTGGAGCCATGACCGGGGGACTTGGCACTCCTGGGAGCAAGCAGAAACACAGTTGCGCACCTCTGACTCAGAGGCACCTGCTTAGCACCTGACCGTGCCTACATTTCTCTCTGACTCTTGATCCTCAACGGGTGCCCCAATTCAGCCCCATGTTTACTCCATTAAAACCTTCAGTGTGTCCAAATGGACCCATCTATGAAAGAGAAACAGACTTATTGACATAGAGAACCGGGGAGAGGGATGGAGAGGGAGGCTGGGGTTAGCAGATGCAAATTATATTATAAACAGGATGGATAAACAGCAAGGTCCTACTGTGTAACACAGAGAACTATATTTGAACCATAATTGAAAAGAAAAAAAATTTTAAGATGTGTATATATACATATACATTCTTTAAAATATTTTATACATATATATGTATAACTGAATATAGATATGTATATAGGTATATATGGGCTTCCCAGATGGCGCTAGTGATAAAGAACCTGCCTTTCAACACAGGAGACATAAGAGATGCGGGGTTCGATCCCTGGGTTGGGAAGATCCCCTGGAGAAGGGCATGGCAACCCACTCCAGTATTCTTGCCTGGAAAATCCTGTGGAAAATGGAGCCTGGCGGGCTACAGTCCATAGCGTTACAGAGTTAGACACAACTGAAGAGACCTGGCACACACGCATATGTACATATAGTATATATATGTACATATTATACCTAGGGCTTCCCTCATAGCTCAGGCGGTAAAGAGGCTGCCTGCAATGCAGGAGACCCCAGTTCGATTCCTGGGTCAGGGAAGATCTGTTGGAGAAAGGAAAGGCTACCCACTCCAGTATTCTTGGGCTTCCCTTGTGGCTCAGCTGGTAAAGAATCTGCCTGCAATTCGGGAGACCTGGCTTTGATTACTGGGTTGGGAAGATTCCCCTGGAGAAGGGAAAGGCTACCCACTCCAGCCTTCTGGCCTGAGAATTACATGGGCTGTATAGTCCATGGGGTCACAAAGAGTGACACAATTGAGTGACTGTCACTTTCACTTTTCATTATATATATATGCTGTGTATATATACATTCTTTTAAAAAATATTCTTTTATACATATATATGTATAACTGAAGCACTTTCTGTACAGCAGAAATTAAGACAGCATTGTAAATCAACTATACGTCCATAAAAATATTAATAAACAAGAAACATTTTTGTTGTCTCATTGCAGAAATTAATACATTTTGTGAGCCCCACTGTAACAGGAAAGGCATGTTTGTTAGGGCAACAATCCTTTCAAAATAAAATGTTTTTCAGAACATGTTTGAAGGACCTGGCTGAAAAAAGGAGTTGGCTGAAAATTTTCGCTTTTCATGGTGTTGTGACTTTTTATCTCGTTAGAATTCTATCCCCTAATTCTGAAGAGGGAATTGTCTAGATTATTTAAAAGCTTCCAAATAGAGAGAGCATTCCAAAAGCATAGTGGTGTTGATTCCGATGTTTTTGAAGTAAAAAATCATTCTCTGTTTGGGACTATAGAACCTTCAATCACTTAATAAATGGACCTCCCCACACAAAATGTCCTAGCTAGCCCAGATGCTTTCTTCTGAAGGGGAACACTGATTTTAGCAATAAATGCTTGTTATATTCTCTGTGGCTTAAATGAGCAGAAATGTAATCTACATACATTAAAGTTACATTCATTGGTCTGCAAGGAAGGGCAGCGTCCCCTAGTGGACTCATGTGTACTCATGAGTACACATGTCGTGGACTCACCTCCATCGGCACTTGCCCTGCACCAGGGCTTGAATGGAAACCCTTACACCACTGTTTCTTCCAAGGTCACAGCCAGAAACGTTGTTGTTGTCCTTCAGTTGCTCAGTCATGTCAGACTCTTTTTGACCCCATGGACTGCAGCATGCCAGGCTTCCCTGTCCTTCACCATCTCCCAGAGCTTGCTCAAATTCATGTCCATGGAGTCAGTGTTGCGATCCAACCATCTTGTCCTCTGTCGTCCCAGTAACGTAGAGCATATGAACAAACCCCCCAGAGCTTCCAATATACCTATCTGGAGACTTTAATAAACTTAAATTCCTCACCAAAATGTTGATGGCTTGAGTCACACACAGCCACAATCAAAGAGCTTAAACTTATTTTTTGCTGTAAAAGGCAGTATGAATTCTTATGGCTTTCTGTGTTTCCAACACACATTTCTGTTATTTTTCTAACTCTGCTGCTTCCCTTGCAAGACCAGGACGATGCGCTGAAATAGTTTAATCAACACTTGTCGTCAAAGGGAAATAATTTCTTACTCAAACAAACTTGCACTTAACAGGACTTAACACCTTGTTGTATTTAAATCGATGATAACTATGAATCACTTGCAAAATTAGCTACTGGGCTTGTTTCCAAAGTTAGGGAAAATTTATGACAAATTTAATATTGACCAATAATATTTTAAAAGCTTTTAAAATTTTTTCGGCACTGCTGGTTACAAGGAATTTATTAAAGACTGTAAAATGTTATGAAATAGACTAGATCTCTTTTTGAAATATTTTAGTAGATGATATACCAGGTAACAGTAAATATAAAACTTCTTTGTGTATAATCCTACTTCAAATTATGGATGTGCTTTAAAGTTTTCATGCTAAGAATCACTCCAAAATCCAAAATTGAAAAAAATAACTCTTAGAGAGGAGGGACAAATTAGGGAATTAAACTACTGTATGTAAACTAGATAAGCAGGATGAATTTACTGTAAAGCGCACGGAATAATACCCAATATCTTGTAATAACCTATAATGGAGTATAATCTGTAAAAAATACTGAATCGCTATGCTCTGTACATGAAACTAACATAATACTGCAAATCAACTATTCTTTAATAAAAAATAGCTTTCAAATGTCACAAAAAGTGAATACCGAGATGCTGAATTAAAGTGAATGTTAATTCCTTCGGTTGTTGTCTTAACTAAGCTATGTAATTAACTTATTTGCAAATGGACACATATGAAACTCGAGGGGTAGAAACCACTTGAATTTTTGCTCAAAGATGGTTGCATGAACTGTTTTATTTATATGAACTGTGGGTTTGTTTCTGTCCAAGTTGATGTAGTGTTTCTTTCAATGTTTAAGACAGTTTATGAGAAATTATTCTTTGAGAATGAAGATCAAAGACCAAATGTCTTATGGTGGATCCACTTTGTCCCCAGATTAGTGGTGTTCTGGAAATTCTCTATCTGTTATGATCTGTAGACAGAGGTTCATGACTGGACTAGAAGTAGTTGCAGACTTCACTTTATGAAGGACAAGCTGAGGAAGACACATATTAGCTTCATCATCAGAAGCCCTGAGGAGCATCTTTCTATGTGATCTGCTTAACTTCTCTTTTTAACTAGCTCTTTATGTACAGAGTTATGGGATGAACCCGGGTGGTCTAGGTGTTAAGGTTCTACACTTCCATTGTAGTGAGTACGGGTTCAATCCCTGGTTAGGGAAATAAGATCCCACATGCCACATGGCATGGCCAGAAAGAAAAAGAAGAGTCATAAAGATTTGTTTATGTGGGTTTTTATCTTATTATTCAGGCTTCCCAGGTGATGCTAGTGATAAAGAACCCGCCTGCCAATGCAGGAGATGTAAGAGACGTGGGTTCAATCCCTGGGTCAGGATGATCCCCGGGATGAGGGCATGGCAATCCACTCCAGTATTCATGTCTGGAGAATTCCATGGACAGTGGAGCCTAGTGAGCTATGGTCCATAGAGTCGTAAAGAGTAGGACACGACTAAAGCAACTTAGCACACACGTATGTCTTATTATTCATCTTATATACATAGCTGGGTCCACAGCTTGGGAAGCTGCAGGACTTAGTTATTCTAGAAATTTCTCTCTGGCTTGTGCTTTGAAATAATGTTTCTTTAGCTCAACTCTCAGCAGACAAAAAGTATGAGTTTCAAAACAGCACTCAAAGTGATAGTGATTGTTTTTCTCATCCTCTTGCCTCCAACAAAACAGAACTTCCATTTCTCTCGTTACAGTGAAGAAAATATGGTGTGTGTCCACATAGACTTGGAAACAACACATGAGGATCACAGACTCTCTCACTTGCGAATAATGGTATCTTTCCAAGGTAGGGACTAAGAAAGCCCACCACCTGATCTGGGGCAAAGAGCAAGGAAATTGATGACTTTCCACTGTCACCTGGGCATCCCTGGTAGTTCAGAGGTTAAAGTGTCTGCCTGCAATGCGGGAGACCTGGGTTCGATCCCTGGGTTGGAAAGATCCCCTGGAGAAGGAAATGGCAACCCACTCCAGTATTCTTGCCTGGAGAATCTCATGGACAGAGGAGCCTGGTGGGCTACAGTCCACGGGGTTGCAAAGAGTTGGACACGACTGAGTGACTTCACTTTCACTTCCAGTGTCACCTGGACTTTGGACAATATGCCACTAATTCACTGGGCTTTATTTTTTTATTTTTTATTGGAGTACAGTTGCTTTACAATGTTAGTTTCTGCTGTACAAAGTGAATCCCCTATATGTATCCATATATCCTCAATTTGGGGGTTTTCCCCCCTATTTAGGTCACCACAGAGCACTGAGTATGGTTCTCTGTGCTATACAGTAGGTTCTTATTCAGTTCAGTCACTCAGTTGTGTCCGACTCTGTGACCCCATGGACTGCAGCACATCAGGCTCCCCTGTTCATCACAACCCCCAGAGCTTGCTCAAGCTCATGTCCATTGAGTCAGTGATGCCATCCAACCATCTCATCCTCTGTTGTCCCCTTCTCCTCCTGCCTTCAATCTTTCCCAGCATCAAGATCTTTTCAAATGAGTCAGCTCTTAGCATCAGGAAGCCAAAGTATTGGAATTTCAGCTTCAGCATCAGTCCTTTCAATGAGTATTCAGGACTAATTTCTGTTAAGATTGACTGGTTTGATCTCCCTGCAGTCCAAGGGACTCTCAAGAGTCTTCTCCAACACCACAAAATGTGGTCCACTGGAGAAGGGAATGGCAAACCACTTCAGTATTCTTGCCTTAAGAACCCTGTGCAAAGTATGAAAAGGCAAAAAGATAAGACACTGAAAGATGAACTCCCCAGTTCAGTAGGTGCCCGATATGCTACTGGAGAAGAGTGGAGGAATAACTCCAGAAAGAATGAAGAGACGGAGCCGAAGCAAAAACAATGGCCAGTTGTGGATCAGTTATCTACTTTATACATAATGTAAGTAGTGTATATACGTCAATTCCAGTCTCCCAATTCACCCCACTCCCCCTTCCTTCCTTGGTGTTCCTACAATTGTTTTCTGTGCCTGTGTTTTATCTCTATTTCTGTTTTGCAAATAGGTCCATCTCTACCAGTTTCCTAGATTCCACATCTATGCGTAAATGTGCAATATTTATTTTTTCTCTCTGAGCTTTAATGTCTTTACTTGCAGGAAGACCCATTACTGCTGTTGCCTACTGTTGTGCAGAAGGCATTGTCAGGATGAGTGACAGGACAGAGGTGCTTTGCTGCCAATGACACTTTTTGAGCCTGAGTTTCCTGCTCCTCAATTGGGGGTTTAAGGCTCTCTTCTGCCTTGATGGAAGGTTTGACTTTATAAGTCACATTTTTACTGGTGAGAAGGAGGTTCTAGGAATTCCTAGGAATTTTATCTTCTACTTCTAAAGGTGGCTCAAATGGTAAGGAGTCTGCCTGCAATGTGGGGGACCCAGGTTTGATCCCTGGGCTGGGAAGATCCCCTGGAGAAGGAAATGGCAACCCACTCTAGTATTCTTGCCTGGAAAATCCTATGGAAGGAGGAGCCTGACAGGTTATAGGCCATGGGATTACAAAGAGTCTGACATGACTGAGCGACTCCACTTTTTTTCTTTCTATATCTAAAACCTACCTCCCTAAGGCTCTCTCTCCCTCTTCAGTCATGCAGTCATGTACGATTCTTTGCAACCCCATGGACTATAACCCATCAGGTTCCTCTGTCCATGGGATTTTTCCAGCAAGAATACTGGAGTGGGTTGCCATTTCCTTCCCCACACCATGGCTCTACCCCATTAAGATAGAAAGCCCAAAGTCCAATACTAACGTCACCATTAGCCCGTTGTGTGATTTAAATCCACTAATTTCAAACCTTGACAGTTTTCATGTGGGAGTGTTACTATGTGCTTCATATAGTGTGAAAATAGATAATCAATTTTGTTTGAGTCACTGGAAACATGATGCATTTATTAAGAAATAAAAATAAAAAGCACTAACTTATCCTCAGGAGGACTTCCCAGGTGGCTCAGTGGCAAAGAATCCACCTGCCAGTGCAAGAGATGCAGGTTTGATCCCTTGGATAGAAAGACCCCTGGAGGAGGAAATGGCAACCCACTCCAGTATTCTTGCCTAGAAAAGCCCATGGACTGAAGAGCCTGGTGGACTATATCCCACAGGGTTGGAAAGAGTCAGACCCAACTGAGCATGCATACACCCTTGGGGACAGTCTTTAATTTATTATTAAAAAAAAAATTTTTTTTTATGTGGACCATTTTAAAAGTTTTTATTAAACTTGTTCCAATATTGCTTTTCAGTTTTTGTTGTTATTGTTTTATGTTTTGGTTTTATGACTGTGAGGCATGTGAGATCTTAGCTCTCTGACCAAGGATGGAACCCACACCCCCTGCATTGAAAGGCAAAGTTTTAACTACTGGACTATCAGGGAAGTCCTTCAAGGACAGTCTTTAATTTCTTTCTTTCTTTTTTAAAGGAAATTAGTATCCCAGTGAAAACAAATGCCTGTTCCAAATGCTCACCTTCTACTCATGGAACCCTAACCTCAAGTACCTCAGACTGAGAGCTTACTTGGAAACGGGGTAATTAATTAAAATGAGGTCATACTGAAGTAGGATGGGGCCCTCATCCAACATAACTAGTGACCTTAAAAGAAGAGAAGCTTGGAGAGAGAGACACTGTATAGGGAGAGTGAATCATGTGAAGACAGGAATTATGCTGTCATAAGACGAGGAACTATCAGAGGCTAGGAGAGAGGTCTGGAACACACTGATCTCTGGAGCCTGTGGAGGGATGGCCCTGTTGACACTTCGATCTTGGACTTCTGGCCTCTGGAACAGACAGAGAATACATGACTGTTGTTCTCAGACACCCAGTTTATAGTGCTTTGTCATGGCGACCCTAGGGAAACTAGTTCAGCTGGTCTGGTTGATTATCACCCTCTTCTAGCCCATCTGGTTTCATTTGTGACCCTGAATTTTTTTTTTTTTAAACACATCTCTCTGAGAGACCAATTGGAACTGGGTTGTGAAAGGCAAGCTTGCTGCAGTTCCTGCTATATGGGAAGCAAATGAAAGCACAGACTTGGAGAAAATCATTTATCATCCCCCAGGCCCCAGTTTGCTCTTTTGTAAACTGGGGGCAAGGGTACCTGCCTCTTAGGTTTCCTATCACACCCTGATGTAGCCTGTCCTGAGTAATAAATACATCATCTTGGGACCTCCCTGGTGGCCCAGTGGCTAAGACTCCATGCTCCCAATGCTCAGGAGTCCTGAGTTTGATTCCTGGTCAGGGAACTAGATCCCACATGCCAGAACTAAGGCCTACATGCTGCAACTAAATATTAGGCACACTGCTAAGATGCCGCACAGCCAAATAAATGAATAAAATAAAATAAAAATGGGATTTAGGGAATTAGCTTGGTATTACTGAGCTCAGTTTTGAGAAGGGAATGGCAACCCACTCCAGTATTCTTACCTGGAGAATTCCATGGACAGAGGAGCCTGGTGGGCTACAGTCCATGGGGTCGCAAAGAGTCAAACATGACTGAGTGACTTTCATTTCACTGAGCCCAATTACTGGACATGGCTTTTATCCCAAACAGCAAAATTACAAAACAGGAGAAAGTTAAACATGAGAGATGATTTGTAGCAGACAGAAGGGGCAGCTGAGAGCATTCTGAGCCTGATTTTTCATGTGACTCTCTTCAACTCAACTTCTTAAATGACCAGAAAAGCTACTTTGTGAAAAAATGTGTACTTGGGAAATAAGTCCAAGTTCCTATATGATACACAGTACTTTTTATTTTTATCATTAAGGTAAAACTTGACTAGGATGTTAGATTATTAATAATGTTCTTTCTACATTAAGGGAAACGTTTTCATTTTAAAGATGATAGAACACCATTGAAATGGGGGGAAAATATCACGGAATTCGAAAACATTTATAAATAGGTAACTGAATGGCTTATCTGCCAAAGACATATGCTAAATATAAGAAAACAGATGAAACAGCAAATTCATCTGTCAGGTGAATATTTTTGGTAGGCTCCATGCTGCTAATGGAAAAATGAAGATGGCTTTTGTTTCAGTTTTGGGTGAGTTTGTGAGTTGAAGTTCCCTATTTGTTGTTTGGAAACATAATTTTCCTGTATGTGATTGCAGCATTTCATTGTTAAAGGACAGACATAGTTAAAAAGGGAACACACATTACCCATCGCAGCAGAGATGAGGAGAGAAAGAAAGACTTCTCTGCTCTTCTCTGATGGGGTCCAAAGTTGTGTGAATCTTGGGGACCCAGTACAACACAGCCAACAGAGCAATCTGGTTTGGAGTGATTTTAAGGGGAGCATCTGGCCGGAGCAAGAAAATGCAAACTGGAAGAGGCTATCCTGTCCTGCCTGAGACAGGGGTAAAGGGCTTAAGGTTTAGATGCTGCTGCTGGGGAAATGAGGCTTGTGGGTACCAAGGAAATTGTGCTTGGATAGGAAGACCAGAGGGTCTCTGGAGAATCCATGGAGCTGTCCATCAGAAGAAGAATCAGCTTTTAATACTTGTAAAGCCACCTTCCTAAAATGCTTCTCAGATAAGAATATGCTCACGCTATATCCCTGGGGGTAAAAACCTTAGCCACCCCAACCTTACCTTACCTCCCCAGGTAAAAACCTGGGCAGGGGGAACACATTTAATGAGGAAAGAGCCAGATCTAATCAGGGAAAGCATCTTGTTCATGTCATTTAAATATTTGATTTATATAATTAACATCATTTTTGGATTATACATTTGAACTTTGTTGTTTTAAAGATACCATGATTCTGGGACTTCTTGGTGGTCCAGTGGTGAAGAATTCACCTGTCCATGGTTGAGCTTCAATCCCTGGTTGGGGAACTAAGATCCTAAAGCTAAGCCTGCACACCAGGTATAGAGAGAAGCCCACACTCCACAACCAAGAGTCTGCAAGCTGCAACTAAGACCTGACATAGCCAAAAAAAAAAGAAATAAACATTTAAAAACTATTTTCAATAACAAAAGAAAAAGAAAGATATCCTGAGACTGCTTATATGGAAGTGTATTAATTAAAATAAGAGTAAAGTGAAAGCGTTATTCACTCAGTCATGTCCAACTCTTTGTGACCCCATGGACTGTAGCCCAGCAGGCTCCTCTGTCCATGGGATTCTCCAGGCAAGAGTACTGGAGTGGGTTTCCATTCCCTTCACCAGGGGATCTTCCTGACCCAGGAATCCAACCCTAGTCTCCTGCATTTCAGGAGGATTCTTTACCATCTGAGCCACCAAGGAAGCCCGGAGTAAGAGTAATTGGCATAGCAAATAAATCCTCCAATCTCAATGCATCGATTGACACAAGAGAATTCTTTCCCCCTTAACTCCTGGAAGTCTTTTCAGGTGGGGCCTGGTTCCTTCTATTTTGAGTCTATGAATGGAGAAGAGAAGCATGAAGAAGACACTCTCATTTCCACACACCTTGGTTCAGAAGTGTTGCATCACTGCTGCTCACACTTCATTGGTGACAACTGGTTATATATTTCTGTCTAGATGCCAGTGGGGGGCAAAAGCCCTCCTAGGCTGGACAACTGCTTCCCTGAGACAACTTGGAGTTGGAAGAGTGAATAACATATTTTTAGTGGATAGCAGCCTCTCAATGTCAGAAAGTGAGAGCTACCAACCCATGGAACTTCCGAGTCCTTCGCCAGCGGGTGTGGAAAGGCTCATCCTCTTCTCTGAGCTGGAAGGCAAGAAACAAAGAAGGAACTCTTTCTCCGATGGCTTCCCTGATGTCCTGATGGTTCAGGGTAGCAGTGATGTACGACAGCAGGGCTCCTGTGGACACGACAGGTTCCCACTGAAGCCACAGGTGAGACATTGAACTCACGCAAGAGAGTCAATACAGACAAGTGTTGTCTCTTTCATTTTCTCTTTTTTTAAAATGGAAATACAGCTGATTTACCATGCCACGTTAGTTTCAGGTGTACAGCAAGATGATTCAGAAATATATATATGTGTGTGTATGTACATATATATAAAATGTTTATATATAATTATTTTATTATATGAGCTTCCCTGATAGCTCAGTTGGTAAAGAATCCACCTGCAATGCAGAAGACCCCAGTTTGATATACATTTATTATATATACATATAATAAATATATAATAAACTATAGACTAATATTGTATATTAATACATGCATTTGGAATCTAGGAAGATGATACTGATGAGCCTATTTGCATGGCAGCAAAGGAGACATGGACGTAGAGCACAGACTTGTGGACACGATGGGGGAAGGAGAGGTGGGACGAATTGAGAGAATATCATGGAAGCACGTATATTACCATATGTAAAACAGATAGCAAGTGGGAATTTGCTGTGTGACACAGGAAGCTCAACCCATGCTCCGTGACAACCTAGAGGGATGGGATGGGGTGGGAGATGGGAGAGGGGTTCAAGAGGGAGGGGACATATGTATACTTGTGGCTGATTCATGCTGATGTATGGCAGAAACCATCACAATATTGTAAAGCAATTATCCTCCAATTAAAAAAAAGTAAAAATATATATTCATTTTCAGATTATTTTTCCCTTATAGATTATTACAGAATATTGGGTAGAGTTCTCTGTGTTATACAGTAGATCCTTGTTGGTTGTCTATCTTATATGCAGTGACGTGTATCTGTTCATTGCAAGCTCTTAGTTTATTGCTCCCCTCCACCTCCTTCTCCTTTGGTAACCAGAAGTTTGTTTTCTCTGTCTGTGGGTCTGTTTCTGGTTTGTAAATACTAATAAGTTCCTTCGTATCATTTTAAAAAAAAATGTTGTCTCTTGAGATGGAAGACTTCAAGTTGAGGAGAGGCCAGCCAAACTTCCAGGGACAACACCCTAGAAAAAGTGGGGCTTTGGTTCCTGAACAAAGATTGAGGTTGGGGCAGAGAAGCGAGAGAGCTGAATCCTAGCCGCTAGACCAGTGGTCAGTGACCAGGCCCTGGCCCTTTGGCTTTGCAGAAAAAGAGTTCCCACAAAGACGGAGTGTAGTGAAACAAGTAAAGTGTTTATGAGCAGGAAAAAAGGACAGTACGTGTGGATAGACACTCAAGTGAACTCAGAAAGAGAGTTGCACCCTCATGGTGATTGAATCACTTTACAGGGCAATTGCTCCAGGTTTCCTTGGGTTGAATCACTTAACAGGGCAACTGTTCCAGGTTTCCTTTGGCCAATCACTCTGATTTGCCTTGTTCTGAGTCTGTATCTGGTCAGTCTCAGGATCCTCCCATGTGTGCACACACCAGCATCTCTCAGCCAAGATGGATTCCACCAAAGAGGCCTATGGGTAGTTAGCATCACTTAGCATCACTCCCCTTTTGGCCTCCAAGGAGCCTTTCTGCACATGTGCAGTTGAGAAGGTCTCCTGACTTTGAGAATGAGGGATATGTGGTCTCTCATGTCTTATCTCAGCCAAGCCTAGCCTCCTCTCTCGACTGTCCTGCTGTTGGTATTGTGAATTTTTGTTCCCAGGGAATGAACTCAACTGCTCACTCTGGGTCGGGGGTGGGGTAGGGCATCCACCTCCTTTCTCAACGCGAGCAGGGGCATCACACACTCCGGGATCTACATGGTTCCCCTGGTGTGCGGAGGGAAAGGTGATGGGGTTGGATACTTGGGCAGGCGGGTGTGGGGTGGGGGCTCCTGATTTCAGGCAGAAGCTAAATGATGACAGTCTGTGTTACCCACAGAGGGTTTGGGGCTTTAGCCTGAAGGTAATGATGAGCCTTTGGAAAGTTGTCAGCAAGAGGTGGCCTAATAGATTTGCACTTCAGGAAGACACTCTCCCTGCCTCCTTCTGTCCCTGGGCTCACAACAGAGTGTGTATCAATACTTTATCTTTAATTATACATTCCATAAACAAACTCCAAATGCCACTGAAAGGGAACATTATCTTACATAGCTCTAAAAACAAGCACTGCATATGTTAAAACACTGATGGTAAGATGGACCTAAAATTGAGTGATAAGGAGCTGAGAAAAAATGTCACATGAAAATAAGAAATGCTCCGAGTTCCTTAGATGTCTTCCCAATTTCTTTTTCCAGCAAGCTTGCAGGTTCCCTGAGTGCTGACCAGAACTTATGGTTCTGATTTACTAATTTTCTGCTGTGCTAGGTCTTCACTGGTGCACGGGCTCTCTATAGTTGTGACTAGTGGGGGCTACTTTAGTTGGGGTGCCAGGCTTCTCACTGCAGTGGCTTCTCTTGTTCTGGAGCAGGGGTTCTAGAGAGCTGGCTCAGTAGATGTGGTGCCTGGACTTAGTTGTTCCATGGCCTGTGAGATGTTCCCAGACCAGGAATCGAACCAGTGTCCCCTGCATTGGCAGGCAGATTCTTAACTGCTAGCTCACCAGGGAAGCCCCAGGATTTCTGTTTTTATATACCTGGTTTTATAGAAATATATACTGCCTGAATATATCCTTCAACCTGTTATGGAGTAGGTGTTAAATGGATGCATATGAAAGAGCTGAACTAGAAAATGTCAGATCATTTGAAAGGAAAACCAAAAGTTCCAAAGTGGATGAGAAAAGAAATGAAACTACTAGACATTTGGGAGAAAAACTGTAAAGAAAATTTGTAAAAATTAACTATATGAAAAAAAAATCAAAGCCCCGCAGGATATAGTTTAAAGAATCATACATTTCAACCAGACTTGTGACAAATTTAAACAGAACAAAGCCCAAACAGTTCCATCTGCCCATTTTCCCTTGCCTGGAGGCAACCATTCTATTTTGACAAATTTGGGGCATTTATCTCTATAGTTCTTTTTTTTTTTTTTTCCCAGGTTTAAAAAGCCATTTTATTTTATTTTTATTTTATTTTTTTAAAATATCTCTATAGTTCTAAGTAGTATGTTTTATTGAAATGTTCCTTTTCATTTTGGTTCTTGCTAACTCTGTTAAAAGAAAATTCAGACAAGGCTTCCTTGGTGGTCCAGTGGTTAAGAATCTGTCTTGCAATGTAGGGGACACGGGTTTGATCCCTGGGCTCGGAAGATACCAGGTATCGCAGGGCAACTAAGCCTGTGCAAAGCTGCTGAGCCTGCGCTCTAGAACCCGTGAGCCACAACAGTTCATGTGCCTAAAGCCTGTGCTCAACAAGAGAAGCCACTGCAGTGAGAAGCACACACCACAACTAGAGAGTAGCTCCCACCCGCCTCGACTAGAGAAAGCCCTCGCGCAGCAGCAAAGACCCAGAGCAGCCAAAATTCAGAGAGCTTCACTTATGAACCTCAGGACTCACACCTGAAATGGGGTTAATGATCTCTGCCTTTCACACACTACAAGAAAGTTGCGGGAATCACATTGGCTAATGGAGATGACAGTGACTTCATATATTATGCATGACATAAATGGAAGGCCTAGTATTCCCTGATTGTATACTAGAATGTTGAAAACTAGACTTATCTCTAGGTCCTAGTATAGAATACTTAGCAAATGATGGGATTTCAGTGCATGCATGTGGCATGAATGCATGAATGTATTTATAAACATTGTCCAAAACTAAGTTATGTAACATACAGAAATTTTCATGGTGGGTGTGAATCTGAGTGTGCTACTGAAGATAATCCTGGTTGCTGTGACAAAGAAACAACACTATGATGGACATATTTAGTACCTTGATTGTGGTGATGGTATATAATATTATGTGCATGCTCATTTGCTTCAGTCTGTCTGACTCTTTGTGCCCTTGTAGCCTGCCAGGCTCCTCTGTCCATGACATTCTCCAGGCAGGAATACTGGAGTGGGTTGCCATGCCCTTCTCCAGGGGATCTTCTTGACCCAGGGTTTGAACCCACATCTCCTGTAGCTCCTGCGTTGCAGGTAGATTTTTCACCACTGAGCCACTGGGAAATGATCTGATATTATGTTTTATGTATGAATATGCCCATATCCATCAAAACATGTGCACTAACTATGTACAGTTTTTTCCTATCCATTATACCTCAATAGAGATTTAAAAATAAACCTAAAAATACAAAGAGACTCAAGAGAAGTATATTTCTCACTGGTAGGACCCTTCATGTGGTTTTTCTAAATGACAGAAAAATTAAACTTTCTCTTCTAAGCAGTAATTTGTTCCATATATGGCTATGCCAGATTCAACACAAGGCTTCTAAAATGGACATATTATCAATATTATTCCATGACAAGATGAAAAAAAAGGAAAAAAGAAAAAAAAGCAGAGAAAGCACATAAGCATCATTTTCCCCTTCAATATTTATTTATTTATTTGGCTGCTCAAGGTCTTAGTTGCAGCACATGAATGTGGGATCTTTAGTAGCAGCATAAAACTCTTCACTGTGGCATGGGGGATCTAGTTCTCTGACCAGGGATCGAACTCCTGCATTGGGAGTGTGCAAAGTCTTAGCTGCTAGACCACCAGGGAAGTCCCACGTCTGCATCTTGAGATACTTACTATCTACTCATATTTCCTAGTCAAGGTTTGGTCACATGACTCCATCTAAATGACAGAGAATGAGATGCTAGCATGAGTGACTGCTCCCAGCAAGAGCATCAGAAAGGCGTATTCGATGAACAGGTGGCCATGCTGTCACTGTCTGTATCTCATCAACCCAGATATTCTGGTTCAGAGCCGATGCTCTGTTTAGAGCTTTCAGTGCCTGTGTTAAACTCTGTGTGTGTGTGTGTGTGTGTGTGTGTGTGTGCGTGTAAGACGCAAAAACTATTCTTACTATGTTTCAAAATATAAAGACATATGCAGTATTTTCCACATTATGGCACAAAATTTCTTTCCTATTTTTTTCTTTACAGAGATCTCCCCAGTCCATATCCATGACTGGTTGGAAGTTTCATCAGGACAAGGATTCTATATATTCTTCAGACTGTCCAGTCAAACCCTGGACACTGAATTGGTACTGAGTAGATATATTAGCCAGAGAAAAATATTTTTTAAATATGCAGGTATACTGACCAGACTTTTTTTTCTTTGCAAGCAAATCAACTTGAGTTAACTTAAGCAAAAGGTGATTTGATGAACAGAGGTTGGGACATTCTCAGAATTAGTGAGCTTGATATCAGCCTAGGGAGAACAAGGCAGCCCAAGGAGACTGGGAGTGGGGACTTCATTAATGCTTCTTTAGCCCAAGGGGACTAGAAAACAAGCCACTTTGGGAGTGAAATGGAATACAAGCTATATTCTGTTCTTTGGATCTCTGTTCAAGGTGACAGGGCGGGTAAAATTGGTTTAGCTTGGGTCACATGACCAGCAGAATAGAATGCATTTGATGTTGAAAAAGAATTCTAATGCAAACAAGTGGAGGATTGTCAGGAAAGAGCAACTGGTTCTGGGGGAGTACATGGAGAAACGGATACATAAGTGGCCAGCACATTCGGTACATACCTTTTTTATTTAATCAAAGCACCTAGTCCTCTGGTGGATAAGTATTATTTGCACTACAAGACTCTAATCACTCACCTTTGAAGGGAACACCAAAGGAATTTTGACCCTCCTTTGCTAGTTGGTTTTTAACATTAGCATTACTTGAGGTCAAGGAAACATACTCCTACATCTCATTCTTAGTTCAAAGCTCAGAAGCAGTTAACTTGCCATTGCAGTTGTTCAGTTGCTCAGTTGTGTCTGACTGTTTGTAACCTCATGGACTGCAGCATGCCAGGCTTCCCTGTCCTTCACTATCTTCACTATGAGTTTGTTCAAACTCGTATCCATTCAGTCGATGACGCCATCCAACCATCTCATCCTCTGTCTCCCCATTCTCCTCCTGTCCTCAATTTTTCCCAGCATCAGGATCTTTCCCTATGAGTTGACTCTTTGCATCAGGTGACCAAAGTATTGACTTATTATAAAGTACTCCTCATCAGGGGCTTAAGTAGATACCATATAGATTAAGTCAATTGTTAGCAGGAGCTGAGATTAAGTTTCTTCCACTTATGGGTTCATCATAGAATTGAAATTCAGTTAGAGAAAACTCTTTCTCTCCCTCTCTGTATACACACACTCCTTCCACCTTCTCCCCCTTTACTATCACACACACACACACACACACACACACACACTTAACAGTTTGGATCAGAGAAATTTTTATTGCAGGGTCTAGCAAGGAGAAATTAAAAGATGCTTACTCCTTGGAAGAAAAGTTATGACCAACCTAGACAGCATATTCAAAAGCAGAGACATTACTTTGCCAACAAAGTTCCGTCTAGTCAAGGCTATGGTTTTTCCAGTAGTCATGTATGGATGTGAGAGTTGGACTGTGAAGAAAGCTGAGTGCCAAAGAATTGATGCTTTTGAATTGTGGTGTTGGAGAAGACTCTTGAGAGTCCCTTGGACTGCAAGGAGATCCAACCAATCCATTCTGAAGGAGATCAACCCTGGGATTTCTTTGGAAGGAATGATGCTAAAGCTGAAACTCCAGTACTTTGGCCACCTCATGCGAGGAGTTGACTCACTGGAAAAGACTGATGCTGGGAGGGACTGGGGGCAGCAGGAGAAGAGGATGACAGAGGATGAGATGGCTGGATAGCATCACCAGCTTGATGGACGTGAGTCTGAGTGAACTCCGGGAGTTGGTGATGGACATGGAGGCCTGGCGTGCTGCGATTCATGGGGTCGCGAAGAGTTGGACACGACTGAGCGACTGAACTGAACTGAGCAAGGAGAATGGACAGCTTGTGTTCAGAAACCTGGAACTCCCCCAGTGGTTTAGGGGGAGAGCTTTTATAGGCAGAATTTGGGAGGAGGGCTGCAGAGCGTGTAACTTTCTTCTGATTGGTTGGTGCTGAAGCAACAGGGTGGAGCTCCAGGAATCTTGTGCTCAGCCTGAATTTACCATCCTCCACTTCCGTGGAGGCCTAAATTCCTGCAGAAAAACTCAGAGATACTGTTGTGTATATTCCTTGGGGAGGAACCAGGACCCTGCCCCAAGGCTGCGCTATTGTTTCCAGACACAGCTTCCTTTGACCCTGTATTCCCTCCCTCCCCTGATTAGTATCTGTTGGAATCTGCCCTTTGGAACTCAGGCAAGGTCATGGAGATTGAAGCCTTTATTTTACAAATAAGAATGTGTGCTCAGTAGTGTTCAACTCTTTGGGACCTCAGAGACCCGATAGGTTCCTCTGTTCCCGGGAGTCTCCAGCAAGAATACTAGAGTGGGTTGCCATTTCCTCCTCCAGGAGATCTTCCTGACCCAAGGATCAAACCCACGTCTCCTGTATCTCCTTCACTGACAGGTAGATTCTTACTGCTGTGCCACCTGGGAAGCCCCATGAATAAGAATGGGGGATCTGAAAAGGTTTTTATGCCCAGGAGGGCCCCACAGGGTCTTGCTTGGTTTCAGCCTCAGATCCCACCTGCTCTCCTTTGTCTAGAATATATATGTGAATAGAATTTATATGTGCAATAAAACTCACACATGTGAATTTTTTGTGGCAAGATCAAAAAACGTTAAACATGAATAATTCTTTTCTGCCCTTTGACCTCTCTTCTCCCCGCACCATGCATTGGGTATGTGCATTAGGGATCCACCAAACCTTCCCCTTTGGCAGAAATACCTGCTCAAACATAAAGATCAATACTCTGCTAGTGTTAGGGGAAACACTGACTGAAACTACACCCCTGGGCAGGCGAGATAGTAACCGTTTGCATGGGTTATCATACCAACAGGAGGTCCTGGTAAGGAACATGGGACTAACAAGCTAGCACCATCTGGAAGAATTTGGTAAATATCAAAAGGAGAGAGGAGACATCAGTGCCACCAACATTTCAGAATACTCCTCCCTGGAATCCATCTTGGCTGAGTGATGCACATGCCACCAGTAAGGACCCCAAGTCAGAGACGACCCAGAAACGAATCCCACCACCCTCAAAGCCAAGACTTGTTATGCCCAAGTCGCGAAATCTCCCAATGACCACCAGGGAGCCGATATCCGATGCAAAAGCAAGAGAGTTTTTATTACCAAGTTCGAGCTGGGGCTCCCACCGTTACCGATGCAGCAGCTATAGGGAGGAGCCCCGGGTTTGGGGTTACATTGCTTATATAGGGAGTGTTCATGAAAAAAAGAATTTCTAGGTAGGGGGACATCTGATTGGTCACTTTCTTTCAAAGGGTTGTGTGTTCGTTTTTGATTGGTCTCTATTACCTAGGTAGACCACAAGTTCCTGAACGTTAAGTCAGGAGATTCTGGTCTGGGGTCCGATTGGGTGGTAGGGTGAGGTCAGGGGATTTCCAAAGGCTCTTTTCCCGGAACCTTACAAAATGGAGTTTTTCTGGTAACAAATTGGAGTAGCTTAAGTTCTTCAGACTGTGAGCCACACGGCAGAGCAGTCCTCCTGGGTTCCCTGACCCTCCTGCCCTCCGCCTGGGCGCCCCTTCCCAATAATATCTCTTGCTTTGTCAGCACGTGTGTCTCCTCAGACAATTCATTTCAGAGTGTGAGACCACAGCCTACTCTTGGGCCCTGAAAGGGGTCCCACTACCTGCAACACTGGGACCAACAAGACAGCTCCTTAAAAGATAACATTTCTTCTTGATCTTGTAAGGGGCTCACAGGACTCACCATAATGGCACCTTCATCTGGATTATGTAAACTGCCAATAATACGACATCATTTCATGAACAGCCCTCTGTATCAAAAAATCTAGGTAAACTGCATCTTGACATCTAATGGGTGGAACAGTTCTCAGAGCTTTCTGAAATGCTCTTCCCAGGTTATAATCCTCAAATTTGGCTCAAATAAAATTTTCCATTTCTTTCTTAGGTTGACTGATTAATATTTTGTCAACATATACCTCACCTTGCCTGATTGTCTTTGGAATTCTTCATACTTATAGGATTCCCTATGTGAATGTTAACACCTTTTTTTTTTTCTCCTGGTAATCTACCTTATATCATTTTAAATGCCAGCCAAAAGAACTGAGAAGGAAAAGGAAAATCTCCCTTCGGCCACACGCCCAAGCTTGGGCTGATTTCATTCATGATGCATTTCTGACTTCTGTGCAAGAGGTGGAGTGAAGGGTCTTTAGGCTGAGTCCAAAGAACTTATTTTGTTTCAATGAAATTGACAGGGACAGAGTAAAGGGACAAAGTAGGTGATTAAATAGTAAATCCCATTAGAGGTTTGTAATGGGGAACTCCTGAAATTTAGTGATTACTCAAAAAAAGCAGTTTGGTGGTTCAGTTGGTAAGGAGTCTCCTGCAATGTGGGAGATGTGGGTTCGAGAAGATACCCTGGGTCGGGAAGATCCCCTGGAGGAGGGCATGGTGACCACTCCAGTATTCTTGCCTGGAGAATCCCCATGGACAGAGGAGCCTGGGAGGCTGCAGTCCGTGGGGTCACGAAGAGTTGGACACGACTGAGTGACTAAGCACAGCACAGCACACAGCAAAGCGGGTTTGCTTAACCACAAAACCAAGCAGGCCCGCTTAGCGAAAAGCCACGCAACAGAAGCAGAATACGTGCCCCCAGACAGTCAAATAGTGGAGGCACGAGACCCACATCCTGCCCAGTGAGCTCCATAAGTTAATGATCCGTAGGACATTACGGAAAAACCAATAATCTGTGGACCTACCTTGACCATGTAGGGACCAGAAGACTTCCCTGTCCAACCTGGAGGAGGAGCTGATGATGGACACGTGACGTCTACTCAAGAAAGACAAAGAAGATTCCCCCCACCTCACTTTTCCTTTGATTATAAAACTAGAACCCCAAAAGTTCTTGGGATGCGACACCTCCTTGCTCGCCCACTTGTAAACTTCACAAGCATCCTCTTCTAATAAATCACTTTTTATCTATCACTTTGCCTCTCACTGAATTCTTTTCGGTGTAGAGACATAAAGGAATTAATGGTACCAGAGCGCTTTGGAGCCCCTGGAACAACACCAGTCAGCTTCAAAAGAGTGTTTAGTCCTTGCATTTGCTGGCATTCACCACCCAGGAAATGATGGTGCCCTTGGAAGCTATGGTGTCCTTGCAGAAGACCCCACACGTAGAGAATGCCCCAGGAGAGGAGAGGAGCCTGAGTCAGGCAGCTTTAACCCTCGTCTTTGTCTTCTCTGATATTCTTGGAAATGGAAAAACCCAAAGACAACCTTATGAGTACCTTGGCTTTCCATATCGATTCACCTTCCTGAGAATGACAGTGAGTGCCGCTGAGATTAACAACAGAACAAGACTTTGAAATATGCATCTCTTGTATTAACTGCACCCATCTACTGCCCAAGTATGCTTTTGGCTGATTTTACATAATTAGGATTTCTCAACCATGGCTGCACAATGGAGTGAATAATCTTAAGCTCTTTTGAAAATAAACGTGCCTGGGACTCAGCCCCTGAGACTCTGATTCAGTTCCTGTGAGATGAAACCCAATTGATGGATGACATTATTACAAAGCTTCTGGGGTGATTATAATGAGCAGCCAGAGCTGAGAATCTCTGACCAGCTTCTGTAATCTACGCCAGGGAGATTTATCATTTGGATTGGAATGTATGTCAAGGCAGCTCCACGTTCTGACAGGCTACCCAGGATTTCTCCCACATGAAAGTGTGGCAGTGACAGAAAACTTGAGAGCCACTCCACTGCGACTGTCTTTAATGAACACGGGCATGCACGTATCATCTGTGTTATAACTGGTGGCAGAAGACCCTTTAGAGTCCGGATCTGGGGGATGTGTTTCCAATGATTTTAAAAAAAATGTTCTAACGTCAAAGACTAGCCATGGTGTTACTGAAAGTGGGGTCTGGCTGCTCGTCACTCAAATGCCAATAAAGAGGCAAGTTGATAGTAAGGGGAAGTTTGCTTTATTCCGGATGCTAGCCACTGGGATTGGGGGTGGGGGAGTTTGGGCGCTTGTCCAAAGGCTGAATTCTCCCCGACCTCCTGATAATCAGTGGGCAAGAGTTTCTATGGACAGAAGGAGGGGGCTACATGCAGAAAGAGCACACTCAGCTCTGACAGTCCTCCTGAAGTTGGGCCTCAGTGGTCTGATTGGTAACCTCTTGATTGTTTTAAATACAATGAATCTTCAGTTCCAAGGTCGGTTTGCTCGCATTTCTTTCAGGCTGATTCTTGGAATTGTGGCAGCTTATGTCATGGCTTCAGTCTGGTAATCATGTAGTTAACTTCTTCCACCTGGTGGGGGTTTCGGTATCTATAAGAGAGCTCACAGGAGATGGCTCAGAATGTGATCTATTGCCCCTGAGAAGGAACTAGAGGTCTTTGCCTTTGCTTAATGACTGAACTATCATTATTTGGTCTCCTTTGACTATTTTCCTTTGTTTCTACATCTTCTCACTTCTCTGATTAAGCTTATTCTTTTGCTAAAGCTTTTCCACAGACAAAAGGCAGGCGGAGGCCAGGGGGTGGGAGAAGGACCCGCTTCTCCTGCTCAGAAAGTCCTGCTCCTTCTCAGTGGCACAGGGAGGTAAATCATAGTTTTGGGTTAAGTTTAACAAAATAAGCCAGAAAGGTGGGGGTGGGCATCATCAGTTTTCCAGTCTACTAGACTGGAGTCGTGTGGGACTATAGGACAACGATCAATTCTCATTAATTGGGATTCTCCTGTCTTAAACCTTCTCTTACCTGTTAGGGCTGAAAAGAAAAGGAAGCTCATAACAATGAAGTTGTCATGATATCTAAAAAGAATTATGATGATTTAAAAATATCTATCTGTCATGTCCTTTAGTGTTTTTTTTTCAAATGGTGGTCTTATTGCAATGCAATTGATGTAACATAAAACTCATTTTTTTAAAAGGATACAGTTTAGTGGGGTTTTTTTTGTGTATTCACAAAATTATACAACCATCAGTTCAGTTCAGTTCAGTCGCTCAGTTGTGTCTGACTCTTTGCCACCCCATGAATCACAGCATACCAGGCCTTCCTGTCCATCACCAACTACCGGAGTTCACTCAGACTCCTAATTCCAGAATATTTTCATCACCCTGTTAGAATATTCTGCCCCCTCCCCCACTGCAACCATTGGCCCTGGCAACTACTAATCAGTCTTGATGAATTTTACCATTATGGATATTTCATATAATGAATAATATAATGATACAATGAGTACCATGATAAACAAAATCATAGGATAGCCTTTTGTATCTGGCTTCTTTCAAAGAAAGAAATATGCTATGTATCTAGCATATTGTTTTCAAAATTCATCATGTCTTACCATGGATCCATACGTCATTCCTTTTTATTCTAACAGAACAATATTCCATTGGATGGATAGGCCATACTTTATCAATACATCAGTTAAGAAACCTTTTGTTTCAATTCTTGTTTATTATGAAAAATCATGATATGAACATTTGTGTACATGTTTTTGTGTAGGCATTTATTTTCTATTCTGTTGGGTGTTATTTAGGAGAGGAATTTCTGGGTAATGTGGTAACTTTATGTTTTACTGTTTGAAGAATTGCCAAAATATTTTCCAAAGCAGTTGCACAATTTTACATTCCCACCAGCAATGTGTTAGGGTTTCAGCTTTTCCATTTCTTTTCCAATACATACTATTGTCCAACTTTTAGATTCTGAATTTAAAATATCTCACACTAGTTTTGATTTTCATTTACCTAATGACTAAAGATGTTGCGCAAACTTTCATGTGATTATTCACCATTTCTGAATATTTTTTACATATAACTTTTCATTCAAATTATTTGCCCGTTTAAAAAATTAGGTGGTCTGGTGTTGAATGAGAAAATGAAAGTCATTCAGTCGTATCTGACTCTTGTGACCCTATGGACTATTACAGTCCAAGGAATTCTCTAGGCCAGAATACTGGAGTGGGTACAGGGGATCTTCCCAACCCAAAGATCGAACCCAGGTCTCCCACATTGCAGGTGGATTCTTTACCAGTTGAGCCACAAGGGAAGCCCTGGTATGGGTTATTTATATCTTGTACATACAAGTCCCTTCTCAGATATATGATTTTCAAATATTTTCCCCCATTGGGGGCTGTCTTATCACTTTCTCAGTGATGTCTTCTGGTGAACAGAAGTTTTAATTTTGATGAAGTCCAATATCCATTTTTTCTTTTGTCACATATGTTTTTCGTGTCATAACTAAGAAACCATTACCTAGTCCAAGGTCATGAAGATTTGCTTTCATGTTTTCTTCAGAGAGCTTTAGAATTTCAGAACTTACATTGAGGTCTATAATCCACTTTTGAATTAGTTTTGGTGTATGAGGTAAAGAAAAAGTCTAATTTTATAGGCAAGCTGGGATGACAGTCCTGCCATAATCTGAATTTTAGATCTCTGAAATCTCTGAAATTCAGAGAAATCTGAATTTTTAAATATGAAATCCTATGCATTTGAAATTTTGGTAACTAATTTTTAACATGATAGGATCAAAAATTCAAAAACATCTGTGGGTCTGATTTGGCCACCAGACTACTTTCAACTTCTTACTTTAGCTCTTTGCACCTCGTTTTCCTCAACTATAAAGTGAAAATAAGAATGCTTGACTTGAAGAAGAGCAGGGATTTATAAATTCATAATATTAAATCATGGCTCTTAGAATATCCCGGATATTCCATAAATGTTGGTTCCTCCAGTTATCCCCAGTAATTTATTGACCTACAAATTCTCTTTTGATTCCTCCCCCAGAGAAATCTGTATATAACAGGCAGAATTAAAGGACCACACAACTCTGATTGATCACCCAAAAAGGAATCACCATTCTGGATTCTAACTAAGTGCATATAAAATTCCAGAAAGAGCAATTTGTAAGCCCAGAAGAAAAATTCATAAATCAGGTCAAGCCTTTGGCTTACTCTCTGATTTCTTGATGCTCTTTGAGCAGCTCTTGTATTTTGGATACATACCCCATGCTCAGTACATTTGGTTGAATTCCTTTTTCTTTCTTTTAGTCTCTGTGTCTTCTTAGCCCTCTTTTTTATTTCAGGAATGAAGGTATTATGAAAGCATTCCATTTGCCCATTTTTCTTTCTAGATATTACACAAGAATTAAGCCCTGTGAAGGCAGGAGTTCATGCACTTGGGTCACTGCTACAGTCTGCTCTCAGCTGATAGAGGGTCAAGAAATCATAGTTCAATGATATATAAGCTTCGGTGCGCTGGGTTCCTTCCTCTCTTTGCCAGGCAGAGGGTGCATGGCTGAAATGAATGAAGGGTGAGGCTGAAGGTACTCACGATCCACGTCCTCGCCCCAGCGCGCGGGGAATGACAGGTGACGGAGGCGGTTCCGGGCATCAGGGCGTCACCAAAGACCCTGCCGCGTGCTCCTCTCTGCCCCTGGTGCAGCGCTTATGGCTTACTGAACAGCTCACCTGATGAATGCCGTTTTGAAAGCATCTTTGCTGCTTCATTCGAATAGAGATTTTTATTTATTCCTCCTTACACTAAATTTGTATCATGGGAGGGGTGAGGAAGAGAGCGGCCCCATCAGTGAGTTCCTTCCATCTGTTCACCTTCCATCTCTTGGCCAGGGAACGACATCCATGTCACCTGCGGAGGCAGGCGCTCCGCTGCCCTGGCGTCTGGAGAAAAGACGCCGCCAAGACTAAGGTTCTGGAGCATCTTTAATTTTCCCGAATTAGCTACTTAATCAGCATCCAGGCCTCGCTGCCAAGATTGAAGAATTGCAGGGAAGAGTCATGGCTCCTGGGCTTTCGGTGCCCCGTGTGCGCTGGCAGCTGCCACCGGCTCCTACGTGTGACCCGCTTAAAGGCTTCCCGAAACGGCCCCAAACAAACTTTCTCCACCCATTTCACTTTCTTCTCCAAGTCAGTCATCAATGTCAATCAAGTCTGTGTGCTCAGGAGTGTGAAGGCGTAGGAAAACCAGACCACCTTTCCTGGAGGCCGAAAGCTGCTGTGCGTCTGCGGGATAAATAACCTCAGTGGCTGTGTCAAGGGCGGGAGGAGGAGGCCACAGGGAAAGATGAGAAGTGAGCTGGGGTTGGGTATCAGAAGGCCGCCAGGGACCACTCTTTGGATTCTTTACATAAGACATGTGGGTTAGATCCCTGAGTGGGGAAGATCCCCTGGAGGATCTTCCAGTATTCTTGCCTGGAGAATCACATGGAAAGGGGAGCAACCCACTCCAGTATTCTTGCCTGGAGAATCACATGGAAAGGGGAGCCCAGCAACCCACTCCAGTATTCTTGCCTGGAGAATCACATGGAAAGGGGAGCCCAGCAGCCTACAGTTCATAGGATAGCAAAGAGTCAGATAGGACAGAAGCGACTTAGTATGCATAAGCATGCATGTGTATATATGATACTAAATTATAATATATAATATATACCATAATATATTAATATATATACATAATTTTATGTCTTGTTTTTCTTTAGGTAATGAGTTTGTTACATTCACTGCCTTGTCTGAATCCTCAGAGTACCCTGTGGGGAGGTGCTATAGTACATGGTTGGATTAATGTGGACAGTTTGAACAACAAATCATTTTGCATTCTTTAATCCCTATCTTACTCTCCCATTGCATTTACGATAAAATCTGTGTTTAAGCAATTCCACAAAGAATGGGTTCAAAAGGTCCAAACTTTCAGTTATAAGAGAAATATATTTGGGGCACATAAGATATAGCAAGGTTACTATAATTAATAATACCGTGTTGTATATTTGAAAGTTGCTAAGGAAAGAAATCTTGAAAGCTCTCATCACAAGGAAAAAATTTAACTATGTGAGATGCTGGATACAAAAAATTATAACTACTTTTTATAGTTTAACTGTAAATTAAACTCATAGTAGTCATCATTTTACAATTTATGCAAATATCAAACCATCACATTGTACACCTAAAATCAATATGATGTTATAAGTCAATTAAAAAAATTAATGCAGGGACTTCCCTGGTGGTCCAGTGGCTAAGACTTTGCACTCCCAAAGCAGGGAGCCTGGGTTCCATCCCTGGTCAGAGAAGTAGATCACACATGTCGCAACAGAGAGTTCACATACCGCAACCAAAGATCCCACATGCCCCAAACAAAAATGGGAGGCCCCATGTGCTCCAACTAAGACCCGCCACAGCCAAATAAATAAATACTAAAAAAAAATAATGCAGTGTTGTTGAAGGCTTTTAAATGGGAGCGTTGCATGATTCATTTCATTATTGGAAACAGTTGCTCCAGCACAGACATGAGACCCATCAGGAAGGCAATTAGGGGTTCTTCAACTTTCCACCTGAGAGGAGGTGATGTGTGGACCAGATTGGTGTCAAAGATGTAGACAGATCTGCTGCCTGTGACTCTACAGGTTACTTTAGTAGCGTGATTCTGTCCCCACTGCTGTTTATGGGTTGGCTGATCCTCTGGGTGGTAGAAATGGGGGGACTTTCTGAGTTGAATCTCCTTGGGGAGCCCTCAAGAACCACTTGGCTTCTAGTGAATTAACCCCAAATACTCCTAGCTAAGCAGTGCAGGTGGATGTCCCTGGGAAAATGGCTTCAGCTGATGAAAACTGGAGTGTGAGCACATTGAACAAAGCCTACATATTATCAAGTGTTGCTAACTAGAAAATAATAATGGTAACCAGCTGCACTGGGGATACGGAGAAGAGATAGTGTTTCCTTAAGCGTGGTACCCCAAACTGTCTTTCTAAAAGCAAAGGTTCAGTTCAGTGTAGTTCAGTCGCTCAATCATGTCCGACTCTTTGCGACCCCATGAATCGCAGCACGCCAGCCCTCCCTGTCCGTCACCAACTCCCAGAGTTCACTCAGATTCATGCCCATTGAGTCAGTGATGCCATCCAGCCATCTCATCCTCTGTTATCCCCTTCTCCTCCTGCCCCCAACCCCTCCCAGCATCAGTCTTTTCCAATGAGTCAACTCTTCTCATGAGGTGGCCAAAGTACTTGAGTTTCAGCTTTAGCATCATTTCTTCCAAAGAAATCCCAGGGCTGATCTCCTTCAGAATGGACTGGTTGGATCTCCTTGCAGTCCGAGGAACACTCAAGAGTCTTCTCCAATACCACAGTTCAAAAGCATCAATTCTTTGGAGCTCAGCTTTCTTCACAGTCCAACTCTCACATCCATACATGACCACAGGAAAAACTATAGCCTTGACTAGACGGACCTTTGTTGGCAAAGTAATGTCTCTGCTTTTCAATAACTCTTTAAAAATATTTGGTAATAGTAGTAGCCAGCATTTACAGATGGCCTCCTATGTATGGGCTTTCCAGGTGGCTCAGTGTTAAAGAATCCACCTGCCAATTCAGGAGATGCAAGAGACTTGAGTTAAGTCCCTAGGTCTGGAAGACCCTCTGGAGTAGTAAATGGCAACTCACTCCAGCATTCTTGCCTGGGAAATTCCATGGACAGTGGAGCCTGGAAGGCTCCATTTCGATGGGGTTGCAAGAAATTGGACATGGCTGAGTGTGTGCATGTGTACACACACACACACACACACCTATGTCCTGGGCACAGTGCTTTTGTGTTTAAGGTGGGAAAAAGTAGTTATTGGATAATGTAGCATCCATTACATAACTCCCTCTCCTGATCATCTTTGTGTTGCAGTGGCCAAATCCTAGTCAATGTGGTCAAAGTAGAACTCTTCTGTAGGGTTTTGTAAAAAGCATTTGTTTTGCTAATCATCAACACATCCCTTCTGTCTTTCTTTTTCTTCTTGCTATGGACACAGCTGTGATGACTAGAGCTGCAGAAGCCATCTTGTGACTTTGAGTCAAATGACCAAAAAAATCAAAACTTTTGTCCAGACATCATTAAGCCCCTGAAGTAAAGTGAAGTGAAGTGAAAGTCGCTATGGGGTTGCAAAGAGTTGGACACAACTGAGTGACTAAGCACAGCACATTATTTAAGTTACTATGGTCAGGTTTTATTAACTGTAGATAAAAGAATTTCTCATGGACAAGCAAATGCTGTATCATTTAATCTTTAAATAGCTCCCCTTGTTAAAGAGGAGAAAAATTAATGCTAATTATGGTGGTTCAGCTAGTAAGTAGAAGAGCTATATTCTGTGCCCAGATATGGCTAACCATTTCTATTTTATCCTGTAGCTTCTCTGAAAAATGTTAGTTTTAGAGAATAAGTCCTTAATATACCATGTTGTGGGTTATTTAGAAAACCACTCTGAAATAAAATAGAATTATCCTCCTAGAGACAACAGCTATAATTTTTCAGAAGGGGTATCATTTTCTTGTATATTTTTCCTTTTATTTAAAATCACCTCAATGTATTCAACCCTCTTGACCCGCCTTACTAGGTATTTTTATAACACTTACTGCTTTCCAGTATTCTTTATAATTTGCTTACTTATTATTTATCACCTCCCCCCTAACCAGAATATAAATGTCA
Source organism: Budorcas taxicolor (assembly GCF_023091745.1). Classification (NCBI taxonomy): domain Eukaryota; kingdom Metazoa; phylum Chordata; class Mammalia; order Artiodactyla; family Bovidae; genus Budorcas; species Budorcas taxicolor. Next base: position 50,282,532 of record NC_068926.1, on the reverse strand, counting down.
CAAGAGAGAGATCTTTTTTTTTCTAACTAGCAAATCCACATGAATGAATATGATGAACATGGACCTGTTTTTTCCCACAGCTACACATGTGTTTCATAAAAACTGTTCCATTTATTTCTTGAAATAATTGGCTCCCTGAATAAATGAAATGTAATTAACACATGCATACATGCATAGATCATAAAACAGTGCTGTGCCCAGCATATGGTTAGGGCTTAATAACTGTTAACTATTGCTTTGTTGTTGTGAAATTGGTCTTCTGTCTTCTAAATGGAGTAGCGGTCCCCAATATTTTTGGCACCAGGGATCGGTTTTGTGGAAGATAATTTTCCCACAGATGGGGGTTGGTAGGAAGTGGTTTGGAGATGATTCAAGAGCATTATATTTACTGTGCTTTTTATTTCTATTATTTTTTATTGAAAGATGATTGCTTTACAATATTGGTTTGATTTCTGCCATACATCAACATGAATTAGCCGTAGGTGTACATATGTCCCCTCCCTCTTGAACCTCCCTCCCACCTCTCTATTTCTATTATTATTACATCAGCTCCATCTCAGATCATGAGGCATTACTTCCCGGAGGTTGGGGACCCCTGAAATAGAGAAACAGAAATCCAGTCCAGAGGCTAGGTGGGAAACACATGCCATGCCACTCTCTCCCCATCATTGCTTGCTTTCCCTGCAACCAATCAATGATCCATCTCCAATTAGAAAACCAAACCCAGGGCTTGCCTGGTGGCACAGTGCTGAAGAATCTGCCTGCCAATGCAGGAGACAGGGGAAAGAGCCCTGGTCTGGGAAGGTCCCACATGCTGTGGAACAGCTCAGCTCATGTGCCACGACTGTGGAAGCTGTGCGCTAGAGTCCATGCCCCACGGCTACGAAAGCCCTCACACCCTAGAGCCTGTGCTCCACAACAAGAGAAGCCCGCCGTGCGTCGCAACTAGAGAGTAGCCCCTACTCACTGCAACTAGAGAAAAACCCGTGTTGTAACAAAGACCTAGCACAGCCAAAAATAAATAAATATTTTTTAAAAAGAAAAACAAATCCACCAACACACATTACCAGGCTGCTGCTTCCCTGTCACTGCTACTTGTGTGCCATTCCAGCGCAAGTGGCCTACACCTATGCCAGCAGAAGTGAGCTTTCAAGAGAATATTATTCCAGCGTCACTCTTTATAGTATTATATAAAAACCATTTACTGCAGCTATTAAAACAGTCTGTGTAAACATAATCTTTATGGCTGAATGATACACCAGCATATGGCTAGACTATCATTTACTTAACTCTTTCTCTATTGTTGGATATTTAGGATGATTTTTGTTTTCCCTGATGACAAGCAGGGTGATGATATTCCTCTTGGAACATAAAAGGCAAAGTCCTCCTTGAGGGGAATCTTGATGATGGTATTAAAAAGACAGAACACAGCTATAACCATCTGTACAGAAATGATTGGCTGTAGCTGAGATTCAAGGCACCTTTGTTGGGGAGGGCCTTCACCAAGACTCTGGGAAGGGAGCCCTGACTTCCCAAAGCCTGGTATGACCTGTACTCAGGTCCAGAGAAAAGATGGCCTGTGCTGAGGACATGTTGTCAGGTATGACCACAGAGGTTTATCAGTAAGCAAGAGACATGATAAGAGTGTTCATTCATTTATGCATTTAATGAATATTTATTGAGCACCTACATTGTGCCAAGAAGTTTTGGAGCCATGGTTCTCAAAGTGTTGTTCCTGGACCAGCAGCATCAGCATCACCTGGGAACTTGGTAGAAATTCAGACTTTTGGGTACCACCCAGACCTACTGCATCAGAAATTCTGGGAGTGGGAACCCCAAATCTTCATTATGACAAAGCTTCTGGGAGATTCTGATCCATTCTAACACTTGAGGATTATGATTTAAAGTGGTCCAGATTACAGCAGTGAATAAAACCCTTGCTTTTTTTGTACATTCTAATGAGAGGAGACAGACAGCAAACTTGTGTTTAAATACAAAACAGTATGTCAAGTGATGAGTTTGGAGGAGGAAAATAAAGCAGGGGTCTTTGGACAGATGGGAAGCCCAGTGGCTCAAAGGTAAAGAATCTTATTGCCAAGCAGGAGACGTGGGTTTGATCTGTGGGATGGGAAGATCACGTGGAAAGGGAAATGACAGCCTACTCCAGTATTCTTACCTGGGAAATCCCACAAACAGAGGAGCCTGGGATTGCAAAGAGTCAGATAGGACTGAGCGACTAAACAATTTGAAGGAGGTAAAGATATAAGGAAGCATCTGGATACTTGAGGTACTTGAGCATCTGGATACTCGGATACTTTCCAGCAGAGGGCACAACAAGCACGAAGACATACTAAGATGCTCTTGTAAGATTTTCTGTCTCCGCACCAGCCAATGGACTAGATAGCTGATCTACCGTCTCTGTGCTGCTGGGTTTTGCTGTTCCTGATGATTAATTTGATGTGTCAACTTGACTGGGCTAAGGGAGATCCAGAGAGCTGGTAGAGCACTATTTCCGAGTGTGTCTAGTTGGATGTTTCTGGAAGACATTAGCATTTGAATTGGTGAACTCAGGAAAGAAAATTCCCCTCACCAGTGTGTGTGTGTGTGTGTGTGTGTGTGTGTGTGTGTGTGTGTGTATGTGTGCATGCAAACTCACTCTTATTCTGACTTTTGCAGGAAGAAACAGAATAGCTTCCAGATCTGAAATGACCCAGGGCAATTTGAAAAGCATCATGGGAAATTCCCTGGTGTCCAGTGTTAGGACTTCCTGCTTCTGCTGCAAGGGGCATGGGTTCAATCCCAGGTTGGGGAACTAAGACCCTTGCATAAGTCACAGTGCGGCCAAAACCAAAAAACTATAAATTAGGGGGGGGAAAAAGCACAATGAGTTGATGAGTTTCTCGTCCTTTCCTCCCCTACTCAGCCACCTCAAATAGGATGGTGAAGAACACTCTGAAAAGCTTTGTAGAACAGAATTAGAATCATTGACATGTTTGGAAAAGCTCTCCAATTTACATCATCCTCAACGAGTCTGAGATGACTACAGTCCTTTGCCTGAAGTCGTCAGGTAATGCAAGGACACAGAACGGTTCTAAAGTCGCCTCCTTCAGAACTACTTTTTTTAACTTCAAGAGAGAGACTCATTAACATGAAAATCTGCCATCTGCATTTGGTCAGCCCGTCGACACTTCCTGAACACGTTATCTGGAACATTTTCTCTGTTACCGAGCTGTCATCTTGCGAATGAAAGAGATGAGGCACTGAATGGGTTTTGATGTGCACAGGAGTCTGAAGTTCCAAAAGATCTCAACTCATTTTCTTTGATGGTGTGATGCCTTGGGCTTCCTAGTAAAGTCTTGGTTTGATTAATAGCAAAGCGTATATATCTTTGGGGCTTCCCAGGTGGTGCTAGTGGTAAAGAACCCACCTGCTATAAGAGATGCAGGTTTGATCCTTGGTTTGGGAAGATCCCCTGGAGGAGGGCATGGCAACCCACTCCAATATTCTTGCCTGGAGAATCCCCTGGACAGAAGAGCCAGTGGGCTACAGTCCATAGGGTCACAAAGAGTTGGACATGGCTGAAGAGACTTAGCACACACTCACCCGTGTACGTGTCCTTAAGTGGCATTTCAGAAGAGAAGCAAGATATCCACATATTTGAATGGCATCCCCCTGTGACTTGGGTCATGTAAGTGATGAAGTCTAACCTATGATCAGCCCTTGAATTGTGTGCCCCACCCCTAGGGAGCGGGTATGGGAGCTCACTGCTATATTCATAACTAAGACCAGAACACAGTAGCCAGCAAGAGTCCTGTCTTGCAAGTTTATAGCTTGATGGTAAGAGCTGGTATTTCTGTTTTCCATGTGGAGGGACCAGATCATAGCTTTATATTTGGAAAAAGGAAAAGACAACCCCCTTCGTTTAGATACTGAATTTGGCTATTCACATGGGCCTGCGGCAACCTTTGAAAAGTACTAGATGCCTCCCATGAGACAGCATCTGGAAACACTTGGGAACAGCTGGTAATATAAATTATTCACTGTTAATTGATTACAGAGGTGCATCTGAAACTGACATGTCACATTGAGTAATAGGATGATGGTGTAATGGAAAGTGATAATGTAAACATTATTTATTCTTATCAGACATCTGTAGGTTATAACAGAGAAGACCCTGTCCCTTTTTCATTCATCTATGGATCAATCACAGACAGATGTTTAGAGAAACTGCATGCTCTGTGGTCTTTACACTTTGATGGTACTGTTAGTTTTTTTTAATTTTATTTTTAAAATATCTATTTAATTGGCTGTGCCTGGTCTTAGTTATGGCATGGGAGAACCTAGTTCCCTGACCAGGGATTGAACATGGGCCCTCTGCACTGGGAGCATGGAGCCTTAGTCACTGGACCAGCAGGGAGCCAGGTCCATTTAAATTTAATGATGATTTATTCTCTTTTAGATTCTGGTTCTAATCAGCACTTTTGAAATTACATCTATTTGGTGAAAATAACTCAACCAGAGTCATGGTTTGACTACTCAAGAATGCAGAGCTTGAGAGAAGCTAGAAGGTAGATAGGACGTTTATCCAGGTCTGAAACTCAAATTTGTTGTTGTCATTCAATCACTAGGTGATGTCCAACTCTTTGTGACCCTATGAACTACAGCACACCAGGCTTCCCTGTTCTTTACCATCTCCCGGAGTTTGCCCAAGTTCATGTCCATTGAATCAGTGATGCCATTCAACCATCTCATCCTCTGTCATCCCCTTCTTCCTCCTGCCTTCAATCCTTCCCAGCATCAGGATCTTTTCCAGTCAGCTCATTGCATCAAGTGGTCAAAGTATTGGAGCTTCAGTTTCAGCATCAGTCCTTCCAACGAATATCCAGGGTTGATTTCTTTTAGGATTGACTGATTTGATCTCCTTGCTGTCCAACATAGGACCTCATATATAATTATATCACTTTATGTCAAAAGACCATTGTTCTACTTGGGAGCATATGTTTGAAAAACAATAAATTTAAAAGTGTTTAAAATTTGATGTGATTTTTGCTATTGCTTCTAGAAACTTTAATAGACAGAGACTTGTAAGTTCCTGGTCTGAGTATGACTCAGCCTCTGAGAGATGAAGGCAAACCCGTTTTTCTAGGACTTTCACCTTCTCTGGATTTCCCACTCCCTCCTTGCACTGGAGCTCATTAACCAAAAAGACATTTTAACTGAACTTTTTCTTCCCAGAACTGAACTATTGAACTGAATGGTAATAAGCTCCTTATACAAGTAACTACAGTAAGTCCCCTACGTATGAACCTCCAAGTTGCGAACTTTCAAAGATGCCAGTGTGTGTTCTATCAATATCAGGTGAGAGTGACATTGCAGCTTGCCCTCTGTCTCCTATTGATGTCAGTCCTTCAGCTCTACATTTTCCCACCTCTTCCACCTCCGCCAGTCAGTAACTCTTCTTGCCTCTTCACTTGATGCCAATCCATGTATGCCAGCTGGTGTACTGTACTACTGTACTTTTCAAGGTCCTGTACTGTAAAATTAAAACTATTTTATTTTTTGCATTTTTTAAATGTATTCCGTTCAGTTCAGTTCAGTCACTCAGTCATGTCCGACTCTTTGTGACCCCATGGACTGCAGCATGCCAGGCCTCCCTGTCCATCACCAACTGCCAGAGTTTACTCAAACTCATGTCCAGTGAGTTGGTGATGCCATCCAACTATCAGAGTATTATTTGTGTGACAAGCATTATAAACCTATTACAGCACAGCATTATATAACTGATTGTGTTAATTGGGTACTTAAGCTAACTTTGTTGGACTTATGAACAAATTGGGCTTACAAATGTGCTCTCAGAATGGAACTTGTTCATATTCAAGGGACTTACTGTCATGGCTTAATGCCTTCTCTGCCCCTAGATTGTGAGCTCATGTCCGCATTTTATGAGTATTGCTTCCTTATTGTTTCGGCGTCTTTTTATAAGGATCTGATACACAGTAATATTTGAAAGCAGATTCAAAAGATTAAAGCACAATCATTTTGGAAGATTTGGAGTGTTCCTGGAATCAATGAAAATGTAAATGCAAATAGAAAAACAAAAAGACTGCATGCAACGTGGGCATCTTTTTAAGTCAACTCATAATTTTCATTTGTGACTGGCAGACAGCTTAACCAGAAGTGAGTTTGAACAATATCATTTCTAGTTCCTCACAAAGATTTCTGAATCAAAAGCTCAGCTTTGTAACTAGATTAATAAAAATAAGATTTCCTCTGCCTGAAGGACATTTTAAAGAAATCCTTGATTCTTCTAGAGCCACAATCCATTCCTTTTCTCCTCTTTCAGGAAGTCTTCTCTGACTGCTGAAGACCATCCCTTTATCTTGGCTCCACTGACAGACTATTCAGACGGAGAATGCCCTGGATCATCTCAGGGTGTGCTCTCCAAGCCACTAGAAGATGATATAAAATATAAGTTGGGTTAGCCTTTTTGTTGTTGTTTAGTTGCTAAGTCATGTCTGGCTCTTTGTGACCCCATAGATCACAGCATGCCAGGCTTCCCTGTCTTTCACTATCTCCTGGTGTTTGCTCAAACTCACGTCTATCCAACCATCTCATTCTCTGTCACCCCCTTTTCCTCCTGCCCTCAATCTTTCCCAGCATCAGGGTCCTTTTCCAATGAGTTGGCACTTTGCATCAGGTGGCCAAAGTATCGGTGCTTCAGCTTCAGCATCAGTCCTTCCAATGAATAGTCAGGGTTTATTTCCTTTAGGACTGACTGGTTTGCTCTCCTTGCTAGTTAGCCTTAGTGTGAATTATTTTTTAGTGCAACTGAGCAGGACCCTACACGGCCTTCCCAGAATAGACCCCCACCCATGTCCTCCACTTGCCTTTTATCTTTAGTCAAAGAATAAACTTAATCAGAGAAGTGAGAAAATGCAGGATGAAAGGAAAACAATAAAGCAAGACAAAAGAATAATACTTTAGACATTAAATAAAGTCAAGGATCTTTAGTTCTTCCCTGAGAACTATAGCTAATATTCTGAACCATGTTCTTTGAGCTGTTTTGCAGGCACTGAAACTCCCACCCAGTGGGAGAAATTGAATGTCTGCTGCCCACAAGCACAGAGACCCCAGACCAGTTGGAACCAGAAGGTTGATGATGCTGACTCCCAATTACCTCATCACCAACCAATCAGAAGAATGTCCATGAGCTGACACACCCTAATCCTTGAAAACTATAAAACTCTTCACTACCCCTACAGAGTAGGATACAGTCTAAAGGACATTAGCCCCCTGTGGCCCCCTTTGCCTGGCAAAACAGTGAAACTATTTCTTTCTGCTTTATCCAAAACTCTTGTCTCTGAGATTTAATCTGGCTGCAGTATATAGAGGCTGAATTTTGGCAACATTAGTGCTAGTTATTTTCTATTCTGTTACTCTATAATCTTATTCATAGTACTTCTCTCTACCTGGTATAGCTGTGTCTATTTCTTTGCTAATTGCTTATTATCTTCTTCTTCCCATTAAGAGATAAACTCCAAGAGAGAAGGAACCATATATGTCCTGTTGAGTGAAGTAATGTTGATGACAGACACTGTTCTGGGCTTCTGATATGTCCTTAATAAATATATTTGTTGATGGAATGAAATGAAGCCATGGTTCCTACACAAATAAATATTCATCATTTCTGCTGAATAGCTGATGTTTCTTTATGCAAACACCTGCTCCAATGACATTTTCCCTCAAATGATGCAGCAATAAATATTCTTGTGCCTGTACTTTTGGTGGCTGGTGAAACATATAAATTAGATATATTTCTGAAAGTAGATTGCTGTGCACTTGAAAGTTTCTATGGATATTGTCAAGAGGCCTCCAAAAGGTTAAGCAAATTTGCATCCCCACTAGAAGAATGTAAGAAGGCCTTTTTCCCCCAGACCCTAAGCAAATTTGGATAGTATCAATGTCTAGAACTTTAGATGGAAGTTTTAAAGTGTGAAAAGATACTCTTCTTCTGGAGAGTTTCATTGGGTACAAGTCTCAAGTGTATAGTGGCAGGAAGAGAGGAGGGTTCAAGTTGTCAAAATGTGTGTGTGTGTCTGTGTGTGTGAGTAGGTATAGATGTGTAAGTGGGTATCTGTATATGTGAGTGTATGTATGTGTATCTCTACATGTATGTGTAGGTTTGTAAGTGCATAAGTGTGTGTGTATGTGTGTGTGTGTGAGAGTAGGTATAGATATGTTAGTGGGTATCTGTGTATGTGTGTTGTGTGTGTCTCTATGTGTAAGTATGTGTATCTGTGTAAGTGGGTGTCTGTACATAAGTGTGTGTGTATGTGTGTGTCCGTTTGAAAAGATTAAGTTGCTGCTCAGAACAGTTGGAAACTCCTGAAAGTGTCACACTGATTCTAGGTGAACTTCCTCAGGCGAGGTGTGGAAGTTCACGTTGGTGGAACATTCCGGACTTCATTAGACTTAAGGTGCCACTAGAGCTGGTGAATGAGTATGAGAATCCAAGGGCCTCCTTTTCCTGGACATGATTTCGTGACAGAACAGGGATGAAGGAAATATCTTCCAAGTGTAGGGACAACTAGGAAAACCTTTTTAAAGCATAACTTCTGGTTATTTAAACCTGGAATCAAGGGACTTCCCTGGTGGTCCAGTGGCTAAGACTGTGTGCTCCCAATGCAGGGGACCCAGGTTCAATCCCTGGTCAGGGAACTAGATCCTTCATGCCACAACCAAGAGTTCGAATGCTGCAACTGAAGATCCCTCATGCTGCAACCAAGACCCAGTGCTGCCAAAATAAATAAAATAAAAATTTAAAAATACCCACCTGGAATCAAAACCTCTGTCAAAGTCAGTTAAGAGGCAGATTTTCCATGGAATTTGACAGCTGGTACAACTTCAAAGTTTGCTAATCATCATAGTGAGCTGTCAATAGATTAATACAAGCTCACTTGATGTGCCTGTTTTCAAATAGCAGTTCTACCAAAAAAGTAATAATTCACCTATAATCGCAGACTTTAAAACATGTAAATTCAATCATGCAGTAGTTATAACACTTTGACTAATAATCAGATACCCCTGCTACTCTTTACGAGGATCAGATGAGAATTATGCAAACTTGGAATTATTTTCCATTTCCAGGAATGCACTGTTCTCAGAACATCGCCCTGATCAGTGTTAAAAGCATGCCATAACACAGAGGCCTGGTACTCCTTGCCATGGATAAGCACTGAATGGCTTTTAAAAACACTGACTCATTACAAAAAAGATGAAGCAGTTAGAAGTAGGTGAATTATTTTAAAATCCTCCTAATAGAATACATTTTTACCGAGTACTTAATATGTAAGTGCTCTCAGTGCTAGGATCTATATTAAATGCTTTCTAGTATTTATCTGAATTAATGCTCACAATGATCCTGGAGGTGGAAAGAAAGACTTCCTTCATTTTATCGATGAAGACATTGAGTCTTAAAGACAATAAACAATTTTTCTTTCTTTCTTCCTTCCTTTTTTAATTCTTATTTTGTATTGGAGTAGCTCAGTGGTAAAGAATCCACCTGCCAATGCAGGAGACTCGGGTTCGATCCCTGGGTTGGGAAGATCCCCTGGAGAAGGAAATGGCAACCCACTCCAGTATTCTTGCCTGGAAAATCCCATGGACAGAGGAGCCTGGTGGGCTACCGTCCATGGTGTCACAAAGAGTTGAACGGGACCTAGTAACTAAACAACAACAATGTTGATTAACCATGTTATGTTAGTAGTTTCAGGTATATAGTAAAGTGATTCAGTTATACCTATAAATGTATCTATTTTAGCAATTTTTTCTACACTTATACTGTCAGTGAGTCATACAGCCAGTTCTTTTTTTTTTTTTTAAGAGATAATAGGTGGTTTTTTTAAAAAGTATTTATTCCTTTATTTGACTGTGTTGGGTCTTAGCTGTGGCACACAGGATTTTGTTCCATCATATAGGGTCTTTCATTGTCACGCTTAGGGTCAGCAGTTGATGGGCCTAGTTGCCCTGAGGCATGAGGGATCTCAGTTCCCCAACCAGGAACTGAACTAATATCCCCAACATCGCAAGACAAATTCTTAACCACTGGACCACCGAGGAAGTCCCTAGTACCTATTCTTAAAAGTTCTTAAAGTGTCCCTACCTAATACCCATGCCTTGGAAAAACAAAACCCAGAGGCTTGTAGGGGAAGGGAAGTAAGTGCTGCCCCACCCTGACCCCAGGGCATAGGCGAAGCCTCTGTTTTTTGAGAATTGGCAACGTTATTGCCAATATTCATTGGAAGGACTGATGCTGAAGCTGAAGCTCCAATATTCTGGCCACCTAAGGTGAAGAGCCAACTCATTGGAAAAGACCGTGATGGTGGGAAAGATTGAGGGCAGGAGAAGGGGCAACAGGGGATGAGATGGTTGGATGGCATCACCAATTCAAAGGACATGAGTTTGAGCGAACTCTGGGAGATAGTGCTGCTAAGTCACTTCAGTCATGTCCAACTCTGTGCGACCCCATAGATGGCAGCCCACCAGGCTACATGTCCCTGGGATTCTCCAGGCAAGAACACTGGAGTGGGTTGCCATTTCCTTCTCCAATGCATGAAAGTAAAAAGTGAAAGTGAAGTTGCTCAGTCGTCTCCGACTCTTAGTGACCCCATGGACTGCAGCCTACCAGGCTCCTCCGTCCATGGTCTTTTCCAGGCAAGAGTACTGGAGTGGGGTGCCGTTGCCTTCTCTGCTGGGAGATAGTGAAGGACAGGGAAACTTGGCATGCTGCAGTCCATGGGGTGGCAAAGAGTTGGACACAACTGAGTGACTGAACAACATCATTACTGCCGTGTATGTGTGTGTGCACGCACGCGCACGCATGCTTAGTCATGTCTGACTCTTTGTGACCCCATGGACTGTAGCCCACCAGGTTCCTCTGTCCATTGAACTATCAAGGAAAGAACACTGGAGCGGGTTGCCATTTCCTTCTCCAGGGGATCTTCCCGACCCAGGGACTGAACCTGCATCTCCTGTGTCTCTTGCATTGGTAGCTGGATTCTTGACCACTGAGCCACCTGGGAAAGCCCTTATTGCCAAGTACTTATTAAAATATGTATATTATTTACTTATGCATATATTTGGCTGTGCTGAGTCTTAGTTGCAGCATGTGTGATCTTCCCTGACCAGAGATGGAACCCAGGCCCCCTGCATTGGGAGCATGGAGTCTCAGCCACTGAACCACCAAGGAAGTCCCCATAGGTGAAGACTCTTTGTACTGGGAAAACTGTATCCAAGAAAATTCCTCTCCCCCTGGGGGAGGGAAGGAAACCTTCCTGGGCGAAGAGCATTAGACTTCTCTAACAGGAGTGTGTGAGAAGTCCCTGGTGGCGCTAGTGGTAAAGAAACCGTCTGCCAATGCAGGAGACATAGGAGAGGTAGGTGACTTGGGTTTGATCCCTGGGTCGAGAAGATCCCCTGGAGGAGGGCATGGCAACCCACTCCAGTATCCTTGTCTGGAGAATCACGTGGACAGAGGAGCCTGGTGGGCTGCAGTCCATGGGGGCCTCAAAGAGTCTGGGACGACTGGAGAGACTGACCACGTGTGCCTGCAATAGGAGTGTGGTAGTCAGCTCATGCTGCTACAGCAAAAGACCTCCTCCAAACCCCCCACCTGCTAACAGCATTGCGTGTCAGGTCTGGAACGGATGCTTTCCTGCAGTTTGGGTATAGGTCAGACCTAGTGGCACCAGCTGGATACAGAGTAGGGAAGGGCTGCTTTCTCTCCAGAAACCACAAGCCACCAAGCAAAAGAGAGATGGTGGAAGCAGTGAGAAGAAATCAAGTGTTCATCACAAGCAGTTGTTAGAAGACGAAACTGGAAAGCAATCTGGGGCCACCTTGTGATCTAAATTGAAAGTTGGGGGAATGTAGCTGGAGAGGGAAGAAACAGGACATCCAAGGGCCAGATAAACAGCTCTCTTTCTATTGTTTTGCTCTGTTATGAAAATAAATAAAATGCTGAAGCAATTTAAGAAACAATTTCCTCTCTCTGGAGCAAAACTCTAGCATGGCTCAGAAATATTGCTTTTATTGTCTTCCCACTGTTTGCTAGGCTACGCGAACCATTTACAAGAGTGCTATTAAGATGAGATGGAAAGTTTTTATTTGTCCTCAAGTTTATAGATAAGAGTCAAGACTGTAGATGTGGATGTGTGTGTCTGCTGCGGAGGGGTGGTGGACTTAAAGGTACAGTTTATAGGAGAGAGCAAGCCCTCTTTTTCCTCCATCTACGCAGACCTACAGTCCTCGAAGGAATGATGTAGGCATGGACGCACTGAGAGGATGGCATGCGAGTCTTCTGAATGGTGGTGGTGGTTTAGTCGCTCAGTCGTGTCCAACTCTTTGTGACCCTATGGACTGTAGCCCACCTGGCTCCTCTGTCCATGGGATTTTACAGGCAAGAATACTGGAGTGGGTTGCCATTTCCTTCTCCAGGGGAGTTTCTCGACCCAGGGATCAAACCCAGGTCTACACTGCAGGCAGTCTCCCGCATTGCAGGAAATGTGTATTTAACTAAGGAAGAGACAGGAAAACAAGCTCCTGGGTCACTGGTTTGAAATATATCCGTGGGTCCTTCTCCTCCTTCCTGTTCTAGGTGGGCAGAGACTGCCCCCTGTCTCTGTTTTAGCTAAAGCTCAGGTGTGAGAAAGGATAAAGGATGTTGGATGTCTTCTGTGTGCTGATGGATGCTGTATTCACGCAAGGCTGGAATACTCCTTTCCTCTGTATGAAAAGGGGATGTTAAAAAATGTCAATTTCATATTAATCAACATCGTAGTTGCTTAATTCTGATAAATACCAATGGAAATGTGGAAATTTTTGCACCTGTGATTTACCAAAACTCCAACTGCTTCATCCCACTGGGTGTTGATATATTTTGCCAAGTTTCCTTCTTAGGCCAAATGTTTAGAGAATTTCCACAACCCAATTATCTCCCCAGAATTAAGAATTTCACCTATTATGACTGGAGTCTTTTCAATAGGAGCAACTTTTTTTCCATCATAACTTTTCATTTACTCTGTGTCCTCTGTTCCCTAATAGCTTCATTTTCATGAGGATAAAATGATTCTGTACTTAGAGGGTCCATGACTAGCATTTCAGATTAAATCCAAAGTCTATCCACATCAAACAGCAGTGACTTCATTCAAATGGTACACTTTCATTCAAGTTGATAATGTAATATAATGTATTTGCTAGTATATTAATGTTAGTCGCCCAGTTGTGTCAAAGTCTTTTTGACCCAGTGGACTGTAACCTGTCAGGCTCCTCTGTCCATGGAATTCTCCAGGCAAGAATACTGGAGTGGGGAGCCATTCCCTTCTCCAAGGGATATTTCCAACCCAGGGATTGAACCTGGACCTCCGGCATTGCAGGCAAATTCTTTACCATCTGAGCCATAAGGGAAACCCTGTTTGCAGTTGATAACAACCGGCTTAAAGATGAGCTATTGAATTAAAGATCCTCAAACAGCATTGGGATAAGGCTCTAATGCACTACTCAGGATTTTTATATTGAGGAGGGGTTATATTAGGAGGATGGTGTCAATTGTCCCTTCTTTGCAGCCCTGGAGACAGAGGAGTTTACACACCAGGGATGTCAGTTATCAGGTGGCTCTATGGTGGGGAGGGCAGCTTTGATGCTAAGCTTCAGGGAACTCCTGAGAACTTTCCCAGCTCCGAAGTGGGTCTGAGGAAAATTAACTACCGTTATAGACCTACCCCCACTGAAAATGGTAACTGGGGTCTGTGACATCATAGTCCCGCAGGAGACTAGTTCCAGAAGTTGTATGAACCATGTTTAGCATGCAGTCAGGGACGTGTCCATGGATGTCTTTTCATTCTGGTGCATTCTCTGAAATTTTCATAGAGTGGATATGTTGCAATTGACATGGCCAGTGACAGCTCTATCAAATAGGATGGTGAAAGCCCTCAGTAAGAACAGGGCTGATGTGTAGGAAGTGGCACAGTGGTCCTCAGAGGATGGATGTCCAGCCACAAGAAAGTGAGAGCCTCCTGGGAAGGTGGATCTTACAGTTGCTGTGTCCCTCTTGCTCTGTTGGCCTCAAGCCTTGTCCTTTGCATGGACAGCTGAGTGGCTGTGCTGGCTTCAGAGAATTCTTCTGTGTCTTTCCTTGCAGCTCACAACAGCCATGCCCTGTCGGTCCATGTGTAGCAGGCAGCCTTGATGCCTATCTGAGCTGCTCATTCTCTGTCTTGTGGGTCAAGCAGGGTCACCGTCAGTGGAAGAAGAAGATAGCAAGAGTGTCAGTCAGTTACGAGCAAGTCTTTATACAATAAGATCTGCATGTCCTGTTCCTTTTTCAGTCTCTCTGCAGTGTTGACAGCAGACCATGCCCCATCTGTTCATTTGAGACCCAGCCCCTTCAAAAAGAGACAATATGCTTTGAAAAATAAAATAAAAATAGACAACATGTGTGCATTGGAGTTCCTTTTCAGCATTCTGTCATGATGTAAAATATTCTGGCGATCCAGTTGTTAGGACTCCATGCTTTCACTACTAAGGGTGAGGGTTCAATCCCTCATCTGGGAAATAAGATCCTACAAACCACACTGCTCAGCCAATACATAAATAAAGAAGTAAATGCATTCTGACTTTTTCCCCCTAAAATTCAACTTCTCTTACTCCTCTAAGCCTTACTGAAGTATAATTGACAAATTAAAATTGCATATATATTTTAAAATTGCATATATTTAAAGGTATAAAATGTGATAACTTGATATATTCATTGTAAAAAATTGCACAATTAAGCTAATTGGCTTAATCCATCACCTCACATGGTTACCTTTCTTGAGGGTGGGGGATAACATTTAATATCTACTCTCTTAGCAAATTTCAAGTATATAATATAGTATTACAGTATTATTAGCTCTAGTCACCCTGCTGTACATTAGAAGCCCAGAACTGAGTTTTAAATTGTAGGTTTGCACTCTTCTGAAGGAAGAAGAAAATTTTCTTTTGAAAAGAAAGAAATACTCAGAATACTTTCTGTATTCTGAAAGTTTGTACTCTTCGACTGGTGTCTTCCCATCTTTCCTCTACCCTCAGTCCCTGGCAGCAGCCCTTCTATTCTCTAAGTTGAACTTCTTAGATTTCAATATAAATGAGATCACGCAGTACTTGCCTTTCTATGTCTCTTCTTTTACTTAACATATGTCTTCTGGGTTCATCCATGCTGTCACGAATGACACGATTCCTGTCTTCATGACTGAATGACATTTTATTATATATGGTTGACTTGATAACACAGATGTTAAGGGCATCAACTGTGTCTCAATCGAAAATCTATGAAGAGATTTATAAATTATTCTCACTTTTGATTGACAGAGTTTGCATAAGCAGATGAGGAACAAAGATAAATGGAGGGGTAGGGTAGAGACAGAGGAGGAGGACTCTTTAATGTTGATATCTTTAGTATTCTTTCAGGTAACAGCCATAGGAGATCAGCAGCTAATGTACAGACCAGTTCATATTTTTGTCTTCAGGAGACCTCTACGATATTTCTATTTTCTGAGAAGCCCCATGAATTGTATCTATAATTTCACTCCAGCCTGGGGCTGCTATTAAATTAATAGCCACTAAGTCCCAGTCAGAAGAGAATGTCCTATAGTCTCTGAAGAGTTGACATCTTTGGAGACTTTCTTGGTGGTCCAGTGATTTGGTGCTTTCACTGCTGGGGCCCAGGTTCAATCCCTGGTCTGGGAACTAAGATCCCACAAGCTTTGCGAAGCAACCAAAAAAAAAAAAAAAGAAAGAAAAAGAGTTGCCATTTTTTACTCCAGAGCCAGCCCCCACCATTGTGCTCACATCTGCGGCAAAGCTAAACCAACACACCCCTGCACCCTTTCTGCTAAGCTCTGAGTATTGACATATTTTAGCAGACTTTAGTCTGTGTAAAACCAGAATGTCATTTTTCTCTTTAAAGCATTAGAAACTGATTTGAGCCTTTTTTGTGGAGGGAAGGGGGTATATTTTGACTTTCTTTTAACATTAACATTTATTTCACCCCAAGGAGCATCTCTATGCTTCTGTGAAAGTGTTTGGATTGATCTCTGAGAGGGAAGACTCAGCATGTCCTTAATTTGCCTGTTTTAGAACCAATTAAGTTTCCCTGCTCTCAGCCAGTGGTGCAGTTGGTGAGCCTGCGAAAGACACTTGGTTCCATCCTGCGTGATGTATTAATGGAGCAGGTGAGTGCATGAGGCATCTTCTCTGATAACGCAAACCCCGAGGGAGTGCTGAACACACCGGAAACATGAACTCTGGCCATTTGGCAGCGGATTAACAGATTTCTGATAGAAATCTATTACAAAATAGGGAGGTTATAAAGATTGAAATCCACATGCGATGTTTCTGTAGATTTCTTTCATTTCCTTTTTGTTTTGCTTCCACCCAGGGATTTTTATTTTCTGTAGCAAAGCAGAGGGCACTGAGAACAAATGTTTGGGGGATGTAGAAATAGGATAGAGACTCAAAATAAAGCGATGAAGAAAGAGTCGATCGATTGTGCAGAAAGGATGGCCAGGATTTCCAGCGAGAGGAAGTAGTGAAGAATGGATGGGCAGGTTTTCTTCTTCTGATCCACATAGGATGGATGGTACCCAGGCTACTCTGCAGCCCACAAAGAGTCATAGCTGTGATATACAATATTTTACCAAGAGCAATGACTATTGTGGTTTAAAGTCAGGGGAAAAAAATCTCAGAACTTGACACTCTTGGTGATCTAAAGCCAATGTTGTGGAGAGATACAGCCTCTGTGAAAGCTGAAGTTCATTTGGTGGGATCTGGGAAAGCTTACCTGCACTTACCTTCGAGCACAGCATTTTTGCTCCCAGCTGTATACACAAGAGAAACATAGGCTTATGTCTAACAAAAAACATGTACATGAATGTCCACTGCATTTTTCTAAAACATAGACCATTTTAAAAGTTTTAATTGAACTTATAACAATATTGCTTCTATTTTACATTTTGGGTTTTTGTCAACAAGGCATGTTGGATCTTAGCTCCTTGACCAAGGATCGAACCTGCAGCGGAAGCTCAGTCTTAACCACTGAACCACCAGGGAAGTGCCCCATATTCATTTTTTAAAATTGAAGTATAGTTGTTATACAATGTTGTGATAGTTTCTGGTGTACAGCAAAGTGACTCAGTTGTACATATGTACCCATATTCTTTTTCATATTGCAGGTTTCTTACAGGAAACCCCCTTTTCCCTTCGGTAACCATAAGTTTGTTTTCTATTCTGTGACAGACTTTCTTACTTTTGATGACTTTGATGGCTTTGTCAGTAGTTTGCAGGATGACCCATGAGTGGAATTTGTTGGATATTTTTTTTTCTCTTGTTTACACAGGGGTTATAATTTGGGGGGACTTAGACCACAGAGGAAAAGTGTCATCTACGTAATGTCATACCAAGGGTGTACACCACCAACGTGGTGTATACACCAAAGTGACTTAACACTGTTGACACAGACCTTGATCACCTGGCTGGGGTCTCTACTGTAAATTTATTTGTTTCCTTCCTTTTCCAAGCTGTCCTCCTTGAAAGGAAATCACTATGTACAGCCCACACCTGAGGAGTTGGGGAAGGGGTAACACTCATCCTCCTTGAGGGGAGAATATCTATGTAAGTTTTCCATGCAAAATTCTTGTTGCATGGAAAATTCGTCTCTTCTCTCCATTTACTAATTTATTCAATCATTTACTAATATCAACTCGGGCTCCTGGACAATTATTTTATACTTCCGGTTACAACCCAATACTAATTCATCTGTTTATCTTTGCTCCAAGTGTTCCAACTTTAACCACTGGAAGCTCTTTCAGTTGGCTTCTGTGTTCCAGGACATACCACCATCAATGTGGACTTCTAACAATGCATTTCCTTAGTTTCTGGCACTCAAAAATGCTCCAGACTCATCTTGTATATTTCATGCTCCAGTCCTAGAATCAGCCTTTCTCGAAAGAACCCTGGTTCCTTCTACTGAACAAATGATATTAAAAACCAAGATCTAGATGCAAGAGGTGCTCATTGTTACGGGGTGTCATTTCTTTTCAGTCCTTTCAGCTGACAGAACAAGGAAATATATGTGTGTATACTGACCCTTGTATTATCCAACACATATCTATAAGTATTTCTATACATAGCCATCTGTATCTGTATGAAAGTACACATGAATTTGTATTGATGTCTCTGACTCTAGTCCATTACCTCAGGAATTATTCCAGTGTCCTCCTCTTTTTTATCTGTAAATTCTCACTCCCACAGTCAGAAATATGGTTCCTACCTTCTTCCATCTGTTTACTGAATTGTTCAATTCTATGTGAGCGCTATTTTTAAAAACTGTCAAAATAATTTTAGACTCACATAAAAGTTGCAAAAATAGTGGTGAGGGTTTCTATGTACATTTCACTCGGCTTTCCTAATAACATTTTACATAACCACAGTGGAATTATTAAGACCAAGAAATCAATATTGCTGCATTACTCTTAACTGACTTTTGTAATTCATTTGGATTTTACCAGTTTTACATGTATTCTGTGTGTGGGTTTTTGTGTGTGTGCATGTGAATGCCTGCATGCTAAGTCACCTCAGTTGTGTCCAACTCTTTGCGACCCCATGGACTATAGCCCACCAGGCTC
Source organism: Budorcas taxicolor (assembly GCF_023091745.1). Classification (NCBI taxonomy): domain Eukaryota; kingdom Metazoa; phylum Chordata; class Mammalia; order Artiodactyla; family Bovidae; genus Budorcas; species Budorcas taxicolor. The sequence continues at coordinate 50,263,813 of NC_068926.1, read as the reverse complement.
CTCTGTCCTTGGGATTCTCCAGGCAAGAATACTGGAGTGGGTTGTCATTTCCCCCTCCAGGGGATCTTCCTGCCCCTGGGATGGAATCCGCATCTCCGGCAGCTCCTGTATTGCAGGCAGATTCTTTACCGCTGAGCCACCAGGGAAGTCATGTGAATAGTTCTACAAAATTTAATCATATCTACAGATTCATAGAACCACCACCACAGTTAAGAAACAGGAACAGCCCATCACCCAGAAAACTCCCTAGCGTTACTTTTTATGGTCTACCTTCTCTCGAACTCTGACTCCTGTTCTCCATCACTACAATTTTGTTAGGGAACCACTGGCTGAAACCACCTACCCTGGACATTTACAGTAACCACTTGCATGAGTTATCCCAAACAGGAGGTCCTGGTAAGGATGTGGAACTAACAAGCTACCACCAACCAGAAGAATTCAGGAAAGGATAAAAAGAGAGAAAAAACTCTAATCCATATATCCTGCCAACTCAGAATTCATCTTGGCTGAGTGAGTGTGTGCCAGAAGGAAGGACCCAGAGTCAGAATGATTGGCCAGAGACTACCTAGAAACTAACCTTACCACCATAAATCCTGAGACTGAGGGCCGTGTATGGATCTAACAGAAGCAGAAGATATTAAGAAGAGGTGGAAAGAATATACAGAAGAACTACACAAAAAAGATATTCAAGACCCACATAATGACGATGGTGTGATCACTCACCTAGAGCCAGACATCCTGGAATGCAAAGTCAAGTGGCCCTTAAGAAGCATCGCTACAAACAAAGCTAGTGAAGGTGATGGAATTCTAGTTGAGCTATTTCAAATCCTGAAAGATGATGCTGTGAAAGTGCTGCACTCAATATGCCAGCAAATTTGGAAAACTCAGCAGTGGCCACAGGACTGGAAAAGGTCAATTTTTATTCCAATGCCAAAGAATGCTCAAACTACCACACAATTGTACTCATCTCACATGCTAGCAAAGTAATGGTCAAAACTCTCCAAGCCAGGCTTCAACAGTACGTGAACTGAGAACTTCCAGATGTTCAAGCTGGATTTAGAAAAGGCAGAGGAACCAGATATTAAATTGCCAGTATCTGTTGGACCATCGAAAAAACAAGGGAGTTCCAGAAAAACATCTACTTCTGTATTATTGACTATGCCAAAACCTTTGAGTGTGTGGATCACAACAAACTGTGGAAAATTCTGAGAGAGATGGGAATACCAGACCACCTGACCTGCCTCCTGAGAAATCTGTATGCAGATCAAGGAGCAACAGTTAGAACCAGACATAGAATGACAGACTGGTTCCAAATAGGAAAAGGAGTATGTCAAGACTGTATATTGTCACCCTGCTTATTTAACTTATATGCAGAGTACATCGTGTGAAATGCTGCTCTAGATGAAGCACAAGCTGGAATCAAGATTGCTGGGAGAAATATCAGTCACCTCAGATATGCAGATGACACCACCCTTATGGCAGAAAGTGAAGAAGAACTAGAGTCTCTTGATGAAAGTGAAAGAGTTGGCTTAAAACTCAACATTCAGAAAACTAAGACCATGGCATCTGGTCCCATCACTTCATGGCAAATACATGGGGAAACCATGGAAACAGTGACAGACTTCATTTTGGGGGGCTCAAAACTCACTGCAGATGGTGACTGCAGCCATGAAATTAAAATGCTTGTTCCTTGGAAGAAAAGCTATGACCAACCTAGACAACATATTAAAAAGCAGAGACATTACTTCACCAACGAAGGTCCATCTATTCAAAGCTATGGTCTTTCCAGTAGTCACGTATGGATGTGAGAGTTGGACTATAAGGAAAGCTAAGTGCTGAAGAATGGATGCTTTTGAACTGCGGTGTTGGAGAAGACTCTTGAGAATCCCTTGGACTGCAAGGAGATCCAACCAGTCCATCCTAAAGGAAATCAGTTCTGAATATTGATTGGGAGGACTGATGCTGAAGCTGAAACTCCAATACTTTGGCCACCTGATGTGAAGAACTGACTGATTGGAAAAGACCCTGATGTTGGAAAAGATTAAAGGCAGGAGGAGAAGGGGACGACAGAGGATGAGATGGTTGGATGGCATCACTGACTCGATGGACATGAGTTTGAGCAAGCTTTGGGAGTTGGTGATGGACAGGGAAGCCTGGAGTGCTGCAATCCATGGGGTCGCAAAAAGTCAGACACGACTGAGTGACAGAACTGAACTGAACTGAGAGCCACGTGACAAAGCAGTCCTCCTGGGTTCCCTTACTCTCCTGTTCTTCACCTATGTTCCCCTTTCCAATAAAGTCTCTTGCTTTGTCAGCACGTGTGTCTCCTCAGACAATTTATTTCCAAGGGTTAGACAAGAGCCCACTCTTAGGCCCTGGAAGGGATCTCCCTTCCTGCAACAATTTGTTCATTTGAATCATATGGTATGTAGCCTTTTCAGATCAGCTTAAAAAACAAAATCAGTATAGTACTCTTATGATCCATCCAAAGTTGTTTTGTGTTCAGTAACCATTGTTTCATTGCTTGGTCTGTCCCTTAGTTTATTCATCCTTCCTTTTGATGGACATTAAATTGTTTCTGGTCTGTGGCTATTACAACGAAAACTGCTATGAACATCTGTGCACAGGTGGGAACCCATGTTTCCTTCTCTCCAGGATAAATACCCAGAAGTGGTATTGTTGGTTTACAGATGTGGTACCTGGAATAGGCAGCCACTATGGAACACATCCAAGTTCATTCACTTTGTAAGGTGAAGATCTAAGATTTGGCTGTGAGAAGTCTAACTCCAGATCCTGTGTTTTTAACCAGTACACTATGCTTCTTTTTAACAGCCATATTCATTATCATAATAAGATCCATGTTAACTGGGCATTTATCACAAAAGGACCATAAGTGAATCTCTGTAATTTAACTCTCTCTAATATTCACAGCACCCCTGTGTGAATAAAATAGATGACCTACTATATAGCACAGGGAACTCAGTGCTCTGTGGTGACCCAAAGGGGAAGCAAATCCAAAAATGAGGGGATGTATGTATACGTACAGCTGATTCATTTTGCTGGACAGTAGAAACTAACACAATATTGTAAAGCAACTGCATTCCAATAAAATTAAATATAATAATCAAAAAGAAACCTCCTGATTTTCCCAAAACTTTGGCCACCTAATGGGAAGAGCTGCCTCACTAGAAAAGACCCTGATGTTGCGAAAGATTGCGGGCAGGAGGAGAGGGGGACAACAGAGGATGAGATGGTTGGATGGCATCATCAAGTCAATGGACAGGAGTCTGAGCAAACTCTGGGAGATAGTGAAGGATAGGGAAGCCTGGCATGCTGCAGTCTATGGGGTCGTAAAGAGATGGCACGACTGAGCGACTGAACAACAACCTGGTTTACCCAGACTGAAGAATTTTAAAAATATATATTCTGAATCATATGCAGGTGGGAACTAGTTCTCCAGACAGGGAGCCCTCCTTTCACATATAATGTGTTGCTACTTGGGCCCCCTCCCCGGCTGTTGGCATTTAATTACAGTATTGGCTACCCACGGAGGATGTTCATTCTGTGGGAGAAGGCGGAGGCAGACGGCAGGGTTCCAGCAGAAACACCATCAACACAGGCTCTCACGGCGGCTAAGTCCCGTGTATCCTGTCACGGTGATCACTCCGCCGCATTTCCTGGTTCAGAGCCACTTTCCTCCACAAAGAAGGTAGTGTGGACGCAGCCACGATTCCAACAGAGAAAAGTTGGGTCACTGTCCTGGAGTGAAGCGAGGTGCCAAATGAGACTGAGGGAAAACATCTCATCTCAAGCCACACCTTCAAAGCCCAAGCACCAGTATTTTGATTGATCTTTCAGCCCTTCCCTCCAGGTAGTGAAAGCTCATCTCCATTTCCATAGCCTCAAGGCTTCCTCCTCAAAAAAATCTGCCCAATATCTCCCTACTCCCTGCTTTTCACAGTGTTCAAGTCATAGGTCTTGATCTTTTCACCCAGAAAAAATTGAAGAAACATGTAATACATGGGTTCATATTTTAAGAAAAAAAAACCTTTCCACCGTGTGTATCCTATTTTTTAAATATTTATTTGTATTTATTTATTTGGCTGTGTTGGGTCTTAGTTCCAGCACACGAGATCTTTAGTTGCACTCTGTTCCAGTGCAACCAAGCTCCAGTTCCCTCACCAGGGATCGAACCCGTGCCCCCTGCATGGGAGTGTGGAGTCTTGACCACTGGACCAGGAGGAAGTCCCTGCGCCATATTCTTAGAGCTGTATTTTGTCCACAAGGTACTTGCAGGAGAAGCGGGGATGTCAGTCTGAGATCCAACTACTTATCTGCTCCTTTTGCGGTCTTATTATTTTTCCATCTTTCAGCCACTCAGGGGTCCATAGACAGCATGACTGTTTGCCTAAATGAGACACCATTTCCAAGCCCATCCTCTGTGCCTGTATTGTCACCTGACACACACATCCTTGTCATGAACGCCTCATGCTCACCTGCCATCAGCCACGTGTGATCAATCCTACTGCTGGGAACACATTTTGCTCTTGAATTTCTCCTGACTTCTCTTAAAAATCCCTCTTCATTCTCCCTACTCTTAATGCTAGACTCTCAAGCTCAGTGTTGAACTCCCTACTCTGCTTCCCCGGGTGATGTGGTTTGACTCTTGTGGCTTTAAGCCCCATCTATTGAGTAGTGCCTTTCAAGAGTCTTCCCTCTGACTCTAGGGCCGTATATCCAAGTTTGTACTTAACATCTCCTATTACGTGGCTAAAATATTTTTCAAACTGAATGTCTCCCAAATGAATCTTCATCCTCCCAGTGCATCTTCTACACTTTTCATTATCTCATTCAATGACGCCATCATTCATGGAGTTGCACAGTCAGACTCCTTGGAATTGTCCTTGATACCTCTCTTTTTTTAATAACTGCAAATAAGTCCCCATATCTGCTATTACTTTCTCGACAAGAATGTAAGCACCATGAAGGAGGAATCTGGGGTTTGTTCCTTTCTGAATCCTGAGTCTAGGAAAGTGCTATCATGTGTCAGGAGATCCGAACATTTAATGGATGAACAAATCTTTTACCTAGCTGATGCCATTAGTTTTTTATTCTAAACATTTAGAGGAATAATTACTTTTTCTTAAAGAATTTTTTAAGACTTTATTGAATTTGTTACATTTGTTTTTATTTTAGGTTTCAGTTTTTTGGCCACAAGGCATGTGAGATCTTAGCTCCCCAATCAGGGATGGAACTAGCTCCCCATTCAAGGATGGAACCAGCACCCCCTGCCCTGGAAGGCGAAGTCGTCACCACCGGACTGCCAGGAATAAGATTCAGTTCAGTTCAGTTCATTTCAGTCGCTCAGTCCTGTCCGACTCTTTGCGATCCCATGAATCGCAGCACACCAGGCCTCCCTGTCCATCATCAACTCCCGGAGTTCACTCAGACTCACATCCATCGAGTCAGTGATGCCATCCAACCATCTCATCCTCTGTCGTCCCCTTCTCCTCCTGCCCCCAATCCCTCCCAGCATCAGGGTCTTTTCCAATGAGTCAACTCTTCCCATGAGATGGCCAAAGTACTGGAGTTTCAGCTTTAGCATCATTCCTTCCAAAGAAATCCCAGGGCTGATCTCCTTTAGGATGGACTGGTTGGATCTGCTTGCAGTCCAAGGGACTCTCAAGAGTCTTATCCAACACCACAGTTCAAAAGCATCAATACTTTGGTGCTCAGCCTTCTTCACAGTCCAACTCTCACATCCATACATGACTACTGGAAAAACCATAGCCTTGACTAGACGGACCTTAGTCGGCAAAGTAATGTCTCTGCTTTTGAATATACTGTCTAGGTTGGTCATAACTTTTCTTCCAAGGAGTAAGCATCTTTTAATTTCATGGCTGCAGTCACCATCTGCAGTGACTTTGGAGCCCCCCAAAATAAAGTCTGACACAGTTTCCACTGTTTCCCCATCTATTTCCCATGAAGTGATGGGACTGGATGCCATGATCTTCGTTTTCTGAATGTTGAGCTTTAGGCCAACTCTTTCACTCTCCTCTTTCACTTTCATCAAGAGGCTTTTTAGTTCCTCTTCACTTTCTGCCATGAGGGTGGTGTCATCTGCATATCTTGGGTGATTGATATTTCTCCCGGCAATCTTGATTCCAGCTTGTGTTTCTTCCAGTCCAGCGTTTCTCCTGATGTACTCTGCATAGAAGTTAAATAAGCAGGGTGACAGTATACAGCCCTGACGGACTCCTTTTCCTATTTGGAACCAGTTTGTTGTTGCATGTCCAGTTCTAACTGCTGCTTCCTGACCTGCATACAGGTTTCTCAAGAGGCAGGTCAGTGGTCTGGTATTCCCATCTCTCTCAGAATTCTCCACAGTTTATTGTGATCCACACAGTCAAAGACTTTGGCATAGTCAATAAAGCAGAAATAGATTACTTAATAAAAATAATCCCTGCCTCAAAAATTCAAGAGTTGTTGTGTTTCAGGACCAACAGTGTCTGACATTTTGAGCTTCCATTTTGCTGGTCCTCAGTGCCCAAAAGATTTGCAGGGCTGACACAGAGTAAGTTCTAGGGAACACAGCGTCTCAGAGAATAATTTATACTGCAAATAATTTATACCATGTCCTTTTCTGCAATCACATACAGAAAAGACTGAACTTAGGGTGTGCTTTAGAAAAAGCTTTTCCAGTCTAGATTCCCACGCCACCCACCCCATCATGTTTTCTGTTGGGACAGCTCAGTCTGCTCAACCAAAAATACACTGTTTCCCTCAAGACACTGCTGTCATAAAACAGTATTTAACAACACAGGTGCCACCTTGTATTTTTAGCTCTTGGCTTTGGATGAGGGAAGCAACAAGAGATTTATGTGCCTGTCAAAGAAGGGCAAGATGAAGCATATTCTACCCGTGCCTCATATATTTTTAGTTATACATTTTGTTCACGGTGCTGGCAATTATTCATTCTTTTAGTTTCTGTCTTCTCACTCTGCTTTGGTTCCTATTAATTACTGGGAGACAAAGATATCATTTCCATGGGTGAGACTTAAAAGAAATTTACCAATGAAGGAGAACATTATTTTCTATGGTGGGCACTTTTCCTTCTCATCCAATCAATTCTCACAATGTAGTCTAATGAGGACAGATATAGAGGCGTGCGGGTGAAGTTGTTGTGTACACACACTCAGGTCTTTTAACTCCTGGGTAGTTCCAAAGAAATGGCCTGTGCTATTCATTATTGACTACTGACAGCAATTCAACACCAGTCAGAGTTGATGGATGTCTGGTCTCCAACTCTTTCAGCAGCTAAATGTTTGATTTGCATTGCGCCTGAGTTTTCAAGAGCTGTAAAAGATTTCAGCCCATAGGATAAATCAGACTCTGGACTGATGGGTTGGTTGCTATGGTGATTGATATTGTCATCATTTTAATGACCTCATCAAATTTGAGTATTCAGTAACAATGCAGGACCGCTACATAATTTAAAAACAAACCATAACAACTTGTGACTTCATCTGAAAGAGTCCAGAAAAAAATTGAAACCAACTGGAAATGAATCACCTCAAGCCTGAGATGTGTAAATAGTTGAGCTGTGAGAGTGGACATTCCCTGGAAAAGATTTTGTGATTGGAACCACTATTTTTGATGAATGGTGCAAAACCATGATTGGTTGTAAAGGAAATACCTTTGTAGCCAGACCAGTTTTTCCCCATCACTTTCAAGCAGGCAAAATGAAGTACATGCTTTATCATAGGTTTCAGTGATGGGTTTATAGCACTGATTCTGGGGTTATAGAACATGAATTTTGTGCATGGATTCTGGTATTTCAAGATATAATTACTACAAACTGAATCTGGGTTGAAAATATCACCAGGGGGCTAAATTGTTGATGGCCTTGGTCTTGATGACATGATTATTTGTATTTCTATATATTCTCCTTTTTATTTTTTTAAATTTAAATTCATTTATTTTAATTAGAGGCTAATTACAATATTGTATTGGTTTTGCCATACATCAACATGAATCCACCACGTGTGTACACGTGTTCCCAATCCTGAACCCGCCTCCCACCTCCCTCCCCATACCATCCCTCTGGGTCATCCCAGTGCACCAGCCCCAAGCATCCTGTATCCTGCATCGAACCTGGGCTGGCGATTCGTTTCCTATATGATATTATACATGTTTCAATGCCATTCTCCCAAATCATCCCCCCCTCCCTCTCCCACAGAGTCCAAAAGACTGTTCTATACATCTGTGTCTCTTTTGCTGTCTCGCATACAGGGTTATCGTTGCCATCTTTCTAAATTACATATATATGCATTAGTTTACTGTATTGGTGTTTTTCTTTCTGGCTTACTTCACTCTGTATAAACGGCTCCAGTTTCATCCACCTCATAAGAACTGATTCAAATGTATTCTTTTTAATGGCTGAGTAATACTCCATTGTGTAAGAAAGCTGTGGTACATATATATTCTTTTTAAAAACCTCTAATGTATTTTGTGAAGAAAATTACATCTGTATTTTTCTGATTTTTCTAAGTGTGTCATGTGGTCAAGGTGGTTGAAATATATCACAGTTAGGAGAGCCCTGCACCCTTCCATAGACAGGTTTCCCCAAATTCCACATCACCATCCAGGATCATGTAACAGGCTGTTGGTACGTGTGTGTCTATGTCTAGTCGCTCAGTTGTGTCTGACTCTTTGTGACCCCATGGACTATACTCTGCTAGGCTCCTCTGTCCGTGGGATTTCCCAGGCAAGAATACTGGAGTGGTTTGCCATTTCCTCCTCCAGGAAAATTTCCTGACCCAGGATTCCAACTTTTGTCTCTTGTGTCTCCTGCATTTCAGGAAGATTCTTTTACCTCTGAGCCACCAGGGAAGCCCAGTGTTGGTGTGTAGGACATACCAATCTCATATTTGTTTTCAGAGTCAAATACAGAAGGAGCTGTTAAAATGGCTGAATAGATAAAGAATTTATGGATTAGGTCAGATTGTTTTCTCTCTCTCATTTTTTCAATGTTATTTAATCTTTTGACTCTACCACCACTAAGCTCTGCCTTGTATCAAGAGTTAGTTATGTGAGTATTTGGTGATATCTAAATCCTGAATTCTTGAAAGAATAACTTAGTTCTTGACCCTTGTCTCCCTAGCAACTTAGCCCAATTCTTCACTGCACGTAGTATGTTCTCAGTCAACCTTTTTGAAATCACTCATTGGGATTCCAAGATTCTGGGGGCTTCAAGCAGTGAGGAAGTGAGGTCAACATTTCTTTTTAAAATTTGCTTAATTATGTTATTGGATCTGCATTGAATATCTTTTCTTCAAAAGGTGTTTTGAATAGATGAAAAGGAGAACAATAAACACTTGTCTCATCTTAATATCTTGAGCAAGTGGGTACCTCCCTGCTCATCAGATTATTTAAATTTCTGGGGTATAAGCACAGCATAGTAAGTATCAATCCAATAAATCTTTTGTTGTCCCCTCTTAGTCAAGATTAAGCAGAAAGGACTTCCCTAGTGGTCCAATGGTTAAGAATCCACCTGCCAATGCAAGGGACACAGGTTTGATCCCTTGTTGAGAAAATAAGATCCTACATGCTGAGGGGCAACTAAGCCTCTGTACCACAACTACTGAGCCCAAGTGCCACAACAGGCCATAACTAAGACCAGGGGTGGCCAAATAATTTTTTTTTTAAAAAAAGAAGAAGCATAAAAAAGTACATGTCTCTAGAAGTCACTTACCAGCCTCTCTCCTTGTGTACATGATACCATCTTCAGATCACCAGCCGGAAGCCACCTGCAGTTAACAGAATTTCCAGTTGGATCTTTGAGTAACTGCTCTGGTTTTAAGCTAAACTAGTCCTGAATAGGATTGTGTGTTTGTCAAGGGCATCATGTCAGCCCCGCACAGTTAGAGATACTGGAGCTCTGGAGCTGTGTATGTGTACTGCACCATTTTTAATTCTTCCACTTGCCTGTCCAGCCTGGCTGCCTTCAGAGTCCACTGCCTCATGCTTTGCCGAGTGGGCAGTGAGTCTAGTGATCCTGACCTGGTGTCAAGACTATTAGATCAGAGTGAGCACTGAAGCCAGAGCTGGACCATTCAGAACCTCTTTCCTGGGATCCTGGACTTGGGTCACAGATTTTCTATTCAGTCTCTGTCAGACAGTTGAGGGGCCATGGCTGAGTCATCTGTGAAAGATCAGAGAAAGTCCACCTACAGGAGGGAAGAGATGGTTGAAGGTGGTCAGAGAGAAGCAGAGGAAGAGAGATCAGAAGGCTCTAGAGACAGGAGAGGGGGAGGAGCTGTCTCATTTACTGGCAATGGTCACTCTTTGAATCCTTGTGTCTTTCCAGTAAATCCCCTCTTTGTCTCAGCAAGTCAAAGTGGATTCTGTTCCTTGTAAATAAAGCAAGAACTGGGTGAGTCAAATTAATTTCTAAAATAAACCTCTAGGGGCTTCCCTAGTGGTCCAATAATGAAGACTCTGTGCTTCCAGTGCCAGGGAACCCATGTTCAACCCCTGGTCAGGGAACTAGATACCACATGCTGCAACTAAGAGTTCACTTGCCACAACTAAAGATTCCTGTGATCTGCAACTAAGACCTCGGGTAGCCAAATAAATAAATATTTTAAATAAAATAAAACTCTGAAGCATGTCTCTTCCCTCTTTCAGTTCAGTTGAGTCGCTCAGTTGTGTCCAACTCTTTGCGACCCCACGAACTGCAGCACGCCAGGCCTCCCTGTTCATCACCATCTCCCGGAGTTCACTCAGACTCACATCCATTGAGTCAGTGATGCCATCCAGCCATCTCATCCTCTGTCGTCCCCTTCTCCTCCTGCCCCCAATCCCTCCCAGCATCAAAGTCTTTTCCAATGAGTCAACCCTTTGCATGAGGTGGCCAAATTACTGGAGCTTCAGCTTTAGCATCATTCCTTCCAAAGAAATCCCAGGGTTGATCTCCTTCAGAATGGACTGGTTGGATCTCCTTGCAGTCCAAGGGACTCTCAAGAGTCTTCTCCAACACCACAGTTCAAACGCATCAATTCTTCGGCGCTCAGCCTTCTTCACAGTCCAACTCTCACATCCATACATGACTACTGGAAAAACCATAGCCTTGACTAGATGGACCTAGTCAGCAAAGTAATATCTCTGCTTTTGAATATACTATCTAGGTTGCTCATAACTTTTCTTCCAAGGAGTAAGCATCTTTTAATTTCATGGCTGCAGTCACCATCTGCAGTCCTTAGTGGGCCTGAAATGGACTCGGATCACAGCTTCTCTCTGGTTGTACTAGTTTCTATTTCTTTTCAAAATATAGCAAATGGATAATATATAAAGGAAGTGATAAAGCTATTGTATAAACATCCTTAGATATTTAAGGAAGTGAAATTACTTGGTATTCAGATCAATGGTTATTTTTCAGTTTTTTTTTCCCCTTCACTTTCTTGGTTAAAATACAACATACTATTGGGATAAAATGATCTACATAATTATTTGAGTAAGAAAGAAAAACCCAAAATATTTGGCTTTGGTCACCATTTAGCATTCAGTTCAGTTCAGTCCCTCAGTTGTGTCTGAGTCTTTGTGACCCCATGAACCACAGCACGCCAGGCCTCCCTGTCCATCACCAACTCCTGGAGTTCACCCAAACCCATGTCCATCGAGTTGGTGATGCCATCCAACGATCTCATCCTTTGTCATCCCCTTCTCCTCCTGCCTTCAATCTTTCCCAGCATCAGGGTCTTTTCAAATGAGTCAGCTCTTCGCATGAGGTGGCCAAATTACTGGAGTTTCAGCTTCAACATCAGTCCTTCCAATGAACACCCAAGACTGATCTCCTTTAGAATGGACTGGTTGGATCTCCTTGCAGTCCAAGGAATTCTCAAGAGTCTTCTCCAACACCACAGTTCAAAAGCATCATTTCTTTGGTGCTCAGCCTTCTTTATAGTCCAACTCTCACATTCACACATGACCACTGGAAAAACCATAGCCTTGACTAGATGGACCTTAGTCTGCAAAGTAATGTCTCTGCTTTTGAATATGCTGTCTAAGTTGGTCATAACTTTCCTTCCAAGAAGCAAGCGTCTTTTAATTTCATGGCTGCCATCACCATCTGCAGTGATTTTGGAGCCCAGAAAAATAAAGTCAGCCACTGTTTCCACTGTTTCCCCATCTATTTCCCATGAAGTGATGGGACCAGATGCCATCATCTTCGTTTTCTGAATGTTGAGCTTTAAGCCAACTTTTTCACTCTCCTCTTTCACTTTCATCAAGAGGCTCTTTAGTTCTTCTTCACTTTCTGCCATAAGGGTGGTGTCATCTGCTTATCTGAGATTATTGATATTTCTCCCAGCAATCTTGATTCCATCTTGTGCTTCCTCCAGCTCAGCATTTCTCATGATGTACTCTGCATATAAGTTAAATAAGCAGGGTGACAATATACAGTCTTGACGTATTCCTTTTCCTTTTTGGAACCAGTCTGTTGTTCCATGTCCAGTTCTAACTGTTGCTTCCTGACCTGGGTACAGATTTCTCAAGAGGCAGGTTAGGTGGTCTGGTATTCCCATCTCTTTCAGAATTTTCCTAATGATATTTTATGATTCTTAAATGTAAGACTTTTATAAACCAGGTTTGAAATTGCTTCAGAGCTACCATCAATATACTGAGAAAACATCACAGCTGGTATTTGTGACTTTTTATTTTATTAATTATTTTTTGCAACATTTAATGGCTACATACGTAAAAGTGGATATATATTGCATATATGTGTATGTGTGAATGTACAATTTTTTTGTTTGTTTGGCAGAATTTAATATAGCAAAGGAAGTTTTAATAATACCTAAGTACAGGACAGAATTCATTTTTACTAAGTTATAATAGGAGATATAATGAAAAAGTTCACACTTCAGATTGACTATCTTCTAGGAGCTACTTTATAAATTAACCCCTCTAAGAAAGCTTCAGCTAAAATGGCAACCAGGTCCTCTTCCTAAAGTCCTTAGTTCAGTTCAGTCGCTCAGTCGTGTCTGACTCTTTGCGACCCCATGAACTGCAGCACGCCAGGCCTCCCTGTCCATCACCAACTCCTGGAGTTCACCCAAACTCTTGTCCATCCAGTCAGTGATGCCATCCAGCCATCTCATCCTCGGTCATCTCCTTCTCCTCCTGCCCCCAATCCCACCCAGCATCAGGGTCTTTTCCAATGAGTCAACTCTTCACATGAGGTGGCCAAAGTACTGGAGTTTCAGCTTTAGCATCAGTCCTTCCAAAGAACACCCAGGACTGATCTCCTTCAGAATGGATTGGTTGGATCTCCTTGCAGTCCAAGGGACTCTCAAGAGTCCTCTCCAACACCACAGTTCAAAAGCATCAATTCTTTGGCGCTCAGCCTTCTTTGTAGTCCAACTTTCACATCCATACATGACCACCGGAAAAACCATAGCCTTGACTAGATGGACCTTTTTTGGCAAAGTAATGTCTCTGCTTTTCAATATGCTGTCTAGGTTGGTCATAACTTTCCTTCCAAGGAGTAAGTGTCTTTTAATTTCATGGCTGCAATCACCATCTGCAGTGATTTTGGCGCCCCCAAAAATAAAGTCAGCCACTGTTTCCCCATCTATTTCCCATGAAGTGATGGGACCAGATGCCATGATCTTCATTGTCTGAATGTTGAGCTTTAAGCCAACTTTTTCACTCTCCTCTTTCACTTTCATCAAGAGGCTTTTTAGTTCGTCTTCACTTTCTGCCATAAGGGTAGTGTCATCTGCATATCTGAGGTGATTGATATTTCTCCCAGCAATCTTGATTCCAGCTTGTGCTTCTTCCGTTTCTCATGATGTACTCTGCATATAAGTTAAATAAGCTGGGTGACTTGGATGCTGACAATTGTCAGATACAGGGGTTGAGAAACATCAGAAACAAACGTGATAATAAAAATGTGACAGAAGCAGTATCAATAGAGCACCTTTTTGTCCCAGGAGGAGACTCATCTAGGGGTTCTATGTCGATGTGCTTGAAGACATTTTTTTTTACACAAAATGCATTCAACACACAAAGATCTGGATCCAAGCAGTGCTGTCAAGTGTTTAGATAACGCTGATGGAGTGACTGGAAAAGGGTGTGAGGACGGGGAACAGCTGAAGATGTGGGGAGGGAAGCGAAAATTGCTGGAGTTATTTGCTTGAACAGGTGAGGGCAGAAGCAACCTCCTCTGGGGTGGATGGGGCTAGAAATAGGAGCTTGGCCGGTTCCCAAGATGCCCTAGAGGGAGAGGCACCGGGTATGGCACCAGGCAGGTGGGGGCCTGGGAAAAACCTCGGCTGTTTCAGTCCTTAACGCGAAATGAACGTGTTACGACAGCGTTCGGCCAGTGACCCCAACTCGGAAAGCTCCAGTCTTGCTCCTTACACCTCCCGACCCCTGGAGTTTGTGTTCCGCTCAGACAAGGTGCGCTGGGAGGGCTCTGCTCCTTAAAGGAAAGAGGGTGCAGGAAGCCGGTTCCTTCCGTGACCTCTGTCGGGTCGACTTCTTTCCATTTCAAGTCTGAGCCCCTCCCCCCTCCCAGGAAGGCGGGCCTTCAACCGTGGAGAGACAGAGCGGGTCTACACCGCCGGAGCCGGCGTGGGTCTACACTGTCCACAGGACGCGGGCCGGATTATTTCTCCGCGTGGCCGCCAGGTGGCCCACGCGTCGTCTGTGTCATTTCCTACTCAATCCACACCCCCTGCTGAGGATGCCAAGGACTTTGGGGGTGCCGATGTCATCTGCGCGTACTCGCGACAAGCCGAGCCGTGCGCCCAGAAGTCCTAGGAAGAGGTGGTGCCTCCTCTCGGCTCCGCCCCCTTGGTTTCCAGCGCAACGGGTTGGCTCCGCCTCCATCGCAGAGAGCGCGCAGGCGCGCAGAGGGGAAGCTGAGAGCCCCGTGGGGCGAGCAGGGGCGGATCCCCTACGCAGGCGCAGAAGCAGTTGGGTGAGTGTAGGCTAGCAGGGTCTGGGGTCTTGGGGAGAGAGTGGGACAGATCAGGATTTTTTTTTTAAGTTTCTTTGAAAAACAGGGTCCTACTGTATAGCATGGGGAACTATAGTCAATATCTTTTATGATAAATCATAATGGAAAAGAATATGAAAAAGTATGTATTTGTATAACCCAGTCACTTTGATGTATAGCAGAAATTAACATAACATCATAAATCAACTATAGTTTAATAAAAAAAATTTTTTTTAAGTTTCTTTGCATGTTTAATTGATAGATGTTAACATTTTAAAGAATCACGTTTCTGGAAGAAAGAATTCCCCTCGAAAAGTGAAATATCACTGTTTCCCACTGTGGCAAAGATATGGAGGGGGAGGGGAGAGCTTTGCAGATAAAAGGGCAAATTGGAGCTTTTCTTTTATTTTTTCTGGATATTGTCAAGTAATTGTTGAATAAGTCTGTGTCAGCCCCGTTTTCCTCTTTTTGGTAACATTTAACTGCTCATCCCTAAATATAGAACATCCCTAGATTTGGGGATGAATATAATTAAAAGCAAAATCCTCTCCCAACCTAGAAAACCCTCTCCATAAAGATGGTAGAGAAAGAAAACAGATTTGTTGTTGAATAACCATTAAACCAGAATGTGATATGCATCAGAGGGTAGTGCCTAAGAGATGAGCCTGGGAAAACAGAAATCTCACTCTCTTTTGCAGCCTACCCATTATGATTTTTTAAAAATATCCAACTATTTATTTGGCTGCACCAGGTCTCGGTTTCAGCATGAAGGATCTTTTTGTTGTGGCGGGTGGGACCTAGTTTCCCAATCAGGGATTGAACCCTGGGCCTCATGGTCCCCGTCATTGGGAGTATAGTGTCTTAGCCACTGGACCACCAGGGAAGTCTCAAGCCAACCAATTATATGCACGTCTTCAAGTGAAAGAATGTGGCAACACTACTTTTCACAGGGCGTTGGCCCTAACTTTATTTGATCACTGGATTGACCCACTGCTTTAGCTAACTGGCTTTCTCCAGGGGAAAAACAAAATTCGTACCTTTATGGCAGGAGGTGGTCTTGGGAGGGAGAAGAAAGAAAGTGTCAGTGTTTCAGTCATGTCTAACTCTCTGTGATCCCATGGACTGTAGCCCACCAGCCTCCTCTGTCCATACACTTTTCCAGGCAGGAATACTGGAGTGGATTGCCATTTCCTTCTCCAGGGGATTTTTCTGACCCAGATATCAAACCCAGGTATACCACGATGCAAGGAGATAGTTTACCATCTGAGTTAGGCACCTGCCAAAGCTGGACTGCTACCATCCCACAGAAACTGGGAGGTAAGGGCACTGTCTTCTTTGAGGTTTACTTTCCAGAGATGGGACCTGCTTTAGAGAAGCATTTGAAGGTGGTGCCACTGGTACCCATTCTACAGATGAGAACACAGAGGTTAAGCTACCTGCCTGAGTAGATCCATTTATCTTTTCTATCACACTTCTCCGTGGGTCTAGAAGGACTGACACAAAGCTCCCTGGCCAGGGGGAGTGAGGAGTCTGTTGAACCCCATACAAAAGATGCTGTTACTGAACCAATCTGGGGCCCTCTTGCCCGCAGTAAACCCGATCTACTGACACTGGGTTATAGTGAAAGAAAGCCTAGTGTTTATTGCAGGCACCAAGAAAAGAGTCCAGGGCAGCTAATGCTCAAAACACGTGAACTCCCTGCTGGGTTCCAGCAAAGCATTTTAAAATTTATTTGGCTGTGTTGGGTCTTAACTTCAGCATGAGGGATCTTCCCTGCATCATGCAAGATCATTTGTTGTAGGTCATGGACTCTCTAACTGAGACATATGGGCTCAAGAGCACACAAGCCCAGCAGTTATAGCAGTGGGACTTAGTTGCTCTGTGGTATGTGGTGGACGAGATGGTTGGATGGCATCACAGACTCGATGGACATGAGTTTGAGCAAACTCCGGGAGCTGGTGAAGGACAGGGAAGCCCGGTGTGCTGCCGTCCATGGGGTTGCAAAGAGTCGGACAGGACTGAGTGACTGGAAAACAACAGCCTGTGGTACCGTTGTTCCCTGTCCAGGAATCAACTTCACATGCCCTGCACTGCAAGGCGGATTCTCAACCACTGGACCCCAGGGAAGTCCCAGCAAAGCATCTTTAAAGGCCAGGTGAGGGAGGGGTGTCCCAGGGTATGTGATCTGTTTGTGCACAATTCTTTAGTTGATGACAAGGTAATAGGGTGATGCCACAGGGGTTAACAATCCTTAGGTGCCTGCTGGTCTGGGGGGCTGTCTGCTCATGGTCACCAAATAGTTACTTTCTTCCATTTGGTGGTGGTTTTAGCATCTTTAAAACAACCCAGGAAATGTGTCTCAGATACTATTATCTAGATACTTCAGAGAGGAAATAAAGCAAAGGATATGGGGGAAGGGTTTGCCCAGGAAGGCCTTGAAAGTTCCTGCTCAGTCACATCATGAGCTTCACCCAACCTAGAACAAAATGAACAGGGCTGTCACTTACCCAGCTCCCGGGTGCCCCTCTCTGAGTCCTTCTGTCTCTGAGTATCATTATTATTATACTAGTAATAGTTCCAGGAACTCCTGTGGCTGGATTTCCTGTTGTTGAGAAAAGGAGAATCTAGCATCCTTACAAAGACGCTCTCAATTGCCCTAGTGATTCAAGTCTGTGCATTGCTGTGGTCCTATTCCAAGGTGATAGAACTGAGTCCCAGAGTAGTTACTGGCTTAAGTATCCAGAGGCCTTGAGTAACTTCGGCTCTCAGGAGGAAGAGGAGGGTAAATGAAGTAGGTCAGTGGTCCCCAATATTTTTGGCATCAGGAACTGGTTTTATGGAAGACAGATTTTTCATGGACCAGATGGATGCCAGTGAAGGGGAGTGGCTGTAAATATAGAAGCTTTGCTCCCTCCCCCACCACTCACCTCCTACTGTGTGGCCTGGTTCCTAATAGGCCATAGATGGGTACCAGTCCATGTCCTAGGGGTTGGGGATCCCTGAGTTAGATCATTTCCATTTTCTGTTAACAAATCTGGGTGAGACTCAAGGCTCTGCCACCTCCAAGCTTTGTGACCTCGGGCAGTGGCTTAATTTCTTGGAATTTCACTTGCCAGTCTTCAAAAAAAGAAGGGTAAAAACTCCTGCCACAGAGGACTGTTGTAGAAAGTAATTGAGATGAATAGAAATGTTGGCCAAGGGGACAGCCGAGCCCATGGGTTAGTCACTGTGCTACATCCATCGTTGCTCTTAACTTCGGGAGGTGAGGTGGACTGTTTCTGAAGTGATTGAACATATTCTGTTACATCTACTTCCAAATGCCACCACATTAGGGCTTAGGGCTTAAGTGTATGAATTGCATTGGAGAAGGAAATGGCAGCCCACTCCAGAGTTCTTGCCTGGAGAATCCCAGGGATGGGGGAGCCTGATGGGCTGCCGTCTATGGGGTCGCACAGAGTTGGGCATGACTGAAGTGACTTAACAGGGCTTAGGGCTTAAGCATATGAATTGGTTAGGGATGGGTGGGGGACATACAAACACTGTCATTAGCAACGGGCTTTATTCCCAGGAGGAAGTGAGAAAATCCCTGAAGGCTAACGCGTTTGTACAAAACAAGTCTGTCAAGGATAGTGCTATTGCCTCCAATGAAAACCCTCCATATCCAACTCTTCCTCTTTCTTGGAAGGTGAGCTTGTTACTGACTGATAGCTCATGATGCAGGTGCAGCAATTGTTACTGAACACAAGCTGGTGTACCCAATGCACCACGAAGCCAAACAAACTGAAATATTGGTGTTTGGAGCAGAGAAAAATTTATTGCCGGGCTAAGCCGGGAAAGGCTTCCCTGGTGGCCAAGCTGTGAAGAATCCGCTTGCACTGCAGGAGACCCCGATTCAATTCCTGGGTTGGGAAGATCCTCTGGAGAGAAGATAGGCTACCCACTCCAGTATTTTCAGGCTTCCCTGGTGGGTCAGATGGTAAAGAATCCACCTGCAATGTGGGAGACCTGGGTTCGATCCCTGGGTTGGGAAGATTCCCCTGGAGAAGAGCATGGCAACCCACTCCAGTATTTTTGCCTGGAGAATCCCCATGGACAGAGGAGCCTTGTGGGCCACACTCCATGGGGTTGCAAAGAGTTGGATACACTAAACACAGCACAGCACCAGCTGGGAAAATTGGTTGCTTGTGCTCAAAAAACTGGAACTCCCGTTGGTTTTCTTTTTAAAAATATTTGTTTTTTATTGATTTATTTATTTGGCTGCACCAAGTCTTAGTTGTGATTCATGGGATCTTTGATCTTTGTTCAGGCATTAGGATCTTGAGTGGCAGCATGCACACCCTTAATTATGGCATGGGGATATAGTTCCCTAACCAGGGATCGATCCTGGCCCCCCTGCAGTGGAAACTTGGAGTCTTAGCCACTGGCACCAGGGAAGTCCTTTCATTGGTCTTCAGGGGAAATTTTGATAGGCAGAATTTGGGATGAGGGCTGCAGGGTGAGTGACTTTCTTCTGACTGGTTGGTGGTGAGGTAGCAGGGCAGTCCTCCAGGACTCTTAATCATGAGCCTTCTGGTTTCAGACAGTCTGGGGTCTCAGCATGTAGTTACCATCTACGTGAGGGGGCACATTAGTTCCTTTAGAAGAACTCAGAGATGGTGTTAGATATATCTCTTTGGGAGGAGCCAGAACCCTGCCCCAAGGCTGCACTCTTGTTTCTGAGCTGATTCTCCTTTACTTCTCCATCCCCTCCTTCCCCTGATAAGCAAATATTTGAATCTCCCTTTGGAACTCAGAGAAGGTCGAGGCTGAATAAAGCCTATTTCCTACAAACAAGAAACAGGGGACACAGAAAGGATTTGTACCCAGGAGGGACCCACAGAGTCCTGCTTGCTTTCACTATGATGACCTGAAACCAAGGGGCCACTTTCAAAGTTTAATCTCAAGGATTCTGGACCTGCTATCCATGTAGCTTCAATTTGCCCATATGATAGTGCCAATCTGCTATCCAATAGAAGATGCTGAAAATAGCCTCCCAAGTGGTGGTCCACAAAGCCAGCAGCTGTGAAGGTCAGACAAAAGGCTTGCATGGGTTGGAGAAAGGAGTTAAGGCCTCTCACAATGGAGAATGATGTACATAGCTTGGGGATGGTCACTGTAGAACTTGAAATACTAATTAGGGAGAGCATCTGGCATCTGTGTGTTACAGAGACAAACCTTTGAGTTACACTGATAAGAAAGAAATGAAATGCACTATCAGCTAAACAGAGCAATTGCTCGTGAAGTGAATGCAAACCTGGTATTATCCTCTTTCCTCACCATCTGATGTCATACTAATTAATAATAAAGATTCTACAAATTGGACCCAATGCTCTACTCTAAAATTAAATGGAAAAAAAATAGGAAACGTGATAATTTTGTCTATATTTTGGGAATAAGAGACTATGCAGGAGTCTCTTATTATCTCTGATTCTGATCCCAAGTAAAGTTCTGGTGCTGAAACTGTGCAAGGTAGATTGGGGCTTGAACCCATGGTCTTTTAACTGAGATCACACACCTGGTCTCAAGACTTAATGAAGCTTAGGTTCTTGATGTCCTGTCACAGAAAGAATTCAGTGAGAGACAAAGCAATAGCTAAGAAGTAGATTTATTTAGAGAGAACACAGCCCGCAGACAGAGTGTGGGCCATTTCACAAGGTGCTGCTGCTGCTGCTAGGTCGCTTCAGTCGTGTCCGCCCCCAAATATGGCATTCTTAGTTTTTATGGGTTGACTAATTTCATAGATTAATGAGTGGGAGGATTATTCCAATTATTTTGAGGAAGTGGTAAAGATTTCCAGGAATTGGGCCACTGCCCATTCTTTGATCTTTGAAGGTTGGCCTTGGAACTGTCATGGTGCTGGTGGGTGTGTCACTTAGCATGTTAATGTTTTACAATGAGCTTATAATGAGGCTCAAGGTCCACTGGAAGTCAAATCTTCCACCATCTTGGACCTAGTTGATTCTAACCAGTTTTTGTCATGTCTTATGGCTGTGTTATGCTGTGCATAGCAGCTCAGTCCTGTCTGACTTTGCGACCCCATGGACTGTAGCTGGCCAGGCTCCTCTGTCCATGGGGATTCTCCAGGAAAGAATACTGGAGTGGGTTTCCATGCCCTCCTCCAGTGGTTTCATGGCAATTAGATGGAGAAACAGTGGAAACAGTGGGAGATTTTATTTTGGGGGGCTCAAAAATCACTGCAGATGGTGACTGCAGCCATGAAATTAAAAGACACTTACTCCTTGGAAGAAAAGTTATGACCAACCTAGACAGCATAGTAAAAAGCAGAGACATTACTTTGCCAACAAAGGTCCATCTAGTCAAAACTATGATTTTTCTAGTAGTCATGTATGGATGTGAGAGTTGGACTATAAAGAAAGCTGAGCGCCAAAGAATTGATGCTTTTGAACTGTGGTGTTGGAGAAGACTCTTGAGAGTCCCTTGGACTGCAAGGAGATCCAACCAGTCCATCTTAAAAGAGATCAGTCCTGGGTGTTCATTGGAAGGACTGATGTTGAAGCTGAAACTCCAACACTTTGGCCACCTGATGCAAAGAGCTGACTCATTTGAAAAGACCCTGATGCTGGGAAAGATTGAAGGTAGGAGAAAGGGACAACAGAGATGAGATGGTTGGATGGCATCACCAACTCAATGGACATGAGTTTGAGTAAACTCCGGGAGTTGGTGATGGACAGGGAGGCCTGGTGTGCTGCAGTCCATGCAGTCACAAGGAGCCGGACACGACTGAGTGACTGAATTGAACTGAACTGAACTGAACCTCCAGGGGATGTCATTCTTTTGAAGTTTGTGCCCTGCCCCCTTCCCTCTTGTTTCAGTACCAATTCCAGTGTGTGTATGAAGGTGGTTTTCCATACCACCAAGCAATCTTCCAATTTCTGAGTGTCCTACCATTCAATTAAATTCTAACACTATTCACCTGAAATTAACGTCAGATCCCACAAGACTATCCCCATCTAGGTGCTAATCACAAGTCCAGGTTGTTACCTGTGCTTCTGACAGATTCGCTGTAAATGGAAGATTTCCAAGACCCCCTTCTTGAGTTCAGTTAATTTGCTAAAATAGCTCACAAAACCCAGAGAAGCATTTTACTGACTAGATTACCAGTTATGAAAGGATGTTGTTGCTTATTCACTAGGCTGTGTGTGACTCTTTTGCAACCCCATGGACTGTAGGCTGCCAGGCTCCTCTGTCCCTGGGATTTCCCAGGTAAGTATACTGAAGTGGGTTGCTTTTTCCTTCTCCAAGGGAACTTCCTGACTCAGGGATTGAACCTGTGGCTCCTGCACTAGCAGGCAGATTCTCTACCACTGAGCCACCAGGGAACCCCTATGAAAGAATATAATTCAGGAATAGCCAGATGGAAGAGATGAACGGGGCAAGCCGTGGGGAAGGGGGTGGAGCTTCCATGCCCTCTTTGGGTGCTATGCTCCTCAAATCTCTGTGTGTTCTGCAACCAAGAAACCTTCAATCCCTGTCCTTTCATGTCTTTTTTTTTTTTATGGATGCCTCATCCCATAGGCAGGATTGATTGACTCATCATCCATCTATCCCCATTCATGTTCACCATGAAGGCTTGGCTATGCCCCAAAGCTTTCTTAGCTGCTTTTCACCTCACACCAGACAAGACTGAGACCCACTGTTACTTACTTTGTATTTTTTCACTCTTTCCCTTAGTTCCTTTAAAGATGGGTCTGGCTTTTTAAAATCCCTGTTATCCCCATTAGCACAAGGCTGACTCGCAGATACTGACTACATTACTGTATATTGTCAAGTAGCATGGGAATGCTCTGGAAGAAATGAATTCAGCAATAAAGTCCCACCTTGGAATCTAGTGGGTCTGCACATTTGCTGAGGGATGGAGAATTTGGGGGGCTTCTTAGGTGGCGCTAGTGGTAAAGAACTCATTTGCCAACACAGGAGATATAAGAGATGTGGGTTTGATCCCTCGGTCAAGAAGATACCCTGGAGAAGGGCATGGCAACCCTCTCCAGTATTCTTGCCTAGAGAATATTTGGGGGATTTATCCAAGGAAACAATATTAAATCCTTGTCCTCACATTATGCTTTGAGGAAATTGAGATTAAATTTTTAAGTATAAATTTTTAAAAATTTATTTTTATATAATTTAAAAGGTCATTTTCCATTTCCATTTATTACAAAATTATTGGCTATATTCCTAGTATCATGCAATACATCCTTGAGCCTATCTGATATCCAATAGTTTATGCCTCCCCCTACCCTACCTCTAAGAGTAATTTCTGTTCTGAACAAGCCTTCAGGATAATCAAGAGTGGAGGCCTATTTCCATAGATAGGTGCAGATAGGAGTGTCATAGTGGTTCTTCTACAAAAACTACTTTATTTCAATTTGTTTATTAACTAAAAAGATGTCTGAGCAGAAAGAGGACAATGGTTGGAAAAGAAATAATGGAGATTAGTGTGCTTTCATTTACTGACCTTTTTCTTCTTCATTGTGTAGAATATCAATTGCAAAAAATATATATATATGCAATTGCAAAATTCCTCTACTTCTCTCATGAAATAAAATCTAGGCTATAACATACAAATAAAATAAAATCTTGAAGGAAGATCAGGAACAAAATTATTTGCTCAAAAACAATCCTTGGTTTTTTATTCTGATCACTAAGTGAGAAAGCATGTCAAAGCTTTGGAGACAGTAAAATGGGCTCTCTGAAGATTGCTGGAATTTCCAATTTGAGAGCAGGTTTTCTCAAACATCAATGATGAAGTGATGAAAACTTCAGCCTCCTTAACTACCATGAAATGAGGTCTTTCCCAAACCCGTGACAAGTGCAGCATTTCGATCTCCTCTGGGCAAAGCAAGTCAAGAATTCGTTCTGTTGTGAAGATCATTCCCTGCACAGGTGAGGGAGACAGGTGATGGGGAACCCGGCCAAGACTGCCATCCCACCATTGTGCCTGCCCTTCTATCAGAGGTCTCTATGCAGAATTCTGATGGTCCTCATGCTGGGAGGATCCACAGTAGGACACTGGAATGAAGTCTGCCTTTAAATATGGCAATTATTCCTAAAATGTCTTTGTTGACAGCTGGCGAGGCACAAAATAAACACAAGCCTCTTTGCAAGTAAGCAGGAATTAGCATAATCAGCAGCTGTTGCTTTACCCACAGACATGGAACCATAAAGAACCTCGCTCCTTCTGAAACAAAGTTAAAGAAGAGACACACATGGAATCATGAGTTACCACCTGCCAATGTCCAGTGAACTAAAGCAAAAAAGAAAAAAAAAAATGTAGCCATTGCTACCAGCCTAAGCATTCTCCAGAGACCATTTTTCTAATTAAAATAGGAACTAATCTCATGATAAAACTATGGCAGTCCAGTGATTAAGTGCCCTTGTAGATGATCAAAAAAAAAATAAGTGAGTAAAAGCACTGAATTCCTTCTCCATTGTCCAAAAGGTAACAGATCATTATCCGAGTCATCTATGGAGAGTGCTTAGTAAAAGTCTCCGTTTCGTCATCCCAGAGTTTGATCAAAATGCAAGAGCACGTAAAAGGGAATTTGAGAAAATAGTGGTTTTGTATTTCGTTCTGAAGGAGTGCCAGCCTGGGTGCCCTCTGAGACCAGGATCTCCAAACCCAGGGAAAGTTAGCCTTGGTGGCTATAATTAGAAATGGAACAGCATGCTATATGACCATCAGATTTTCTGCACAGTCCAGCTCCCTTCTGTTGCCTGGGTGGCTGACAACAAAATTATTTGCACACTCCGGTCAGAATGGGTACATTCCTCTTAGCAGAGCTGGGAATGATTCTTAGGAAAATGGCTTTTTATTACTCAAAAAAATCTGTGATGGCCAGAGGCTCACAGAGGGCAGAGAGAGCTTTAATTAATCAGTCTCTCTCAGTCTTCTTCAAAAATACCATTTCCTGCTGAATACACCAGTGTCTACCTTTCTGCTGCACATTTTGAGTTTTGAAGTCTATCTTAAAGGTGTTGCTTTATTCAGGCCAGACCTTTGTGAAATAGACTTTTATTTTCTCACGTTCTGTGACAATAAAAGATCTTCCCTGAAAGGCTTTCTCTCTCTCTCTCTCTCTCTCCCCACTGCTGTTAAGAGAACGCTGAATTCCCGGCCGAGTTTCACAGTCCCCGCTGGCTGCGATGTACCTTTATACCTTCACAGAACTCGAAAGGCACCTGCCATCCGGGCATGACCTTTGTGTTCGCCCACATAATCAGCTCCACGGGCTTTCTCTCTGACACCGCAGAGGCAAACTGCCCCCGTGGATTCTCTCCCATTTCAGGCGTGGAAAGTAGGTCAGTTTTAAAAATAAACACCAGCATGTAGCCCAAATCCCAGGATGTATAGAGCAGGTCTAAATGTGGCTCTGGAGTAAGAGTGACTGGCTTTTGTGTGGCTTTGTTTCCAAATTCTCTGCACATTTCAGATGCAAGAGAGTGGAATATGTTGGCTTGTTGTAGCTTGCGCTCAGTCGTGTCCAACTCTCTGTGGCCCCATGAACTGTAGCCCGCCAGGCTCCTCTGTCCATGGCATTCTCCAGGCAAGAACACTGGAGTGGGTAGCCATGCCCTTCTCCAGGGGATCTTCCCCATCCAGGGATCAAACCTGCCTCTCCTGTGTCTCTTGCATTGGCAGGCCAGTTCTTTACCACTAGCGCCACCTATGGAAATGCAATGGAATCACTTAGTCTACAAAGTCTGGTCAAGCAGTGTCATTTAGCTCCCAAGATCTCAGCGGTAGGGGAACAGATCAATGCAAAATACACGAGTACAATTTGTGTGTTTTGTATCAGTTTTTAAGACTCTTTCTTGCAGAACTCCTCTTGCCGAAGTTATCAGATAATTTTTTAAAAAAAAATTTTGAAAAGCTTATAGATAATAAGAGCCTGGAACCATGGATGGATCAAAAAAGGAAAGCCACATCAGAGAAGGAAGAGTGAAGAAGAACTGGGTATTGATGGCTCGCTTGAATTCCTGGGTCCCAGTAGAGCTAAACATTTTATTTATATCAGATTACATTGAGCCACTTTTTTTGCTGAATCCAATTTGAGTGGATTTTCTGATATCTGCAAGCAGAAAAAGAACCATTGGCCTGGAGATTTTATAAGAGTCCACCAACCTGTCCTACCCTGGGGGAATGACATGAGGAGAAGATAGACCATTAGCCAATGACCATCAGCACACATCCCCGGGGAGTTCTTGGAGAATCCATAGGATATGGAGCAGCCCAGATGGGAAGCTCTGATGTCAAGCAGGCCCCAGTAGTATGTGACTGGCTCTTCCCCTGATACGGCAGCTTGATGAAAAGGCTAGTCATTGTGGTCTCCACAACATGGAGGGTGGCCAAAGAGAAAGGCAGGTGGACAGCTGACCACAGCTACAGTGGAACCAGGTGGACTTCCCAGGTGGCGCTAGTGGTAAAGAATCTGCCTGCCAATACAGGAGACGGAGGTTCGATCCCTGGGATGGGAAGATCCCTTTGAGAAGAAAATGGCAACCCACTCCAGTATTCTTGCCTGGAAAACCCCATGGACAGAGAAGCCTGGTGGGCTACAGTCCCTGGGTCGCAAAGAGTCAGACATGACTGAGCATGCACACACATCGTGGAACCACCCAGCATGAAGAGGGTGCATCACAGAGGAAAAATCTTCCCTTTCGGGGCCGCCTTAGAACCCTGGATCCTTTTCTACTTCCCTGGCCAACCCCTTCCACATGTGTTTACTACTCCTTCAAGGATGAGTCAAGAGAACACACACATACCACAAAGAGGGATGTGCACACACGACACGTAGGTTATACAAATTTATTTAATAAAACGGAAAGAATTCACCCTCTGAATATAGAGGGAAGAGCCTCTTTTTAATAAAGATTTACTAAAGGAAATAGACATAAATTTTAGACAGTCTGGGCCCACAAATAAGACTAGCCCTGGCAGGCAGAAGTGAGAGAGAGTTGTAATTCCTGTCACTGAAGCAGCTGTCTGGATTAGCTGTAAATATTGCCTCTGGCTGGCATCTATCTTGAGAAACCCAAGGAATAAAGTGCAGAGATCTGGGGAACGTGGGAAAGAGGAGCAGCCGGCACACGGAATGTCCTCCAGGTATCCGATACCCCAGGTTTAATAGAGCAGAAGGTGAAGATGGATGTGATCCTTATTAGGGCAGGTCTTTAAGGCTCTCCCGAACTCCTCAATGGACCCTCGTTTCAGCAGCAAATACGCTGCTCAGTAGTCCTCACACATTCTCTAAGCTGATTTTTCCAATTGCAGGGCAGTCATGCCATGCAGCTAAATGAATAATCAAGCCCTCCAAACCCTCCTGTTTGCTCACAGATGAGAAGATTTAAGGTAAACCCATAAGGAAGGAACACGACGCTGGGAATGCCCAGAATTGCATGAGTGATGGAAACGGGGAAGCATCATCAGTAAAGAACTCAGGTCAGATCTAAAGTCAGGCAGGAATTTTTTCTCTTTCCCATAATTGTGCCTCTTTTATTTATTTTATTTTAATTCTTTTTTTAAGTTGGTATGTTGCATTTTCATTTTCATTCAGTTCAAGAAATTCTTTTCTTTTTTCTTTTTTTCCGTCATGCATCTAGCAGAATCTTAGTTCCCAGACCAGGCATTGAACCTGCACCCCCTGGACTGGAGGCGCAGACTCTTAACCATTGGACTGCCAGGGAAGTCCCATGTACCCCTTTAGAGAAGCAAGAGAAAATAGACAGTTTTTAGGGTTCTAAGGCTAAAGTTGATTCTGTATTTAGCATCCTGCCCTGCCATGTCAGGCTGTGGTGAGGACAGGTTTATTTATTCATGACCCTGTAAATATTTTGGATGCCTAAGCAAGATAGCAAAGGGAAGCCCTCAATGAAAGTGGTGTGGTTACTAAGCTCACTCACACTTTTTCTAGTGAACTGATTTCTTTAGTTATCATGGAGAAATTAAACAAACTTTGGAAATGAGATGTAAAAGAAGACTATGTATGTGTAGTTTGTTAAATATAAATATATATATGCAAATATATGTAAAATTGTGTGTTGCTTATATATTTTACACATAGTAGTACCATATATTAAATATAACATATATTGCACATATGTACTAGAAACACTTTACCAAAAGATGTGAAAATACATTGTTCACTTTTCTTTTTCGGCTGTACCATACTGCTTGTGGGATATTAGTTCCCTGATGAGGGATTGAACTCAGGCCCTCAGCAGTGAAAGTATGGAATTCTAACCATTGGACAACCAGGGAATTCCCCCAAATACACTGTTTTATATGTAGAGTTTCATCTTATATATTTTGAAATTTTACTTAGCCCTATATTTGCATAACTAATTCACAAAGTAATGTAAATAAAGCTCAACATTCAGAAAACTAAGATCATGGCATCTGGTCCCATCACTTCATGGGAAATACATGGAGAAACAGTAGAAACAGTGTCAGACTTTATTTTTGGGGGGCTCCAAAATCACTGCAGATGGTGATTGCAGCCATGAAATTAAAAGACGCTTACTCCTTGGAAGGAAAGTTATGACTAACCTAGATAGCATATTCAAAAGCAGAAGTATTACTTTGCAAACAAAGGTCTGTCTAGTCAAGGCTATGGTTTTTCCAGTGGTCATGTATGGATGTGAGAGTTGGACTGTGAAGAAAGCTGAGCTCCGAAAAATTGATGCTTTTGAACTGTGGTGCTGGAGAAGACTCTTGAAGAGTCCCTTGGACTGCAAGGAGATCCAACCAGTCCATCCTAAAGGAGACCAGTCCTGGGTGTTCATTGGAAGGACTGATGCTGAGGCTGAAACTCCAATACTTTGGCCACCTCATGCGAAGAGTTGACTCATTGGAAAAGACCCTGATGCTGGGAGGGATTGGGGGCAGGAGGAGAAGGGGAGGACAGAGGATGAGATGGCTGGATGGCATCACTGACTCGATGGATGTGAGTTTGAGTGAACTCCGGGAGTTGGTGATGGACAGGGAGGCCTGGCGTGCTGCGATTCATGGGGTCGCAAAGAGTCGGACACGACTGAGCGACTGAACTGCACTGAACTGAGCTGAATATATGTGCATGCTCAGTTGCTTAAATGTGCTGACTCTGCAATCACATGGACTGTGGCCTGCAAGACTCCTCTACCCACAGAATTTTCCAGACAAGAATACTGGAGTAGGTTGCCTTTTCCTACTCCAGGGGATCTTCTTGACCCAGGGATCACACCCGAATCTCATGTCTCCTGCATTGGCAGACAAATTCTTTACCACTAGTGCTACCTGGGAAGCTCCCAGCATAAGATAAAGCATATAATATATATCATATTCTTTACCAACTGAGCTATCAGGGAAGCCATATATAGCACTGACATGTATATTATATCTCTAATATGTAGCACACACATATGTATAATATATCCAATATACATTACCAAAAATAATGGATTACAGAAGTTAGTTTCTGATTACCCGTATGATGTTTTCCTGTACTTTCTGCCAGGTGCCCTGACCTGCTTTATTATTATCATCATTTCTTTTTCCCCCTCTCCCCAGCCACTGGTATAGAACTCCTTAGTAATTAGTGACCTGTCTGTCACATTTTTCTGTCTTTAGACATGCAAGCTCATCCAGCCTCTTTGAAGTCCAATTTTAATTTAGATGCAAACTACTCCCCATAGTACTAATAGTCTAAGAAGAACCTGGGGCAGACTGTAATTACCCAGGGCTGGCATTTGCCATCTGATTAGAATGTCATTTCCTTTACTCCTGTTGAATGGCACCCTTGAGCCTCCTGTTCATACAGCCTGGCCCCCTACCCACTGGAACACCTGTTTATCACACATAATTCTTCACATTTCATTGGCTGTTGGTTTATTTATTCTGGGAGCAATGAAGTCTGAATTAAGGCAAGATATTTATATACATATAGATATTAATAAAGAGATTCATGATAAGGAATTGGCTCACACAATTATAGAGATGGCCAAGCCCAAGATCTGAAGGACGAGTCACGAGCTGGAAGACCTGATGGGTTAGTTCTAGTCTTATAACCGAGCAGGACGGCATGGTGCCTTGGTGGAGGGCAGGCTTTTCCCCCAGGTTCTTCTGCTCTGAATTGCCTAGATAACAGTATTTGATGCCCATTTCCCGAGTTGTTTTACAGATGTGAAAAGTCTTCATTAAATAGAAGATGTTAACTACCTGATGACCCTGAGCACATAGCCCCAGGCCTCCTGGAGCCTAAAGACTGATAATGTGACACCACCTGTTACCACACCATCTGCCGATCAGAGAATTGTGGATAAACTGATCACAGACCCTGTAATACCCTCCCTCTCCTCACTTGGCTTTTTTAAAAAGTGTCTTGCCAAATCTTTGGGGAGCTTGAGGCTTTTTAAGGGCATGAGCCATCCGTCTCCTTTCACGGCCCTGCAATAAACCTTTCTGTGCTCCAGACTCATTTGTTTGGCCTCACATGGACTTGCGTTTACAGCCTGAATCCAGAAAAGACTGAGAACCAGAGAGCTGATGCTGCATTTCTAGTCTAAAGGCCACAAGGAGCTCTACACATGGGGAAGAAAAAGGATTTCCCTGTTGGTCCAGTGGTTAAGACTGCACATTTAATGTAGGGGCTCCCAGTTTGATCCCTGGCCAGGGAACCAAGACCCTGTGTGCTGCGTGGCCAATAAACAAAAGAGTGAAATCACTCAGTCGTATCCGACTCTTTGCGACCCCATGGACTGCAGCCTACCAGGCTCCTCCGTCCATGGGATTCTGCAGGCAAGAATACTGGAGTGGGTTGCCATTTCCTTCTCCAGGGGATCTTCCCGACCCAGGGATCAAACCCAGGTCTCCCACATTGCAGGCAGATGCTTTATCCTCTGAGCCACCACGGAAGATGAGCAGTATGTAATTGGGTCTGGGTTTTGTTTTTTTTTTTAAGTATCATCAGATGCCCTCCCTGCCTTTTTTTTTTTTAAGATTATTTTTTAATGTGGACCATCTTAAAAGTCTTTGTTGAATTTGTTACAGTATTTGTTACAGTATTTCTGTCTTATGTTGGGGGCTTTTGGCCCTGAAGCATGTGGGATCCTAGTTCCCCGAGCAGGGATTAAACCTGCAGCCCCTGTGTTGGCAGGTGAAGTCTTAACCGCTGGACCACCAGATACCCCTCTTATCTTGGTAGATGAAGCCCTTGGTGGTGGCAGCTCACACGACTCTCCTGCTCCCCACTCCCCCTCCCCTGTTCCTCACACCATCTGCAATGGACCCTGCTACTTCCTGTTGCCATCACTTTGCGATTGGGATGCTCACAGCCTGCAGAGCCCCCTCAGGCATGATCTCTGCTGGGAGTCCTTTCTGCTTTCCCCTCCCCAGAGCAGAGTTCATCACTCCATCCTCTGATCTGCTGTGTTGCCTCCCAGTTATCTCCATCCCACTCTTACCTGGGTGGACTCACTGTTGGATAAGGGGTCTGTACTCTTGGGAGCCTGTGTGTTTGGGGGAAGATTCACATCTTTGTCTTCCTTGATGCCTTAGCATATGATGGTGTGGCAGTGGGTAGATGGTTCAATGCTTGCAGAATGCACTGGCCAAGGTTCTGCTTGATTTTTTCCCCATCTCACTGCTCCATATTCGATTCTTTCCTTTCCTTGTCTGTTTTCTTTTAATAGCTTTCTTGAAACATAATTTACATACTCAGATTAATCCATTAAAGTCTACAACTCATTGTATTTTTAGTCTATTCACAGATTTGTCAAACCATCACTACAGGGTCCTGCTTGGTTTCAGCCTCACTCTTCAGAGTGTCTTTATAATCCTTCCTAGTATGTGTCCTTGGTGAAGCCCCCATATCCCACTTTATATAAGAAGCAGAACAAGGACCCGGCCCATTCTGCAGGCCAACATGATCTCAGATTATTTAAAAACAAATACAAAAGGGACCTTTAAGGCAAATGTGTAGTAAGACTAGGGAGATATTGACATATTGCTTGTATCTGCAAATCTTCAACGTCTTAAGGAAACTTTTTATGCATTCAGCCTAGGGGAAACATATCTACTCAAAGGAAAAATCAAAAAGATTAAAAGAGAGCATTTGAGGTAATATTTTGAACTTTCAAAGATAGATGTTAAGTAAGCTGAGATTTCTCATAACTGTATTCCCTCCACAGAGTGATCACTCCATTAATGAAAAATCTTTACCAAAAGGAGGAGGAAAAAAGGGAGGAAGAAACACAGAAGCAGTGGTTCTGTTGATGGAACAGCTCCTGGGATGTGATCAAAACACTTTAAAAAAACATGTGTTCAGAGGATAATCCACCCTTTCCCTGATTGAAAACTTTTAGCCAGCCCAGGACTGCCTGTCTTCTACCATCGGGTGAAAAATGTCCAAAGTGCATGCTAAGTTGCTTCAATCATGTCCAACTCTTCACGATCCTGTGGACTGTAGCTTGCCAGGTTCCTCTGTACATGGGATTCTCCAGGCAGGAATACTGGAGTGGGTTGCCATGTTCTCCTCCAGGGTGTCTTCCTGACCCAGGGATCAAACTTGTGTCTCCTTTGGCTTCTGCATTGCAGGCGGATTCTTTACCGCTGAGCCAGTGGGGAAGCAAGAGACTGTCCAAGATACCAATCAAAAATCTAAATGTGATGGAGCATCAACTCTGGTCTCAACCTGGAAGACTGCAGGGAAAATAGTTTCTCCTCTTCTGTGCCCATGGCAGCCCCAACCATCTGTGAGCCAGGAAGGAGACCCTCAGCTGCCATCTACCCTGCTAGTGCCTTGACCTTGGACTTCCCAGCTTCCAGAACTGGGAGAAATAAATGTCTATTGTTCATAAGCCAGACAGTCTGTGGAACTTGGATCTAGCAGTCACTTTGGACAGGGTCATCAGGAAGGACACAAGAACTGAGAAAGAGTGGTCTCGGCCTGCAGTAACTTGAGGTAGGGCTTTGGTTCCTGGCCAGAAATTGGGTGGGGTCATGGCAGTGAGAGTGTTGAATCCTAGCCTCTAGACCAGTGGTCAGTGACAAGGCCCTGGCCCTCTTGACTTTGCAGAAAAAGAATTCCCACAAAGACAGAAAGTAGTGAAACTAGCAAAGTATTTATTTGAAAGAAAAGAGTATAGTATCTGTAGATAGACACATGGGCATACTCAGAGAGAGTTGCACCCTTGTGGCAGTTTGAATCACTTACATGGGACATTTCTTCCTGTGTCCTTTGGCCAATCATTTTGTCTTGCCTGGTTCTGAGCCATATTTGATGTATCTCAGCATCCTCCCTGTGTGTGCATGCATCTCTCAGCCAAGATGGATTCCACCAAAGAGGCCTATGGGTAGTTAGTATCACTTAGCATCACTCCCCTTTTGACCTCCAAGGAGCCTTTCTCTGCATGTGTGGTCAGGGAGGTCTTTTGACTTCAAGAATGAGAAATATGAAGTCTGGGCAGAGCCCAACCTCCTCTCCTGATTGTCCCACTCTTCTTCTCTTGGAGTAATGATCCACAGGGAATGAATCTCCAATTGTTTTATCCGGGAAGAGGCCCATGTTACCTCCTTACCCTGCTTCAAGATGAGGGTAAGGAGGAGATGAACTTGCAGGCAGAGAGGAGGGAGATGTATGTTCTGGGAGTGAGGGGGCATGGTAGGCGTGCATCCTCACACCCACTGTTCCATCACACTAGTTTGTTCTGGTTTCTGCCCTTCAAAATGAGCATTACCATCTGAAATAATATTGATGATTTATTGGCTTGTTGTCTCATTCGCTAAAATGTTAGTTGTCTGAACTGATGATGCCAGCTGCTGCTTCAGGATCTAGCAAACAGCATAACAGACTAGACACTCAACCAGTTTGTGGGATGAATGAGGTGAGGAGGTAAGACTTGTTGTCACTCCCTGTCCATATCCCTCACCAAGAGACTGTTGTCTTGCTTACTAACATCATGGGGTTCTCTCTGCCCAGAAGCAGAGATCACATACTCTGTGACCCTCTCCCTCACTTTGTCTTTAAAGACTCTTTAAAAGTAGTAAGGGGGAAAAAAAAGTTATCAGGGAGACCAGGTCTTTGGGGAATGAGCTGCCTGTTCTCCTTGCTTGGTGCCTGCAATAAACACGAGTTCACCACAAACCACTGTTTGTAGATTGGCTTTGCTGAGTGTCTGGTGAGTGGACCCAAGATTGGTTTGCTAACACTTTGCTAAGCAAAATAGTAACAATTAACAGTCATGCTAGACTTTCCTGGTGGTCCAGTAGTTGAGAATCCATCTGTCAATGCAGGGGACATGGGTTTGATCCCTGGAAGATTCTATATGCCTTGGGGCAACTAAGCCTGCATACCACAAACACTGAGCCCACAAGACACAGCTACTGGAGCCTGCATGCCTAGAGCCTGTGCTGAGCAACAAGAGAAGCCTCCACAATGAAAACCCGTGCTCTGCAACTAGAGAGTAGCCCCTGCTCACCATAGCTAGAGAAAGCCCGAATGCGACAGCAAAGACCCAGTGTAGCCAAAATAAATAAATAAATTTAAAACATCACAGTCATGCTGGGGCAATACGCAGAAACCATGACTTCTCTGGGCAAACAGGGGTTGTGGCCCACCTGCCCATGCAGGACAGAGAGCCAGTCCGGAGTCCTACTGAGGGGGATCCTGCTGGAGGACAAGGGGACCTCAGCAATGGGAGTGCATGTGGGATGGGTGGCAGGTTTAGAAGCCTGATGGGGTTTGGGAGGGGCCGCAGAAGCAAAGTGTGTGCAGCCCAGCACTTGAGCCCGTCTTGGTTAGCTCATGACTTATTAATGCAGCAGCTTGCACGTTGAAACCTGATCCTCTCAGTCTGTACCTCTCAAAGAGAGATGCCCGCAGCCCTTCCACGTGTTGTGTTTAAATAGTCCTGGCATTTCACATTCTGATCTTTGGTGCACATTTCCCTGTATATGTTCTACTAGGTGTACGCTGTCACCTGCTCAAATAGCTCAAACGCTGCTGGCAGAAAAGACATAGTCCTGACAGGTGCACAGTGTGGAGCCCTGCAGCGAAGTGTTTAAGAGCTACAGAGCCATGCTCCGTTTATGACTCACTCACACAGGTACCACACTGGCTGGCACATTTGCACTTAGAAGTGGGTATTCTGAGCAAAACAAAAATCCCTAATAGCCAGGCAGTCTTCTAAATTCACCGCATGGGATCAGCCCCTGCGGGTATCAGGTGTTTTCAAATGGAGGAGATTAAATAATTTGATGGGATGGGTGCCTTGTGTTAAGTGCCTGCTCAGAAGATTCCAGAGGACTACAGGTCCTCTGGACTACAGGTCTCAAGGAGACTGTAGGTTTCAAACCACTGCAATAAAGCAAATATTGCAATAAAGTGAACCACACATTTTTTGGTTTCCCAATGTGTATAAAAGTTATGTTTATACTATAGTGTAGTCTATTAAGTGTGCAATAGCATTGTGTCTAAGAAAACAATGTACATACCTTCATTAAAAGTGTAAGCTGAGGGACTTCTCTCTACCTGGTGATAGAGTGGATAAGAATCCACCCGCTAATGCAGAGGACATGGGTTCGATCCCTGGTCCAGGAAGATCCCACATGCCATGGAGCAACTAAGTCAATGGGCCACAAATACTGAACGCTCGCTCTAGAGCCTGCAAGTCATAACTACTGAGCCTGAGCACCCTAGAGCCCATGCTCCGAAACAAGAGGAAACACCACAATGGGAAGCCCACACAACCAGAGAAAGCCCATGTGCAGCAATGAAGATCCAGAGCAACAAAAAATGAAAAAATAAATAAAATTTAAAAGTATAAAAAGTGTGAGGTGATAGCTCATTTTGGGTTTTGAATTGCATTTCTCTGATAATTAGTGATGTTGAGCATCTTTTCATGCACCTGTTGGCCTTCTGTATGTCTTCTTTAGAAGAATGTCTATTCAAGTCTTCTGCCCATTTCTTAATGGGGTTGTTTGGTTTTTGATATTGAATTGTATGAGCTATTTAAATATTTTGGAGATTAACTCCTATTGATCATATCATTTGAAAATATTTTTTCCTATTTAGTAGATTGTTTTTTCATTATGCTAATGCTTGTCTTTGCTTTGCAGAAGCTTCTAAGTTTAATTAGTTCCCGTTTGTTTATGTGTGGGACCTTTATGTCATGCTTTAGACCTCTGTGGTTGGAATTACTCTGTTAAACAATGTCTTCATTGTTTTGAACCATTTTTCAGTTCTCTAAGAAAAAGCATACTCTTGGGATTGGCAAGAAAACAGGTGCCACAATACACTCTATAGACTATTTCTATAACTAGAGTGAAGAATACACTTTAAAAACGTATTTATTTAGGCTGCACCAGGTCTTAGTAGCAGTACATGGGCTCCTTTTATTTATCTATGTTTTATTTTTGGCTTCACTGGGTCTTCATTGCTGCACACGGGCTTTCTCTAGTTGTAATGTGCAGGCTTCTCATTGTGGGGGCTTCTCTTGTTGCAGTTCCCAACCTCTAGAGTACAGGTTCAATAGCTGTGGCACACGGCCTCAGCTGCTCCCAGGCATGTGGGATCTTTCCAGACCAGGGATCAAACTTGCATCTCCTGCATTGGCAGAGGGATTCTTTACCACTGAGCCACCAGGGAAATCCCAGAGGAATTTCTGAGGAGGCAAGTTCTCCTTGACTCCAAAACAGCTTCACACTTTTGGAGTATAAACCACATCCCTCAGGTCTAGTGAGGGAAGAGCAAATGCTGCCCCTAACTGACAATTATGGAATCCTTACTCTCAAGAGGAAAGCACCTTTGCTTTTCTGCCTTAGAAGACCACTTTCTTAATTCAAACAGAAACCACCCCAGAAAACAAACATTTACTTTAAACTAAACATGGAATGCAGTACACATGAGATGAACAAGGCATTAACATGTGGCACGCTGATCAAGGCAACCAAAAATGCAAAATAAGAAATTAATACTTAGGAGCAGCTGTCAACAAGAGAACAGATCCCTGGGGGACAGAAGTGATAGGTTGGAGCGAGGCAGGAAGCCCTCAACACAGCAGCAACTGACTTGCAGGAGGCAACAGCCCCGAGGCAAGATGTACTGGCTTTGTCTGGGAGTAAAGTATCATCACCTTTTGCAAAACGTATCTTTATAATTCATCTTTAAAGAAAAAGTGTGTTAGAAATGCACTCTGTTGGGAATACATCATTGGCTGGCTTTTTCTTGTTTTCTTTACTGAAATTTAAGGAAGACAGCAGAAGTCTGTTCTAATCTTGTGTAAGTGCTTTCTGTGCCTCCAAAGTCTTTTCTAAGGAGAGGAACCGCTAGTGTGACTGGTGGTATCCTGGGCCCCAGCAGTGGCAAAGTGGGGGCGTGAACTCCCCAGAGGCAGACGAGCATCTGTTCACCCCCCAGCCCCAGAGAATGACAAATCTTTTTTTTTTTTAATAATTTTATTTTTGGCTGTTCTGGGTCTTCATTGTTGCACAGGCTTTTCTCTAGTTGTGGCAAGAGGGGGCTA
The DNA here is from genome assembly GCF_023091745.1 of Budorcas taxicolor. Classification (NCBI taxonomy): domain Eukaryota; kingdom Metazoa; phylum Chordata; class Mammalia; order Artiodactyla; family Bovidae; genus Budorcas; species Budorcas taxicolor. The sequence continues at coordinate 50,226,255 of NC_068926.1, read as the reverse complement.
CTCTCTAATGGCTATGCATGGGCTCCTTATTTCGGTGGCTTCTCTTGTTGCGGGGCATGGGATCTACAGCATGCAGGCTTCAGCAGTTGTGGTTCCTGGGCTCTTGAGCACAGGCTCAGCAGTTGCGGTGCAGGGGCTGGTTGTTCCCCAGCATGTGGGACTGATCAGGGACCATATCCATGTATCCTGCATCAGCAGACACATTCTTTACCACTGAGCCACCAGGGAAGCCCCGAGGATGACAATTCTTGAAGAAACCTTATTGATAGTTTAAATCTCCAACTTGCATCACCTGCTAAACTTTGTTGATTCTTCTCTTTGCCTGCATATTATACCTTTTCTTTGCACCATGGGTTTAGTGGACCATGAGTAGAGGATGAATCAGAATGGTCCAGGAGGTCAAGCCATTGCTCCATGTCAATGACCACTACTGGAATGGAGGATAAAGTTCAAAGTTGTTGGGACTTTCCTGGTGGTCCAAAGGCTAAGACTCTGTGCTCCCAATGCAGGGAGTCCAGATTGGATCCCTGGTCAGGGAGCTAGATCCTGCGTGCCACAACTAAGACCCAGCACAACCAAATAAAGAAATTTAAAGTCGTTCTTCTGATTTGACTCTGCTCAACTCTCTAGCTCCATCAGTGCCCCATTCTCCAAACACATTCATTAACTTTCCTTGTGTTTCTCAAAGATGTAAACTTTCTCCCTCCTGTGGTCTATGAGCCCAGAATTTTCTCTTCCCCATCAGCTCTTCCTCTGTTGCCTCTATTTGAGTCTCAACACAGATAACCCAGGTAAGATACTTGCTCCATTCCCAGGAGCAAGGACCGCCATCTTGGAAATCAAAGTACCAGTACAAAGACCCTGCAACCACACTTTCTGCCTCCTGGTCCACATTCTTAACCACCCACCAGGCCTTCCCCTCTGCTTTCTGCAGGAAGAATTCTTTTAAAAATGAAAAGCTTCTGAAATTCAAAAATCTCCATGCATTCCCTGAATATAAAATTCTAATTGCCCATGGAGCACAGTAGAATTCAACAGAGATTTTTTTTTTCTTTAAAAAATAAGAGTAACCCCCACGCACTGTGTGCCAGTACCCTTCCAAGTCCTTTATATGTTATAACCAACTTAATCCTAATAAGCGCCCTGCAAGGCAAGAACTCTTCATAATCCAGTGTTACCAAATCTAAGGCACAAGAGGTAAGGTTATTTGCCTGAGGTCACACAGCTAGCAGAAGAATTAGGATTCGGATCCAGGCTAGGATTTGGGTCCAGGTGACTGTGCCACAGAAGAGATTAGAGTAAGTCCCCTACATACAAACGAGTTCTGTTCCAAGAGCTAGTTTGTAAGTCCAGTTTGTCCGTAATTCCATAAAGTTAGCCTAGGTACCTAGCTAACACAATTGGCTACATAGTACTGAGATGGTTGGATGGCATCACTGACTCAATGGACATGAGCTTAGGTAAACTCCGGGAGTTGGTGGTGGACAAGGAGGCCTGGCGTGCTGCGGTTCATGGGGTCGCAAAGAGTCGGACACGACTGATTGACTGAACTGAGCTGTATTGTAATAGGCTTTTAACACTTTTCACAAAAGTAATACATAAAAAACAAACCCCAAAGTAAAACATTTTAAAACTTACAGTACAGGACCTCGAAAAGCACATTACAACAGATCTACCATCTTTTCACCTCACTGTGCTCTCAATTATATTCACTTTTGTTTTCATCATCACTTGGCACTTAGCTGCTTTCACACTTGCTTCTGGACATCCTGGCCTTGAAATAAAGATACTGTACTAATGTCCTCTATACAGTACTATATAGTAAAGTGCACAGAAGCACAGCCTTGTGTAGGATGCACACACATGACAATATTCTCCAGACACGCGAATCAACTTACATGACTGGGCATGTGAATGCACATGTGCTCCTTTGAAATCTCACAACTCGAGAGTTCACATGTAGGGAATTGGCTGCAGTGTCTTTTGACAACAGAGTTCAGTGACTAAAGGCATGAATTCAGCCCCTTCCATGTGAGAAAGAACCACTTATTCAAGGCAAGTCAATTATATCTTGCAGGCTATACATTTCCCCAAACAACAAATGAAAGAAAAAGAAAAGAAAAAGGTAAATTGAAATGAGCATGACTCTTTTGAACAACTCTTTGGCATAATCTACTAAATCTGAACAAATATATGACTTGTGAAGAAGGCTGAGCGCTGAAGAATTGATGCTTTTGAACTGTGGTGTTGGAGAAGACTCTTGAGAGTCCCTTGGACTGCAAGGAGATCCAACCAGTCCATTCTGAAGGACATCAACCCTGGGATTTCTTTGGAAGGAATGATGCTAAAGCTGAAACTCCAGTACTTTGGCCACCTCATGCAAAGAGTTGACTCATTGGAAAGGACTTTGGTGCTGGGAGGGATTGGGGGCAGGAGGAGAAGGGGATGACCGAGGATGAGATGGCTGGATGGCATCACTGACTCGATGGACATGAGTCTGAGAGAACTCCGGGAGTTGGTGATGGACAGGGAGGCCTGGTGTGCTGCGATTCATGGGGTCGCAAAGAGTCGGACACGACTGAGCAACTGAACTGAACTGAACTGAACTGAAGTATATGCCTGGGCTTCCTTGGTAGCTCAGTGGTAAATAATCTACCTGCCAATGCAGGAGGGCCAGTTTCAATCCCTGGTTTGGAAAGATCCCCTGGAGAAGGAAATGGCAACCCACTCCATTATTCTTGCCTGGGGAATCCCATGGACAGAGGAACCCGGTGGGGCTACAGTCCATAGGGTCACAAAGGAGTCAGTCACAACTTAGTGACTATACCACACAGAACAAGTATACACCCAACAGGGAGGTGTGAATGTGTCACCAAAATAAAGGTTCTAGAAGGTTCTAGTTACACTGCTTGTACAAGTTAGAAGGCAGAAAGTGCCCAAATGTTTTTCACGTGTAGACTGGAGAATGAATTAATAAATCATGCTATAGAGCGGTAAAAATGAGCAATCTATAGCTACATACTGCAGTAGAAACAATTCCCACAAATATAATGTTGGCTGGAATGAGTCCAAGTTACCATGAGATTCCTTTTTTTTTTTTTTTTTTCTTAGCCATGAGCATGGCTTGTGGAATCTTAGTTCCCTGACCAGGGATGGAACCCATGATCCTGGCATTGGAAATGCAGTATCTTAACCACTGGACTGCCAGGGAAATCCTTAGGGAAAGCATTTTAAAAATGATGCTGCAAAAAAATTGTACTTAATGACATGGGAAAATGGCAATTATATGCAATGAAAATTAAATCAAGTTACAGAGCAGCATGCACTGTATGCTATTTTAAGAAAATCTATAGCAACTTTAATGTATTTTTGAGTGGAATAGAGAATATCCTTCATACATCATATGAATTCATACTTTAATCTTAAAATTGCCCTGGAATAGGATAATGGTTTTAGAAAAAAGAATGAAAAACTATTTATCATTCCTTAGTAGAACAAGGTTACTGCCTTATTCTTCTAAAAATAGTTTTAAAATAATTGCAGATTCACAGAAACTTACAAAGAAACATACAGGGAGATCCTGTCCAATCTTCACCCAACCTGTTCCCAAACTGACATCTTGTATGTAAAGGGCTTCCCAGGTGGCTTAGTGGCAAAGGATCTGCCTGCTGATGCAGCTGGTACAAGAGACAGTTTCAATCCCTGGGTCGAGAAGATCCCCTGGAGAAGGAAATGGCAACCCACTCCAGTATTCTTGCCTGGAAAATCCCATGGACAGAGGAGCCTAGTGGGCTACAGTCCATAGGGTTGAAAAGAGTTGGACACAACTTAGCTACTAAACAACAGCAATAACATATAATTGTAGTATCAAATATTACAAACCTATGATGTCAAAATCAGGAAATTGATGACATTGGCCCAATCAATGGAGTTTATTCAGGTTTTACCAGATATATATATGACACTATGTATCTGCTGGTTAACACTGGCAAATTCGGACAACCTCGGATTTCAAATCATGGTTTCAAATCCATGGTTGGTTGAATCTGAGAACTTGGAACTTGCCCATATAGGAGACCAACTCTACCAGCTATTTTGCATGAGGACTTGAGCATCTGTGGATCTTGGTATTCACCGGGAATCCTGGAGCCACTTCCTTGTGGATTTTGTGGGATGACTATACATGCATTCCTGTGTGTGTCTGAAGTCTTCTCACACATGTGCTTTCATGTAGTCATCCCCTTAAGACAGATATATGACTCTCTGCTACAAAGCTCCTTAATGCTGCCCCTTCATACCCTACCAAACTCCTGGCAATCACTAATCTGTTCTCATTGCTATAATTTTGTTATTTCACAACTTTTATACAAATAAAATTTTCAGCAAATCTCCTTTTAAGACCAGCTATTCCACTCAGGATAACCCAGCATGCCATGTGCATCCACGGTGTATTTTTTTGATTGCCGAGTAGTATTCCTTAGTGGGCTTCCCTGGTGGCTCAGCTGGTAAAGAATTCACCTGCAATGCAGGAGACCCCGGTTTGATTCCTGGGTCAGGAAGATCCTCTGGAGAAGGAATAGGCTACCTACTCCAGTATTCTTGGGCTTCCCTGGTGGCTCAGGCTGTAAAGAATCTGCCTGCAATGCAGGAGACTTGGGTTCGATCCCTGGGTTGGGAAGGTCTTCTGGAGGAGGGCATGGCACCCCACTCTAGTATTCTTGCCTGGACAATCCCTGTGGACAGAGGAAGCTGAGGGATTCCAGCTTCCTCTGGTGGGCTGCAGTCTATGGGGTTGCAAAGAGTCAGACAAAATTGAGTGACTAAGCGCCCATATACATATTCCTTAGTAAGGCTGGATTGCTGTATATTAAACTTGCTCATTTGCTAAAGAATATGTAGGTAGTTTTCAGTTTGGGGCTATGTATAAATAAATCTGCTATGAACATTAGTGTACATTTTCTGCATAGAAATCAGTTTGCATATCTTTGGAATAAATGCCCAAGAATTCAATTACTGGGTTGTATGTTAAGTTCACTTTTGGTTTTACAGTGAACTGCCAAAGTGTTTTCCAGAGTGGCCGTACCACTTTGTATTCCCAGAAAGGATATGTGAATAATTCAGTTTCTCCACATCCTGTCCAGTATTTGTTGTCAAGAGTGCTTTCATCAGTGTGTCTGGTTTTGGGGGAGAGATTGCAGCACTGCAACCCTTGCAAAATCTTAGTTCCCCAACGAGGGGTCAAATCTGTGCCCTCAGCAGTGAAAGTGGAGAGTTCTAACCACTGGTTCACCAGGGAATTCTCTCAATGTGTCAGTTTGCTGAAACGACATACACTAAATACATTAACCACCCTGAGTGGTAGGATTGATATGATTGCAAATGATTTTCCTTGGTTTCCCTGAATTTTTGACCTTGAATATATGCTGCTTTTGTAATCAGAAAAAAAAAAGTTACGGTTTTATTCAGGAAATTGTTAGGACACTCTTGACGTAGGACCACAAGCAAACATAATAAAGGATCTTACAGACTGTGGTGTGCATGTTTCTAAGGGTTTACATGGCAAAGATTCTTCCCAGCTGTTTCTGAATGAAATAATATTGAGTTTGCTCCCTATTAATTATATCCCAGTTTTACTGTTGTTGTGGGTAACTGTAATTTGAATTTAACCAATATTTAAGTCAAACACAGTACAAGCTAGATTGACATGCCTTGGGAATTATGAGTGAATGAAGATAAGAGAGGCTCTGAAAAATCACAATTTTTAGTTGGCAAATGAAGGGAAAATCATTAGCTGGTGACATATTGGGGACAAGGTTTCTGAAGGAATGAATCTGTTCATTTTCATTCCAAATTCAGGGATCGATCTGCATTTACCATTACTTTCAAAAACCAATTTAACTCAAAAGGGACGCATACAGAGATTATATTTGAAGCTGGTTTTGTCACTAGACCTTAACAGTTTAATCTGCAAAATAGATTTGCAAAAATAAATTTAACCAGAAGCAGAGATTATCAATTGCACTGTTTATTATCTTTCACTCTAACCAGCAGAAGTCATTTAAAACTCAATCCTTTTTTCCCTCATCTGTTAGGGTAAAATTAATTAGAACTGTGCACCGATTATGTTTGTTTATGTGAGTTTCTTGAAATCCTGGCTGTTTGTTGTTGCTGGGTGTGGCTGCTGCTGCTGCTGCTGCTAAGTTGCTTCAGTCATGTTCGACTCTGTGCGACCCCATAGTCGGCAGCCTACCAGGCTCCCTCGTCCCTGGGATTCTCCAGGCAAGAACACTGGAGTGGGTTGCCATTTCCTTCTCCAATGCATGCAAGTGAAAAGTGAAAGTGAAGTCGCTCAGTCGTGTCCGACCCTCAGTGACCCCATGGACTGCAGCCCACCAGGCTCCTCCGTCCACGGGATTTTCCAGGCAAGAGTATTGGAGTGGGGTGCCATCACCTTCTCTGGGGTGTGGCTAGTGGGAACTATAAAAACCCACAGCCTGTGAAATCAAACAACACCTGTGACTTTGAAATGTTCTTTCCTTTCTGAATCCCTAAAGCATCCTTTTCTTTAATTTGGGTCCTCACAAGGGACATCCAGACCAAGTCTTTCAGGCTGGAGGTTTCTCGTAGCAGTCTTTATTGCAGAGCTGGTACAAAATGAATTAACCTGTGACAGCTGAAATTTTCACCCCTGCCAGTAGCAGACAAGAGGAAAATGCCACGATTTTAATTGCACTTTAAGTTTTCTGCTAGAGTCAGCCGACCTGTTGTTTTTCTTTTTGTTTCTGGCCAAACTGTGTGGGATGTAGGATCTTAGTTCCTCGACCAGGGATCAAACCTGTGGCCCCTGCATTGGTACTGTGGAGTCTTAATCACTGAACCACCAGGAAAGTCCCTTGACTTGTTTTTCTACACAGAAAGTTGGATGAGAGCTGCACAGATGTCTCTGGTACTTTGAGAGCTCTCTGTAAAGGGTCATCTTTTCCATGGGAACCAGGAGAAATATTATTTCCTTTAGCCCTATGGCCTGTGCTGCTTTGTAAGACTTGGGTTTTCACATCCTTGTCAATTCAAGCCTCAGAAATCTACGAGAGGGAAAATGTGACCCTGACAACATGCATCTCCCTCCCTGTTCCCCTGACCTATTTTCTTATATGGATAGGAGTACAGTGGTTATTTGTTTTGACAAATGCTGAGTCCCTTTGAGAATGGGGCATCCATGGGCCCCCAGAGGGAGACGTAGCAGGTGGAAGGAACAGTGGATGAAGGGGTAGCATGCACAAAATGGGATGAGTGAGGAAGGCAGTTCACCATGGGGACAGTGTGAGCTGGGTGCAGAGAGAAGAGAGGACAGAGGGAAGGGGGCCAGAGTCCCTCAGCCTGATGTCAATGTGCAGTCCTCAGCAAGTTACAACTTAGAATCTTGCCCCAATTTCTGTCTCAGTGATGCTCAGAAGTTACATAGTGTCATCCTACTTCCTATAGGAGCAAATCAAGGTTCAGAGGAAACAGGGCAGCTTTCCTAGGTCACCTGAGTGCTGGGTAACCCAGCAGACCCCCTAGCCGGAGTGTGGACAGGAGCTCAGACTCCAGAGCCAGTCTGCTCCAGTCTGATCCCAGCTCGGCTGTTCCCCTCCATATGGACCCCGGCAGGATCTCAGCCTCTTTGTGCTCAGTTTTCTTGTCTGTATAACGGGAATGATGCTAGCTTCTGGAGCAGTACCTGACACTCCAATCCAGCGAGATACAACACCTAAATTTGTACCCTAAAAAATTAAAGACTTCTCAAGGGACTGTGTTAAATATGTACATAAATACAAACAACAAAGCCCTACTGTATTGCACAGGGCACTATTAATATATTCCATATCCTGTGATAAACCATATGGTGAGTAATATGAAAAAGGAATATATATATGTGTGTATGTGAATATATGTATATATAATAAAACTGAATCACTTTGTTGCATGGCAGAAATTAACACAACATTTCAAATCAACTACACTTCAATAAAATAAAATTTAAAACAAGATATAGATAGATGCTAGTGGAAAGTTCTTTCTATACAGATAATATTTAATAATTTTTAGATGATTCCGTCTAAAGTTTTATTAGATGATTAGAGTCGGACATGACTGAGCGATTGAAATGAACTGAATTGAACTTAACTGATGATCCTTTTCTCCCACCCCCTCAAACAACACACACACACACACACACACATGTGCACACACAGACTTCTCCTTCTGTTTTCTCTCTCTGGATGTTTTAAGTAACATGATTCCCAGCATCTCCCCTTGGTCCTAGTTTACAGTGAATTGTGCTGAAGCGTTCTCGTGATGGGTTTGTGTCTTCAGGAGGAGGCTAGAGGAATGTCTCATTAATTGCAGCTCCTGAGACCCAAACAGCCTCAGGGATGAGAGCAAAGACCCCTCTGCAAGGAACAAGTGTTGCTGAAATTCAACCCCTGTACCTCAGTACTGGATTAGACCTTGGAGACAGAGTTAGGGGTGAAGTCGAAAAGAACAGCTTTGTTGTTTGGCCAGGCAAAGAGGGCTACAGAAGGCGAATGCCCTCAAGACTGCATGTCCTCCCTGGAGGGGAAGTGGGGAGTCTTACAGCACTCAAGGAGCAGGGTGTGGTCACCTCATGGACATTCTTCTGATTGGTTGGGAGTCAGCATCTTCAGCCCCTGGTTTCAACAGGTCTGTGGTCTCTGCTTGTGGGCTGCAGACAGTTAACTTCTTCCACCTGGTGGGGGTTTGAGTATCTGCAGAAGAGCTCAAAGGACGTGGCTCGGAATATTATCCATAGTCCTTGATTAAGAACTGAAGGTCCTTGACTTTATTTAATGGCTAAAGTCCTATTATTTTGTCTTGCTTGACTGTTTTCCTTTCTTTCTGCATATTCTCTCTTCTCTGAGTAAAGTTTTTTTACAGACAAAATGCAGATGGAGGACATGGGTAGGATTTTATTCTGGGAAGGCCCTAGAGTTTTGTTCAGTTACAGGAGCAGGTGACAGAAAATTCTAAGAGGTTATTGCCATCAGGGCACAAACAGGATGCTAACAAGTGCTGTGTTTAGAAGGAAGCCTTGATGTTCACTGAAGTGAGGCGCGGTAGCCTTGGTCCCCACCCAGTGTAACTAGGGCTAGGGCTCAGGGTCAGGTTTATTACTGAGTGTGTTAATGAATGTATTCCTGGGTGTGTTGACAGGTGTACTAATGCGTGTGTTAATGAATGCATTAATCGGTGCACCCATATCTGCGCTGGCTGGGAGCTTGGCAGGGGCAAGGCTGCAGCTGGTTATAACCAGCCTCTCGCAGTGGAGTCAGGTCCGTGGTGGCCTTGTGCCTTCCAGGCCTGGGACAAGCTACACAGGCTGATCTGCTGTGAACGCCTCCCATTTCCTCCTCTCGGGCTCCTCCTGAGAAGCAGGACCCTGTGCTTTCCTCAGGCCTCAGTCTCTCAGGTTGTAACAGGGAAGAACAGGGTCTGACTCCATGTTGGATCTGTTTCTCTGATTTTACGTTTGCTTTCCATTGCTTCTGTTACTATAATCACTGAAAGCATGCTGTCTATAGCTGAGAGCATACATAATGGCCTGCCTCGGGGAACCTGCCCCCTCTGCAAGAATGTTAAACTAAAGAGCCTTTGTTCAGTTCACAGGGAGACATTCTGACCCTGCCCACCTGGGAACAGCTGCAGGAAAAAACAATTAACACATCCCCTCCCCAGTGCTGGCCAACCCAGGTGATATTTTGTGAGATTTATAGCCTTTTTTTTTTTTTTTACTTTACTTCCTCACCTCCTCCCCCTCTGTGTTCTATAAAAGAAACTGGCATCCAGATCCCATAAGATAGTACTCTAGGGTGCTAGCCCAGCATCTTCTCAGATGCTTGGCTTTCCATATAAAGTCGCTATTTCTTGCCTCAACACGTCATCTCCCTTGTTGTGCTGCAAGCAAACTGAGCTTGGATTCAGAAAAAATTTGATAGAGAGAGAGAGACATATGAATGGGGTGATGGAGCAGCTGTAGTCAGAGAGGTCTAGGAAGCCTCCTGCAGGGGATGAAACAGGGATGCTGTTCTCCTGGAGGGAAGATTCGAAAGGAACCAGACCCAGGCAGGAGCTTAAGGAAGAGGACAGACAGGGGCGACAGCTGGGGCAAGGATAGGTTAGCTTGTTCTAGAAACAGAAATGGACTGGGTGCTTGAGGGTATGAGTGTTGATGGCCTGACCACCTGTCAAAAAGACCGCTTATAAGGCAGGTTTTGAGAGCGCTGATTCTAAGTCGGTTGAGGAAAGAGGACAGTCTTTGAGGATGCTTTGGTTTACTGTTCTTTTCCAGCACCTCTTACCCAGAATCGCAGCCAGTGAGCTGGTTCATTTAAATGATTTGTGCTCCACTGCATCCAGGAAGCAAGGAAGGGGACTTCCCTGGCGTCCAGTGGTTAAGACTCAGGTTCCAATGCAGGGGGCACAGGTTTGATCCTTGGTCGGGGAACATGCTGCATGGCACAGTCAAAAAAAAAAAAAAAAAAAAAGAGCAATGGAAGTGAGGAAGGCACTGTCCAGACAGGATTCTCTAAGAATCCCCCAGTGCAGACTCCCTGTTCTTAACTCTTGTGCCAGAATCAGAGGTGTTATATGCTATATGACTCATGCGTTCATGTTGGCACATCAATAGCATTGTCTCATGACATCTGGGTTTGTGGGATGTTTCCCCAGAAATTCCACACATGCATTCTCAGTCCCTCAATCGTGTCCAACTCTTTGTGACCACATAGACTGTAGCTTGTCAGGCTCTTCTATCCATGGGATTTTTCAGGCAAGAATACTGGAGTGGGTTGCCATTTCCTCCAGGGAATCTTCTTGATCCTGGGATAGAACCCGAGTCTCCTGCATTGGCAGACAGATTCTTTACCATTGAGTCATTTGGGAACGCCCCCAGTGAAGTCGCTCAATCGTTTTCGACTCTTCGCGACCCCATGGACTGCAGCCCACCAGGCTCCTCCATCCATGGGATTTTCCAGGCAAGAGGACTGGAGCGGGGTGCCATCGCCCTCTCCGCAGACATTCCATAGGTTGAGACAATTCTGTTGTCCGCTTTTGTTCCCCTGCTATTGTGAATTTTACCTTTGTTACATTAGCTGGAAGCTTCACATTCACTTCTATTATAACAAAAGCTGATTTTACTTCTTTCAGTCAGTGCTTTAATTTTCTACCAGAATGGTAACAAAGCTCATCTTTTAGAACAAACTAAGCCGTGTTCCGTCTGTTGAACGGTTTAGGGATGCTGCAGCCATGGGCAGTTTGGCGAAGGTGAATCTAATAACAGGATTTGCTGCGTTTTGGGGAACCAAAGTGGAATAAAAGGCTGACATTCTAATCTATGGAAATGAAACACAAAATTACCTACGCTATAGCAGGGATTTGACAACAGGCTCACACATTTGAGGAAACTTGAATGCTGACAAGGTCCAGGATGATTTAAATTATTGTGCATAGGTTTAGGTGTGTCGTGGTATTGTGATGATGTTTTTTAAAAACGGTTGATAGCCTTTAGAAAAATGTACTAAAATATTTACAGGGTATATGTAAAAAAGGGCTTCCTTGGTGGCTCAGTTGGTAAAGAAATTGCCTGCAGTGCAGGAGACCTGGGTTCAATCCCTGGGTTGGGAAGATCCTCTGGAGAGGGAAATGGCAACCCACTCCAGGATTCTTGCCTGGGAAATCCCATGGATAGAGGAGCCTGTTGGGCTACAATCCATGGGGTCGCAAGAGTTGGACACGACTTAGGGACTAAACCACCACCATATGTAAAAAAATCTGTCTCTGAAAGGACTTCCAAAGGTGAGAAATGTGTAGATGTAGGTGAGGTCCAAGATTTTGCTTCTGCTGATGCAACCATGTGAATATTTGGAAATCGACTCAGTATTTTGACCTCATGACCACACTGTCCAGGGCCACTTATGAGGTCTCCAAACTTTGAACCTCCACTTTTTTTAAGGTCCAGACCCATCTTTAGAGCCTTTGCTCACAAATTTGCTTTCAAATATGCAGTGGTGAATCATTCCAGGGCTGGTTCTAACTTCCATGCACCACAGAAGCTTCCAAATGCATTTTGGCCATGGCGAGAATCCCTTACTGAAAAGTCCTCTGAACGGAATAATTGCATAGACATAATTACAGGGCTCTGTGCCATGTGAAATTGTAAATAGCACTGACAATGTAATTTGTACTCATTTATGACACAGTAGCTCATTATGGCTCCAATTTTCATCCCCTTCATTAACAAGCTCATCTGTTTCTCTGATAGAAGCCTGTTTTGTGTGAGATGTGGTTCTCTGCTCAGAGAGAGGCGAGTGGACTGATGAGAAGTGGGCATTTGTGGTGCTGATGGTGGGGGGCACAACACAGTGGTGTCTCAAAGTGTATCTTCATGGCAGCTAAAGAGCAGAGGGTATAGTGAGATTGGGTGTAAATCTTTAAAGCGCTTTTTGCTTGCTTGGATCCCCAGGAATTCTTACATTAAATAAATGATTAAAATAGACTCCACCAGGGTCTTCTCTCGGAGAAGGCAATGGCACCCCACTCCAGTACTCTTGCCTGGAAAATCCCATGGATGGAGGAGCCTGTTGGGCTGCAGTCCATGGGGTCGCGAAGAGTCGGACATGACTGAGTGACTGCAATTTCACTTTTCACTTTTATGCATTGGAGAAGGAAATGGCAACCCACTCCAGCATTCTTGCCTGGAGAATTCCAGGGACGGCGAAGCCTGGTAGGCTGCCGTCTCTGGGGTCGCACAGAGTCGAACATGACTGAAGCGACTTAGCAGCAGCAGGGGTCTTCTCTGGTGGTTCAGTGGTTAGGACTTCACCTTCCAATGCAAGGGGTGCAGGTTCAATCCCCCGGGTGGCGAGCTGAGATCCAACGTGCCTTGTGGCCAATAAACCAAAACATAAAACAGAAGCAGTGTTAAAACAAATTCAATAAAGACTTTAAACACTGAAAAAAAATCTTTATAGAAAATAAAATATGCTAGGCTCAGGAGCCAATGCGGCCAAGCTACCAACTGTGGGATTATGACTGAACGCCTCTAAATCAGAATCGTGCCCCGGCCCCTGGAGCCTTGGTTGGCCTTGGATAGCCTGTCCCCCACCATCCCCGCCGCCCCTGTTCCAGGGTCCAGTGCGGAGAGCCCTTCATCCTGGGACACTGGACGCGGCAGGAAGGGCGCTGCCCCCTCGCCTGTCATACACCGCACATTCGTGGGGAACCCGGTGCTAACCCATTAGTGGACGACCTGCTTCTGGACCAGGGTTTAGTTGGTGGCAGAGCAACCCTCTCACTGCCGCTATTGAAAGTCAGCCCTCGACACAAGGGTTTGTAAAGAAAATAAAAAGTAAAGCAGAACAAAAAGAAAAAACAAAGTACTAGAAAAGAAAACAAAAAAGAAAAAGAAAATTAAATTAAAAAAAATAGACTCCCCCACCAACAAAATAATAACAGTAATAATAATGAGGAGGAGGAAGATGAGGAGGAGAAACATACAGTCAAGTACCATATTCCTTGTGGACCTGTTCATAGCTCAATTTCAATTTCCTTGCAATTCCTCAGAATCCTCTGCTGTATCACTTTGCTGTTGTTGTTCAGTTGCTAAGTCATGTCCAACTCTGCGACCCCATGGACTGGATGCCAGGCTTCTCTGTCCATCAGTATCTCCCTGAGTTTACTCAAACTCATGTCCATTGAGTTGGTGATGCCATCCAACCATCTCATCTTCTGTCACCCCCTTCTCCTTCTGCCCTCAGTCTTTCCCAGCATCACCAGCTGAGTGATTCAGCTCTTTGCATCAAGTGGCCAAATTATTGGAGCCTCAGCCTCAGCCATCAGTCCTTCCAAGGAATATTCATTTACTGTATTGTTTTAAATCTTGAATCCTAGTTGTTGTTCATCTTTCTAAAGACATCACTTCCACTCTTTGTTTGCCAGCAGCATCCCCAGCCTATTCCTGCTGGACCATGAAACAGTAACTTCCCTCCTCCAAGGACTGTTGAGATGTAGTTGTCTTTCCTTTCCTGCATCCGTGGGAGTCCTCTCTGAAAGGGAGTTTGTTAAAGACAAATTGCTGCCTTTCTGGTGCATCTTGATCAGATAAAGTTCTCCCTGATCCATGCTGTGCAGTGTGGGAAGCCTCCTGGGGTGTAGCCCAGGCAGTGGACAGCCTCTTCCCCCCAGCTGGCTGGTTGGGGGCAACTTTATCTGTCTTGGCTGGTTGCGGAGAAGAAAATGCTGGGGCTATGACACCTGACAGGACAAATCTTCAGCATTTGTTTTGAAAGAACAAGCCTACTTCCTTCGAATGCTTATCCTTTCCCCTTGATCAAGCCAAGAGAAATCATGTTTGTAATGTCTTATTGGCTAGTCCTGCTTTCTTATTGGTTCAGTTGACCAATTTGGTAAAAGTGACATTTATTTCCAATTTAGTTTTTAAAATTGATTCATTTATATTAACTGGAGGAGAATTAACAATATTGTAAACGAATTTGTAGATTTTTTTGATGATGACCTATCACTCCTAGAGTGGGTGAAATAAATATAAGAAAAAACAAATGGGATATAATTAAACTTAAAAATTTTTGCACAATGAGGGAAACTGTAAGCCTCTCTCATACATCAACATGTGTGCATAGGCCATAGGCATATATGTGTCCCCTCCTCTGCAACCTCCCCCCCCGCCCCCCCACCCCCGGCCCTCCAGGTTGTCACAGAGCACTGGCTTTGGGTTGCCTTTGTCATGCATCAAACTCTCACTGGCTATCTGTTTTACATATGGTAATGTATATGTTTCAATGCTGCTCTCTCCAATCATCCCACCCTCTCCTTCACCCATTGTGTCCAAAAGTCTGTTCTTTATGTCTGTGTCTCTTTTGCTACCCTGCATGTAGGATCATTCATGCTATCTTTCTAGATTCTATATACATGTGTTAATATACAATATTTTTCTTTTTCTGACATACTTCACTTTGTATAATAAGCTCTAGGTTCATCCATCTCACTAGAACTAACTCAAATGCGTTCCTTTTTATAGCTGAGTAATATCCCATTATGTATATGCACCGCAACTTTCTTATCCATTCATCTGCTGAGATTGCTTCCTAGGTTGCTTCCATGTCCTAACTATTGTAAATAGTGCTGCAATGAACACTGGGGTACATGTGTCTTTTTCAATTCTGGTTTCCTCAGGGTATATATCCAGTTGTGGGATTGCTGGGTCATATGGTAGTTTTATTCCTAGATTTTTCTTTTTTTAAGGAGTCTCCGTACTTTCCTCCATAATGGTTGTATCAGTTTGCATTCCCACCAACAGTGTAAGAGAGTTCCCTTTTCTCCACACCTTCTCTGGCATTTATTGTTTGTAGATTTTTTGATGATGACCCACCTCCTATAGTAATGGAAATAAAAACAAAAATAAACAAATGGGACCTAATTAAACTTAAAAGCTTTTGCACAATGAAGGAAACTATAAGCAAGGTGAAAAAACAGCCCTCAGAATGGGAGAAATTAATAGAAAATGAAAAAACTAAGAATTAATCTCCAAACTATATAAGCAACTCAATACCAGAAAAACAAACAACCCAATCAAAAAGTGGGCAGAAGATCTAAACAGACATTTCTCCAAAGAAGACATGGAGATGGCTAATAAACACATGAGAAAATACTCAACATTACTCATTAGAGAAATGCAAATCAAAACTATCATGAGGTATGATCTCACACCAGTCAGAATGGCCATTATCAAAAAATCTACAAAAAATAAATGCAAATTAATTTTGAGGATTAAAAAAACATAAGCAAACAAAAAACTGTGAAATACTGTATGTTTCCTACTTATGAATGAGTTGCCTCCTGAGAGCACATTTGTAAGTCCAATTTGTTGGTAAGTTCAACAGTGTTAGCCTAGGTAACATAATCAGCTCTATAGTATTGCCTTGTCAGTCAGTCAGTTCAGTCAGTTCAGTCGCTCAGTCGTGTCCGACTCCTTGTGACCGCATGGACTGCAGCACGCCAGGCCTCCCTGTCCATCGCCTTGTATTGCCTTGTAATAGGTTTAATAATGCTTTTCACACAATTAACGCATAAAACACAAACACAAAGAAAATATTTTAAATCTTACAGTACTTTGAAAAGTACAGTAGTACAGTACAACAGCTGGCAGGGGAAGGTTTGCCTCTGTTTAAGTTTGCATCCTAAAGGTTTGTATGTAGGGGACTTACTGTGTTTGTAAAGATCCTCTGATTTGGCTCTGTGGCCCCAGTAAGAACACAATGCCTGTAACACAGTGAGCATGAGATAAGTTCTGTGATGGAAAGCAAAAAAAAAATGAATGAGAAAGATTGGCCCTAGATTAACTCTAGCCAGGCTCTTGATCCTGCTCTAAACATGACATCAATCAAGAGCTTAAACAGAGTAAGATCATATGGAAACACATGGGCCCATGAAAATCTGGGGAATAGTCTTCAAGTTATCAATTAATTTCCACCTCTCTGTAGTTATTTATTTTTTTTCCATATAAAAGTATGGCAGGAAAGAAATCCTTACAGGATATAACATAATCAACCTTTCACTGCTAAGAGAGAATCATAAAAAAATGTTTTAAGTAAGAAGGAGTTTCCTGTTCCTGCCCAGGCATGCTCTACAAATGACATCCTAATAGATGACATGTTAGATCCATCAAAGTCTGCAGTTTTTTAAACGTACAACTTAACTTCCATTACACTTATTTGAATGTTCTTGTCTTGCTTCTGTTAATTACCTAGTGTTGTCTCATTCTCTTTAAGGACAGAAAATATGGCATTCCTTTTTTTATGGAAAATTTCAACATCAAAATAAAAAAAAAACTTGAGAGATATGGGACTTCCCTGGTGGTTCAGTAGTTAAGAATCCACCTTGCAGTATAGGGGATGCAGATTTGATCCCTGGTTGGGGTACTAGGATCCCACATACCACAGAGCAACTGAGCGGCAACTACTGAGCCCATGCCTACAACTAGAGACTGGGTGCACTGCAAGCAAAGATCCTGCATGCTGCAGCAAAGATCCTGCATGCTGCAGCTAAGACCCAACACAGCCAAATAAATAAATAAATACTTTACAAAAAGGAGAAATATGTAAGTGGTCTTCCATTTACTCACTATTCTGTTTTAACAATTATACCCATTTGCTAATCTTGTTTCTTTGCATTCACTCCACCTGGAATAGTAATAAAAAACATTTCAGATATCAGAACATTTTATTAGTAAATACTTTGGGCTGCATCTCTAAAGGGGACTTAAAAAATAACTATGGCATCATCATTACCTTGAATAAAATTAATGATGATTTCTTAGTATCTTCAGATATCCAGACGGTGTTCAAATTCCCTGATTGTGTCAATGGCTGTTTACCCATTGGCATGTTTTAATCAGGTTTCCAAGAGGAGCTATACACAACCCTTCTCTATCTCAGAAGTTATCAGGAAAATTCATTTTTTAAAAAAGTGAAATGTATTTAGCAAGATTGGACAAAAAATTTAGTAATATCCTATTTGGAGTAATCCTATTGGTGAAAATGTACACAATTATAACTTTATAGAAGGCAATTTGAAACTAGCAATTGAGATGTACATATTTGTGTACCAGATTGCTATATTTTAATGATTCAGGTCCAATAAGCAGACTGCCATATACAGTTGTGCTGGTTGTACAGGGCACAACTGGGCCATTTTTAAGAGAAAGTAGTCACATTCATATGTTATATATTCAGATTATTTTCCAGCAGACATAGGAAAGATTTCCAGTCTTACAAAATCAATATAATGTAAAAATTTATTGACAGAAGCATGGAAAAAATGATGTTTTCTAAATTTGTACATTGTGTTATACTGGGTAGTGGTGGTCTGAGCACAACGAGGGTTATTCAAGAAGTGGTGGCATTATTTAAAACAGCAAAAGGATCATGATGATGATGTCAAGCTCTTTATGTGTAACGACAATTTTTTAGATGTATTAGACAAATTTTGAGGTCATGAGAACAATATGTGAGCAACTCTGCCTGGATTTAAAGACCTATTCTGTCATTTATTAATCCTGTGATCCCAAAACATATTACCTGACTACTCTCTGCTTCAGTTTCCTCCTCTGGAACCTGGAGGTAACACAGTGGCTATCTCATGAGATTGTTGTGAGAGTCAGTGAATGACTATCTGAAGAATTCAGAATATAGCCAAGAACCTGGGATATTATAAAGGATTCGTGGGCTTCTTAGATGAGCTTCCGCAGTGACTCAGAAAGTAAAGAGTCTGCTTACAATGCAGGAGACTTGGGTTCAGTTTCTGTGTTGGGAAGATCCCCTGGAGAAAGGAATGGCTACCCACTCCAGTATTCTTGCTGGAAGGATTCCATGGACAGAGGAGCCTGGCAGTATGCTGTTTTCATTATTATTATTTATATTATTATTTTCTCACAACAGTGATGAATAATTTGAAAACGTTAATATTTATAGCCAATAGTTAGCATTCATTTTTAAAATGCTTCTTATTTCATAGGAAAAAGACAAATTATTGTTATTAAGTATGATTTTGATCAATAAGACTGATTCTAGTATAAATTTTTCTAGTATGTTTAATTCCTCTTCTACAGATTTTCAACCTGAGTCCTCAACCCACATATTAATGACAGTTAAATATGAAAGTACTTTTTATTTTTAAAGATTTTGTGAAAAGAATATTTACAGGATCATGAGTGTCTTAGGCTAATCCACATACCAAGGGTCCTTACTAAAGAATAATTAAATAGGATGTTTTCCTACAGAAATAAAGTTTTAAAAAATGAAATCATTTTGAAAATAAAAATATTGAACAAAATCCAATATAATTTACACATAACAAAGATCATAAAATTTCAGCCCTATTCCCAGAATCAGGGGTTTATGTAAAACTCTGTTTGTAAAATGTTTACATAAATTATAAAATGCACGCAAATAACTTAGAAGGTAAACTATAAATATAGCTGGTGCAATAAAAGTTTTGAAATTGTGACATGCCAAAGGCTAAAGTTTATTACACAGTTCATGATCGATTTTTAGTCCATGTGCAGGATTGCAGACTCCAAAATTTCATTTTAAGGCTAAACTGTTGGCCCAGCCACATGGGAGAGAGAGTTCCTAGGAGAGTCTGCAAAAGTTCAAGTTCAGAGCTCTTCAAACTCATGCTCTCTGATTTTCATTGTTCTCTCCTATTTTTCAAGGACATGTGGACATCGGGGTTTCCCCCTACGCATCCTTGGAATGATGGATTCATGCTGGGAATTTTCCAACTGGAAGGGGTTTAGCAGTGTAAATGCCACCCCCCCTCCTCCAATGTAGTTGCTGAGTGCCCCTGAGCCAATGCCTTCTTCCCCTTGGGGAAGGTGACAAGATGGGGGACTTTGACCTCACAGCTGGAGGCTAACAGCTGGGGGCTGTTGTACCCCAAGTGGGGATTCCCTTAGTAAGGAAGGACGGTCTAGGAAGCTGAAAAGACCATGTTGGAGGGTTAGCACTGCAAGGAAACTCATCATAGACAGATAGACTCTGAACCCCTCATCCCTGCCTTGGTTTATAGGTAGATTCCTGGGAAAACAAGCCGAGGTCCACCTGCAAATCCAGGAGATGGGCATAGGGTTCTGATGCCGATCCAACCTCTGCACCTGACACCAAATTAAATCTCAGAGACAGAGTTTTGGGTGAAATAGAAAAGAATAGCTTTATTGCTCTGGCAGGCAAGCAGGGCCACGGTAGGCCAATGCCCTCAAAACAATGTGTGTCTCCACCTGGAGGAGATAATAAGTTTCATAGTAATGTTTCAAAGAGGAGGGTGTGATCAGCTTGTGGACTTTCTTCTGATTGGTTGGTGATGAGGTAAGTGGGAGTGAGCATTATCAACCTTCTGGTTCCAGCCAGTCTGGGATCTACATGCTGATGGGCAGCACACAGTTAACTTCTCCCAACTGGTAGGCGGTTTCATTTCAGTATCTGCAAAACAGCTCAAAGATACTGATCTGTATATACCCTGAGGGGGAACCAGGACCCCGAGCCAAGGCTGCACTATTGTTTCTTAATTGCTTCTGCCTTGTCCCTGCATCCCCCCTCTCCCCTGATTAGAAGCTGTCTGAACCTGCCCTTTGGAATGAAGGGAAGGTCTTGGAGGCTGAATGAAGCCTATTTTCTATAGTCAAGAAATGGGGGACACAGAAAAGATTTTGTGCCCAGGAGCCCCACAGGGTCCTACTCGGTATCAGTTCAAGGTCGGGGTGAGAAAAGCAGTATACACACAGCAAGCAACAGGGGCAAAGACTTGAGAAGTGATTGTGTATTTCATCCATCATGAATCCAGGGGAGACAGAAGATGAGGCCATCTCCCAAGTGTCAGGATTCTTGCAGGAATGCAGGAACCCATCTGGGAGGACTTCAGAATTTTTCTTTTTGCACAAGTTGCCAGAAGAATGTAGCTCTTTGAATAAAAAGCTGGCTCCAGAGATGCCATTGAGTAAGCAAACAGGATGTTTCAAAGCACAGATGATTCTAGTGGGATATGTTTTAGAAATCCAGAAAGATCTGGAGGGTTTGCTAATTTGATAATGAGTATTTTATGTTTTTTCTCCTTTTTCATAAATTCGCCATTGAAGCAATCTGTTTGGATTTTGTGTGTATGGCCATTTTCTATTTTCAGTTCTTTCTAGTCAACATTATTCTTATTTTTGGTGAAGCATTTCTTTCTTGATACTCTTGTAGCTATAATTAAAAAGTATGGACATTTTCAGGGAGTGTTATTAATTCTTTCAGGCACTTAAGGGAATATTTGTGTCATCATCCAGTCAGGTACACTGAAGGGTTAAGGCTTCTCCAAAGATGAAGCATATATATTTTTAAAATTAAACTGTCAACTTATAAAATATCCAGAACCTCAAAGTTGAGAGTTATGTTTTATTTGGTGGGAATATTTAGGACTTCAGGTCTGGGAGGCAGCATCATCAGGTCTGGGAGAACTGCTTTGAGGAGGGAGAAGAGGAGCCAGGTTATATAGAAGTTTTGCCACAAAGGGCAGGTAGTCTGAATATCAAAAGATTATTGTTAATTAAAGGAAATAGGAAACCTTAACTTCTTCAAGTTAAGGAATTTACTGCTTTTCTATGTATAGCAAGATGAGAGAGTCTGGGCTCACTGACGTCACTCCTCTTATACGCATCTCAGCTATCTTAGGCCAGTATCCTGTGATCTCATACGTCCTGAAATTCCTTGAGGCTCACTGTAGGGAGTGGCTGCAGTCCTGATGGCCGCTAGATCACAGATATTCTTCTCCTTCCTGAGTGCCCTTAGGACTCACAAACTCGCATTGGAGGGCTGCAGTCCTTGTTCACTGATATAGCAGGAGATACCCCATTTCTCAGAACAATAAAACAAACAAAACTCTAATGACAAGATTTCTTTTTAGATGTGACTGGAGCTTCAATTAAAGGACAGTATCAAATGAATGCATATAATAGAAATAATTAATCATCCACAGATCATGTGGCCTCTGGACCACACCCCAGGATGGGGCTGGTTACCAAGGGAACAAACCAAAATTAGAGGGTTGGAAATTTCAATCCTGCCCTCTGATTTCCTTGGAGGGTAGGTCATTTTGTGGGGGGAGGTGAGGGGATGGAGGGGAATCAACTGCAAATGGCCGAGGATTTACTCAGTCGTGCCTATGTAATAAAGCTTCCATAAAAACTCAAAAGGAGGAGTTTGGTAGAACTTCCTGGTTGGTGAACATGTGGTGATAAGGACATGTTATAAATGTTCACTGCCATAGACACATGTCCCAAATGCTAGTAGAGTTAGTTCACCTACTCTTCCCGGCTAGCCTATGGATAAGTCACTATCACTGTGTCTGTTTATAGACGGAGAAACAAAGGCACCAGGAGATGAAGAAACATGCCCAGCCCGGCAATTGCAACCCTCGGAACATACCTGATAAAATTGAAAATATATATTTACACAAAAACATATACAGGAATGTTCATAGCAGCGTTATTCATCAGAGCCCAAAGTGAAAAAAACCCCATGTCCATCTACTGATGAATGGAGAAGTAACCACATGGACCAGTATACTGGTCCACTGGAATATTATTCAGCCATGACATCAGTGAAGTTCTGGGACTTCCCTGGTGGTCCAGTGGCTAAGACTCCACTCTCCTAATGCCGGGGATCCAGGTGCCATAACTGGTCAGGAAACTAAATCCCACATGTGGCAAATAAGGGTTCACATCCCCCAACTAAAGATCCTACATGCCGTAACAAAGACCTGGCACAGCCAAACAAATAAATATTTTTTGAAATAAAGTTCTGATGCATGCTGTTTTGTTGTTTGTTGTTTAGTCACCAAGTCATGTCTGACTCTTTTGCAACCCCGTGGACTATAGCCTGCCAGGCTCCTCTGTCCATGGGATTCTGCAGGCAAGAGTACTAGAGCGAGTTGCTGTTTCCTTCTCCAGAGGATCTTACTGACCCAGGGATGGAACCCGCATCTTCTGTCTTGGCAGGTGGATTCTTTACAGACTGTGCCACCAAGGAAGCCGCTGACACATGCTCCACCATGATGAGCCTCAAAAATAAATCCAGACACAAGAGGAAAGTATTGCCTTATTCCACTTATACAAAGCCTCCAGAATAACCAAGTCCAAAGAGACAGGAGGTAGATTAGTAGTTGCAGGCTGAGGGTGGGGTGGGGTTGGGGAGTGACTACTGCTGGGTACAGGATTTCTTTGGGACGCTCTGAAAATGATTATCAGCCACCATTATTGTGATTAATGATGATGATTGCCTGACTCTGTGAATATACTAAAAAACCCATTGAACTGTGTACTTCTAGAGGGCACTCATTTTGGTATTTGATTTATATCTCAATGAAGCTGCTACTACAAAAAGAAAATAGGGTTTCTCTGGTGGCTCAGTGATAAAGAATTCACCTGCCAAAGCAGGAGACGAGGGTTTGATCCCTTGTCCAGGAAGATCCCACGTGCCTCGGAGCAACTAAGTCCATGCACCACAATTATTGAGCCCTTACCTTAGAATTCATGCTTCACAACAGGGGAAGCCACTGAAATGAGAAGCTCATGCACCACAATTAGAGGGTAGCCCACACTCACCTTAACTAGAGAAAAGCCCACACAGGAATGAAGATCCAGTATTGCCAAAAATAAGTTAACAAATAAAATTACTTTAAAAAGAAAGAGAAACAAATAGTCCAAAGTCACAAGCATTGGGCTGTACAGTGTGTGCTCTTGGTTTGTCTTCAATGGGCCATTTATTCTTTCCAATAATTAAAGAGAGACATGATTCTTCACTCTATAGAGGAAACTAATCCCCCTACTCTGAAGATTAAAACCACTGTAATCTATGGATGTTTTCAAAATTAATTTCAGCTGGTGCAGCTGTTTGGCGACCCATGGGGATTGCGTTTGTGCTGACGTCATTTATTATTAGCATCTGGGAGCCGACTTTATGGTTTCCTGCATAAACAGGTGTGATAAACTCTAATTAGAAAACAAATTACAGTTGACCCTTGAACAACAACAGAGACTTAGGGGCACTGGCTCTCCATGCAGTTGAAAATTTGCTTTTAATTTTTGACTTGTCCAGATCTTAAATACTAACAGCCTACTGTTGCCTGGAAGACTTAAGGATAGCATAAAGAATTGATGAACACATATTGTGTATGCTATATATTAATATATTATATACTGTATTCTTATAAGAAAGAAAGCTAGAAATTATTAGAGAAATGTGAATCAAAACTGCAATGAGGTACCACCTCACACTGATCAGAATGGCTATCATCAAAAAGCCTATGAATAACAAATGATGGAGAGAGTGTGGAGAAAAGGGAACCCTCCTACACTGTTGGTGGGAATGCAAATTGGTACAGCCACTATGGAAAACAGTAGAGAGATTCCTCAGAAAACTAAAAATAGAACTATCATATGAGCTGGCAATCCCACTCCTGGGCATATATCCAAACAAAATTCTGATTCAAAGAGATGCATGCACCCCTATGTTCATAGCAGCACTCTTCACAATAGCTAAGGAACGGAAACCACCTAAATGTCCACCAACAGATGACTGGATAAAGAAGGTGCGGCACGTATATACACTGCAATACTATCCAGCCATGAAAAAGAACAAAATATGCCACTTGCAGCAACATGGAGGCAATTAGAGATTATCAAACTAAGTGAAGTAAGTCAGAGAAAGACAAATACCATATGATATCACTTATATATAGAATCTAAAACATGACACATTTATCTATGAAACAGGAAAGACTCACAGACATGGAGAACAGACTTGTGGTTGCCAAGGGGGAGAAGGATTGGAGGAGGGACGGAATGGAAGGTCGGGATTGACAGCTATTAGCTGTTGTACCTAGAATGGATAAACAACAAAGTCCTAGTGTAGAACACAGGGAATGACATTGCAACTGGGTCAGAGGGACCTGAAACTGTTCCTGGATCTTCCATCAAAATGTCTTTAATTTGGGGCAAATGAACTTTCCATAACCTCAGATTTGTCATTGGTAAATCTGGATTATTAACGGTATCCAGTTGTAACCGGTTACTGAAAACAATTGTTTCAAATGATCATTTATTATCTGTCTTGGGTCTGGGAATTTCCTACAGATTCTCAGGCATTGGTGTCCTATGGCTGCTATTTGATGGGGGCCAAGGCTTGGCACCCCACTCCAGTACTCTTGCCTGGAAAAGCCCATGGATGGAGGAGCATGGTAGGCTGCAGTCCATGGGGTCGCTAAGAGTTGGACACGACTGAGCGACTTCACTTTCACTTTTCACTTTCCTGCATTGGAGAAGGAAATGGCAACCCACTCCAGTGTTCTTGCCTGGAGAATCCCAGGGACGGGGGAGCCTGGTGGGCTGCCATCTCTGGGGTCGCACAGAGTCAGGCACGACTAAAGAGACTTAGCAGTAGCAGTAGCAAGGCTGCCACCATCTGAAGGTACTACCAGGCTGGGTGCCCACTGTGGCACAGGCATGGCGGTAATGTTGACCCTTGCATTGACTCAGGCTTCGTTACTAATGCTAAAGATAGAAGTGTTTGATTTGGGGGCACGTTAACTTCTTGTGGACTTCCCTGGTGGTTCAGATGGTAAAGCGTCCGTATACAATGCGGGAGACCTGGGTTCGAGTCCTGGGTTGGGAAGATCCCCTGGAGAAGGAAATGGCAATCCATTCCAGTACTGTTGCCTGGAAAATCCCACGGACAGAGGAGCCTGGTAGGCTACAGTCTATGGGATTGCAAAGAGTTGGACACAACTTCACTTTCACTTCTTGTGGCCTCAGTCACCTCACTGGTAAAGTTAGTAAAAGTAATGTGTTGATAGGCAGTAAGAGCGACAACTCAGTAGTTGCTTTGTCAATTACCTGCTAATATTTTGCAGATACTGGTGAGGGGCTATGGAAAGGACCCTTCCTTGAAGCTGAGCAACACATTGTAGTCATGATAGAGGCTTTTATGTGGGACACACATGTGGCTTTGTAAGGACTAGCTGACCCATTGTTGCTGTTCCTTTGCTTTTATAAAGGCAGGTTAATAGAAAAGAAGTACCTGGCGGCGAAGCCACCATGGGCTGGAATTTATTGAAGATACAGTAATTCTATTCGTGTTCCAAAATTTGCCTATTGAACAGGAAATAAAGGAAAAGGCAGATTTATCCTTTCGTGCCTCTTTTGCAAGCTGCAGGTGTTTTCTCTAACTGAGACATTTCAATGCATCCCCTTTATATCTGTAAGTTGAATTAATGCAGGTGCTAAGGGCAGGCAGGGGCCAGGCCGCATGGCATGAGTCCCAGCCTCTTCCAATGGGTGTCACTCTATACAAACATCACGTCAGTGGTTGAATGTCAAGTGTATTAACATGTCAGTTCTGAGCACAGTTACCTTGTAGCATCATAGTGTTCAGAGAATGCTAGAGAATGGAATGCCATTCTAGTCCAGCATCTTGCTTACAATTAAAATAGGAGGGTTTGCATCCTTCCTAGCCATAGGATTATCTTTCAACAGCTTTAAAGTCCTAACATTACAACAATGTCTTATCTGGACCTTGTCTACAGAATTCCTGAAGCAGACCAGCTTCAGATAACAGATGTGTTTAGCCAGATTCATATGTGCATGACCAAGCAATGATGAATAGCTCTTTAATGGAGCATGAAATGACTTCAATCTTAAAGCTCAGTGTAGATCTGAAGTCTTTCCTGCCTGGCCCTGCCTGGGATCCGTCCTGCAAACTGTATTTGGAGAAGTCTCAGGGATCGGAAACTGAGAAGAGGTAGGATCCCGCCCCCCTGCCGCATTACATATAACCTGCTCTTTAATTTTTCCTTTGGAGCATGGACTACAGATGGAATGAAATAATTATTTGTACAATCACTTTTTCTTTTCAAAGTCACACTCTTCCATATAATACTAGTTGGAAAGGTGAACTCAATGAAAGAAGCAGTCAATAGGAAACTATTGTGTGTACCCCCAGCTAAAGAGAACAGCGAGGGACTTCACTGGTCTTCTAGTGGTTAAGACTCTGAGCTTCCAATGCAGGGGGAGTGGGTTTGATCCACAGTCAGGGAACTAAGATCCCACAAGCTATGTGGTCAAAAAATAAGGGAGAAAGAATAGCCAGCACTCATCTCCAGTAGCTGTCTCCACGCAAGAAATGGGCCCCTAATTAATTCCTCTTTCATATTTCAATGGGAAAAAAAAGGAGATGCTATTTTAACATGCAACATTCTGGTATTTAAATGTTGGTGATTAATTTAATCAAAGAATACACAACTTGGTAGGCAATTGCCCTGTTCTGTCAAACTTTGCAGAAGATGAATGCCTGTCTTACTATTTGTCTCCTAGGTCAAAAGAGGAAAGAGCCACTGTATCCCCAGACATTAGTCATATCACAGAAAAGAGGTTCAACCTGCATTTATTCAGTGGATGAATCTGACAAATTACAAACCACCACGCAAAGCACTATCCTTGACCAGAGAACGCTATTTACTTTAGCCAAAAAAGGTGGGAAATGTCATTGATTTCTAATATGGCTTGCTTATAGTTATTTCTAGGTTCCTTTGAGTTTTGTTTTCAGTTTCATATTATGGGACAAGGGTATATGGTTTGTGGATGGAGTATCATGACAGAAAGGATAATTCAGTTTTCAAAACCCACCCAAGGTGGGAGAGAGTACTGTTTCAGAGTTCTTTGCCAATCTTTGCCATTTCAAGGTTAGAGAAAAAGCATTGTGGACTTCTTTGGGTTCCCATTCATCAGACATTTACTAAGAAGTTTTTGAAAGAACCTTTCACTTATGCTTCCTCACGGATGAGTGTAGCATGAATCAAGAGCAGCACACAAACGATATTGAAGGAACAAGAATGTCATTGACATCATTAGTGTAAATGTCAGTGCTTTCGTCCTGTGGCATGTCATTTATTTTTTGGAAAAGGAGATCAGAGGAATGGTAAACACACACACACTCACACACACACACCCGAAGCCCAGCAATGGGGCTATGGTGTGAATCCATCAATGACACACTCCCTAAGAAGTTTTCCTGGAAGACACAGAGGATGGCTGCCCTCTCTGGCCATCGCCACCCTTCTCCCACTCTCAGCCCAAACCCAGACCTGGTTTCGCAAAGGGACTGCTTTACTAGCCTGCTCCTATGTCATCATCCCTCTGTCTCTTGTGAATTCCATGCCAACACAGACAAACGGTCCAGCCCGCTCATCTTAGCATCTTCTGTAACATTTGCCAACCCAGAAACGTTTTTTGAACCTATAACCTGATGTTGTGGCATCACCCTCATTCTGCACTCTTATCCTTCTGCTGCTGTGTTTTTTAAAAATATTTTATTTATTTATTTATTTTTTATCTTGGCTGCTGCTGGGTCTTGTTATGGCACTTGGAATCTTTGGTCTTCACTGTGGCATGCAGAATCTTTAGTTGTAGCACGTGGGATTTAGTTCCCTGACCAGGGATGGAACCCAGACCCCCTGCATTGGGAGCGTGGAGTCTCAACCACTGGGAAGTCCTTCCACTGCTGTGGTTTCAGGCCTCTGATCCAAAATCTTGTTGCTGTGGCTCTGATCCTTCAGAGGCTCCTGAGTGAAAACTGGAGCTATTGGTGGTGGACTCCAGGGAGTAAACCACAGAAGATGCTTCTTCCTCTCTTTCCTCATCCCTCCCTCTCTCTCAGAGAGCATCCAGGAACTGGATGCACCTTGCTGGCTCTGCAACCTTGGGCTGGCCTCTCTGAACTTCCACTCCCACACCAAATCATGGGGACCATCCTGTCCACCTTGAAGTGTGGCTGGGAGTTTATAAAGGTGATCAGAAAGGATGACCACACATTCAACTATTAAGGGAATATTTACTGATGGTAGACTGTACAAGGTGTAGGGGGAGTGAAATACAGGTTTTTTTTTTTTCCCCTATTCCACTTATTTGAGGAACACCTTCATGATTTGGGGATCTCTGACCCCCAGTTTGTGGGGAGACCATTGGGTTCAGTTCAGGTCAGTTCAGTCTGACTGTTCAGAGCTTCTCCATCTTTGGCTACAAAGAATATAATCAATCTGATTCTGGTATTGACCATCTGGTGATGTACAGGTATAGAATCTTCTCTTATGTTGTTGGAAGAGAGTGTTTGCTCTGACCAGTGCATTCTCCTGGCAAAACTCTATTAGCCTTTGCCCTGCTTCATTCTGTATTCCAAGGCCAAATTTGCCTATTACTCCAGGTGTTTCTTGACTTCCTACTTTTGCATTCCAGTCCCCTACGATGAAAAAGACATCTTTTTGGGGGTGTTAGTTCCGGAAGGTCTTGTAGGTCTTCATAGAGCCATTCAACTTCAGCTTCATCAGCATTACTGCTTGGGGCATGGACTTGGATTACTGCGACATTGAATGGTTTACGTGCATTGCATGGTAGATTCTTAACCACTGGACCACCAGGGATGTCCTTATATCCTTTTCTAAAAGGAGCTTAGGCTTAAATTACACCATCAACATGTCCTGACATGGTCAAAATAATTCAGTTGTATTTGGACTTATTCATAGATGACAAAGAAAGGGTTAAAATATTTGGGGATTTGTTCCCTCTAAATCAATAGCATATCAAAAAGGCAATTCTCAAAAGAAGAGATTAAAAAATCCTTAATAAGCACATGAATAAAAATTCATCATTGACCAAAGAATCAATAAAAATAAATGGAAGAATAATGAGAAGTTTTTACTTTCAGTCGTGGAAAGTTAGGTAATTCTAGGATCATTCTAAGGTAATGAACCTCTCCCGTGAGGACCACAAAAAGAATGAATGCAAATAACAACCAATGGTTTATTAATAAAGAATTCTCAGGCTAGGATCTAGAATTTTATAGAGATCTGGGGTGGCAGTCTATGATTCTGAGAGCTCCTCGCCTCTCTGGAGTCCAGTTTCAGAGGAATTATTGGATATACTGGGGACTGAGAAGCTTGTTTCACAGCTGGATGATGAAGGGGAAGAGGAATCAGGTTTGGGAGTGACTGGACGGCGGCTTGATGGTTCCCTCCACACTGTACTTAGGTCAGGAGGGCGCACTGTAGGAGGAAATGTGCCTGGAGTGAGCTTTTCCTTCTCAGTGATGGCATCTCAAGCCCAATCCCCTTTCATTAACTCTTCCTTTTCCTAGATATAGACAGTGTCAAGTAGAAACCGATCTAGACTTAGGTAAGGAGAGACTTTATGCAAAATGATAATGAAATAGGGGAGAGGGACCACTGTAATAGGGGAAAAAACTATTGTAATAGGGGAGAACATTCTAATCTGAGATCAGCAAGCCTCTCAAAGTGCAGGCAGAAAAGGGGCTTTTCTTTCATGGGGGAAGTCTACAAGGCTAGGAAGAATCTGGTTTCAGAAGTGAAATAAGCCCAGATTATTGATCAGACAGGGATTTATCAATCAATCAAGATCACTTTTCAAAAGGAAAAAAAAAAAGAAATGGTGATCACCCTCTCAAGAACTGGAGGAGAATAGAAACAGCAATGAGCATGCTGTAATGCTTTATAATTTACAAACCGATGTTGTGTATTAAATCAGTCTTGAACTTCGTAATGAGACTGTTTCAGTTAAATATTTAGAAATGTTTATAAGTGAAGAAATTGAACTATGGAGAGTTTCTCTGACTAATGCTAAGACTCAGGTAATTTGGAAATACTGAGGTAAAATTAGCATAACCTAAAATTAACCATTTTAAAGGGGATAACTCAGGGGCATTAAACACATTCATGAGGATGTGCAACCATCACCTCTATTGGGTCTTTTAAAAAAATTAATTAAGTTTTGGCTGTGTTGGATCTTCATTGCTGCGTTTTTTTTCTCTAGTTGGGACAAGCGGGGGCGACTCTCTGTTGCAATGTTTGGGCTTCTCATAGTGGTGGCTTCTCGTTGCAGAGCGCAGGCTCTAGACCTCAGGCTCAGTAATTGCGGCTCATGGGCTTAGTTGGATCAAACCCATATCCCCTGCATTGGCAGGCAGATTCTTATCCACTGTACCACCAGGGAAGTCCTTCTACTGAGTTCTGAAATGTTCTCACCAGCGTCTAAGAAAGCCCTACACATCAAACCGTCATTTCCTCACTCTTCTCCCATCTCTGTAAACTGCTTTCTGTCTCAATGTGGCGGTGGTGGTTTAGTCGCTAAGTCGTGTCCGACTCTTGCGACCCTATGGACTGTAGCCCGCCACGCTCCTCTGTCCATGGTATTTCCCAGGCAAGAATACTGGAATGGGTTGCCATTTCCTTCTCCAGGGGATCTTCCTGACTCAGAATTTGAACCCATGTCCCCTGCATGGTACCGCATATAGATTCTCATCTGACAGCATCCATCACCAGGGGGCGGTAAAGGTAAATAGAATCCCATGGACAGAGGAGCCTGACGGGCTAGTCCCAGGGATTGCAAAGAGTCAGATAACGATTGAGGTGACTTAGCACTCACTCACTCCTGCTTTGTAGGCAGATTCGTTATTGTCTGAGCTATGAGGGAATCTATCTCAACGGGTTTGCCTATTTCTAGGCTTTTCATATAAATGGAATCATACAATATGTGGTCTTTTGTATCTGAATTCTATCAGATTGTACTCAGAAACAGCACCGTGTTTCTGAGGTTTACCCATGTTGTAGCAGGTGTAATTGCTTCATTCCTTCTTTCTTTCTTTCTTTTTTTTTTTTTTTTGGCTTTCCCACACAGCTTGCAGGACCTTAATTCCCTGACCAGGAATTGAGCCCGGGGCCCTGGGCAGTAAAACTGGAGTCCTAACCACTGGACCTCCAGGGAACTCCCAGTGTTGGCTTTCTGTGGCTGAATAATATTCCATTTTATGAATATAACCCATTTTGTTTATCCATTCAACCTTTGATGGACATTTAGGTTGCTTCCATCTTTTGGCCACTGTGGAGAAGTACTACCATGACTTACTGTGTAATTTTATTTTAAAAAACTATTTCATTATTTAGCTACATCTGGGCTTATTTGCAGCCTTTGGGATCTTTAGTTGGGGCATGTGGGATCTAGTTCCCCTACCAGGGATTAACGCTGGGCCCCCTGTATTGGGAGCATGGAGTCTTAGCCACTGGACCACCAGTTTACATTGTGGTTTTAACCTATGTCTTTTTAGAAAATTCATGGGGATGATTTGACGACTTAGCATCAGAGCATAAGATCTCGATTTACTCTTCTCCTTCTTTGATTCAGCAATATGCTTGGAGTGCTTAGTGGGGAGCAAGTTCTATTCTAGTCCCTGGGACACAGCAGTGAACAAAACAACTCCCATGTCTAGGGGCACCGTCTAGTGACTTAGGTGGTAAACACAATTGGTCCACAGAGACATACCAGCTTATACCAGCTAAGGGCTGGGAAGAAGCTGGGTAATGGGATAGACATGCTATGGATCGAGAATGGGTGGCCATCTCACACTGAAACTTTCAAAGAAGGTTCTCTTGCAAGATGACATTTGAGCAGATACTTTATGGAAATGAGAGTGGGAGCATTTCAAGGGAAGAGTGCTTTAGGCGAAATTAAACCCAGATTCAAATCCTGGCTTTGCCAAATGGCAGCTGCATTGCCTTGAGCAAGTGATGGGCTCTATAAGGTTCAGTTTTCTCCGTTGTATCATGGGATAAAATAATACCTGTCTCATAAGGTTGTCTTCTCAGTACCTTAAGGATGCTGTAAACCGCTTTGCTTTTTAGCAGTTTGTTGTTTCGATGCAGAGGGCTCCCCATGGTACGTTTAAGAATCTGGCAAATGCTTTGAGAACAAAATTGGCGGGTGGCATTTACTTCTTGGGGCTTCTTTTCTGTTCAGGATCATGGCCCCTCAAGTCCTGGCTTTTTTTTTTTTTTTTTTTTTGGCAACTGTGAATGTAATTTCTGCCTCTCCATGCGTGTGGGATTGCTAAAAGCTCTGCTAGATTCTTATGATATTTATTTCAAAATGCGCTCAAAATACACAGAACCTGATGGAACCAAAACCAGTTTAGCAACTACTTCTCCAGGCAAGGATGCGAGAAGATTGAAAAGAGTTGCCAATTTCAGGTAATCCAACACAGCAGTGGAATTCTATATATATCATCGCACTTACAATATTTAACAGCTTTTATGAGAAGGATCATCTTTTTCTTTCACTCTTAAAACTTTTTCCAGACTTTACCTTAAATTGAGAAGCTGGAAAATCCATGTCTAGGTTAAGGAAAACCAGTCTCTCCTGCTCATATAGACATTAAAGAACTCCTTGAATCTCCTGAGCCACAGAAGTTACATGAACAAAGATGCTTGGGAATATCCACCCTGCAAAGAATTGAGGAGATTAAAGGTAGACATAGAAAAAAAATCTGGTGCAATTATTTCCTATTACCTGCTCTTGGGTAATTTCAAATACTTACCATCCTGCTGAACACTTTTTTCTTTTTTAAAGATTTATTTATTTTTTCTGGAGAAGGAAATAGCAACCCATTCCAGTATTCTTGCCTGGAAAATCCCGGGGAAAGAGGAGCCTGATGGACTACAGTCCATGGAATCGCAGAGTCGTCCATGACTGACAACTGAGCATTTTTTGGTTGTGTTGAATCTTCATTGCTATGCACGGGTTTTCTCTAGTTGTGGCAAGTGGGGGTTACTCTTCCTTGAGGTGCATGGGTTTCTCATTGTAGTGGCTTCTCTTGCTGCAGAATACAGGTTCTAGATACACAGGCTTCCTTAGTTGCATTGTGTGGGCTCAGTAGCTGTGGCTCACAGGCTCTAGAGTGCTGGCTTAGTTGCTCTGAGGAATGTGGGATCTTCCCAGACCAGAGATTGAACCGGTGTCCCTTGTGTTGCAAGGCAGAATTTTAACCACTGGGCTACCAGGGAAGCGCTTGACACTTCTTTATTTCTTCCCAGACCAGAGATTGAACCGGTGTCCCTTGTGTTGCAAGGCAGAATTTTAACCACTGGGCTACCAGGGAAGCGCTTGACACTTCTTTATTTTGATTTCTCTGTACCCATCTGCCTCTCAGTGCTGCCAACATATCTTTTATCAAGTTGGTGGGGGCAGTGATGGTGTTTGCAAATTGCCTCCCAAATGGCCACAGTGAATAGGAAATCACTCAGAGAGTGATGTGTGCAAGATAAAGGCTGCCCCCTGGTCTCCTGGCATGATGGACGGGTCTTGGCTATTTGTGTGTGTGTGTGTTTGGTGGAGGGGTGAGTTTCAATGGTTCCCTTATGCAATTTTGTCATTTGGAAGAGTGTGGTTGCCTCTGATAAGAGATATTAAAACTTCGTGGTTTTGATATAGGACTCAAATGGGGATGTCTTGTTTTACAAGCCGTCATAACCCTGAGTCCCCAATCCTTATTCCCTTGCTGTGCTGAATGTTGATGTCCACCACTATTTCATTCTCCAACAATGGGCTCTTTGCTATCCAAGGCCATTATGGAAGGTATTGGAACTGGTGAATTTCATGAAAGCGGCCAGCTGTGGAGTAAGGATGACTGAAACTGATGATGAGGAGAAGGTGGCTAGGCCAGCAGATGGCTGGCTGGATATGAGGGTTACCATTCAATGCTGGCCTCCATCACTTATGAGACAGTGAACCTCTATGTTTCTCAGCCTTCTATCTGTGCAACAAAGTGCCAGTAACACCAATGGCAGAGCACTGTTGGAAGTATTTGGTGAGAAAATGCATCCAAAGTTCAGCGCTTGGCCCAATCCACACTGACCTCTCTCTTCAGTAAACACGCCATGCCAGCAACAAATCTGTCTTCTGTCATTGGTCTATTGATGCCACTTGATCAAGCCAGATTTACTTGCTGTATTCCTTCTATGTACAAGGCACGTTCTAGAAGCACTAATGATTTGAGAAATGCATTTCAGTATGATTAAATGTAAATAATTTTTAATGTGCTTGCTCTGGTGGGTAAGAGTTCATTAACAATCAAGAAGCCCTGAGGTTTCCAATCTCCCAAGTGGTCCCCTAGCCAAAAAAATCCAAACTCTTCCCTTAAAACACAATGTGATTGGTGCACCCAGAGTTATAGAACTGAGTGGTGACCTCACTGGGTCTACAGTTCAGAACTCTTTCTGCTATTCTTGAACCTTCCTGAGCACGGAAGGAGTGGGGGAAGTCCAGGGAAAGTAGACAGGTGTCCTCATTTCTGCTGTTTGCTGCCCTTTTTCCACCCAACATCTGGTCCATCTGGGACACAGAGATGGGAGTAGGCAATCCACAGGTGGCTTTGCAGGCAAATTCCATTATGGATTTTGGCACCTGCAGCCGTCATCTCCCTGTTTCTTGAATTCAGCAAAAAGAGATTTTATTGCTCTAACCTTGGGACATTTTGGAATATAGAAAGCAGGTGATGCCCCCAAACCAGCAGTGATTTGGATAAGAGACAAATGAGACAAAGTCACTTTATCTTCGACTCAAAAAATAGACATAAAAATACACAATCGCAGGTGCTGGGTTTCTAGGCTCTTCCCAGTTGCCTGGAAGCCAATTTTTGAACTGAAAGGCTCAGGCCAGTGCTATGTAAGTTTGCCAGGAAGGAAGGCACAAAGCCAGGCAAATATTGTGGTTGTCTCCATTTCCCCCCCTAAAATATTATGTAAATGTAATGTGCTTGCCAGTGGTTCCTTGGCTCTGGGTGTCCGTGAGGTCTGCCATATTGCCCCCTGGGTCCAGGGTTTTTCTGGTAAGAACATGACAGATTCTAGAATTAAACTGGATCGATTTAAAGCTCTTCCTTCCACCAGCCCATGTCACTGCCTGTGGCCTCATTTGCTTTTTTTTTTTTTAAGTTTTATTTAATTTGGGGGTGTGCCAGGTGGCATGTGGGATCTTAGTTCCCTGACCAGGGACTGAACCCATGCTCTCAGGAAGCATGAAGTCTTAGCCACTGCACCATCAGGGAAGTCCTTCTAGCAACTTCAAATGCATTCCTATCTTTCTGATAACTATATGCTCCATTTTTAATTTCCAAAACTGAGATTTCTTTATCCATTGACTCCTCAGCATGAGTTTTATTTCTGAACCCCTGGAAAACAAAAACAAAACCGAAACTATTGTTCCTTTACTGTCCACTTCAGCTAGGTCTCTCTGAATCCTGCTATGCTGGTGACAGCAACATTGTCCCAAGCAGGAGCAAATGGACAGAAGTAGAGCATAGAAGGAAGATTTGGAGAATGTCTGAGTTGATGCTTCTCACTGATGCTCTAGCACAAAGTAGCATGAGTCTCATGGTTATCAAAGGGCCCTGGCATCAGTAGACACTTCAACCAAGTAATTCATGACCAACAAAGCTTCAAAAACACTAGAAACCTTACTTTAAATTTTTTGCTCAATTTTTTCAAAGAAGATTGCTATGAGGATTTCCCCAGGAGTCCATGCTTAAGACTCCACACCTTCACTGCTATGGGCCTGAGTTCCATCCCCAGTTGGGGAAGTAAGATCCCACAAGCTGTGTGGTGTGGCCAAAAAATAAGCAAAACAAAATCCTGAAAAGATTACTATTACCAGGGAAAATTAAAAATAGAGTCTCAAAAAAAAAAATCGGTCTGTCTACTTATCTGTCAATAAGGTGGGTGGTGCTTAGTCGTGTCCAACTCTTTGTGACCCCCATGGACTCTAGCCTACCAGGCTCCTCTGTCCATGGAATTTTCCAGGCATGAATAGTGGAGTGGGTTGCCGTTTCCTTCTCCAGGGGATCTTCCAAACCCAGGGATTGAACTTATATCTCTTATGTCTCCTGCATTGGTAGGCAGGTTCTTTACCACTAACGCCACCTGGGAAGCATCTATAAGGTAGATAACAATATTATCCCCATTTGCAAATGAGGAAACAGAAGCAGTGCCTGGGCTTGCCCACATGTGCTTAGGAAAGTTTCAGAGCCAGGTCTCAGTTCAGGCAGGCTGATGCCAGAATTCCTGCCCTTAACATGGTAAGCAGTTACTAAGCTGCTGTAAGTGAAAGTGAAGTCACTCAGTCATGTCTGACTCTTTGCAACCCCATGGACTGTAGCCTATCAGGTTCCTCCTTCCATGGGATTTTCTAGCCAAGAATATTGGAGTGGGTTGCCATTTCCTTCTCCAGATCTTCCTGACCCAGGGATTGAACCTGGGTCTCCCACATTGTAGGTAGACACTTTACCATCTGAGCCACCAGAGAAATCCACAGGAAGGCTGCTGTGGGCATCCTCAAATGGGCTTTATTTATTTTTTGAAAGAAGACTTGGTAAAAAAAAAAAGTGTGATTGAATCAACACATGGGCTCCTACTAGGCATGTCAGTGTGGAAATCATGCCCATGTAAAACTTTAGAATCGGGCAATGGAAATTAGAATGCCAGGACTGGGAGCTCGCTAGTGGCCTAGTGGTTAGGACCCTGTACCTTCACTGCTGTGGCCCAGGTTCCATCCCTGGTTGGGCAACTGAGATCCTGCAAGCCACACAGGGTGACCAAAAGTAAATAAACTGCTAAATAAAATGCCAGGGCCAGGGAGGTGAAGGGAAGTTGGCTAAACATCAGAGAGAAAAAATGGACAATCTCTCTCTTAGGTATCCTCATGTTGATGGGTGGTCCTTGAAAAGACAGACATTCTGAGTATTTCACAAGATGCCAGAAATCTGGAATGTGATTTAAAATCTCTCTGTCTTTATATACTGGCAATAAATTTAACTTAGTTTTTAACACTGTGCAGGTCAATCTTGGAAAAAACAAGAGAGGCTCAGAACAGACTTTTGAGAAGCAAAGTAGCCTGCAGATATCA
Source organism: Budorcas taxicolor (assembly GCF_023091745.1). Taxonomy (NCBI): domain Eukaryota; kingdom Metazoa; phylum Chordata; class Mammalia; order Artiodactyla; family Bovidae; genus Budorcas; species Budorcas taxicolor. The sequence goes on along the minus strand of NC_068926.1, from coordinate 50,188,853 downwards.
GGGTAAGACCTCCAGCATTGAATTTGTTTCGAGATTTGAGCTGCAGGGAATTGTTTCGGACCAGTGGTCTGGATGCTGTGAGCACAGCTGGGTGGGCCTGGGGGCTGTGGGTTCTCAGTGGTTTCCTCCTATCTTAAGGCTATAGGGACTGGCTCTTGCTACTTAAGACAAAGACTTCACGTCTGAGCCCAGAGGAGCGGAAGAATGAACTTGCATAACTGATCATAAGGCACAGAGCCCAAAGCTTCCCAGCATATTAAAGGCATTATCAGCTGAAGCCGGATGGATATCTTTCCACCCTCCGCTAATGTCTCAGTTCTGTGAGGAATTTAAAACTCAGCTTTGCATTAACAAATTTAAGAAGGAAAACGGCGATAGGAGAAAAGTCAGTATAAACCTTTCTCCTGAGAAATCCTGGAGGCCACGATCCAGTAATGATGTGGGGGACGTGGTTCCCATGAAGCTAATGAGACAGAGTCCATGAATACACAAGTTGTCTGTGTACTGGGTTAAGGGTATTTTTAATGTTTTACGTGATGTCTGGTCATCTTAAATACACTCACAAAGTTTGTTTAGGGATAAAATGAGAAGAAAACCACATTCTACTTGAAGATCCATTGATCTTCTGTGAACGGAAACGAGGCCAGCAAAAAATATCTATATAAAGCAAAATCATCAAAGGGAAACAACCTATGGAAGGATCTGCAAGAAACTGGGTTCAGGATTCCAAAGTCCCCTTCCCAGGGAGTTGCACAGAATGTCTTTAATTCCACCAGTTTCAATTTATGACAAGATGAGTGAGATGTTGACTACTAGCCAGTTTATTAGAGACTCAACATCCAGGGTGTTTATTGAGAGCTGTTCATACCTTCTGCCTGGTACATACCAAAATTTCACACTCTTAGAAGGAAAGCAGTGTTCAATATGAATCATACGATTTAGGGTCATATGCTTCCTGTGCCAGGGGCACAGGTTTGATCCCTGGTCAGGGAACTAAGATCCCACATGCTGGGTGGCCAAAAGAAAGAAATCATATGATTTGTAGTTTAGGCGTAGGGAAAAACCTTTACAAGGGCTCCTAAGCAGTGTGGCCCCGGATCTGCTGTTTTTTGGTTTTCACACAGGAGAGAATGTTGCGCTGGGCCTTTCATCATCTTAGAGAGAGTAAGAAAATGTTGGTGAATATTTATACAGCTGCTGCTGCTGCTAAGTCGCTTCAGTCGTATCTGACTCTGTGTGACCCCATAGACAGTAGCCCACCAATCTCCTCTTTCCCTGGGATTCTCCAGGCAAGAATTTCCTTCTCCAGTGCATGCATGCATGCATACAAAGTTGCTTCAGTCGTGTCCAACTGTGTGACCCTATGGACAGCAGCCCATCAGGCTGCCCTGTCCGTGGAATTCTCTAGGCAAGAATACTGGAGTGGATTGCCATTTCCTTCTCCATACAGCAGCTACCATAAAATTCAGATTATAGGTACACCTGGTCCGTATCCCATCAACTTAAAATCGAGTTGTTCCCTAAGGCTTCTTGCTCAAGAGGGCAAATACGTCCTTTGAATGTTAAAAAGTTTTAATATTGATAGTTCTGCTGATCTATATTATTGAGATCATAAGTGTTGGTGGGAGAAAAGTGCATTTGTTAAAAAGATTGCTGTAGAAAAATGGGATAGGTATGCTACAGCATAAATGAGGAGTTTGATCATTAACCTATTCTGTCTCTCCCTGACTTGATCCTAAAACTTCACTACTACATAAACGACCTGCCTTTACTCTGTAGCTCAACTGGTAAAGAATCTGCCTGCAATGTGGGAGACCTGGGTTCGACCCCTGGGTTGGGAAGATCCCCCCGAAAAGAGAAAGACTACCCACTCCAGTATTCTGGCCTAGAGAATTCCATGAACTGTATAGTCCATGGGGTCGCAAAGAGTCAGACACAACTGAGCAACTTTCACTTCACTTTAACCAGAAGAAGTGAGTCTCCTTTGTCCTGGATTTTTTTTCCTTATCGTGTACTCAGTTGCTCAGTCATGTCTAACTCTTTTATGACCCTATGGACTGTAGCATGCCACGCTCCTCTATCCATGGGATTTTTCAGGCAAGAATACTGGAATGGGTTGCCATTTCCTCCTCCAGGGGATCTTCCTGGCCCAGGGATTGAAACCACATCATCTCCTGCATTGCAGGCAGATTCTTCACCCTGTGAGCCATTGGAGAAACCCTCCTTTTTACAGACCTGTGTGTGAATTCTTGTGATGCTGACAGATTCATTTCTAAAAACCAGTGCAAATTAGCACCTCCCTCTGGCCACCTCTTTTACACAAAGAAACATGTATCTTCCTTCATCAGCAAGTTTTCACATCACTAACATCACTGTCAGCTCAGGAGAACCTTGTAGGCACAGGAATGCTTTAAAGGTTAAGGAGAAACCTCCCAAGGAGGATCCAGGGCAGATATGCTCAAGCGTGAACATTCCTTGGTGAGTCTTTCACAACATGGTGCCCTGGAAAGAACACAGTCCAAGAGATGGGATTAGTTGTAAACGATTTTCTTACCTAGAGGGAAACTGGATACCATGTTACATTTTTCTCCCTCCATTTAAGTGTATGCCCTGTGCTTGTTAAGAGGCCACAGAAAAACCATTCATTCACTCCCACAGGATCTTTTATGCATCATAAATATCTCTGAACAACCCTCCCTGCCGTCTTCCCTTGTGCTTTCTCCAGCCAAGGACACTGGAAAGTCCTGCAGGAGGTAGGAGTTTAAGAACATTCCGTTCAGTTCAGTTGCTCAGTTGTGTCCGACTCTTTGCAACCCCATGAATTGCAGCACGCCAGGCCTCCCTGTCCATTACCAACTCCCGGAGTTCACCCAGACTCACGTGCATGCAGTCGGTGATGCCATCCAGCCATCTCATCTTCTGTCGTCCCTTTCTCCTCCTGCCCCCAATCCCTCCCAGCATCAGGGTCTTTTCCAATGAGTCAACTCTTCACATGAGATGGCCAAAGTATTGGAGTTTCGGCCTCAGCATCAGTCCTTCCAATGAACACCCAGGACTGATCTCCTTTAGGATGGACTGGTTGGATCTCCTTGCAGTCCAAGGGACTCTCAAGAGTCTTCTCCAACACCATGGTTCAAAAGCATCAATTCTTCGGTGCTCAGCCTTCTTCATAGTCCAACTCTCACATCCATACATGACCACTGGAAAAACCATAGCCTTGACTAGACAGACCTTGGTTGGCAAGGTGATATCTCTGCTTTTCAATATGCTATCTAGGTTGGTCATAACTTTCCTTCCAAGAAGTAAGCATCTTTTTATTTCATGGCTGCAATCACCATCTGCAGTGATTTTGGAGCCCTAAAAAATGAAGTCTGCCACTGTTTCCACTGTTTCTCCATCTATTTCCCATGAAGTGATGGGACCATGATCTTCATTTTCTGAATGTTGAGCCTTAAGCCAGTGTTTTCACTCTCCTCTTTCACTTTCATCAAGAGGCTCTTTAGTTCTTCTTCACTTTCTGCCATAAGGGTGGTGTCATCTGCATATCTGAGGTGATTGATATTTCTCCCGGCAATCTTGATTCCAGCTTATGCTTCTTCCAGTCCAGCGTTTCTCATGATGTATTCTGCATATAAGTTAAATAAGCAGGGTGACAATATACAGCCTTGACATGCTCCTTTTCCTATTTGGAACCAGTCTGTTGTTCCATGTCCAGTTCTTCTAACTGTTGCTTCCCGACCTGCATATAGGTTACTCAAGAGGCAGGTCAGGTGGTCTGGTATTCCCATCTCTTTCATAATTTTCCACAGTTTATTGTGATCCACACAGTCAAAGGCTTTGGCATAGTCAATAAAGCAGAAATAGATGTTTTTCTGGAACTCTCTTGCTTTTTGGATGATCCAGTGGGTGTTGGCAATTTGATCTCTGGTTCCTCCGCTGTTTCTGCAAAACCAGAACTTTGACCAAATGACTTCAAAGAAATCAACAAGAGTTCTGTGTCTGAGGAACCTTTTTTTTTCCCCCCACACTATTTCCGCAAGACTGATGATTAAAAGATGCTTACTCCTTGGAAGGAAAGTTATGACCAACCTAGATAGCATATTCAAAAGCAGAGGCATTACTTTGCCAACAAAGGTCCATCTAGTCAAGGCTATGGCTTTTCCAATGGTCATGTATGGATGTGAGAGTTGGACTGTGAAGAAGGCTGAGTGCCGAAGAATTGATGCTTTTGAACCGTGGTGTTGGAGAAGACTCTTGAGAGTCCCTTGGACTGCAAGGAGATCCAACCAATGCATTCTGAAGGAGATCAGCCCTGGGATTTCTTTGGGGGGGATGATGCTGAAGCTGAAACTCCAGTACTTCGGCCACCTCATGTGAAGAGATGACTCATTGGAAAAGACTCTAATGCTAGGAGGGATTGGGAGCAGGAGGAGAAGGGGATGACCGAGGATGAGACGGCTGGATGGCATCATTGACTCGATGGACATGAGTCTGAGTGAACTCTGGGAGTTGGTGATGGACAGGGAGGCCTGGCATGCTGCGATTCATGGGGTCGCAAAGAGTCGGACACAACTGAGAGACTGAACTGAACTGAACTGATGCTTTCATCCCCCCTCCCCACCCCCACCACCCAGCACAAACCAGGAAATTGAAAGCCAAAACAAAGACTTTCGTGAAACAGAGGTGTTTCTATGTTTGCCATCTTTCTGTTGCTGAAACTTGGCCTCTGTTCACTGGTGCTGAACAGAAACATAGAGACAGAATTTTGGGGGAAGTAGGAAAGAGTAGCTTTTATTTCTTTGCCAGGCAAATGTGGCCACAGCAGGTTAATGCCCTGAAGACCGTGTGACCCACCCTGGAGGGGTTAGGGAGGACTTTTACAGTGCTCAAGGAGCAAGGAGTGATCAGCTTGTGGACAGTTCTAGGACTGGTTGGCATCAAGGTGAAGTTTCAAACATCATCAACTTTCTGGTTTCAACCAGTCTAGGGTCTGTGCTCTTTTGGTTTGCAATTTTCATCTGGAGGGGGTCTGCTTCCTGTAAAAAACAACTTAGGAATGTGTGTCAGGACTTTAATCTGTGTCGTTCAGGGAACTGGGCATTTGGTGATGCTGTGATGTGGCAGAATTATAGTCTAAATTGTTACCAGTTTTTTAGCCCCAGCAGCCATGGTTTGTTTCTACATCTTCACATTTCCCCATCATTAACTCTCGAGTCAGCATTTTACTTCAAAAGACAAGGGTACAGGGGCTTGTAGATGGTTTAATTCCTGACCCCCTTTCTCCATCACTTTGGAGAGAAGGAAATTTTCTAGCAACATTGCCTGATAATAAGTAAAGAGTTTTTTAAAAGTACCTGGCATGCTTGTGGCATTATTCTATTGTCACACATTCAATTCATTGGGTGAACCTCGGGGCAGAACATCATTTTAATGAAACGCTTTTAAGTCTTAGCTGAAGAGATGAGATCAGCGTTGCTGTCCTGCACACAGTTATGGATTTACAAAACCATGATTACATTTATATAACAAAACTTTGCATGAATAAAAAGGAATAAATATAATTAGTATTTGGAAGGGCAAGGACAGCTGCATAAAAATGTTCATCTTTTATTAATCGCATACATTTTGCATAAGGAGATTACTTTGCCTGGTTTGGGCTAGCATCACAGAATTATTGTACATCATTGTGGAAACAGTGGGCCTGTGACAATTTAATGATATTTTGCAAAACCTGCATTTTGTAGGCTGCTTGTCATCAGCTGACTTCCCCCAGCTGATTTCTTAATCACAAAAACTTTCTGAGGACAATCGATTCACCTATAGTGGTTCCCATGCTGCTGTTACTTGCTGCCAGCTCCCGTAACGTAATCTCACTGTGCCCAGTTTCCACTGAGATGCTTTAAGGGCACGGACAAAGGCCATCAGAAGTGAGTGATGGGCCCTGGGCTTTCCCTTGGCATTTTGACCCCAGGAATCTGTTCATCTCACATCCAGCTTCACATCTCCTTGGCAGGTGTGCTCATTTACAAGAGCTGTTGGGATGAAGTATCACAGATGCTTAAATGGCAGAAATGTCTTCACAGTTCTGGAGGCTTGATGTCCAAGGGTAAAGTGTGGGCAGGGTTGGTTCCTTGTGGAGGCTCCAAGGAAGAATCTGTTATGGCTTCTCACCTAGCCACTGGTGGTTTGTGGGTGATCCTTGGCTTTCCTTAACTTGGAGAAGCATCATCCCCATCCCTGCCTTCCCCTTCACATGGCGGTCTGTGTGTGTCTGTCTCCAAATGTCCACTTCTCAGAAGAACACCAGTCATGTTAGATAAGAGGCCACCCTAATGACCACATGTTTAGGAATTACATCGGTGAAACTTCCCTTTTGGTCCAGTGGCTAAGACTCCAATGCTCCCAATACAGGGGACCTGGGTTCAATCCCTGGTCAGGGAACTGGATCCCACATGCCACAACTAGGAGTTTGCATGTCACAACTAAGGATTCCACTTGCCACAACTAATATCTGGTACAGCCAAATTTTTTAAAAAGTATTTACATCTTCAGTGAACTTGATTCCCAATGTGGTCACATTTTGAGGCACTGGGTATTAGGACTTCAACCTATGAATTTGGGGGGAGCACAGTGCAGCCCGTAAGAGCTGGTAACATATGAAACCTTTTTGTGTACAGATGTCTGAAGACCTGAAGGACAGAACTGCAGACTTTTTTTTTTTTAATTTTTAAAAGTCAGTTTTGGCTGTACCACTTAGCATGTGGGACCTTAGTTCCCTGGCCAGGGATTGAACCTGAGTCCCCTTCTTTGACGCACGGAGTTTAAACCACTGGACCACTAGGGAAGTCCTTGGAACTTCAGACTTTAAGATGGAGCTTTTAATCACACTGGGTACCCATACTGGATACAGTTTCAGAAGTAAACCTGCAGCCTTCACAAGGACAATGGATTCACCTGCCAGGGCACCAGAGAAGACTCTCTGTTTTGACAACTGCACATGGAAATAAAACTCTTTTTTACATTGTCTCTAAAGAACCTCATCATTGCTGGTGCAAATTTCCTTTAGCAATCTAACTGACATTTTCCTTCAGCAAGCTTCCTTTTCTCCAGGCCTCTCCAGGTTCAAGGAGTAGGCAGAACACCTTTTCTTCGAGTTTTTCATCATCTTGTTTCCCATCCTTTGTTCCTTTTGTATCAATACCATCGATGCTTCTTTGAGGCCTCCTCCCACTTCCCCCTCAGTCTTTGTAGCCTGGGTGGGAGGAGTTGAGCAATGGAGAGATAGAAAAAGAACATATTCTATTTCTCAGGCCCTGGATCCAGCCATGCCTGAAGCAATGACTTTCCCTGAATCATTTCCTTCATCTGGCACATGAACCAAGACATTCTCTTTTTGCTGAAACTCATTTGAGATGGGCTTGTCACTCACAATGAAAGATACGAGTATAATTTACATGCAAAAATTAAAAATGCAAAAAATTTGTAAGTCTATTCCAGAACATGTGTCTTTTATTGGAGTTCTCTCCTGAAAGCTTTTAAGTCGAGCTGAGTCAAGGTGTGATAAATATCCAAGGAGAAGATGAGGGCAAGCTCTTCTCCTAGTAATTGCAGGAGAACAAAAGAATGGGGGTTGCCTCCTGGAACCTCATCCCAGATCATCTCAGACAAAAGCTCAGATTGGTCTTTAATGCGCCAGGCAGATTGCATAAGAAATTCCTCGGGGTATCCTCACAGCAGCCCTGGGAGCTAGACACAATGCATACCACCACTTGTACATGAGAAATCAGAGCTTCAGGGAGTTGAAGCAAATTCCCAGGGTTGCACAGACCTGATAAATGCAGAAGTTGGTAACGGGACCCAGCAGTCTGACTCTACAGCCCATATATATCTCCCTTTTCTTTTCCTTTTTGACCATTCCATGTGGCATGTGGGATCTTGGTTCCCTGGCCAGGGATGGAACCAACTTCCCCCAGGGTTGGGAGTGTGGAGTCTTAACCACTGGGCTACCCATGTCTCCCTTTTCTATATTACACTTGACAGAGGTAATGTGTGAACATCTGCCTTCTTGCTCATCTTGACAAGCCTTCTTTCCAGTATCTTTTTGTAATGAACTTTATTCTGGGTGACAGAGGCAATCAGGAATAGAGCATATAAGATCCCTGCCCGTAGGAGCCCATGTCCCAATATGGTGGGTACCTGGAGATAAACACATAGATAGTTTCAATGAATGATGTATTGTTCAAGCCAGAGTGATGGAACAGAGCATCTCTAGGGCATCAGGAGAGAGAAGGATATGTGATTTTATGTAGCTAGGGAGTCAGGGAGCGTCCTCACAGGGAGGTGATATTTTATTTTAAACTTAAGTAATGCTTGTGTTTTTAAAAAATTTATTATGTGTATATTTGGCTGCACCAGGTCTTAGCTGCACAATGCAAGATCTTTTAGTTGTGGCATAAGGGATCTGGTCCCCTGATCAGAGATCGAACCCAGGCCCCTTTCATTGGGAGCTCAGAGTCTTAGCCACTGGACCACCAGACAAGTCTGTGATGCTTGTTGAAATCAGGCTATGGTCAGACTCTTGGGGAACTAAGGGTCATATTTCTTAGCTCTCTATTGCTGCTGGAAAAAATTACTGCAAATTTAGTGGCTTAAAATACATGACAGATGTTATATATTGCATCCCTGATCTCATTTAGAGGCACAGTGAATTAGATGGCCAGTCCATGATCCCACAATTGATGACTTAAGACCCTTATTCAAGTAAAAATCTTTCAGAGGGTCTTGAGTGAAATACCCATCCCTTGGCGAGGAAGAGAGGCACGGGTCTTAGAAATTCCACATGTGAAAGGAATACCCATCAGTCATGCAGCAAACCTGCAGCTCCGTATGAAACTGAGCATCCAAGATCTCCAGGTAAATGTTCCTTGGCCCTGGAGTTTATGTTTGTGAGAGAAAGTATACTCAGTGTCTCGGTCGCTTAAGTACGACTTATGAATAATGTATTGGGACGAATCTCAAAGCGTGATTCTCTGTCACTGAGAGCTTACATTTTATCCCTGTTAACCAAAGCTTAACATAAAGCTTGGTGATGACTTTTATTATAGGAAATGCAACATGGGATTTGAATTTCCTGTGGGTAGGCAGGTGCTGTTTCCTTTTTCTCTGCCTTGCATTCACCTCCCTGTCCACTATCTTCTACTTTCTCTTGTTCTTTCCCTGTCCATTACTTTTGCAATCTCTTTATGATATGTTTTTTCAAAAGAACTCTTAATTTTGTATTGGAATGTGGCGACACACTCCAGTATTGTTGCCCGGAGAATCCCTGCACAGAGGAGCCAGGTGGGCTACAGTCCGTTGGGTTGAAAAGAGTTGGACATGATTGAGTGGCTAAGCACAGCACAGCACATAGCCACTTGGTGGACTTCCCAGGTGACTCAGTGGTAGAGAATCTGCTTGCAGCGCAGGAGAAGCAAGAGATGGGTGTTCAATCCCTGGGTTGGGAAGATCCTCTGGAAAAGGGCAGGGCAACCCACTTCAGTATCCTTGCCTGGAGTATCCTATGGACAGAGGAGCCTGGTGGGCTAAAGTCCATAGTGTCCCAAAGAGTCGGATATGACTGAAGTGCCTGAGCACATAGCTGCTTAACAATGCTGTGATAATTTCAGGTGTACAGCAAAGGGACTCAGCCATACATATACATGTATCATTCTCCCCTGAAATCCCCTCCTAACCAGGCTGCTATATACTTTTTTTTTTTTTTTTTTGGCTGTGCAGAGCCTTCGTTGCTTTGTGTGGGCTTTCTCTAGTTGTGGTGAGCAGGGTTTACTCTTCATTTCGGTGTGCAGACTTCTCATTGAGGGGTGGGTTCTCTTGTTTTAGAGCATGGGCTCTGTAGCCCTGAAGCACGTGGGATCTTCCCGGACCAGAGATCGAACCAGTGTCCCCTGCATTGACAAATGGATTCCTTATCCACTGCACCACTAGGGAAGTCCCTGCCATATAACATTGGACAGAGTTCCCTGTGCTACACAGTAGGTCCTTGTTGGTTATCCATTTTAAATATAGCAGTATGTACATGTCCATCCCAAACTCCCTAACTATCCCTCCCCACCACCAACATTCCCCCCTGGTAACTGTAAGCTGGTCCTCTAAGTCTGTGAGTTTGTTTCTGTTTTGTAAATATGTTCATTTGTATCATTTCTTCTTAGATTTCTCTTATAAGGGGTGTCCTACGATATTTCTTTTTCTCTGTCTGACTTACTTCACTCAACAAGATCATTTCTAGGTCTTTAGCACCTGTCTCTTCCACTCAGTAAGGGGATACAGTACTGGGGGTTGCGGTTCAGTTCAGTTCTGTTCAGTCACTCAGTCGTGTCCAACTCATTGCAACCCCATGGACTGCAGCACACCAGGCTTCCCTGTTCATCAGCAACTCCCAGAGCCTTCTCAAACTCATGTCCATTGAGTTGGTGATGTCATCCAACCATCTCATCCTCTGTCGTCCCCTTCTCCTCCTGCCTTCAATCTTTCCCAGCATCAGGGTCTTTTCCAATGAGTTAGTTCGTCGAATCAGGTGGCCAAAGTATTGGAGTTTCAGCTTCAGCATCTGTTCTTCCAATGAATATTCAGGACTGATTTTCTTTATGATTGACTGGTTTGATCTCCTTGCAGTCCAAGGGACTCTCAAGAATATTCTCCAACACCACAGTTCAAAAGCATCAATTCTTCGGCACTCAGCTTTCTTTATAGTCCAACTCTCACATCCATACATGACTACTGGAAAAATATAGCTTTGAATAGACAGACCTTTGTTGGTAAAGTAATGTCTCTGCTTTTTAATATGCTGTCTAGGTTGGTCATAGCTTTTCTTCCAAGGAGCAAACATCTTTTAATTTCATGGCTGCAATCTCCATCTGCAGTGATTTTGGAGCCCAAGAAAATAAAGTCTGTCACTGTTTCCATTTTATCCCCATCTGTTGGAGGTTGTGGTAGTTCGTGAAAAATAATTATAAAACAGAAGCCCTGCTAGTATTCATCCTGCCCACTGACTTAGGTGCAAGTCTCCAGTTTTACGTTTACACATTTATCCCAACACAGAATGATTGTCATGGAGGCCTGCTGACATCTGTGATGTGATATGACTGATTATACTTCTGTTTCAGGGTCCACACTATAGCTTTCCCCTTCCAAGTAACATTGATTACCTGCCCTATTAGGGAAAAGAATAATGATGTTATAAGTACTGCAAATTTATAAAGCTTTAATGTCTGCATATTGATTGATTCTTATACTCTGATTTTTTTGTAATTTAGAAGGGAATCTTTTTTACATTTACTTGTTTAATTTTGATTCTGTTGAGTCTCAACTGGGGTCTTTTGTGGTGGCTCAGGCTTCCCAGGTGGCGCTAGTGGTAAACAACCCACCTGCCAATGCAGGAGACATAAGAGGTGCGAGTTCGATCCCTGGGTCGGGAAGATCCCCTGGAGGAGGGCGTGGCAACTCACTCCAGTATTCTTGTCTGGAGGATCCCACAGAAGAGGAACCTGGCGGGCTACAGGTCTTAGTTGCAGTATGCAGGCTCTTTGTTGCTCCACAGCACGTGAGTTCTTAGTTCTCTGGCCAGGAATCATTTTGTCCTTTACGAAGGAAGGTGGATTCTTAACCACTGGACTAGCAGGGAAGTTCCTAGAAGGGAATGTTAAAAATTTTTGAAACACATGAAGCTACTCATAGCATGGACAAAATACAGACGATTAAACACAATGATTAACTTTTCCATAGCTTGTCAAGCATGTATCTCCCTCAATCTCATCTGTGAAACGGGAATAATAACAGCACCTACCTTCTGCAGATGCTATGAAAGTTCCATAAGTGAAAAGACATAAAGTATATAGAGGAGTAATACACACACACTCTCTCTCATACTAGCTAGCTGTTTTATATTTAAAATATGGCAATAATAGCACCTTTCTTTGGAGCCAAGGTTATGGTTACAGTGAAAATTCTCAGTGTCTGCTACATAAGAGAGTGATTACGTGTTGGACTCACTACTGATACTATCAGCATGCCGACTCCAAGTCTGAGTAAAAATATGTCAAGGTGATTCTGACCTTGGTGGAATGACATTTAAGTTGTCACCAAGCTGTACCCAGCATGGTCTCCCATGCAAAGTGTCAAACAGGAGAAGTGTCCTTTCTACCAGGAAACACTTAGAACCCCCAAAGCTCTGAGGGTTTCCTAGCTCAAGTCCTTCCATAAGGCAATGAAGTATAGGATCTGTTTTTCAGCTTAGGATCCACTCTGCAATTTTATGGAGTGCCTATCATCAGCTGTTACTAAGATCATAGTCAGGAAATCACTTGGTGGGGATTTAAGAAAATCTCTGGGTAGATCACAGAGACAGAAGCAGGTGGAGAGATTGGCCTCCAGTCTTGGCAGGAGACAAGAGGGTAGGAGTATCTTTTTCCTTCTCCAGCTGTGACTCTCAGCCTGGCAGCAATGAGGCTTGAGTAATTTACTGAGACCAATTACATGAAAATTTTAACTTTGTAATGATGGCAGGAGCTAGACTAGGGCCAGAAAGCAAGTTCTCGGGGGGTACACATTAGTTTGTTTGCTTTTAATGAATCTTTATGGGAGTGTAATTGTTTTACAATGTTGTGTTAATTTCTGCTGTACAGCAAAGTGAATCAACTATCCATATACACATATCCACCCTTTCTTGGGTTTCCTTCCCATTTAGAGCATTGTGTTGTTCCTTGTCCTATACAGTGGATTCTCATTAGTCATCTATTTTATAAATACACAATAGCAACAGTGCCTATGTGTCAATACCAATCTCCCAATTCATCCCACCCCACTCCCTCCCACCCCCGTATTCATATATTCATTCTCTATGTCTGTGTCTCTATTTCTGCTTTGGAAATAAGTTCATCTATATATCATTTTTCTACATTCAACACCTAAGCAATATTATATGATATTTGTTTTCCTGTTTCTGAGCTCCTTCACTCTGTATAACAGTCTCTAGGTCTGTCTGCATCTCTGCAAACTGCACACCTTCATTCCTTTTTTATGGCTGAGTGAGATTCCATTGTATATGCATACCACATCTTCTCTTATCTCTTCTTCTGTTGATGGACACTTAGGTTGCTTGCATCCCCTGAGTATTATAAACAGTGCTGCACTGAACATTGGGGTGTATATATATTTTGGAATTATGCTTCTTTCTGGGTGTATACCCAGGAGCGGGATTGCTGCATCATATGGTAGTTCTTTCTTAGTTTTTAAAGGACTCTTGTACTGTTCTCCATAGTGGCTGCACCAATTTATACTGCCAACAACAGTGTAAGAGAATTCCCTTTTGTCCACACCCCAGGGTGCAAAATTTAAGGCGTCACTTGCTCTCTGGCTGTGTGGGTGCAGGCACATATAGCTGCCCAGAGCAGCTGGTGCCTCCTTAAATTCTGAGTCCTGGATGCCTTGCCTGTTTCACCCTAGTCCTGACCCTGGAAGGTGGTTCATATTACGTAAAATTCCAGAAACCTAAGTATGATGTCATTCCACATGTTTCTTCAACAAAACATCCTTAAATTGTGCCCTTCTTTAAAAATAAATCTGTCTGTAATTAATCATCTATGAATTAATCCTTTACTCCTCTAGCTTCTTTGGTGGCTCAGATGGTAAAGCGTCTGTCTGAAATGCAGGAGACCTGGGTTCAATCTGGAAGATTCCCTGGACTAGGAAATGGCAATCCACTCCAGTACTCTTGCCCGGAAAATTCCATGGATGAAGGAGCCTGGTAGGCTACAGTCCATGGAGTTGCAAAGAGTCAGACACGGCTGAGCAACTTCACTTTCACTTTCCTCGAGCTTACTTAGTTTGGAGCTGAATGGCCTCTGGGCAGCTAAGGATAAGTCTCTGATCACACCTGACCTGCCTGTGGTTTCAGGCTGACAAAGGGCAGAAATAACAAGTGTTTCTTTGAACTACAGATGAGTTACGAGGACAGCTGTTAACTCCCCTTCCCCATGACTTGGGGTGGCCTCAAGGCCTGGTCCTGCATTTCTGTGTGTGTCACTTGTCCCTGCTGCCCCAGGGTAGTCTGTGGTGAATGACCACCACTGAGCCCTTACTCCAGGCTCCAAGGGGTAGGACAGAAATCCACTTAAACTCCCCAGCAGCCCTGAGCAGGAGGAATGCTTGTGATCCAATTTACAGGTGGCAAAGCTGAGGCCCAGAGAAATTCAAGCACATCCCTGGAGTCCCTTGGCAGGCATGGGGGATTCACAATGTTCCCAGGGAGCCTGCTGTTTGCAAGAGCCTTTGTCATCTTCTGTGGGTGCTGGATATGGTCACTCCAAGGTGAAGTGCATTAATGAGGGTTCCTTCCGCAGCTCTCACCCTGCTCTGGTTGTGGACTTATGTAACACTCACGGCTGTGGTCTCAGGACAGTGTGACTATTAAACTCCCTTTACCCTCACATCTTCCAAGGCGGGCCTGATCTTCCCTTCCAACAGAAGGGATGGAGCCCAGAAAAGTTATAACCTGCCATCAGCTTTCTAAGTTCAGCTTAGCAGGGAGGTGAACTGAGCATCCTTTGGCCAGCTCACGATCCTTGTGTGCTTTAGCAATCTCATCTGTAAAATGGGAGGAAATGATTCTGATTCTATTGGGTCATGGCCGGGCACATTTGAGTTCACCTTGGTTAAGCATTTCAGCTTAACCAAAGTGAACAGCTATTTCAATGTGAAGATATTTCAAAATAAGTTATTTATGACTAGTTTATAATATTAATAAAGTATTTTTTAAAATATTGAATGGTAAATAACAAGTGGATAGTGCATGTTTTACGAGACTATTTATGGTTATGATGACTGTCCTGGAGATAGTGAAGGATAGGGAAGCCTGGTGTGCTGCGGTTCATGGGTCTGCAAGGAGTTAGATACGACTTAGCAAATGAAACAGCAACTGTCCTGGGGGGTGGGGAGGGCTCAGAGATGCTGTTCAGTTCAGTAGCCTCCCCCACAATGGAAGGTCCTGTCCGAGCCAACTTTGCTGACCCCCTAGGCAGCTCCTGGGTCTCTGTTACATACCCAGTTATTCATGGGAACAATGAGAATATTGCCTTTGATTTTTTTCTCTCTCCTCTCTTCTCTATCTGATCACAAAGTCTACTGAATTCCATCTCCTGGCCATGTTTCTCTTCTAACCGTGCTCTTGGTCGGCCCTAGTGTTAATCTAGGCTCTATCGTCATTTGGCCTATTACAATGGCCCCAGAGAACAGGAAGGAGTTTTCGATGAATTTCAAACACAACTATTGGGTTGGCCAAAAAGCTTGTTGGGCTTTTCCCATGACTTCTTACTGGGCCACCCAGCACGACTACACCACTGCCCTGTGTAAGATGGGCTGCGTGACTTCTATTGCCCTTAGGATAAAATCCAGACTCATTTGTGGGAATCTCTGTGATCTGTCTCCACTGTTTCCAGATTCCATTAGTTGAAGGTCATTTTCCCTCCTGAATGTGTGTGCTGCATGCTTCCAGGTCATTCTATCGATAACAGTACATGGCACTGCTGATGTTTCGTTTCTGTCTTCTCTGCTGTGGAGGCAGGGGCCACAGCTGTCCTGTTCACCCCTCTCTCCAAAGCAACCCAGATGCCCAACCAGGAATGTCTTAAGTAGCCCCACAACACCAGTTGTGTGCTCTGCCACTCAGGTGTGTCTCTTTGTGGTCCTATGGACTGTAGTCCATCAGGCACCTGTGACCATGGGATTTTTCAGGCAAGAATACTGGAGCAGCTTGCCATTTCCTACTCCAGGGAATCTTCCCGACCCAGGGTTCACAGCAGTGTCTCCTGTCTCCTGCATGAACAGGCGGATTCTTTACCACTAGCACCACTTGGGGAGCCACACAACATCAGGTGAAAAGATGGACAAAGGGAAGATTCAAGAGTCCATGCTATTTCCTCTATGCTGCATTAAATTTCTAGCTGATCCAATAAAGATATCTGGGTTTAAAAAAAATGTATTAAAGCATTTCAATTTGGCTACTAAAAATATCAGTTTACCAGATTCAGCTGACTGGTATTAATTTTACTGATTTGATGAGCTTGTTCAAGAACTCATTGGGATTTTAGCCAGACAGTTATGTAACTTTTTATATAACTATCTTTACTAAATCTGGAAAAATCACAAACTAAAAATATATTTTTCTCCATCAGGCGATCAAATACAGATTTAGCTACAGTAATATCTTATTCTCAAGGAGAACTATGCTAAGAAGACAGTAGATCATATGTTTAATAATTTCATTTAAGCTTGGACTCCTATAGAGGAAAATTTGGAAAGATTCTGCACCAAAAGATTAAGAGTGAAAACCTCTGGGGGTGGAATTGTGAGAAAATGGGAAGATTTCATACTTTAAAAAAAAATTTCAATGTGAAGATTTTTTTAAAATAAAATATTTATGGCTAGTTTATAATATTAGTAAAATATTTCCTGAAACATTGAATGGGGAAAGGACACAAAATTATTAGCAAATAAAAGAGAAAAATTCACTAATTATCTTAATAGATGGAGAAAAAAATCTGAAAATTTCTTCATGTCCATGATATAAAAAGGAAACATGCAAAGCCATAAGTAGAAGGAAAGTATATTGACCTGTGATAGAATATTCACAAGATATAAATTACAGAAAGTCATTTTGTTGTTGTTTGGTTGCCAAGTCATGTCCGACTCTTTTGTGACCTCATGGACTGTAGCCTGTCAGGCCCCTCTTGTCCACGGGATTTCCCAGGCCAGAATACGAGGGTAGGTTGCCAATTCCTTCTCCAGGGGATCTTTCCAACCCAGGGATTGAACCTGCATCTCCTGCATTCACAGGGGGATTCTTTACCACTGAGCCACCTGGAAAGCCCATTACAACAAATCATACCTAATGGCAAAATATTGAAATCTATCTTTCTGTAACTGAAAATGAGACCAAAGGCACCTAGTATCACTACTTGTATTAACCATTGTGCAGAAGTAATAGCCAGTCTCATGAGTGATAGAAAGAAAAAAAATATATTTAAGGATTGAATAAAGAAACTGTCATTATTTGTAGATGGCATGATTGTATAGCTAAAAGAATATAAAGACTTTTTAAGTCAATAAGTAAATGTATTCAGATAACTTCCACACCAAATCAATATAAGAAATCAATTATATTTTTGTATCACAGTAACAGACACTTAGAAAATGAAGTTAAGTAATGTTTCCATTTAAAGTAGAATAAAGAAGACCGGTTCAGTTCAGTCACTCAGTTGTGTCTGACTCTTTTTCAACCCCATGGACCGCAGCATGCCAGGCTTCTCTGTTTATCACCAGATTCCGGAGCAGATAATGGATACTAAGTCTAATGAAAAATATTTAAGACTTCTACAATGGAAACTATAAAGCATCATTCAGATCAATTAAAGAATGGTTATACAGTGCGATATACTATGTTTCATGGATTTCTTAGTACTGAAAACATGTTAATACAGTTTTATATAACATCAGTGAAAATCCCAGAAGGTATTCAATGATCAGTTGATTCTAAGATTTATGTGAAAACACAAGGAGCCTGGAATAGCCAAGAAAATGTTTAAGAAAAGAGGTGACTTTGGAGAAATGACTCTAACAGATATAATAAAATGTTTTAGCTATTGCATCAGTACAGAAATGGTGCAGAGAAAGATAAACAGACCAGTGGAACAGAACAGAGCTCCCAGAAACAGATCGGCACCTCTATGGACCATTGACTGATGGCAAACATAACCCTATAGCATGGTAGGGAAGGGGACTCTTCAATAAATGGTGTTGAGTTATTCAGATATCATCTAGAAAAAAATTATGATCACTACCCCAAAACATATACAAAAACCAGATTCATGGGACTCTTACAGCTATAGGCAAATGGTAAGACATAGAACTTTTATAAGAAAACCTGCTGTTTGTATAAGCAAAGATTTCTTAAGCCAGACATAATAAGCAATGGGTACAGATTTTGATGAATTAGACTACATTAAAACTGGGAGCTTCTGTTTTTTTTAAAGACCACATAAAGAACATGGAAAGTTAAACTAGAATGAGAGAAAATGTTTGCATATATAAATCAACCAAAGGCTCATATCTGAGGCTTCTAGAACTTCTTTAACTCAATCAGCAAAAGACATTTAGAAAAATGGCAGAATTCTTGAAAAGTCACTTTTATTTTTGCTTTTTTTTTCTTTTTTGTTGTCATTTGAAAAGGCACTTTTATTTATTTTTGTATATGTATAATGGCTTTATTTTTTTGCCATGTGATATGCCTGGAAGCATTCAGGATGTTTGCTCCCCATCCAGGGATGGAACCCTTGCCTCCTGCATTGGGAGCAGAGTCTTAACCACTGGAAAAGGCGCTTGTAAATATTGGGGAATGGATTGCTGATATTCCACAATCAATAAATATATCAAAGTGTTTTCGAGCTCATTTGTCATAGACAATTAGAACCACAACAGCATTGCTTATATACCTATCTATATAGCTAAAGATTTTGAAAGCCAGACCAATTCCCAGTATTGGTGAGGATTTTGATTAACTGGCTTTCTCATAGTCTCCAGGTGGAAATCAAAACTAGCCCAACCATTGAGGAAACCAGTTGGTATTATCTAAATGGAACATATTTATAGACTCCAATCCAGCAATTTCACTTGGTGCACCAAAGCGTGTGTACAGGAATGGTATTAGTGGGATGCTTAAAATAGCCCCACAACAAACAAACCTAAATTCTCAGTATAATGGGTTAAAATACACTTTGATGTATTTCAAATATACCAAAGTTAAAAGATGTGGAGTTTGATTCCTTGGTTGGGAAGATCCCCTGGAGGAGGAAGTGGCAACCCCCTCCAGTATTTTTGCCTGGAGAATCCATGGATAGAGAAGCCAAGTGGGCATCAGTCCATAGGGTTGCAAAGAGTCAAACATGACTGAAGCGACTTAGCATGCACGCACGCACGCGTAAATATATCATGTACAAAGAGAAAATGAACACATCATAGATATCCATCAAAGGTAGATGGCTCTTACCAAATTCAGAATGAAATAAACCAGGCAATAAAGGATATGTAACCGTGATAATTCCATCTATGTAAACTTCAAAACAGGTAGAATTGGCTGAGGTGTTGACATATGGGAGTGGGGGGAGTGAGTGTGTGTAGTGACCAGGAAGGCAGATCACAGGGAATTTGAGGACTTTCCTATGTTTTATTTATTGACCTAAGTGGAAGCTGTATATGAGTATTCCCTGTGTGGTAATTTATCAAGGTATACTCTTCTTTAAAAAAAAAAAAGTTTATGGGAATATAGTTGCTTTAAAGTGTTGCGTTAGTTTCTGCTGTGCAGCAAAGTGCATCAGCTATACATATTCATATAGCTCCTTGTTTATGGATTTCCTTCCCATTCAGGTCATCAAAGAGCACTGAGTTCCCTGTGCTAAACAGTAGGTTCTCATTACTCATCTAGTCCATATGTAGTATCCGTCTTGTACATATGCCAGTCCCAATCTCCCAGTTCATCCCATTCCCTCCTTTCCTCTTCAGAAGCTCTACTCTTCGTGTACTTTGAAGATCTGTTACAGTTTGATGAAACAACTTTCAAAAAATTGCATACAGGTGTCAACTTCGTAGTATTTCTAAGTGTAAATTCTTAGACAAGAGTGCAAGTTTTTCAGTGCTCTGTATCTTATGACCACTGCATAAACATTGATGAACTAGCGTTCATTACTCGGAATGTCATTACGGTGAATATTATTTTCTCAGACTGTGCATGAGAGGAAAGAAGTCTTGAAACAAATCTCAAATATCATAAGCCACTCTTTCTGGAGCTCTAGTGGGCAGGCATTTGCTTGTCTATGGAGTTGACATTGTGTTTCTCCTGGTCCCCCGAACAATGGATGAGGGAGAATTTGGATTTTGTTAGATATTTTGCTGCAAGCAGAGACTATTTACAGTTATGCTGATTTATCCTTTAGTTCATTTTCCCTGATGAGATTCTGATCCCCAAAGATAAGATCGCTAAAAACCAAATAGATGGGAGGATATTGCATTTTGCTATTGACCCTGAAAAATGCAGGAACACTGGGTTAAAATTATGAATTGAGTGTGCTTTTAAGGACTAGATGTGTTTCATTTATTTAGAATCCCAGGATGCTTCATCTTTATAAGATTAGTAAGAGCCTCGGGACCCTCCATAGTTGAACTCCTGACTCACGTCATTTATTCAGCATCAATAAATATATTCCATTACCCTGGAGCAAAAACAGGCAGGCCTTCTCAATTCTTTTGCAGGAAAACATTCTCTTGCTGTATTGGGAGGGGTCGGGGAGAAGATGATATTTATATAGAAAACTGATCAGCATGAGAATAAAATATTTATCTAGTAGTCTGAGCTTTCTCTTTAGAAGAGAATTTTCCATTAGGAAATATGTGCATGCATATCCGATTATCTTAAAGAGACTCACACACAGTTATTAGAATCAACTTTCATTAAGGGTGAACAGGGCAGAGAAGAGCAGATTTGTTATATGCAAACATTTTCCCATTCTAAATAAAGATTTTTTTTTTTCTTTCCATAAACTACAGCAATCAAAATAAAAATGATTCACTGGAGTGGGAAGAAAGAGGTGGCAATTGGGAAAGAGGGAGGGCATTGGTTTGGCTTCATCAAATTATGTGCCTTTTTAGCGTCTTTATGAATGGTATTGTATTTAGCAGCTTTGCATATTCTAATTTATTTCCCCGGATTGCATACAATTTTCTCTGTGCTGAACCAGCTTCCTTGGGCCCAGGGGAAAACCCTGCATATTGTTTTCATCCTCAGATGTGTTTTAGTAAGGATGAGGTGTGCGGTGTGCCATGCTGAAAATCCTGTCATTCTCATCTGTGGACTGTGACTCTCACTGTCCATCTCCACTTGGACACTCCCTGTCACATTCGCTCACCCAGGCCACTCCCTGGGGCTTCTTTCTTGTTGAATGAATACCGCAGGTGGTTGTAACTGCAGCCTCCCCTACTCAAGATCCCTCCTTTAAGGAAAGCTGCAGTAAAACCCGCGGGCCGTGTGCCCTAGAGTACTTACACCCCACCAACCCGATCATGAACGCCAACATCCATGTGGGCACTGAAGTGGGGCTCATCCTTCTCTCTTTTTTTAATATTTATTTGGTTGCACCAGGTCTTACTTGCAGCATGTGGGATCTAACTCCCTGACTAGGGATCAAACTGGGCCCCTTGCATTGGGAGCGCAGAGTGTCAGCCACTGGATCAGCAGGGAAGTCCCTTGTCATTTGGTTTTAAAAATGGTACAGATGAACATATTTGCAGGGAAGGGATGAAGACATAGACATGGAGAACGGACACTATAGGGAAGGAGAGTGTGGGATGAATTAAGAGAGTAGCACTGGCATATATACCTTGCCATGTGCAAAATTGATAACTAATGGGAAGCTGTGATATGACACAGGGGGCCCAGCTGGCGCTCTAAGACAACCTAGAGGGGTGGGATGGGCAGAGGAGGAGTGAGGCTCAAGAAGGAGGGGATATATATGTATAGTGTGTGAAGTCACTCAGTCGTGTCCGACTCTTTGCGACCCCATGGACTGTAGCCCACCAGGCTCCTCTATCCATGGGATTCTCCAGGCAAGAACACTGGAGTGGGTTGCCATTTCCTTCTCATATATATATATAATGGTGGTGGTTTAGTTGCTAAGTCATGTCCAACTCTTTGCAACCCCACGGACTATAGCCTTCCTGCCTTCTCTATCCATGCAATTGTCCAGGCAAGAAACTGGAGTGGGTTGCCATTTCCTTCTGAAAGGAATTTTCCCAACTCAGGGATCTATAGCTATGACTTATCCCTGTTGCTGTATGGCAGAAACCAACACACTGTAAAGCAATTATCCTCTAACTTTAAAAAAGTCACATAGATGTGGTTCAAAAATGCTCTCATAGGACTTCCCTAGCAGTCCAGCAGTTAGGACTTTGTGTTTCCACTGCAGGGGAGGTGGGTTCAGTCCCTGGCCAGGGAACTAAGACCCTGCATGCTGTGTGATGTGGCCAAAAAAGTTACAAAAAAGAAAGAAGCAAAAAAAAAAAAGATGTCACAAATGATCAATCACTGAATGAGATTTCTGCCCCCCAAAGGGAGCAAAGCTAGACAGAGAAAGACACAGAAAATGGGAGTGTCAGCATGGGAGAGAGTGCTGAGGGTCCCCAGGGTGATGGTGAGGGCAGACCCAGGTAGCTGAGCCCAGACATGAGGGCACCTGGGCCAGATGGGGGCAGGTCAGCAGGTGCTGGAAGCTGTTTCTGGAAGATGATGATTAGGCTGTTGTGGTCAGTTTCCTGCTCTATAAAATGGGTCTAACTTATGACATCCCCAGGCGCCATGAGGAATGAAGACACTTATGTATAGTTGCTGGTCTTGCTCCCTCCCCGCTTCCTCCAAGAAAGAGTTTTATTTGACATGTAAAATTTCCAATAAAGATTTCCCAAAAGAAAGCTCCAAAAAGCAATCTTTCCAAACCAAAATTAGACAAAAGTTTTCCTCCAGCAAGGAGAAACACTTAATGAATGGTACAATTTAAATATTGGTTTATTTTTAGCAAAGATACATTGGTAAGAAATCACTACAGCTCACATCCATGTGCTGAATTAAAACAATTTCAATGGTTTGCAATTGGCTTAAATATTAACATTTGTGGAAAGCATGATATCAAGACGGGAGTATGAAAAAGATAGGTGTTCAGCTCTCTAGTAAAAGGCCATGGCAGAAACATACATTATCGCAGTTCAAAAGAACCTTAAAAAATGTCTTTCCTGTAGCTTCAGATGATTTAAAATTGATCTCCTATAGCTTGTCCTACTTTTATATTCTTAGCCACAGATAAAATCATGGCTTTCATTGTCAGGCAAACTGCTTTGAGGACCCAGGTTCAGTCCTGTAGTTATTCTCAGGGTTGCCTTCACGTGTTAGCTTTTTTGTAATCCCATTGTGGGGAGAAGAAACATATCACAACTTTGATTTAAACCCCAATCCCAAGCTACAACTTCAACATTTCAAGGGATCAAACATACTCCATACACCTGACATGGCAGATAGGAAAGCTCACATACACGCGTTTCTGTGTGTGCGTCTATACTACACAAAAAGCATCAGCATTTTGAGGTCATCACAATGAAACATTAGGGAGGGAGGAAGGTCTGCAAATCGCCCTGTGGTTCTCATCTGAAAGGCTTGATGTTGATTTTTAGCAAAATTTCCCCGAGTATATTCAGGCAAGCCCTTGACAGGCAAAGGGTAACAGAGATAAACTGAGACCCAGCCCCTGTCCTGGAATTTCTTATGTTCTATGAGAAGGACACAGTGCATATAAAAACTGCTTCTGTCCAAGGTAGGCATAGGTCACAAGGAGGACCAGAGCAGGTCTGGGGTCACAGATTCTCTCAGGTGGGAGCCTTGGCCTTCCTACAAGATGTGGGAATGATATGGGTATCTGGGGAAGATGACTTTTGAATTGAGTCTTGAAAGATGTTTGTGTCAAGAGGAAAGGAAAAGCATTCCTGGTAGTAGACAACACAATGAACCAATGGTGAGATGACCTAAGTTTTGAGTACTGAAAATCAGGAATTCAGGAGATGTTTGAATGAAAAGCATCCTTCAGATAAATGCTGGACAGGGTGTGAAGAACAGAGAATCCTCCTATACTGTTGGTGAGAATGTAAACTGGTGCAGCCACTATAGGAAATGATATGGTTGTTCTTTTAAAAGCTGATGATAGAGCTACCGTGTGATCTAACCATCCCACTCTAGACATGGATGTAACCCACGTCTCCTGCTGCGTCTCCTGCACTGCAGGCAGATTCTTTACTGCTAAGCCACCAGGGAAGTCCTCCTCATTCTGCACTTCATTGTTTAAAATAATACCATTGGGACGACGCCTCAGAGTAGCAGGCGCTTTTCTCACATACTCTGACACCAGGTGCCAACATGTTTATCTACACGGCATAAGTGATAGATTTTATTAACAACTAAGCAAATTCTCCTTTTTCCTGTTGATAGCAGCCTGATGAAACTGAGTCCCATGATTTTCTGGATCTTGGGGTGTCACTTGAACAGGACTCAGGGAAAGAAAGTAAAGCATGGAAATTCCAGATTGTTGGCAACTTCATTTCCAGTGTCAGGAAAAGGCCACCCACTCGCAGATGCCATATGGCCCAGAAAGGAAGCCACTAAGACATGCTCACCAGCACACGCCTGATCTACTGTGACAGGTTTTATGCTGCCAGAAAGCACATCAGTGCCTCCTGTTGGAGAACAGTTTTCCGGGGAGGGGATCCGATCGTCCTGGGGGCCCCTGAAGCTCGCTTACCTATTATCTCTTGGAATACAGGGAAGCTTGAAGCATCTGTGCAACTTTCTGGGGAAGACTGTCTCATGTGAATTCTGTCTGTCAACTTCTTTCCCCATCCCCACTCCCAGCTTCAGTAATTGAGAATTTGTTGCATCTGGGATGTTATTGGTGCAAGTACTGTTTGGTGGCTAAAGATAAAATGGCAGGTATAAAATTTCTTAGGATAGGGACTTCCTTTGTGGTCTAGTGGTTAAGAATCCAATTTGCAATGCAAGGGGTATGGGTTTGATCCCTGGATCAGGGAACTAGGATCCCACATGCCAAGGAGCAACTAAGCCAGAGTGTCAAAACTAGAGAGTCCGTGGGACGCAATGAACTATCCCACGTGCCACAAATCATACCTGAAACAGCCAAATATATATATAAATAAATTCCTTTGGATAAACTTTAAAGTCAGATTTATACTTAAATTACTAGGTAAAATGAGGCAAAAGCTTATTCTTCTCCCTGTCCGTATCCCAAATCACCAACCACATTAAACTGAATTCTGAAAATGTCTTTTAGAAAGATAAGTGGTTATTGCATGCCGCTTCCATTCACTATGTAACTTCTGTTACCTATTCCTGTATATGGTGGAGCTCTCAAGTCCTTGTTTCCTGCCAAAGCCCCTCTCAAAATGTATCCATCCAGATGGATCTATCGTGTCAATGCAGTAGGGGAGTTTTAAATAAAGAAATCCAACACAGACACCATGGGAAAGGGTCCCCGGGTTCAAGGATAATGAGGAAGTTGATATTCCTCCTGCAAAGATGAAAGTGACATCTTCTTAAAATTGTTAATTCAATTTGAAGGGAGAAATAATTACCTCCTCTGGCCATCATGCTGAAATGTCCATGGGGAGGAAAATGGACTTCACCCGCATTAACTCCATGGGTCACGGCCAAAAGCTGCATTAGCCAAAAAAAGGGCATAACCCCACGAGATCAAAAGTGTGTCCCCGGGAGAATAGAGCGTGAAGTTTTGTGGGTGACTCTAGCTAGAATCAGATGGAGACTTTTTTATTTTTAATGAATCTCTCATGTATTGTAAGATAAGCAGGTCCACAGTTGGAAGCTGGGTGAAGCAGGGATGGAGTATCTGAAATGACTTTCCAAGTTCTCATTGATTCAAAACTATGTCTCTGGCTGGCAGTGGTCCCCCTGGTATTGATCTTGGCAACCATTCATACCATCAGCTCTTACAACACAGGACAACTTCATCTTTACTCTCTTCCCAGTATGTTCAGACAATGACACCTTCTTTTCGTTTGTGGCCATAGATAATGGCAACTGCTTAAAAACACAAAGCCTAATTGATCAAATGCAAAGTTTAAAAGTGCCTCCACATTTGGAAAGAGCCCTGGCCAGGAACATATTCTCACAAGCATTAATGGATCACTCTGCCTGGTGACTCAGCGGTAAGGAATCCATCTGAAAAAAAGAAAAGAAAAAAGAAAAAAGAATCCACCTGTACTGCAGGAGATGCAGGGGACTTGGGTTCAATCCTTGGGGTGGGAGGATCCCCTGGAGGAGGAAATGGCAACCCACTGCAGTAGCCTTGCCTGAAAAACTCCATAGACAGAGGAGCTTGGTGGGCTACAGTCCATACAGTCGCAAAAGAGTCAGACACCACACAGACACACACACACTCACACACTGGCTACATCATTTAATAGGATTGTCTACACACATTCAAACTCTCAAAAAGAACTATGCATTCTGTAATTAGAGAGCAATTCAAGTCAGGAGCATAGAGAGGGGGGTATTATTTTATTTTCCTCCAAATGCTAGAAATCAAGCATTCATTTTTGATAAAACCAGTTTTGGGACGATTGACAGTCATTTTGTTCATGCAGAAAGCAGAAAAAGAGAAATCTAAAGAGACTTTCTATAGTTCGTGAGGGAGCTTTCTTATAGCATCTGTTGTGCTCTATTTTGTGTGTATCAAGTCTGGAAGTAATGAAAGCGTGTGTGTGTGCTAAGTCACTTCAGTTGGGTCTCTTTGCAGCCCTATGGACTGTAGCTCACCAGGCACCTCTGTCCATGAGATTCTCCAGGCAAGAATACTGGAGTGGGTTGCCAGTGCTCTCCTCCAGGGGATCTTCCCTGCCCAGAGATTGAACCCACATCTCTTATGTCTGCAGCATTAGGCAGATTCTTTACCACTAGTGCCACCTGGGAAGGCTGAAAGTAATGAATAAGTTGCTGTAAATAAATGTTTGAAGTGATGCTCAAATGACTGCTTAGTACTTGAAGTGGGAACCATGTCTTATTCACCTGGTGTCCCTTGAACACTGTACACTGGCATGATGGGAAAATGTCCCTCAATTGAGCTGGCTGGATGGCATCACTGACTCAATGGACATGAGTATGGGTGAACTCCGGGAGTTGGTGATGGACAGGGAGGCCTGGCGTACTGCGATTCATGGGGTCGCAAAGAGTCGGACACGACTGAGGGACTGAACTGAACTGATGGCCGTAGGTTTTCGTTGGGCAGCACTCTGAGGGATTTGGGGGCTAGTGCAGTCAAGGAAAATATTCGACCACAAGGTGGCAGTAGCAGACAGCAGGCTTAGGTGGGTCACATTGACAGGTTGGCTGGCAGGAGTCACCCACCTCATGAAATCGTCCAGAGGCTGTGGTGTGGGGGCCACTACCCAGACAGGAAGGGCAACAAGGAAGCTCTGGGGAGAGGGAGTCTTATGTGTTCAGGTGGTCTCTTAGGAGCTTTAGGTGTTGAGGAAGGGGGGAATCTCTGGGTGAGAAAATTCCGAAGGCTTATATCGTCTATGCTTAAAACAATCCATTGTGCAGGAAAAAAAAAAAGAAACAAAATCCGGTGCCAATAGGCCTTTGAGCTAATGGGTCACATCCAGGCTGCGGTGAAGAAATATACAATCTAGAGGTCAATATACAGGGAATATCTTTGGTTAATTTACATCACATGAGGATGGTACACCAGTGAGTCAAACAGATGTAACCCATCCATCCATTCATGCAACAAGCACTAATTAAGCACTTAGGATCATGTTGGGCAGGGGAGCTACAGAATAATAATAAGTCCTATTGTGCTATACAATAGGACCTTGTTTATTATTAGTTTATAATTTTTTTTCTTTCTTTCTTTGACTGTGCTGGGTCTTCATTGCTGAGCGTGGGCTTTCTCTAGTGGGGGATACTCTCTAGCTGTGGTACACAGGCTTCCTATTGCAGTGGCTTCTCTTGTTGCTGAACTTGGGCTGTAGAGCCTCCAGGCTTCAGTAGTTGTGACCCCCGGACTCTAGAGTGCAGGCTCAATAGTTTTGGCGTAAAGGTTTAGTTGCTCGGTGGCATGTGGGATCTTCCTGGACCAGGGATCGAACCCATGTCCCCTGCATTGGCAGGTAGGTTCTTTACTACTGAGCCAACAGGGAAGTTGTACCTTGTTCTTTATCCATTCCACATATAAAATCTTACATCTGCTAACCCCAAACTCCCAATCCATCCCTCCCGACCCCTTCTCACCTTTGGTAACCATAGGTTTGTTACCTATGTCTGTGAGTCTGTGTTTTATTTTAGAGTCCACATATAACTGATATCATATGGTATTGGCCTTTCTTTTTCTGACTTACTTCACTTAGTATGATTTAAGATTAAACACTTGCAAATTTTCACATAAAAATTTAGATTTGAGAGTCTCCTGAAATTGCAAGAGTTAGTCCCACATGGGAGTACCAGGCTGGGACCAGGTGGGATATAAGATTTTCAACACTGCCTACTTTCCCCAGTTCAGTTCAGTTCACTCGCTCAGTCGTGTCCGACCCTTTGTGACCCCATGGACTGCAGTACACCAGGCCTCCCTGTCCATCACCAACTCCCAGAGTTTATTCAAACTCATGTCCATTTAGTCGGTGATGCCATCCAACCATCTCATCTTCTGTCATCCCCTTCTCCTTCAGCCTTCAATCTTTCCCAGCATCAGGGTCTTTTCCAATGAGTTAGTTCTTCACATCAGATAACCAAAGTATTGGAGTTTCAGCTTCAGCATCAGTCCTTCCAGTGAATATTCAGGACTGATTTCCTTGCAGTCCAAGGGACTCTCAAGAGTCTTCTCCAGCACCACAGTTCAAAAGCATCAATTCTTCGGTGCTCAGCTTTCTTTATAGTCCAACTTTCACATCCATACATGACTATTGGAAAAACCATAGCTCTGACTAGACGTTGTTGGCAAAGTAATGTCTCTGCTTTTTACTGTGCTGTTTAGGTTGGTCATAGCTTTTCTTCCAAAGAGCAAGCATCTTTTAATTTCATGGCTGCAGTCACCATCTGCAGTGATTTTGGAGTCCAAGAAAATTAAATCTGTCACTGTTTCCCCATCTATTTGCTGTGAAGTGATGGGACCAGATGCCATGATCTTAGTTTTCTGAATGTTGAGTTTTAAGCCAACTCTTTTACTCTCCTCTTTCACTCTCCCCAGGTCCAAAGTTTTACCCTAATGTCCTTATTTAAGTGTCTGGGCTGGCTTCTGCATGCCTGTGAATTTGAGAAGCCAGGAAAAGGAGAAGATAGGAAATGGCCTGTTCTCATCCTTTGATCCCTTTGATTATCAAAGTTCTTGTGAAGCTCAGCCCTGGCTAATGACCCTCAGAATCATCAGACTCAGAGGCTGGCGGGGGCGCCCCTTGAATGTATGAATTTCTAAGTGGGCCTTGGAGCTTCTTTGTAGGTGACACCCTAGCAGATCATTGCTTCTTTTAGAGAATGTCTGTCTCAAATTTTATCCCCTTCCTTAATAACGACCTCCCTTTTGTTCTACTTGGGTGAACCTAATACAATTTCTCTGAACATCTGTAAAGTTAATTCGTCTTTGTCACCTTGTATTTGAAACCGAACCAGAAAATGACACTAATCTCTAATTTATAACAAACCAGCGGTGCCTGAATTTCATTACATCATAGGGGACTAAAAGACAGACTTTGTTTTTATCTCAGGATGAATTTGGTGAAGGCCACTTAATATCACATTTTCGTTCAATGAGTCGAATAAAACTGGCTGCTCTGTTTGCTCCCGGGGGTATTAAATATATAGTCAGCCTTTACAACCTGCGACTTTTTCCTCATTCTGAGCTGAGAAAAATTCTCCTCTGTCAAGAAGGAATATTTAGATCGAGTCATTTAATCCTTGAAAAACAGATGGATTAAACTTCTTTATTAAACAACTCTATACAATTTACATAATATAATAGCTCTGTCCACACAACCAAGAGGAGCCAGAGTAATGGGAATTATAATTATTGCCACACATGTTAGGTATCTTATCAAGAAAAATTCACATCCCAAAAGGTAGCTCATTTCATGAGCAAGGTGCCCTGTTCATAGAGAACTCATTTCGTACCTTGAGGTCTGTGTATTTAAATGATTATAATTACTATTGTTACTTAGGAAAGAGGAGTCTCAGGTGGGGTGAATTTCTAACCCACAAGTCCTCTGTGAAGACGGAAGAGTTTGTTCCCCGCTCCTGCAGGCACCCACTTTCAGGTTTGTCATCTGTAATTGGCAGAACAGAAATGAGGCATGCAGTGACCAACAGAGGCAGTCGGATGATTCTGAAGTCAAAATAATATGCTCAGGGGACGCTTGTCTTCACTAAATCTGTTTCTGACACAGAATTCCAGAACTACATGGCAGCCTCACCCAACTGTGTGTGAGATTTCAGTCTACCTTCCCTGGGTTCAGTGTTCCCAGATAAAGCATAGAACATACAATGCAATTTGGGATGTTGTTGTTGTTTAGTAGCTAAGTTGTGTCCGACTCTTCCAGTCCTGTGAACTGTAGTCTGCCAGGTTCCTCTGTCCAGAATACTAGCGTGGGTTGCTGTTTCCTCCTCCAGGGGATCTTGCTGACCCAAGGATTGAACCTGCATCTCTTGCATTGGCAGGTGGGTTTTTTTTTTTTTTTTTTTTGAACCACTGAGCCACCAGGGAAGCCCCAGTCTGGGATCATACTTGTAGTACAAATAGAGTCTTCAGATAAGATACAGGATAGTCTGCCATTTGGGACACATTTGGGCTTAAAAATTATTTGTGGTTTTTCTGAAATTCAAATTGAACTGAGTGTGGGGATAAACTGGGAGATTGGGATTGACATATACACACTGCTATATATAAAACAGATAACTAATAAGGGCCTACTGTATGGCACAGGGAACTCCACTCAATACTCTGTAATGGCCTATGTGGGAAAAGAATCTTAAAAAGAGTGGATATATATATTTGTATAACAGATTCACTTTGGTGTACATCTGAAATTAATACAACATTGAAATTATCTATATGGCAGTAAAAATTAAAACAACAAAACCCCACCAAAAACCCCAAACAACAACAAAAATTAAACTGAGAGTCCTGTAATTTTATTGACTAAATCTGACAACCTTCTCGATGCCAGAAACTCATTACCCACTGCCTCAGTCTATTCAGGAGAGGACTTCATTTTAATTAAAAAAAAAAAAAGAAGAAGAAGAAGAACAAATGCACATTAGACAGATGCTGAATGTCAAAAGTCTTTCACTTTTGTTGGCCCAGGGTTCTGTTTGTGGGAAGGATGATCAAAAGTGACCGCAGAAGCATTTTAAAGCCCTTAAATCTGCCATGTGTGGATTGAAGAGTACAGATCCTAAACATCTATGTTTGGGCAAATTCATGATAACTTTTAGCACAGAGAATCATTGTCCAGTGGTTAAAAATATAACTGCGAATGATATGGGGTGTGATTACATGTGTATGTATGTGTCTGTAAGTCTGTGCATGTTGAATATGTGGATGAGGGTGTGCGAATGTTGTGTTGAACTTAGGCATTTTTGTGCATGTTTGTGCATGTGAGCCTGTGTGTATATTAGGTGCATTGTGCATGTGTATTTGAGTGTGTACATGCTTTTGTGTAAAGTATGTTCATGTTTCTATGTATGTGTGTGCCTGCATGTGTGTGTGCATATTTGTCTGTGTGCGATGGTTCAGCGTCAGGGTTCTGAGTGAGGGTCAAAGCCAGCCTACCCTGGGGCAGTTTTAAAGGTTACTTTCCATTTACAGTTATTACAAAATTATTGACTATATTCTCCATGTTGTACAATACATCCTTGAGCCAATCTTATTACACCCAATAGCTTGTACCTTCCACTCACCCACCCACATATTGCCCCCCACTCACCCACCCACATATTGCTCCTCTCCCCCACCGGTAACCACAACTTTAAGCAGCCTAATATACATGTATTCAGAATCCCCAAAGGAAAGGGGAACAGAAAAATAGTTTAAGAAACAATGGCCAAGACTTCCCTGGTCATCCAGGGGTTAAGCATCGCCTGCCTATGCAGGGGACACAGGTTTGATCCCTCATCTGGGAAGATTCCACCTGCCAAGTGACAACTAAGCCCTTGAGCTGCAACTACTGAGCCCACGTGCCCTAGAGCCTGGGCTCTGCAACAAGAGAAGCCCCCACAACTAGAGAGTAAACCCCTGCTCTCAGCGACTAGAGAAAGCCCACGTGCAGGAATGAATATCTTGTGCAGCCAAAAATAGATAAGTAAATAATAAAATCTAAAAAAAGAAACAATGGCCAGTATAAAATAAGCTTTATAGCTTATTTAGGATATATTGCCAGAGAAGGCGATGGCACCCCACTCCAGTACTCTTGCCTGGAAAATCCCATGGACGGAGGAGCCTGGTGGGCTGCAGTCCATGGGGTCGCGAAGAGTCAGACACGACTGAGTGACTTCCCTTTCACTTTTCACTTTCATGCATTGGAGAAGGAAATGGCAACCCACTCCAGTGTTCTTGCCTGGAGAATCCCAGAGATGGGGGAGCCTGGTGGGCTGCTGTCTATGGGGTCACACAGAGTCGGACACGACTGACGTGACTTAGCAGCAGCAGCAGCAGGATATATCGCACAATTCTATTTATAGCTTTAAAGGAGTACAACCTTTAAAAACTGTGAATCTCTATATTGTACACCTATAACATATAATATTGTACACAACTGTACTTCAAGTAAAAAAATAACCATAATCCCAGGGATCTTAAAAAACTTGATAATCTGATGGCAATAAAAAAAGGGATGGGAGAAGGAGGTGGTTGGGAGGAAGAGAAGGATGAAGGAAAAGAAGGAAAGAAATAAAAGTATGCCAA
The DNA here is from genome assembly GCF_023091745.1 of Budorcas taxicolor. Taxonomy (NCBI): domain Eukaryota; kingdom Metazoa; phylum Chordata; class Mammalia; order Artiodactyla; family Bovidae; genus Budorcas; species Budorcas taxicolor. Next base: position 50,156,235 of record NC_068926.1, on the reverse strand, counting down.
GGCACATCATAGTCATAATCAAATTGGTCAAGCCAGTGATAAAATCTTAAAAGAACCAGAGAAAAAGTCTCCTTGCTGCTGCTGCTAAGTCGCTTCAGTCGGGTCCGACTCTGTGCGACCCTATAGACGGCAGCCCACCAGGCTCTGCTGTCCCTGGGATTCTCCAGGCAAGAACACTGGAGTGGACTGTTTAGGTAAAAACGTCAAGTTCTCTGCAAGAAAGTTAAGTATGATGTAAGATTTCTCTTGGGAATTGAGTCAAGCCAGAAGACAACAAGGCAACATCTTTAAAATTCAGGATTGTCAAGTTAGAATTGTACACTAACTTCTAGAAAGAAATGTCTTTCAAAAAAAACAGGTGAGGTAAAGACTTTTTTCAGACACCCGGAAGCTGAAAGAATCCATCAGGATGTCCCTCAGGCAGAAAGCAAACAATCACAAGTAGAAATAGGGTTTTACACAAAGAGTGAAGCACAACGGACATGGATTTCTTAAATTATGTGGGTTTATGAGAGGAAGTCAACTTCTTGGAAATGGGACTTTTGGAAGGGATTTAGAAACAGCTGTTTAAACAGCAGGGATGAGCGTTTGTGCTCTGCTGGGTTGGTGGGCGAAGCGGAGTCCTCTCATTGGCGCCTTCTCACCTGGTCTCCTAGCAACGCGTTCTTCACCACCCTTGGTAACCGCTAGGGAGAAGCAGCTTGGTGGGAATCATGAGATCCAGATCTGTGAGGAGACCTTGATGAGAAGAGGAAAACGGGGACCATTTCCCCGCTCTGTGTCTTCGTGGCTCTGATCCAGGCCCGTGGGATGTCAATTCTTCCCAGCAGAAGTCACGGAGGTCTCCGGGGATGAACCTCAATCTCTCTCCTTGGGAATTTTCCCCTCCACTTTCCACTGGCCTTTAGGTATGTCAGACTTAGCTCACTTTGTGCCAGGTACTAATATAATCCCTTTATAATTTATTTATTTTTTCCATTGAATTCTCACAACAGAACTAACGAGGTTGGTTTTCTTTTTAGCTGCGTTTTCCGGATGTGGAACCGCGAGTAAATTCCTTGCCAGAAGTCACCTGGTTGGTGGGGACAGAACCTGAGGGGAGCCCCCGTGTTCCACTTGGATCCTGTGCTCCTCACTGCCAGGCTGCGGGGTTGACCAGGCGGCTCCAGGAGACCCTGCTGAGACAGAGCTGTGGGTATGTGGGATTGTGGTCACATGAGTTTTTGCCCCCAGACGCCCTGTATGGCGGGGGCCTCCTAAGAACGCAGACAAGTTCTGGGAGACCCGAAGCTGTCCTGAGTGAAGGGGATCTTGCTCCTTACCTTCAATCCTGATCAACTGCCCCTGGGAGAGGCCACCTCTCCATCAGATTCTGCCTGCCTAGTCAGGCAGCACTCACTCCAAGAAGACAGAAATCCTAGAATGTCTCTGGCGCTCATCCTGGTTCTCATCCTGGTTTCAGTGAACGGGCTTCTGCCTCTCTCTTTCTTTCCATCCAGGATGCCAAAGTGATCCATGTCTTGGTTTTCCAGTAACACCTCAATCTGTGCTATGTCAGTATGAGTTGTTGCCTTCAGGATGGTTTTCATCCAGGGAAAGACCATCTGTGGCTGCGTTGTGCTGTGCTTAGTCACTCAGTCATGTCCGAATCTTTGCAACCCCTTGGCCTGTAGCCCGCCAGGCTCCTCTGTCCATGGGGATTCTCCAGGCAAGAATACTGGAGTGGGTTGCCATGCCCTCCTCCAGGGGACCCTCTCAACCCAGGGATCAAACCCAGGTCTCCCACCGTGCAGGTGGATTCTTTACCATCTGAGCCATCAGGGAAGCCCAAGAATACTGGAGTGGATAGCCTATCCCTTCTTCAGGGGAACTGCCCCACCCAAGAATAGAATTGGGGTTTCCTACACTGCAGGCAGATTCTTTACTAGCTGAGATACTAGGGATGCCCCATCTGTGGCTACTTGATTTTAAATTAAAAATCAAAATATTAAAGTAAAATCCCAGACTCTTCTTTGTACTCTTCTTTGTAAGTTAAACTCCAGAACTCTTCTTTGTAAGTTCAACTTACAAATCGTAATGATCTATTTATAAAATGAATATGTTTTAATGAGGCTCTTTATAGCATCATTCAATAAATTTATTTTAAACTATGTGTAGAAATGTAATAGTCTGCTTTATTTTTCAAAAAAGTCCTCCTTGAATTTGTTACCATGCAGTTTCTCTTTTATGTTTTGGTTTCTGGCCTTTAGGGATGTGGGATCTTAGCTCACTGACTAGGGATCAAACTCACACCCTCTGCGTTGGAAGGGGGAATCTTAATCACTGGACCACCCAGGAAGTTCACGGCTGCTTTCTTTTTAAGCAACTCAAATGCCATTTACCAAGCAAAACTATCTTATGGGTTTAAACAGATCTAACATATCTACTGCAGATGGTGACTGCAGCCATGAAATTAAAAGACGCTTACTCCTTGGAAGGAAAGTTATGACCAACCTAGACAGCATATTCAAAAGCAGAGACATTACTTTGACGACTAAGGTCCGTCTAGTCAAGGCTATGGTTTTTCCAATGGTCATGTATGGATGTGAGAGTTGGACTGTGAAGAAAGCTGAGCGCCAAAGAATTGATGCTTTTGAACTGTGGTGTTGGAGAAGACTCTTGAGAGTCCCTTGGACTGCAAGGAGATCCAACCAGTCCATTCTGAAGGAGGTCAGCCCTGGGATTTCTTTGGAAGGACTGATGCTAAAGCTGAAACTCCAATACTTTGGCCACCTCATGCGAAGAGCTGACTCATTGGAAAAGACTCTGATGCTGGGAGGGATTGGAGGCAGGAGGAGAAGGGGATGACAGAGGATGAGATGGCTGGATGGCATCACTGACTCGATGGATGTGAGTCTGAGTGAACTCTGGGAGTTGGTGATGGATAGGGAGGCCTGGTGTGCTGTGATTCATGGGGTCGCAAAGAATCGGACACGACTGAGTGACTGAACTGAACTGAACTTAACATATCTACTAAATAAACAAGTTGTCTTCAGTACTCCAAGACAGTTTCAGTATTAAGATAGAGTTCTCATACTTTTCAACTTAAAATCACGAGTCAAAAATTGATTTCAAATTGCACTCTAGCTGAGAAACGAGCTGAATCTGTAATGTCACAGGGGTTCAGTTCAGTCGCTCAGTTGTGTCCGACTCTTTGCAACCCCATGGACTGCAGCATGCCAGGCCTCCCTGTCCATCACCAACTCCCAGAGCTTGCTCAAAATCATGTCCACTGAGTCGGTGATGCCATTCAACCATCTCATCCTTTGTCGTCCCCTTCTCCTCCAGCCTTCAATCTTTCCCAGAATCAGTCTTTTCAAATGAGTCAGTTCTTTGCTTCAGGTGGCCAAAGAATTTACCCCTATGATAAATTAAATTTACCCCCATTTATTTAATTTATCATGGGGTAAATTCTCTTAATTATAAATGCTTTAAATACAAAAAATTCCCCAATTATGTCTCACTATAACAGAAAAATAAAACAGGCTTAACATATAATTCATCTGTGCTATTGATTCTAAACTTTCCTAGGTTTAAAGACCTACTAAGGAAATAGTTAAACATTTCCAGAAAATGAGGATTATAATCTCAAACAAATTTGGATTTTTTTTTCCTTTGAAAAATATTGACGTTACTTAGTGGACTTTAAGTTACTTAGAGATGGACAGGGAGGCCTGGTGTGCTGTGATTCATGGGGTTGCAAAGAGTCGGACACGACTGAGCAACTGAACTGAACTGAGCGATGCCATATTTTCAGCTGAGCCAGAGGATCTGGGCTTCCCTGGTGGCTCAGATGGTAAAGAATCCACCTGCAATGCAGGAGACCTAGGTTCGATCCCTGGGTTGGAAAAATCCCCTGGAGGAGGGCATGGCAGCCCACTCCGGTATTCTGGCCTGGAGAATCCTGGTGGACAGGGGAGACTGGCGGGCTGTAGTCCATGGGATTGCAAAGAGTCCAACACCAGACACGACTGAGTGACTAAGCACAGGGAATCTGGAGCAGTGGATACACTGGATGATTTTCTCACCATCTGTACCACCTTCTTAGGCCTTTAAGTGTCTTTACATCAATTATTAGGAAGGTCCCTGCTTCTGAGATGAGAGATCTCACAGACAAAGGTCCTCAATACAAGGCCCACAGCAGCCAGTGTTTTTTTAAAAAACAAACAAACTCAGAGGGAGAGGGAGAGGGTGGGATGATATGGGAGAATGGCTTTCTATCGTATACTATCATGTAAGAATTGAATCGCTAGTCTATGTCTGACGCAGGATACAGCATGCTTGGGGCTGGTGCATGGGGATGACCCACAGAGATGTTATGGGGAGGGAGGTGGGAGGGGGGTTCATGTTTGGGAACACATGTAAGAATTAAAGATTTTAAAATTAAAAAAATAAAAAACTTAAAAAAAAAATAAACAAAAAAAAATAAAAAAAATAAAAAACAAACAAACAAAAGTAATGTGCTTATTTTATTATTTTATTTTGGGTTGTACTGGGTCTTTGTTGTGGTGTGCATGGCTCAGGCTTAGTTGCCCTGAGGCATGTGGACTCTTAGCTCCCCAGCCAGGGATTGAACTCATGTGCCCTGCATTGGAAGGTGAATTCTTTACCACTGGACTAGCAGGGAAGTCCCACAGCAGCCAGTTATGACGGGAGTCTCCTCCCACTTAGATGGCATCAGCCCTTGACTAGATGAATCCTTTTGCTGCTTGATTTTGGTCTGTGTGACTCCCCACCCCTCCTTCCTGGCACTGCCAGTGCAGCCCCTGCCGTTTCGATGAACACTCACTGGGATTCTGTGCCTTTCGAATGTTTCTGTCTGCCTCTTTAGCCTTAGAGGCTAAGGTCATCTCAATGACGCTCACCTTTGGGGTTCCCATCCTCCACAATCAATCAAATCTGCTCTGTCATTGTCCTGGCTGGCTCAGGGTTACCTCTCCCTGTCCTTGGGGGAGGTAGTGCGGTATGTTATTTGCAATCTACCGGAGGGCTTCTTTTTGATGCTTCCCTAGTAGCTCAGATGGTAAAGAATCTGCCTGCGATGCAGGAGACCCAAATTCAATCCCTGGGTCTGGAAGATACCCTGGAGAAGGGAATGACAAGCCACTCCAGTATTCTTGCCTGGAGAATTCCACGAACAGACCGTGGCGTCGCAAAGAGTCAAGACACAACTGAGCGATTAACATCTGTCATTGTCAACCTATTGGTCGAATTAGCATATTCAATCCTATTTGGCCACTGTTGATGATTTCCTGCTTGAAATCGGGCTTCTTTTGATCTGAACTCTTTATATATAGATATAAATGTAAATGTACATATATGTATGTACATATATATATATGTATATATAGAAAGAAAGTGAAGTAGCTCAGGTGTGTCCAACCCTTTGAGACCCCATGGACTGTAGCCCACCAGGCTCCTCCCTTCATGGAATTTTCCGCACAAGAATACTGGAGTGGATTGTCATATTTCCTTCTCCAGGAGATCTATATATATATACACACATATATGACTTAGAAATATTTTAAGCCCTCAAATGTGCAGGATCAATTCATTAAATTTCCTGGAGAGATTAAATGACATTTTAAAATACTGTCTTTTTCTTATTACTTAATAGACTCTAATAAGAGACAGAACATGTAAAAATTACAATTACTATAAAACTTATTACTGTAGTTGTGTTTCAGCATATTCTAAAGCACCATATAATTGATGTAATTAATTTTGTTAATCACTAATACAGCCATACGATTAAGAGAACAAATGAAATTCATACATACACACATGTATGTACACAAATATTTAGTACTTGTTTAAATTAAAATGTCCTATTAATTCCCTGGCAGTGCGGTGGTTAGGACGCCAAGCTTCTACTGCAGGGGGCGTAAGTTTGATCCCTGGTAGGGGAACTAAAATCCTGCATGCCGTGGCACACTCACAGAAAGAAGAAAATTTTTCTTTAATAAATAAGACGTCCTATTATATTTTTCCTTTTGAATCAAGGTTTTCCTTTGAATAAATTTAATTCATTACTTTTCACAAACACAGTTTATTTCAATTAGCCATAAACTATTGCTATGTGTATTTTGTCTCTTAAGATTTGCACAACTGCAAAGGGCCAGCATGAGCCTTTAATTAAAGAGCTCTTCCCCTTTAGAATTCCTTTCCATATCTGAACAAAATGTTCTTGCTTTCTGGCAACATCAGCAAGTTTCTGACCTCATTTTTGCCCCAAGGTTTAGCATCAGTTGCTCTCAAATGAGTGCTGGATTCTTTGGGCTGAGTTGATGTTGGAGACAAGAATGTAGGGTCTAGTGGGCATTGGTGTTTGGCAAGTGGGCTGATGTTATTCTTGAACTACTTTTAGATAGTGATTTAGGGTAAATGTTGACCATGAACACTGACATGTAACTTACTGGGTTTCGTACCCAGTTGTTTATTTCACAAGCTTCCCTCAACCACGAGGACTATGACATCACCCCCTCTTCTTGCTCAGCTGTGGCTCCATTGCCTCTGTCTCCTGTCTTCCACATGTACGAGGCTGCTCCCTGCTCCCTAAGATTTTGTTTAATCGTTAATTATCTTTGCCTTGGCCAACTGGTCTTCTCAACGCATGTATCTTGGTATTTCCCCCACTCTTATGGTTTTTCCAACTACTGTCTCTATGATGATGATTGCCAAATAGGTACCCCCAGACCGAAACTTTTCCTGAGATTCAGGTACACATCACCAGCTATTGAAGTAGCTGGAATTTTAAAATAAGGCCTTCAACACGTATAAATTTTTTGCTTCACATAGGCAAAATATTGACCTGAAAAAATTCTTTTAAATTCAAATTGCAGTATTTCTAGAAAAGAAATGGAACAAGAAGAAAAACCCCTGAAGATCAAAATTCAGCATGGCTTTGGAGAATTGCCTGTTTCACGGATGCTTACAGAGAGAAGAAGAAATAAAGAAAAAGAGAAACAATGAAGGAAGAAAAAGATGAAGGGAAGGAGGAAAAAACTGCAAAATCCTAGCAAATGAGCTGCTAAGTCTCCATTTTCATGCCATTTGCAATGAGTAAAGTGGATGCTGAAATCATGGGAGTTAGTGGCAAAGGAAGCCGCAGATCAAGATTCAGGTTTACACTGGAAGTTTTCTTGGGAAAATTACTTCAACTCTATAATTTTTAGTTTTCTCTTCTCTAAAATGATGATGCAAACATACACAAGCTTAAAAAAGAAATGTGAATACACCTAACCAAATGCCTGGTTCTTAGCCCTAAATCCAACTTTGTTAAAATATCCAGAGAATGAGTGACGTACACCTGGGAAGTGAATGCTAGGATCCTAGACTATGCATTTTACAAATGGAGGCTGCTCTGCCTGGTTCCATGCCTTCAAAGGCTGTGAAGAAAGATGGATGGAACTTCCCTAGGTGGTCCAAGCTCCTAACGCAGGGATCCTGGGTTCGATCCCTGGTTGGGGAATTAGATCCCACATGCTTCAAGTAAAGATCCTGTGTGCTGCAACTAAGATCTAACACAGTCAAATAAATAAGTAAATATTAAAAAAAAAGATTGGTGGCGAGGTATAATTAAATATGAATTGCACTTTTGACAGTTCATATTGTTTGTGATATCCAAAATAATATACTTAACCTGAGTGTACCTTATCCCCCTAGATATTACAAGTGCAAAATTGTTTTTATGTGTGCTGACAAGGCTAAATATTGTTAAATTGTTTTTAAAAATTAGTATTGAACCACAAAATTAAGTAATTTCCATCTTTTCTTCATGACCACCTAACAGTTTGGGTACTAATAGCTGATTGAAATGAGAACATTCCCTTGATTAGATCCTTTGATCTTTTCTCCAATTTCCCTCCAGTCTTTAAAAGGGTAAAATTTAAGGATAAATAATGGAAGGAGGTGATTTTTCCAGTGGGTGGTAAGTATAAGGAACCCACTGTCTTTAAAGTCTTGTGCCACTAAGGTCTGAAATTGGTAAAAGAAAGATTTTGTTAACTGAATGAGGGTGTCCAAGAAAAGGACTTTAACTGTATTTCAGAAAGACTTCTTTAAGAAATTTTATAAGTCCACAGCCCAAATCTATAGGCAACCACAGAGGGCACTGTCCTTGATCAGGGTGGAAAGTGAGAGAAAATGCTCAATGGAGGTATGAGTGTGGAGTTTGTGCCTTGAGCAAGACACCAGGCAGGGTAGATTCCAACACCCTAGAGTAACCTTACCTGCCAAAGGGACCCATCCACTATAATCTCATCATGCTAACGTATTTCTTCCTTTTAATCCTGTTTGCTTACAAACCTGTACAATTTCCCACTCACATGATGAAGTGTGAAATATATTTAGTTTTTGGTATGTCTGCTTCACCCCCTCCTCCTCATTTCTCTGACTCCATAGCTTGAGAAAAACCTCAACTTAACCTAGCTTTTAAATTCCTCTTCCAAAGGATGTCATCCTCAATCTTATTTACAAAGAAGAAATAGAGACACAAACTAAAACAAACATATGGACACCAAGGGGGGAAGAGGGGAAGAGTTGGGAGACTGGGATTTATGCATATATACACTATTGATATTAGGTATAAAGTAGATAACTAATGAGAACTTGGGCTTCCCTGTGGCTGCAATGGTAAAGAATCTTCCTTAAGGGAAACCAAGGTTTGATCCCTGGGTTGGGAAGACTCCCAGGAGAAGAGTATGGCTACCCACTCCAATATTCTTGCCTGAAGAATTCCACGAACAGAGGAGCCTGGCGGGCTACATACAGTCCCTGGGGTTGCAGAGTCAGTCAGACATGACTGAACTACTAACACTTTTACTTTAAAATGAGAACCTGCTGTATACCACAGGGAACCCTACTCAATGCTCTGTGATGAGCTAAATGGGAAGGAAATCCCAGGAAGAGGGGATACATGTATATGTAAAGCTGATTCACTTTGTGGTGGAGAAGAAACTGACATAACATCAGTAAAGCGACTCTACTCTAATAAAAACTGACATTTTGAAAAAGAAAATAAAGGATGTCATCCAGTAGTTTTCAGCATGGAGAGGGCACCTGGGTAGCTGCCTGTAGATTAAATAATTGGTACATTGGAATCTCAGTCTTTCTCAGGAGTAAGGCTGGAGTCTGCTTATTTATACTTTAAGTCACTTCTTTGCTTATCACTTGAGTTTCTAGCACAATCTCTTTGGAGGCTTGACAAACTAAAGAGACCGCAGTTTAATAGCCAGATAATCCAGTCACAATGACAGGCAGACTTTTGGAAAGATGAAAATCTCCTAGCGCTAGGACTTAGCTCCGTAAAGCCTTTCAAACACTTGCTGGCTACACAAAGCAGGCAGCCCCTGTGCTGATAAGGGGGAGATTTCCAGTCAGTGCCCCTGATAATTAAGTGGCCTTGTCAGAAGGTTGGGATACACACAGATGCATTGGGGGAATATTTCATTTTTAAAAAGACATAAACACATAAAGGAGAATGAAAAAGGATTGCCTTTGACTCTTTGAATGTCAATCAAATTTAAAATATGTTGCTGCCAAAAGACACCCGCTCCTTTACTCTGAGTCTCTTTTAGGAAAGTGTGGGGCTTGACAAAAGCTTAAAAGTGCTTTTGTACACTTTTTAACATTTATATATGTGCATTGTTGCATTTTTATTATGGAAATCTGGATTTGGTAAAGACCGAGGCTACTTCTGCAGCAAATGTAACAAGGGACATTTAAGGCAATTAGAATAGGAAGAGCATTCAGGTGGATGGCAGGAATTGCTCTGCTGTTGGAATACGCTTAAGCAGCCATATTGAAGATGGATATACATGTGCACCTTCTTCAAAACAAATGGTTCTTTTCTAGGTCTTCTGTGCTTTCATACAAATTATAAACTTTCTTTGTTCTAGTTCTGTGAAAAATGCCATTGGTCATTTGATAGGTATTGCATTGAACCTGTAGATTGCTCAGCCATGAAAAGGAACAAAATTGGGTCATTTGTAGAGATGTGGGTGGACCTAGAGAGTGTCATAGTGAAGTAAGTCAGGAAGAGAAAAACAAATATCGTATATTAATGCATATATGTGGAATCTGAAAAGATTGGTATAGATGATCTTATTTACAAAGCAGAAATAGAGACACAGATGTAGAGAACAAACACGGATGCCAAGGGGGAAAGGAGGGTGGTGAGATGAACTGGGGGATTGGGGTTGACATATACACACTGATGATATAGGGCTTCTCTGATAGCTCAGTTGGTAAAGAATCTGCCTGCAATGCAGGAAACCCCGGTTCAATTCCTAGGTTGGGAAGATCCACTGGAGAAGGGATAGGCTACCCACTCCAGTATTCTTGGGCTTCCCTTGTGGCTCAGCTGGTAAAGAATCTGCCTGCAATGTGGGAGACCTGGGTTCAATCCCTTGGTTGGGAAGATCCCCTGGAGAAGGAAAAGGCTTCCCACTTCAGTATTCTGGCCTGGAGAATTCCATGGACTATATAGACCATAGGCTCACAAAGAGTCAGACATGACTGAGTGACTTTCACTTTCACATTGTTGATACTGTGTATAAAATAGATGTTTCCCATGTGGCTCAGTGGTAAAGAATCCTCCTCATCGGATCCCTGGATCAGGAAATGGCAGGTTACTCCGGTATTCCTGCTGGAAAATTCCTTGAACAGAGGAGCCTGGCCAGCTACAATCAGGTGTGACTGAGCATCCACAATGAAATAGACAACTAATGAGAACTTAGAACTGTATAGTCCATGGGGTCACAAAGAGTCGGACTTGTCTGAGCAACTTTCACTTAATGAGAACTTACCGTATAGCACAGATAACTCTGCTCTGCTATGACCTAAAAATGGAAAAGAAATACCCAGAAGAGGGGATATTCACTTTGCTTTACAGAAGAAACTAACAGAACATTGTAAAACAACTACACTCCACTAAAAATTAATTTAAAATGAACTTTGTAAAATATGCCATTAGCTGATTATTATTAACAGGGATCTTGTCAACAGCTTTTACCACTGTCCATCCTGATTTACAGATTGCCCAGGTGGCACTAGTGTAAAAGAACTCTCCTGCCAGTGCAGGAGACATAAGAGATACAGGTTCGATCTCCGGGTGGGGAAGCTCCCCTGGAGGAGGGGATGGCAACCCGCTCCAGTATTCTTGCCTGGAGAGTCCCCTTGGATAGAGGAGCCTGGCAGGCTACAGTCCATGGGATCACAGAGAGTTGGGCATGACCGAAGTGACTGAGCACACAGCACATCCTGATTTACAAACAGGAAACAATGGTTCTATATTATCCTGGAGGATTTGCTGGAGACTAGGTGGCTGTCATGGTAGATGATGTTTACTCTACTTAAGCTTTGCATCATGAGGCATCACAGCATTTAGAAACCCAGGATGCAGAGGAACTTACTAGCCTGTGTTCAAATCCGGGCTCTGCCACTTCTTAGACCTGCACATCTGGGTAATGTCATCAACTCAGCATTTCTGTTCTGTAACAGGGATGATGTTAAAGCTACTACCTGTGTTAATAATAACTTAATGAATGTGAAAAGCTTAGTCTCGGGTCCAGCACACTGTTCTCCACATGTGTGAGCTGTCATTATCCCCTAGGGACCAGCCATCTAGCCATCAGGTGGCCCACTGGCCCCTTACTTTCCAGGAGACAATGAATAGAGGAGCTGAGTCTACTGAAGAGCAAAGGGGAGATAAAAAGGGAAAGAAACACGAAGGAGAAGATCCTAACAAAATGGTACCATTGAGGTAGAGGGGCTGAGAAGCTGGTGTTCATCAGGAATAATATACAAGATTTGTTTTCCCTAGACTCTTCAAAGGCCAAGTTAATGGCCGAAGCTGAGCTCTGCTGGAGTAAACAGATAAGATGACCACTAAGAAGCAAGAAGACCATGAGAAACAAGATAATTGGTCAAAGGTGAACAAAGACCTGAAAGAACTGTCCTATGTAAGTGATTTTTTATTTTTGGCTATGCCATGCAGTGAGTGCAATCTTAGTTCCGCCACTAGGGATTGAACCTATGCTCCCTGGGTCAGAAGTGTGGAGTTTTAACCACTGGACTGCCAGGGAAGCCCCATATACGTGATTTAAACTGCGTCTTTGCTGCACTCCTCCTCCGTGGGGAAGATGTCCAAATCTTTCGTCTCCGGGTGTGTATTTCTACCTTGCTTCTGTTCTAAATAAACATATTGCTTCTCTGTGTGTTCTCCCACATGTTGTGTCTGCTTCTAATAATAAACTTTGTACCTGTTTTTACAGGTTTTGGCTCCTTGAAACATTCTTGCTTTCAAAAGAGTCAAGAGCCAGGGTGACTTTGCTCCTAGCCTCTAGCCCCTGGTGGACTAATGGCTGGGATTCCTGGTTTTCATCCAGGCTCCCCAGGTTCAATTCCTGGGCAGAGAACTCAGGTCTTGCTTCAAGACACTGCTCACTGTGTGTCTGAGATCAACATCTCAGAATATTATTTTAGCCACAAAATTAAGTGTGAAAATTCCAAGGGAATTTTTATTCTTTGTGCATATATCCCTGTCCATTTAATAAATTCTATGTGAAAAGTTATTTGCATGGCTTGTTTTTTTCCTATACAAAGAGAAGCAAACAGATTTGTGTGTTCACTGTCTGGAGTACCCAGAGGTTATGGGCGACTTTGAGGATTCTTTTTCTTCCTCCACTCCTCTCTCCCTTCCAGATTCTTCTTCTTCTTTCCTTTCCTTTCCTTTCCTCCCCCTCCTCCTTCCTGTGGAGCCTTATACCAAGGTCACAGGACAAAAATTTCCAGAAATAACCAAGCCCTGTAGCAACTGTTGCCATGAGCCTTGGATCTAAACTGGCCAGTTCCCTGATGGAATATCAGGCAAAATGCCCACCCATCACTCACTCTATAGCATCCTAACCAATTACCTAATGCCACCATCCCAGTAGGAATTTTCTTTGTCTTCAGGCTATAAAAATTGGCTACTAGCTCACATAAGGGATCGGCTCTCCCTTGAGCTGAGCGTCACCCACTCTAATAAACTCTATTCTCCTCTCATTCTGTCTCATGTCTGGAAACTCTTTTCCAACCAATGTACAGACCACAACATTTCCCTCCTTCCTTCCCTCCTCTATTTCTCTTTCTTTCTTTCCTTCTCCCTTTCTTTTTCTTTCTCTCTTTGTTCTCTTCCTTCCTTTCACTATTATTGTTTGATATTCACCAAGAGCCAGTAGTGCTATTTTGACCATATAAAAATAGATTTCCTCCAAATGGCTTTGTCTTCCCTAAGAGATAATAGATTACGTTTTTCCCCTTCAGTACAAACCAGAAATTGAAATAGATGGAGCATGTCTTCAGCAGTGTCAGGTAAAGGAATCTGGCTTGTGGAGAGTCCATCTCTGGACAAATTTGGAGAACACGGAGAGGAGGAAGTGGTGTTGGTCCACAACTGGGGGTGGGGATGAGGGTCCGCTCTCTACAGGACTGATGTGGGTGTAGGACTCTCTCTTCTAAGGGGATTCTAACTGTAATATATGCCTTTTTATAGTTTTGGCACAATCTTCCCAAAATAGCAACAGTTTGACTGTTCAGGATATAACAACAATAAAACTGAGTAAATTTGAAGATCTAATTGGCTTCCTTAAATGATTCATGAACTGGGCAACATCTCATCTGGCAAACAGACAGGTGAGTGGGGTAACACAACAGGAAAATTTCTGTAGTAAGGAGTGTGGGACAAGAAAAGGAAGTCATCAGTAAGGAAAAAATGAAAACCCATTGGAGGAAAGTAGAAGTTCAGGTGAAGACAGCTTCTCATTGGCTGAGCTGTGGCATTTTCTATTAGTTGACAAAGAAGGAAGTTTTCCTTCATCCTGCTGGGTAGTGAATAGTCAGACTTCCTGTTTGGGAGTACTGGTGTCCTTTCCTGATGGGATCAGTAACTGATGTCTTCCTGTTTGGGGTAATTGATGATGAGAGGTACAGTGTTACAGCTCCCTCTACAGGCCATCCCGACTGTCTGTAATTGAGGCCTCTCTGGCGGCTTGGATGGTAAAGCGTCTGCCTGCAGTGCGGGAGACCTGGGTCCGATCCCTGGGTTGGGAAGATCCCCTAGAGAAGGAAATGGCAACCCATTCCAGTATTCTTGCCTGGAAAATTCCATGGACTGAGGAGCCTGGTGGGCTATGCAGTCCATGGGGTCGCAAACAGTCGGACACGACTGAGCGCCTTGGATTAATTATTATTATTATTATTATTTTCCCACTCCAGTGTTCTTGTCTGGAGAATCCCAGGGACGGGGGAGCCTGGTGGGCTGCCGTCTATGAAGTCGCAGAGTCGGACACGACTGAAGTGACTTAGCCTTAGCCTTTATTTTTCACAAGAGGTACATAAATCAATTGGGAGGTTTTAGGGAACTTATTATCAATACTCACAGTACTCTCGGGGTCATTCAAGTGCATATGCAGAGCAGCAAAATATCTGAGTCACCATTGTGTAGGGCCCAGTTGAGGTCAAATAAGGTGACACTTGACCTTCTGTTTCAGTTCTCTTATTGTAAACAAGCATCCTTTCCATGATCAACTTGGTGTCACTTTTTCCCTGCCCTTTTGCGCTTTTGATTGATGATTTCCTGTTTAAAATAGACCCTAAATAGTGCTTGGAGCGGCCATGTGCCGTACAGAGAAGTATCAGTAAAAAACATGAGTCCCTGTCCTACTTCTAAAGTTGGCCATGAGTTCAAAGTTAATGAATTAACAATGTATATTAAATATGTTACCTTTCAACACAAGCACACATTCTAAAATGTTATGCATTGGTCAGCTGATGAAAATATGAGAAGAGGCTTCCTGGAATCTATATCTGTGTTTCCTCTGGAATCACTAGTTTCGGATTTGCTAATTCAATGTCTACAATGACTTTATACAACACAACCACCACAGACAAGAATTGACTCCTACCTGGAAGAACATTCACCTTTATTCTTGCTTCTCCATCTTTGCAGGCTTTTTTTTATTTGAAGAAATCCAAAGTCGGTTCAGGGTTAACATTTGCCCCCACTGTCTGTAAGGGATTCACTCTCTTCAATACTTTGACTTTTATTTTGGAGGTGGCTTAATTAAAACTGCAACAAAGAAGTTAAGAAAGGGAATGGTGTTTCCAGGCTTGTGCATGTGTTAACCCGCCTGTTCTTGGCTGCTTGCATTATTTATTGTCCTTGGTCTGTTGGCATCTTTGTGATTCTGTGACTCAAATTTTATAGCTGTTTGACCAGGCTAATTTTCCATGCTGCATTTTGTTAGCCCATCTCAGACACCCAACCAGTTAACTCAGCATCACTTGTGCTGTGAACTGCACCCCTTCCATCATCCAGGAAGCCTCTGGCTCTCTGCTGCTCTCCAGCAGCTTGGAAGCAGAGGACAGGGAGGAGAAAATACAAAGTTTTCCCCAAACCTTTTCTCATAATTACTAGGAAATGATAATTCCTAGTGATTCCCTTTAATATTTTTGACTGTTGTGACAGCTATAAAGAGTACCTCCAAAATGAACGGGGTAGACCTTGAATTGTGCACTCAGTCTGAGTTAACACGGCTGAATGTATATTCTTTCCTCTCCTGCTAAAGATCCTTTGTGAAATCTCATCGTGATGTGGCTCAGATCAAGCAGGATTTTACTTTCATTTAGAGAAGCAGCAAAAGGATTTGTGACCTTTAGTTCCAAAATATGACTCTTGATTTGAAGACTGGGGACCCCCATCTCCTTCAATGTCTCCAACCACAGTGAATTCATATATTTTTTAAAATCAAAGTGTAGTTGATTTACAGTGTGTTGATGCCTGCAAAGTGATTAGTAATACACATATATATTCATTATGGTTTATCACAGGATATTTCTACATTTCACAGAGAATATAGTTCTCAGCGCTATACAGTAGGACTTTGTTGTTTACCCATTCTATATGTAATCGTTTGTATCTTCTGACCCCAACCTCCCAATCCTTTGCTCCCTAACCGCCCTCCCACCTTGGCAACCACAAGCCTATTCTCTGTGTCTGTTGTGAACTCACACATTTTTAAGTCCCACTCTGGTTTGACCTCTGACTATGACTTTGCAGATAAACCAGGTTGGCTGCCTTCCTTTGAGCATCTCAAGTTCAATTCTCTTGGTCTGCACATCCTCCAAGTGGAGAAACTCTGTTCTGTGAGCATGATCCCTGTGTCTGAATATGAGAAAGTGGAACCAAAAATATTCTACACTTGGGGGGAATCAACCATCCAGTGTGGTTGAGATGGGGTTTTTTTCCTAGGACAAGGGGCTTTCAGTGTTTAAATAGGGAAAGTCCCAGGAAAACTAAGAGGAGTTGGAGCCCTAATGCGGTTAGGTGTCTTGCAAATCAATTGTGTTCTGCCTTCCTTTGGGTGTCTCCTTAATATTAATAGCAGTTTAAAAGGAATTCCAGAACACAGACAGAAGGCCAACGAGGAAGACTGAAATGTGGGCCCTTTTGTGAACTTACTCTGGGTGACACATCAGGAAAACCTGAGGTCTCGCCCAGTGTCCACCTCCCTGGACACAGTGACTGAGAACAGGAAAGGATATTAGGGTGTCACACATTCACCCAATATTAAAGTCCCTCCAGTTTTGAGGTTGCACATAGACTTGAAAGAAATAAGAAACACAAAATAAGATTAACATTCAAATTTATGTTCTCATTTTTTTAAATTTTGCTTTTAGTTTTTAAAAAACTGCTTTCATTTACTGTGGTGGTGGTTTAGTTCCTAAATTGTATTTGACTCTTTGTGACCCCATGGACTATATCTCCGCCAGGCTCCTCTGTCCATGGGGTTCTCCAGGCAAAAATACTGGAGTGGGTTGCCATTTCCTTCTCCAGAGGATCTTTCTGACCCAGGGATTGAACCTGGATCTACTTGCATTGCAGGTGGCTTCTTTACCGGCTGAGCTACCAGGAAAGCCCTCATTTAGCATATGTACATCTAAAAGAGGGCTTCCCAGGTGGCCCTAATGGTAAAAACCTGCCTGCCAATGCAGGAGACATAAGAGACACAGATTCAATCCCTGGTAGGGAAGATCTCCTGGAGATTGTGGCAACCCACCCCAGTATTCTTGCCTGGAGGATCCCCATGGACAGAGGAGCCTGGCTACAGCCCATGGGATTGCAAAGTTGGACATGACCGTAGCGACTTAGCACACGCACACACATCTAAAAGAAGCCAAGGAGGAATTTCACTCTCATAAGTGGAGACTGCCTTTCCTGGTCTCAGGATCCTCTAGGCTCCAGCCACACTGTCCTAGAAGAGGAAGCTCTGGTCTGGAGTTTCTGGCTGAGGACTTATTAATTCAAGACTCAACACTTCTGAAGCCCGTTCTCATTAGTGGCCACATTTGAACAGACCTAGATCAGCACAGTCTTATTAATATTCTTACCCACATACTTTGGTTCTAAATAATAGATGGTCTTGAACATTTCCCAGGTAGTTTTATTTTGTATCATATATTTTATCCAAACTTCTTTGAATTATTTAGTTAGAATTTTAAAAGGCACTAATCATGCCATTTACCTCTTTTGATTCTCCTACACAGCAGGATCTTAAATTATTCCAATATTTTGCATCACCAACAGAAATAAAGAGCCCTATATAAAATTTAGGTCACATCAAGATTTTCTGACCCAATAAAAGTGTTAGTTGTCTGGGAAACCCTTCCAGGCAATTATAAATATGTCAAAAATAATGTAAAAGCGTGGCATTTGAGATTGAGTCCAGAGTGAGAATTTAAAAGTGGTTATAAATGATTACATTTACAGTTAAATATATGCTTAAATATATACATTCCTGTGTCTTCTTGAGAGCTGGCATAACCAAAATCCAATTTTGAGAAACTCTTTAGAGCTGACAGTCACAGTTTGCTAAGCAAGGTTCTGAAGGTGATCAGGAAATTAAAAACAATAATAATGATATTAACAATATGAGTTCAGTTGGGTTGTAGGGGAGGATGGGGAAGAATGAGCATCTTTCTGCTCCCAAATCTTGAGATTGTAGGTTTGTTGGCCCCAGCTTGTGAAGCACTGGATTTTATATTTAGTATTTATGGGAGTCAGAGGAACTACTATGAATAAAATAAATAAGCTACAAGGATATATTCTACAATGCAAGGAATACAGCCAATATTTTACAATAATTATAAATGGAAAAAAACTTAAAAAAATTTGAATCACCTTGTTGTACACCTGAAACTTCTGTAATAACTCTTATACCTCAATCAAAAACATAAAAAAGGAGAATTGGAGTACCTAAAGGGAGATGAATCAAGAAATTTTCACTGTCAGCAAATTTCAGCATGTAGGAAACTTTTAGTTTTACCTGAGCTGTATTTCTGTGACCTTCATGGGTCAGTAGTTGAGACTTTAAGGCTCACAGCTTATAGACATAGATGTCCACTTGTATTAATTTACTGAACATCTCATAACTGAAATAAAGCAAAACCTTTTCTCCACTGCCCTTTGACAAATGGATTTTAGTCCTATTGATGACCAGGTCACACATCATAGATTCTTATTGAATTGACCAGGAGTGGGGTCCAGGCATAAGAGAGTTCTTCAAACTCATAGATAATTCTAACATATACTCAGGGCTGAAAGCACTTACAAAGGATGGAAGATGTCTTTTTATTCCCCTTTCAAGGAAAACACTCACACTGTAGATTTCTCTCCTAGAAATATACATTTTGCATATGTCAGAGAATAGAAAAAGCTTGGATTTCAAAAGTCTGAGGGCTAGGTAGCTGAATTTTCCCGAGAAGAGATAGTTCTAGGTGTGCCATTAATGGGGAGGTGGGCAGGTAGCCCAACTAGAGGGTTACTAAGGCAACTGACCCAATTTGGAGGAGGATGAAAAGGTATGATTTAGGGGACCAGCTTTTCTGGGTTAGCCAGGACTGAGGGGTTCCTAGGAAGTAAGACCTTCTGTGCTAAAATAGAGTCCTCACAAACTAGGATGGTTGGTTAGGGTTGTATATCTTGTTACTCAAGGACATCATCCTGAAAAGCTGGAGGCAACTGGGAACCTTACCAGCCTGGGTGGACATGATATGTCTGGCCTCAGCTTGGCATAAAGGGTGGAAGCTGATACCTCTGAATGGATGTAGGTTGGGGGCACCTGGAAATAGCAGCCATGATGGTCTGAGGGTCAGAGAATTTCCTCTTATTCTGGATTGAGCAAGCTCCAGGGATCTAGTCTGTTCTTCTGACATTGATAAACAAGGAAGTCCTTCTCTGCTTAAAAGTCTTTAAATGCTGGAAATGACACAGATACCAGCCCAGAGACACTTAGAAAGGACACAGATAGTTATCCCAGGTGGCGCAGTGGTAAGGAATTTGCCTGCCAATGCAAGTGATGCAAGAGACTCAGGTTCGATCCCTTGAGTTGGGAAGATCCCCTGGAGTAGGAAATGGTAACCCATTCCAGTATTCTTGCCTGGACAATTCCATGGACAGAGAAGCCTGGCAGGGCTACAGTCCATGGGATTGCAAAGAGTTGGCCATGATTGACCGCACACACACATACACAAGTTATTCTAAAGGAGGGAGCCAGATTGGGTGAACTGGTTGCTATGCTATCTGGATTTCCAAAACCATGAATGTGGAAATCTATGACTCCAGGTGAAAGCAGTCAAACCAAGTGATGGGAAATGATCATCACACATGTTCTTTTCATGTGGCTGAAATTTGGGGGGAAAAAGAATTCCATGTGGTTTCATTGCATCGTGCCACTAATGTGTCTTGGAAGCCCTTGTTTCACTTTTGTTTCAAAAGGAATTTCTAAAGGAAATTAACTTCCATTTAAAAATAACACGACAAGGACATTTGTAATAGCAAATTTACCAGGAATGATTAAATTGTTGAAATCATTTTCTTCTTGTAGTTGGGATCTGAGTTACTACCTATTTATATGTAAATATCAGATTCCCAAGCCTATTTTTTTAAATGTTGAAATAGTATTTATTTCCTAAAAGTTTACATGACCAGAGTCCTGATAGGATAGTGAAACCATTCTGATATCAGGTTAAGAAAATGCATTCCTGACTCCAAACAGATGTAAAGCCAACATTGCTCATTTATGTATTCAAATATGAGAAATTATTCTATTTTTTCTCAAGAGTATAACCACCTATTGATTTTTAAAATCAGAGTTGAATTTTAAAAAGACGCATTCACCTCTTGGTAGCAAAGCTGATAGGCAGACACACCAATTTTATCTTTAATTATCTGCAAACTTCATTATTGTATACAATAATGACTTTGGGGTGAGTGTCCTTTCTCAGCTATATTGCCTTTCCGTGGTTATCCTCCAATCTGATTGCTTCTATTTTAACTGTATTTTAAGTCCTTACTGGGGGAGGGAGCAGCTTATAATGAAAATGATTGCTAATTGCGGGTTGCTAATTAGTGGCTGCCTAAAGAAAAATTACAAAACAATTTGGCCCCTGCAGGGAGATGAGTGACCAGAGAACAACTGCTCTTCAGGGACAGTGTGTTTTTGTTTAACTTTCTCCCTGCAGACAAGAGCTGCAAAGATTATAGCCTGTTTAGAATGTGGCAGAGTATAAACAAAAGAGAAAACAAGGCGGTGGGTTGTTCTAGTCATTCACATTCAGGAAAGGCCAGGAAAATCAAAGAGCGCTCTGAGACTTCTGTTTGTGTGTGTATGTGTGTGCTCGATTCTGTTGGAGTTTGCAAGTCCATGGACTACAGCCGACCAGGCTCCTCTGTCCGTGGGATTCTCCAGGCAAGAATACTCGAGCGGGCTGCCATTTTCTACTCCAGGGGAATCTTCCCTACCCAGGGACTGAACTTGCGTCTCTTGCGTCTCTTGCATCTCCTGCATTGGCAGCTGGAATTTTCACCACTGTGCCACCTGGGAAGCCCAGACTTCTGTTTAGGACCAACCCAAATTCAACACGGCCAGTCAAGAACATCCAGAAATTTTTCAGAAGGAGCGCCTCCATGGATGCCCCAGATGCTGTCCACAACTCAAGACTCCGCGGAAAGAGCACGTAGAAAGGCAATCTTTGACCCTGTTGGTTTTCAAGGCTGTTGGTAACACTGCAAAAACATCTGTTCTGTTCTCCTTCATCTTCTCCTTCCCACTCAGCTCCAGCCCTTATTAGCCAGGGCCCTTTTTACCAGATGATAAATGAGAAGAGAATTCATTTGAAATAAATGAACATGATCAGGACATGTGTGGTTAGTGACTTGCCTGCAAATGTCATGTCTGTGTGTGCAAGGAATTCATTATAGCACTCATTTTAATTTAGTGTGCTCAAGGCAAGGATTCACCCCTTATATACACAAGCAGGAGATGCCAGCTGAAAACAACAGTGCATCTGAGATCAATAGGGTTCAGGATTCCCCAGAGGTTGCTGCCTTCTTTGAGCTTGTTTATAGATGCTTCTGTAAAGGAATAGCCCATAAGATGCTTGGTATTATGCTGTTATTTTGACGATTCATTGATGACGATATTACAGGTCAATGGTTAGCAATATCAGAATCACCTAGAAGGGACTTCCCTGATGGTCCAGTGGTTGAGACTTCACCTTCCAACTCAGGGATTGTGGGTTCAACCCCTGGTTGGGGAGCTAAGATCCTACATACCTCAGGGCCAAAAAACCAAAACATAAAACAGAAGCAATATTATAACAGATTCAATAATGACTTTAAAAATGGTCTGCATAAAAAAGTCTTTTTAAAAAAGTGAAACAAAAATCAACTGGAAGTCTTGTGAAAGCAAAGATTCCAGAGTTTCTGATGTGGTGGGTCTAGGACCTGAGAATTTGTACTTTAGACAAGATGCTTCTGGTCCAGAGACTATTCTGAAAACCATTGCTGTATGTTATGAAGGGCATTTCTGGAAATGGAAGAACTTCATTGGAAGATATGGGAAGTTGATGTTAAAATTTTTTTCCCTGTTGCTGTCATCACCATCCTGATATAAGAGGGATCTTCGCATCCCAGTGACTATATCTGTTTGCATGTGATATAAGCAAAGGGAGAGAAGGGTCAACAAACCTACTGCCTGTCATAGGAGCTCAAATTTAGAAATGGCAGCGACAATGGAGGAACAGGTACTGAAGGCAACAGAGGAAAGAGACTAAGGGGCGTTGATTATGGAAATCACACTCACCCCTTTGATAGAGGATTGGAGAAATCAATAGGCAGAATGTTTAGCTCATCAGCCCAGCCTCTGGGGTCGCGTTGTCTCAGGATCCTGGATCTATGGCTCGGCTGATCTCGTTTGTGAACTTGGTTCAGGTCCTTAAAAAATGTAAGGCTTTTTGAATTATGGTTTAGCAGCAGCAGCAGCAGCAGCAGGGTTTATGGGCTTCGCTGGTGAAGGCTCAGTGGTAAAGAATCCACCAGCAATGCAGGAGCCACAGGAGACAGGGATTTGCTCCTTGAATCGGGAAAATCCCTTGGAGGAGGGAATGGCAACACACTCCAATAGTCTTGCCTGAAGAATCCCATGGACAGAGGAGCCTGGTGGGCTACAGTCTATAGGGTTGCAAAGAGTCAGACACCATTCAGTGACTCAACCCACATGTAGGCACACAGGGTTTATGCCCAGGGTGGGATTGCTGGGTTACAGAGAGAAGTTACAGAGAGAAGTCAATTTTGACTCCATGTTGGAAGTGTTTTTTTGACTTACTTTCCACTGCTTTTGTTACTATAATCAAGCATCATTGCCTGACTCAGACAATCCTGCCCCTCTGCCTGACTGTTAAGCTAAAGTGCTTCTGTTCAGAACTGTGTCCACCTGTAGATTGCCGAAAGGAAGAAACGAACACCACCACCACCACCGCCACCACCACCCCTGCTGCCTGAGGCTTGCCATTCTAGGAGATACATGGAAGATTAATAGCCTTTTAACTTTGTTTCCTTACCTCCCCCAGTCTATGATCCATAAAAGAACCTGGTATCCAAACCCAGACAAAATGGTGATTTGGAGACATTAGTCTGCAAACTTCTGGGTCAGCCATTTTTTCAAAGAAAAACACCTCACCGCTCTTCAATTGGCCTATCCTGTGGTGAGCTGAGTGAGCTTAGACTCGGTAACAATATGGTAGTTCTATTTTTAGTTTTTGAAGGAATATTCATACTGGTCTCCATAGTGGTTGTATCCATTTACATTCCCATCAACCAGCAGTGTTCATTGCAGTACTACTTACAATAGCCAGGATGTAGAAGCAACGTAAATGGCCATTGACAGATGAATGAATAAGCATGTGGTACATATATACAAGGGAATGCTACTCAGCTATAAAAAGGAATGAAATTGGGCCATCTGTAGAGATTTGGATGGACCTAGGGTCTGGAAAGTCCCACGGGTGGAGGAGCCTGGTAGGCTGCAGCCGCTAAGAGTCGGACACGACTGAGCGACTTCACTTTCACTTTTCACTTTCCTGCATTGGAGAAGGAAATGGCAACCCACTGCAGTGTTCTTGCCTGGAGAATCCTAGGGACGGGGGAGCCTAGTGGGCTGCCGTCTATGGAGTCACACAGAGTCAAACACGACTGAATCGACTTAGCAGCAGGAGTAGCAGAGTCTGCCATACAGAGTGAAGTAAGTCAGAAAGAGAAGACAAATACCGTATAATAATGCATACGTGTAAAATCTAGAAAAATGGCACAGTTGAACCCATTTGCACAGCAGGAAGAGCCACAGATGTAGAGAACGCACATGTGGACACAGAGGGGGAAGGGGATGAATGGGATGAATTGGGAGATTAGGATTGATATATATACTCTGTGTGATATATATACCATGTGTGAAATAGATAGCTAGTGGGAACCTGCTGTGTAGTACAGGGAGCTCAGCTCCGTGCTGTCTGATGACATAGAGGGGTGGGATGGGGTGGGTGGCAGGGAGGTTCCAGAGAGAGGGGATATATGTATGCATATGACTGATTTATTTCACTGTACAGCAGAAACTAACACAACATTGTAAAGCAATTATACTCTCAAAAACTGTAAACCTTAGTTCATTCTCTATAGAATGGATATACTACTACCTGTATTGCAGAGGTATTATGAAAATTGAATGGGCCATGTGGCTTAGCTTATAGTAAGAGCTCAATAAATGTTAGAGCTCAATAAATGAATGCTCAATAAATCATCTTCATCATCATCATCTTCAAACTATTAGGAGGAAATATAGGGGCTTCCTTGGTAGCTCCAATGGTAAAGAATCTGCCTGCAATGCAGGAGACCCGGGTTCAACCCCTGGGTTAGGAAGATCCCCTGGAGAAGGGAAAGGCTACCCATTCCAGTATTCTTGCCTGGAGAATTCCCATGGACAGAGGAGCCTGGCAGGCTACAGTCCATGGGATCCCAAAGAGTTGGACATGACAGAAAGAAAGACTAACCCTTTCACTTTCATAGGTGAATTTAGGTATAAGCTTGTGAGTTAGGAAGCCTTTCTAATATTTGTGAGGGAAAACATGCTATTAAAAAGCAGAAGTCTATTCTAGGGTGGAAAGAAGGTTATTTTTTAAATAAGATTTTACTTAGTTGAGCAATAAGCTATTTATTTACTTATTTAACAATTCCTTATTAATCCAACAATCATGCTAATGAGTGAATATGTATAAAAAGAGATGTGTTTCCTGGAAAAAAAAGAAATGAGGTTGTTTGAGCAGATAAAACTTGGGGAAATTGGCCCACACAGAGGGTTGGATTTTCTAGAGATAAAATACACAGGAGATGGGATTTTAGGCATGGCATTGAAAAAAAGTCTCAACATTTGATGGCAAAGTACAGGAGGGTAAACCTACAAGGGAGACTGATATTTTATGACCTGAAAATTAGGTCATGAAATCCAGGAGAGAAAAATCAGAAGACTAAAAAATAAATCTTTGACTAACATAAACAGCATATTAAAAAGCAGAGATATCACTTTGCTGACAAAGGTCCATCCAGTCAAAGCTATGGTTTTTCCAATACTCATGTATGGGTATGAGAGTTGGAGCATAAAGAAAGCTGAGCACCGAAGAATTGATGCTTTTGAACTGTGGTGCTGGAGAAGACTCTTGAGAGTCCCTTGGACTGCAAGGATCTCAAACCTGTCCATCCTAAAGGAAATCAGTCCTGAATATTCATTGGAAGGACTGATGCTGAAGCTGAAGCTTCAATACTTTGGCCACCTGATGCGAAAAACTGACTCTTCATAAAAGACCCTGTTGCTGGGAAACATTGAAAGCAGGAGGAAAAGGGGAGGACAGAGGATGATATGGTTGGATGCATCACGGACTTGATGGACACGAGTTTGAGCAAGCTCTGGGAGATAGTGAAGGTCAGGGAAGCCTGGTGTGCTGCAGTCCATGGGGCTGCAAAGAGTCAGACACAACTGAGCGACTGAACTGAACTGACTGGAAAAATAAATCACCACCCCATTCATTATGCAAGGCTCCCAACACATGACCTTCAATATTCTTCTCATTACTACATACTTCAGACTTACCTGGATTAAAAATAATTGTTCACCAAAATATTCTGACTTTTGCACCTTATTTTGTTTCAACTCTTCCTCATATCTTGAACATCCTTCTTTATCCCTCAGTTCGCTCATCTGTAAAATGGAGATGAAAATAAAGTTGGTGAATAAAGTATTTAGATGCCTGGTCTGCAGTAAATGTGGTATAAGTGCTTGCTTCTATTTTTATTATTACTACATTTTCCATGATTTATCTCAAATGTCAACTTCCTCATAAAGCTGGCAGTCTCAGTTGTGGGATCATTTCCTCCCTTGATATAATGGGGACTATTGACCAGAAGGTCAATCTAATCAGACTGAAGCTGAGGAAGTGTATTGTTATGTAGAATGAGCCTATAAATGGGGTTTGGTGGTTATTTTTGTAGAAGTATAGCTCTATAGAAGATATTTTGAGTTTTCTTTTAAACTAAGAAGTGTTGCTTCAGGGAATGTGGGGGTGGGGGGTGGAAAACTATGTATCATTCAGGAAAATATTGGGAGAATCTGTGGCAGAAAGCAGAGCGGCTAAGATTTGTATGTTATCTTAACCACAGAGGAGAGAGTCTGCACTGAGACACAGGCTGAAGCATCACAAGCGGTTGCCCTAGCAACAGGCATCTCCTGTTCTCACAGTAAGGATATTACAATGAGAAAAAAAATATTTTCAGAAGTGACAGTGAATGGGGGGGTCAGAGCAACACGTGGTCTGTCAGCTCCTCTTTAGGGACAGTTTGAGAGGGAGTTTCAGAGAAGTTTTCAGAGATGAAAATAAAAGGGTCTGATGAACAATGAAATTGCTTGATGGCATCCCTGGGCTGCCACACCCTCATCAATTTTCTAGAACACTGAGGGTGACCCCCACACTGCTCCCCACACCCTGCCTGCATCCATATGGGTAGATGCTTTTAGCTCCAAGCAATGACATTTGCAGAAGGCATCTGAGTTATGAAAGCCCGACCCACTCTTGGTGGGCAAAAACCTAATGGAAAAGTTTTTCATTATTCCATTGATTGCCTAATTGTTTAATTCTTTGGTTTCTTAATGGAGCCAGTATAGAATTTTATTGCCTACACTTCTATATTATATAATAAACAGAGAGGAGCATTTGATGAACACATTAGGTTAAGTTAAAACAGATTGATTTCTCCATATATATTAGCTTTTGTTAATGAAAGACAGAATGCCTACCCTCAACAGGTGATGGCTGGTCCACAGCTCAGTTGCAGGAACTCAGAATATGCTCGTATGGATTCGGCCACTGGTCAGTAAACTGTAGTCTGAAGGCCCAATCCAATCTTCCACCTGTATCTGTATGCCCCAGGGCCTAAGAGTGAATTTTTCTTTACATTATGAATTTAAATCAAAAGAAGATAGTATTTTATGATGTTTGAAAGTAATATGACATTGACATTTCAGTGTTTATAAATACAGTTTTATTGAGACACAGCCAGGCTCCATCATTTATGGATGGTCTATGGCTATTTTGTGTTGTTAATCCTCTGTAACACTACACTGATGACACAGAAGTGTTGGAACTGTGCATGTGACTGCGTGACTAAGTTGCCCCTTGAGGCCAGTTTTATCCAATTATCTCCCAGAGAGGAGAAAGTGATAAAGCTAAGGGCACATGGGTGCAGACTGTTGAAATGATGGAAGGATGGATAACTGGATGCATGGATGGATAAATTTTTGGATGAGAGAAAAAATAAAAAACAAAAACTCATGGTACATGCTACAAAGAATTTTCCAATTTAAATTTCAGTCCTAAGTAGGTTGACATTTAGCAAAAGACGAGGGACCTGAGAATGTTTAAGTGACAAAGTTTTAGCAGGAGCACAAACTGATGAGTAATATCAGTGGTACTCTTAAATGTCAAATAGATCATTTAATGCCATTCAGCCACTGTACCCTTTCAATCCAATGGTGATTGATGGTCACTCCCTTATCTGGTTCCAGACAACTGAGGAAGACTTGAAAGATTGTTACCTACAAAACATCCAGCTAGCTGACTGAATAGCAGTTAAGAAAGGACCAAAATACTTCTAAAATAAAATAAAGGAAATGCTAACAGCCCTTTTGACTGACAGCAATTGGCGCCTGTCATTTTTCTTCCTGAGCTAATGGGAAGGGGATCTAACTTTATACCATCTTCTTGACTGCTCCTGCCCTTATCCACCTGGACAGGTATTAAAGCTCTGGCTATGCTGAATTTCTAAAGGCCAGGATGTACGTTTGACTTAATGGTGTGACACCAACCAAGGAAAACTAGACCATAAAAATAGACATTGCTCTCCTAACTCATGTCTGCAATGGCCAGAAGGAAGAAATGGGTTGGAAAAGAGGGGAGACCAACTAGGATTATATGGACCCCCACCTCAGTCTTTCTCATCTTTTTTTTTTTTTTAAACCAACTTTCTATTTTATATTGGGGTATAGCTGATTAACAAACAATGTTGTGTTGTTTCAGGTGAACAGCAAAGGGACTCAGCCATACGTATACACGCATCCATTCTTCCCCAAACTCCCCTCCCATCGACACTAGCACGTAACACTGAGTGGAGTCCCATGTGCCATTCAGGAGTTTCTTGTTGGTTATCCATTTTAAATAGAGCACTGTGTACATATCCACCCCCAAACTCCCTAGCTATCCCTTCCCCCCTCCTTCCCAAGCGTAAGTTCATTCTCTATGTCTGAGTCTGTTTTTTGTTTTCTAAGTTTCTTTGTATCATTTCTCTTAGATTCCGCATCTAAGGGATGTCATACACTATTTCTCTTTCTCTGTCTGACTTACTTCACTCAGTATGCCAGTCTCAAGGTCCATCCGTGATGCTGTAAATGACATTATTTTATTCTTTTTAATGCAGTGTGGCCCCTCTTGATGAGATTGTGGGCAACAAACTAGGCGTGAGCATGACTAATATTAGTGGTAGTAATAATAACGATAATAGACACAAAATTGGCCTTTACTAGGTGCCTAATTTTGTCACAGAGATTGATTTCCGTTTGCTAATCATGTAATCCTCACAATGACTCAACTTCGTAGAAAATACTATGGTTGTCCTCGTTTTACAGAGGGAGAAACTCAAATTCAAGTAGGCTAAGTAACCTGCCCAAGGTGGCCCGGCTAGTAGGCATTCAGAACCACCTCCCTAGTTCACCTGCTGAGGCAGCTCTTGCCTTGGTACCAGAGAAGCAGACCTCTGTCTACAGGGCAACATCTAACTGCCAACGTGATTGTCTTCTCTGTCTGTCTAATGCATGTGTCCAAATGAAAAGTTGGTATAGGTTCCTGTCAGCCTTCCTAGGTGATGCTAGTAGTAAAGAACCTGCCTGCCAATGCAGGAGATGTATGAGACGTCGGTTTGATCCCCTGGAGGAGGGCATCGCATTCCACTCCAGTATTCTTGCCTGGAGAATCCCATGCACAGAGGAGCCTGGTGGGCTACAGTCCATAGGGTAGCAAAGAGTTGGACATGACTGAAAGGACCTGGCATGCACAGGTTCCTATTAAACATACTCGACTATTTGTATTGCTTCACTTCACTTTCTTTGGAAATACCATTAGCATTATAGCCATTTTATAAAGAAAGTGGGAGGTGACATAAGCCCATGAGGACAAAACAAAGTAAAAGTGTGACAGCAGAAAAATTTGAAAGCTGAAAAACTGATGGGCAAGAGGTATTACCCATCAGGGTTCTTGGACTCAATAGAAATTGATGAAGTGTCAGATGAGATATTCGGGCAAGGCTGTACTGGGACTCGGGCTGCAGATCAAGAGAGTGAGAACAAGTAACAGGTTCCCTTGCTTGCTCCCAGAAGCAGGGAAGGGTGTGGCGGGGGGAAGAGTTTCTTAAATGGTTAAGGGTAGTGACATCATGGTGAGTTGGGCCAGAGGAGTGGCTTAGGTGGTCTGCCCTCTCCTTTGGTGATGCTGTGTGCCGGGGGCATGCCCAGGATCATGCTTTTGCTCCTGGAGCCTCAGAAGTGGAAGCTGGGTTTTGAGCTTTTTGTATCTTGTTGTCCACTTGCCCCAAATGTACATGCAATGCAGTTAGTTTTAGTCTCTTATAGTTAGGACAGAGGAACCTGGTGGGCCATACTCCATGGGATCACAAAGAGTCGGACACTACTTAGTGACTGAGTACACACACTTTGTATCTATCGCTCTAAGATAACATTCGTTCAGGGTTCCAGGTCCCAGCCAAAGACAGCTGAAACTGAACTCAACAGTGGGGGCAATCCAGAAGAAGTGAAGTTTATCCAGCAGAGCCCCCCAAAGTCTCAGGTTTTCGGGCAATTAAAAATGGAGACATGTGTGCATCTGAAAACAGGAGAATTCCATTAGAGTCTCTAGAATCTTAAGATAATATTCCCTCCCCTCCCCAGCAACTAGGAAGCTGCCTCTCCCACCCGCGAGAAAGAGGTTTGGAATCACTTTATGGAGAGAGGGAGCAAAGGTAAATTTAAACCACAGGCCATCTTATGCAGGGAACCTCGGAGTCAAAACAGAAAGTAGAGCAAAGTCAACTTCCAGTCCAGTGAGGACACCCCAGTGCCTTCCTGGGGCTCAGATCCAGAAAGCAGGCGGTCAGGCTCCCCGCCTCCCTCCGTGCCTCCCTCCAGGCTGGGTGTGTCTCCCGGGAGACTGACAAGCCTTAACCAACAAACTGAAAATTACAAATACTGACCTTGATCCTGAAATGAGCCAGCCCAGCCTGGAAAGCCACCCAATTGGCAAGTTCTGACCACAGACCCAGAGCTTCTGGGCGGCTATTCCATTCCCCACCTTTTCAAGATAGTCTCCAACAGGAAAGACAGATAGGAAGGAAAAAATACAACAAAGAAGGGACAACCAGGAGTCAATGAGAGCAGGCAGGGGGTGAGGGATAGTCAAGAAAACCTTTTATGTTTGTAGTACGAGGACACTGAGTAGAGGGCAGAGATGGGAGGCATGGCAAGCTCTCGTGCAGGTGTCAACCCTCACCTGGAGGACAGATGGGAGGGAATGTGGGCTGGAAGCAGGTGGACAAGTAGGAGGCCACCACCGAGATCTGGGGATGTGGTGACACCACTCTACACCCCAGCACATGGTGGAGAAGAAAGGATGGTTTCACATTTCTGAGCGTGGTAATTCACTAGGTGAGGGACGCTCGAGGAGAAAGAATTTCTGAGCAGGATTCACACTCAGGTCTGGCCGACTCCAGCATCCCTGAGTCTGTGACGCCAAGTCCAGAAAAACAGGGATGACCCGCCTACTTGGAGGGAAGTGTGTGAATTGCATGGGATTTTGTGGCAGCTCTTCTTATATGACCAGACAACTATGCACAAGGGAGGGTTTATGATTGATAATAATAAACCAGTCGGGGGACTTCTCTGGTCCAGGGGCTAAGACTCCATGCTCCCAATGCAGGGGGCTGAGTTTGACTTGTGGTCAGGCAACTAGATCCCACACGCTGCAACTAAGACCTGGCACGCGCAAATAAATAAATAAATGTTTTAAAAAATAATAAGACACTGAGAACATGACTGATGCATTAACTCAATGTCTCAGTCCACAAGAAACATTTTAGTTAACTTTATTTTTTCTCATTTGACTAATTTTATCCAATCACACCATGATTTTGACAGGATTCATTCACTTAACCAGCAGGTTTTCTATTATTACAACTGCTGGTTTCTCTGCTTGACACAAAGGCACCAAACTGAATCAGAAATGACTCTTGACCTTAAGAAGTCCCTGACCCCTTGGGTGCTAATCGGAGAAAGGGGATAAGGGAGACTGTTTTTTCATTGCCCCATATCATACAGTGAGGGTGGAAGGTGGGATTTGGAGTGTTAGCAGCCATGTTTATAGACTCTGGTAGAACCATGTGTGGAGTAAGAATGTGGAACAGAGAGGTTTCTTGGAAAGGCCAACAAACTGTTGGGGCACATCCCCAGTTCTTGCTTCATACACCCCCCAGTCTCAGCCCCACCCAGTCCCCTTCTGACATATGACATCATGAACCTATAAACTCCCTCTCTGGTCTGAGACTTTTCCATCGGGTTTCTGTTACTTGCGACCAAAGAAGCTGGACTATTCTATACAATTTCCTGGAAGGGATATTACTTCAGCTGTGCCTTAAGAATGCACTATTTACAATAGCCAGGTTATGGAAGCAACCTAAATGGCCATCGACAGATGAATGGATAGAGAAGCTGTGATATGTGTATACAATGGAGTATTACTCAGCCATAAAAAGGAATGAAGTTGGGTCATCTGCAGAGATATGGATGGACCTAGAGTCTGTCATACAGAGTGAAGTAAGTCAGAAAGAGAGAAACAAATATTGTAGACTAACACATAGAATGTGTTTTCTACACAGAAAAATGGTACAGGTGAACCCATTTGCAAGGCAGGAATAGAGATACAGATATAAAGAATCAACACATGGCCTTGGGTCGGGGGGACAGGGAGGCTGGTATGAACTGGCAGCCTAGGATTGATATGTGTACACTGCCATGTGTAAAACAGATAGCTAGGGAGAACCTGCTACACAGCATAGGAAGCTCAGCTTGTGGCTCTGTGATGACCTAGACAGGTGAGGTGGGGAGGCAGGGAGGTTCAAGAGGGAGGGGATATAT
This sequence comes from Budorcas taxicolor, assembly GCF_023091745.1. Lineage (NCBI taxonomy): Eukaryota > Metazoa > Chordata > Mammalia > Artiodactyla > Bovidae > Budorcas > Budorcas taxicolor. Next base: position 50,124,040 of record NC_068926.1, on the reverse strand, counting down.
ATGTACTTATAACTGATTGGCTTTATAGTGAAACATTGTGAAGCAACTATACCCTCCTCCAAAAAGAATGATAAGAAAGTTGCTGGTAAAAGAAGCAAAGTGTCATTTCAGATGGAAGGAAGAATATGGACAAAGAGACCAGTACATTGATGGAAAGGAATGTAAGTGTGGTTTTGGTGGAGATAACATGAATGTCAGGGGTGCAGAACCCATACAGGAAAGAGACTCTGACTTCAGAGTCTTGGCTGCTGGATGAAGAACCCTGCGTCTTGTCATCTCCGGGCTCCATGTGGACAAACATTCACCATCGTGTCCTCTAGAAAGTTCCATGAGAGGGTTCATGCTTATCTCTGTGAAAGGGATGTGAAACAGGAGCAGAGAAAGACACTATTTCTCTGGTCCCATGGCTGAAGCTGAAGGGTGAATGACCTGAACATGACATTTTAAATCCTGAACGTATCCACTAAGTGGATCTCAGAAAGTCAAAATGTACAGAGAGAGAGAAAATGATCATTTTGCTAATGACTCATAAGTAAGTCAGACGCAACCTTTCGACTTTCCAGCTATTTTCGAGGAAAATGCTCTTAGTTGTGGTTAAAGAGGAAGAAGATCCAAAAAAGGAAAAAGAAACAGGCACTGCCTGCCACACACATGCCTATGTGCACACACGCACACACGCACGCACACACACACACACACACACACACACACACACACACTAGACCTGCACTGGCTCCGGAAGCCTTAGGAATCACACTGACTTCTCAAAGACAAACTAAGGGTATCAGGATCTAAGGACATCTCTGCCAAAAATACTGATCGTTCTGCGAGATTAAATTTCATTAAGCACAGCGAGCTTGATTTGAATGTGCCTCCTGCCTTCTTTCCTGGCAAAGAAAATGACCAGGGCATGGGCAGGAGAAGAATATTTGTGTCCATGAAACAGTTTATTCCACTGCTGTCCGCTGGCGTCAAGAAAGGGAGCCGTCTAAGGGCAATTACCTCCCTCGGTTGGACAGAGAAGGAATGAGGACGACTGGTCATGGAGAGGACTTCAGAGGCATGTGTTTCTGGCTTTCTTGCCAAAACACTCTTTTCAGCCCAGTGAGCTGTATTTTCAGCAGAAGGGTGGGTTGGCATGGTTTATATCTGTTCTCCATGCCTGCTCGGCCCATTTACCCTTCCTCTGCCACATCTTTCCCACCCAGCTTTCCCAAAAGGAGGGCCAGGGATTATAACTCTTACTGAAAGATGTGGAGTCTGGCTGCTTGCTGCCCCAAAGCCAATATACAGACCAGATTGGCAGAAAGGAAAGTTTGCTTTATTTCAGATGCCGGTAACTGGGGGCAGGGGTGGAAGTCTGTCCAAGGTCTGTTTCCCCCACCACTGACAAACAGGAGCTGAGAGATTTTACCAGCTGAGAGAGTGGGCTACATGCAGAAACAGCACAATCAACTCTGACTGTCATCTTCAGATGGGTCGTCTTGGTTGTTTCATTAGGTAATCTTCAGTTTCAGGGTTGTTTCCATTTCTTTGCGGCCAGTTCTTAGAAGTGGCAGCTTACGTCATGGCTTCAGTCCGGTCATCATGTAGTTAACTTCTCCCACCTGATGGGGGTTTCAGAATGGACAAGACAGCTCACAGGAGACGGTTCAGAATATTATCCACAGCCCTTGAGGAGGAGCTAAATGTCCTTGGCTATACTCAGTGAGTACATAAGCATGCTTTGGTCTCCTTTTGGGCTGTTTTCATTTCTGCATGTTCTCATTTCTCTGATTAAACTTATTTTTTGATTAAAGCTTTTCCCCAGACAAAAGGCAGGCAGAAGATGTTCCCTTACCCTAGAGAAGACATATGGGAAGGACCTTAGGGTCCTGTTTACAAGGTCTCTTCTTCACAAGGAGAAAGAAAATGTGTGTCCCACCCAAGGGCACAGCTGCTACTCAGTGGGCATGAGGTTGTACAGCCCTGATTTTCCAAAGTAGAGATCCTGAAATTGAAGCCAGTACCTTGGAGAACAGAGCCAGGAGGTCACGAGAAAGGGATTCCAATTCCTATTTGAGTCCCTTGATCAAGCAGCACCTAAACCAATACTCAGAATGTTCCAGTTAATGAGCCAGGTGATAGCCCTATTCTTTTCTTTTTGATTAAGCTGCTTTGAGTTGGGTTTCTGTCTCTAGCAAAATGAAAGGGACCTCAGTATTCCAAGAGGCCAAGTGTTAGGCAAATTGAAGACTGAGACATCCCTGGACTGGAGTCAACTAAGGACAGGAAGTCTTCATGGAAGAGGGGGCATTTGGCCTGGGCTTAATCATAGAGGAGGGACATCCAAGGGCAGTGAACAGTAAGAGTTAAAGGAGGGGGGTTGGAAAAGACTACTGAGCAGAATGTCTATACTCCTTGTTTTGCCCTGGGTGATAGCTTCCCTGGTAGCTCAGATGCTAAAGAATCTGCCTGCAGTTCAGGATATGCGGGCTTGATCCCTGGGTCAGGAAGATCCTTTGGAGAAGGGAATGGCAACCACTCCAGCATTCTTGCCTGGAGAATTCCATAGACAGAGGAACATGGAGGGCCATAGTCCATGGGGTCGAAGAGTCAGACACGACTGAATGACTAACACTTTCACTTTGCCCTGGGGAGTCCTGCTGCAGGCCTGCTCTCCTAAGATGGTATTAATAGCACACCCTCCCACAACTTAGAGTACCTGAAAGGACCCAGTCCTTTCTGGGAAAGGACCCAGTCCTGTCCCACAGTTGGGAATATAGAGTTCGGCTTTCTCCGTGCTGTGATCCTCAGCTCCATCCAGGAAATCCTGAGTGAGAGGGAGAGAAAGAAAGATGGAGAAAGAGAGAGAGGTCTTTAAAGTGGTTCAGGGATGAGCTCATTTTGGAACAAGAAGAGAGAAATTTGCCTTCCTGAAAATGGTGGTGCTGGGAGGGCAGGCTGTTGACGGAGAGGATGACTCAGCTGTGAGCCGCCTGCTTGTCAGGAGACTGCCTCTTTGTGCTAATTACTGTCTACCAATAAATGACAAGCTTAAAACAATGAAAATAAACTCAGTTCAAGGACACACGTCAAAAATGGAGCAATTAACATTCTGAAGGGTCCATTAGTGCAGGGGACTTAGGAGAAATCTTTTCTTGTAAACTGCTAATCATATTCGGCATTTCAGAGCTAAGGTTACGAGTCATGTGTTGCCTAATAGCTAACATTACTTACTGAGTACAGTGTGTCCCAAGTGACCAGGGTCAGCGCTTAAAAGGGTGTCTGGTTTTGCAAAATGTATGCTTTCTCAAGCTGCTTGTGTGTGTGTGTGTGTGTGTGTGTGTGTGTGAGAGAGAGAGAGAGAGAGAGAGAGAGAGAAAGAAAACCATTATTTGACTCTGTGTGTGAATCATCCTTTTGTGCAAGTGTGGTTTCCTTCCTAAAGAAATGTCGTACTGTGCAGGATAAATGTGTAAAAATCATTTTTAATCCAATGATAAATATTGTTATTTTGTAGTCCAGTGTGTATTGAAAACATCCAGAAACTTCTAAGGATTGGGAAGTATTTCTGAGAATTCAGAAATATTTGCAAGTACCGTCACTCCTGTGTAACTGAAATGAATTATTTTTTTCTTCCTTGGATTCCAATCCCCTGATTCTCAAAATAGCTCCCTGATTTCCTATGGTCCAGACCATTCTCATCACACAGCGACTCCAAATGCCCTCCAGGGTGGGAATAAAACCCCGGAAGAGTCAATCCGTGTAGTCCATCAAATTGCCCACTGTGATTGGCTCGAGGTTGTCGTGTCACCCAGTAGAGTCCCAGTTGCTCTGGGACCAGTTGCCGAGGGATAAAAGACACATGGGTAGGAAAGTGTATCCGTACACCCATAGACTTTACAGGAGCCCATTGCTGAATGGGAATTTCAACTTGCCTTTGGCATTTGCTGGTTTCCCAAGTGGCTCAGTGGTGAAGAATCCACCTGCCAGTATTGAACTGAGTTCAATCCCTGGGTGGGGAAGATCCCCTGGAGGAGGAAATGGCAACCCACTTCAGTATTCTTGCTGGGATAATCCCATGGACAGAGGAGCCTGACGGGCTACAGTCCATGGGGTCACAAAGAGTGGGACACGACTGAGTGACTGAGTGTGCAACTTTGGCATTTGCCACAACCCAACCATACAGTGCTTAGCCTGCCTCTGCTGCTGCTGCTGCTAAGTCACTTCAGTCGTGTCTGACTCTGTGTGACCCCATAAACGGCAGCCCACCAGGCTCCCCAGTCCCTGGGATTCTCTAGGCAAGAACACTGGAGTGGGTTGCCATTTCTTTTTCCAATGCACGAAAGTGAAAAGTGAAAGTGAAGCCGCTCAGTTGCGTCTGACCCTCAGCGACCCCATGGACTGCAGCCTTCCAGGCTCCTCTGTCCATGGGATTTTCCAGGCAGGAGTACCGGAGTGGGGTGCCATTGCCTTCTCCGTAACCTGCCTCAGGCTCATCTGATTTGCATCAGAAGCCAGTTTGTGACGTAACAGGCAGTGAAGGTTCAAATACTGATGATGTGCAGCCTTGTTTTCTCATGAAGGCTTAATTAATTGGGCCAACATTTCCAGCATCGATTTTTCCCATTTAGTTTCAATTCTTGAATTAGCAGTTCCTTTCCAGGCACAACTTAGAAGGCCCTGTCTTGAGCAATCACATTATAGAATCAAGCAGTTCGCTCCAGCCCTTTCTGGTCTGAGGTGACGTCCCCAAGGTGTTCCTGTCAGACTGATGCTCATTAAATCTGGAAGAGAGAGGAAGTGCAATCTCTCTGGAAAAAGCTTCAGGTTGAGTACTCTCTGAGACTGGAGACCAGCCTAGGGGCTGGAAGCATGGGTTCAATCCCTGGGTTGGGAAAATATCCTGGAGTAGAACATGGCAACCCACTGCAGTATTCTTGCCTGGAAAATTCCATGGACAGAGGAACCTGAGGGGCCACACACACACACAGTGGCCTGAGGCAGCTGGCATCCCTTACAATGACCCTGAATCGGACCTCCCATCCAGGGAGATCCTGAGGCTATTTCTCCCTGAGGGCAAGGCAAAGAGCTCCTCCCACCTTGCATCAGCCAAACCAGAGAACCATTGGCCTTTTCTTGGACAACCTGAGACAGGAAATGCCTTCTGCCCATGGGAAGCCCACAGCTTGGAGAGATTTCATGCACTGACTGGAAAAATCAGAGACACAAATAAATGAGTCCTTCAAAATTGAGGTTTTATACCACTGTGGGTCCTCCTCTCTGGGAGTAGTAACTCAAAAAAGGGCGAAGGAGAAAATGGTGAGAGCTATAATGTATCGAAATTGTAGAATGTTCCGTTCCAGGTACCAATTCAGTGGGTATTCTATTTCCTGGACCTAAAACATGGGTCATCTCTTAGTGAACTCTGACGCCAATTTAAGAGACTTCATCTATCATTCTTCAGACACACAGATTAAAATTTTAAAAAATCATAATATATTCTTGGAAAAAAGGTACATATTCTTTTAAATAAAATTTTCCTTTAAATGATATATTTCGTGTTGTTCAGTTACTCAGTCATGTCCAATTCTTTGCCACCCCATGGACTGCAGCATGCCAGGCTTCCCTGTCCTTCACCACCTCCTGGAGCTTGCTCAAACTCCCATGCACTGAGTCCATGATGCCATCCAACCTTCTCACCCTCTCATCTTCTGTCATCCCTTCTCCTCCTGCCTTCAATCTTGCCCAGCATCAGGGTCTTTCCCAAGATAATGACACATTAAATTATAAATATATATATATGTATATATGTATTTGTCGGGCGAGGTATGGTGAGTCCTAGTGTGACATGCATTTTGATAAAGAAATTGGAATTGCGCAAGACTGATCAGTTATTCCTAATCTTGGTGTTCCTTCAGGACCTAGATGGTCTCATTTTTCCAACAGACTCCCTTTCCCCTCTAGCTCAGATTGTCTCCTCCCATCTCTGAATATTCTGAACCTGTCAGTTTAAGGCCCAGTTGTCTATGTCCCTGTCTGGATCTTTATTACTCAGCAGCAAAAGCCTTCCATCAATTGTTCAATCAACAAGTATTTCATCTCCCACATGACTGTTCCTCCTTCTAGCAGCTCCACTGAGCACCCTATAGCAGGGGCCCAAGCAGAAGTAAACTTAAGCCAGGCTGTGAGGTCAGTGAGAGGATCAGAATACACACTCATGGCACAGACGTGACTTACCTAGGGGACATGAAAGAGGACGAGTCATTGCCACAAAAAAATCTGCTCCCTTCCATTTTGCTTGAAACACATGGACGAGTCCATTTTTTAATTTTCTCACTTGGATAGGGACATTGACACATGAAGTATTTCATGCTTCTCTTAGCTCTCCTGTAAGGAAACGACAGCGCAAGTGAAATGATTAATGGCACGGATGCTCAGCTTCTATGACAGGGAACAACAGGGAGAGAAAAGGGGCCGCAAAAAGGCAGAGAACACACGACAATTGGTACTCAACAGGCGTGTAGGAACGGTGTGCCACCCATCAGCTTTCCCAAGGAAAACCCCAAACATCTCATATGTGCCCTGAGGGAACCAACCCTTGCAGCAGACATGCACGATGGTAACTGATCGACAGGACCTGACTTACTCAGAGACAGCCCTGGGCTGAAGACAACCTTCAGATTTTTTGCCTGGGATTAAGTGTCCTGTTACAGGAACACTTGCTATAGCTTTGCTATAGCTCTCTTGCTTCTTAAAGAAAACCAGACAAATGAAGCAGACTTCTATTGCCCAGGGACTATGGACGCTTGTTAGCATCTGTTGATCTAGAACATATAATTATTTGCATATTTATGCTCATCAAGGACACTGCTTATGGTACGCTGTCAGGTGTGGTTTCCCAGTCTCCTTCTTCCCCAGATAAGTAAGCTCCTTTTATGGTTAAAAGAACAGTGATTTCTCCCTCTTGCCCAGCTCTATTTTAAGCCAGTTCTGTAGGTACTTCAGCTCCCTTATCTGGCAACATAGGCTTGGACCCCACCCACCACCCTGCCTGCAGTGACGGACACTGGTAAATCCAGCCACTTATATCCAAGTTTCTCAGGCTTTGTCATTGTCACAGGCTTCTCAGAAACCAGTCCATCATCCCTTTGGGGTGGAAATGTGTCCACTTTACATGGTGTGTGGTGCTTCGCTTTCCAGTCCCTCCTCTGGTGCCCAGTGGGTGAGGGTGTCACAGAGAACATACTTGATACTATCGGATCTATTCCTTTAGCTCTAACCCTTGTGCTCTATTTCCTGGATGAGTCACGCTGGCTCCGCATCTTTTGTGAAAGAATCTACCTGGAGCCTAATATATACAGGAGAGCCCCTTTGCTAGGCTCAGATCTTTAACGATATAACACTTTCCCATTCATAGAGAGAGAAAACATTGCATAACATAAAATAACAATTATCTTGTTAGAGGTTTATAGGAACATGGTGACCAGACCAACTGTGGACAGCTGCAAGAACAAAGGATTCCTGCAAAAGTTTGCAACTACCAGCTACACCCCGTCCCCTTTTAGTACAAAAGAAGCTGGAATGGTTCTTTAGGACACCATTCCACTATCTTTTTGGTTCACCAACTTTCCAAGTAAAGTCACTATTCCTCACCCTGGCACCTCATCTCTTGATTTATTGGCCTGTCATGTGGTGAGCGGTATGAACCTGGATTTGATAACAGAGGCATCCTTCTTCCCAGAGGTTGCCTTTGTTTCTCACCCCTGGTGGCCTCTGTCATGACACACCTGGCCCTGGAGTATAACATAAGTCAGAGGTGAGACACTATTTTGGACAAAATTACAGAGAAAAGAACTATCATTTTGGTGAGGGTGATCTAAGCTCCTCAGGGCTTTCTCTTGGAAAATAAATTGGAGTGCCCAAGTTCCCTTCGTGTAGCAGCTAGCAGGAACACTTACGTGGGAGGCTGGCTGAGGTCATAACTGTGAAATATGGCCCAAGAGAAAGGAAGTTATGAGACTGTGATCAGATGCTGAAACCATATGCTGATGCTTTTCTCTATCAGAACAGCCCTGGGACATACATTACCCAAGAAACAATGACACAATTTGTTCCATCTTTCTTACTCTTACCTGTTTTTGGGGATCCCAAGCTTAATCCAAGCTTGGGAACTGAGGTGTGAAAATCACTTCAGGGCCAAAGCTGGTGACCTGAGGATCAATATCCCATCTGGTTATGGCTCATTTGTCACTTAATTTGCTGGTGTCTTCTTTTACTAATTCGATGGGCATTATTTTTGAAATTGTAAAATCACATATTTTTTTTTTTAGAAAGTGTAATTTCTTCATGATTTATTGTTGGTATCATATTAAGAAACCCAATTTTATTTCTATTAGAAAAAGAGAGGCATGTGGGATACTTGTTCCCTAACTAGGGATCAAACCCACGTCCCTTGCAGTTGAAGTGTGGAGTCTTAACCACTGGGCCGCCAGAGAAGTCCCCCAAATCACATACATGCTTTGGGAAAAGATAAAACTTAAAAAAAAAAAAAAAAAACACACCAGAAAATAGACTACTGAAAGATGTGTGTGTGTGACCTAAATTGCTTCAGTCATGTCTGGTGTCTTACTCTTAGCGACCTTATGGACTGGATCCCACCAAGCTCCTCAGTCCATGGGGAGTCTCCAGGCAAGAACTGGAGTGGGTTGCCATGCCTTCCTCCAGAGGATCTTCCTGACCCGGGGATTGAATGCACGTCTCTTACGTCTCCTGCATTGACAGGCAGGTTCTTTACCACTAGCACCATCTGGGAAGCCCAAAGATGGCAGAGTCGTATTTTAATTAGACACACTTCATCCACTTTCTTCACAGGTGGAGGCATATATACTCATACCCACACACACACACACACACACACACACACACACACATCAGCTAAAGTCAATTTGACTTTTAATATTCAGCTAATTAACTAAACTTTTTATTTCATATCTTTAAGCAAGTTCATTATCTTCACTCTGAATTTGCATGCTTGCTAAAGGAATTAAATTTGATCTTGTTTGCTCACTCCGTGATGCCTCTGGGGTGCCTTATCTGAGCCAGGTTCTGTTCCAGGCCCTGAGGTCTTCACAGCAGGCAGATGAGCCTCTGACTTGTGGGTCTTTCACTGCAGAGGAGACTTCCTGGGGATTTCCAACTCTGTGTCCAACTAGATTCTAGTTTCTCTTCTAACTTCTACTCTTGCTTCCTGCTCCACTGGTGGTCTCATGGGACACAGCCACTCTCACTTGACTTCTGTGCCAATTATGATGTTATTGCCTGCCAGTTCTAAATTCACTCCTTTTGCTTGGATTGTGTGATGGTTAATGTTGTGTTTCAACTTGACTGTGCTAAGGGACGCCCAGAGAGCTGGGAAAGCATTATTTCTGGCGTGTCTGTCTGGGAGGGTGTTTCTGGCAGCGATTCAGCATCTGATTCAGGAGACCAAGAACGTCACTGTCAGAAACGTCACAGTACACTGTCAGGTGAAGCTTCTCAATCTACTTCCTCCCCAGATACGTGGGCTTCTTTTATGGTTAAAAGAACAGCGATCTTCCGCTCTTGCCCAGCTCTAAATCTTAAGCAAATTCTAAAGGTACTTCAGAACTTACCAGCTCCCTTACCAGGTAACATAGGCTTGGATTCCACCCACCACCCTCCCTGCAGTGTTGGACCCTGGTAAATCTAGCCATTTATGTCCAAACTTCTCAGGCTTTGTAATTGCCACAGGGTTCTAAAAAACCAGTCTATCTACTTCCCTTTGAGGGTGAAGGCACCTCCCAGAGGAAGGTGAAGTTCAGGGACAGAAAAATGATGTGTTGAAAATTATGATAGAAAAATGGTCATCCTACATGATGTGTTGTCCCAGGTTCTCCAATTGCTTCTCTGATGCCCAATGGGTGGGGGTGTAAGAGAGATCTGAGTGGTCATCATCCACTCCTCCAAAGGCCCAAAGAGAACAAAAATCAAAGGAAGGGCAAGTTTTCTTTTCTAGACTTGGGATGCCCTCCTTCTCCTACTCTTGGTCATTGGAGCTCCTGGTTCTCAGGCCTTCAGACTTGGATTGAATTAGACCACCAGCTTTCCTGGTTCTCCAGCTTGCAGAGGACAGACTGTGGGACTTCTTCGCCTCTGGAAACAAGGTACCTGCATGCTAAGTGGCTTCCATACCACCAGACTCCTCTGTCCATAGGATTCTTCAGACAAGAGCACTGGAGTGTGTTGCCACGTCCTTCTCCAGTGAATCTTCCTGACCCAAGGATCAAATCTGTGTCTCTTATGTTTCCTGCGTTGGCAGATGGGGTCTTTACCACTAGCGCCACCTGGAAACAAGATGAGTCACCGTCTATACTAAATCCCTTCCTGTATACTTCTATCCAGATATCCAGCTGGTTCTCTGGAGAACCTTGTGTACACAGTCTGCACAAATGGATCTGAGCCCTTCATTTTTCCTCCCTTTACCCACTGACACTGAAGCTTTGTCAGTAGAGGGTGCTGGAGAGACAGTACAGAAGACAGTTATACTGCTCCTAGTTCCAGAATTAGAGAAAGGCACAGCAAGGTTAGCTCATGGATCACAAAACAGTCATACAACTTAACCACAACAAACAACTGGAAGATGGGAGTGGAGCTGGGACGATGATTCAAGTTAGGGCTCTCAGGGTCAGGAAGGGCTTCTGAGAAGCTTTTAGGAGCAATAATGTAGGGACACAGAGCAATTGCAATCGACCTTAACTGTTTCCTTCTGCAAAATGAAAATGAACATTCTCAAGCTGTCTAAATTCAATGTCATTAGCTCTCAGGGTGATGGGTTACAAGATTAAATCTCTAAAAATTTTGCCTCCTGGATCATCCAGAAACTGCCCAATGTTACTGTTCAATATTCCACTGTCTAACTGGGCAGTGCTCTTACTGGCTTTGGGTCACATAAAAAAAGGGAGAGGAGGATTTTGTTCAGTCTTTTTGTCCTGGTTGAATTGACGAGAGCTAGCAGCAGCAGATTTGTGAGATCAGAGTCAGTGGTTTAATAATCCTAAGTTCTTGAATAAAATCAGCTTCCTTTGGCAACCTTGGGTGTGTGTTCAATTGCCAAGTTGTATCTGACTCTTTGTGACCCCATGGACTGCAACATACCAGGCCTCCCTGTCCCTCACCACCTCCCAGAGTTTGCCCAAGTTCATGTCCATTGAATCGGTGATGCCATTCCAACCATCTCATCCTCTGTTGCCCTCTTCTCCTTCTACCTTCAATCTTTCCCAGCATCAGGGTCTTTTCAAGTGAGTTGGCTGTTCACATCAGGTGGCCAAAGTATTGGAGCTTCAGCTTTAGCATCAGTCCTTCCAATGAATACTCAGGGTTGATTTCCTTTAGGATGGACTGGTTGGATCTCCTTGCAGTTCCAAGGGATTCTCAAGAATCTTCTCCAGCACCAGAGTTCAAAAGCATCAATTCTCTGGCCCTCTGCCTTCTTTATGGTCCAACTCTCACACCTGTATGTGACTACGGGAAAAACCATAGCCTTAGCTATACAGACCTTTGTTGGCAAAGTGATGTCTTTGCTTTTTAATACACTGTCTAGGTTTGTCATCGCTTTCCTGCCAAGAAGCAATCATCTTCTAATCTCAGGGCTTCAGTCACCATCTGCAGGGATTTTAGAGCCCAAGAACAGGTAATCTGTCCCTGCTTCCACCTTAGTTTATGTCATTAAAGTCAACTCACCTGTTTGTTTTCCAAACATTGTCTAGTAAATATAATTTTCAGTAACAGCACTCAGTCTCATGAATAAAAATCAAATCTTTTTAATCATTGAATAAATCTGTCAATATTACAAGAACATGATTTGCTTTTTTTCTAGAAATAGACTCAAATTTATGATGACATGGTAGAGAATAAGAAAATAAATCTGATTTAAATGTTATGATTCATGTATGGATGTGAGAGTTGGACTATAAAGAAAGCTGAGCACCAAAAAATTGATTCTTTTGAACTGTGGTGTTGGAGAAGACTCTTGAGAGTCCCTTGGACTGCAAAGAGATCCAACCAGTCCATCCTAAAGGAGATCAGTCCTGGGTGTTCATTGGAAGGACTGATGTTGAAGCTGAAACTCCAATACTTCGGCCACCTGATGCGAAGAGCCGACTCACTTGAAAAGACCCTGATGCTGGGAAAGATTGAGGGCAGGAGGAGAAGGGGATGACAGAGGATGAGATGGTTGGATGGCATTGCCAACTCATGGACATGAGTTTGGGTAGGCTCTGGGAGTTGGTGTTGGACAGGGAGGCCTGGCGTGCTGCGGTTCTTAGGGTCACAGAGAATTGGACACAACTGAGCTACTGAACTGACTGACTGACTGACTGACTGAAATGTTAAGATAAAAGTGGAATGTAAATGCTGGCTAGATTTCCTTTATATATATATTGGCTAAGCCATACAGCATGTGAGATCTTAATTCCCCAACCAGGGATCAAACCTGTGCCCCCTACATTGGGAACTCAGCATTCCATTCACTGGACCACCAGGGAAGTCCCTCCTTTTATTTATCTAACTATCATGTTAATAGCTTCTTACTATTTCTCTCAAAGTTGTTAGAAAATTCTGTGATTTTGTCTTTCCTTTTAAGGTCTGAATTTAGAAATTTATAGCTGACATGTAATTATTGTTGTTTATGTTTTATTGCTGATCAACCTCTAATCAAAGTTTTCACTTCCCACTTCATTAAAGTTGTGACATGTTCCCTAGCTTTTCCCAAAAGCATCTCATCTAATAATTACCATATAGGGACTTCCCTGTGGTCCGATGGCTAAGATTCCAGGCTCCTTGTGCAGGGTGCCTGGGTTCTATCCCTGGTCAGGGAACTAGATCCCACATACCACAACTAAGAGTTTGTATGCCACAACTGAAGATCCCATGTGTTGCAACTGAGACCTGGCACAGCCAAGTAAATAAATAAAAATAATAAGTATTAAAAAATGACTGTATGTCCCAGCCACCCATGTTATAAATTGAAAGCCAGCATTTGCCTCCCACCTCTGATATGAGCTGGATAGTGGATTTCAAGACAGCAGCCATGTTGTTAGTTCCCAGTGCCCAAGAGTGCAAACCCAAAACCTCAAAGACAGCAACCCATATCTTAGGATGATTTACTTTGCATAAATAATAAGACATGGGATACCCAGACAATGACAGGTAGTATTTGGGTGACTTCCTGTCTGTATTTAGTTTATATTTATTGCTGATGCAAGGTATGTCTCAAACAGTAATAGAAATTCTTGCAAGTCCATGATCAAGCTAGCTTTCCCAAGATTTCATTTAATGATCCCCCATGGCCTGTTCTATTCTAACTGGAAAATATACATATTTTTCTGCAGGCATGAGCATGCCTTGGGATTTCACCAAGTTGGGCTTTCCCCCATCTACATTTTCTACTGAAATAATAGTTTTGTCTACATTAATCTGACAACCTGGGTGTGAATTCACTCAAAATTTCTATTGTTGCTGGTTTGGTTACTTGATTTACCCTGTCTCCAAGTGTAACATAGGAATTCATGCTAATGTTGCTATTTTATAGTGCACTTTGCTTTCTAGTCACCAATATTCTATGAACTATCATACTGGCATTTGTCTTCATAATGATGCATATAAGGAATAGATTCAATTTACTAGCATATTTGTGGTATTTCTTCTTCTGCACTCCACTATTATTCACTGATGCGATGTATATTTTTTGACTATAAGATTTTATAATTTTTCAACACTGGTTGTCTATTATTTCAACTCTAGAACTGTTTCCTCATATATAATGTACAGCATATTGTATTTACATGAGCAATATTATTTATTTTTCCTATAAAACAATTTTAAAATCATTTCCCATCCATGGATGATGTAAAGTATTTGGATTTTCCCCCATAAATATTTGTCTTAAAGAAATAGGATGGTGTTTTATACTCAGTTATGTCTTATAGGCTAGAAAATAAACACTTTTGCAAGGCACACTAAATGAATAACAGGGAACTAGCATTTACTAAGTGCAGAATTTTTGCAAACTATTTAGTTAATTTTGAATAAAATTGTGAGGAAATATGTAGCGCATCTAGTTAAATTTGAATTTCATAAAAACAACTTTGAGTTCTGTTTATTTGTTTTAGTATATCTCAAATAGTACAGGGGATATACTTATGCTAAAATAATTTGTAGTTTCTCCAAAATTCAAAAAAGGAACCAAGTGCCCTCTATTTTCTTTGCTAAATCTAGTGACTGTCCTCAAACAACCCTGTCTGGAACCAACTTATACTTATTTTTTCTCTTTCCTCCCCTTCTATATTTCTTTCCTCATACTAAAGAAGAGATTTCTTTGGGGGAGTATGGGAAACTTGAAATAGCTTCCAAAATAGAGATTTGGAAGCTTAAAATTTTAAATGAGGTTATTCATAGCTTGTCCCTTATGTCTGAAAACATAGCAAAATAAAGACTATCTTCACTTTTTAGCACATTGGGTTATGGATTTTAAATTAGAATAATAGAACACTCATGCCAGAAGCAACCTTGATAGTTGCCTTATGAACAACTTTGCTTCATAGATGTAAGGCACATGCCCCAGACCCCTCTAACAAGAGGCTACCTCCAGTTAGGGGGAAAATTCTAACAGAACTGATTTTTGCCAAAATACGTATGTGACACACTGACAAAAGAGAAAGTTGAGGCCATACCAGGTGTGGGGTTGTAGGAAGGAAGGGGAAGAGGAGGCAGGACGAAGTGGGCAAGTTTGGTTGAAGAACATCTTATATTTTGTTGGCAGCTCCTGGGCCCTTGTGGAAGGTTTCCCAGTCTCTCCACCCATTCCTTCACTTTTCTTGGGACCACCACCAACAATAACAGTAGAATACAAGGACTCTCTTTTGCACAGTAAGGAAACCATCAGCTCAGTTCAGTTACTAAGTCGTGTCCAACTGTTTGCAACCCCATGAACTGCTGCACACCAGGCTTCCCTGTCCATCACCAGCTTCTGAAATTTGCTCAAATTCACGTCCATCGAGTCAGTGATACCATCCAATCATCTCATCCTCTGTCCTCCCTTCTCCTCCTGCCTTCAATCTTTCCCATCTGGGTTTTTTTCCAGTGAGTCAGTTTTCCACATCAGGTGTCCAAAGTATTGGAGCTTCCACTGCAGCATCAGTCCTTCCAGTGAATATTCAGCACTGATTTCCTTCAGGATTGACTGGTTGAATCTCCCTGTAGTCCAAGGGACTCTTAAGAGTCTTCTCCAACACCACATTTCAAAAGCATCAATTCTTCAGCACTCAGCTTTCTTTATAGTCCAACTCTCACATCCATACATGACCACTGGAAAAACCATCTTTTGACTAGATGGAACTTTGTCGGCAAAGTAATGTCTCTGCTTTTTTAATATGCTATCTACATTGGTCATAGATTTTCTCCCAAGGAGCAAGTGTCTTTTAATTTCATAGCTGCAGTCACTATCTACAGTGATTTTGGAGCCCCCCAAAATAAAGTCTGTCACTGTTTCCATTGTTTTCCCATCTATTTGCCATGAAGTGATGGAACTGGATGCTATGATCTTAGTTTTCTGAATGTTGAGCTCTAAGTCAGCTTTTCACTCTTCTCTTTAACATTCATCAAGAGGTTCTTCAGTTCCTCTTTGCTTTCTGCCATAAAGGTGGTATCATCTGCATAACTCAGGTATTGATATTTCTCCTGGCAATCTTGATTCCAGCTTGCGCTTCATCCAGCTGGGCATTTCGCATGATGTACTCTTCATATAAGTTAAATAAGCAGGGTGACGGACTCCTTCCCAATTTGGAACCAGTTCATTACTCCATGTCTGGTTCTAACTGTTGCTTCTTGACCTGCATACAGATCTCTCAGGGGGCAGGTAACGTGCTCTGGTATTCCCATCTCTTGAGGAATTTTCCACAGTTTACTGTGATCCACATAGTCAAAGGCCTGAGTGTAGCCAATGAAACAGAAGTAGATGTTCTTCTGGAATTCACTTGCTTTTTCTATGATCTAATAGATATTGGCAATTTAATCTCTGGTTCCTCTGGCTTTTCTAAATCCAGCTTAAACAATAAACAAAATGCAAAGGTAATCTATGGACTAGGACAAGATATTTTCAAATGATGTTACAGACAAGTGATTAATTTTCAAGATATACAAAAAACAGCTTAAACAATTTGAATATAAAAAGCCCAAACAACTCAATCAAAAAATGGGCAGAAGACCTAAATAGACATTTCTCCAAAAAAGACATACAGAAAGCCAACAGGCCCATGAAAAGATGCTCAGTATTGTTACTTAGAGAAATGCAGAACAAAACTAAAATGAGGTATCACCCCACACCAATCACAATGACCATCATTAAAAAGTTTACAAATAATAAATGCTGGAGAGAGTGTCAAGAAAAGGGAACCCTCTTACATTGTTGGTGGGAATATAAGTTGGTACATGGAGAACAGTATGGAGGTTCCTTAAAAGGCTAACTAAAAATAGAGTTGTCATATTATCCCTCAGTCCCACTACTGGGCATATATCTGGATAAAACTCTAATTCAAAAAGATGTATGCACCCAATATTCATAGCAGTACTGCCTACAATGACTAAGACACGGAAGCCACCTAAGTGTCCATCAGCAAATGAATGAGTAAAGAAGATGTGGTGTATATACACAAAACAATCTTATTCAGCCACAAAGATAAAATAATGCCATTTGCAGCAACATTAATGGACCTAGAGATTATCATACTAAGCGAAGTTAGCCAAAGACAAATATCATATGATATCACTTATATGTGGAATCTTTAAAAATGATATATTAATACATGGATTTATTTAGATAACATGAATAGTCTCCCAGACATAGAAAGGAAACATGGTTACCAAAGAGGGTAGCGGGATAGGGTGGTGCATGCATGCTCAGTTGCTTCAATCGTGTCCGACTCTTGATGACTCTATGGACTGTAGCCCAACAGGCTCCTCTGTCCATGGGATTCTCCAGGCAAGAATACTGGAACAGTCTGCCCCACCCTACTCCAGGGAATCTTCCCGACCCAGGGATGGAATCCACATCTCTCATGTCTCATGCATTGACAGGCAGGTTCTTTACCACTAGCGCCACCTGGGAGAGCCAGTGGGGTGGGGTGAGGGAGATAAATTAGGAGTCTGGGATTGACATACACACACTGCGCTGTGCTGTGCTTAGTCACTCAGTCATGTCTGACTCTTCACGACCCTGTGGGCTGTAGCCCTCCAGGCTCCTCTGTCCAGGGGATTCTCCAGGTAAGAATACTGGAGTGCGTTACCATGCCCTCCTCTAGGGGATCTTCCCAACCCAGGGATTGAGCCCAGGCTTCCCACATTGCAGGTGGATTCTTTACCACTTGAGCTACCCGGGAAGGCCCATATACACACCGCTGCTGCTGCTGCTGCTGCTGCTACTGCTAAGTCACTTCAGTCGTTTCGAACTCTGTGAGACCCCAGAGACGGCAGCCCACCAGGCTTTCCCGTTCCTGGGATTCTCCAGGCAAGAACACTGGAGTGAGTTGCCATTTCCTTCTCCAATGCATGGAAGTGAAAATTGAAAGTGAAGCCTCTCAGTCATGTCCGACTCTTAGCAACCCCATGGACTGCAGCCAGGCTCCTCCCGGAGAAGGCAATGGCAACCCACTCCAGTACTCTTGCCTGGAAAATCCCATGGATGGAGGAGCCTGGTGGGCTGCCGTCTATGGGGTTGCACAGAGTCAGACACGACTGAGTGACTTCACTTTCACTTTTCATTTTCATGCATTGGAGAAGGAAATGGCAACCCACTCCAGTATTCTTGCCTGGAGAATCCCAGGGATGGCGTAGCCTGGTGGGCTGCCGTCTACGGGGTCGCACAGAGTCGGACACGACTGAAGCGACTTAGCAGTAGCAGCAGGCTCCTCCATCCATGGGATTTCCCAGGCAAGAGTAGTGGAGTGGGTTGCCATTACCTTCTCCACATATACACACTGCTGCTGCTGCTGCTAAGTTGCTTCAGTCATGTCGAACTCTGTGCAACCCCATAGATGGCAGCCCACCAGGCTCCCCTGTCCCTGGGATTCTCCAGGCAAGAACACTGGAGTGGGATGCCATTTCCTTCTCCAATATACACAATAATATATATAAAATAAACAAGCAACAAGGACCTATTGTGTTATACAGTATATATGCATATATACAGTATATATCTGAATGACTTTGCTGTACACCTGAAACTAACACAATATTGTAAATTAACTGCACTTCAATTTTTAAAATGGTAAATAATAATAATAATGAAGTCCAGAGCAAAGGAAAAAAAGTGTTTGGCAGAATTTACCTGTTTTTTGGGTTTTTAGGGGGGATAAGGGAAGAGATCCCTGGGGACAGGCCTCTTTTTTTTTTTCTTCTTCTTCTTCTTTTTAGCTAAGCTAGGTCCTTGTTTAGGCCTGCAGACTTCTGAAGTTGTGACATGCAGGCTTATTTGCCCTGTGGCATGTGGAATCTTAGTTTCCAGATCGGGGATTGAACCCGAATCCCTCCTGCACTGGAAGGTGGATTCTTTACAATTGTACTACCAGGGGAGTCCCCTCAAGCTTCATCTTAATATCTATGTTCCTTTCAAAGAGAAGTTAAAAGGCATTTCACGTCACAGACACCTCCTTCAGTCACTGGGGTATGATTCTGGTAAATCGTATTCCTGTTTTAAAAATTAACAGAAAATATCACCTCTGACTCGGAATCTCCAGCGCAATCCTAACACCTCCTCTTTACATCGCTCATGCTTGCATAAGGCAGCTTTTAAATCCCGTTCAGCTCCACCTGTAGTGTCAGTTTGGGGCTAGATTTTTATAGCTTGTGATCTGTAAGCAAATATAACACTGTGGATCAGGAGAGCTAACATTCGAAGAAAGAAAGGGAATCTCTTTTGGAATGTGAATAAGCATCACAGTATTTATTAATTCTCCAAATGTCAGCTTTCACACATATAGGCTTGTCAAAGTTGGGTTCAGCTGGGGAAGTGATTCATGCTACGGTACATCTGCTCCCCCCAGACTAAAATGGTATCTCTAATTCAAGGATAGTTAGAATAGTAACAATGGGAAAGTGAAAGTGTTAGTCACTCAGTCGTGTCTGACTCTTTTTGATCCCATGGATTGCAGCCCACCAGGCTCCTCTGTGCATGGGAGTTCCCCAAGCAAGAATATTGAAGCGGGTGGCCATTTCCTTCTTCAAAGGATCTTCCTGACCCAGGGATTGAAGCCAGGTTTCCTGCATTGCAGGCAGATGCTTTACCATCTGAGCCACCAGGGACATGGTACCAGGTAGTTTGCAAGAGTGCAGAATCGGATACAGGAAGCACACATTCGGAGCCTCCAGGGCTTTCTGACTTGGTGGAATGATTTTTTCTCTGAAATATATTAAAACCAGGGAGAATGTTGGTGACCCAGAGTCCGATCCCTGCATCTGTGAAAGCTTTGGGAGATTTCAAACTAATTTCACAGCACATCCCCTGCTGATGTTTTCATCACAAACATCTCTTCTTATTGATCTCAAAAGAGGACTCAATTCCCCAGGGACGCGTGGACCCAATTATCAGTGTTTCTGTTACAGATGTCTCCTCTTTTTAAAAAAGTTCTGGATAGAAAAAATGCTGTTTTAAAAAAGCCAGGACTTTGCTTTCGTCTGTTGAAATGAAACTAAAAACCCCAGAATATTCTCTGAAGAAACAATATACACCATAAAGGAGCAGACATGTTATTGGTTTGTCCTTCTAGAACATATCTACACAGAAATTTCAACCCATTAAAAAAAAAAACCTAACTCCTGTCACTACTGCCGGATCTCAGAAGCAGTCTCTGAGCTGCTGACAAAAACATCTTTCACATGTTAATCTCAAACGTCCTCGTGAGTCGTTGTTAAAAGTTGATGTGACTGCCTGGCTTGTGTCAATATATCCAAGTTTCCACTTGAGATACATTCTAAGACAGTGCTGATGGAGGAAATGGGACTTGTGTGTACTTTTCTAAGGTGGACAACGGCTACTTCAAAATCCAAACGATTTAAAAAAAAAAAAAAACTGAAATGAGTCAAATAATCTGACATAGAAAGATAACCAAAGATCTTTTTGGAATGACTTGATTATTTTTAATTTAATTTTTATTTTCTATTAGAGTATAGTTGCTTTTTAACATTGTGTTAGTTTCTGGAGGTACAGCAAAGTGAATCAGTGACACATATATCCACTCTTTTCAAGATTCTTTGTCTTTATATGTTATTACAGATTGTTGGGTAGAGTTCCCTGCGCTATACAGTAAGTCGTTTGATTTTTACTCTGGAGGTTTGTTTAGTGCTGGAGAATAAGGGTAAGTTGAAAGGGAGTCAAGGTGTAGGGTTTCCATGGTAGTTTAGACCGTAAAGAATTTGCCTGTAACATAGGAGACCCAAGTTCAATCCGTGGGTAGGAAGATCCCCTGGAGGAGGGCATGGCACCGCACTCCAGTATTCTTGCCTGGGAAATCCCATGGACAGAGGAGCCTGGCGGGCTACAGTCCATGGAGTTGCAAGGAGCTGGACATGACTGAGAGACTTTCAGGGTGCAGGAATGCCGCCTGCCCCTGGAGCACTTGGATTGACATCAGAAGACACAACATATGTGATTTCCTCCTGGCCGTGCCTTAGGGGCACAGCCTGGCACACCTTTTGGAACAACCTGAGGTGAGGCTCCTGCCCTCTACCCCAAGTGACCCTGCCGGCCAGAGATGAAGGAGGCTGGAGGAATGAGGACCACTCAGCACCCTGGTACACATCAGGGGTGCAAGGGGTTCACACACATGGGGTGGAGCTATGACCAGTGGAAGGTGGGAGTCAGGAGTCTATTCTACTTCCTTCCTCCCTCTCAGTGGGCTGTTTAGACCCCCTCCTTCCCACCTCCTCTCGGAAGCCAGGCCTACAGGTGGAGCAGTTAGTCCTGCTGGATGCTAGGCAGTGGCCAGCTGGGCAAAGACTCTCTTCCCTCCTGCCTCCCCCGGTTCACACAGCCTAGTAAAGTCAGCCTGCTGAGACATCACAGTGGCCTCACCCCAATCAATCTTAAAGGAAGTCAACCCGAATACTCATTGGAAGGACTGTGGCTGAAGCTGAAACTCCAATACTTTGGCTATCTGATGTGAAGAACTGACTCATTGGAAAAGACCCTGATGCTGGGAAAGTTTGAAAACAATAAGAGAAGGAGGTGGCAGACGATGAGATGGTAAGATAGCATCACCAACTCAATGAACATGAATTTGAGCAAACTCTGGGAGGTAGCAGAGGACAGAGGAGCCTGGTATGCTAGAGTCCATGAGGTTGCAAAGAATTGGACATGACTTAACGACTAAAAAATGACTGGTCTTTTTAGTAGGGCCTAGGACCTTTAACCCTGAAGCTTTTTCTCCATCTTGCAGGGCTGGAGAAAATACTTTTGAAGTGGCCACAGTTCGGAGTTCCTATTTCATATCTATGGAAATAGAAGCTGTCAAGTATCCTGAATTCCCCAAACCAGACCCAACGGAGAGGACAACATCCTGGGAGCAAGATACACAATTGGTTTAAGTTTACCAGGGACTTCCCTGGTGGTCCAGTGGCTAAGACTTCACACTCCCAGTGCAAGGGGGCTTGGATTCAATCCCTGGTCAGGGAACTAGATCCCACAGCAAAGATCAAAGATCCCATGTGCCGCAGCTAAGACCCAGCACTGCCAAATAAATGAATATTTTAAAAAATAAATTTAAAACTCATCTCATAGAGGTATCGATTTTCCTTATGACCCTGTTCATGTTTGTGGTAAGACTGATGGTAAATATGTATGTGAATGGAAGAAATACAGTAGGATTGAATTTATGGCTCAGAAATTCAAACACTCATTTAAAATTGCTTGGACGTTTGCTCCAGAACATTATATATACCTCTTTTTATTACAGAAAAACCAAACACAATGGATCTCATTTACAAAGGTGCCAATAAAGTATAATTTATTCACCTAATTAAATCAGTCAAGTCCTGAGTCACGTCTTCAGAGCTTACGAATTGCAGCATCTGGTCATATTGATCAAACAGCTGAATGACCTGATTAAATTTAGTGCTAATGAGAATTATTATATTGAGTCCTACCTCTGGCCCTGAATTTTCTAATAATGATTCAGTCTACCTGCAAGAGAATGAATGTGACCTGGGGACCAACAGCCCTGCCACACGTCAAAGACTCAACTGGTGTTTTTCCCGTCATTCCAGGCATCTTGGTTTTATGATGTTATCTAGATGTGCAAATATGTTGAAAATTACGGTGAAATCTGAAAATATATATGGTGTGTCAAATTACCGCTCACAAATGTCTTCTAGAAAGGTGATTCTTCTCTCAGATTGGGAAGTGAATAAATCACAGGTGTTGGGATTCAAACAGACCTGGCTTCCAAATTCTGCTCTGTTAGTATTCAGCTGTGTGCTTTTGGGCAAGTGACTAAACCTCTCTGGGCCTTGGCTATGTTATCAGTAAAATGGGGCAATAGTATCTGGTAGGGTTACTGTGCTAGATTAAGGAAGCTGGTTTTTTGAAAGGCCCAGGGTATACCAGCTGCTCCCTCCAAGTTATTGTCACCAAATTCAGTTTGCTGCTAGGAAAATCTAGTGCTTTAATTCTTTTTAAATAAAACTTGTATTTTTCTTATTCTTTTTAAAGTAATTAATTAATTTTATTATTTATTTAGCTCTCTGTGTTTTAGTTGCAATGTACAGACTCTCTAGTTGCACACAAGACCCAGAGCATGTGAGCTCAGGAGTTGTGGCAGCATATGGGATCTTATCAATAGTTCCCTGACCAGGGATCAAACCTATATCCCATGCATTGCAAGGTGGATTCTTAACCACTAGACAAATCGGGAAGTTCCTAGTGCTTCAATTCTTGAAGACTAGCTGAATTAAACTTCAAGAGATTAAAATCTTATAACTCACAAGTGCTTAGACATTGTCTGGAGTTAGATACTTAGTTTATAGACACGAGAAAAAGAGAATCAGTGAGGGCAAGTGGACTGCTTCAAGTCATGTGGCCAGTTACCAGCAGAACCTGACTGAGTGTGCAGGTCTAAATAGTCCTGTGCTTGAGTATTTAGCTCAATCACTAATATCTCACCGACATGACCTAAATGAAATTTAATATTTAGTATCTCAAGTAATAAGGGGCCAGTTCCTAGGCTGATTAATTACATAACTCAGTGATATCATCAAAACCCAGACTTTCCCCCCATCTTTGGGTTTTACCATCTCATATATCAATACTTTCATGAGACCCACTCCTTCACCGTGACAAGTTCAAGGAGCTGCATACATTCTGGTAAATCCAGGAACTGTCAGGCCTAAAACTGAACAGAGTAGCTATTCTTGGAGGTGCTTCCCAGGTGGCACTACTGGTAAAGAATCCACCCGCCAATGCAGGAGACTTAAGAGATGGGGGTTTGATCCCTGGATTGGAAAGATCCCCTGGAGAAGGGCATGGGAACCCACTCCAGTATTCTTGCCTGGAGAATCAAATGGTCAGAGGATACTGGCCGGCTACAGTACATAGGGTCACATACAGTCAGACACGACTGAAGCGACTTAGCACACACGAATGCTATTCTTGGGACACGAAGGAGACTGGAGGGGTTGGAACGTCCTGTGTACATGCGTGTGTGCTAAGTCACTCCAGTCATGTCCCATTCTTTGCAACCCTATGGACTGTAGCCCATCAGGCTCCTCTGTTCTACATGAGGCTTCATGGATCAATTAATAAGGTATTGGTTATTTTTGCTTTTAGCATACTTTACCTATAAAGTCATATCTTTACAGCAATTAAAAAAACATTTATGCTATATCAGACTCATGGCAAACAAAAGAAAATAAATATCTATATTAATATCAGGCTAGACTATGGAAAATTCTTAAAGAGATGGGAATACCAGACCACCTTACTTGTCTCCTGAGAAATCTGTATGTAGGTCAAGAAGCAACAGTTAGAACTGGATGTGGAACAATGGATTTCTTCCAAATTGGGAAAGGAGTATGTCAAGGCTGTATATTGTCACTATGCTTATTTAACTTATATGCAGAGTACATCATGCAAAATGCTGGGGCTGGATGAAGCACAAGCTGGAATCTAGATTTCTGGGAGAAATACTAATAATCTCAGATATGCAGATGACACCACCTTTATGGCAGAAACCAAAGAGGAACTAAAAAGCCTCTTGATGAAGGTGAAAGAGGTGAAAACGCTGGCTTAAAAACTCAACATTCAAAAAATGAAGATCATGGCCTCTGATCCCATCACTTCATGGTAAATAGGAGACCATGGAACCAGTGAGAGACTTTATTTGACTGCAGCCATGAAATTAAAAGAAGCTTGCTCCTTGGAAGAAAAGCTATGACAAACCTAGACAACATATTAAAAAGCAGAGACATTACTTTGCCGACAAAGGTCTGTATAGTCAAAGCGATGGTTTTTCCAGTAGTCATGTGTGGATGTGAGAGTGGGACTATAAAGAAGGCTAAGCCCTGAAGAACCGATGCTTTTGAACTGTGGTGTTGGAGAAGACCCTTTAGAGTCCCTTAGATTGCAAAGAGATACAGCCAATTAATCCTAAAGGAAATCAATCCTGAATATTCATTGGAAGGACTATTGTTAAAGCTGAAGCTCCAGTGCTTTGGCCACCTGATGCAAAGAACTGACTCACTAGAAAAGTCCTTGATGCTGGGAAAGATTGAAGGCAGGAGGAGAAAGGAATGACAGAGGACATGATGTTTGTATGGCATCACCAACTCAGTGGACATGAGTTTGAGTAAGCTCCTGGAGATGGTAAAGGACGGAGAAGCCTTGGATGCTGCAGTCCATGGGGTTGCAAAGAGCCAGACAAGACTGAATGAAGGAACAAGAAGTAGCCTTCACAACAAGAGATATTATGAGATAAGGAAGGATGTGATAGTAAAAGGGTCAATTCTGCAAGAAGACACAATAATCCTAAGCAGTTTGCATTCGACTCCCAGATTTTGACTTCCTGGGACTTCCTGATGCTAACTGCCATTTAACTTAAAAACTCAGCTTGAAATGCTTTATCCAAGACAGTGCCTATTACTTCTACCAGAACAGTGATGCAGGAAGGATAATTTCAGATGGCATAAGAAAATATGTTTCCACTTTCCTCTTGTTATGCAACACATGTGGAGTGAAATTAATAAGCATTTGTATAGTCTATATTCTCTGAATTTAAGGAAAACCACTCATTTCAATATTGAAAAAGCAAACCAGAATGTGTCCCCCTTAGTATGTGTGCAGCATCACCAAAGATTATTATCTGGGGATAAATATCCAAAACTCTCCATGTATCACTCCCATCTGGACTCTGCCTTCATCTAAAGCTGACAAAGTGAAGGGAGGCATGATTGGCGCTCTTCTCAAACATGGTGACTCTCTCTTTTTTAGGGCTGGATATGACTTAGTGACTGAACAAAAACAGTAACATTCAAAGAACGTCCACCAAGGTTAGCGCATGTGCATGCTCAGCTATTCAGTCATGTCTGACTCTGTGGGGCCCAGTGGACCCTCCAGAGATGGGAATCCCAGACCACCTGACCTGCCTCTTGAGAAACCTATATGCAGGTCAGGAAGCAACAGTGAGAACTGGACATGGAACAACAGACTGGTTCCAAACAGGAAAAGGAGTACGTCAAGGCTGTATATTGTCACCCTGCTTATTTAACTTATATGCAAAGTACATCATGCGAAATGCCCGGCTGGATGAAGCGCAAGCTGGAATCAAGATTGCCAGGAGAAATATCAATAACCTCAGATATGCAGATGACACCACCCTTATGGCAGAAAGTGAAGAGGAACTAAAAAGCCTCTTGATGAAAGTGAAAGAGGAGAGTGAAAAAGTTGGCTTAAAGCTCAACATTCAGACAACTAAGATCATGGCATCTGGTCCCATCACTTCATGGGAAATAGATGGAGAAACAGTGGAAACAGTGTCAGACTTAATTTTGAGGGGCTCCAAAATCACTGCAGATGGTGATTGCAGCCATGAAATTAAAAGACGCCTACTCCTTGGAAGGAAAGTTATGACCAACCTAGATAGCATGTTCAAGCAGAGACATTACTTTGCCAATGACTTCAAAGAAATCTACAAGAGTTCTGTGTCTGAGGAACCTTTTTTTTTTTTTTTTGCCCACACTATTTCTGCAAGACTGATGATTAAAAGACGCTTACTCCTTGGAAGGAAAGTTATGACCAACCTAGATAGCATATTGAAAAGCAGAGGCATTACTTTGCCAACAAAGTTCCATCTAGTCAAGACTATGGTTTTTCCAGTGGTCATGTATGGATGTGAGAGTTGGACTGTGAAGAAAGCTGAGTGCGCTGTGGCGCTGGAAAAGACTCTTGAGAGTCCCTTGGACTGCAAGGAAATCCAGCCAGTCCATTCTGAAGGAGATCAGCCCTGGGATTTCTTTGGAAGGAATGATGCTAAAGCTGAAACTCCAGTACTTTGGTCACCTCATGCGAAGAGTTGACACATTGGAAAAGACTCTGATGCTGGCAGGGACTGGGTGCAGGAGGAGAAGGGAACGACAGAGGATGAGATGGCTGGATGACATCACCGACTTGGTGGACGTGAGTCTGAGTGAACTCCAGGAGTTGGTGGTGGACAGGGAGGCCTGGCATGCTGGGATTCATGGGGTTGCAAAGAGTTGGACATGACTGAGCGACTGAACTGAACTGAACTGGACCCTCCAGGTTCCTCTGTTCATGCTATGTTCCAGGCAAGAATACTGGAGTGGGTTGCCATTTCCTACTCCAGGGGATCTTCCAGATTCGGGGATCAAACCAGCATCTCCTGTGGCTCCTGCATTAACAGTCAGATTCTTTACCACTAGCGCCGCCTGGGAAGCCTTCTCTTTCTCTCTTTTTAAGCACTCTCCAGTCCTTTTGTGTTTAGGCATGGTCATATAACTAGTGCAGGTCAAAGGAATATAAGTGGAAATGACACGTATCCCTTCTGCATGGAAGCTTCTAATGACCAGTATATACTCTGTCATATTCTCTCTATCATATTCAGCCTGTTCACAGCTGCTCTGTCAGCCTGGGTTCCTGTAGGATGTCAGTGCCACAGAGCAGTGCACTCAGATGACATGCACTGGACACGTGGCGTGAGTAAAAGATGGGATTTATTCTTTTAAACCCTTGAGGTTATGGGACCATTTCCTGTCACAGCCTGATGTAGCCTGTCCTGGGTAATGAAGACATCATCTTGTAACTTCCCTGGTTTGATCCCTGTTCAGGGAACTAGATCTCACATGCTGCAACTGAAGACCCCACACACCGCAGTGAAGATCACAGAGCCTGTGTGCCACAACTAACACCCAGCACAGCCAAATTAAAAAAAAAAAAAAAAAAGACAGCATCTTGTGGGGGAGGGTTTATGCTCTCTGTTGTTGCTCTCACAAATCCTCATAAATGTATATACTTAAAGCTACATGGATTTACTATTGCACGGCTTTGTAAATTCAGAAGTCTGGTAGGGTTGGCTGGTTCCTCCACTCAGTCTCACAGGGTTGAAACTGAAATCTCTGCAGAACTGTGTCTTTTTGTGGGGGCTCTGGGAAAAATGCACTTACCCATCTCTGCTTACAATATCCTTTTATAAAAACTGGTAGTTTGGTAAGTGAACTTTTTTCTTGAGTTCTATGATTCACATTAGAAAACTATTGAATCTCTGGAGGGGTTGTGGGAACCTCTGTTTTATAGCTGGTTGGTCAGAAACACAGGTGACAATATGGACTGGTGATTGGCATCTTGAAGTGGAGGTGGTTTCGTGGACTGAGCCCTTTCCACGTGGGTTATGATTCTATTTCCAGGTAGGTAGTGTCTGCGTTGAACTGAATCTTAGGTGTGGGTGAAAACTGTCACCAGCCGTATCAGTAAATAATCCTGTGGCTACTACTGTAACAGCCTCAGACTGAGCAACCTAAGGGGATTCCAGATGGAGAAAAGCAGGATACTGGCCCTAGATAACTCAGTTGCATATCAAAGGAATGATTCCAGCAAGCTCAGACTCTTGCATTTTCCCATATATAGAAAAGTCCTAAATTCATTAACTTGAATTATCTGCTTTTTCTCTAGTTAGCAGTAATCTTTTGATGTTCCATCATGGTTTTTTATTGTAAAAATTCCTATATATCCTGGCTCCTCCCTTACCTCTTCAGAGCAGTCCCTCAGAGCTATCTGAGAGGACATCTCCTTAGCTTAAGTCCTCAGTTTTGTCAGCCAAATAAAACATAATTCTCAACTTTCAGGTTGTACATTTTTTTTTCCAGTTGACTATGACATCTGCTTGGTGTCCACAGAGAACTGGAAAATTGCTTGGTGGGGAAAACCCACACATCTCGTGGCCCTAAGAATTTAGTGAATGTGAGAATAAAGGAAAATGCAGAAGAGAGTTTTTCCCAACTTAGATGCCATATTTTTAAGGAAGTACAGTAAGTTCCCTACGTACTAATGCATTCCATTCCAAGACTTCGTTCATAAGTACAACTTGTAAGTATGTCCAACAAAGTTAGCCTAGTTACCCAACTAACACAATTGGCTATATAGTATTGAATGAATAGGGTGTTATAATGATAAGGTACTATAAAGTGGTACAATAATAAGTATTAGAAATAGGTTTATAATTCTTTTCACAGAAATAATACACACAAAACAAATGCAATAAATAAAACACCTAATTTTACAGTACAGGACCCTGAAGAGTACAGTGTCACAGTACAACAGCTAGCATCAGGGGTTGGCATCCAGGGAATGGTCAAGAAGAGTTACTCCCTGGAGGAGGGAGAGGGGGTGGGAGATGGTAGAGCTGAAGGATCATCAGCAATAGCAGACGGAGGGCAAGCTGTGATTTCACTCACACCTGATGCTGATGTCACAGGTTCTGATTCCTTGCTGGATTCAATTCTATCTATATAGATTCTGTACTACTGTCCTCTGTACATTACTGTTCAGTAAAGTACACAAAAGCACAGCCTCTCATAGAAGATGCACACACAGAACAACGTGTACCAGACACATGAGCTAACTTAAAGTTGACTGGACAAGCCAATGCACTTTCGCATTTTTGAGTTCGCAACTTGAAGGTTCGTATGAGGGGACTTACTGTTATAGAGAGGGGCAGACTAGTGATATGTTTTGAAATGTGGACTCTACAGCCCAGTTGCCTGAGTTTGAATCCCAAGTGTTCTAACGACTGGTTTTTATAAGCTAAATATCTATGTCTACATTCCTTCACCTTCAAAAAGAATTAGAAATTATAGTAACCTGATAGTGTTGTGGGGAGAATTAAATGGATTAATACATGTAAAACCAGCACAGAAGAGGGAGAATTTGAGTATTAGCTCTGATTGTAATGTGTGCAAACTGGATAAAAAGATTGACAGGGTGATGAATTAACTAATTCCATTCGTAAGCAAATCTGAACCCTATTATGCACATTTGGACACTAAATGGCTAAATGGGTGGTTTTCTGCTGTTGAACTCAGAGTGGAAGGATCTGAGCAGACCATCCAGGCTGCTGATAACCTGCCAAGAACTATGCTTCAAAGCAGAGATCAAGAGGGAACAGGCTAATGACCAGGCATGGGCGACTGGGCATCAATCATAAAAGTTGACTGAACAGGCAAAAGCTGCCCACATCTTATCCTGGGAAGCCAGGTGAGCTGCCCCCCTGGGGATGGTGATGTCCACTGAGGCTGACTTCAGAGTAGATTTCAATCCCAGCTAACTTCTTTGGGGTGCTTTCCTGCACTGATCAGTAGCAGTGATAAATCAACGTGCCTCTTTCTGTTCAAGGTAGAAAAAATCGAGTTGGCAAGACCAGACACAGAAGGGTTGACCTGGGAAGGGGAGCATCAGCACAGACTAGTGTAATCAAGATGCCTAGTGTAATGAACAAGCATGATTTCCAGACACTTCTTAGCACATGTAAGTCTTTGAGGGGGTTATGAATGTGGTCTCTGGAGCCAGCCTACTACTTCAGTCTAATTGCCAGCTCCACCAGGCATTACCAGTGTGGTTCAGGGTAACTTACTCAACCATCTTAAATCTTAGTTGCGGGCCTGTAATTGGTGTAATAAGAGCAGATACAGCTGGGTGTTTATGAGATCTATCTGGCTTAACTCAAGTACTATTTTTAGAATAGTACCTCAAGCAAGTACTGAATAAGTATTATCATTACTTTTATAACCAGTAGGTGATTTTTTGCTTGTCACTTCTCAATCTAGATTCCCTCATTGGTAAAATGAGTCAAAGTGAAAGTGTTAGTTGCTCAGTCATGTCCAACTCTTTGTGACCCCATGGACTATAGTCCTCTAGGTTCCTCTGTCCATGAAATTCTCTAGGCAAGAAAACTGGAGTGAGTTGACATGTCCTTCTCCAGGCAATCCTCCCCACCCAGGGATCGAACCCGGGTCTTGTGAATTGCAGCCTGATTCTGTACTGTCTGAGCAACCAGGGAAGTCCATTTGACTCCAGTGTAAACATTATTTCAGTTGTTGATAATTCAGGGGTGAGGAGATAGAAAGCCATCCACTGGGAGCTTACATTTTCAATGGGAGGCAAGGCAGAGAAGAGTTGAAAATAGAACAAAAACAAATAACCAAAAACATAAATAAGGTATAGATGGTAAATTGCCTGTTAGAAAATACTCAGTAAAAGCCATTACATTGTATCTAAATTCTTCAACTTTAAAAAGAGACCATACAAATAGCAATCCCATAAGGTTGTTGTAAGGATTAAATGAATTATAATGGCTCATAAGAAGGACAGATAGACTAGGGAGACAGAAGCCTTTATCCACACAGGAGGGAGTGTCACTAAGTGATACTGGACAGACTGAGACCTCCCTGATTATAAGTTCAATGCATTAAAAAAATTTTTTTTTTAGTCAATTACTTTTGGTTGCACTGGGTCTTTGTTGCTGTGTGCCAGCTTTCTCTAGTTGTGGCCAGCAGGGCCTATTCTCTAGTGTGGCCAGCAAGGGCTACTGTCTAGTTGAGACTGTTGTAGACCGTGGACTCCAGGGTACACAGGCCCAGTAGTTGTGGCGCATGGGCTTTGTTGTCCTGTGGCACATGGGATCTTCCCACACTAGGGACTGAACCTGTGTTCCCTGCATTGGCATGCAAATTCTTAACCACTGGACCACCAGCGAAGTCCAAGCTCATTGCATTTTAATCCAGAATCTGAATTTGCCTTCCAGTTAGGAGGGTGACATTCAATGTATAAAGGAAAGAAATAACAAATATAGAGAGTAGTAAATCACGAACCTGCAAAATGAAAGTAGATCAGGGAGTAAGAGAGAGAGGCACATTTTTTCTGGTTTCTTAAAAATTATATTTCCTGACAGGAGGGAAAGCCAATCCCTCAGTCTGCAATAATGGAATCCATTTTATTTCCCATTTCCCAGTGATTTTGAGAGGCTTAAATAGCCTTTACGATTTTAAACATGTTCCAAAGACTATAATTCAAACAAATATACGCACTCCTATGTTCACAGCAGCACTATTACAATAGCTGAGCCATGGAAACTACCTAACTGTCCATCAACAGAGGAAAGATAAAGAAAATGTGGCATAAATAATATATATACACACAATGGACTATTATTCAGCCACAAAAAGAATGAAAGAATGCCATTTGCAGCAACATGGATGCACCTAGAGATGATCACACTAAGCGAAGTAAATCAGACAAATATCACATAATATCCCTTACATATGGAATCTAAAATACAACACAAAGGAACATACCAGTGAAAAAGAGACAGACTCAAAGATGGATAATAGACTTGAGGTTGCCAGGGAGGGGCAGGGGCTGGGAAAGGGATGCATTGGGAATTAGCAGTATGAAGTGGGAAACTGGATAATTACCATAATATATTATGTTAAAGTTAATTCTCTGCTTGCATCTAGGACTATAAGAATCACTATTTTACAGTTAACCTTTTTGGTTGAAAAGCTACTCTCTTCTCCAGGCCAGGTAGAATTCCTTTCTCTCCAATCCCAACTGTCCAGCCACCTTCGTGCTGTGTCAGTTCAGTTCAGTTCAGTTCACTCGCTCAGTCCTGTCTGACTCTTTGCCACCCCATGAATCGCAGCACACCAGGCCTCCCTGTCCATCACCATCTCCCGGAGTTCACTCAAACTCATGTCCATCAAGTCAGTGAACCATCCAGCCATCTCATTCTCTGTCGTCCCCTTCTCCTCTTGCCCCCAATCCCTCCCAGCATCAGGGTCTTTTCCAATGAGTCAACTCTTCACTTGAGATGGCCAAAGTATTGGAGTTTCAGCTTTAGCATTAGTTCTTCCAATGAACACCCAGGACTGATCTTCTTTAGAATGGACCGGTTGGATCTCCTTGAAGTAAAAGGGACTCTCAAGAGTCTTCTCCAACACCACAGTTCAAAAGCATCAATTCTTTGGTGCTCAGCTTTCTTCACAGTCCGACTCTCACATCCATACACAACCACTGGAAAAACTATAGCCTTGACTAGACAGACCTTTGTTGGCAAAGTAATGTCTCTGCTTTTGAATATGCTATCTAGGTTGGTCATAACTTTCCTTCCAAGGAGTAAGCATCTTTTAATTTCATGGCTGCAATCACCATCTGCAGTGATTTTGGAGCCCAGAAAAATAAAGTTTGACACTGTTTCCACTGTTTCCCCATCTATCTATCATGAAGTGATGGGACCATATGCCATGATCTTCATTGTCTGAATGTTGAGCTTTAAGCCAACTTTTTCACTCTCCTCTTTCACTTTCATCAAGAGGCTTTTTAGCTCCTCTTCACTTTCTGCCATAAGGGTGGTGTCATCTGCATATCCGAGGTTATTGATATTTCTCCCAACAATCTTGATTCCATCTTGTGCTTCTTCCAGCCCAGCGTTTCTCATTATGTATTCTGCATATAAGTTAAATAAGCAGGGTGACAATATACAGCCTTGACGTACTCCTTTTCGTATTTGGAACAAGTCTGTTGTTCCATGTCCAGTTCTAACTGTTGCTTCCTGACCTGCATATAGGTTTCTCAAGAGGCAGGTCAGGTGGTCTGGTATTCCCATCTCTTTCAGAATTTTCCACAGTTTATTGTGATCCACACAGTCAAAGGCTTTGGCATAGTCAATAAAGCAGAAATAGATGATTTTTAAGAACTCTCTTGCTTTTCCCATGATCCAGCAGATGTTGGCAATTTGATCTCTGGTTCCTCTGCCTTTTCTAAAACCAGCTTGAACATCTGGAAGTTCATGGTTCACGTACTGCTGAAGCCTGGCTTGCAGAATTTTGAGCATTACTTTACTAACGTGTGAGATGAGTGCAATTGTGTGGTAGTTTGAGCATTCTTTGGCATTGCCTTTCTTTGGGATTGGAATGAAAACTGACCTTTTCCAGTCTTGTGGCCACTGCTGAGTTGTCCAAATTTGCTGGTATATTGAGTGCAGCACTTTCACAGCATCATCTTTTAAGATTTGAAATAGCTCAACTGGAATTCCATCACCTCCACTAGCTTTGTTTGTAGTGATGCTTTCTAAGGCCCACTTGACTTCACATTCCAAGATGTCTGGCTCTAAGTGAGTGATCACACCATCGTGAGTATCTGGGTTGTGGAGATCTTTTTTTGTACAGTTCTTCTGTGTATTCTTTCCACCTCTTCTTAATATCTTCTGCTTCTGTTAGGTCCATACCATTTATGTCCTTTATCGAGCCCATCTTTGCATGAAATGTTCCCTTGGTATCTCTAATTTTCTTGAAGGGATCTCTAGTCTTTCCCATTCTGTTCTTTTCCTCTATTTCTTTGCATTGGTCACTGAAGAAGGCTTTCTTACCTCTCCTTGCTATTCTTTGGAACTCTGCATTCAGATGCTTATATCTTTCCTCTTCTCCTTTGCTTTTCGCTTCTCTTCACAGTTATTTGTAAGGCCTCCTCAGACAGCCATTTTGCTTTTTGCATTTCTTTTTCTTGGGGATGTTTTGATCCCTGTCTCCTGTACAATGTCACAAACCTCTGTCTATAGTTCATCAGGAACTCTGTCTATCAGATCTAGTCCCTTAAATCTATTTCTCACTTCCACTGTATAATCATAAGGGAGTTGATTTAGGTCATACCTGAATGGGATTTCTTTGGAGAGAATGATGCTGAAGCTGAAACTCCAGTACTTTGGCCGCCTCATGTGAAGAGTTGACTCACTGGAAAAGACCCTGATGCTGGGAGGGATTGGGGTCAGAAGGAAAAGGGGATGACAGAGGATGAGATGACTGGATGGCATCACCGACTCGATGGACGTGAGTCTGAGTGAACTCTGGGAGTTGGTGATGGACAAAGAGGCCTGGCGTGCTGCAATTCATGGGGTCGCAAAAAGTCGGACACGATTGAGTGACTGAAATGAACTGAACTGAACTGAGTGGTCTAGTGGTTTTCCCTACTGTCTTCAATTTAAGTCTGAATTTGGCAATAAGGACTTCATGATCTGAGCCACAGTCAGCTCCCGGTCTTGTTTTTGCTGACTGTATAGAGCTTCTCCATCTTAGGCTGCAAAGAATATAATCAGTCTGATTTTGGTGTTGACCATCTGGTGATGTCCATGTGTAGAGTCATCTCTTGTGTTGTTGGAAGAGGGTGTTTGCTATGACCAGTGTGTTCTGTTGGCAAAACTCTACTAGCCTTTGCCCTGCTTCATTTCGTCCTCCAAGGCCAAATTTTCCTGTTACTCCAGGTGTTTCTTGACTTCCTGCTTTTGCATTCCAGTCCCCTATAACGAAAAGGACGTTTTTTGGGTGTTCTGAAAGGTCTTGTAGGTCTTCATAGAACCATTGAACTTCAGCTTCTTCAGCGTTACTAGTTGGTGCATAGGCCTGGATTACTGTGATATTGAATGGTTTGCCTTGGAAATGAACAGAGATTATTCTGTCGTTTTTGAGATTGCATCCAAGTACTGCATTTTGGACTCTTTTTTTGACCACGATGGCTACTCCGTTTCTTGTAAGGGATCCCTGCCCACAGTAGTAGATATAATGGTCATCTGAGTTAAATTCACCCACTCCAGTCCACTTTAGTTCGCTGATTCCTAGAATGTCGACGTTCACTCTTGCCATCTCCTGTTTTTCCACTTCCAATTTGCCTTGATTCATGGACCTAACATTCCAGGTTCCTATGCGATAGTGCTCTGTAGCCAAATAGAAGTGCGTGCTTTAACACACAGACACACACAGGCACAGAGTTTTTACCCCATTGTAATTCCAGACATCTGAACATCTCGAGGCCAGTGTTCACCTTCCTCCCTACTTACCCTCTTCTGCAGTGACTTGGAGAACCGGATCAGAACTTATCAGGGCTATCTGTGCCTCAGAAAGGTAAGGCCAAAGGATGAATAAAGTAGGGTTTAGCAGCAGAAAAGAGAACTGAGCCTTCTTTCTCCCCTTCCCGTTGTCTCCCAAAGCGCCCTAGAGGGAAGCTCGCCTGCGAGCGGGCACACTTTCAACTTGCTCCTCCGATGGAGCGGGTCCAGGGCCTTGCATTCGTGGGCGTGTCCTGGGCGTGGCCAGTGGGGGCGGGACCGGGTCGGGGGCGTGGTGGGGCGGAGCTGAAACTCTGACGGATCTCCCAGCGCGTGAGGCCACAGAAGGTGGAGAAAAGTTGTTGGTTCCCGGCGCCGACAGCCGCCAGGGTCAAAGCAACCGGGACTAGGACCACTCAGCAGGGATCCGGCTTGACCTTCGGAGAACCAGCCGGACCCGCCCAATTCGGCTGGCCGGGTCGATTCGGGGTCAGGGGAAGCCGCTGGCCGGCGGCCTGAACCCGAGGGCTGCAGGATGCGCTCCAAACACAGGGCCCCGGGGCTGTGCGGGTGCACCGCAGGACAGAGGTAAGGAGGCGCCGGAGGCGTCTGTCTCCAGAATTTGGAATTTGTTGAGGAAACCTAGAGGGCGCTGACGCCACCAGCAGCGTCTCCGCCTCTGCGGGGCGTGTTCCCTGGGTGGGCAGACCCTGGGGCAGGCAGGTGGGGAATGGGGCAAATTTGGTCCTTCTAGGATCTTCAACATGAAGCCATCTGATGCACCTGGAATCGGACCATGTTCTGTTCCCTGAAGTGAGGAGGGGCGTGGCCGAGGGAGCGCGTTTAACAGTATCCTACTCGGGTTTCCCGAGTCTACCTCCACCCCACACTGAACACATTTTGGCACTTAGGATCTGGGAAGTGGAGTCCGGTTATGTGAAATCCCTTTCCGCAAAGCTTGGGGGTCTCATCTAGCGCCCCCATCCCCTATCTGCACCCTTAGCTTGTCAAACTGGGAGTGCGGAGCACAGGGGGAGAGCCTGGCTTTTTGCACCCCTTGTGTCCAACTCCAGGTCCTAGGGCAGCTCTTGGATCACTGAGGAAGGCGCGCTCACAACTCAGCTACTTCAAACCCGAGCTTGGCAGAATTCGGGGACTCCTCCTGACACCCCAGATTTGGTCCGATGTAATTTAGGAGTTGTAGGTAGGAGCTGGTCAGGCCCAAAGACACTGGTGTCTGCTGCAACAGAACAGGTCTTCCCAGGGGTCCCATACCTGAAACCTTTCACCCCAGTTCCCTGTCCACAAGGGGAATGTGCTGCCTCTTGGAGTAGAATCACGGGACCTCCGACACAGCCCAAAGCCTGGAGCATTGGCTAGCCGACCAGTTGGTGATACACCATTGTTATTTTCATACTGCACCTTGTGTCTGAGGTCACCGTGCAGATTAGGCAGGTGGGGCAGGGAGAGTGATCTACAAGCTTCAGGTACAGCTGGCATCAAGCACCCTTTCTTGCTCAGCACTGGCTTCGGTGGCTCGAGGGACCAGCTAGGAGCTAGGCCTTAGCCCCTCTGGATCAGGCACACTTCTGCCAGGGTCCTGAGATGCAGGAGGCCAAAAAGCGAAAATGTGTTTTTCTTGCCTCCTGCCCTGGAGTGCGGAGAAGGCAATGGCACCCCACTCCAGTACTCTTGCTTGGAAAATCCCATGGGTGGAGGAGCCTGGTAGGCTGCAGTCCATGGGGTCGCTAAGAGTCAGACATGACTGAGCGACTTCACTTTCACTTTTCACTTTCATGCAATGGAGAAGGAAATGGCAACCCACTCCAGTGTTCTTGCCTGGAGAATCCCAGGGATGGGGGAGCCTGGTGGGCTGCTGTCTATGGGGTCGCACAGAGTTGGATACGACTGAAGCGACTTAGCAGCAACAGCAGCAGCCCTGGAGTGCAGGGTCTGCAGGGCCACATGAGTGAAACTGTCAGTGGGTCCAGGGCATCTCTGAGTCTTGCTTTCGGGCCCAGGTTCCACTCCAGCCCCTGTGCAACCTGATGGTCAAAAAGCCAAATTCAACTTAATGGGAATCTATTTTTCTCTCTTTCCTGAGACTCTTTAAGCTGGGCTTGAAGCACTATGATAGAAACATAGACACACTGCCAACTGATGTTAAAAAGTTTCATTTACTTTTCAGAAGTTCTTATGCACAATTGAAATTCAAGAGAAATCCATTCCCTTTGAAACTTGAAATTCTCCTTCTGTCAGTCTAGGCTTGAAACAGGTTTCAGTCTGTGTGTGTGGGCACGTGTTATGTGTGTGTGTATGTATATCATTTTTGTTTTGTTTTTAATGTGCCGAAACGCAGGTTCATATACAGATGGGCCAAAGAAACAACAATTTGACACAACACTTGAGAAAAAGCTGGCTATTTTGAATCTACTAAGAGGCGAAATCATTCTGTTTTTTATGGGCAATGTAGGGTACTTTTCCGGAGTAATTTTGACTCCATACTTGCAGACTCTAGAAATTGACATCCTCATATGAAGAGAATGGATTTTTGTAAGCTGTTGACACAAAATGGACAGTGTAGTGTCCCTGAAATTTATCCTCAATAAATCAGGCCCTTACATGAAAAAAATAAAATAAGGTGCTAAGGTCAAGTGAAACAGTCTTCTAAGATCTGCTATTTGAAAGAGTCACTCCACAACCGGTCCAGCCAACAATCTGTGACAAGAGTCCTCATCTTGAGAAAGTTGTTTCTTCATCACTATTCTAATGCTACCAGCTCCCCTCCCCTGCCCACGGACACATTTGCATTACAGATAGATATTTTTATTCAAGGAGACCATATAGAAAAAAAGAAGCACTTTGAGAAATTCTATTTCAAGTCAGCCAGGAGTCCAGATCAGAGAAAATTGCTGGGTAACTAGAACAAACATGTCAGGTGTAATTATCAAACGGGAGCAAGAGGAAGGAAACTGCACGTTGAAACTGCACATTGAATGGAAGTATTGCTAAGTTCTCTCAGCTCATGGGACTACATGCGATTTATTTAGTGTTCAAACATCAATTATCCAGAAAGGCATATAATGAAAAGCAAAATTGTCCTCCGTTTCTCCCTGCTGCTAACAGGGAGACATTTTAAAACAGGAAGACTCCTAGATTACCTCCTAGTAGGGCTGTTTGTTAATTTCCCGGAATATTTTCCCAAGAATACTGGAGTGGGTTGCCATTTTCTTCTCCAGGGAATCTTCCTCACCCAGGGATTGAACCCTCATCTCCTGCGTTGCAGGTGGTCTCCTGCTTTACAGGCAGATTCTTTACTGCTTAGCCACCAGGAAGGCCCAACAGTTACTTTACCTGCAACCTTCTTCCTCTCTTCTTTACTTATATATCCACATAGTGTTTGCCTGTCAGTACACCCAGCTTCCCAGGTGGCAGCTAGTGGTAAAGAATCTGCCGGCTAATCGAGGAGACGCAAGAGACTCAGGTTCAGTCCCTGGGTGGGGAAGATCCCCTGGAGAAGGCAATGACAACCCACTCCAGTATTCTTGCTTGGGAAATCCCATGGACAGAGGAGGCTTGTGGGCTACATAGAGTCCCAAAGAATGGGACACGACTGAGTGCAACTCCCCCCACCCCCTGCCACCCACACCCACCCACCCACCCACACACACACACACACACACACACACACACACACACACACACTTTAGAATAAAATACTACATTTCCCAGACACCCTTGCAGAAAGGAATGGTCACATGACTGCAATCTGCCCAATGAGATGCAAGTGTTGGTTTCAGGGCAGGGCTTCAGGGGTATCTCTGGGCCCCAGATCTAAGACTGCAGGACAGAAGACCCTCAGCCTTGGGGAGGCCTCCTCTCAACTTGTGAGCAGGCTGCGTGATCTGAGTGGGTTTCTCTCCCTTCTCGTGTGGGCTCGTGTGGATAGCTCAGGCAGCCCCTGGGTACTGGTCTCCCAGCTTCTTGCATTAGCATCAGATTTCCTCCTTGGAGTGAGTTTCCCTTCGCTGTGTGTCTCAGGAGGGTCCTTGAGTTAATTTCTGTGACTGACTTTGACCAAACCCTTTTACTAGTTGGACTTTAACGAATCCCAGCTCTGAGGTCCAGGGGCTGAGCGTCTAAGTCGGCAGAGACTTGGACCCCAAGGCAGATTTACCCAAAGATGAAGGGCATGAGATTTAAAAAGAAGTGATGTGTGGGTCTAGGGTCCTGGCTGTTTTCAGATAATGAACTCAGAGAGAGAAGAGGATAGAATAGGCCATGCAATACATTTTAGCCATATGCAAATTATACACTCATGCAAATTCCACCTTACACTCTGTAGTATGCAGGCTTTCTCCAAGGCTGCAGCTGCATTACTCATGTACCAGGGAGAGTCATGTGCTTGCAAGTGACAGAACAAATTATTTTCACATACATATGACATCTAATGAAAAGGAGCTCAGATTTCTCAGCTTCATTTGTAAACTGCTTTTTGATATAGCACAGCCTCTTTCTTTTACTTTCCTTCATCCTCCCGCTTAGCTGTCAAAGACCGTGGAGGTCACTGACATCTTACAAAGATTGTTCTCACCATGCATTCTCTTCCTGTGATGTGTCTCATCCTCAGAGCAGAGATTGCCTTCCTGGAAGAAGCCACAGTGTTTTCTGAGGAGCTCGAGTTCACAATCCAGAGGTGAGTTGTTATGCGTCATTATTTATATTCAAGTGCTTCCTTGGTGGCTCAGTGGTAAAGAATCCACCTGCCAATGCAAGAGATGACCCAGAGATGCAATCCATCCCTGGGTTAAGAAGATCCCCTGGAGGAGGAAATGGTAACCCATTCCAGTATTCTTGCAGGAAATCCCATGGACAGAAGAACCTAGTGGGCTACAGTCCATGGGGTTGCAAAGAGTCAGACGTGACTGAGCAACTAAACAAAACCAACAACAATTTATATTCAAAGCTAACTGGCTGCTGATTGTGCACGCTAGCCTTCATTATGGGCTACTATTTTTCTTTTGGAAGAAAGTTGTATTTCTGAGCTGAATGTCAGTTTTAAATCTTTTAAAGCAAATGCATAAGTTTAATTTTAGTTCAAAGTCAAAAGCCCACGTGAGGTATATAATTTGCCTGAGCTGATCTAAAGAACAGATTTTTCTCTATGTTGTAGAAATAGATTAGGAAGACCAAGCATCGTGGGCAAATTGTTGCGCTTTTCTAATATGTCAGACTGTGTCATTGGGTTAGAACTCCTGTCCAAATGAGGATACCAGCTCCTGTCCAGAAGGTTCAGTTTTCTTCTCTCATGCATGCTGGTAGGAATATAAAATGGTGCAGCCAATCTGGAAAATAGTTGGGCACTTTGAAATTCAAGCACACATGTACCATGCAAGCCAGTAATGGCACTCCTGGGCATTTATTTGTCCCAGGTAGATGAAAACTTGTATCCACACTAAAACCTGTACGTGAATGTTGATAGCAGCTTTATTTGTAATAACCCCAACCTGGAAACAATCCACATGTTCTTTATCAAGTTCATAGTTAACATGTAGAACATCTATAGGAATGGAATGTTATACAACAACTTGAATTGATCTCAAGTGTTTTCTGTTGAGTGAATGCCCTTCCCCCACCCCCACAAAAGACCATATGTCCTGTGTTTCCATGCAATTCT
This sequence comes from Budorcas taxicolor, assembly GCF_023091745.1. NCBI lineage: Eukaryota > Metazoa > Chordata > Mammalia > Artiodactyla > Bovidae > Budorcas > Budorcas taxicolor. Next base: position 50,082,940 of record NC_068926.1, on the reverse strand, counting down.
TGAAATGACAGATTTATAGAGCTGGAGAGGAGACTATTGGTCATCAAGCATTCATGGCGCTGGTGAATCGCTGGATTCCGGAAGATCATGAGTGTCGCCCTTGAAGCCCTCTCTGGGTCTCCCACAGAGCCAGCATTGTTGGCACTGCCCAGTTGGGAGATTATCACCCAGAAGCTTCTCTCTGGTGCACACCATGGTCTCTGGCTCTTTCCAAAACTCTTCACTTAGTTCTCTCCTGGGCTCCTAGTCAGAGTAGTGACAAGTGTGAAAGTGATCTTAGGAAATATGGAACCAAATAGAGCTTCATTTCTCATTCAGTACATGGACATCAGTTGTAACACCCACTGATGGAAAGAAGACTGATGCTACTGCACTGAATTTTGAGATTAAAGAGAGGGAGGATAGCTTGTCCAGGCATGAGGCATTTATCAATACACGTCCCTGTGGCTTCATAACGTGTTTCTAAATTCTGATATAGCATTTTGTGGTCAGCTGGCTCTGTGACAAAATGAGGATCTGCCAGCTGATGTTTATGACTTTCCATAGAAGCTTTCAGACAAAATTTGTCTTACGTTTTGCTTGAGGAATGAAGGGCCAGAAGTCTAAACCTCCTAGAATTCCCAGAGGGATGTGCCACGTGATTCAAGAGAGAGAGGACACAGTCTTAAATTTCTTGTAAATCAGTCTTTAGGAGATGTCATAAACCCATCCATAATCAAAGCTTATTTAAGATTTGTGTCACATTTACTTGTCTTTTCTGTATTTGACATGCAAGGAGAATTTAAAGATTTCCTTTGAAGGTTCAGTCTGAATGTTTTAGTCTGAAGTCTGGCTGGCTGTGTGTCTGCTCAGTTTAAATGGAAAATATTCTTGTACTATACCAAGAGTTTTAAGGATTGCCTAGCCCTTACTACTCAGCTTCCCCTGCTGTTAACATCCCACTACCATTCCTTTTTTGTTTTTTAAGATTTATTTATTGTTGCACTGGATCTTCACTGCTGGGTGCAAGGCCTTCTCCAGCTGTGGTGGGCGGGGGCTACTGTCTGGTTGCAGTGCTCAGGTTTCTGGTTGCAGTGGAATCTCTTGTTGCAGGTGGCACACAGGCTCTAGGCACGTGGGCTTCCGTCGTTGCGGCTTGTGGGCTCAGTAGTTGTGGGCTCAGTAGCCTGTGCACCGGCTTAGTTTCCTCATGGCATATGGGATCTTCCCGGACCAAGGATCGAACCTATGTCCCTTGCATTGGCAGGTGGGTTCTTTACCACTGAGCCACTAGAGAAGCCCCCTTCCCGATTCGTTTTTTTTATAGCTGTATAATGCTTCATTTATAGATGTGCCACTACCCATTCAATCCCTCCCCTAAATTAGGATTTTTTTTTATTGTTTCCAATATTTTGTAGATACAAACCGTGCTATAAGCAGTAAACTTGTGTGCATGGATTTTGTGTATATTTAGAGGAATATCTTCAGGGTGGCTTCCTAGAAGTGGAATTTCTGGGTCAAAATATAAGTGCATGTGAAGTTTTCTTAAGTATTACCAATTTCCCTCCAGAAGGATGGTGCCAAATGGGACTCTAGCCATCCACACACAAGAATGCCCGTTTCTCTGCAGCCTTGCCAACAGAATGTGTTGGCGTGCTTTTTAATTTTTGCCAGTCTGTTAGGTGAGAAATTGTATCTTGATGTTGTTTTAAGCTTCGTCTAATTATAAGTTAGTCTGAACCCTTTTTCATATGTCTGTGAGCCATTTTTTTATCTCGTGAATTTTCTGCTCACATGTTAGTTACATCACTGTTTCAGTCTGAATTTCAGAACTGCCCATTTCAAGGGGAATTTAATTTCTTCTTCCAAAGCATGTAATTGGTGGAACTTCCCTGGTGGTCTAGTGACTAAGATCATGGGCTGTCAATGCAGTGTGTGTTTGATCCCTAGCCAGGGAATGCCCACATACTGCAGCTAAGAGTTCACATGCCCCAACTAAAGATCTGGAGCAGCCAAATAAATAAATATTAAAAACCACCACTGCCACCAACAAAAAACCCCCATGTGATTGGTTTCAGGTTAAGTATCGGTGCCTGAATCTGACAGTGTCCTGAGAAGCCTTCAGCACTGGCCATAACATGTGGTTTGGAGGGTGTGTGGTGCTGGTGGGGGCTGGACAATGTTGTATTGAGATTGGATTGGTCTTGTTACCAAGAAAGTTTGAAAGAGATCCTGGGGAAGTTCATTCCTGACTTCTAATCACAGTTCTTCCACCCATCACAGAGGGACCCTTCAGATCTGAGGAATCTCATAGGACAGTGGGGCAGAGAGGTTAGGAGTGAGTGAGGACCAAATTCTGGCTACAAAGATGTGAATGCCAATCACCCCTAAACTACCTGTGTAGCTTTGGGCTTGCACATGTCCTCTCAGTGGTCAATACATATTTATTGAGTGAACACTTGAATTTAGTAGTGTAGGACTCTGATCCAAAAATAAAGTATGTGGGATTGTCAACACCAGAATGAATGCATGACACAGCAAATAAAACTGTAATGAGTGTGGGACCTTTAGAGTGTTTGTCTAATTCTGGGAAAGATTTCTTCCTCCCGTGTCGTTAGAGCTGTTATTTCAGATATACTGATGTGCTTTGTCTTGTATTTCTTTTCTTCTTAAGATTTTTCTTTTTTGGATGTGGACCATTTTAAAAGTCTTTATTGAATTTGTTATAGTATTGCTTTTTTTTTTTTAAAATGTTTTGGTTTTTTTTGCCCTGAGGCCTGTGGGATCTTAGCTCCCCAATTAGGGGTTGAAACCACACCCCCTACGTTGGAAGGCGAAGTCTTACCCACTGGACCATCAGGGAGGTCTGCATATGTTTCCATATGGCAGCCATCCACCATTCTGATGGTCTTGTTTTCTTGCTGTATCAAGGATGGGCCATCTTCTTAACCATGATATGCACTCCATGTATAATCAGTGACTTACCATTTGTCTTTAGGTCAGCTCCCTTGAAAAAAACATAAATTCATCTGAAAAGGAAACTTGATATCCACCATCATAAACAGAAAACTGGCTTGTGATAAAGAAGAGATAATCATAAATATAAATACCACATATGCAAAGAAACAATGTTAGATTCCACCTAGGTACCATTACTTACAAAAGGGCCTGGGCTGGAGGCCCGCTGTCTCTCTATTTCAAAGAAGAAGAGCTGCTGTTAGAGAAGGGTTAGACTTTCTCCTTGAAATCTCAATACAGAGGGTTGAAGGAGAACTTGAAGGAGATAGCTGTCTCACTTGGTGACTTGGTGTTATTTAAGATCTGGTCTGTGCATCACCAGAACTATATCTAGAACCAGGAGCAATGGCTGCCCTTGGACCAACTGGCCCCCAACTTCTTCATCATCAGAAATTGGGATAAATGAGGCTTAGATGTACCCAAGTCAGATCCCTGATGGTCAGCCCCAGTGGTCCAAGATACCTGATTCAGACTCAAGGAATCTGTTAATCGCTGACTCCTTTGGGGGTTGTCCACTTAGCTGTGTAGTTCCTAGAGATGGCTAGAGTATGATTTTCATTTTACAAATATTTTTCTGACCATCTCTTATGTGCAAATTCTGGTTAATTTTCCCCCTCCCTTCTCTTAACTCCTTCCTTCTTTCCTTCCCTTCTTCCCTTTTGTTTACTGTCTCTCTACTCTCTCTCTTTTTATTTTTTCTCTGATAAATAATCCTGGCCCTCATGAAACTCACAGATTCTTTAGAGGCAGAGAGAGGGCAAATGTGTAAATTAACAAATAGTCTTCCCTTGGCAAAAATGTGGTTTTTGAATAAATGAATCCAAAAATAGATATGATAGCAGAATTTAACATTCTATTTTCAGAGTTATAGAATGAGATGAAGCAGTGCTAATGAGCTTCCATAGAAGGCATCAGAATTTTCTTACTGAACCAAAGAAGACTTGTTTGTCAGCATAAGTCAGCAGAGGACCTCCATGGCAGCTGCAGGTGAGGTGGAAACTCTGAACGGGGGGTTCTCTGACCCTCCAAGCTTCTGTCCAAGCCCCTGGGGAAGTGATGTGGATGGCAAGCGACCTGAGAAAGAGAAGAGAGAGGACAGTGCAGTCCATGTGGAAAACCAGAGGAGCCTTCCTGGAGGAGGAGGCTTGGGGTGATAAGTGAGGCTTGGCTTGATGAATATAAGCTGGTGAAGGTCCACTTCTCTTCGTGAGGCATTAGTAAGATGGGATCAGGAGTTCCACTTCCTGGAATTTCAGCTCTGCCTATTTCAGCATCTCGAAGATTCCTAAAAACTTTTCATCCTTGTGGGGTTCTGGGCTGGATGGTTTCTGAGAACAGGATACCAGGAGCCTGGGCTCACAGGAGACATATTGGGCTCCCTTCTCTGGGGTGCTTTCTTTTGATATTATGGTGAATTACACACAAGCCTGGGCTTCCTTGGTGGTTCAACCAGTAAAGAATCTGCCTGCAGTGCAGGAGACCTGGGTTCAATCCCTGGGTTGGGAAGATCCCCTGGAGGAGGAAATAGCAACCCACTCTAGTACTCTTGCCTAGAGAATTCCATGGACAGAGGAGCCTAGCAGGCCACAGTCCATGGGATCCCAAAGAGTCGGACGTGACTGAGCGAGTAACTTTCACTTTCATACACAAGCCTGTGCCTGGGACGTCTCCAAGGCAGGACGGCCCATCTGCAGCAGTGCCCTCAGAGGAGAAGCGGTTCAGTGCACTGTCTCTTTTTAATGTTCCCGACCTACCAAACATGTTGCAGCTCATTGATGAACACATCTCATGCAGTCCCTGCTGGTCTCCTTACAGAGATACACGTAGTGTACTCATGAGTCTCCCAAAGCTTGACCAGCCCTGTCCTCTAGGCAAAACAGTATTTTCTCTGTAAATCTCTGTTAGTCATTTGTTCCTGCTGTAACACCTGAACACAACACATGCTCACTGCCTCACAGTTCTGCAAGGTCAGAAGTCCAACTTGAGAATTCCCTCGTGGTCCAGTGGTTAAGAATCCACCTTCCACTGCAAGGGACACAGGTTCCATCCCTGGTCAGGGAACTAAGATCCCATATGCTACGGATCGACTAAGCCCGCATGCCGCAACTACTGAGTCCATGCGCCACAATGAAAGATGCCGCATGACGCAACAAAGATGTGTGCTGCAACTGAGACCTGACACAGCCAGATAAATAAATAAATATTTTTTAAAGTATTATTTAAAAAAAAGAGGTCTAATCTGAGTCTCATTCAGGTATCAGCAGCACTGCTTTCCTTCCAGAGTAAAGTTTTTGCTCATTCAGGTTGTTTCTTGTGGGCTGTGGTCTCCATTTCTTGGCTGGCTGTTCACTGTCCTCAGCTTCCAAAGGATGCTCTCATTATTTGTGTCAGAGTCCCCTTCCTCCATCTTCAAAGCTGATCATGGTGAGCTGGGTTCCTCCCATGCTTCCAATCTCTCTCTTCACCTGCTACTGTGTCTCTCTACCTGACTCTTTTGCCGTCCTCTTCCACTTTTAATCATCCATGAAATTATATCATGCCTTCAGGGATAACCGAGAATAAATCTCCCTGTTTTGAGGTCTCTAACATCAATTCCATCTACAAAGATCCCTTTGCCTTAGGATATAACATATTCACAGGTTTCAGGGATTAATCGATGGGCATCTTTTGGGGGACATTGTCTACCACAAAAGTGAATCAAAATGCTAAAATATCATGGATGGTCATGGAGTCCACCTTCTGTTGTGAGTGAGCTTCCGCTCTCCTGATCTCTCCCATATATACTGGGAGCCTGGTGCTAAGAGAGCAGGTATATTTCTGGTGGCTGAGACAGTAAAGAATCTGCCTGCAATGCTGGAGACCCAGGTTCGATCCCTGGGTCAGGAAGATCCCCTGGAGAAGGGAATGGCAAGCAACTCCAGTATTCTTGCCTGGAGAATCCCTTGGACAGAGGAGCCTGGTGGGCTACAGTCCATGGGGTTGCAAAGAGTTGGGACACGATTGAGCAACACTAACACTCCCATAGGTCATAGAAAAAGCCCAGCTTGGCCCAGCAAGACTGGCACCCTCCCTCCTCTCTGAGTGCCTTCCCACTTGGGCATGAGTGGGGGGCAGTGCAGCCCCCTGGTTAGGACCATCTGGATACTCTCCAGGTCTGTGACTCTGAACAAGCCACTTCACCCCTCTGCTTTGGTTTCACTTCTGCAGTGTGGGGAGCCTGGAGGGCTTTCTCTGTTTAAGGCTCAGTTCTAGGCCATGTGGATATCGGACTAACCAAGGCCGCCCAGGTCCCACTCTCAAAGTATTTACATTGCAGCGGGAAGGTCAGCCTCTAAACAAAACTGTAGGGAAATCCATGGGCTAATTTCAAATGGTAGAAAGTGATGTGAAGAGTAAGCCCCAGTATTAAGTGATAGCCATTAGCAGGGAGGAGAATGTATCCAGAAAGCGTCCTCTAGGAAGGACAGCTCTGTTAAGAGATGAAGCAGGACTTCCCTGGTGGTCCAGAGGTTAAGCATCCATCTGCCAATGCCAGGGTTTGATCCCAGGTCGGTGGAGATTTCACATGCCTTGGGGCAACTGAATCCCATGTGCCACAACTCCTGAGCCCAAGCCCTAGAGCCTGGGCTCCGAAATAAGAGAAGCCACGGCAATGCGAATCCCACTCACTGGAACAGAGGGTAGCCTGGATGCACAACAATGAAGGCCAGTGTAGGCAAAAATAATAAATAAAATTTAAAAGAGGAAAGAGATGAAGCCGAGGCCTGAACAGTAGGAAGATGCCAGCTACGGAGAGGTCCAGGGAAAGGATTACACATGAAGCCACGAAGCCCTAAAGTGTCAAGGCCCTGTGGCAGGAGCATTTCCTTGGTGATCCCTGTGGGGGGAGGGAGATGAGAGAGGCTCAGAGCACAGAAGGAGCAAATCTACCCCCTCCACCTCCCACTCATGAGATGAAGTAGAAAGAGACCAAATATTGAATTTGGATCTTGTTTTCTATGCAGGGGCTTCCCTGATAGCTCAGTTGGTAAAGAATCCGCCTGCAATGCAGGAAACCCCAGTTTGATTCCTGGGTCAGGAAGATCCACTGGAGAAGGGATAGTCTCCAGTACTTTTGAGCTTCCCTTGGGACTCAGCTACTAAATAATCTGCCTGCAATGCGGGAGACCTGGGTTCGAGCCCTGCGTTGGGAAGATTCCCTGGAGAAAGGAAAAGCTACCCACTCCAGTATTCTGGCCTATATAGCCCATGGGGACGCAGAGAGTCCGACGTGACTGAGTGACTTTCAGTTTCACTTTTCTGTTTCACAATTGCTGAAAGAAACCCACCTCCAGGTAGAGGCAGAAGTGAGGCTCTGAATTCCAGAGTCGGAGATAAAGATAGAGCTGCTTCCTGAGGACCTCTAAAGGATTTCTGTTTTCTATGTGGATTTTCAGGAAACTCTCTTTTGCTTGAGACTTTTTTACTTTAAAAAACTACAGCGAAAGCCGGTAGTCTGCTTAGTCGACCTGCTACACTTTTGTATTTAGTTTGTGTGTAGGTAGCTGGGTTTATTTGTTTCTCCCCCTTTTGGTAGTTTCTTGGTTGGTTAGCAATGTTTTGTGCAGTGAATATGCTAAAAAAAATTCAAAGGGACAGTGCTACTCAGGCATATAAGGCATATATTGTGATTTTAATCCTGATTAGAGGGGTATTGTTTGGTGACAATTGGGTTTCTTCTATAAATGGAATATAACTTTGTCTCTATTAATTTCATTAAAAAGCCCCTCTGCTTCTGTTGTGTCCTGTTTAGTGTGGTAGCCCCACTGACTGTTATTGAGTGTCATTTAGACAGAGGACTGCAAAGACCACTTATGAGCAAAAAGAAGATGGTGTATTACATACTGTTATAATTTAAATCCCTAATTATGAAATTAGATGTTTTAATTATGTTTTAATTATGCTAATTGGCATCATTTTTTGAGCCATGCCGTCTAAATCCACAAAGCTTTGCAAATAACTGTTCACACTCCCTTCTTTGTTCCCTTTATATTTTATTCAAAACACTAGAACTTATGATTTAAATTTGTGTCATCCTTTGATTATGTGCTCCTTGCAGACGGTTGCTGACTGGTTGCTTCTCCATCCCTGGCTCAAGACTGGCAGCTTGTTAGAGCTCATTAAATATTTGCTGAATTGAATTAAATTTGAAATACCTTATTAAGAATCTTGCATGAGCCTCCAGGGTCCTTAGTGGTGATTTTGTTCTCAACGTAGCAATGTGCTTGCATTTCAGGCTTAACAAAAACACTGGAGCTTTCTCTCTAAATGGAAATCAAAACTTTTATAGCATACTTGTACTCTGTGGCGTTTGGCTGAAGATTTTTTTCCACTCGCCCTTGGGTTTGGGATGTCGTGATCAATCTTGGGAGCTGTTTCTCTGGAGGAAAGAAATATTACGGAGTCAGCAGAGTGATCATTTTGAACTGCTTGGGATCTGACTTAATTTTTTCAATAATTTTATTTATTTATTTTGGGCTGTACCGGATTTCACTGCTGCTCTGACTTTTCTCTAGTTGCGGCGAGTCAGGGCTACTCTCTGTGTGTGCACTTCTCATTGCAGTGGTTTCTCCTGTTGTGGTGCACAGGCTCCGGAGCACACAGACTTCCATAGTTGCGCACACAGTCTCAGTAGCTGTGGCTCCCAGGCTCCAGAGCACAGACTCAGTGGTTCTGGTGCACGGGCTTAGTTGCTCCATGGCATGGGGGATCTTTCTGGACCAGGGCACAAACTTGTGTCTCCTGCCTTGGAAGGCAGATTCTTTACCACTGGGCCACCAGGAAAGCCCCCTGACTTCATTTTTTGAATAGTAGAAATTTTGAATGTCGGAAATTTTGCTCAGGTCCAGTTGAGAAGCCAATGTTTTCTCTGCTACTTTGAGAAGGATTTGATTGCGAATAGATGAGTAGTGGCAGAACATGAAGAAAAGTCAAACCCAGTGCTCGCAAACTCAGATCCTTTTCCAAACACTGTTAACCTCCCTCACCTGGTCTCATGACACCCCATCCCCTTGCTCCCATGTTCCAGCCATGAGGGCCTTCTGTAGGTTTTGTGGATCACCATGCTGATTCTGGGGCTTCCCTGGTGGTGCAGAGGTTAAAGCATCTGCCTGCAATGTGGGAGACCTGGGTTTGATCCCTGGGTCAGGAAGATCCCCTGGAGAAGGAAATGGCAACCCACTCCAGTATTCTTGCCTGGAGAACCCCATGGACAGAGGAGCTTGGTAGGCTACAGTCCATGGGTCGCAAAGAGTCAGACACGACGGAGCAACTTCACCTTCACCATGCTGATTCCTATTTCAAGACATTTTGCTTTTCTTCTCTTGGTCTAGAATGTTATTTTCTTCTGTCTTTGCATGACTAGTTGCTCCTCATCAGTGAGTTTAATCATCTCTTTCTAAAGAGTTTTCCAAGGAAATCCCACCCCAGTCATTCTCTCTCATTACCCAGCTTTATTTTCTTCTTAGCATTCATCACTCCCTGAAATAATCCTTTTTGTTACTTATTTAGTGTCAGTGACCCTCACTAGAATGTCGGCTTCATCCAGACAGAGAGGATGCCGGAATCACTTGAGTTTTCCCCAGGGCTAAGAACATTGCGTGACATGTAAATATTTGGCAAATATTTTGTGGGATTTTTCTTCAGCTTCTGGATCTACAGTCAACTCATATGCTGTGGTCCTGGTGATAGGAAGGAATAAAATATGATTTGATAAACATTATTAAGTTCAAGTTTCTCCAAGTCAGAGCCCCCTGGTCTTGTCCTATCTCTGAATTTTCTCATAATCATTTCCCACTGGTTTGAAGATTTCAGGAGGGCAGCTTTTAGTTGTGAGATGGATCAATTTGTTGGTGCCTCTGCCTGGCAGAGGGATGATGCACAGGATCCTGGTCTAGACTTTAAATTTTCTTGTTAGGGAGTTCCTGTTAGGATAGATGTGGAAGAAAGTGTTAGCAAGAAAAAAAAAAAAGGACCCTCTCACTTCTTGAAATTCATCTCTCTGCAATATCTTTTTCCTTAAAATCTGGAATACCTGGATCTCTCCCTCCATTAGGGAAGATGAAGAGAATTAATATGTGAACCACAGAGATAGTTCAGCCAAACCATCAGGAAGGCACTTGAGGGGTGGAGGCTAGTCTATAATTAGCTTCCGTGACTGTATAACCTGTATTCTGGTTTCACTTACCAGCAGTTACATCTTGGATGTAACACAGTTTCTTCAAGCCTTGGTTTAACACTTTCCTATACCAAGGTTTGGTGGAACCAGTTTAGAGTCATTAAAAACATGCCATTTGCTTCTTCTGGCAAAGTTGCCACAAGATTGAATGAAACATACAAGGCAGAAAGTGTTAAGTGAACCTGAACTAAGCAGAGCCTCCTAGGAAAGGCTTTCCCACATCATGGGCATGAGACCACTGACAACTGGCCTTTTATACCCAGAGGATGCTGCTAATCAATGGAATGATGTTGATCTAAGGCAGTGGTTCTCCAAACTAGTGGTTTCCAGTGGAGAGAGGGAACAAGGGAGCAAGATTGGGGTAGGGGATGAAGACCTACAAAATATTGTATGTAAAATAAACTACTAGGATATATTGCATAATATGGGGAATATAGCCAATATTTTATAGTAACTATAAATGGAGAATGACCTTTAAAATTGTGAGTGGTTTTTCCAGTAGTCATGTATGGATGTGAGAGTTGGACTGTAAAGAAAGCTGAACACCAAAGAATTGATACTTTTGAACTGTGGTGTTGGAGAAGACTCTTCAGAGTCCCTTGGACAAGAAGGAGATCAAACTGGTCAATCCTAAAGGAAATCAGTCCTGAATATTCATTGGAAGGACTGATGCTGAAGCTCCAATACTTTGGCCACCTGATGCGAAGAACTGACTCATTGGAAAAGACCCTGATGCTGGGAAAGATTGAAAGAAGGAGGAGAAGGGGACAACAGAGGATGAGATGGTTGAATGGCATCACCAACTCAATGGACATGAGTTTGAGCAAGCTTTGGGAGTTGGTGATGGACAGGGAAGCCTGACGTGCTACAGTCCATGGGACCACAATGAGTAGGACACAGCAAGAGACTGAACTGAACTGAACCGAACCTATATAATACTGTATATCAATAAAAACAAATAAATAAATGATTAGTGGTTCTCAATAGGAGCTTCAGGGACTCTTGGAGTCCATAAGATTCTTTCATCATCATTGTCAGTAGCAGCAGCAAAAATGTTATTCGCTTTTTCACTTTTGTTCTTTCCTGTGTGTACTGTGGAATTTTCCAGAAGTTGTATGATACTGCAACAGATTGAATGCAGAAACTGATATGAGAATCCAGCTATCTTCTGTTAAGCCAGATGTGAGGTTGGCAAAAATGCAAAACTATACCACTCTTATCACCTTATTTGTTTTGAAAAGTAGTCATTTTTAATTATATTAACACAAGGATTTATTGGGCTTTCCTAGTGACTCAGAGAGTAAAGAATCTGCCTGCAATGAGGGAGACCCAGGTTTAGTCCCTGGTTCCAGAAGATCCCCTGGAGAAAGGAATGGCAACCCACTCCAGTATTCTTGCTTAGAGAATCCCAAGGACAGGGGAGCCTGGTGGGCTACAGTCCATGGGGTTGCAAAGAGTTGCACAAGACTGAGCAGCTAACACACACACACACACACACACACACACACACACACACACACGCACGCACGTGCGGGTTGATTGCTCCTTTTTAAATTGAGTTAATAAAATTTTTTAATTTCTCAAAAAAATCTGAAATAACTTTTGAAACTTGAATTCCACTGAGGCACAAGGAAATTCAGCAGTATTTGAACTGGGCTTGTACAGTGTGCACCTCAGTTCAGCTCACCTTCAGGAAGGATGTTTTTCCTATCTGGAAATAGAAGGCAGCTGGTCTTAAAGGTGACGGGGACTTGGCAGTGCCTGTCATTCATCAGTTCTGTGGGTCTGTGAGATTGCCAGGGTTCATCCTGAAATTGGGAGACAGGAGGGAAGATTATCTCCTGAAGGAAGTTTCTGGGCTTTTCATCCAGGGCTTCTTAATGCAGCTTCTACTGTAGAGTCCTCCCTACTTTTCCCTCCTCTATCCCTTTAAAAAAAGTTATCCATTTATTTTTATTTGTTTCTGGCTATACTGGGTCATCATTGCTGCATGTGGGCTTTCTCTAGTTGCAGAAGGTAGGGGCTGCTCTCTAGTTGTGGTTTGCGGCTTCTCATTGTGGTGCCTTCTGTTGTTGCAGAGCATGGGCTCTAGGGCTCACGGGCTCTGTAGTTGTGGTGCATGGGCTTACTTGCTCTGTGGCATGTGGGATCTTTCCAGACCAGGGATCAAACCTATGTCCCCTACATTGGCAGGTGGATTCTTAACCACTGGACTACCAGAGAAGTATCTCCACCCACCTCCTATCCCTTTTTTTCTGGCCTAGACTTAGAGCTGTTGGCCAGTACTTTGATGTTTTCATTGGTTAACTTGCACCCTACCTTCCTAGCTAGTAAGGTACCAAGATGAAAGGGAAAAGTACATTTGTGGCTTGATGAAAATCAACACTGGGTGGATATTTCCAATGCTTCTTATAGCATAAATTCAATAACTTAATTTTGGCAATTTCCTGTTGTGGGGGGGAAAAAAACCATGAAGAGTCAGATTCTATTTTGCAGCAGGGCTAGATTGCAGGGCTAAAATCCATAGAATCAGATACAGCATTTCTATCACTGAGAATGTTAATAAAACCTCTAAGAGGATTTGCTGACCACGAGATCCACAGACCAAGGGGTAACAGCAGTTGTACGCCATTTGTATGTAAATTTCACATATAATGGATATTGTGTCAGAAATTTTATTGAGCACAATGGACTATAATGTTTGAGCTCAGATCCATAGAAAAAGGACAGCCTACATGCGGCAATGGCACCCCACTCCAGTACTCTTGCCTGGAAAATCCCATGGATGGAGGAGCCTGGTAGGCTGCAGTCCATGGGGTCGCTAAGAGTAGGGCACGACTGAGCGACTTCACTTTCACTTTTCACTTTCATGCATTGGAGAAGGAAATGGCAACCCACTCCAGTGTTCTTGCCTGGAGAATCCCAAGGATGGGGGAGCCTAGTAGGTTGCCGTCTGTGGGGTCACACAGAGTCGGACACGACTGAAGCGACTTAGCAGCAGCAGTAGCACATGTGTATAATGGACCCAAGAAAAACCCAGCTCATTCTTGTTTTCTGTAAGAAACTCAATCTCAAATCTCTGATCACAGTGGTTGAGCTTAGTTAAAAATACAACCTGTCACTCACAGGCTGAGGAATGAACTTTGAATGGAGAGGAAACATCTAAGCCTTGCCTTATTAAGAGTTCGTAGAATGTAGTGCCAATGTGTACTTTATCAGTGATGCCCCCAATGACTGTAAAAAGTGCTGTATGTGACTGAAGGACAGATATTTTGGGAGTTAATTATAGCCAGTCAAAAATAGGAAACATTGTTCTTTGCTTTTTTTTATTCTATAAAAAGTGGACTGACATGAGGAAATCAAAAGATCAGGATTCAAAAATGTGGGTGTCATTTAGTTATATAATCAATTAGTTCCTAAATTAGTTGCATAATTAGTGTCACATGAGGAAGGAGCCAATAGTGGCTGCCTCCTCTTTTTAAGAAGTTTAGATCACACTCCAAACTACATCATTAGTAGAATTTCCTTGCCTTGACTGAACTATTTTTTTTAGTAATGTTGAAAGATTACATTTCATAGTACTGTGATGGAAGAGGAGAATGTGATAGACTGGCTTTTAGATACTGTCACCAACACCTAAATCAAAGCACCTCCACTGTGACTGTGTGTTTTAATCTTCTCTTCCTCCTCCTTCTCCAAGTTTCCAGATTGGGGATTGCCTTCGAATCAGTTTCAGTGCTACTGGATATAGGAGATATCTGATATTCTTTTTAATTTTAGATGATAAAATCTCAGAGTGTTGAGATAATCTTAAACCCAGTACACACTGCTGATGTCTATTCAAAATGCTTTCTCTGCAAGTGGAGAAAACTCCAGTGGCTTGACCTACTTGAGATCATGTTTGATTTTGCTCTCTTAGCAAGATGTCTGGATCTAGGCAACTTCTGGTGTCAGTGTTCCAAAATATTAGGCTTGCAATCTACCTGCTGGGCTCTGACTTTCCCTCATGGTCACAGAATGGTTGCTGGAATTCCAAGCATCACAGCCATATTTAAGGCAAGAAGTTTCTCGGAAGGAGCCAACCCCTGATGTTTGTCTCATTTATCAGGAGAGGAAAGCAGTGCCAGTAGCCCTGCAGGTATCTGATTTGATCTCATAATGCGGTCAGCACAGCCCACCTCCCTCTTTGGTCCGTCGGACTGGGCCATCTCCTGGGTTTGCAGGGCCCCTGTGGCCTCTCACAGCTTCCCAGTTCTTGGGGACCCATCTCCATCGTCAGGGGTAGAACCAACCCCACAGATCCCATCCATGCCTGTCAGACATATCTGTCTCATCACCATCATTTTTCTGAAGCAGAAAGTGATTTGGTTCTTAACACAGCAGTTAAACAGAAAATTAACACATGTAGCAAAATGCTAGAGCTCCTACTTCAGGGTGTTAGTAAACAAAATTATGTTTTCAAAGACAAAACCATTTTTGGTCAGCCTGCCCGTAACTCCAGAGGAAAAGGGGAAACATAAGGTTGTCTGTCCCCAGGGACCAGCTCTTAACTCATAGTTCACCATCTGTTTAGAACCAAAGGGATGTTTGGATACATTTTCCCATGAGCATACTGAAGAGAGTGCAGAAACAAAGCAAGACCAATGGAAAATCCTGGGAGACAGAAACAAGCTGTATTTAAGAGAACTTCCACCTGTGTGGTGGCAGCCCAGACACACAGAACAGCGGGAGCCCTTGAGGGGGTGGCAGATGTCTACAAGACCTGATAACAAAATGATGAATCATTGAGCTTGTGCAGAAAGATGCTCCTCAGTGTAATAGGTAATGTGCTCTACTTATTAATAGTTTGTCAGCGCAGCTCAGCCCTACAGCTTCTTCTTTGTTTTTGATACTATACTTTTTTAATCCAAAATAATCACTGGAAATAAGTTATGACGATAAGGAAAAGAAAATTTATCAAAGGTTTTGAAATGAACAAAAGCGATTACTAGGTACCTTTTCAGTATGGTTCTGGTATTCCAAAGAATGTTCTTGGTACTATCAGATTGTATAAAAAAGTATACTGTAATTGCTCCTGTGTTGACTATGCTAATTTACATCTCTGCTATTTTATTTAGTTCAAATTCCAATTTTTCACTGCTGACATATAAGAAAATAATTGAATTTTATATCTTGACCCTCTATCCTGCAACTTAGCTGCACTTGGTTATTCCTTCAGAGAATTCCCTGTAGATTATATGGCATTTTCTATATGGATAATTATGCCATTTGTAAGTAAAGAGAGTTTGATTTCTTTCTTTCCAATCTGTATACCTTTTAAAGAATTTAAATTTTAAAATTTCTTCATTTTAAAATTGATTCCTTATTAATTGTGAGAGGATACTTTATATGATTTCTATTATTTGATTAGTTAAGCTGTGTTTTATGGCTGAGAATATGTTTTATTTTGGTGAGTATTTATGTGAGCTTGAAGAGTGTGTGTACGCTGCCATTGCTGGATGAAGTACTAGCCAGTTAGTTCAAGTCAATCGTGATGTTCAGGTCAACTATAACCTTACTGATTTTTCTACCTGTTGGATCTATCTGATCTGTCAATCACCCACAGCTTCCTCTGCTTTTTCTTCTTTACTTTGAGGTCACACCGTGCAGAAGGTGGGATCTTAGTTCCCTGATCAGGGATCAAACCCACACCCCTCACAGTGGAAGTGCAGAATCTTAACTGCTGAACCACTGTGGAAGCCCCAGTCTTACAGCTTCTGAATGGCTTCATGGCAGGCGGGTGAGGGTTGTATTCTTTGGCCAGTATTTTTAAAAATGTATCACTATTGTTGTTATCACTGTGTTTTGCGGCACAAAGTTGAGGACTGACACGCAAACATTAGGAATGGTTAGAGAGACGAAAGCAAGATGTACAATTTGACATGCAAAGTTGGGGTCACGGCAGCTACGGAGTCATTGGCCCCTTGTGCTTACACTTGTCATCTTGCTTCTTGAACATCTGGGTACCTCCTGGCTCTTACTAAGACTGAAAATATCTCATGACTTCAAAATAGCAATCCAGGTAGACTTTGAGTTTCTGGTGGACATCTCTTCTCTGTCTTGAAAGTCATTCTTGGAGTTGAAGGAGCTCACCTGGAAGCAAGTGGAAAAAAATGTGATTGATGATAGCTTCACATCAAAGCATCCAACAGCCAAAACGAGTTGTGGTCCCTGTTGCAAAAGCCGTTTACAGAATCCTCTTGTCTTTCCCATTCACTGAAAGCATTTCTAGGGGCTGCTCAAGTGATCAGCCCAATGGACTGCTGCTGCTGCTGCTAAGTCGCTTCTGTCGTGTCCAACTCTGTGCGACCCCATAGATGGCAGCCTACCAGGCTCCCCCGTCCCTGGGATTCTCCAGGCAAGAACACTGGAGTGGGTTGCCATTTCCTTCTCCAATGCATGAAAGTGAAAAGTGAAAGTGAAGTTGCTCAGTCTGACTCTTAGCGACCCCATGGACTGCAGCTTACCAGGCTCCTCCATCTATGGGATTTGGGCTAGACCTGCTTTAAAATCACTGTCAATTCACAGGTCATTCAGTGTGGGGTTTAGTGCTTATCACTGTATAGTTTGTTACAATCTCTTATCTGTTTCTCTAGGCTGTAAGCATTTTTAAATTCCCAGTGTTGGAAACAAAGTAATGCTTAATAAACTATTTTGTGTAAATGACTCACTAACTGAATGAATGAATGAGGAATTGCATGATGGGTAGAACTTGCCTTTTCCAGTGGATATAAACAGAGATGCTACATTCTTGGAAGACCAAAGCAGACATCATCCAGGGTTGTCTTCTGCCTCCTTTTCAAGTTTTATTTTAAAGGGAGAAAGTGACTAAGCAGCCTAATGCCTCCTATTTTGAGATCTATATTCAGTTCAACATCCATTACAGCTACTGAAAGAGACTGGACAACTGCCACCTCATTTAAACTGTGTCACTTTGGGGAATCTCTGCTGCTGAACAGTTTCAAAACTTGAGTGAAAGATACAGGTGAAAGAGCCTTTACTTCTGTAGCTTGCTTTCAGTTGCAGAAGATAGGATACTTGGTTAATAGTGGCTGAAAAAAGAGGAGATTGTTATCTCTTATAATAAGTCCAGAGGTGAGTAGTTCCATGGTTGGTTAATTCTGCAGCCAAGTCATGCCATCCAGTGGCTTTCTGCGCTTTTTCATTCAACCACATCAGTAGGCTGACTCCCCCATGATCTCAAGATGGCTGCAGAGCCTCCAGACATCACGAATACACAGCCATTTCATCAAGAGGGGACCTTGTCTTCATGCAACTCATTTTAATTATGGAAGGAAACTCTTTCTCACAATATGAAAATTACCTTTGAAAATAACTCAGTGTGGTTATTTCCTAATTTGTTGCCGGGGCAATACTGTTGTTATTGACATTTCTGCATTCCTGCCCAATGTGAAGTGAGTGAAGTCACTCAATCGTGTCCAGCTCTTTGCGACCCCATGGACTGTAGCCTACCAGGCTCCTCTGTCCATGGAATTTTCCAGGCAAGAATACTGGACTGGGTTGCCATTTCCTTCTCCAGGGGAACTTCCCGACCCAGGGATCGAACCTGGGTCTCCCACATTGCAGGCAGATGCTTTACCATCTGAGCCACCAGGGAAGCCCCACCTGTGCTATAAAAAGTGCTTTTTTTCCCCTTTTGAATTATATTTTATTTGACTAATATCCCTGTAAAATCCACTTCGAGATGTGAATAAATAATTGCCTCTTTTTGTCGGTTATTGTTGGATGATGCTATCAAGTGAGATGTCATGTCTGCTCACAGAATGAATGTATTGGGTTGCAAACTGGGTGGCTATGAATTTATTCCCAAGAGAGCACAGCCTGAAAATGCCAATCTTTGCATTCTGTCAACCCTGGGTGCAGTGTAGTTTCAACAATACAGTAGATGCCCTAAAGAATTTTTTCAGTGTTGTGAGGCTGGTCATGGATGAGAATTTCCTGCTCTTGTTTTTTATCTGTAAACCTGAAATTTATCTTAAAAAATAAAATATACTAGTTTAAAAAGGTGTTATAAGAGAAGACTTGGTGGATTCTGTTGTAAAAAGAAAAAAAAAACCTCTTTATTTGAAATATTTCTAGGGACTCTTATTGTGAAGAAATGTGAATGATGAAAGTGTAAACCGTGTAGTGAAGAGCAGAGCGGAAGAGATGAGAGACAGCAAGCAAGACTCGGGAGTGTTCTGACAGGTAACATGGGACCGAAGGAGGCGCAGGCCACCCAGGGGACTTGTCCTGTGGAGAACCTGAGACACCAGCTGGCACGTACAGGGCTGTGTGTCCTGAATGATTGATGTCTGTGGCATTGGGAAGCAACTCTCAGGGGAAAGAAACACCTTCTTATGTGGCCAGAACCATCACACAGAGCCTGCCTTGACCTTAACAGTGGGTATAGAGACTGAGTGAAAAGCTCAGCGGTCCACCCCAGGAAGAAGAGTTTGTGCTTCTTTATGGTCTAGAAGAACAGCAGAACCCTAAGTAAAGTTTTCTTGTTTAATTTTTGCTGTGCAGCGTCTTTGTTGCTGCGTATGGGCTTTTTTCTCACTGCAGCAAGCAGGGGCTGCCCTCACTGTGATGATTTATCTGGTTGCGGAGCAAGGGCTCTAGCTTCAGTAGTTGCACTTTGTGGGCTCTAAAGCGTGGGCTCAGTAGTTGTGGCGCATGAGGTGAGTTGCTCCTTTACATGTGGAATTTTCCCGGCCAAGGGATGGAACCCACATCCCCTACACATTTTGTGAAGGTGGATAATAACCAGTAGACCACCACTGAAATCCTAGATTTTTTTTTTAAAGATCCTACCCTCTTTTATTATAATCCCAACTCAAGTTACCATTGAGATCAAAGGCATATTCTCCCAGGGAGGAGGATGTCCTCCTTAGAAATCCAAAACCATTTTCAAGGGGTTCTACTTGCATACGTCCATGTATTAATCCAGAAAAAACTTTTGAAGCAATTGAGCAGTGGCTAGGATCACATTGCTGATTAATTTGAGACACGTTGCTTTTTGTGCAATGAGAGAGTGTTGATAGTGGCTGGTGTGGAGATGGATGGGCTTCTCCTGCAGTGCAGGAGACCTGTGTTTGATCCCTGGGTAGGAAAGACCCCCTGGGGAAGGGAATGGCAATCCACTCCAGTATTCTTGCCTGGGAAATCCCATGGACAGAGGAGCCTGGTGGGCTACAGTTCATGGGGTCACAAAGAGTTGGACACAACTTAGTGACTAACACACACACACACACACACACACACACACAGATAGTCTCTGGGAGAGGAGCTTCTGGGTAGAGCAGGCCTGGAAGATAGAGCTACTTTCAGGAGATTAATCTGTCACTTACTAGGGTAGGTGTAATTTTCAGGAGCAGCTAGATGCAGATGCAACTGTGTTTAACATGAAGAATGTGACTTCCTTGGTGGTCCAGTGGCTAAGACTCCACACTTCCAATGTAGAGTTCGATCCCTGGTCAGGATGTTGTTTGGCCAAAAATAAATAAATAAACATTAAAAAAAAATAAAACAGGGAAAACCTCAAAGAGCCCCAGAGGTGACACAGATCACTAAAACAGAGGAGACTCAGAAGGTCGTGTGAGGAGTTTGTATGGATTCCAGGCAGTACGAGCCCTGTGCTGAGAACAGGCTTGATATAACGTCACTGGTGACTCTCCCACATAGGAATCCAAATCAAGAACACTCATGCTGACAAACGCATAGATTTCTGGTGAAGAGCAAGAGAGTTAATCCAGGGAAATCAGTGTCTCGCACAATGAAG
Source organism: Budorcas taxicolor (assembly GCF_023091745.1). Taxonomy (NCBI): domain Eukaryota; kingdom Metazoa; phylum Chordata; class Mammalia; order Artiodactyla; family Bovidae; genus Budorcas; species Budorcas taxicolor. The sequence continues at coordinate 50,062,904 of NC_068926.1, read as the reverse complement.
GCACTCAGTGCGTGCTGGTTTTATCCTCTTCTGCATCCTCTGTTCACCCTTTATCCTTTCTCCCACCTGCCAGACGTAGAGACATGGGCGCCTATGGCACGGTTCCAGCTCCACGCTGACCTCCAGATCTCTGGGAATATTAGAAATGATCTCACCAGGGACCGGCCCTGCTTGTTCTGCCAGCTGGGGCATTTCCTCTGGAGGACATTCCCACCCTGGAGGACAGAGTGTTCAGTTCTGTCTTGACGGGCTCTGCTACTCTCAGGCTGATTACTTATACAGAGGGCTCCTATTGTACACACAGTTAACAGTCACACGTTTAATTTAGAGCACTTATGAAAAGAGAGACTGAAATAATAAGGTAGGTACTATGCAGACGATTCTCACCACCATGCGCTTGGGAGGTGTCTGCTGTAGAATGAGTATAGGGTAGAGAAGTGACTCTGTTCTTCCCCCGCTTCGTTTTAGTTTGTCCAGCAAGTTCATGGCCCTCGAATCCCTCCACGTGTGTGATACTGGTGTCTGTGGGTCTACAAATAAGCTAGTGACTTAAAGCTAGTTCTAAGAAGACTTCCCAGGTGGCACTAGTGGTGAAGAACCCGCCTGCTAATGCAGGAGATCTAAGAGACACAGGTTTGATCCCTGGGTCAGGAAGATCCCCTGGAGGAGGGCACAGCAACCTGCTCCAGTATTCTTGCTTGGAGAATCCCCTGGACAGAGGAACTTGGGGGGCTATCTTGCCTGGAAAATCCCATGGACGGAGGAGCCTGGTGGGCTGCAGTCCATGGCGTTGCTAAGAGTCGGACACGGCTGAGCGACTTCACTTTCAATTTTTACTTTCATGCATTGGAGAAGAAAATGGCGGCCTACTCCAGTGTTCTCTCCTGGAGAGTCCTGTGGACAGAGGAGTCTGGTGGGCTGCTGTCTATGGGGTCGCACAGAGTTGGACCCGACTGAAGCGACTTAGCATGCATGCATGCGTCGGAGAAGGAAATGGCAACCCACTCCAATATTCTTGGCTGGAGAATCCCAGGGACGGAGGAGCCTGGTGGGCTGCCGTCTATGGGGTTGCACAGAGTCGGACACGACTGAAGCAACTTAGCAGCAGCAGCAGCAGCAGCATAGTCTATAGGGTTGCAAAGAGTCAGACACAACTGACTCAACTTAGCATGCATACACAGTTCTGAAAAAAAAAAAAAAACCAATGGTTCTTTACTAGTAAATGCTACATATTAGGTGCTGTATGTCTGGTTTAAGGGATATTCTAAAGAATTTTAAATACTAGCATTTTTTCACCTAAAGCACGCTTAAGGGTTAAATTCTAATAAAAGATGCAAATCCATTCTACTACCTTTCCAAGACTTTCTAAGAATTTGACATGTTTTTAAAAATTGAGAAGGTGATACTTGCTAGCAGAAGTTAATATGTATGACTTTCCAATGGGGGTCAATAGTCTAATAGGAAACTTAACAGGGTTTTGTAGAGATAGGAGATAAGTCAAGGTTCAAGTCTCAAATAGGTACAGCTCTTAAACAACCAGGGAAGGAATGCAAAACCATCATTGTTAAGAAACAAAGCAGAAGTGGAAGCAAACAGAAAAAAAAAGTGATAGCTCCTTTCAACCATGCTATGGGTTCAGCCTGGTTGAACTGAACCCATAGTTGAACTCAACCATGCTAGCCTTAGAAACAAAGTGTTTTCTCCTAAGTCGAAATTGTGTTTTTACTTTTTAAAAAAATTATGAATTACTTTAACCATACTTAAATATGCACAAACATCCTTTTATACAACATCTAGCTTTGTTATAGATGAACATGTTACCATCCTGGCTTCAGAAATTTCTCTTAGAGGCAGAAAATTTTAGAGATATAGTTATTTGACTGTTAGCTCCCTTCCAGTGAGGAATTAAGCCTTATACTGTGGTGTGAAAGGCCATTCTGGGCACAGTCTGGGGGGGTCAACCTGTGGATTAATTTGGTTTTGCCTCCCCTCCTTGTAGCACTAGGAGCTGGGCAGAGATAGTGAGGCCATTCCCACTGTCGTTGGCAACCCAAATCAATTCACAAAGGCCACTGCACCCAGAGAACAATTCCTGCTATCTTTTTATTCTGGCTGTTTTAATTTTATTTTTTTGAAACATAGTTGATTTACAATGTTGTGCCAATCTCTATTATTTATATATATCAGTTGTGTATATATATATATATGGACATTCTTTTTTAAATATTCTTTTCCATGATGTTTTATCATGGGTTATTGAGTATAATTCCCTGTACTATACAATAGGACCTTGTTGTTTATCCTATTTTGGCTATTTTAATTTCAGTTCTCATGCTACTTTCACATCAGGTAGGACAGATAAGACAATTAAGATTCATAGACATTTGGCTTGGGAGATTTGCTACATACATGAACCAAAATGGTCCCTGTATATAGGCCTTCTGTTGCTCACTTCACATCTAAACTCATTAGGTAAAAAGCCTATTGGCACCCAAATCAAATTTGTATCCATGCAGTTGTTTTAAATATAACCCAAATAAACAGATTATTTAAAATTTAATTTTTATTTTTTAATCGAAGTATAGTTGATTTACAATGTTTTTTAATTGCTGCTGTACAGTTATACAGTTAGATATAACCCAAACAAGATTTAAAATTTTATTTTTATTTTTTTATTGGAGTATAGTTGAATTACAATGTTGTGTTAATTATTACTGTACAGCAAAGTAATATATACATTCTTTTTCATATTCCTTTCTAGTATTATTTATCACAGGATGTTGAATATAGTTCCCAGTGTTCTACAGTAGGACCTTGTTGTTTGCCTGTTGTATATGCGCCAGTTTGCACGTGCTAACCCTAACTCCCAATCTATCCCTCTCCCACCTCCACCCTCTTGGCAAGCAGCAGTCTATTCTCTATGTTTCTGTTTCATAGATAGTTTCACCTGTGTCTTATTTTAGAGTCCACATATAACTGATATCATATGGTATACGTCTTTCTCTTTCTGACGGACTTCACTGAGTATGATAATCTGCGGTTGCATCCATGTTGCTATGAAAGACATCTCTTTCTTGTTTATGGCTGGGTAGTTTTCCATTGTGTATAGGTACCCCATCTTCCTCCATTCATCAGTCGACGGACATTTAGTTTGTTTCTATGTCTTGGCTATTGTGAGTAGCGTTGCTGTGAGCATAGGGGTGCCTGTATCTTTTTGAATTACAGTTTTGTCTGGATATATGCCCAGGAGTGGAACTGCTGGATCATATAGGAGTTCTGTTTTCAGTTTTCTGAAGAACCTACATCCTGTTCACTGTAGGAGGGTCCCCTTTTCTCCACACCCTCTCCAGAATTTCTTATCAAATGAACAGATTTTTAGCCATTTAAAGCCTGCGTAGCTTTGCCTAATTCATGAAATGGCAGTCAACACCTGCCAGCCATAGATAAGACCCTCAGCCACTGCTGCCCTTAGCAGCCCTCTGACTCAGTGATTCCTGCCAGGTGCTGAGAGACAGCGCCTAGAAATGTGAGGTCCTTCCCAATTCCCCTCCCTGTCAGCCTTCCTCTCCTTCTGACTGGTGGGCCCCCTACCTCGGCCGGAAGGTCCCGAGCTGCAATCTAGGCCAGGTCGCACCCAAATAAACCCATTGTGTGCTGCTGCCATCTCGTGGTTAAATATTTCACTCCATCAGCCCCAAATCCCTGGAACACACTTGAGAAATGGATGGATACTGAGTGACAGGGCCCAAGGCTTCTTACGATCCTGCTTTTATGAGCAATTCAGATTGATCTTCTGAAAAATTCATTTTTTGTCTGTTACACGTCCTCCTCCCGAACACCTCTGTTATCTTGTTCAGTCATGTCCGACTCTTTGCGACCCCATTGACTATACAGTCCATGGAATTCTCCAGGCCAGAATCCTGGAGTGGGTAGCCTTTCCCTTCTCCAGGGGATCTTCCCAACCCAGGGATTGAACCCAGGTGTCCCGCATTGCGGGCGGATTCTTTACCAGCTGAGCCACAAGGAAAGCCCAAGAATACTGGCATGGGTAGCCTATTTCTTCTCCAGCAGATCTTCTTGACCCAGGAATTGAATCAAGGTCTCCTGCATTACAGGCAGATTCTTTACCAGCTGAGCTATTAGGGAAGCCCATTTTGTGCTTACCTGAGACTAACTAACCCTCCTGGGGCCCCTTGCCTAATTTCTTCCTTCCAACATGACCTTGTGATATAGTGTCACTTGGAAGAGGAGGGTGCATAAGAGCTTGGGTTCTGGGCATTGGTGACTCTGAAGTTCAGGTAGATTGGAACCTCCTTCTGCATCAGGTAAACCATTCTCCCTATCCTTGGCTCACATCACTCTGGAGGTCACAGGAGAGCAAACTCGTAGCTTTCTGCTTGTCATCATGTTATTCCAGTGTCTCACTGGCCAAGAGTCAATCTGCAAGACTGAAAACCTGTTGCTTTTTCTTACTGAATCAAACACATGGTCCCTCCTCCAGCACATTCAGCCTCATTCTGGTCAGAGCCATGTCTCCATTTCTACTTTTCTCAGCTTGTAAACAGGAGTCAATGGGGGAACAGCAATTGTTAGATGATTCTAGAGCTTCTTTGGGGCCAAGGCTATTAGTAAACATTTAAATTGGTGTAGATTTTGAAGGAACCCTTTCCATTGGGGTTGAGCTACTTGCTGCTCACCTGCAAGTTATTTACCAAGAAAGGTCTGGACCATGACTTCATAAAATCCAATATAGATCTGCCACAGAAGAACTTAACATTACCAGTTATTTAAAACAGTGTGCCTATGCAAGTGGTGAATGGCATTAACATGAAACCAGTTGAACTCCTTCTGACCTCTGGGACATCTAGGCTGAGGAAGAAATGGGGTGGACTTTGGACAGCTGCAAAGGTGATGGAGGGTCCGATTCAAGTTTTCTTGGATTCATCATGTCAAATGTCTCCTGGATAAAGTCATGAACCATGACTTTAGCTTTTGGATTTAGGGAAGAGCAGAAGTTAGAGGTGGTATAGGGGATAATGTGCTTCCCAGGTGGTGCTAGTGATAAAGAACCCTCCTGTCAAATACAGGAGACAGAAGACATTAGATCCCTGGGTCGAGAAGATCCCCTGGAGGAGGGCATGGCAACCCACTCCAGTATTCTTGCCTGGGAAATCCCATGGGCCAAGGACCCTGGCGGGCTACAGCTCATAGGGTTGCACAGAGTTGGACACAACGGAAGCGACTTAGCACACATGCATGATAATGTTATCATTGCTTCACATTGATGTCATGACTTTTTTTAAATGCCCCTAAACGATGACAAACCTCCCAGCATCCTATACTGTCCTTGTATTCTTGCCATCTAGCACAGAGGCTGCCACATACAAGGTGCTCAGTGACCACTGCAGAATTAACCACAGTCTGTTTTTCAGAATTAAACGCAAAGTATGTATCTGCCATCCTTCATGTTTTATGGCCTGCAGCACACTGGGTAATTTTGCTGTTGCTCTAATATCTTCTTGTATAAAGCAGTCAATTGCCCTGTGCCTGGCTCGGAATATATTGCTCATTAAATTGAGTTCCAGACAAGATGGCAAGGGTATTAGCCCGATGCTTCAAAGTAGCAGGAAGCCTCAAGGGCATAGTGTAATTATTCATTTGCTAAATAACACACACACACAACGGCTTAATTACAGTATTTTCAGCGAAAAAGAATTGTGGTGATTTCCACATCAGAGTATCTCATTAATGAGACTTGCTAACTGTTATTGGCAATATTCTAAAATGCCCTTTTGTTTTAAATCGTTTCCTAAATGGCTAATGTTGTTGGTGGGAGAAGAAAAGTCCCCCAAACCTCTCATGGAAGTGAAATGTTAGCGATTCAGAAAATCCTCAATGTTAGTTTCTTCCCGGGTGGCAAGACTCGATGGTGTGAAAAAAAAAAATGTGTTTTTGACATCTCTCTGTGTTTCCACATTATCAGCATTGAAGTTATCACAGAGAAAGGATCCAAATGCAAGGATTCTTCCCCCAAGAGTTCACCAACCCAAGCACTTTAAAGGTCAAGGGTCATACCTTTTTATCCCAGCTTGCTGCTAGTGATCTATGCGACCCTGGTCAAGATACTTTGATTTTTCTTTTTTTGGATGGGGACCATTTTTAAAGTCTCTGTTGAATTTGTTACAATATTGTTTCTGTTTTGTGTTTTGGGGTTTTTTTTGCCTCCAGTCATGTGGAATCTTGGCTCCCCCAACAGGGGTGGAACGTGCACTCTCTGCATTGGAAGATGAAATCTTAAACACTGGACCACCAGGGAAGCCCCTCCATCAAGATACTTACCATTTCTGGGCCACAGTCTACTCATCTAGAGTGTAACTAGGTTCCTTCACCGATTTAACACATATTTCTTGATTGTTCCAAACTCTTCCAGACACTAGGAATGCAGCATAGAAGGAAGGAGATTGGGCTTCTGATTTCCAGGAGCTATTTTCTAGCAGAAAAGAAAGACAATAAGCTTGTAACTGAATGTATATCTGAGATAGTCCAAGCTAGGTATAATTTTATTAGGCAAATGAAATTGGGTAATTCCACTGAGAAATACTTGGGTGGGTGTTCCTGCTATGAGGAGGGTGGCCAGAGAAAGCTTCTTGAGTATGCTGGCCTACTAGCAGAAATTTGAATGATAAGAGGGAGTCAGATTTAGAGATTTCAGAAGCAGAACATTCCAGGAGGAGGGAGTAACTAAGATCAGAACCTGGGACAGGAGTTCTTTGATATCTTGAAGTGACTCTGAGCAATCAAATTCAATGGTTTCTACACAGAGCATTTCAAAACAGTGTCTCATCTCTTCCCCAGGTTAGTCAATGATATCCTAGGTCATCCATTTCCATGAATTTTATTTTCTTGTCCTTATGTGGGTTTAGCTTTTTCATTCTTCATTAAATGTGTATGTGTGTATGTGTGTATGTTTGTGTGTAGGTATTTTAAGCTCAGCTTCCTGGACTCCATTTACATTAGTCTTTCTGTTTAAAAACTTTTTATTTTGTATTGGGGTATAGTAAATTAACAATATTGTGATAGCTTCAGGTGGACAGTGAAGGGACTAAGCCATACGTATATGTGCATCCATTTTCCCCCAAACTCCTCTCCCATCCAGGTTGCCACGTATCATTGAGCAGAGTTCCCTGCGCTATACAGTAGGTACTTGTTGGTTATTCATTTTAAATATAGCACTGTGTACATGTCCATCCCAAACTTAACTGTCTCCCCTGGCAACCATAAGTTTGTTCTTTAAGTCTGTGAGTCTTTCTATTTTGCATTTATATTTATATCATTTTTGTTTGGCAATACCCACCCGTCTTAGTTACGTATTGCAAGCAGAACAAGGAAATTCTTCCAATCAAACCTTCTTAGTTGGTTTACAATGTTGTTAGTTTCAGCAAAATGGTTCAGTTATACATATATATGCTGCTACGTTGCTTCAGTTGTGTCCGACTCTGTGCGACCCCAGAGACGGCAGCCTACTAGGCTCCTCTGTCCCTGGGATTCTCTAGGCAAGAACACTGGAGTGGGTTGCCATTTCCTTTTCCAATGCCTGAAAGTGAAAAGTGAAAGTGAAGTAGCTCAGTCATGTCCAATTCTTCGCGACCCTGTGGACTGCAGCCCACCAGGATCCTCTGTCCATGGGATTTTCCAGACAAGAGTACTGGAGTGGGGTGCCGTTGCCTTCTCCAATACATATATATACATACATACATACATACATATATATATATATATATAACCCGCTTCGCTAGTGGCTCAGAGAGTAAAGCATCTGCCTGCAGTGCAGGTACATATATACATATACATACATATATATACATACATTTATATATATATACACATACATACATACACACATATATATACACATACATATATATATATATGTATTGGAGAAGGCAATGGCACCCCACTCCAGTATTCTTGCTTGGAAAATCCCATGGATGGAAGAGCCTGGTGGACTGCAGCCCATGGGATCACGAAGTCGGACATGACTGAGCAACTTCACTTTCACTTTTCACTCTCATGCATTGGAGAAGGAAATGGCAACCCACTCCGGTCTTGCCTGGAGAATCCCAGGGACAGAAGAGCCTGGTAGGCTGCCGTCTCTGGGGTCGCACAGAGTCGGACACGACTAAAGCAACTTAGCAGCAGCATATATTCTTTTTCAGATTCTTTTCTCTTATAGATTATTACAAAATATTGAGTAGAGTTCCCTGTGCTATACAGCCCTTGTTGGTTATCTATTTTATATGTGGTAGTGTGTGTCTGTCAGTCCCCAAATCCTAATCTATCCCTCCCCGACTTTCCCCTTTGGTAATCATGAATTCGTTTTCTATGTCTGTGGGTCTATTTCTGTTTTGTAGAGAAGTTCATTTGTATCATTTCTTTCAGATTCCACCTATCAATGTTATACAATCATCATATGGGGTACAATGCAGTGATTTTATATATGTGTATGTTGCAGAATAATAGTTTGTATTCTTGGGCCCCTTCGCCTGTGTCCCCCACCTTCCAGTTCTCCACCTCTGGCAACCATCAGTCTGTTTTCTGTTTCTGTGAGTTTGGTTTCTTTTCAGATTCTACACATAAGTGGAATTATTCAGCCAGAACAAAGGAAACGCTGCTGTTTGCAACAACGTGGATGAACTCTTTATTTTTTGCTTTTGTTTCTCTTTTTTTGTCATTTCTTTTGCTGATGAGGTCAGGTGTGGAGATCTGTACACTCTTCCTTAGGTTATTTCATGAAAACTACTGACTAAACTTAATAAAGCCCCATTTCTGATAAATGGGTATGTTAACAACTTCCATAAGAAGGAATGAGCTTAATTGCTTCAACTTAGAGGGGAAATTTAAGGGAACAGGATCTAATATATTTGCACTAATTTATTCCTGCCTTGTGAATTAACAGCATAAAGCAAGTACCTTGGTAATCCCTTGACAGACTAATAAATGAGAACCAGATTTTTTAAAATGGAAAATTGATATAATTAGAAAGCTATTAGCTTTTTCTCCCACTCCAACATCATGGAATAAGTAAGCCACAGGGGATCTGTCCTTCAAAATAATTAAATTTCCAAATTAGCTTTTTGGTTTTAAGAATGATCTGATTTAATCATTTTGTTAAGTCAAAATATATAACTGTGCATATTTAGTGATCTGTTTCCTGCTTTTTCCCTCCCTGTAATTTTGGAAGCTCCAAAGCATGCATCCAGGGATTATTGTGTGCTAAGCCCACGCCTCCTGCTATATAGGGTTTTGAGGTCAGTAATATTATTATCCCATTTATGGGTGGGGAAAGTGACACACTAAAAGTTGAAGTTACCAACAGCCCTGAGGGTTGAATTCATGCTCTTATGTTATTCACTACAATGTCCTGTTAACTAAATACATAAGCAAGTAGGAAAACAGAGACTGGATATTGCACCAAACCTCAAGCAGCAGCAGTCAGCATCTTTGAAAGGGGCTGAAAGGAGTCGCCCTAGATCTTCCAGACTAATTCTGCTGGTCACAACTTGAGGAGTCCAAGAATGAATTCCTCCGAGACCACTTGCTCCAGCACCTCTGGGAATCCTCAGTGCTTCCTTCTTGAAGCTCTTTTTCAGGAAGACCTTTCAAGGTTTCCTTATCTTGCTCTCCCCAAAGGGGTGCTGGTGACAGTGTGTGCCTGAGGTGAGAGAGAGGGAGGACTCTAACTGGGTCATGAACAGGTAGACCCAGGCATCCAAGGAATGTTTTTAGGATTCTGACTCTTTCTCTCCTCATCTCTGTGTTCTGCTTTGTTCTCGATTGTCTTCTTTTTTTATTATTTTAAATTTTGAAAAATATTTTGGCTGCACAGCAGAGGGCGGGGGATCTTAATTCTCTGAGCAGGGGATCGAACCCATGCCCCCTGCCTCGAAAGTGCAGAGTCTTAACCACTGGACCACCAGGGAAGTCCCCTGTTGTCTTCCTTTTAATGTAGTTTCCTCATGTGTTGAAAGACAGCCACCAGCATCTGTGGATTATCTTTCACCAGTTTAGCATCTAGGAAAGAGAACACAAAATTTTCTAGTAAATAACCCCAGGGATATTACTTCATGCTCATGGTCGAGGTTAGGCCACACCTCCTCCTGTATCGACATGTGTAGGGAGCCGGCAGTACCATCACTGACCACTCCTGACAAATGCAAAATTGTTTATATCTGTTCATAGTTACATAAGAGGCTCTCTTTCTTAACATAAACTTGCCATCATTATATAAATCAACAGATATTTATTTATAGCCTTGTGTCAGCCACTAATGGATATTAGTTTATAATGATATTAAAGCTTGATAATGCTTTCTGCTCCTCAATGTGTTGTCTGCTGTCATCTAGAGACTCATGTGATTCTCAGATGTGTTCATTTCATTTTCTACTGCAACAAGTTACTATAAACTTCATGGCTTAGAACAGACCAAATAATTACCTTACAGTTTTGTAGCCTAGAACTTGATAAGGGTCTCATGGTTTAAAATCAAGGTGTTGGCAGGGTTAAATTCCTTCTAACAACTTGCGAGGGGAGCCCATCTCCTTGCCCTTTCTGCCTCCTAGAAGTCTCTCCCATTCTTCATCTTCTACCTCTGAAGTTGGCCATAGCATGTCTAGTCCTGGTGCCATTGCATCACTCTGGATTCCTCTTCTTCCCTCTCTTCTGAATGATTACATGGGATAATGAATTGTTTACATTGAAGTTTTGCCGGGGTCCAGCCCCAGTGGATCCAGGGTAATTTGAAGGGGAGATGGAATCTGCGTCCTACGAAAAAACTTATTTAATTACAGATGTAGAGAGAGATTAGAAATGGATAGTGTAGTAGGAAATATTAGTGGAGAAAAAGAGACTGAATAACTTGGTTTACATGGGATACCAATAAAGCTTTGAGACAAGAAGCTTGCACCACCTACGTAGGCCACCGGCACCCACTTGAATATCGGAGGGTGCCCCCCCTTGGGCTCCCTCTCGTGTGGAACTTAAATGCCAGGGCAAAATCAGCAGGCTTGGTGAACACCCACGCTCCAGATGGGAATTCAGCCAGAAAAATGGGGAACAAGAAAGAACGACACGGGAGAATCAGTCTTTCCAGAAACGGATCCATTTTCTTTATATTCAGGTTTGCTTATATACCTTTTGTTACACATAGAGACAAATGGAAATTTCAAAGTCACGTGGGGGTCAGCAGTCCTGACCTTTATCAAAATCAGGTGCTTCACATAAATGTATAAAAAAAAAGGTCTTAGGGGTTTTACATCATCTTCTGCCATGAGACCTGCTGACATTTTACGACCCTTTCTTTCGGATAACAGTCAGTTAACCAGAAAACTTATTTTTTCCAAGGGTGTTTTTTCTTAAACCAGGCGCCACCCTCTGAAGGCACCAGATAAAGTTGCATTCCTATAGGGTGAGGGTGTAGTGGGTTACAACTAAGAAAGGAATTTATTTAACCTAAGGTTAACATGATTAATCTTAAAGGTTAATACTTATTTCTCCTATATGCTAGTTATATTCATTATAAGGGCAGGGAATATGGAGATTTAGCAGCAAACATCAGCCCAACAAATGAAAACCCTTCACCAATGTTCCCCTTAAGATCTGTTTAGTCTTAAGATAGTGATAAAGTTACATTTTTACATAGCAAGGACACAGTGATTTATAACAAGGTATAGTGATCTATAACAAAAGAGAAAATTCATTAACTCAAAACGTCTAGTATTGCTAACATCAAAAACTACTACATTTCCTTTTCTATATTCCAAATACATTAATATATTCCCAGGTGCCTAAGGATATGGAGGCCTGGCAGCAATCATTGACTCAACAATGAGAAAAGCCCTATGCTAATTAAGATTTTCAAAATACTCCAAACTCTCTGTGCTGTTTATGGTTGAGAGGTAGTAAACAATCATGTGCATAGTGGCAGGAGTGTGGATAATCCTGTCACACAAGCTAGTCTGCCAGCAGAGAGGTTTGACCTGAGACACCCTTGTCACGCCCAGGAATTTTTATTGACTGGAGCTGCAAGTTTACTCCTTCTCCGAGAGAACCGGTGGGGAACAGCCCCCCATAAAGTCAGAGGTGTAGGTGAGAGCATGGAACAGTAAAGTAGGTAGACTCTGGTTTGGGGGGTAGATGCTCGGGAACAGGGGTTTCCTGAGGCTCCATCCCACCTTTGCATATGCCGAAGCCTCCTTCCTCATGACCTTTGCCATGGGCAGAGTTCCTCACGCTGGCTCCCGGCAAAATATGTATTACATTGGGATGAAATGATTACGTTGGGATAATCCAGGACAATCTCCCCATCTCAGGGTCATCTGATTAGTAACTTGAATTCCATCTGCAGCCTTCATTCCTCTTTTCCATGTAAGTTACTCACAGTCCCAGGGATTGCTATGGGAGTGCTCAGAAGGCCATTATTCTGCATACCAGAGTGGGACAGGAACTTTACTAAGAAGCCACAGGACAACACACAGTGACTTGTACAAGGCTATATGTCAATAACAGAATCTCACTGGTATTGCTGTCCCTGTTTTGTCCTCCCTTCAAAGTGATGAGGTTTTTGTTTGTTTGTTTGAGTTCATCTCACTGTCTAATAAAAACACTCCAACTGCAGCTGTTTAATGAAATAGCTGTCTGGATGTTGAGGCACGTTATCCTTTCTTTTCTTTCCATTCGGGAATAGCATGTTAGTGTGCTGGTATCAAAACTTCAACATCATTTACTGTGCCTCACAGCTGTGAGCTTTCATCCATGTTTCCCATAAGAGCTTTTGTGCAGTTGGTACAACCGAATTTTCCCTGGGAAGCATTTTGCAGCAGCAGTGAGTAGCCAAGACTGGGATGGCTTCATAAGTCCCCAGCATTAAAATACAATTTATTTTATCTTTTCATCATCATTTCTGGAAGGCATGCAGAAGTAAAAAATCCCAGTTTGGCTGTTTAGAGCTGGGAACACCCCATGGCAGAATTACACTCCTGTGAAATGGATTGTACGAATGGACCTAATTGCAAATGTCTTTTTTCCCCCCTCTAATCACTGTATATGAGCTACTGCCTGAAGGCTCTTTATCAGGTGTACCTTAAAAGCATTTTTACATGGAGAGCAAACGTGTGATTGCCAAGGAGGGAGGTGACAAGGGAGAGATGGATTGGGAGTTTGAGATTAGCAGATGCAAACTCTTACATATAGCATGGATAAACAACAAGGACCTACTGTATAGCACAGGGAACTATATTCAGTATCCTGTAGTAAACCATAATGGAAAAGAATATGAAAAAGAATACATATAGTGTAATATATATGTATATATGGGCTCCCCAGGCAGCAAAGAATCTGCCTGCAAATGCAGAAGACACAGGAGACACCATAGGTTCGATCCCTGGGTGGAGGGTTCTACCAGGGAACCCTGGAGGGAAGGTCCCCTGGAGGAGGGCATGGCAACCCATTCCAATGTTCTTGCCTGGAGAATCCCATGGAGAAAGGAGCTGGGCAGGTACAGTCCATTGTGTTGCAGAGTCAGATACAATGGAAGTGCCTTAGCATGCATGGAGATATTTAGTGTAACTGAATCACTTTGCTATAATCAGAAACTAACATAACATTGGAAAACAACTCTCCTTTAATAAAAAATAGAGTTAAAAATCATCTTTAATTGTTGAAATTTGTAGACCAAGAAATAGCAGAGAAAAATTGTAAGTAAGAGATGTTTGTTAATGTCATCTTGAAAATAAACTATGATGGAGGGGTCTCATTTGGGAGATTAGCTCCTTTTCTAGATTTATTAATTATTTATGAGACAGAAACAAAATGATTTGTGCCCCTTGATAACTTTTAAGTTTACGCTTTCCTATGGGAGTGTTTTTTGCTTTTGGAAACCAGTCACCCTTTATGATGACAGTCAGTTTACCTCAGTGCTCCTTTTCATGGAGAATGAATGAAAGGAGAAAGACATAGTCTTGTCCGACAGACATAAAGTTGAATGCAAGGCCCTACTTCTACCCCAGTCAGCTGTCAGCCTGAGTATTTTCCTTGCAGTCCTGACTGGGAAATAAAAGTTTGGAGCCAGCAGACTTGTGCACCAGCCGTGCCATGTGAAATATTTTGATGGTTTCCCTACTTGAAGGTGAAGTTGAATGACATCAAAGTGTCTGAGTGTGACAGGAAGTTCTTAGTTCTCCTTTCCTCTCCAGTGGTTCTTTTGAATTTGGGGAATTTTCTCAAATGGGACATCTCTGTGAGGCAAAGGTGGCATCTTCCTTTGATACTGAGAGTAGACATGGCTGTGGAAGCCCCTAGAACACATTGAAGGCAGGGGCTTGCTCTGTGGAAGATTGAATGTGTGTGTCCAAGAAAAGTCTGAGCCCAGTTGCAAGAGCTGTCATGCTGAGCCAAATGATACCTTACAGGTCACCAGCTCAGGGGCCCAGAGTGCAAATCCACATATGGTACCTTCTTCCCTGGTGGCACAGTGGTGAAGATCTGCCTGCCAATGCGGGAGACACAGGAGACGCGGGTTTGATCCCTGGCTCTGGAAGATCCCCTGGAGAAGAAAATGGCAACCTGCTCCAGTGCTCTTTCCTGGAAAATCCCATGGACAGAGGAGCCTGGTGGGCTACAGTCCATGGCGTTGCAAAGAGTCAGACACGAGAGTGCACACACACTCAAGCGCCTTCCAGCAGTAAGTGTTCAGAGGACTTCTTTCTGATAGAGAGCATAAAGATGATGTTAGAGTTATAGTTGTCTCCACATTTTCTACTCCATAGCTTAATTATAATTCAGTCATTTTGTTCCTTGTACACTCTGGGGTTTGGTGAGTTCTGCAGAGAAGTCGTCAGATAAACAATACGTCTTACATTGCATTCGAGTAGGCCTGCATTATACAACTCTTCACTCAAACCAGATCTTAACAGCATATACTTATGTGCCTTGATCTGGGTAGAAATCATCATAGCACTCACTGCTGGGACTGTACCATGGGTGGATCAATACATTAGACTCTAGGGCTGCTTAAACTGTTAGAGATCATTTGGTTTGGCTGAAAGATTCCATGTCCAGTCAAAAAATTATACATATATATGTGCAGCTGGTTGCATGCATTGAAACTGTGTACTCATGAGAGGAGAATTCTACCATGTGGGATTTTCAGAGCACATACTATCTAGTCTGCGCTGTCCTCAGGGCATCACGTATATAATTCAGTTGACTCCTCCAACCACCTCTTAAGGTTGGCATTAACTTTATTCCCATTTTAAAGATGTGGAAATAGACACTTAGACAGTTAAATAACCTTTCTAAGGCCACACAGTGATTAAGTAGGGTATTGGAGGTAAGATTCAAACCCAAGTCTGACTCTGAAGGTCATGTTTTTTATTGCATCTGTATGTTTCTCCATCTAATACCTATCTATATTTTATCTATCTACCTATCAATCTGTCATCTATTATCTATCCTCTGTCTACTTATCTATCTATCATCTATTTATCTGTATGCCTATCTATCTACCCATCCATCCGTATCTATCTAAATAAATAAGTGAGTCTAGCTTACCCTCCTGCTGCAAACAATGAGAACAATAAACAGTATGAGTTATTAGGAAAATGTAAACTGCAGCCACAATAAGATACCACTACACATCCATTGTGTGTGTATGCTAAGTCGCTTCAGTCATGTCTGACTCTTTGTGACCCTATGGACTGCAGCCTGTCAGGCTGCTCTGTCCATGGGATGCTCCAGACAAGAATACTGGAGTGGGTTGCCATGCCCTCCTCCAGGGGATCTTCCCGACCCAGGGATCGATCTCATGTCTCTTGTATCTCCTGCATTGGCAGGTGGTTCCTTACAACTAGTGCTACCTGGGAAGCCCACACATCCATTAGGTTGCCTAAAATTAACAGGCTGACCATGTGAAGCATTGGCCAATATACAGAAGGGTGAGAACTCCCATGTGCTGCTGGTGGGAATGTAAAATGGCACAACCATGTGATAAATAACAAAGCACAACCTGATTAATATAACTAACATGGGTGTATGTTATAGATGAAAGTTGTTAAAAGAGTGAGTCCTGAGTTCTCATTCAAGGCAAAAAATGTCTTTCTTTTCTTTTGTGTCTATATGAGATGATGGATGTTCTCTAAGCTTATTATGGTCATCATTGCATGATGTATATAAGTCAAGTCTTTACGCTGTATATTTAAACTTATATAGTTCTGTATGTCAATTATAACTCTGTAAAACTGGAAAAAAATAAAATGGTCTGGTAGTTTCTTAAAATGCTAAAGGAATCCCATAATGTCAAGGGTTTTGTTCTGCTTTACAAAAGACCTATGTAAGAAGTTTTTTAAAAAACCTAATTATCTCAACAAAACCTCCATTACAAGGACCAAAGAAGAAAACCAAAGAAATTCGCACAGGAACGTTTCTACAAATAATGAGACAGTCAAGGATCAACACCTATTTGGTGTGACAAGCACTCGTGCACCTTCCCACAGTAAGTGTTCAGAGGACTTCTCTCTGACAGTAGGCATGAAGATGAGAGAACACGATGTACCTGTACAGTGTATTGATGGTTTTCCATTAAAAGCTCCCTAGTGGCTCAGAGCACTGATGGACTCCTACAAGTGAACTTGTATCCAGGCTAGTTTCTGGCTCATTGTTTCTTACCTCTGTGCATGAAGTTCACAGGTGAATCAATCATAACGAACTGTACCAACTTTGCAGAACCTTCCAAGCATAACTAGGGCATCATGTGACAGTAACCCAGGAGCCACACCACAGTCTAAAAACAAATCAAGCCACCATCAAAAGTGTCTCTCCCCATCTTCCTATCAAGCTCAGACTTTCATCTAAAGGTGGAAGACAAGTTTGAAGAGATGAAGTCACACTTACTCCGCCAGACATCAAATGCTTCTAATTAGCTGTCTAAGAGGCATAAAACAATATCTGGAGGATACTTCAAGACAGGAAGTAAAATTTTAAAAGCAGCCATTGGAAGGGATGGTGTGAGATGAAAGAAAGGGAGATACCATCACAGCATCTTAATGGGCCAAGCAACAGTTCTGATAGATGTGCCAGACGAATCCTTTTGGTTCCCCAGTTATGGATTCAGGGGAGGAGAGAGAGGGGCAGAGGTGTAAGACCTCAGACCTCAAATATAAGCAACCAAATGGTCTCTGTCCATGGGATTTTCCAGGCAAGAATTCTGCAGTGGGTTGCCATTTCCTTCTCTAGGAGATCTTCCTGATACAGAGATCAAACCCACATCACCTGTGTTGGCAGGCAGATTCTTTACCACTTACCACCTGGAAGTCAAAGTCACTCAGTCGTGTCTGACACTTTGCAACCCAATGGACTAGACGGTCCATGAAATTCTCCAGGCCAGAATACTGGAAGGGGTAGCCTTTCCCTTCTCCAGGGGATCTGGAATTGAACCCAGGTCTCCCAAGTTGCAGGCGGATTCTTTACCAGCTGGGCCACCAGGGAAGCCCAAGAATACTGGAGTGGGTAGCCTATCCCTTCTCCCATGGATCTTCTCAACCCAGGAATCAAACAGGGGTCTCCTGCATTGCAGGCAGATTCTTTACCAGCTGAGGTATCAGGGAAGCTACCTGGGAAGCAACCAAATGGTCATGTTCTTTTAAAAAGATGATTGCTATGCCCAACCAACCTTCACCCTTTTCTTAACACCTTCCTGGCACTCTGATTACTGAGTTGACTTCATGGGCATTTCAAGAGCTGCCCTTAGAGTTTTCCTTTCAGCTGAACTATTGGCCCAAGAGGAAATCTTCCCATTTTAGCAAATTAGAATTGTTCTGCTTTTCATATTGTATTTATTTTACCCAGAATGGCCTCAGGGAGAGAGACAGTTATTCCAGTGCCCCCCGCCCAAGACTATGATTTGAAGCAGATGGACTGGATTTCCCTGGTGGGGAAGACCCTGCGCTTCCAACACAGGGGGCTCGGGTTCGATCCCTGGTTGTGGAAATAAGATTCCCACATGCCACACAGTGTGGCCAAAAAAAAAGAAAAAGGAGAAGCAGATGGACTACAGTGGAAATCCCAGGTTATTGTTAAAAGCAGAGCGTTATAAGGAGGTCAAGGAATTCCTTCCTCTCTCGTTCTGAAGGTGGGTGTACTTCTGGCCTTATTGTTACAATGTTCAATATCATGAGTGAGCCCAACATGTTGTTAATAAATCCTATGCTTTGTTTTTACTAACTCTGATGGGGTTCTGTTCTTAAGGTAACAGCTCCTTTCTAGATCAGAGTCGAAGCTCTACTTAGAGCTCTGGTCTGCACAGCACACAGAAGCAAAGTCCATTCTATCCACTTTAAAAAAAGAAGCAGATTAAAATCCCCAATACACAGTTAATTATATTTGAATTTTACCAAATATGTCAATAGCTTGTCAGTATTAACTGAAACTGAAAGAATGTAAGTTTCTCAAAGCTAAATAAATGCACAAGTCCCCCTGTTTTCATAGCAGCACTATTCACAATAGCCAAGACATGGAAACAACCTAAATGGCCACTGACAGATGAATGGATAAAGAAGATGTGGTATGTATACGCAATGGAATACTGCTCAGCCATAAAAAAGAATGGACCAATGCAATTTGCAGCTCCATGGATGAAACTAGAGATTATCACACTAAGTGAAGTAAGCCAGAAAGAGAAAGATAAATACCATATGATATGACTTACATGTGGAATCTAAAATAGGACACAAATGAACCTGTCTTTAAAAAAGAAACAGAATCACAAACAGAGAATAGGCTGGTGTTTGCCAAAGGGGAGGGACGTGGTGGAGGGATGGAGTGGGAGGTTGGAGTTAGCAGATGTCAGCTTTTACATGTAGGATGGATAAAGAACAAGGTCCTACTGTATAGCACAGAACTATATTCAGTATCCTTTGATAAACCATAATGGAAAAGAATATAAAATAGACTATATGTGTATATATATGTGTGTGTCTGTGTGTATAACTAATCACCTTGCTATACAGCAGATATTAACATTGTCAATCAACCATACTTCAATAAAAAATTAAAAAAATAAGTGCCCAGACATCCTGTTCCAAAACACTCTCAACACTCCATATCAAGTAAGTTCCCATCCACCCCCAAATACAAAATGGTGTGGTGAGGGAGATTGGTTTCATGATGTTCCTCATGAGTTATTTTGCATCATTTTGCCAAGTCTCAACATGATATATGACATTATTGATAGAATAAAATTTTAGATTCCTTTCCACACAGTTACGTGTGTGAGAAGTCAAGCTTTAAATAGCTATGATTCCTAGAAGACAAATGTTCCAACTTAGCTTTCTGAATTAAGCAACCATTTTATTATTACTAAAAAATCTTTATCTTTCATTCTTTAACACTGAACATTATGTAGTTTTCTTATATTTTTACCCCCTTGATCATTTTCTTTCCCCAGATATTAGCCAAAACACATTATGATATAATTACATGCTGAGTTGATGTTACATTAAGAACTGATGCTGACTTAAAAAGCAGCATGAATTTTACAACAATTTTTATACCCACGGGTGTAGAATATCAACAGAAGCAACATTAAGAGAAGCTTAACCAGCGTTTGATTCCACCTATACGAGGTACCTAGAATAGTAAAATTCGTAGTCGGAAAATACGTTGGTAGATGCCAGTGGCCAGAGGGTAAGGGGGTAGGGGGAGGGGGTATGGGTAGTTGGTGTTTAATGGGGACAGTTTCAGTTTAGAGAGGGGGAAACCTTGGGAGGTGGATGATGCTGAGGGATGCACAGCAAAAAAGTGAATGTACTTAGTGCCATGAACTGTACAGTCAAATATAGTTAAAATAGTATGTTATCATCTGTGACTTTCGCCACAATAAAAAATAATCTGAAAAAGAGAGAAGCTTGACCAGTGTTTCAGATGATGCCAGGATGCTCCAGAGCAGCCCTGGCTGATAGAACTTTGTGCGGCGATGGTCATGTTCTATCTCTGTCTGTTGAATATTATAGCCACGGCCATGGACGCGTATTACTTACCTTTTATTAAAAGGAGTAATCATCTGGTCCAGTTCCGCTCAGTTTTAGGCTGGTCTAGTATGCTGACCTCCTTTGCATGGACAAGCCTTGTTAATGATCAAGAAGCAGCATGGAAGGCCCGGGGTCAAAAGCCCAGACCCTTCAGATGGTGCCTGGTAGCCAGGTAATCATGGACAGGGAGCCCTGCCTCTGTGTAACCTGGGCTGACTGTGAGATGCAGGTGTGTGGGGCTTGTTTAAAACCCAGCGAGCCACAGCCTCTGACACTGCCTGTCACTCTCTTCTGCAGTAGTCTCTGAAGTTGATAATTCTGTGATATGCTGACCGAGGATCTTCTCACTCTTCCTTAAAGAGGATGAGACTAGGCTGGGTGAGGTTTAGTGACTCATCCGAGGTCACACAAATAGTTTCTGATCAAATCACATCTAACCTCGGAAGTGACTGTGCAATCAGGACTCCTGTGATTGCAAATGCCAGAGAACTCAACTCCTAATAGCTTGAATAATGAAGATCATTATAAGCTAGTAGTGGAACTAAAAAGCCCAGGCCCATAAATGAGTTGAAAATGTATGTCCTCACAAAAACCTGCACAAGAATGTTTATAGCAGCTTTGTTCATAAATGCCAAAACGTGGATGCAACCAAGATGTCCATTAGTAGGTGAATGGATAAATAAACGGGAGTCCATCCAGGCAATGGAATGGTATTCAGCGCTAAAAAGAAATGAACTCTCAAGCCACAAAAAGCCATCCAGGAGGCTTAAATGCAAATTCCAGAGTGAAAGCCAATCTGAAAAGGCTACATGATATGTGATTCCAACTCTATGACATCCTAGGAAAGGCAAGATTATAGAGACGGTTAGAGGATCAGTGGTTGCCAGCAGTTGGCAGGGAGGGATGGCCAGTCAGAACACAGAGGATTTTTTAGAACAATGAAACTGCTCTGTAGGATACTCTAATGGTAGACACATGTCTTTATACATCTGCTTAAACTCGTAGAACATATGATAAGGATAAACTCTGTGGACTTTGGGTGACAGTGATGTGTCAGGGTCAGTTCACTGATTGTAACAAATGCGTGATATTGATAATTGGAGGAGGCTGTGCAGGTGTGTAGGCAGCAGTAGACGGGAAATCTCTGCCCTTTCTCCTCAATTTGTTGCTAGTCTAAAACTTCCCTTAAAAAAATAAAGTCCATTAAAGTCCAGGAACTGTCCTGGTGGTCCAGCAGTTAATACTTTACCTTCCAATGAGTTGGGGAATTAAAATCCCATATGTCTCATGGCCAAAAAAAACACACATAAAACAGAAACAATATTGCGACAAATTCAGTAAAGACTTAAAAAACAAACAAACAAAAAACACCCCTAAAACGCAAGCATAAGAGGTCCAGGGTCTCAAATGTTTACATCATGACCAACTTTTTAACCATCTCTGGGCCATGCCTCCTGTGTCTCTGGCAGAGTTTGTTCATGTACCAACACTTGGCAGCTCCAGGCTCAGGTCCCTGGAGCTCTAAATCACCAAAGAACAGAGATGTGCTTTCTACTGACAATTTCTGGAGGTTTCTTTTAATGTCCTGTACATGATTCTCTGTCCCCATAGGGTCTCAACGGCTCCTGCCCAGATTGGTGGAATGCTCCCATGGGCTTAATAAGGCCATGAGCCTCTACCTATATAGATTAGGAAGTGGAATCAGCTTCATCCACACTATATGGAAGAGAGCAGAGCTGGGATTAGAACTATTTGGGAACCAGCTGGTGGACCCTTCAGTAATACGTGTGACCCATGATTTATAAATGGATATACTTCTACTGTAGAGCAGTTTTTCGTTCCTGGCAACTGCCTCCAGCCCCGGAGAATTTGTCCCCAGATGCTCAGTAACTGTTTTATTTAAAGTGATGAGTCTAAACAGAGACCCTTGAGAGCTGTGTAGGAAGATGAAGTGGTGAGTTTTTATTTTATTTATTATCATTATTATTTTTGCCACATTGTGGCATGCAGGATCCTAGTTCCCTGGTCAAGGATAGAACCTGTGTCTCCTGCAAGCTTGGAGTCTCAACCACTGAACTGCCAGGAAAGTCCCAGTAGTGAGATTTTATATCAACCTGGGCAGATAGATGCTGTGGAAGGAGGATCTGTCAATTACACTGTCCATTTGGAGGTGGGGCTTATAATTGAAATTATGGTCTCATGACCATTTAATTAGTAAGTGACTATTTTGCAGTTTCTAAACTATTTTCAGAATGTGATCTTGAAAAGAAATTAAAAGGCAGGCTTTGGCAGAATGCCTGTTGCCGTTTCCTCCTGCACTCATTTTGACTTTTCAAGAATCAGCTTGTTTTAATTATCCCTGTGGTACAGAGATAGTCCTTTCTCTATGGTGTAGGGAAGCGTCCTGGGTCAGATGGCTGGGAAAATAATTAGGACAATAAATACAAATCTAATTTAAATGTGGCTATTAAGAGTTGAAGCTTGACATTTACTATTTAGCATTATCAGTTATATGTGTAACAAACCATTGCACTAAAAACAAAATGACGCGAGATCAGCTAGTGTAATTTAAGACATCCATTTACCCCACGCATAGTTTGCAGCTCTACTCTCTTGCTAATAAGTCTGTTAAGCATAATAGCCATTCTTGGCTGGTGGTGTTTAATCACGTTTTAAATGTGATTATCAGCATGTATCAGCAATAAACGGCACGAGTTTCTGACAGAGAAATGACTGAGATTAGGCCATCTGTACACAGTCATCTTTTTCACCCTGTGATTTACACGTCAGCCTAGCTCGTCCTGGGTAGAGGAGCTCAGAGGGCAGCATTCAGAGTTCAGATTCTAACTGCTAAGTCTTCTATCCCTAAAAGAAAAAAAGGAGCCCTAGCAGGCACTAATCATTGCGAAAGGGCAATGCGCCTTCACATTGAGGTTCTGTCCTGATGCTTGGAGTCCTTTCTTGCTAAGGAGACATTAGCACTGGCATCACGCTGGCTTAACGCCAGAGGAGCTTGATAGCAGCTCACAGCTTGTTAGCACATTTTCTGCAAAGAAATATTGTCCTTGGCTTTAAATTGCCAACACTGTATTGTTCAAATCTGGAAACTTTCACCTGTACCCTCTCCCTGCCCAGACTGTTTTCGGTTGAGGTTGCTTGTATTCTGCATGAACAAAGGCAAATAAATATATTAAGGTTGGGGTTTACCTCATTTAGATGCTCTGGTTTTATTTTTAGTCCATTTGTGATGCAAGTTCCTGTGCCTGATGCACAGTGAGGCCAAACAAACTAAAAGTCGGAATTTGCAGCAGAGAAATGTTTACTGCAGGGCCACACAAGGAGATGGGTGGCTCATGCCCTAAAAGCCGCAACCTCCCCGAGGGTTTCCAAAAAGCATTTTTAAAAGCCAGGTGAGAGAGGGGAGGTCGCAGGATCTGTGATCAGATCATGAACTATTCTGCAAGCTAGGCTTCAACAGTATGTGAACTGAGAACTTCCAGATGTTCAAGCTGGATTTAGAAAAGGCAGAGGAACCAGAGATCAAATTGCCAACATCAGCTGGGTCATAGAAAAAGCAAGAGAATTCCAGAAAAATATTTATTTTTGCTTCATTGACTAGGCTAAAGCCTTTGACTGTGTGGATCAGAACAAACTGGGGAAAATTCTTCAAGAGATGGGAATACCAGACCACCTTACCTGCCTCCTGAGAAGTCTGTATGCAGGTCAGGAAGCAACAGTTAGAACAAGACATGGAGCAATGGACTGGTTCCAAATTGGGAAACAAGTATGTCAAGGCTGTATATTGTCACCCTGCTTGTTTAACTTATATGCAAAATATATCATGTGAAATACCGGGCTGGATGAGGCACAAACTGGAATCGAGATTTCTTGGGGGGGGGGGGGGGAAGATTTCTGGGGGAAATATCAATAATCTCAGGTATGCAAATGATACCACCCTTATGGAAGAAAATGAAGAAGAACTAAAGAGCCTCTTGATGAAAGTGAAAGAGGAAAGTGAAAAAGCTGGCTTAAAACTAAACATTCAAAAAACTAAGATCATGGTATTCAGTCCCATCACTTCATGGTTGTCGGGAAAACCATGGAAACAGTGACAGACTTCATTTTCCTGGGCTCCAAAATCACTGCAGGTGGTGGCTACAGCCATGAAATTAAAAGATGCTTGGTCCTTGGAAGAAAAGTTATGACCAACCAAGACAGCATATTAAAAAGCAGAGACATTACTTTGCCTAAAAGGTCCATCTAGTCAGGGCTACGGTTTTTCCATTAGTTATGTATGGATGTGAGAGTTGGACTATAAAGAAAGCTGAGCACTGAAGAATTGATGATTTTGAACTGCGGTGTCGGAGAAGACTGTTGAGAGCCCCTTGGACTGCAAGGAGATCCGACCAGTCCATCCTAAAGGAAATCAGTCCTGAATATTCATTGGAAGGACTGATGCTAAAGCTGAAACTCCAATACTTTGGCCACCTGATGTGAAGAACTGACTCCTTGGAAAAGAGCCTGATGCTGGGAAAGATTGAAGGCAGGAGGAGAAGGGGATGACAGAGAATGAGATAGTTGGATGGCATCACCAACTCAGTGGACATGAGTCTGAGCAAACTCCAGGAGATGGTGAAGAACAGGGAAGCCTGGCGTGCTGCAGTCCATGGCGTCACAAAAGTCAGACATGACTGAGCAGCTGAACTACAAGGTTCCAGGAGGCCTGGGGCTATGTGCTCATGGTCATCAAGTAGTCAACATCTTCTGTCTGTTGGAGAGGGGCAGGTTATTTTACACCTGCAAAACAACTCAGGAAATGGTTTGGAGAAAGGCTTATTCCCCTGCCCCACCCTCCAAGGCTCCGTGGGATCCTGCTCGTTTATACGCTCACATGGGAACTACTATGAGAAGAATCTGGGATGTGTGCAAGGGCGCTGGCCACGGAAAGATACAAGGAATCAAAGTCCCCTTGTCCTGCACTCAGGGAACATCTTCAGTCATAATAACGCTGTGACCCAGATGAAAATATCAAATGAACAGAGTGAACTAGGGAGTGGAATTCAAGGTCAGGATATTATGGAATGCTTTAGGGAGATTCACAATTTTCCTCTCTTTTGCTTTGAACCAAGAACTCATAGGTTAGTTTGGGCTTGAGAATTGTAACTGTCCAAGGTATCACTCCTCCCAAAGGACAGTGATACTTTTGAAGCTTTAGAGCAGGAGTGAAGCAACAGTTATCCTCTATGGTAAGTCCCCTACATTTGAATGTGTTCCATTCCAAGATCATCTTCATAAATCCAATTTGTTCGTAAGTCCAACAGAGTTAGCCCAGGTACCCAACTAACACAATCAGATATACATTTCACACAAATATTACATAAAAAACAAACACAAAAAGCATTTTGAATCTTACAGTACAGTGCCTTGAAAAATACAGTAATCCAGTACAACAGCTGGTATCCAGGGGTGTCATGGAGTGAACAGGCAGGAAGAGTCGCTGACTGGAGGTGGGAGAAGGGGTGGGAGATGGTAGAGCTGAAAAACCATCAGCAAAAAGAGACTGAGGACAAGCTGTAACTTCACTCACGCCTGATGTTGATAGAATGCACGTTTTCCACTTTGAATGTTCACAACAGAAATGTTCATATGTAGGAGACTTAGTGTATTCTGAGATTAGTTGGATTCCTAGATCTCTGGGCTTCCCTTGTGGCTCAGCTGGTAAAGAATCTGCTTGCAATGCAGGAGACCTGGGTTTGATCCCTGGGTTGGGAAGATCCCTTGGAGAAGGGAAAGGCTACCCACTCCAGTATTCTGGCCTGGAGAATTCCATGGACTGTATAGTCCTTGGGGTCGCAAAGAGTCAGACACGACTGAGCGACTTTCACTTCACTTCACTTTAGATCTCTGGAGAATGGCTCCATCAGAGGGCTATGCCTGCTATGTTAGCACCCTACTTTTGAGGGATGAGATAAATCGATTGGTTGAATTCACCTGAAAGTATGCGGATCCTGCATTGCTTTCAGTGGCGCCAGAAAAGTAAGCCCCCCAGTTGGATGCTGTTCTAGCCCAGAGGTAATGGGGTACAGTAGAAGGAATATGAATTTTGAAGTCAGAATTATTTTAAATCTTGGCTCAGCTGCTTATTGGCCTGGATGCCTTGAGCTTGCCACTGAACTTTTCGGATTCAATTTTATTTTGTGCCATTTGATTGTCATAGTAGTTTCCTCAGTGGGTTATTTTGAAATGTAAATGAACAAGGTATCTGGCCTGGCTGTGTGTGCATGTACTTAGAGCATTTGACTCTTTGTAACCCCATGAACTGTAGCCTGCTAGGCTCCTCTGTCCATGGAATTTTCCAGGCAAGAATGCTGGAGTGGGTTGCCATTTCCTTCTCCAGGGAATCTTACCAACCCAGGGATTGAAACTGCATCCCTTGCATCTCCTGCATTGGCACGTGGATTCTTTACCACTGCACCACCTGGGAAGCCCTATTCCTATTCTCAGAGGAATGCGACTAAGTTTCAGGGCCTTAGTTAGAGAGGTAAACACCTGATGGGAGAAACGCCATTCTTGGTTCTCTAATGATTTTAGTGGTTGAGATTGATCTTGCTGTTAATTTGTGCCTATGGTCAATCAGAAGGTGGTAGATATCTGCATTCAAAAGAGGAAGCATGCTCCCTGGAAAATGCAGCCAGTCCTTGGATAGTGCAACGTTTTGCTAAAGGGACTTAACTACCAATGGACTGGATCTCCTGGATGCACCTGCAGGGGGTCCACAGTGAACCCTTCCTCATCCCCTGCCTCCTCGTCTCTTTCCATGTGAGTCTTTGTGTAAGGGTGTGTGTTTGTAAACTGCTTGGATGTGACATGATGTTTTCTACCCCAGGACCTTTGCTTCCAATGTTCCCATGTCTCCAGCCCTGAAACTGCAGTTCAAATAGCAGGCTGTCAGGGAAGCTTCCCTTCACGACTGTATCTAAATTGTCCTCCTCTCCTTCACATCTTTGTCTTTGCATTTTCTCTATATCAGTTAAACAGGCTAGTTTATGCTAAGATGTCAAACAACTTTAAAATCTCTGTACCTTTAAATTACACAGGCTTATTTCATGCCACGAGGCCATCTCAGGTCAACTTGGTGACTCTGATGGCCATCATTTCCCAGGGAACTAGGCTGAAGCAGCAGCTGCCATAATGAATGCCACTCATCCTTGGGGGTCTTGTACAAACAGTGAAATATTCCTGCTGGCAAGGGAGAAATGTCACTTTTGCTTATAAAGTGGTCAGAAAACCAGTTCCAGGGCCACTCAACCACAGGGCAGTGCACTCCTGCTGTGAGCAGGCTGAGAGCTGATGGTATCTGAGAAGGGACTTGTGCCTATCACATTCCTATGGTGACTTGTCTTCTCCCATTAGGATGTAAGGAGCAGAGGCCTCCTTGCCTTGTTCCCAGCTGTCTACTCAGTACCTTGGACAGCGCCTGACACACAGTAGATGTTCAAGATTGATTGTACGTCAAACTGGATGTGTGTCGGCCCAAGGCACATACAAGTGTAGACTGGCCCTGGTGATTGTGTATCTTCAGTGTCTTGTTTCATCCTAGGTATGTTACCCCAGGCTTTCCAGGACGATCCTAACTTCAGATATGATGCTCCTTTCATAAGGTAACTCTTAATAGACCCTTTGTTCTTATTCTGTGTTGAAAGAGCATGGTCTCCAGGCTCTTCATTCCCTTCATGAAGAAGAGTCACCTCCGCTCCCAGGTCAGAGAAGATACGCTTTTTCTCTGGGACGTAACAGTTTTCAAAAACACAGGCTGTCAGGGCGTTTATCTTGAATGTCCAGAAGTGGAGTAGAAATTTGAAATCTGGGATCTGAGACCCAATACCTCAGGAGACTGTGCTTGTCTCCAATGCACTCTTGGCACTTCCTTGTAGCAGCAAGCTGGGCAGAAACTGGAGGCATGCTCAGAGTAACAGAGCTTGGTCTCTGCAGTGACCATCACATGCTCCACAGCCCCTGGTGCCACATGAGCAGAGTCAGGCCTGCTCAGCCATGAAAAGTGACATCACCTTGCATTCTGGGGCCTTTATCCTCTAGAGTCTGGCCTGGCAATGACTCCCATCTGGATTTTGTTGTTACCTGAAATTTTTATCATTTTGGAAAATGCACTATTTATGCTATCATCTCTAAAATACAACTTTATCAGCTTTTTTGTGTTTCAGAACACTGAGTGAATTCTTTCTCCCCTCTCCTGGAATCCAGAAAAACAGCCCCGCAAGTACTTTCCTATCCTGAGCCAAATTTTGTGTTCATGTCCCATAACTGGACCCATGTGCAAGTCTTAAGGGATAAGAGAAACATAATACTTTTATCACTACTTGCTGTCGCCTCATACACGTATTTCACTCATAATTCCTCAGTTAAGACAAATGCATTTTTTCCCCAATAAAAATATTGCAGATGGAAGTATGGGCACAATTGCACATATGATATTTCAGGGCTATCTAAATGGATGTTGACCAGCAAAAGACATGTAAGAAAAGTTACATCCACATAGTCCTTTCTGCACATGTAGTTAGATTGAATTACTTTAGAACAATTGTCCTATGTCAGTGGTTTGCAGATGGGGGCGTTCTGTCCCCAAGAGAACAGTGGGCAGCCTGTAGCTACATCGTTTTCATTTATTAATTTTTTTCTTTTTGGGTTTTTTTTTTTTTTTGGTCATGCCATGCAGCATGTGAGATCTTAGTTCCCCAACCAGGAATCGAACTCATGTCCCCTGTATTGAAAGCATGGAGTCTTAACCACTGGATGCCCAGGGAAGTCCCTGTAGCTACACTGTTGGTCATCACACTGGGATGTTATTGGCATCTAGTGAGTAGGAGTCAAGAAAACCATTCAACATCCTACAAGGCACAGGACAGCCTGCCTTACAAAAACTAATGATCTCGTCTATCGTATCACTAGCGCTCAGGTCAAGAAACTGTGTCTTATAAGAACAAGTTTGAGGCTTTTGTAATTAACACAATGAAGCCAGTAGAAGATGTGACTGAATTATTGGATTTTCATTAATTGCAGTATTTCATCTCTTCTGAAAGAGAGCTCATCACTTAGGATTATTTACACACTTTGCATTTACAAGAGCCAGCAAATCCCTTCCATTGAATTTCTGCCCAGAAAAGAAGCATTGTGTAGAGACCCCAGGTTAATTGAACATGATAAGAATTCTGATTTGATTTTTGACTCAAATGGCATTCAGAGTACTGTTCCACTTGTGGGCTAATAGTAACTCCATCGCTAAATCCTCAAGCTTCTTGGGGAGGGAGGAGCTATGTAGGCTTGTCCTTATAACCTCAATGTCCTTGCACTTAAAGGATGCATAAGACATGTCCTTTCTTTGAACTACAGTTTTTGAATAGCTTATTGTGCTCTCTTTCTCCTGAATATATGTATTTATGCATGAGTATTATATATGCATGTGTGCATATGTGCATACGCAGATATTCATGTGAGTGTGTGTGAGAGTGTATACATATTTTCTTCTTTCAGTCGTATATTTCTCTCTTTGCTCTATGACATTTAATAATCACTGGTGACTACTTGTATTTCTAAGGTGCTGTGAGCCCTGTATTTACTGTTGTTATTTTTGACAAAGGTGGTAATCTCTGTTACCTGTGATACCTCATGGGAAATAAATGAACATATATATACGTATGTTTATGTGTATTAATATGTGTGTGTTTGTGTGTGTGTGTGTGTGCACTCAGTCATGTCTGATTTTTTGTGACTCCATGGACTGTATCCTGCCAGGCTCCTCTGTCTATGGGATTTTCCAGGCAAGAATACTGGAGTGGGTTGCTGTTTCCTCCTCCAGGGGATCTTCCCAACGCAGGGATCGTACCTGAGTCTCCTGCGTCTCCTGCATTGGCAGCTGCATTTTTTACCACTGAGCCATGGAAAAACCCTGATCATTAGAGTTTCCTAAATGGAAACTACCATGTCATCCTTTGTGTGTGACTATGTTGCTGCTGAGATGCCAGGGCAAGTCAGGAGTGGGAACACACTGGTATTGGTGTCAGATGCAGCTGCTCTTTGGCCCTCTCACGACCAGCATAACCTGCGGTTGGCTGAAGTTTTGGTCACTCTCCAAGGTCTCCGTGGAGAAGCTAGCCTAGTAGCACACATAGGATGTGGAGTTGGTAACCCGGCCACACTGGCAGCCAGCTGACCCTCTAGCTAATGAGACTTTTTCTAATGCTGGAGCTGAGCAGCCTTGCTCAGAGGATCTGCTTCATGGGGAAGCAGAAGCGTTTGGAAAAGTTGAGGGCCCTCTGCTTCCTTGACTGAGAGTGCTACCATGTCTGAGAAAGGGCCAGATTCTCTGTAAAAAGGGAAATGTATGGACCAGTGATGGGAGAGTTATGATCAGGTCCTGAGTTCTCAGAGCAGGGTATGCCTGAAGCCTTGATGTCCTCATATTAATAATGCTCTTCTCCAAGCATCCCTGCTGTTTTAATTTCTGGGCAAATGGTAGGATTGGGTGTCTGGCTCCTTTGTGGTCAGAGGGCAGGTGGCTGCTCTGGCCAATGAGGTTGCAGTGGAAATGATGGGCATCACTTTCAGGCAAGGCTTTTCCTTGTCCGGATGCAGAACCGCCAGGGTGCCTTCACCTTTGGGCCAGATCAAGGATTATAGACATGCACAGTTAACAGCATTGTTTTTGATGCACTAAATATCTTTTGTAAAAGTCATAAAGAAACTGATCAGAATACTATTGACCTGAGTGGGAGGGTTTAGAGAATCTAGGATACAGGAATGGAGGCAGAACTTTCATTGTACAACACTGTGTAATTATTGAACTTTTAACCATGAAAGTGATTGTCACTCAGTCATGTCTGACTCTGCAACACCATGGACTGTAGCCTGCCAGACTCCTCTGTTCATGAGATTCTCCAGGTAAGAATACTGGTGTGGGTATTCCCTTCTCCCAGGTCTCCCGCATTGTAGGCAGATTCTTTACCAGCTGAGCCACCTGGGAAGCCCCCAAATATCATTAAGTGATGCAAACTGAAATACGCATTCCTCAAATCCTGTCTCAGACAAATCTAAGATCTTCCACTGCAGGGATAACGAGGCAAACCGTTGAAGACACACGCAGCCATTATGGATATTGTCAGGATCCATCACATTCTTTCTTAAGCTAATAAGCACAAGTTTCATTTTTTACATTAGAAGACTTATAAAGGAGTATATGCTCACAAAGGATATTTCAATTATTATGCACTGTAAGAGCTCTCTTTCTAGACATGAATGTGGAGAATGGAGAAAAGAACATCTCCTAAAGGCTGCAGTTAGAGAATCGGTGTAAGATGCTTTCTGAGCCTGCATGTGCTACAAAGGGTTGGGGGTATCATCAAAGACAGAGGCAGGAAATAAAAGCTGTATAATTGGGTCAGTTGTCTTAGCTGTCCCTGGTTCTGTCATGGTGATTTCTCCACAATCACGTGAGCTGGAAGTTAAGATGAGCTATTAGTATGAGATAAAGCTGTAGATTTGGGCAGGTGAGAAACTGAAGCCCCTGAACATTTGCTCATTATCGGGATTTATTGTTTTGGACTCTGGAGAAATGTTGCTAGCTCAGCAAAACTAAGGTCACTCAAACCAATCCACAAGGTAGATGCTGCTTTAATA
The DNA here is from genome assembly GCF_023091745.1 of Budorcas taxicolor. Classification (NCBI taxonomy): domain Eukaryota; kingdom Metazoa; phylum Chordata; class Mammalia; order Artiodactyla; family Bovidae; genus Budorcas; species Budorcas taxicolor. The sequence goes on along the minus strand of NC_068926.1, from coordinate 50,031,135 downwards.
GGAAAAAGAAAAGGAGAATAAGCAAAAAGAACCCCCAATAATTTTCTATGGTTGTAAAACAGGATTTGTGATTTGGTTTCAATACTGTGAGATGAATGAGGAGCCAGATAGAGCTCCTTGGAGAATTTCTGCTAAAAATATGTTGTTTAGCTTCAAACAATACCAGTGCAGTCCACCAAACCACGGAGAGTTGGGTTGATTATAGCTTTCTATTTTTAAATACTGTATTTCTAGCTTCCAGGACACTAAAGACTAAAGCATGACAAACTACCCTGGATCTATCATGCAGTTTGTCAAATCTTAATATTTTGGCAAATATCCTGTAGTTTCTTTAAAAGAAAGAAGGAATGACAGATAAAATTGAAACCTTAACCTACCAATTCTAACTGTATCTTCTTGTCTTCCTCCCAGGAGGTAGCCATTCTTCTAAATTTGGTCATTCCACGGAATATATATGGACATATATCTGTGCAGCGCTATACTAAGTCACTCAGTCATGTCCGACTCTTTGCGACCCCACGGACTGTAGTTCACCAGGCTCCTCTGTCCATGGGATTCTCCAGGCAGGAATACTGGAGTGGGTTGCCATTTCCTACTCCAGAGGAGCTTCCTGACCCAGGGATCAAAGCTGCATCTCTTGAGCCTTCTGCACTGGTAAGAAGATTCTTTACCACTGAGCCACCTGGGAAGCTTATTTGAAATGCTGTATTTATAAAGACACTTTTCATTCCAAGTCTTTATGGTATGGTAGATATATATATATATATATATATATATATATGTATGTATGTATCAGTTTATACTATTATGCTGTGAAGCTCCATTTACAATTAGCTTTTCCTTTAAAATTCTTATGCTTTTTGTGTGTACCTGTGTACACACACATCATATATATACACATACATACACATGCATCTATTCACATACACACATATATATTCCCACATACATGCACTCAGGAGTAGGATTTCTGATTTGCAGGGCAAGTGCAGCTTCAGCTTTACTAGCTATTGCTAAATTGTTCCCCAAAGTCGTGATGTCAATTTACATTCCCATCAGCAATGTACCAGAGTTTCTAGCCTCTATATCATCTCCAAAACTGCTTAATATTTTCACCTTGGCAGATGTTCACAGCCGAATCCTCTTTTGTGGGCAGTTCTCTGGGTTTTGGCAGACGTGTTACCCGTAGTAAGTTCCTGGGGGAGGGCCTGGCTGGGCTGGCAGGGCTGGCAGGGCTCAGTAAGCCAGTGTTTGTCAGAATTAGATTTTCAGAGAGATTATTCCTGGTCCAGGGGGAAGACTATCCTGATAAAATTTCAGGCACAGAGGATCAAACCCCTTTTGCTAGTAATGGCATGCTCTCTTATAATGGGTCCTGAAGACTCAACTTTCAGAACCCAGGCTTCCATTTGCTGGGTTCGTCCTCATGGTGTGGGAGCTGATTGAAATGTTATTCACCCAATGCAGAGAGATAGGAGGAGAGAATTAGGTGGGAAGCAGCCTGCAAACCTTTGGGAAAAGAATGAAGCTGACACGGAGTCCTCAGTTTTAAACAGGGACAGAGGAAAGTTGGGAGGGGCTGTTCTAAGCAAAAAGTCCATTGGAGGAAACTGGGAGTTTGAAGTTTACTGGCTTTTCATTGGCTGAATTGTGATGGCCTCTCATTGACTGAACTGTTGTCAGGCACAGAGAAAAGTTTCCTTCCTCCTGCTGTGCAGAGGTATGTAGTGTTGCTTCCTGATGGAGAGGCAGAATTTGCCACATCGTCTTGGAATCTGTATTGATATCTAGTGGTATGTGCCCGAAAGTCCCTTTCTGGTCCCCGGACTCCTTTTGGTGAGGTTTCCCTTTATTGATTTTCACAGTAAGAAAAATGACAATTTTTCTCTGAATTGCAGAAATATGGATGCATTTCTTCTTTTTGACTTTTCTAAGTGTTATGCAATGATTAGTGTTTTCATAATTTAAAAAGTATGTTTTAAAGTTGCTATCACTGTTTGCCAACTAGAGTTTGATGAGCTTTTTTGGTACCTCTTAGTTTATATTTGTACTATGAACACTGAAAGAATTATGATCTGTTCTTTATGATTTTGTAAACTATAATGAAGTAAAATTGAAGTAAACTAATGAGCAACATGCGTACAGTCTGTTCAGTTTTGACATATGTAAATGACCAAAGATACATCATCACAATGAAGATAAGAAATATCACCCCCAACTGTTCCTCAATACCTATTTTCACCCATCCAGTCTCACCTCAGGCAGCTACTGATATAACCCACGATAGACTGCTTTTTCTAGAATTGTATACAAATGAGTATTATGAAATCTAATTTGCATGGCTTCTTTCACTCAGTATAATGATTTTTTGAGATACATCCATGTTTTTTCTTTTTTCTTGCCAGTTATACTCGATTATGTGGATACATCAAAATGTGTTTTTCCATTCATCTGTCAATAGACATGTGTGTTGTCCCTAGTTTTTGGTGTTAAAAATAAAGCTGCTATGACCATTCCTAAACAAGTCTTTGCAGGCATATGCTTTTTTCTTTTTGTCTTAGGTAAATATGTAGAAGAGGAGTAGGTGAGTCACATGGTATGCATTTGCTTAACCCTGAGAAATGCTAAACTGCTTTCCAAAGGAGTTGTGCCTTTCACATTTCACCAGCAGGGCATGAGAGTTCCATTTGTGCCATACCTTTGCCAACAGTTGGCAAAGTCAGATTGTTTGTATGTTTTAAATTTTATCCATGAGAATAGGCATGCCATGTTATCTCGCTTTGTTACTTATTTGCATTTCACTATTGTTTAAGGATTTTGAACATCTTTCCCCATACTTACAGTGCTTACTGACAGTCATGTTTCTTTTTTATTGTGTCTTCTCAGATTCTTTGTCTGTGTTCTTATGGGTTGTTTGTTTTCTTGCTGTTGATTTTTAGAGCTCTTTATAGATTACCTTCCTCTGATACAAGTGGTATGAATATTTTCTCTAAATTCGTTGCTTGCTTTTTTTGTTTTCTTAGTGGTGTTTTAAAAGATCAAAACTTTAACATTTTTATGAAGCCTAATAATTTTTTTTGTGCTTCATACATTTAGTGTTTTATTTGGGCCATGTATTTTCTTCTAGAAATTTTATAACTTTACAAGATTATATTTAGTTATATAATCCATTTGTTATATTTTATCTGTGTTATGAAATCAGGATGATTTTTTAAAAAAAAATATGGATAGCTAGTTGACTGATCATTTGTTGAAAAAGCTTTCCTTTCTCCATTGAATTGTCTTGGTATCCTTGTCTAAAATCAAGACCACTCATAGGTGGATCTATTTCTGACTACTATCCTGTGATGTTGATGATTATATCTAGTTTCTTTTCAAATTTATCTGTCCTGAGTATTGTAACTTTAGAGTAAGTCTTCAAATCAAGTAAGTTAAGTCCTCCAACTTTGCTCTGGTTTGAGTTATTTTGTTTTGGTTATTCCAGGTTGTTTGAATTTCCATGATAATTACAGAATCAGCTTATGAGTTTCTACTAAAAATTTCTTCTGTAATCTGTATGTGGGTTACATTGACTTTATAGGTCAGTATGGGAGAATTAACATCTTAACCATACTGAGGGTTTTCATCTGTGAACAAGATATACATTTCTGTTTATGTACGTCTTCTTTAATTTCTCTCAGCAATGTTTTATAGCAGCCAAATCCCGAATGTATCTGTTTGATTTATTCCTAGGTATTTTATATTTTGCATCTTCTGTGACTTTTTAAAAAGTTCATTTCCAATTGGCTGCTGCAGGTTAATCCAATGATTATCTTTTAACCTTGTATCTATAACCTTGCAAAAACCTTTTTAAAAATTTAGTAATCATTTTATGGATTCCCTTGGATTTTCTATCACCTGTAAACAGGGATAATTTCACATTTTTCTGACCACCAGACCTATTTTCCTCATGATATTATACGATATTTTATATTTTGTAATTATTCTATTCTGCTCTGTTCTAAAATTTATAGGATTTTTTTTGGCAGAAATAAAATCTCCAGAACAATGTTGAATGCAAGGAGTGAGAACAAATATCCTTGCCTTTTTCCTTCTCTCAGGGGAGAAACAACTCAGTTTTTTTTTTTAATCATTGGGTTTGATGTTTATTAAGATGTCACATAACTGCCCATTTCCATTTTCTGGGGTGGGAGGGCATCCTACCCTATATCTGTTTTCTTAGAGCTTTTATTATGAATGGTAGGGCCATTTCTAAGAAGCCTGCTTGGAATAGCTGCTGTGGGATTTCAGGCAGATTTGTCAACCTTCCCAGTTTTCCCTGAACCATCTCTGGGTCTGGAACATTTCCACCCTTGGCTGATAAAGCAAATCATCCGAAGCAATGATTATAAGGTCCTGCTCTCTCTCCAAGGCGGGAGGAGAGCTTACAGATGGAAGCAGTAAGTTAGCACAATAATCTGCCTTGGCAAGAGGAAACCTAACGGGACAGAACGCAGTCTAATCTCCTAGGACAGAACAGGCCTCCACACTGTGATTTTATGCCCACATCAGAGTCTCCCTGTAAATCTCCCTTGCAAGCCTGTTCAATATTTATATTGCAGATGTAGCCATGCAAAACCAGCTAAATTTCTTCTGGGGAGTGGGTTGGGAAGGAGTGTGAGAAGGTTGTCCTTGGTGCTGAATTTCAAGCTGGCACTAACCATCCTATTCCTCCAACCTGCCAAGTTTTGAGGAAATGGTCCCAGAGCTCTGGCTGCATCAGCTTTCACCTCTGGGAAGATGTGCTGACCAGCCTCTCCTCAGAGTAGTGAACAGTCTATGGTAGAAGGAAACCGGGATAAATTTAGAAAAGAGAGGATCTCCAGGGAGGACTCAACATTCTGAATTTCCACAGGGCAATAGGCAGGGAAGCTTCCTTGGTGGCTCACTGGTAAAGAATCTGGCTGCCAATGCAGGAGGCCTGGGTTCAAGCCCTGGGCTGGGAAGATCCCCTGGAGAAGGAAATGACAACTCACTGCAGTATTCTTGTCTGGAAAAATCCCTTGGACAGAGAAGCCTGGTGGGCTATAGTCCATAGGGTCACAAAGAGTTGGACACAACGATTCAACACCACCACCAAAAACAATGGGCACAGAAACTCGACTAAGTAGGAACACTGGTCTGTAGATTTCTCAGGTGTTCATTTGGTCTCCTGTACCTTCAGTTCCTGAGAGCATGACCATGGGCAAATATTCACAAAACTCTTACAGTGCTCAGCACAAGCCTCTGCACACCATCAGTCCAAGAGTCTTACAATAGAATTTTCTGAGAATCAGGCATGTAAGGTGGATGAGTGAACAGGGTGGGGTGTAAGAGAAATTATGGAATAACAGAGATAGGTGACCTACAGAACAGTTGTCCGTTTCAATAAAAGAGGCATCAGGTCTGGCTCCAACTGATTGTTTCCATGAGGGGATGGGAGTGAAGGATGGCCAGATACTCCAGTTTTTGTTTTCAAAACAAGCCAAAACTAACTGGTCATTTTTTTTAAAGTCCAACAAACATATAAACAGACGAGCAAAAAGCACATCTGCAACCTCTGGGGGTGGTTAGTAGTCAGTCATGGGCTTCCGAGGGAGCTCAGCTGGTAAAGAATCCTCCCGCAATGCAGGAGACCCCGGCTTGATTCCTGGATCTGGAAGTTCCCCTGGAGAAGGGATAGACTACCTACTCCAGTATTGTTGGTCTTCCCTGGTGGCTCACAAGCACAGAAATCTCAGACCGGTGGGAACCAGAAGATGATAAAAAAATAGTCTGTACTCTTCAAGAGATCTATGATTGACTACTGTGCTGAGCTGTGCTTAGTCGCTCGGTCATGTGTGACTCTTTGCAACCCCATGGACTATAGCCCATGAGGAGCCTCTGTTCATGGGATTCTCCAGGCAAGAATACTGGAGTGGGTTGCCATGCCCGTCTTCCACCTGGTGAGGGTTTCAGTATCTGCAAAACAACTCCAAAGATATCGTCCTGTGTATCCTTTGAGGAGGAACCAGGACCCTGCCCCAAGGCTGCACTCTTGTTTCTCCTGACTGTGCCTCTCTTGTCTCCACATCCCCTCCTTTTCCTGATTAACAACTGTTTGAACCTGCCCTCTAGAACTCAGGGAAGGCCCTGGAGGCTGAATGAAGACTATTTCCTGTGATCAAGAAATGAGGGATGCGGAAAGACTTCTATGCCAAGAAGCCCCTCAGGGTCCTGTTCGGTATCAAGATAGATTAACAGGTCGTAGAGACTGGACCTCCCTGATACTGAACCTCATTCATATGACCAATTATAAAGCACTCTGTGAATGTGCATTACAATAAACCCCTATAACCTTAGTCATATTTCTCAGCAGGGGTGGTTCTGCCCCTAGATCAGGCTTAGAGACATCTGCAGACATTTTTGGCAGTCTCTCTGAGAGTCAGGAGGTTGCTACTGGCACCCAGTGGGTAGAGACCAGGCCATGCAAGCACCTGACCCTGCAGAGGACAGCCCTTCATGACAGGGAATTGTCTGGTCCCAGAGGTTAGCAGTGCCTGGGTGAAGAAAGCCTGCTCCAGTCATCCCAAGGCCATCGTATGTTGTGGTCACTCTGGTCAATTTGCTTCCAGGGGCCTCATGTTAAGTGTTTATTTGGACTTCTAAGCAAAGCTTAGTTTAGTGAAGACAATCGACTCCGTCCTTTGATATGAGAGCTCTAGAAGCATCCGCACTGTCTGAAATCATTTGCTGAGCCACTTTCTGCATTGTTCCTTTCACAAAGGGCTGAGCTCATTGAAGATTCTTTCTCTTTAGTGTCAAGAGGTTTCCGCTGAGCCCCAACACAAACCCCATTCTCTAAGAGAGTGGATACTGGCGACCTGGTTTGGGTCTCAGTGGTTGTACCAGTTCCCATCCAGCTAACACCGTACAGACTCTTCCTTCAGCTGCTTCAGCTGAGCCTGGACCTCTGCTCTGGCCTAGAGGTTCAGACAACTGGCTACCATTCACCAGGTTTCCCCCATTGGAGAAGCTACTAAGTGCCTTTGTATCAGTTTTCACATATGCAAAATGGGATCAGTATTAATATCCAGTTCCCATGTTGGTTGCAAAATTAACTAGTTAATCCACATCAGTCTTATAATACTTCTGGAATATATGCTCTATATATGCCATTTATTCATTGTAACTATTGTCTTCTAAAGACAAGTTCTTTAACAGGGGAAATGCTTGTTAATAACCAAAATCACTGCACGATAAAATGTTACTATTTTATGGAATTTCTCAACTTTGTTGTGCAGATCCTAAGACACCTTCCAGTGTACAGTGGCCAAGGGTAAAAGAACCACTTTGTTACTTCAGCACAGATAATGACCAACTTCATAAAGTCCCGAAAGGAGAGCTGTGTCCTTTTGGACACAAGCTACATATAGAGGGAGAAAGGAATATTTCTTCCTTTTTCTACCAATTATACCACCTTCTGAAAAGTATGGACTTGGAATATGATTTTAAGAAAAAAATCTTTTAAAAAAGTAGCTCTGGGACTTCTCTGGTGGTGCAGTGGTGAGAACTCTGTGCTTCCACTACAGGGGGCACAGGTTCTATCCCTGGTCAGGGAACTAAGAAGTTGCACACCACGTAGTGCGGTGCGGCAAAAAACAAACAGCTCTGAAAAGGCATGTAACAATTTTCATCCTTTAATGAAATTTTCTGGGGTTCCCAAGGTGGCGCTAGTGGTAAAGGACCCACCTGCCAATGCAAGAGACATAAGAGGCACAGGTTCGATCCCTTGGGTCGGGAAGATCCCCTGGAGGAGGGCATGGCAACCCACTCCCGTATTGTTGCCTGAAGGATCCCAGAGGAGCCTGGTGAGCTACAGTCCATAGGGTCACAAAGTATTGGACACGACTGAAGTGACTTAGCAGCAACATCAGCAATGACGTTTTCTAGACCTAAAGGAGGTTTATGATAAGTGCCTGGGGGATATTATAAAGGAGACAGGGCAGACTCTGCCTGCAGTGTGCTGGGCCATCAGCACGTGTGTGCAAATAACAATCAGAGAATCCTTGTAAGGTGGGACTGAGAAAAGGAGAAATCTGTTACTGTTCTCTCCTCTTTGTGACTGACCTCTGCTTTGATGATGAACAAGTATCCTGCTAAGAAAGAGTCTTGGAAATGCTCTTTGTCCCTCCAGAGATGTTTCACATGGCAACCCTGAGCCGACTGCTTTAAAGAGAAGGCTCCACCAGTCTCTTTTTAATACTTATCAACTTAAAAAAAAAAAAGCAGAACCTAAAAGTTGAGAGTTACGTTTTATTTGGTGGACAAAACCGAGGAGTTAAGCCTGGAACACAGCATCTCAGACAGTTCTAAGGGACTGCTCCAAAGAGGCAAGAGGGGAGCCAGTGTATATAGGATTTTCTTAACAAAGACCAGATTATTGGAACATGGAAAGATTACTGTGAATTAAAGAACACCAGACATCTCAAGTTAAGGAATTTACTTTTCTATGTATGGGTAGATGCAAAATCTGGGCTCATTGAAATCATTCCTTTGATATGCACCTTGGCTATCTGGGTCCAGTATCCTGTACTTTCTCATCCTGAGTCTCCTCCAGGTTCATGTTAAAGGGCAGCTGCCTTGGGGACAGTGGAGGGTAACCCTGCCCAGGGTTCAAATGCCTGTTTCTTTTCTTTTTGGTCACTCTCCATGGCTTGTAGAATCAGGGATTGAACCCAAGCCATGGCAGTGAAAGCCCGGAATCCTAACCACTAGGTCAACAGGGAACTCCCTGGAGCATCTAGTTTCTAGCCTGAGTTTCCTCAGGGCTCACCACTGGGGCAGCTATAATGGGATGGCTTGATGCCTCCTGCCACATGTCTCTTTACCAACATAGCAGGCAATATTTTTCATTCATATACTCTCTACACGTGACTCTGAAGGAATAATATTTCCAGTTGGAGGGCACTTAACAAGGCAAGTCCCATTCATGACCACTAATTGTTACCAGTGAAGCCCCAAAAGAGTGCGTTTGGCTTTTTCAAGGAGTGTGGAAAAGCCAGAATTCCAAGTAAGTGATAAGTGATGAGGTTTATTGAGTGAATACAAAAGGCAGTGAGACCTCTGCTACTTTCAGTTCTTTCTATTAAGGCAGAAGGCATGAAGGACACAGGGAGAATTGTGCTTTCAGCCTCAGGTGCATTAGACCCGGTGAGTAAGATCTGCCTTGGCCAGTGCCTTCCTGGGACGTTTCAGCAGGAAAGCAGGGGAGGATGGCAAATGGTACCTCACAGTCATTCGGTATGCTCTGAGCCAGCTCACTGTGTTTAATTAAACATGGCTTCTGTATGTAGCACATGGATGTATACAAACCCAAACAGAGATGTCTGTAGGGGAAGCAACAGCTTTTACTTAATACTTTGCAGGCGCATTGCCAGCACAAGCTGCTGAAAGCTCAGTCATTCCATTACTGCCCGTTTATCCTAGCTGAAGGCAGAGGAGGGGGGCAGATTAGGGAGCAGATACTCCAGCATGGGGCAGATCGAGGCCCCATGTAGACATTCTGGCCCCGTTGTCACTTTGGCTCTTGTCTGTCTCTGGGCAGGGGAGGTGGAAGAGGAAATACGCTGGAGGAGAAGTGGAAGGAGAGGCACGCAGCCCCTCCTCAAGAGAATGGCTTTTGGATTCATGAAAATGAAGTGAAGTCGCTCAGTCGTGTCCGACTCTTTGCAACCCTGTGAACTGTAGCCTACCAGGCTCTTCACTCCATGGGATCCTCCAGGCAAGAGTACTGGAGTGGGTTTGCCATTTCCTTCTCCAGGGGATCTTCCTGACTCAGGAATCGAACCTGGGTCTCCCACATTCCAGGCAGACGCTTTAACCTCTGAGCCACCAGGAAACCTAACTTCAAATGCGTGCTTGCCCCTTACAGGCTACAAGCAGCAGGCAAGTCTCTCCAGCTCCCTGAGTCTCAATATCCCCACGTGGTTATGGGGCTTGGTGACACTGCCTGGCTCAGAGGGCATGTCAGATTCACCAGCGCTTAGTGAACAGGATAAACGGTAGAAGGAACCACATCATTGCCAGTGGTGTGCTAAGCGCCTATGCCTGCCTCGCTGCAGGGGATGGGCATTCTCAGGCCAAGGGTATTTCATTTGGCCCACTCAGCATATTGCCTTCTCCTGCGTTCATTTTCAAGATCAGAGTTTAGGAATTTCACTTGAGGTTGAGATTTCTGACTTGGGCTGTTTGAAGATCTGGCAACCCTGAGCTCATCGACTCCCTGTCAGCAACCAGCTGGGCTGAGAGGACGCTGCCTCCTTAGGTTGGGCATGTGCCCTCTGGCCACAATGACACAGATGCCAGCAGCAGTACTTGTGGAATGTTTACTATGGACGACAAGAGCGTCCACCACAGGGCAGTGACCAACAGTATCCCCATTTTACAGATGAGATTGTTGAGATAGAGAGAGATGATAGATAGATAGATATGATGGGTAGATAGATAGGTATGATGGATGGGTGGATGGATGGATGGATGGATGGATGGATGGATATGATGGATGGATGGTAGATAGACAGATAAATAGATATAAAGAGATAAATTCGATGGACTTGGTTCCTAAGATTATGGAGGCTGAGAAGTCCCATGATCTGCCATCTGCAAGCTGGACACCCAAGAAAGCTACTGGCATAATTCAGTACAAGTCAGAAATTGTGAGAGCCAGGGGAGTCGATGGTGTAAATTCCAATCCAAGGGCGGGAGAAGACAGATACCCCAGCTCTAGCAGACAGGGAGGAAAGGGATCACTCCTTCCTTGCTCTGTCTTTTTAAATTGTATTTATTTATTTACATTTATTTCTGGCTGTGCTGGGTCTTCGTTGCTGCTTTTCTCTTGTGGCGAGCAGGGTCTGCTCTCCAGTTGCAGTTCAAAGGCTTCTCATTGTGGCGGCTTCTCTTGTTAAGAGCATGGGCTCTGGGTGCTCGGGCTTCAGTCGCTTCGGCATGTGGACTCAGTAGCTGGGGCACGTGAGCTCCGTAGTTGCGGTTCCTGGGCTCTAGAGTACAGGCTCAGTAGTTGTAGCGCATGGGCTTAATTGCTCCCTAGCATGTGGTATCTTCCCGGACCAGGGATGAAACCCGTGTCTACTGCATTGGCAGGCAGATTCTTTACCTCTGAGCCACCAGGGAAGTCCCTTCCCCTATCTTTTGTTCCATTCAGACCCTCAGCAGATTGGATGGGACCCACCCACTGGGGAGTCCCCCATTTCAAATGCTCACCTCATCTCACAGACACACCCAGGACAAATGTTTAATCTGGACACCCAGTGGACTCATCAAGTTGACACATCACATTTGTCAGGAACCAATTTGAAATTTTACTGATGCAACTTTCAATAATAAAAGTGATATCACAGTCCCACCACCTCTCAAAATTCACACAACAAAGCATCACCCAATTTTGGAAGCATCTGTGCTTAAAATCATTTTAAAACCTGCTGTCCACATCACATGATCCATCACTGTGATCTGTGTGCTTGCAGAGTTCGTCTGGCCTTGATGCCGATGGAGCCATGAGGTTCGAGTTTGATGCCAGTGGCTGTCATGGAGGGTGTGTCCTTTGAAGGATGTCTTTCTCTCTAAATTGTTCTGACAGTTCAGATGTCTCAATAAGCAACTTCTGACTTCCTTGGAGGGACATTCGCTTCAACCACTCCTCTGAAACTGAAACAGCCAACTGTTTACATTGGACTTGGGGCGTTCCAATTGTGTCATTTGTTCAAAGCTTCCTGGGGAATTTCATTTCTGGGCTTTGGCCTGTGATGCTTGTCACAAGGGCAGTTTATGGGGGCCTGCTGATACAGGGTAAAGGCATTGTAGGCGGCCAGTTATTGACGCCACTTTGCACTAGTGCAGTGATTTATAATTTCCCAGGTGCTTTGTTATGCATCTTATATGATCTCCCTCATGAGGGAAGCGGAGCAGTGATGATCCTCCTATCTGAATGCCCAGCCACATTTAGTAGAGTACTAGCTGGGTTCCTCTTCAAACACTCTGCTCACTTTCCATCTGAGACATTCCTCATTTTCTCAGTTCCTTTAAAAACATTCTCAGTCATTATCCCACTCTTTGTGAGCCCATGGACTGTAACTCGCCAGGCTCCTCTGTCCATAGAATTCTCCAGACAAGAATACTGGGGTGGGTTGGTATTCCCTTCTCCAGGGGATCTTTCTGACCCAGGGATCAAACCCAGGTCTCCTGCATTGCAAGTGGATTCTTTACCCTCTGAACGACCCAGGAAGCCCTTTAAAAACATTCTAGGGTCCAGGAAAGCCAAAGATCAACTGAAATAATGAACTATGTTAGTTCCCTCCTGCTACTGTAACAAATTACCACAAACTCAGGGGTTTAAAGCAAAGACAACTATTATCTTACTGTTGTTTGGTATTTAGAAGTCTAACATGGGTCTCCCAGGGCTAAAAAAATCTCAAGATGTCAGCTGTGTTTCTTCAGGAGACTCTAGGGGAGAACTCTTTCCCTTGTCTCTTTCAACTCCAGAGGCACCTGCATTCCTTGCTTAGTGATTCCTTTTGTCTTTATTTTTAATTTGTAAAAATATTTTTAATTTATTTATTTGGCTGCACTGGGTCTTAGTTGCAGCATGTGGGATCTTTAGTTGCAGCATGTGAACTCTTAGTCGTGGCATGCAGGATCTGGTTCCTTGACCAGGGATCGAACCCAGGCCTCCTGCATTGGGAGCTTGGAGTCTTAGCCACTGGACCGTCTGGGAAGTCCCTCCTTCCATTTTTAAAACCAGCAATGGACTTGAGTCTTTCTCAAGTGGCATTTCTCAGACACTGGCCCTCCTGCCTCCCTCTTCCACTTATAACGACCTTTGAGATGACATTGGGCCTGTTTGGATAATCCAGAATAATCTCTGTATCTCAAGATCCTGAAATTAATCACATTTGTCAAGTCCCAGGGACGACGGAGCCTGGTGGGCTGCCGTCTATGGGGTCCCAAGAGTCGGACACGACTGAAGCGACTTAGCAGCAGCAGCAGTCAAATCCTTATACCCTGAGGGCAATATGTTCACAGGTTTTGAGAATTAGGATGTGGACACCTGGGTTGGGGGAGGGCATTCTTGTTTATCACGTGAACTTAGATTTTATTCCTGGTGAACTACTCAGAGGCTTTCGTAAGCAAAATGCATGTCATTATCCTTAACAGTGAGAGCATTTGGTGTGCCCATGACCACAGTTTTCAGACACCGTCCTCCTTAACGTGCTCCCTCATGTCCCATCACCCTCAGAATGCACTGCAGATTCCTTTCCATAGTCTGCCCACCTGGATGAGCCCCCAGCCTCCTATGGCAATATTGCCTAGAGACTACTCGCTTGTCCCCTACCAAGTGGCAGAAGGCAATGGCTTTCTGCCCCTTTGTTTTGAGCAAGCCAAGCTGCAAGCAATTTTTGAGGTGGATGATCCCAGCAAGCCTGGTGAGGAAATAGGAGTGAGACGGTAAAAATGTCAAGGTCTGAGGGCTGATCACCTGCTGTCTGAACCTGCAGATCACCACGCAGGTGCCTCCCCACAGTGGGTGCTCTGAAAGTCTGTGCATAGCTCCGCTTGCATTAGCTGACCACTGGTGAGAAGCTTGGGTTTTAATCCACTGATTCTCAGCCATTATTGGATAACGGTCTGCTGCAAATTGACCTCTCTGCTATGGATGCTCAGAAACAGTTTAGGGGGCAAAATATTAGAGACCTGTGAAAGGAAGGAGTTGAGGCAGGATTGGTCAGAGGGAGAAGTTGTTGTGTGATGCAGAATTGAGAGCTTTAGCCATTGACAGAGATTTCTGAATGGGGACTGCTGGTCTGTTTCCAGCATCAGGCCAAAACAGGCCTTTCCCATCCCATCTCGGGCATCAGATTTACTGGGAGGGTTGGCCTATGGAGGGCGTGGCTTCTGGGGGTGTGGCCTTGGGAGGGTGTGGCTTCTGGAAGGTGTGGCTAGGGAGGGTGTGACCTTGAGGAGGCTCTCAGGTTCACAGTCTCCCATTCCAGGGGTGGTCTAGCTGCAGGCTGTCTCTTCCTTGCAGCGACATAATTCCCCCAGGTTTTTCTCTTGAATGCCTAGGTAGGCACACCTAAATGGCAGTTGCTATTCTGAACCTATTGTGGAGTCCTATACCAAGGTCACAGGGCTTCCCAGGTGGCACTAGAGGTAAAGAACTCTCTTGCAAATGCATGAGACATGAGAGACACGGCTTCAATCCCTGAGATCCCCTGGAAGGGGACATGACAACCCACTCCAGTATTCTTGCCTGACAAATCCCATGGACAGAGGAGCCTGGCAGGCCGTGGTCCATAGGGTCGCAAAGAGCTGGACATGACTGAAGTGACTTAGCACAGAGCACACATACCAAGGTCACAGGTGTGGAACCCTTTACCAAGATCACAGGACAAAAACCTCCAGAATGATTGAACCCCATAGCCACTTTGCCATGAGCCCCCCCATAACCGTTCCCTAACTCCATATTAAGTAAAATATCCACTCTATAGAATCCTGACCAACTGCCTAGTGCCACCTTTCCAGAAGGAATTTTCTTTGTCTTGTGGCTATAAAAATCATCTACTAGTCTGCAAAAGGGGTTGGCTCTCCCTTGAGTCAGCCCTCTGTTCTAACAGCATCTCCCGCTCTGATAGACTCTGTTCTTCCCTCATCCTGCCTCGTGTCTGGAAATTCCTTTCCAACTTGCACACACCCCACGACACTTATATTAGAGTGAAAAACCCTCCTAAAGAGGAGGAAAGACTTGTTTCAGACCACGTGGCCTCTTAGCAGCAGAGCCAGAGCCCCCAGGTTCCCATCAGCACAACGTCAAGAAATGACATGTGGCATTTGTCTTCATCATCTTACAAACTGTCTTAAGAAAGTGTCTGAGATTCCGGTTTCTTTCTGTATCTTAGAGCATAAAGTAATATATTTTAGAATAAAACCCAATCTTCTCTAAGACAGCTTCTCTAGAGGCTGTTGTGTCCCTTGTTCAAGTAATGAGTTTTTATTTCTGACTCATCCTAATGAAATGGGCTTTGTTACACATCTAAGGGTGATGTGACTGGTCTGCTACTCAGGCTACAGGCAGCCCCGGGAGAGGTGTATGTGTTGAGGGTGGGGCAGCCTGGGCACTGGTGAGCTCTCTGGGGAAGGCAGAGGGGTCCTGTCTGGAGCTGTGACCTTCCATGGGGACCAGTGCCTAGGAGCAAAGATGCTTGGGCTAGTTCCATTTTTTTCAAGTTTTCAGGACTATTTTTGTTGTTGTTGTTGTTCAAAATTAAGAAACAGGATTATCAGAATTAGGATATCCTTTTTTTTTTTAAATTTAAATTTTATTATTTTCTCTTTCCCCAGGATCTTAGTTCCCCAGCTAGGGATCAAATCTATGCCCTTGGCATTGGGAGCACAGAATATTAATTCACTGGACCACCAGGGAAGTCCCAGGGTATCATTTAAATGTTTGGATATAATAAAGTAACTCTTTTCACACATGCGAAACAATAGCTCTTGTTAAAAATAATTATGGGTTTTATTAAAATATAGAATTTTCCCAAAGTGTAAGGCTGGTGTTTTGCTCCTCTGAACTGGTGTGTTTATGCCTGACTAGATTGTTCTTTCCCCAAACATGCTGATTGTATTTGGTGATGAGACCCAACCATTGAGCTGTGTCCTGACTGTGCTCTCATCTCGGTTCTATTCAGGCTGTCTCTGTAGCTGTGTGTGCACAGCCTGGTTCAGAGAGAAAGTACTCAGCCTAAAGGTGATGAGCTTGGAAGGCAAGACCTGGGTCTACTGGTTCTTTTGAATTAAGCCACTATGCAGAAGTGCGCCAGGTGCAATGGACTGCACAGAAGCATGGCCGAGAGGAGCTACCCCTCTCCCAAGGTCAGGGGCAGCAACCGAGAGTGCCAGGCTGCGTCAGCACAGGAGCGCCTTAGAGGAGCTGCCCCACACCCGAGGTCAGGGGAGGCAGCCGAGAGGAGCAACCCCACGTCCAGGGAGCAGCGGCTGCGCCGGCACAGGAGGGCCAAGAGGAGCTACTCCACATTCAAGGTCAGGAGGGGCAGCCATGAGGAGATACCCCTCTTCTAAGGTAACTAGAGTGGCTGCGCTTTGCTGGAGCAGCCGTGAAGAGATACCCCACGTCCAAGGTAAGAGAAACCCAAGTAAGACGGTAGCTGTTGCAAGAGGGCATCAGAGGGCAGGCACACTGAAACCATAATCACAGAAAACTAGCCAGTCTAGTCACACTAGGACCAGAGCCTTGTCTAACTCAATGAAACTAAGCCTTGCCGTGTGGGGCCACCCAAGACGGGCGGGTCATGGTGGAGAGGTCTGACAGAATGTGGTCCACTGGAGATGGGAATGGCAAACCACTTCAGTTCTCTTGCCTTGAGAACCTCATGAACAGTATGAAAAGGCAAAATGATAGGATACTGAAAGGGGAACTCCCTGGGTCAGTAGGTGCCCAATATGCTACTGGAGATCAGTGGAGAAATAACTCCAGAAAGAATGAAGGGATGGAGCCAAAGCAGAAACAATACCCAGTTGTGGATGTGGCTGGTGATAGAAGCAAGGTCCGAAGCTGTTAAGAGCAATATTGCATAGGAACCTGGAATGTCAGGTCCATGAATCAATGCAAATTAGAATTGGTCAAACAGGAGACGGCAAGAGTGAACATTGACATTCTAGGAATCAGCGAACTAAAATGGACTAGAATGGGTGAATTTAACTCAGATGATCATTATATCTACTACTATGGGCGGGAATCCCTCAGAAGAAATGGAGTAGCCACCATGGTCAACAAAAGAGTGCGATACTTGGATGCAATCTCAAAAATGACAGAATGATCTCTGTTTGTTTCCAAGGCAAACCATTCAATATCACGGTAATCCAAGCCTATGCCCCAGCCAGTAAAGCTGAAGAAGCTGAACAGTTCTATGAAGACCTAAAAGACCTTTTCAGAACTAACACCCAAAAAAGATGTCCTTTTCATTATAGGGGACTGGAATGCAAAAGTAGGAAGTCAAGAAACACCTGGAGTAACAGGAAAATTTGGCCTTGGAATATGGAATTAAGCAGGGCAAAGGCTAATAGAGTTTTGCCAAGAAAATGCACTGGTCATAGCAAACACCCTCTTCCAACAACACAAGAGAAGACTCTACACATGGACATCACCAGATGGTCAACACCAAAATCAGACCAAAATCAATCTTTGCAGCCAAAGATGGAGAAGCTCTATACAGTCAGCAAAAACAAGACCGGGAGCTGACTGTGCCTCAGATCACGAAGTCCTTATTGCCAAATTCAAACTTAAATTGAAGAAAGTAGGGAAAACCACTAGACCATTCAGGTATGACCTAAATCAAATCCCTGATGATTACACAGTGGAAGTGAGAAATAGATTTAAGAGACTAGATCTGATAGACCGAGTGCCTGATGAACTATGGACTGAGGTTCATGGCATTGCACAGGTGACAGGGATCAAGACCATCCCCATGGAAAAGAAATGCAAAAAACCAAAATGGCTGTCTGGGGAGGCCTTACAAATAGCTGTGAAAAGAAGAGAAGTGAAAAGCAAAGGAGAAAAGGAAAGATATAAGCATCTGAATGCAGAATTCCAAAGAATAGAGATAAGAAAGGAGAGATAAGAAAGCCTTCCTCAGTGATCAATGCAAAGAAATAGAGGAAAAGAACAGAATGGGAAAGACTAGAGATCTCTTCAAGAAAATTAGAGATACCAAGGAAACATTTCATGCAAAGATGGGCACAATAAAGGACAGAAATGGTATGGACCTAACAGAAGCATAAGATATTAAGAAGAGGTGGCAAGAATACACAGAAGAACTGTACAGAAAAGAGCTTCATGACCCAGATAATCGCGATGGTGTGATCACTCACCTAGAGCCAGACATCTTGGAATGTGAAGTCAAGTGGGCCTTAGAAAGCATCACTATGAACAAAGCTAGTGGAGGTGATGGAATTCCAGCTGAGCTATTTCAAATCCTGAAAGATGATGCTGTGAAAGTGCTGCACTCAATATGCCAATAAATTTGGAAAATTCAGCCATGGGCACAGGACTGGAAAAGGTTGGTTTTCATTCCAATCCCAAAGAAAGGCAATGCCAAAGAATGCTCACACTACTGCACAATTGCACTCATCTCACATGCTAGTAAAGTAATGCTCAAAATTCTCCAAGCCAGGCTTCAGAAATACGTGAACTGTAAACTTTCAGATGTTCAAGCTGGTTTTAGAAAAGGCAGAGGGACCAGAGATCAAATTGCCAACATCTGCTGGATCATGGGAAAAGCAAGAGAGTTCTTAAAAATCATCTATTTCTGCTTTATTGACTATTCCAAAGCCTCTGACTGTGTGTACCACAATAAACTGTGGAAAATTCTGAAAGAGATGGGAATACCAGATCACCTGACCTGCCTCTTGAGAAACCTATATGCAGGTCAGGAAACAACAGTGAGAACTGGACATGGAACAACAGACTGGTTCCAAATAGGAAAAGGAGTACGTCAAGGCTGTATATTGTCACCCTGCTTCTTTAACTTATATGCAGAGTACATCATGAGAAATGCTGGGCTGGAAGAAGCACAAGCTGAAATAAGATTGCCAGGAGAAATATCAATAACTTCAGATATGCAGGTGACACCACCCTTATGGCAGAAAGTGAAGAGGAACTAAAAATCCTCTTGATGAAAGTAAAACAGGAGAGTGAAAAAGTTGGCTTAAAGCTCAACATTCAGAAAACTAAGATCATGGCATCTGGTCCCATCACTTCATGGCAGATAGATGGGGAAACAGTGGAAACAGTGTCAGACTTTATTTTGGGGGGCTCCAAAATCACTGCAGATGGTGACTGCAGCCATGAAATTAAAAGACACTTACTCCTTGGAAGAAAAGTTATGACCAACCTAGATAGCATATTGAAAAGCAGAGACATTACTTTGCCAACAAAGGTCCATCTAGTCAAGGCTATGGTTTTTCCAGTGGTTATGTATGGATGTGTGTTGAACTGTGAAGAAAGCTGAGCACTGAAGAATTGATGCTTTTGAACTGTGGTGTTGGAGAAGACTCTTGAGAGTCCCTTGGACTGCAAGGAGATCCAACCAGTCCATTCTGAAGGAGATCAGCCCTGGGTGTTCTTTGGAAGGACTGATGCTGAAGCTGAAGCTCTAATACTTTGGCCACCTCATGCAAAGAGTTGACTCATTGGAAAAGACCCTGATGCTGGGAGGGATTGGGGGCAGGAGGAGAAGGGGACGACAGAGGATGAGATGGCTGGTTGGCATCACCAACTCGATGGACGTGAGTGTGAGTGATCTCCGGGAGATGGTGATGGACAGGGAGGCCTGGTGTGCTGTGATTTCATGGGGTCGCCAAGAGTCGGACACAACTGAGCAACTGAACTGAACTGAACTGACCATGCAAATAGGCTCTGCTCAAGAGAGCCCAGCTCCTTGACCTCAGTGGAGAGCCTGGAATCGGAAAGAGGCAGAGCAGCACAGTGGCTGAGAGCCTAGTCTCCTGAGCAAGCTGTCCAGGGTCAAAGTCCAACTCCTGCCCTTCCAGGTGTGTGATTCTGGGTGAGTTGCATCACCTCTCTTTGTGTCAGTTTCCCATACTCCAGTAGGGCTAATGATGGAGCCACTTGTGACAGTCATTAGTTCTGTTCACAAATATTTCTTGTGTACATTTCTTCTTCCTCCTCTTGGGCAGGACCAGTGTGATTGGCAATTGAGGTGTGACTAGATGCAACCGTTTTATCAGTTCTGGGCTAGGATGCGTTATTGCCACTGCAAGAAACTCCATGATGTTGTTTCCGTGTGAAGGTCAACTTTCTGGATAGAGGCTGTTTCATCAGCCTGATTCCTGGCTTATGGACCCTGTGTGTGTGTGTGTGTGTGTGTGTGTGTGTGTCTCAGCCTTTAGCTAAATTGTGATTCACACATATGTATGTGACAAATAAACCTTTGTTGTTTCAAGTCACTGCTACGGTAGGAATTTTTTTCTTACAGCAGGATACCTTATCTATCCTGTCTGATTCTGCATCTTATGGGAAGTCAGCAGCATTCACACGGTTAACACTGACGGAGGACCATGACAGTGGCTGGGCTATGGGAATCGCTCCAGACCACAGCGGCTACGATTCTGCCCAGGTCTGTCCGCTGGAAGCCAGTCTTCCCTCTGGAAGGAACAAATTAAGAGTGAGGTGATCTCAAGGTGCTGTCTGCATCCCAGTTCCCCGAAGGAGCTCTGAATGCAGAAAAGAAGCAAAGTGTTAGTCGCTCAGTCATGTCTAACTCTTTGCGACCCCACGGACTGCACCCTGCCAGTCTCCTCTGTCTAAGGAATTCTCCAGACAAGAATACTGGAGTGGGTAGCCATTCCTTTCTCCAGGGGATCTTCCCAACTCAGCGATCGAACCCAGGTCTCCCGCATTACAGGCAGATTCTTCACTGTCAGAGCCACCTGGGAAGCCACTGAATGGAGAAGCAGGGGTCAAAGACCAGTGCTAGCTTACTTAGCCTGTGCTCTGGGGAGACCCGTCCGTCTCCAGTTTTATTGTCAGCCACTGTGATAGGAAGGGGTTAAGTAGAGAGGTCTGAGACATCTCTTGAGGTTCAGTGGTTAAGAAGCCTTGCTTCCACTGCAGCGGGTGCGGGTTCTCTCCTTGGCTGGGGAATGAAGATTCCCACGTGCCTTGGGGTGTGGCCAAAAAAAAAAGAAAAGAAAAGAAGAAGGAAACAAATCAAGTAGGGAGGTCTGATTCTAGGTGCGGCCAAGCTGCAGTTTTCAGATGCACATGCTTATTGAAACAGAAGAGCTGCTCATCTGCATGCAGTGCTGTGAAAGCTTTAGTTTGATGAAAGGGGGACTCACCGTGTTTCCTGACAGGCAGCGTGCAGGTTGGGAGAGCAGGCGCAGTGGGACCAACCAGCCGTGCACGCGCACTCGCATTCTGGTTCTTCTCGCTCCCGGCAGTGGCATCGTTGTGAAGTTATTCAAACCCTTCAAGCTTCCATTTCTTTCATCAACAAAATTCATTAAGTATAGTAATTCAGTGACTTCTTCCTGGGTTTTTATGATATCCAAGCACTGTCCTGAGCACAGTGGGTAGAATGGTAAAGAAAACAAACACGGTCCTTGATCGCATGGAGTTAGTGTGTGTGTGTGCGTGCGCGCGCGTGTGCGCCCACTAAGTCGTTTCAGTCGTGCCCAACTCTTTGCAACCCTATGGATGTAGCTTGCCAGGCTCCTCTGTCCATGGGATTCTCCAGGCAAGAATGTTGGAGCGGGTTGCCATGCCCTCCTCCAGGGGATCTTCCCAACCCAAGGATCAAGCCTCTATCTCTTAGTTCTCCAGCGTTGGCAGGTGGGTTCTTTACCACTAGCTGCCACATGGGAAACCCCATGGAGCAAATAGGTTGGTATCGTTTTTGTTTTGCAGATCCTTTTGGCATCTGAGGAACCTGTAGATTCATCTCACACTAATGCTTTTTAAGCATTACAAAGGAAATGAATTATCATAGGACGTAGCTATCAAAATCTGTGAAATAGTAAAATATACACTTCTTTATGACTGTTACTATATTAGTAGCAAGCTGAAGCTGGCAAGTCTAATAGCTACTATAATTTTGACTTCCTGGGGAGTATAACTGACATTTTGAAACATCTGTGATAACTGTAATATGATATGAAAATATCTTTAATTTCTCCTGGTGACAAAGTCACTGATACTGCTAATACTGTGATGGTTTGTTGCCTATATTTATAATAAAATATTTGAGGGAAGTGTCACATTTACATTAGATGTTTGTGAACATAAAATTATCATTTTTTTTTCACCCAGGATTGTGAAATCTATTCCTGCACTCCAAGGTGTCTTTAGGTTTATACTCCTTAGAATGTGAGAAGGTACACAATAGATAGATAAAAAATAATTATATACAATGGCAGGATTATAAATATTATAAATACAAATAAAGCAGAAAGGTGGGAGATACAGTGATCGGGTGGTACTTTAGGAACATGGTCCTGAAAGGCTTCCTGGATAAGGTGGTACCTGAGCAGAGAGCAGAAGAAAGTGAGGGAGTGAGTGATGTTTTCATCTGGAAAGGAGCCTTTCCCAGGGGAGGGAGCAAGAGGTGCAAAGGCCCTGAGCTGTGGTGTGGTTTAGTGTGTTGGGAGAACCGCAAAAGTGTCTCTGTTCAGGTGGGGTGAGTTGAGGGGAGAAGGTGGCATCATCAGACAGTCCACATGGGGGTAGACATACAGTGTGGCCTTACCAAATGGGGATGCTGGTATCTCCATTAAGGTGCTGTTGAAAGAACCAGATATGCTGAGTGACCATGGACTCTGAGGTTTTGGTAGGTCCAACACCACTGGGGGAGGATGCCCCATAGCATTCCAAGTAAGACCACGCAGACTTCAGTGCTTTAAACTGTGTCAGAGACTCAGTAAGAGATGTTAACCAGCCATTCAGTTTTCTCTCTCTCTAAGAAACTCCAATATTTTGGCCACCTGATGTGAAGAGCTGATCCATTTGAAAAGACCCTGATGCTGGGAAAGATTGAGGGCAGGAGGAGAAGGGGACGATAGAGGTTGAGATGGTTGGATGGCATCACCAACTCAATAGACATGGGTTTGGGTGCATTCCGGGAGTTGGTGATGGACAGGGAGGCCTGGTGTGCTGCAGTTCATGGGGTTGGAAAGAGTTGGACACAACTGAGTGACTGAACTGAAATGAACTGAACTGAACTGAAATAGACTTTACCTATTAGAGCAGTTTTAGGTTCATGGCAAAATTGAGTGAAAAGTCCAGAGAGTCCCTGAATATTCCCTGCATCCCTATCCCATACACACATACACACACACATAGCCTCCCTCACTATCGACAGCCTACAGCATCCCACAGTGGAGTAATGTTCTGTTACCATCTGTGAGCCTACAGTATTTACCCGTTACTGTCAGCTCCATTCCTTGTCATTTCCCATTAGCTCAGAGAGTCACAGCTGCTTAACTTAAGTGTCTTGGATAGGTGACCTGGTCCACCTTCTACTTAATAGCCCTGTTTTTCTTTTGTGATATTCAAGTTTCCTTTTATTGGTGACAAATGGTACTGACATTTTCCACTGATGCAATGGAGCCTTTATTTAAGAACACTTTTATTTAAGTAAAAATGAAAGAAGGCAGCTGAAGGAAAAATGTGATGTAAGTAACAGTAGACAAGCAATGACATGGCATGTGGGGTGAATAATTCCCTGGGCATTGAATGACTCAGGGTTGAGGGTGTATGGGGTAACACAATGAAGGTGCTTCCTACACTTGTCCACACATCCATCCTTGGTTTTGAACTCTGCAGCATTTCTGCTGCTTCTTTGCTGTAGCCCAGAGCTTCCTCAGAGATATTTTTGTTTGTTATGGTTGTTTATTTACCATTTTTGTCATTTTCTGGGAGGAAAATGAGTATTGGGACCTTCTGACCTCCATCTTACCAAGGTCATCCTCATCCCTTGTATTTTCTTCAGGGAGTTTCAGGTCTTATGCTTAAGTCTTTAATTCATTTTTAATTGATTTTTGTGTGTTGTGGGAGATGAGGGCCCCATTTCCTTCTTTGGGGTGTGGATGTCCAGTTTTCCCAACATTGTTTGTTGGTGAGATACCTTTTCCCTGTCAAATGGCCTCGGCTCCCCATCAAAGATCATATGACTGGTGCCTGGGTTTATTTCTGGGCTCTCTATTCTCTTCCATCGATCTCCGTGTCTATCCTTATGCCATGCTGATTTGATTACTATAGCTTTGTAAAATATTTTTGAAATCAGGACTTGTGAATCCTTCAGCTTTGTTTTTCTTTCTCAAGATAGATTTTTTTTTTTAAGTTCTGCGTGAATGTCAGCAGTTTGAAAACAAGGTGAGTGGTCATTACATGGTCTAGTCACTAGACTTGGGAACGTTGGCTCTATCCTTCAGTCATGCATCCCCTGCCTTCCATTCTTAGTTTTATTTAATGTAAGTCTTTTTTTTTTTAAACCAGTAACTTTATTTTGTTGTTCTGTTGTTTTGGCTGTGCGGCATGTGGGATCTTAGTTCCCAAGGATCAAATCTGTGAACTCTGCAGTGGAAGGCCTGAGTTTTAACCACTGGACCACCAGGGAAGGTGTAACACAAGTCTTTAAACTGAAGTATCAAGTGGGAGCATAGATTTTTTTTTTCCTGTCCAGTAGAAGGATCCGGAGAAAGCAATGGCAACTCACTCCAGTACTCTTGCCTGGAAAAGCCCATGGATGGAGGAGCCTGGTAGGCTGCAGTCCATGGGGTTGCTAAGAGTCAGGCACGACTGAACGACTTCACTTTCACTTTTCACTTTCATGCATTGGAGAAGGAAATGGCAGCCCACTCCAGTATTCTTGCCTGGAGAATCCCAGAGGAGCCTAGTGGGCTGCCGTCTATGGGGTCGCACAGAGTTGGACACGATTGAAGCAACTTAGCAGCAGCAGCAGCAGCAGTAGTATCAGCTCCAATCAAGTAACTAAAATTGCTGGCCTGAGGTCCTCCTTTCAAAGGGAATTTACAACAGTTCGTGTCCATGTGCTGCACACTCAACAGAAATTGCCAAACTTCTTTTGGTACCCTGCTTCCATTTAATTATATTTCTTCTCATTTCCATCTCTAGAAGAGGCTGGCACCAACCCCAAAACAATTAAAACCTTCAATTCCTGTTGACCCCTGCATCTCAGCTGGTGGCCCTTTTTAGAGAAGAGCATGAGATTGTCAGTATTGAAGAGGAAAGAATTACTTCTTGGACCTAGCTGAATCAATGGTCCATTTCTCTTATAAAAGTAGACAAGCATCCTCTTCCAGGATAGGTTCTTTGAGGATGATGGTGAAACCTCTCAGTTTACTGGGCTACCTGACCTGCCTCTTGAGAAATCTATATGCAGGTCAGGAAGCAACAGTTAGAACTGGACATGGAACAACAGACTGGTTCCAAATAGGAAAAGGAGTACGTCAAGGCTGTATATTGTCACCCTGCTTATCTAACTTATATGCAGAGTACATCATGAGAAACGCTGCACTGGAAGAAACACAAGCTGGAATCAAGATTGCCTGGAGAAATGTCAATAACTTCAGATATGCAGATGACACCACCCTTATGGCAGAAAGTGAAGAGGAACTAAAAAGCCTCTTGATGAAAGTAAAAGAGGAGAGTGAAAAAGTTGGCTTAAAGCTCTACATTCAGAAAACAAAGATCATGGCATCTGGTCCCATCACTTCATGGGAAATAGATGGCGAAACACTGGAAACAGTGTCAGACTTTATTTTTTGGGGCTCCAAAATCACTGCAGATGGTGACTGCAGCCATGAAATTAAAAGACGCTTACTCCTTGGAAGAAAAGTTATGACCAACCTAGATAGCATATTCAAAAGCAGAGACATTACTTTGCCGACTAAGGTCCATCTAGTCAAGGCTATGGTTTTTCCTGTGGTGATGTATGGATGTGAGAGTTGGACTGTGAAGAAGGCTGAGTGCCAAAAAATGATGCTTTTGAACTGTGGTGTTGGAGAAGACTCTTGAGAGTCCCTTGGACTGCAAGGAGATCCAACCAGTCCATTCTGAAGGAGATCAGCCCTGGGATTTCTTTGGAAGGAATGATGCTAAAGCCGAAGCTCCAGTACTTTGGCCACCTCATGCGAAGAGTTGACTCATTGGAAAAGACTCTGATGCTGGGAGGGATTGAGGGCAGGAGGAGAAGGGGATGACAGAGGATGAGATGGCTGGATGGCATCACTGACTCGATGGATGTGAGTCTGAGTGAACTCCAGGAGTTGGTGATGGACAGGGAGGCCTGGCGTGCTGCAATTCATGGGGTCGCCAAGAGTCTGACATGACTGAGCGACTGAACTGAACTGAACTGAACAGCATGATTCCCATTGGCTGAAAAAGAAACACCTGCATTGGGCAAACCATCCTTCTGCATTTTAAGACTCCTCTGTGAAACAAGAAAAGCAAGCAAGGGACTTCCCTGGTGGTTCAGTGGTTAAGAATCCACCTAGGAATGTAGGGGACACAGGTTTGATCCCCGGTTTGGGAGGATCCCACATGCCACAGGGCAACTAAGCCCATGAATGACAACGACTGAAGTCCGCACACCTAGAACCCTGCTCCGAAATGAGAAGCCTCTGCAATGAGAAGCCCACTTGCTGCAACTAGAGAAAGCCCGTACACTGCAGCAAAGACTCAGCACAGCCAAAAATATAAAATAAATTAATTAACTAAAAAAGAAAAGCAAGCAAGCAACCAAATAAAAAATAACTTCCATTTTGTTTAAGAATTAAGAATGGGCTTTCTTCCCATTATCCAAGATGCTATCCCCTGATTACATGTGACTGTTTACATCTAAATCATTTCAGATTTCATTTCTCAGCCATTCTAACCACGTGGCAGGAGTTTAGAAACCACCACTCTGCATTGATACCGAGATTCTAGAACATTTTCATTATTGCAGGAAGTCCTGTTGAGAAGCATTGCTTTCAGACTTAAAAATGATAGGGTTCCATTTGATGTGATGAAGGAGAATGAAAGGGCCTTCCCAAATGGCGCTGGTGGAAAAGAACCTGCCTGCCAGTGCAAGAGACTTAAGAGACACGAGTTCTATCCCTGGGTTGGGAGGATCACCTGGAGGAGAGCACAGCAACTCATTCCAGTATTCTTGCCTGGAGAACTTTATGGACAGAGGAGCCTGGTGGGCTACAGTCCATGGGGTCGCAAAGAGTTGTACATGAGTGAAGTGACTTAGCATGCATGCAGGAAAATGAAAACAGCTTTGCAGCAAGAAATTCCATTAATATGTATTTATGTCTTGAAATATTATGTGTAAATGTTGGGAAAGCACATCAGAATTTCTTTGAATTATAATAATTTGGCAAAGCATCTGATTTCTACCTTACGCTGGCTAACCCAATTAATTGCTTTACTTTCAGATAGAAAAGTGGTGAATAATTTATCACACAGAAAAAGCACTTGTCATTATAGTCTTCCTAATGTTTATTTTTAAATGAAGCATCGGAAGAATTCTCTCAGAGTACCTGATCTGTCGGACTCCTCTTAACTTCATGCATTTCCTTTTGGTGAGTTCAATGAGGAAGGAATCATTTATATAATTTATAATAAATTATATATATATTTATATAATTCATAATAAATTATATAGATTTATATAATTTATAAATATTTATATGATTATATATAAATTAATTAAATTATAGATTATAAATTATCTAATTAAATATAAATTATATTAAATTAGATAATTTATAAATTTATATAATTTATATATATAATATATATCTAATTCTATATTGGCTATAATATAGAATTATATCTAATTTATAGAGAGTCTAATTTTCAAAGAATTCTGTTCCTTATTTTTCTTTTTTTTTGCAGCTTTATTAAGAAGTGTAAGTGGCCTGGTTATTCTACATCATATAAACTCCTTATCCTATTCAAATATTGACCCGCCCCTCAAAATCCTGTCATGTCTATCTATTGCAGAATTATGCACAGTCTTTTAAGATTTGAGGGTGGCGTTTGACCCATCCATCCTTTTATTACGTGTACTTTGATTTTCTCTGCTGCATGCAAATGTGCTAAGTCGCTTCAGTTGTGTCTCTTTGCGACCCTATGAACTGTACCCTGCCAGGTTCGTCTGTCCATGGGATTATCTAGGCAAATATAGTGGAGTGGGTTGCCATGCCCTTCTCCAGGAATCTTCCCAACCCAGAGGTCGAAACTGCATCTCTGGAGTCTCCTGCATTGGCAGGTGGATTCTTTACCACTAGCACCACCTGGGAAGCCCTTTCTCTGCTGGAGGTAGTTTATATCTGTTTTCCCTTGAATTTGATAATTGTCTGACCTTAACATATAAAGTGTTGGTGGAAAATGTACACATTTCATTTCCCAGAGCTGAATAATTACATTTATTTATATGTTTGTTTATTATCTTTTGAACCCCTTCACCCATTTTTCCTACCCCCTCCCACCCCATCTATGAAAGTGAAAGTTGCTCAGTTGTGTCCAGCTCTTTGTGGGCCCATGGACTGTAGCCCACCAGGCTCCTCTGTCCATGGAATTCTCCAGACAAGAACACTGGAGTGGCTTGCCATGCCCAACTCCAGGGGATCTTCCCGACCCTGGGACTGATCTCAGGTCTCCAGCATTGCAGGTGGATTCTTTACTGTCTGAGCCACCAGGGAAGCACCCCATCCATGGCAACTACCAGTCTGCTCTCTGTCTCTTTGAGCTTGAGTGTTGTTGTTCTTTTTTAATACTCCACATATGAGTGAGATCATATAGCATTTATCTTTTTCTTTCTTATTTAATTTAGTATAATGCACTCAGGTTCCATGCATGCTGTTTCAAATACCAGGATCTCACTTTTTATAGCTGGGTAATATTCCAATGTGTGTGTGTGTGTGTGTGTCTTCTTTACCCATTCATCCATCCATCCATGGACACTTAGGCTGTTTTCACATATTGGCTGCTCTGAACATGAGGTGCTGTTTTTATAAACTGCTCTGAACATGGAGTGCTTCTATCTTTTTGAGTGAGTGTGTGTTCGCTTCCTGTGGATATAGTACCAGAAGGGGAATTACTGGACCCTTTATCAGTTCTAGTTTAAAATATCTGAGAACCCTCCACACTGTTTCCCATAGTGGCTACACCAATTTACATTCCCATCAACAGTGCACGAGGATTCCCTTTTCTCCACATCCTTGCCAACGCTTATTATTCATTGTCTCTTTCATGATGGCCATTCTGACAGGTGTGAATTGATATATCAGTGTGATTTTCATTTGCATTTCCCAGATGGCTAGTGATGTTGCGCACATTTTCATGTACCTGTTGACTGGTCAATCTGTGTGTCTTTGCTATTTTCTTTTTTATTTATTTGTAAATGTTTAAAAGATTTTTTGATGTGGGCCATTTTTTAAAAGTCTTTATTGAATTTGTTATGATATTGCTTCTGTTTACATTTTGACTTTTTAGCCACAAGGCGTGTGGGATCTCAGGTCAGTGACCAAGGATAGAACTCACACCCCCAGCACTGCAAGGCAAAGCCTTAACCGATGGACCACCAGGGAAGTCCCATATTTTCTTTTCTTTTTTTAGGAAGAAAATTATTTATGTTTTTATTTGGCTGCACCAGGTCTTAGTTGCAGCACACAGGATCTTCCATCTTCATCTTCATTGAGGCATGTGAGATTTAGTTCCCTGACCAGGAATTGAACCCCAATGCCCTGCATTGGGAATGCAGAGTCTTAGCCATTGTTCCAGGGAAGTCCCCACATTTTCTTATTCAGAAGAAAAAAATTAAATTGTTTTGAAAGAATGAGAGGAATCAAGTGTTCTCTCTCAAATTTTCCCTAAAGGACATTGTTTTTAGTGTCTTCTTTGCTTTACTTTTCTGCAGTAGTTTATTCTGCAAATGATTTTTAATTATTCATGATTTTGTAAGATGCGTCTTGGATACGACCTGTCACCATGGCAGGTCTGAGTTTAAAAGAGGGAATTGCAGTGTTTTTCCTACCCCCAAGTTACCTCGACTTAATACCTCAATTTCAGACAGTAAATTTGTGAGAGTTGAGAGGTTGCTGTGATATTTTGTGTTTTGTTTTGAAGCTTCCTCTCATTTCAGGGCTTCCCTGGCGGCTCAGGCAATAAAGAATCTGCCTGCAATGCAGGAGACCTGGGTTCAAACATCCCTGGGTTGGAAAGATCCCCTGGAGAAAGGAGTGGAAAGCCACTCCAGTATTCTTGCCTGGAGAATTCCATGGACAGAGGAGCCTAGTGGGCTACAGTCTCCTATGGAGTTGCAAACAGCCGGACAGGACTGAGCAACTATCTATCACTTTCAAGCACTTTACTGCACTCTGACTTACAAAATTAATTTATACTCATCATTTACCTTGAAGGGGCTCCCAACACAGCCAAGAGGCAGACAGAGATGGGACTTGTATAAGGGACAGAGACCTCAGTTCAAGACTAGCTATTGGAACCCCCGTGGTACCAAACAATTTACAGTTTCTACTACCTATTTAAATAAAGTCTTTATTTCAAGGCTTGATTTTTCACAGTTTTATGCTTTATCTCTGGAGTGTTTCTCTCTGTAGAGCCAACTAATCAAGTTTAAATTTTAATTAAACAGCTGTCACTTGCTTGTTAGTCCTGTGGCAACCTGATGTTTTATGAAATTTTAATTTAGCCCAAGCTGGGTAAAAAGATTTCTTCTGACAACAAAGAAACGTTATTAACAGGGTATAGTTGAGATGAAGCAGAGTTTGCAAGAGTGCTAAGAGATTCATGTACAGGAAAGGAATTAAAAGTAAGCACTTAAGTAATACTATCAAGCATTGGAGCCAGGGTGCGTGAAGGTTGGGCTGACTTGGTGGAAGCACAGGTCAGACCTAGACCCAAATTTACGCATGTCCTCTGCCTTCCTCCATCTTTGTTTCCTTCTACTTCAAGCTCTGTCTTTTTCTCTCCCTGCCTCTGAGCATCTTTCAGCCCTTCCCTTTTTCTCTCTCTCGCTCTGTCAGTCTGCAGCTATCTGTCTCTTATCTGTCGATCTCATTTACTCTTTCACGTCCCCACTTCTGTCCAGGGTCCTGATCTGAGCATCCCAGGCTCCAAAGGGCTGAAGGCCATGTTGGCTACACCAAGGAGTGAAAGATGGCAGGGACTCACATGGAATCAGAAGGAGACTGCAGGCAGTGACACTGCTTCCCTCCCCCGCCTGGAATAGACCTCTTGCACATAAGCAGGAAAAACCCTCTCAGGGAATATTTTCTGAAGTTCATCACATACCACCATCACAGATTTTGCCAACTGTGCACAAGATTGACATGGCAGCTTTTATACACTTAGTATTTTTAAAACTAACTCATCTTTCAAAATTTATGTATGTATTTTTTAAAATTGTTACATTTTAAATGCAATTTTAAAGGATACTTTCCATTTACAGTTATTATAAAATATTGCCTATTTTCTCAGTGTTGTACAGTACATCCCCTTTTAAATTAATTTTTATTCGGGTATAGTTGATTTACAGTCTTGTGTTAGTTTCTGCTGTGGAGCAGCAAGGTGAATCAGTTGTACATATACATATGTCTACCCTTTTTAGATTCTTTTCCCATATAGGTCATTACAGAGTATTGTGTAGAATTCTCTGTACTGTACAGTGAGTCCTTATTAGTATTTATTTTATATATAGTAGTGTGTATATGTCAGTCCCAGTCTCCCAATTTATCCCTCACCGGCTTCACCCCCTGGCAACCTGAAGTTTGTTTTCTACATCTGTGACTCTATTTTTATTTTGTACATATATTTGTGCCATTTTTTTCAATTCCACATATAACCAGTGTTATATGATATTTGTCCTTCAGACTTACTTCATCTTTTTTTTAAAAAAATTGAAGTATAGTTGGTGTGCAATATTATATAAATTTCAGGAAAAGAACACAGTGATTCACCATTTTTTAAATTTATTTTTTAACTGGAGGAAAACTGCTTTAGAGTGTATTGGTTTCTGCCATACAACAATGCAAAGAAGCCATACATTACCCATATATATCCCCTCCCTCTAGGTCATCACAGAACACCAGGCTCGGTTCGCAATTTGTAAAGGTTATATTTTATTTACAGTTATAAAATATTGGCTGTATTTCCTGTGCTGCACAACATACCCTCATAGATTATTTAT
Organism: Budorcas taxicolor; assembly: GCF_023091745.1. NCBI lineage: Eukaryota > Metazoa > Chordata > Mammalia > Artiodactyla > Bovidae > Budorcas > Budorcas taxicolor. Next base: position 49,999,303 of record NC_068926.1, on the reverse strand, counting down.
TTTACGCATGGTATTTTGTACTTCTTAGTCCCCCACCCTTTTCTTGCCACTCCCCACTGCTCTCTCCTCTCTCCCCACTGATAACCACTAGTTTGTTCTCTGTATCTGTGAGTCTGCTTTTTTTGTTGTTGTATTCTCTTTGCCTTATATTTTTAGATTCTATGTACGTGATGACATTCAGTGTCTGTCTTTCTCTGTCTGACTTATTTCACTAAGCATACCTGCAAGTCCGTCCTCATTGTTGCAAATGATAAATTAGAACTTTAAACTTTTGGGACCTTTTAGACTTTAAAAAAAAGTCCTGAATTTAGCCCCACTCCAAGTTTACAATCCATGAAGACGTGAGTTTGCTTATGTGTTTTATTTCCTAATACATATTAGAATGTTAGAAGATGGAAAAAATTCATCTGTGCATCACCAAAACAATATTAAGTATTACCAGCATTAGAAATTCCATAGTTTGGCAGACTTTTTATAGAGCATTTCTGCTTTTTATTTGTTGGCTAACTTTAATTTTCATTTCCCTAGTTCTATTTGTCCAGGACTACAAATCTGTCAGTGGAGAAGCAAATGGTCACCCACTCCAGAATTCTTGCCTGTGGAATCCCATGGATGGGGGAACCTGGCAGGCTACAGTGGCGTGGAGTCACGACAAGCTGGACACGACTGAGAGACCAAACAAAACCAACAAATCTGCCGGAATCTCATCTGTGGCTCTGGCATGCTATTTGCAGAAGTCTGCTTGAACTCCAAACATTTATTTTTGAATGTTTTTTAACACACTGATTGGAGTTTTCCTTTTGCCCTTAGAAGATCTGGGAAAAATATTGAACTTTCAGTATCATCTGAAGTACAGTATCTTCAGTATCATTTTGAATATTCAATTAAAAAATATTGAATATTCACTGTCTTCTTTTAAGTTACTAAAGAATTTCTTATGTTCCAATCTGTTAATTCATTTTAGAAGAATCAGAACAGTTCTGAGTTCTGTTCCCATAAGTGATCCACTTGCTCTTAATATAGCACTAGAGCTTAGATTCAACTCAGTCACAGCCAAATCAACCTTAAAAGTAGAAATACAAGCCTAATTTTCTTTCCTATGGGCTTTCCAGCTGGCACTGGTAGTAAAGAATTGCAGGAGACACAGGAAACTCAGTGAGTTCGATCCCTGGGTTGTGAAGATCCCCTGGAGAAGGAAATGGCAACCCACTCCAGTATTCTTGCCTGGGAAATCTCATGGACAGGAGAGCCTGGGGGGCTACAGTCCATGAGGTCGCAAAGAGTTGGACACGACTGAAGCAGCTCAGCATGCAGGTCTTAGTTGCAGCACATGGAATCTTTAGTTGTGGCATATGGGATCTAGTTCCCTGCCCAGGGATCAAACCCGGACCATGGCAGTGGGAGTGCAGAGTCTTAACCACTGGACTCAGGGAAGTCCCTATTTTCATTCTTTTTTTAAAAAGTCCCAAAGGACCTCTTTAAAAATAGAATTTTATTTTGTTTATTTATTTGTGGCTGTACTGGGTGTTCATCGCTGTGTGGGCTCTTCTCTAGTTGCAGCGTTTGAGCTTCTCACTGTGGTGACTTCTCTAGTAGAGCGTGGGCTTCAGGGCTCACTGGCTTTAGTAGCTATGACTCCCAGGCTGTAGAGTACAGGCTCAGTGGTTATGGCTCATGGGATTAGTTGCTCATCGGCATGTGGGATTTTCCTGGATCAGGGATCCAACCTTTGTCTCCTGCATTGGCAGGCGGATTCTACCTCTGAGACACCAGGGAAGCCCCCTATTTTTATTGCTGACAAAAAAAAAAAATAATAAGTCCATGCTGCAACAGTGGAAGTGCCAACCAAATCATCTCTGCAATAATTATGTCCAGGCTTCTGGTTTCAGTTGGACTAGGCACTTGTGAGCTGCTAAACACCTAATAAAAAGCCGTTAATATGTTTGTCTCCCCTGCCCTAAGAAAGCACTTTGTGAATCTGGCTTACGGCGGTGTGACTTGTGATGGATGGAGAGTCACATGGAAAATTAAATTGTCCTGCTCCTTGCTTAGAAATGTATAACAAACTGCCCCCTAAATAGAGAACAACAACAACAAAATCTTTGGCTTTGAAATAACATGTGTGTTGCCTAGATTAAGACACAGCATTTCCTGGTGGGTCATTGGTAAAGAAGCTGCCTGCCAATGCAGGAGACGTGGGTTTGATCCCTGGATCAGGAAGATCCTCTGGAGAAGGAAATGGCAACCAACTCCAGTACTTGTGCTTGGGAAATCCCATGGACAGAGGAGCCTGGCTGTCTACAGCCCATCGGATCACAAAAGAGTCGGACACGACTGAAGCAGCTTAGCATGCATGCACACACAAGGGCACACAGATTGGACAGGTAAAGAGTAACTGTTATCCTTTAAGTTTTTGCAGAAGGGAACTGCTATCTACTCCAGTATTCTGACCTGGAGAATTCCAGGGACTGTATAGTCCATGGGGTTGCAAAGAGTCAGACACGACTGAATTACTTTTACTTTCCCTTTCCCATGAAGACTTGCTATGAACAGTACCTCCATTCTTTTAGGAAGATGAAGTCAAGAGAGTTGATATAAACTGTACCATGTGACAGGCACCATGGCAGATCTCCAGAGGCATCTGCAAACTCTTGAAGAAGCACTTTAGCTACTAAATACTTACCAAGTGTCTAATTGTGTTTATCTTTTGCTGCATTGGAGTCACTCACAGGCCTTCCCTGTGGGCCAGTGGTTAAGAATCTGCCTGCCGATGCAAGGGACACGGGTTCAATCCCTGGTCGGGATTCCACATGCCATGGGGCAACTAAGCCCGTGAGCCACAACTACTGAGCCCGTGCACCCTAGAGCTCAGGTTCTGAAACAAGAGAAGCCACCACACTAAGAAGCCTGCACATTGCAGCAATGAGTAGCCCCCACTCACCACAACTCGAGAAAAGCTCGTGCACAGCAGTAAAGACCCAGCGCAATCAAAAATAAATAAAAAATTTAAAAAGTCACCCACAACTTAGCAACTTAGAAAAATAAGCATATATTAAAACAAACTATGAGGAATCAGGAATCTGGGAATGAGTCCATGGCAGACCTCTGGCCAAGGGTCTCCTGTGGGCTCACAGTTAAGATATCATGGGAGCTGCAGTCAACTCAAGCCTTGTCTGGGGCTGGAGGATCCGCTTCCGGAATGGGTCCCTCACACAGCTGTCAAGTTCACGCTGGGTGTTATCCGGAGGTCTCGGCTGCTTACCCCATGGCTTCTTCATAGGATTGTGTAAGTTATCTCATGACACGGCAGCTGGATTTCCTCAACTTGGGGGATTTAAGAGAGATAGGAAGGAGGGATTCGCAGTAATTTTCATGTCCTAATTTCAGAGATACAGACTGTCCCTGCTCTTGTGTTCATGACAGGTGAGTCATTCCATCAGTCCACACTCATGAGAGGGGAATTATTCTCCATCTACTGGAGGGGAGGAGTGTTGAAGGATTTGTGAGTATATTTAAAAAGAACCACAGCCGAGCCTCTGGCTATAGACTTACACATCGCCTGTGCAAAATACTCCCCTCCCAAGACCTCCTGAAAATCTTACCCTTTCACAGCACCCACTCAGAATCCAGGACCTGGAGACCTACACCAGGTCCAGGCACAGATGAGGCCCCTGATCCTGGGGGGTTCAATGTGATCCATTAGGGAAGCTTATTTGTCCCAGAAAACAATACCCCTAACCATGGGATAAAGTCAGAGATTTGGATGTAAGTTGACTTCAGTTCTAATCTTGGCTTCGTCATCACCCTCTGAGGAATATTACATGATCCTCTGGGCACAGTGAGCTGCAGAGACCACCTTTGTACATAACAGTATCCATGCTGGCTTGCACTGATTGGGCACTTACTGTATGCCAGTGTACCACGCACTCTTCTAACTGCTTCCTATGTTTTAACTCATGGTGGCAACACCATGGGAGTAAATGCTGTTATACATTCCATTTTATAGATGGGGAAACTGAGGCACAGAGAAGTAAAGTCATTTTATCCCAAGTAACCCAAATGACCAGGGGCAGAGTAGGGATTTGAATTTTGGAGTGTGGGCTCTTACCCATCATGTGACAAGAGCACTCCAATTTTCCACTGAACACAGCCTCATGTAAAGAGTTAGGCTGATTATTTAAAAAACACTACTATTTCTTTTATCTTCATGCTCTTGAATTGTCCACAAAATGACTTGTTTTAAGTAAGGTAGGAGAGTGGAAAGTTATTGTCTGTCAGAGATGAAACTATGTCCTTTTTTCTCTCTAAACCATTGCAAATGAATGAATATATTGGCTTCTATTAATATTAGGAATTAAGGGACACACAAAGAATACCACAAAGAAGAACCTGAAATTCTTTCCTTGTCAAGAAGTCTAGGATGGCCATGTACACACTGCTTTTTTAAAAATGGATAACCAACTAGTACCTACTGTATAGCACAGGAAACTCTACTCAATGTCATGTGGCAGCCTGGATGGGAGGGGAGTTTGGGGGAGAATGGATACGTGTATGTGTATGGCTGAATCTCTTTGCTGTCCTCCTGAAACTATCACAACATTGTTAATCTGCTATATTCCAAGGAGATGGTGATGAACAGGGAGGCCTGGCATGCTGCAATTCATGGGGTCGCAAAGAGTCGGACACGACTGAGCGACTGAACTGAACTGAACTGAACAATAAAAGCAGAGAAGAGAGAGAGAAATCTTTGGATTAAGTCATATTGTTCCCCAAATATGCAGAACATTCAGTGGCCGAAAGGCTTTTCATTGATGGATATCCCTTAGATAAGATGGATGCTTGAAAAGAATCCTGGTTTTAGGAGCTGGAGGAGGTATAAATCATGGAGCTGAGAACCCCATGAAATTATGAAACAAGGGGAGATTTCAGATTTACACAGCTCATCGATTAAACAAGGAAGAAATTCTCTCCTCTAGTTTTATTGTCAAGTGGGACTAGCAGCAGATGATCATTTCTCTTCATATCCTTATTCATTCTTTTCTAATTGCATCTTCTCAACTGCTATTTAGATTCCGTTTGCCAACAAAGTCATGTTATCACGTTGGGACTAAGCTACTTGAACAAAAGCTCACACAGACTCCAATGCGCTTCTTTATTGTTCATTTCCCTTCTTCCCCTTAGGATTGGGTTAACCTTCATAAAGATCACCTCTCCCAGAAAAATAAATGGGTTGGCTAATCAAATGTCTTTATGTTATTGATTTCTTCCAGAGACAAGTTTTCCAAACCTCATATGATTTTATTTCAAATTAAAAGTAACCCCATGTGCCCAATAAAAACAACTTCTTATGGTCTTTCCTGCCCACAATGATGTCTATTAACCAAAGTTTTCTGTCTTATGATCCCAGTAAATATGTTACCAAACTCAGCATAACAAATAAATCAGGTACTACCAACATCCTTTGTGTGTATCATTCAATATGTGGGTTACTATCTTAAATTTTTTCTTTTAGTGCAGTTTTGCAAAATCACACTCGTCATGCATTTTCTGACCTTTCTCTGTATCTGCAAACCCACTTTGGGAGACTGTGCATTTCCCATACTCCTTACTGACAGCCCTGTGAGGGTGCTGGTGATAACAATGCTAAGAAAAACTGCCAATTAGCCAGCTATGACTCTCCCAAACTTTCACTGTAGCCACAGCTGGGCCAGAAGGAACTGTGGTCTAGACAGCAGCCCTCAACTTTTTTGGTTCCAGGGGCTGGTTTCATGGAAGACAATTTTTTCTACAGACCAGGGTGGAGGAGGGATGGTTTGGGGATGATTCAAGTGCATTACATTTATTGTGCACTTTATTTCTATTATTATTACATCAGATCATCACCTCAGATCATCAAGCATTAGATCCCAGAGGTTGGGGAACCCTGGAGTCACATGTTGGGGCTGTAACAGAAATATTTTACAGTATAAACAAGTTGGATAAAATAAGCACTTATAAGTGTTCTCTGGAGAAACAGAACCAAAAGGATATAGGTTTACTAGTTATACAGAAAGAGATTTAGTGTGAGAGATTGACTTACATGATTGCAGAGTCTACAAACCCCCCTGATTTTCTGCCTACAAGCTGGAGTCCCAGGAAAGCTGATGGTGTTATTCCAGTCCAAACCCAAAGGCTTAAGAATTAGGGGAGCAGGTGGTATAAGGTTTTGTCCAGTCTGAATGCCCACAATCCAGGAATGCTGAATCTGAGGGCAAGAGAAGAGGGATGTACTAGCTCAAGCCGAGAGAGTAAATTCTCCTCTCTTCTACCTTTTAGTGCTATCCGGGCCCTCAAGAGATTGGGTGAGGCCCACCCTCCTTGGTGAGGGATCTTCTTTATTCTATTCACCAGTTAAAATGTTCATCTCATCCAGAAACACCTTCACAGATACACCAGGAAAGAACATTTTCCCAGCTCTCTGGCCACCCCCTAGCCCAGTCAAGTTGGCACATACAGTGAACCATCACAACAGTGTATAAGAAAGCTCCATTCCTGGGTCTGGCAGGTGGTAGGTAATTAATAAGCATTCTTCCTCATCATTAGGGTTCCACATTGCTTTCACATGGATGTGTTTATAATGGGATGGTGGAGGGGACCTCCCTGGAAGGCCAGTGGTTGAGACTTCACCTCCCAGTGTAGGGAGTATGGGTTTGATCCCTGATCAGAGAGTTAAGATTCCACATACCTTTTAGCCAAAAAAACCCAAAACATAAAACAGAATCAATATTGTTACAAATTCAATAAATACTTTAAAAATGCTCCAGGTCAGAAAAATCTTTAAGAAAATAAAAAAAAATATGGAGAGGGTGTGGAGAAAAGAGAACGCTCTTGCACTGTAGGTGGGAATGTAAATTGACACCCCCACTATGGAAGAAGATATGGAGATTCCTTAAAAAACTGGAAATAAAATCACCATATGACCCAGCAGTCCCACTTCTAGGGATATACCCTAAGGAAACCAAAACTGAAAAAGACACATGCATCTGATTGTTCATTGCAGCACTATTTACAATAGCTAGAACATGGAAGCAACCTTGATGTCCATCAACAGATGAATGGATAAAGAAGTTGTGGTACATGTACACAATGGAATATTACTCAGCCATAAAAAGGAATGTATTTGAGTCAGTTCTCATGAGGTGGATGAACTAAGAACCTATTATACAGAGCACAGTGAGTTAGAAAGAGAAAGATAAATATTGTATTCTAATGGCACCCCACTCCAGTACTCTTGCCTGGAAAATCCCATGGACGGAGGAGCCTGATGGGGTGCAGTCCATGGGGTTGCTAAGAGTCAGACACAACTGAGCGACTTCACTCTCACTTTTCACTTTCATGCATTGGAGAAAGAAATGGCAACCCACTCCAGTGTTCTTGCCTGGAGAATCCCAGGGATGGGGGAGCCTGGTGGGCTGCTGTCTATGGGGTCGCACAGAGTTGGACACGACTGAAGCGACTTAGCAGCAATGCATATATTCAGAATCTAGAAAAATGGTACTGAAGAATTTATTTACAGGGCACCAGTGGAGAAACAGACATAGGAAATAGACTTATGGACATGGGGAGAGGGGAGGAGAGGGAGAGATGTATGGAAAGAGTAACATGAAGACTTATATTGCCATATGTATATTAGCCAACTGGAATTTGCTGTATGGCTCAGGAAACTCAAGCAGGGGCTCCATATCAGCCTAAAGGGGAGGGACGGGAAGGGAGATAGGAGGGAGGTTCAAAAGGGAGGGGCCATATGTATACCTATGGCTGATTCATGTTGAGGTTTGACAGAAAACAACAAAATTCTGTAAAGCAATTATCCTTCAATTAAAAAATAAATTATTTAAAGATACATTCTTTGATGGATATATGACATTCTTTAACAAATCATTTCCTTTAGTGTTCCATCAATAGATAATTAATTAAATAGGTATGGTATGTCCTTGCAATAGAAATACCACATAGCCAATAAAAATGATTAGATTCATCTGTAATCACTTGGAAAATAAAAAAGGTCCATAGCATATTGCTAAATGAAAAGAAGGTACAAAACAGTATGTGTAATTTGACACAAATTTGATAAATTTTAAATAAATATTAAAAAGTTCTAAAAATAAAGGGATGACGGAAAAGATAATATATCAGAGTAATTCACCTCCTTTGCTCCCTTGTTGCTTCCCACAATTAACAAGATGCTTAGCATCTCTGGCTTCAGTTTACTCTTCTGCCAAAAAGTGGTGGTGGTATCTGGTCTATTCTGATAGCCCCTAACTATCTCTCGAACATCGAGGAGGGTTTATCTCTCCATATGAAAAGTGTGCTATCATGTAATGGCAAAAAAAAAAAAAAAGACTATTATAATCATACATCATCATCCCACCATTATCCTATGATCAGAGAGCAGGGGCCACACCAAACAATTTTTTTATTGTCTGTAGTAATAATATATTAACTCCAAATGAAAATTTGTCAATTTCTTTATCAGAAATTATTTGTTGAAAAAGTCCCACTTCCCCCCTTTTTCATATGGCTTTTCTCACACCCCTTCATTCAGAGCAGGAGAGAATGGAGACTCAAATTTGTCAAGTATCTCCCAGGTGCTTCACACTCCTAGAATGTCCTCTGGTTGGGTTTTTTCATGGAGAAGTCATAGTGTGCCGTGCTGTGCTCAGCGACTTTAGTCACGTCTGACTCTTTGCGACCTATGGACTGTAACCCGTCAGGCTCCTCTGGCAATGGGGATTCTCCAGGCAAGAATACTGGAGTGGGTTGCTGAGCCCGTGTCCAGTGTATCTTCCCAACCCAGGACTTGAACCCATATCTCTGGGGTCTCCTGCATTGCGGGCAGGTTCTGTACCCACTGAGCCACCTGGGAAGCCCAAAGTTACACTAGCTCCTTATAATGAGTCATAGTGTCTTTATTTTGTGGACAAGGAGCTGAAAGCTCAGAGAAGTTGAAAGTCTAATGGAAATGGATGTTGACTTCGGGTTTACTTCACTCCAGGATACATTTTCCACTGGATGTGTGATGCTGGCCATGATATATTCTACAAAACTTATGGAAGAATTAATGGCTTTCAAGGACTTTTCATTGAAGTCAATGCTCTTTGAGGTATACAGGTGATGGGAAGGACCCAGAAAATTTGGCTGAACAACAACTTTACAATGAATGTTGGATGGTGCTACCGACGTGTGCTATGACTAATCACAGCTCAAGAATAAGAATTGGATTCTCTCGCAAAGACTGGAGAAGAACAAACATACATATCGGACCACACCCAAGACAGAGTTATTCCCTTCAGAGAGCAATTTCATTTCACTCTTTTGCTGAATTGAAATATGTAGAAAACTAAAGAAAGCTGTTTCCTTGTTAAAGGAAACATCCCTTTTATTTGAAGTAGTGGGAATCTATTTGTGTTTTGCATTGTTCACTGGTTCACCAGAAAGTCAAGTAATTGGTGATTTGCACCACTCTTATAGAACTTTTAGTGACCAATGCCTCTTAGAAAGCACAGAGCCTGCAGATTGTAGAAAATTAAACATCCACTCTTAATCGAAGAGTGTGATATTTAAAGTGAAATCAATAGGCTCACATTTCCGAGCTGAATAAAACATTAATCCTTAATAGAGTCATTTCGGAAAGTCAAGTCTAATGGTCCCTGTAGTTCAAAGATTTAGCTCTAAAGCCAGAGCTGTAATGACTACAAGAATAGGAACGAAAATAAGGAGATGAAAGAAATACATTTGACATTTGCTCCAGTGTAAACAATGTGCAAATGAAAATCCATTTACTTGAAGCAAAATCTTCTGCTTTTGATACCATGAGGTGCCAACATCTATTCCTTACCATGTTTATTCTCCGCGCCAGGGAGAGCAGAACATTCAGCCTCAGGGTGTGACCTTCAGAATTGGAAGCAGAAGTGAATTAATCCAGTGTCCTAGTAATAAGTGGAGGTCAATCTAGTTCATCTCCCAAGACGAGTGGTCGGGGAAAAATTTATTTACTCTCAAAGTAAATAGGAGATCAAGAGGCCTTCACCATGAGAGGTACAAGAAAATTATCCAAATCTGGATACTTTCTGGTTTTTTGTTGTTGTTATTGTTGTTATTTTTGTGTGCCTGATTTTCATGTCCACAAGGAAGGGATTGAGACCAAATACAGACAAAGGCTCATATTTGTCCAGCCTTCTAATTTAAAAACAAAATTATTTTTTCTTACCAGTTTCAGTTCAAAGCTTCCAAAATAAGGGTATGGGAAATTTCTTGAATACTACACACAAATGGCTAAGATTTAGGATTCACCACAGTGGTTATATGGACTCATCTTAAAATGTGATAGGTTGTGTCAAGGATGATATTTTCCTTTTATTTTAATTACAATCCTTATTAAGATAACAGAGAGGGACTTCCTTGGTGGTTCAGTAATTAAGACTTGGCCTTCCAATGCAGGAGGTGAGGGTTCGAGGTGAGGGTTCGATTCCTAGTCGGGAACTAAGATCCCACATATCTTGCAGCCAAAAAAATTTTTAAAAAAAGGACACAAAAAACAGAAGCAATATTGTAACAAATTCAATAAAGACTTTAAAAAATGGTCCACTTCTTAAAAAAAAATCCTTAAAAAGAAAAAAATAAATTAAAAAAAAATAAGGGAGAGATAAAAAGAAACCAAGCAGCAACGATTTTAGTACCAGACAGCAAATGCAGAATTTACTGTGAAATGTTTCTTTTGCCTCCTTTCAAAACAGCTAACTGTGCTCTTGTCAGATAAAGGGGATGGAACTCGGATTGGAGCACAGAATTTTTATGCACAGAATTCAGGCAAAGAACCAGAAAGCTCTATCCTTGTGTGTTCTGCAGAATATTCTGGGCCCTGGAGGTGCCTAACCACTCTGCCTGCTGTGGCATCTCACTGGGCCACTGGCCTCCTTACAGCAGGCAGAGTTGGAGATTTATTCTGACAAGAATGCCTAGGGACTATTAGGCATGGGTGTCCATGTATTAAAAATGATGACTGTGATTTTGAATTGCACATCTCTGTGATAAAGGGGAGAATCAATAACCAATTCCACATTTGCAAAGGAATAAAAGGGGATTATGCTGGCTGTGATCTTGTTAAAATACAACTGCTCTGCAGAGGGCCTTCATGGCTGGCATTTAAGCTCTAAGAACTGTGTGTCGTACCATCTGTTTGAGGCTACGTTTGTGACGCTCATTAAGGAAATGCTGTATTCCCCGGGCTTCTGTTTAATCGTCCATAAAATAGGTATCCTTCAAGGTGATTGATGGGTCATCCATGTGACATGTCAAATAGTGTGCTTTCAAGAACAAATCACTTAAGTCTTTGTTTCCTCAAGCATGGAGCTTGTGCTGCTGAAGGTTGATGACATGGCTTTTAGTGATCAAGGGACAAACTTTTTAAAAAATGATTTAATATTTATATTTATTTGCAAGTGTATTAGAAATTAATGTAAGTATAACATGAAAGGGCTTCCCAGGTGGCTCAGCAGGTAAAGAATTCACTGGCAATGCAGGAGAATCGGGTTTGATCCCTGGGTTGGGAAGATCCCCTGGGGATGGGAACGACAACCCACCCCAGTAGTCTTGCCTGGAAAATCCCATGGAGGAGCCTGGCGGTCTAGAGTCCATGGGGTCACAAAAATGTTGGAAACAATTGAAGAGACTTAGCACACAGGCACAGGCGACATGAAAACAATGACTAATAGCTGGCATTGCTTGAATCATAAATGTGTGGTCTAGTGGGCCCAGGAATGTAAAATTTTGGAAATGTCTTTTTCCACAGAAGGATGGAGAGATTCAATCACAGAAATCACAATAGTCTCTCACTTTCTAAATTCAAAGCACCATGCTGTGCTGTGCTCTTTTCAGTGACGCTTAAAAAATTGTGAGTCACTTTTGGAATGCTGACATGGCAGAAATTGTGAAAGTACCACATGAATAACTGAAGTCTGGGGATGTTTGACCTAAGAGATGCCACTGAATTAGATCTGTGTGTCATTGGAGGTAATTGCTTCTTTCATCTGCTCATTCATTTAACAAATGCACAATCTGTTTTTGTCTGGATGCTAGGTGTACACGAGTAATGATATGACCTTGAATGGCTCACAATGTATTCAGTTCAGGTCAGTCCAGTCACAAAGTTGTGTCCAGCTCTTTCTGACCCCATGGACTGCAGCACAACAGGCCTTCCTGTCCATCACCAACTCCCGGAGTTTACTCAAACTCATATCCATTGAGTCAGTGATGCCATCCAACCATCTCATCCTCTGTCATCCCCTTCTCCTCCAGCCTTCAATCTTCCCCGGCATCAGGGTTTTCAAATGGGTCAGTTCTTCACATCAGGTGGCCAAAGTATTGGAGTTTCAGCTTCAGCATCAGTCCTTCCAATGAATATTCAGGGCTGATTTCCTTTAGGATGGACTAGTTGGATCTCCTTGCAGTCCAAGAGACTCTCAAGAATCTTCTCCAACACCACAGATCAAGGACATCAGTTCTTCAGTGCTCAGCTTTCTTTATAGTCCAACTCTCCCATCCATACATGACACTGGAAAAACCATAGCTTTGACTAGACGGACCTTTGTTGGCAAAGTAATGTCTCTGCTTTTTAACATGCTGTCTAGGTTGGTCATAATTTTTCTTCCAAGGACCAAGCGTCTTTTAATTTCATGGCTACAGTCTCCATCTGCAATGACTGTACAGCCCCCAAAATAAAGTCTCTCACTGTTTCCACTGTTTCCCCACCTATTTGCCACGAAGTGATGGGACCAGATGCCATGATCTTAGTCTTCTGAATGTTGAGTTTGAAGCCAGCTTTTTCATTCTCCTCTTTCACTTTCATCAAGAGGCTCTTTAGTTCTTCTTCACTTTCTGCCATATGGGTGGTGTCATCTGCATATCTAAGGTTACTGATATTTCTCCTGGCAATCTTGATTCCCGCTTGTGCTTCTTCCAGCCCAGACATGATGTACTCTGCATAGAAGTTAAATAACCAGGGTGACAATATACAGCCTTGACGTACTCCTTTCCCAATTTGGAACCAGTCTGTTGTTCTATGTCTAGTTCTAACTGTTGCTTCCTGACCTGCATACAGATTTCTCAGGAGGCAGGTCAGGTGGTCTGGTATTCCCATTTCTTTCATAATTTTCCACAGTTTATTGTGATCCACACAGTCAAAGGCGGCATAGTCAATAAAGCAGAAGCAGATGTTTTTCTGGAACTCTCTTGCTTTTTCAATGATCCAACGGATGCTGGTAATTTGATCTCTTGTTCCTCTGCCTTTTCTAAATCCAGCTTAAACATCTGGAATTTCATGGTTCACATACTGTTGAAGCTTGGCTTGGAGAATTTTGAGCATTACTTTGCTAGCATGTGAGATGAGTGCAATTGTGTAGTAGTTTGAGCATTCTTTGGCATTGCCTGTTTTGGGAATTGGAATGAAAACTGACTTTTTCCAGCCCTGTGGCCACTGGTGAGTTTTCCAAATTTGCTGGCATATTGAGTGCAGCACTTTCACAGCATCATCTTTTCAGATTTGAAATAGCTCTACTGGAATTCCATTACCTCCACTAGCTTTGTTTGTAGTGATGCTTTCTAAGGCCGACTTGGCTTTGCATTCCAGGATGGGAAGACATAATAAAATTTGAAAACATTTCATGTGAACATAGGCACAAAGTTTAGTGAGAGCATAGAGAAATTGAGATCAGATGGGATGGAATGAAAATGCCATGAGATATTGGTCAAAAAGTACAACCTTTCAGGTATAAGATTAATAACTTCTGAGGATCTAATTTACAGCATTGTACCATAGTTAATAATACTGTCTTGTGCATTTGAAATTTGCTAATCATAAGTGTCCTCACTACACACACATTAACTATGAGATAATGGACATGTCAAATAACTTGATTGTGGTAATTATTTCACAACACATACATGTATCAAATCATCACGCTGCACAGCTTAAATGTATACTGTTTTATTTGTCAATTACACCTTGATGAAGCTGGAAGAAATGTCTGGAATTGAGAATTGGTGGGGAGGGAGGAGTATGATATACAGACATGAAACATACAGGGGCAAGCAAAAATGAGAACTTCTTCAAATGAATACAGACACTATTTCTAGGAAGGGGAAGTTCTAGAAATATCTGATGAAACCTGAAAAAGCAGGGAAGGTGATGGGGGCAGAACTCCTGTGATACATTTGATTTCATCAACACAAACTTGCCCTACTGGGAAGGGAGGACAGAAGCTACTGGTTAAATGGAACCCTGATTCTTGGCATCTTGAACAGGTCTCATCATCCCTGGCTGCTCCCATCCTAGGCTCCAGAGAGAGAGTGTGTGCATGCTAATTTGTTTCAGTCATGTCTGACCCTTTGCGACCCCATGGACTCAGGCCCACCAGTCGTCTTTGTCTATGGGATTCTCCAGGCAAGAATACTGGAGTGGGTTGCCGTGCCCTCCTCCAGGGAATCTTCTCCACCCAGTGATCGAACCTATATCTCCTGTGGCCCCTGAATCACAGGCAGATTCTTTACTGCTGAGTGAGAGGAGAACCTCAAGAGTGGTGTTCTCAGTCTCCCTGTAACCAAATGCAAGTTCACATGCCCAGTGCACAGTGAGGCCAAACTGAAAAGTTGGTTTGGGGGTCAGAAAAAGGTTTATTGCAGGGCCATGCAAGGAGAATGGGTGACTTGTGCCCAGGAAACTCTGAACTCCTGGAATGGTTTCAGGAAAACATTTTTAAAGGCCACGTTGTGGGGGTGGAGGGGTGAGTAGAGGGTGTCACAGGGCATGTGATCAGTCCATGCACAATTCTTTGATTGGATGATAGTGAGGTAACAGGGTGGTGTCATAGCAGTTATCATTATCAATCCTTAGGTGTAGGTCTGGGGGTTATGTGCTCACCGTCAAGGAGTTAATTTCTTCCATTTGGTGATGGTTTTGTCCTTAGGTGCCAGTAGGTCTGGGGGTTTTGTGCTCACCGTCAAGGAGTTAATTTCTTCCATTTGGTGATGGTTTTGTCCTTAGGTGCCAGTAGGTCTGGGGGTTATGTGCTCACCGTCAAGTAGTTAATTTCTTCCATTTGGTGGTGGTTTTTTTAGCATCTGAAAAACTCAGGAAATATGCCTGAGATACTATTACCAAGGTACTTCAGAGAGGAGCTAAAGCAGAGGATATGGGGGCGGGATCTGTCTGGGGAAGGTCCTCTAGGGATTCTACTCAGTTACATCCGCACAGCACCTGAAGCAGTGGCACCTGGGCTTTGAGTTGAGTCAGCGTCACACACCTTTCATGTAACTAGAAAAGAGTCAGCTCTTCTGCCTTGAGTTCTTATTGAAACCCCTGTTATTGCTTCCTCTTTACAATCCTGGACACAGTAATGGGGTTTTAAATCCTTCAAACGGGCTCTAAAAGGCAGCTTAGCAGCTCTGTTAGCGTGACCTTTTCAGCACCACATGATTTACGTGGCTGGTCATTTGTCTTCTTTCTTTTTAAATAACAGCCATCAAAGGGAGGAATGGGAGGGTCAGGAGGAGTGTTCAGTGGGGACAGGAAAGGTTCATGAATGTCTTGCTCCCACCCCACAGTCTGTGGTGTTTTAAGCAACCCAACCAGGTTTTATTTGATGAGAGGTTGTTTCCTGGAACCCAGGTAACTGCAAGTCTAGGAAAACATACACATCCAGGCTCCTATGTAGAGTTATTGACCCTGGTGTTTGACACCATTTATTATTCATTTTCTATGAGGGAATTGAATTCTTTTTTGGATAGCCTCTGATAATAATCTGTTTTAAAATTTTTATTTTATTGGAATGTAGCTGATTTACTGTGTTATATTAATTAATTTCTACTGTACAGCAAAGTGAGTCAGTCATATGTATACACTCACATATATATGTATTCTTTTATATATTCTTTTTCATTATGATTTATTATAGGATACTGATTATAATTCCCTCTCTTATACACTAGGATTTTGTTGTTTATCCATTCTATATATACCAGTTTGTATCTGCTAATCCCAAACTCCCACTCCATCCCTCCCCGACCTTGGCAACGGTAAGTCTGTTTTCTATGTCTGTGAGTCTGTTTCTGTTATGCAGATAAATTCATTTGTCTCATAATTTGGATTCCACCTATAAGTGATATCATATTGTGTTTGTCTTTCTCTTGCTGACTTCTTTCACTTAGTGTGATCATCTCGAGGTCCATCCATGTTCCTGCAAATGGCATTGTTTCATTCTTTTTTATGGCTGAATACTATTCCATTGTATATATGTACCACATATTCTTCACTCTGATAAAAGTCTTAGGAGACATTGAATCTCCAAGTAATTGGTTTAAAAAAAACAACCTACTCTACTCAGGTATGACTAACATGCAAACTACTGTTCATATTTAATGTGTACACCTAGATGAGTTTGCAGATAAGTATCTACCCTTGAAACCATCTCCATAATCTATGCCATAGAGATGTCCATTGCCTCCAAGTCTCCTCTCACCCACTTTATTATTGCTTTATTCCTTTTTTTGTGATGAAAACATGCAAGGAATTCTAGAGCCTCCTGATTTAATAACTGCTACTCTCCGGAGCTGCACAATAATCAGCTTAACAAGGCTCTTCCTGTCTTAAAGTGAATTATTTTGCATGGGAGGAATTTCTTCAATGTTATTTTTTGTGTGTGTGTGTGAACTAATCCTATTTTTTTTTTAATTTTAAAATCTTTAATTCTTACATGTGTTCCCAAACATGAAACCCCCTCCCACCTCCCTCCCCATAACATCTCTGTGGGTCATCCCCATGCACCAGCCCCAAGCATGCTGTATCCTGCGTCAGACATAGACTGGCGATTCAATTCTTACATGATAGTATACATGATAGAATGCCATTCTCCCAAATCATCCTACCCTCTCCCTCTCCCTCTGAGTCCAAAAGTCCGTTATACACAGCTGTGTCTTTTTTCTGGTCTTGCATACAGGGTCGTCATTGCCATCTTTCTAAATTCCATATATATGTGTTAGTATACTGTATTGGTGTTTTTCTTTCTGGCTTACTTCACTCTGTATAATCGGCTCCAGTTTCATCCATCTCATCAGAACTGATTCAAATGAATTCTTTTTAACGGCTGAGTAATACTCCATTGTGTATGTGTACCACAGCTTTCTTATCCATTCATCTGCTGATGGACATCTAGGTTGTTTCCATGTCCTGGCTATTATAAACAGTGCTGCGATGAACATTGGGGTACATGTGTCTCTTTCAATTCTGGTTTCCTCGGTGTGTATGCCCAGCAGTGGGATAGCTGGGTCATAAGGTAGTTCTATTTGCAATTTTTTAAGGAATCTCCACACTGTTCTCCATAGTGGCTGTACTAGTTTGCATTCCCACCAACAGTGTAGGAGGGTTCCCTTTTCTCCACACCCTCTCCAGCATTTATTGCTTGCAGATTTTTGGATCGCAGCCATTCTGACTGGTGTGAAGTGGTACCTCATTGTGGTTTTGATTTGCATTTCTCTGATAATGAGTGATGTTGAGCATCTTTTCATGTGTTTGTTAGCCATCCGTATGTCTTCTTTGGAGAAATGTCTATTTAGTTCTTTGGCCCATTTTTTGATTGGGTCGTTTATTTTTCTGGAATTGAGCTGCATAAGTTGCTTGTATATTTTTGAGATTAGTTGTTCGTCAGTTGCTTCATTTGCTATTATTTTCTCCCATTCAGAAGGCTGTCTTTTCACCTTGCTTATATTTTCCTTTGTTGTGCAGAAGCTTTTAATTTTAATTAGATCCCATTTGTTTATTTTTGCTTTTATTTCCAGTGTTCTGGGAGGTGGATCATAGAGGATCCTGCTGTGATTTATGTCTGAGAGTGTTTTGCCTATGTTCTCCTCTAGGAGTTTTATAGTTTCTGGTCTTACATTTAGATCTTTAATCCATTTTGAGTTTATTTTTGTGTGCGGTGTTAGAAAGTGATCTAGTTTCATTCTTTTACTAGTGGTTGACCAGTTTTCCCAGCACCACTTGTTAAAGAGATTGTCTTTACTCCATTGTATATTCTTGCCTCCTTTGTCAAAGATAAGGTGTCCATATGGCCCTTGAACAACACAGATTTTAACTCTGTGGTCCATTTGTACATGGATTTTTCAATAGTAAATTCAAGGTTGATTGAATCCTTAGAAGCAGAACCTCAAATAAAGAGGAAGACTATGTATAAGGACAGCTGATTGTAAGTTGCACATTGATTTTTGACTGCACAGAGAGTCAGCGCCCTAATCTCTGAGTTGTTCAAGGGTCATTTGTCATAGAAATTGGATCTTTTTAAAATCTTAAGAGACTTCCCCTGTGGTCCAATGGCTCAGACTCTGCCTCTCAATTCAGAGGGCTCAGATTTGGGAACTATGTTCTGCATGCCACAGCTAAGGGTCCTGCATGCCGCTCACGACGATCAAAGATCCCAAGTGCTGCAGCTAACACCCAGTACAGCCAAATAAAGAAATAAAAATAAATGTTTTTTAAAATTAAAAATAAAAATCTCAAGAAACCCCAGCCAATTTTGATGTACATAGATTTGAGTTCCTGAACTGTAATTATATTAATTTACTGGCTATCTTCTTCTCCAATCCTTCCCCACATCTTTATAATAAATGCCTATAGGAGACAAGCTGCTTGCTACCTTTCCTCAGTGCCTGGTCCCCTGTCCCAGGTCTGGGTGAACAAGTATTGAGCAAGGATCACAAAACCTGATGCCTGTAAGGAACTGAGATGGGGGTGGAGGCTAGAACACTGGATGAAAAGGGTCAATTTGCTTTGCTTTATTTTTGTATATTACACTCAGAGACCTATGATTCATGTGATAAGGCAGTATGTCAACTCTACTTTTTTTCTTCTAAAATGCACACCTGTATGATTACCTGTCTGTTCCCCACACTTGAGGGAACTGTGGACACAGAACGATCGTGATGATAAACAACAGCTCAGTGGTGAAGCCCCATCTGGACCCCAGAGCCCTCATGTTAAAAAAAAAAAGACCGTTATCCGTTCCAGCCAAGTGGTGTCATGTGGAGTTGCTGATTTAGTTTTCCAATTACCCCAACATTGTACAGGAGTCTAAGAGAGTCTAACTTTGTGAGAGTCTAACATTTTGAATGTTTAAGTGAAAGATGCCAATTTAAAAATGTTTTCTCAAATACTTCTGAATCCTTCAGTGTAAACAAAACAAAATGTTGGGCAAGATAAATCCTTGGACCCAACACATTAACAACTCCTGGTGCAGCCAAATGCCTGAAACTAACATCGTTAAATCTCTATGCATGTGTGTTTGTGGAAGCTTGTGGGTGCACAGAATTTCATTTTGCACAAATTTCCAGTTACTTTGGTTAGCTTATCTGTATTTATCTGACATATAAAAGTCATGTATTGAAGACTACATGTTCAAGTATATGTTAGAAGCATATATATGCATATTTGTTTGTGTATGTAATGCATTTGATTATACATTGTTTTAACATGGAATTGGGGTCACGTTTGATTCTCAAGAATACATGCTGATTGGGCAATTTAATTAGGTTTGGTGAGAATCTAAAATGAAAAGTATGTGACCTATTATTTTTGTTATTGTTGTTCAGTTTTTAAGTCATGTCCAACTCTTTACAAACCCGTGGAGTGCAGCGTGCCAGGTTCCTCTGTCCTTTACTATCTCCCAGAGTCTGCTCAAATTTATGTCCATAGAGTTAGTGATGCTATATAATAATTTTATCCTCTGCCTTTGCCTTCAGTCTTTGCCAGCATCCAGGTCTTTTCCAATGAGTTGGCTCTTCGCATTAGGTGGCTAAAATATTGACACTTCAGCTTCAGCATCAGTCTTTCCAATGAATATTCAGAGTTGAGTTCCTTTAGGATTCACTGGTTTGATCTCCTTGCTGTCCAAGGGAATCTCAAGAGTCTTCTCCAGCACCACAATTCAAAAGCATCAATTCTGTGGCTCAATGTCAAACTCTTATTTTATGGTGAGTATAATAGGTAGTTTTCATTCACAAGCTTGGCATTCTTTTTTGTCATTTTTCCCTAAACTTTTTTATTTTGAACTAATTTTATTTTTTATTTTTAATTAGCTTTTATTGGAATATAGTTACTTTATAATGTTGTGTTAGTTTCTGCTGTACGGCAAATGAATCAGCTGTATATATACACATATCCTCTCCCTTTTGGATTTCTTTCTCATTCAGGTCACCACAGAGCACTGAATAGGGTTTCCTGTGCAATGCAGTAGATCCTCACTAGTTATCTATTTTATACACAGTATCAATAGTATATATGTATAATTTATTACTCAAAATAGATTCTATGCCCT
The DNA here is from genome assembly GCF_023091745.1 of Budorcas taxicolor. Classification (NCBI taxonomy): domain Eukaryota; kingdom Metazoa; phylum Chordata; class Mammalia; order Artiodactyla; family Bovidae; genus Budorcas; species Budorcas taxicolor. The sequence goes on along the minus strand of NC_068926.1, from coordinate 49,978,904 downwards.
TGGCTGACATTTTTTCATTAGTCCTTCCTTATCACTGCCTCATTTATTTAACTTAATGTTTTGCCTGTCTCAGATCATTGGAGTGCCTTAAGTCATATTTTTCCTGCGGAGTTAGGAAGCCAAAACCAAACTTGTGCAGTGGAGCTGTTTCCCTGAGGCGAGGTGTGTCAGAGTGTGTTACTGGCAAAAAAAAAAAAAAAAAAAACAACTTTAGGGTCTGGGGAAAAAAGATAAGATAAAACACAAATTACTGGATGGTGTGTTTTTACAGCACTTGGAATTATTCAGCAACTTAGCCTCAGAAGTATATTACTAACGCAGCTCAGAAAATAATTTTGTTACTTGAATGGAGAAGATTATCTCCTTGAAGAAAAACCTTTCGAGATGGTATTAGATTAACACAATCCACCTACAGTAGAAGAGAATCATCTTAATTTGGTTTGATCCCCAAGAGTCTAAGCAGGTTTATTTTCTCTATGCCCTGACACTGCAATGTTTAAGAATGTGATCTCTGGGGGAAAAAAAAAATGTGATCTACAGCCTGAAAGGGGGAAGGATTTAATAAGAAATTTTTTTGAGACTCAATTTAAAATTTCTGACTCAGAATCAGAATATATACAGTTAGTAATATGATTTTACTCCATTTATCCCCACCCTATGCTCTCCCATCTGAAAGGAAACATAATAAAAGTAAATAGGGGTGTATTTATCCTTATATCCCTAGCCTCTGGTTCTTACACAAGAGGTAGAATCCTGTACACTTTTCAGTACTTTGTTTCACTGAATAATATCTCCTGGCAAAGGGGAAAGAGGGGAGGAGAGGGATAGATTAGGATATATAAAATAGATAAACAACAAGGACCTACTGTATGACACAGGGAACTATAGTCAATATCGATATCTCCCTATATCTATATCTGTGTGTGTGTTAGTTGCTCAGTTATGTCCGACTCTTTGACACCATGGACTGTAACCCACCAGGCTCCTCTGTCCTTGGAATTCTCCAGGCAAGAATACTGCAGTGGGTTGCCATTCCCTTCTCCAACTATATCTATGTCTGTATCTATGTGTATCTATCTCCTGGAGATCTCCCCATGTCTGTAGATCTCCCCATGTCTGTAGATAGTGACCTGGTTCCCTTGTCACAGCTCCTGGTGTCCCAGTCTGGGTTGCATGGGACCTGGCTCTCCACTTCTTAATCCCTGTGTGTCAATCAAGCCTGCTCCAGCTTTCACTGCTCCAAGCAGGGCGGGGCCTGATATTTATTTAGGAAGTCCATTTCCTAAGTCCCCAGAGTTCCAAGAGCTTTGTAAAGCTAAGTGTCCATTCCCATGTCCACAGTTGTAACTGAGGCTGCTCAGCTGCTCAGTGACATCGTCACAGCCACAACGCCCCTCCTCCAACCCAGCCATCCTCCATCCTCGGTTCTCGGGTGCAGCAGGGGAGGGTTCCCTGCACCCTGCACCTCTCAGCGGGGGCCACGTCTTAATCCTCATCCCATGCTCTTAGAACTTGATTGGTCACTTGTCTTTGCTTGTCTTTGATTTGTTACTTGACCACCCACTCTCATAAACTCAAATTTTTTTTAAGAATTTTTTTTTAATGTGAACCATTTTTAAAGTCTTTATTTACTTTGTTAACAATATTGTTTCTGTTTTATGTTTTGGGATCTTAGCTCCCCTACCAGGGATCAAACCTGTACCCCCTGCATTGGAAAGTGAAGTCTTAACCACTGGACGGCCAGGGAAGTCTCTCAGTTTTGGTCTTTTGATGCGAAAATGTCTACTATAACGGAGTGGGTATAGTTTACAAAGGCCCCTGACATTTGAGTATTCTTCAAGGACAAGGGCAAGAAGTCAGCTGATGAACACCTAGAAGCCAGAAGACCAGATGGCAGGTTGGGGGCCAGGCACCCTGGTCGGGGCCTGGGGGCTCTGCCGAATACTCCAGGCTGCCCCTCTTCCTGCTGCAGAAACATGTGTTGTGCACATAGAAAAAGGAAGCCTGATCCCTGGGTGATTCCTGGAAAGCAAATTTCCCTTTCCACCAACCTGGCCTGCTTATTGGCTTTGGGGTGGCAAGCAGCCAGACCCCTCACCTTTCAATAACAGAGAGCTGTAGTATCTTTCTGTGGTCACATAGTCAGCTAATTAGTGGTGGCAGCAAGCATTCAAATAGGCCTCCTGTCTTAGAATCTTATGTCCCATCAACTAGACCAGAGTTTCTGCACTGCAGTCACCTGAAAAGATTTTTTTTTTTTAATGGAAACTCCATGACCTCATGCCTTAGAGAGTCTAATATAGTAGGTATGAGATGGGGCACTGGAAATGATAGATTTTTTAGAAAATTCCCCCTGCCAATGATGATTTGGAAATCACTGGATTGTTCTCAACTTGTCTCAGAGCTGAGCTTCACATGGAGTAAATGTTTCTCTAATCAAGCCCAGAATGATGCTCTTACAACTAGCATTTTCCTTCCTATCATTTGGAAAAGAAATGGGTAATATTTTTGTGATTTCTTACTGTGCTGTTTCTTGTGTGATTGTCATTTTTGCGCTTCTGAGTCACACAGTCTTTGTTTTTCTTTTCTGTTTTATAACATTCACTGCTTATTCAGAAATAGCTATTTTAGCTATTTCTAAGAGCAAACCACTGTGGGATGCCCCAGTAGGGATAAACCAAAGAATAAGTCATGGTTCCTCCACTCAAAACTTAAATGCATCATGTCTATACTTTCTAGAAAAGAAATAATACCATTAGGGAGTGGGAGGGATGGTCAGGAGGGAGGGTGCATGTGTATACATATGGCTGATTCACGTTGTTGTGCAGCAAAAGCTAACACAACATTGTAAAGCAATTATACTAAAAAAAGAAAGAAATATACCATTAATAAAATCCTTGCCAGTGTCAGAAAATTGTGACTTAGTTTCCCATACACCTGTAACCCTGGGAGTGAACTTGATGGAGGCTCTGCCTGCCCATCCTGCATTTGAGGGATGCTTCTGTGTAGACTTCCCTGGTGGCTCAGATGGTAAAGCGTCTGCATACAATGCGGGAGACCCGGATGGGGAAGATCTCCTGGAGAAGGAAATGGCAACCCACTCAAGTATTCTTGCCTGGAAAATCCCATGGATGGTGGAACCTGGTAGGCTACAGTCCTTGGGGTCACAAAGAGTCGAACACGACTAAGCAACTTCACTTTCACTTTGAAGAATTTATCTGAAGGAATTAGAGTGAACGGGTTGGGAGAATGAGAGTTAGGAAAGGACGTGGAGCCAGGAGGGAAGTGGACGTGGCCACAGAAGGGTCACCCAAGCAGAGTGATGCCCTGCAGCTGTCTGTACTTTCCTTGTCAGTAACAGAGGGGCTTCCCAGGTGGCACTAGTGGTAGAGAATCAGCCTACCAATGCAGGAGACATAAGAGATGCAGGTTCGATCCCTGCATTGGGATGATCCCCTGGAGGAGGAAATGGCAACCTACTCCAGCATTCTTGCCTGGAGAATCCCATGGACAGAGGAGCCTGGCAGGCTACAGTCCTGTAGGGTCTCAAAGAGTCAGACGCAGCTGAAGCGACTTAACATGCCAGGAGGCAGAGCAGTAATAGATGGTTTTATCTGGGGGAAGAAAAGAATGAGCTGGAAATAAAGATGCAGCAAAGAGATATAGAAAATCTAAATAATTTTTTTTTTAGTTTGTAAAAAACTTAAAGAAAGTAAAAAAAAAAAATTAAGGTTGAAAATATTAAAAGAGCAAATGTGGTAATAAATGTGTCCAAAGCAGGAATGATGACCTCAACTGGGAATACACATGTTTGTGTATGAGTGTGTTTTTGTGTTGTTGGGGGAGAGGATGGAGCAGGTAACAAAACACTGTTGGGAGACACAGGAAGTGGCACCCAGACCTCCGCCCAGTGGCAGATGCATGTAGACCTCCAAGCCTCCCCTTTATGGAGACGCAGATCATGGCCTGAAGACTCTATGGGGCGGTGTGTGTGTTTGTTGGGTCAGGGGGTGAAGAGTAGGGGGTAAGAGGATGAAGACTGTGTTTGAGATAGGAGTTCAGAGTCTCAGGATGAAGATGCCTTCCTATTGACTCACATCCTATGAAACATCATCTATCTTTAGGACCCATAACTTTCTTTATGTATTTAAACTTCTTCTTTTTTTTTTGGGGGGGGGGGTTGCACTGGGTCTACCTTGCTGCACTCTGGAGCTACTCTCTAGTTGTGATGCCCAGGCTCCTCACCGTGGTGAGCTTCTCTTGGTGGGGAGCACAGGCTCTAGGGCACATGAGCTTCAGTAGTTGCAGCTCCCAGGCTGCTCTAGAACTCAGCTCAGTAGTTGTGGTGTACAGGCTTAGTTGCCCCTTGGCATGGGGGATCTTAGTTCCCTGACCAGGAATCGAACCTGTGTCCCCTGCAATGGCAGGCAGATTCTTATCCACTGGACCACCAGGGAAGTCCCCAGGATTCATAACTTTCAAAGAGGGTAGAAGAGGGTCTGAGTCGTTTTTGCCTAGAAAATAATGACTTCATTTTTTCACACATATGGATGTACAGAAAGAATATTCCGGGTGTCAGTTTCTGCTGTTTTGCCTTTGAAAACAGCAGGGACCGAGTCTTGATGAACAAACTCAGAAATCCTTCCTCCAACACTGGCCTCTTCCTGGATGACCATGACTCCCCCACCCCACACTTCTGCTGCATTTGCACACCCAGGTCCCCAGCGGAGTTCTTAGGAGGAGCTAAGGGACGGTCTTGTGATAAAAACCAGGGTATGAGCAAATTTGGCCTCCTGATACAAAGAGCCAACTCATTAGAAAAGACCCTGATGCTGGGAAAGATTGATGGCAGGAGGAGAAGGTGATGAAAGAAGATGAGATGGTTGGATGGCATCACCAACTCAATGGACACGAGTTTGAACAAACTCCAGGAAACAGAGAAGGACAGGGAAGCCTGATGAGTTGAGGTCCATGGGATCAAAAAGAGTTGGACATGACTTAGCAACTGAACAGCAACAATGAGCAACTGAGCACACATACACCCACACACACGTGCCCTTCCTCTCTTCTGTTATTAGTAAGGGTGGGTGCACATGTGGAGAGCATGTTGGATGGAACAGAACCCAGAGTTACCAATTTGCAGAAGGTGAACGTTGTGCCCCAAAACAGAAAGTGACCCATTTAGACCTGGTTGCATTGGTAGTGGAAGATGGAGCACAGTTATGTGTGTGTGTGTGTGTGTGTGTGTGTGCGTATGTGTGTGTGTGTGTGCATGTGCCCCTGTTTAGGCTTCCGTGGTAGTTCAGACAGTGAAGAATCTGCCTGCAATGTGGAAGACCTGGGTCTGATCCCTGAGTTGGGAAGATTTCCTGGAGAAGGGAATGGCTACTCACTCCAGTATTCTTGCCTGTTTAACAAATGGAAGATTCCACATACTGGGAGCCCAGATCCCATAGACGGCAGAGCCCAGAAAGGCAGCAGTGTCAGATGATGGAGGAGTAAACTGTGTGTGTGTGGAACACAGGACTCAGGTCCATTTCCCAGGCTGCCCCCCTTGAATTATTGTACGTATATGTCCCCTTCATCTAGAGAACTAACCTTTGCTATAACCTACCTTTCAGGCAGAGCCCTGTCTTAGGGTTGGAATGTGAAGCTGGGGGTGGGGAAGGCCATTACTCAGATGTGGTTTCCAGTTTTGTTTCTAATTTTGCCATAAAACAATTGAAAGCCACAGGCAATTCACTTTTCTAACAGCGTTTCCCCAACCAGCACATCAGAGAACCTATAAAAGAGAAATGCACTGTAAACACATTAGGAATCAAAGGCAAAAAAATTCCCCAAACACTAACCAACAGAAGTGTTTTCTTTTTCCTCAGTTTTGGAAATCATTATATGCTCAAGATATCAAATGTTTTGAGGCAAAGAGTCTCCAGCACGAGGTCATAATGAGAGAAGATGCCCACTTCCAGGAGCCATAGCGGGTTTCCAAGGCAGGAGGAAAACCTGGGATGAAGCACAGAATCTGCTCCCACGTTGTGCAACTACAGAGTGAATTAAATGGCAAACGCTTTGTGTTGAGTCACGTCTTCAAGCTCCTTATTTTGATGATGCTGTGTGAGAAGACGGAGTTGGCTGCTAATGGCTGCTCTGCTCATCCCTCAGCTTGGCAAGCACTGAGATTATGAAAGGAAAGAGTGGAGGGTTGTGCTTTCTGATCAGGCTACTCCCCGAGGCTGTGAGTAATGGACTACCTGCCTCTGTACCAGACGGTTCTGCTGCCTGTGGCAGGCGCCACGTGACCCGGACCAGGAAGTAAAGGAACTTATGATAAAGACTAAGACTTTCCCAGGACTTCCTTGGTGGCTCAGACAGTAAAGAATCCACCTACAGTGAAGGAGACCCGGGTTCAATTCCTGGGCCAGGAAGATTGCCCTGGAGAAGGGACTGGCAACCTGCTCCAGTATTCTTGCCTGGAGAATCCCATGGATTGGGGAGCCTTGTGGGCTACAGTCCAATAGGGTGGCAAAGAGTCCAACACAGCTGAGCAACTAACACTTTCAAGACTTTTCCAAGAGCTGAACACGTGGGCCTTTGTATATCCTCTATTTGTGTTAACTTGACTGAATCACCACAATCAGGCGGTTAATATTGTACTAGCCCCATTTTATAGATGGGGGTCTGGGGCACATAGCAGAAATATTCCGCTCCAAGCCCTCAGTTGAGCTGTGTGAAGACAGAATGTAAAGTCAACCTGTTTGGCATCGAATTGTCCTGTCTCTTGGTAACACACCTTTCCAGGGAGATCAGAGGCTTATTTGTGAGCTCCTGGCTCTCTGTGGGCTTTTGTCTCTCTTCTGGTTTCTTTCCTGTTTTTGAAAAATATTTATTTACTTATTTCTTTGGCCCTGCCGTATCTTGGTTGTGGCATGTGGGATCTTTAGTCCTGGGATGTGGGATCTAGTTCTCTGACCAGGGACCAAACCCAGGCCCCCCTGCACTGGGAACATAGAGTCTTAGCCACTGGACCATCAGGGAAATACTCCCCTTATTGTTTCTTATTCCCATGTTTCTCTGCCAACAGATTTGTCTCTGGCCTTGGTTTCCCAAGCAGATTTAGAAAATATCACTGGTGTTTCCTTCAGCCATTTCTGAATTCACAGGTTAGGGAGGGGAGCAGTTGCGGGGTACGCGGCTGCTTTCTAAAGAAAATACGCTCACACCCTGTGACTTGTTTTATGTTTAAACTTTGCCTGGGAAGGCTTGGTTTTCCCAAGAGTCTCCATTTGTATTCAGCATAACACTGTTTAGGAAAATTCATCGGAAGCAGTTAGGACTCTGATTGCAACTCTAGGAAATCCAGCCCAAACCAGCATAAGAAAAAAAAAAATCACCTTATAAAACTGAACTAGAAACAGATAGGACTGAGGTGGAAACAACTGGATTCCAAGGCTCAGGCAGCCTTGGAACCCTTCCTGATTCCTCTTCCTCTTTTGAATTTTTTTAATATAATTAATTGATTTAACTTTTGGCTGTGCTGGGCCTTCGTTGCCGCTCATGGGCTTTCTCTAGTTGAGGCGACCAGGGCTACTCTCCAGCTGCAGTGCCCAGGCTTGTCCTTGTGGTGGCTTTTCTTGTTGCAGAGCACGGTTTCTGGGTGGGCATTGTCACTGTAGTGCACAGGCTTAGTTGCTCCACGGCATGTGGGGTCTTCCTGACCAGGGATCAAACCCGTGTCCCCAGCATTGGCACGTGAATTCTTAACCACTGGACCACCAGGGAAGTCCCCTTCCTCTCTTTTAAATCACCCTCGATCACTATGCTACAGATGGATTTTGCTAAGGTAAAGGAAATACTACGTCAGACAACCCTAGAGTCACAAGAAAAGGGTGCACCTCTCAGAGGAAAAAGAGATCTTTCCATGGCCCCAGGTAGAAAGTCCCAGGGAAGGACTCTGATTGGCTCCTCTTGAGACATGTGTCCATCTTTGGACCAGTCACTGTGGTTTAGAGGATAGAATTCTGCAAATGGCCCTGCCTAGTGTGGTCAGGACACTGGGTCTCTGTTTCAGTCTCTTTCTGCTGCTGTAACAGTTCAGTTCGGTTCAGTTCAGTTGCTCAGTCATGTCCGACACCTTGTGACCCCATGAATCGCAGCACGCCAGGCCTCCCTGTCCATCGCCAACTCCCAGAGTTCACTCAAACTCACATCCATCGAGTCAGTGATGCCATCCAGCCATCTCATCCTCGGTCGTCCCCTCCCCTCCTGCCCCCAATCCGTCCCAGCATCAGAGTCTTTTCCAATGAGTCAACTCTTCGCGTGAGGTGGCCAAAGTACTGGAGTTTCAGCTTCAGCATCATTCCTTCCAAAGAAATCCCAGGGCTGATCTCCTTCAGAATGGACTGGTTGGATCTCCTTGCAGTCCAGGGGACTCTCAAGAGTCTTCTCCAACACGACAGTTCAAAAGCATCAATTCTTCGGTGCTCAGCTTTCTTCACAGTCCAACTCTCACGTCCATACATGACCACAGGAAAAACCATAGCCTTGACTAGATGGGCCTTTGTTGGCAAACAAATTTCCACAAATGTGAGGGCTTTAAACAACACAAAGTATTCTGCTACAGTTCTGGAGGTCAGAAGTCCAAAATGGGAGAGACTGGGCTAGCATCAAGATATTGATCGGGCTGCATTCCTTTTGGGGGTTTCAGGGCAGAGTCTACTCCCTCTTATTTCCCTACCTTCATTCCTTGCCTCGCGGCCCCTTCTTCTATTTTCAAAGCCAGAAGCATCACATCTTCAAATCTGACTCTCACCATCTGCTTCTGTCATCACATCTCATGCCTTGACTTTCTTGCCACTCTCTGTTCATTTATAATGGTCCTTGTAATGATTCCGTTGAACTCACCTCATTAATCTAAGGGAATCTCCCTGTTATGGGCTTGTGTTGCTCCTCAAATTCATCTGATGGAGCCCTGACCTCGAGGACCTCAGAATGTGACTATATTTGGAGATAAGTCCTTTAAAGCAGCAGTCCTCCGCAGCGGGGGAAGGAGAGCGTGGGATGAATTGAGACAGTAGCATTGGCACATCCACACTACCATGTGTAAAATGAATAGTAACAGCTAGTGGGAAGTTGCTGTATAGCACAGGGAACTCAGCTCGGTGCTCTGTGATGACAGACGGGTGGGATGGGGTTGGGGGTGGGAGGGAGACTGCAGAGGGAGGGGATACTTATGGCTGATTCATGTTGTATGGCAGAAACCAGCACAACATTGTAAAGCAATTATCCTCCCATCAAAAAAAAAAAAAAAGCAACAGTCCCCAAATTTTTTGGCATGGGGGACGAGTATTGTGGAAGACAATTTTTCCACGGACTGGCAGGTGGGAGGATGGTTTCTAGATGATTCAAATGCATTGCATTTATTATGCACTGTATTTCTAATCTAATGCTGCCCCTGAGTTGACAAAAGGTGCTGGTCTGCGACCTGGAAGTTGGGGACCCCTGCTTTAAAGAGATAGTCAAGTTAAAATGAGACCACTGGGTGGTGGTGGGGGTAGTCCAATCTGACTGGGAGTCTTATAAGAGAAGGAAGGTTGAACACACAGACACGGGTTGCTCAAGCACGGAGGAAAGGCAGAGTGAGAACATAGTGAGCACGTGGCTATCTGCAAGCCAAGCAGAGAAGCCTCCAAGGAAACCAAACCCACCAACACCTGACCTTGACCTCTTACTCTCCAAAACTGAGAAAATACATTTCCATTGTTTAGGCCACCCAGTCACAAACTAATACTCTCTCCTTTTCAAGATCGTTAAGTTATTCACACCTGCAAAACCCCCTTTCCCAAGGAAGGTGATGTATTCACAGATTCTGGGGATGAGGATGGGGATACGTTTGGGGCATTATTCTGCCTGCCACAGTCTTCCTAAAAGACAGAGAGCAGCTACACCACTTCAAACGTCAGGCTTCTCTCAGCTAAAATTCACGTTACAGATTTGGTGTCCATGGGTCATGGGGTGACTTTTTTTTCATCACCGCCTTTCTTCTGACAGGCCTGTCTTTTCTTTAACTCCCAACAGGCGTGTCTTACATTGGTATTATCTGCGGATTACTGTACAAGCTGAGATTGAATAGGGACTCATTTCCAGCAGGGAAGAAATGGCAACTATGAATCCAGTTGTGTTTACGCCTCTCTAGTTAGGGAATCACTTGTCTGAGAAGGAGATTCTGAGAGACCTGGTTACAGCACATAGAGGTGTTGGCTGAACGTGGCAGCTGGTAAAATGTGACCTCTAATACAATGATCACTTTTAAAGATTTCCTTGTCATTTTGTTTTTGTTTTTGTTTTGGCCACGCTGGGTGGCATGTAGGATCTTAGTTCCCTGACCAAATATCAAACCTGAACCTCCTGCAGTGGAAGTGGAGAGTCTAAACCACTGGACCACCAGGGAAATCCCTGTTGTCATTTTATTTCAAACCATCAAGGAGCTTACATAAGGAAAGGTAATTTTAGGGAATACATCCATGTTGAAGCTGGGTAATGATGCAGAGTTTGAGATATGGACTAAAAACCCATGTTCAAGTCTGTCTAATATGTTCTTCATTGAGTGACTTTTTAAAAAAATTCCCACCAACAGTGTAGGAGGGTTCCCTTTTCTCCACACCCTCTCCAGCATTTATTGTTTGTAGAATTTGTGATGATGGGCATTCTGACTAGTGTGAGGCGATACCTCATTGTAGTTCTGATTTGCATTTCTCTCATAATTAGTGATGTTGAGCAGCATTTCATGTGTTTCTTGGCCATCTGTATGGCTTCTTTGGAGGAATGTCTATTTAGGTCTTCTGCCTGTTTTTTGATTGGGTTGTTTGGTTTTTTTTTATACTGAGCTGCAGGAGCTATTTGTATATTTTGGAGATTAATCCCTTGTCAATTGCTTAGTTTGCAAATATTTTTCCCATTCTGCGGGTTGCCTTTTTGTTTTATTTATGGTTTTCTTTGCTGTGCAAAAGCTTTAAAGTTTAATTAAGTCCCATTTGTTTATTTTTGTTTTTATTGTTATCACTCTAGGCAGGGGATCAAAAAAGATCTATCTTGCTGTGATTAATGTCAGAGAGTGTTCTGCCTATATTTTCCTCCAAGAGTTTTATAGTATCGAGCCTTATATTTAAGTCTTTAATCCATTTTGAGTTTCTTTTTGTGTGTGGTGTTAGGAAGTGTTCTAATTTCATTATTTTAGATGTAACTGTCCGGGTTTCCCAGAGCCATTTATTGAAGAGACTGTCTTTCCTTCACTGTATATACATATATATATGTGTGTATGTATTTAAAACATTCACTTATTTATTGATTTGGCTGCGCTGGGCCTTAGTTGCAGCTCTTGGGATCTTTGATCTTCATTGCACCATGCGAGCTTTAGTTGCAGCATGTGGAATCTAGTTCCCTGACCAGGGACTAAACCTGGGTCTTTGCATTGGGAACCCAGTCTTAGTAGAGTCTTAGCCACTGGACCAGCAGGGAAGTCCCTCCATTGTATATTCTTGCCTCTTTTATCCTAGATTAGGTGGTCCTAGGGGTTAATTGAGTGACTTTGACTGAGGCCAGGGACTCTCCTCTGAGCCCTAGTTTCACCATCACTTCTTCCCAAGCTGTTCTCACTGTCAGACTCCTCCCCACTCTGGCACCCTCACATCACCATTTGTTTCCAGAAAGGCCTTCCTTGAGCTCCTCTTTGAAGCACCACCCACCCCATAAACACTCAGGCCATCAGTTCATCCTCCTTCATTTATTTATGTATCTCCCCCAATAGGATGTTAGCTTCCTGAGAACTGGACCTGTTTTGTCTGTTCTTGTGTTTCCAGTCTCTCAAACAATAAGGAGGTGTAGAAAAAAAAAAAATTATGCCTTAATTTTGCCAATAAGACATCTAAGTCCTAGAGATGTTAAATATTTCTTCAAATCTAAAACTGGCAGAATTTAGAGTAAGACCCACCTAAATCTTTTCATTTCCTAGTCCTATGCTGTTTCTACTTTATAGTAGTTCCCTTAAGTGGTCTTTTTTCAACTTCTCTGACCATGGTCTATAATTGAAAAACAATTTCACATATTATACAAGATGCACACAATTTTTTAAGTTTTATAGAAAATAATTCCACTTATTAATCAGACTAAAATAAAATGATTTAACTTTAATAACAAATATGATTTTATTACTATTGAAGTATAACATGCAATTCTATCTTTTTGATAGTTTAATCAATTTCATGACCCACTCATGGTTTGTGATTGCTAGTCTGAGAAAAATTGCATTGTTTTGTCTTTAGGAAGGTATGTGAATTGGATAGTAATCTGAAATATGTCTATGTGGACATTAGCTAGCTGAGTACCTTACTCAAGTCACCATATGCAATTGGTCAGCAAATTCTGTTCCCATAAGCATTGCTTGAATCCACTTCTTATTCTTTCCTCTGGCTGTTTTTGTAAATAAAATTTTAGAAATAAAGTTCTACTGGAATAGACTTGGTCCTTTGTGCAGATTTGAATAGTTTTTGAGTCTGCATGGCTCATAAAGCCTAGTACATTTACCATTAGGCCCCTTTCAGAAAAAAAAGTTTGGATGATTCCAAGCACATGGCCAGACCTCAGCACTGGAGCCTATGACCACTTGTCAGAAATTCCCTCGTTCAGATGAAGGGTCCGCACCTGCTCACAGGCCCACTGATCTAAGATTCATGAGAAACCCTGCCTTGTCTTCCACTGCTGATGTTCAGCCCTTTAGACCTGGGACATAGTAGGAATGGCAGGGTCACTAAATGTCTCTCCAAGCTGGTCCCCTTTCCTGAAGTTCAGCCTGCCCCCAGTCTCTTTCTTTATAGATATACATACATACAAATAAATAAATAAATAAATATATATATGTGTGTGTGTATATATATATATATATATATATATATATATATATATATAAGTTTTCAGATTACTTTCCACTATAGGTTTGTTTTTTTTTCCAATTGGAGTTTGATTGCTTTGGGCTTCCCAGGTGACACTAGTGGCTAAGAACCCATCTACCAAAGCAGAAGACAAGAGACACAGGTTTGATCCCTGGATCAGGAAGATCCCTTGGAGAAAGGTGTCAGTTTGAAGACTGGACCCCATAAAACTCCTAAAGGAAAACATAGGAAGAACATTCTTTGACCGAAACCAACCACAGCAAGGTCTTTTTTTGACCCACCTCCTAGAGTAATGAAAATTAGAACAAAAATAAACAAATGAGACCTAATTAAACTTAAAAGTTTTTGCATAGCAAAGGAAATCATAAACAAGATGAAAAGTCAGCCCTCAGAATGGGAGAAAATATTTGCAACCCAAGCAATGGACAAAGAATTAAACTCCAAAATATAGAAGCAGCTCATGCAGCTCAGTACCAGAAAAACAAACAGTGCAGATCTCTTTCTGACTTTTTCAAGAGTTAACTCCCCCTGTTATAAATCTGATGATGTCATTCCCTTGCTTAACATCCTGCAGTGGCTCTTCATTTCTAGCATTCTAGAATCAAAATGGGCTGTGGCCTGTGCAAACCTCCCCATTCTCATTTCCAGTACTCCCCCTGCCCCCACCCTAATAATAATAACCATGGGGACAGCTGGCATGGATGCTGTGCTGGCCAGATGCCAGCACATCTGGTGTCCTGCTTAGCACTTTGCGTAAATGATGACTTCCTCTTCACAATGGCGTTAGGCCATAAATGCCATAAGTATCTGTTATCTCCTTTTACAGATGAGGAAACTAAAGCTGAGTAGCAACTGACTTACCCAAGGTCACTCAGATTGCAGCTGATAGAACCAGGCCTTGTGGACTCCTCTCTGCTTCTCCAGCCACACTGACTGCCTTTGGGTCCCCAGATGGACCACAGTTTCTCTCTCTCTTTGAGTTCTTTCATGTGTTGTTCCTCTCCCTAGAATACCTTTCATCTCTCTGCCTGGTAGGTTCTCTTATCTTTTAGAAAGAGAGTGTAGAATAGAGTTTAAGATAATGAGTGCTGGAACCAGACTGCCTCTGTGTGAACCTCAGGCATTCCTCTAACTCTGCATCTTTGGTTAAGATACATCACCTCTCTGAGCTCAGTCTCCACATCTGCGGAATGGAGTCAACAGGAACATCCACCTCATAGAGACATGACTGTGTCACCATCGCAGACCTGGGCATGCAGTTGGCCACCAGCTTGTCTCTTTCCCTGCAGCCTCACAGATCAGACAAAAGAGCCATCACCTCAACCACAGCTACCCAGGATGTCCCACAACAGCTGATATTCCCAGAGGTCCTCTGTCCCTAGTCAGATGAGATGCTGTCTCTTGGTTATCACATCCTGCAAAGGACATCAGTAGAGCACTCATAGATATGACTGGTGATTCTTGACTCTTCTTCCTGCTTCTTATGCAATCTGTCCCGTCTCTGAAAGATATACACAGATACACACAGTGGGCGTGGATCCCTTTTCCTCTTAGATGTTTTTATCTGCCAACCCACGTGCCTTGTGTTTTCCAGTGGGCTTATCTGTGTGAGGCCCCATCTGCTGCTAGACTGATGCTGGGGCGTTGCAGTTTTCTACTTTTTGTCAAAGCATGCGTTTTGTTTTGTTTCAAGGATGCACCACTCAGCATGCAGGATCTTAGTTCCCCCCCGACCAGGGATCAAACCTGTGTCCCCTGCATTGGGAGTGTGGAATCTTAACCACTGAACCATCAGGGAAGTCCACAAAGCAGGTGTGTTTTGATACTGGGGAGTTCAATTTTAGTTACTTGAATGAGCATAGCTAAAAGGCTCCAAAAGGCTGTAATAATTGTCTAAGCTCAAATGTTCCTCCATCTTTAATGGAGTGGGTTGCCATTTCCTTCTCCAATGCATGAAAGTGAAAAGTGAAAGGGAAGTTGCTCAGTCGTGTACGACTCTTAGCGACCCCATGGACTGCAGCCCACCAGGCTCCTCTGTCCATGGGATTTTCCAGGCAAGAGTACTGGAGTGGGGTGCCATTGCCTCCTCCAAAGACTTAAGCAACTAATTATAAAAGGGTACCTGAGTCACTATGCCTTTCAAGCATGCCAATCTCCCACAAGCATCTTTCCCAGGTACTTCATATCTGTTGTTTTGTCAGGTAGCAATATCTGCTGAAGCTGATATTCCAATACTTTGGCCACCTGATGCAAAGAGCTGACTCATTTGAAAAGACTCCTCTGATGCTGGGAAAGACTGAAGGCGGGAGGAAAAGGGGATGACAGAGGATGAGATGGTTGGATGGCATCACTGACTCAATGGACATAAGTTTGAGTGAACTCCAGGAGTTGATGATGGACAGGAGGCCTGGCATGCTGCAGTTTATGGGATCACAAAGAGTCAGACACAATTGAGCGACTGAACTGAACTGAACTGAACTGAACTGAATATCTGATTCTCCTGGCCTTTGACATTCTTTTTTTATTTACTTACTTTTTGTTCAATTTTTTTTAAATACAAAGGGGAAAATGTTCAGGATTTACTTAGAGATCTGTTTGATTTACAAAAGTGGTTTGTTCGGTGGAACTTACCATATTCGTTGTCTATTTTTGCCTAGTTTTCTCCATTTTTTTCAGTATGTTGGTGTTTAGAGACGGTATCCCAAAATCTTGTTTTCAGTCTGGCCTGCCTTCTTTTCTTCTTTAAATTCTCTGTATCATTGGACAATGGGATTTTTCACATCATCCTTATGTTGTGTTATAAACATAATTGACAATCACATCGGTACAGAATTACTGCAGTAATCGATGTTCTGAGAAAGCAGGACATAGTTGCCCATGGCTAAATACACAGATTTTGCATTATATAAGCAGATCCTGTGTAAAATCTGTCCCATGGGACTCCTCTGGTGGTCCAGCACTCCCGCTGCAGGGGGCTTGCTTCCTGGTTGGGGAACTAAGATTCCACATGCTGTGTGGGGCAGAAAAAAATAAATAAATAAAATAAGAATGACTTTATAAAAAAGAGGTGTATGCTAGGGTGAAAATATAACTTTAAAAAATCCATCCTTGTGTCAAACTCAGAAACACATGCAATTCTTTCAACATTTTTATGCAAATTTAAGTCCAAGAAGGGTGTCATTCTAAACATTGCTTGTAGACATTCTAAAATTAATGTAAAACAGATTAGGTAAGAATTCAGAAATGCATACAAACTCTTGGAAACAGTCACTGCTTGTAAACTCTTAGGATCCTCACTTATCATTAAACCAAGCCATCATGGTATGGTTTTCATGCCATCCTGAGATGCTTATCGACAGGTCACTAGATAAGCCCATGAAGTTGAACTCCCATATATAAACAGAAGACTGCTTGTAGGGGCTCTGGTTGTAACATCTCAATGAGGATTTTAAAAATCACTAATTAATCTAACCATTAATTGTTAGTGAGAATCATCTTTAAGCAACTTTTTTTGCGTGTAGTTTGGGAGAAGGTTGTGAGTCAACAGCAGGCTTATTTTTGTCCTCGGACAGTTGGGGAAATAACAGAGCACATCTCGGAGAGGAAAATAAAGCTCCAATTAGGTTGGCAAAATTTATGAAATCACTTTATAGTTAATATACAGTATTTTCCAAACCAAACCAAAGTCATCACTGATGTGTGTGAAAGAGAAATTGTCAAGGAAATAACTTCAGTTCAAAGTTTGTCAATACACCAGAAAGAAAAGAATGATAGTTCTATGTCCCTGCATTTACAAACTCATCTTTAAAATGATTGCAATTGTGACTACAAAAAGATACAGCTTCACAGGTTGTGCAATAAAGGAGAAAAGCCAGGGGTATTTTCAGAAGTTGTAAAACCTAAATGGCTTCTGAAGTTTAGGAAACAGCTGTTGTGAAAAATACAAGGAATAGCAAATCAAAACAAGCGAAAAATACAGAAGAGCTGGGCAAAATTTTTAAGCAGAAAATATTTCTGAAACAATACTATAAACTGTGTTAAGCGAAATAAGGATTCCAGTTAGGAATATATTACAATATGTCTATTGTTTTTGTTTTTCCGCCTTAAAAAAAAAATTGGAGTATAACTGCTTTACAATGCTATGCTGGTTTCTACTGTACAGCAAAGTGAATCAGCTATCTGTATACATACAACCCCCTTTTCGGATTTCCTTCCCGTTTAGGTCACCAGGGAGCACAGTCAGTCACCGCAGTTCCCTGTGCTAAACAGTAGGTTTTCACTAGTTTCCTATTTTATACATAGTATCAATAGCTTATATATGTCAATCCCAATTTTCCTATTCATCCCACCCCATCTTCCGGAACCTCCTTGGTGTTCTCTACATCTGTGTCTGTTTCTGCTTTGTAAATAAGATCATCTATACCAATTTTTTTTCAGATTCTACATATATGCATTAATATACAATATTTGTATTTAAATTTCTGACTTACTTCATATTGTCTGTATGACAGTGTTTAGGTCCAAATGTCGACCGTCTAAGATGAATTAGCTGCTATAACAAGCATTAGCTTCCAGTGGCTTATTGCGGCCTCTGCTGGGCCATTGACATCTCTGAGAAATAGAATGTTGAGGAGTAAGATTTCCTTCCAAAATCAGGATGTCATCTGAGTCAGTTTCACTCCAAATGGCTAATAACTGAGTTATTCAAAGCAACTCAGCCATCCTCTTGTAACAGATTTTCATAGGTCGGAGTCCTGCAAACCAGCCTCTTCTCAAGTCTCATGGCAGACAGACAAGAAGATATTTTCTCTCCTATTGATGGGGTTACCTTGTGTGTAGGAACCAGGTACAAATCACAGGTGATGTGGTCCTGAGGAGTTGTTTCCAGAAGTATAATAACTGCGGTTAGAAAGTGAGACTGATAAAGCCAAAGTGCTTCCTACACACTCTACACACTGCTATATTCTAAATGGATAACCAGCAAGGACCTACTGTATAGCACAGGGTACTCTGCTCAATGTTATGTGGCAGCCTGGATGGGAGGGGGGTTTGAAGGAGAATGTGTGTGTGTGCTCATGGACTGTAGCCCGCCAGTCTCCCCTGTCCATGGAATTTTCCAGGCAAGAACACTGGAGTGGGTTGCCATTTCCTACTCCGGGAGATCCTCCCAACCCAGGGATAGAACCCACATCTTTTGCATTTCCTGCATTGGCAGGTAGATTCTTTACCACTGGAATTTTTACCACCTGGGAAGCATGGATACATGTATATGTATGGCTGAGTCCCTTCACTGTTCACCTGAAACTATCACAATATTGTTGATCTACTATACCCCAATACAAAATAAAAAGTTCAGAAAATGTAAATAAGCCCCTCCAAAGAGCCAAAGTACTTCCAGATTGATTAGAACATATCTTAATCTAGTCAATAGAGACCAGGAGCTTTGCTAACCACCCTACAACAGACACCCCTTAAAAAATAAAATATAGGTTAGAAAAAATAAATAAATAAATAAAAACATTAAAAAAATTAATTTTCTGGCCCCAAATGCCAATTCTATGAGGTTGAAAAACCCTGGTCTAGAGATCGAATCCAGGAGATCTATGTGCTTTTCCCAAAGGAAGAGGTAGCCCTCAGCCAGCTGGGATGGACCACATGCATGGGATTCCGCCTGTTCTTTTCAAAAGATGTTTTCAATTTCTCTCTATTCAGGTCTGCAAGAACTGGGAAAGCCCTGAGAGGGCTGACTCCACTTCTCTAACCAAATTGCCTAAGCAAAACAGAAGCTAAGTGGCACAGCTGACCATTTCCTCTTGGAAGTGGGACTTTTTTTTTGGTGGGAGGAGCACATCCTTGATGGAGGACCAATGGGAACTGGGTAGCAATGGGGGCTGTGATTACAGACAATAACCACCCTGGGACAGTTCTCAAGGCAAGACCTGGGACAGGAAGCCAACTCAGGGCGTTGAAAGGTAGCAGTGATTCTCAACAGGGTTGGAAATGCACTGCTTCCGAAGATGGCTGTGTGGAGGGGGGGCTTTATGGATAAGAGAGAGATGCCAAGAGCAATGTGGGCATCAACACAGTCACCATTTTTATTGTTAAAACTTGAATCTGTTCAGAAATAGAGACACAGATGTGGAGAACAAACATATGAATACCAAGGGAGGAAAAGGGTGGGATGAATTGGAAGATTGGGATTGACATACATGCACCATTGATACTATGTATAGAATAGGCAAATGTGACTGCCCTGGTAGTCCAGTGGTTAAGACTCCATGCTTCCAGTGCAGGGGGCACGAGTTCAATCCCTGGTCAGGGAACTAAGCCGTGCTGTGTGGTACGGCAAAAAATTAAGTAAAATAGCTCATGAGGACCTACTGTGTACCTCAGGGAACCCTGCTCAGTTCTCTGTGGTGACCTAAATGGGAAGGAAATCAAAAAAAGGGCAGATACGTGTTTAACTGATTCACTTTGCTGCACAATAGAAACAAACACAGCATTGTAAAGCAACTCTATTCCAATAAAAATTAATTAAAATAAACTTCATGTGTTCAAAGTGAAGAAACAAACAGCAGGGCTGAAGATCAAATGAAAAATCGGTGGGAGATAAGAGTGACTTTCAACTAGTCTCTGAATCAGCAGTGGATAATAGCCACACAGAAAGTCATTAAATGTTGATCAGCCCTAATTGTTTCCGGCTTATTTAATTAGGCATCTGAGTTGTATCTGTCCTTCGTTTCCCCCCTCCCACCCCAACAAGTCAATTTGAAACAAACATGCACCGTATCCTGAGATATCTAAACTGCAGAAGAGAAAAAGAATCTAACATGCTTCTTTAATGAGATTCTCTGAGAGTCATAGCTTATTTTCACTGAATTTATCTAGGTTTTTAGAGTTTGAGCTATCAAATTATTGATTGGAAAAATCAATTTGATTCCCAGAACATAGCCTGTCTTTTCTACCGGTTCGTTTGGTTTAGACTAAGGAGCAGGCAGGTACTGATATTCCTCTCTTGAGAAGGCAAACCCCTGACCAGTGAAGTCACAAGGTGAGTAGTACAGATTCTAGAAGATGACCATACCCACAATTTGGGAATCTGTGCCCAGATTTCATGCCCTAGAGATGCTGCTTTAGGAATCTATCCAGACATAATGGATGGAGAAACTGTGACCGCAGGAGAGTACTCAAATTTCAACTCAGAGCTCCCTGAAACTGGAGAAAAGGCAAATTTTGATGTGTGTGTGTTTTTTTTTATTTTAGGAATGAACAGCTTCTTTAGCCATCCACAGAAATGTGCGAGACATCTTTCCATTTTCTGTGAAAAATGTTAGGA
Source organism: Budorcas taxicolor (assembly GCF_023091745.1). Lineage (NCBI taxonomy): Eukaryota > Metazoa > Chordata > Mammalia > Artiodactyla > Bovidae > Budorcas > Budorcas taxicolor. Next base: position 49,958,624 of record NC_068926.1, on the reverse strand, counting down.
TTTCAATGATGGCTGTGTCTTTCAGAGAAGAACTGCTCGTTCTAAGAGGAGTAAATACATGTGAATCAGCCCATCTGGAATCTACACATAATTGAGACAATTTTTTTCTCCACTCATATAATGATTCTTCTCTTTGTTCTCTGTGTAGATACAGTGCAAACAGTTCTTAAACTACGCAGACCTTCTATAAAATCAGTCCTGTATAAAGTAAGACGTATCATCTTTTCCACAAGAGCGGTATTTTAAATGGATGGTGGAAAATTATATGAAGATATAAATGATAGAGCTTTGTGTATTCACTTTAGGGAATATACTAAAACACTCAAAGGAGCATTAGAATAGGCGCTTCTTTAAATAAAAGCCTGTATTGGAAGGAGGGCCTTTGGGCTGACTCTGTAACTTAAAGCACTTAAGTGTCTGAAATATAGCAACTGTGACCTGCAAGGCAATCACCCTGTCACCAGACAAAAATCTCACCTAATGTTATTGCTTTCTTACTAAGTTTTAGCTGCACTGACTTTTCCCCAGCTTCTGTCTTTGTGCTTTGAAACATATCCAAATCATTCTCAACTAAGAATCTTTTCATTTGCTGTTTATTTGCCTAGTGCAAAATTCATGATCTTTGCATAGCTGAGTCCATATTGTGTTTATTTGTCAACTCAAAGGCCATGAGTTTTATTAGTTTCATTATAAGGTCTTCCTAGGTAGCATCATTAACACCATTCATCCCATTATTCTAGGTCCTGGCTTTATTTTCTTCACATAATGTGACAGCTGCTGACATAAACTTGTTATACTTAATTTTAAAATATAAAAATCTAGTTACATAATATAGATCATATATCAACATATAGTTATATTCAATAACACATGCTATTTATATTACCTACAGTATATTTACACATACAAGTATGTTCTTACATTTATTATTACATATTAACACATACATATTACCTTTACATCTCATAGCTTCCAGCAAGTGATAAATTTGGTTAGTAAACATCATTGATTGCTCAGATTAAAAAACAGATATACCTTCACTTTGAGTTTTGAAAAACACTATAGTTTTTGCAAATACCTTAAGCCTGAGTCTTACACAGTCTCTGGACTCAGCTGCCAATATGCAAGGAACATGAAAGAAACCTGGGATCTGGGAAACTGTATAGGCCAAGTGGCTCAGTTTCTTCATCAGATTAGTTTAAACAAATTAAAGGGAAGGATTGGAGATAAATCCATAGATTAAAAGAGATTTAAAGGACATTAATTTTTAAATCTATTTATTATTTTTGGCTGCACTGGTTCTTCATTGCTGCACGAGGGCTTTCTTTAGTTGCAACAAGTGAGGGCTAGCTACTCTCTAGTTGTGGTGCATGCGCTTCTCATTCTGGTGGTTTCTTCTTGCGGAGCCTAATCTCTAGACGTGTGGGCTTCAATAGCTGTGTTGCATGGGCTGACTCACTCCACAGCATGTGGAAGCTTCCCTGACCAGGGATGGAACCCATGTCCCCTACATTAGCAGGCAGATTCTTAACCACCCGACCACCAGGGGAGATGCACTGTGCAAAGTTTCTTCAGTCATGTTGGACTCTTTGCGATCCCAGGGACTGTAGCCCGCAAAGCTCCTCTGTTCGTGGGATTTTCCAGGCAAGAATACTAGAGTGGGTTGCCATTTCTTCCTCTAGGGAAATCTTCCCAACCCAGGGATTGAACCTGCATGTCTTATGTCTCCTGTATTGTCAGACGGGTTCTTTACCACTAGTACCACCAGGGGTGCATGCTGCTGCTGCTGCTAAGTCGCTTCAGTCGTGTCCGACTCTGTGTGACGCCATAGACAGCAGCCCAGCAGGCTCCTCCATCCCTGGGATTCTCCAGGCAAGAACACTGGAGTGGGTTGCCATCGCCTTCTCCAATGGATGAACGTGAAAAGTGAACAGTCGTGTCCAACTCTTCACGACCCCATGGGCTGCAGCCCACCAGGCTCCTCCGTCCATGGGATTCTCCAGGCAGGAGCACTGGAGTGGCTGCCATCGCCTTCTCCAATGGATGAAAGTGAAAAGTGAACAGTCGTGTCCAACTCTTCGCGACCCCATGGGCTGCAGCCCACCAGGCTCCTCCGTCCATGGGATTCTCCAGGCAGGAGCACTGGAGTGGCTGCCATCGCCTTCTCCGCCAGGGCTGCGTGCTGCTGCTGCTGCATAGTGAGTGATAAACTGTAAAAAGAAAGGGGGCTGCTCTTCAAGTCTGTAGACGGGATTTGATGACACATCCACCTCCTTCCAAGAAACGAAGTCAGTGCCGGCTCTTCAAGGATCCTTCTGTCTCATGCTTGCCCTTTGAAGGGCCCAGGAATCTGAAGACATAACCAGTGGCAAGGCTTCTCCGCCTTGATTTCTGTTACTGTAGCAAGTAGACCATCTTCGCCGCCCTTCCAGTTGTTTTCCATCAGGAGCTTTTCTCTTACGTCCTGATGGAGACAGATGTTCTTGAGCCAACCTGGGCCCCGATTATTGCATGAGAAGCAGAGCTGGGGAAGGCATGCAGAGTAAGACTTGGGGGCTTCTGCTCCTCTGGTTCGGGTACTTATGGCAAGCGTTCGGTAAAGAAACAAATATTCTTTATTAATACATAGTTCTTTTTATGGAATAATCTAACAAAATTAGATGCTGTTGAAAGAATGACCCAATAATAACCCAGTGATAGCTACTTCTACATGTATATATCTATGTGCTCAGTAGCTCAGTTGTGTCCGACTCTCTGCAGCCCTATGGACTGTAGCCCTCCAGGCTCCTCTGTTCATGGAATTTTCCAGGCAAGAATACAGGAGTGGGTTTCCATGCCCTCCTCCAGGGAATCTTCCTGACCCGGAGATTGAACTGACATCTCTTGCATCTCCTGCATTGGCAGGTGGATTCTTTACCACTGAGCCACCTGGGAAGCCCCAATATCATATCTATACAACTATACCTATATCATTGGTACCTGTGTCATCTATGTCTCTCTATCTGTGCATCTTATGTATCTATATCTGCATCTGCCTATCTATATCTCTGAATCCCTTCACTGATGTTTCGAATACACACACACACATTTGTTCCTCTTCTAAAACACTGATTTCTGGGACTTCCCTGGTGGTCCTACCAGAATATGTCACTGTGTCTGCTCAAAAGAGAGCCATGGGCATGTCTCACAGACAGCTTGCTTTGTCTGAGCATCAGATCAAGAGCCCCATCACTGGCATCCACAAGGACAGTATTTATATGCATAATGTGGGTCAAAACACCACAAACCGATAGAAGATGGGAGGCAAAATGGAAACTTCTCTTCTGAAATTGTTTTTAAGGAATCAATTACTATGGCAATCCCCACACTTCCAGATTCTCACGGAGGCTCAATCTCTTCAGTTTCATCCTGCTTTGGGGGGAAAGTGCTTTTAGAAAAGGTTACAGATATTCAAAAGAAAGTATAAAATGTTCTATTGATGTCTTCTCTGGAAGCAGCGTAAGGAGAAAGAGAGAGGCTAGGTCATTCACTGAGTTTGTATATTAGATGTTCATTAATTTTTCTTCTGTCTTACAACAAATAAGGTCCTGAGGACCTACCACGTGGCAGTCATTTTTCCAGAAATTAGGTTGTCGTTCAGTCGTGTCCAACTGTGTGTGACCCTATGGGCTGTAGCTGGCCAGGCTCCTCCATCCATGGGATTCTCTAGGCAAGGATACTGGAGTAGGTTGCCATGTCCTCCTCAAGGGGATCTTCCCCACCCAGGGATCAAACCCACATCTCTTGAATCTCTTGCATTGGCAGGCAGGTTCTTTACCACTAGTGCCACCTGGGAAGGCCAATCAGGTATATGTATACATATATCCCTTCTCTCTTGGACACCCCCCAACCCAGCCATGCACCCCATCCCTTCCACCCACCCACCCCATCCCTTTTACCCACCCACCCCTAACCCTCCCACCCACCTACCCTTAACCCACCCACCCATCTAGGTCACTACAGAACAGCAAGCTGGGCTCCCCATGTTATACAGCAGCTTCCTACTCAGTTCAGTTCAGTTCAGTCTCTCAGGCATCTCCGACTCTTTGCGACCTCATAGACTTCAGCACGCCAGGCTTCGCTGTCCATCACTAACTCCCAGAGCCTACTCAAACTCATGTCCATTGAGTCGGTGATGCCATCCAACCATCTCATCCTCTGTCCCTTCTCCTCCCGCTTTCAATCTTTCCCAGCATCAGGGTCTTTTCCCATGAGTCAGTGCTTTGCATCAGGTGGCCAAAGTATTGGAGCTTCAGCTTCATCATCAGCCCTTGCAATCAATATTCAGGACTGATTTCCTTTAGGATGAACTGCTTGGATCTCCTTGCAGTCCCAAGGGACTCTCAAGAGTCTTCTCCAACACCACAGTTCAAAAGCACTCCCACAGTAAAGCGTCTGCCTGCAATGCGGGAGACCCGGGTTCGATTCCTGGGTCGGGAAAGCCCCCTGGAGAAGGAAATGGCAATCCACTCCAGCACTCTTGCCTGGAAAATCCTATGGACGGAGGAGCCTGATAGACTACAGTCCATGGGGTCGCAAAGAGCCGGACACGACTGAGTGACTTCACTTCACTTCACTAAACTTCACTAGGTTGGTCATAACTTTTCTTCTAAGGAGCAAGGGTCTTTTAATTTCATGGCTGCAGTCACCATCTGCAGTGATTTTGGAGCCCAAAATATAAAGTTTGTCACTGTTTCCACTGTTTCCTCATCTATTTGCCATGAAGTGATGGGACTGGATGCTATGATCTTAGTTTTCTGAATGTTGAGTTTTAAGCCAATTTCTTCACTCTCCCCTTTCACTTTCATCAAGAGGCTCTTTAGTTCTTCTTCACTTTCTGCCATAAGGGTGATGTCATCTGCATATCTGAGGTTATTGATATTTCTCCCAGCAATCTTGATTCCAGCTTGAGCTTCATCCAGCTCAGCATTTCCCATGATGTATCTGTATATAAGTTAAATAAACAGGGTGACAATATACGGTCTTCACATACTCTTTTCCCAATTTGGAACCAGTCTGTTGTTCCATGCCTGGCTCTAATTGTTGCTTCTTGACCTGCATGCAAATTTCTCTATTTCCACTGGTAGGCTGCAGTCCATGGGGTCGCTAAGAGTCGGACACGACTGAGCGACTTCCCTTTCACTTTTCACTTTCATGCATTGGAGAAGGAAATGGCAACCTACTCCAGTGTTCTTGCCTGGAGAATCCCAGGGACGGGGGAGCCTGGTGGGCTGCTGTCTATGGGGTTGCACAGAGTCGGACATGACTGAAGCGACTTAGCAGCAGCAGCAGCAGCAGCAGCAGCAACAGCAGCACTAGCTATCTGTTTCATACATGGTAGTGTATACATGCCAATCCCAGTCTCCAAATTCTTCTCCCACTCCCCCTCCTCCTCTCTGTCTACGTGTCCATTTTCTAAATCTGTATCTCTATTCCTGTCCTGCAAATAGGTTCATCTCTACAGTTTTTCTAAATCTCACATGCTGGAGAGGGTGTGGAGAAAATGGAAGCTTCTGGCACTATAGGTGGGAATATAAATTGATACAGTCACTATGGAGAACAGCATAGAGGTCCCTTAAAAGCTAAAAATGGAATACCTAGCAATCCCACTACTGGGCATATACCCTGAGGATATCACAATGCACAAAGACACATGCACTCCAATGTTTATTGCAGCAATGTATTAAATTTATTAAGTGTCCATCAATGGAGGAATGGATAAAGATGTGGTACATATATACAATGGAATGTTACTCAGCCGTGAAAAGGACTAAAACTGGGTCATTTGTAGAGATGTAACTGGACCTAGAGTCTGTAAGTCAGAAAGAAAAAAACAAATATTGTATATTAATGCATATATGAGACCTTATAAACTTATCGTGATTCTTGTCAGGAAAGGGTGGACTCAAGTAGTAGTCATCATAACAGTGATATTAGGAATGCTACACAAACTTTGTTTTTCACTTAGATAATGGGCAATCAAAGATATTTGGAGACTGTTACCAAGAGAAATGAGATAGCATTCGAGCAAGACATACTTATTATTTTTAACTAAGTACTACCTGGCATTCTGACATGACTAGAGGAGACTTGGGGCTTTCTGATGTGATTTTTAATAAATTGAGTTGTCAGTAGAGAAGATGGTCAAGTAACACCATAATTAAAAATGCATTATAAGAACTTCTTATCTAGTCAAAAAACAGGATAATGTAACCTAAATTTGAAGAGAGAAAAATCAATAATTTAAAATGGGCTCATATAACTGAATTAATAGAGAAAGATATTAAAACAAATATTATGACTTTATTATATATGGTTAAGAAGCTGTAAGAAAGACTGAACATACTAAATAAAATAATGTATCTTTTTAAAAATCACATTATGGGAGTGAAAACAATATCTGAGATAAAAAATACATCAGGCAGGATGAATGCTAGATATTGAGGGAGAATGAAAGATTAATGAAATTGAAGATATATCAGTAGAAAGTATTCAAAAATGAAACACTAAGAGTAAAAAAACTTGGAAAAATATAAACAGAGCATTAGTAAGCAGTAAAAATGTTTCGAGTGGCCAAACATGCATGTAGTTGGAATTCCTAAAACAAACCTAAGAAAAATAAATAAATAAAAGTTTGAAGAAATTATAGCTAGTCGCTTTCCAAATCTGATTTTATAAAAGCAAAACAACAGCAACAACAACAACAAAAACCCCCATAAACCCAGAGAATTCCAAAGATCAAGGGACACTAACCAAGACACTTCATAATCAAATTGCTTGAAAGCATTAAGTGCTCTGATAAATAGAAATCTTAAAAATAAATGGAACAAAAGATGCATTTCCTGTAAAGGAACAGAAAGAGATGATGGGAAATTTTTTATTGGAAACAATGCAAACTAGAAAATAGAACATCTTCCCAGCATGGAAAGGAGACAAAAGCCAAAAGCAATTGTCAACTTAGAATTTTTGCCCAGTGAAAATGTCTTTCAGAACAACAATGAACATTTTCTTCACCAAAATTTTACCCTCCAAAAAAAATTAAAGCCCTTCAAGAAAATGAAATCTGGAATTAGCAAAAGAAATGAAGAACCTTGGAGCTCATACTTTATCAGTAAATATAAAGACATTTTATATTATGATTTAAGTAACTCCAAAATATATATGATCAAGTACCTAAAGCAAATGTGGCAACAATATACCATTACACAGAACAAATGCTGATGCATTCATTTTATATGGAAATGTATTTTGAAAGATACATCAGATTTATACCTATTCAAAAAGATGATGTATTTAATATCGTAAATAACTCTCTATATTTAAGTCACAAGCTTTTCCTTTGTTCAGGGAATCAGTACTCAGGGGCTCTAGGTGTTTCTCGGATGTCCTGGCTTAGGCCTCCCAGGGCAAGTGCTTGGTTAGGCTCTGGTAGTGACAGAATGAAATGGGAGTATATTAGTCACACTCCAGAGTTCTCTGGTGTTTTTGTAAGGTGGTTTTGCTTTTGTTTTCTTTGGTGTGTGTTTTGTTCAGATTTTAGTTGTAATCTTTGGAGAAAATAAACAGTGATGGACTTACCCCAACCTCCCCTGAAGTCTTAATTAAAAATGGAAACAAGGATTAGGACCCACATTCACGACAGTTTGGTCTATTACGTTGCTGTTCAGTCCACGGACTGTAGCACACCAGGCTGCCCTGTTATTCGCTGTCTCCCGGAGTTTGCTCTAACTCATGTCCACTGAGTCGGTGATGCCATCCAACCGTCTCATCCTCTGTCGCCCCCTTCTCCTCCTGCCCTCAATCTTTCCCAGAATCAGGGTCTTTTCCAATGAGTTGGCTCTCTGCATCAGGTGGCCAAAGTATTGGAGCTTCAGCTCTAGCACCAGTCCTTCCAATGAATTCAGTTAGCATAGAAGCCATGAAGTCTACTGGACTTTTCATGCAGGGATAGGGGAAAATAATCCTTTATTAATACATTTGAAGGGTCCAGGGGGCAAAATGTTGTGCTTTGTCACATAATATGTATTTATGTTCACTGTGTCATATCCTTATGGAATTGGGAGGAAATATGAAGAGATATGGACTTCCCTGGTAGCTCAGCTGGTAAAAAAGTCTTCCTGTAATGCAAGAGACCCTGGCTCAATTCCTGGGTCAGGAAGATCCCCTGGAAAAGGGATAGGCTACTCCACTGCAGTATTCTTGGGCTTCCCTGGTGGCTTAGACTGTAAAGAATCTGCTTGCAATGCAGGAGACCCAGTTCGATCCCTGGGTTGGGAAGATCCCTGGAAGGAGGGCATGGCAGTATTCTTGCCTGGAGAATCCCCATGGACAGAGGAGCCTCTCGGGCTACAGTCCATGTGGTTGCAAAGAGTTGAACACGACTGTGCAACTAAGCCCAGCACAGCACATGAAGAGATAGGCCGTTACAAACAGCATCATGATGTCCAAACCATGATCGGCATATCCTTCTCTGGTCCGTTCTGTCCTTAGGTGCCCCCATCCTGGTGAGGGTGCAGCTTGGGTGAGACTGACTACTGCTTTGGGACCACAGGAGTAGGACCTGATGGAGGTCAAGTCTTAGAGCTACTTAGCACTTTAAGAAGTGCCTCCACACAGAGTGAAATGAGTCAGAAGGGGAAAAACAGATATCATGTATTAACACATATATGTAGAATCTGATAATGGTACAGATGAACCTATTTACAGGGCAGGAATAGAGATGCAAACATAGAGAATGGACTTCTGGAGACAGTGGGGGAAGGAGAGGGTGGGATAAATTGAGAGAGTTGCATTGAAATATGTACATTACCAAGTGAAAAATAGATAGCTTGTGGGAAGTTGCTGCATAACACAGGGAGCTCAACCTGGGGCTCTGTGATGATCTAGAGGGATGGGATGAGAGGGTGGGAGAGAGGCTCAAGAGAAAGGGGCTATATGTATACTTATGGCTGATTTACACTGTTGTATGGCAGAAATAAACACAACACTGTAAGTCAGTTATCTTCCAACTAAAAATAAAAAGAAATGTGCCTTATGCGTCACCTTATGTGACTCTTTCGAGGCCCTTGGATAAGGTCAGATTGGAGTTGACCTTTACTTTGTGAGTAGGGAGACCAAGCATGTGTAACTTACCCAAACTGCCCTTGGGTTGATGGGAGCCCCCTTGTCAGAACCCAAGTCCTCAGACACTCGGGTCATTCCTGATCACTAATCCCAGAGTGATACTAAATGGAGAATGAAGCTGTTAGGCTGTGAAGACAAAGACAATAATGATTCAGCATCACTTCGGTGCCATTTGTGCTTTGGTTGGAGCTGGGATTGTCTTCAAAGATGCAAATGAAAGAAAACCTCAGACTCCCTTGAGTTGAGACACTTTCTGTGCAGCTCAGAAGCATATGCAAAATCCATCCATTTCACCCCCAACAAAGAGGCAGGGAGATACTGAGGCTGGAAGAGGGGAATTAAGATATTTCAAAAGATCCTCCAAACCACAGTCCAGCAGTAAGAAAGTTTCCTCCCATCAGCGTTGTTGATGCAGTCCACTTAGCATAATACAGCAAGAAGGAGGAAGAAGAGCCCAGAGAGTTCGTTATCATGAGCAGTCTCAGAAAGTTTGGAAACAGGTTCTGCATTGATTAAAATTTTATTTGAATAATGTGCACATGGTTATTTATTTTATTTTCAAGGCCTTTTTTTTTTTTTTTTTTTTAAACAATAACCAGCGAGGTTTCCTCCCGTGGGTTGCCTGACGGCAGTTGGCTGGCTGATCATGACCTGGAGGAAGAAGTGAGAAAGTTATTTTTAATTCCTCATTATTGGAGGAAACACACACATTTGGGACATAATGGGGCTGACTCTCTGCTGTTCAGCTGAGAAATGGCCTGGGGTGGACCATGCATCATTTTCCAACTATTTTGATATGGCTCGCTGATGTAAACACTTCCAGGCATCTAAAACCTAGGCTATTTAATCTCCCTAAATTACGTCCTCTCAATCTGTCATGGAGCAATTTTTTAATAAAACTTGAATTTTATCAGGCAGTGAAACTAAAACAGATGACATTCTGACGGGTGTATTAGCCCGCGGTGGATGCAGTAAGAGAATCAGCTGGAGGGGAGGGCGTCCTGTCACACAAAATGTCTAGACAGGATTGATGTCAGCCTGGGATCTGAGAAAGGATGGATATTTCTGAACTGTGAAAAATATTTTGTATTTATAAGTTAGCTAACGGGGACTGGGTATTTTTTTTAACAGATCCATTTACCAGGCAATCGAAAGGAAGCTTTGTGTGCATGTTTTCTTTGTTCTTCCCTGGGGCTCTATTGAGATATAATTCTCAGATAACATTATGTAAGTTTAAGGTGTACGGTAGGATAATTTGATACATGTATACATTGTGAAATGATCACCACAGTCAACTTAACACATCCGTCTGGGTCACATCATTGCCATTTTGTTATTGTTATGGCAAGAACATTTAAAACTTACTCTTGGAGCAACTTTCAAGTATACGATACAATCTTGCTAGTGCTAATTGCCTGCTGAATGTTAGATTTCCATGACTTTAATTGGAAATTTGTACTCTTTGACTAACATCACTTCATCCCCACCACCATCTCAGCCCCTGGCAGTTGTGAATCTACTCTGTTTCTTTGAGTTCAGCTTTTTTCAATTTCACATATAACACAGAGCATGCAGTGTTTGTCTTTATCTTATTTCACTTAGTGTAATACCCTCCAGATCCATTCACATAGTTGCAAATGATGAGTCCTCTCTTTTTTATGGTTGAATAATATTCCATTTTATATACATACCACATTTTCATTATCCCTCCATCTATTAGTGGACACTTAGGTTGTTTCCATGTCTTGGTTATTATTAATAATACTGCAGTGAATTTTCAGGTGCAGATATCTCTACAAGACAGTGATTTTATTTCCTCTGGGTAAATACCCAGAAGTGGGATTGCTGGATCATAGGATAGTTCTATTTTTAATTTTTGAGGAGCTTCCATACTGTTTTTCTTACAGTGGCTGCACTATTTTGCATTCCCAGCAACAGTGCATGAGGGTTCCCTTTTCTCCACATCCTCACTAGCATTTATCTGTTGTCTTTTTAATGATAACCATTTAACAGAGGTGAGGTGGTATTGTCATTTTGGTTTCGATTTGCATTTCTCTGATGGTCAGTGATTTTGAGCCCCTTTTCATGTGCTTTTTGGCCATCCATAAGTTGTCTTTGGAAAAATGTCTATTCATTGTTATTCAGATTTTTGGGCTATATTGAGTTCTATGATTTCCTTATGTTTTTTGGATGTTAACACTTTATTAGATACATGATTTACAAATATTTTCTTCCATTCCTTAAGTCGCTTTTCATTTTGTTGATCATTTCTTTTCTGGGCAAAGTCTTTTTAGTTTGATGTATCCTACTTACTTACTTCTGCTTTTGTTGCTTTTAGTGTCAGACTTGAAAAAAATCCTTGCTAAGACTATTGTCAAACAGGTTTCTTGCTGTGTGGGCTTTTTAGGAATCTTACACTTTCAGAGCTTGTAGTTAAGTCCTTAATCTATTCTGAGTTAATTTTCATGAATGATATAAAAGAGGGGTCCACTTTCATTCTTTTGCATGTGAATAACCAGTTTTCCCCAACACTACTGAAGGCAATATTCTCCCAGTGATGTTCTAAATTGCTAACATCAGATATGCAGAAAACAAATATGGAGTGATCCATATGCTCCTGATCCTTGCCTATTGAATATTAAGTTAAATATTAGTTGATCTTATATGTGTGGGCTTATTTCTGGGCTCTCAGTTCTGTTCCATTGGCCTATATGTCTGCTTTTATGCCAGTGCCATATTATTTTGATTATTATAGCTTTGTAATATAGTTTGAAATCAGGAAGTATGGTGTCTCTGGCTATATTCTCTCTCAATATTGCTTTGGATGGGGGATTTTATGGTGGTTCTGTACATATTGTATAATTGTTTTTTATTTTATTTTTGTGAAAAATGCCATTGGAATTTTGGTAGGGATTGCATTGAGTCTATAAATGATTTTGGGTAGTATAGACATTTAAACAATATTATTTCCTCTAAAACTTGAATATAGATATCTTCCCATTTATTTGTGTTCATGTGTATATTTTCGATGTAAACTTCTGGCAATTGATAGTATAGGCTGATTGCACCTAATACATGAGCTAGAAAGAAGTCAGGTAGATTCCTGTACCCATTCAGTTCCACATGTGATAGTTTTGTCTCCATCTGGCAGTCTTGCTTCATTGAAACTAGGCACTCCATACATCCAGGTCGGAGTTCTGAAATGTGAATACATGCCTCCAAGGTGGCTGTCCATATTCATGTGTTTCATGAGGGCACACTGCAGCACTCACACTCACACAGGCAAGTGATAACATTTGGAAACGGCTCTGAGAAAGACAGGACTGTTGTGCTAGGGTCAATTTCATGCTAGACAATTTCATGCTTAATGTGCATAGGCAGTGTTTTACCTTTTGCATTTTTAGGGTCTCAGGAAAGGTTACATCCAACCTTTGTCTATCTTCATCTACCTCAAAGATTTTGGAATTTCCCACTTAGAAGCTCAGCTACTTTGTGAATCCTCTGATGCTGGTTTGGAACAGTAACAGAATATTCAACCAGAATGTTTTAAGCAAAATGGTCATTATTTAATAGACCAAAAAACTGAAAGCTGGGCAGTTTCAAGTTTTGTCCATCTTCACTTGTTTACATTCAAAGACAGGAAGATGGCAAGTTTCATTTCCTTTCTTTTTTGCCTTTAAGTAACGAAAAGCTTTATTGAAGCCCCTATCAAAGCCCTTTTAGGCCCTATCTGTGAAGTGGGGTCATAACATGTCTGGCCTCATGATTGTTATGATGACCAAAGGTCTTGACATACAGCCAGGGCATAGCTGAAGCTTAGTAATGGCAGTCTGCAAGCTGGCTACATTTCTCTAAAAATGTAGTTGTTGCTTAGGATGCTATTAGCCTATAAATTAACGAATCTCCAACGCAAAACTCATGAAGATTAGCAGGGCCATGTTATGAGTTCATTAACAAAACATTTGGTAAGCAAATCCAAATTAATAGCACCAACAAGTGTGACGAGTAGGAATATTGCAGTATCAAAGGGAAAATAATCATGTGAAAAAAGATGAAAACAGGCCCTCATTTTTACTGAGCCAGAAGGATAATGAGAATTTATTACCATTATTCATTGTTTTCCAAAGTTGATCAGCCTTATTTGAATTATCTTAGCTACTGTATTTGACAATAAAATCATATTTCTTTTCAAAATTTCATAATTCAGACTTTAACACAATCTGAAATTCCCCTCAGTGACCTCACTTTCACTTTTCATTTTCATGCATTGGAGAAGGAAATGGCAACCCACTCCAGTGTTCTTGCCTGGAGAATCCCAGGGACAAGGAAGCCTGGTGGGCTGCCGTCTGTGGGGTCGCACAGAGTCAGACACGACTGAGGCGACTTAGCAGCAGCAGCAGCAGCACTCAAGAGTTTTAGCTGAACTAAGTCCTTAATGGAATTTTCTGTGGAAGAGATGTGAGAACCCATTAAGGAGAGAATTCTGCTTTCAGTCCGCTCAAACCTAACTGGCTTCAGTTAGTTCCTTCAGAAAAACATCCTCTCCTCTTTCGTGTGAAATCTTAGGCTTGAGATCAGTAAAAGGGTAACACGAGGTTGTCCATCCTAGAGTCATAACCTATGCTCTAGCCATCCTGATACAGAGGTGAGCCCATGTTTTGTCTTGGGGAGCAGCTTAAGCTTGGCTGCAAGTTTCATACTTAAGACACAGCCTCAAATCCATAGAATGGTGCCCAGGAGGCTTCTGAGGACCGGAGAGGTTCTCTGCTCTCAGTGGGGGTGTATTCACAGCATTCCTGCCTGAGACAGGAATGCACACCTGGGTCCTGCTGGGATGAGGTCTTGCCTCTCCTTTAGTCCTCTGGGCAGATCATCATTGCTTTAAGCCATGGTGACCCCATCCCCTTTGTCCTGTGTCCGGAGCAGAGTTGGACATGTGATGCACCCTGGCCTTATAGACAGAAAGGGGCTCAGAGGTGGAGGGAAAACTCCCAGACCAGTCTCCAGGAGAAAGGCTTTCCTGGGGTGAGGGAAAGGGTCACTTTACCCATGTTTCATGTCTAGGAAGCTAATGCCTGAGGATTTGATGTTTGGAGTCATCCATTTCCAGCTGCTCTGGAAACACTAATAGAAAATGCAGAGACACAGCCTGATATCTCTGATACCTTTTAGCTTCTAGGAGCTGAAGAACCCTGGAGTCACCCGCTTGCAGAAAGATGCTCCAGAGAAGAATAAAAAAAAGTCTGTTATATGGGTGCTGTAGGTTGGGACTTTGATAACTGCAATGATAAAAAATGTAACTGCTACAAACAGACTTCTAGTTAGATTCTACTTCTTGCAAAGGCTCTGGGCTTAAGGCCAGGTCTCTCTAGATTAAAAACGGGTATTAGCAAATGTTAGAGTTGTTAACGACTTCTGCCTTCAAAATGATTTTTTCCCCTTGCTTTAATAGAAAGGATTGAAACAGAATTGAAGAGGGAATACAATTTCTTACTATGTGATTCTCAGTTCTAAAGTTCTGTCTTGAGGGGGTGGTCACTTAAAATCACACTGGGCACCACCCAGGGGAGTCCCAACACTTTACAAAATTCTGTTTAATATATAGTGAATAGAATCAATATATTTTTTACAGTACTATGGAATATGAAATATTTAGGTCAGAACAGAAAGCTTCAGAGGGTATGAACTCTTGTATTATTATTCACCAAGACTTTCATAAATTGTGGTTTTATTAATTATGGAATGCACACAAGTTTGTGGATTCTGTCATTTTCTTTATTTTTTGATTCTATATTTTTATAGAGTATATTCTATTCAAAATTATTGTGAAATGATGGCTCTATTTCCCTGTGCTGTACAATGAATCTTTATTGCTTATCTGTTTTATACCTGTTTATATCTGTTTTATATCTGTTTGTACCTCTTCATCCCATACCCCATCTTGCCCCTCCCCTCCCCTCTCTCCACTAGAACCACTAGGTTGCTCTTGATATCTGTGAAAATGTTTCTTTTTTGTTATATGCATCCTTTGGTCTTCTTCTTACAGATTTAACTAATTTTCAGCATTTTATGTCACATTGTTGACTTTTGCTTTATTTACTATAGTATAAGCACATAATACAACATATGACAGTATCAATGTTATTTACTTAAAATTATCCTGAAACACCTTATTTAACTTAAATACAGATAATTAAGAAATGGCGTCTACCCTACAGATGGAAAATCTCTGTTACTCATTGTAAGAAGAAGATGATTATAAATTAAATACATCACAGGCAGCATACAAATAATAAATGCAGGAGAGAGTGTGGAGAAAGGGAATCCTCCTTCTGTGTTGATAGGAATGTAAATTGGTACAAGCGCTATGGAAAATAGTATAAAGGTTGCTTAAAAAACTAAAAATAGAGCTACCATATGATCCAACAATCCCACTCCTAGGCATATATCTGGAGAAAAGTCTAGTTTAAAAAGGTATACACCCCCCAATGTTCATAACAGCACTGTTTACGATAGCTAAGACATGGAAACAACCTAAGTGTCCATCAACAGTTAAACAGATGGAGAAGATGTCAGATAGAGACGTACATACAGAATATATATAAATATTGTTGTTGTGTTGTGTTAGTTGCTCAGTCGTGTCCGACTCTTTGTGGCCCCATGGACTGTAACCCACCAGGATCCTCGGTCCATGGGCTTCTCCAGGCAACAATACTGGAGTGGGTTGCCGTTTGGAATATTACATAGCCATGAAAAAAGGAATAATGCCATTTGCAGCAACTTGGATGGATCTAGAGATTATTATACAAATCGGAGTGTCAGATAAAGGCAAATATCACATAATATCACTTATATGTAGAATCTAAAAATGTGATACAAACTTACTTACTTACAAAACAAACAGACTCGCAGACATAGGAAACAGACTTGTGGGTACCAAACGGGGAAGAGGGTTGGAAGAAATAAATTAGGAGTTTGGAATTAGCAGATACAAACTACTATATATAAAATAGATAAACGACAAGGTCCTACTGTATAGTACAGAGAACTAAAATCAATATCCTGTAATAAAATATAATGGAAAAGAATCTGAAATTTGGAAACTGGTTGTCACACCTAGACAGCATATTAAAAAGAAGAGACATTACTTTGCCAACAAAGGTCTGTCTAGTCAAAGCTATGGTTTTTCCAGTAGTCACGCATGGATGTGAGAGTTGGACCATAAAGAAAGCTGAGCACTGAAGAATTCATGCTTTTGAACTATGGTGTTGGAGAAGACTCTTGAGAGTCCCTTGGACTGCAAGAAGATCAAAGTAGTCAGTCCTAAAGGAAATCAGTCCTGAATATTCATTGGAAGGGCTGATGCTGAAGATGAAACTCCAATTCTTTGGCCACGTGATGTGAAGAACTGACTCATTGGAAAAGACTCTGATGCTAGAAAAGATTGAAGGCAGGAGGAGAAGGGGATGACAGAGGATGAGATGGTTGGATGGCATCACTGACTCAATGGACATGAGTTTGAGCAAGCTCCGGGAGTTGGTGATGGACAGGGAGGCCTGGCGTGCTGCAGTCCATGGAGTCACAGAGTTGGACACGACTGAGCAACTGAACTGAACTGAACTATCACACTTGAATTTTCCTCTTTATTTCAGGAGTCAGTTTTCACTGCCAGTGAGCAGCCGTGTTAAGACAATGTAAGTCCCATGTTTTGATGATTTTTTGCTAGAATCAAGTCCCCTGTTGGTCTGGGTTTTGATTCTAGAATAGGCTGTGGTAGAAGGTGGTTGTCCCCACTCATTCCAAGCAGAAGGGGAGCAACTCTACCCCTGCACCCTTCTGGGTGGAATTGAAGGAAAGGCGGAGCCATGTAAGAGAGGAGAGTGAACACATTTCTCAGGCAGGGTTTCCGAGTTTGTTTGGACAGTTTGACAGTTTTACTTTTAGTGACTGCTATCACAAATACCTGTATTTATGTTCAGATTAAACTGAAAGCGCAGAGAGTGCCGGTGCCAGCAATTTCTGTGCTGTAAGTGGAGGATGGCTCCTGGTGAACTTCAGATTCTTAAAGGTTTTTACTGTAGTGGATTCACGGCACAAAGAATTGGGGACGAAACATATTAGAGAAAAAAAAAAACACACACACATCCTAAATGAGAACAGCTGAGGATAGGAGGCTCCTGCCATTTATTGGATTCATTATAGAACTTTATGTGAGCCTGTAATATTTGTTCTGCTGCTGTGGTGTAACTGGTGAAATGAAAAGTTATGTCAGGGGAGTGCTCAGAGGGGTTGTTCTTATTTCTTTCATCTTCTTAAAGGGCTGGGAGCATTTGACCAAGGCAGGGCTAGAAATTCACATCACACTCACTTAATATGGGAAACAACAGCCAGGTTATGAGCCAGAGATATTTTAGCCCCAGAACAATAACTCTATTGATTCGGTCAAGTATATTTGACTCTGACAGCAAGACATCTGATCTATGTGAAATTATTGCGGCTGCAAACAGCCAAGTGGGTCAGGTGCAACCACTGAGTTGAGGGGTAAAGGGTGGGGGACAGTAAACCGGATGTCCCAGATGCCTGAATTTCTGTCTTTTGATGGTTCCTGACTTGTTTGTGAATATTGATGGACTGACCTAGATAAAAATCCCACAGATATTGGAGGATAGTCCCAAAGTCCCCAAAGAAGAATTTCATGAGTACTTTAAGGGTGGAACCCCAGCTACCAAATCCATATGGGTGCCTGGGGGTTATTTTTGAGATCGTGTGTGTGTGTGTGTGTGTGCATGCACACACGTTAGTCACTCAGTCATGTCTGACTCTTTGTGACGCCAGGGACTGTAGCCCACCAGGCCAGGCAATAATACTGGAGTGGGTTGCCATTTCCCTCTCCAGGGGATCCTCCTGACCCAGGGATTGAACTTGGGTCTCTGGTATTGCAGGCAGATTCTTTACCAACTGAGCCACCAACAGATAACGTTTCTGTCCACATCTACAACAGCAGATACAGGAGACATTTGGGATGGAGCCATCTCATATCTGTATGACCACATTGAAATATGATGGGCCCAAACTTCCTATGGGTTGAAATTAAATCAGAATTTTACCCAAGAGGGAGACAAAGAACAAGAGGCACATAATTGGCCCAAGTAACACATTCCGTTGTTTGAAAGTCACAAGGAATGGAAGTTGGAACTTGTAAAGGAGAGAACAGAGATAAGAGTTCACTAAGAGCCTCATTCGCACACCCAAGAGATCTTCCTTCTTCCCCATCATTCCAAGCAACCTCACTGACTCTCTTCCGTATATCAGACTCTTTTCCTTCCCCCTAATGGGCCTTTCAGTGATTGGAGTTTGAGTTTCTCAGTCAAGAAAGTTTGTTGTTTTTTTCAGAGACTGCTGCTAAGAAAAGCAGAGACTAGTAGGTAAAGAGGTGAAATAAAGTATATTTCCCTGGGAAACATAAAAGATGCTCTCATGTTCCTAGAGTGTCCAAAATAAAGAAAACTGTCTAGGTTTTCCTTTCAGTTTCCTGTCCCCATCTTAGGCTTGCATTTTCTTTGTGCGGGCATTTAACAAATTATTGCCTGTAGAGATTGCAGGATCGGCGGTTCTCTAAAACTTTAAAACCAGAGAACTTAGGACTCCCTATACAGAGATAACCATGGGTATATTAATGCTGTTGTTAATATCAAGCATTTGGACCCTTGGGATGTTGTTACAAGGACACATGCTTCTCCCTAGGGGACCCACAGGGGCAACACAGGATTTCCTTCCCCACTTTCCTCCTGTCTGCACATCCCATTTATCTCTGTTGATGATTGGGAACAAAAAGGCCAATCTCCCTGGACATGTTGTTTATCGGCTGAAAAAGTAAGAAATGTTGGAAGGTGGGTCCTTGTGAAGAGCTACCAGAGATAACAGGTTGGTGTTTCCTGAACTTCTCTCCACTGAGGGCAACTTTATTTTCCCGTACACCATACCGATGATTTAAAAGGGAACAACCATTATCAAAACACTAACCTTCTTTGTGGAGTACTTACCATGTTCCAGGAAGTCTTTTAAGAACTGTATATCTATAGCTTATTTTAACTTCATAGCAGCCCTGAAAAGCAGGTGCTGTTATTGTCAATGATGCTTTGATAAGGAGCAAGAGACAGTAAATGACTTATCACATCATGGGGATTAAGGGCAGCCAAGGCAGGACTCAAGAATCCTGTCTCTATTCCTGGACATGCAAACATATCCATTTCCTTCTATATTATAGGAAAAACAAAGGGCCACTGAGCTTCAGAGAGTGGACGCTGCGGCCAGACTGCTGGGTCATTGCCTGTCTTTGCACTTTACTGCCCTTGTGAACTTGGGGAAGCTTCTTAATTCTTTGCTCCTTACTTTATTTATCTATAAATGAAGAAGCAATGAGGTAAAGTATTAGGACAGTAGGGGTACCTACTAAGTACTACGTTCAGTTCAGTCACTCAGTTGTGTCTTACTCTTTGTGACCCCATGAATCGCAGCATGCCAGGCCTCCCTGTCCATCACCAACTCCCAGAGTTCACTCAGACTCGCGTCCATCGAGTCCGTGATGCCATCCAACCATCTCATCCTCTGTCGTCCCCTTCTCCTCCTGCCCCCAATCCCTCCCAGCATCAGAGTCTTTTCCAATGAGTCAACACTTCGCATGAGGTGGCCAAAGTACTGGAGTTTCAGCTTTAGCATCATTCCTTCCAAAGAACACTCAGGGCTGATCTCCTTCAGAATGGACTGGTTGGATCTCCTTGCAGTCCAAGGGACTCTCAAGAGTCTTCTCCAACACCATAGTTCAAAAGCATCAATTCTTCGGTGCTCAGCTTGCTTCAGTCCAACTCTCACATCCATACATGACCACAGGAAAAACCATAGCCTTGACAGGACGGACCTTTGTTGGCAAAGTAATGTCTCTGCTTTTCAATATGCTGTCCAAGTTGGTCATAACTTTTCTTCTAAGGAGTAAGCAAGTGTTTATTATTATTATAGTTGTTATTGTCATCATCATCATCATTATATTTATTATTTGGTTTTTCCATATTTCTATCCCCAGGTTATTCAAATGTCACCTTCTCAGGGAAGCATTTCCAAGCTACCTGATTTAAAATGCAGTCTCCATCAACAAAAACCCTCATCTCCCTTCTGACTTTATTCGGCTGTGTTTGTATTTCTGTGTCGTGCAATATACTTTACTTCATTAGCTTTTCTGCCTTTCTCTTCTCAAATGTAAGCTTCATGAAGGCAGCATCATTGGTCTGTTTTTCTCCTTGCTAATCTGTGAGCCTCAAAGAGCACACCATGAAGGTACTTGATAAACCTTTGGTGGATAGATTTGACATAACACTGGGAGCCCAGTCTGGGTTGCTCACTGCCAGCCTCAGAAGTGGGCCCCTTCTGGGGCTTCTTCTAAGCAGCACTTCTTCAGCAACATGGCCTTTGCAGGAGTCACCTGGACCTCAAGAAATCCTTGCTCCCTCTTGGCAGAAGATCCTGGGTATCTTCTGGCACCATCTCGCTACATCCCACAACTTGCAAATTGCCATTTTTATAGCCAACTATTAATCTTGCTGTCTGTTTATGGAGCAGTTAGAGGAAACTGCCTTCAACAGCAAGATTTCCCAAACCTTAGAGCTACAGGATCAGAGTTAAGTCAATGACAACCTCACGACATTCTGTCTGGATGGCATTATGTGATTTTCTAGGAAGCAAGGTGGTGAGAGGGTAACAGGCAGGAAGGCCAGGGGTCTCCAAATGGAGGAAATAGGCTGCAAGTGTCAGACATTTTTTTCTCTCTCTCTGTAAGTGGCAGGAGGAAACAAACTAGTGATATATATTTTTTTCCCTTCTCTATACAAATTTAAAAAGAGGTTTCTCTTAAAATACTGTGTTGCCATAATGACACCTGGTTCCACCTGAAGTTAACTATTCTCAAACCTGGAGTTAACCAATATATTTTTCATATGGAAATGTTTGTCTTAAGCTATGTTAATGTACTATGCATGTACCCCTGACAGTATGTTATACTCAGACATTGTTCCCCTAATCTATGTAAACAAAACTATTTTTATGGTAACCTGCCTCTATACAAGATTCAAGTCAATCGTTTTATGTCCCAGGATAACTCATCTGGTCCCAAGATTATCCCAAAATACATCTTACAGATGAGAGGCCTAGTGCCATTCTCTGAGTTTTAAAACATTCCTTTCTTTCATTAACAGACTGCTAGTAACTATATAACATAGAGCTAAAAACTAGCAGGCGGGTATTCTTTCTGCCCCCTTCTGATGTCTATGTCAGAAGCTTTCTCTGTCTCTTTTATACTTTAATAAAACGTTCTTACACAAAAGCTCTGAGCGATCAAGCCTTGTCTCTGGCCCCAGATTGAATTCTTCTCTTCTGGAGGCCAAGAATTCTGGCGTCTTTTGTTGGTTCAGCAACAACCTTTCAGTGGTAATGTTAAGAAACAAACTAAAGAGTGTGTGCTTAAAAGGAGGCTTCAAAAATACAAAGAGGCTTGGCCTTCATGGGTTAAAAAGGATAGGAAGGGATATTGAATATAACCTGAGCCGGGTTTCCCTAATAGCTTAGTTGGTAAAGAATCTGCCTGCAGTACAGGAGACCCTGGTTCGATTCCTGGGTCAGGAAGATCCACTGGAGAAGGAATAGGCTACCCACTCTGATATTCTGGCCTGGAGAATTCCATGGACTGTATAGGCCATGGGGTCACAAAGAGTCGGACATGACTAACTGACTTTCACTCATTCACTAATGCCCAGCTGGGGAGTAGCAAGGACATGCCCTTTGGGTGAAAGAGTCAACCTGATCTTTCTGAGGACATTGAAGAGTGAGAAGGGTGAGGGCTGCCCTCAGCTCTCATTTCACAGAGGGCCCTGGCATGTGAGCTTTCAGATGACAGCTTAAAGCCCCTGAACAAACCTCCTCAAAGCCTGGGTTGGGGGGTGTGAGGTCCTTAAGAAGAAAACCAGACAACAGAGCAGTGAGCACCATTCCCATGCCAAGCACAGTGGTATCAGTTTTCTCCTGCTGAGATCCTAGATTGTTAGCGGTTAATTAGTTGTTCTTTGCCTTTGGGACCTAGTGGTATCTTGTTGATCCTCTCTCTGCATTTTTCATTTCCAGACTGTGCCTCAGTTCTCTCATTTGCAAAATAGCTAAAGCAATACCTATTTTAGGACTTCCCTGGTGGTCCAGGGGTTAAGAATCCACCTGCCAATGCAAGTGAAAGTGAAAGTTACTCAGTCGTGTCTGATTCTGCAACCCCATGGACTGTAGCCCGCCAGGCTCCTCTGTCCATGGAATTCTCCAGGCAAGAATACTGGAGTGGGTAGTCATTCCCTTCTCCAGGGGATCTTCCCAACCCAGGGATTGAACCCAGGTCTCCCGCATGGCAGGCAGATTCTTTACCATGTGAGCCACCAGAGAGAGAAGCCTGCCAGTGCAGGAGACATGGTGCCAGTCCTTGGACTGAGAAGATTAAACATGCCCAAGGACAACTAAGCCTGTGTGCCACAACTACTGCGCCTGTGCTCTAGAGCCCATTCTCTGCGAAAGAGAAGCCACTGCCATGAGAAAAAACCTGGGCACCATGACTAGAGAGTAGCCCCTGCTCGCTGCAACTAGAGAAAGCTCGCTCGCAGTAATGAAGACCCAGTGCAGCCTAAATAAATACATAAATAAATAAATAAAAAATTTTAAAATACCTTCTTCACAGGTGGCTGTGAAGATAAAACATATCAATATTTAAAGAGCTTAGAATAAAATCAGGGATCTAGTGTGTGGTTGATGGGTCTGTGCTATTGCTGTTATTATTACTCTTTTTCTTTTCAGCCGTCATTGAGTTTTCTCGGTCTGGTTTCTCTGCTGCCCCTTGGCCTTGAGTTTCCCTGATACAAGTCAAGCCCATGTCACTAATAGATGGAATATCAAGTAGAAAGAATCTGATTGGCCTAGCTGAGGTCAAGTGTTTACTTTCAGACCAATCATCTGGGACCAGGAGATGAGGTCACAATGTAATAAGAGAAGGAAGTCTCAGGTCAGGGCTCGGGGTGGGACTAGCTTTCTAAGATGAAATGATAGAGGGGACAAATGATGGATATTTCTTATGCAACAGTTCTTTAATTTCGTGTAGCTTTTCTTTATCTAGAGTGTTAGCTCCTTAGCAGTAGTAGTGTTAATTGCTCAGTTGTGTCTGACTCTTTGCAATCCCATGAACTGTAGCCCTCCAGGCTCTTCTGTCCATGAGATTCTCCAAGCAAGAACACTGGAGTGGATTGCCATTCCATTTTCCAAAGCTCCTTAGAGGTCACAACTATGTCACTTTATTCTTGAACACCTGAGCAGCCTAGGGCTTTCAAATATTATGTGCTCAGCACCCAAGTTCTCATGGATACACCTGCTCCCCATCCACCTCTCTACTCATTGCTTCAAGTCACCATGACCCTTCCAGCTCTTTTACCAACAAGCAAAGCCTACTCCTACCTCAAGACCTTAGCACATCCTACTTGCTAGTCTCTCTCCCTGAAATACTCATTCCCCTAAGCCTTACACTGATGACTCTTTCTGATTTCTCAGGTCTTACTTGGAATGGCAGTTTCTCAGAGAGTCCCTTCCAAAGTGGCCTGGATCCTAGTCACTCTCCTGACTCATACTTTTCAAGATAATCACCGTTAATTGTAATTATCTCACCCTTTTCATGTTTACTTGTTTTCTTTCTCCTCTACCTTGACTGTAAACACTATGGTGATATCTACCTTATTTCTGTTGTGTTTTATTTCACCCAGAACAACGCCAGGCATATAACAGATGATCAAAAAATAATTCTTAAATAAATGAATAGACAATTATTCCTTCTCTCATATCAGCTGAAAATTCTTCCTCTTTTCCTAAAAATATCACTTTTGACTTCTACCGGAGACTCTCAGGAACCCAGCTGTGTCAACAACCAGTTATTCCTTATAATTTCAGTCCGGTTCCCATGCACTACCTCAACCTCAAACTGAAATAAAGCTGCACCTTTAAGTCAGTCTTTACCTTCACTAAGTATTTGGAACAGGAAATCAGGATTAATAACCCAAATTTCCATGCAACTAGAATCGCCAGGAAGTTTTATTGAACTGAGAGGTGTTGGCATCCCTGAAAAGCCAACCTGGCCTTGCAGGACTGAAGACAGATCCTCTGCATCCTGAGTGTGCTGTTCTCAGAATTAGCAGCCCCTGTCCCATGCGACGTGGTGACCTCTGTGCTTGGCCGACTTTTAAGTTACAGAGAACTCAGAAAGTTAGGATGCTGGGAGAGACTGAGGGCAGGAGGAGAAGGGGGGGACAGAGGGTGAGAGGGTGGGATGCTATCACTGCCTCAGTGGATATTGAGTTTGACCAAACTCCGGGAGATAGTGAAGGACAGGGAAGCCTGGCATACTGCAGTCCATGGGATCACAAAGAGTTGGACACCACTTAGCAACTAAATATCAGGAAAGTAGTGGATCTGACTGATTTGTTCTCTCTGCCTCAGGACCCAGTGCAGAGAAGGTGCCCAGTAAATATTTGTTGAATAAGTGAATGTAGGAATGTGTTTGAATAAAGTTTGTTCCCCGCTCCCCCCTTCCCCCTCCCCACCCCCTCGCCGACAAGAAACTCAGTAGTTACATTAGTTTTTCATTACTGTGTAAAACTCACCTTCACATTTCAGAGGTTTAATGTAGTGATCATTGATAATCACTCATGGTGTCTGTGGATGAGGAATTCAGAAGTGGCTTGATTAGGCTTTTCTGCTTCTTGGTCTCTAATGATTTTAGCATATGATATAGGCTTCATTCCTCTGGGAAGTTTTGACTGGGATTAATTACTAGGTGGAAAAATTCACCACCCAAAGTAACACTCACCTGACTGGAAAGTTAGTGCTGACAGGGTAATCAGGAGCTGTCTGTGATGAACAGCATTAAAGATGGATTCAGTTCAGTTCAGTTCAGTCGCTCAACCGTGTCCAACTCTTTGCGACCCCATGAATCACAGCACGCCAGGCCTCCCTGTCTATCACCAACTCCCAGAGTTCACTCAGACTCACATCCATCGAGTCAGTGATGCCATCCAGCCATCTCATCCTCTATCGTCCCCTTCTCCTCCTGCCGCCAATCTCTCCCAGCATCAGAGTCTTTTCCAATGAGTCAACTCTTTGCATGAGGTGGCCAAAGTACTGGAGTTTCAGTTTAGCACCAGTCCTTCCAAAGAACACCCAGGACTGATCTCCTTTAGAATGGACAGGTTGGATCTCCTTGCAGTCCAAGGGACTCTCAAGAGTCTTCTCCAACACGACAGTTCAAAAGCATCAATTCTTCAGTGTTCAGCTTTCTTCACAGTCCGACTTTCACATCCATACATGACCACTGGAAAAACCATATCCTTGACTAGACAGACCTTTGTTGGCAAAGTAATGTCTCTGCTTTTTAATATGCTATCTAGGTTGGTCATAACTTTCCTTCCAAGGAGTAAGCGTCTTTTAATTTCATGGCTGCAGTCACCATCTGCAGTGATTTTGGAGCCCCCAAAAATAAAGTCTGACACTGTTTCCACTGTTTCCCCATCTATTTACCATGAAGTGATGGGACCAGATGCCATGACATTAGTTCTCTGAATGTATTAAGTACAGCCTATTAACTAAATATGGCCATGGATCTGACAGTTTCCCAAAACCAATGCAACCATGTTTGGTGTTTCTCTTTTCACTTTTTTCTGTGATTTAAAAAAGAAAAAACAAAAACCGTTGCTTGTTAAGAAAATGAACATTGACAAAGAACAGAATAAACAGACAGTCCTCATTAGCACCAGATTGATTACATCTTTCATACAATTCTAATTCTATTTTCCTCTCTAATGCCTATCAGCCAGTACTATAAAACACAGACATCAGCCTCCAATAATATATTTTCTTACATTCCAGACACTGGAAATTCCACAGAGTTGAGTAAACACCAGTTTAGCCAGATCCTCTGAAAGGCTAACAGCAGCCAATTTTAATTTGTCCTGGGACCAAATGGTATTTCAACAATCTATTCAAATAATAGCTCTTCCCAAATAATACTTGATTTGGTTCATCTAAGGCTGTGCATGCTAAGTCATGTCTGACTCTGCGACCCCATGGACTGTAGCCCACCGGGCTCCTCTGTCCATGGAATTTCCCAGGCAAGAACAGTGGAGTGGGTCACCATTTCCTTCTGCAGGGAATCTTCCTGACCCAGGGATGGAGGCCGAATCTCTGGTGTCGCCTGCTTTGGCAAGTGGTTTCTTAACTGCTGAGCTGAGCCACCAGGGAAGCCCTCATCTAAAGCTTGAAGAATGGAAAGAGCAGGGAACTTCTAACACTGACTTCATCTTCAATATCTGTCTGCCATGGTATCTGTACCCTGACACTTACATTCTAGCAAATTTGGAAAGACTTGCTTCTCGCTGGACTGGAAGTGATATTGGATCCCTTGTCTGAAGACACTGAAATCTGGGTTGGTGGGGGGTCTGTCTCAAGTACCTACAAGGGCTTAGCCATATGTCTATATAAAACATTCTGATTTTCTAAAAGGGGCACATTTTGAGGACACACAAGACAGTCAGGGTAATAATTCTATACTTTCACAGAAACATATGAGTTCTACTCCTTTTTCATGAACAGTCAACCCTAGTTATTGGTCTAGTTTTTGTTTATTCACTTTGGAAAGGAGACATAAGAGAGAGAAAAAAATAGAACTTCACTTTCTTTGAGTCTATTTCAAATAAATCAAGAGCCTAAGGATGAAATGGAGCTCACCTTCCGGCTCAGATGAAGGCACCTAGTTGGGGGGGGCGGGGGGGGACCATGGTGCCTGGAGAGCAAGTGCCTCTTCTCCCTTCCTCCACTATTGTCTTGGTGTCTCTGGGGGCTGTCATACATGTATAAGGACCTACCAGAAATACAGAGAATCACCATGTCTGTCTTTCCACCTTGTTCCCAGGTTAGACACAGATTGCATCCATCTGGATTGCGTTCCATCTGGCCAGGTCCCAGGAGTGTCAGGGACGTGCCTGACATCAGTAGCTGATCACTCCTCTCATGTCTTCCCTCTCCCAGCTCTGTCCTATCTCTGAGAGGGTGGGGTCATAGTTTGTGTGCCCTAGTCCTGCCCCTCTTCCATAGCCTGGAGTCTGGACCAGGATGGATGGGGGCTGTCAGAGGAGGAAGGTGAAATCAGGAGGTTTGAGGTTGGAGAGAGGAAAAGCATGAAGCTCCCTTTGTCCCTGTAGAGCCCCCTCCCTGGATCCTAGAACTGGAAAAAGGCAGAAAATCATTTTCTTTCCAGAACATCCAGAAGGACACGCTGTAATCTTGATTTTACGTACTGAGACCCAGGTCAGACTTCTTGCCTCCAGAACTGCAAGAGGATAATTCTGTGTTGCTGTAGAGAGAATGGGGCTTTGGGGGATAGACTTCTTTGGGGGTCTGTAGGCTACTGTTGCCATCTTGAGGGCAGTGGGGAAAGAGTGTGAGCCACGGGAAGAAAGAAGAACAGAGAATGAGATCCCCAAACTCCCCCAAAGGGGACGACAGAGGATGAGATGGTTAGATGGCATCACTGACTTGATGGACATGAGTTTGAGCAGGCTCACGGAGTTGGTGATGGACAGGGAAGCCTGGTGTGCTGCAGTTCATGGGGTCACAGAGTCAGACACAACTGAGCGACTGAACTGAACCGAACTTGTTTGGATCATGGCAGTATTTTTAGTATGTTTACTTTGTGCCCAATCCCTTGCCCATTGCGGATGCTCAACTCAAAGGGGAGAATGACTGGCACTTACTTTAAAATTTTGCTGAGCTTTTTTCTCTAGAGTCTCAGACAAATGAGCTGCTGGTTGCTAATGCTGCTCTGGGATTCAAACACATAGGGAATTTGAAAAATATTTCCATGTCTAAATAAAATAAGAGCTGAGCTGTACCAAACATGAACTGTGTGGTTCAAAGAGGAAATGCAGATGGCCAACAGGCACATGAAAAGATGTTCAACATCACTAACCATCAGGGAAATGCAAATCAAAACCACGGTGAGATAGCACTTCACATCTATCAGAATGGCCATCAGCAAAAACAACACAAACAACAAATATTGACCAGGATGTGGGGAAAATGGAACCCTTGTACACTGTCGGCGGGAATATAAACTGATGACGTCACTATGAAAAACAATAGGGCCGTTTCTCAAAACATTAAACTAAGCTAAACTCAGTGCTTCTACTGCAGGGGCTGCAGGTTCAATCCCTGGTTGGGCAGTTAAGATCCCACATGCTATGTGGCCAAAAATAAATAAATAAAACAAACAGAAAAACTAAAAATACAGCTACCATGTGATCCAACAATTCCACTCGGGTATATATCCCCTCTGCCAAAAAAAAAAAGACAAACTCAAAAAGATATCTCCACTGTTTATAGCAATATTATTTATAATTGTAAATATGTAAATAATGTTTATGGTGATAGGGAAGCAACCTAAATGTCCATCAACAGATGAATGGATAAAGAAGATGTACATATATTCGGTGGAGTACTACTCAGCCATATAAAAGAATGAAATTTTGCTATTTGCAAAATTTCATGGATAGACGTAGAGGGCATCATGCTAGGTGAAAGAAGCCAGACAAAGACAAACATTGCATGATGTCACTTACATGTGGAATCTAAAAAATATTAATACAACCAACTATTGAATGTAACAAAAAAGAGGTAGACTCAGATATACAAACTGGTGGTTACCAGAGGGGAGGGGCAGTACAGGAGTTGGGAACGGGGGATATAAACTACTGAGGGTACGATAAGCTGCAAAGATGTATTGTACAACACATGGAATATAACCAATACTTTGTAATAACTGCCAACGAAAAGTAGTCTTTAAAATTGTATAAATTTTTTAAGTGAAAAAAAATTATTATACCTCATTAAAAAATTAACTGTGCAACAGGCACTGCCCTGGGTATCTCATTAAACCCCTTCACTCCTGTGGTAGTCTTTGGTTTCACCATTTTTTAAACGAGGACACTGAGGCTCAAAAGATTCCCTTGAGTCACAGAACAAGTTAGTGAGGAAGTCAGGATTGAGACCTAAGCATTCCAAATCCAGAATCCAAGATTTTAACCAAGAGGTTTCATCTTGATGTTGGGATCATACAGAATAAGGTCAAAATGCCACCACATCCCTTTCCAGGCCAAACACAAAGAATCAGAGTAGAAGATAAAAGATCAGTCAGTGGCTTTCTAGATGGTAAAAGATTCCAGTCTTAAAAATATCAATAATAATTCCATGTTTGACTTTTTCATTTTTTTCCCCAATTTTCTAAGATATTCCTTTTGGTTCTTAAAATGTGGTGAGAGATCAGTATCTAGATAACCTGGAAGATAACGATGGAGCTAAAAATTGCACACAGAGGGAGCTTTCAGGGAGACTGTCTGGGAGGGGTCAATTATGGAGACATTACAGCAAACTTTCCCGGCCCTGAAGAGACCAACGCTCTGAGTTCACTTGCCCTGCGTTCCCGGGAGGAATGCATTTGAGACTCATACATATTTATTTCCAATAACGTATCAAAGTAAATGTCAGCTTTTTTTTTTTTTTCCCTCCTGTTAACTTAACATGCAGGAAAGTAAATGACCCATAAAGAAAAAGAAATGATTTTCTCTCTGCCATGAAAGCCTTTAAATATGCAAACATTTCAATACCTAACGGAGCGGGTCATGAAGTGAGCCTGGTGCATTTTCTTGAGAGAGGTTTTACAAGGGTTTATAAGGGTTTTGGTTGCTGCGCAGTGTTCAGTAGTTTATACGGTTGCATTTTCAAACCTAGTTATCAGGTGATTCATTCGACAAAGCATCGACAGCTCTGTAAATGTTTGGTGTGTGTTGATGTAGAGACTGAATACTGATAGGTTTATAAATCCATAATAACTAATTGGGGTGATTGGGTTACTTCTCTGTTTATTTTTAATTAATTTAGTTTTTAAACTGCAATGAGTTAAGTCATGGGATTTTAGTTCCTACACCAGGGGTTGAACTCAGCCTCTCTAGCAGTGACAGTGAGGGGTCCTAATGACTATACCTCCATAGAATTCCTGGGATTATTCTTTTTAAAATGCCTGAAAACTTCAGTGATTGAACTTATTGAATTTAAAATTGAGTGTGCATTGCGTACCTGAGACATTTTTTTATTATTATTCAGGTCTGCCCTTAATTAGTTTAGAATAATGGAGGTTACAGACACAGGTACACTCTTGTATCTCCACGGCTTAGCCCAGACTGAGTCCAAGTAGCTCAGGGGCTATAGGGCGTTCTGTTTCATACAGTCACTCAGGGACCCAGGCCCCTTGCATGCTCTGGTCTTGTAATCCCTAGAACCTGAGAGAGCTTTGTTGTGTCTGTGAATCCTGCCAGCTGCTGGGGAGAGAGAATAGAAGGAGGACTGTGTGGGAGGAGTCTATGAGTGGAGTCTGAAAACAGCCCTTGACACTCGGCCACTTCCATTGGACAGAACCTGGTCACATGATATTGCCTACTTGCAAAGGATGCTGGGACACACAGTACAACTGTGTGTCTAGGAGAAAAGGGAATTAGATTCCCTTTCATAATCAACCATCAGCTTACTCCAGTTTAAAACTATACGTTTGGATAACATCTCCTGTTGGGAATTGATAACCTAAACTCAGAATCAAAAATAAATTATGTTTTCAGTTTCCTTGTGCATTGGTGTGAGCATCTGAACTCAGTTCTGATCCTCAGATATATCTGTAGGAGGCACTGTGTAAGAAGCACATGTGGTTTTGATAGTGGAAGCAGCATAGGGTCAAGGATAGTGATGGGGTGGGGGTTCATTAAGACAGAGTCAGTGGGGTTCCCATAGAAAAACAGTCCTGTTAAATGGTTCTGCGGGCTATTCTTAGAAGCTCTGCCTAGAATCTCTCCCTCTGTCAACTTCAGTCATTCTTGGAGAATCTTAAAATCCTTTAGTAAATCTCTACTGCTTCAATAAGAGTGAATCTACTTCCCTGCAACTATGAATGTTGTCTTTTTAACTATTTGTTTTTGAGGGGAAAAAAGAAACAAAATACATATACTTTAGAAGTTGAAACATGAAGCCTTTGACCAGTCAAGACGTTTTATTTGAATATTTTCATTGATTACTTTCTAATATTTAATGGTTGTGTGATTTCATATAATTTTTTTATGTCTGTCTTTTCTTGAAAACCAAAAGATCTGGCAAACTGAAGGAAATGTATGAAGGATTTTACGAGGACTATATATTCAATAGTTGATTTATTCCCTCAGAAAACCTGTATTACATGCCTGGTGTTTCCCAGCCCTGCGTTAAGGGATGGTCTAGAGAGATGAATAAGGCTCAGGGGGTGGATGGGATGATGCTGGCCTGAAATTCCCATCTACTGGGTATTTCATCCCCTCAAGGTTTTGATGTATAGTAATAATAATAGCTCAGTAAAGGCTGACTCTTAACAAGCACTTTTGCAAGTCACTGATTGCCTCAAATCTTAACATCTTATAGTGTTATTGCCACTTCATTTCAACCAATGAGTAAGAGAGGCACAGAGAAGTCAGACAAGTTCTATAATGCCTCACAACTGGTAAGGAGAAGAGTTGGGATTTCAATTCAGCTCCATCACCAGAATCACAGTCCTAACCATTATGAAGGACTGCCCCTCTCCTAATACCCATGGGTGTTTAAATCTACTTGTCTATTTATATCACCAGTTAAGTGTTTTAAAGCATCATGAATTGTATGGATGAATCTTGAAAACATGATGCTAAGTGAAAGACGGCAGACAAAATAGGCCACGTATTGTATGATTCCTTTTAAATGAAATGTCCAGAAAATTTCAAATTAAAAATAAGTATTATCTCATAACTGCTCCAGAAGGGAATTTCAAGGAATGCCTTGGTAAATCAATGATATCATCAAGGCATAAGATTATTTCTTGAGTCTTATATGCAAATTTGTTTCCTCATTGTCTCAAAGT
This sequence comes from Budorcas taxicolor, assembly GCF_023091745.1. Taxonomy (NCBI): domain Eukaryota; kingdom Metazoa; phylum Chordata; class Mammalia; order Artiodactyla; family Bovidae; genus Budorcas; species Budorcas taxicolor. Next base: position 49,926,385 of record NC_068926.1, on the reverse strand, counting down.
GGCTGCTGCTGCTCCAGGCAACACTTTATCCCATGATAATGATCATAAAAGAGGAAGAAAAAAAAGGGAAGAAAAATCACAGTCTGCATTTCTGTTTTTATTAGCGAGAAAAAAATTTTTTCCAGAAACACCAAAGCACCAAGATGCTTCTTAGCATCTCATTGGTCAGAATTTAGCCACTTGCTTGCCTATGACTTCAAAGGAGGATGGGAAAGTGAGCATCTGTGATTTTTCAGCTGAAATTGTGGGAATGGGCTCATCCTACAAGGAAAAGAGTTGGCCACAGCACTTCAGGTAGAAAAAATGAAGAGAAGCCTTCATATTAGATCTGCCAATCTTATGTTTTTGGCAATTTTCACTTCATGACATTGTTCTGGACCTTCTCGATATGCTTAAGGAAGGCAGAGGAAAAGTACAGAGAAGAAAATTTCCCTTATTAACTTAAGTAATTGCAACTCAAGTTTAATGGTGCAGACATTGTCAGTGACTTTATGGGGAGCATGGAGAAGGATGGCCAACCTCTGCCCTCATTGCTGAGTGGATGCAGTCTCAGATGGGAATTTATAAGTGTTGCTGCAGGTATAAGATGGAAAAGGGTGCCCACAGTCCTCTATGGGAAAGGCCGAATATAGGAGGGAGGTCTGGACACATTTTCAAGGTTGGTTGGCTAGATTCTGCCTTTGGAGATGCAAAGAAGATGCTCCAGGTGTAAGCAGGAGTGAGGAAAATTCTGGAGGTGCAATCTCCTTTATTGAAAGTTGACAAAATCCAGTTTAAATGGAGTAGGAGACAGAACTCTGAGATGGGGCAGGAAATGCAGATTGGGCCATGTTTTGAAAGTCTTGGAGAGAACGTACCTGGTGGTCCAGTGGCTAGGACTCTGTGCTCCCAATGCAGGTTCCCAGATTTGATCGCTGGCCAGAGAACTCCATCCCACATGCCACAACTAAAGATCCCACATGCTATAATGAAGATCAAAGATTCTGTGTGCCACAACTAAGACTTGTTGCAGCCAAATAAATAAATAATACTAAAAAAGAAAGTCTTGGAATCCAGTCTTAGAAGTGGGTATGTCATAGTCTAGGGAATAGAGAATATTGGGTGATGGGACAATGGGCACAGATTTCCATGACTCTGGCTGTTGAACTTTGCTTGTGGTCATTGCCTGGGAGACATAGCTATACTCTGCCCCTGTGTCTATGTGTGTATATGTGCAGGTGTAAGTGTGTGTGTGTGTGTGTGTGTGTGTACATGAGTATATGTTGGTTTGTGTGATGTGTGTATATATGCACATGTAGATTTGTGTGGACATGTGTTTTTGTGTGAGTATATGTGTATGTGTGTGTGTATGACTTTAACCTCAACACTGAGATCACTCACTACCATTGTTTGAAACTTATCTTCTGGCTAAATCAAAGTTCATGATCTTAGCAGAGGCACAGACCTCTGTGAGTCTGCTGAACTACTTGGTAACTGCTTCTATGGAATATGTGTGGGTGTCAGAATCTTCTGTTCTAAGCCTCATGCTTTCATAGTTGGGGGACAAATGCACTTTTCCGGATGTGTGTTTTCATGAGTGGCTATTTGGGCTAAGACATGGTCATTTTAAAGTTCCCTAAGGATTTCCCTGGTGGTCCAGTGGCTAAGACTCTGTGCTCCCAATGCAGGGGGCCTGGGTTTGATCCCTGGTCAGGGAATTAGATCCCACATGCCATAGTGAAGACTGAAGATCCTGTGTGCTGCAACGAATACTCAGTGCAGCCAAATAAATAAATAAAAACAAACAGTAAAAAAATAATAAAGTTCCATAAACTGGTCAAATTTTATCAGTCACCCTTAGACCTCATATATGAAGACCAAGAGGATTTGTTCTATTTTGGAGGTGAAAGTTACCATGCACATCAATGCATATAATGCAGGTTCTAACATATCACAACCAAATACATGGTGAATGGAGAAGAAAGGGAATCAACATGGCCTCCCCTTCAACAGACTTCCATTTTAGGACTACCCTCATTTCGTGGTATCCTGTTCTTTTCAATGATGATTAAATAGATATATATTTAAATGTGATTTGGTGCTTCCACCATCGGAAATCTTTTCCTCGTTATCCATTCACAGTGTAGAATACAGATGTCACATGGCCTGTGTTTTGTTTCGGCAGTAAGACCAACTTAATTCATCCAAGTTGTTACTTTATTTTTTAGCAGTTTTGTGCCCTGTTTCTTATATAAATTGCCCAGGATTTGGCTGAGATCTGCTGGTCTTGGCACCTGCATAGTCTGGTTTGGAATTGATTCTCTTTTTTTCCTCTGTGGATGTCTAAAGCCATCCCTCAATGTGATGAGGATTCCTGAAGCTCATGATCCTACAGTCACATCTCAGTCACATCTTTTACTTCCAATAAAAGTTGCGTCTTTTATTTCCAAGCTTCCCTCTCATTTGCAAGCTAGGAACCCCAGGTTTAAAGCTCAGCACCTTCTTTTATTTTCACATCTTTACTTACACAAAGCATTAGTGAGTTGTGTAAATTCTGGTGAAGTTGAGTAAGGGGCAGAGGGGCCAAAGGAAGAGTTTCCATTATGGATACAGTGGCAACTGAAAATTGAATGCAAGGCATCTCTGTTCATAAACTTACACTTTAAAAACATCCTCTGAGGACTTTCCTGGTGGCCCAGTGGTTAAGATTCCTTGCTCCCAATGCAGGGGGCCCAGGTTCAATTCCTAGTCAAGGAACTAGATCCCACATCCTATCACAACTAAGACTCAGTGCAGCCAGATATATATGTAAAAATATCCTCTGGTCTCTCAATCATTGGGAAATATCCTCAGAATTCCCACTCCCAACTATCTATGGGCTTCCTTTCTCTTGGCCAAGTCCACTAAGCTTGACTATGTGGGGCACAAGGGCACCAGCGGAGAGGCTGCGCAGAGGGTGAATTTAACCCTGTGTTGGGTTTACCAAAGTCCTGGCAGAGCCTGGCTCTCCTTCTGCTCATTCCTTGTACTTCTTTGCCTATCATGCTCCATTCCCACCTTAAATCTTAGAAGTAGAACCATCTTCCTCACTTTCTCACAAGCAACAGTCACACAATGCCTTTTGTTTTGGTTTCGTTTGCTTGTTGCTGTCGTGTTAATATGTATACTCCCAAGATACTCAGTCCAAACAAACACCTAGCAAAGAGGATAGAGAATAGAGGAGAGACAAGATGAGGAACATAGGTTCCCAAGATTTCTCAACAGCATCTTGAGGGAGGCAGGGATTCATTCTACCTCCCTTGACCATCTTTACATTTCATAATTCCTAGTACTAAGTAATTTTTAAAAAATTCTTGGATACTAGAATGAATGGTCTATCAAAAGCAATTTCCATTCTGCGTAAGTATTTTTGATCTGTAGGATGTCTGAGATTCAGCAGTAATACTTTAGTTTTGCATCATTAATTCAATATGTTGATATTAAACACTTAATTGTACTCCTTGAAGTTGTTTCGAAGTGGATTCTGTCTGGTAACATACCCATAATGGGATTGAGACAGCTGGTAGAGCTCAGCGGTTTTATGATTTCACTTTTTCATCTTTGAGCTGACTGCATTCTGATGAATCTGGACTTGCTTTGGCCATAATCCCACTAAACAGGGCAAAATCACAGATAAGATCATTTGAACTATAAGAAGTCAGCCGCTTTTAAGAAATTATCAGATGATTCAACATGTCATGAGGCACCTTAACCAGTTTTAAATGAAAATTTGAACTTTTGGAAGAACACTTGGAAAAAATGGCATGAATCACTGTGTTTTAAAAAATTGAAGTTAGGCATTTACAATCTCTTAGAGTCAAATAATTCAATAAGGCAAATATGTGTATGTGTGTGTGTGTGTATGTGTGTGCGCTCAGGCACTACAGTCGTGTCCGACTCTTTGAGACCCAATGGACCACAGCCCCCCAGACCCCTCTATCCATGGGACCCTTCTATCCATGGGATTCTCCAGGCAAGAATACTGGAGCCGATTGCCATGCCCTCCTCCAGAGGGTCTTCCACACCCAGGGATCGAATCTGTGTTTACTGCTTTGCAGGTGGATTCCTTACCACTGAGCGACCAGGAAAGCCGTGCCTCACCCTCCCCACCGCCCCTCCCCCGCCCCCCCCCTCCCCCACCACCACACACATATTTTTAAATCCTTGAACTCATATTGATTCCTCTACTCAGAGGCAACAATTTTCAACACATCTAAGTAATCTGTTTTTAGGGTAATTTCTACATCTCAGTATATTTTCTCCCTATGTCTTGATATTTATTTTTCTCTTTTACAAATTTTGTTCTCTGCAAAGCTCTAATCCTTTCAAGTTGCTTCTTGCTGTGTTCTTGCTTGTTTCGGTGTGTACCTTTGGGCTGGAAGATTTCCTCATGGATGTGAACCCTGATTACTGGTTTAAAAGCAAGGGACAATGATATTGAACACGTGGTGGAGAATGTCCAGTGCAGGCTGAGCTGGGCTGTTTCACTAAACCTTTGATGCCAGTTCCTTTGTTGTTGTTTGTTTGCTTTTTGTTAGACTTTGCGTTTTTATTCTAGGAGACATAAGAAACAACTGAACATGCATCTCTAGAGAATATACAGTGATAGAATATCTATGTCATAGGGTAAGCATATCTTCAACTTAGTAATAAATGGCAATTTATTTTCAGATACAACCACATCAATACATTGCCACTGTCAGTATATGAAGAATCCTTGTAGTTTCACATTTTACCAACATTTGATATAATAAAATTTAAATTTTTTTTGCCAATCTGATGGACTTAAAACAATATCTCATTGAGGTCACAATTTTTATTTCCATGATGGATGAAAAGATAGAAACTCTATTTATTTTTTCTATAAAATAATTTTATTCTAACTCCTCACATCCATCATCAACATAAGGGCGTTCCTTTTGCCAAATCCAGAGCCACTTTTAAAATCAGTTTCTTATTTTCTTTTATTTTGGTTGTTTAAAATACAGCAGGTATTTTTTTAACCTGAGCATGAGGCTTTCACTGGTAAATTTTATTCTAATACCTAAGTTACCTTTGTGCTTTTCCCGATTGGCTCCTGCAGCTCCTCAGAGGTGGATCTTGTGAGCATGGTGTGGAAGGTGGGGTCTGGCCATCATCATTCTGGAGCCCAGCTGGTAGGGAGGGCTGCACATTTCCTCTGGGTCCAAGATGCCCTGCAGGCATGGAGTATAACAGCTCATCTTCAAGTGTACCCGAGCCCATTTTAATCATCACAGGAAATATACCATGGGTTCCGCCAGCTAGAGAAGGGAACAAACTTCTTAAGCAAATGCTGTTATTGTTAACATTGCCTGTCTAGCTGTTTAGAGGCTTCTGGAGTCAGGATTCCTGAACCTCTGGGTAGTTCTTTGGGATAAACTGGGTTGCTGCTTCGCTTTTTCCTATTGGACTCTAGGGGCTTCCCTGGTGGCTCAGATGGTAAAGAATCTGTCTGCAACGCAGGAGTCCTGGGTTTGATCCCTGAATTGGAAAGATCCCCTGGAGGAGGGCATGGCAACCCACTCTAGTACTCTTGCCTGGAGAATCCCCATGGACAGAGGATCCCGGTGAGATGCAGTCCATGGGGTCACAAAGAGTCAGACATGACTGAGAGGCTAAGCATAGCACAGCACATTGGACGATAATTTAGTTTAGCTTCCAACATTTTTGTTCCTGTGGTCTCCTCTGTCTTTCTTAATCCTTGTTCATTTACTTCTCAAAAATTAAATCAATTCACAGATATTATAGCAGCAACTTGGAAAGGAGTGAAAATAACTCAGAAGGACAACCTCCTAGCAGAATCAAAAACTGATCCCCTGATTTTTAACATATTTTGTCTGCATGAGTGAACTTGGGGTAAACAGCATTCTAAAGCAGTCTACATTTTAAATTTTTCATGTGAATTAATTCTACTCGAAGTCATTTTTAGACCCTAAGATAATTGTCAATCTTGCCTAATCCGTGATGTCCTATCCTCACCTTTTAGTGCCTTTTAATCAGTAAAAAAAAGAACAAAGTCATAAGTATTTCATACCACAGCCTTTTTGTTTAATTTTCTTTTCTTTTTTTTTTAAGTTGGTCAGAGTTTGAATGCAAGCCAAGGTTTCTAAGAGAAAAAAGCAAAGAGCAGGCTTAAAGACATGTTTTTCCCCCCTCTGGCTCACTAGATATGTTTCCCTGTACCTTTCATTCTGGCAAAAAATAAAATTTATCTCAATTAAGGAACACACACAGCATAGTACCTTAGTCTAGTAAGACCAAGGCCAAAGGCTACTGCTAATATGGATTTTTTTGTGCCAGATAATGATTATTAATCCCTGTATCTAAGCAGGCTAACCCTACATGTTGATTAATTGTCCAGTGACACTTGAGTAACATTTACATTTTACTGGATGGAATCAACTCAACAGAAATGGACTTGGCTGATGAATAAATGGATCCTTTTATCCCAACAGTTTAAATGATTACTGAATATCTCTGAAGTCTCTTGCACTTTTAAGAATTATTTTAAGCACAGTCACCATAACTCACCTCATGAAAAGTGATACATCTGCAAAATGATGGATTGTTGATATGTTTTTACACCTTTTACACTAAGTGAGTTCATAATTTATTAGAAAAATTGAAAAGACTCATTAGAGGAAAGATTGCTATCCTTCATTCCCTTTCTCCCTCCCATCCTCCTCTTGTTTTCCTCAGTGTTTAGTTTATGAGAAAGAGAAAAAGAAAAGAGAAAGAAAGAGAGAAAACAAAATGGGCAAGTTGCAAATTTAAATATGGTTAGCTTCCTCTTGGAAATGATAAACCTGCCATCTTATTTCCCTTTACATCTGTGGTTTGCATTTTCTCAAGTCACAGCATCATTTCACTCCATCTACTTTATCCTTTCTCTACAGCTATAGCCCTACTTTTATTTTCTCCAAAGCTGCCCTTGAAAACTTACTTAGAAACTCAGATTTATCTTAATTTAACAGTGATTGCTATCTTGTTTCCCAAAAAGAAAGAGTCAGGAGAAAAACCAGATGACCATGCTGATGGACTCTCACACAAAGAGATTAATTGCAGTGCTCTGGAAGACTTGGGCAAAGTGATGAGCAATCCACAGAATGCAGAGGAAACTAGAGCTAGTGGTGTTTGCAATGTGCAAACTCCTGGATATTTGTAAATATCCTCATGCTGGGATGGTAAATTGGGAACAGCCATCTGGATGTTTGGCTACATTTTTCATTTTTTAGATGGATATTTAAGACTGCTAGATAGGAGCTTTCAGCTTGGCTCCTTATTCTTTTGGTTTTTGATAGCAGCAAGTCATGATACAATAAATTCAATGATATTTTACAATTTGCACAGTACCAAACAACAAAATTTGCAACGTGCTATGAATCAGTATCTGTTAAGTGATGTAACTGTATGTAGCTAGCACAAGAATCTATTAAAAAAACTGTCATGTATTAAAAATATGAATTCAGAGAATATAAGCAGTTGAAATACATCTCAGTTTTTATAACCTCATTTCATCATTTTACTATTTTAAAAAATTTGGTGTGTTAGGTCAAAATGGAATCACCTAGGCCTCCATCAGCCTTTGATGGGACTGATTCCTTATGAGACCCACTGATATAAACAGTACTATATGCAAAATAGATAATCAGCAGGGATTTACTGTAAAGCACAAGGAAATCTACTCAATATTCTGTAATAACCTATAATGGAAAGGAATCTGATAAAGAATGGGTGTATGTATTGATATATATATAACTAAAGGACTGCACTGGTGGCTCCGCAGTTAAGAATCTGCCTGCAGGGCAGAAGACCAGGGTTGAATTCCTGGGTCGGGAAGATCCCCTGGAGAAGAAAATGGCGAATTCTGTGGACAGGGGAGCCTGGCTGGTTACAGTCCATGGGGTAGCAGAGAGTCAGAAACAACTGAGTGACTATTCTCTTTCTCTCTCTCTCTCTCTCTCTCTCTCTCTCTCTCATGTAGAAATGAACCACTTTGCCATCCACCTGAACATAAAATCAACTATAGCTCCAATATAAAATAAAGATTAAAAAAAAGAAAAGTGCTGATATTTCACTGGAGTGATGGTGATGAGAGTCCAGTGCCTGAAAATGGGGTGAAACTGTTCCTCTTCTGTGTTTGTTCACACACATATACTCTTGAGTTTATACCCACACACCAACACAAGTCCACACATAGAAACCTGGAGCCCCCAGCAACCTCATCTCTTGAGCAAGAACTTTCTTCTCCATCACGAGGTGAAGGCCACTGCCTCCTTCTGCACTAGTCAGAAAGGATGATTGCAAAAATAGCACACTTGTCTGTCCACACAGGAAGTGAACAGCAGAGAAGGAGATGACCAGTCATCACATAGAGTGGCACTTCTACACCCCTGTGCTGCAGCCCAGGTCTGAGAACTCAGAGCTCTGAGGACCAGGTGGAGATGGAACAGCACAGAGATGATGCCCAGAGATGCCCGCAGCACTGCGCACGGATCCAGCCAACAACGACCCACAACCGTGGCAGAGAGTGCTGATCCCAGCCTCACAGGTATTCCATGGAACACTATCATACCTCTCACTTCGAGAATGATTGTATTTACTAAAATCCATTTTAATTATAGAAGGAGTCTGCCTCCCATTCTGATGTTCAGGTAAAAGTGCTCAGTGATGTCTGACTCTTTGCGACCGCATGGTCTGTCCATGGAATTCTCCAGGCAAGAATACTGGAGTGGGTTGCCATTCCCTTCTCCAGGGGATCTTCCCAACCCAGGGACTGAACCCACATCTCTTGCATCTCCTGCATTGGCAGGAAGATTCTTTACCTTTGAGCCACCTGGGAAGCTCAATTCTGATGCTCCTTCAAAATAAATAAACTACTGACTGCAGTAACTTTCACAGATGGTTCAGAAGCAGACTGTTGACACATTCCTTTCACGTGTTATACAATTACATTTTTTTCCCAGGTCTGAAGAAAAAATTGGCCAGAGTTTACAATAGCTTCTAAGCATGAAAGTGTCGGATGTAGTTATTGCAGACTGAAAACATTTTCCTCCGAAATTCTGTAGACCTCAATTTCTGCAAACATTGCTTCTCTAAACAAAATGTTAACAGTCAATGTTCTGTTTTCTAAAATAGAATGTGTGTTCTAGGGTCAAATATTTTCTAACGAAATGTTTCTTGCATTCTCTGAGGCTTAAATAAATGTTGGCCTTTGACAGTCAGATACAAGGGAGATGTTTCCACTTCCCTTCAAGGATGTTAAGTGTTCCCCAGCTTCCCTGGTGTCTCAGTGGTAAAGAATCCGCCTGCCAATGCAGGAGATATGGGTTCGATCCCGGTCCAGAAAGATCCCACATGCCACAGAGCAACTTAAGCTGGTGCGCCAGAACTACTGAGTCTATGCTCTAGAGCCTGGGAGTTTCAACTACTGAGCCCATGCACCCCAGAGTCTGTGCTCTGCAGCAAGAGAAGCCACTGCAATGAGAAGGAAACGAGAGAGTAGTTCCTGCTTGCCACAGCTAGAGAAAAGCCTGCGCAGCAACGAAGACCCGGCAGCAGCAAGAAGACCCAGCAGCAGCAAGAAGACCCAGCACAGCCAAAAAGAACCAAACAAATAAATAAAATTATTTTTTAAAAAAAGAATGGCATGTGAGACCCTGTCATCCATGATGCCATACGATCCTGACTTCACTGCTCGTCTCCTCATGCTGTCTGCTGGGTAAGTCAGAAATGAAGGGTAAATGCTGATACATCCCACTGATACCCATGACACCCACAAAACACTTACCAACTTATACATTTCCTAGAGTTTTCAATTTACTTGTTTGTATATACAAAATAGATAAATAGAATTTACCCAAATGTTAGTGTTTTGTAAATTCCATTGCCACCAACCACCATAGAACACAAGTTAATTTTTTTTGCTAAATTGAGCAATGCGAATTGTCTCTGCAGCTTTCTGTGACTTTATCACACACATCAGTTATTTCAGCTCTCTCCTGTGCCATCAATAGACTATTTCAATTCTTTTCCCAGATCAAGTGAGCTGCCAGCAATATTTTAGGACTGGAAAACAGGGCACAGAAATCACTGAAACCTGTAATTAGAGGAGAAAAAAAATCCTACTTTTTATTTATCTCTATATTTGTAAAACTTTGTTTATTTTTCGGCTGCTCTGGGTCGTGCTGTGTGTGGTCTTTTTCTAGTGGGGACTACTCTCTAGTTGCGATGCATGGTCTTCTCATTGCAGTGGCTTCTCGAGCTGTGGAACACAGGCTCTAAGGCTTGGGCTTCACTAGTTGCAGCTCCCAAGCGCTAGAGCTCGAGCTCAGTAGTTGTGGGGCACGGGCTTAGTTGCTCCATGGCATGCGGGATCTTCCCGGATCAGGAATCGAACTCGTGTTTCCTGCATTGGCAGGAGGATTCACATCCCCTGCACCACCAAGGAAGTCCCTCGTGCTGTGCTGTGCTTAATCTATCAGTCATGTCTGACTCTTTGCAACCCATGGACTGTAGCCTGAGAGGCTCCTCTGTCCATGGGAATTCTCCAGGCGAGAGTACTGGAATGGATTGCCATGCCCTCCTCCAGGAGGGGAGTCCCCTACTTTATATTAAAACAACATTTTTCATTTTCACTAGTGGCTCAGACGTTAAAGAATCTGTCTGCAATGTGGGAGACCTGGGTTCAATCCCTGAGTCAGGAAGATCCCCTGGAGAAGGGAATGGCTATCCACTCCAGTATTCTTGCCTGAAGAATTCCATGGACAGAGGAGCCTGGAGGGCTACAGTCCATAGGGTTGCAAAGAGTTGGACACAACTGAGCGGCTAAACACTTCAAAGTTCACTTCACTTTCATTTGACAGAAACAAGCACCTGTCACATGTTAAGTGAATATTAATTACAAACACTGGATTATTTGCAAGAAAGCAATACAGAAGTAGATTCTGGATTTCTCTCTGGGTTGGACTGAATTCACAACAGATATGATATAGACCATTTTTTAAAAGTCTCTTAATTTGTCAGTGTTCCTGGTGGTAAATGATATATTAGGCCAAGTAATAAAAAGGTAATGAAATAGATTGTCTCTTAATGAAATACGAGCATCCATTAGATCTGATAACCCTGAGTCTAAATGTGAAATCTCCCTTTTATGAATCATCTCACCCAATATGAAAGGTGATATGCTCAAGTCAAGAAGAATTGCGCACTCCTCATTACAGGAACCCCAGAGGATAGTTCAGGTCACTAGACCGTTCAGGTATGACCTAAGTCAAATCCCTTATGATTATACAGTAGAAGTGAGAAATAGATTTAAGGGACTAGATTTGATAGATAGAGTGCCTGATGACCTATGGACGGAGGTTCATGACATTGTATAGGAGACAGGGATCAAGACCATCCCCATGGAAAAGAAATGCAAAAAAGAAAAATGGCTGTCTGAGGAGGCCTTACAAATAGCTGTGACAAGAAGAGAAGGAAAAAGCAAAGGAAAAAAGGAAAGATACAAGCATCTGAATGCAGAGTTCCACAGCATAGCAAGGAGAGATAAGAAAGCTTTCCTCAGCGATGAATGCAAAGAAATAGAGGAAAACAACAGAATGGGAAAGACTAGAGATCTCTTCAAGAAAATTAGAGATACCAAGGGAATATTTCATGCAAAAATGGGCTCAATAAAGGACAGAAATGGTATGGACCTAACAGAAGCAGAAGATATTAAGAAGAGGTGGCAAGAATACACGGAAGAACTATACAAAAAAGAGCTTCATGACCCAGATAATCACGATGGTGTGATCACTCACCTAGAGCCAGACATCTTGGAATGTGAAGTCAAGTGGGCCTTAGAAAGCATCACTATGAACAAAGCTAGTGGAGGTGATGGAATTCCGGTAGAACTATTCAAATCCTGAAAGATGATGCTGTGAAAGTGCTGCACTCAATATGCCAGCAAATTTGGAAAACTCAGCAGTGGCCACAGGACTGGAAAAGGTCAGTTTTCATTCCAATCCCAAAGAAAGGCAATGCCAAAAATGCTCAAACTACCGCACAATTGCACTCATCTCACACACTAGTAAGGTAACGCTCAAAATTCTCCAGGCGAGGCTTCAGCAATACATGAACCGTGAACTTCCAGATGTTCAAGCTGGTTTTAGGAAAGGCAAAGGAACCAGAGATCAAACTGCCAGCATCCACTGGATCATCAAAAAAGCAAGAGAGTTCCAGAAAAACATCTATTTCTGCTTTATTGACTATGCCAAAGCCTTTGACTGTGTGGATCACAATCAACTGTGGAAAATTCTGAAAGAGATGGGAATACCAGACCACCTGACCTGCCTCTTGAGAAACCTATATGCAGGTCAGGAAGCAACAGTTAGAACTGGACATGGAACAACAGACTGGTTCCAAATAGGAAAAGGAGTATGTCAAGGCTGTATATTGTCACCCTGCTTATTTAACTTCTATGCAGAGTACATCATGAGAAACACTGGGCTGGAAGAAACACAAGCTGGAATCAAGATTGCCGGGAGAAATATCAATAACCTCAGATAAGCAGATGACACCAACTTTATGGCAGAAAGTGAAGAGGAACTAAAAAGCCTCTTGATGAAAGTGAAAGTGGAGAGTGAAAAAGTTGGCTTAAAGCTCAACATTCAGAAAACAAAGACCATGGCATCCGGTCCCATCACTCCATGGGAAATAGATGGGGAAACAGTGGAAACAGTGTCAGACTTTATTTTGCGGGGCTCCAAAATCACTGCAGATGGTGATTGCAGCTATGAAATTAAAAGACGCTTACTCCTTGGAAGGAAAGTTGTGACCAACCTAGATAGCATATTCAAAAGCAGAGACATTACTTTGCCAACAAAGGTCCATCTAGTCAAGGCTATGGTTTTTCCTGTGGTCGTGTATGGATGCGAGAGTTGGACTGTGAAGAAAGCTGAGTGCCAAAGAATTGATGCTTTTGAACTGTGGTGTTGGAGAAGACTCTTGAGAGTCCCTTGGACTGCAAGGAAATCCAACCAGTCTATTCTGAAGGAGATCAGCCCTGGGATTTCTTTGGAAGGACTGGTGCTGAAGCTGAAACTCCAGTACTTTGGCCACCTCATGAGAAGAGTTGACTCATTGGAAAAGACTCTGATGCTGGGAGGGATTGGGGGCAGGAGGAGAAGGGGCTGACAGAGGATGAGATGGCTGGATGGCATCACTGACTCGATGGACGTGAGTCTGAGCGAACTCTGGGAGTTGGTGATGGACAGGGAGGCCTAACGTGCTGTTATTCATGGGGTCGCAAAAAGTCAGACACGACTGAGTGACTGAACTGAACTGAACTGAGAGGATAGTTAAAACCAGATTTAGGATAGCAGTTCCATCAAGGGAAGGGAAAAATAAAATTGGCGAAGGACACCCAAGAGACTTCAACAGTATTCATAATATTTTAACCAAATTCTGGCCTGTGTTGGTTATATTATTCTTTATTCTTTTAACATTGCTATGTGGGAATTCTTTCTGGATCAAGAAAACAATGTGAAAAAAAAATACACCTGCTTTCCAAATTGAGGTGCTGCCCACCATACATAAAGTAAACTTGATTAGATATGAAAGGATTAAAGTTGAAGCGTTCTGAACAGTGGGCTGGCGAGAGGGCATCTCTTTGAAGAGAGTTGTCTGTGTGCTGAAGTTGGCTCTGAGGGCCAACAGGATGCTCTCATGGTTCTTCTCAAGTCTGCTCAACTTGGGAATGACTTGAGTGAAACCTTAGGTGAAGGATTGCAGGAATGATGGAGAAGTTGCCAGATTCTGATCTAGACCGGAGCAAAAGAAGACAACCAGCAGATTAAGCTATGTGAGATGATGGAGATCATGGCTTCTAGAATACTATTCCATGGTGGGAATAGACTACATTTTGTTTATCCATTCATTAGTTCATGAACTTTGGTCATTTTTCCCATCAAATGCTGATTCTTAACTATCTATTTCTCTACACTGCATTTTACTAATGTGAAGGGAAATGGAAGATGGCAGATACAGCACGTTTAATAAAATATCTTAAAACACATTTTGACATCATACAAATGTTAACCTTGCAGGATGTCTTAAATGTTTTCCAGGCTATAATTTTTTGCATTTTCAAATATACCACATTTTATGTATATACCATGTGCTCAGTTATGTTGGACTGTTTGCAACCGCATGGACTGTAGCCCACCAGACTGCTCCTTCCATAGAATTTTCCAGGCAAGAATAATGGAGTTGATTGCCATTTCCTCCTTCAGGAGATCTTCCCGACCCAGGGATCCAACTCACATCTCCTGTGTCTCCTGCACTGCAAGTGGATTCTTTGCTCCCTGAGCCATCATGGAAGCCCCATTTTATATATAGGAATAAATTACAAAGTGAGATAAAGTAATTCATTTTGAGGGAGGATGGTCTGAAATTTGTCGCTTAGCTGAAACTGAGTTTCTAAATTTGAATAAACTGAATTCCTAGAACCAAAAGGTAAAGTCTCCTGAAAGAGGCTGATAATTTAGCCCATGAAAAATCCGAAATAGTGGAAAATAATAATCACCCAAATTTTTGCTGTAATGAATCTTCTGCCTTGAAAATGGAATCCCCTTATAGAGGTAAAGAGATAGAGCTTTTACTAAAAATGATGCTATAAACTATTTAATTATCCCAAGTTTGAGTTTGATACAGTTTATATCAGCAATTTTTTCTATTTCAGATTAACATAGTTGTTTGAAAATTTTTCCTTTTTTTTCTCTTTTAGAGTCAAGGGTCAAGGTCTTAGTATTCAAATGTCACACTTCTCTTCCTAAAAATAAATGGTGCGTTTGGGTATTCACTGTTATATTCATGTTGTTTTCTTGGCCTCATTATAGGGCTAGGAATTGTTGGGGGATTTTTTTTTTAACAAAGTACCAGCTAAAATAGGCACCCATTCACTCACCATCAGAGGTCACCAGGGCATCATTCTAAGTGACCCTCTTCACCTCCTTCAGTAAATATTTCCTCAACTGTGGGCTTATAGGGAGGATCCCCTGTCACTCTGAAACATAATCAAATCCTGTTCAAAATCCCAGGAATATCATTATTTTGTGAAAGTCCCCAGATGCTGCATTTTAATGAGGATCAACAGCTCTTGAAACAGCTTCACGGGCTTTTTTTCACCCATCGTGTGACCTTTTCCCCATCATTCTCCAGCCAGACACACAAGCAACTCATGGCCCAGGAATGTGACAACCTTAGTCACTTCAGAGATCTTTTTCTCACGCTTTTAAAAAATGCAAGCAACTCACAGTCTGCAGTTCTAATCAACAGCTTCCAGCTGCCAAGACAATGCAGACAGTGAGATACTACCTGACACCCAGTGGGTTTGTCCCTCTATTCATCGTCTAATCATTTTCATGCACCGTCAACATGGTGACTGCAAAGCCATATTCCTCAACCTCAAAAGGAGCAATTTGGGGAAATAGCCAAGTGCTCTTCAGCCCAATTATCAAGGAAGCTTTGTTCAAACTGCAGAAGAGAGGAAGAAACTAAAGCATGAAGAAGGACGCATGACAAAGCAGAAGGACTTTTAGTATTGTCTCCATATGACTTTCCCATCAACTCAGCTTTCTTTTTTTTTTAATTGACTTTTATTTATTTGGTTGCATCGAGTCTTGGCTGCAGCATGTGGGATCTGCGGTCTTGATTATGGCTTGGTGCTGCATGTGAATTCTTAGTTGTAACCTGTGGGTTCTAGTTCCTTGACCAGGGATGGAACCCAGGCCCCCTGCATTGGGAATACAGAGTCTTGGCCACTGGATCACCAGGGAAGTCCCAATTCTGCTTTCTTAAATGATGAGACACGTTACCTAAGGGAGGAAAAAATGTGTTTTCTTCAAATTAGCCCATGCTCCTATCAACTTCTAGTTCTTTTTATTTTAACTAGTAATGCAAAGTTGGATTTGTTTTCCATACTGTTAATAGTTGCTCCCAAAATTCAGGTAAATTATTTTTTAATTTTGAGATAATTTCTAGAGTAATGTAACACCATTGAAATGGCCACAAAATCATTCTTGCTCATAAAATATCTGTAACTAGGTAACTGAAAGGGTCATCTGTCAACTACATGTGTTACAGACCTATTTATGCCTGCCGTCCCAGGTAATTATTTGTAGCACTCTCCTTTCACACTCAGAAATGTCCAAGGGTAGGGAATAAGTTATTTCACCATCCTAATAATGAAATTCTTTCAGGATCTTTGCTTTCTTGGTATTTTAATGTATCATTTGATTTAAGGTGCCTTTGGGAATCCGTTTGGCTGAGAATAAGAGGTACATTTTCTGACCCTATGCCAATGGCTTTGTGCTTTGTGGGTGGAAGGAAGCAGGAGGAAGCCTGGGATGCTGGCACTATGTGGACATCACCATTTAAGCGTGAAGTTCACATGTGGGATTAAGTGTTGGGATGCTTCAGACTACCAGGTTTATGGGACTGGAAACATATCCCATTTAGTTATATGTAATGGCCAATGGGGCTTTCCAGGTGGTGCAGTGGTAAAGAATCCACCTTCCAATGCAGAAGATACTGATTTGATCCCTGGATTGGGAAGATTCCCCTGAAGGAGGAAGTGCCTACCCACTCTAGTATTCTTGCATGGGAAATCCCATGGACAGAGGAGTCTGGTAGACTACACAGTCCATGGGGTGGCAAGGAGTCAGACATGACTGAGCATGCTCCATTTGCTCCACTTGCAAAGTAATTAATAGCTCTGAGGATTCCACGTTTCTTTTGTCCTATCTGCTTTGTCACAGGGAGAAAGAAGATGCTTATTCATTATAGCTGAAGCTCATTTCAAAGCAGTCAAGCTTCCCCCTAAAGGGCCAGTGCCTTCCATCTAGGTCAATCCTCAGAGAGAACAATCTCCTTCAAAGACCCCAGGTAGAACTTGGTTTCATAAACCCTGTTACCGAACTCAGGTCCACCTACTTGCTGCTTGAAAGCTAACACTCAAGAGGCAAGTGTTGGTAGGAAAGGAAAGACTGCTTTATTCAGCAGGCCGACAACCTGGGGAGAAGGTGGACTTGCATCCAAAAGCCAACTCCCAGCTGCCCATCGGGGCCAAGAGCTTTTAAAGGGGAGTTTCAGGGGCGTGCAGGGGGAAGCAGGGGGCTACATGCAGAAAGAGCACAGTAGCGCTGACAGTCATCTTGAAATTGATCATGTGGTGGTCTGATCCAGTATCATCATGAATGTTTTAAGCACAGTTAATTTTCAGTTTGAGGGTCCATTTGTTCCCATCCCCTTGAGGCCAGTCCTCAGAATTGTGGCAGCTCATGTCACGGCTACAGTCTGGTCAGCATTTAGTTAACTTCTTCCACCTGGTGGGAATTTCAGTGTCTCTAAGATTAGCTCACAGTAGATGGCTCAGAATATTATCTATATTTCTTGAGGAGGAACTGAAGATCCTTTGTTTAATGGCTAAACTATTATTATTTTGTCTTGTTTGACTCTTTTCCTTTGCTTCTGCATTTTCTCATTTCTCTGATTAAATTTATTCTTTGGTTAGCTTTTTTACAGATAAGAGGCAGGCAGAGGACAGCAGTTAGGGGGTGGCGGGGGTGGTGGAGGGGGTAGTCTGTGCAGGGAAGACCCATAGGTTTCTGCTTGGTTACAATCCAGCTATTTACTCCAAGGGTCCAAAAGTGCCCTGGGCAGATGACACCAGCTTCACTTCCTTACTGGGCCCTGAAAACCATGATCTAAGGTTCTAGCTGGCTGTTCTCCCTGGTACCTTAAATGGCCATTGTAGCACTTCTTATACTCTGTAAAAATTGGTGTATTATGTGTCTGTTTAAGCTCTGTCTCTCTATGCTATGGGGGCTAGAATTACTTTGACCATTTCTCTTTGTTGATTATTTTTCACTTTATGTGGAAGAGGTCATTTGTCATCAAATCACCCAGTGCTGGGTACAGAGTAATTGCCCGTCAAGATAGGTGACCACAAGTTTTCCCTCCACTTATTCACACTCCCTTGCAAATGACTTTTTCACTGCTCCCATGGAAAGTGGTTCTGTTTGCTCATATTTTTGCATCTGGATTTGGCGTTGGGGATTTGTCTGACTGATTGTAAATAAGTAAATAATGCTTAAACAGAGAACTAAAGACCATTTGCTTTTTAAAGCTTTCCTTCAGGGACTTTCTCGGTGGCCTAGTGGTAAAGAATCCGCCCTGCAGTGCAGTTGACGTGAGTTCCATCCCTGGTTGGGGAACTAAGATTCCACATGCTGTGGAGCAACTATGCCTGCATGCCACAACTAGAGAGTCCTTGTGCCTCATCGAAAAGATCCCGCATGACACAACGAATATCTAATATGTTGGGTCTTGCAACTAAGACCCAACATAGCCAAATAAAGAAATAAATATTTTTTAAAAGCTTGCCCTCTCTTGCTCTGGAAACCCCTGTTGACTGCACACCCCACCCCCTTCAAACAAGCCTCGCTGAGCCTATGAATGAGAAACCACATGGCCTGTGGTCTCCATCACGTCTCCTACCAGGCACAGAGTGAGGCCACAGGACCCTGGTGACAGGTAAGCCCATCTCAGCTGAGGCCAGACCAGATCTCCAACCTGGAGAATCATGCGTAAACAGATATTTATATTTAAAGTTTCTTTGATTGTTCACAGTTTGTCATGCAGGAAAAGCTAATTGGCATACCCAATAAATATTTATGGAATGAAAGAATGAATCAAAGCCTGAGAACTTACAAAACACCAGACATCTGTGTATGTATATATATTCATTTTTGCACATGGAAAGCATTGTGAATATTTACATATTTATTCCCTTCTGAAACACACGAAGGAAGTACAAGATTCCTCTTTGTATTAGTCAGGGTTCTTCAGAGGAGCAGTCCCAACAGGAAATATATTGACATATGGAGATTTATTGAGTTTCCCTGGTGGCTCAGCTGGTAAAGAACCCGCCTGCAATGCGGGAGACCTGGGTTCAATCCTTGGGTTGGGAAGATTCCCTAGGGAAGGGAACCGCCATGAAATCCAGTATTCTGGCTTAGAGAATTCCATGGACTATATAGTCAATAGGATCTCAAAGAGTGGGACATGACTGAGGTACTTTCACTTTCACCTTTTATGGAGATTTATTATGGGAAAGTGGCTCACATGATGGTGGAGGTTGGAAGCTCCATGATTTGCAGGGTTAGGGCTAGGCTGAGGCTTAGGTCTGCAGACTGGACACCATGGGAAGTTGGAGAGATTCAAGTCCTAGTCTGATGGCCTGAGAACCAGAAGAACCAACAGTGTAAGCCCCAGACCAAGGCAGGGGAAAGGATGTCCCAGCTGAACCAGGTGGGCAGGAAGGGGCACTTCGCTTTATTCAGGCCCTCAACATGGGCTGATGCCCACCCACACAGGGGAGGATGAGCTAGAGAGTCACTGATTTATTCCAGTGCTAATCTCACTCAGATCACTCTCAGAGACACTCGCTCCAAGGACCAATGTTTACTCCGGGCCCCACCATGGCCCAGTCATGGGGACTCACCAAATTAGTTTTTTTTTAAACTATTTATTTGGCTGTGTTGGGTCTTAGATGTGTCATGCGGGATCTTTCCTTGTGGCACATGGACTCTCTAGTTGTGGTGCACAGACTCCAGGGCACATGGCTCTGTAGTTGCAGTAGGTGGGCTTAGGTGCCCTGTGGCATGTGGGCTGTTAGTTCCCCAACCAGAGATCCAACCTTCTTGCTTGCCTGGTTCAGCTGGGGCATCCTTTTCCCCTGCCTTGGACTGGGGCTTACACTGTTAGAAGGCAGATTCTTTACCACTGGACCACCATCTCAAATTAACTCTTGCACGGTTAAAATACTCATTTGACCAGTTGTTTCTCTATAAGCATTGTCTTACTAGAAATAACTTTTGTGGATATTTCCAGCTGGTATCTGAATATTGCCAACCGCAGGATCCAGAATATACAGGTGAAGAAATTGAGAGGTCAAGGGAGGACTGGGGACAGTCCTGAAGTCTTAGGGCCATCAGTGATGGGCAGGTCTCAGATCTGGAAGCTGGAGCACACAGTCTGGAGGATGTCAGGGTAGAGGGACAGTGTGGCTTCCCCAAATTCCAAGGGAGGCAGTCTGTACAGCTCACCCCTGGACTTGAGTTAGTTCTATGTTGGAAGGCCTTGAAGGATAAGAAGGGCAAGTATGGGGAGATGACAGTGATGATGAGAGCGGGATGTTATGTGTGGCTGGTCATTCTTCTCCCTTGAGATTGGTGGAAGATTCAGATGTAAGATATTCTGTTACTCAGGGAAGAGAGATATGCATCCCTGATGCCCAAAGGACCAGAGGCAAAACTACTCATTGCCTTCCTCCATCATCTTAACAATTTCTACAAACGCCCACTGGTTGACAACATGTAGAAGCATCAGTATCACTGAAAGAGGAAAGATCTGTGAGACAAAGAAAACATGTTTACTTAAAGCACAGTGGTGTTTGGGGTATGGATTTCCTATTATCAAGTCATCTGATATTTTATTAACTCCTTTCCTTGGCCTACATCTTGTTCTCTTTAAAGGTTTGCATTTTGTCTCTATTTTTTTCAGGAGAAAAAATTCTGATGACGCCTGTGATTTCAGAAGAAAATTACACAAGCAAACAATATAAAAAGTATAATTTGTTCATCTGCATAATTCCCACTAGTGCACTACTTAAGATCTGCATTTTGCTAATTAAAAATACATTTTTTTCTGCCTCATAAGCTTTCTGGCAGATAAAGTGTGTATACATTTTTGTTTGTTGTTTTGGATGGTTACGTTTTTTAAACTTTTTATACAATTTTCAAATGTCACCTTTTAAAAAATTTTATTAATTTACTTAGTTGTGGTTATGCTGGGTCTTCATTGCTGCCTTGGGGCTACTGTCTCATTGCAGTGCACCGGCTTCTCATTGTGGCGGCCTCTCTTGTTGGGGACCATGGGTTCTAGGGCACATGGGCTTCAGTAGTTGCAGCAAATGGACTTTGTTGTCCCGCGGCATGTGGGATCTTCCCAGACCAGGGATCAAACCCATGTCCCTTGCATTATCAGGTGGATTCTTAACCGCTGGATCACCAGGGATAGTCCCACAATTTTTAAAGGTTACCTTCCATTTACGGTCATTACAGAATATTGGCCATGTTCCCCATGTTGTGCATGCATCCTTTATCCTACCTTACACCCAATAGTTTGGGCCTCGCACCTCCCCACCTTTATGCTGCTCCTCCCTCCACCACCAGTAACCACTAGTTTGTTCTGTATATCTGTGAGTCTGGTCCTTTTTTGTTATATCTGCTAGTTTGCCGTATTTTTTAGATTCTAGACAGTAAAGCGTCTGTCTACAATGTGGGAGACCTGCGTTCGATCCCTGGGTCGGGAAGATTCCCTGGAGAAGGAAACGACAACCCACTCCAGTACTCTTGCCTAGAAAATCCCATGGATGGAGGAGCTTGGTGCAGGCTACTCTCCATGGGGTCACAAAGAGTCGGGCACGACTGAACGACTTCACTCCACTTCACTTCACATATACGTGATGTCATACAGTATGCTTCCCAAGTCCATCCATGTTGCTGTGAATGGCAAAATTTTGTGTGTTTTTATGTCTGAGTAGTATTCCGTTGGTATATGGGTACCACATCTTCTTTATCCAGTCATCTGTAGATGGACACTTAGGTTGCTTCCATATCTTAGTTATTGTAAATAATGCTGCTGTAACATTGGATTGCATGTATCTTTCCGAATGAGTGTTTTTGTTTCTGTTTTTATTTTTGTTCTGGATGTGTACCCAGGAGGAGTTGCTGAATCATACAGCAACTCTGTTTTTAGTTTTCTAAGGACCCTCCATACTCTCTTCCGCAGTGGTTGCCCGAGTTTGCATTCCAGCTGACAGTGCTGATGGTTGCTTTTTCTCCACATGCTTGCCAACATTTGTTATTTGTGTTCTTTTTGGTGACAGCCATTCTGACTGGCTTCTTTAGGCTTTGTAAAGAAGCCAGTACCTCACCATTACACCATATATATGTGGTGTAATGCTCAGGTACAGCCACAACAGGAGGCATAGGAGAGATTTAGGAAAAACAAAGGTTATGATACTCACAAGTCCTAGGGATGGGAGACACACATGCACACACGGGCACATGCAAAGGCACCAGGAAGAGGAGGCTGAAGACAACAGTGAGGGGAAAGTTAGGCCATGACCTTTATGGGCATCTCCTGGGGAAAGCCAAGGATGGCAGAGTGAAGAATTCAGGGTTAGCTCACTGGAAAAGTTGGTGGGATTTGTGCTACAGGAGTGGTCTCCTGCTTGCTGGCCGCTGGCCCTGGGGTGATTAGTGCAGAGGAAGAGTGCCTCCTGGGGGGCAGGGCCCCAGCGAGAGGAAGCCTGCTACAGGTTGGGTATTTTGTGTATCAGAGATATAGTCCTGGCTGAGCCCTTATTACTAATATCTCTAAGAACTGGGGACTTCCCTGGTGGTCCAGTGGCTATGAATCTGCCTAGCAATGCAGGGGGTATGGGTTCCAACCCTGGTTGGGGAACTAAGTTCCCACATACTGCAGGGTAGCTAAGCCCACACACTGCAACTACTGAGCCCATGTGCTCTGGACCCCGTGTGCCACAACTAGAGAGTCTGAGCTGCAACAAAAGACCCTGCATGATGCCAGGAAGATCCCATGTGCTGCAATTAAGACCCAGCGCAGCCAAATAAATATTTTAAAGAAAGAATTGTCTAGTCCCTGGTGGGGTGGTCAAAATATCATAACATGTAGAAAATTTTAAAAATATTTATAACACAGTATACCACTTCTTCGGAGAAGGCAATGGCACCCCACTCCAGTACTCTTGCCTGGAAAATCCCATGGATGGAGGAGCCTGGTAGGCTGCAGTCCATGGGGTCACTAAGAGTCAGACACGACTGAGCGACTTCACTTTCACTTTCATGAATTGGAAAAGGAAATGGCAACACCCTCCAGTGTTCTTTCCTGGAGAATCCCAGGGACGGGGGAGCCTGGTGGGCTGCTGTCTATAGGGTCGCACAGAGTCAGACAGGACTGAAGTGACTTAGCAGCAGCAGCAGCATACCACTTCTTAGGGCTTCCCAGGTGACTCAGCGGTAAAGAATCTGCCTGCCAATTCAGGAGACAGATTTGATCCCTGGGTGGGGAAGATTCCCTGGAGGAGGGCATGGCAACCCACTCCTGTATTCCTGTCTGGAGAATTCCATGGACAGAGGAGCCTGGTGGGCTACCATCCATGGAGTCGCAAAGAGTCAGGCATGACTGAGGTGACTGAGCATGCGTGCACACACACATACATTTCTTAAATTTACAATAAAGGCGAAAGAGAAGATGAACAAAGAAAAGTCAAATTTATTAATACCCAGATTTGTTTAAAACTACTCTTAATTTCTGGGTAAATGATAGGCTCAAGGATGAATTGTGCAACACAGGGGATATAACCAATATTTTGTAAGAAGTGTGAGAGGATAACAGGCAGGAAGGCCAGGGATCTCCAAATGGAGGAAATGGGCTGCAGTGTCAGACATTTTTTATCTCTCTTTTAAGCGACAGGGGGAAATAAACTAGTGATATATTTTTCCCCTTCTCTATATAAATTTAAAAAGAGGTTTCTCTTAAAATACTGTGTTGCCATAATGACACCTGGTTCCACCTGAACTTAACTTTTCTCGTATCTTGAGCTAACCAATGCATTTTTTTAATGGAAACCTTTGTCTTAAACTATGTTAATGTACTATGCATTTACCCTAGACTCTATCTTTAAAGCCGATTCCACCTAAAGGTTCAGAACTGACTTGACAAACCAGTATGTTATCCTCATACTGCTGCTGCTGCTGCTGCTAAGTCTCTCAGTCGTGTCCGACTCTGTGCGACCCCATAGACGGCAGCCCACCAGGCTCCCCCGTCCCTGGGATTCTCCAGGCAAGAATACTGGAGTGGGTTGCCATTTCCTTCTCCAATGCATGAAAGTGAAATGTGAAAGTGAAGTCGCTCAGTCGTGTCCGACTCTTAGCGACCTCATGGACTGCAGCCTACCAGGCTCCTCCATCCATGGGATTTTCCAGGTAAGAGTACTGGAGTGGGGTGCCATCGCCTTCTCCCTATCCTCATACATTGTTCTCCTAATCTATGTTCAGTTCAGTTCAGTTCAGTCGCTCAGTCCTGTCCGACTCTGCGACTCCATGAATCGCAGCACGCCAGGCCTCCCTGTCCATCACCAACTCCCGGAGTTTACCCAAACTCATGTCCATCGAGTCGGTGATGCCATCCAGCCATCTCATCCTCTGTCGTCCCCTTCTCCTCCTGCCCCCAATTCCTCCCAGCATCAGGCTCTTTTCCAGTGAGTCAACTCTTCTCATGAGGTGGCCAAAGTATTGGAGTTTCAGCTTCAGCACCAGTCCTTCCAAAGAACACCCAGGACTGATCTCCTTTAGAATGGACTGGTTGGATCTCCTTGCAGTCCAAGGGACTCTCAAGAGTCTTCTCCAACAACACAGTTCAAAAGCATCAATTCTTTGGCGCTCAGCTTTCTCGTTCAGCTTTCTTCACAGTCCAACTCTCACATCCATACATGACCACTGGAAAAACCATAGCCTTGACTAGATGGACCTTTGTTGGCAAAGTAATCTCTCTGCTTTTGAATATGCTCCCTAGGTTGGTCATAACTTTCCTTCCAAGGAGTAAGCATCTTTTAATTTCATGGCTGCAATCACCATCTGCAGTGATTTTGGAGCACAAAAAAATAAAGTCTGACACTGTTTCCACTGTTTCCCCATCTATTTTCCATTAAGTGATGGGACCAGATGCCATGATCTTAGTTTTCTGAATGTTGAGCTTTAAGCTAACTTTTCACACTCCTCTTTCACTTTTGTCAAGAGGCTTTTTAGTTCCTCTTCACTTTCTGCCATAAGGGAGTGTCATCTGCATATCTGAGGTTATTGATATTTCTCCCAGCAATCTTGATTCCAGCTTGTGTTTCTTCCAGCCCAGCGTTTCTCATGATGTAATCTATGTTAATGAAACTATTTGTATGGTAATCTGCCTTCTCTTCAAGATTCAAGTCAATCATTTTATGGCCCAGGATGACCCACCTGGTTCCAAGATTATCTCAAAATACATCTTGTAGGTGAGGGGCCTGGTGCTATTCTCTGAGATTTGAGACATTCCTTTCTTTCATTAACAGACTGCTAGTAACTACATACAGAGAAGGTGATGGCACCTCACTCCAGTACTCTTGCCTGGAAAACCCCATGGATGGAGGAGCCTGGTACTGCAGCCCATGGGGTCGCGAAGAGTCAGATACGACTGGGCGACTTCACTTTCACTTTTCACTTTCATGCATTGGAGAAGGAAATGGCAACCCACTCCAGTGTTTTTGCCTAGAGAATCCCAGGGATGGGGGAGCCTGGTGGGCTGCCATCTATGGGGTCACACAGAGTCAGACATGACTGAAGCGACAGCAGCAGCAGCAGTAACTATATAACATCCAGCTAAAGATTAGCAGGCTGGTATTCTTCCTGCCCCTTTCTAATGGCTATGTCAGAAGCTTTCTCTATCTCTTTTATACTTTAATAAAACTTTATTACACAAAAGCTCTGAGTGGTCAAGCCTTGTCTCTGGCCCCAGATTGAATTCTTCTCCTCTGGAGGCCAAGAATCCCCATGTCTTTTGTGGTTCAGCAACAACCTTTCAAGTGTACATGGAAAATAACCTTTAAAAGTTGTATAAAAATTAAAACTTAATTTGAAGGAAGAAAGGAATAAATACCTTATACAAAGCTCACAATTCAAATGATAAAAATCACTACTGATTGCTGACCCAATATCCCTTCCCTCAGAGAGAGAGAGATTTTTTTAATGTCTACAAAAGAGTTTCTTTGGGGAGAGGGGAGGAAAGAGTAGAAACGTTGCTTTGCATTTTTAGCTGTTAAAAAATTTTACTGAGGTCCCCTAACTCTAGTCTGCCTGAGCCACAGCTCCACCTGATCGGCATAGGTGTCAGTTGCTAAGTCCTATCTGACTCTATGTGACTCCATGGACTATAGGCCAGGCTCCTCTGTCCATGGACTTTTACAAGCAAGAATACTGGAGTGGGTTGCCATTTCCTACTTCCCAGGTGGCTTAGTGGTAAAGAACCTCCTGCCAATACACGAGACCCTGGAGACACGGTTCTATTCTGCATTGAGAAGATTCTTGGAGGAGGAAATGGCAACCCACTCCAGTATTCTTGCCTGGAGAATCCCATGGACAGAAGAGCCTGGTGGGCTATAGTCCATGGGGTCGCAAAGAGTTGGACACACCTGAGTGACTGAACACACACACACACACACACACACACACACAAACACACACAGACACTCCAGGGGATCTTCCTGACCCAGGATAAAACTTATGTCTCTTGTGTCTCCTGCATAGGCAGGTGAATTCTTTACCATTAGCACCACCTGGGAAATTGGCATGGGGATCCTATTAAATTGACTGGTGGCTCAGACAGTAAAGTATTTGTCTGCAATGTAGGAGACCCGGGTTCGATCCCTGGCTTGGGAAGATCACCTGGAGAGGAAATGGCAGCCCAATTCAGTACTTTTGCCTGGAAAATTCCATGGATGGAGGCGCCTGATAAGCTACAGTCCATGGGGTCGCAAAGAGTCAGACATGACTAAGCGACTTCACCTTCTTTATTTCAAGAATCGGAAGGCATCCAGTCTTAAAATGACAATGCATCACCCAGATATTAATATTAAGCAGCTGGAGAGTCCATGGACTAATGGATTATTGATCTCAGTTGAGGAGACATATTTACAAGGCGTAGGGTTGACCTGGGGAGGATTTTAAAGCGGACTGTGAAACTGTATTTAGAAAACAGTAGCACAAAACTTAACAGGGCTTCACCTGGGATGTGGCTGAGCTCAGCCACAAGAGGTCAACCTTATTGGCACCAGGAACTGATTTAATGGAAGAGAATTTTTCCATGGATCATGAGGAGAGGGGATGGTTTGGGGATAATTCAAGTGCATTATATTTATTGTGCAGTTTATTTCTATTACTATTACATCTGTTCCACCTCAGATCATCAGGCATTACATTCCAGAGGCTGGAGACCTTTGGTGTAACAGGTAGTCACAACAGCCAGCATGTGGTACACATGGCCATTCTATAAACTCCATCAGTTGTCAACCAGGGAACCGAACCATTGCTTTTCCATGTTATATGTGGCTTGAAATCTCATGGTTTTGCATCTTGGAAACGTTATTTGAAATTACATTTACTTGGAAATTAAAAGCATTATTGTTGAAAACAAGCAAACCTGTGTAATGTTATATTTTAAGTGTGTATTTGTCAGAGAAAACTTACCAGAATATCAACTGTTTTTGCCTCATGTTGATAGCATACTAGTGACTTTCAATTTTCTTTCTTTTAAAAATAATCTGCATGTTCTGATTTTTTTTTAAATGATGGTATTTCAGGTAATTCAACGTCTTTACAAGAAAATGGAGTGATGTTTTTAAAAGACAACATGTTATTAGTTTGAAGATGAGACTGCAGGCTAGTCTTCTTCCTGGGCACGTTTTCTTATCTACCTTCTTCTTATCATAATTCAGTCTGATGGAAAAATGATTCTCTTCACTGCTATGATGGCTTCACATTAATTTATATTCATCCTCACTCAGACTCATGACTCACATAGACTTACATTTTTTCCCTTAAATATACTGAAAGTGTGAATCATTGCTGAATGCCTCAATGATTTGGGGCATGTTGGTGGCAGAAATGCCTGAATAACTATGATAGTCATTTACTTATGAACCTAGTCAGAGATCCAGCCACAAATCCGTCCAGGATGAATTCACGTGGACTTGATTAACATTCATATGGAATGAATTTCGGGGCATGTCCATTTGCAGTGCACATGCTTGACACACAGATGTCATATTTATAATAATTGCTCTGCCACAATAAAAAGCAGAGACATCACTTTGTTGACAAAGGTCTGTATAGTCAAAGCTAAGGTTTTTCCAGTAGTCATGTACAGATATGAGAGTTGGACTACAAAGAAGGCTGAGTGTTGAAGAATTGATGCTTTTGAATTGTGGTGCTGAAGAATATTCCTGAGAGCCCTTTGGACTGCAAGGAGATCAAATCCGCCAATCCTAAAGAAAATCAACCCTGAATATTCATTGGAAGGACTGTTATTGAAGCTGAAGTGCCAATACTTTGGCCAAACTAATGGCCACCTCCAATACTTTGTTTGATGAAAAGAGTTGACTCACTGGAAAAGACTCTGATGCTGCGGAACACTGAAGACAAAACGAGAAGCAGACACCAGATGATGAGATTGTTAGATAGCATCACTGACTCAGAGGGCATGAATTTGAGCAAACTCTGGAAGACAGTGGAGGACAGAGGAGCCAGGCATAATACAGTCCATGGTGTTGCAAAGATTCAGATACAACTTAGCCACTGAACAACTCTGCTACAATGCATGGATTTTGTACCATTCTATTTTTTATATATAGTTGTCAAATGGCCAAATTTATAATTGTGGCTGTGTTTCCAATTTGAAACAAATGCCTGTAACTTGTGAAATCATTTGTCATTAAATGATCAAATTTCATAAGACATAGAAAACCCCAAAGAGGTGTCAGTGAACAAACTGTTTTTAACAAAAAGGAATTTTCTCCTCAGTCACTTTGAGGGTCTTCAATTTCCTAAGTGACCTTGAAAGAATTCTACCTCTGCATTTCAAATCAAAATTGACCTCAAATAAACCTATTATTCATCTCTTAAAAAAAATACCTTCTGCTTCTAATGAATTGATGTGCCTTTAGGATGGTCACATCTTATTGAGATAAAGAGCTCATTGCTCCTCATTGGAAACAATGAGAAAGATCAACCTTGGGAAAAATAACGTACAGTTTAAAAAAAAAGGGCAGTCTTTCTTAACTGCAGTATGCTTTCTCCTTGAAAGCAAAATCAGTTTTGAACTTAATTTATGCTTATTAAATATATACACACAATAAAATATTTCTAAAGTTCCCCCCGCACCACCACTTCTTCCTTTCTGTGACCTTAACTGCCAGAAAACTAGTGCTTTTCTGAAAGGCCCTCAGATGTATTGCCCACTGGTGGCTGTCACTGTTTTTTGCCTCTTCATCAGCTGTTCTCTCCTGTTGCCAGGGCGCTGATTTGGTCAGGGTGCCTTGTTTCCCGGCCCCAGGAGATAAATCAGTTCTCGTCTAAGTCTTGGCAACCTGGTGCTCCCTTGTGATTGGTCTAGACGTGAGCACGTGACCCACTTACGGCCAATGAGAGAGGAGGCGAAGTGATCTTATGGCCCTGGGAAATATTTTTCTTCTTAATAAACAAAAAATAACCACATGGGGTAAAAAATTTTCTGCCACCCTCCTGTTCCTTTCTGCTGTGTATACAGTTGTGGAGGGCATGACACCTGGATGGGAGACAACTATGTTGGGATGACAAGGGACTGAGCCTTGGAAAACAGGCTATGTGCCAAGGACAGGAAAAGAGAAGACTTAGAATTACTTCGTCAGCCCTGAAAATGCCCACCGTGGTGGGCAAAACGGTATCAAAAACATGTATCTCCATGCCCAGAACCCGTGAATATGCTACATTACACAGTAAAAGAGAATTCCGATAGCAGATGGAATTAAGGTTGGTAATTAGGCAGACACCCTGGATTAACAGGGTGGATCCTATGTCATCACACGGTCCTTAAGTGTGGAAAAGGGAGGCAAAGAAGTCAAGGTCACAGAGATGCTGTGTGAGAAAGTCTAAGCTGGCCATGGCTGGCTTCGAAGATGAAGGGCATGCCCATGGGCTCACCATGCTGGTAGCCTCAAGAAGCTGGAATTCTAGAGAATGGGTTCTCCCCTAGAGCCTCCAGAAAGGAACATAGCCCTGAAGATATCTAATTTTAGTCTCATGAGACCTGTTAAAGACTTCTGACCCTCAGACCTGTAAGACAATAAATTTGTTTTTGTCACTAGGTACAGTCAGTCTTCTACATACAAACCTTCAATTTGCAAACATAAGTGTTCTTGTCCAATCATGTCAGGCATGAGTGAAATTGCGGCTTGCCCTCCATCGCCTATTGCTAACAATCCTTCAGCTCTACCATCTCCCACCTTCTCTCCCTCCTTCATCAGTAACTCTTCTTGCCTGTTCACTCAGTGCCAGCCCCTGTATGCCAGATGTGGTACTGTACTGCTATACTTGTCAAGGTCCTGTACTGTAAGATTGAAACTTTTTCCTTTATTTTTGTGTTTGTTTCTTATGTATTATTTGTATGAAAAGTATTGCACATCTATTACAGTGAAGTACTATATAGCCTATTGTTAGTTGGGTATCTAGTCTAATTTTGTTGGACTTACAAACATGCTCTCAGAAAGGACCTCATTCATATATAGGGCACTTACTGTATATGGTTAATTCATTACAGCAACAACAGAAAACCAATGTATCCACTTATGGATGTTCAACTTGAGGACAAAATTCTGTTTGAAGCCATTGTTAGCTCAATTTCTTGTTAGTTACAGCCAAAGACTAGCAGATATAACACTCCATCATCTGAGAATATTATTATTTTGAAAACCATTACCTTCAAAGAGATGATTACCATCAAAGAGATCATTACATGAATCCCAGACTAAATGAGATGTTTCTCAAGGCAAGAAATGATGAGCCTTTCTCTATTATAGTCTCACGAAAACTCCAGGTCCCTCCCCAAGTATGATTTACTCTCTGTGGGATTTGAAGATCCATGAAAGAAAGATGAAAACTACCAATTTATCTAAGAAACAGAGTGCTTAGTCTCTCAATTGTCTGATTCTTTGCAAACGCAAGGACTGTAGCCTGCCAGGTTCCTCTATCCTTGGGGATTCTCCAGGCAAGAATACTGGAGTGGGTTGCCAGGTTCTCCTCCATGGCATCGTCCCAACCCAGGGATCGAACCCAGGTATCCCGTATTGCAGGTTGATTTTTTACCATCTGAGCCACCAGGGAAGCAAAAAACAGAGCAACTATGTTAAAGCACATACTTTCTTTTAGCCACACCGGAAGTCGTGTAAGATCTTAGTTCCCCAACCAAGAATGGAACCTGTGCCCCTGCACTGGGAGTGTTCGGTTTTAACTACTGGACTGCACAGGAAGTCCTGGGATCATTTCTTTATAGCAGGTTTTGAAGCATTAATTCACATGGAACACATTTATTATATAAAATTTTATATCAATTTGACACTATCCTAATGATACATATCAGAACAGAATTCCAAATTTGCCTTCTGAAATTGACAGTGCCATCAGCAGTGTTTTCTGGCAGGGTATGGTCTTTGTTATTCTGAACTTTTAAGACTTAATGACTAAATTTAGTTCCTGTAGTCTGTATGTTGCATTAACATACATATAAATACATTATATGTCATGTAGATTATAATTAGATTTCCCATTTGTCATTTAATATTTACAAGGACCTATTTCTCTGGCCAGTGGGAATTAATGACGGGGACAAACTATCTTTCACTTGAGTGTCTTTGTCAATCTCTTTGTTTAGTTTATATCATTCATATCCCATCATTGTATGGCTATGTGTTACTCACAACATATAACTTTCCAGTAAATGTGGAATGTTCTCCAGGCAAAGGGCTATCTGTGATTAGAAAATCTCCAGGCATGCAGAATATCAAGCCGGGTCTCCTGCATTGCAGGCAGGTTCTTTACCATCTGAACCACCAGGGAAGCCCTACATTAAGCCATCCACCCATAAACACCTAATTGTTTGTAGATGATAAGTAACTCCCGGAGTGAATGTCCTTAGGGTCTCTGACAGATTTCTCCTTAATGGGGATTTGTCCATGAGACATTTCCTCTTCTTCAAATTCACTTTGTAGAATGCTCATTCCTCAGAAGGCTCCTGCAGCCCTAGATTCAAGCAGGCGCCCCGTGTTGTAGGGATCTACCCCATATCTATCCTATCTGGCTCTGGAGAACCCCTCAGCTCCTTGTCACCACCAAGGCAGAGTGGCTGCAGAGCAGTGACCATTGTGATAACAGACGGAGATGCTAACCCAGTGGCGGAGGTGAGCCTGTGTGGTAGAGGTGCACCCAGATATCCAGGCTCAGAGGCAAATGCCCGCCGGGAAAGACTGCCCCCTGCAGGCTACTGAGTGCAACTTACCTCCACCATCCCTTTCGTGGGAGAAGTTTTGGCTTAAGGTACAGCTCCACGAGGCTAGCTACGATGTGCATTACTTTTAGAGGACCCCCTCGGTTGTCTTCCCCATTAGCTCAAGTCCTCCTTACTCTCCTGATCCGTGTGTGTCCTCAAGCCTCCGTGAGGATCCTACTCTGCCTGAGGTCACTCAGGACCCAGTGGGGTGAGAGAACGGAGAGTTGCCAGCTACAGCAATTTCCTATCCATTTCCATAGGCTTCCGTGTTACCAAACCATCTACCTCAAATATAGGTGATCTTTAGGCATTTAGGTTCATTTTCAGCATTTTCTAATGATTTAAAATCTTTTTTTTTAACTGTAAAACAACTCTCTAATGACATTTCAAAAGTGAAGTAAGGTGAAGTCGCTCAGTCATGTCCGACTCTTTGCGACCCCACGGACTGTATGTAGCCTACCAGGCTTCTCAGTCCATGGGATTTTCCAGGCAAGAGCACGGGAGTTGGTTGCCATTTCTTTCTCCAGGGGATCTTCTCAACCGAGGAATCGAACCTGGGTCTCCCGTATTGGAGGCAGACGCTTTACCCACTGAGCCACCAGGGAAATTCAGGCAAACAATCTAATTTATAGCCATGACTTTACACTAAAGATAGTTACCTATTGTAGGTTTTTCTATTAAAATTTTTTTTATTGGAGTATAGTTGCTTTACAATGTTTTAGTTTCTACTGTACGCAAAATCAATCAGCTGTATATATGCCCTCTTTTTAAAATTTCCCTCCCATTCAGGTCTCCAAAGTGCTGAGTAGATTTCCCTGTGCTATACCATAGATTCTCAATAGTTATCTCTTAAAATATCTTTGGCCAAGCTTTAAATCGAGGTTGCGGTGGGAAGTAAGGGCTCAGCAAGTTTACTTTTGTTTAGTAAAAAAAAAAAAAAAAAGCCCTACAAAACCCTTATTATAGAATCCTTCATTTTTTTGTGTGTGCGCTCAGTGCTTTATTTAGTTTATATCATTCATATCCCGCCATTGTATGGCTATGTGTTACTGACAATATACAATTCTGCATTATATGGAAATGTGGTATGTTCTCCAAACTCGGGGCCATCTATTCAAAGGTTGTTAATGAACCACGAAAGACATTGGGATTCTTGGCCTCCAGAGAATTCAATCCGGGGCTGGGCTTGCTCACTCAGAGCTTTTGTGTGATAAAGTTTTATTGAAGTACAAAAGAGATAGAGAAAGCTTCTGACATAGACATCAGAAGGGGACAGAAAGAATGTCCCCCTGCTAGTATTTAGCCAGATGTCATATAGCTACTAGCAGTCTGCTTAATCAGAGAAAGGAAATGTCTCAAAACTGAAGAGAATAGCACCAGGCCCCTCACCCACAATGCATTTTGAGATAACCTTGGCACCAGGTGAGTCGTCCCGGGCCAAAAAATGATTGACATGAATCTTGAAGAAAGGCAGGTTTCCAAGCAAATACAGTTTCATTAACATAGCTAAAGAGAATATTTGCATGAGTAAAACATACCGGTTTGTCAAGTCCGTTCTGAGTCTTAGGCAGAACGGACTTGAAGAGTCTAGGGTAAATACATAGTTTATTAACATAGTTTAAGACAAACATTTCCGTAAGAAAAATGCACTGGTTAGCTCAAGGTTTGAGAAAAGTTACGTTCCGGTGTAACCAGGTGTCGTTATGGCAGGTTTTTAGGAGAATTTTAAGAGAAACCTCTTTTTAAATGTGTATAGAGAAGGGGAAACTTGTTTCCTCCTGCCACTTAAGAGATAAAAAAAAAGTCTGTACTTGCAGCCTGTATCCTCCATTTAGAGACCCCTGGCCTTCCTACCTGATACCCTCTCATTCCCCCCTTTTCTTTTAGGAGAATTATGTTGCTAGGGAAAGGGGTGTCGTTCTCGTTCCATAACTGCTTCTGAGCTGATAAGAGGCGTGAGGCGTTGCTCCTAAATTGGTGAGGCAACATATTCTCCTAACCCTCATATTGAGGATTTCTGATCCAGGGGCCCCCAGCTGGAGGAAGCTGAGGCAGTTGCAGGAGTTTGAGCAATCATTTGTAACTTAAAAGCCCTCATGCGACTAGAAACAAATCCAGCTACAGAGTTACAGATGCAGGGAGCAAACAGCAAAAACAGAACAATAAGCAAAGTTAAAAGTCACATTATGTCCATAGTTAAGGTACAAATTGTTGCACTAGTCCATTTTAGAATTGTTAGATGTCATCAGATGAACAAGAGGCACTACATATGATTGGTAGTCACAGACTTGAAGAAAGTCCTTTCCTCGAAGCGGAGCAGTCTTCCACTGATAGAGGGGAGGGCTCTGCAGACCCAGCAGTTAGACTGATTGTGGAATGCAGCGTAGGAGTGAGCCCAGGACAGGAAGGCATTGTCTTGAGGATCAAAGGGCAGACTCAGGATTTTTGGAGTCAGCGGAAGCAGGCTCACATAGATTATCAGGCCCATCTGAAAAGTACCAAGTCAGAGCACAGAAAGTAAAGACACAAAATGACATCACTTAGTTCTGGTCAAGGTGCCACCTCTTAACTCGAGTGTGATGCATCTACAGATCAATTCCTGGCACCTTGAGAGCTGTGGGAGAAGAAAGAATAACCTGGTAAGGGCCTTCCCAGAGGGGCTTGAGGGATTGTCCCGAGATGCTTAAGTTTTTATCAGGATCTCGGTTCCTAGCTCAAATAGACACTTGCTTGACTCAGAGGCTGGGTCAGGAGTCGCCTCCCAGAGTATCGTCAATGCTTGTTGAAAAGCTGAGAGCTAAGTTACATAATTAGTTAATGCCAAGGCTTTAGGAACTTTTCCATTGAGCATTTTCAGGAATTAATCGTCCATCCCCAGACTGTAACCATCTTTTATCAGTAATCTTTGCTCCTCTTTTCTCATCTTTCTAATTCTTCCTCAGTATAGTGTGGTTTTTCCTGTTTGGCAGGACCTGTCCAGATCAAAGGCATCTGCAGTGAAGGGGTTTTGTAAAGTGCCGCTCTTCTGGCTTGACAGTCAGCCCGATGATTACCTTCAGCTACTTTACTCTAGTCCCTGCTGTGCCCTTTGCAATGCATAACAGCTAATTCTTTAGGACAATATATAGCAGTTAAAAGTCTCTCGATCTCTCTGATATGCTTAGTAGGTTCTCCTGCTGCCATTTGAAACCATCTTTCTTTCCATATTGCAGCAAGAGCATGTTAAGTCAAATAAGCATACTTAGAATCAGTGTAGATATTTACTCCCTGCCCTTTGCTTAACTCTAGAGCTCAGGTCAGAGCCACAAGCTCCACTTGCTGAGCACTCCTTCCCTGAGGGAGAGATTTCACTTATAAAGCCTTTTCAGCCATCACCATGGCATAACCTTCTTTGCGCTTCCCATCCCAAACAAAAGAACTGCCATCTGTAAATATTTCCATGTCAGGATTGTCTAATGGGGTATCCATCAGATCTTCATAGTTTAGTTAGAAATTAGGAACAATCGTGATCAGGTGTTTCATTTTCCTTTCTCAGGAAGGAAAGCGGAAGGATTTAAATTTCCACAAACTTAAAGCTTAGTTATTGGTCTTTCTAACAATGACTGATATTTAAGAAGCCTACCGTCTTGTCATCCAGATATTAACTTTCAGATTCCAGTCCTACAGGCTACTGGTGAGGCCCTCGGGCTCGTGTCAAAACTCCCAGGGCCATACCTTTTCTTTCAGTGACAAACAAATTAAGTACTGACCCTGTGAGCAAGCTCAAAGCGGAGTTTGCAAGAGAGCAGGTCTGAAGAGCCTTTATAAAAAGCCTTTGAGTATCTGGAGACCAAACCAGTCTGTCAGTTTGGGCTTGTTGAGTTTATACAGAGACTGAGCAAGTTCCCCATAACCCAGAATCCAAGTGCAGCAGTACCTTGCGATTCCTAAAAATCCTCTCAATTGTCTTCATTGGTAGGGGATGATTTTGTATAGGTTTAATTCTCTCAGGGCCTATGACCCTAGTCCCTTCTGATATGATTAGGCCCAGATATCTAACAGATTGTTGGCAAAGCTGAGCCTTTTCACTTGAGGGCATGTAACCTCTGCCTGCCAGAAAGTTTAAGAAATCTGAGGCTTATGAGCAAGCTTCCTCTGTCTCAGTACAAAGCCGATCATCATCTACATATTGTATCACCACTGCTTCAGAGCTATTAAAGTTTTGTAGATCCCGTGACAAATTTTGCCCCAACAGGTGGGGGCTGTCATGAAATATCTGGGGCAAAACTGTCTAGGTTAACTGTGAAGCTGGCTAAGTAGGTTCTTCAAAAGCCAATAGGAATCAACTTTCCTCCACCAAAGGCACAGAATGGAAAGCATATTTTAAATCAATTACTGAGAAATATTTGGCTCATCCAGGAATTTCAGACAATAGAGTGTAAGGATTAGACACCACGGGGTGTAAAGGAACTGCAGCTTCATTTATTATTCATAAATCTTGAACCAGACTCCATTTACCATTCGATTTGTTTATAGCCAAACAAAAACCATGGACTGTTAAAGGGAATAGTCTCTGCTCCTTTAAATTCTCAATTATGGGTTTTGACCCTTCCTTAACCTCAGGTTTCTGTGGATACTGCTGCTTATGTAGAAATACCTGTGGATCTTGAGCTTGACAACTACAGGAAAAGCATTTTGTGCTTAACCCATAGATTTTCCATTAGCCCAAACCCTAGGATTTACATTTTGTTCAATTAAAGAGAGAGAAAGGGAGGGCTCCACATTCATGAAAACAGAGGCATGGACCTTGCTCAGTATATCCCTCCCAAAAGGGGTGAGGGAGACTCTGCCATGATCAAAAACTCCTGTGAAAATAGCAGAGTCCCACTTGCAGCTTAAAGGAAATAATGTTTGGCTCATCCAGACAGTCCCATTATGGAAGCGGACTAGGAAGAAAGTGGGCCAGGGGCACAGAGTTAAGTTGCCCCAGTGTGTAAAAGGAAATCGACAGATTGGCCCCCCACAGCCATTAATACTCGGGGTTCCTCAGGCATAATTAGGATGGGGAGCTTATGTGGGGATCCCCGGGCACCTTCAGTCCTGATTGTCTTGAGTCTGGCCCCTGAAACCTACGCCTCTGGGGGCAGTCTCTCCTCCAGTGTGGTCCCTTGCAGACCTGACACGGAGCTGGGGGTGGCTTGGATGCCTGAGGGCAATCCCGCTTGAGGTGCCCCTCCTTTCCACAGTAATAGCAAGCCCATCCCTTTCCACCTGGGTCCCTCGGGGCATTTTTCTCAAGCTCTTTTAGAACGGTTCCGACAGCCATTGCAAGGGCTTCCGCCTCTTCCTTGGTCTTTCTCTGCCTTTCTTTCTTTTCCTCGTATTCCCTGCCATGATAGACTGTCTGAGCCAGTTGCAACAGATTATCTAAAGACTGATTTGGTCCATATGTCTGTTCTAATAACTTACGGCGGATATCTGGAGCCAACTGAAGGAGAAATCTATCTTTTAAGATCACTCTTCCCACTTCACTTTCAGGATCAATCTCAGTGAACCTGTGAAGGGCTTCTTTCAGTCTGTCTAGGAATTTACTAGGAGATTCCTTCTCTTCCTGTTCTATGTTTGCCAATTTGGCATAGTTTAAAGTCTTAGCACGCCTGAGTCCTTCAATAATACATCTGACAAAATGAATCTGATCCCATCTTCCTTTAGCTGTGTTACAGTCCCAGTCTGTTTCTGAAGTTGGGACCGCCTGATTCCCAGTGGGGAGGGCAGCTATCTCATCCTCCCTCTTCCCTACTGATTCATTACCAAGCCATTTGTCTCCATAAGCAACTGCTTTCCCCAAAACTCGAGCTTTTGAGTCAGGAGTTAGTGTTTGTCCTAAAATATACATCACCTCCCTCCAAGTAAGGTCATAAAGCAGAGTAACACCCTTAAAAACTCTTAATATATTTTTCTGGGTCCTCTAAATAGTCTCCCAGATCCTCCTTGATTCTTTGTATTTCTTGATAAGGAAAGGGCTTCTTAACTCTCATAGACTGATTATGTCTCCCGCTGGGTGCTTCATGAAGAGGCAACAGCTTGTGTGGCTGTTCCTCAGCCTCTCTGGTTGCTCTGCGCATATGATCCCAGGGATAGATTGGAGAAACCTGGTTTTCTTGATCTCTTTCTCTCCTGTCCTCCATTTTATCCTGTATTTCACCCTTAGTTTTTGCTAGCTGAGCATCTCTTACTTCGATTCTCTGAGCTTCTGTTGAAACCAGAGTAGTCTGAGGTTGTACTGAGACAGAGGTTGTTTGGACCTCTACTTCAGCAGTTTGAATCTCAGTTTGGGTTTTTACTGAGACCAAGGCAATCCTTCCTGGGAGGGGGGCGGTTCCCTGACTTTCAGTTTGCTCAGTTTGGAACCCTGGGTACGGGGGCAAAGTAGGAAGACAGGGGGGAGGCTAAAGGTTTCATACCCAAATCTATACCCTTAGGACGTAAGTGTGGCATGTCTCTCAGAAAGAAAAAGGGCAACACATATGCTACTTCTACCCATTTCCCTTGTTTTCTACAGAACCGATCTAATTGTAAAACAGTATGATAATTAAGAGACTCTCCAACCAGCCACAATTGGGCATCCTCCAGTGGATACTGTGGCCATGCGGTGTCACATAGGAAGATCAGGTGTGTCTTCTTTAAGCCCCAGGGATCAAATCTATCCCAGTTCTTCAGGATACAGTTCAAAAGAGTGAGGCTGGAATTGTTAGCTCCCATCTGTAAGAGAGAAAAAAAGTGACCAGCTCCATCTTTCTACTGGAGGCTTCCCTGCTTACTCTAGATGGGAGGGTAGACAGACTTTACACCGAAGCTTTCCTTCCCTGGTCGAACTTCATTTATCCCTTCCTGATGCAGGCGCTGTACTTGTCCCTCCCGGTTCTACCACTGAGACAGGATGGGGATGTACCAGAGGTAGACCTGGTGGTATCCCAGATGAGTGTCCAGTTCCATTAAAATCTTGCTTGCCTCCGATGCCACCCGGGATGCAGTCAGAGTAACCTTCTGGAATGCCTCCCAAGCTAAGACCATTAGGGGGAACATTTGTCTCCTGAGTGCCTGTGCACGACCGTGAATATTCCCGACTACCAAAAGAGTGGTACAAACAAAAACCAGTATTTTTCTTCCGAACATCACCACACCAGTATAAGTGATAGCAAAAGAGATGGTGAAGGGCTGGCCAGTGAGGAAAAAGTGATTTTTGTCCTTGAGTTATTAGGGCCAGTCCTTCCAGCTCATTCTCACAGATTCCACAGAAAGAATATCTTAGGAGTTAGGACAAAAGCCACCGGAAAGCCTCCTCTGGTCCACTAAGGGCTAGCGTTACCAAAGGAAGACACCCACTGAACTTCCAATTTGAGTGACCTTTATCCTGAAGGATGCTCTTGGACCTAGAGCTACATCTTAAGTTTCTGAACTTTCGACTCCTAGCGAGGCTAGGTGCTTCCTATCAATTCAAGTTTGGGACCTAAGTAACAGTCCATAAGATTACAAGTCCCTTGAAAGTCTATGTTCCCACACACTAGGTGAGTAGTTCTAATTCCCAAGAAGTTATGAAATGATCAAAGAGACCGGAAAGTTTGACTGAGAAAGGAGAGATCAAACGCTTTGCCCATTTCTGGGTGCTCCCTGAAGGAGACATTGGGTGCCTCTCGGCATTGGCAGATCAATATAAACCCCCGATAGGGTTTCTGCCGTAAGCCGTATGAGGTCACCGCGGAACTGCAGAGCAGGGCTCCTTACTTGCTTTGTGCAGGGCATGTCATTCATTCACACAAGCACACCGTAGAGTTAGTAAAGCACGGCCGAAAACGTGTTTGCTAGGAGAACAAAGAACTAGAGCTCCAAGCATCCTTACCTTGTCCTGAAGGATCCTGGACGAGCCCTCAAGATGAAAGGTTGTTGCTGAACCACAAACGACACCAGGATTCTTGCCCTCTGGAGAAGAATTCAATCCAGGGCCAGTTACGAAGCTTGATCACTGAGAGCTTTTGTGTAATAAAGTTTTATTAAAGTGTAAAGAGATAGAGAAAGCTTCTGACAGATATCAGGAGGCAGAAAGAGTGCCCCCCTGCTAGTCTTTAGCCAGATGTCACTAGCAGTCTGCTAATTAGAGAAAGGAAATGTCTCAAGACTCAGAGAATCGCACCAGGCCCCTCACCCACAGCATGCATTTTGAGATAACCTTCAAACAAGGTGAGTGGTCCTGGGCCATAAAATGATTGACATGAATCTTGAAGAAAGGTAGGTTTCCAAGCAAATACACTCTCATTAACATAGCTTAAGAGAACATTTACATGAGTAAAGCAAACCGGTTTGTCAGGTTGGTTCTGAGTCTCAGGCGGAACCAACTTGAAGACAGAGTCTAGGTTAAATACATAGTTCATCAACATAGTGTAAGACAAATATTTCCATAAGAAAAACTGCATGGTTAGCTCAGGGTTGAGAAAAAGTTAAGTTCAGGTGGAACCTGGTGTCATTATGGCAACACAGAATTTTAAGAGAAACCTCTTTAAATTTGTATAGAGAAGGGGAAAAAAATCCAACAGTTGTTTCCTCCTGCCACTTAAGAGAGAGATAAGAATGTCTGACACTTGCAGCCTATATCCTCCATTTGGAGACCCTGGCCTTCCTGCCTGTTAACCTCTCACTGGTATAAGAAAATCTCCAAGCATGCAGAATATCAAGCCATTGCTACCCCATGGGCTATAGCCCACTACATTCCTCTGTCCATGGGATTTCCCAGGCAAGAATATTGGAGTGGGTTGCCATTTCCTTCTCCAGGGGATCATCCCGACTCAGGGATCAAACCAGCGTCTCTTGCATTGCCTACATAAGCAGGTGGATTCTTTACCACCTGTGCCACCTGGGAAGCCCAGTGATGAATGGCTATACCTCCCTGTCCAGGAGAGTGCCATATTCTCAGAGAAGTGCTGTGAACCTGTGTCTTTAATTCCCTGCAGCCTGCACTGCTGTTTTCTGAAATCTACTGCTACTTGGCTCCGCATGGGGAAAAAAGTTACCTGTCAACTGCATAAATATAAACACAGAGATCCCCCTCATCCCAGGAGCCCAGGTTCAGTCTCATATCACAGGTCCCTTGGGGAACAAAGCCCAACAAATATGTGACTGCGTCTTTTTTTTTAACCAAAGCTCAAATGAATGGAGGGTTTTAACATCCTTTCAGCCTCTGCAAAATCAGGGTGTCATTTTCCTGTTTGGAGTAGGAGAAACAAAGGCAATTTTGAGTTACTAGAGGCTGAGATTTTGCCTTTCATTGCCATGCTTCTGAGAAAGTGTCTAGATTGATCTTTGAGCAGAAAGCACAGCAGGTCCTTAATCTGCGTGTCTCAGAAAACTGGGGGCAGTGTTGCCAGCACCAGTGGCACAGGAGAGTTTGCAACAGCAGTTGCTCTGTTTCATCAGATGGATTACTTTTGCACAGAAGCACAAAGGTTGCAATCCATACAGTTGCCCTTTCAGGAGTATAAACTTACCTAATGCTGAGTGACCCAAATGCAGGAGACTCAGAATGATCTGATGGGGTTTCCTGGTAGCTCAGCAGTAAAGAAACCACATTCCATGAGGGAGAGGCAGGTTTGATCTCTGGTTCAGGAAGATCCCCTGGAGAAGGAAATGGAAACCCACTCCATTCCTCTTGCCTGGAAAATCCCATAGACAGAGGAGCTTAGTGGCTACAGTGCATGGGGTTGCAAGAGTTAGACATGATTTAGTGACTAAACATCACCACCACCACCAGAATGTCAGAGGGTATTTAGGCTTCTGATTAAGAAAATTCATAAGGTAGAAAAACAGCAAGAGCTGTATATTTGAAACTGCAACTGAAAGTAGGGTCCAGCTACTCAAAATCTAATAGAGGCCAGGTTGGTGGAAAGCAGTTTCCTTTATTTTGGATGTTGTCAACTATGGCGCGGGAGGGAAGACTCCTGTCCAAAGGCTAACTCCCCTCTATGGACATTCAGTGGGCAAGAGCTTTTATAGACAGAGGGAGGGGGCTACATGAGCACAGTCAGCTCTGAGAGTCATCTTAAAATCAGTCATCAGTGATCTGATCATCACTTGATTGTTTTAAGTACAGTTAATCTTCAGTTCCAGGGTCAGTTTGTTCCCCTTTCATTGAGGCCAGTTCTCAGAATTGTGGCAGCTTATGTCATGATAGAGTCTAATCATCATGTAGTTAACATCTTCCACCTGGTGAGGGTTTCAGTATCCATAAGACAGCTCACAGGAGATGATGGCCTAGAATATTATTATCTAGAGCCCTTGAGAAGGAATTAAAGGTCCTTGAGTTTGCTTCCTGACTAATTATTGTTTTGTCCTGTTTGACTACTTTTCTTTGTTTTTACGTTTTCTCACTTCTCTGATGAAACTTATTCTTTGGTTAAAGTTTTTCCACAGACCAAAGGTAGGAAGAGGACATGAGGGTTAAGGACCATAGGGTCCTGCTCCATTTCAAATCCTGGTTTCTTTTTGCATGTCCTTTACTTATTTTTTGTTCAAAGGATTGCTTTCTCTAACAGAAGCAGAGGAAGAGGAAAGAGCAGTCAGGGAAGTGCAGAAATAAAAAAGGAGTTCAAAAGAAAGTGATGGGCAAAGAATAGATTTCGGAAGCTTAGTGACTGGAAATATCAGTGAAGAGAACGCAGTGAAAGATGGAT
This sequence comes from Budorcas taxicolor, assembly GCF_023091745.1. Classification (NCBI taxonomy): domain Eukaryota; kingdom Metazoa; phylum Chordata; class Mammalia; order Artiodactyla; family Bovidae; genus Budorcas; species Budorcas taxicolor. The sequence continues at coordinate 49,883,408 of NC_068926.1, read as the reverse complement.
GGGACAGTCTCTCCCTGTGACCCCTATCAATGGACAGTATCCAGGGAACACCCAGAAGTCAATAAGGGAAGGAGAAATGCTGTGAGGTACAATATTTGGACCAAATATAGTGGTCTCTGTAATTTAGGGTAAAGAAAATGATCGGGTATAATGGTCTCTGCAATTTAACATAAGGAAAATGGTCAGTAGTGTTTCTAATATAGCTGAACCAACTTCATTTACCCCTATACACAGTAAGCCCAGTGCTGAGACATCAGGATTTCTCAGCAGAGAAAATGTTTATTCACGTTGCAGCCAAAGAGATGGATTTCACAGGTCTCAAATCTGCCTTCCTGAAGGTAAGGGACACAGCATTTTTATGGGATAAAGAAGCAGGGTGGCTGTATATAAAACAGGTAAACAATGAAGTCCTACTGTACAACACGAAGAACTATATTTAATATCTTATAATGAAAAGAATACATATATGTATGTATCACTGAATCATTTTGCTGTACACCTGAAACTAACACAGCATTGTAAATAGGCTATACTTTGATTTACAATGAAAAAGAAATAGGGTGGTCTGAGGCATGAGGAATGTGGGGAAATATGATTGAGGGTAAGGAAAATGTGAGGTCACTGTCATTTTGCACAAGTGCAGCTAAGCTACAGGTGTCTTCATGGGATGTATGGTCAGAAAATTCGGGTGTTAACATGTTCCGAGGGTGGAGTTTTTCGCCTCTAAAATCAAAAGGTCACCGAGGGACAGTGGTCCCTTCTGATTTTACCCAATTCAAACTTGAACTAGACACAACTAGTATCCTAAGTCCCTGAAAAACAGCATGGGATGAACGTCTTATTGTTCAGGAGAACATGCAAGTTTTTATAAAAATAATTAAAGTGAGCTTGATTGGTGATGGCTACAATTCATTATGCATTTGTTTATTAAGCAAGTTACAGTTTCACTGGTATCTGAGTCACCAGGGAAACTCATTGGAAACAAAACTCATTGCCTGCAGTGCAGGAGAACTAGGTTCGGTCCTTGTGTCAGGAAGATCCCCTGGAGAAGGGAAAGCCAACCCGCTCCAGTATTCTTGGTCTTCCCTGGTGGCTCAGATGGTAAAGAAGCCACCTGCAATGTGGAAGACCTGGGTTCAATCCCTCGGTCAGGAAGATCCCCTGGAGGAGGGCATGGCTACCCACTCCAGTATTCTTGCCTAGAGAATCCAATGGACAGAGGCGCCTGGTGGGCTACAGTTCATGGGGTCACAAAGAGTCAGATACACCTGAGTGACTAATACACACATACAGTTTAATGGGTCTAACTGATGATCACCTTCAGTTTCATTAAATGAGCTACCACTGATGAAGTTCCACCAGTTTGGAAAACTGTGACATGATGTGAGAGATGCCAGAAGCTCTCCTCTAAGTTATCTGTGTGTGAAGGCCCATCAAAACGTGATTACAGCGGTGGGTGAGAGGTGGATTGGGAGTTTGGGTTTAGCAAATACAAACTTGTATGTAGGACGGATAAACAACAAAGATCCTATGTAGCACAGGGAGCTCTATTTGATATCTTGTGATAAATCATCATGGAAAAGAATATTGAAAGATTGTTGTTGAACCACAAAAGACACCGGTATTCTTGGCTTCCAGAGGAGAATTCAATCCAAGGCCAGAGATGAGGCTTGATCACTCCGAGCTTTTGTGTAATAAGGTTTCATTAAAGTATAAAAGAGATAGAGAAACTTCTGACATTGACATCAGAAGGGGGCAGAAAGAATACCCGCCTGCTAGTCTTTAGCTGGATGTTATACATTTACTAGCAGTCTGTTAATGAAAGAAAGAAAATGTCTCAAAACTCAGAAAGTAGTACCAGGCCCCCGGCCCACAAGATGCATTTTGAGATAAGCTTGGCACCAGGCGAGTCAACCAGGGCCATAAAATGTTTGACTTAAATCTTGAAGAAAGGCAGATTACCATACAAATAGTTTTGTCTACAGGGATTAGGAGAACAATGTATGAGGATGACATACTGGTTTGTCAAGTCAGTTCTGAGCCTTTAGGCAGAACCGACTTGAAGATAGAGAGAAGAGTAAACGCATAGTATATTAACATAGCTTAAGGCACTCATTTCCATAGGAAAGATGCATTGGTTAGCTCAAGGTTTGAGAAAAGCTAAGTTCAGGTGGAACCAGGTGTCATTATGGCAACACGGTATTTTAAGAGAAACCGCTTTTTAAATTTATATAGAGAAGGGGAAAAAATAGTTTGTTTCCTCCTGCTACTTAAGAGAGAGATAAAAAATGTCTGACACTTGCAGCCTATTTCCTCTGTTTGGAGACATCTGGCCTTCCTGCCTGTTACCCTCTCAATATGAAAAAGAATGTGTCTACACATTCAGTCCTGTCCGACTCTTTGCGACCCCAGGGACTGTTCCATTATCTATTACATATAGATAAGTATAACTGAACACTTTGCATTGTAAATCAAGTATAAGTAAAACAAATTTTTAAAAGCATGATCACAAAGTGTTTATAGCAGTTATACTCATAATATTTAAAGACAAGAAATAAGCCTTCTGGGACTCTGTATGTGTGTGTGTATATGTAGGCATATGTATATATTCATATGTACTTACATATTCATTTATATGCATATATGTATATAGTTTTCATTCATAAGCACAGTTAACATTTCACCGTATACATCAATTGTTTTTAGATAGTGAGTTGTTTTCTTTTAAATTAAAAAAGTAGTTGTAATCATGATAAACGCACAACAGCCAAGAATTATGAAACATTTATTATGCCAGAACTTGTCTATTTCTAGGAATGAAAACTTGCCCCTCTTCCTTTCTACATTCTTTGGCTGGCTTAATAGTTAAATGGAAATAACAGAGTAACAGGAGAAAATCAAATCTGATTTCTTACATACGGGATTCCATTTAAATAGGAGACTGCAAGAGAGTGACCAGAGGAGGTAGCTCTTATACGTTTTGGACAAAGAATAATAAACTCGTGAATAACGGACAAGACAAAGAAATCTGGGATTGGGGTAATAAGCCAGTGAAAAAGATAACTTTTTTTTTTTTTTATACCATCTTCTTGACCCTGAATTCCAGCTTGTCTCTGGTGATAAGGGTATGTCTTTCCATCTCCTAGTGCACAGAGGGTACCTTTCACATGAGAGATTTGTTTCCTGCTTTTAGTGGGACCAAAGAAGGCCAGAGTGCCCTTACTGAAACGGCTTTTAAAAAAATTTTATTTTATTGAAGTATAGTTGATATACGATGCAGTGTTAATTTCTGCTGTACAGCAAAGTGATTCAGTTATACGTATATTTACATTGTTTTTCGTATTTTTTCCATTATGATTACAGGATATTGAATATAGTTCCCTGTGCTATACAGTAGGACCTTGTTTATTCATCTTCTTATATACACTAGCTTGCAGCTACTAATCCCAAACTCTTAATCCTTCCCTCCTTCATCCCCCTCCCTCTTGGCAGTGAGTGAGTGAGTGAAAGTCATTCAGTCGTGTCCGACTCTCTGCAACCCCATGGACTGTACATATAGCCCATGGAATTCTCCAGGCCAGAATACTGGAGCAGGTAGCCTTTCCCTTCTTCAGTGGACCTTCCCAACCCAGGGATCGAACCCAGGTCTCCTGCATTGCAAGTGGATTCTTTACCAGCTGAGCCACCAGGGAAGCCCCCTCTTGGCAACCACAAGTCTTATTTTCTAAGAATGTGGGTCTGTTTTGGTTTTGTAGCTAAGTTCATTTGTGTTTTAGATTCCGGATATAAGTGATATCATATTGGATTTGTCTTTCTCTTTCTAACTTACTTTGTGTCATAGTCTCTAGGTTCGTTCATATTGCTGAAAATGTCATTGTTTCATTCTTTTCCATGGGGGAGGAATATTTCCTTGTGCATATACACCACATCTTTTCCCGTTCATCTGTTAATGACCCTCTAGGCTGTTTCCATGTCTTGGCTATTGTGAATAGTGCTACAGTGAACATTTGGATACATATATCTTTTTATTTTCTTTTTACCTTTTTTTTCTTTTTGACCATGCTGTGCCATATGGGATCCTAATTCCCTGATCAGGGATCAAATTCTCAGGATCGCCTAGAGAAATAAGACTTTCTCAGTGTATTTGGCCACCTGATGAGAAGAGTCCACTCATTGAAAAAGACCCTGATGCTAGGAAAGATTGAGGCCAGGAGGAGAAGAGGGCAACAGGGGATGAGATGGTTGGATGGCATCACTGACTCAAGGGACATGAATGTGAGCAAACTCCAAGAGATAGTAAAGAACAAGGGAGCCTGGAGTGCTGCAGTCCATGGGGTCACAGAGTCAGACACCACTTAGCAATTAAGCAATGTCTTTATTAAGACTGTAACTTATTTGGAATTCAACTTCAGTTTCACAAGTTCAATTACCTCCGTGCGTTAAAACTACAGTGAGAAATGGTTTGACTTATGATAACTTCTGTTGTGCTTCACATGTTTAAAAATGTTGGGTGTTTTAGGCAAGAATAGCCAATATGTGAGATTGATCGATGCAGAGAACTTGATGGACTAAACAGCTGGTCTTTCAAAACAAGCCTACAGTAGATAGGAAATGCTGAACGTTTTGGGAAAGCTTGAAACTAATTCCTCAAGGCCAGAATTCATGCCGTTCTAGCAAATGAAAGCTTAAGTTCCATGCACAGACCATACTGGCAGCAATGCATTTAGCTTGATAACATCACCTTGAACTAACACTAGGAATCAATGGTGTGTAGACTTGATAAGAACACAGCTGCTTGTCGAAGGGTACTTTACATGTGACTGCATTCAGCTTTACCACTACATAAAGAAAAAGAAGGTGTCCTGTAGGCTCCGGCAGATCAGAGAACTTTTACTGGACAAGGAAGAAGAATAAAAATATCCTATCATTCCACAGGACAGAAGGAAACATGTCATTACTATTTTTTTTATTAAATATAAATAATGTCTGCACAGGCTTCCCAGGTGGCCCACTGGTAAAGAATCTGTCTACCAATGCAGGAGATGTAAGAGATGCAGGTTCAGTCCTGGGGCCGGAAAGATCCCCTGGAATAGAAAATGGCAACCCACTTCAGTATTCTCACCTGGAAAACTCCATGGACAAAAGAGCATGGCATGTTATAGTCCACGAGGTCACAAAGAATCAGATGCGACTGAGCACAGTGTCTGTTTAAGGAACTCTGTTGCTTTTCTTTTCCCTTTGAAAGTCTAACACTTAGGGATTCTAAGAATATTTAATGCATAGCCTATAAAATTCACATCTCCAATAAAGTGTTGAGAAGTAGTTACAATAAATGGTTTGATCAGAGAACAGAGATATTACAAAATATCACTATATGTTCTCATACATAGCATTTGCTTAATTAGTCATGTACATACATATATATGTATATACATTGGTCCCACCAGGCAGCATGTGGGATCTTAGTTCCCCCACCAAGGGGGAAAGTAGAGTAAAATAAAATAAAATGTTGGTGTTTTATGTGCTGCCTTCATCTGGAGTGTGGAGTAATAACCAATGGAAGACCAGGGAAGTCCCTGTTTAGTCCTACGCTGATTAGTCTGAATTACTACTTTTAATTAATCTTGTTTTATGTAAATAACATTATTAACAAAACATAAAAGCAAACAATGCAGAATATATGTGATTTAAATTGTTACTCTTTTTAATATACATTGTGCAATATTGAGTCATGTCCATTGAGTCAGCCATTTTTTCTTTAAGTGAATGACAAATATGTGCATAATTATTTATTATATTTATATTATACAATTGAGTTATCGGTCAGCAACACTAATAATGATATGATATTATACAGTTATACAGCTATATATCACATTCTATTTATTACATATTATATAATATGGGGTTTTTTAATTTATTACCTACATAGACCATTTTTAAAGCTTTTATTGAATTTATTACAATATTTCTTCTGTTTTATGCTTTGGTTTTTGGCCAAGAGGCATGCGGGATCCTCGTTACTGACTAGGGATCGAACTAGCAACCCCTTCATTGGAAGGTGAGGTATTAACTACTGGACCACGGGGAAGTCTCTATGGTTTCTTTTTAAAACTGGTAGGTTATGCACTGACTTTCTTAAAAGTTGATTGTCTAGTCCTATTCCCAGAGACACAGGATTAAGTAAAGCCTCCTCCTTTGACTGTGGACATTGAGAAGAAAATGTCAATAGTAAAATTTTCTGTTGAAAAGTAATTGTGCTGTAAAAGCTTCATGAAAAATGGGTAAGTTTCAAAGAATATTAGATTGTTGCTATCGTTGTTTGTTTTCCGTAAAAGAAAAAAGCTCTGTTGGTGAACGCTGGCCCTCTGCCAGCGCTCAGTGCATGCATGAAGTTGTGTCTGACTTCTTGCCACCCCATGACTATGTAGCCCTCCAGGCTCCTCTGTCCATGGGATTTCCCAGGCAAGAATACTGGAGTGGTTAGCCATTTCCTTCTCCAGGGGATCTTCCAAACCCAGAGATCGAAACAGCATGTCTGGAGTCTCCTGCATTGGCAGGTGGGTTCCTTAACACTGTGCCCCCTGGGAAGCCCCCACTGGCCCTTTTGTTGTTGTTCAGTTGCTAAGTCATGCCCGACTCTTTGCACCCCTGTAGACAGCAGCATGTCATGTTTCCCTGTCCTCTTCTCTCTCCCAGAGTTTGTGCAAACTCATGTCCATTGGGTCAGTAATGCCATCCAGCCACCTCATCTTCTGTCACCCCCTTCTCTTCTTGCCCGAAATCTTTCTCAGCATCAGGGTCTTATCCAATGAGTCAGCTCTTCGCATCAGGTGGCCAAAGTACTGGAGTTTCATCTTCAGCATCAGTCCTTCCAATGAATATTCAGGATTGGCTTCCTTTAGGATTGACTGGTTTGATCTCCTGGCAGTTCAAGGGACTCTCATCATTAAGAAAGTACATCTTAAACTTTTTTTTAAAGCAATTAGGCTTAATTTAAAGCAATTATGAAAGTGCTTCTTAAACTTTTTTATGTTTTCTAGGATTGAAAAAAAATACATAAATATATTGCAGAGCCAGATTTCTTCATGTTGGAGGAAAAAGTTAGATATATGGAAATGAGAAGGAAGAAGTAAATCCTGTGGCATTAGATTGGAATCAGGTACTAGTATGAAGTGCTACACACACACACACACACACACACACAAATATAGATTTATGTGTGTGCAAGTTGGCATACACATCTATATTTCTTAGCTCTGTCCTCTGAGAGGACCCAGAAGCAGTGACATCCCAGTAACAAAAGGTTACCTAGTACCCAGATCTTGGTTTCTAATATCATTCTTTAATAATATGAATCAGGGCTCTTGGGGGAAAAATGCTGACTCCAGAGCTGAGGCAGAAAAATTATTGGATGAGCCTGGAGCATCTTGAGGTGCTCAAAAGTAAGGAAGCATTCAAATGTGATAGAAATAATAGAAAGATTACAGGAACCAACTTAAAGGAGCTCCAGGTATTCAAAGCCAGAACAATGTGTACAGCAAAATAACTATGACAGCATTGGGTAGCAAGCCATAGAATAAGTATCCAAGAATTGACATGTTATCAATCAATCAATTAATGGTAGAGAAGAGCCAACTTATCAAAGAGGAGAATCCCAATTAAAAATGCAAAAAAAAAAAAAAAAAGAACTTCCATGTGACTCAGCAATCCCACTACTGGGCATATACTGAGAAAACCATAATTCAAAAAGACACTTGCACCTCAGTGTTCATTGCTGCACTATTTACAATAGCCAAAACATGAAAACAGTCTAAAAGTCCATCCAGAGGAATGGAAAAGAAAATGTGGTACATATATACAATGGAATATTACTCAGCCATAAAAAGGAATGGCATGGGATCATTTACAGAAATATGGATGGATCTCGAGACTGCCATACAGAATGAAGTAAATCAGAAAGAGAAAAACAGGTATGTATATGAATGCATACATGGGGAATCTGAAAAATATTGGTATAGACAATCTTATTTACAAAGCAGAAATAGAGACAGAGAGGACAAGCATATGGATGCCAAGCGGGAAAGGGAGGTAGAATGAGTTGAGAGACTGGGATTGACATAAATACGTTATGGATACTATGTAAAAAATAGGTAACTAACGAGAACCTACTGTGTAGCACAGGGGACTCTCCTCAGTGCTCTGTGGTGACCTAAATGGGAAGGAAATCCCCAAAAGAGAGGATATATGTATACGTATAGCTGATTCACTTTGCTGTACGGTAAAAGCTAACACTACATTATAAAGCAAATATACTCCAATAAAAAATTTTTTTAAGTGCAAAACATATGTGTGAAATGGAAAATCCTTACTAGACAGGAATAATTGTTGTGAGCAAGTACCACCAGGTGATGCTAAAACAACATGCTGCAGATGCCAAAGAGCTACCCGTGGCAAATGCTGGAATCACTAAGGATCACGGATCTGGGAAATTCAGCAACGAAGTTCCCCTAGAAGGAGTCATCAATATCCAAAAACAGCTTCACAGCCTCTAGCATTAAGCTGTTGGGTTGTTTGAAGGCAGAATGTATCTTATTTGACATATGATGACCAAAACATCTGGAGAAACAAATTGGGGTGAAGCCTTTCCACGGGTGCTAATGAAAAATGTGTTGTCAGGACAAGGCAGAAGACAAGACAAGGTCAGGGAGCCCTGGGGCTTAATTGATTTGTCTTCCAGGAAAGGATGGCCGTGGGCAGAGTGACTTGCCCCCAGATATCTGGGGACCAGTCATTAAAAGCTTATTAGAACCCTACAACCTAGCGACAGACCTGAATCAAGCTAATTAAGGAAAGAAAGTTGGTCCACCACCAGTTTCGTCTGAATATTGTTTGCTCACACAAGCATCTTATTGTTGTTCTGTGCCAAAAGTCATTAACAGGACTTTCCTAGTGGCAGAGTGGATAAGAATCTGCCTGCCAATGAAGGAGACAGAGGTTTGATCCCTGGTCCAGGAAGATCCCACATACCTCAGGGCAACTAAATCTGTGCGCCACAGCTACTGAAGCCCGTATGCCTACAGCGCATGCTCCACAACAAGAGAAGCCACCACAAGGAGAAGCCTCTGCATTGCAACTAAGAATAGCCCCAGCTCACCACAACTAGAGAAAGCAACTAAGACTCAGCACAGTTAAACAAACAAATACATATTTTTATAAAAAATATATATAGTAGCTTCAAGTCCAAGAATTTCTGCGCTTGGAGCCAGAAGCCACTGCATCCATTCAGTTCAGTTCAGTCGTTCAGTTGTATCTGACTCTTTGAGACCCCATGGACTATAGCATGCCTGTCTTCTCTGTCCTTTACCAACTCCTGGAATTTGCTCAAACTCTTGTCCATGGCGTCGGTGACACCATCCAACCATCTCATCCTCTGTCGTCCCCTTCTCCTCCTGCCTTCAACCTTTCCCAGCAGCAGGGTCTTTTCCAACAAGTCAGTTCTTCGCATCAGGAAGGCACTGTATAGAGAAGGGAAAATTAAATTCCCGAATTCTGAATTCTAGAACACATAAAACTGAAAGGGGGATTTTTCTCCAAACGTGATTGATTCCAAATGACCTGTTAGGATGACTTTGGTAATGTCTTAAATATCTGGGAACATGTAGCAGAGACAGGCAGTGTCCTGAATACATCAACGTGCCTCCCTATGCAAGTAACATATATGGCTTCTGAGAAGAGGTATGAAAATCCAGGGTTTCCTCCATTTATCACTCTTGCCCCTGCTGCAAGGACCTGGTGGACCACTTGGAGTGGTGCAGCTACAAGAGAGAAGATGCCAGAACGATATTACATGTGCATGAGGAGTCAACCTTTACAATTTCAAGTCACTGAGATTTCAGAGTGTGTGTGTTTCTGGTGATAAAAACTCTGACTCTTCCAGAAAGCCTCCCCCCAATGCCTTCCCCCTTCCCCCTGCAGCAAATACAGGAAAGCCTACTTTTTCAGTCCATACAATCCAGGAATAAAATTTCTGTGCTTCAGCCAGAGGTTACTGCAGAGGTGAAAGAAATGTTAGTTACCAGACTTGAAAATAGTCTTTGTCTGTTCACAGGGGCATGATTCCCAAATCTGGCAGAAGAATGGAGCTCCCTGGGCTTGAAGTGATGAATTATGTTCATCTGGGCTAAGCAGATTCCATAAATCATAAGAAATTTTTACTGACTCTACTGTAAATAGAGCTGGAGACCCAAGTCTGACATTTCATACAGCTTAAATTGAGAATAATGGGTCCTTCTTTGACCATTTACCCAACAGGTAGAATAAAATATGAGAGATGAAAGGGCTTTTAAAAATGAGTTTAATGAATCCCTTCAGTTCATTGCAAACATTTTATTATATCCCATGAACAGTGGTAGAAACTGGGAATTCAGGAATAAGTAAGACCTTTCCTCAAGAAACTTATGTTTGTTTTTTGGGTTTTTGTGTGCTTTTTTTTTTTTTGCACCCACATAATGAGGTAGTTATTGCAGCATAGGAAAAAACAAACAATTTTACTAGAATTTTCGTTGATAGATGGGAGGGGAGTTTGGGGGAGAATGGATATATGTATATGTATGACTGAGTCCCTTCACTGTTCACCTGAAATATCATAACATTGTTAATCAGCTATACCTCAATAAAAAATTAAAAGTTAAATAAAAACAAAAAAAATTTTACTGAGAAATAGTAAATAAAATGCAATACATACAGCAGTTTAAAAAATGAAATCTATATGGAGCATGGATTTTACCCAAAATATATTGTGTGAGAAGGGCATAATCAAATTATACAGTATAAATCCTTTATTGTAAACATGCATCAAGTATATGCTATCTATAACATTTATCACATGTTTCTAAATCTGTAGTATAAATACTCTAAATACTAATATGTTCTCTATAAGGTAGGAAAGGATAGATGACTAAGTAAGTTATAAAATTTTTCTCATTTTTAAAACATATTCATGTCACAACTGTATGGTTAAATCCATTGTACATCAATATCTAAGACGTGCTCATGCTCATACGCAGTCACTTCAGTGGTGTCTGACTCTTTGCAACGCTATGGACTGTAGCCTGCCAGGCTTCTCTGTCCATGGGATTCTCGAGGCAAAAATACTGGAGTGGGTTGCCATGTTCTCTTCCATGGAATATTCCCGACCCAGGGACTGAACCCATGTCTCTTGAGTCTCTTGCATTGCAGGCAGATTCTTTACTCACTGAGCCACCTGGGAAACCCATCTAAGACATTCCTATCTAAATAGTTGACCATGAATTTAATTGAGTTTTTAGAGCCAACTGCCAATTACAGGAAATATAAGACAAAAAAGAATAAGTTAAATGAACCACAAAGAAGCAAACAAAAATCCAGAATTTGGTTGCTTAAAACAACTGATTCAGTTTTCATAACATGCCAATAGTATGGAGGGAGAGAAAAAAGGTGGGAAGAGTTGGGGGAAGGAGGCTACTGGGAAGAACCAATCCAGATTTTTCAAGATCTTTTTTTTTTTTACTTCAAGAGTCTTAAGAAACATTAATTTGACATATGGACATTAGTTGAAGCAAATAACTGTAAAAGGACGTTTATATTATTCTTTCAGAAAAAAAAGTTCTGTCATTTTTGTCTGATAAAGAGTTCTTTGGGATATTTATAGGAATGGCATTATTGTGGAAAGGAGCTTATGTTGTAAATAAGAAAACAAATACAGAACTATACAGTGAGATATGTACAATAGGACTTATATAAAGGATATACGGCAGGGCTTGGTGGAAAAGTAGTTAGTGCAGCTTGAGGGCAGAGAGAAAACTTCATGAATGGATGACGCCCCATTGGGTCGTGAAGTTGGTTGGCAAAAAATGTGGGACAGATGCTCCAAGAGAGACTTGTGTAAGTGGAGTTAAGAAAGAATGAAAGTGCACGGCAGGCAAAGAAATAATAAACATCTGAAACATTTATGTGATCAGAGCTTAATCGAAGTTTTTTCCTATGCCTTCCACCACATTTAAGTGGCCATTGCTAGAATATAAGGTGGAGAAATGGTGATATGTGAGCTGAACATATTGACCAGAGGGAAACTCTATTTCTGTGAAGATGAGATATAATCTAGGTTGAGTTATTAATAAATGATAAATTTGTTTAAAGAGCTTAAAGGGCAATAGCATGTGATACTACGGGATAGGAAACTATAATTTTAAATAAATTGAATTATACCACTATTTTAAGAGGACGGTATCTTGGTTAGTGGTACTTAAAAAAAATTGCTCATCAGGGACTTCCTTTGATGGTCCAGTGGTTACAAATCCACCTGCCAATGCAGGGGACATAGGTTCGATCCCTGGTCCAGGAAGATCCCACTTGCCTCGGGGCAACTAGGTCTATGCACCCCACTTACTGTACACTACATTGAAGAGTAGCCCTGGCTGGCCACAACTAGAGAAAGCCTGGCTGGCTGCAACCAGAGAAAGCCTGCACACAGTAATGAAGACCCAGTGCAGTTGAAAATAAATAAAATAAAACTGCTCATCATTTTTCACTCCTGCTTTTTTCATACAGAACATAGTATATTTAAATGAAGATTTTACCCCTTACCCATTTTGTCCGTACACTGCTGCTGCTGCTAAGTCGCTTCAGTTGTGTCCGACTCTGCACGACCCTATAGACGGCAGCCCACCAGGCTCCCCAGTTTTGGGGATTTTCCAGGCAGTTTGTACACTAAAATAATTTTAATTTGCTTTGAAGCCAGACTGCAGCAATGCATGTATAAAAGCTTGAAGGAAAAAAAAAGGGGGCAGGAGAGAGAAGAAAAATTAAGTATAGTTATCCTTTCTCTGAAATTAACTTCATTGTGTTGCACTGCCCCAACCTCCACCTATTCATTTAAAATGTTTTTCTAAGATTTGTAAAAAAGTTAAATGGAGTTTGGCACCTTCTGAAAAATCAAAAGAGAAACTAAGATTAAAATGTGTCAAAGGAAAATTCACATATTCACGGGAAAAAGGTGTGAAGAAACCACCATGGAGGAGGCTGCATTCTTCTAATGAGAAAAATTAAGTGATTCAAAGAGGCAGCTGGACTTGAGTCTGGTGAGTGTAGATGCCTTGGCTATCAAGAAGGCATCTCTCTGGAGGGGCCCCAGTGACAAGAGCTCCTCCTGATGCTGATGACATCTTGCACAGAAACCAAGTCACCTGAAATAAATAGAAACCAGTGATGCAGTGCTGTTGTAGGCTCCCCTTTGGGAGAAGGGCTGAGGTGGATTTGGGGAAGAGTTTCAGCTAAAGATGGCTTCCCTGGTGCCTTAGCTAGTAAAGAGTCTCCCTACAATGCAGGAGACCCTTGTTTGATCCCTGGGTCGGGAAGATCTCCTGGAGAAGGAAATGGCTACCCACTCCAGTATTTTTGCCTGGAGAAGGAAATGGCAACCCGCCCCAGTATTCTTGCCTGGAGAATCCCATGGACAGAGGACCCTGGTGGGCTACAGTCCATGGGGTCACAAAGAGTCGGACATGACTAAGCAACTAACACTTTCACAATATGTTTCAGCTGAAGGTGAAGAATGGAATCTTGGGACTTCCCTGGCGGTCCAGCGATTAAGACTCTGCACTTCCACTGCAGGGACCTTGAATTCCATCCCTGATCAGAGAACTAAGATCCTACATGACTTGCTGAGCCGCCACAAATAAATAAATAAATATTTTTTTAAAAAAACCAATGTATTCCTATGGGAAAGAGCTAGGTAATTAATTGATGAGAAATACTGAGCTGGTGAGGTGAGAACACTTGGATCAGGTCTCCACACGGGGAGTCAGAGCGATTAACCAAGGACACGAAAGTATAAGGAGGCAGAGAAAGAGAAAGTTGAACCCCTTCACAGAGGGAGGCGAAGCCCTGACGGAAGCATTTATCCCAGACTTTAGATAACTTGGTAACAGCTGTGCTGTGAAGAGGCAGCACTTCCGGGGAATGTGCGTGCGCCCTCTTCAGGACACACAGGCTAATTTCAGGATGAAGAAGATGGAGCTACTCCCTGGTGGAAGCAAGACTGTAATCTGATTTTGTACTCTTCCAGTGCTTTGTCTTTATGCTTTGCGTCTTATTTTTTTCCTCATCCTTGAGACATGATGGATTTACCCTGTGCAAATAGCAAGCTGGTTTGTGAATGAGAACATCCTTGATCGTACGCAGATGGCCTGATTCTCAAATAGTGTGCTCGTGTTTTGGAATGGAATGTCATATATTTCAAAATGTGGAGCATTTACAACTAGGGGAAAATCATTGTAAGACATATTATGTCCATATGGTTAAATATGAAATCTGTGTTAAGATGGAATTTTACGTGCTTTCAAATATGGTATAGACTATAAACTCCTGGTTGATGTCTTTAATAGATAAAGAATCTAACAAGTGGAATAAAGAAAAAACAAAGACCACAGATGGAAGATATATCAGAGAAGAAATAGAATGAAAAGTAAACTTCGACCTTTCCAATAACATAATGTAGTAAGTATATCAGCTCTACTGAAAGTATTTTAGTTATACATAAAATTATATGCACAAATGCAACAATCCAGCTTTGTAGTTACGTCATGGCAAAAAGAAATGCTGTGAAAACTAATATTTTCTAGCTAACAGGAGGGGGAAAAAAGAAATCCGGTGATGGAATATTGAAGAACTTTCTAAAATAATTTATGTTTGTTTATCTTTGAGTTCAGTTACCCAGCCTGGATTCACTGTGCCTTCTTACAACCAATTTTATCCCAGTGGATTGTACTGAATGCTGGCCACCGAAGAAAACACCGATCAACATTTTAATTTATGGTCTTTAAGGGATAATTGATCATGGTGTTGTACTCTTCAATGGAAGGTATTTGAAACTAATTACTCTAGTGCTAGAAGAAGATTAATTAGTACAATGGCTTTATCCACATTAAGCAGTGTCACTCTTAATGGTGATATTGCTTGGTGTTGCTGCTTGAGTCCTTATTGAATTCAAACTCAAGATAGTAAACCAAGGCTCTACGGCTCCCACTATCTGGTCAGTAGAGAACTCAAGTATCACCTATAGATTTGGGGGTTTCTCTTGGTTATCCTTGGTCCCTGTGTTTTCTCATAAATGTGACTGTGTACAGTCTACAGTGGGAGGGAAAGGGACAAGGCGTGTCTGCACGCTAAGACCCCGGCCCAGGGGCATCAAAATCATCCAACTGTACTTAAAATTGGTGCATGTTATTGTATATAAATTACACTCTCCAAAGATGACTTATTAAAAAGCAGAGACATTACTTGACCAACAAAGGTCCATCTACTCAAAGTTATGTTTTTTCCAGTGGTCATGTATGGTTGTGAGAGTTGGACCATAAAGAAAGCTGAGCACAGAAGAATTGATGCTTTTAAACTGCGGTGTTGGAGAAGACTATTGAGAGTCCCTTGGACTGCAAGGAGATCCAACCAGTCCATCCTAAAGGAAATCAACCCTGAATATGCATTGGAAGGACTGATGCTGAAGCTGAAACTTCAATACTTTGGCCACCTGGTGTGAAGAACTGACTCATTTGAAAAGACCCTGATGCTGGGAAAGATTGAAGGCAGGAGGAGAAGGGAACAACAGAGGATAAGATGGTTGGATGGCATCCTGGACTCGATGGACATGAGTTTGAGTAAGCTCTGGGAGTTAGTGATGGACAGGGAAGCCTGGCGTGCTGCAGTCCCTGGGATTGCAAATAGTTGGACGTGACCGAGTGACTGAACTGAACTAACTGAAAATGATTTAAAGCAGGTAATGAAGGGGGACTTCCCTGTTGGTCCAGGGGAGAAGAATCCACATGCCATAACTCAGACCCTACTTAGCCAAATAAATAAATAACTACTTTTTAAAAAACTTAAAAATAAAGCAGATAATGGAGAAAACACATAAAGATTTTTTCTTGGCAACTAAGACATGAAACAAGCTCCAAGTTACACAAAACATCTTTTCTACACTGGGTAGCATTCTTTCTAGCTTTTTATAAATGTGTAAGGAGTCTGTCCTGAGGATCATTTTGTTAGTTGAAAACTCCCAAGCTTCTCTCCCCAAACCTAGAGCTGTATGCAGTTGCCCAAATATATTTACTAATTTTGGAACTTCATGGTTCCTCCTCAGAGATGCACATTATTTACTTCATCTGAAGCCCAGAAGCATCCAAGGAAAACAAGATCATCTTTCCTCCAGTCTCTAGCAGCAAGAAGGGGGAAGGAAAATCAATACGTCTGATCATCTTTCTTCTCCACACAGAGCAAATAGGTTGGGGTGGGTCGTTACTCATCTCTGCTGGTGGAAATTGGGCTCTTAAGTATTGGAGAAGCAGAAAGCAAATTTGGAAAACAAAATGTGTCCTTAACTTCATGGCTGAACAGCATGCTGAGGGATCTTTAATTGCATACACCATGGTTCTAAGATCCGTGACACATTCCAAGATGATACTGGGTCTGCGGTTTCTAGGTTGTTACTCCTTCGAAAAATCAATTATGAAAATTACAGCCTATCAATTTCCCCACACATAAGTATCTTCAGGTGGACTCTTGAGAACAACTAGGAATAAAATATGGGAAGACCTAGTTCTCAGCGTAGCTGGACGCCAGTTAAACAATGCAGAGGGTCCAAAGGGAGGCATTATTTTCATATTGCTTTGTTTTGTTGTTTGCTTTTTCTAGATCAAGGGTTAACATGTCTTTTTTTCTGTAAAGGATCAAATAGTAAATCACTGTGCAGATCAAAAAGGCAAAATCAAGAACATTATATAAGGATTTCTATATCCATTTAAAATGAAAAAACATTTTTAGCAGGTGGACTTTGCAGGACAAGGGGCAGCCCACAGGCCATAGTTGCTGACCTGGTTTTAGATGGTCCCTAAAGTCCCAATCTACCCTGACCATGGACTCTGGTGGTTCAGTGGCAAGAATCTGCTTTGCAATGCAGGGAATGTGGGTTCAATTCCTGACTGGGGAGCTAAGATCCCCACATGCTGTTGCTGCTGCTGCTGCTAAGTCGCTTCAGTCATGTCCGACTCTGTGCGACCCCATAGATGGCAGCCCACCAGGCTCCCCCATCCCTGGGATTCTCAAGGCAAGAATACTGGAGTGGGTTGCCATTGCCTTCTCCAATGCATGAAAGTGAAAATTGAAGGTGAAGTCGCTCAGTCGTGTCCGACTCTTTGCAACCCCATGGACTGCAGCCCACCAGGCTCCTCCATCCATGGGATTTTCCAGGCAAGACTACTGGAGTGGGTGCCATTGCCCCACATGCTAAGGAGCAGCTAATCCCATGCACCATGACCAGAGCGTCTGCAGGCCACAACAAAGATCCTGCTCGGTACAAGGAAGACTCGATATGGCCAAAGACAGAAATGCCTTTAAAAAAAAAAGAAAATGTATGTGGCTTGCTCCAGGCTACCTACAGCTAATTAAAGCAGTTGAACTAACTCAAGTTCCCTGTGATTTTCCCCAATATGCAGAGTTCATTAGATGTCTCTTGGTGCTATAACAAAGTAACACACACTTAGCAGTTTAAAAAAACAAATTCATTCTCTTACAGTTCTGGAAATCAGAAATTGAAAGGGGGCATTTTGTGGGTGAAATCAAGGTGTTGGAAAGGCTAGTTTCTCTCCAAGGCTCCAGGGAAGATTCTGTTTCTTACGTTTTCCAGCTTTTAGAGCCCCCCGATTTCCTTGGCTGATGGTGCCTTCCTCTGTCTCAAGAATAAGTACTGCAGCATTTCGAATCCCTCTGTGACATTGACCCCTCTTCTGTTTCCTCTTTCACTGTTAAGTGTAACAGAGGAGAGCAGACCCGGCTCCATGTTGGATCTACTCCTTTAGCTCTGATCCTTGTGCCCTGTGGTTTGTGCTGAGTCACGTTGGCTCTGCAACTTTTGCCTGTTCTTGTTGTTCAGTTGCTAAGACATGTCGATTCTTTGTGATCCCATGGACTGCCAGGCTTCCCTGTCCTTCACTATCTCCTGGAGTTTGCTCCAACTCATGTCCATTGAGTCAATGATTCCCTCCAACCATCTCATCCTCTGTCATCCCCTTCTCCTGCCCTCAATCTTTCCCAGCATCAGGGTCTTTTCCACTGAGTCAGCTCTTCACATCAGGTGACCAAAGTATTGGAGCTTCAGCTTCAGCATCAGTCCTTCCAATGAATATTAAAGATTGATTTTCCTTAGGTTTGATCTCCTTGTAGTCCAAGGGACTCTCAAGGGTCTTCTCCAGCACCACAGTTCAAAGCATCAGTTCTTGGCACTGAGTCTTCTTTATGGTCCAACTCTCACATCCGTACATGACAACTGGAAAAACCTTGGCTTTGACTATACAGACCCTTGTTGGCAAAGTGATATCTCTGCTTTTTAATACCTTTTGCCTAGAGCCTGATATACACAGGAAAGCCCAGTGCATATTTGTGGATGACGTGGCAAAAATACATTAGAAGCAATTTTCAAAGCTAGCAAACACTGCTCACATTTTGCCTTCATGTTTTCCATCTTAAGATGAGAATGGTAAGCAAACCACTTTGCTACTGGAAGTTCAAATAATCTGCCAGTGTTATGATTCTGGAGCATTACTGAGCTTAAAGCTTTGTGTTTATTTATGTGATAGGGAATCCTCTCACAGCCCATTCAAAATTCCAGGTACAATAGAGCCTGGAAATGAACAGTTTGACACTAGTAAGACATTCTCACAGAATGAAATAAGATTCAGTTTTTAAGAAGACATATTAATACACTGTTTTACTTCTGTATGCAAATCCCCCTAGAAAAGTGATGAGAAGGCGTGTTCTCGTGATCAATGAGACAAGCTGATAGGCCAGGAGGGATGAGAGGCTTAAATCCAGGGAAAAACTAAGAGCCATTGTTTCAATATCAACCCAATTTCCCCATATCCTGGCTACCAGGACCCTTCTCTCTCCACCTGATGTTTACATGTGTGGTTGATGTTATATGAGGAATTCATTACATGTACCTCATGTCAGACTGTCTAGGGCAGAAACCATTAAAAATGAGCTCCTTTGTTTTAAAATTCGACACTCGGAAAGCTGATTTCCAAGTAAATAATGGTGTTTTTATGACCAGGGAGAATTTGTTTTCCTCTTGCCATCTTATTCAAGGCAAAATCCCTGTTCACTAATGTTCATTTTTCTGAATTTGACCCCAGTGTCTCAATTGCAAAACATTCCACTGGCAAATCAAGAAACCACAGCATGGTTTGCAGAACAAGAAAGAAAGATTCATGCTATTGTCAGAAAATAACCAAGTTAGGGACTTCCCTGGCAGTCCAGTGGTTAAGACTCCATGCTTCCAATGCAGGGGGAATAAGTTCGAACCCTAGCTGGGCCCTAGTTGGGGAACTATTAATAAGATTTCACATGCTGTGTGGCATGGCCCAAAAACAATTGACCCGTTAGCGGTCTGTGCTAACTTAGGTGCCACTGGACCCTGGATTCTTAACTCTGCTACAGCAACAAAACTCTTGTCTTTCCTAGAGCCCCTCCCCACTTTTAGATATAGTAACCAGTCAGTTATTGTTGCAATTACCAAAGATTCAGCTCAATTTCCTTCTCTAAGACATTGTTTATTTTTGTTGTCCAATCTCCTTTTCATAGATATCACCCTTTCTTTTTTTAATCCCTGCTCTATCCTGGGCACTTGTTTTTCCTAGAAATACATAACACTTTCCAGCTAACTTTTATTTACAGATCTGTCTCCTAACAAACCCATTAAATTCTAATCAGTGAGGTAATGAACCCTTTGCAAATTAAGTTGGTTAGTAAGGCAATGATTTGGAGGAGCTAACAGGATGAATGGGAGTTTGTCTGAGATGAATCCTTCTCGTGTTCTGGAACTTGCCCCCAAACAAGCTATCAAAACATAAACAGGAGGAAAGGCACAAATGCACAGAGAACTGGAGGATAGTTTGAAAGCCACTGATGAATTTTCATCTCTCTGTGCAGTATATAAAAATGTCACCTAAAAGTATAGTGAGAGAGACATCCTTGTCAAGATAAAGCCTTTCAGCACAGTTAAGACCAGGGGGAGCATATTGAAATGTCACCACTAGTAAAGATGGAGCTTGCCAGTTCTGCAAAAAAAAAAAGTTTCCTCTAATGCCATAGGAAGTGCTACATTTAATCTCCATTCTAGTCTACATTTTAAAATAAATATTTTTTTTTAGGATAGGCTTTGGTTTATAGGAAAATTGTGCAGAAAATACAGCAAGTTTCCATATACTCCTTCTCCCCTACATGCCTTCTGCTAATAAAGTTTATTTATTCCTTGTGTCACGTGGGCTCTGTCACTGTGGTGCATGGATTCTCTGGTTGTAGCGCACAGGTTTAGTTGCTTTGTGGCCTGTGGGATCTTAGTTACTTGACTAGGTATTAAACCCTCATCCCCTGCATTAGGAGGCTGATTCTTAACCACTGGACCACCAGGGAAGTCCTTTCCTCTACTCTTCGTGTGATGCATTTCTCACAATAGATGGACTCATATCAATGCAGTTTTGTTCACTATAGTCCATAGTTTACATTTGGGTTCACTGTTCGTGTTGTAGATTTCTGTGGTTTTGACAAGTGCATAATACCCTGTATCCACCATTAGCAGTTCAGTTCAGTTCAGTTCAGTTTAGTCGTTCAGTTGTGTCCGACTCTTTGCGACCCCATGAATCGCAGCACGCCAGGCCTCCCTGTCCATCACCAACTCCCGGAGTTCACTCAAACTCACCTCCATTGAGTCCGTGATGCCATCCAGCCATCTCATCCTGGGTTGTCCCCTTCTCCTCCTGCCCCCAATCTCTCCCAGCATCAGAGTCTTTTCCAATGAGTCAACTCTTCGCATGAGGTAGCCAAAGTATTGGAGTTTCAGCTTTAGCATCATTCCTTCCAAAGAAATCCCAGGGCTGATCTCCTTCAGAATGGACTGGTTGGATCTCCTTGCAGTCCAAGGGACCCTCAAGAGTCTTCTCCAACATCACAGTTCAAACGCATCAATTCTTCGGCGCTCAGCCTTCTTCACAGTCCAACTCTCACATCCATACATGAACACAGGGAAAACCATGGCCTTGACTAGACGGACCTTAGTCGGCAAAGTAATGTTCCTGGTTTTGTAGATGCTATCTAGGTTGGTCATAACTTTTCTTCCAATGAGGAAGTGTCTTTTAATTTCATGGCTGCAATCACCATCTGCAGTGATTTTGGAGCCCCAAAAAATAAAGTCTGACACTGTTTCCACTGTTTCCCCATCTATTTCCCATGAAGTGATGGGACCAGATGCCATGATCTTCATTTTCTGAATGTTGAGCTTTAAGCCAACTTTTTCGCTCTCCTCTTTCACTTTCATCAAGAGGCTTTTTAGCTCCTCTTCACTTTCTGCCATAAGGGTGGTGTCATCTGCACATCTGAGGTGATTGATATTTCTCCCGGCAATCTTGATTCCAGCTTGTGTTTCTTCCAGTCCAGCATTTCTCATGATGTACTCTGCATATAAGTTAAATAAGCAGGGTGACAATATACAGCCTTGACATACTTCTTTTCTTATTTGGAACCAGTCTGTTTTTCCATGTCCAGTTCTAACTTGCTTCCTGACCTGCTTACAGATTTCTCAAGAGGCAGGTCAGGTGGTCTGGTATTCCCATCTCTTTCAGAATTTTCCACAGTTTATTGTGATCCATGTAGTCAAAGGCTTTGGCATAGTCAATAGAGCAGAATAGTGTCAAGCATATAGGCTGCACTGCCCACAGATTCCTCTTGCTCTCCTGTTTATCATCCTCCCCTCAACTCCTGGCCACCACTGAACTACTTCTTGTCTCCATTGCGTCGCTTTCCCCAGAATGACATAGATTGGGACTCATACTGTATGCAGCCTTTCAGACTGTCTTCTTTCATATATTATACATAACAACCTAAGGTCCCTCTATGTCTCACCGTATCTCTGGAACACTTTTCTTTTTAAATCCCTATTCCAGTCTATGGGCTTTTCCCCCAGTTTTATTGAGAAATAGTTGACATCTGTCACTGTATGAGTTTAAGGCATATGATGTGATGACTTGACTCACATATACTGTGAAATGATTGGGTTTCCCTTGTGGTTTAGCTGGTAAAGAATCCTCCTGCAATGCGGGAGCCCTGGGTTCAGTCCCTGGGTTGGGAAAATCCCCTGGAGAGGGGAAAAGTTACCCACTGTGGTATTCTGGCCTGGAGAATTCCACAAACTGTATAGTGCATGAGGTTGCAATTATTGCAATAGTTTTTTAATGAAAAATGTATTTTTATGTAATAAATACATGATTATTGAAATAGTATATCTATTTTTAAATGAAAAATGTATTTTTTTTTTTTAATGAAAATGATGTTATCTTGTCATTTATTTGTTGGGGAGCACTCTTCCATGAGTCTCTAAGTGGTCACAATGGATTGTTGGCATTCAGTAAGAGTTGAAACCAACATTTTATGTATGCATGTGAATGGATATTTATTTATTGAAACCAACATCTTTAATGAAGTAGAATAGAACAGAACAAAATAGAATAGAACAGAAAGAAGAAAATATTGAAGGTCATTGCATTTGACAAAGAAATTACAGATTTGTAAAATTTTATTTGTGTTGTACATGTGTGTGTGTGGGCATGGGTAGTGAGATGTGAAATATATTTCTCACTACAGTTGTCAGTGTATCTGCGGAGAGCTGGTTCCAGGAATCCACTCTGTGGATCACAAACACCATGGATGCTGGAGTCCATATATAAAATAGCACAGTGTTTGCACATAACCTGTCCATATTCTCCCTAAATCATCTTCAGGTTACTTATAACACCTGAAAGGGAAAGTGAAAATGTTAGCCACTAAGTCATGTCCAACTCTTTGCGACCTCATGGACTGTAGTCCACCAGGCTCCTCTGTCCATAGAATTCTCCAGGCAAGAACACTGGAGAGGCTTTCTATTCCCTTCTCCAGGGGATCTTCCCGACCCAGGGATGGAACCCGGGGATCTCCCACAATGCAAGCAGATTCTTTACCCTCTGAGCCACCAGGGAAGCCCTTATAATACCTGATACAATGTAAATGGAATGGCAACCTCAAGTTTTGCTTTCTGGAACTTGCTGGGGTTTTTTCTCAGATCTTTTTGATCCGCGGTTGGTTGAATCCACAGATTCGTAAGCTGCAGATATGAATATGGAGGGATGACTGTATGTATTTTTCACTGAGTTGTATGTAGTGAAAAATCAGATCACTGGGACTTCCCTAGCAGTTCAGTATTAGGATTCTGCGCTTCCACTGCAGGGGTCCTGAGTTCCATCCTTGGTCAGGGTACTAGGATCCCGCATGCTGCAATGCAGCAAAAAAAAAAAAAAAAAAAGAAAAGAAGAAGTAATAAAAAGTAGCAATATAAATAATAGTAATAAATAGTCATAAAAGTACTAAACAAAATAATCTTGAACTCATCAGAAACAACTCAAAAACAATCAGATTACTAAGTTTTGGTGGACTCTATTATACAGTGCAGTAAAGTAGAATAGGTGATGATATTATGACTTTCATAATTTTCTTATATAGTAGCCATTTATCTACATGGCCATTAAAAAAACCTTTTTTTTATGGGATAGTGAGAAAATACTTATAATTGTTAAACATGTCATATGTAAATATGTATATTATGGGTAGTTCTGATGTAAAGGATGTGTAACACACCATTTACAATGAATAATAGAAATAGGATGTTATTTATTGTAAATTCCATAGAGCTAATTGATATCCAGACGATGTTTGGTTGATTTTTGTGATCTTGTGTCTCAGTAGATAGAACACAGTTGCACTTCAATCATGATTTGACTGATGGCACCGCCTCTCGCTCTGTTCTTCCCATTAAGCTTGTTGTCACTGTATCTGATATGTAATCCACTTGAAATGATTTTTCACCCTCACTAGATCTAGACTCATTAGCTTGAAACCTCTTTCAGCTTCAGCACTGCTCATTGCAATAGTGGTAACTATCTCTTTCACAGGGGATTAGAACATTGCTTAGTTTTAAATTCTTTGATAATGGTTATATTTACAACAAGCTCACAAAATGCTTGGCAATCAGCTCTTGCAAGGCGGTGTGATCTGGCTTTCAGCACATCACTCTTACCAACCTTTTCAGTTGCCTTTATTTTGAAATATGGGAAGGCTTAGGTGTAAAAATGGCTGTGAGTTTTTTTTATTACCCCCATTAATTTGTGAAGGAGCTTGCATAATCCTCTTTGTTTATATATAAATCATCCCTGTTTCCTGCCTGGCTTTGCATTGTCTGGGTAAGAGAGAGTTAGATGCTGCACACTAATTATTCATAAATAAGCACAGATTAGTTGGTGCCCAGAAAATGCTTTTTCTATTAGATTCATTGAAAGTATCACTGGGTGATTGGAGAACTCAGCAAATGACTTTGAACAAGCACTTCTCACAGTGAATGGTGATTACTGAAAAGCAAATCACGCAATAAATTCCATCACTGACATTGTGATTGGAAAAGTCGCTAACCTGAGAGGTTCCCACTTCAGATTTTAGAAATAGAAAACTGCAATTTCCTGAAGCCAGATTGTCCCAGGTCCAATCCCAGACATGTTACTTACTTATTTATTTGCTAGACTTCAGGCAAATTACTATCTATTTTAGTTTTCTCTTCTGTATAATGGGTATAGTAAGAATAATTCCCAAGTATTTATAACAATGACATGAAGTAACCAATATATGTGTAAGTTCCAGCTGTAATTGTCATCGTGTTACTGAGTTCAAGCTCTGACCTTGTTTCATATTTTCTCTTGAAAACATCTGCCAGTTAACCCAGAGCACAAAATGCCTCATGCTGATCTTCGCCCTGAATTCTTTTCACAGTTTGTTGTAGGTTGATGACTGAAAGTGGCTAATGACTTGAAACTTGTCCAACTGAATGAAGGCCAACATCCTTTATTTTACAATCCCTTCTCTTTTGGTCTTAATTTCAAACAAGGCTTGAGAGGCATTTCAGGACCCACTTGTCCTATGGTGCTAGAAAAAATGCTCATTTCCAGGTCAGATGAGAATTTTGTGGGTGGGCCACTCAATAGCTGTGCTCAACTCTTTGTGACCCTATGGACTTTAGCTCACCAGATTTCTTCTGTCCATGGAATTTCCCAGGCAACAATATTGGAGCAGGTTGACATTTTCTCCTCCAGGGGACCTTCCCAATCCAGGGTTTGAACCCATATCTCCTGCATTGGCAGGCAGACTCTTAACCACTGAGCAATGGGGGAAGAGACATTACTGGACTAGGCCTCTGTTAACAGTAAGCAAATGCCTCCAGACCATCTATCTTACTGGTCTTTTATGATATTGGAAACTGTTGCCTCTTATTGCTTCTTCCCACTGTAATTGTACAACTGTAAATTATATATTTACAGTTACAGTATTGCAGTCATTGATCTCATAGAACTATATTATTGGTCAACCATTCCATGTTGCAAAGTCATTATTATTTTTATCAGAGGCTCAGTGAAACATTTGGTAATACTAGAAGCAATAATCTCATAAAATAGGCAGAATACAAGTAATATAGCTGGTTACATTAATAAGGTCATAAGTAAGTATAGGTGTGGCCCAGTATGTTCCCAGGTCGTAGGACCAGTCTGTTCTGCACCAATCTTTATCTTTAAGGGAAATGATATATTGGTATTGTGCATAAATCTCACCAAAGTACAAGGCGAGTGATGGGTCATTATGAACCTTTACAGGATTGAGAAAGGAATCTTATCCTCCAATCAGTTACATGGCTGATACCAGAAGGAGAAAAATTGACCTTTATTGTTGGGCAGGTATTTCTGCCATTAGGAAGGTCTGGTTAATGCAGAAGTCAGGTGTGCACTGGAGGAGAGGGAAGAGGCCAAATTAGGCAAAGAGAACTTTTTGTTTAATTTCTTTTTCTTGCCTCTGATGAATTTTATTTTCATCAAAACAAAACAGTGAATTGCCTACATGACTGACTAATGAAAATTGGCACTCGGCTCAAAGATTATTCTTTTTTAAATGTTTTATTATTTTTATTGAAGTATAATTGAGTTACAATGCTGGTAACTGCTGTTGTACAACAAAGTGATTAGGTTATACATATATACACATTATTTTTTAAACATGCTTTTCCGTAATGGTTCCTTATAGGATTGTTTTTAATTGGAGGATAATTGCTTTACAATTTGTGTTAGTTTCCGTTGTACAACATGAGTCAGCTATAAGTGTACATTTATCACCACCCTCTAGAGCCTCTTCTCACCATCCCACCCCTCTAGGTGTCCACAGAGCACCAAAGTCACCTCCTGTGCTACACAGCAGCTTTCCACTAGCTACTTATTTTATATCAAAGATTATTCTTTCATGTGTCTCTTGCAGTTTGTAATCTTTTGACTGAGATGCACATATGTGTATTTCAATGACCATAACATAGAACTATGTGGATCAAAGGTAGGATAAACAAGGTATACTTTCACTTGGGTATACATTTCATCTGCTATCCTACTGGGGTTTCATACCACTGACCACTGATTCTTATGATGTTTACATCATATACTCTTTAAAAACATGCTACATAAAATCAGCTCCAATGTCGTAGAAAGTTTTCAAGTGAAGATACCAGTGGCACAGTTAGACTTGCCAATTTCAGACAATTTCATTCAATATCAGAATTTTGTAACACATGACAGCATTTATGGCCCTTGCTTGCCTGTCTTCTCATTTTAAAATAAGGATAAAGAATCTATCTCTCAGGATTCTCTTCACAATTTAATGAAATAATTCCACGTTTGTGTGTACACATACATGTAAGCATTCAACACATTTTATTCACTTGTTGACATTACCTCCATTATTCCTAAAATTAGGGAGAGTAGGGTGCCAGCTGCTGCTTGGCAACTGCTACTCAGATTGATCACCTTTGAAACACTTTTAAAAACAAGTTGGATAAAAAGGAACAAGATTGAGTCATTTTTGAGATGTGAATGGACCTAGAGTCTGTCATACAGAGTGAGGTAAGTCAGAAAGAGAAAAACAAATATCGTATATTAATGGATGTATGTGGAATCTAGGAAAGTGGTATAGACGAACTTATTTGCAGGGCAGGAATAGAGATACAGATGAAGAGAACGGACGAGTGGACACAGGGGAGGGAGAGGAGGTGGGGTGAACTGGGAGATTAGGACTGACACATATACACTACCATGTGCAAAGTAGACAGCTAGTGGGAAGCTGCTGTATAGCACAGAGAGCTCAGCTCCAGGCTCTGTGGTGACCTAACAGGTGGGAAGGGTGGGAGGGGAAGGTGAGGATGGGAAGGCGTTCCAACAGGGAGGAGATATATGAAAACATATGGCCGATTCACTTCTTTGTACAGCAGAAACTAACACGACATTGTAAAGCAATTATCCTCCAGTTAGAAAAAAAACACACTGGTTTTTATATATATATATATATATAAAATGAAGCAATCAACCATCGAGTTTAACTTTGGGCAGATTTACAGTATGTTTTTAAATCTTGAAACTGCATATTTATGAAAAAGCTGTGGCTCTTTTTCCTCTTTTACCATTTACCATAGTAATTCTTTTGAAAAGTCAAGCAGTAGGTGAGGCTCCCATTGTGCCTCAGTTCTGTTGAGGGAGATAAATGAGATCAGGAGGATATTGAGAATGGATGTTCTTTAAAGTGCCTTCAGCCAGTGCCAATCATGGCTAAATGAGGAAAGAAAAATCAGTGTGATCATGCTTAAACCCTGCTACTCTGCCTTTCTGCTTCTCCACACTTCTGTACATGTGCACATATGTATATACATATATGGATGTATTTGCATACATACTTGTGTACATATCTATGTATACACACAAACACGGATATTGTCACTTGAAATGTAGAGAATAATCAAGTTCAGCAGAAACACAATGGAAGTGAATAGCTATAAAATGGTATCTTTTCTAACATGTTCAAAGGCTGAAAATGTAGTCATGAGTTTAAATGAAAAAAAGACACCTCCGTTTTGGAGACTTTACAAGAAGCACATAGCACATGTAAATCAGAGTATATCTGAATAAAGGATCAAAGAGAATGCTGGACTCAGGAAGGAGGGGATATATGTATACTTATGGCTTATGGCTGATTCACATTGTCTGGGAGAAACTGATACAATACTGTAAAGCTATTATCCTCCAATTAAAAAAAAATTTTTTAAGAGAACACTGGAAAGTAGCAGAAGGACCATTGCACAGGGTGATGTTGTAGGCTGGTGGGAGGAAGAGCTCTTGAACTGGCTGTGTTAAATCATATTTAAACTGAGATGACTGATTTTCCAATCAGTCTGTCCAAGCCCTGGTAGTAATATGGGGGCCTTTGCAGAGCCCAGGACACAAGCCAATGGGATTTGCATGGGTATTTTAGTAAAATATATGGAGATAACCATAATGGTTGACTGATGTGAGTCTTTTTTGGCAAATCCTACTACAAATGGACTATCTTCCTTTTTTGATCTCTTGGGGAGAGATCTGGAGATTCAGTCCCTGAAATAATATATTTTCACTCTTAGCTAAAGTGACTTTTGTGTTCTTTAACTCTATGAAAATTCACATAGAGTTTCTATGTTCTGGAAAGTTGCTTTTGTTATTTAGTCGCTAAGTTGTATCCAACTCTTTTGTGACCCCAGTCAAGAATACCAGAGTGGGTTGTAAAACAGAGAAATCTGAGCCTTTGGGAATTCACCACTTGTAAGTAGAGGCAGAATGGTATAATGTGTGTGTGTGTTAGTTGTTCAGTCATGTTCCACTCTTTGGGACCCCATGGACTGAAGTAGAACAGGCTCCTCTGTCCATGGGATTCTCTAGGCAAGAATACTGAAGTGGGTAGCCATTCCCTTCTCCAGGGGATCTTCCCAACCCAGGGATCGAACCTGGGTCTCCTACATTGCAGGCAGATTCTTTACCATCTGAACCACTAGGAAAGCCCAGTATGATGTTTGTTATGCATTTTACCTCTGAAGCTACTTGTAAAATTTCTTCTCTGTCCCCCTTGGCACAGCTCAGGTGTAACAGGAAGCAGCCACCAGCAGAGACACTGAATTTCAAGTACATTTTATGTGGAATGTCAAATACTGCTGAATCAAGAAGGGCTAAATCCATTGCATCTGAATTACTCTCTCGGGATAGTTCAAGAGTACCTTGAGGTACCAGAAATAATATTGGGCTGCAAGTTAGGGGACCAGTGGAGTGAGTTTCTAGTCTGGTCAGTTCAGCTTGCTGGACCTCAGTTTCCCTGTATATGATGTGAGAGGTCTCCTATTTAGTACTGAAACTATATTATTAAGTTCTAAAATCGAAAAAGGCAAGTCCAGGTGTGATACAGACTTCACACAAAGTTAGAGTCAGAGCAGTGGGGGAAAAAACATCATTGAATTTGCTTACTTTTGTGTGATGGCATCAAGCCTAGGCAGTTCTTTCAAACCAGTAGCAATGATGTCTTCAGAGAATTCCAAGCTTCATCTTTATAGCCTCTTATCCAAAAAAGGGAGAAAAATATATTTTAAAAAGTCATCTTTGTCAGTCCCAAATATACACTGTTGATGCTATGAATAAAATAGATAAGTAATGAGAATCTACTGTATAGCGCAGGGAACTCAACTCAGTCCTCTGCATGCATGCTAAGTCGCTTCAGTCATATCTAACTCATTGGAACCCTCTGGACTATAACCTGCCAGGCTCCTTTGTTCATGGGATCTTCCAGGCAAGAACACTGGAGTGGATTGCCATGCCCTCCTCCAGGGGATCTTCCTGACCCAGGAATCCAAGCTGCGTCTCTTATATCTCCCGCATTGGCAGGTGATTTCTTTACCACTAGTACCACTGAGTGCGAGTCCCACTCAGCACTCTGCAGTGACCTAATGCATATAGCTGATTCACTTTGCTGTACAGCAGAAACTAATACAACATTGTTAAGCAACTATACTCCAATAAAATTAATTTTAAAAAGAAACAAAAAAAATTTTTCAAATCATCTTAAGTTCAAAGAGTCCTGTGCAGATCACCATAACTGATATCTTTAGAGCTTATGATCCAACAGGAAAGCTACAATAATCCTTAAAAGAAATAATAAATATAGTACTATAGGTATCAAAAGACCCCATATTGTTAAGATGACAATTTTCCTCAAATTGTTCTATACATTCAGGGAGATGCAGTCACAGTCCTGGAAGGCTTTTGCAGGCTGAGTGTGGTGGCAGGATTCAAGACACCCCTATGATTGTGTCCTCCAGGTATCCATGCCACTGTGTGTCTTCTCTTGAGTGTGGACTAGAGTCTGTGATAGAGAAACATCATATTGCTTATATGTGTGTGTGCACGCACGTGTGCTCAGTTGCGTCCAACTCTTTTTCAAACCCATGGACTATAGCCCGCCAGGCTCCTCTGTCCATGGGATTCTCCAGGCAAGAATACTGGAGGGACCTGCAGCTCAATTCCAGAAAAATAAACGACCCAATCAAAAAAATGGGCCAAAGAACTAAATAGACATTTCTCCAAAGAAGACACACAGATGGCTAATAAACACATGAAAAGATGCTCAGCATCACTCATTATCAGAGAAATGCAAATCAAAACCACAATGAGGTACCATTTCACACCAGTCAAAGTGGCCGTGATCCAAAAGTCTACAAGCAATAAATGCTGGAGAGGGTGTGGAGAAAAGGGAACCCTCTTACACTGTTGGTGGGAATGCAAACTAGTACAGCCACTATGGAGAACAAAAAACTGGAAATAGAACTGCCTTATGACCCAGCAATCTCACTGCTGGGCATGCACATGGAGGAAACCAGAATTGAAAGAAACATGTGTACCCCAATGTTCATCGCAGCACTGTTTATAATAGCCAGAACATGGAAGCAACCTAGATGTCCATCAGCTGATGAATGGATAAGAAAGCTGTGGTACATATACACAATGGAGTATTACTCACCCATTAAAAAGAATACATTTGAATCAGTCCTAATGAGGTGGATGAAACTGGAGCCTATTATACAGAGTGAAGTAAGCCAGAAAGAAAAACACCAATACAGTATACTAACACATATATATGGAATTTAGAAAGATGGTAACGATAACCCTGTATACCAGACAGCAAAAGAGGCACAGATGTATAGAACAGTCTTTTGGACTCTGTGGGAGAGGGAGAGGGTGGGATAATTTGGGAGAACGGCATTGAAACATGTATAATATATAAGAAACGAATCACCAGTCTAGGTTCGAGGCAGGATATAGGATGCTTGGGGCTGGTGCACTGGGATGACCCAGAGAGATGGTATGGGGAGGGAGGTGGGAGGGGGGTTCAGGATTGGGAACATGTGTACACCCGTGGCGGATTCATATTGATGTATGCCAAAACCAATACAGTATTGTAAAGTAAAATAAAGTATTAAAAAAAAAGAAAAGAATCCTGGAGTGAGTTACAGTTTCCTTCTCCAGGGGATCTTCTAGAGCCAGGGAATCTTCCAGAGCCAGGGATTGTACCTGCATCTGTCCCTCTCCTGCACTGGTAGGCGGATTCTTTACCACTGCACCACCTGGGAAGCCCATATTGCTTACAAGTAAAATCTAAAAAGAAATGATACAAATGAACTTATTTACAAAGCAGAAAAAGACTCCTGGACTTAGAGAATGAATTTATAGTTACCCTGGGGAAGGGCAGGGAGAAGGGATAGTTATGGAGTTTGGGATCTCCATGTACCCACCGCTATATTTTAAATGGATGTGAAGTCCCAGAGTTACCAGATAAAACCATTTCTCCAAGAGACGTGGAGTTGAACGTGAAATCTCTCAAATTCAACCTGATCCAACTCTATTTTGCTTTTTAACAAGGCTCGGATTAACACTGAAGGGGCGCAGCCGATGAGAAAGAGGCCCTTCGAGAAAGGACTGCCTGCAGAGATCAGTTTAGAACCTCCAGATTCAGACGTCTGGTTTGGGATTTACGCTCCCAGGGGATAGTTTCGGACGAGTTGTCTGGAGGCTGTGAGCATAGCGGGGTGGGCCCAGGGGCTGTGTGTTCTCAGTGGTTACCTCCTACCTTAAGGTCATAGGGATCGGCTCTTGCTACTTATGGGCTTCCTTCATGTCTGAGCCCAGAGGCGTGGAAGAATGAACTTCTATAACTGATCATAAGGCACAGAGCACAAAGCCTCCCCGCATACTAAAGGCATTATCGGTTGAAGGCAGATGGATGTCTTTCCACCCTCTCCGAACGTCTGAGCTTTGCGGGGAATTTAAACCTCAGTTTTGAATTACAAATTTAATAATCCCAGTGATGGGAAAAGTAAGTTTAAGTACCTAAGTTTCTCCTGGGCTAGATGCAGGGAAAGCTTCCTTGCCTATGGGTGGACATAGTTCTTATTGACCGAATATTTGGCAAGTGCAACTGAGGTCCATACTCAGATGAGGCCCGTATGCAAATAAGGTCCATATGCAAATAAGCTCCAAGCGTCTGATGCCGCCCCTGTAAGAGGCCTCTGATCTTCAGCTTGTCTGACATTTAACCTTTTAACTCCTCTCTTGTAATACTACACAGAACCATGGGCATGTATTTTAGCATTACAATGAAAATAAAATCAAGTATGACTTGAAAATCTATTGATTTTTTTCCCCCTATGGACAGAAATAAAATAATGTAGTGTTCTTTTTTTTTTTTTTTAGTTCAAGGAACTATGGTTCTGTGCCAGTTCTAATTGAATGTCTAAAGAAGAAAAATGGAAAAAAAAAATAAGAAAAATGATTCTGTGAATCTCAGTGGAAGACTGAGTCCAGTTGAAAGTCAGAGTCTCTTTTCAGGGGCCAAAACCCATTAACAAATACTCACAAAAAGAAGAAAAGGTCAGTGAATTGTTTTTTTAACTTGAAATAAACTACATGTTTTTGATGTGGAATGAGAATGTGTTGTATTGTTGCTATGTTATTATTAATCTTGTTTCATTTTACTTTTTAAATAAATCAAGCATTCGGCTTTAGTCCATGAAGGCAGGTACCAAAACCATTTGATAAGCCCAAGCCTTCATGGGAAACAGATGGGGAGACAGTGGAAACAGTGGCAGACTTTATTTCTTTGGGGGGGCTCCAAAATCACTGCAGATGGTGACTGCAGCCATGAAATTAAAAGATGCTTACTCCTTGGAAGAAAAGTTATGACCAACCTAAATAGCATATTGAAAAGCAGAGACATTGCTTTGCCAACAAAGGTCCATCTAGTCAAGGCTATGGTTTTTCCTGTGGTCATGTATGGATGTGAGAGTTGGACTGTGAAGAAGGCTGAGCACCGAAGAATTGATGCATTTGAACTGTGGTGTTGGAAAAGACTCTTGAGAGTCCCTTGGACTGCAAGGAGATCCAACTAGTACATTCTGAAGGAGATCAGCCCTGGGATTTCTTTGGAAGGAATGATGCTGAAGCTGAAACTCCAGTACTTTGGCCACCTCATGCGAAGAGTTGATTCATTGGAAAAGACTCTGACGCTGGGAGGGATTGGGGGCAGGAGGAGAAGAGGACAACCGAGGATGAGCTGGCTGGATGGCATCACTGACTCGATGGATGTGAGTCTGAGTGAACTCTGGGAGTTGGTGATGGACAGGGAAGCCTGGCGTGCTGAGATTCATGGGGTCGCAAAGAGTCGGACATGACTAAGTGACTGAACTGAACTGAAATAATGCACATTGCCCTGAAGAATGCTGGGGATGTAGCTGGTTACCAAACTCACTTAATGTCACACTGTGGTGCATGGCACCTCTTAGCTTATGTTCTACGGCAGCAGTGCCCAACCTTTTTGGCACCAGGGACAAGTTTTACAGAAGATAATTTTTCCATGGAAGACAGTGGGATAGGGGATGAGGGAGGGCATGGGGGGATGGTTTCAGGATGGTTCAAGTGCATTACATTTATTGTGCACTTTATTTCTATTATTATTACATCAGCTCCATCTCAGATCACCAGGCCTTAGACCCCAGAGGTTGGGGGCCCCTGTTCTAGGATCCAAGAGTCATGGATACCTGAATGTCCTAACATTCTTAAACCCACAGTGGGATGCTCACAAATTTGAAGATGCCCAAGATTTAGAAAATACAGGAATTACGGAAGTATATTACTCCTCCGCCCAAGTCTTGGATACATCTCCTTCAGTTCCTGGGTTTCCTCTCCATTAGTTAGATCAGACCAATGCCAGCACAGATCAGCCAGCACAGATGAGTGTGGCTTCGTGTTTGGTGGTGCTAGGCAAGGCACAAAATTACATTAACTCACTTAGAGACAAATTATTTCCATTTCAGTTCTCTTTAGGTTTTGGTCCCATTATGAGGAGAGACTATTGGGTACTAGCCGGGTGTTATGCTTTTTAATCTCCGTATTTGGCAGAGACCCAACTTCAGGCTTGGAATCTTTTCTATGTGAAAATCCCACAAGTACTTTATATTATTAATTTTTTTGTATTTTACTCTTATCTTCTGTATCCATCAGAATTCCATCAGAGAAGCATAACTAAAATGAGTATTGTAGAAAAGAATTTATTATAGGAATGAGAGGTTATACCATTGTTTCCATCAGGGAAACATTGGCTGTCCTTGTCCCCAAGGAGGCTTTTTTTTTTTTTTTTTTTGCTGTGCTGAATCTTTTTGTGGCATTCAGGCTGTTAGTTGCAGCATGTGGGATCTAGTTCCCTGAACAAGAATGGAACCTGGGCCTCCTGCACTGAAAGTGTGCAGTCTTAACCCCTGGACCATCAGGCAAGTCCCCCTCCAGAAGACATTTTTGTTTGTAGTACCGACATTTAACATCTCATGGGTAGAGGCCTGGGATGCTACTGAACATCCTACCTTGTCTAGGACAGAGAGATCACTACAACAAAGATTATCTGGTCTCAAATGTCAATAGTACCAATGTCAGATGAACAACGCCTAGAAGAATTGTGGGAGAAGCTGACAGAGTATGGAAACTCTATAGAGGGTTGTGACTCCAGACTAGGGGAAAAGCAGTTTTCACTTATAGTGTACTATAAAGTTCTTTTTGCAAACAAATAAAAATCAAATTAAACAAATGGGTACATCCAAAGGCCAAGACTAAGAGAAGGAAGATGTGGTACTCAAACAATGGCAAAAATTGGAAAATCATGCATAATTAACATGCTTGTGAAACATTAAAAGTAATTCTAATATTTCTCCGTTTTACTTTAACATTGTCTTTCTGAGGCTGACAGGCCAACATTGCCTGAGCAATATCCATTCATCTTGTGTGTCATAGTAACAATGCTATGATAAGTCCAGGTAGCTATAAGCAAAGGTTAAAGTAGACTAGTTTTCACAATCTGACTATTTTTGGACAGTGAGATTTAAGTGGAAACTACTGAGTAGATTTTCCATGAAAACTCCTTAAAAGAATGCTGACTCAGTTTGGCATTTAGCCTTTTATAGTCTTCCCATTTCCTGGAATGCTGACGCAATGACTGGTGCAACAGAAGCCTGTAATCACCATGAAACAAATTTGAGGATGAAATCAAATGACAAAGATGGCAAAGTGGAAAGATAGAATGAGCCTAAAAGATATTGGCAATGAGAATTCCCCTGCACTAGCCCTGGACTACCCACTATGGAATCTTCTGTTAGAAAAGAGGAAAAAAAAGTCTGTCTTGTTTAAGCCTAAGTTTATTTATGCATAAACTGTTTACCATTATTGAATCTCCACCTTTTAGCTTCACCTTCAAACTCCATTTCCAGTAAATAATATTAACTTTAGTTTTCCCTTTTTCTCTCACAGTTTAGTGAGAAGAACTATTTATTTATATTTTATTTTTTTTTACATCAAAGCAATTTATTAACAAAAAGCAATAATTTGAAGAGTCCTGTTCACAGACGGTGACCACGACAGCCCCCTTCCTGTGGGTGCTGTCGGAGAGGATGGGGGTGACATCCTCAATCTGCCCAATCTTCATCCCTGAGCGGGCGAGGGCTCTGAGCGCTGACTGGGCCCCTGGTCCAGGAGTCTTGGTCCTATTTCCTCCTGTGGCCTGGAGTTTATGCAGAGGGCAGTAATGCCCAGCTCCTTGCCTCTCTGGTCTACATCCTGGGCAGCCAGCATGGCAGCGTGTGGAGAGGACTCATCTCGGTCAGCCTTCACCTTCATCCCACCAGTTACGTGGCAGATGGTTTCCTTGCCAGAGAGACCAGTGACATGCATGAAAGTGTCATTGAAGGCTGCAAAGATGTGGCACACACCAAATACATTTTCTCCTTCAGCCACCTGAGGGCTGAGGCTGATGACCTGTTCCTTTTTTTCTTTCCCCTTGCGAGGTGCCTTCTCTGCACGTCTTTTCCAGACTCCGCCACCAGAAAGAGAGGCAGAACTATTTATTGCAGAAAACCCCTGACAACTTCCTTTTGCTCTTCCAATTGCTCAACAAAAAGGACTTGTCACCTTAAAAAAATGGTAGAACTTATTCATTGTCTGTCTCTAAACTTTATGACAATCTGAACCTCAACTCTGTATCTGCTCTTGTAACAAAGCTGGTTCCTCCTTCCCCGGGTGCAGACTCTTTCCCCATATCCTCGGCTTTAGCTCCTCTCTGAAGTACCTAGATAATAGTATCTGATGCATGTTTCTGGAGTTTTTCTACAGATGCTAGAACCCTCATCCAAGGAAGATGTTAACTACTTGAGGACCATAGCCCCTAGGCCTACTGGAGCCTAAGGTTTAATAATATTAACCCGTGTGACATCGTTTCCTTACCTCAACATCAATTTATCAGAGAATGGTGCACAAACTGATCACATAGCTTGTGAACCCTGTTCTTCACCTGGCCGTTAAAAGTGCTTTGCTGAAACCCACTGGGGAGTTCAGCCTTTTTGAGAACTAGCTGCCCAGGGCTCTGCTTGGCACCTGTAATGAATGCTGTACTTTCCTTCACGACAACCCCATGTCAGTAGATCAGCTTCATTGTATGTGGGCAAGTGGACTCAAGTTTGGTTCAGCAACACTGTCATTTAATGGGGAAAAGAATCGGTGGTTTTGCATACCACTAAGCATCTAAATCAGTGGTTCTCAGCTAGGGGCTGACAAGCTGGTCTCCTTGGGAAAAGCTGGTAACTCAAAGACATTTTTGGTGACCATGCAGGGCTTGGAGTAGAGGGTGGACTCCAGGGATTCTGACAGCATCTTACAATGTAGAGGACAGCCCCCAGGAAAGAACCATCTGGCCCAGAATCAAGCACTTATGTTGGGGAACTCTTATTTAAGCAAGTCGTTTAGTTAAAGAGATTTTCACTTGAGGGAGGCATGATCATGTGAAAATAAGGAAGCCACTCTTTCTCTAAGAGATGTAAACTATTTTTAAAACATGTTCTTGTCAGTGGTTGTTGCTGCTCCAAATCCCAGCATTGCTGTCTTGGAGATAGCAAGAGACAAATTCCCAAGACCACATCTCTGTTTATTTCCAGCGAGAAACGTGGAATATTCCTCTCTGCAGATAGTTTAAACTCCCAGCACCTTCTTGGCAGCAAGAATTAACAGTGGGTGAATGACTTGTACAAGGACTTGTAATCAAAAGCTCCGAATTACTGGGTAGACAGTGTTGAGATTGGATTTTAAAGATTAGTCTGGGTAATAAGGAGGGTTCAATAATTGACAGCTTTCACTAATGGCTCTAAATTGCAAATCAATGTTCTTTGTTCTCTGCTTCCATAAATGTACGTATGAAGGAGAAAAAAAAAATCCATTCATAGTCCTTGAAAAATTCTGCAAAAACCTAACTCAACTCTTAAGAAACCAAACCTTGGTATGACGAATACCAGATAATTTCAGAAAATGTATATATGCCTGCCAAATATTAATAGTTCTTCCACCATAGTTGGTGAAACAATGCCAATTCGCCAAAGTGAAAGGCAACTATCAGTTTTAGTTCCCTAAATTTTCTACTAGAGTGAAAAAATGAAAGAATGATTCTGAGTCTTTTCATTATAATAGCTTAATACGACACTCATGAATTTTTAAGAACTTTTTACTTTATTGAAATATAGCTGATTAACAATGTTGTGATAGTTTCAAGTGAACCATGAAGGAACTCAGCCATACATATACATGTCTCTGTTCTACCCCCAACTCCCCTCCTATCCAGGCTACCACATAATGTTGAACAGAGTTCCCTGTGCTATAGAGTAGGTCCTTACTGGTTATTTAAATACAGCAGTGTGTATATGTCCATCCCAAACCAACCATCCCTTCCCCCACCCTTCCCCCAACGCTCACGGATTATTTAACCATATTCTCAGAGACCTACTGTGGGGGGACAGACCCACCATTGTGAATATCCATGAACTTAACCCACAGAGGCCGTATAAGGAAAAGCTTGACCACAACTACCCTGAGTTTAGAAGGACTCCCGATGATTCCCCTAGAGCATGAGCAGGTGGGAGGCCCGTAGGATCTAGTCTGAGACCACCCTTCATGGCATTTTGTTCTACCTCCCTCAAAATGGAGCAGTCTACAGCCAAATCCTCAGGAACAGGGTGGCAGTCACCTGGCCCTTTTAGGTAAAGCTTGTCGGGAGCTACCTCCTGTGTCTGTTGGTCCTTTCTCCATCTATGAGAGTGATACACCATCTGAACCTAAACACAGCTTGTTGTCTTTTAAAAATATTTCCTTATTTCTTTGGCTCCACCGGGTCTTAGTTGTAGCTCACCGGATCTTTAGCTGCAGCTTCAGGGATCTAGTTCCTGGGCCAGGGATTGAACACTGGCCCCTCTGCATTGGGAGCACAGAGCCTTAGCCACGGGACCAGCAGGGAAGTCCCCGTTGTGTCTATCACTGCACTCTGTCTGGCCTTCACTTTGACTTTGCCTTGCATGGTGCGCTGACATCCCAGGCCCACAGTGAGGAAGAGCCCATCTAGGACAATGGGGATTTAGTTATCCAACGAAGCAGGAAAAGAGATTAGGATGCTGACCTGAAATAGCTCCTTCTCGTAGTAAATCAAATGCCAGTACTACCCAGGGAAGACAATGCAAGGAAATGGGATTATTATCTGTAAGTAGGAACAGTGGACACCATGTTGAACTAAAGATATATGCTCCTTCTGAAAGGGGGCTGTACCAAGCTCCAGGGAATTGTTGCCGTGCAGAAATGGGAGCCTGAAATTACTGCATGTTCTGATCATTCTGCATGCATGTTAAGTCGCTTCAGATGGCTTAAGTTTGGAAAAGTTTGGGACTCTTTGCAGCCCTATGAACTGTTGCCCACCAGACTGCTCTGTCCATGGGATTCTCCAGGCAAGAATACTGGAGTGGGTTGCCATGCCCTCCTCCAGGGGATCTTCCCAACCCAGGGATCAAACCAGCATCTCTTATGTCTCCTGCATTGGCAGGCAGTTCTTTACCACTAGCACCCCCTCTACCCACATATAATGCACACCTGACTCTATATGGCCAACCATTTTATACAAGAATATTCTTTCTGATCTGGTTTCACCTGCAGAACTAAGTTCAGTTGCTAGGTCTATTTTGTTGTTGTTGTTCAGTCACTCAGTCGTGTCCAACTCTTTGCGACCCCATGCAGCACGCCAGACTTCCCTGTCCATCACCGTCTCCTGGAGTTTGCTCAAAATCATGCCCATTGAGTCAGTGATGTGACCCTATCATCTCATTCTCATTCTGTTGGACTAGGCATATAGCTTTCCTATATATGTGAAAGAAGGCTGGCTTTTATACATTTAGGTGATTACAAATGTAAAAACAGTGAAGTAACAGAAATTTGAATTAAGACTGCCGTAAGCAAGATGGAAATTGGTCTCTTCACATAATAGAGTAAAAGGAATGAAATAATGCCTTTTGTAGCAACTTGGATGGACCTACAGATTGACATCTGAGTAAAGTAAGTCAGAAGGAAAAAGAGAAGTAGTGTATGACCTTCCTTATATATAGAATCTAAAAAGAAATGAAACAAATGAACTTAGTTACAAAACAGAAACAGACTCACAGACTTAGAGAATGAACTTACGGTTAACCAGGGGTAGGGTGGGGAAGGAAAGAGGGAAGGGATAGTTAGGGAGTTCGGGATCGACATGGACACATGCTATATTTTAAATGGATAACCAAGAAGGACCTACTGTATGGCACAGAGAACTCTGCTTATTGTTACGTGGCAGCCTAGATGGGAGGGGAATTTGGGGGAGAATGGATACATGTATATATGTGGCTCAGTCCCTTTGCTGTTCACCCGCAACTCTCACAACACTGTTAATCGGCTATACTCCAATATAAGATAAAAAGCTTTAAATAGGGGGAAAAAGGAAACTGATCTTTTCACATCATAGTGAGTCTGGTGTACAATAGTCAAAGGTCTCGGAGGCCAGTTGGTTCAGGGACAAAAGGCTTCAGCCAAGGTAATTAAGCAAGAAAATAAAAATGTCAGGTGTCCAGGTTAAAAAGGAAAATGGTGTCATTCAAGCATACACAGTCAGAGGTAAAGAACCTTAGAACCATCTCCTTCTTACTCTGCACTGGGAAAAGGCAATGGATGAGCCCAGGACACAGAGCTTGAAAAGAGAAGGCAAATCAAGAGAGAGCAAAGATTGTGCAGCTGGAATTATATATTTAAAACCTTCTCAGGGACTTCCCTGGTGGCTCAGATGGTAAAGCATCTGCCTACAATGTGGGAGACCCAGGTTCAATCCCTGGGTTGGGAAGATCCTCTGGAGAAGAAAATGGCACCCCACTCCAGTACTCTTGCCTGGAAAATCCCACGGACAGAGGAGCCTGGTAGGCTGCAGTCCATAGGGTCACAAAGAGTCGGACACGACTGAGTGACTTCACTTTCACTTTCAGGACTTCCTTTATGGCCCAGCGGTTAAGAATCTGCTTTACAATGCAGAGGACGTGGGTTCCATCCGTGGTTGAAGAACTAAGATCCCATGTGCCATGGGGCAACTAAGTCTGCATGCCACAACTAGAGAAAATTTGCACACCGCAACTAAGACCCAGTGCAGACAGATAAATAAACAAGAAAACCTGCTCAGAAAGTAAAGCCCAGGCCCAGACACAGAGCTTCACTGGTGAATTCCAAATATTTCAGAAGGATTAATACTAACTCTCCACAAAGTCTTTCCCAAAATTTAAAGAGAAGGCAACATTTCTCTGTTTATTTTGAGGCCCAGTATTACCCGATACCACAGTCCTACAAACACCACACCAGGAAAGAAAACTACAGACCAACATCTCATCAGTATAGATGCAAAAATCCTCAACGAAGTACTAGTGAGCTAATCCAGTGACATATGGAAAAAAAATATGTACCATGGCCAACTGGGATTTATCTCAGCCATAGAAGTCATTTTAACATCTGGAAACTAATTAATGTAGTACACTCTACCAACAGAATAAAGGTCAGTGACCACATGATTATCTCAATAGACTCAGAAAATACTTTGTGAAATTTAATACTCTATCATGATAAAAAGCTTAACAAAATAAAGATGTAAGAGAGTTTCCTCGAAACGGAAAATATCATCTACAAACATTCCACAGTTCACATCAAACTCAACAGTACTGAATGTTTCTTCTTAATCATGAAAGACACAGATGTTCCCTCCTACAACTCCCTTTCAACACTGTTCTGGAGGTTTTAGCCAAGGCAATTAGGCAAGAAAATAAAAATGTAAGGTATCCAGATTTAAAAGGAAGGCATTAAACTGTGCTATTTGCAGATGGCATGATTTTCTATTGATAAACTGCTTAGAAACTCATTTTAAAAAACCTTTTAGAACTAATGAAAGAGTTCAGTAACGCAGCAGGCTTGCAGGAGATAAGATGAATATATAAAAAATTGGTTGTATTCCTATACACTAGGAATGAATAATACAAATTAAATCAAGCAAACAATTCAATCTGCACAAGCTTCATAAGGAAAAAAAATACTTAAGAAAAATGTAACAAAAGAAGTACAAAACTTGTACTCTGAAAGCTATATAACAGTGTTGAAAGAAATTAATTTTCTAGCTTGGGCATATAGTCAAGAAAATAAAACACAAGACATCAACATTGGAAGGGAAAAAGTAAAACTATACCTAATGTATACCTATAAGGTAGGTGTTGTAATATTATACACAGAAAATCCTAGGAAATTCACATTAAAGCTATTAGAAATAGTAAATTAATTCAGCAAGTTTCCAAATTAGCTGTATTTCTAGACAGTAGCAATGAGTAAACTGAGAATAAAATTACCAAATAAAAAAACTAAAATGGCAGTAAAAAAATGAAGTAAAAATATATTTTAACAAAAGGTACAAACTTAAACACAAAACTAAAAATGGTTGAAAGAAACGAAGGATGATTTAAATGAATAGAAAGATATCCCACATTTCTGGATCAAAAGACTTATACTATTAAGATGATAATACTCCCAATTTGATCTAAATTTAAACAGAACCCTTGTAAAAAATTAAGCTGACTTCTTGGTGGAAAATGACAAACTGATTATAAGATTCAGATGGAAACACAAGGAACCCAAAATAGCCAATCTCGAAAACAGGAAAACAATTGGAGGGAGGACTCACATCTCTCAATTTCAAGACTTAATACAAAACAGCAGAATAAAAACAAGGGATCAGCTTACAGAAAAATGGAATAGAAGACTGATAATAGCACATATTGATGAGCAATTGGTAAAATTTCAACGCCAGTTCACCACTGACAGGAATGCAAAGTGGTACAGCTGCTTCGGAAAACAGCTTGGCAATTCTGCAAAATAGTAAGTATCGTGTTATAACTAGCGTTTTGCTGTAGGTTTTCACTTTCGTCTCAGGTTCAAAGGATTTGTTAACAATTAAGCCACTCACTCTATACAAATAAATGATACCGATATTTATTAGAGAATTATCTAGCTTATTTTCAATATACTAATTTTAAAAGAAAGGAGAAATAGAAACAGCAGAGAACACGTCACCAAACTAGGTTTTGACCAACATCCAGACTCAGATAGTGCTGGGAAGTCCCACGTCTGAGCACATCTGGAGTCCCAGCTGGGAAAAGGTCCCAGGCAGGGCATCCGATCTGTAGGTGAGACTTCAAAGATTGCAGTTCAGGTTCTGCTTGTAATCCCAGGACTCAAACTGATATCATCATCAGTCTGTGAGCAAATTGCAGCCCTGGTTTCATGTTAATGCTGCTTGTTTTGTCATGTAAAATTTGGACTGCTGTTAAGCCTGGGACTTGGTTGGCCAGTGCCCCTTCAGGGGCTCAACAATTTCAAGATTTGTCCCTTAACTTATCTATGGTGCCACAAATCTTGCCCTCACAGCAGGCGCTCGGTATTCTCACAGTCAGGGCAGTGTCCA
This sequence comes from Budorcas taxicolor, assembly GCF_023091745.1. Taxonomy (NCBI): domain Eukaryota; kingdom Metazoa; phylum Chordata; class Mammalia; order Artiodactyla; family Bovidae; genus Budorcas; species Budorcas taxicolor. Next base: position 49,839,959 of record NC_068926.1, on the reverse strand, counting down.
GGCAGCTTACAAGCAAGGTCAGAGGCCTGCTCTGCTTTGCCTCTGAAGCCTAAACAAGACTATTTATTTAATTTCCCTAACACCTAGCATGTACCCAGAAGGGCAATGAAGACATGCATCCACACAAAGACTTGGGCATTAATGCTTATAACAGTATTATTCAGTTCAGTTCAGTCACTCAGTTGTGTCTGACTCTTTGCAACCCCATGGATGGCAGCATGCCAGGTTTCCCCGTCCATCATCAACTCCAACAGTATTATTAATAATAGCCAAAAAATGGAAACAACTCTAATATCCACCAGTGATGAGAAGATCATGAAAACACCATGGAATAATATTCAGCCATTAAAAGGAATGAAGTATGTGCTACGTCATGAATGAAACAAAAATATTATGTCAAGTGAAATAAGCTATTCACAGATATTCACATATTGTATGATTTCCTTCGTGTAAGCTGTCTAGAATAGGAAAATCTATAGTCAAAATGTAGCTTAAAGATCGCCTAGAAGCTTGTGGAGTTGAGGGTGATGGGGCTTGACTTTTTTAAAATTAATTTATTTTTTTATTGAAGAATAATTGCTTTGCAGAATTTTGTTGTTTTCTGTCAAACCTCAACATAAATCAGCTATAGACATACATACATTTATCCTCTCCCTTTTGAACCTCCTTTTCATCTCCCTCCCCATCCCACCCCTCTAGGTTGATACAGAGCTCCTGTTTGAGTTTCCTGAGTCATACATAATAGGAATGGCTTTCTTTCTGACTTAATGAAAATATGGTTGTGAAACTCCGTGAATATCTTTAAAAAATGAATGAATTTTACACTTGAAATGGGTGAATTGCATGACATGGGTACAGTATTTCATGGCAAATAAAAGCTACCATTGTATCTGGCTAAGCAGTTGCAATGTTAAAAAATGATCAAATAATGATTCAGGAGGCATTTTATTAAACCCGATTTATTCTGTGCATGTTAATGCTTTTGTCTTACATTTACAGTGTAAATTATGTTATCAAAGATGACACAAAAATCTTCTGTGGTTTTGATCCTAGGGTATTTTTTGAGTTCACCATCATCCTGACCTTCCTTACTATCAATGAGGAAATGCTGATATTTTTCAGAGAAAAAAATGATATGCAAGGACACTTTTTGAAACAGGTGATGAGGAGGTGGCCTATTTATTGTTTTTGTGGGTTCAATTCACTGGGTGAAAGCTGGAGCAAAGGCATTTGAATGAAATGCTTTGCAAACCAAAATTGGAAAAAAAAAATCAGCATCGCTGTTCAACATTGTTGAACTGACTAAACCATGATTACTTTTCTGAAAATAAAAATCTTTGCGTGAATACAAAAAATAATGGTAATTAGGATTGAGAAGAGCAAGAACTGAATTAAAAATGCTCATCTTTTATTAATCACATACATTTTTCATCAGGAGACTATTTTTACTAGCTCAGGCTAATATGGAAAGCATTATTTTACGAAATTGTGAGAACAATTGGCCCATGACAATTTAATGCTGTTTTCCAAAACTCTTGTTCTGCAGGAGCTCAGATAAGCCAAGTTCACATGGGTGTTTTCTCTTTAGTATTTTTTAAAATCAATTAATTTATTCATTTATTTGTGTCTTTGCTGAGTCTTGGTTGCTGCGTGTGGACTTTTCTCTGGTTGTGGCCAGTAGGGGCTACTCTTCATTGTGGTGCATGGGAGCGGCTTCTCTTCATTGCAGCGGCTTCTCTTGTTGTGGAGCATGGTCTTAAGGTGTATGGGCTTCAACAGCTGTGGCCCACAGGCTTAGCTGCCTCGCATCCTGTGGAATCTTCCCAGGGATCAAACCCATGTCTTCTGCATTGGCAGGTGGATTCTTAACCACTGGACCACTAGCGAAGTCCCTGGGTGTTTTCTTAATTTCTTAAGCATAGACTATTTGTTGAAGCACCTGCCACAAGCCAGTAATTGCTGTGTCGTCATGGTGTGTTACTATTAAATAGCTCCCATGTAAGAATCCCTAATTCCCACTAGGATGCTCTGAGTAGAAAGAGAACAAAAAGCCATGACATGGGGCTTGACCATAGGACTTCCTGAAGTGTATCCCTTCAACATGTAAGCTCATCTTCTGAGCTAAATTACGTTAAAAAAATGCTTCTCCTTCTCCAGTGCCTGCAGATTAGAGGGGCAATAGTAAATGCTTGGGCTTCCCTGGTGGCTCAGAGGTTAAAGCATCTGCCTGGAATGTGGGAGACCTGGGTTCAATCCCTGGGTTGGGAAGATCTCCTGGAGAAGGAAATGGCAACTCACTCCAGTATTCTTGCCTGGAGAATCCCATGGAGGGAGGAGCCTGGTAGGCTGAAGTCCATGGGGTCGCAAAGAGTCAGACACAACTGAGCAACTTCACTACTACTACTAGTAAATGCTTAGTGGACTGGAATATTTTAATTATTCTTGATCTGTACACTGCATGAGACTTCACAGACACAGAACAACCAAGAAATAAAGCAATTTGCACAAGCTTGGCGATACTGCAAGGGAGCCACAGGTGAGAAACTTCAGCTTTCACTTATCAGATCCTAATGTTCATCCTCTTTCCACTGTACCCCATGCACTTGTGTTGATAGACGGAACGTGGAGTTTCTAGTAGCCACAGAGAAGGATACTAAGGAAAGGCATGCTTTGGGGAGAGTTTTTATTGAGAAAACATAGAGAATTAAGTTATGGTGCTTAGTGAAAGAGAGGTATAGGCTTCCCTGGCAGCTCAGATGGTAAAGAATCTACTTGCAATGGAGGAGACCTTGGTTTGATCCGTGGGTTGGGAAGATCCCCTGGAGAAAGAAATAGCTACCCACTCCAGTATTCTTGCCTGGAGAATTCCATGGACAGAGGAGCTAGGCAGACTGCTGTTCATGAGGTTGCAGAGTCAGACACTACTGAACAACTAACACTTTCATTTTTATGGTAAGATTATGTTTTCAGCTCTGGGTAACATAAATCCCTATTACAGTGTATAAACATATAAGGAACTTAGGTTTCTGTGTAATAAGAAGCCTGAAAACGGGCAGTTTATAGATGATGTGGCTGGTCATGTTACCATCAAGACTCCAGATCCATCCTTCATTTTTTCCCCGAATTCAGCAGGTGACTCCTGCCACGTGGTCACAAAATGACTGCTGTATGTTCATCCTTTACATCTATATTCCAGGGAGAGAAATAGGGATGGTGCCAACAGACATCGTCTCACAAGTCTTTGCTTTTTATTTGAATAGGTTTGCTTTCTCTAAAAAATTTCAAGTATGTGACCTTTGTTCAAACTGGGTCACATGACACCTACTTACAAGAGAGCACAGAAAGTATTTTTGCTTTCCAGTCTCTAGTAAAGAAAGACACAGAAGGTGCAGGATGGCTGTAAGGTGGTCAACTCAGAGTGTTTATCACTGAACTGAGTCCTCCCAGGACCCTGAAAAAGTGAACAAAAATTTTAATCTCTGCTTTCAGTGAATTTGATTTAATCTTATCTTAGACATGAGCATGAATACTGATGAAACTCAATTTTGACAATTTCTTTATAAACGTTCCATTAATAAGAAGCAATGTGATTGTTTGGGGAGATACACATCCATTAAAATGAGCGTGTGGAGGAGATGACAGTCAGAAGACAGAGCTGAAGAATCATTGTAAAATGTGAATTTGCTGCCCAAAAAGAAAAAGCAAAATGAACTGTCGGCATTAATTACTAGGTATGAAGCACTTCAGCTCCACTCGATAATAAATTAATAACATCTAGAGAGCTAGTACAGATAATAGTGGGATGATGGTGATTTGCCTTCCAAGGGAGACCTGGGTGTGTTACAGCATTTAAAAGAAATCTGTCTTCCAAGAGACACCATCATTCACTTGGACTTGATGGAGTGCTTCTTCCAAGTGAACTCTTTATTTTACAATCAGATGGTAACATCTACACTTTTGTTTTTGAAGGTCAACAATCTATCTTTGTTTTCTGGAGGTATTTTTGTGCTCTGCAGAATGGCGTAAAGGGATGATCTTTAAGAGAGGGTGAGGACCAACAGCAAATGAATAGTGAAGTTCTGGAAAAGCAACAGATGTACGCTTAAAGAAGATTTTGACTCAAAGTGACAGCAAATCAAGGTCTTCTGAAGCTTGAAGTGGCACGTTTCCCATGCTCACATGTTCCTTTGAATTTTCTGTTACTGTTGCCTTCATCTTTCCTGGTCAGTGAGAGAAGGGCATTTGTATTGAAAGAAAAATGGAACTCTAGAACATGTTAAGATCATAAGAATGTGTGGTACTGATGGCAACTGAAAAACAATTGAATAAGCTCTTTCTTAGGCTTGGAACATTCTTCTTGGGCTTCAGTTAGTGTCTCCCTCTTGCCATTCAGGTCTCCATTCAAATGTCACTTCCTCAGGGAAGTCTTCCCACCCAGCACACCACCACTCCCAAGTGACCATATTTATGTCTTTCCTAAACTTTTCACAGTTTGTTCTTAGTTTGTTAACATCCTTGTTCATCTGTTTAGTTTGTCTCTTCCACTAGTTTCCCAATGATTTGGAAGCACAAACCATGCTCATGTATTATTTTAAAATATGCTTTTACTTGTTTTCAATTTCTTTCATTGGTGTTTTATAGTGTTCGGAGTACAGGTCTTTTGCCTTCTTAGGTTTCTTCCTAGGTATCTTATTCTTTTTTAAAAAACTTTGTAAATAAACTGATCATCAGATGTTAAATATATAAACAAGCAGATGTGATTTGTGAACTGAACAAAGGCTTTTGACACTTGGAATAAACACTTGATGGGTAGGCTGGATTCTCTGCCCTTAAAGAAAAGAGCCATAGCTGGTTTGAATATAATGTTTAATGTGAGATACAGTGGATTAGGAGAGTTGGTACAAAGCTAAGAGATTCAATTCTAGCCAGTGAGTTAACAGCCTAGACACTTGGACAAAAAAAATGGCCAATTGCCCTGAGTCCTCTAAAGCCCTTTGCACAGCACCAGCTAGAGGCTCCACACCAAGACTGACATTGACTACCTAAAGGCTTTAATAGCATCTACTGTTCCCCAGAGGGCTTCCCTGGTGGCTCAGACAGTGAAGTACTCGCCTGCAATGCAGGAGACCCAGCGTTCAATCCCTGGGTGGGAGGATCCCCTGGAGAAAGGAATGGCAACCCGCTCCAGTATATTTTTGCCTGAAGAATCCCATGGACAGAGGAGCCTGGTGGGCTGCAGTCCATGCGGTCACAAAGAGTCGGACACAACTGAGCGACTAATACACGCATACTGTTCCCAGAGTGAAATCAAGACACTAACTGGCCTTAGGCCACATAGCAGGTATAGTTTTCAGGACAGGCTTGAGGAAAGTGGGCATAGAACTGGACTCAGGGTTTGGTTGCTGCACATTTGCTGGATGCAGCGTTCTGTTCCTTTGGATGTGATGGTAAATAGGACTGTTTCCTTAATTTCTCTTTCGGATACTCTCTAGGACTTCGATAGGCATCAGCTTACAGGCAAATCCTGTATTGGGTTTTGTTCTAAGTGTGTCTAACTCCTAGACTGGCACAATCTAAAATCTTACTGGGGCTGTGAATGCCTATTCCTGAGTGAGAAGCAAGGGGTGGTAGGCATAGGAAAGCATTCGAACTGGGGTGAACTTGAGGTCCTTGTTCTCAGAGCCAGCTGATTTTTACCACCTAGGAATTCAGGCCAGGAGTAAGCAAATCTAATATAGGCAGAGAGGACTGAAATACATTGTTTACCTAATAACCCACTCTTTAAAAAAAAAAGGGAGGTAATTAAGATCAAATTTAAGAGAGCACCTGAAGTTTATCTGAAAATTGCTAGTTCTCAATCTCTGACCTCCATATTTTTACTCTTTCAAAAGCCAGTTTCTTTTTTTAAAGATTTTTGGTGTAAACCATTTTAAAAGTCTTAAGTGAATTTGTTACAATATTGTTTCCGTTGTATGTTTTGTTTTTTTGCCTCCAAATCATGCGGGGTTTTACTTCCCCGACCAGGGATCGAATCCACACTCCCTGCATTGGAAGGTGAAGTCTTAACCATTGGATCACCAGGGGAGTACCCTAAAGGTGCTTTTAGAAACTGTGCTATCATTAGATTAAAGTTCCCCTTCCATCACACAAAGTTGATATATAATGGTCCCAACATACTTTGTACTCAACTTTTAAAAATATTTATATGGCTAGACTTAGTTATATGGGGAAATTCAATTTCTATCAGAAAGCACATTTTGTGTTAGAAAATTAAGTAAATCCAGTGCGAGAAATCAGAGCTACAATATGTACCATGTAAAAGAATTATGCATGTGTTTAAATCTGTCCTGCTCATTCAGCCAATAACATTGTAAAATGCTATTTTGCATTCATGGTTACAATCAGATGGGGTGTGAAGGGTTTTCTGGAAAGTTTTGTATAAAATTACTTATTTGGCATATTTAATTTTAATATTGCAAATAGTGTGCTGCTTTTAAAGAGCCTGTACCTAAATGAAGCTGGCTTAAAGAAAAAGAATTTGAAAACTAGGCTTGCCTGCTTCCTTGAGACAGATGTTATTGCAACACGTATCTGAACTTAATTATACATAGACATCTTCTTTGATGGTTAAGTCGCCGGCATTTTTATTATGTTAATGAGAATTAAGGATGGCTGAATAATCTTCACTATCACAAACAGATTTGTAAATCATGGTCTTAGAATTTTTTTTTTTTTTCCCCACAGTGGAAACTCTTGCATTTCTTGTATAATTCCTAATTTTTTTAAAAGTTGCTTCATGGGTCAAAGTAAACAAGCAGGGATGTAGTTTAGAGAGTGAAATCCTTTCTGCTATAGAATGCAGTGGAATAAATTGCTTGGTAATTACACCTTCTTTTATTATTTTTTGTTTGTTTCTTTATTTTTTGGCCATGCAGTTTGGCATGTGGGTCCTTAGTTCCCCCACCAAGGATGGAACCTGCCCCCATGCATTGGAAGCCTGGCGCCTCAACCATGGACCACCAGGGAAGTCTGGTCATTATATTTTCAGCTAATTATTTTCTATTTAAAAATCTTAATCTCTTCAGGTTGAGCTTTTCTTCCTTTTTAAAACTTTTTAATTAGAGGATAATTCCCTAACAATATTGTGATGGTTTTTGTCATACATCCACTTGAATCGCCATAGGTATACATATATCCCCTCCCTCTTGAATCCCCCTCCCACCTCCCTTCCCAGTTGACTGTTGCCACCTACGAATTCAGGCCAGGAGTAAGCAAATCTAATGGAAGCAGAGAGGACTGAAATACATTATTTACCTGAAATCCCATTCTCAAAAAAATTTAAAAAAAAATAAGGGAAGTAATTAAGATCGAATTTAAGAGAGCACCTAAAGTTTATCTGAAAATTGCCAGTTTTCAGTCTCTGACCTCCATATTTTTACTTTTTCAAAAGCCAGTTTCTTTTTTAAAGAAACCCCTCCAGGCTGTCACAGAGCGCTGGCTTTGGGTTCCCTCTGTCATACATCAAACTCCCACGGGCTATCTATTTTCCATATGGTAATGTATGCTTCTATGCTCTTCTCTCAAATCATCCCACCCTCTCCTTCTCTCTCTGTGTCGACAAGTCCGTTCTTCATGTCTACGTCTCCTTTGCCACCCTGCAAATGGGATCATTAGACCCATCTTTCTAGATTCCATATATGTGTTAATATATGATATTTGTCTTTCTCTTTCTAACTTCACTCTGTATAATAGGCTCTAGGTTCATCCACCTCATTAGAACTGACTCAAATGCATTTCTTTTCATAGTTGACTAATAAACCATTGTGTGTATGTTCCACAAGTTCCTTATCCATTTATCTGTTGATGGACATCTAGGTTGCTTCCATGTCCTAGCTATGGTGTGTGTGAAGTCGCTTCAGTCATATCCAACTCTTTGTGACCCTAGGGACCGTAGCCCACCAGGCTCCTCTGTCCGTGGGATTCTCCAGGCAAGAATACTGGAGAGGGTTGCCACGCCCTTCTCCAGGGGAGATTCCCAACGCAGGGATCAAACCCCTGTCTCTTAGTCTCCTGCACTGGCATTTGTAAATCTTGGTGTGTCAAAAAGCCTATAGGCACAGAAATATGAGAGACAGTAATTCTGACTGTGTGTGTATGTCCACAAGGAGACAGGAAAGACTCCATAGGGAAGATGCTGTTTGAGAAAGTCTTATAGGATGGCCAACCATTTGCAGTGGAAGGAAGATCTGGGGCTCCTAGGAGGTCTAATCACTGTCTAAGAAGACTGGAGATGCTTCCATTACCTTTTCCTTATCAGTTCACACCAGAATAATGAAAAGAAAGAGAAGGCTTGTCAGGAATGATTTGGAGAAGTGATTGAGAAGTGCTTTAATACAAAAGTTTACCTGGAAAAAGCAATCAAATACATGCATTTCAAGGGTGAAAAAGATAGCTTTTTCTAATGTTTTCCCTTCTCCTTGTAATGAAGGTGAATTATTTAACACAGTCAATAATTTTCCCGTTTTCAATGTAATGAGGCTTACCAGCCCTACATTTGGCACATTCTTTTCTACTAAGCTTTCAACTAAACCCCAGAGATAAAAGGTGTTTTACTTCAAAGAAATCTGATTATTTTTCATCTAGGAAATTCCACTGGCAGAAATTCAAGCATACCGCATCAGACCTCAGTGAAATCCATGTTAGAAGTTCCCCTGTTTGTTTTCAAAGTGCTGATAAGCAGTTCTCTTCCAGGCTATAATTGACCTTTGTGAATGAAATTGGTAAATTTGAGTGTGTAGATAAATACCTTTGTGAAAGTCTATAGATTGAGGGCCTGGACTATTAAGGCAGATGGGGCAAATACAAGAAAATCTCGGAGAGAATTAACAAAATATTGGAGAATATAATAGAATATTAAACAAGAGAGAAAGTCAAGTTTATGTAGACTGTAACCATGAAAAGTCTAATTGTGGTCACTGGATTGGAAGGTCACTGTGTGTTCTGGGGGCTCTGTTTCCAGGATTCCCCCAGTGCTGCCTACAGCAGACATAGCTGGAGGACAGGGGGCAGAGGGAGGGAGGGACCACTTTTGTCACTGATCCACTAGCCTTCCACTCATGCCAACAGAGTGGGAACCTACAAGCTTGAACCGTCTATGCTGGGAGTTTCTTTCCGCTGATCTTTGCAGAAATGGGATGTGTGTCCTGTCCCTTCAGGTGCTACAGTCAAAGTTTGGTTTGCAAGTAGACAGTGGAGCTGCCCACTGCCCTTGGTCCCTTGTGCAGAGGCATACACAAGCACAATATTTGGCTTGGAGTAGACTTGAGTCAAACTTGGTCTTGGCCAGAACCATAAATGTCTTTGATTACAGCGCTTCTCCCATCTGATCCCAACTCTCTCCTTGATAAATGCAGGTGGAAAAAGAAAAAAGTGGGGTGGCGTGAGGGGCATTGCTTGCGAAAATTGAAAAACCAAGGTGAAAAAGAAATGTTACAATGGGCAGGATACCAAGACTGTCTCACACTAAGGGACATTGAATAATATAATGACTGTATTTACATTATACTCTTGTGGGAGAATAGTTGCCCAAAGTGCAGGTTTTAAAAATCCATACTTTTGATTCATAAAGACTGACCTGTAAGAAAGAAGGAGAGACATGCCCACCACTCACAGGCCAAGTCCGTCATAATCTACATCCCAAAGCATCAAAACTACAGACTTTCTTTTCCACCTGAATTTGCCCCAAATGTCTCCCATTCCTTGAGTCATTGCAAACTGTCTTTGTGATCTTCAGGGGAGAAAGAGTCTTTTATTCATCCAGGAAGCTGACTTTGAAATAAAATTTAATATGCATTTGAAAAAAGGTCAATATATTTTTCAAAAAGAGATCAAATATACCTTTGAAAACAAGAGGAGTCCCAGTATTTGTGCAGAAGAACAAAAAGGAGTGAATTTGAAGATTTATAAAGGAAGCATGATGGCTGTTTGATGGAGAGAAACAGTGATGATTTTTTTTATTAATTGAGTTTTTAAGCAAATTAGTGATAGTAAGTTCTTTTGATTTATGGAACCTGTTGTCCAGATCAGTATTCCCAGTACCTGGTGCTTAATAGGCAATCACTAAGTGTTTGATAAAGAAATACTGGCGAGAACCATCCAAGCCAAGAATTCAATATTCACATCAACATTATGACCTGTGATACCACTTATTATCAACTGTTTCCAGGATGAGATGACTGTGGCATTGAGACAATGAATAGCTTGCCCAAAGTCACCGGAGGAGAAAATAGTAGAGCTTGGGTTGGAATCCAGGAAGTCTGATCTCAGAATCTGAGCCCTCAACTTCTCTAAAGAAGTATCTGGAGGGGAGAAAGAAAGGAATCAAAATAAAGCAGGAGCAAGACAAGTGGGAAGGGAGAAAGGAAGGGCATATTGCTTTGGCCATTAGAAGGTCATCAGAGATCTTCTAGGAGCAATTTCAGAAGGCAGCACAACAGGCCGCACACACTGCCTGTTTGGATAGAAAGTATGAGAATGAGAACGGGAAGAATGAAGGAGTGAGAAGATGGGATGTTGCGGAGGGACCTGGTCCACTGAAGCAAACAAGGATAAAACTTCCAGAGTGTGACAACAGATAAGCACAATGAGTAAAGCCATCCCACCCAATGATCTGTTTCTTTTAGGAACTGAGAGGCAGGAGCTTTTGAGAGCAGGGCATGTGGGAAGTGACTGGTAGACTGGGAAAGGGACTTGGTGAGGAAGATGTCAGGATACACCTCCTAGGAAAGCTGAGTGGCCTTGAGAGTCAGCTCAGGGCTGGAGACCATGAACTAGCCAAGAAATCAAGGATATCTTTGGGACTTCCCTGGTGGTCCAGTGGCTAGGAATCTGCCGGCCAATGCAGGGGATATGGGTTTGACCCCTGGTCCAAGAACCAAGATCCTACGTGCCAAGGGGCAACTAAGCTCGTGACTACTGAAACCCATGTGCTCGGGAGCCCATGTTCTGCAACAGAAGAAGCCAGCAGGATGAGAAGCTCATACACTGCAATGGCAGAGTAGCCCCCACTTGACACAACTAGAGAAAACCTGTGCACAGCAATGAACAGCCCGTGTGCCACAAAGAAGACCCAGCCCAGCCAAAAAATAATTAATTAATTTAAAAAGTATTTTGAGGTATTCTCTAGGCCAATAGCCTGTGCACAGGAATATTCTAGATGGGTGTTTGAAGTTCTCAGGGGTTTTTAATTGGCTGGGTATATGTAGTGGAAAGATGAGAGGACCAGGATGTGGCTTGTCTTTGTACAAAGACAATTAAGAGGCTTGCTTGTGAGAGCCTCATGGGACAGAAAGCTTCTTAAGAAGCAGTATAACAGACAGGAAGAACAGGGAGGGATTGAAAAAGAATGGGGCTAAGTGAACTTTAAGGGTAGACACAATGAAGTGGGGCACAGGAGTTGTGCTGCCTATAGAGGTGTGACTCGGGATGGGGGTTTGCTACTATAGCATCTCAGTGAGTCAGTACAGGTGGGACAGAGTTTAAATCTGATGTGCAATCCATAGGATTCTGTAGGCTTCCCAGGGACACACCAGGCTGAAATGTGGTTCTGAGTTCACCACAGCATCTTGTCTAAGGGTTTCAATGTATTCCTCCTCTGGGCTTCAGAGGGTTGACTAAATGTGCCAGGGAGGTGCCCATTTAGCCACTAAAAAGAAAAAAAATGGGGACTTCCCTGGGTCCAGGAAGACTCCATGCTCCCAACGCAGAGGGCCAGGGTTCACTCCCTCGTCAGGAAACTAGATTCCGCATGCCAGAACTAAAAATCTCACATGTTACAACCAAGATCCAGTGCAGCCAAATAAATAAAGAAAAGCAAATATTATAAAAAGGAAAAAGTGCCAGTCATTCCCAGATGACTTTGGTTTTACTCATGTTCTGGATTGTTGTTGTTTTTTTTTCTTCCAGGAATGATTCTCTCCTGTGCAATGTTCTCTTTTTACATGCTTAGATATTTTTAAATATGCAATTTTATATGATGAGATTATATGAACTGATTTAGAAATTGATTTTACTACCCTGAATTTGGGTTAAATGGTCTGTAAAATAAAGATTATCATAATGCCCACATCATTGCGTGGCATAAAGATAAACTGAGATCATCGTTGTTTGAAAGGTTCATATATAATGTCTTCCTATTTCGGTTCAGATCCCAAGCCCTGATGTCAGAGAGAATGAGTTGAAAATTACTGGTGTTTTTATTTTCCTGGCTAAATTCGTACCATAATGGAGCAGTATCATTAGCTAAACTGACAATCTATTCAGCCAACTGGCTGTGATATAACTTGATTCTTGACGATTTATTACTAATTTGGGTGATAGCCATTATTTCCAATTATTCAAATACAGTCCTATTGAATTAGCATTTTTTATCACACATTGGTTAAACTGACATCTTTTAACTTTGAATAAAATGTGACTTTTATATGTATCTGCAAAGCTGAAAGCTTTCTGCCCCCTTATTGGTTTACACGAGGCCTTTTCCAGGGAGATGTCTTGGTAGGTCCCGCTGGGCTGGGGACATCTCTGTGGGACTGGTTGCTAAGCGACCAGCTGTAAGGATTCAGAAAGGGAGAGGTGACACTCAGTGAGGAGGTCTGGCAAAGAACCATCTATCCTGAGGTCAAAGGGAATGCAGAGTTTTAAGGGCAGAGGGAGATGAGGGCCTAGAGAGGTGGCATAGGAACCAGGAGGGTGACAGGAGGCAGAGTGATGGGTGCCTTTCCCACCACCCTGGATGCTCTCAGTAAAGGGACTGAATGAGGGTTTGTCAACTGTGGTGCTCTTGACATCTGGAGTCAGATGTAACTCTTCCTTGTGAGAAGGCTGTCTTGTGTATTGCAGGCTGTTTAACAGCATCCCTGATCTCTACCTACTAGAAGAATCCCCTTTCCAGAGCTGACAACCAGAAATGTCTCCAGACAGTGCCAAACACCCCCTGTAAAATTTCCTTTGTTTGGGAACCATTGAACTAAACCTGTGAAATCCTTGTTGGGATGGAACATTATACGGCCAGAAAAAGAGGCTCAGTTCAGTGTCTGGATATTTTTTTTTAATATTTATATGTCTGGCTGCACCAGGTCTTTGTTGTGAGATGCAGGGTCTTTAGTTGCAGCATATGAGCTCTTAGCTGTGGCACATGGAATCAGGTTTCCTGATCAGGGATTGAACCCAGGCCCCTGCGTTGGGAGCTTGGAGTCTTAGCCACTGGACCACCAGGGAAGTCCCTGGTAACTGGATTGACATAAAAGAGAAAGAAAACAGACAGAAGAATTGCATAGAAGTGACTATGCGGAGGTGAGGCCTCCAGATATCTGCACACACTATATGTGTGTGTGTTACAGGCAGGACGAGGGGAGCAGCATGTGTATGTTCTGACTGAGGGTCGCCATATACAGTTGTGCAGGTTGCAAGCAACTCAGGGTGGGGAAGTCATAGTTATAGTCACAGAGATCTTAGATTTTTACAGAACTCAGGACAATATTCTGGCATACAATGGCAAACCTTTTAGAGAAAGGTGTTCTTAAAATTTGTCTTTTGTTTCCTAATCCTCACTTTATAAGTACCACCTGGGCAAGCTATGAAGTTGTACATGAGAAATCAAATTACATTTATGTAAATATTTAGGAAAAAGAGATTTATGAGAAAAGGCCAAGTGGGCTGAAGTGTGAATGTAAGAGATTTGGAAGACCATATAAGAGATTATTTTTTAATTAATTTTTATTGGAATATAGTTGCTTTACAATGTTGTGTTAGTTTCTATTGCACAGCAAAGTGAATCAACTGTATGTTTACATATATCCCCTCTTTTTTGGATTTCCTTCCCATTTAGGTCGCCACAGAGCACTGAGTAGAGTTCCCTGAGCTATACAGTAGGTTCTTGTTAATTATCTATTTCACACATAGTATTCTTAACAGTGCTTCCAACTGGAATATGAGCTCTGGGCATGAAGAACTTTGGCGGACTTTTTCATTATACCTACATCTCATTGGAAAAGACTCTGATGCTGGGAGGGATTGGGGGCAGGAGAAGAAGGGGACGACAGAGGATGAGATGGTTGGATGGCATCACTGACTCGATGGACGTGAATCTGAGTGAACTCCGGGAGTTGGTGATGGACAGGGAGGCCTGGCGTGCTGCGATTCATGGGGTCGCAAAGAGTCAGACACAACTGACCAACTGAACTGAACTGAACTGAACACGAATCAACCGGGTATGACTTCTGCTATTAAAAACAAGAAAACTCAGATAAAAGTGCAATACATTTGAAAGGCAGCTTTCTAATTGAAATCACACAAAATATGTATGTGTTTCCAAGAAGTGACAAGCGGGCTGGGGGCTTTAAGTGGTATCAATGACTTCATAGAATCAGGATTTTCCCCCAAGGGACAATTTTGAACATTTCCAGACCCTGTCACAGGCTTGTTACGACTTCCCCTCTGTGGAGCTCAGAGGAAGCTCCTTTACGTTGTAATTGACTGAGGGTTTTCTTCTGGTCCATGTGCTCCAAGGAGATATTGTCCTTCCCTACCTCCTCCCAATTTCCAGGTGACGGATGTGCTAGGTTGAATTCCATTTGTTTGCAATTGTATTTGGGGAATGCAATCGATTAAATGGAAAGGTGTTTGGTGATGAAGATAAAACACTTTCACAGGCTTTATGAAATTGGATTTTATTAGGTGTCGAAAGTTAGCCCATCGTAGATCAAATTCACGCTCAGATTTCACAGTAGTTCCCAACAAGTTAAGATCCAACTCAGGGGTTTCCCAGGTGACTCAGTGATGAAGAACCCACCTGCCAGTGCAGGAGACAAGGGTTTGATCTTTAGGTTGGGAGGATCCTCCGGAGAAGGAAATGGCAACCTGCTCTGGTATTCCTGCCTGGGAAATCCCATGGACAGAGGAGCCTGGTGGGCTACAGTCCATGGGGTCGCAGAGTCAGACACAGCTGGGTGACTAAATAACAGCAAGGCATCCAAGGTTCTTGAAGGAAAGGGATTGCCAAATGTTGCAATTTTATCCTCAGGCCCATCAAGAACCCTCTTACAAGAGAAAAAGAATGGAGATTATTTCTTAGACTTCCAGCTCAATGGTACAACAGGGGTAGCCTGGCACCCTTCTACTTCCATATGTACAGCTCAGAAGCACAGTTCTCAAGGGTTTTAAACTGATTCCTGGGTTTGTGCATTTCTTTCCGAAGAACCACTGTTTAGGTTCTTTGCCTTTAAAATTTGACTCCAACGTTAACCTGGCAACCCAGCAGGATGGCTGGAATGTTCCTTATTCCACAGAACTTCATAAGCTTTGAAAACTTGTTTGTTCTTTTTTTCTTACTTCTTTTTGATATCTATGCTTTGAGCTCCTGCCCACAGATTTCTCACATAAACAGAAGCCACTACAGAAACTTTCCGCTGTTAATACAGGTGTTTCAGAAAAGTTCTTCCAAATAGGAGGAGGAGATTTTTTTTTTCTTTTAATTTAAATTAAAAAAAAATTAAATCCATTCTTTAAAAAAAAAATTATTGGAGTACAGTTGATTTCCAATGTTGTGTTTAGGTATACAGCAAAGTGAATCAGTTATACATATGCATGTGTCCACTCATTTTAGATTTTTTTATGGATATAAAGCACATGAAAAGATGCTCAGCATAACTAAGTATCAGAGAAATGCAAGTCAAAACTATAATAAGGTATCACTTCACACCGGTCAGAATGGCCATCATCAAAAAAAAGCTACAAACAATCAATTCTGGAGAGGGTATGGAGAAAAGGGAAACTTCCTACATTATTGGTGGGAATGCACAGTGGGTGGGAATGTACATTGGTGCAGCCGCTATGGAAGACAGTATGGAGGTATTTTTAAAACTTGAGCTGCCACTCATTCAACCTAAAAGTTGAAAATTATGTTTTATTTGGTGAAACTTTTTAGGACTTAAGCATGGGAGGCAGCATCTCAAGTACCCTGAGAGAACAGCTCCAAGGAGGCAGGAAGAGGAGCCAGGTTATATAGAAGTTTGCAACAAGAGCAAGTAGTCTGATCGTCAAAAGCTTTTTTGTAACTTTAAAAAAAAAAAACAAAAAACAGATACACCAAGTTAAGAAATGTAGTGTTTCTGTGACTGGGAAAAAGCAAGAGTCTGGGTTCACTGAAATCATGCCTTTGATGTGTGTACCTCAGCTGTCTGGGGCCAGTATCCTGTGTTTTCACATCCTGAGTTTCCTCAGGGCTCACTAGCTCACCTTCCATAGTGGCCGCAATTGCTGGAGACATCCTTGTTTAGTGATATAGCAGGAAACATTTCATTTCTCAGGTGTCTAATATTAGGCCCCCCGCAATGGGTTTCCTCATTCATAATCTCCTGGTGACAAAGACTAGTAAGAAGATTGTTCTATTATACAATGAGTACTTTATCAGGACCCTGTACTTGGTACCTTATGTAATTTGGAGGCTTCTCAGAAAAACTCCAGTTCCAAAACTGGACTCCCATCTGGCTTATATTTATCTATTTTTATCCCTCCAAGGGATGATAGGGTAATAGATGGTGTCAAATTCATCATACTTATTCCTATAAATTGTCTATACTGCAACACTCAGCGGTCATGGATAAGATGCAATGCATTTCTTAAATCTCCTTTGGTGTATTCAAGCTCTTTGGATAGAAAAGTGGCCCTGAATAAATCAGAGAGGGAATATCCCTTTTTGTCTCAAATGATGCATAAGAAAGCTATAACTGGATTTTTTCTTTTTTTAAAAAAATCATTTTATATTGGAGTAAAATTGATGAACAATGTGGTGTTAGTTTTAGGTGTACAGCAAAGTGTTTCAGTTATATATATACATGCATCCTTTTAAAAATTCTTTTCCCATTTGGGTTATTACAGAGTACTGAGCAGATTTCCTTGTGCTATACAGCAGGTCTTTGTTGGTTATCTATTTTTAACTATAGTAGTGTGTACATGTAACTGGATTTTATGGCTTCAGAAATTAATGGAGTTGGACTTGGATGGAGGATGTTAGCAAATATCAGTGATATACAGCTTCTTTCCTGGAGGAAGTTATTAAGGGTTAGAAGTTCCTTTTTTTTTTTCAACAGGGCAGAGGGCACCCTACAGCACTTGGGTAATGGGCTTCAATGTCTCCTCTGTCTACCACCCACAGCTGTACGAAAATCCAGGTCAGAGACTCAGGACTCTCTGACTCCTGGAACAGAGGTCTTCTCTTTCCATGGAGAAGTTAGCAGTCGGGATCCAGTGTGTGATAACAAAAAAGTGGAGGATAACCTCATTAGACCAAATCCGCCTCCATCTCACTAGGATCAAGCAAATGAAGTATTCAGCCCAGATGCATTTTTAACTTTGACATCTGTTTTAGAAGCTTTTTAGGAAGGTCAGGAGAGCATCTCTATGGGAGGATGACTCTAGGTTGAATATTGGAAAATTAAGGTTGGAGGAGGAGCAGATGGGGACGTGTTTGGATAGTAAAGAGTGGACGAGGCAAAAGGAAAAGGAAACTGTCTTTCCTTGAAGATGGATGCTTCTTAGCTGAGGACCTGCAGATATTTCAATGTCCCTGGAGGCTGGACCTCAAAGGAAATAGCCACAAATCATGAGACATGACAAATAAGAGGGGCCAGACCTTTCAGGGGCCTAAAACAATTAAGGAATTCGGACCCTATCTGAGAGCAATGAGGAGCTTTCCAAGATTTCTTAGGAAATAGATGGTCAAGGTCAGAATTCAGCTTTGAAACATGACTCTGGTGTCTGTGAAAAGAATGAATTAGATAAATCCATAGAAGCCAGGAGCAGTGCTAGTCTGTCCTGGGTCTCATCAACTGCATGTCTGTTTCCTCCCAACTTCTGCCTCTGCTGATTTCTGGTCAAACTCTAGAAGCAGGGGCTGAATCCTTATGATACTTAGTTAGGCACATCCCAGGATCCATCCATGTTCTCATCTCTACAATCCATCTTATATGTTGTATCATTTGCTTTATCTCTTCTTCTCTGACAAAACCTTGACTTCTACAGACATGCATAAATTCGAAAGAATATTAAACCCAGTGTGACATGTATACCATTGGGTGTGAGAGATATTAGGGTCATACACATTGTTTATTAGGATAAACATTCAATTTCATTATTATAGTGGCATTTATTCTTTTTCAATATTTTATTTATTTATATTTTGGCTGTTCTGCATCTTCTTAGCTGCATAGGCCTTCTCTAGTCTGGGTGAGTAGGGGCTACTCTCGACTTGTGGTGTGTGGGCTTTTCATTGCAGCGGCTTTTCTCGTTGGAGGATGGACTGTAGGCATAAGTAGTTGTGGCTCCTGGGCTCTAGAGCACAAGCTCAATAGTTGCGGCTCACAGGCTTAGCTGCCCTGTGGCATGTGGGATCTTCCCGGATCAGGGACTGAACCTGTGTCTCCTGCATTGGCAGGAGGATTCTTTACCACTGAGCTACCAGGGAAGCCCAGTGACATTTATTCTTATTCTATATAAAAATAAGCATGATTGGGACATCAAATGCAAAAGAGTATAGATGTTTTGGCCTATTACAAAGGGCAAATGAATATTAAAGTTTAAAAAACTCAATTTATAGTAAAAAAAAAAAAAAGAACAAAGTAAGAAGTAGGACATGTGGTCCTTATACAAAGCAGAATGTGATACATGAATGACTCCAGTGTGGGAAACGAATCTCAGAAATCTATGAACCTCAAATGGAGGGTATTTTGTCAAAGATTGAAGTTTCTCAAATTTTCCATGGGGTGCAGGGGACTTCCCTAGTGGTCCAGTGGTTAAGAATCCGCCTTCCAAAGCAGGGGACACATTGGATCCCTGGTCAGGGAACTAAGATTCCGCATGCCGTAGGGCAGCTAAGCCTGAGTACCACAACCAGAGAGAAGCCTTTGAGTTGCAACTAAGACTGGACAAAGCCAAAAAAAATTTTTTTCCAAGTGATACATAATGCTATAAACAAAAGCTCTTCAAAATTAAAATGAATGCTCTATGCACTTGCAGTACACTTCAGAAAATGTTAAAATTATTTTTTAGATTCAGGAGTGTTTTCTTGACTAGTGTCCTTTCTGTAGCAGGTGAATTTCAGAAGTATCCAGCATTGGACAGCACACAGGAAGTGCTCATTTCAAAGCAAGAGCACCCACAAATCTGACCATGTGGCCCCTTTGTCACTGTTGAGGGAACCAGGTCCGTATTCTGAGGGAGGGGCAGGGACTGCGGTCAACGTTCTCAGGGATTTTGAGAACCTGGGTATAATCAAGGTCCTGACTCAAGCCAGGCAGGCGGACAGGGGCTCCCACTCAGCTCCTGCGGGGCTCTGTTCCTGAGGATTAAAAGTGGTGTCACTTCATAAACCATGTCACAGCACAGCTGTCCTGGTGACGACACGGCACCCAAATCCCAGGCAACAAATGTGAAAATAGAGAAGTGGGTCTCCATAAAACTAAAAGGCTTCTGCACAACCAAGGAAATCATCAACAGAATGAAAAGGCAACCTATAGGCTGGGAAAATATATTTGCAAACCATTGATCTGATAAAGGAGCTTATATCCAAAATAGATGAGAAACCAACTGGGCTTTGTAAAGATAATTCCACAAATATTCACGGAACTGCTATTACATTCCCATCACACCCCAGGTACTTAGAAGGGTTCAGTACAACGTTTTCAGATTCTTGATGCCCTGGGAGCTGGGAGTGGGGAGATGTCTGGGGGCTTGGTGTGATTGGGAGGTATAGGATGCCTACGGTGGAGACTGTTTAGGATGGAGACGGAAGGCAGCTCCTTTCTCTGCAAAGCCTTGGAACAAGCATTTCCACCCTAATCCCAAGGCTGTGGGGAGGAATTTATAAGCCCTCAGAAGCATCTCACCGTGAAAAGCGTCTGCAGATCTAAAGCAAGGGAAAGGCAGGAGGCATGAGCTTTCGGGACAAGGGCCCTTCCTCTTTCATTTTGCCTGGAGTAGGGTCCTGGGGAGTGAAGCTGGCTTGTATCAAAAGACAGTTTTAATTTCTGGATGCCCATATACTGTCGTGGGGATGCTGCGGTTAAGAGCAGGCTTGAGAAGGCTCATTGCAATTTTATTAGCCTGTGCTAATTTAACTTCCCTAGGAGTACTTATAGGAATGACTGTAAGTACCATTACAAGGGGGAAAAGCCAGAAAATAAATGTGCTTGAACGTACTTGAGAAAACGGCAGTGTAAAAATCACATATTACTTGTCTTGGTAGTTTTAGCTTTCATTTCTGCAAACCGAATATCACATATCTTCTCAATAACCTCAGAGTCCTAGGACTTTCTGGTCATTCTCATCCAAATTCTGAGTAGGGTTTTTTTAAATCATCTGATGCAGATCATTATATTAACATTTATTTGCCCGAGCTTCTGGACCTTGTTACATGGAAGAGTGAGTAAACTTTCCAATTTGAATGAAGAGGTATTTATGGAAAATGAAGAACCTAAGGAAATAATCTGTTATAATTACTCAGTATCTTCTGTGTGTGGTCAGATTGCGTGATTATTTTTGGACCCACACAATCAGGCTTGAGTAGGCTAGATATGTATTATTAATGCTGTACCTGCTAACAAATGCCATACACACAAAAAAAATGAAGGAAGTTTTTTCTGGTTTCTGTTTAATTTATTTGGTTGTGCTGGGCCTTAGTTGTGGCATATGGGATCTAGTTCCCTGACCAGGGATCGATCCTGGGCACCATGCATTGGGAACATGGAGTCTTACCCACTGGGCCACAAGGAAAGTCCCCTGAACAGGTGTTGAAAGCATATTTAGCAACTGCTCGGGAACCATAACCCAGACCTACCCTGATGGAATGCGGTGGTTATTTCATCCACGATCCCTTACAGATTACAGATTTCATCTAAAATACACTGTTGTCAAAGGGACATGGCTTTACACGAACTCTGGGGAGACAGTGAACTGTAAGAGTCGTAGCATGTTAGGGATGCGTATTGTGTAAACTATAGACACCTGGATTCAAATCATCATGTCAGGGACTTCCCTGGTGGCCAAGTGGCTAGGAACCCACCTTGCAATGCAGGGGATGTAGGTTCAATTCCTGGTCAGGAAGTAAGATCCCAGATGCCTCAAGGAGCAACTAGAAGCCCACATTCTGCAGCTGGAGAATGTGTGTGCACAACAAGACTGTCTGACTCAGTGAAGATCCTGTGTGCCACAACTCACACCGGATGCAGCCAAATTCGTGAATTAATTAGCTTAAAAAATCTTCACATTAACTCACTAGCTGAAACACTGAGTAATTTGACATCATGGAGTGGCCTCTTGTTGTTCATTGTTCAGTTGCTAAGTCGAATCCCACACTCTTTACAACCCCATGAACTTTAGCATCCCAGGCTTCCCCTTCCCTCACCATCTCCCAGTGTTTGCTCAAACTTATGTCCATTGAGTCGGTGATGCCATCCAACCATCTCATCCCTTTCTCCTGCCTTCAATCTATCCCAGCATCAGGGTCTTTTCCAGTGAGTCAGCTTTTTGCATCAGGTGGCCAGACTATTGAAGCCTCTTACTACTAAAATCCAGGTAATCCTTATCTCCGTCACCTCGGGTTGAGCAAATTAAACGAGATCAAGAAAATTAATAGAAATGGGCTATGCCTGTGCTATTCAAGTAATCTTGGCTACTGTTACTATTTTTGTCCATATTATACCCATTTGTTCTAGAGTATAAAACCCTCATGGATTCTAACACAAAGGCACATTTGCATTGTAGACAGAAATCCTTTCTCTGAAATTGTTTTGTAACATTTAGTGTTTCCTGTGCGGATATTCACTGGCTTCATTCATTCCATTTCTTATCAACAGCAGCAAGTTTGCTATCTTCCAACAGGCTTACCCCTCATTGGAGCCTCCCAGGAGACCTCTATGAATGGTTTACTTCCCTAAAGTTTCCGGAGGTTAATTTGCCTCATAAGGCTTTTTAATTGACGTAATTTTTTCATGTTCTCTTAGGTACCAAGAAACTGAGGTCTGGGAATCTTGCCATCCATTGATGATGCTTTAAGTGAGCCTGTTTCAGGGTGGGGGAGAAAAGGCAGCAATTATTTCTAACACCGCCCAACCAGCTTTTCCCTTAATTAAGAGTGAGCTCCCTGGCAAGTGAGGGTAGCCGGAGATAAAAATCCATTAGCAAAATAAACAAGCTGATAAACGTCTACTAGACCCTGTGGAGAACTTTTTTCTATGAGTCCAAAATTGAAAGCTGATTGCCACATCATCTGTAATTACTAGACTCTCTTACACAGCCAGGCACTTAAAGGACTTGTGCAATTGCTGAAATTGAGAGGGATTATCTTTATAGCCCTGGTCAAAGCTTAGTGGAAAATGCACTTTCTTAAATGCACTATTCTTAAAATAGATGAAACAGACTCTCCTTGACCCAGAAGGTGAAGTGGCAGTGTATACAAGTGGAAGGTGGCAGGTGGCAGAGAGGAAATTTTTTTTTGCTTTTTCATAACTTTCAGGTCATCATTGCCTTGATTCTCCTGGGCTACATGAACTAAAGCTGCAGACTGCATTACCCAACAAAGGATGGTAACTTCTATACATTATCCTTGGGAAGTGTTTATAGAAACTCATTTTATGTGTTTTTTCAAAGCTAAACATGAAACGGAGCAGGACCCTATGGTCCTTGCCCTCCATGTCCTCAGCTGGTCTTTTGTCTGTGGAAAAACCTTAGCCAAAGAACAAGCTTAATCAGAGAAGTGAGAAAATGCAGAAACAAATAAAAACAGTTAAAGGAGACCAAATAATGTAGTCATTAAGTATAGTCAAGGGCCATATACAGTTCCTCCTCATAGGCCCTCCTCAAGGGCCATAGATAATATTCTGAGCCATCTCTTGGGAGCTGTCTTGTAGATACTGACATGCTCATGGAGTAGAAGAAGTTAACTACATGATGACCAGACTATAGCTATGACATAAGCTGCCACAATTCTGAGAATAGGTCTCAAGAAAGGAAGTAGAATAACCCTGGAACTGATGATTAATTTTACTTAAAACAATCAAGGGAGCTTCCCTGGTGGCTCAGATGGTAAAGAAACTTCCTGCGATGCAGGAGACCTGGGTTTGACCCCTGGGTGGGGAAGACACCCTGGAGAAAGGAATGGCAACCCACTCCAGTATTCTTGCCTGGAGAATTTCATGGACAGAGGAGAATGGAGGGCTACAGCCCATGGGATAGCAGAGAGTTGGACAAGACTGAGCCATTAACACTTCCACTTTCTTTCACAACAATCAAGATAATGCTGGTCAGATCACCAATGACCAATGTGAAGATGACTGTCAGAGCTGACTGTTTGTTTCTGCATGTAGCCTTCTCCCTTTGCCTGGAAAAGCTCTTGCCCGCTGATTATCAGTGGGGAGAGTTGGCCTTTGGACAGGTGTTTCCGCCCTCCCCTTTTGAATGGTTGCTGTCATTCAAAATAAAGCAAACTTTCCTTTCCACCAACCTGGTCTCTTTAGTGACTTTTGAGTTGCAAGCAGCCAGCCCTCACTTTTGGTAACAGTGGTTTTTCAAAGCTGAATGGAATCCAGTTATTTTGGGAGGCTTAAGCAAATATCTGGGTTTCCCACATGGCTCAGTGGTAAAGAATCCTCCTGCTCATGCAGGAGACGTGAGTTCCATCCCTGTGTCAGGAAGATCCCCTGGAGAAGGAAATGGCAACCCACTCCAGTATTCTTGCCTGAGAAATGCCATGGACAGAAGACCCTGGTGGGCTAGAGTCCATGGCGCTACAACAAAGTTTGACAGGACTTACTGACTGAACAATAAGCACATATCAGTCATGTTTCTCAGCTAGATGGGTATCCCAGTGGTCTGCCAAGGACAGATGTCTGTCCTCTCTCCCAGAGACATCCAAGGAAATACAGAAACTGGGCAGCTGACCCAAGGTCACACTCCATGGGAACACGGGACAGCAGTTAGAAGACAGGATTGCCTCAGGGAGCCAGGAGGGCAACCGAGAGCCTTTGTCTGCCCGTGGAATAGAATCATAGATAATCTGGGGCAAAAAAAAAAAAATCCTGATACTCGTCAGCTGGGCCAAAAAGCAGAGCCATCTACAATGGGGTGAATTAGGGTGAATGAGGATACCCTCAACATCCTTGTGAAACTGCAAGCACAGCTTTTTGTTCTCAACTCTTACGAAAAATGTCTTCTGCCGTAAGGTGATGGAGAGTGGTTACCCATGGTCTGGATCCAAGGTGCAGACTAAAATATTTTTTAATTAGTTACCAAAAATAAAGTTGAGAGGTTTCACATAAAGATCTATGTTTCTAGATTCTGTTGAAATCACAGGATCTGGCACCCCAAATCCACCTTCTCAGCCAACATGGGCCAGGACTGTGCTCTCCACCCTCCTTCCCCTTTAAATGATGTGTGATCCCTACTTGATGTACTTGTAAATGGATGAGGCCATGGTCAAACCCAAATTCAGCTGCTTGCTGCTCAAAAGGCCAATCCTTGAGAGACAAGCGTTGGTGGAAAGGGGAAAGCTGCTTTGTCTTGGAGGCCAGTGACCAGGGAAGATGATGGAATGATGTCCTAAGAACATCTCCAAGCTATCAGTTGGGAGACAAAGGTTTTAAAGGCAGTGGGAGGGAGGGGGCTGCCAGGGGTGTGTTCAGCACATGCTCAGTTCTCAGATTGGTTGACATCAAGGTGAAGTTTTGAGCATCATCAATCTTCTGGTTTCAACTGGTCTGGGGTCTACGTGCTTGCGGTCACAAGTTTCTACCTGGTGGGGGTTTAATTCCTATAAAAACAACTTATCAATGGTTAGAGCTTTATCTGTATTTTTTTAGAATTTATTCTTATGTTATTGACAATGTGGCTTACAGTTTTTCCAACTAAAAAAGGTTTTTTAATAATTTAGAATAAAAATTAAAATATAACTCTGATATAGATTTTCATTTATTTACCTGAATTTTTTTATGGAGCTGGGAGCTCAGTGACTCTGCTATTGGGCTGGTTTAGTATCTAATTTGTTATCAGTTTCTTGGTCCAACAGGTATTCTTTGTTTCTCTATATTCACATTTCCTAATCACTCTCTTTTTGTTAAAAAAAAAAATCACTATCTATCTATTTATTTTTGACTGCTGGTTCTTCATTGCTGTGTGAGGACTTTCTCTAGTTGTAGCCAGTGGGGGCTTCTCTTGTTGCAGCGCACAGACTCGGTGCACGGGCTTCAGCAGCTGCAGCATACTGGCTCGTAATTGTGGCTCTCAGGCTTAGTTACTCTGTGTCATGTGGTATCTTAGTTCCCCGACCAGAGATCGAACCCGTGTCACTTGCCCTAGCAGATGGATCATAATCACTGGACCACCAGCAAAGTCCCTAATCACTCACTCTTGAGCCAGTGCTTTGAGATTCAGAGGCCTGGGAGACCAAAGCAAAAGCCTTTTACTTTAAACATAAGGGCTTGAATGCAGTTTCAATCCCCTCTTTTCTCTGATACCCCTCAATCTTGAGGGGGGCAGTATTGGATGAGAAAAGGAATAACGTTATTTTTCTGGTTTCTGTAGTCAAGGAGCGAGTATTACAAAGGAAGTATGCACAGCGTGCTATGGGTGCAAAGACACGTGTGTGTGCATGCAAGTACCACTGTAAGCAGTTTGGAGGTGCCAGTGTGAAACTAACACTGCAGAGAGGGGTGCACTCAACATCATTCCTCTGCCCAGCCCTGGGGGCACCCCAGCAGGCAGTCCTGACCCTCCTATGGAGTTCTACTGAAGTTATATACAAGCCTTCTGTCCATATCTTATGAAGTAAAAAGCTGACTCGGGAGTTTATGATTGTAGACTTAGGGAATGAACTTAAGATTGCCAAGGAGGAAGGATGGGGAAGGGATACTTAAGGAGTTTGGGGTGGACCTGTGTGCTTGTGTTAAGTCACTTCAGTCATGTCTGACTCTTTGCAATCCCAAGAACCGCAGCCCACCACGCTGTGCACAGGATTTTTTAGGCAAGAATCCTGGAATGGGTTGTCATGCCCTCCTCCATGGAATCTTCCCCATTCAGGGATCAAACCTTCGTTCCCTGCATCTTCAGCATTGCATGTGGAGTCTTTACTGTGCTGAGCCACCAGGGAAGCCCAGGAATATCCATACCTACCATTTATTGAGTACCTACTATGCACAGCTATAGATAAGGAAGGTGAAGTTCAGAAAAGTTAGGACATTTGCCTAAAGCCACCATAAAGGAGTGTTAAAGCCAGAATTCTGTCCTGGAGTGAACCCTTAAACACTACCCTTGACCTTGGCTCAAAGGACACCAGGCAGGTCGGGAAACACGTGAAGGAGAGTGATTGAGGGCTGGTGGGGGGAGAAAAACTAGAGGTTCCAATGGCTGATGCCGTGGACAATGAGGGCCCATGTTACCATTTTTTTAAAAGAAACTTAAAATCTGTATTTTCATGTGGATGTCATTAAAAAAATAACTACTTTTTTTTTTTTTGCAAACCAAACAAAATACACTGCAAGCTGAAGCTGGTGCCCAGATGGCAGTCTGAACCCACAGCCGTGCACTCCTCCAGCCCAGGTCTGTCTCCAGCCCAAAAGGTTCCCCCTGCCCCAGACACACCTCCCAGCCTTTGATGTGTGACTGCGGCTGCTCCAGGGCCTCTAGCTTCTCCATCTGCTGCTTGGTCTCATTGATGTTGGAGCAGATGGTCTTCATGGCCTGCAGGGCGCTCTGGACCACAGGGTAGTCAGGCTACTCGCCAGGGGTCCTCTTGCTACATTTAAAATGGATAACAAGGACCTACTGTATAGCGCAGGGAACTCTGCTCAGTGTGATGTGGCAAGCCAGGTGGAAGGGCAATCTGGGGGAGAATAGATACATGTACATGGATGACTGAGTCCATTTACTGTTCACCTGAAACTATCACAACATTGTTAATCAGCTATACCCCAAAACAAGCCTGGTAACTCAGTGGTAAAGAATCTGCCTGGCAATGCAGGAGACACGGGTTCAGTCACTGACCTGGGAAGATCCCACATGCTGCCGAACAGCAAAGCCCGTGCTCCACAATTACTGAGCCTGAGCTCTAGAGCCTGGTTGTTGCTTAGTCGCTCAGTTGTGTCCGACTCTTTGTGACCCCACAGACTGCAGCACACCAGGCTTCCCTGTCCTTCACCATTTCCCAGAGCTTGCCCAAACTCATGTTCTTTGAGTCAGTGATGCCATCCAATCATCTCGTCCTCTGTCATCCCCTTCTCCTGCCTTCAATCTTTCCCAGCATCAGGGTCTTTTCCAATGAGTCAGCTCTTTGCATCAGGTGGCCAAAGTATTGGAGCCTCAGCCTCAACATCAATCCCTCCAATGAATGTTCAGGACTGATCTCCTTTAGGATGGACCGGTTTGATCTTGTGCAGTCCAAGGAACTCTCAAGAGTCTTCTCCAACACCACAGTTCAAAAGCATCAATTCTTTGGCACTCAGCCTGCTTTATGTTCCAACTTTCACATCCATACATGACTAGTGGAAAAACCATAGCTTTGACTGTATGGACCTTTGTAGGCAATGTCTCTGATTTTTAATACACTGTCTAGGTTTGTCATAACTTTTCTTCCAGGGAGCAAGCACCTTTTAATTTCAAGGCTGCAGTCATCCCAGGGTTGGAGGGGAGGGTCACAAATACTGAGACCATGTGCCACAACTACTGAAGTCCATGCACACTGGAGCCTGTGCTTCGAAACAAGAGAATCCAGTGCAGTGAGAAGCCCACGCACCCCCAACTAGAGAGTAGCCTCCATTTGCCGCAACTAGACAAAGTCTGTGCAGCAATGAAGACCCAAGGCGGCCAAAAATAATACATAAAAAATATGTATTTTTAAAGAGTTAGCGATTGGGAAATGTGAAGACATAGAAGCAAAGAATAGCTGTTGAGTTGGGGAATTGGTAGCAATTTAGACTATAATTCTGCCACAACTCAGAATACCAAACTCCTAGTTCCCTGAAAAATATAAAGGCCTGACCCACACCTTGGAATGCGGAATGAAGCAGGGCAAAGACTAATAGAGTTTTGCCAAGAGAAAGCACTGGTCATAGCAAACACCCTCTTCCAACAACACAAGAGAAGACTCTACACATGGACATCACCAGATGGTCAACACCGAAATCAGATTGATTATATTCTCTGCAGCCAAAGATGGAGAAGCTGTATACAGTCAACAAAAACAAGACCAGGAGCTGACTGTGGCTCAGATCATGAACACCTTATTACCAAATTTAGACTTAAATTGAAGAAAGTAGGGAAAACCGCTAGACCATTCAGGTATGACCTAAATCAAATCCCTTATGATTATACAGTGGAAGTGAGAAATAGATTTAAGAGCCTAGATCTGATAGACAGAGTGCCTGATGAACTATGGAATGAGGTTCGTGACATTATACAGGAGACAGGGATCAAGACCATCCCCATGGAAAAGAAATGCAAAAGAGCAAAATGGCTGTCTGGGGAGGCCTTACAAATAGCTGTGAAAAGAAGAGAGGCAAAAAGCAAAGGAGAAAAGGAAAGCTATAAGCATCTCAATGCAGAGTTCCAAAGAATAGCAAGAAGAGATAAGAAAGCCTTCTTCAGCGATCAGTGCAAAGAAATAGAGGAAAACAACAGAATGGGAAAGACTGGAGATCTCTTCAAGAAAATGAGAGATACCAAGGAAACATTTCATGCAAAGATGGGCTCAATAAAGGACAGAAATGGTATGGACCTAACAGAAGCAGAAGATATTAAGAAGAGGTGGCAAGAATACATGGAAAAACTGTACAAAAAAGATCTTCACGACCCAGATAATCATGATGATGTGATCACTCACCTAGAGCCAGACATCCTGGAATGTGAAGTCAAGTGGGCCTTAGAAAGCATCACTATGAAA
Source organism: Budorcas taxicolor (assembly GCF_023091745.1). Classification (NCBI taxonomy): domain Eukaryota; kingdom Metazoa; phylum Chordata; class Mammalia; order Artiodactyla; family Bovidae; genus Budorcas; species Budorcas taxicolor. The sequence goes on along the minus strand of NC_068926.1, from coordinate 49,810,975 downwards.
AAAGCTAGTGGAGGTGATGGAATTCCAATTGAGCTATTTCAAATCCTGAAAGATGATGCTGTGAAAGTGCTGCACTCAATATGCCAGCAAGTTTGGAAAACTCATCAGTGGCCACAGGACTGGAAAAGGTCAGTTTTCATTCCAATCCCAAAGAAAGGCAACGCCAAAGAATGCTCAAACTACTGCACAATTGCACTCATCTCACACACTAGTAAAGTAATGCTCAAAATTCTCCAAGCCAGGCTTCAGCAATATGTGAACCGTGAACTCCTGATGTTCAAGCTGGTTTTAGAAAAGGCAGAGGAACCAGAGATCAAATTGCCAACATCCACTGGATCGTGGAAAAAGCAAGAGAGTTCCAGAAAAACATCTATTTCTGCTTTATTGACTATCCCAAAGCCTTTGACTGTGTGGATCACAATAAACTGTGGAAAATTCTGAAAGAGATGGGAATACCAGAGCACCTGACCTGCCTCTTGAGAAATCTGTACCCAGGTCAGGAAGCAACAGTTAGAACTGGACATGGAACAACAGACTGGTTCCAAATAGGGAAAGGTGTACGTCAAGGCTGTATATTGTCACCCTGCTTATTTAACTTATATGCAGAGTACATCATGAGAAACGCTGGACTGGAAGAAACACAAGCTGGAATCAAGATTGCTGGGAGAAATATCAATAACCTCAGATATGCAGATGACACCACCCTATGGCAGAAAGTGAAGAGGAGCTAAAAAGCCTCTTGATGAAAGTGAAGGAGGAGAGTGAAAAAGTTGGCTTAAAGCTCAACATTCAGAAAACGAAGATCATGGCATCCGGTCCCATCACTTCATGGGAAATAGATGGGGAAACAGTGGAAACAGTGTCAGACTTTATTTTGGGGGGGCTCCAAAATCACCGCAGATGGTGACTGCAGCCATGAAATTAAAAGATGCTTACTCCTTGGAAGAAAAGTTATGACCAACCTAGATAGCATCTTCAAAACCAGGAACATTACTTTGTGGATTAAGGTCCGTCTAGTCAAGGCTATGGTTTTTCCATGGTCATGTATGGATGTGAGAGTTGGACTGTGAAGAAGGCTGAGTGCTGAAGAATTGATGCTTTTGAACTGTGGTGTTGGAGAAGACTCTTGAGAGTCCCTTGGACTGCAAGGAGATCCAACCAGTCCATTCTAAAAGAGATCGAGCCTGGGATTTCTTTGGAGGGAATGATGCTGAAGCTGAAACTCCCGTACTTTGGCCACCTCATGCGAAGAGTTGACTCATTGGAAAAGACTCTGATGCTGGGAGGGATTGGGGGCAGGAGGAGAAGGGGACGACAGAGGATGAGATGGCTGGATGGCATCACGGACTCCATGGACATGAGTCTGAGGAACTCCAGGAGATGGTGATGAACAGGGAGGCCTGGCATTATGCGATTCATGGGGTCGCAAAGAGTCGGACATGACTGAGCGACTGAACTGAACTGAACTGACCCACATTCCTAAATTGTTTTCATAGGAAGCAGATCCCTCCAGATGAACAGTGCTGACCACAAGAACACAGACCCTAGACTGGCTGAAACCAGAAGTTTGATGACGCTGGAAACTTCACTTCAATGCCGACCAATCCTAGAACTGTGCATGAGCTGACCACACCCTGCTCACTGAGCACTATAAAACTCCTCCCTACCCGCTTGCAGGTATTTCACACATGTTGAGGGCATAAGCCCACTGTGGCCCCCTTTGCCTGGCAAGGCAATAAAAGCAGCTCTTTTCTACTTCATTCTGCATTTGTATCTGGCGCCAATGAACAGAGGCAGAGTCTCAGCAACACTGCTAAGGGCCACTTTCTGAAGATGCAAAGGAATAACATCCTCGGTAGAGAGGTGAATCACAAACTAGGCAGAGGAACTCAGTTTTAGGGAGACTCATATTCGCACTCATCCCTGAGGGGGGATCCTTTATATTTTGGGTCTGATGGATGCGCCAGACATTTGGGTACCCAAAAGGAAAAGGGATGTATAAAACAGTCCACTTACGGATACTCGGTCCTTCAGTTTCTGGTGGCTCTTGTGTTTTTTGGCCCACGTGGTTTTTCCCAAACCCCAGCAGGACAGGGGCGTCAGGAGGGTAAAAAGGCAGCTTCATTTGGAGGTGCTGTTTTATGACTGTGCTCTGCATGCTTGCTGGTGATATTCTGTCAAATGAATGCTTTTTGAGGGAAACACCGCTGCATAAAATTTTATCACTTTTCTTAATAACCATCTTTATGCTTACCTGGGGATGCCTAACGCAATTTCCTTACGCATCTGTCAAGTTAATCCGTTGGCTGTCACCTTGTGTTTGGAGTCAAAACAAGTACATACGTGGATCCTTAATTTATAGCAGGAATTTCTTTAAATCATGTGAGGCTAAAGGAAAGGCTTTGATTTTTTGATCCCATGATGTATTCTGTGAATACCCCTTAAGATCACATTTGTTCAGTAGGTTGAATAAATCTGACTTGCTGCCAAGGTTATTAAATAGACTCTGTCTTTTACTCTGCTAATTCTCCCCAAATCTTTTGCTAAGGAAAAAATATTCTCCTCTGTCAAAAAGAAATATTTAGGTCACTTACAGAAGTTATCTTTGCCCTGAGAACTTAATTATGGAAAGATTTGAAATTTCTCATATGTTATTAAATAATGCCACAACTTTTTTTGACTTAACACATCTGTTCCAATTTAAGTGAAGGCCTGATAATAGGAATAATGGTTATTGCTGCTATGAAGCTGGAGTTACCACATCTTGGGGCTTCCCAGGTGGCACTAGTGGTAAAGAACCCACCTGCCAATGCAGAAGACATAAGAGATGCAGGTTCGATCCCTGGATTGGGAAGATCTCCTGGAGAAGGAAATGGCAACGCATTCCGATATTCTTGCCCAGAAAATCCCATGGACAGAGGAGCCTGGCAGGCCACGGTCCATAGCATTGCAAAGAGTCAGACATGGCTGAAGAAACTTAGCACACCCACACGCACCACATCATGAGACAACTATTCTCCCGACTGTGATCCATTTCGTGAACAAATAGCTCTTTTTATTTAAAAAAAAAACAAACACTTTTTTCTTTTTGCATCTGAACTGCAGAGGGATCTAAAATCTGTGAATTTCCCTAGTTTGAAGATATTCATCATGGCGCTCAGTCACTAAGTTGTGTCTGACTCTTTATGATGCCATGGACTGTAGCCTGCCAGGCTCCTCTGTCTATGGGGTTATCCAGGCAGGAATACTGGAGTGGATTGCCATATCCTTCTCCAGAGGATCTTCCCAACCCGGGATCGAACCCTCATTTCCTGCATTGGCAGGTGGATTCATATAATGTCTAACCAATCAGTACACATGCAGACAGCATTCAATGCCAGAATGATGAGTCCCCACGTTTCTGCCTACACCCACTTTCCTTGAACCATGCATTTCTGCAGATCTGTCCTCAGAAAGTCAACAGAGGAGGGATCACAAAAGGAGGCACTTTTTGCACCGAATGCATTCTGGATGTTTAAAAGACCTGCATTTTTTTTTTAATATGACCCGATCCCTTAGCAACAGTGATCTTTTACACTCTAGCAGGAACCTTGGCTCTTCTGGGCTTAGGGAGTTATTTTGACTAGACTTGGTTTTTACTTTCTTTTTCTTTTTACAACACAGAGCTATCACATGATGCAGCTTTATCTACCCCCTCACTGTATGGAGAATGTTCTTTCTCCTCATTTCTTCCACAAGAAATCAAACCTCTTTCATCCTCTCCCATGAAATATGTTAGGGTATTCCTGTGAGCTGACTCATTGGAAAAGACCCCAAGGATGGGAAAGATTGAAGGCAAAATGAGAAGGGGGTGGCAGAGGATGAGGTGGTTAGATAGCAACACCAACTCAGTGGACGTGAATTTGAGCAAATTTTGGGAGACAGTGGAAGACAGAGGAGACTAGTGTGATACAGTCCATGGGGTGGCAAAGAGCTGGACATGACTTACTGACTGAACAACAACATGGGATTTATTCTTCCAGATCCCAGTAAAAGTGCTTTTGCTTTCAAAAGAGAATACTTGGAAAGGGGATATATGTATATTTATGGCTGATTTATGTTGTAGCACAGAAACTAATACAACATTGTAAAGCAATTATACTCTAATTAAAAATAAATTAAATTTAAAAAATATTTTTAATTAATTAATTTTAATTGAAGGCTAATTGCTTTATAATATTGTGGTGGTTTTTGCCATGCACTGACATGAATCAGCCATGAGTGTACATGTATCCCCCCATCCTGAACCCACTCCCACCTCTCTCCCCATCCCATCCCTCTGGGTTGTCCTACTGCACCGGCGCTGAGTGCCCTGCTTCATGCATTGAACTTGCTCTGGTCATCTGTTTCACATGTGGTAATATACATGTTTCAGTGCTATTCTCTCATATCATCCCACCCTTGCCTTCTCTCACAGAGTCCAAAAGTCTGTTCTTTACATCTGTGTCTGTTTTGCTGCCTTGCATATAGGATCATCATTACTGTCTTTCTAAATTCCGTATATATGTGCTAGTATACTGTGTTGGTGTTTTTCTTTCTGGCTTACTTCAGTGTGTATAATAGGCTCCAGTTTCATCCACTTCATTAGAACTGGCTCAAATGTGTCCATGTCCTGGCTATTATAGACAGTGCTGTGATGAACATTGGGGTACATGTGTCTCTTTCAATTCTGGTTTCCTTGGTGTGTATGTCCAGCAGTGGGATTGTTGGGTCGTATGGCAGTTCTATTTCCAGTTTTTTAAGGAACCTCCACACTGTTCTCCATAGTGGCTGTACTAGTTTGCATTCCCACCAACAGTGTAGGAGTGTTCCCTTTTCTCCACACCCTCTCCAGCATTTATTGCTTGTAGATTTTGTGATGGTGGCCATTCTGACTGGACCTAGACAGATCACAAAGCACCAGAAGTGCTTTTGCTTTCAAAAGAGAATACTTGGAAAGGGGATATATGTATACTTTTGGCTGATTCATGTTGTACCACAGAAACTAATACAACATTGTAAAACAATTATACTCCAATTAAAAACTAAATTAAATTTTTAAATTTTTTTTTAAAATAAAAAATATAATAATATCCCTTTTTCCATGGTACCCTTCTGCATAGGGCTGTTTGTTCTCTAGTAGTTTCTGGCACAGAAAATGCACCCAGGAACTGTTTTCTGGATGAATAAGGACAATATTGGATTTCCCATCTTGGTCAGAAGCCGACCATTGGTAACTGACACAAAAAGTCACTCCTTTCAAGCTCAAGATTAGCATGCTTAGATGATCTCATTTTAACAGTGAGATAATCTTGTATAATGACAGGCAGATCTTCAGAAAGGCAAAAATCACCAGCCCTGAAGTTTTGGTTCTGAATAACCACTGAGCGACTTCCCTTTCACTTTTCACTTTCATGCCTTGGAGAAGGAAATGGCAACCCACTCCAGAGTTCTTGCCTGGAGCATCCCAGGGACGGGGGAGCCTGGTGGGCTGCCGTCTATGGGGTCACACAGAGTCGGACATGACTGAAGCGACTTAGCAGCAGTAGCAGCAGCAGCGAATGATAAACAAGGAGCAGCGCCTTAAGGAGCCCTCGATGGCCACACAAAGGAAACAGTCTTGGTGCCGATAAGGGAGAACTCACAAATCAATGAGGGCAATAATTAAGTGGGCTTTTCAGAAAGTTTATATGTTCACTGATGCAGTTTTGAATATTTGAGTTTAAAAAGAAAAATCATCTAGAGTGCAAAAATACATATGTTAACTCTTAAGACCACTTTCAATGTCAACCACTTGGAAACCCAAGGCTGAAATAAGCTACGCAAATGTTTAATTTAAAGCACTATTATAAGAGTGTGCCTGGGCTTGACAAAAGCTTGAACAGTACTTTTGTTGAGTTTTGTGATGTTTATGTATGTGCTTTGTTGAATTTTTAGGTATGAAAATCTGTTCTTCATAAGGATGGAGGCGATTTATTTTTTTAAATGCCCTGACAGGCATTTTAGAAAATAGAACTAGAGTGGAGAGAAGCACAGCTGGTCAGGACACACCCATGTCAGAGGTGGAAATTGCTTCATCTCTAGACTATACTGGGGCAGTGACTACATTAAAAATAATCCTTCATCAAAACAATTGAGACCTCCAAACTCTGCAATTAGTTCTTTACAAGATTATATGCAACATGACTCTATTAATAACATTTATTTTTGCACATTCTTATTATTTAGCAGCAAACTTACTATTCTATATAATAGCTGAATAATTGATTGAGTCTAAATAGTTGCAAAGATTACTTTATGAGGTTAAGTGAGCTTAGGGAGTGTAGCAGTCAGTAAATGCAAACATATACAAATAAACCTCAAATCACATACACACCAGAAAAGGCTGATTTCTCACATATGTCTTGCTAATCTCAACTCTATGACTCTGGTTACCAGGAAGTAAAAAGTAAACTGATTCATATATAGCAGCCAGACTTTGTAGAATATAGTCTTTTTTGAAGGGCTCTCCAAATTCTTTACATGAAACTGCAAGATTCTTAATATGGAGAGGACCCCACTGAGAAAGGAGGTTATAAATATGAATCTACAGACCAAACTGTATAGGAAATGGAATCTTAAATTATTTTTAATATTTTAAAAAAGAAGTGGAATTACTTTATTTTCTAAAACCCCATTGACTTTGTCATTAAAGTCTTGAGAATGTACAATTTTAGGGATCATCTTTAAGAAAAATAACTAAAATTACAAATAGGAATGGATGTGCATATTTACTTAGGAGGATAACATAAATCACAAAAGGTTAAATCTTTTTAAAAGCTAACCAAGGCCACAAAATTTTAGGGAACAAATGCAATATCGTTGATAAGTAATGACTTGATGCAGCTCTATAATTCTTACACATATTTTGTTGAGTATGCCTTAAGAGCTTCTTTTTTAAAAGACTTTTTTTTTTTTTTTTTAATGTGGACTATTTTTAAAGTGTTTATTGAATTTGTTACAACATTGTTTCTGTTTTGGTGTTTTGGCTGAGAGCTACGTGGGATCTTAACTCTCCAACCAGGGATTGATCATGCACCTATTTGGGAGATGGAGAAGGAAATGGGAACCCACTCCAGTACTCTTGCCTGGAAAATTCCCTGGACAGAGGAGCCTGGTAGGCTACAGTCCATGGAGTCGCAAAGAGTTGGACACAACTGAGAGATTTCACTTTTCACTTTTTGGGAGATGAATCACCTAACCCCCATGAGTTTAGAATACCTCCTAATCTTGTTTGCTTTTCTCTTACTCTCTCTCACCTTCCCCCATGCATGTGGATTGTTTATCCCAGGTGAACAAGAGAACGCATTGTGACAAATCACAATTTCCTCTTCACCTATGGCTTATATCAGAATCTAAAATGTGAAACTTAAGAGAACAAGATTCTTCCAACTCAACACCCACCCCTTCCCCATCCTCTGACTTTCTGCTGTCTGAAAAGCATTGTCTCTGTCCTGAGTTTAAAATTTCTACGATGAGTCTCAAAAGTTAGCCATGGGCTTGTTTGCTTTTTATTTTCATCTATTCTGGGAGTATTGTCATTTGGGCAATAAGCCAGAAATGCCGCAGCTGTCTGGTTGTAAACAAAAGTACAAACAGATGTGGGGAGACTGCATACCTGGCTTAATATTTCGTATCATCCCGACACAGATGTAGCTGTGCAACTGCAGAAGGCCCACAAGCGCTTGGAAGGCAGCCAGTTCTAACAATGTTCTGTATCCCAAACCCAGACACTCTCGATGTGGGTGGTGGTATTGTTTAGTCGCTAAGTTCTGTCTGGCTTTTTCAACCCCATTGACTGTAGTTTGCCAAGCTCCTCTGTCCATGGGATTTCTCAGGCAAGAATACTGGAGTGGGTTGCTATTTCCAGCTCAGTCTGGGTGGGACTTGGTTAATTTCATCATGGCTCCCTCAAGGCAGGAGATGCTGTAATTAACAGAAAAACCAGCCTATAGGGGAAAAACCAGCCTACAGGGGGAAAACCAAAATTACTCCCAGAAAGAGAAGACAGACAGAATTAAACAAGCCTCTTTTCCCCCTAGTATGTGTTATATTTATTTGAATATTTACTTAGAGCAAGCACATTTGAATGAATTTTCAGTTAAAATTAAATTTACTCATTAAACCATATTTAAGAGATGAGAAATGTACAATCAACACAGGGAGCTAATTTCTGAGTCTGGTTGACTTGAACCCAAGGGAAAACAGAATGTGTGAGGGTGATGGTCTTCTTAGAACGGACAGAGCTTTACAGTATAGAAGGCATCCATAACTGAGCAAAGCTGGGGTGAACATCCCCATGATTCAGGAGCATGAAGAAGTTGAATAACAGTGGGGTACTCAGCTGGCAAAGAGCAAAAAGCAAACAGAAGTGACTCAGAAGCTTTTCAGCACCAGCCTCCCTGTCCCTAGGTATGAAACTCACCAGTGGAAAATTTCATCTCCATTTCCCAAACATTCTCAACAGGATCTATGTACTGGCCTTTCTGAACTTTTAAAAGTTGACCTTAACCTTCTGTCTTCCAATAGGGTCTGTCCAATGGGAGGCACCAACCGGATCCCAGAGAGCAAGAGAAAAGACATATCAGAATATTTCTGTCCTGCCTTTTTTCTGACTTGGTGCCAAGACTCTGACAATAATCCCACCTCTCTAAGAATACCACGCCTAGAAGATCGTCCCACCTCCAAGCCTCCAGCCCTGAGTTTTGGTGACACTGGCTTCTCCTCTTGTCCTTTCAAAAATAAATGAAATAAATGAAAAACGCCAACAATAAACATGCTTATAGTAAAAAACTATAGTAATTTAAAAAATGTAGCCTGTGTTTCACCAGATCCAAACAGATCTGCACAGTTGTTTAAAGAAATCACTTCACTATATATTGAGTTTCAGAGATATGGCCAATGTATAAAGATAAAAATAATTTCCTGGCTCTAGACTCAGGAAAACGTAGTTCTGTCTCAAAGAAGGTTTTGCAGAAGCCAGACTGATAAAGCAGGTCAACTCAAAGCTCAGGGTAGGAGCAGACGTGTAATGGAGGCAGCTTTCTTCAGGTCTGCATTTTAGGACATTCAGAGTTATTTGCCTAATAATTTAGAGTTATTTGCCTAATAATGTCATATGCGTCAACACATGAGAGAAAACCCATTTGGTTGCCTTATTTCTCCAACAAGAGAACACATTCACCCCATTTGTGCTTTCTGCTTGTATTTGAATAATCCCTGGATAAAAGGCCCTGTAAAAGTGAAGAGCAAGCAGTACGTGGGCAGACCCAGTACTGGGAGTGAGTGTTGGTGTGTCACTTTCCACCTGGGGGACTTGAGTTGAGTTTAATGTCTCCATACCTTGATTTTCTTGTTTGTAAAATAAGGATTAAAAATACTACCTTTATAGAACCCTCCTACACTTTTGGAGGGAATTAAATTGGTGCAGCCACTATGGAGAACAATATGGAGAGTCCTTAAAAAATTAAAAATGGAGGTACCATGTGATCCACCAATTCTTCTTCTGGGTATATATCTGGAAAAGATGGAAACTCTAAATAAAAAAGATATACGCACCCCAATGTTCATAGCAGCATTATTTACAATGGCCGAGACACGGAAGCAAATGTGCCCATCGAGAGATGATTGGTTTAAGAACATGTGGTACACATATATACAATGGAATATTACTCATCCATAAAAAGAATGAAAAAGGCTATTTGCAGCAACATGAATGGACCTCAAGTTTATCACACTAAGTGAAGTCAGTCAAAGACGAATACCATATGATATCACTTATATGTGGAATCTAAAAAATAATACAGGTGAATCTATATTCAAAGCAGAAGCAGACATAGAGAACAAATTTATGGTTACCAAAGGGGAAAGGGGATGGGGGAAGGATAAGTTAGGAGCTTGGGATTAGCAGATACAAACTACTATACATAAAAAAAAAAAAAAAAAGTAACAAAAGGATTTACTGTATAGCCCAGGAAACTATATTCTATATCTTGTAATAACCATAAAGAAAATGAATCTGGAAAAGAATATATATATACTATTATATAATATATGTTATTGTATATATATTAGTATTTTCTTCCCAGTGTATTGAAACACACACATACACACACACAAAAACTGAATCATTTTGTTGTACACCTGAAACATTGTAAATCAACTATACCTCAATTTTTAAAAGTAAATTGAGCTTAATTGGGCTTCCCTGGTGGCTCAGACAGTAAAGCGTCTGCCTGCAATGCGGGAGACCCGGGTTCGATTCCTGGGTTGGGCAGATCCCCTGGAAAAGGAAATGGCAATCCACTCCAGCACTCTTGCCTGGAAACTCCCATGGACGGAGGAGCCTGATAGGCTACAGTCCATGGGGTCACAAAGAGTTGGACACGGCTGAGCAAGCTTAATTACAAAAGCTCTTTTTTTTCCCCGTTGGAAAATTGTGTCAGATTTAGGGTGTGGGTTCAATCCCTGGTCAGGAAACTAAGATTCTACATGCCATATAGAGCAGTCAAAATTGTTTAAACATAATAATATATGTCCTTGTGTTTTGCACAGGTAGCATTTGTTTGTTGTTGTATGTGTTGTATTGGATACTTGATACGCTAATTCAGCTAGGATTTAAAAAGGCAGAAGTCAGGCTGTTCCTCTTTTGGTCTTCTCATTTTCTCACGCATTGCTTAGAACTTAAATTACTCTGATATTTTGCATTTACAACAGAAATAAATGAAATGTGGCAGATAAAATTTAAGTTATATCAAATTTTTATGGCCCATAAAAAGCACACACCATGTGAAAAAGCTTTCCAGGTAATTATAAAGATGTGAGGATAACTGGGAGGCATTTGAGATGGAGACCCGATAATCACGTTAAAGCGGTTGTGAATGCATTAATTTATGATTAAGTGTACCATCCTGTGTGTTGCCTGGAGCTGATGAAGTCAGATCCAATTCTGAAAACCCCTTAGAGAAGAAAAGCATTGTTTGAGAAGCAAGGGTTTGGGGAAATCAGTGAATTTTAAAATAAATACGTCTTGATAATTAAATCTAAATGAGTTCTGGGGAAAGATGGCTGGGGGCGGGGTCCCCTTCCAATCAGTAATCCTGAGATTAGAGGATCTGTCAGTCTGGATTATGTAGCACATATTTAATATTATTAGTATCTCCTTCCCAGTTTATGGGAGCACAATTTCATCAACATCTCCAGGCAAAACTAGTAAGATCATGGAATAATATTTTCAGGTCTTAAAAAACATACAATGCACATCTTCTAAAATGGATGTATTTACTGTTCCACTCTTCTTAGCACAAAAATTGCCAAAACCTCTATGCATAAATATGGGGTTAATTTGCTTATGTCTGAGATCTACTGATGATCCATCATGGACACAATAAACTCATTTCCCTATTCTACAGAAAATGAGTACAAGGGCTTGTAATTTGTCAAACCTTTTCTGCAAGTGAGGAATAACAAGGCCAAATAGACTGTATTTTCTAAGACATTAACCAAGGTTAACCTTTATGAATAAATCATGACTTACCAGTAGACTGGCAGAAAGAGAGAAGAAGAAAAAGAAGGAGGGAGAAGAGGGAGAAGCAGGTGGGGGAAGGTTTTACCTTCTTGGCCTAAAAGATAGTCACATTGTTTATCTTCATTCTGTGCTTCCCATTGGAGTATTCATTCATTCATTTTATTTTTAGATTCAGGTGGTTGTGTAGGTAGTGCATATTGTGGAACACAAGTCATCAGCTCAGGGGAAGAAAACATTAATTCATTCTCTCCCAGCATGGCTCCCAATACACGGATGCTCATGCAGCTGGAGGCTTGGGAAGCAGGTGTGAGACGTCAGGGCACTCCTGCTCCATCATGTATTTCATTTTGGTGGTATTGTCTGTTTCCAAACATGCCTTTCTCTCCTTGTACTGAGGTGCCTAGTTTGATGGCTTTGCACCGTGTTGCTTGGTCAAGCTCAGTACCTGATATTGACATTTCCACGAGAGGAGGAGCCGGGCTTATTCCACGTGTGCTGTGGTGTCTATATAACTTACTCATGGCACAAAGCGTTTAGTGATGATGCCAGTTTCTGTGCCTGCTGAGCATCTCTTGTACCTGAGCATCAGGAGCTCAAGCCTCTGACAGACAGGAAATTTGATCCTCAGAGCCACTTGAGTCATATTTCTGCAGGAGCCTGGCCCTGTCTTCATCACAGCCCCAGCCAGGCCACCATCCAGAATCAGACTCATAAACATTAAACATGACTCCAAGTGGAAAACTTCATGCCACCCTTGGGGAAACATGAAGTCTCTGATGGAAAGTCAAGGCTGCCACATGCGCAGATCTCCGCAGCCCCTCGTATCACACTTGAAATACCCAGATGTTGCATTGAATATGTTTTCTCTTGAGGAACAAGTACCAGGCATCATTTAATAGAATCTCAGTAGAATGTCAAGAACAGGGAACACTGAAAGAGAACAAAACAAGGAGCCAACAGTGTATATTCAGGTACATACCATTTGTCAGCAGGATCAAAGGTCACAAGTCTAGTTCCGGCACCAGGGGCTCCTTAAATATCTGTGTGATAAATGATACCAGTGATGCCCTCTTTTTATAGTTAAATATGTCCAATCCTGAGAAAGTGTAAATACCCATTGTCAAAAACTGTTGCCTCTTAAGTTAAATGTAAAATTTGTTGTTACAAATGAACCTATCTATAAAACAGAAGCAGAGTCACAGACAAAGAGAACAGACCAGTGGTTACCAATGGGGAGAGGGCCAGGGGGAGGATGGGGTGGGAGGCTGGGGTCAGCAATGTAAGCTTTTACATTGTTGTTTAGTCGCCAAGTCATATCTGACTCTTTGCAACCCCATGGACTATAGCTCACCAGGCTCCTCTGGACTTCGGGCTTTACCAGGCAAGAATACCAGAGTGGGTTGCCATTTCCTTCTGCAGGGGATCTTCCCAGACCAGGGATCAAACCCAAGTCTCCTGCATTGGCAGGTGGATTCTTTACCACTGAGCCACTAGGGAAGCCCTAAGCTTTTATATAGAGAATAGATTAAAAACACAATTTCCTACTATAGAACATAGAGACCCATATTTGATATCCTATGATAAACCATAACGGAAATAATATTTTAAAAAGAATACATATATATGTATAACTGAATCACTTTGCCGTACAGCAGTAATTAACACAAAACATTATAAATCAACCATACATCAATAAGAAATAAAATAAAATTGTCGTTACAAATAAAGAAGAAAATATAACTGCTGGTAGTCCCACATTCACAGGTAAACAGTATTTACTTCCAGTGTTATTTTTTTATGCATATTCATAAGGAGAGACCATAAACATAATTTGCATCTTTTTCCCACTTAGCAAAGCATCAGAAGCATTTGTGTGAGCATGAAGATGTCTTTGGAAACAGAATTTTTGTTTCTCAAGTTTTTACATAGGTAATACAAAACCAAGTTAAAAAAAAAAAATGTAAAAAAAATGCTGGTAAACCTGAAGGACACCTCTCTCTCTCTCTCTCTTCTCCCAAGATGCTTTTATCTTGGTGATATATCCCATCATCATCCATTAATCCCAATGCTTTTCCATTAACACAAACATGTAAGAGGTGGGTAATACTTTTCTGACACTTGGAAAAAAAGCCATGGCAAACCTAGACAGCATATTAAAAAGCAGAGACATTACTTTGTCAACAAAGGTACCTATAGTCAAAGCTATAGTTTTCCAATAGTCATGTATGGATGTAAGAGTTTGACCATAAAGAAGACTGAGCACCAAATAATTATGCTTTTGAGTTGTGCTGCTGGAGAAGACTCTTGAGAGTCCCTTGGACAGCAAGGAGATCCAACCAGTCTATCCTAAAGGCAATCAGTCCTGAATATTCATTGGAAGGACTGATGCTGAAGCTGAAGCTCCAATACATTCACCACCTGATGTGAAGAGCCGACTCACTGGAAAAGACCCTGATGCTGGGAAAGATTGAGGGCAGGAGGAGAAGGGGGTGACAGAGAATGAGATGGTCAGATGGCATCATTGACTCAATGGACATGCGTTTGGTAAGCTGTTGAAGACTGTGAAGGACAGGGAAGCCTGGTGTGCTATAGTCCATGGGGTCACAAAGAATCAGACATAACTAAGTGACTGAACAAGAACAAATGTCAGAAACCCGGAGAAGAGCATTAGGACCCATCCTGATGGTGGATCCATCAAGGTCCACCCAACGCAGCATCTTGCAAAAATTCTGAAATTCCACACTGGCTGGAAACACCTGTGGAAATCCAGAAAGCTGACAAATTCTCCAGGGCTCAGATAGAGTTTCATTCTCAGAACAACCAATGCATTATTTTTTCCTGATGAAATTTCAATGAGAAAAGTAACTTCAATATTCGTAAACCCTAAATATTTATTGAACCAAATCAGCTTTTGATCACAATTAGATTAAAGGTCATTTTTAAAGAATAAAATTGACCCTACTTCTTACCATCCATAGCACTTTTATAAATGATAAATCATATAATCCTCATGGTAACAAACCACCACCATTAATTTTACAACTGAGGCCACAAAGGCACAGAGAGGTTAAGTAACCTGGCCAAGCTCACACAGTTTGGGAGCAGGAAGCCAGGACTTGAGAGAACCACAGCTTGTGGTGAAGGCTGAGCTCCACTGTTTCGTGGGCGCGGGGTGCAGAGAGCAGTTGGAGGGGTTGATTGTGCGGCTTTTGGGGAGCAATTTCCTTCACTTTTCCTCAGGAACAGTCTCTCTGTCTCTCTATCACCACCAGCCTTGGCAATAGCAAGATGCTGTTTATCATTTCTTTTCACCCTTTTGCCTGTATTATAATAAGCAAGTCATAAAGCTGCTGTTCTCTGTGGACAACATCCCATAATGTTTTCTGTTGCGTCCCTTAATACTTCCAGATTCTAGTGACTTCCCTGATGGTCCAGTGGCTAAGATTTCACGCTTCCAGTGCAGGGGGCCCAGGTTCTATCCCTAGTCAGGTACACAGCCAAATAAGTTACAAAATGTTATTTTAAAAACCTACCAGATTCTAGATCCTCACCAATCCCCTTACACCAGGTAACAGAATGCAAAGATTTTGTCCTTACTAACCCACTGAAAAGTGAAAGTATTAGCTGCTTAGTCATGTCCAACTCTTTGTGATCTCATGGACTGTAGCCCACCAGGCTCCTCTGTCCATGGGATTCTTCAGGCAAAAATACTGGAGTGGGTTGCCATGCCCTCCTCCAGGGGATCTTCCCGATGCAGGGATCGAAGCCAGGTCTCCCACATTTCAGGCAGATTCTTTGCCATCTGAGCCACCAGCAAAGTCTGATTAACTGGTTGCCAAGTGTCTAACTTAAGAGATAGAATCCTATGCTGTGGCAGCCCCACCCTTGGCTCCTAAGGCATATTTAGAATCAACTCCATTTCCAGAAGTTCCCCTCTATTGATCATAATGAGGGGCTAGGGAAGCAGCAATTATAAAAGCTCTCAGTAATTTGAACGTGTACCCAGGGCTGAGACCCACTTTGGAGAGAGACAGTCATGTCTGTTGGAATCACTGGATGGAGAAAAAGACTTCTCAACAGACGAATCATCATAAAAGAGAGAGGTTTGTACATTTTGTCTGGGGCACCTGGAGCCTCCTTTCCTGAAGGAAAGAACGGGTTTTCCAAGCAGAAAGAGGCTATTTAAAAGGCTTCCCTTCTTTTAGAATTATGGTTTTGTCTGGGTATATGCCCAGGAGTGGGACTACTGGATCATATGGTAACTCTAGCCTTAGTTTTCTTAAAGAACCTCCGTGTTGTTCTCCACAGTGGTTTTACCAACTCCCATTCCCACCAACAGCTTAGCAGGTTTCTCTTTTCTTCACACCCTCTCCAGCGTTTATTCTTTGTAGACTTTTTGAGGATGGCCATTCGGACTGGTATGAGATGTTACCTCACTGCAGTTTCGATTTGCATTTCTCTAACGATTAGTGCTGTTGAGCATCTTTTCCTGTGTCTCTCGGCCATCTGTCTATCTTTCTTGGAGAAATGTCTATCTATTTTCAGGGCAGGAATAGAGACACAGATGTAGAGAATGGACGTGTGGTCATGCGGGTGGTGGTGGGGTAAGGTGGGAGATTGGGACCGACATATATACACCACCATGTGCAAAACAGATAGATTGGTGCTCTGTGATGCCATAGATGGGTGGGATGGGGGCGGGTGGGAAGGAGGTCCGAGAGGGAGAGCATGTATATACATATGCATACAGCTGATTCACTTTGCTGGACAGCAGAAACTAATGCAACACTGCATATCAACTCTACTCTATTTTTTTTTAAGTGAAATAAAGACAAGTTGTGAATGTCTACATCTTGGTCCAATGTGGCTGTTTTCTCAGC
Organism: Budorcas taxicolor; assembly: GCF_023091745.1. NCBI lineage: Eukaryota > Metazoa > Chordata > Mammalia > Artiodactyla > Bovidae > Budorcas > Budorcas taxicolor. The sequence goes on along the minus strand of NC_068926.1, from coordinate 49,794,511 downwards.
TTCACATATGGGCAGTGACAGAACTGGGATGAGGGTAACCAAGGAAACTGGTCCCCTTGATGGAGGGGATGGATTGTGGATTCTTGGGATGCACAACCAGCACCCTGAGTTGGGAGAACAGCAGATGGAAGGAAGCTCCAAAATCACCCATTTCCTCTGCAGGGTTCTGCGGCTTGAAGGATGAGAGTTGGTCATCACTGAGTGGACACTTCAGACCTAGGACGGAAGACCGCAGGGGCAGCAGTCAGGATGAAATGAGAACTGGAAGCTTCCTCAGTGCTTCAGGGTTGTGCAAATCTCTGTGTTCCTGAGAATCACAGACAGCGAGGGAAATTTTCCATGAAAATGATTCGCTCCTCTTTCCTGCCAGGCTTCTCTGTCCATGGGATTCTCCAAGCAAGAATACCGGAGTGGATTGCCATTTCCTACTCGAGGGGATCTTCCTGACCCAAGGGTTGCACCTGTGTCTCATGCACTGGCAGGCAGACTATTTACCTCTGAGCCACCAGAGAGGCACAGATTTTGTCTGGACTTAGTTAAAATGTGGCAAAGCCAAAGACGTTCTCATGGGGTTCAACTACATCATGTTGCTGTCTCTTGGAGAAAGCAATTTCATTTTTATTTTTCACATGATAAGTTAAAATAGAATCAATCTACATATTTAAATAACATGACAATGACATTCCTAAATGATAATTTATTGAAAATTAGCTGGAAATATTGAAAATCATTATTTTCCACTAGTCATCTGAAGCTGAATTCTTTTCTATCTATATGCAAATGTTGGATTCCTTAGTCTACTTTTTTTTACAATATTGTAAAATTGCCTATTTCATAAAGTTAAAATTAATAAAGTTCTGTTATGATTGTGAGGCTTTTTGATAGCAGGTTTAAAAAAATTCATGCCTGAATGTAAATGTTGCTATCATATGCTTTTATGCTGGCATGAAGCTATAATTTACATTTTGATATTTAAGTATAATGAATTATTTTAATATCTTTCCATCACTACAAGGATTATTGATTCTTTAAAAAAAAATCAGACATTTAAAAATGAACATGAGCTTCTTAGAAGTAAAGCCAAGCAGTCGAATCTCAGAGTTTATCTCTAATTAGCTGAACCCTGTTCTCCATGCCAGGATCTTTGGAGATTTCTCTTTGTTCCTTGTTATTTCCCTGGGTTTTATTTGATTATCTAATTTTTAACTGTAATTTAAGTCCTCTTTGGGAGAGCAGCATATAATTAAAATTGGTCCTAATTGTGTGTTTTTATTTCACTGCAGCTTAATGAGAAATTATAAAACAATTTGGTATAAGCTGGGAGATCTGAGCCCAGAGAGAGGTTGCAGTTGCAGGAGGCTTTCTGTCTTTTTAATCCCCAGGATGCAGACGAAAACCTAGGTGATCCCAGCATGTTTATGGGGCTCAGAGCTGTGGAAATGAGGCAGAGGATACAGGGCTATCATCTTTTGTCTGGGTTACCCATAGACATTCAGATTCAGGTTCAGAAAAGAACTGGAGGCTTCCTGTGTCTTCAGGAAATGACCAGATCCAGTTACTGCAGCCAAAAATTCTGCCGACCCTCTACCTCTGTTACCCAGTTAGTTGGCTTTTAAGATATTACATGCATGTGCGTTCTCAGCGGCTCAGTCGTGTCAGACTCTTTGTGACCCCATCGACTGTAGCCAGCTAGACTCCTCTGTCCATGGGATTCTCCAGGCAAGAATACTAGAGTGGGTTGCCATTCCCTTCTCCAGCAGATCTTCCCCGCCAGGGATCAAACTGGCATCTCCTGCATTGTCAGGCAGATTCTTTACCACTGAGTCACCAGGGAAATCCCATAAGATGTTATGTATACCCTTTACTTTTGTTTATTTCTTTATTCCATTCATTTCCTCCTTTTCTGCCCCATTCCTCAATCACCAGGATCCTCCCTACAAAATTATTAAGACGAGAATCCCATCAGTGTAAACAATATCACAGCTTGCACATGTAAGACGTGCCTGGAAAAAAAAAAATCTTTGTATCTTCAGTACATTCATTATAGCCTGCATTTGAATATACTCTAGTCAACAAAAGAAAAGTGCCTGGTGGCAAAGCCAAAAAAATAAGAGTGAGGGAGGGTGGGGGGATAGAGGAAGTAACAAGTGGGAGATACATTGTCTGTGATCATCAACGTGCCAGCATTCACAGTAAATTCTATGAGTATGACTTATAGAAGCTTCTGTAAAGAAGTTATGACATTCCAGGGCTTCCTTGGTAGCTCCGCGGTAAAGAATCTGCCTCCCATTGCAGGAGACGCAAGAGACTCAGGTTTGATCCCTAGGTCAGGAAGATCCCTTGGAGGAGGGCATGGCAACCCACTCCAGTATTCTTGCCTGGAGAATCACATGGACAAAAGAGCCTGGCAGGCTACAGTCCGTAGGGTTGCAAAGAACTGGACATGACTAAAGCAACTTAAGGACTTCCCTGGTGGCTCAGATGGTAAAGCATCTGTCTACAAAGCGGGAGACCCGGGTTCAATCCCTGGGTTGGGAAGATCCCCTGGAGAAGGAAATGGCAATCCACTCCAGTACTATTGCCTGAAAATCCCATGGACAGAGAAGCCTGGTAGGCTATAGTCCACGGGGTCGCAAAGAGTCGGACAAGACTGAGCAACTTCGCTCACTCAAAGCAACTTAGAGAAGGAAATGGCAACCTACTCCAATATTCTTGCCTGGACAATCCTGTGGACAGTGGAGCCTGAAGGGCTGCGGTCCATAGGGTTGCACAGAGTCAGATACGACTGAAGCGACTTAGCATACATGAATGCATTGGAGAAGGAAATGGCAACCCACTCCAATATTCTTGCCTGGAGAATCCCAGGGACAGAGGAGCCTGGTGGGCTGCCGTCTGTGGGGTCACACAGAGACACAACTGAAGCGACTTAGCAGCAGCAGCAAAGCAGCCTAGCATGCACACAATGACATTCCCACCAACAGTGCAAGAGGGAGTGTCACTACTTCTTTATAAACTTCCCCAAGTTATACCCATAAATGGTACAGATGAGCCTATTTGTAGGGCAGGAAGAGAGACACAGACATAGAGAATGAACTGTGGACACAGGGAAGATGGGATGAATTGGGAGATTAGCATTGACATATATACACTACCATGTGTAAAAAGGACAGCCAGTGGGATGCTGCTGCATAGCAGAGGGAGCTCAGTTTGATGCTCTGTGATGACCTAGAGGGATGAGGGAGGGATTGGGAGGAAGGTGCAAGAGGGAGGGGATATATATATATATATATATATATATATATATATATATACACACATACATGTATGACTGATTCACTTGTCATATAGCAGAAACTAACCTAACATTGTAAAGCAGTTATACTCCAATTAAAAGAATGACACTGGGCTAGCATTCTGTTAAAATATCTTCCAGTGTCATTTATTTTAACATTTTTACTAATGATACGATAGCTGTTAATGAGGTTCTGGAAAGTACAAGTGGATTCATCTGGTAAGAAAAAGGAAGTCCAGGTTTTTCACTGTGATTACTGCCACTGCCCCGAGTTTCAGGGGTTCTCTACAGTCCAGGAATTTGGCTGGGATATACACAAGTAAGGCAGGTCAAAAAAGTGCTAAGCATTTCCTGAATATTTTCCAAACTGGTTCCTAAAAAATTATTACAGGAAATTGAGATAAGGACAGGATGCTCTAGAACACAGAGGAGGGATTTTAAAGTCTGGGGAACAGCATTCAGCCCGTGACAACAGGATTCAATGACTGTACATCTCTCCCCACCTCCAAAAATGCATTCAGGGTTCGTGCCCTGTGGGACCCATGCCCAGCCAAGTCTTACATTCCCAGCTCATTTGACCTATTGCTTCTATACAACATCTGTACCTCTGGCATCAATCTGGTGAAGGAACTGACTCCACCAAGAAGGAAGGGGTGGGGGAGAATGGGTGCATTTATGAACAGAAGTCCAAGTTCAGTAAAAGGAAGCTGGGAGAACATTTTGAAGTGCTTAATTACCTCTATGAAATAGGAAACACACTCCTCTGCTAAAAATGAGTTGAAAAGTGATGACAGAAGGAATAGAGGGGGGACTTGGAAAAAGTATCTGCAGCACTTAAGAGAGCAGAAAACATGGCAGAATTTCCACACTTTGTTGGGGACGATGACTTCATTTGATGAGGATGTGCCCTCTTGCATGACAAACCCAGTGGAGTTTGGCCACTTAGACCCAAGCAGAGAAATTAGATCATCATTTTTATTTAAGGCTGTAAACAGAAGGGCCAGGGAGTCTGGAGGGCTGTCAAGAATGTTTCACACATACATGCATAAGGTGCAGATTTAAGTCTTGTTACTGGGCAGATAGTAAGCTAGTCCACAGGACAAGCTTCAAGTTTAGGTATTTTTATGTTTTGTATTTTAAAATACATCCTGTTAAAATATCTTTCAATGTCATTGATTTTCTTTCTTTTTTTAAAAAAAATAGGATCAAGTGGCATTCTTAGGAGACTATTACTGGTCAAACTAGGATGTCTCTTAAGACTGAGATTACAGGGGATTCTCCTAACAGTGTGTTTAAAATGATACCAACCTTGGGACTTCCCTGGTGGTCCAGTGGTTAAGGAGTCACCTTCCAATGCAGGGGACATGGGTTTGATCCTTGGTCGGGGAGCTAAGATTCCACATGCCTCCATGCAGCACAGTGAAAGATCCCACATGACACAATGAAAGACCCTGTGAGTGACAGCTGGACTCAACGCAGCCAAAAAGTAAATAAACAGATATTTTAAAAAATGATATAAAAAAAAAAATGATATCAGTCTTACTTCATCCAGCCATGGAAATGCAGACTCAACAAGAGTCTTCATTTATCTCTTTTAGTTATCTAAATATCTATTTGCTTAAAAATCCTCATATAACACATGTCTAAGTTTTATTCATCTTTCATTTATTTTATCAAGAGGTTGGGCTTCAATTACTCCAGACCGTAATTGGGGTTATGAAAGGACAGAGTGTATTTTCTCATAAAGCTTCTATTCCAATGACTGAGCAAAAATGGTATCACTCTCTTGGCTTACAAAATTAATTCTGGAAAGACAAGGATTCAATTTTCGTAAGGAATCCAGAACCTCCTGGTCAGGTAGAAGTGGATACTCTAATTTCTCTAACCTGATGGGTACATTTATGCAAAATAAAATCACCTCATGGAAAATGCTATTCTCAGCCAAAGGTCATACAGATCCATCCAGAGGGTTGTTTTCAAAATAATTCAAGGCTAATTCCCAGAGTATTCATCAGAGACAGTATCGTTGAGCAGGACCCTATGAGGTCTTCCCAGAATAGAACCTCACCCGTGTCCTCTGCCCACCTTTTGCCTGTAGAAAAACTTTATTCAAAGAATAAATTTAATCAGAGAAGTGAGAACATGCAGAAAAAGGACAAGCCAAATAAAATGATAATACTTCAGCCATTAAACAAAGTCAAGGATCCTTAGTTCTTCCTCAAAGACTACAGATAAAATTCTGAGCCGTGTCCTTAGAGCTGTTTTGCAATACTGAAACCCCATCAGGTGGGAGAAGTTTACTGTCTGCTCCCCACAAACGTGTAGACCCCAGACCAGTTGGAACCAGAAGGTTGTTGATGCTGAGTCCCAATTACCTCACCACCAACCAATCAGAAGAATGTCCATGAGCTGACCACGCCCTTCTCTTTGAACCATCGCTATAAATCTCATCCCTCCCTTCTGGGGGTGGGGCACACAGTCGAGGGCATTAGCCCATCGTGGCCCCCCTTTGCCTGGCAAAGCAATAAAAGCTACCCATTTCTACGTCACCTCAAACTGCCTCTGCGTTTCTGTTCAGCACCGGCGAACAGAGGGTGAGTTTCGGCAACAATAGTGATATGGAGAAAAATGGCCATACCTGCACATGAGCTAAAAAGAACAGTCATGAGGCACGGAACAGTAGCGGAACTTTGGTATCTGAGCAGCGGCGCATCACCGTTTGCAAATCCACACAGAACCACTCTTCAACACTGACCCCATGTGGTCAGATGGAGTAATGACAACAGTTCCTTTTCTGCTTGATATTTAAAAGACGACCTCACCACCTTGGTATTTGCACGGGAGGAAAAGATACAGACTTAAAGATCGGACTTGTGGACAGTCCGGTTCACAGGGCGGGGAAGGAAAGAGTGGGATAAATTGAGAGAATAGCATTAATATATGTACACTACCGTGTGTAAAATAGCTACCTAGTGGAAAGCTGCTGTATGGCATGGGGAGCTCAGCTTGGTGTTCTGTGATTACTTAGAGGGGTGGGATGGTGGGGGAGGGAGGGAGGCTCCAGAGGGAGGTCATATATGGATACAAATACGGAAAGATCCTCTGGAGAAAGGAATAACAACCTACTCCAGTATTCTTGCCTGGGAAATCCCAGGGACAGAAGAGCTTGGCGGTCTACAGTCGATGGGATGGCAAAAGAATAGCACACGACTTAGCAACTAAACAAAAGCCAATTTGGCAATTTTAGTCCTGTGTTCTTGGTCTGGAAATGAGTCTGTTGGCTAATCCAGGCTCATGCAGTATATTTGGAATTTGCTGGGATTTCTTGGAAAGATCTCTGAGAAAGAGAACACTTAAGGGAACTGTAAGGGAAAGAGCCTGTTTCCTCCTGCCCTATCTCATCCTGCTTGGAAGGTTGTCATGTGAGGATGTGATACCTGAAACTGTACAGGCATTACAATCATGGGGAGTAAAAGGGAATTCCAAGGGAATTGGTAGTAAGGAATATCACCAATTACAGCTCTGCCCCAGGTAGCTCTAGTGGTAAAGAATCTACCTGCCAATGCAGGTGAAAGAGGAGGGCTCCATCCCTGGGTCCGGAAGATCCCTGGAGGAGGGCATGGCAATCCACTCCAGTATTCTTGCCTGGAGAATCCCATGGACAGAGGGGCCTGGCAGGCTCCATGGGGTCTCACAGAGTCAAAGATGACTGAAGCAACTTAGTACACATGCATCGAACAATTATCACACTGTCTATCTCCACACTTGTTAATTTCAGTTCTTTTTATGTGACAGCTTCGTTATCTTGGCACAAAATGCCCCCTAAATACAGCTTTGTTTCATTATATTGAAAATACACAATTTAGAAAAATTAAAAATAAAAATGCACACTGAAAATAAAAAAGTTCCCCAGTTATACATTTAAAAACGTCATGCAATTCTACTTGGTAAGTCTTATCTCAAATGTCACTCAATGATTGATTTTGAAATTCATCGTTTCTTATGTGGCTTTTGACTTGATAGCAGCTTTCACCAAGGGGGCAGGAGTCAAGTGTTTTGTTCATCCCCTGACACATAACAGAGGGCCTGGCAAAATAGCTGATACTCAAAAATATCTGCCAAACAAAAGTTGGATGAGCCAAAGAAATGTTATTTCAGATTTCTATGAAACACTGAACATTGTTACCAAATTCCAGGGCAGGCTACATTTCAACTGAAAGGCAAGGGCACCTTCCAACTGAACAAATACATCTTGGAATTGAAATTATTCCTCCAAACTTTTGATGTATAAGGAACAGGTGCCCAGTTCAGGCTTCAGCAATCGCTCATGTTTGATTGATTGTGTGTCTTCAGAGGTAAAAGTTACAAATTGGCTCTAAAGGAGTGACTCACCAAGGAGGGATTGATTTTCTGTAAGTGTCGCAGGGGCAAGGCTGGTCCCTCAGACAGACAAGCACTCTGCAGGCTGCCACGTCCTCTAAAGCAGAAAACCAGCATCATAAATACCACTGCTAGTGTTCCCATTGAAATCTTGCCACTATTTGCACTGAATTGCCCAGCATATTTCCAATCATGGATTGAGTATCCCAAACCCTATCGGCTCCTCCAAGTATATCACTGGTCCCAAGACTATTCACCCAGAAAGAGTAGACCTGGGTGTGCTGAAATCCTCAAAGTCCTATTGCAGAGAAAGAATTCTAGGCTCTTGATCACGGGTTGGAGTTTGTTTGGCTGCACTTTCCACAAGAGAGTCCCACTTAGTGCAGAGAGGACCTCTTTGAGGGAGGGGAAGGGGAAATAGCATGTAATTTTAGCACTGCATGGGTTATGTACTTGGCTATTTATATTCGCTTAATCTTCAAAGATTTATTTCCTCTATTTTCCAAGGGACAAAATTGAGACTTATGACAGTTACATTGTGTACATCCACCCACATAGCAGGTGTCAGATGGAGCTGGTATTTGAACCCAGGACCTCTGCACGCTCACGTCCAAACCCTATCTGTAAAGAATGGCCATAACATTTCAGTTCATACGTCAAATCCAAAAGCATGGTTCCCCGTCTAGAGCTGTGGTGAGATATTTCTGAACTGCCATCTGGGGTAAGAAGGACAAGTATCAAGATTGGCTAATAATGTGACCAAGGCTTCATTAGAACTACTTATTTGCTATTCCTGTCCCAAATCATAATGAATGTCGAAGTGTGCCAGCTCCACTCGTGTTTGTTCTATTATTCTAGATTCAGGCTTTCTTTTTTTACATTCACTTATTTTAGCAGATTTTAAAAATCACTCAGTAACCAAAAATATCCAGTTATATTACAGAGAATGCCCTCATTCTTTTCTAGAAGTAAACATGTGCCTCATTAGGGTAGTCAAAGCATCACTTTGAAATGGCCCCAGAAGGTCAGGGACGGGCCTTGACCCAGTGAGATGAGAAGAGCAAGCAATCTATTTTGTTTTATTTATTTATGCTATTTTTGAGAAGGAAGACACTTTTTTTTTGGTTTTCATTTTATTTATTTGGTTGTGCTGGGTCTTAGTTGAAACACACCGGATCCTCACTGTGGCATGTGGGATCTAGTTCCTTGGCCAGGGACTGAACTTGCATCCCCTGCATTGGAAGTGCCGAGTCTTAGCCACTGGACCATCAGGGAAGTCCCCAAAGACATGCTTTCAAAAAGACTTGAGCTGAAAAGGATACTGCCCTTGGCTGATCGCATCTTTCTGCCATATGAAGCTTGACAGTTACATCAACATGCAGGAGAGATGAGCCAGGAGGGGACAACAGGTCCTGGTGCCATTGTTTCAGACACCAAGCCCTGCTCTGCCTGAATGCAGCACTCCTCACAGACAGTTACACCAGCAAACTCCCTTTTGTACCTGCACTATTTTGAATTAGATGTTTTGTGTTGCTCAAATAGTCAGGAAAGTAGCCTGAAGACATGGGGGCACCCTTTTTGTACCCCGGATGCTAACCACCTTGAGTTTGTTTTAAAAGGTGGAATAAAGGGTTCCGTCATTTCAAATTCCCATAATCAGAAATCAACACCTTGTCCAGGTCTAATACCAAGTCTGTCCAGAGTCCCCTCCACGTGGACACATTTGCAGATGCTATCACTGCCACTCTTCTGGGCATTTAGGAGGTGTTGTCAGAGATACTCCCCTTCTGGGTGATGAGAGTGATGCTGGCATTTCTCTGGCTGTGCTCATGTTGAGCTTGATAATAATCCCACCTCTGTTATGGATACAGTATCTCTTCTATGATACTTACTCCCACAGATCCTTCTCCATTAGCACCGCTGATGCGCAGATCAGACACTTCTCAATTTTTTATCAGCACAAATAAGGTGCAGGGTTTATTGATGAACACACTCTGTGATGTTCAATCGCTAGTCAAGTGCTTTGATCCTGAATGTTTGAATCAGATCTGAACAATGTCACCACCCAAGCAGGCTTCTTCAATAGCTTAGATTCTCAGTCTCTAATTAATGAGGATGATGAAAATTTCACCACGATATTTTCCAGACTCAGAACACTAGGCAATGGGTTGGCTTTCTTTTTCCTTTCTTTTGACTGTTAAACTCTTTTGGTGGGGGAGAGGTTTTACCATATATTTTGAAGTCACTTTGGCATACAAGTAGCCACAAAACCAAATGGCCAAACGAGAGAACATTCTGATATTTGTCCATCTGAATTGGAATTCATGTTCTGGTTAATTTCTTTGATCTATATGTTGCTAAACCACTCAGGCTGATTGAATTTCCTCTTTCCTTGTAGTGGATTGGTGGAACCAACCAGCTTCATGTTAGAACGTGATGCAAAGAGAAGTGCCAGTGAAACTCAGGGGGACCAGTGTCTCTCAGTCTTTCCCAAGCATACCCTCCACCCAAATTAGCTGTGCTCCCCAAATGTGCTCTGCATCACCATGCCCACCATGGCAAACACCTCTCAAACCTGTTCCAGATGTACTGAACCTTTCAGCTCCTCTCCCCTGACTTCAGGCACCAGGAACATCTTTCAGTGTTGTTCCCACTGACCTTGAAAAGAACCTTTAGTGCAGGGACAATAGATTTAGTGCCTTTTTGTCTAGCTGAGTTCAGAGTGAAACTGAGCAGGACCCTGTGGGGCTCCTGGGCACATAAGTATTTCTGTATCTCCCTTTTTCTTGCTTTCAGGAGATAGGCTTTATTCAGCCACCCTGAACTTCCCTGAGTTCCAACAGGCAAGTTCAAACAGTTGCTAATCAGGAGAGGGAGGGCATGCAGAGATGGAGGAGCAGTCAAGAAACAAGAGTGCAGCCTTGGGGCAGGGTCCTGGTTCCCCCTCAAGGGACACACAGAACAGTATCCCTGAGAAGTTTTGCAGATACTGAAACCCCTACCAGGTGGGAGAAGCTAACTGTCTGCTGCCCACAAGCACATAGACCCCAGACCTGTTGGAACCAGAAGGCTGATGAGGCTGACTCCCGATTACCTCACCACCAACCAATCAGAAGAATATCCATGAGCTGATCACTAACCCCTCCAGGTCAGAACACATAATTTTGAGGACATTAGCCCACTGTGGCCCCCTTTTGCTTGGCAAAACAATAAAGCTCTTCTTTTCTACTTCTCTCAAAACTCTGTGTCTGGGATTTAAATCAGTGTGGGGGTACAGAGGCCAGAGTATCAGATTCAGCTCCAAGAGACAATGTCAACCCCATCAGAGACCAGCTGTTTGATCTTGGAAAATATGTCATTTGTTCAATGACCTGAGTTTAATATGGTACCTGGGAATATAGATGGTGGAGCCAGGCTACCTTGGTTCTAGACCCAGCCTTGCCACTCACTAGCAAGATGACCTTGAACTAATCTCTTCATTCAACCTTCCACAAGTATATATTGTTTGAATCGTCAGCTCTGTTGCAAGCACTCTTCTTGGTGCTGAAAATACATCAGTGGAAAAAGAGAAAAAATGCTCAGAGAGCTTACATCTCATAACATGTAAACAATAAAATATGAACCTCACATTAATTAAGTTGCATTAAATACTGAAAGGTCATTAAGTACAACAGGGAATGAGAAGCGAACAGATAATGTGGATCACGATTGCTGATGATGAAGGCAGGTGACAATTTGAAACAGGTGGTGAGTTAATACTCTTTTAAACTATAGTTGATCAAAAACCTGAAGAAAATGTGAGGGATTCAGCCATGTGACTATCTGTGACTTGAAATACCAACATTGTAATGGTGACAATAATACCCTTCCCCTCATAGCCTTGTTGTGAATGTTGGAATGACTCTCGCACATGAAATGCCTAAAAAAATACCTGGCTTGGACTTCCGTGGTGGTCCGGAGTTAAGAATCTACCTTCCAACAGGAGACGCGAGTTTGAAGCTTCATCAAGAAGCTAAGAGCCCACATGCTGCAGGGCAACAGCTGAGCCCACAACTGCTGAGCCTGCATGCTCTAGAGCCCAAATGCCACAATAAGAGACCCTCTCACCACAACTAGAGGAGCCCACACATGGCAACTAGAGAGAAGCCCATGCACTACAACAAAGATCCAGCACAGCTGGAAGTTTAAAAATTGCCTGGCTCAGGGGAAGGTTCAGTGTCAGTACTTAATTATCTGTAATGTCATATGCAAGCATGGGGCAAAATGCACAGCATTTGTGTTATATATCCTCACAATATGCAAAGTCTATAAATGGTGGCTGCTATCAGTATTGTTGTACCAGCTGTTACCATTTATGAGTAGAAAATACCTACATTTCAGAGCACTCAACGTCTAGCTGGATAGAATATTTCATTCCTTCCTTGAGCTAAGAGACGTCACCATGGTGGGTGCAGGTTTCAGCTCCTTCATGAAATCCAGAATTTACATGTTATTAACATTCCCAGGAAAGTCAAACACTTGCCAAAGGTTGAGCTCTTCTATGTGACTCATGAGGATGGTGGTGGTAAATTGGGATGGACTAGGTATCTCCTGAGCTATATCAGGCATGCAGCTGGACCAGAGGCTGTATCTTCCTTTGTAGTCTGTATCCGTGTATTCTCTTGGTATCCCTGATCCTTGAAGGGGACTCTAAGTTCTCAGATGAGTCACCATCACATAAGAAAATTTGGCAAAGAATGGCAGTGAAGGTTGGAAGCCTCTTAAATGAGGAGTCACCCCAAGTTCATGTTTGAGATGGAATTAACTTGAAGTCAGGTTCAGTTCAGTTCAGTCACTCAATCATGTCCAACTCTTTGCGACCCCAAGGACTGCAGCATGCCAGGCCTCCCTGTCCATCACCAACTCCTGGAGCTTGCTCAAACTCATGTCCATCAAATCAGTGATGTCATCCAACCATCTCATCCTCTGTCATCCCCTTCTCCTCCTGCCTTCAATCTTTCCCAGCATTAGAGTCTTTTCCAATGAGTCAGTTCTTTGCATCAGGTGGCCAAAGTATTGCAGTACTGAAGTCAAGATTACTTTACTCTTTATGTATGGAGGTATAGGTGCTCAGAAAGAGGCCTCCAGAAGTCACAGCAAATCACTGTAATACAAAACCCATTCTCTCTTTAAAATTTTTCGTTTCTTACTGTTTCCCTATAAATCCCCTAGGCTCAAACCAAAGGCTGTTTACCAGGCTTCAAGAGCCTGGAACATTTTAAACTCCAGTGACTTGTTTTATTTTCTCTATCTCTCAATACAATAACTTTTAACCCAGTGAATAGCATGCTTGAAAACATTCGCGGTAATAGCTTCTTGGAATTGTCCCCAAGGTTGCTACCCAAGAAACACCAAAACAAAACAAAATAAGCAAAAATTGAACCCCTGGTATTATATTTATTGTTTAACCCAGGCTGATTCTAAGAAATTTGGGCTAATTTACAATCCACTTCTGATGTTGAAGCTGAAACTCCAATACTCTGGCCACCTGATGTAAAGAACTGACTTATTTCAAAAGACCCTGATGCTGGGAAAGATTGAAGGCGAGAGGAGAAAGGGATGCAGAGGATGAGATGGTTGGATGGCATCACCGACTCAATGGACATGAGTTTGAGTAAACTCTGGGAGTTGGTGATGGACAGGGAGGCCTGGCGTGCTGCAGTCCATGGGGTCACGAAGAGTCAGACACGACTGAGTGACTGAACTGAACTGACAATCCACTTATTTTTTAATTTAACTTTTTCACTGAAGTATAGCTGATGCGCAGTGTTGCTCCAATCTCTGCTGCACAGCAAAGTGACTCATTTATACACATATACACTTTCTTTTTCTTTCTACACTATCATTTCCCATTATGGTTTATCCCAGGATATTGAATATAGCACCCTCTGCTATATAGTAGGACATTGTTGCTTATCTATCCTATTTATACTAGCTTGCATATTAACTCTAAACTCCCAGTCCTATTCTCCCCCACTCCTGACTCCGTCTGCAAGCGCAAATCTGTTCTCTATGTCTGTGAGCCTGTTTCTGTTTTGGAGACAGGTTTGTTTGTGCCATATTTTAAATTCCACATGTAAGTAATCTATGCTCTTTGTCTTTCTTTTTCTGACTTAGTTTACTTAGAGTTGCGTCCGTGTCGCTGCAATTGGCATTATATCATTCATTGTTCATACTACTCAATGACAAGTAGCACTCCATCTTATAAACGTACCACATCTTCTTTATCCACTCATCTGTCAACGGACATTTAGGTTGCTTCCATATTTTGGCTATGTGGATACTGCTGCTATGACAATTGGGATGCACGTATCTTTTTGAATTTTAGTTTTGTCCAGGTAAAGTCCCAGGAGTGGAATTGTTGGATCATAGGGTAATTCTATTTTTAGCTTTCTGAGGAGCCTCCATACTGTTCTCCACAGTGGCTGCACCAACTTACCTTCCCATCAACAGTGTAGGAGGTTTCTCTTTTCTCTACACTCCCTCCAGCATTTGCTATTTGTCGACTTTTTGATGATGACCATTCTGACTGGTGTGAGGTGGTACCTCACTGCAGTTTTGACTTGCATTTCTCTAATAATGAGAGATGTACAATAATCTATTGACTACCTGCTTACACCCTGTCTCTGATCACCCTTTGAATGGAGTGTATGTATCGCTCACTTTGTAGAGAGCAACCATATTTATCAGAAGGCACGATTCATCTTTATCCAAAGCAACATACTGGGGCTTCCCTGGTGGCTCAGAAGGTAAAGCATCTGCCTGCAATGCAGGAGACCCGGGTTTGATCCCTGGGTCAGGAAGATCCCCTGGAGAAGGAAATGGCAACCCATTCCAGTACTCTTGCCTGGAAAATCCCATGGACGGAGGAGCCTGGTAGGCTACAAAGTCTCAAAGAGTTGGACACCACTGAGCAACTTCTCTTTCTTAAAGCAACATATTTATCCCGTATCTAATGAACCAGGATAACATCTTGACAACCCAACAGGGAAGGAGAGAGAACAGTGGATTTACAGACTATGGAAACATTATTACCTTAGGGGCAGAAAATAGAAACACAAGCATCACAGAAAAGAGAGGACATGGATTTCCATTCTAGAATGATTTTCTGCAAAAGTAACAGCCTGTTACCCATCCAAAGGATCAAAGGTAGAATTTGGGCTATTTCCTTAGGAGAGTTAAATTTAAATTTCTTATGACCACAAGCCAAAGTTCGAAGAGGAATGGAATTTCTGGGTCCTTCTTGAAACCAGGGTTCATGCTAGTTTCTATTAGAATTCTGTTTTTTTCCTCCCCTGCCATTTGTTAGTGTGAGAACAGCCAAGCAGATATTGGTTTTTACTGCATGCATGAGAATGACCTTGGAGTTTCTTTAACTCTGTTTTTTTACTGTATGTTTTGTCCTGATTTATACAGAAATATTAGCTTGTCAACATTCCCTCTAGCAACCTGTGTGGGATTTCAGTCCAATGTATATTTTCTTATTGCTTAATTTCTTTGCTTGCCAATAGAACCATTCGTTTTCATTTCATCTCACTTTACATTGTGACTTGCTTTTGAGTCACCCATATTTCCTGAATCACAGTGCTGCCATTTGCTTTTATAATACCGCAAATAAAAGATGAGAATCCATTTACCAGTATTTTTTTGTGGCATTTCTTCTCCTGATTTTACCAGTATTCATTTAAGCCAAACTATTTCTTTTATTTCTGTAATTTTACACCTTTTTTCAGAGCTAATGGACTGTTCTTTTATATCCCAATCAGTTTCCTGCTACATTCCAATACAGAGTATGATGTATTTATATGGGCAGAAGAATATATTTTCTCTACAATACTCTTTAATATCACTTTCAGTGAATTCACTATAAAAATCACTCAGATACTTCTACAAATATTCCACGTGAAACCAGAATGCTTTGTAATCTGATGTGCTTTAAGTGGCGGAAAATAAAACACTTGTGATTTCTTAAACGGGCCCTGAGTGAGCGACACTGAACCAGGTTTTGCTGGACATACACGCCTCTTTGAGGCTTCTCTTGAGCTCAGTTGGTAAAGAATCTGTAATGCAGGAGACCCAGGTTCAATTCCTGGGTCAAGAAGATCTCCTGGAGAAGGAAATGGCAACCCACTCCAGTATTCTTGCCTGGAGAATCCCATGAACAGAGGAGCCTAGCAGCCTACAGTCCTTGGGGTTGCAAGAGTCGGACACAACTTAGCAACCAAACCACTACCACCACCACCCCATGCCTCTTTGCACAAAATATTTAATTTCCCAAATACCTGAAGTTGTGTTGGTACCAACGACTGTGGACCTAAGAGGAAGGACCACCATCCAGGTGCTGTGTTGCCCCCAGAACATGGCAGAGGGACCCCTGCTCTGGGAGACTGAGGGCTGAGACCCAGACTTTCTGAGGAGGTGGCACTACCCAGGGTGGGATGATGCCTTGAGGCTTGTGATGAGGCTAGTTCTGGGAGTATGAAAAGAAGCAAATGTTACCACCAATTTTTGTTTGCAGCAGAAAGTTCTAGCAAATGACATTTAATCCAGAGATGAGCAAGCAAGTAGGGAGCCAACAGAACCTGAGACCGGCTGGGACCTGGGACCCTTTGCTGCAGCATTTGCACCTGTTGGCAAATGTCTTCTCCAGCAACACAAATAAGAGATTAAAAATAACTTCATGCATGTGCAGTTGGGGCAAATTATGAACATTAAGGTACAAAAAGACCACAAACCAACTGCTGCTTCCAAGGTGCTGAGAACAGCAACAGCAGAGTCCCACACATGATTCCTGCACATGGCATTACCAAGAGGGTGTGCAGACCACCAAAGCTGTCCCTCCTGCAATATCCACATGTCCAAACCCCACCTCACTCCACTTAAGGAACAGCCCAGTCTCCTCGGGGAACCCTCAAGGGAGCCTGACATTTGTCTGAATTTCTTTCCTGGCCTCTTACCGATATTTATGAATTAAAGAGTCCCGTGGGTTGCCTGGTAGCGCAGCTGGTAAAGAATCCACCTGCAATGCAGGAAACCCCAGTTTGATTCCTGGGTTGGGAAGATCTGCTGGAGAAGGGATAGGATACCCACTCCAGTAGTCTGTGGCTTCCCTGGTGGCTCAAATGGTAAAGAACCTGCCTGCAATGCAGGAAACTCTGGGTTCAATCCCTGGATTGGGAAGATCCTCTGGAGAAGGGAACGGCTACCCACTCCAGTATTCTGTCCTGGAGAATTCCAGGAACTGTATATTCCATCGGGTCGCAAAGAGTCAGACACAACTGAGAGACTTTCACTTTCACTATACTTTCAAAGAGTCCAGTGTCTCTGGTCAGTAACAAGGCAGTAAGGGTGGGACACAGCTAGAAATACCCAGGTGCCAAGCTGCCTGGTGAAAATGACCTTCCAACTGCCTGGGATGGAGTCAGTTCCACCCTCTGCCATCTGTGACCCTGAACAAGTGACTGGACATCTTTAAGCATGCATTTCCTTATCTATGACATGATTATAAAAAGAGCATATGCTTTAAGAGTTTTCATACAGATTCATGATTCAACTCATGTATTATGCTCAGAAAAGCATCTAACTTAAGGGTTCCAAAATACTATTGTCGCTGCAAGCTAGGTCATTTTAATTTAATATTTCTGAATCCCAGTTTCTTCAGTGGTAAAATGGATAATGTGTACAGTTTTATAGAATTAATTCACCATGCAAGTGGTTGCAAGTTACACACAATACCAGGCATGGTTCCAGGAGTTGGGAAAGCAGGGTTGAGGACTTCCTTGGTGGTCCAGTGGTTAAGAATCCACCAGTGAAACAGAGGATACAGGTTCAATCCCTGGTCCAGGAAGATTCCACATGCCTTGGGGCAAAGAAGCCTGTGTGCCACAACTGCTGAAGCCTGTGCACGCTAGAGCCCATGGTCCACAACAAGAGAAGCAACAGCAATGAGAAGCCCACGCACCACAATCGAGAAAGTCAGCATGCAGCAATAAATATCTAGTGCAACCAAATATAGTAATAAATAAGAATGTTTTTCTAAAAGGCAGAGTTGAGTCAAGTTATACTCCATGGGGTTTTCATTGAGGGCTAGATGAGTGGCGTTGGGACAATCAGCAAGGAAAGAAACAAATGAACAACATAACGAGGAAACAAAGGCCCACAGCAAGGGCTCAGTAAAGAGCAGTTCTGTTCTTACTGGGTGGGGCCTCAGTTCAGATCAGTTCAGTTGCTCAGTTGTGTCTGACTCTTTGCAACCCCATGAATCACAGCACACCAGGCCTCCCTGTCCATCACCAACTCCCAGAGTTCACTCAGACTCACGTCCATCGAGTCCGTGATGCCATCCAGCCATCTCATCCTCTGTCGTCCCCTTCTCCTCCTGCCCCAATCCCTCCCAGCATCAGAGTCTTTTCCAATAAGTCAACTCTTCACATGCAGTGGCCAAAGTACTGGAGCTTCAGCTTTAGCATCATTCCTTCCAAAGAAATCCCAGGGCTGATCTCCTTCAGAATGGACTGGTTGGATCTCCTTGCAGTCCAAGGGACTCTCAAGAGTCTTCTCCAACACCACAGTTCAAAAGCATCAATTCTTCAGTGCTCAGCCTTCTTCACAGTCCAACTCTCACATCCATACATGACCATAGGAAAAACCATAGCCTTGACTAGACGGACCTTAGATGGCAAAGTAATGTCTCTGCTTTTGAATATACTCTCTAGGTTGGTCATAACTTTTCTTCCAAGGAGTAAGTGTCTTTTAATTTCATGGCTGCAATCACCATCTGCAGTGATTTTGGAGCCCCCCAAAATAAAGTCTGACACTGTTTCCACTGTTTCCCCATCTATTTCCCATGAAGTGATGGGACCGGATGCCATGATCTTCTGAGTGTTGAGCTTTAGGGGGCCTAGGCCAGACTAAATATTTATCCAGGAAGAGATACAGAAACAAAGGGCATGAGGATACAAAAGGAGGGAAGATAAAGGCAGTGTTTCTTCAATTCACTCCCTTATTGTGGACATCAGGCAGGCAGAGAGGGGTTTTGTGATTTTCATAGCAGTATTTTTTTCAAAATAATTTTGGCTGTGCTGCACAGCAGGTGGGATCTTGGTTCCTTGACCAGGGATCGAACTCGTACTCCTGCGCTGGAAGCGCTGAGTCTTACCCACTTCCCAGTGGTATTCTGGACCAGGTCCTGTATGAATTCTGCAACTTGAGAGTAATATGCAGGACTGGAAGGGAAGAGACCATGAGGAAGTAAGATTTGCAGATCATAAACCTGCAAAGCGGAGAAGGTGATGGCACCTCACTCCAGTACTCTTGCCTGGCAAATCCCATGGATGGAGGAGCCTGGTGGGCTGCAGTCCATGAGGTCGCTAAGAGTTGTACACAACTGAGCGACTTCATTTTCACTTTTCACTTTCATGCATTGGAGAAGGAAATGGCAACCCACTCCAGTGTTCTTGCCTGGAGAATCCCAAGGATGGGGGAGCCTGGTGGGCTGCTGTCTATGGGGTCACACAGAGTCGGACATGCCTGAAGCAACTTAGCAGCAAGACTGCAAAGAGGAAGGAAAGGAGGGGAACTCTGAGTACATTTTTAGGACTATTTTTATGACTTTCGTGTTCATATGACCTTACAGGAGGAGGGAAAGGTGAGCAGGCCCTGATTCATCAGTCAGGGATAACATGTTGCTGGATGAGTTCAGAAGGTAAGAAACATGTGTGTGTTGGGGCGGGGGAGTGCTGGAGAGGGAGCAGGAGAAATAGAGAAGAGAAGGGGCAGAAGCAGATACAAAAGAAGACAGTCCTTCATCTTTAGTAGTACCACATGTAGTTTAGAACTACATCTGCTTTTTTTTAAACTTATGTATTTGGCTGCGTGGGGTCTCCGTTGCAGTAAGCAGGATCTTCATTGCATCATTTGGAGCATTGGGGCATCTGTGGTACAGGTGCTCAGTGGTTGCAATGTGTGGGCTTAACTGCTCCTGGGCATATGGGATCTTAGTTCCCTCACCAAGGATGAACCTAGGTCCCATGTACTCCAACCGAGATTCTCAATCAATGGACCACCAAGGAAGTCCTTACCCCTACTTCTGAGGTCATGTCTAGGGAGCCAAATGGAAGGAAATGTAGGAAATTATCAACAAGAGTTGTTTTTTTTTTCTTTTCAACAAAAACAAACAAACAATAAAAGCCTCAACTCTTGGCTACCCAGACCTATTGTGCATACTAAGCTGCTTCAGTAAAGAGCAATATTGCATAGGAAGCTGGAATGTTAGGTTCGTGAATCAAGGCAAACTGGAAGTGGTCAAACAGGAGATGGCAAGAGTGAACATCAACATTTTAGGAATCAGCAAACTAAAATGGACTGGAAAGGGTGAATTTAACTCAGATGACCATTATATCTACTACTGTGGACTAGAATCCCTTAGAAGTGCAGTATCCCTGATAGTAAACAAAAGAGTCCAAAATGCACCACTTGGATGCAGTCTCAAAAATGACAGAATGATCTCTGTTCATTTCCAAGGCAAACCATTCAATATCACAGTTATCCAAGTCTATGCCCCAACCAGTAATGCTGAAGAAGCTGAAGTTGAACAGTTCTATGAAGACCTACAAGACCTTCTAGAATTGACACCCAAAAAAGAAGTCCTTTTCATATAGGGGACTGGAATGCAAAAGTAGGAAGTCAAGAAACACCTGGAGTAACAGGCAAATTTGGCCTTGGAGTACAAAATGAAGCAGGGCAAAGGCTAATAGAGTTTTGCCAAGAGAATGCACTGGTCATAGCAAACACCCTCGTCCAACAACACAAGAGAAGACTCTACACATGGACATCATCAGGTGGTCACTACCGAAATCAGACTGATTATATTCTTTGCAGCTGTAGACGGAGAAGCTCTATACAATTGGCAAAAATAAGACCAGGAGCTGATTGTGGCTCAGATCATGAATTCCTTATTGCCAAATTCAGACTTAAATTGAAGAAAGTAGGGAAAACCACTAGATCATTCAGGTATGACCTAAATCAAATCCCTTACGATTATAGAGTGGAAATGAGAAATAAATTCAAGGGGTCAGATCGAATAGACAGAGTGCCTGAAGTACTATGGATGGAGGTTTGTGACATTGTATAAGAGGCAGTGATTAAGACCATCCCCAAGAAAAAGAAATTCAAAAAGGCAAAATGGTTGTCTGAAGAGGCCTTACAAATAGCTGAGAAAAGAAGTGAAAGGCAAAGGAGAAAGGAAAGATATACCTATTTGAATACAGAGTTCCAAATAACAGCAAGGAGAGATAAGAAAGCCTTCCTCAGTGATCAATGCAAAGAAATAGAGGACACCAATAGAATGGGGAAGACTAGAGATCTCGTCAAGAAACTTAGAGATACCAAGGGAACATTTCATGCAAAGATGGGCTCAATAAAGGACAGAAATGGTATGGACCTAACAGAAGCAGAAGATATTAAGAAGAGGTGGTAACAATACCCAGAAGACCTATACAAAAAAGATCTTCTTGGCCCAGATAAGCACAATGATGTGATCACTCACCTAGAGCCAGACATCCTGGAATGTGAAGTCAAGTGGGCCTTAGAAAGCATCACTACAAACAGAGCTAGTGGAGGTGATGGAATTCCAGTGGAGCTATTTCAAATCCTGGAAGATGATGCTGTGAAATTGCTGCACTCACTATGCCAGCAAATTTGGAAAACTCAGCAGTGGCCACAGAACTGTAAAATGTCAGTTTTCATTCCAATCCCAAAGAAAGGCAATGCCAAAGAATGCTCAAACTACCGCACAATTGCACTCATCTCACACGCTAGCAAAGTAATGCTCAAAATTCTTCAAGCGAAGCTTCAACAGTACATGAACCGTGAACTTCCAGATGTTCGAGCTGGATTTAGAAAAGGCAGAGGAACCAGAGATCAAATTGCCATCATCCACTGGATCATCAAAAAAGCAAGAGTGTTTCAGAAAAACATCTACTTCTGCTTTATTGACTACACCAAAGATCACAATAAACTGTGGAAAATTCTTCAAGAGATGGGAACACCAGACCACCTGGCCTGCCTCTTGAGAAATCTGTATGCAGGCCAGGAAGCAACAGTTAGAACTGGACATGGAACAACAGACTGGTTCCAAATAGGAAAAGGAGTACGTCAAGGCTGTATATTGTCACCCTGCTTATTTAACTTATTTGCAGAGTACATCAAATGAAATGCTAGGCTGGATGAAACAAGCTGGAATCGAGACTGCCAGGAGAAATGTCAATAACCTCAGATATGCAGATGACACCACCCTTATGGAAGAAAGTGAAGAAGAACCAAAGAGCCTCTTGATGAAAGTGAAAGAGGAGAGCGGAAAATGTTGGCCTAAAACTCAACATTCAGAAAACTAAGATCATGGCATCTGGTCCCGTCACTTCATGGCAAATAGATGGGGAAACAATGGAAGCAGCGAGAGACTTTATTTTCTGGGGCTCCAAAATCACTGCAGATGGTGGTTGCAGCCATGAAATCAAAAGACACTTGTTCCTTGGAAGAAAAGCTATGACCAACCTAGACAGCATATTAAAAAGCAGAGACATTACTTTGCCAATAAAGGTCCGTCTAGTCAAAGCTATGGTTTTCCCAGTAGACATGTACAGACGTGAGAGTTGGACCATAAAGAAAGCTGAGCACCAAAGAATTGAGGCTTTTGAACTGTGGTGTTGGAGAAGACTCCTGAGAGTCCCTTGGACTGAAAGGAGATCCAACCAGTCCATCCTAAAGGAAATCAGTCCTGAATATTCATTGGAAGGACTGATGCTGAAGCTGAAGCTCCAATACTTTGGAAAGATCTTGATGCTGGGAAAGATTGAAGGGAGGAGGAGAAGGGGACAACAGAGGATGAGATGGTTGGATGGCATCACCGACTCGATGTACATGAGTTTGTTTAAGCTCCGGGAGTTGGTGATGGACAGGGAAGCCTGGCGTGCTGCGGTCCATGGGGTCGCAATGATTCGGACATGACTGAGAGATTGAACTGAACTGAAGTTGCTTCAGTGGCATCCAACTCTTTGCAACCCTATGGACCGGACTGTAGCCCACCAGGTTCCTCTGTCTGTGGGATTCTTCAGGCAAGAATACTGGATTGGGTTGCCATGCCCTTCTCCAGGGGATCTTCCCCACCCAGGGATTAAACCCATGTCTCTTATGTCTCCTGCACTAGAAGGCGAGTTCTTTACCACTAGCGCCACCTGGAAGCCCCCAGACCTCTTTAGAGCCCACATGTAACTGACACCTCTGGCCTGGTGTCCTGTTTTCCCAGCTTTCCTCCCCATGGCTGACAAGTGGAATCAACCTGGAAACCCTTCACTTCAGCCTGGGTCCAGATTCCCAGTGGTCCTCTCTGGGGGGACATGCTCCTATCCCGAGTGCCTTCTTCTGCCCACCCCCAGCTCCTCTTAGGCCTGGCATCTCCGTGTGCCTGAGTTAGGGTACACAGATGGATTTTCCTGGAGAAGGGAATGGCAATCCACTCCAGTATTCTTGCCTGGAGAATTCCATGGACAGGGGAGCCTGGGGGCCTACAGTTCAGGGTGTCGCATAGAATTGGCCAGTGTTGGGACCTGACCTGAGCCATGACAGGCTCGACAGGCCACAGTAGGCCTAGGCCTCAGGTTCTTGTAAGCATGAGTCATAATTCTAGGAAGCCCCACCAAGGTCCCCGATGACACCAAGGTCCCCGATAACACCAAGGTCCCCGATGACACCAAGATCCCCCTCGATGACGCCAAGGTTAAGTCAATCACCACGATGACCCAATGTTGAGTCAATCACCACACGCCAACTACACTATTGCTGAGACAAAAGACCGCCTGTATATAAGCAGCTGTGATTCAGAGCTCGGGGCTCTCGTCAAGACTCCACTGTGCTGGATGAGACTTGGGCCCTAGCTCAAGCTAGCAATAAACCCCTTTATGCTTTTGCATTGCTGTGGACGTCTTATTATCTCAGTTTTGGGGACTCGGACACTGGGCAGAACAGCCACAACTCTGGAGCAACTAACGACACACACAATGGATTTTCAGTTTGTGCAGAATCTCTCTCAGTCTCATGCACTGGTTGGATTTTGTTTTCTTTTCTTTTGGAATGCTCAGGAAGCCCTCTGTTGCTCTAATGAAGCAGAAAGAAGGTGACACAGGACACAGACAGCTTGGTTTCCTTTCTGAGGTTGGACTGAGCCTCCCAGGAGAGAGAGGGGTGGCCTGATCCCTTTCCTGGATGGAGGTGGATGTCCCAGCATTAGGAGAGGGGTGCGGGGAAAGGGTGGCAGCTGGGGGTTGATTGCTGTCTGGATACTGGGGTATTGTCAGGAGAGGGGTCGCTTTGGCTCCAGCTACCCCCAGATTCACAGGAACAGGAAGCATCTGATTAGGGCGGGCTGAGGCAAACACCAGGGTAGAAGTTCCCGGTGCTCCTGAAAATCTAAGAGAAAGAGGCAGAGCAATGGGAAGTTAGGCTTTCCCCAGCCCAGTACCCACCCCCACCTCCCCATCCCCCCCACCCCGCCTACCCAAAGAAAAGAAAGAAAAAAATGCTATTTCGGGAAACAATTCTGCAGGAGAGAGGGTTCTTTCTTCTTTAATAGTTAACTGAAGTGTACTGAGTTTAAACTCCATGAGTACATAATCACAACTAGTCAACAGTTAACCTTTCTAACGTTACCAGTTTACGGTGTGTTTTTGCACATAACGTTTTGAGCCTTAACACACAGGCGTAACCAAAATACAGGTAAAGTGTGGAAGCTGCTCTCTTGTGTCCGACTCTTTCCGATTCCCTGAACTGTAGCTCGCCAGGCTCCTCTGTCCATGGGATTTCCCAGACAAGAGTATTGAAGTGGGTAGCCATTCCCTTCCCCGGGGGATCTTCCCGACCCAGGGAAGGAACCTAGGTCTCCTGCATTGCGGGCAGATTCCTTACCATCTGAGACACAAGGGAAGGCCAAATGCTGGTAAATGTCCATCTATGTAAACACAGATTCCGTGTTTCCTGTTCTCCCAGTGGAGGTCGAGGATGGTTATGGAACAAATGCATGGAATTTTTAATTCCTGAAGTCAAGAGCTTCCAAGACAACTGAGCAGTTTACAAGTCGGAGGCGCTGATCGCCTGCTGGTAGATGGGGAAAGAAAGGACCCTTCTCCGTATACCGGCAGAATTCCCGAGGACCCCGCTGCAGGGGACGAGAGGCCGAGTCTGCAACCTCGACCTCGCAATTTCCCTGCGAGAGGAGTCGGTTAGCGGGGACAAGAGATCGCGGCTGAGAGCCACCTCACCTGGTCTGTCTGCCTCCCACGGCGCCACTTCTCCAGCGCTGGAGGCGCCCTGCGTCTCCGCCTGCGCCCTTCTACCCCTGCGCCCAGCTCTCCTCCAGCTCAGCATCCGCGAGGGAGGGTGTGGGTACTGCGCGCCCCCGGAGGACCGGGGATAGTCCCGGAACCCCAAAACTGGGAAGGAAATGAGGGTAGGACCCGGAGGCGGCGGTAGGAGAAAAGTTGGTGGCGGAGCGCGGACAGCGGCGAGGGCCGGGGCTCAGTCATCGGAGACGCGACCAGGCTTGGGACGCATCAGAGTCCCTCACTTGCGCGGGTCAGCGGCGTTATGCGAATGCGGGACAGCGGGACGCTCCCCGAGTGTGCGCCCCCGGGCTACGCCGATCGCTGAGCTGGATCCTGGCGAACCCGAAAAGGTGAGTGCGGAGCGCCTCTGCTCCCCTGTCCCCCGCCCCTGGAGCTGGGCAAGTTCTTCAGGCTTTTGGGCTCACGGGGCCGCGAGAAGTTGAACTTCCGGTCCGTCTCCGGGATCGAGTAAGGGCGCTGGTCCCACCTGGAGCACCTCGGCGGGGCACCCCATCCCTAGAGGAGAAGGCGCTGCGTACCCGGTCTCCCCTACCTGAGACCACCTGCAGACAGGTTGCTGATAGGTCATCCTTGGGGATGATGAGGGGGCGACAGAAACGGTGCTTTACGCTCTTTGTCCCGCACCCCAATACCCTGAAGGACTGTAGGACTGAGAATGGGGAGCCCAGTTTTGCACTCTCTTTCCCCAAACCCTGGGACTCCATCCGTCTCTCACCTAGATTAACCCACACGGGGACTGAGAATTCTAGCGGGGTGAGCCGGCCTCTGACCCCCTCTTTTCCCAGTCCTCTAGTCTCGAGAGCCGGCTTTAGCTCTAGGAGGGTCTAGCTCCTGTGTAGCTCCTGGAGAGACCCCTGCTTGGCGGAGGCTTAGGATCATCCCCGTGGGCAACTCCTGGGGTCCTCAGCGGCTGGAACGGTGCTTTTAAGGGTTGTGGATCTCAGGGCGCTGGTGTCTGGGAACAGTGGGCGCATCTCCAAATTTACGGTGAGTTTACTACCTTTGGCGATTTTTATGATGCACTCGCGGCACCTGGGAGGAACCAAGCACATCCGATCATAAAGGGAGGAGGCAGCTTCCACTCCTGGGAGCAGTGAGCCACGTAGGCCCTCCGTGCCCCGCTCAAGGAGTAAAGCATCTCACCCCCATCCTGCCTGAGCTTGCTCTCACAGTGGCTGTTCAGGTGTGCTGGGATGCCTGAGCTTGCAGACGGGCTGAGGTAAGAAAAACACTTCCCTTGCAGGGTGAGGGATGTGCAGGTTCCTGGTGACACCTGTAGCTTAAACTTCTTCAAAGCAGGGCCCAGGGTCTGTTTCCTCCTTTCAGCGCCCAAGGTTCTACCGCAGTCCTGATAGAAAGATACACATCACTAATGCTAAAGCTGAAGCTCCAATACTTTGGCCACCTGATGCGAAGAACTGACTCATCGGAAAAGACCCTGATGCTGGGAAAGATTGAAGGGAGGAGGAAAGAGGGACGACGGAGGATGAGATGGTTGGATGGGCATCACTGACTCTTTGGACATGAGTTTGAGCAAGTTCTGGGAGCTGGTGATGGACAGGGAAGCCTGATGTGTTGCAGTCTATGGGGTTGCAGCCAGACACAACTGAGCGACTGGACTGAACTGAACTGATACAGAAAATAATCAACAAGGACCAACCATATAGCATGGAATTATATTTAACATCTTGTAAAAACCTATACTGAAAATGTAATGGTGCAGGATTCTGTGAAACAGGAGGGGAAGGGTACTGGACTTCCCCCATATCCTCTGCTTTAGCTCTCCTCTGAAGTACCTATATAATAGTATTTGATGCACATTTCCTGAGTTGTTTCGTAGATGTGAAGACCCTCACTCCCCCCACCCTCCCACCCTGTACTAAATGGAATTTGTCACTCCCCTCACCCTCCCACCCTGTGCTAAGTGGAATATGTTAACTATTTGATGACCCTGAGCCCATAGCCTCAGGCCTTCTGGAGCCTAAGGACTGATAATGCTAACCCCTGTGACCCCACCCTGTTCCCTCATCATTAGACAATTGGAGAATTGTGGGCAAGCTGATCACAGATCCTGCAATACCCCTACCCCTCACTTCAGTTCAGTTCAGTCACTCAGTCATGTCTGACTCTTTGCGACCCCATGAACCGCAGCATGCCAGGCCTCCCTGTCCGTCACCAACTCCCGGAGTTTACTCATACTCATGTCCATTGAGTGGGTGATGCCATTCGACCCTCTCATCCTCTGTTGTCCCCTTCTCCTCCGGCCTTCAATCTTTCCCAGCATCAGGGTCTTTTAAAATGAGTCAGTTCTTCACAACAAGTGGCCAAAGTATTGGAGCTTCAGCTTCAACAGCAGTCCTTCCAATGAATATTCAAGACTGGTTTCCTTTAGGATTGACTGGTTGGATTTCCTTGCAGTCCAAAGGACTCTCAAGAGTCTTCTCCAACACCACAGTTCAAAAGCATCGATTCTTTGGTGCTCAGATTTCTTTCCCATGTCCAAGGTCAGAGAAATCCCTCACCTCACCTGACTTAAAATTTATTTTCAATTGGAGGAGAATTACTTTGCAGTAATTGTACTGGCTTCTGCCATACATCAGTATGAATCAGCATAGGCATACGTGTGTCCCCTCCCTCCTGAACCTCCCTCCCACCTCCAACCCCTCTGCTGCTGCTGCTAAGTCGCTTCAGTCGTGTCCGACTCTGTGCGACCCCTCTAGATTGTCTCAAAGCACCAGATTTGAACTCCCTGCTTCATACAACACATTCCTACCAGCTATCTAGTTTGCATATGGTAATTTATATGTTTCCATGCTACTCTTTCAATTTGTCCCACCTTCTCCTGCCCCCACTGTGTCCACAAGTCTTTTCTATATGTCTCATCTCCATCTCACCTGGCTTTTAAAAGTCCTTTGCCAAAATCCTTGGGGGAGTTCAGGGTTTTTTAAGGGCATGAGCCACCCGTCTCCTTGCATGGCCTGCATCAAAACTTTCTCTGCTCCAAATTCTGATGTTTCAGTTTGTTTGGCTTCACTGTTTGTCAGGCACATGAGCTTGGGCTAACAGGAAAAGAATCTATATATCTATCTCTATACATAACTGAGCTACTTTGCTGTACACCTGAAACACTAACACAGCATTGTAAATTAACTATACTTCAATACAAATAAACAAATAAATACATTTTTAAGAATTAAAAAAAGAAAACTATGGCTGTAGAGGGAAAAAGATGGAAATCAACATTAAACACTTCAATGTGGGTGGATATTTCTAGCATGTGGGTATTTCTAGCTGGATAACAAATCGAGGGCTTCTTGCTAAACTGTCTTACCAAGATTCTTGCTAAAGATAAGCCAAAGAAATAGAGGTCAAAGATAGGGGCAAAGGAAATGCTATGGACTGAATGTTTGTCTCTCCCCTCACCTAAAAAAAAATTGTACGTGGAAATCCTAACCTCTCAGTGTGATGGTATAGGAGATAGCATTTGTGGGAGGTGATCAGGGCATGAGAGTGGAGCCCTTGTGAATGGGATTAGTGTCCTTATAAAAGGAGACCCCAGAGACCCCCTCACTTCTTTTCTCCATGTGAGGACACAATGAGGAGATGGCCATCTGTGAACTAGAAGGCAGACCCTCACTAGACACAGAATCTACCAGAGCCTTGATCATCATCTTTCCAGCCCCAGAATTGTGAGAGACACATATCTGTTGTTTACGCCCTCCAGTCTACTGTCTTTTCATTATAGCAATCCTGATGGACTAAGACAGAAATCAATGGTGTAAAGATCCTTGATGAACTGATTTAGCAGCCTCAGGACATGGAAGCCGCCCACCGTTAAGAACTTGTAGATTGATGCGTGTGCATAGCCATGTGCAAAACAGATAGCTAGTGGGGATCTGCTGTATATCACAGGGAGCTCAGCTCTGTGCTCTGTGATGACCTAGAGGGGTGGGATGCAGGACGTGTGGGAGGGAGGTCCAAGAGGGAGGGGATTCTATATATAGATATAAATCGATGTATAGATAGAGCTCTCTCTCTCTCTCTCTCTCTATATATATATATGTATGTATATGGTACACACACTCACACGTGTGTGCGTGCTTGCACACACACACACAGACACAGCTTCTCGGGTGGTACTAGTGGTAAAGGACCTGCTTGCCAGCGCAGTAGATGTGAGAGACTAGGGTTTGATCCCCGAGTGGGGAGATGCGCTGGAGGAGGGCACGGCAACCCACTCCAGTGTTCTTGCTGGGAGACTCCTGTGGATAGAGGAGCCCGCTGGGCTACAGTACATGGGGTCGCAAAGACTTGAATATGACTGAAGAGACTTAGCACGCATGCATAGTGATTCGCTTCATGGTACAGCAGAAACTGACACGACATTGTAAAGCAACCACATCCCAATCAAGAGAAAAAAAACTTGTAGAGAGAAGACTCCTTTTCAAAGTAGTCTGGCTAAAGTTTGATCAAGAAGGAGTCTTTGCCAGTACTCAAATGCAGAAAGCTGGAGCCAGGCCATGTCAGAAACCCCTTTGCTTGTTTTCCTAACCTCATGCATTTAAATTCTTAAAAACCAATGTATTTTCAGCTAATTTGGCATCAGCAGTTCTGTTGTAGTGTAGGAAAGCCAGAAGCCAGGAGAACAATTAGAAAGGTATTAACAGATGATTTAATATAAATGAGAATATTACAAGTTATAGGCTTGACATGCCTCTATTAAGCATTATTAAGGCAGAAATTGTACTACATATAATGCCACAATCTATTTTACTGAAAAGATATATGTATAGACTAGATGTGCCAATGTAATTAACAGCATTCTTCCAGTGAATTTTTTTTTTTTTCCCAGTGAATCTTAAAGCATCCAATTTACTCAGATTGCACTTTGCAACTCACTGCACTTACTAATCAGCTTGTCAAGCATAATAGCCATTTGGGGCTAGATGTATTTAATCCTATGTGAATACGCTTATCAGGAATGTCTTAGACAATGTATGACTTCCTGGCGAAGAAATGGCTGCAATTAGCTGGTAATCCTGCAATGTCTTGTTACTCTAGTTTTTAAAATTTACCAGGCTAATTCTGTGTTAGAGGAATTCAGAAGTTACAGCAGAAAGTTCAAAGTATGATTATACTGGGGATCAGAGAATTCTTGGAAGGTATTTGTTCAAGACTTAGCTATAGAGTTCAGTTCTGAAATCTCTGAGTTCATCTGTGCTGAGAAAGCATTTGCTCTGACACCTGACTCAACAGAGGCAGATTGTATAGCTAATATGATATCCAACGTCCTGGAAGAACTGATGCTGTTATATTCATTACAGGGCCCTGGTATGCATGGGCCTCTGGCTGTATTTGGGGACTGGACTACTTGTATTCTTCATGAGCAAAAGCTCATGTGTTCAGAGTGGAATGAAGTCATTTAGCATCGTAGGTTATCAGTTATAACAATGCTTTTGAATAGGAGCAGAATGTCGAGAGCACCTGATCTCCTGACACAGAGCAATCAAGTCCTTCTACAGGATCAGGATGGTGAGCTTAGAAATTCACAGGACCAGTGACCCAGCCTGGATCCTACAGGATAAAAAGTAGGTGAACCAACTCTCATGTCTTTTTCATCAGATAATATTTGTGAGCATACATCCTTTTAAAAGCATGTATCAGGACTTCCCTGGTGGTCCAATGGTTAAGATTCTGCCTTCCAATGCAGGGGACATGGGTTTCATCCCTGGTTGGGGAACTAAGATCCCAAAAATCTCAGGACAACTAAGCCCAAGTGCCACAACTACTGAGCACATGCCCTCTGGAGCCCGCCCACCGCATTAAAGATTCTGGAAGATCGTGCATGCCACAACTAAGACCTGATGCAGCCAAAACTAAATAAATACCAAAATATGAAATCGTGTGTCACAACCATAATGTTTTGCATTTTAATGTTAAAAGGAACATTACCTTTGTTACAGTTTACTCTTTCCCAAGTAGGTGATGCACGTTGTGTAAATAGGAAAAATACATTCCAGTAGCATTTCATGTACTCTATCATCATGAATAGTCTTTGTAAATCATACAGCTCTTCAGTCTAAACCTGTTTCATTTGTAGATATTACTAAACTGGCTCCCATAGAGAACCTACTGCGTATGCTCTTCATCTCCATGTACATCAAGACAAAGGTCTACAATTACTGAAGACAGTTTCATTGAAAAGTATTTGGGATACAGGGGGGACTCAGCAGTTTCATAAGTCAAGAAATCAGCCCCCTTGGAGATCATCTTTGCTCTGAGAATCTCTTAGCTTCTCAGGGACTGGAAAAGTCTGAAATGCAAATACAGTTAAAGAGCCTTGTTGGGAGATGACCAGCTAAGTATGGAGGGGGTTCCAGCATTTGTCTTGTGTTTCTGTTTCACTTGCCTGGTTGGAACCAAATTTCTCCCCCTGAGCGTGGTTAAAGCTCCATATACAATTCTCAGAAGCCACACCTGAGAACAAAGTTTCTGGAACCTGGAAGCTGAGGTACTAGTGGGTCACAAGGATGATAAAACCACCCATGGCATTGCCCGATGCTCAATACCTTTCATTGCTTCTAGAAAGTGTCCAGTGATGTTCTGTGCTGCCCTGACTGGCTGAGATGAAGAATGAGGTCACAAATCTAAATTATCATAAGAGAATCAGTATGAATATTTACAGCACATTCAGATAGGGTTAATAGTGCCCTCCCAAATTTATATCCATCCAGAAGATCCAATGTGTCTTTGTTTGGAAATAAGATCTATGCAGATGTCATTAATTCAAGATCTTGAGATGCAACTGTCCTGGATTTAGGGAAGCTCTGAAATCCGATAACTGACATCCTTATAGGAAGAGGTGAGAATGCTCAGAGACACGCAGGGAGGAGAAGGCCATGTGACCTGTTGTTGTCATTCAGTTGCTAAGTTGTGTCTGACTCTTTGCAACTCCATGGATTGCAGCACCCAAGACTTCCCTGTCCTTCACTTTCTCCCAGTTTGCTTGAACTCATGTCCATAGAGTCGGTAATACCATCCAACCATCTCATCCTCTGTCACCCCCTTCTCTTCTTGCCCTCAATCTTTCCCAGCATCAGGCTCTTTTCCTATAAGTCGGCTCTTCACATCAGGTGGCCAAAGTATTGGAGCTTCAGCTTCAGCATCAGTCCTCCCAATGAATGCTGCTGCTAAGTCACTTCAGTCGTGTCTGACTCTGTGCGACCCCATAGACGGCAGCCCATCAGGCTCCCTCGTCCCTGGGGTTCTCCAGGCAAGAACTCTGGAGTGGGTTGCCATTTCCTTCTCCAATGCATGAAAGTGGAAAGTGAAAGGGAAGTCACTCAGTTGTGTCCAACTCTTAGCGACCCTATGGACTGCAGCCTACCAGGCTCCTCCGTCCATGGGATTTTTCAGGCAAGAGTACTGGAGTGGGGTGCCATCATGAATATTCAGGGTTAATTTCCTTTAGGATTGACTGGTTTGATCTCTTTGCTGTCCAAGGGACTCTCAAGAGTCTTCTTCAGCACCACAATTAGAAATCATCAATTCTTTGGTGCTCAGCCTTCTTTATGGTCCAATTCTCATATCCATAAATAACTACTGGAAAAACCATGGCTCTGACTATATGGACCTTGGTCTGCAAAGTGATGTCTATGCTTTTTAATATGTTGTCTATGTTTGTCATAGCTTTTCTTCCAAGGAGCAAGTGTCTTAATTTCATGGCTGCCCAAGAAAATAAAATCTGTTACTGTTTCCACTTTTGCCTTGTCTGCTTGCCATGAAGTGATGAGGAGGCAAAGATTGAAGGGATGCTGCCATAAGCCAAGGATGCCTGGGACCACCAGAAACAGGAAGAGGCAGGAAGGATTCTTCCCTGGAGAGCATAGTCTTTGATTTGGAAGTCTTGGTCTCTAAGTTCCCCAGAGTTGGCTTCTCTTTAATGAGTTCTCAGTACAAAATCATCTCCTTACATCTCCTTAGAGATGCTGTCCCCAGCCTGCTAAAGTAGCTCTTCTACCCTCCTCATTCATCACTCTACTCAATTTATTAGACTATTTCATTTTCTGCATAATTATAACTATTTTAGGTTTGTGTCTCCATTTGCTCCTGGTGTGTGTGTCTTCATTTCAGATGCAAAATCAGTTAGGGAAGGAACTTGTCTGTTTTGCCCCTGCTATATCCTCAGCACCGCCAACAATGCCTGGCTCAGATAAGCATACTGTTAATATTTGTTGAATGAGTGAATGAATGAATGAGTGAATCTTATGCTTTAACCCAAGCTTCCAAGGACATCTGATTCTTCGGGACTGAGGGAAGATGTCCCCATCAGCAGGATCTGGATTTTGGTTTTGGTGGCTCCACAGCACAACAGGGAGAGAACTTGGTAAACGAGGCAGCAATGAATGGTTGTAGATTTTAGGGCAGAATGATGCTGTCCTGTATTTTTCCCCTTGGAGTCCTTCTGCAGTTTCTCTGGAAGATGTCTCTGCTTTGGACAAAGACACGTGCTATCTCCTTAAGCCAAACTCCCACAAACGAATCCTAACTAGTGGAAGAGTTTTTTCCTGCTTCACTTGTAGTCTCCACTCACTCTGGGTCTTGAAGTCCTCCAATATGGCTGAGGGGGAATTTTAAAGGAGAGCATCATGGGCAGTTATGAACTCTCAATGGGCAGTTATGAACACCCAGAAGGCATGGGGAAAATGTGAGCTTACACGCAGGGCTGTGGGACCAGGACCTAAGGGACAACCTCAGGCTCTGAGCACAACCAAGTTCTAATGGTGCCTCAACCATTGACAATCTGAGGGATCTTGTCTCAGAAACTTCCCTTCTCTGGGTGGATTTTCATGCAGGCATTCTTTTAATCAGTGTTTACTGAGCACTTGCTACCTGCCAGGAAGCATTCTAGGTGTGAGGGATTTAAAGAGGAACAAAACAAAGTCCCTGGAGGTCATATTCTTTTAGGGCCAGTGAGCCATAAACAAGTGAATAAATAGAAAATATGGTTCTCATAGTGACAAGAGCTCTGGATTAGTGCAGAAGAAAAAGGCTGGAGAGGGAAAGGGTAAGATTTCCTATTGTATATAACGGGGCAGATAAGACCTCTCTGATGAGTGAGCGCTCCTGTAGAGGCTGGAAATAATATATAGATGTTATTTAAAACAAACGTTTAAAAATAATGTCCATTTTTAAAATAAGTTACTCTGTGGGAGTTACTATTTGCATATAACATGGTTTTTTTTTTTTTTGCTTTGGTTCCCTCATTTAAAATTTTGTCGTTGATGTATAGTTGATTTTGAATATTGTGTCAGTTTCAGGTATAGAACATAGGGATTCAGTTATTATTTCAGGTTGTATTCCATTATAGGTTATTATAAGTTATTGTTTATAGATACGGTGCTATAGAGCAACTTCTTGCTATTCATGTCTTTTATGTATAGTAGCTTGTATCTCATAGTTCCATACTCCTGATTTATCCCTTCCTCCACCACTTTCACCTTTAATAACTGTAAGTTTGTTTTCTATGTCTATGAATATATTTCTGTTTTGTAAATAAGTTCATTTGTATCTTTTTTTAGATTCCAAATATAAGTGATATCGTATATTGTTTCTCTTTATGACTTGCTTCACTCAGTATGAAGTCTTCTAGGTCCATCCATGCTGCAGTGAATGGCACTATTTCATTCTTTTTCATGGGTGAGTAATATTCCACTGTTTATGTGTACATCTTCTTAAGCCAATCATCTGTTGAGGGCCACTTGGGTTGTTTCCATGTCTTGGTACAAAGATCTATTTTCTGATGAATTTTTCTAGCAGTGTAAATAGTTCCATCTCACTTTTTCACCCACTATAAAGTATTATCTAGTTGTACCAACATGTATTCAGATTTCTTCTATTCCTAATCATTTAGATTTTTTTCTGTTTTCAGTTGTTTTGTTTGTTTTTGCTGCTACAATGCACTCTTGTTAAGCCCTATCTGGTACTGTAGAAAATTTGCTGAAGGGCGGTGCTTTTAAGTACTGGGGTTGGAAGGATTCTCAGGTCTACTTGGGGTTCAACAGGAAAAGAATTCTATGATTGATTAGAATCCTGATCTCAGCCACAGGAAGTGAAGAATGATGCTTTTAGTACCAAGTGTCTGCCGCGATGTTTCTGCATCTCCATCTCCAGGGAGAATGAACTTTCAGAGTCGTGACCCCAAACGCACCTGGTGATCATCAACAACCCCCCGAAACATCTTACCTTTAGTAGTGTGACTGGATTCTGTGTGCTAAACAGTGAGTTTTTATATATTTGGGATTTATTTTAGTTTGACCCTTACTCCATACCACCAATGAGAGACTTCTTGCATCTCTCTTTGTCCCAAAGCAAGTTGGTCAGTGATTTTCTGAGGCTGTCTACTCAGTCCGCTGTTTGGCAGAGGGTTTCCAGAATAAACTTCAAGCAGATGGTGCTTTTATATTCTCCTATAAACCAGAATGAGCGAGGTGTTCTGCAAACAGCTGCTATCTCAGTTATATAAAAATGATTTCACAGCTGAGAAGAGCAATTGTAAAATGTCAAGGAGAATGGATGTCTGCTGGGTACACCAAGCAAATGACCAGAAATAACCACCTTTGTCTGGCCAGAGTAAACACTGTGTACTTTCTAAATGTTCTGTTATGCCAATTTCTCCAGAGTGGGTGGCCACACTTGAAATGTTCCAATGGAATTCAACTCCCTACGGCTAAGTATTGCTGCAGTATATGAGCCCTAATGATTATGTTCAGTAAACCTATTATGTCGATGTGCACATAATAAGGTTTAGATGTTTTGTCATTTCCTAGCACACATCAAAATATAAAAGCATAAAAGGATTTACCTGGAGAGTGAACTAGATTCTGCAAAGTGGAGAAGACAGACAAAAACCATGAAGGTGGGGGTCGTATTTATCTGTCTATATTCAGACAATGTATGAATATGTATTGTTACTTTCTAACATGTATTTTCTCAAGGATTCTTGCCTGGAGAATCCCCATGGACAGAGGAGCCTGGCAGATTATAGTCCATAGGGTCGCAAAGAGTTGGACATGACTGAGCCACTAAGGAAAAAAAAAAAGTATTTTCTCAAGGTAGAAGAGGAAAAATAAAGCCAATTTCACAAATTCAGGAAAGAAATTTGTTGTTGTCAGTCTGTTTCAGTCAGTGATAGATTCTGGGTATTTCTATGGCAGAAATATGTTGTGATACATCTTTAAAGCTTCCATTGATATATTAATATTAATATATTAATATTTACGGGGAATTATATTCAATATCCTGAGATAAACCCTAGTGGAAAAGAATGTAAAAAAGAATTGCCCTCACTCTTCCCAGCATCAGGGTTTTTTCCAATGAGTTGGCTCTTTGCATCAGGTGGCCAAAGCTTCAGATTCAGCACCCATCCTTTGAATGAATATTCAGGGATGATTTCCTTTAGGGTTTACTGGTTTGATCTCCTTGCTGTCCAGGGGACTCTCAACAGTCTTTTCCAGCACCACAGTTCAAAAGCACCAGTTCTTCAGCACTCAATCTTCTTTATGGTCCAACTCTCACATCTGTACATGAGTAATGGAAAAACCATAGCTTTGATTATATGGACCTTATACTTTGCTGTACAGCAGAAACTAACACAACATTATAAATTGACTATACTTCAATAATAAAATATTTATGATGTCTTCAAAAGTCAGCTATCAGTGGCATATCTGTTCATTATTTATCTTTGTTAATAAAATTTTATTGACATAGCCATACCCATTTAATTTCTATGCTACTTTTGCACTACAACACAGAGTAGTTGGGATAGAGGTCTAAATTATTTTCTTTCTGGCTAATTACACAGAAAAGTTTGCTGACCTCTGATACGTTCTACTCAGCTGCCTAGATGCAACCCCAGCTTTCCAGGTACAAGCTCCATGACCCCAGGGAATCTACACAAGCTCTGGAGTCTTGGTTTAATTGTTTTAATTTTGAGTCAGTCTGTGAGAAGCAGGACCATCCCATGGGCAGACTCCTGTGTTCCCCACCTGCCTCTTGTTTGTAGAAAATCTTTAGCCTTCTAGGCCTTCTCCAGATTCCAAAGAACATGTGTAATGAGAGAAGTGAGAAAATGCAGAAAAAAAGGAAAACAGTCAAGCAAGACAAAGTAATAATAATTTAGCCATAAAACAAAGTCAGGGACCTTTAGTTCCTCCTCAAGGACTAGAGATAGTATTCTGAGCCATATAGAGTGGTGTTACAGATACTACATTCCACCCCCCTCCCCCATAGACATTAACTACATGCTTCCCACCAGCAGCTAGACTCCAGACCAGGTGGAACCGGAGAGCTAACAATACTGACTCCTGATTACCTCACCCCCAACCAATCAGAAGAATGTCATGAGCTGATCAGGTACCCTGCAACCCTCTCCCTCACCCGCAATCTTTAAAAACCTTTCCGTAGGTAAACAAAAAGGACCTACTGTATAACAAGTGCACTATATTCAATATCTTGTAATAACCTATGATGGAAAAGAGTCCAAAACATATATATATATATATATATAATATATAACAGAATTATTTTGCTGTACACCTGGAACACTGTAAACCAACTCTACTTCAATTTTTAAACTAGCAATTAAAAAAAACCTCTTCCCTGAAAGCAGTGGGGGAGTTTTGGTTTTTTGAGCATGAGCTGCCTGTTCTTGCTTGGCCTCATGTTGGACACCCTCCAGTCATCACTGTACTTTCCTTCACCACAAACTGATGACAATAGATTCGCTTTACTGTGTGTGGGGAAGTGGGTCCAAGTTTGGTTTGGTAACAATTTTGCAAATTATCCAGGTGACAGTTTTAGCTGTGCTTGCTTCATCCCATTTCTAGTCTTGTGGATCGATGGGGGCTTATGCATTTTCATTTCATTATTAACATGCTTTATTGTAAAAGATTCAAAATAGCATAGCAAGATGAGACCAAAAATTCCCTCAAATTACAACACCCTAAAATCACCATTAATAGTATTGGCAAGTTATCACTTCTATCATTTAAATACACATGGCTGCAAGGAGATAGATACAAATGCACAGAGGGAAGGATAAATCACTATTTAAAAAACAACTATATTCTGCATGTTTTTGATAAATAGTGCTGAATTTGTTCTTGCTTGGATCTAACAGAAGACAAAGTAGCCAAAATGAATTGCTAGACCTCAAGTAAGTTAGTTTGACCTCAGAAATATTGGTGTTGAAAACATTCTGGTAAGATTGAGGGGAAAAATGTTCGGGTAAAATTAATGTTTACAGCCATCACTTAAAGTGTTGATCCTGTTATTGTTTTAAATGTCTTGACCTCATTGTCGCTAATAAGCTGAGTCTCATTTTTAGAAGGGGAAGGGATGACCAGCTTCTTATTTCTCCCCCTATTACTAATCATAATATGCTTGCATGCGAGCATGATCAGCCATGTCCGACTCTTTGCGACCCCATGGACCACTCTGCCAGGCTCCTCTGTCCGTGGGATTACTGGAATGGCTTGCCATTTTCTCCTCCAGGAAAATATTCCTGCATTGGATTCTTTACCACTGAGCCATTAAGACCTGCAGTACTCGTTAAAGTTTACAACATTTACATTCCATAGTGCATTTCCAATCCCTGCATTTCTGAATCTTAGTTTCATATGGAGATTACCCTGCTTCTTCCATCCCTGACTTTGGATTCATCTGCTTTCCACCTTCCAGAGGAGTTATAAGCGTTTTCTTTATCTATTGTGACTCCTCAGCCAATCCCCTTCAATTAACTTACAGAGAGAGATATCATCATTTCATCCTTTCGCCATTTTTACGTGGCAAAAAGGAGATCAAACTATATGTTCAAAACATTGTTTTGAGTTGGAAATCTCAAAAAGATTTTTCAGAAGATACTGTACAGTTATAAGGGATTTCTGTTCAACATCTGTTTAATAACCACTGACTGGTGTCCTGTGTGCCAGGCTGTGTGCCTAGTACCATGTTTATTACTCTGTTGTTGGCATCCTCGAGCTCACTGAGAAGTGTTTCCTGCCCATTAATAGGCTTCTCCTTCTTTCTGGTGGAAATTTCTCTAATGAGAAATGAAGGATTATCTCATAATTAAAGTCTGAGCCTAAAACGCTGATGCCCCCAGGGCAAGTAACTGCCTTCATTTGTTCAGCATTTATTCACTGCTGGAGAAGTTCTGCATTCTTTCCAAAAGGCAGAAAGAAGGAAGGGTGAGGGATATTTAGAAAAAGAAGAAGAAGAAAACCACGTATTGTGTGAACCTCAGGGCTGATTTCCTAATCTTTTCAGTCTCCCCAGAAACATATCTGCTTCTGAAAAATATTTACCTTTGGCAGGTGAGTCACCATTTACAGACGATGACTATATAACTGTTCCCACTGGTGGTTGCCAGGGAGGAGGGTTTGGGGGAAAGGAGGGGAGGGAGGTTGGGGTTAGCAGATGTAAGCTTTTATGTATAGACAAGGTCCTACTGTAGAGCAGAGAGAACTACATTCAATAGTGATAACCCATAATGGAACAGGATATAAAAAGAGAAATATATATTATATATATTAATATACATGTATATTTATACACGTAACTGAATCACTTTGCTCTACAGAGATACTTAACACAACATTGTAAATCAACTATACTTCAATCAAAAAATTAAACAATTCTGTTATCTTTCAGGGGAGGGAAGCTTGGAGAAAGCGACAGTAACTCAGCACAATGAAACCTAATGGAACAGAACACAGCCTAATTCCTGGGAGACCGGTGCAGCCACTCTGAGACTTTACGACCATATCTGACTTCTCCTGTGGGTGTTCCTTATAAGGCTGCTCAAAATTCCCTAACGAGAGGCAGTCACATAAAACCAGGCTGGCTTCTGCAGGTTGATGAGTTGGGTCTGGTTAGCAGAGACCTGCGTTTCCTGTTTGCTTGGTGCCTGCTGGGAACGTGAGGGGTGGGGTGCTCAGAACTTCGACCCACAAGGTGTTTGGATCTTCATCCATCTTTGCTTCAAGGTAGTGACTGCACAGTGTAATGAGACATCAGAATTAAAATGGGTCATTTCCTAAGGAAAATGACATACGTCTGATTTTTTTATGGTGTAAAGAAACAGGAAAACTCAATTAGTCAAGCACATGGGCTGGCTAGTTCCTCCAAATCACTACTGTTTCGTTTTGTCTTCTGTATTAAGAGTGCCATAGGTCAGGATGGAAAATAAGATTTCTCCAGGCAACGAGGCTTGTAATCTCAATGAAGGAGAAGGGTGAGTATGAGAGACAGTTGGAAGTAAGGAGGCAGAGACCTGGAGAAAACGTTCACTTGTTTGCATGTTTGACTCAGAGCATTGCTGGTTCTTCCAAGTGTTTTCAAAACAAAGTGTTAGTCACTCAGTCGTGTCCAACTCTTTGTGACCCCATAGACTGCATCCTACCAGTCTCCTCTGTCCATGGAATTCTCCAGGCAAAGATACCAGAGTGGGTTGCCATCCTCTTCTCCAGGAGATCTTCCTGACCCAGGAATCGAACCCAGGTCTCCTGCAGTGCAGGCAGATTCTTTACTGTCTGAGCCACAAGGGAAACCCCTGATCCTGAACTCCCTAACTATCCCTTCCCTCATTCCACCCCACCCCCCAACCCCCTCAAACATAAGTTCCTTCTCTAAGTTTGGGTCTGTTTCTGTTTTGTAAATAAGCTCATTTGTATCATGTCTTTTGTACATATTGCTATATTTAAAATGTATAACCAGCAAGGACCTACTGAGAGAACTCTGCCCAGTGTTACCTGGCAACCTGGCTAGGAGGAGAATCTAGGGGAAAATGGATACATGTATATGTTTGGCTGAATCCCTTTGCTGTCCACTTGAAAACACCACTACATTGTTAATTGGCTATATATCAATATAAAATTAAAAGTTTTTTTGAAGCTGAAATCCATTGCTGTTTTGAATGTAAAATGCTCCCCTTTTTAAAAGTGACCCAGCCAACAACCAAACAAATCCATGTGTGGCCAGTTTTGCAAACTGTAAATGTGGTTAGTTAGCAAAGTTTTCTGGGATCAATAACTTTTAAATTTTTTTCCTTTTCTGTACCATGCACATCATCCATCCATCATGATGCTTGGTATGAGGGACTACTTTGATATCACCATAGTTTTCTGGCAAAGCCCTTGGACCGCTGCTTCATCGCCCTGCTAAGTTATTTGTACAATCACATACAACAAAAGCCCAAGGATGGCTGAAACAGTGAGGTCTTCAACTGCATCAGATTTTTTTTTTTTTAATGTCTACCACATTTTCCAGAACTGAGTTGTTTGAAACAATATGATTATATCATTTTTGCTGTTTTTCAGGTCAAAAGTTTGAAAATGGGTCTTACCAGGCTGAAACCAAGGTGTCAGCAGAGTCATGTTTCTGAAGCTTCTAGGGGAACATCTGTTTCCCTTTCGTTAAGGTGGTTTCAAATTCAGCTCCAGTAGGTTATGGGACAGGCTTCTTTTATGCTTAATGGGAGGGGGTGTAGTTGGTTGCTGCAAATTTCTTGGTGCAAGTATCTTTTGCTCTTGCAGCTGTCCATGTAGGTCAGGTCAAGATAGATGTTCCTGGATATATTAGGAGTTTGGGATTAACATATCAGTTCAGTTCAGTTCAGTCCAGTTCTCTCAGTCGTGTCCAACTCTTTGTGACCCCATGAATCACAGCACGCCAGGCCTCCCTGTCCATTACCAACTCCCAGAGTTTACCCAAATTCATGTCTGTTAAGTCGGTAATACCATCCAGCCATCTCATCCTCTGTCGTCCCCTTCTCCTCCTGCCCTCAATCTTTCCCAGCATCAGGGCCTTTGGCAATAAGTCAGCTCTTCGCATCAGGTGGCCAAAGTATTGGAGCTTCATGAACACCCAGGACTGATCTCCTTTAGGATGGAC
The DNA here is from genome assembly GCF_023091745.1 of Budorcas taxicolor. Classification (NCBI taxonomy): domain Eukaryota; kingdom Metazoa; phylum Chordata; class Mammalia; order Artiodactyla; family Bovidae; genus Budorcas; species Budorcas taxicolor. Next base: position 49,752,448 of record NC_068926.1, on the reverse strand, counting down.
TGGTTGGATCTCCTTGCAGTCCAAGGGACTCTCAAGAGTCTTCTCCAACAGCACAGTTCAAAAGCATCAATTCTTCAGTGCTCAGCTTTCTTTATAGTCCAACTCTCACATCCATACATGACCACTAGAAAAGCCATAGCCTTGACTAGACAGACCTTTGTTGACAAAGTAATGCCTCTGCTTTTTAATATGCTGTCTAGGTTGGTCATCATTTTCCTTTCAAGGAGTAAACTTCTTTTAATTTCATGGTTGCAGTCTCCATCTGCAGTGATTTTGGAGCCCCAGAAAATAAAGTCAGCCACTTTTCCCACTCTTTCCCCGTCTATTTGCCATGAAGTGATGGGACCGGATGCCATGATCTTATTTTTCTGAATGTTGAGTTTTAAGCCAACTTTTTCATTGTCCTCTTTCACTTTCATCAAGAGGCTCTTTAGTTCTTCACTTTCTGCCATAAGGGTGGTGTCATCTACATATCTGAGGTTATTGATATTTCTTCTGGCAATCTTGATTCCAGCTTGTGCTTCTTGCAGCCCAGCGTTTCTCATGATGTACTCTGCATATAAGTTAAATAAGCAGGGTGACAATATACAGCCTTGACGTACTCCTTGTCCTATTTGGAACCAGTCTGTTATTCCATGTCCAGTTCTAACTGTTGCTTCCTGACCTGCGTATAGATTTCTCAAGAGGCAGGTCAGGTGGTTTGGTATTCCCATCTCTTGAAGAATTTTCCACAGTTTATTGTGATCCATATATCAAAGGCTTTGGCATAGTCAATAAAGAAGAAATTGATGCTTTTCTGGAACTCTCTTGCTTTTTCCATGATCCAGCAGATGTTGGCAATTTGATCTCTGGTTCCTCTGCCTTTTCTAAAACCAGAGGAGTTACGCCACGCCCAAGGTTAAGAGTGGTGGCTGAGAGGAGATACCCAATGTCCAAGGTAAGGAGCAGTGGCTGTGCTTTGCTGGAGCAGTCGTGAAGAGATACCCCATGTCCAAGGTAAGAGAAACCCAAGTAAGACGGTAAGCTCTGAGAGAGGACATCAGAGGGCAGACACATTGAAACCACAATCGCAGACAACTAGCCAATCTGATCACATGGACCACTGCCTTGTCTAACTCAATGAAACTAAGCCATGCTGTGTGGGACCACCCAAGATGGACGGGTCATGGTGGAGAGGTCTGACAGAATGCAGTCCACTGGAGAAGGGAGTGGCAAACCACTTCAGTACTCTTGCCTTGAGAACCCCATGAACAGTATGAAATCAACTATATTCCAAGATAAAATAAAATTAAGAAATAAGAAAATAAGATAGATGTTTTTGTAAACCTCCAACAAAGAGTAATGTTATTCTCTGTTCTGCAACTTTTTATCTCTATATGAATGGATAAGGGCTATGCCTTTAAATGTCAGAGCCTTAAAATTGGGCTGTCCTCTGTATTTCAGGCTATAGGCAACATTCCTCACTTGCAGCAAAAGCAATACAATACAAAGGTTAAAGTAAAAGAAATAGATCCAATATGGAGCCAGATTTGTTTTTCTCTATTACAAGTTCATTTCTCAAGGGGCGACCTTGACCACTAACTCAGGTCCCTCTGTGACCTGAGTTGGCATGACAGTCAAGCACCTGTGCATTCTGGACTGGTCTCTGTAGAAATAAAGTACCAGTGGTCAGTCATGTTTATGTTCAGGGCATCCCCTTTAAAGTTGCCTTCAACCAACAGAAAATAAAAAGCCCAAGGGAAGAGTCTAAGAAGAAACCTTTCTGAACCATGCACAGAAAGTCACTGCATAAGAGAGACTTTGGCAGCTGTTGTGACATATTGTGTATCATTGTGGGTCTTTAAAAAAAATGCTTGCTGCGATAACAAGCAGTCTGTTGGAACAGCTGCCAAGAAATGTTAAGGTTAATCTCCTTTATTAATGAAGACGAATGTGTTTCTGTGTGCCTGCCTTTCTGGCTCTATGGCATTAGAGACAAGGAAGTTTGTAGTTGTGTGCCCACCTGAACGGAGACAGGTCTTCCTTTCAAACCCTGGTGGCTGTGTGTGTTAAGAATTTATTTGTCACATTACTTATTTGCAGCATCTAGGTGGGAGGATTAGGGTTTTCTGCCCCATTGAAGAGAGAAGTTGCAAAAGGATGGCAGCAATCCTCTTCTTCATTCACATTATTCGTGCTCCGGGGGAAAATAGTACAAAGCTTCAGAATCTTCCACAGACATTGATCACTCATCACCCTCATGTAAAGGATGTTCAGAAAGGCTGACAGGATGGAGGATGTTAAGCACTGTCCTGGGAAACACATTTTATGTTTCTCTCCTTGGCTGAACTGGTGTATGTTTGGGGGCATATTCCTTAACCTCACAATTTTCACTTCCTCTGTAAGAAACTGAATTTCTACCAAGTTTAGCAGTTTTCACCAGTTAGCAAATACTCTCTCACACAGAGCAGAGTTCTATCAACTAGAGGTTAAGAATCCGCAGAATGGAGAGCAGCCCACAGATCTACTGGTGCCTAAAGACTGATAATGTTAACTCCTATTATCTCATCATCACTCCATCAGAGAATTGTGCACCGGCTGATCACATACCCTGGGACTCCACCTCCCTCACATGGCTTTTAAAAATGCTTTGCTGGGACTTCCCTTGTGTTCCAGTGGTTAGGACTCTGCACTTCCAATGCAGGGGTAATGGGTTTAGCCCTTGATCAGGGAACTAAGATGCTGCATGCTTGCATGAAATGTGGAAGTGTTAGTTGGAAAGGCATGTCCGACTCTGCATCCCCGTGGACTGTATGTAGCTCATCAAGCTCCTTTGTCCATGGAATTCTCCAGGCTAGAATACTAGAGTGGGTAGCTATTCCCTTCTCGAGGGGATCTTACTGACCCAGGGATCAAATCTGGGTTTCCCTCATTTACAGTTATAAAAAAAAAAAAAAAGAAGAAGAAGCTTTCCTGAAACCCACTGGGGAATTCAGCTATTTTGACAACTAGCTCACTGAACTCCTTATTTGGCGCCTGCAATAAATACCTTACTTCCTTTCCCTTCACCACAACTCATCAGGAAATTGGCTTTAGTGTGTGCAGGCAAGTGGACCCAAATTTTATTCAGTAGCTTCAACATTGCTTGATATTGCGATCTGATTTTTTTTTTTAATTGATGGCTTAAAAACAACTAAAATCTTAGACCTTTAGCAGCTTCAGTTTTCATTGACTTGGAATTATACTTTGTAATTCCAAATTAGGGTTCATTGATTTCCGTTATAGAAAAACTGTTTCCTTTGAAACAGACTCAGCCTTAGATTCTTAAATAATAGCAATAGACAGTTCTTATGCACTCAGCTCTTAGACAGAGTTTGAAGCATTCAGTGTTTCATCTAAATGAAGGAAAAAGTGGCAAAGAAATGTGCATTTAAAGCATGAAAAGCTGATAAGAAATATAGGAGACCAGCAGTATTTTTGTTAGAAAAAGTAAGAGTTTCTTTAATGAACACACATTTATCACATGAGTCTTACAAACCATGCACTGCACATTTTGTATTAAGATTTTTTTCCTTTTATTTTCTAGTTTATTTCTTTAATTTAAAAGGTTTGCTGCTGAGGTGGTTTTCTGTTGTACTTTGAAAAAGAATTAGATCATTAGTGGAAACTAGTGCCTAAAACCTGAGACTAGTGAAGTCATCTGATACTGATAAATATGCTGAAGAGAGGGAAAAAAAAGAGTCATGTCTTGGAAATGCCAGTGTCCCAAGAGAAGTCAGGTGAGTGGTCAGTTACAACTTCTCTGGCATGTGACCTTTGAATCAAGACTAAAAATAAAGAAGACAGTCATGCCATAACCTGAGAGAGAATTTTGCAGAGTGGAAACAGCCAAGGCAAATATGCTGCTCATGTATACTCCCATTACATGAGGACCGTAGAAAATCAACATGGATATAACAAAGGGAGGGAAGGTGTGAGTGTGGGCACTGCAGTGGGCAGGGAGTAGATGAGACAGAGCTTTGCGGGTTGTGATCATGAACTCAGATTTACTCTAAGCAAAAGGAACATGTAGAAAGCAGCCTTATGGAATGCTAAAAGTTCCTTCACCCTTCAACATGTCCAGTAGAACAAATAGTGGTATCAAGGTGTGTTCATATAGTGTCACTTGCCTAGGACTATAGTAATGATGTTAGGACTAATTCACAGGGAGTAGAAGTAAAAATATTTAGCGAGCACATATTTCAACCCTGAATAAAATGTCTTCTGTTCTTATGAAAATCTATGATGTTTTCAGCTCCTATCAGTTTACCCCTGGTTGAGACCACAGAGCAGAGCTGATCTCTGTTGTGATCAACATGATCAGCCCTGGATAAGCCTGTCTTCAAAGAGTGAGGTGCTACATAAACTCACTTCCTGGGTCACAGGAAACAGGAGGACAGATCTGACCTCAGGGCTCTGAATTCCATGTTTTAGACGCTAACACAGAAGTCCTGCTCACAGTGGGTATGGTGGGAGAGGACTTGTGGACTCATCCAGTGTAGATCCAAAGGTAAGCAAGTGATAGAAGAAAGTGATGAGATAAAGAGTCCCAGATGGTTGCAGAGGGGTGACTGTATGTATATAAGGATGCTCTTGTCTTGGCAAAATTGCACTGAACCGGCTGTGTGACTTTGAATAAACCGAGCAGCCTCTCTGATCCTCAATGTCGTCACCTAGTAAATTACAATAGCACTTTTCCTACCTGCCTCCCAGGGTTGTTGTTGTGGGATCCATAGATGGGAAGGTGTTTAGACAAGTGTGACATGTGCAAGTGAAGGCATGGTGTTTGCAGAAGGTGGGAGGTGAGTGACGATATAACTAGGTCAGGGAATGGGTGGTAGCTGTTTGTGCATGCAGCTCCAGTGGTATGGACTCACGACAAACCAAGAGAAGTGCTCTTGCCTCTAAATGAACCTGACTTTCTAAATGAAGATTCCATTTTAAATTAGGCAGTGACTGAATTGGTGCCAGTACTTGTTAAGACTGTTTCCCTGTGTTTGCTGGCAAATTGGATCAGAGGCTGACATATTTGGTTCTGCTGATACTTGAAACGATTGACAGCACTTCGGAGCCAATCAGAATCTCTGAGAGTGAATTCCAGCCTGCCACTCTCTGACTCTGGCCTTGGGCAGCAAGGTCTATCTTCAGCATTCTATCACAGAAAAACAGTGGGATCTCTGGCGGGGCATGTAGGGAGGATGCAGTGTCTGTTCAAGGTCTATTCCTTGGGCAGGAAGGCTTGGATGGCAAGCGATGGTGTTACCAAGTCCAAGCTGGTACTGCTCACTGCGTGACAGGCCAATATATCAAGAGATGAAGTGTTGGGGAAAGGAATAATGGGACTTAATTTGGAACCAGGAGACACAGAGAAGACATCGTACTAATGTCCCAAAGAACCATCTTCCCTGAGTTAGATTTCAGGCTTCTCTTATAATAAAAGGGGAAGGAGTGTGCCTGGTTCTTGCAAACTTCTTGGTGCCAGCCAGACTCAGAGAAGAAGCAATAAATAAACCTTTGTTTTTGCAGCTATCCGCCTGTCTGGTCACAATGTTCCCACACATCGTCAACAAGACAGTTGTTATTCTCTGTTCTGCAACTATTTCTGTCTGTATGAATGGGAAATGTTGTACCTTTGACAGTCAAGCCTGGGAGTCAGAGCCTTGAGAATGGGCTTTCTTGTATATTTCAGGCTTCAGGCAGCATTCTTTTACAAAATGTGCAGAACCAGCATGACTCAGCACAGGCCACAGAGCACAAGGGTTACGCTGAAGGAATAGATCCAATATGGATCAGACTTGTTCTTTCCTGTTACAATGAGAAACCCATTCCCCGTTTTGACTGGATAAACAGAGCTAGGAGCTATTCTTAAAACAATCAGAAAAGGCCAGAATAATTCCAGCTCTGATTGATTGATTTGGGATCCGGATTCCAAACTCCACTTTTCGAGCTGGTTCCACGGTGAGCAAGTTGTTGAGGCTGAAGGAAACCAGAGGAGATTGGGGGACAGTGCTTCTCTGACCTGACCACACCCATCTAAATGTGGACCCTGTGTATTTTTCTGAAATAATGTCACCTGCCTTCTTCCTCTCTGGGGGGTTTATAATGCAACACTTTTAGCAGCACTGTTGAAATACAATTCCAATTTCCATCGTGACAAATGAAAATAGAGATGGTATTCACTGAGGGAGTCTGTGAGATTCTGGAACATCACACCGTCTAAATTACTTGACAAAGTATCTTCATTTCTTTTCTTCGGTCACAGTCCAGTTGCCTTCTCAATGCACAAACCAACGCCTTAAATTGAAGTATCCAGTGAGGGCATGGATTTTTTTCTTCCTGTCTGGTAACCAGATAAGCTTAGATCAAATATCTCTATTTGCTTGTCTGCCCCTCCACTGCTGAATGAAAGTTAGAGGCATTCATACCTGTGAACCTCCAGCCTCACCTTAGAAAAGCACCTCATTTATATTGAAAGCAGAATTAATGGACAAGGAATTGCTGAGTTGCATTTGGTGACCTGCCCTCATGTAACCATAAATATATTCATTTTCCTTTTCCCCAGGAGTTTAGCAGAGTTAATATTCCAATTATTAAATACTGTTTAATCACCCCCCTCTGTACAGCACTGAGAGGATATAATAAAACAGGTTTCTCCAACCAGCAGTTCTTTTTGACCTCTGAATCCCAGGTGTGATTTTTTTTTTTTTTTTTCAGGGAAATGTGTGTAATTAACAGTATTTGAGAGAAGAGCACTATTGGTAGAAACAGTGAAGTTAAAAGTTCTTTCCTTTCATGAAAACAGACAAGCAGAATTACCTGGAATATACCTTTTGAAAGCAAAATTGAAGCACTCAAGATTTCCCTGAGTTTTTAGGTCATTGAATATTATAATTCCTAGTACAGATAAAGAAATATGGACCATGAGATAATTATTCCCTACCATTGAGGCAAGAACCATCTGAGCTTTCTATCAAATGCCCCATAAATCAGTCAGGAATGTGAATCTTTGTTCATAATCATTAATATAGTTTCTCTTGGATGTAAACTTTTATTTGGAAAAAAAAATCAGTATGTATATTTTTCTGTTTCCTGATACTTGGCATGATGCTTTCTCATAACTTTTATTAGTCTGAATGCTATTTGTTTGCAAATGACAGAAAATTTAATTCAGACTGACATATACAAGACAGCTCACAGGGCTGTCATTCCAGAGATAACCTGCTTCAGGCATAGCTTCATCCAGCATCCCAGACATTATTCAAGAATATGACTCTCTCCACCCCCTTGAATATGATTTCCTTCATTTGGAATTCAGGTACGCCTTTACCTTGAAAGGCTCCTCAGTTCAGTTCAGTTCAGTTCAGTCGCTCAGTTGTGTCTGACTCTTTTGACCCCGTGAATTGCAGCACGCCAGGCCCCCCTGTCCATCACCACCTCCCGGAGTTCACTCAGACTCACATCCACCGAGTCAGTGATGCCATCCAGCCATCTCATCCTCGGTCGCCCCCTTTTCCTCCTGCCCTCAATCCCTCCCAGCATCAGAGTCTTTTCCAATGAGTCAACTCTTCGCATGAGGTGGCCAAAGTACTGGAGCTTCAGCTTTAGCATCATTCCTTCCAAAGAACACCAAGGGCTGATCTCCTTTAGAATGTACTGGTTGGATCTCCTTGCAGTCCAGGGGACTCTCAAGAGTCTTCTCCAACACCACAGTTCAAAAGCATCAATTCTTTGGTGCTCAGCTTTCTTCACAGTCCAACTCTCACATCCATACATGACAACTGGAAAAACCATAGCCTGAACTAGAAGGACCTCAGATGGCAAAGTAATGTCTCTGCTTTTGAATATGCTATCTAGGTTGGTCATAACTTCCCTTCCAAGGAGTAAGCATCTTTTAATTTCATGGCTGCAATCACCATCTGCAGTGATTTTGGAGCCCAAAAAAATAAAGTCTGACATGGTTTCCACTGTTTCCCCAACTATCTGCCATGAAGTGATGGGACCAGATGCCATGAAATTCATTTTCTGAATGTTGAGCTTTAAGCCAACTTTTTCACTCTCCTCTTTTACTTTCATCAAGAGGCTTTTTAGTTCCTCTTCACTTTCTGTCATAAGGGTGGTGTCATCTGCATATCTGAGGTGATTGATATTTCTCCTGGCAATCTTGATTCCAGATTGTGCTTCTTCCAGCCCAGCATTTCTCATGATGTACTCTGCATAGAAGTTAAATAAGCAGGGTGACAATATACAGCCTTGACGTACTCCTTTTCCTATTTGGAACCAGTATGTTGTTCCATGTCCAGTTCTAACTGTTGCTTCCTGACCTGGGTACAGATTTCTCAAGAGGCAGGTCAGGTGCTCTGGTATTCCCATCTCTCTCAGAATTGCCGCGGCCAGCACAAGCAAGAGTTGCACCTGCACAGGGAGAGAACGGAACGTCCCCGCTAAGAAAAATAAGAGATAGAGACAAAAGATGGGGTTGAGAGGATCAGACCACAAATGGCTGATGCCTTTTTTTATTAGGCTACAATATTTATAGGATAAAATACGTGACTTAAGACATGCACAGGATTATTTTTTAACCTCAGGATACAATCACCAGACCCTTACCATTGTGTACAGAGCACTATAAGATTATCTATCTTACATGTTGCAGAAACAAGACATCTTGGGGCCTTAAGGGCTATAAAAATTTTTGAGGGTGGCGGGACAGGGAGCTTAGGAACGTGCCTAAGGCTCTGCATATCTGCCGAGCAGCTCCCAAGACTTAACCCTTTACGGGCAGTCCCCCGCAGCTCCCCTCTCTTTATTATTTAAAAGTTTTATAAGATGTCGGTGTTGCAACATGTTTTTATGTATCAGAATTTTTACATGTAAAAATTTTTTAACAATACTACGAATAAAACAAGGAGCCAAACAAATCACGATAAGTACAACAGTCAAAACCACGCCCACAGCAATTATGCTTTGCCACAGTGAATGCAGACTAGGGAAGTTAGAAAACAAATTTTGTAAAAAATTGTTGACAGTATCAGCTATATTTAAAGTAGCCTTAGGAGAATTTTCAATATTAAGGATTTCATTATGTAATTGCAATAGATCTAGAGAAACATTAGTATTAAACCAAATTCCTTGTAGATGTTTCTTTACCTTATCCCACGGAAAGTCAGATGCATTATAGGCCTTTTTAGTAACACAAATCCATTTATAATTAGCATGACATTGAATTTTTATACGAAAGTTAATGCTCTGAACTTGTTCCCCTAGAACTCTAACCACATCATATAAAGCTGATAATCTATCTTCTATTTTTTTATCTATATCTTCTTGTGTTCCCATTACTTTAGTAACGTTATATGACAAGGAATCTATAGTATGAGCAGCTTGAATGGATTGTGCTAGAGATACAGAAGCGGTAACAGCAGTTGCTATAAGGGTGATTAAAGATACTATACCCAGAACAATCAGGCTTACACTTCTTTTAGTGCGGCTAAGAGCCGTGTTAATGCGTTGTAGCAATTCTAAAGCAGTCTCGTCATACCAAGCTTCAGTTATTTTAACTGGTAACATTACAAAAGCAGGTTGTTTTACTATTATAACTTGTTCTCCTTTTTCAACACCTCTTATGCAATTGGTAAGTATGCAATTAGAACAATTTAAATGATAAATATTCAATGACAATGTTATTTTTATATGGCCTTGTATCAACATGAATGGGTAAGGGACACAAGCTCGGGGATATAAATACCCCGTAACTCCTACATTACCATATTTACTCCCACTGATATTGGGTTGCAAATATAGACTATTACCATGACCAAAGGCAGCCAAAAGTTTCCACAGTTCTGTTTGATATACATTAGCAGTGTTTACAGAGAGAATGGGTGGATGCTGTCCTCGATTTTCAGGAAAATCAGGTTTTCCCCCAGGTGCCCAATCCCACAAAAAGGTGGTATTTGCATTGTTGATGTTGTACACCGACGCAACCCGGGCTCGACATAAAGTCCAAGGAGTGTCTATTCCTATGCGGATGCTTAGATGTTTGTCACAAAACGGAATGTCGAGAGGTCCAGTTCCGTCACGGTGCGATCTTTTTCCGGTTTTTTCATCAATGCCAGAAATAGTCACTCGAGGATAGGATATATCAGCTGACACCTGTATACAGTGAGGATGTTGTAATTGATAAGAAAAGCACATAGGATATTGCGTAGTAAGACCATAAAAGGAGATATTGGCTTGCTGAGGGGACATATGAGTGTCTGATTTTCCTCCTAAAAGACTTGTGTCGTTGACATAGACAGGTACTATTTCTTTATCCCATCCTAATGATTGAATCATAGGCGGGTCAGGAATGTATGCCCAAAAAGCCGTAGCCTCTCCGTTTTGTATCCGCTGTAACAATAATAATAACATGATCAATATATTTGTAGGTGTCACTGGAGGTTTGTATACCTTGCTGCCGATTAACATCGGCTATACGAGCACACTGTTTAAAATATTCAGATTTCCACAATAAATAATCTCCCCCCGAAAGACAAGCTCTAGCTATTTGTTTTTAATCATTTGGGGGTAGATTTTGAGTACCCAAATTTTTTATCATAGCAACAGTGAATGGAGCGGTAGGACCGTATTGTGAGCAAGCAATCTTTAACTCTTTTAATTGTTTGAAAGGCAGCGCTTCATAGAAACGCTGGTTGTTATGTTCAAAGACAGGAAAAGCAAGAGAAAAATCGGAGACAACCTCACCAAGTCGTTGTGCTTGTCTTAATGCCTTTTGTAGCGGAGACACAATTTTAGATGGCGGAGGAGGAGGAGGCCCCGGAGGGGGATCAAGACCCGCAACAACAGAAGGAGCATAGGCAGGGGGAAGAGGCGGAGCAGAAGCGAATTTTAAATTGTTATTAGGAAGCTTAATTCCTGAGTTCTGTAAAGCAACAGTGAGATTTTTTAAACATTCAACCAATTCATCTTTAGATGTTAACGCCCCCTTTTCTTGTGCTAAAAAACCCCAGTCTTCTTGATGGTATTTAGCAGCCCCTTCGTCTAATTCCACCTCATCTGTGGAGGAAAGTGAATCATCATTATCCGAAGGACGCGATAAGTTACAAAATGGAGGGTCACCTTCAATTCCCTCGGGAACAGCATACTTGGGCTCCGAATCAGGAACATGAAGAGGATTTTCTTCCTGTTTTAAAAAATTTCCTAAACGTTTTAATTCATCATTATCAAAGTCCAAGCAATCACGAATTAGTGTCCAAAAAGATAAAGTTTCTACAGGAACCTTTTCAGGGCCATGTAAAGTATAATGAGTCCGAATTTGTTCCCCTACCTTCTTCCACGTCTCTAAACTTACTGTGCCTTCTCTGGGGAACCAAGGGCAGACTTCTTCAATAAATGAAAGAAAATTGATTAATTTAGGTTTGGAAATAGTAATTCCCCGGTGTTTTAACATTACAGATAACATATGTGCAAACAATTGACGACTATGCGTCTGTCCCATATTTATACTCTCAACTATATACCTTACTACTCCTCCTTAATTTAAATCACTTGTATACTTATATACTCACTCTTTTCAGCTTAATAAGAGTAGTGGCGAGGAAAACTGTCGATCTGCCCCACGTTGGGCGCCACCTGCCGCGGCCAGCACAAGCAAGAGTTGCACCTGCACAGGGAGAGAACGGAGCGTCCCCGCTAAGAAAAATAAGAGATAGAGACAAAAGATGGGATTGAGAGGATCAGACCACAAATGGCTGATGCCTTTCTTTATTAGGCTACAATATTTATAGGATAAAATACGTGACTTAAGACATGCACAGGATTATTTTTTAACCTCAGGATACAATCACCAGACCCTTACCATTGTGTACAGAGCACCATAAGATTATCTATCTTACATGTTGCAGAAACAAGCCATCTTGGGGCCTTAAGGGCTATAAAAATTTTTGAGGGTGGCGGGACAGGGAGCTTAGGAACGTGCCTAAGGCTCTGCATATCTGCCGAGCAGCTCCCAAGACTTAACCCTTTACGGGCAGTCCCCCGCAAGAATTTTCCACAGTTAATTGTGATCCACACAGTCAAAGGCTTTGGCATAGTCAATAAAACAGAAATAGATGTTTTTCTGAAACTCTCTTGCTTTTTCCATGATCCAGTGGATGTTGGCAATTTGATCTCTGGTTCCTCTGCCTTTTGTAAAACCAGATGAACATTTGGAAGTTCATGGTTCACATATTGCTGAAGCCTGGCTTGGAGAATTTTGAGCATTTTTTGCTAGCGTGTGAGATGAGTGCAATTGTGTGGTAGTTTGAGCATTCTTTAGCATTGCCTTTCTTTGGGATTGGAATGAAAACTGACCTTTTCCAGTCCTGTGGCCACTGCCGAGTTTTCCAAATTTGCTGGCATATTGAGTGCGGCCCTTTCACAGCATCCCCCAATCTGTGTCCTTATAACTTAGAAAACCTCAGGGAAAGATAACTGCTTATTTGTTTTTCTCCAAAGCAGTTCCAGCCAAAATTGTAGGATTTAATGTTATTAATCCAAGTTGGGTCACATGATCATATCTGAACCCACCAATCAAGGAACAGAATGCAGTAAGTCCCTTACATAAGAATGAGTCTCATTCCAAGAGCACCGTTTGTAAGTCCAATTTGTTTCTAAGTCCAACAAAATTAGCCTACATACCTAAGTAATACAATTGGCTATATGGTTCTGCACTTTAATAAGTTTATAATACTCTTCACACAAATTATACGTAAAAACAAACATGCAAAAAATAAAGGAAACATTTCTAATCTTACGGTACAGAATCTTGAGAAGTACAGTAATATATAGTACAGCAGCTGGGATACAGGGCCTGGCATCGAGTGAGCAGGTAAGAAGAGTTACTGACTTGAGGATGGAGAGGAGGTGGGAGATGGTAGAGCTGAAGGATCATCAGCAACAGGAGATGGAGGGCAAGCTGCAACTTCACTCACATCTGACATTGATGAAGCATGGGTTCAAGTCTCTGAAAGTTCACAACTTGAAGGTTCGTGTGTAGGGGACTTACTGTTCCATGATTCTTTAGACGTGAGTTATGTGCTCAAATTAAAATCTGTGAATGGATGCCCTGGGCTTTGTCTTACCCAGGATGTATGCCCAGATAATGGGAGAAGATGGCATCTGAGGGATTACCACAATGCTGGTATTAAAAGCTATGGGACTGAGTGTTCATAGATATAATCACTGGCACTGAGTACTGGGTTATAATTGCAAATTGTGGAAATACTGTGCAATGAAAGACTGGGTGCTATGAGAGAATAGTTCTTGAGGTGCTCAGGGAGAAATACTTGGACGTCCAACTTCTCTTGGCTGCAGTCACCATTACTATATTTTGGCTGCCAAGGATTTTTGACTTGCTTCCTTAAAAGCCTGTCTTCAGTAGAAGTGTGGAAAACATGAAGCTTGAGGGTCTTTCTTTTCCCTGTGACAAGTTTATGTGCAAAGTGTGAGCCCTAAGATTGTGGTTTCAGCACATGTGCAAATAGCACATAATTAAAAGTGTGTATATAAACAGGTTTAATGAGTGATGCAAGAAGCTGCATGGTACCATATGCGGGGTTGTAACCAGGCAAATGAGCCTTAATTCTGTTGCATGTGTGCATGCATGCTGAGTCACTTCAGTCATGTCCAACTCTTTGCAATCTTATGGACTGTAGCCCACCAGGCTCCTCTGTCCATGGGATTTTCTAGGCAAGAATACTGGAGTGGGTTGCCATGCCCTCCTCCAGGGAATCTTCCCCACTCAGGAAGCGAACCTGAGTCTCATGTCTCCTGCATTGACAGTTGGGTTCTTTACCACTGGCATCACTTAGGAAGCCCCTTAATCCCTCTCGGGGATATTTTATGAATAAGTACTTGGATCCTTTCCTAAACTAACAAGTGTTGATGGTGTTTTAATGTCCAAATTCAGGCACAAAATTCTATAATTGTAAGAGCAACAGGATATATCCATTTCTGTCCAAGAGGTAATAACAGGAAACAGATTAGACCTCCTACTTGAAGCAATGAAAAAAATGGAAAAAAATACAGGAAATAATAGTTTTCAGACCCTGGGGACAAGGCAACTCAGGGTTTTGATCTCTGATACAGGAAAGTGTTAGGTAGTTAGAATAGGTAAAAGAATGGCAGTGGCTAAAAGACAAGGAAGGGAAAAGCCCTCGAAAATAGAACAAAGAAAGGTCTGAGGACCAGAGTGAAACAAACAGCTAGCCCAATTTACATGGGCAGGTCCAGGGGGAGGATACAAAAAAACATAAGAATAGGAGCCAAAATTGGACTGGGTGCCTCTCTTCTCTTTGGGTCTTTTCGATCAGCATGCTCTCATGCCTCGAGGACGTATTTTCCCTTACTTTCTAAATAAGACTGAGCTGTAACACGGAGCTGTAACACTGGCCCGTCCGAGGGTCGTAACATTAGTCCGTCTGTTGCTTCAAATTTTTGTTGCAATGAGACAGAACCAAGGAAGTTACAAACTGCCCCAACAGAAGCAGACTAATTCCTGTAATGGCCCTGCATCTCACTGTGTCAACACGGAGAGAGGAACCCAAGCAGATCCTGGTATTTTCCAGAGCTGAAGAGACAGAGATAGAGGTCTCAGGAGGCTGAAACAGCTGGAGTTCACAGAGAAAGAGAAGTACAGGAGAAGAGACATCCCTAGGAATCCACCGAGGGTCCTCTTCAAACTTTCATCAGTGCATAAATGCAGAAAAAGAGCAGACTAAAGGGTAATTGGGTCCTGACTAACAGACTAAAAGCAAGTATTGAAAGGATCAAATCTGGGACTTCCCTGGCGGTCCAGTGGCTAAGACTCCATGCTCCCAGTGCAGGATGCCCAGGTTCAATTAAGGAACCAGAGCCCATATGCTGCAACTAAGGGGTGGCACAGCCAGATGAATAAATAATCTTTTTTTTAAAAGAAAGGACCAATTTGGTGTGAAGAAGCTTAAGTGTGTGTCTCATGGCTGAGACTGTAAAGAATCCTCCTGCAATGCAGCAGAAGCCGGTTCCATCCCAGGGTCAGGAAGATCCCCTGGAGAAGGGAATGGCTACCCACTCAAGAATTCCATGGACCGAAGAGCCTAGTGGGCTACAGCCCACGGGGTCACAAAGAGTCAGACACGACCGAGTGACTGAGCACACAGACAGACACATAACATTCGTTTTACCCAAAGCTAGTTTAGTGGTGATATATTTTTCTCCAGTATTAATTTTTGAATAATGGTTAATTCAAAGGACTGGAGTCTTTATGTGATTAAGATTCCCTTCTCCACTGTGATTTCCTGGGGTACTCAAGAATGTCATCAGGGGGATTGACATACATACACTACTATGTATAAAACAGATAACTAATGAGACCCTACTGTGTAGCACAGGGAATTCTATTTAATATTTTGTAGTGATCTATATAGGAGAAGGCAATGGCAACCCACTCCAGTACTCTTGCCTGGAAAATCCCCATGGACAGAGGAGCCTGGTAGGCTGCAGTCCATGCGGTTGCTAAGAGTCAGGCACGACTGAGCGACTTTACTTTCACTTTTCACTTTCATGCATTGGAGAAGGCAATGGCAACCCACTCCAGTGTTCTTGCCTGGAGAATCCCAGGGATGGGGGAGCCTGGTGGGCTGCCATCTATGGGGTCGCACAGAGTCGGACACGACTGAAGCGACTTAGCAGCAGCAGTGATCTATATGGGAATAGAATCTTAAAAAGAGCGGATCTATGTTTATAAATGATTCACTTTGCTCTACAGTAGAAACTAATACAACATTGGAAACAACTCTACTTCAATAAAAAATTTTTTAAAAAATCATCAGGGCTTGCCCATTATTGTTTCATAAATATCTAAGCTAAACAGAAGCAGAAGGCAATGTCTAAACACCGTCCTTAAATGGATTTATTATACTTGTATCATCCTGTGAGCATACATATTCATTTTTTAATGTAATGATTCATGTACTTTGAATACCCTGTGCCAAGATGTGCATTATTTTTGAGTTTTAAAATTACTGTTGGTAAAATAATCCAAAATATTTTGTAAAGAAGACACAGTTATTATAGTTTGAATCAAAGACCAAAAATGAAGTAGGCTGTTCTTTTTAGAAATCCTTTAATTGGCAGGTGAAATCAAACAATTATGAAATGCTTTAATAAAGTGGTTCAGCAAATGTGTTCTTTTGGCAGTCAATTAGGAAAATGTTTTGGTATAAACATCAATTACCAAGTTGGAAGTGGATATAATAAAGCTGTGATTAAAAATAAAACATCCATGGGATTATAATGGTTGATTTTCTTAAACACTTAAATTTCAGCTTTGGGAGTTTTTGTTTGTAAGATGATGTAAAGCAGCTCAGCCAGCTGAGATTCCCTTCTTCACCCTGGATGTTCTCCCTCCATCTCCAGCTCCACCCTGGCTGAGATGCAGTGATTTTTCTGGTCAAATCTGTACCCATCACAGACCTGGGTGCAGGGCTGGAAGCTGACTTACCTCTCTCCTTGAATTTCCACTGAAGAGAAGTGCAGCACTCTGTGGGGTTTCTGGACACAAAAGCCTTTCTGTGTTCCCTGTCTTTTGTTTGCAGGAAATAGGTTTTATTCAGCCTCTAAGACCTCCCCTGAGTTCCAAACAGATGCTAATCAGAGAAGGGAGAGGATGCAGAGATAAGGGAGGAGCAGTCAAAAAACAATGCAGTCTCAGGGCAGGGTCTTTGTCCCCCCTCAGGGGATACACAGAACAATATCTTTGAGCTGTTTTGCAGATATTCAAACCCCCACCAAGTGGAAGAAGTTAACTGTCTGCTGCCTGCTAGCCCATAGACCCCAGACCAGTTGGAACCAGAAGGCTGATGATGCTGACTCCTGATTACCTCACCACCAAGCAGTCAGAAGAAAGTCCATGAGCTGACCATGCCCTGCTCCTTGAACACTTTAAGATGCCTTACTACCCTCTCCTGGCCAGGATTCATAGTTTTGAGGGCATTAGTTCACTGTGGCCCCCTTTGCCTGGCAAAGCAATAAAGCTATTCTTTTCTGCTGTATCCAAAACTCTGTCAGTGCAGTTCAGTTCAGTGGCTCAGTCGTGTCCGACTCTCTGTGACCCCATAGACTACAGCACACCGGGCCTCCCTGTGCATCATCAGCTCCTGTAGTTTACACAAACCCATGTCCATGGAGTCGGTGATGCCATCCAACCATCTCATCCTCTGTCGTCCCCTTCTCCTCCTGCCTTCAATCTTTCCCAGCATCAGGCGCTTTTCTAATGAGTCAGTTCTTTGCATCAGGTGGCCAAAGTATTGGAGTTTCAGCTTCAGCATCAGTCCTTCCAGTAAATATTCTGGACTAATTTCCTTTAGGATGGACTGGTTGGGTCTCCTTGCAGTCCAAGGGACTATCACGAGTCTTCTCCAACACAACAGTTCAAAAGCATCAGTTCTTCAATGCTCAGCTTTCTTTACAGTCCAACTTTCACATCCATACCTGACTACTGGAAAAACCATAGCTTTGACTCTGAGATTCAATTAAGTATCAGGGTTTAGAGGCCAAATCTCAGCTAAAAGATGACAGTGGTTTCCTGGAATCATCTTCAAGTTTCTAAAGAGGTGTAATTCCCAGACACCCTAAGACCTTGGATAATGGATAGCTAATTCTTCAGCTCTAATGTCTCATAGGCAGGTCAGCACATATCACTTGCAACTGAAGTTGGCCATCCTTGAAGCTCCTCCCACTTCTAATCCAGTTTTCCTGCATGTGAGAGCAGCTTTCAGTGACATGGTTATGTTTCCTCTTCTATGCTTTTTATATGCTCATCACAGGTCAATATGCAATTTACTTTGCAGAAGGTTTGTCTGTTCAATTGACAGTCTCACAGTTAGACCATGACAGAATTATTCTATGTCTCCACTTTTGCCGAAGCAGACAGTTTTTCACACTTAGAAATTCCATTTCAGCTACTTTAAGTAGCTACCAAATGGCTGTCTACTTACTATAATTATTGCCAATTCTACCACTCTCCCACATCTTTACACTTATAGCAAATCATTTTCAAAAAGTACCAGGGGCACTGACAAAATAACAATGTATCTTTTTTCCAAATACCTCAAGCCAGCTCTTTGTTGGCTTTCAAAATATGTGTTGGTTTAAGTGATATTATTTTGATTAATGGTCTAATTAGTGGTGCTTAAAAATAGTTAGGATGTACTGCCTAATCTTTCAAAATTGTGTTTAAGAAAAGTCAAAGGAAAATTCAGCAGCATGACATGAAATAAAATAATAAATCCTTCAATGTGCTTATTAAAATGTAGTATTTGTTCTTCGTATTGGTGAGATATAGATCATTTAGTAATGACAGCCCAGTACACGCCCAGAACTATTTAAGTTTGGAAAGTCCTGGAGTTTATTTTTATATTTCTCTATATACATCTAAAGACTATTTTAAGAATTAACATTTATGCACTTATAACTTTATGAATTTGGACATTTGATCAAACCAAATGCTTTGGTTATGTTCATTATTTATGGATTTTATCCATTGATGCTTCAGTGCCACATTTAGACATTTATGGTCTAATTTCTCACTTACTGCTTTATCTGTTGTAGTTAATTTTCCAAGGGATGGAATGGCTCAAGTGCCTCTTGAGGTAGACACTAGAATTCCTCTTAAGAGGATACCAGGGGGTCACAAAGTAGGAGATAGAGACCTTTCTATATTATCACACACACACACACACAAATGGCATTAGAAGCCAGAAAAAGTGAGTGTGTGTATTGGCCAACTCAAATTTCCTCTTTAGCAATTTTAAATTGTATACAAGGCAGATAATACAGACTATATAAATTATACATCTAAGTAAATATAAATTATATATATATTCTTAAAATGTTTTTTTACATTAAACATTTATTTTTTAAATTTTTATTTTATATTGGAGTATTTATATTATGTTATAAATTCTTTAACATCCAGACAGAATGAGAAACTTGGAGCATCAGTGCAGGCAGAAAGGTGTATTTTCTGTCTAGCTACCATATCATAAGACTAAGTATATATATATATATATATATATATTTTAAATTTAATCTTTATTTGAAAACAAACCTTTGTAGATTCTTAGCATAATTCTTACTTAAACCTTTTATAAAAATATCACTCCACCTGATGTGCAGAATTTGGGGATTCCAGGGTCAGTTGTAGCCCATGTGCATACACACACACACACACACACACACACACACACCTCAAACCACTGTGAACCAGTTAGGTTAGTTTTTTTATTTCATTGCAGCCACTTCACTAATTTTACCACATCCCCCTTTCAATCTGTGTTGACACAGGGTGAAAGGTTTTTTAAACTAAGTGACCTCTCCTTTGGGAACATTAGCTTATAGAATGAAACACATGTCATTCACTGTACAGAAGAGCATTACATTGAATGAATGGTGGAAAAGTTAAAGCAAAATATGGAATTTCATGTGTGCAGCATATTGAAACATTGAAAGGTGTATGTCCTGGAATAATTACATTTTTATATTATCCAAACTATATGTTTTAAACTTTCGACATCCCACTCTGCCATATTTCAGCTGATGGAAGGAAGACATTCACTGACAGAGAGTATCACAAACTGTACCACACCAGGGATTCTCATCTGGAAAGAATGTAGCTTGTGTCAGAATGGTAGATGGAATTAGAAAGTGACTTCATGGGGTTCCCTGGTAGTCCAGTGGTTAATAAACCTGCCAGTGCAGGGGACATGCATTTGATCCCTGTTTCAGAAAGATTCCACAAGCCATGGGGCAACTAAGCCCATGAGCTGCAACTACTGAAGCCCAAGGGCCTTAAACTCAGTGTTCTGCAACAAGAGAAGCCTCTGCAATGAGACGCCTATGCACCGCAACTAGAGAAAAGCCTGTGCAGAAATTAAGACCCAGCACAGCCCAAAATAGAAATATAATTTTTAACTATTTACTTTAAATTCATTTTCCAGGATAAATGTTTCTTCTCACCACAGGGTAAATTATCATTTTTTTTTAACAAGAAAATAAACATTTCAACATTCTATTGACTTGCACTCACATATATTTTAGCTTTTCACATGCAGCTATTCAAAAGTATATCACAAACTCCTCTCTTACCCAATGCCTCACATGCATACAAGCTTGCGGCCCAGTGGAGGGGCTTGGAAGTTCAGACAAAAAGGGACTGTCCTGGCTGTCATGGGGGTTGGGGTCCACATGCGTGCCTACTCAGTAGCTCAGTTGTGTAGGATTCTTTGCGACCCCATGGACTGTAGCCCATCAGGCTCCTCTGTCCACGGGATTTCCCAGGCAAGAATACTGGAGTGGGTTGCCATACCCTCCTCCAGGGGATCTTGCCAATCCAGGGATCAAACCCATGTCTCTGTGTCCCCTGCATTGCAGGTGGATTCTTTACCTCTGAGGGACTGTGGAAGCACCCCTGGGGTCCACATCCAATACTAAACACCCCTCCAGATGTCAGTGCAACAGACAGAGCTTCACCTTCACAACTCCTTTCTAGGTTTGGGACACAAGAGGGGACTCCTATTCACCCAGACTCACAGAAATTATGAATCTGGGCTTTTGTTGCTAGTTTTCCAGCGGCCTGAAATGAGGAAAAGCATATCTCTGTATGATTGCACATTACTTTTCTAGGAATGCGTTTCTTTCCTTCCAGGGACTTCAGTGCCTGTGTTTCAGGACTTGAAATAGCAGATGCAAAATTTTAAAAGAAGGCACAGGGCTTCCCTGGGGGTCCAGTGGTTAAGAATCCACCTGCCAATGCAGGGGACTCAGGTTCGATCTCTGGTCAGGGAAGATACCACATGCCTTAGAGCAACTAAGCCTGTGCACCACAGCTCCTGAGCCCACGAGCCACAGGAGAAGCCACTGCAATGAGAAGCCTGGGCACCGCAGCCAGAGAGTAGCCTCCGCTTCCCACAACTAGAGCAAGCCCTTGGACAGCAACGAAAACCAGTGCAGCCAGAAGTAAATAAATAAAAAGAAGGCACACACACACAATCACCTTTAAAAAAAGATTTTTCATATTTTTCCTAGCAGTCTTCGTAAAAATGTTTCCAGGTGCCCCAATGTGGTGATCGGAGAGAGAGGCCAAATGTTCCTCAATTTCCAACCCAGGGACCAAACTACATTACAACTCGGGTGCAGTGGTAGATGTGGCTGTGTCTCCCTTTTCCTTCTTTGTTTGAGTTAATGGTTTGATTTGGTCTATTTGTAGGAGGAGTAGTCTGTATGGGGCCAAGAGTGAATAGGTGCTGATGGTTCAGACCCACAGAGCTCTGGAGATAGAAGAAAAACTCAGGACAGCTGGGGATTCTGCTTGGATCCCTAAAGATTTCTCCAGACATTTCGGCTGAAAGATAGTGGCATGTTATTTAGCAAATTTTTCTTGGACTACCTTCTATTTACACGCATGCTTCACTGCCCGTCATCATCACAGCATTATCTTTGCCACGTGGCCAGTGCCATTCTTTTGTTCTTGTTATAGGAGAGGAACTCTCTGGCAACCCAGAGCATGGAGAGCTTCCTAGGTCTCCATTATCGCTGTTTACCAAGCTCTGCTCTTTCCCCCAGCCTCACAGACATCCTATCATAATGGACAGACAACAAAAAAGTGGCCTCGGACACTAACCTGTGAAGTTGCATGCTTTCATGCTTCTAAAAAGCTGGCAGAAGGAACTCCCCAGGTGGTGCAGTGGCTAAGACTCCACACTCCCGATGCAGGGAGCCTGGGTTCAATCCCTCCTCATGGAATTAGATCCCACATGCTACAACTAGGAGTCCATATGCCACAAAAAAGGTTCCCATATTTCTCAACTAAACTGCACAGCCAAATAAATAAATATTAAAAAATAAAAATAAATTAAAAAGCTGGTAGGAAACAAGCCAAATGGCTCTCCCAAATTTACAAATCCTTTCTCTCTTCCATCCTCAGTTTTTTCTCAACACTTTAATTATATTTTTAAATTGTTGTTTATTTATTTTTGGTTGTGTTGGGTCTTTGCTGCTGTGCAGGCTTTCCTCCAGTTGCGGTGAGCGGAGGCTACTCTTCAGTTGTGGTTTGCATGGGCTTCTTGTTGCGGTGGCTTCTCTTGTTGCGGCTCCCAGGCTCAATAGTTGCGGCACATGGGTTTAGGCTCCTCGCAGCATGTAGGGTCTTCCCAGATCAGGGATTGAACCCATGCCTCCTGCATTGGCAGGCAGAATGTTTACCACTGAGCCACCAGGGAAACCCTGAGCATTTTAGATTATTGTTTCTTACGAATATTTTTTTTGCCTTTTCATATTGTTCATGGGGTTCTAAAACTCAACATTCAAAAATCTAAGATGCTGGCATCCGGTCTCATCACTTCATGGCAAATAGATAAAGAAACAATGGAAACGGTGAGAGACTTTATTTTCTTGGGCTTCAAAATCACTGCAGATGGTGACTGCAGCCATGAAATTAAAAGATGCTTGCTCCTTGGAAGAAAAAGTTATGACAAACCTAGACAGCATATTAAAAAGCAGAGACATCATTTTGCCGATAAAGGTCCATCTAATCAAAGCTATGGTTTTTCCAGTAGTCATGTATGGGTGTGAGAGTTGTACCATAAAGAAAGCTGAGCACCAAAGAATTTATGCTTTTGAATCGTAGTGTTGGAGAAGACTCTTGAGAGTCCCTTGGACTGTAAGGAGATCAAACCAGTCAATCCTTAAGGAAATCAGTCCTGAATATTCATTGGAAGGATTGATGCTAAAGCTGAAGTTCCAATACTTTGGCCACCTGATGCGAAGAGCTGGCTCATTAGAAAAGCGCCTGATGCTGGGAAAGATTGAAGGCAGGAGGAGAAGGGGATGCCAGAGGGTGAGATGGTTGGATGGCATCACTGACCTGATGGACGTGAGTTTGAGCAAGATCCAGAAGTTGGTGATGGACAGGGAGGCCTGGCATGCTGCTGTCCATGGGGTTGCAAAGAGTCCGATACGATTGAGTGACTGAACTAAACTGACTAACAGCTTTATCCTGTCCTTTTGCTCCTGGGTTTTAGAACAATTGAGTCATAGATGCTGGTGGGTTCTCCCCAGGTCTCTCTAGCTTTATAAGTAAATGTGAATTCCAAAAGAGCAGGAAAAGGGGAATTTTGAAAATGTCATTCGGGAAAAAATGAAGACCTTTTATTTGGAAGGTTTTTTGTTGGTTTATTTGCCAAATGCAAACACTGTATTTCAGATTTCTTGTGTTTAAATTGTGAGTTCCCACCAATGATCTCTATGAATTTATAAAGTGTATTTAAGTTATGCTGGTATATTTACTGTTTAGAATTTTTTAATAGAAGAGAAAGTTCACAAAAGAACATGTCTTGGGTTTCTGCATTCTTATAGGGTCCTCTGACTCAAGATGGTCAGGTCACTATTATTTTCTAGATGGAAAATAAAGATCCAAGGGCTTTATAGTCCATTAGGGAAATTATCCTGCTGGTCCAAGAAATCAGTAATAATACTGCCTTTCACATATTCATATTCACATTCAATACTGCAATAATAAAACAATCCACAATACTGGACCATCTTCATGTTCTAAGAGTTACCTTCAAAATGTCATGGTTATATTAGGTCAAGTTTTTAGATAATATATATAGTTATATATGTGCATACATATTTAATTTTTTTTTCAAAATATGAGGCTATCTCTTTAAGTCCTGTGAAAGCTGAAAGAAAATAAAACCCTTTCTGTATATTTCCATTACCCATAGAATTAAAGCACTTTGCAAACAGTGAACGATGCTTTTTAATTTGTTGCCCATGTGATTATGACCTTTTGTTTCATTAGATGGTGTAAGTCACTTTTTATACCATACATTTCCCCTTGCTTTCTTTGCAAAAGATAATGTGAAAATAGAGGGAGAGAGGTAATCTTCACCTTTCTACTTTTTACTGTGAAAGTTGGAGCTGAAATGACCCATTGCTTTATTTGAGATAGATCATAAACTCAAGTGTTTAAAGAATAGTTTCTGAAAGAAAACAGAAGAGAAAATCTTGGTTACTTTTGGCTTAACAAAGGTTTCTAAATCAGGACTCACAATTGCTAACAATAAAATAGTAAAATAATTGACCTTTAAAAATTTTTTAAATTCTGCTGATTAAAGATGTAACTATACCAATCAATAAGATGGTGATGGACAGGAAAGCTTAGTGTGCTACAGTCCATGGGCTTCCAAAGAGTAAGACATGAATGAGTGGCTGAACAATAACAAGTACATCTCAGAGAGAAAATATTTGCATTACATCTCTCTGACAAATTTTGTTCAGATTCTTTTAAATACTCCCACAACTCAAAAATAAAAGATGAGCTAACATAAACATGAGCAAAAGACTTGAACAGATTTTGCATAAAGTTATGCAAGTGGCCACAAAGAACCAGAAAGAAGTGTTTAACATCATTAATCATCAAGAGAATTTATATTAAAACTACAGTAAGATATCCTGACATATCTTCTAGAATAAGTGAAATTTAAAAGTGTGCCAACAAATCCAGCAGAGAAGCCCAATGTTAATGAAAATATGGATCAAGTGAAACTCTATCATTGCTGGTAAAAATTAGTTGGCAGTTTCTGTTTAAGTTAATCATATACTCTGGAGTGTTTCCAATGCCACCAACTAATATCTGATGTTGCAGACACCAACTGGATGTCTTTCAGTTTAACTCAATTATGACCCTACCTACCTGGAGACAGCATCAGACTCCACTGGTCAAGGGCTATCTCACAAGACTGCCCTGCCCCCCACCTTTCAGACTCCATTGCAAGTCCAAGTTGTCATCCACACTTCTGACCCACCGATACAAATCTTAGGATGCCCTTCTTAGGTTTGAGAATTTCTACAATGGGTAGTAAAACTCAGGAACTATTTCTTTATGTTTACTGATTTATTATAGAAGACTACCACTCAAGAATATTCATATGGAAGAGATGCAGTGGGTAAGCTTTAGGGGAATGAACATGGAACTTCTGTTAGGGGAACCACTGACAGAAGCCACCTAACCTGGCCAGGTGCCATAGTAGCCACTTGCATGAGTTATCTTACAATAGGAGGTCCTGGTAAGAACACAGAACTAACAAGTTACCTCCATCTGGAATAATTCGGGAAAGGTCAAAAGGAGAGAGAAGATGCCAGTCCACGGGTCCTAGCAATCTCCCAGAATCCTCCTTGCTGGAATCCATCTTGGCTGAGCAAGAAGCACACACCACCAGCAAAGACCCTGAGTCAGAGTGATTGGTCAGAGACGACCTGGAAATTAATCCCAATTATCATAGAGCCCTGAGACTGTGAACCACATGGCAGAGCAGTCCTCCTGGGTTCCCTTACCCTGCTGCTCTTCTCCTGGGCACCTCTTCCCAATAAAGTTTCTTGCCTTGTCAGCACGTGTGTCTCCTCGGACAATTCATTTCTGAATGTTAGACGAGAGCCCACTCTCAGGCCCTGGAAGGGGTCCCCCTTCCTGGTACACTTCTATGCCCTGTCTCAATGTACCACCTGCCCAGTACCACTACACATTCACAACCAGGAACTTTATCAAGTCTCACTGTTCAGGAGTTTTTAATAGAGATTGCACTCTCCAACCTTCTCCTTCCCAGAGGTCAAAGCCCTAACCCTCTAATCACTTGGTCTTTCTGGTGATCACCTCCAATCTGAGGTTAACTAGGTGTCCTACCTGTCATTTTATTAGCATAGTCTCAGGTGTGCTCAAAAGGAGCTCCTTATGAATAACAAAAAATAATTCTATCACTCAGGAAATTCCTAGGGATTTAGAAACTCTGTGCCAGAACCTGGCTGCAAAGACCAAAATATTTTTTATTATGCCACATATTCTATGACTGAGCGATTTCTAGGTAGTTTCCCAAGAGAAATCACCATCAGTTTGAAGAAATCCTCAGTTATCTTCTTACTACCTGAAATACTCTTGTCAGTCATTCATTTGTGCTAAGAACAAGTGTTCTGTCTGTCTTATTCACAACTGTGTCTGATTTATTGAAACGGTGTTTGGAACATGGTGGCTGCAAATAAATATTTGCAGAATATATGAATGAATATAATCCTCATGTTAACACTCTGAAGTAGACTCATTCTTATTTCACACAGGGCAATGATTAAGTTGCCCCGTGATCACATAACCAGTAAGTGGCAGAGCTGAGATCGGAACCAATGTTTTCATCAAGACAACCATTGCTAGTGAGCCTGAAGGTTTGCCTGACTTGGATTTCACTGGTGGTCCAGTGAGTAAGAGTCCATCTGCCAATGCCGGGGACATGGGTTTGATCTCTGGTCAGGGAAGATCCCACATGTCATGGGGCCACTAAGCCCGTGCACCAAAACTACTGAAGCCCCCGTGTCTCAGAGCCTGTGCTCTGCAACAGGAGAAGCCACAGCTATGAGAAGTCCATGCACCACTGCGAAGAGTACCCCCTGCTGGCTGCAACTAGAGAAAATATGTGTGCCGGAACAAAGATCCGGCACAGCCAGAAATAATAATAATAATAATAAAAGATTTGCCTGATTTCTTTTAGAGTCTTAAAGACGCAGTTCTACCTTCAAAGTCATCGCGATCTCTTTAGTCGTTGTGATTTAGCAGAACATTTTTGTTTATGATCACCTAACTAACTACTTTCTCAACCAGCCTCCTCAAAGCACCTTCCTCAGAGAAACTGCAATTTCTTTGCTTGCGTGCATGCTCAGTCACTTCAGTTGTGTCCAACTCTCTGCAACCCTATGGACTGTGGTTTGACAGGCTTCTCTGCTGATGGATTCTCCAGGCAAGAATACTGGAGTGGGTCACTATGCCCTCCTCCAAGGAATCTTCCCAACCCAGGGATCAAACTCGAATCACTTGCAACTCCTGCATCGGCAGGCAGATTCTTTACCAATAGTGCCACCCAGTTTTCCACTGCTTGTATGTAAATGACATCAACCATACAACATGCTTCCCCAGACTTGTAGAAAAACTCAGCCCACGTGGGCACACTGACATTCAGGCACCTCTTCGAGGACACGGTGCCTCCCAAGATACGGCATTTCATTTTGCCGCTGCGATCAAACTTGACATCCAATTTCAGTCACTATGGGCTACAAATACAATTTTACAGTAATTAATGTGCCAAATTACCACTAACAAATCCAGTTAAGTAACATACATTTCACCTTGTTAAGCATAACTATGACATGTGAAGGATGGTGGGGGATTCTTTTAGGTAAGTTTTTGTATTTCTAATAGTAGCTATTCTCCCCTGGGTGGGGGAAACATCCTCTTCTCATGAATGGGATGCTTTTGTTGGAGAAGAAGGAAACTTTCATGGTTTTCCAGCTTTACTGGGGTTTAACTGACAACTAAAAATTGTTTCTATTTCAGGTACAGCTCGGTATTTTGGAGTATATTTACGTATACATTGTAATATAGTCATACCAATCATGCTGATTAACATATCCATTACATCTCATGGTCTGTGTGTGTGCGCATGGTGATAACACTTAAAGATTTACACTCTTAGCAAATTTCAAGTGTCGACTAAAAAAATACTAGTCACAACCTTTAAACAGTGTGTGTTAGATGCTCAGTCATGTCTGATTCTTTGCTATTTTATTCCATTAATTATCATTCTTAATATAGGGAGGTGAAAGTGTTAGTCACTCAGTCATGTCTGAGTCTTTGTGACCCTACAGACTATAGCCCACTAGGCTCCTCTGTCCATGGAAATCTCCAGGCAAGAATACTGGAGTGGGTTGCCATTCCCTTCTCCAGGGGATCTTCCTGGCCCAGGGATTGAACCTGTGTCTCCTGTATTGGCAGGCAGATTCTTTACCACTGAGCCACCAGGGAAGCCCTATAAATAGACAGCTGTCTTGCTTGGTAGTAATGTCAAGGACTTTGAGCCCAGGAGGCAGTATCTCAGTAGCCCTGAGAACTCTGCTTCGAGGAGACAGGAGAGGGAGTCAGGCTGCATACAAGTTTGCAACAAAGCGGACTGGCAGTCTGAACTCAGCCATAAAGAATCTGCTTGCAATGCAGGAGCCTCAGGAGATGCAGGTTCAGTCCCTGGGTTGGGAATATCCCCTGGAGGAGTCATGGCAACCCACTCCAGTATTCTTGCTTGGAGAGTCCCATGGACAGAGGAGCCTGCCAGGCTACAGTCCAAAGGGTCACGAAGAGTCAGACACCAAGTGAAGTAGCTCGCACACAAGGAAACCTAGATATCAAGCTAAAGAATTTAGCGTTATTCTATGAATGGGAAGATGCAAGCCTCTGGGCTCTCTGGGTTCACTGAATTCATTCCTTCCATGTGCACCTCAGCTGTCTGGGGCCAAATCCTGTTTCCTGTCTCTGTAAGGGGTGGCAAGTGTGGCTGATGGCTGCTTCTTGCATCCCCTCACCTAGCTCCTCAGGTTTTCAGCATCTGCAGGATTGCAGGAATTGTGTTCCCCTTGGGGAGCCCTCATTCACATTAGGAGGCCAGAAATCCCTGAGAGCTGTGCCATTTTTTGCCCACAAATATGGCAGGGAATAATTCACTTCACACAAGTGTGCAATATAGTATTGGTAACTATAGTCACCATGGTGTACACGCTGCTGCTGCTAAGTCACTTCAGTCGTGTCCGACTCTGTGTGACCCCACAGACGACAGCCCACCAGGCTTCCCCATCCCTGGGATTCTCCAGGCAAGAACACTGGAGTGGGTTGCCATTTCCTTCTCCAGTGAATGAAAGTGAAAAGTGAAAGTGAAGTCGCTCGGTCGTGTCTGACTCTTCATGATCCCATGGACTGTAGCCCACCAGGCCACTCCGTCCATGGGATTTCCCAGGCAAGAGTACTGGAGTGGATTTATTCAATGTGTATCACTGAAATTTTATACCCTTTGAGTAATATCACCTCATTTCCTTCCAGCCCCTGGTAGCATGATGTTAATCTCTCCTTCTATGAGTCTATTTTAGATTCCACACACACGGGAGATCATGAAGTAATTGAAATGAGTCATCTTTACAATCTCAGTGTATTGGGTCTGTTAGTTACCCTAGGAATAGAAATGTCTATTAGCCTCTTTCTATCTGTCTATTATCTATTTATACATACATTAGCTCTATATGAATACTTTTGGATTTTGACGGAAATGGGAAGTCTTGGCTCCGGGCTCTATTCAATGATCAGAGAACAGGCATTATGATAAAGGAAGAGCCTTCATTTCAATGAAATATTTCTTTATCTGTGGTAAATAAGCTCCCTAGAAAATAATAATATCAAACTTCTTAGCATCAATGTATTTCAGAAAGCAAGCAAGCAAGAGAAACAGAGGGAGGAAGGAAAGAGTGTGTGAGGGAGAGAGAGAGGAAAGAAAGAAAGAGAGAGAGAGAAAGGAAGGAAGGAAGGAAGGAAAGAAGGAAGACCAATTCCAGCTTGCCAGGGCTCCCCAAGTGGCCCTAGTTGTAAAGAACCTGACTGCCAATGCAGGAGACATAAGAGACATGGGTTTGATCCCTGGGTGGGGAAGATACCCTGGAAGAGACCATGGCAACCCACTCCAGTATTCTTGCCTGGAGAATCCCGCAGACAGAGGAGCCTGGCAGGCTACAGTCCAGAGGGATCCACAGAGTTGGACACGACTGAAGTGACTTAGCATGCATGCATGCAAGCACCTTGCATCAACCTTACCACAAATACAAATGGATCAAGGAGTCAAAGTTTAGAGACATTCAGATTTAATGGTTTTATGGCAGAGGTTTATATTCCAGGAAAGGTCATTATCATCTGCAATGGTGACATTTCACAGTTTTGCAACTTCCTGTGACATTTCTTTAATGAATAAAAGGTGGTAAGTGATTAGTGTCTGGAGAACAATAGAACAGTTGAACTAGAAATGTCAATCACAAGGAAATGTCCATAGGCAGACTATCCCAAGCCTCTTTTTCTGAATCTGAAGGAGAGACACATTTTGGAATTCACATCTACTTCACTTACTAGACAAACCCTTGATGCATATTTGTATCAGGCGACATATTAGGTTGAATGGCATCTTAGACATTTGTTTCATTTCTTACTTTAACACAGTAAAGTAAATGACTCATGAAGAAAAATAATATTTTTCAATCAAAAAGTTTATAAATATGCAAACAATATAATATGTAGTGGAGCATGAAAAAAAAGGAGCTTACAGCATTTTCTTAATGGAAATTTTATGAAGCTTTTAGAGGTTTGGTTACTGAGAATGATTAACGTTTTGTTGTATCACAGTCTGTAATCTGCGTGTCTGAGGATTCTCACCACTTCAGTATGAACACTATCATAAATGTTACAGGGTGTTATGGCAAAGACCGAACCCCACAGACTTCATGAAACTTTCCTGATTAAACTTGAGAGATGATGGAGATTGTCTTTTCATTGCTGTCACAGTTTATCCTAATTCTTTACAGGTTTATTGTATATTACTGGATTGAATCATTGTACTGTGTATTAATTAAAGCAATCTAGCAGCAGTAACAGATAAATTCATAGCCAACCCAAGGAAGCATGTTTAGACTCTAATTAGCTGCTGGGGTATGAGGGGCTCTGCTCCATGCGGTCATCTGGGGATCAAGCCTTCTGCCACCTTGCGAGTACACCATCCTCTAGAATCTCAAAGACATTGGCTGCCTTCCTTGCCTTTGGCTAGTGGGTGAGGAAAGAGAGTGGTAGGATGATTCCATGGGAGGCTATTAGGAATCCTTCCATGTAGGAATTTTACTTACATTGAACTAACTAGGACTAAATCACATACTCCACTTACTGAGACAGAGGCTGAGAAACGGTCTACTTGTATATCCAATAAGAAAAAAATCAAATATTGTAGATAGATATATATAGGATACACATTCATCATACATTTTGGTGGACTCCTTTATTGTGAATCGAGCTTCCTAAAACAGAAAAACAACAACAAAGAGCTCTGTTTTTCTAGCCTTACTGTCCTGAGTGTGTAGGCACGTGATACAGACTTTGCCAATTAGACACTCTTGTGTGAGATTTTGATACAGGAGTTACATTAGGATAGATAGGTGGGACACAGGCACGGTGACCGTGCTGCATGTCTCTTGGGTCAACTGTGCTGGTGGCTTTCCAGGTATCATAGCTGCAACAGTTCAGTTCAGTTCAGTCGCTCAGTCGTGTCCGACTCTTTGTGACCCCCTGGCAGCACGCCAGGCCTCCCTGTCCATGACCAGCTCCTGGAGTTCACTCAGACTCACGTCCATCGAGTCCGTGATGCCATCCAGCCATCTCATCCTTGGTCGTCCCCTTCTCCTCCTGCCCCCAATCCCTCCCAGCATCAGAGTCTTTTTCAATGAGTCAACTCTTCGCATGAGATGGCCAAAGTACTGGAGTTTCAGCTTTAGCATCATTCCTTCCAAAGAACACCTAGGGCTGGATCTCCTTGCAGTCCAAGGGACTCTCAAGAGTCTTCTCCAACACCACAGTTCAAAAGCATCAATTCTTCAGCACTCAGCTTTCTTCACAGTCCAACTCTCACATCCATACATGAAAAACCATAGCCTTGACTAGACGGACCTTAGTCAGCAAAGTAATGTCTCTGCTTTTGAATATGCTGTCTAGGTTGGTCATAACTTTTCTTCCAAGGAGTAAGCATCTTTTAATTTCATGGCTGCAGTCACCATCTGCAGTGATTTTGGAGCCCAAAAAATAAAGTCTGACACTGTTCCCACTGTTTCTCCATCTATTTCCCATGAAGTGATGGGACTGGATGGCATGATCTTCGTTTTCTGAATGTTGAGCTTTAAGCCAACTGCGATGGTTCTCTCCTATTTGAAAGTTCTTCCTGTCTTCATAGTCCCACTCATCTCATGGCTGCTTTAATAAGATGGTTCCTCCCATCCTGTGGTCCTGCCTATCTTGTGATTCCTCCAATATGATATCTTAGCCCAGGTTCCCTCCAATGAGATGGCTCCTCCCATCCCAATAGTCCCGCCCATCTCATGACTCCTCCAATAAGATGACTCCTTCTAACCCATTGTCCATCTCTTAAGACGACTTTACACGTGCGGTGGTCACCCCCATCTCAGTTTGGCCTACCTTCATACTTTCTTGGTGGCTCAGATGGTAAAGCGTCTGCCTACAGTGCTGGAGACCCGAGTTCAATCCCTGGATCACGAAGATCTCCTGGAGATGGAAATGGCAACCTGCTCCAATATTCTTGCCTGGAAAATCCCATGGATGGAGGAGCCTGGTAGGTTACAGTCCTTGGGGTCACAAAGAGTCGGACACGACTGAGCAACTTTACTTCACTTCACACTTTCTTTTGCCATCCTGGTTCAAAGGAGTGTCTCTGAAAGTTGCCACTGGAAGCCTCACCAAGAACCTCATCTTGTTAACTCTCTCTTGGAACCATTCTTGAACTTCCTAATATTTCTTAATAAGTCCTTTCTTGATTAAATAAGTACAGTGACTGTTCTCTGCAACTAGTGATGCTGGAATATAATAGATCTCTGAGGAAAATAAATACAAATTTAGCAACACACATGACTTGATACTGATGGGTCACTTCGTCTTCAGCTATCAGAAGAGTTTTTATTAAGCCACTTGATACATTACTGCTATCATTTAAAAATTATAAGATTTAATCTCTAAACCACGATATCTGACTTTGCATTCAAAAAACAAAATTTTGGCATATTTGGGAATAGATATATGGGACGCTTCATTAATTCATCAAACATGTATTTAATGCCTATGATTTATCAAACGTTGGTAAAAGAAGCCTAACATTAGGGCATTTTCTCACAGTCATGTTATGGAATGTGATGCAGATGTATGTGCTATCTTTTGTGAGATAGTCAATAATGTCTCAGTGAACCTATTTCCATTTCAATTAATGAAGATGGATCTCAATGAATTGATTTCTCATATTTATTGCCGAGTTTTAAAATGCAAGACTGTGTTTTGCAGGCTCAGGTGCACATTGCCACAATCAAGTGAGCTGTTATCCTTCCCGAAGCTGAATCAACAGCATTCAGGTTTGTCTTTCATTCGTGATCGTTTTCAGTGGACCAAAGTATGGACCTCCATGAAATGACTTCATGGTGATTGAATTGCTCTTGTCCTTTGGGAATTATCAAGGTACCAAAGATCTTCATTGGGCTTCCCAGGGGGCTCAGTGGTTAAGAATCCACCTGTCAATGCAAGAGACACAGGTTCGATCCCTGGGTGATTCTCTGGAGGAGGAAATGGCAGATCACTCCAGTATTCTTGCCTGGGAAATCGCACAGACTGCAGAGCTTGGTGGGTTACAGACCATGGGGTCACAAAGAGTCAGATGCAACTGAGCACACATGCAAAGATCTTAATCACTGGGTTATTAAAGTTCTTGGTGACATAAGCCTCATTTTATTTTTTAGAAGGGGCATTTTCTGGGGCTAAGTAAACAGTGTTTAATACAAAGCACAAAAATAATGTTTAGAGGGCACAGGCTCTGGGTCATGCATTTCTGGTATTAAGTAGGGTTATTCAACCCTGATAAGACTGACATTTGGGAGGGATTCTTGTGTGGGCTTTCCTGTGTGTTGAAGGATGCTGACAAGTATCCCTAACCTCTAACCTCAATGTTCTGGAAACACTATCTACCCAGTTATAACAACCCAAATTTCTCCAGATAGTACCAGATTCTCCTGGGAGAAAAAAAAAAGACACCCTCTGACTGAGAACCCCTGGTTTAAGAGCTAAGTTTATTTTTCGTCTTTGTTTTTTGATGTGGATCATTTTTTAAAGTCTTACTTGAATTTGTCACAACATTGCTTCTGTTTAATGTTTTGTTTATTCAGCCGTAAGGCATGTGGGATCTGAGCTCCCTAACTAGGGATCAAACCTGCACCCTCTGTATTGGAAGGTGAAGTCTTAACCACTGGACCATCAGGGAAGTCCTCAGGAGCTAAGTTTTTTTTTTTTTTTTTTTCCGAGGGGAGGGATATTTCTATAATGATGCCATAGGACCAAGATCTGAAAGCATACACTCGTCCATTCTTTGGAAGCACTTTTCTATCTTTATTCACATTCCTCATTCCCATGCCACAGGGCCATCAAAAGTGTTGTTGGGTTTTACTCTTTTTTCCCTCCCTGTCCTACCTTCTGGCAAACTTCTGTGGTGAGCATTGCAGGTGGGGAGGAAAAAGAAAGATGCATAAAATTCTGGGGGAAAGTCTGGGATTTAGGGGCCTTTGACTCCAGTTTCCATTCCTCCCCATTCAGCTACAGGATCTGGGTAAGACAGGTCCCCTCTCTGAGCCTCATTTCCCTCATCTGTAAAAACAGATGATCCAGCTTAATCCATAAGGCAGTTTGTGAGGATCTGAAGGCAATCAAGCTAGTTTACTCCAATTGTTTTTTGAAAAGACAAATAAATTTAACATTTGAAAAACTGCTTACAGCTTATAAAGTATATTGATAAGCAATTCACAAAAGATGAACAGCACATGACCAGTAAAATTAATTTTAAATTCACTAGTAATTGATGAAATGGAAATTAAAGTAATAGTGTGATAACAAAGTTATATCACCTTTGGGGTAACAGCGTCTATTCCAAGTGAAGCCCAGGATATGACAGCCACAAGAGGGAAGGAAACTGGATCCCTGAGTGACAGCGTGGAG
Source organism: Budorcas taxicolor (assembly GCF_023091745.1). Classification (NCBI taxonomy): domain Eukaryota; kingdom Metazoa; phylum Chordata; class Mammalia; order Artiodactyla; family Bovidae; genus Budorcas; species Budorcas taxicolor. The sequence goes on along the minus strand of NC_068926.1, from coordinate 49,717,707 downwards.
CAGAAATGCCCATCCTTCCACACTGAGCTATCTGTGAGTGCATGCTAAGTCCCTTCAGTTGTGTCCGACCCTTTGCGACCCTATGAACTATAGCCCGCTAGGCTCCTCTGTCCATGGATTCTCTGGGCAAGAATACTGCAGTGGGTTGCCATGCCCTTCTCCAGGGGATCTTCTCTACCCAGGATCTTACAGTTTCCTGCCTTGGCAGGTGCATTCTTTACCACTAGCACCACCTGGGAAGCTGGTACACTGAGCTATAGAGTAAGCAACAACCTAACCACATCAATTAATTAAGGAAACTCATAAGTCCCCAATAACTGGATTCCATGTGACCTCAGTGTCCAAACTGGCATTTTATTTGGAGTCACATTAGTACCAAATATGCCCTAAAAAGAAAATTTGCAGCATTGCAGAAGCAGGTTAGACCTCAAAGGTGTTCTCTTCAGCTGCCACTGGGTTGAATTAGTTACAAAATTTTTTAAATTCAGAGATTTTATACAAAATGTGAATTTCTAGAATTCTGTGAAAAGTTTGGCACTGTTGGGATGGTATAATGACAGGAGGTGAGTAAAAGTGCCCTGTAATACACTAAATTTCCCATTCACTTCCCCAGGGTCACCTTCTCTCACTGACTGACCATGAATGACTAGTAATTCAAGAGTTTCTACACTTGTGAGTAGAGAACTATTCTTGTGATATCAAAATTCTATTCTACCCTTTAAAAGGAGCCTACATGTTTCTCAACTTTAGGACACAGTAGCTTTATTCATATCCTTTCCAAGTCTGCATTTCTGAACACTGACTTCTTTCAAAAGCAAGGGATGCCTTAACCATTTGATTTTTTTTCCTAAAGGAAGTTTTGTTTAAGTACAGGCCCCTAACTCTTCTCTTTTTTCTCTTGCATGGAAAGACAGAAAAAAAAAATTCAGAACCAATGTCTAATGAATAGATCATTTGCATTAGGGTTATGAATATCCACCATCTCAGATCGAATATGAGACTTTGAATAAGGGTTATCCTGAAGCAGGAAATCTAATTTATTGTTTTTTTCTTTTTTAGAAATTATTTCCCTAGAACAAGCTTCTTTGCCAAAGCCCACTGCTTTGTATTAGTCACAATCCAATTAAAATTTACTTTTTTCATGCTAATGATACTGTGTTGTTTTGGTTTCAAATATATCAATGCATTTGATGATGCATTTTATTTAATGGGTGGCATCTTTTGGTGCAGAAGAATAAGATTTCCATGGAGAATTTCAGGCTTCCCCTTTAAACCATCCTGGTTTGTCAGGTTGGGTATTCAACTGAATCTTAAACTTTATTCTCACTCTTGTCTCTACCGCTCATCTTATTCCTGCCTCCCTTCCTTCAAATCTGTCTCCAATGAATTCTGCTGTTTTCTAAGAAGACAGTATCCCATGATTAAAAAGGTGGCACAGCGGTAAAGAATCTACCTGCCAGTGCAGGAGATTCAGGTTTGATCCCAGGGTCAGGAAGATTCCTTGGAGTAGGAAATGGCAACCCACTTCAGTATTTTTGCCTGAAAAATTCCATGGACATAGGAGCCTAGCAGGCTAAAGTCCATGAGGTCACAAAGAGTTGGACATAACAGAGCACAGACATACACACACACACGATTAACAATAGCAGGTCCTGACTATATGCGATAAACAAATTGTACCTCTTTTGCCAGTGAAAAACAATTCATTCAGTCTAGACAAAACAAGGGAATTTATTGGCTCACAAAATAAATATCCAGAGAAGCTTCAAGCTGAAGGTATGGCTGTATCTAGGGGCTCAGAAGTATATGGTTTCTCTTTGCCATCTCAGTTGTTTTCTTCTGTTGTGTCAGTTCCAAGGAGATGCACTTTTCGGTGAAGGCAACATTGACTGCCTAAAGTTCCAGACTTACATTCCTCAAGTCACACGTTCAGTGGAAATGAAAGTTACTTTTCTTCCCTGAATTTGAACATATCTTGGATGAAGAAAAAATTAACATCATAGTCCTGAGAGTGCCAGCCTTTGAAAGGTCAGTAGTTTACAAGCTTGACCCTAGGCTAGTATGTTGAAACTTAGATTTCAGGAGGGTTCTCACCATTTCATGATAAGAATGGCTCACTGTCAAAATTATTTATGTATACAATACAGTTTGTTGATGATTTGCTTTCCTTCTGGGAGTCTGGGATTTTGGTATGTGCCAAGCAGAGGATGCCTATGTGACCAACTCCCCCCAACCCCTTAAAAACACTTGAGCAATGATTCTCTAATGAGCTTCCCTAGTAGACAGCATTTCAGAAGTGATGTTACATATTGCTGGAGGAATTACATGCACCTTTTTTATGACTCCACTTGGCATGCAGATGCCCAAGCTTGTGTTCCTTATAGGATGCTCGTTGTTTCCAAGACTCTATTTGACTGTCTGCAGAGAAGATTCCAGCATCATTGAGGGGCAACTACCCAAATGAAAGGGACTTGGGAGGAAGTAGAACTCTGTGAAATAAATCAGATTTCTGTGTGGTTCCCTTCTCTTTCCTCATTAGGGTAGGATTTTGTTTTCTTATTATCACGAACTTTCAGTTATTGTTGTGGTTTTTTTGATTACATCTTGGCCCTTTCCATTTGTTCCCTGGATTTTGTCTCAAAGATAAAATCAATACTCTTGTTTTAGTGGTTTTTGGGAAGGAGTAGAAGAAAAAATACTGTCAATTTTCACATTTTACTGAAAGCTGATTCACTGAGTGTTAAACATTTTTAGCTGAATAATTTAATATTGTGCAAACCATGTTATAATGGGCTGCACAATGCAAGCTTTTAATTTATTTTCTGCCCCCTGTGATTACTATCAACTCCTTGATTATCCCATTATGGTGCATTCTCAGCTTTTAGTGCCTTCTAATTGCCAATAAAATGCATAAAAATTCAGCACTGAAGGTTTATGATGACAAAATCAATATTTTCTCCTAGTAGTTTGTAAAACAAGCTTTTATAGAGAAGGAGGGAGGAAAAGAATGTAAAAATATATTAACATTTTTTCTGCCTAGACTTGCTTGATGCCTTCATGCCTTTCAAAGCTCTGACCTCACTAAAAATCCATTTTAATCAAGACACCTCTATAACTTTCCTCCCTGAAGTCCTATGGAACACAGGCAAAAGGTCAAAATATATTCATAATGTATTCATAATGTACATTTTTATTCTAAAGATATATTTCTTGAATTGATTTTATGCCAAACAATGATAACTAGGCCTAATCCCTAGATCTTAACATGTTAACACTATACCATGATTTATGAGCTTACAAATAAAAGTGAGGTTTTCATTTTCCATATACCACCAACCCAACAGGGAAATGAGAGTGCTTTTGATATTCAGCTCACCCAGTGAGTGAAAGCACCACTGTAGCTTATAAATTAAGGTAATGTCTGTATACCTTGACTCTCTTCACATTTTTCTCTTTATTACTCTTTCCATCTTATTAACTGTCACTAACTTCAAAGCAAATGATACATTCTCTACAGGATAAAGATATTTTATTAAGATTTGCAATATTAATATTAAATGATTAAAGAATTATATGCTTTTTATTGACAAAATCCCCTATGAGAGCAAAATGTCATGGGGAAGGTCCTTTCTTTCTTCCCTATTCATTCCTTCATTTCTTCTTTCCTTCCTTCCCTTTTTCCTTTCTTTCTTCCTTATTTCTTACCTCTCTCCCTCCCCCACTCTCTTTCTCTCTTTCTTCACAGACAACTTTGCATTTTTTAATAAACCAAGAGAGAGAAGAAAAAATGACCAAGGGTAAAAATATTCAATTAGCTTGCATTAACTCATTCTTTTGTCTCATAAATCAGGCATAATTTTAATTCTGTATCCAGTGTTTGGAAGTCCTAGCCACACATTTCAATTCCATTGATTTCACCCTTTGCTTAAAACCTTCCTTTTCTTTACTGTCTTAGGAGTTGCCTTTTATAATTTACTGGGAAATCAAAATGTTATTTTAATTTTACAATGGTTGCTATATACATCCCTAATAGAAAAGGAGTTACACACAAGAAGCTGATGAAATCCCACACATAGGAGACTAATCTACCTGAAGGAGGTGGGCTAATGACAGCAATCCTCAGAACCTGAGAGAATCAGGAGGCATCTGAACTATTAAAACATCTGAGCATTTATCCTCACACTGGGTTAGAGACGTGTTCTTTTCATATGGATTTTTAAGAGGCTCATAAAAAGTAGCCAGCTTGGCTCACTTTTCTAGTTTTTAGGGGCATCAATAAATGATATGGAGAATTAGATTGTATTTTGTAACTTGCAGTTGTGGGAAGGGGAACTCTTACTAGTATCTTCAGATTCCAAATGGCATCTCTCTGTCATAGACTCTTAATAAAATGTCCAATGCAGTCTCCATTGGAAATCTATTTCTGTAAATGAGTCCATCAGTTACCAGAATTCATTTTACATCCCAAACTATGTTCTGAGAAGACATTAGCCCTTTCAAGCCATCCTTTCAAATGGATTGCCATGGTCCTAAGAGATCCTGGAGAACATCAAGGCAGACCTTGGGCAAAGAAACCACAGCTGGATTATGGTTTCTTGGCATTGGTGGGACTGTATCCTGTCCAGAGAAGTGCAGTTTCATTTCCTAAAAATCCATCCTAACAATGAAGTTGATTTCATGTGTGAGCTCTCTTGACAAACTCTCTCCTCTGGATCTTATTTCTGACATACCTACTAGCCTACACTGAACTTGTGAGTCCTGCTCAATATCTTTGTACACCTGAGTCAGACAAGGATGCCGTATGCTGAATGCCATATCAGCCAAGAGAGAAAAATAGATGTCAGGTTAAACCTGGACAACCCATGCATCCATTATCATTAAAAACACATGATTCATTAAACCTCAACCATTCATACAATCTTTAAGCAACCAAAATTTATCTTAACCTCTTTCATGGGCATCCATCCAAAATGTGTTCTGCTTTCATGCTCTGTAAGCAGAAAATGATGACTGTAGGATCATGTGTTTGTGTGTGTGTGTGATTGTGTGTGTGTGATTGTGGGCATGTGTGTGTCTCACAAAGAATCATCACTGTAAACACTGGTGGTATGGTTGAGTACACGTGATTATCTCTGGAACTAATTCTCTTTTTAAACACTGAATTTAAAAAATAACTATTTATTTTTGGCTGTGCTGAGTCTTCATTGCTGGGTGGGCCTTTCTCTAGTTGTGAGGAACAGAGGCTACTTTTGAGTCGTGGTGCACAGGCTTCTCATTGCAATGGCTTCTCTTGTTGCAGAGAACTGGCTCTTGGGCGCACGGGCTTCAGTGGCTGCAGTGTGTGGGCTCAGCAGTTGCAGGTCTCAGGCCCAAGACTACAAGCTCAATAGTCGCGGTGTATGAGTTTAGTTGCTCCACAACATGTGGGATATTCCCAGATCTGGGATCAAACCTGTGTCTCCTGCATGGGCAGGCAGATTCTTTACCACTGAGCCACCAGGAAAGCTCTGGAAATAATTCTTTAACACTGTGTGTTCCTTTACTCCATTGTCATGGACAGACAAGCTTTATGAATTCTACCCTTTGGTTTTTATAGTTTCATTCCGAAATCTTACTACATATGCTGTCACTTTTCATTGCTCTTAGAATGCTTTCTTAAAAGTTCGACGCATGCAACTTTGCTTCGTGTAAACAACTTTAGCCTAAAAAAATGTATTTTCTGTAATATAAGTTCCAAAAAAGAAGGATCTCTTTTCCCTTGTTCATCTAGGAACTGACGCATAGCTGGGCTATAGGGAGAGCCCATTAATATTCTTTGAACAGATAACCAATTCCACTGGAGTTGTGTGTAAAATAAGAATAAATAGCTTTGAGAATCCAAGTGGCTTTACTTTGCTTACAGTTAATGAGCTTAACCAGAAACCTGGCTGGTCTGTGTTGGCTTCTAAAGGGTTTCTGGTTATGTCACTAGAAAGTGTGTTTCATTATTTATTTTTAAAAATTATTTATCTTTGGCTGCATTAGGTCTTCATTGTTGCGTGTGGGTTTTCTGGGGCTACTCTCTAGTTGTGATGCATGGGCTTCTAACTGTGGCAGTGTCTCTTGTTGCAGAGCACAGGCTCTAGGGTGCATTGACTTCAGTAGCTGAAGGACATGGGCTTAGTTGCCCTGTGGCATGTAAAATCTTCCCAAACCAGGGATCAAACCTGTGTCCCCTACATTGGCAGGTGAATTCTTAACTACTGGATGACTAGGTAAGTTCAGAAGTTTTTGCTTGTTACAAATTCTATCATTACTATCATCATCATTATTATTTTATGTATTTATTTTCACCCAAGTATCTTGGGCCACTTATGGGGAATTTTCCTTCCTCCTCTCCACCTAAGTGGCCCCTGGCTGAGCAGTGGGAAAGACTCACGTTTACAATGCACAGGGTGCAGGTTCTATCCCTGGTTGGAGAATTTAGACCCCACATGCACAGCCAAAATTTTTAAAAAATAATCCATGTGGTTCTAGGAAAATCTGTAGTGATTGACTTGGGAGAGCTCTCCAGTGAGGGATTTCAACTTGAACTCTGTCAGGTAAGCCAGGTTGGGGGAAAGTGAAAGTCACGTCCGACTCTTTGCAACCCCATGGACTATACAGGCCATGAGGTTCTCCAGGACGGAATACTGGAGTGGGTAGCCTTTTCCTTCTCCAGGGGATCTTCCCAACCCAGGGATTGAACCCAGGTCTCCCGCATTGTGGGCAGATTCTTTACCAGCTGAGCCACAAGGGAAGCCCAAGAATACTGGCGTGGGTAGCCTATCCCTTCTCCAGGGGATCTTCCTGACCCAGGAATTGAACCAGGGTCTCCTGCATTGCAGGCTGATTCTTTACCAACTGAGCTAGCAGGGAAGGGATGCTCCAAGAGATCTGAACACTCACTGCCTCTTGCATGTTTTTCTTACTCCATTTGACTTTAATTTCCCTGCCCTACTCCAAACTCTTTGAGTGCCCTCCTGGTTTATTTATGTTTGTTTACTTCTATTTAAATCTCTCCACATCAACCAAGCCACTTATTTTGTCTGGGTAATTTATTGGCCCAGATGTTACTTCCTGCCTGCAGATTTTTTGCAAGTTAGTCCAAGGTCTGGCCTTTTATCCTGTCTATTTTCTGCATCAGTTCTCCTTCAGAAAACATGATGAGCTCATTTTAAGGGGAGCCAGTTGATAGGTTCTTTTGCAACCCTTTCCATTTGATTGGAGGATCTTCCTTTCATATTACTCATGGAGGTTTCTCACCTTTAATGCAATGATGTAACATGATGATAATTCTCATGGTTAAAAGGAAGATTATCTTTCAATCATTTTGTCCAATCCAATTGTAATAATTTACTTTGTTCAATTAAATTTTTCAATTTGGGAAGTCTCCTTAATGTTCTATTAGATTGAAAATGATCACAACCCCATGCCCTGTATAAAGTTATCTGTCCCTTCGAAAACAAGAAGGAAATGACAAGCCACTCCAGTATTCTTGTCTGGGAAATCCCATGGACAGAGGAGCCTGGCTGGCTACAATCCATGGGGTTGCAAAATAGTTGGACACAACTGAGTGACTAAAAAACAACAAACGTCTCAATATATTTTATTTGATAATGAGTTTTACTAATAATTGCTATTGCTAAGATTGTTCTGCCAAATATGTCATATTTGTCTTACCCCAGGAGAAATTCATTTAATGATGGTAAATGTCAAATCATTCAAAGTGTTATCATTTTTAAAATATGGTCTCCTCATAAATTATAGTTTTCTAAACCATTCCTTGTGAAAGGAAATGATTTTGCACTTGGTTATGGATTATATGTTTGCTTTCTTTTCTTTTTTTTTTTTTTTTTGATTCTTTGAGAATAAAGCTGGCAGACAACAGATATGGAAGTAGGTTATTTAAACTATCTTTCCTGGGCATCTCATTCTCTGTAGGCTAACATTTTTAAGACCCCAGAAAGGCATAAGCTAAGATGGAAATACTTTGGCAGGATCTGTTCACACATTAGCTAGAAAAAGCGGCAGGAAGGGGCAAGCGTGTCGAGTGTGGCTGATGGTGAGGGTTGCAAGGGTAGGAAAGACAGTCTTAGAACATTTTGAAATATTTTATGGTATTTTAGGCCTGCAATATTTTACAACTTGAGAGACAATGAATTAACTCTGAGAGAAGTTAGAAAAAGGTGTGATGGGTTTATTCAAGTGAAAACAGAGACCTTGTCTAACTTTTCTGTTTGCATATTTGTGTGTGCTTTAGCGTGTTTAATCTGCTTTTCATGTGAGAGTTCTGTTCTGATTCTGAGATTCTGACATCATGTATGCACATGTGACCTCTATCATGGAAATAATAAATGCTGCGAAGAGAAAGTCAGTGAAGAGATCATTAGATTTGGACTCTGAAACGTTGGGGCTTTGTCTAGGAGGAGAAACTTACTAGGCAAACCTGGGCAAGTTATGGGACATCATTTTGACACCTAGAAATTGGTATATGATCTCTGCCTTGCATACTTACAAGAACACAGGAATAGTGTGAAAATCAAATGAGTTACCAGATGTGACAAAGTCAATTCATTTCAGTTGCTCAGTTGTGTCCAACTCTTTGCGACCCCATGGTCTGCAGCACGCCAGGCCTTCCTGTCCATCTCTAACTTCCAAAGTTTACTCTAACTCATGTCCATTGAGTTGGTGATGTCATCCAACCATCTCATCCTCTGTCATCCCCTTCTCCTCCCGCCTTTAATCTTTCCCAGCATCAAGGTCTTTTCAAATGAGTCAGCTCTTTGCATCAGGTCGCCAAAAAATTGGAGTTTCAGCTTCAGCATCATTCCTTCCAATGAACACCCAGGACTGATCGCTTTTAGGATTGACTGGTTGGATGTCCTTGCAGTCCAAGGGACTCTCAAGAGTCTTTTCCAACACCACAGTTCAAAAGCATCAATTCTTCAGCGCTCAGCTTTCTTTATAGTCCAGCTCTCACATCCATACATGACTACTGGAAAAACCATAGCCTTGACTAGATGGACCTTTGTTGGCAAAGTAATGTCTCTGCTTTTTAATATGCTGTCTAGGTTGGTCATAACTTTTCTTCCAAGGAGTAAGCATCTTTTAATTTCATGGCTGCAGTCAACTGCAGTGATTTTGGAGCCCCCCAAAATAAAGCCCCTCACTGTTTCCATTTCTTCCCCATCTATTTGCCATGAAGTGATGGTACCAGATGCCATGATCTTGGTTTTCTGAATGTTGAGCTTTAAGCCAACTTTTTCACTCTCCTTTTTCACTTTCATCAAGAGGCTCTTTAGTTCTTCTTCACTTTCTGCCATAAGGGTGGTGTCATCTGCATATCTGAGGTTATTGGTATTTCTCCCAGCAATCTTGATTCCAGCTTGTGCTTCTTCCAGTCCAGTCAGTACATCTCATGATGTACTCTGCATAGAAGTTAAATAAGCAGGGTGATAATATACAGCCTTGACGTACTCTTTTTCCTATTTGGAACCAGTCTGTTGTTCCATGTCCAGTTCTAACTGTTGCTTCCTGACCTGCATACAGATTTCTCAGGAGGCAGGTCAGGTGGTCTGGTATTCCCACCTCTTTCAGAATTTTCCACAGTTTGTTGCAATCCACATAGTCAAAGTCTTTGGCATAGTCAATAAGCAGAAGTAGATGTTTTTCTGGAACTCTTGCTTTTTTGATGATCCAACGGATGTTGGCAATTTGATGTCTGGTTCCTCTGTGACAAAACATGAACAGAAATCACACAGGAAGGAAGCATTTTTAATTATTCAGATTCTCCAAACTGTACAGGCTTCCCAGGTGGCACAGTGATAAAGAATCTGCCTGCAATGCAGGAGACATGGGTTTGATCCCTGTGTAGGGAAGATGTCCTGGAGAAGGGAATTGTAACCCACTCCAGTATTCTTGCCTGGAGAATTCCATGGACAGAGGAGCCTGGTGAGCTACAGTCATTGGGTCACAAAGAGTCTGACATGACTGAGTGGCTAACACTATCTACTAATACTACTGAACTGTACGTGCTGGGACAGTACTTCTCCAAATGTGATCAGGAGAAGCCTTGATCAGGAGGGTCTCAGGAAATCACTTTAGGAAGACAGTGAGTCCAGAAAAGTATTTATAATAATACAGTGGAATTTTCCAGAGGCTATACCGTGTGTGATATTGTCACCACTGGGAAGACAAATGGGATGTCTGTGTGTGTGTTCTTGTATTTTCTAAAACATTATAAAGTAGACAGTTTAGAGCAAAGTTATGCACAGTTCCAAAGAATAACTCAGTTTTTTTTTTTTCAGTACCTCCACTGGGCTTGTACTACGAATCTTTAGTTCCACTAGCTAAATCTTTGCAACTTCCTTTTCATGTAATCATCGTGAAAACACAAACTTTTGCTAGAACCTGTAAGGAAACACAATAAATATACTGCTACCTTGTCTTGAAACAGTTTATTATTTTTTCCCCAAAATTAATATTTAAAATTTTCCACAACATTGTGATTATATGATTCAATAATATTTTATTTAACATGTCAGAAAAATTTTTATAACATAGTTTTCTTATATTTAAAGTTGAATAGTTGGATTTCAAAATGGAGATTTGGAGATTTGCTTTCTCAGCCCAAAGCTTTAAAATCTGCATAAAATGCTGAAAAATGGAAAACTGACTTACAAGCTAGTGTTCTAGCTCATGAAAGGGACAACTCAATTAAAAAAAAAAAAAAACTAGCTTGACCTTTAAATGAGAAATAAAACATAACAAAACCTATCTTTCCCTTAGCTTTGCAAGTGTTAATTTGTGATCTTCTTCACTAGAAATTTTCAAATAATAATATGGTGGCAGATTTTGTGATCTTTCAGAGTTAAAGACAAAGGAATTAAACCTTTTTAATGTAGATGCTTTATAGAAAGTCAAAACTTAATTGGTTACTTGTTTTTATATTAGTGGGCTTGAAAAAAAAAAAAAAAGACATGGATGAATCTTCAGGATAAATCACCATATTGCATTTACAGAAATTCTGCCCACAATAGGTGGAAAGATTTTAATACTTTGCAGAGCTGACATTACCAAATTTCTGATGGAAGAAAAGGTAGTGAAACTGAGGACAGAACTGCAGCTTTCTGTGATTCTGATTTACTTTTCAGATGTTTCTCTGAACTTGGATATCTCCCCAAGATAGTGCTATCTTCCATTAAAATCATTCTTAGCAAAGTCCTGCCATGGGGCTAGAGGACACTGAAATGACCATTCTCCAAACCTATCATTATAGGGAATTTAACTGGGCTTCTTTTTTGTGCTTAAGCGAAACTTGTCATTTGACAGCATCAAATACCTGTCATACTTTAAACCAGAGTTAATTGTGAATTACAGCTTGTTTGCAAGAATACAGCATAAAAGTACTTACTGGGACTCTTTCCAAAGTTGGGGTGAATTTATGACACATTTGAGATTGGCTAATTATTTGTAAAGTCTATTCAATTTGTTAGGACTGCTGGTGGGAAAAGATTTATTAGAACTAATGTAAAATGTAATGAAATAGATTGACTCCTTATGAAATATTAATATTCATTAACTCTGGTCATTGTAAGTCTATATTTGTAATCTCTCCCTGGTGGATACTCCCAAGTCAAGCTGCAGATGGTGCTTTAAGCTCTTATGACCAGAAGCAGACAAAGCCCTAAATAAAAAGCTTCTGAGAAAGACACACACCAAACAGGATAGTGATTATCTTACAGCGAATGATTATATTTGGGAAAGAGAAATCAGACTTCAACTTCTCTCTCTCTCCCTCTCTCTCTCCAAATATAAACATCTACAAAGTAATACAATTCTAACATTTGCTTATATACTCAACGAAGTAGTATATATACAAAGCAGACGTTTATTTATGTATACGCAAAGTATATATAAAGTATGCCTGTTGTGTTAAGTTGCTTCAGTTGTGTCTGACTCTTTGCGACCCCATTGATTGCAGACCACCAGGCTCTCTCTGTCCATGGGATTCTCTAGGCAAAACTACTAGAGTGGGTTGCCATGCCCTCCTCTAGGGGGTCTTTCCAACCCAGGGATCAAATCCCTGTCTCTTGTGTCTTCTACATTGGCAGGCAGGTTCTTTACCAGATAATGCCACCTGGGAAGCCCATATAAAGTGTATGCATATATATATACACATGCACATAGATTTATACCTACTACTTCCATCTGCCAACTGTACTGCATCTCTTGTTTAATTTCTTTTTAAAAATTAATTAATTTATTTATTTTACTTTACGGTATTGTATTGGTTTTGGCATACATTGACTTAAATCCATCATGGGTGTACATGCGTTCTCCATCCGGCACCTCCCTCCCACCTCCCTCCCCATCCCATCCCTCTGGGTCTTGTTTAATTTCTATTAGGCATTTCAATTAGGTATTAGCACTTTTAGGATGGAGGCTGTCTTGTTCATTGCATCTGATACAACATTTAGAAAAGTGTTTTTCCAACATGTTGAATGATTAATGTGGATCAATGAGGTAAGAGATTCTGCCACTATAGTTGTTCACAGACCCAGAACGATGAAGGCTCAATCAAAAATACAAGATTTCACAAAAATAGAGTTCCCGTATGATCCCACAATCCCACTCCTGGGCATATAACTGGAGAAAACTAGTACCAAAAGATACATGCACCCCAGTGTTTATAGCAGCAATATTCACAATAGCCAAGACATTTTGTATTGTTGTTTAGTGGCTAAGTTGTGTCCAACTCCCATGGATTGATGATCCCATGGATGAAAGTAACCTAAATGTCTATCAACAGATGAATAAAGCAGATGTGGTACATATATACAGTGGAATATTATTCAGCTATAAAAGGAATAATGCCATCTGCAGCAACTTAGATGGACCTAGAGTTGTCATACTGAGTGAAGTAAGTCAGAGAAAGACAAATACCATATGATATTGCTTATTTGTGAAATCTAAAGCAAAGTGTGGTACAAATAAATATATTTACTAAACAGAAATAGTAACAGATGTAGAAAATAAACTTGTAGTTATCAAGGTGGAAATGGGGGGGAAGATAAACTGGGAGGCTGGGACTGACATGTACACACTACTATATATAACACAGATAACTAATAAAGACCTACTGCATAGCACAGGGAACTCTAGTCAATTCTTTGCAATGACCTATATGGGCAAAGAATCTATAAAAGAGTAGACATGTATATATGTATAACTGATTCATTTTACTGTACACCTAAAACTAGCACAAAGTTGTAAATCAACTATACTATAATACAATTTTTTTAAAAGAGGAAGAGAAATACTGTAGGATATCACCTATATGTGGAATCTAAAGTGTGGCACAAATGAACTTACCTATGAAACAGAAAGATACTCACAGGCATAGAGAATCGACTGGCAGTTGCCAAGAGGGAGGAGGCGTGAGGGATGGATTGGGAGTTTGGGATTAGTAGATGCAAACAAGTATATATAGGATGGATAAACAACAGTTCCCACTGTAGAAATACATTCAATACCCTGTGATAAACAATAGTGTGAAAAGTATATGAAAAAGAATGTATGTATATATATAACTGAATCCCTTTGCTGTACAGCAGAAATTAACACAACATTGTAAATCAACTACACTTCAATAATGTAAAATTTAAGAAACAAAGTTTCATAGTCATGGAGGTGGAGAAATGAGGTAGAGAATTCAGACTAAGCAAATAAATACCTCCATTTTCATTTTTCATCTGCTCAAACAATTCACATGCCCACACCTCCTTGCAAGAAAGCCAGTCAGAACAACCAGCTGTGTTCTTAGGACAGGGACAATGGTACCTGCGAAGTTTTTAAGGTTTGTTTTTACACTCAACAAATATATACTTGCTGAATGAACAAACTGATCAAACGACTGAATGCTATTTCTGAACTTGACTCCTTTACTGAAAAATATTCATTAACTATTTACTTTGTACCACAAGACAGTACACAGGGCACCAGGGGACGAACACTGAACAAAACCATGAAACACAAATAGAAGGAAACTCTTCTTAGCCTATCTGTTTATACATGGATTCTATTTATTCATCCTTTAACGCTGAACCTTGCAACTTTCAATTTTAGGGGATGGCCTTATTTTGAAAATGTGGAATCAATAGGTGGATCAACAATTTTCATTACTGGTAAACAGTTTTTAAAATGATACACAACTGTGGATTTTTCCTGTTCATCACTGACAATAAGCAGAAACATTCAATGTGCCTTAAAGTTAGCAGCTTTCTGCCCATCAAAATACGGCAAAAACCTCTGTGGTCAATGACATTTTTTAAAAGCAGGACTGGCAGAAACTTGACGTACTTTTTAACTGGTACCCTGCCATTCCTGTCCATGTTCCACTGGCCAGATTAAATCCATGGCCAAGTTGACACCAGTAGAGAAGAAAGTGAAATGGTGTAACCCAGATTGGGCCTTGAATCCACCTGCTAGGACTCAAACTTGGCCAAAATCCAGTCTTCCAACTGAGATCACACACCTAGTTTCAGGACTTAATGAAGCTCAGGTTCTTGATGTCCTGTTGCATACAGAATTCAGTGACAGACAAAATGATATGTAAGAAGCAGGCTTCTTTAGAGAGAAGCACTCCACCACAGTGTGGGCCATCTCAGAAGGCAAGAGTGGCTGCAAAATATGGTGCGGATAAGTCTTTATGGGCTAGATAATTTCATAGGCTAATGAGTGGGAGGATTATTCCAACTATTTGGGGGGAAGGGGCAGAGATTTCCAGGAACTGGGCCACACCCAGTTTTTGATGGTCTTTGATGGTCTGCCTTGGTACTGTCATGGCACCTGTGGGTGTGTCATTTAGCTTGCTGATGTGTTACAATGAGTGTATGCTGAGGCTCAGGGTCTTGTGGAAGTCAACTCATTTACCATCTTGGACCAATTTGGTCCAAGTTCAATTTGGACTAATCAGTTTATGTCATGTCTTCTTATGTCATGCTTTCAAAGGTTGTACCTTGCTCCCTTCCCTTCTGTTTCAAAGCCTACCTGTCCCATGTGTTTGGGGAAAGGAGGAAAGACTCTTTGCTGAACAATCTTCCACATTAATGACAAAACTGTCATTATCATGATCACTAACACTATCTATCACTGTTATTTATTGCTCTCATTAGCAATACAATCCACCCTTCCCATCTGAATACCCTTCGTGATCTGCTTCATGCTTCTCACTTGCCCCTCAAAACCCAATTGCACTAAATCACCAGTGACTGTGACATAAGAGATGGGCTTTTGTCTTTTTTATAAAACATCACACCATGTGACAGTGTGGCCAGCAGATAGATGGTCCCTAGGAAATATTTGTTGTATGAGTGGATAAGCATAGTTCTTAGACCTTTCAAAGAAAGTACAAAACAGTTCACACTCCTGTTGTGTATGTTAGTTATTGTCTATATTAACATACATGTTATATACTTAAAATATGAAGATTACATATGCACATAGGTATCATGCTCACGCTCAGTCATTCAGTTGTGTCTGATTCTTTGTGACCCCATGGACTGTAGCCAACCGGCTCCTCTGTCTGTGGAATTTTCCAGGCAAGAATACTGGAGCAAGTTGCCGTTTCCTCCTCCAGGGGATCTTCCCAACCCAAGGACTGAACACGTGTCTCCTGCATCTCACGTGGATTCTTTACTGCTGAGCCATCAAGGGAGCTTGCATATAGGCATATATTTGTGTATACACATGCATACTGTATGTGTGTAAGTACATATATGTGTGCATGTATATATAGTTGTTGAAATGACTTTCGGAACTGTGATGGAGTTAGTGCTACTTTTGTTTGTCTGGTGGTTTATGAAGATTCAGCCAGGACCATGAGAGAAACGTGAGGAAAAAGAATTTGTGTTAATGGCAAGGATGTTAATGGTGGAGTTGATTGAAAGTAAAAACTGCAAATGTGTTACATGCAAAATGCAGTGTTACATGGCTGAGAGGGAGCCATGTGAATCCCTGATGATTACAAACTGCAAATCAAGCTTTTCATTCCATCCTCCTGTTGTCTTAATGATTTTCACAAACCAAATTGTTGCCCAGGGTACTAGGATACATCAGTATAACTATTTCAGGAAAAATGGCATAAAATAAAATCATGGAAAATTAGATCCTAAGAAAAACAACTCTCATCATTACTTGTAACTTGTCACTCTTATCAACTTATCCAATTTTGCATTAACTTCTTTCATTAGCTGTGCTCTAACTTGCCTTTTGCTCTATTTGGAGTTTCAAATTTTTTTTTTTCAAAAAAAATAATTTTAATTGTAACAATTACTCAGACATAACTTTTTCAAGACCAAAATGCAGAATCGTAATTTCCATATTCATCATTTCCGAAAGTGCTCTACTTGGCTTTGCAACTTTTTTAATAAAAAGAGAAAATGTTCATTAAGTCTCAAGTGGAGAGTGGTTATATTTCTTATTAAAACTTTTCTAAGTAGTGCAAAGAAGATAGACATAGAAAAATCAAATCTCCTAAGTGCTTATCCATCAGCAGTTTTGTTAAAAAGCTATCATTAAGAAAGAAAAAAATGCAAATTGCAGAAACGAGGTCACAATTTAATTGATACAAATTGCAGCCACCTGCTTATCTTATTTCCAAGGGAAAGGATTTTGCATGTGCAATGAAGTAATTTCTTTATAGGAAAGAAAAGTTGCTCGGCCATCTTTGTTGCTTAGGCATTAATTTAAATCTCATCAATCCAGTCCACTTGGCTCTTGCACCATCTGACCAGGATGTTAGCATCTGTGGCTGACTTGGGGGTCAGAATAACAACCCCATTTCAAATGACAACACACTCCCCAGGCCACAACAGTCTGGAGAATGCACTGAGTAATTAATTGGTGATTTTAAAAAGGAGGACAGATCCAAAGGGTCTTGGATTGAAAATAAATTTACAGTTACCAAATGGGAACAAGGAAGAAAGATAAATTGGGAATTTAGAATTAAAATACACAAGGAACTATATTCAATGTCTTGTAATAACCTATAGTGAAAAATAACCTGAAAAAGAATATCTAGATCCATCAGTCACCTATCTGTGTATATAAAACTGAATCACTTTGCTGTACACCTGAAACACTGTAAATCAACTCTACTTCAATAAAAAATAAAGAATGATTAGAAAAACACAGAAAGTCTAGGACTGGCTTGTGAACACTACGGTATTACTTCCAGAGTTGGGTTAAGAGAGATAGAGTTCCAAAGAGCTACAAATTTAAAATGTCAAAATGGTGTCATGCGGGTACATAAGGAATAAGAAGCCATGCTGTAGTCATTCTATACTGTGTGTGTGTGTGTGGACTTCCCTGGTGGCTCAGATGATAAAGAATTCGCCTGCAATGCGGGAGATTCAATCCCTGGGTCGGGAAGATCCCCTGGAGAAGGGAATGGCTACCCACTCCAGTGCTGCTGCTGCTGCTGCTGCTGCTGCTGCATCGCTTCAGTCGTGTCTGACTCTCTGCGACCCCATGGACTGCAGCCCACCAGGCACCCCTGTCCGTGGGCTTTTCCAGGCAAGAGTACTGGAGTGCGTTGCCATTGCCTTCTCCGACCCACTCCAGTATTCTTGCATATATATCTTCATCCTATAAATGCAAGTCCAGCACTAGTAATAAGTCAAAGAAAGGTCATCTGATTTTTTATTTTCCCATGTGGCATTTTGCCTGAAACTATACCTTTTTGTATGCGTGGCATTATTTTGGAAAAGCTATTTGAAACCAAATTATTTAGAAATGTATATTAATAAAACCCTGAATAACCATTTACAATGGCATGGGAAGTTTCCCTAATTATTAATAGAATTTTTCCTTTGGGAGGTAGAATTTTAATCATTTTAATTTTGTCTTTATTTTCTAATATTTATTTCATTATTTCTTTCTAACGACTGTTAGCTAGCTGAAATGCTTTCAATTTTAAAATATTTTAAAATGTTTTCTTTTTCCTAAAGGAGAGGGAGTTGAGTTGTCAGTAATTTGGAACCAAGAAACCACAGGCTTGTCAAATAGCAATGACATATTTACTACTTATCTTTCTCACTATTGCATTGTAGTCTGATATAAAATGACTGCTTTCATGGCTAGAATTAGTTTCCAAAAATTTATATCCGCATTTTCCGGGGCTCTTAATTCACTCAGCTTTTTAATTCCTTTCAAAGTACTAAAGAAGTTTTGCTTTCCTGAAAAGAACATTGTTCTCAACTTAGCAATGAAAAAAGTCAACTATGCTAAAAATTTGACTCTTACCTAAACTATCAAGACTTGAGATTGTTGGGCAGTTATACATACTGAAGTCCACTCAGGGTCAGCCCTTCAGCTAAGGACCATGGACAGCATGATCTGTTTGTATCATGGCAGGGCACAAAGGGGAGAGATGGCTACCTAGAACTGGGTAAAAGCAATTCCAATAGCTATGTTTAATATCTTTGTATGGTGGCATATTTGATGTAAATAGATTTAATCATGAAAATCATTTTGAAATGTACAGAAATGCAATATCACAACAATGTGTAACAGAAACTAACACAGTGTCATGGGTCAATTATACTTTCAAAACAAACAGGCTCACCCATACAAAAAGAGATCAGAATTGTGGTTACCAGGAGGGGTGGAGGAGTGGGAATTGGATGAAGGGAGTCAAATACACCCCTAGCACTTACTTATGTCAAAGATCGTACCTCCCAGTTATAAGATAGATAAGTATTAGCGATGAGATGCACAACGTGATCCATATAATTAGCAGTGCTGTACATTCCTCTGTGGGCTTTCCTGGTTTCTCAGTGATAAAGAATTTGCCTGCAATGCAGGAGATGCAAGAGACATGACTTAGATCTCCAGGTCAGGAAGATCCCCTGGAGGAGGGCATGACAACCCAATCCAGTATTCTTGCCTGGAGAATCCCATGGACAGAGGAGGCTGGCGGGTAACAGTCCATAAAGACGCACAGAGTCAGTCACAGATGAAGCAACTTAGCATGCACGTTACACTGTATGTTGTTGTTCAGTCACTAAGTTGTGTCCTACTCTTTGCGACCGCATGGACTGCAGCACGCCAGGCTTCCCTGTTCTTCGCTATCTTCCGGAGTATGGATGCTGAGCATCAGGTGGTCAAAGTACTGGGAAAAAGTACAAGTGGAAAAAAATAGTAAAAGTGGAAAAAAAAACCAAGAAGATGAACCAAGCCTTTCCTGCTACTACAGGAAAGCCTGAAGCCCTACACCTGCCCGTCTCTGCACCCTTTCCTGGTAGGAAGCAAAAGCCTTGAGATTAACAGCCTGCCCAGCATCATGCAGGAATTTCTCGGGCAGTTCTTGCAGGCATGGGAAGGGTGTGTGTATGTACTGCAGTGGAGGGAAAACCAGACAGCAAGTTGGGTCAGCCTGCTGAAGGAGAGACATTTCCTGTTCCAGAGCTTCCTGAATTCCTCAGTAGAACTTTTCACTAAGTTGCGGTTTGGACAGTAGCTAATGGTAACTGTCATCTTGTTTATTTATTTATTGGTCATGCCACCTGGCATGTAGGATCTTAGTTCCCTGACCAGGGATCAAACCCACACCCTCTGCACTGGAAGTGTGGAGTCTTACTGGACCACCAGGGAAGTCCCCTCATCGACTTTTGAAAATAATTAAATGTATTTTTTTTTAACTGAAGGATATTGCTCTACAGCATTGTGTTGGTTTCTGCCAAACATCAACATGAATCAGCCATAAGTATGTCTGTGTCTCTTCCCTCTGAACCTCCCTCCCCATCCCACCCTTCTGTGTTGTTACAGAGCCCGGTTTGAGTTCCCTCAAATTCCCATTGGCGATCTATTTTATATATGGTAACATCATCACCTTTTTAAAATTGAGTGTCTGGGGCTGCTCTCCGTGGTTTACTCTATCCCTGGTTCTCCTTCAAAGCAGTAGTGTGCATGAAATATTCCTGTGTTATTGTTCCTAATAAGAGTAATCACTTCTGTTTGACAGCATATTATGGCAAACCTTTTACCTAACCAAGTGTGAAAGAGAAAAAACATTATGTGTCTATTGATTGTTGTCACATACTATTTTATTAAACAGTAACACATTTTCCACCAGTGAGTAATATGAGGAGACACAAAATATGCATGCATATATTTGGAAATCCAGTTAGTCAGCTGAAAAACCCTATTACAGCTTCATTTTCTTGGTTGTGCTACAGTTTCCATTTGGATATCCTGAAAGACAATTTTTTTCCTTGACAGACATGGGCTGCTCTTCTCAAGTTCACGTGTGTCAAATGCCTTGTCACTGAGAAGATGGGAATTATTTGATCAGGATCCAGTTTGAAATTAAACTTAGGGTTATACAATGAGGTTTAAATTTGAGTTTAAGAATATAGTTAAGTGCTGTTTAAAATACATCAACTGTTTATTGAATATATATTATGTCCCAGGCACTGTGGAACCTAGTGAGCAACAAAATCCTAGCCTTCGATCAGCTTGTGCCTAGGTAGGGAACACAGTCAATGAGCCATTAAATGACAAGGTAATGAGTTCTATGGTGGGAGGCGCAAGGAATCCTGGGACAGGGGCGTAAATCAGGATGTCAGGGCTAAGGAAAGACTTTCTCAGAGATGTACGTCCATGTTGAAGAACAAGGTTGTTGGAAGTAGGTTCAGCCAGGGAAGGAGAAGGAAGTCTTTGGGCAGACATAACAGTAGGTGTAGCAGCTGCTGCCAGGGCCACACCCACAGAGCTGCCCCATGCTTCCTGCCTCCTTCCAACTGGTCCTACGCGCATCTCCTTTGCTTGAAGGCTCTCCCTCATCACTCTAGCTTCTGAAATCGGCATGACAGGACAAAGGACAGAGGAAAGAACCCTCCTTCTTCCTAGAAGTCCTCAATCTATGAATATTTTCCAATCCTTTCCAACCTGGAATCTTGTGTGACCATGTGACTTACAGTAGTCGGATGCAGTGATGCACCATTTCTGAGTCTAGCTTCAAGACGGCTTGCACTCTTCTTCTTTTTCTTGTACCTCTGCCTCTAGCATTGGCATAAGCCTGGGGTCACCTGCTCAGGATGAGAGATCAGATAAAGCATAGCCAGTTTTTCCAACAGAGGTTATCCTAAATTGGTCCATAATCAGCTGGCAGCCTGGCATGTAAATGAATGCCAGACAAAACTGGGGGAGAAATTTGCTAAGGTAATATCAGTCAAGATCAGCACAACCGTTCAGTTTACCCATAGACTTAGGAATAATAATAAATGGTTAAATAATACTTGCTCAGCGTTACTGAATTTGGGAATTACTTATTACACACCATTATTATGGCAACAGCTAACTGACACAAAACATACCATGATTTTAACTGGGCTTGTTAAGGATCTGGAACTAAACGAAAATTATCAAAATTCATGGGATACAGCAAATCACTGTCTAAAGGGAGATTTACAGTACTGAATATGCATATTAGGAAAGAAAATATATCTTAAATCAATAACCTAAGTTCTCACGTTAGGAAACTAGATAGAGAAAAGAAAAAAAAACATCCAAAATAAGAAGAAAATAATAAGAATTAGAGCAGAAATTAATGACACTGAAGACAGGAAATTGGTAGAGAAGAATCAATGAAACCCAAATCAGGTTCTTTGAAAAGGTCCATAAAATTGATAAGCCTCTAGGCAGGCTAAGGAAGAAAGAGAAAGGACACAAATTATTGACATCAAAAATGAAAGAGGGAACATTGCTACAGATCCCATGGACATTAAAAGATATTAAAGACATAATATGAGCAATGCTGACAAATTCAGATGGTTAAGCGTCTGTCTACAACGTGGGATACAAGGGTTCGATCCCTAGGTTGGGAAGATCCCCTGGAGAAGGAAATGGCAATCCACTCCAGTACTATTGCCCGGAAAATCCCATGGACAGAGGAGCCTGGTAGGCTATAGTCCATGGGGTCGCAAAGAGTCAGACATGACTGAGTGACTTTACTCTACTTATGCTGACAAATTCAATAACCCAGAGGAAATGGACCAATTCATGGAAAGACACAATTTGCTAAAACCCAACAAGAAGAAATAGACACTCCAACTAAGCTTATAGCTGTTAAATAAATTAAATCAGAACTCATAACCTTTCCAAACAGAAGCTCCAGACCCAGAAGCATCATGAATAGTAAACTGCGGTGCATCCAAATGATGGAATATTAGTCAATGCTAAAAAGAAGTGAGCTATGAAGACACGAAGATACACAGAGGAAACTGAATTGCAGATTACTAAGTGAAAGAAGCCAATCTGAAAAGGCTGCCTGTCAGGCTACTTATTGTACAATTCCAATTATATGGTATTCTGGAAAAGGCAAGACTAGGGGGACAATGAAATGGTCTGTGGTTTGCCAGGGTTTGGAGGTAGAAGTGTGAAATAAACAGAACACAGAGGATACTTGGGCCAGTAAAATTACTCTATGATACCATAATGATGAAAAAAATAATCATTCTACATTTGTCCAAATTTGTAGAATGGCCAATACCAAGATGACCCTACGGATTCAGGGTGATTATAATGTAGGTTTAGGGCTTCCCAGGTAGTGTTAGTGGTAAAGAACCCTCCTGCCAATGCAGGAAACATAAAAGATGCAGGTTTAATCCCTGGATCAGGGAGATACCCTGGAGGAGGGCTTGGCAGCCCACTCCAATATTCTTGCCTGGAGAATCCCAGGAACAGAGGAGCCTGGCGGGCTATAGTCCATAGGGTTGCAGAGTTGGACATGGTCAAATCGATTTAGCACGTGTGCCCAATATAGATCTGACTTATAACAAACATAGGTCTCTGTTGGGGGATGTTAAAAACAGGGGCGGCTGTGCAAGTATGGGGGCAGAGAATATGTGGGAAGCTTATCACTTTCCCCTTAATTTTGCTGTGAACCTAAAACTGCTCTAGAAATTGTCTTAACTAAAAAAAAAAAAGAAGACCCTAGGGAGTTGGAGAGATGCTCAAGAGGGAGCAGATATCTATATACATAGAGCTGATTCAATTTGTTGTACAGCAGAAACTAACACAAGATTGTAAAGCAATTATACTCCAATAATAAAATGAAAGGGCTTCCTTGGTGGCTCAGCAGTAAAGAATCTGGCCATCAGTGCAGGAGACGCAGGTTTGATTCCTGGGTCCAGAAGATCCCCTGGGGTAGGAAATGACTACCCACTCTATATTCTTGCCTGGGAAATCACACAGAGAGTGGAGCCTGGAAGGGTATAGTCCATAGGGTCACAAAAGAGTTGGACACCACTTAGGGACTAAACAACAACAACAATAAGATAAGAAAATAAAAATAAATACAAATACTTGCAGACATACAGAAGAGAGGCTGAAGAGAGGTTAATAACTTTCCCATAAGTTTGGGTAGCAGAAACTCAATTTAGATTGAGAGTTTTCCTTCCAGGGGGCTCAATGACTCAGCTATACACATCTGCTTCCATTAGCCACCTGTTGATTTGCTGCCCAGGTGGTACTAGTGGTAAAGGACCCATGCCAATGCAGGAGATGTAAGAGACCCGGGTTTGATCCTTGGGTCAGGAAGATCCCCTGGCGTGGGAAATGGCAACCCACTCCACTATTCTTCCTGGAGAATCCCATGGACAGGGGAGCCTGGTGGGCCACAATCCATGGAGTTGCAAAATGTCAGACCTAACTGAGTGAGCACAGCATGCACGTTTTGCTCCCAGGTTGGCATCCCCATCTACTCGGTACATGGCCAGCTCAGTCCTTCACTGTCTGCTTCAGACTGTCTTCCTGTCTATCTGGCCACTCTAAAGAAATTTACCAGTTCTGATCTCCACTAGAATAATTGTGGATAGCCAAGAACTTGCTACTGAGAATACTATGGCGGCCACAGAATTCATCAGAAGATGCCTCTCACATTTATGCAAGAATATTGCAAGGTGATAAACAATACCCTTTCTGCTTTTCTGTTCAATGTTTTATTATGTTCCTCCTCAACTTCATGCATGAAGACTACAGAGAGTTTTAAAAATTAATATCTGTACCTTATCTATACCGACCTGTCTTCCACCCAAGCTGTGGATAGGCTTAGATGTAAAAATAGCTGTTAAATCTTTTATTACTCCCACTGTTTTGAAAAGGAGTTCACAAAGCCATCTCTGGTTGTATATGAATCACCGCTATTCCTATTTTGCTGTACTGTCTGGAAAGGAGAAAATTGAACACTATCCCACTAATCGCTGATCAACAAGCACATATTAGCTGTGATACAAAGAGGTCCTTTAGTGCATTCATTAAAAGTATCACTGAATAAGCTGGAGGATCCCAGCTAATGACTTTGGAAGTGCACTCTAAACAATGAATGCTGACTAATGAAATGAACTCGTATAATAAATACTGGGGCTCATAGTTTGATAGGCAAGGTCACCAGCCAGAGCTGTCCTCATTTTGGAGCTTGGGAGCATCACATAGCAGAAGTTTATGACTGAGAGAGAACAGCAGGGTGGTCTATTTCTGGTTCATCCTTACTCCAAGGATGTAGTCTTCCAAGGTCCTCGTGTGAAGAGTGGGGTGTAGACCTAACTCCGCCATCAAGTTAGTCCTTAAACTCTATTCCTTACCCTTCCTCTTGCAAGACTGAAATGTGAGTTTAGCCATGATTTCCAGAATTATCTTCCAGGAATAAGAGGCCTGGAAAACTGTGCTTACCTCCTGTGAACATTTAGCCAGACACCTTTATCTTCCCTGGGCTCAAAGACAGGAGGAAGCTGGCCCTCCTGAGATGTTCGTGCTTGGGGAGGATCTTCAGAAGAGAGATATAGCTTCTGGTTGAATAAAGATCTCACCCCAGAGGCCCCATAGAAGGCAGCAAGTCCCCTGGCTGGTGATTGTTCAGTCATTAAAGTGTGTCTGACTCTTTGTGACCCCATGGGCTGTAGCCCACCAGGCTCCTTTGTCCATGGGATTCTCCAGGCAAGAATACTGGAGTGGATAGCCATTTCCTCTTCCAGGGGATCTTCCTGACCCAAGGATTAAACCTGAGTCTCCTGCATTGACAGGTGGGTTTTAGTTCCCTGACTAGGAATTGAAGCCCAGGCCCCTACATTGGGAGTTTGGAGTCTTAGCCACTGGACTACCAGAGAAATTCCCTCTTGGATAATTTTGTTTAGACTCTTTATAGCAACTTCTTTCCCTTGTAGTGTAATTATCTACCTCCTCTTTCCTAGGTAATGACTTCCTGGAAAATAGAGGCATTTCTTTGTACCACTGTTTACTAAGGTAGGATATAATAAGTTACTGGTGTGTGATTTAAATATATGTTCTGTGCTTAATCGCTCAGTCATGGCTGACTCTTGGCAACCCCATGGATTGTAGCCCGCCAGGCTCCTCTGTCCATGGGGATTCTCCAGGAAAGACTACTGCAGTGGATTGCCATGCCCTTTTCCAGGGGATCTTCCCAACCCAGGGATCAAACCCAGGTCTCCTGTATTACAGGCAGATTCTTTACCATCTGAGCCGCCAGGGAAGCCCAATTTAAATATATAAATAATTACAAATAAGTAACAGGTTTGTATTTTCATGTGTCTGAATACATGATATCACAGTTTCATAGATTTTCTTGTCAGGTGGCTGAGTAGGTAAAAAATGTTTAAGCTCCTTTCACTGTCTAATGGGTTATAGGTATTGCATGCCATGGAATACCTTAAAATATGCTTTCTGTGCATGCATGCATGCTAAGTTACTTTAGTTGTGTCTGACTCTTTGCAACCCTGGGAACTGCAGCCTGCCAGGCTCCTCTGTCCATGGGATTCTCCAGGCAAGAATACTGGAGTGGGTCGCCATGCCCTCTCCAGGGGGTCTTCCCGACCCAGGGATAGAACCCACATCTGTTATGCCTGCTACATTGGTAGGTGGGTTCTTTACCACTAGCACCATCTGGGAAGCCCATACACTTTCTACTTTAGGAAATTACTAACTATGATTTAATATACAGAGCATACATATGAATTACGGCACTAATACTCTCAGAGTAGCAGTTGTTCATTCTGGAGATTCTATTCATCTATAAAACGGGCTCTCATCACATCTTCAGGTGATGTTTATAAGTCACTCTGTACTGCTTGCACAGTCTTCCAGTTGACTATAGTCTACCGACTTGGTTTATTGATTGAACTAATTTCTTGGCAGAAGATGACCCTTAGAAAATTCCACAAATTATTTGCATTCATAATCTGTGCTACAAAGGGAAAACCAAAACCAGACAAACAAACAAAAAACGAGGGAGTTTGAACAGTATGTTATAAAACAGATGGATCACACCTTGTCTCTTAGTTTCAACCCCTGGTAACAGACAATGCAGAAATACAGAGGATTATAAGAGACTATTATGAACAACTATATGGCAATAAAATGGAAAACTTGGAAGAAATGAACAGATTCTTAGAAAAGTTCAATTTCCCAAGACTGAACCAGGAAGAAATAGAAATTATGAACAACCCAATTACAGGCACTGAAATTGAAGCTGTGATCAAAAATCTCCCAAAAAACAAAAGCCCAGGACCAGATGGTTTCACAGGAGAATTCTATCAAACATTTAGAGAAGAGCTAATCCCTATCCCTCTAAAACTCTTTCAAAAAATTGCAGGGGAAGGAACACTTCCAAACTCATTCTACTAGGCCACCATCACTCTGATACCAAAACCAGACAAAGACAACACAAAAAAAGAAAACTACAGACCAATATCACTGATGATCATAGATATAAAAATCCTCAACAAAATTTTGGCAAACAGAATTCAGCAACACATCAAAAAGCTCACACACCATGATCAAGTTGGGTTTATTCCAAGGATGCAAGGATTCTTCAATATATGCAAATCAAGAAGTGTGATACACCATATTAACAAACTGAAAGATAAAAACCATATTATCATCTCAATAGATGCAGAAAAAGCCTTTGACAAAATTCAGCATCCATTTATGATTAAAACTCTTCAAAAAATGAGCATAGAAGGAATCTACCTCAAAATAGTAAAGGCCATATATGATAAGCCTACAACAAATATTATTCTCAGTGGTGAAAAACTGAAAGCATTCCCCCTAAGATCAGGAACAAGACAAGGGTGTCACTTTCCCCACTATTATTCAACATAGGTCTGGAAGTTCTAGCTACAGCAATCAGAGAAGAAAAAGAAATAAAAGGAATCCAGATTGGAAAAGAAGAAGTAAAGCTCTCACTGTTTGCTGAAGACATGATACTGTACATAGAAAAACCTAAAGATAGTATCAAAAAATTACTAGAGCTAACCAGTGAATTTAGCAAAGTTGCAGGATACAAAATCAATACACAGAAATCACTTGCATTTCTATATACTAACAATGAAAAATCAGAAAGAGAAATTAAGGAGTCAATCCCATTCACCATTGCAACAAAAAGAATTAAATATCTAGGAATAAACTTACCTAAGGGGACAAAAGAACTGTACATGGAAAATTATAAGACACTAATGAAAGAATTCAAAGACAACATAAACAGATGGAGGCATATTCCATGTTCCTGGGTAGGGAATCAGTATTGTGAAAATGACTATACTAGCAAATGCAATCTACAGGTTCAATTCAATCCCTATCAAATTACCAATGGCAAAAAAAAAAAAAATTACCAATGGCATTTTTTCATAATTCATATACAAGCAAAAGATCCCAAATAACCAAAGCAGTCCTAAAAAAGAAGAATGGAGCTGGAGGAATCAACCTTCCTGATTTCAGATTATACTACAAAGCTACAGTCATCAAGGCAGTATGGTACCGGCACAAAAACAGAAATAGAGACCAATGGAACAAGATAAGCCCAGAAATAAACCCATGCACCTATGGGTACCTTAGTTTTGACAAAGGAGGTAAGAATATACAATGGGGCAAAGACAGCCTCTTCAATAAATGGTGCTGGGAAAACTGGACAGCTACATGTAAAATAATGAAATTAGAACACTCCCTAATACCATATACAAAGATAAACTCAAAATGGATTAAAGACCTACATGTAAGACCAGAAACTATAAAACTCTTAGAGGAAAACATAGGCAGAACACTCCATGACATAAATAAAAGCAAGATCCTCCATGACCCACCTCCTAGAGTATGGAAATAAAAACAAAGTGAACAAGTGGGACCTGATTAAACTTAAAAGCTTTTGCACAGCAAAGGAAACTATAAGCAAGGTGAAAAGACAACCCTCAGAATGGGAGAAAATAATAGCAAGTGAAACAATAAATAAAGGATTAATTTCCAAAATATACAAGCAGCTCATACAACTCAATGCCAGAAAAACAAAAAACCCAATCAAAAAGTGGGGAAAAGGCTTAAACAGACATTTCTCCAAAGAAGACATAAGATGGCTAACAAACACATGAAAAGATGCTCAACATCACTCATTAATAGAGAAATGCAAATCAAAACTACAATGAGATATCACCTCACACTGGTCAGAATGGCCATCATCAAAAAGTCTACAAACAATAAATGCTGGAAAGGGTGTGGAGAAAAGGGAATGCTCTTGCACTGTTGGTGGGAATGTAAATTGTTACCCCCACTATGGAAGATGGTATGGAGATTCCTTAAAAAACTAGGAATAACCACCATATGACCCAGCAATCCCATTCCTAGGCATATACCCTGAGGAAACCAAAGTTGAAAAAGAACACATGTATCCCATTGTTCATTGCAGCACTATTTACAAAAGCTAGAACATGGAAGCAACCTAGATGTCCATCCATCGACAGATGAATGGATAAAGAAGCTGTGGTACATATACACAATGGAATATTACTCAGCCATAAAAAGGAATGCATTGGAGTCAGTTCCGATGAGGTGGATGAGCCTAGAACCTATTATACAGAGTGAAGTGAGTCAGAAAGAGAAAGATAAATATCACATTCTAATGCATATATATGAATCTAGAAAAATGGTACTGAAGAATGTATTTATAGGACAGCAATGGAGAAACAGACATAAGAGAATAAGCTTACGAACATGGGGAGAGGGGAGGAGACAGTGAGATGTAGGAAAAAGTAACATGGAAACTTACATTACCATGCGTAAAATAAATAGCTAATGGGAATTTGCTGTATGGCTCAGGAAAGTCAAACAGGGGCTCTGTATCAATCTAGAGGGATGGGATGGGGAGGGAGATGGCAGAGAGGTTCAAAAGGGAGGGGATATATGTATACCTAAGGCTGTATATTGTCACCCTGCTTATTTACCTTATATGCAGAGCACATCATGAGAAATGCTGGGCTGGAAGAAGCACAAGCTGGAATCAAGATTGCCGGGAGAAATATCAATAACCTCAGATATGCAGATGACACCACCCTTATGGCAGAAAGTGAAGAGGAACTCAAAAGCCTCTTGATGAAAGTGAAAGAGGAGAGTGAAAAAGTTGGCTTAAAGCTCAACATTCAGAAAATGAAGATCATGGCATCTGGTCCCATCACTTCATGGGAAATAGATGGGGAAACAGTGGAAACAGTGTCAGACTTTATGTTTTTGGGCTCCAAAATCACTGCAGATGGTGACTGCAGCCATGAAATTAAAAGACGCTTACTCCTTGGAAGAAGTTATGACCAACCTAGATAGCATATTGAAAATCAGAGACATTACTTTGCCAACAAAGGTCCATCTAGTCAAGGCTCTGGTTTTTCCAGTGGTCATGTATGGATGTGAGAGTTGGACTGTGAAGAAAGCTGAGTGCCGAAGAATAGATGCTTTTGAACTGTGGTGTTGGAGAAGACTCGAGAGTCCCTTGAACTGCAAGGAGACCCAACCAGTCCATTCTAAAGGAGATCAGCCCTGGGTGTTCTTTGGAAGGACTGATGCTGAAGCTGAAACTCCAGTACTTTGGCCACCTCATGCGAAGAGTTGACTCATTGGAAAAGACTCTGATGCTGGGAGGGACTGGGGGCAGGAGGAGAAGGGGACGACCGAGGATGAGATGGCTGGATGGCATCACCGACTCGATGGATGTGAGTTTGAGTGAACTCCGGAAGATTGTAATGGACAGGGAGGCCTGGCATGCTGCGACTCATGGGGTCGCAAAGAGTCGGACATGACTGAGCGACTGAAATAAACTGAACTGAACTGATGGCTGATTCATGTTGAGGTTTGACAGAAAACAACAAATTTCTGTAAAACAGTTATCTTTCAATAAAAGAATAAATCTGTTAAAAATGGAACTCAATTAAAACAAATTGAAAATTTTATGGTCCTGTGGTTAACACTCTGCACTTCCAATGCAGGGGTGTGGGTTGATCCCTGGTCAGGAAACCAGCATCCCACATACTGTGAATCATAGCCAAGAAAATTTATTAATTTTTCAAAATTTAGTTTAGATTTGAGTTTAGTTTAAATTTAGATTTAAAGAAAATTGAGAGGATAGTACAGAGCTTCTATATATAGCCTACACTAAACTTTCTTTATTCTAGATTCTGATGATTTAATAACGCTAATTTACTTTACATCTACTGATATATTATTTCTTTTAAAATGAAGATAAAAGATCTAAAAATAATTTTAAAAGGAATTTAAGTATAAAATAGATAATGAATATCGATTTAAGTTCCTAATACTTTAAGACCTTTTATTAAGTGAATTAACCTACAATTGCCTATTAGTTCAGATTTCAATCATCACTAAAACTAAATCTGTGCATTAGCTCTTCTTTTTTGGAGCAGATTTAACACTTTGATGCTACCTCATCAGACAGCTCCACTCCTCATTCTAGCACTCTGAAGCATTATTAAGTATCCCTGAAAATGACGACACTCCTCTCTTTTACTGATAGAAAGATCAATATCAATTTTAAAAGCAATAATAGACTCAGATAGAAAAATGATCCTAGAAGTGGACAGAAAAATCAACAGAGATTGGCTCTATGGCAAATTTACCAAAATGATACAAAATTCTTCTTATCAAAATACCAAAGTCTCCAACCTTTATGGATTTCCAAAGAAACACAGTTCCACCCATCCAAAGGTATCTGTGCTTTGTAACACCCTGAATATGAAGACTGTGGTTGCTCAATTTCAACTCTAGAGTCAGCTCCCGCATTCACTGTGTCCTGTTTGAACTTGAGTCCAAAGGAAAAAAATACGAGTTCTTCTCCTGGATGGATTCTCAGCCTCTGATGTGCAGCTGATAACTTGGGATTTCTGTGAGTAAGTTTTCACTTGGTTCATTGTCCTCTAAAATGATGGATGAAATCCTTACATCTGAGGACCCAATTTGCAAGCATCATGTGTGCCAGTCCATTTTCTGTCTTATTTCTCTTATCTCAGACCTTGGAACTTCTGCACATCGACTGAATCTGCATATGTTACCATGACAACTGCATCAGAAACTCAGGGCCAGGGAGTGAGGAATTCAGGTATAAAAATTTTATGCAGGTCACTGAAATGTGGGAGCACAAGCATTTGAGTTTGCAATCATTAGCTTCCTTTCCTTAAAAGAGAAATCATTGTCCAGGGGCTTCTCTGGTGGTTCAGGGGTAAAGAATTGACCTGCCAAAGCAGGAGACACAGGTTCAACCCCTGATCCGGGAAGATCCCACATGCCATGCAGTAACTAAGCCCGTGTGCCACAATTTTTTTTTTTCAGGGACACAGCATATTTGGCACAACTATGCAAATCCTTTATTGGAGCAACAACTAAAGTACAGAATGGCTCACATTTTTGTTCCTGCTATAGCAACTACTGAGCCTGTGCTCTATAGCCCAGGAACTGCAACTACTGAGCCCAAGTGCCACAGTACTGAAGCCTGCGTGCCCTAGAGCTTGTCCTCTGCAACAAGAAAAGCCACTGCAATGAAAAGCCCACGCCCTGCAACTAGAGAGTAACCCCCACTCTCCGCAACTAGGAAAAAAGCTCAAGCAGCAATAAGACCCAGCACAGCCAAAACTAAATACATCAAAAATTTAAAAAATCGTTGTCCAGAAGCTTTCCTACTGGTCATGGGAAAACTAGTCTGGCAATTATTTGTTCATACAATCTTAAGACCTATTGCATTAGGAGGCAGAGTGTATGTGATGCAAAAATAAAGTAAGTAATTTAATATTTTTATTTTAGAGTCTGATGTGATTATTGGAAAAGATTCTAACATTTTTGAAATGCACAGGACAGAAAATAAAAGATGTTCCTCTTTCTCCCACCATCTTATCCCCCCAAAATAACTACTGCTGGCATTCCTATGTCCAGACTTGTAGCCCAAATTAACTGTTCAAATGAGAAGCAGATGATTAACAGAGCTAGGGAAGTTTTATTTATATGGTGTTATATCAAATACACTAAAGATATTTCTGACTGATCTTCCCTCTGCCTGAAATACATTATTCTCCCACATCCTGACTTTATTAAAGTCTTTGCTATAACATGGCAATCAGTTCAGTTCAGTCGCTCAGTCATTTTCAACCCTTTGGGACCCCATGGACTGCAGCACACTAGGCTTCCTTGTCCATTACCAACTCCCAGAGCTTGCTCAAACTCAAGCCCACAAAGTTGGTGATGCCATCCAATCGTCTCATCCTCTGTTGTCCCTTTCTCCTCCTGCCTTCAGTCTTCCCCAGCATCAGAGTCTTTTCCAGTGAGCCCGTTCTTTGTATCAAGTGGCCAAATTATTGGAGCTTCAGCTTCAGCATCAGTCCTTCCAATGAATATTCAGGACTGATTTCCTTTAGGATTGACTGCTGAGACCTCCTTGCAGTCCAAGGGACCCTCAAGCATCTTCTCCAACACCAGAGTTCAAAATAATCAATTGATCAACTCATCAATTACTTAATATTGCAATCAGTTCAGTTCAGTCACATCTGACTCTTTGTGATCCCATGGACTGCAGCATGCCAGGCCTCCCTGTCCATCACCAACCCCTGGAATCTACCCAAACTCATGTCCATTGAGTCAGTGATGCCATCCAGCCATCTCATCCTCTGTTGTCCCCTTCTTCTCCTGCCCCCAATCCCTCCCAGCATCAGGGTCTTTTCAAATGAGTCAGCTCTTTTGGCCAAATGAGTCAGCTCTGAGTGGCCAAAGAATTGGAGTTTCAGCTTCAACATCAGTCCTTCCAATGAACACCCGGGACTGATCTCCTTTAGGATGGACTGGTTGGATCTCCTTGCAGTCCAAGGGACTCTCAAGAGTCTTCTCCAACATCACAGTTCAAAAGCATCCATTCTTCAGCACTTCACTTTCTTCACAGTCCAACTCTCACATCCAAACATGGCCACTGGAAAAACCATAGCCTTGACTACATGGACTTTTGTTGGCAAAGTTGTCTCTGCTTTTCAATATGCTATCTAGGTTGGTCATAACTTTCTTTCCAAGGAGTAAGCGCCTTTTAATTTCATGCTTCAGTCACCATCTGCAGTGATTTTGGAGCCCCCCCCCCCCCAAATAAAGTCAGCCACTGTTTCTACTGCTTCCCCATCTATTTGCCATGAAGATATGGGACCGGATGCCATGAACTTCATTTTTTGAATGTTGAGCTTTAAGCCAGTTTTTTCACTCTCCTCTTTCATTTCATCAAGAGGCTCTTTAGTCCTTCTTCACTTTCTGCCGTAAGGGGAGTGCCATCTACCTATCTGAGGTTATTGATATTTCTCCCAGCAATCTTGATTCCAGCTTGTGTTTCTTCCAGTCCAGTGTTTCTCATGATGTACTCTGCCTATAAGTTAAATAAGCAGGATGACAATATACAGCCTTGACGTACTCCTTTTCCTGTTTGGAACCAGTGTTTTTCCATGTCCAGTTCTAACTGTTGCTTCCTGACCTGCATACAGATTTCTCAGGAGGCAGGTCAGGTGATCAGGTATTCCCATTTCTTTCAGAATTTTCCACAGTTTATTGTGATCCACACAGTCAAAGGCTTTGGCATAGTCAATAAAGCAGAAATAGATGTTTTTCTGGAACTCTTTTGCCTTTTTGATGATCCAGCAGATGTTGGCCATTTGATCTCTGGTTCCTCTGCCTTTTCTAAAACCAGCTTGAACATCTGGAAGTTCACGGTTCACATATAGTTAAAGACTGGCTTGGAGAATTTTGAGAATTACTTTACTAGTGTGTGAGATGAGTGCAATTATGCAGTAGTTTGAGCATTGTTTGGCATTGCCTTTCTTTGGGATTGGAATGAAAACTGATCTTTTCTAGTCCTGTGGCCACTGCTGAGTTTTCCAAATTTGCTGGCATATTGAGTGCAGCACTTTCACAGCATCATCTTTTAGGATTTGAAATAGCTCAGCTGGAATTCTATCACCTCCACTAGCTTTGTTTGTAATGATGCTTCCTAAAGCCCACTTGCCTTCACACTCCAGGATGTCTGGAGTACAGGATGAAGCAGGGCAAAAGCTAACAATTTTCCAAGAGAATGCACTGGTCATAGCAAACAGCCTCTTCCAACAACACAAGAGAAGACTCTACACATGGACATCACCAAATGGTCAACACCAAAATCAGATTGATTATATTCTTTGCAGCCAAAGATGGAGAAGCTCTGTACAGTCAGCAAAAACAAGACCGGGAGGTGACTGTGACTCAGATCATGAACTCCTTATTGCCAAATTCAGACTTAAATTGAAGAAAGTAGGGAAAACCACTAGACCATTTGGGTATGACCTAAATCAAATCCCTTATGATTATACAGTGGAAGTGAGAAATAGATTAAGGGGCTAGATCTGATAGACAGAGTTCTTGATGAGCTATGGACAGAAGTTTGTGTCATTGTACAGGAGACAGGGATCAAGACCATCCCCAAGAAAAAGAAATTCAAAAAGGCAAAATGGTTGTCTGACGAGGCCTTACAAATAGCTGTGCAAAAATATTGGAATAGGAAAGAATAAATCTGACTCTATATTGGATCAGTTTCTTCTATTTAACCTTTGTATCTATTGCTTTTGCTACAAGTTAAGAGTGCTGCCTATAGCCTGAAATACACAGGATATCCCTTTCTCAAGGCTCTGACCTTTAAAGGCATAACACTTTTCCATTTTCTTACAGACAAAAAGCTGCAGAAGAGAGAATCACATTTGTCTCGTTGAGGGTTTACAGGAACATCATGACCTTACCTATGTGGACAGCTGCAAGAACAAAGGATTCTGACACCAAGAAGTTTGCAGCAACTAGTCACACGCTCTCACCTTTCAATATAAAAGAAGCCTGAATTCTTTGTGCTTGTTTGTTTTTATTTTCAAAGCCAGTATTTATTTAGAGCTGCCCGTCTGTTTGTCTTTCTTTTAATTTTTATTTTTTACATTATAAAAGTATGATAATACTTTACAGGTGACTTGGAAAATGCAGAAAAATATATTATAATTATTAAGTAGATAAATTAAGATTTTTAGTTGGAATTTCAGTATCAAACTCTCAAAAATTAATAGAATGAACATACAGAGAAGTAGAAAGATACAGGAGACCTGAATAGAACTTGATCCAATTCAACATAATTAATATTTATACAATTTTCACACAACAGTAGGATGCAAATTCAAGTTCTCATAGACTGTAAACTAGGAGACACTGGAACATATCCAGGGACTTATAAAAACAAGGTGCAAAAATTTCATGGTCCAAAGGTATTGATTTCATATAGAGTCTGAAAAGAAACTTGAATTCTTACTTGGGGAAGAAAGTTCTTTGGGACACTAATCTGCTATATTCTTGGTTTGCTGGCTTTCTAAATAAAGCTCTGTTCCTTGCCACAGCACATCATCTCAGTTTATTGGCCTGTCACGTCATGGTGAGCAGTACAAGCTTGACCTCTCTCTTTCATTCACAAAGACTTTGCTGAGCACCTTAACTGAAATAATAGCCATTGTCTCTCCAGGCAGCTGTATCTTCCTCTGCTTTCTATTTCTTTAGAGCATGATCACCCTCTGGGAGTTATTATATATTCATCTGTATGCCTGTTTTATTGACTATCTTCCCCTCAGTTCAATTCAGTTCAGTCGCTTAGTTGTGTCCGA
Source organism: Budorcas taxicolor (assembly GCF_023091745.1). Lineage (NCBI taxonomy): Eukaryota > Metazoa > Chordata > Mammalia > Artiodactyla > Bovidae > Budorcas > Budorcas taxicolor. Next base: position 49,681,657 of record NC_068926.1, on the reverse strand, counting down.
CTCTTTGAGAGCCCATGAACCGCAGCATGCCAGGCCTCCCTGTACATTACCAATCCCCAGAGTTTACCCAAATTCATGTCCATTGAGTCGGTGATGCCATCCACCCATCTCATCCTCTGTCGTCCCCTTCTCCTCCTGCCCTCAATCTTTCCCAGCATCAGGGTCTTTTCCAATGAGTCAACTCTTCGCATGATGTGGCCAAAGTATTGGAGTCTCTCAGCTTCAATATCAGTCCTTCCAATGAACACCCAGGACTGATCTCCTTTAGGATGGACTGGTTGGATCTCCTTGCAGACCAAGGAACTCTTAAGAGTTTTCTCCAAAACCACAGTTCAAAAGCATCAATTCTTTGGCACTCTTTATAGTCCTACTTGATGATAATTCATATGAGGACAGAAGCTCTATCCCTCTGGGTCACAGTATATCACAGCATCACCAGGCCAAACACAGATTTGAGACCGTGATGCACATGTTTGTTGAACCAATAGAAAGTGGAAGAATTCTATGCATGTCTCTTCTCTCCTACGTGTGCTCGGAGCAGACGTGTCTAATCACTTGGATGACTCCATTTTCCCTTAGGTCTCCTCATTTGGATACTCTTCCCCATCTGGGGCTGCCAGAAGCTACCAAGAAGGCACTGGAGCTGTTGGTGATGAGGAAACACAGTCCCTGCTGGTCCCAGGTCTAATGACTTGGATAACTGTAGAATACCAATGTATCTGATGTTAGTATGATGGTTAAACTCATTTTTATTCCCTTCTTATCATCACTTGGAAAACTGAGTGATGTGTGTATGTCAATCCCAGTCTTCCAATTTATCTCTCCCCTTGCCTATATCCTACTAACCATAAGTTTGTTTTCTACTTCTGTAAACTCTGTTTCTGCTTTGTAGATAAGTTCATTTGTACTCCTTTTTTTTCTTTAAGATTCCACGTAAAAGTGATATCATATACTATTTGTCTTTCTCTGTCTGACTTCACTCAGCATAATAATCTCTAGGTCCACCATATTGCTGTAAATGGCATTATTTCATTATTTTTTATGGTATGACATAAATATACTATTATATATAAAATAGATAATTAATAAGGACCTACTGTATAACACGGGGAAACCTACTCAATACTCTGTAATGACCTACATGGGGAAAGAATCTAAAAAAGAGTGGATACATGTATATGTATAACTGATTCACTTTGCTATATACCTGGAACTAACACAACATTGTAAATCAATTATAATAATTTTTTTAAAATAAACAAATGAGACCTAAATGAATGAACCTTCTCCATTGGATCAGAAGGAAACACTGCAAAAGAGACAGGATAAACAGTCACATTTACAAAAATAACAGACCCTCCACTTGTTTTTGAATTTTGTTTTCTCAACTTGCTACCTTCTTTTTACTGATGTTTTTTGACTCCAAAATTGGAAATAATAATAGAACCGACCTCTCAGAATTGAGTTGTAGAATTTAACGCTAATCAATGTAGAGCAGTTGGAAATTTGGTACATGATAATTTAAGTATTTGCTAGTACTATTATTATCATAACATTCAATCATAAGAACCTGTGTTATCAGTATTATTCAACACAGTTTTTCTTTTTAGTGTGAACATTTCTGATTACAAGTTTTAAAGAAGTGGATTTCAAATATTTTGATCACAACTCACTACAAGAAATACATTTTATACTTTGAGCAATATATATGTTTACAAAAACATGTGTCCACACACATATACTAAAACAAAATTTCACAAATCTATTTTTATCCTCACTAGTTGCAATGTTGTCAAGGACATCCTACTATGCCCAGTTTTGTTCTATTCTCAGCTAGAATGCTCTAATTGATTTATAAAATAAATATTGGCTCTGACCTATTAACTGATTTCACACCACTGGTGTGTTGTGGACTGCAGCTTGAGACACTGCCCTAGAAGCAGTCTTGGGCTCTTGGAGCAGCATATTGGATATTTATTTTTTCTTATTTTCTTATTTCTAATGCCTTCATCACATTTTCTTCATTCAATATTATTTTTCCCACTGCTTTCAAATTGTGTTTTATTTATATTAGCTTAGTGGCCAATCTTAAATTTTCGTTAGCATATTGTAGGTTTCACTGAGATAATTTATTTTTTTCTCTCTCTCTATGTATATTTTATTGAAGTATAGTTGACTTACAATGTTTCAGGTGCACAGAAAGATGATTCAGTTATATATATACACATATATTATCTTTCAGATTATTTTCCATTATAGGTTACTACAAGATATTGACTATAGTTTCCTGTGCTATTCAGCAAACTTTGTTGCTTGTTGTGTATCTATTTTTTAAAAATTAGAAATCTAGTATTCTATTCATACTAAGTCAAACAAGTTCACACAGACAGTTTAAAAAACAAAATGCATATTCTTTTTAAAAATTATATTCTTGGGTCTGTGCATATGATATAGTCTAGTAATTGAATTTTTTTTTTACACTTTTACAGAAAAAATTCAATTCTTGAGCATGGATAATATTTTTTAGAAAATTAGAAAAAATGGTAATTAGAACTCCCCACCAGGGAGATGGATCAGACACTGACTCAGGCACAGGTTGTCTCAAATATCCTCAGGTTTAATTAGACAAAAGTTACAGCTGTGGGTATTGTTTCTGATTTGCGAAATGTATCAGCAGGCACGAACAATTAGCAAGACATATGTGGAGACTAATCCACCAAATTAAAAGGATTCTGTTTGAGGCTCAGTTTCGCAGATACTGGCCAAATGATTTTGGACACTTCTTTTAATCTGCCACTACAACAGATGCATTATGTATAAAATGGAGGTGTTTATTGCTGCCAAGTAATGTTGTTACAAGATTAATAGAATTTCCTCCCCTATGTTGTAGAGAAACGTAGTGTACTTCAGACAAAGAAGATATTTAAGGAAGAAAGTAATGGCTCCAAACAAACAAGCACAAGGAATACAAGGAAACTTTCCAAGGTGTTGATCAAGTCTGTTACCTTGATTGTGGAGATGCTATCATGGGTCTTTACATATGTCTAAACTTATGTGTGGTTCTTTCTATGTCAACTATAACTCAATAAATCCATGTTTTAAAATAAGAAAGTGTGGATCACTTGATTTTTTTAAACTGGAGGTTTTCAAATAACTCATAACCACAAAAATTGTTTATCAAGGTCCTCAACAAGTTTTGAACTGTATTACATAGTTTATAAACTACAATTGTTAAATAAAACATATGCTCTAAAATTTTTAGTCTGATAAAATTGATTCAATTATTTTTATATAAGACCTCACTTCTATCTGAAGTTCTAACAAAAAAATGACTTTTAGAAAAAAAGAAGCATTTAGTTAATAAGTTATTCCCCAACAGCAACAATTTAGGATGCGCAAAAGGCTATATGAATAAAGCAACTGATCCATCTAATATTGCCTTGAAAGGAACTCATGCTATATGCACTATAACCTGGGCTGCAAGAAAAAACTTTCAGTGGGACTTTGTTTATATCTTGTATTGTTGTTGGTGCTAAAAAGAGCCCATTGCAATCCTTCTGTCCTTATAAAGGGACACTCATATGGAGAAACAGAATTCAATGCAAGGAATTTCACTTTACAACCAAACTTATTATTAACTTTTATTGCAAAAGCCAAAGGAATCCTTATATGTAACTATAAGAAAGAAATGCTAAAAATCAAGTATTATACCATCATCCTGAGACATTCACAAAAAAATATTTTGCTTAGAGTGATTTAAGGGGAATTTTTATTTCAGTAAAACTACTAGGAACATTAATTTCTAATGGTGAAAATTCTATGATTAGTCAGAAACGGCAGGGGTTGTTTTGTTGCTGAAATGTGCAAACACAAAAACATATCTGTTAATAGTCATAGAAAAACCTCCAATGTGTTTAACTATGGCAATGATTTCTGCTCTACTTCAATTATAGGGTCCTTATCCAAGTGAGAAAGGTATTGATTAAAATCAGGGAAACTTTGTGGGCAGAGCAGGGTGGGATGAACTGGGAAATTGGGATTGTCATATATACACCACTGATACTGTGTATAAAATAGATAACTAATAAGAACCTACTGTGTAGCTCAGGGAAAACTCTACTCAATGTTCCATGGTGACCTAAATGTGAAGGAAATCCAAAAAGGGGATTTATGTATATGTATAGCTGATTCTCATTGCTGTACGGTAGAAATTAACACAGCATTGTACGGCAACTCTACACCAATAAAAATTAATTTAAAACAATAAAACCAAGGAAGCTTCTTACTGTTTGTAGTCAGATCTAATATTCAATGGAGGAGCTGAGAACTTGACGGCATTGCTTTAGAGTTGCAAAAGGAGAGTGTAGTGGGCAAAATAATGACCCCTCCCAAAGATGTCCATGTCTTAATTCCCAGAACCTGTGTACATGTGTTACTATACCTTATAAAGAGGGATTAAAGGAGTAGATGAAATTAGGCTTGTCAACTAGCTGACCTTAAGGAGATTGTCCAGAATTATCTGGGTGGGTTTCATATAATCATAAGGATGAAGAAATTTAAATAATGTGGACAAAAGAGACAAAATGAGAAAGATTCAATGGCCTTGTTTTAAAGATGGAAGAAGGGGCCATGAGCCAAGGAAAGCAGGAAACTTCTAACACCTGAAAAAGGCCAGAAAACAGATTCTCCCCTAGAACTTCCAGAAGTGAAGCATGCTCCTGGCGCTTTGATTTTTAACCCAGAGAGGCCTGTGTAGGACCTCTCACCCACAGACTCAGAAGAGCATAAGTATAGGATACTTGATCTAAAAATCTGTGAAGATTAAATTTATTGGAAATGAACATATTTTCCTAAATTGTTGAGTGAGATTTTGGTCCAGTTTAGCAGTGACATCAAGTACAAGAAATCTGTGCCAAGATATGGCTACTACCTAATGAAGGCTACACAACCTTGTAAGGTTGGTGTGCAACAAACATGCAAAATGATGACCCAGTGAAGACAGTTTTGGCCCAAATTCTGTTAATGCAATAGTGCAGAAATCCTTCTTTACAGAATGGAAGTCTCAGGCCTGGGACAGTCAAAGCCAAAACTGACATCAAGATCACGGTGAGGAAAAAACAAACAAACAAAAAAACGATGATGGAAATTTTAGTGGTTATGTGCTGTCTCTTAGGATACAGGTACTGCAAGGTTAATTATAAACATGAAAATGCACTGGGTAAATACTTTTAAAAATTATTTATTTTTGGTTGTGCTTGGCCTTCGTTGCTTCAGCGCAGTCTTTCTTTACTTGCAGGGGCGACGCTCTGGGGTGTGTGGGCTTCTCATTGCGGCGGCTTCTCTTGTTGTGGAGCGCCGACTCTAGGTGCATGAGCTTCAGCAGTTGCAGCACACAGGCTCAGTAGTTGCATCATGCAGTATGCAGATTCTAGAATGTGAGCTCAGTAGTTGCATCTCATGTGCTTTGTTGCTTGGTGCAAGTGGAATCTTCCTGAATCAGGCTTCATACTCACAGTCCCTGCACTGGCAGGTGGATTCTTATTCACTGTATCACCAGGGAAGTCCTGATTGAACACTTTAAATTATTCATGTCTCTATATGAAAATAGAGAAAATATACAGAGAGGTCAGTGGTGCCCCTTCCCCTCGACAAACCCCCACCTCCCATCACCCACTGAAGCTCCAAGCCCCTTGCACTGCATTTAAACACAGGGCTAAGAGAAGTTAAAAAAAAAAAAGAAGAAAAGAAAAAGAAAATCATAGCAAAGATTGGAGGAAATTCATTTCCCTAAATATTTCTCTGTGCCTGTGTCTCTGCCTTGGTTGACTTACTCCTTAATCCATCTCTCTCTCTCTCATTCTCTTTCACACACACACACACACACACACACACACACACACACACACACACATACACACACACACACACGCATCTTACCTAACTATGTATTTCCAAATAGGGACATTGGTTGAGAAAATCTAAGAAGATTAACAGGAATTGGGGGAATCTCTAGGAAGCAGATCCTCAATGGCTGAGAAATGTCTTTTCACCAGTAACTGAGGCAGATTTCTATGTCAATAAAGCATAGAAGAAACTTAACCAGCTCAGTCTGCTATGTTTCTTTTGCATTCTATTATTAACCATGGCCAGAAGAACTTGTTTGTCTGCTCTCTGTGGGTTCTTGGGTTTGCTAAAGAGGATGGTGGCAATGCCTTAGATGCTTCTATTTTTACAGAGCTCTGCCTGGGTTCGCAGAATTCTGATTAAATACCCTGAGCTTCAGGGCATGGGTTAGGACTGCCAGACAGAGGGACTTGAACTCTAATCTGTCTTAAAACCATGGCCCTCATCTCCCTCCTCTCTACATCCCAGTACATGTGCTCGAAAGTGAAAGGAATGGGGCAGTGATGTGGTTCAGGGAGTGTGGAGAGCCACGCTACAGAGATGGTCAGAGAGCTGGCATTTCCCACATCACTTGCTCGTTTTTACTGTCATGACCACCCGATTCCTAATCAGACTTTAGATGCCTCATTGACTTCAGATATCTTGGAATGAGGTGTGGCAGAGGGTAAAGTTGCTCTAATTCCACCTGCCACATGATTGCAGGAAACTCAGTGCATTTCCCTGCCTTCTCCAGGTAAAAATAAAAGTGACCAAGAGGGTCTCTTCAAAGTAATGGACTTATGCTGCCAAACCCTACCTGCTGTCTGCTCAGAATCCCGGACAGGGGCTGTTCTCTCCCTTTTATATCTACTGGAGGGCACACACAGATTAGGGAAATGGCTATTTTTTTGAGTTTTTTTTTTAATGTGAATTATTTTTAAAGTCTTTATTGAATTTGTTACAATATTGCTTTGGAATTTTCTTGTGTTTTTGGTTTTTTGGCCACAAGGCATGTAGGATCTTTAGCTACCCAATTGGGGATCAAACCCACTGACTGAAGGTGAAGTCTTATCCATTGGACAGCCAGGGAAGTACCAGAAGTGGCTATTTTAATCATTTATCTATTTTGTATTTTCCCTGCAATTGGAACAAGCATAGTACATTTGTTCTACGTACTACATATGAAACAAGTAGATTTATGTGATGTCCTATAATATCTGCTTCTACCTGGATGGGGTGAAAATACATGTGGGGTAGCACTCTGTCATGCACCCTGCCATCGACACCACACATGCTCACTTCTCACCAATCCTCACTGCTGAGCATCTCTCTAAGCAAAGAGCTACATCTAACATGAAAGGGGCTTCTATCAGAGAAACAGATGAGCTTGTTCATGAAAGGAATGAAAATTGCAGCCACTGATGAGCTACCGTGTCATTGTTGTTGTTTTTTAGTCACTAAGAGGTGTCCAACTCTTTGTGACCCCATGGACTGTAGCCCTCTAGGATCCTCTGTTGGTGGGATTTTCCAGGCAAGAATACTGGAGTGGGTTGTCATTTTCTTCTTCAGGGGATCTTCTTGACCCAGGGACTGAACCCTCACTTCCTGCATTGGCAGGTGGATTCTTTACCACTGAGCTACCAGGGAAGCCCCTACTGTGTCATAAATGAGTACAAATTGCAGGGAATTATGTCTATCCAGGTATCCCATTTGGAGGACTTTTCATTAAGGGGTCTAGCTATGGCCAGAACCCATTTGGAAACTGGACATGAGAGTGTGAGCCTACTATAAATGTTAGGGTGCTGTGTAGTCTGAAACCAAATTGTGGTTCAAGTCTTTAAAGAAGAACCAGTTTCTAAAGAAGAGAAGCTTAAAATTTAGAGTCAACACAATGATTGTGGGTTGGGTGGGAGCAGAACTGAAATAATATGTTAAATTCCCATTATAGTTGTTAGGTTAGTTTCACTTTCCCAGAAAAAGTGAAATCTTGCTGAAAAGCTGAGACCACGGGTTTTTATGAGCTTTGAACATCTTTTGCATAGCTATTTGACATATAATAAGTATATGGCACAGCTATAGTTATATTGCTAAAGGACATGCATAAGCAGAGTTTCAAGGACTTTTAAGTTAAGGACATCTGCAAATAACCACAATTTATTTATCTCATTTAAAATGAATATTTCTTAAAGAGAAAGACAAGTACATATGATATCACTTATATGTAGAATCTAAAATATGTATTTCACAGATGAACTTATGTACAAAACAGAAGCAGCCTCAGAGATGTAGAGAACACACTTGTGGTTGCCAGGGGGGAAGGGGGTTGGGGGAGGAATAGGGTGGAAGGCTGGGGTTAGCAGATGTAAGCTTTTTATCTAAATAGAATGGATAAACAACAAGCTTGTGTTATAGAGCACAGGGAACTATATTCACTATCTTGTGAAAAACCTTAATGGGAAAGAATATGAAAAACACACATATATATATGTAAAATTGAATCAATTTGCATACAGCAGAAATTAACACAATATTGTAAATCAACTATGTTTCAATTTAAAAAAGAAAGTGAATACTTAGCATTATTAAATTTTGTGTGAATATAAAAAATGCCCCAAATTTAGTTATATCATAAGTTGACATTATGAGATTCGCCCCTCCAACTTAACATGTCAGCCTTGTTTTCTTTAAACTCAACTAAGTCTTGTGTTTAGATTACTTTTCTCTAAACCACATTTGGCTGCTTATTCTGACCGAGCTCAGTTTGTAGCTGGAATTAATTTAAACAACTCAACAAAGAAAACAATGCTTGATTTTGTCTAAAAGCTTTTGATCATAAGTCTTATGGAAAATTCAAGTATTGCCTAGAAGAAATAAAATCAGCTTTCATCACACAGACCTGAACATGAAGTTTCAGCTACTCCAACAAAAGTAAGAACTATAACCTCAAGGAGGGAAAATGGGCAATAGGTTTGTTTTGGCTTATGGAATTTCCAGGGCAATTCCCACAGCACCACACGTCATGGGACAACATGGAGCTATTATCATCCCCATTTTACAGACAAGAACACTGAGGTATGGAGAGGCAAAAGTGTTCCATGAGGCCAAGAGCAGCCAGACCTGGGATCAGACCCAGACAGTCTGGCTCTGGTATCTAAGCTCCTATTCACATTCTGACTCAAGGACCTGCTGGGCTGTCCTGCACCCAGGTGACCTTGAATCTTTTTTTTTGGTTGCTCTGTGAGTCTTCTGGGATCTTAGTTCCCAGTGAAAGTTCAGAGTTCTAAACACTGGACCACCAGGGAATTCCCAAATGACCTTGAATCTTAAATGTACCCTTATGTATCATGGGATAACACTGTGGAACTTGTGAATATCAGTGAGGTAGTCAATATGTTGTCAAGGTATATTAACCTGGGCTCTAGAGGTTAAGGGCTTACTTGCTGGCTTAGACAGTAAAGAATCTGCCTGTAATTCGGGACACCAGGTTCAATCCGTGGGTCAGAAAGATCCCCTGGAGATGGGAATGGCTACCCGCTCCAGTATTCTTGCCTAGAGAATTCCATGGATAGGCAACCTGGCCCACTGCAGTCCATGGGGTCACAAAGAGTCAGACCCAACTGACAAACTAACACTTGCACTTTTTTTTTCACTAGAGGTTAAGCATCTTACTCATGCCAGGCTGGCAGTTCTGTGGGCATGACTCTACCTGGGCTGCCCAACTCCTTGCCCCCCTCATGCCCGCTACACACCACCCCTCTGGTGAGCTGCCCTCCACACCATTAGCATCTCTGTCCCCTCCACTTGTCACTTCTTCCGCCCGAAATGTTCGCTCTAGGAATCCTGGATTGTCCACTCTTAAAGGACCACATTCATTTCATGATTCCAAACAGCAGTGGCACACACTGTCTACACCAAACTGTCTTGCTCCTGAGTCCTGTCTACGCCTTCTGTGTGTTTGCATGTTATCTTCCCATCCAAAGCGCAAGATCTCCAAGTGCCTTCTAGGAGGTTGATTACAATATCTAAGGCGACTAGCATAGATTTCATCTCCCAGTGGGTGAAGGTACTACACATCGAATTCTGATTGATCTGACTGTATCACTCACGGATGCCCTAACCACTTGGATCTCTGTTATTGATCACTGTATTCCAAAGCTCATGTAGATCTCACTCCACATTTTACTCACTGTTACCAACTCATTATTCTTAATTCCCTAACAAGAGTGCTTATAGGGTAAATGATCCCCAAGACAGCAGGTTGAGAGCTTTGAGGCCAGGCAAACCCATACATATCCAGGTGGATCCTGCTTTTTGCAAACGGATGACAAGTATATACATTCAACACATGCAAATTTCTTCTTCATGGTGTTAGAATTTGATTTGAAGAGATGTATCTGTGAGAAAGATGATAAGTAATTTTTGATGTATTTTTTTAAATTGAGATATAGTTGCTTTACAATGTTGTGTTAATTTCTGCTGTACAATGAAGTGAATCAGCTATATGTATACACATAGGCCCTCCTTCTTGGATCGCCTCCCCCCTCCCCAATTCCCCCCTTCTAGGTCATCACAGAGCACCAAGTTGAGCTCCGTGTGCTACACAGCAGCTTCCCACTAGCTATCTGTCTTACACATGACAGTGTATATACATCAATCCCATTCTCCCAATTCATCCCACCTCCCCTTCTCCACTGAGTCCAAACGTCCATTCTCTACAGCTGCCTGTCTATTCCTGCCCTGCAAATAGGTTCATCTGTACCATTTTTCTAGATTCCATATATAGTCATCAATGTGAGATATTTGATCTTCTCTTTCTGACTTACTTCACTCTGTACAACATTGTCTAGCTTCATCCACGTCTCCACAAATGACCCTGTTTCATGACTAGAGATCTCTTCAAGAAAATTAGAGATACCAAGGGAACATTTCATGCAAAGATGGACTCGATAAAGGACAGAAATGGTCTGGACCTAACAGAAGCAGAAGATATCAAGAAGAGGTGGCAAGAATACACGGAAGAACTGTACAAAAAAGATCTTCACAACCCAGATAATCATGATGATGTGATCACTAATCTAGAGCCAGACATCTTGGAATGTGAAGTCAAGTGGACATTAGAAAGCATCACTATGAACAAAGCTAGTGGAGGTGATGGAATTCCAGTTGAGCTGTTTCAAATCCTGAAAGATGATGCTGTGAAAGTGCTGCACTCAATATGCCAGCAAATTTGGAAAACTCAGCAGTGGCCACAGGACTGGAAAAGGTCAGTTTTCATTCCAAGTCCAAAGAAAGGCAATGCCAAACAATGCTCAAACTACCACACAATTGCACTCATTTCATATGGTAGTAAAGTAATGCTCAAAATTCTCCAAGCCAGGCTTCAGCAATACGAGAACCGTGAACTTCCAGATGTTCAAGCTGGTTTTAGAAAAGGCAGAGGAACCAGAGATCAAATGGCCAACATCTGCTGGATCATGGAAAAAGCAAGAGAGTTCCAGAAAAACATCTATGTCTGCTTTATTGACTATGCCAAAGCCTTTGACTGTGTGGATCACAATAAATTGTGGGAAATTCTGTAAGAGATGGGAATACCAGACCACCTAACCTGCCTCTTGAGGAATCTGTATGCAGGTCAGGAAGCAACAGTTAGAACTGGACATGGAACAACAGACTGGTTCCAAATAGGAAAAGGAGTACGTCAAGCCTGTATATTGTCACCCTGCTTATTTAACTTCTATGCAGAGTACATCATGAGAAATGCTGGACTGGAAGAAACACAAGCTGGAATCAAGATTGCCGGGAGAAATATCAATCACCTCAGATATGCAGATGATACCACCCTTATGGCAGAAAGTGAAGAGGAACTCAAAAGCCTCTTGATGAAAGTGAAAGAGGAGAGTGAAAAAGTTGGCTTAAAGCTCAACATTCAGAAAACGAAGATCATGGCATCCGGTCCCATCACTTCATCAGAAATAGATGGGGAAACAGTAGAAACAGTGTCAGACTTTATTTTCTGGGGCTCCAAAATCACTGCAGATGGTGACTGCAGCCATGAAATTAAAAGACGTTTACTCCTTGGAATAAAAGTTATGACCAACCTAGACAGTATATTCAAAAGCAGAAACTTTACTTTACCGACTAAGGTCCATCTAGTCAAGGCTCTGGTTTTCCCTGTGGTCATGTATGGATGTGAGAGTTGGACTGTGAAGAAAGCTGAGCGCCGAAGAATTGATGCGTTTGAACTGTGGTGTTGGAGAAGACTCTTGAGGGTCCCTTGGACTGCAAGGAGATCCAACCAGTCCATTCTGAAGGAGATCAGCCCTGGGATTTCTTTGGAAGGAATGATGCTAAAGCTGAAGCTCCAGTACTTTGGACACCTCATGCGAAGAATTGACTCATTGGAAAAGACTCTGATGCTGGGAGAGATTGGGGGCAGGAGGAGAAGGGGACAACAGAGGATGAGATGGCTGGATGGCATCACCGATTCGATGGAGGTAAGTCTGAGTGAACTCCGGGAGATGGTGATGGACAGGGAGGCCTGGCATGCTGCGATTCATGGGGTCGCAAAGAGTCGGACACGACTGAGTGACTGAACTGAACTGAACTGAATATTCCATTGTATATGTGTGCCACATGCACTTTATTCATTCATCTGTCAATGGACAGTTAGATTGCTTTCAGGCCCTGGCTAGTTTTTGGTGTATTTTATTTTATTCATTCTTAAATGGAAGTATAATTGACTTAAGATATTTTTAAATAAAAGTTTTGGCTATCATGGAAGCAATTTAAAACTCAGAAATGTAAAAACACAGTAGCCCAGCTCAGAATAATACCCCATCTCTAAAACTTGTGGCCCACATGATTACAAATCCTCTGTAGGCCATCCAGCTGTAAAGGGAGGAATGAACTTGGCTTTTAAAATTATTTTTTGGCTTCAACAACACTTAGAATCCAATTTCTACTGGCAGGGATGAGTCATGTCTCTCCCTGGCGCTCTCATAGCTGGTGGGGAAGAGTAATCATGTGTATTGATCTCTCTGACTTCCTGTCTATTCATATTTTCAAAAGATGTGTAGGGAACACATTTGCTTTGACAGCACTGTGCTTCAGATCAAGTGAAAAACTCCGAGAAAAATCAGAAGCATCTATTACATTTCAACCTTGCTCATAACTCTTGAATACATGGGTAGTAGCATAAAGGGTATATTTCCAGAGACTTAAGGATTTTCCTCTAATAAAATCTTGGTCATCAGAAACATCTTATCCATTTAATAGAAACTGAAAATATCACTCACCTAAAAATATTGTTTTGGCTACTACTTAGCCAGTCGAATTTTCTCTCTGTTACCTCAATTCCTTTTTAAGAATTTACCGTGAAAATGTCCAGCATACAAAAAGACATAAAATATAATACGATATGGGGGAGGAATGAATGAGAGTTTGGGATTAGTGGATGTAAACTATTATATATAGAATGGATAAATAACAAGGTCCTACTGTATAGTGCAGGAAGCTCTATTCAATATTTGGTGATAAGTCATCATGGAAAAGAGTATGAAAAAGAATGCATATATATATATGTGTATAAATATACATATTTTGTATATTTTGTTGTACAGCAACAATTACTTTGTTGTACAGCAGTAATCAACACAACACTGTAAATCAACTATGGTGATGGTGATTTAGTCCCTCAGTCATGGCCGACTCTTTTCAACGGTATGGACAGTAGCCCACCAGGCTCCTCTGTCCATGGGATTTTCCAGGCAAGAATACTGGAGTGGGTTGCTATTGCTTTCTCCAGGGGAACTTCCCAATCCACGAATCGAATCTGGTCTCCTGTATTGCAGGAGGATTCTTTACTGACTGAGCAAAATCAACTATACTTCAACAAAAATAATGGAGATTCCTCAATAATTGGTTGCCCATTTATAGAAGTCAACATGCATAAGAAATAAGTTTGATTGGGATCAGGAGCCAAGAGGAAGACAAAGTCACTTTTTGGGAAGTCTTGTCTGTGTTTAGATTTAACCTACTTTGCTTAAGAAAAGCCACCTGTGTTCCTTGTCGGCGGATACCTGGGGATTTGCGTCTGTTATTCCCTCCCAGATAATTTCCTGACTCAACAAACGAGCATTGCAGGTGGAAGAAAATCATAACACTTTTCTGACACTGTGTCCAAGATAAAGATTCCACAAGAATAAATAACCATTTCCCCCTACCCAGGTTTAAAAGTAGGTCAAGAAATTAGGTTAAGGAATTCAGAAGCCCCTTGTTATCTCTGTACCTTGAATTTCAAGCGTTTGAAGCACATGTTGGCCTCTCATGATTGCAGGCTGCAGGGCTGGAAGGTAATTATGGACTCTTCCTCCCCTGTTCATGTTGCTCTGGACAGGTGATCCTTTATATAAAAATCTCAAAGTACTGTGTCAATTTCCACTAACTTTCTGTAATAGAAAAAAAAAATGCTATTGAAGCTCTGGGCAGAAAAATGCAGCTATTGTATTCAAAGCTCTTTACTTTCCATCTGACAGCAAAGGACAATGGTTTTGGGTGTGACAAGTCAATCCATTGTGCTCCATCCTTGCTAGAAGCACTGCTCAGGTATGTGCCTTAGGCCTGGGAGAACTCTATTCAGGTGACTCTTCTCAGAGGTCTCAATTTTCAAGAGGAAAAAAAAGAGTGATCTCCAGGATGGAGATTAACAGGAAGGAAAGCCAAAAGCTAGAGGTGATGCTCGATTTTCCCACTGGCCAGGCAGGCAGTGGGAGTCAGTGGAATAGTCTGTGTTGGGATTTTATAAAACCTTAACCAGCCACAAGAGATGGTCCAGGATTCCAGAAAAGTGATATTGATCCAAGTGATCTGGAGCCACAGTATTCATTAAGCTCCTTCTAGCAATGGCAAAAATGTATTTTAATTTCAAATAGCATATTATTTGCAACATGTTGAAAGTGTGATTGGTATTCTTTGTTGATGGAAGAAATAAATTACAATACTGAGGTTTGGTGGCAAGACCAGAATTAAGATTCTCTCTTTCTGTGTGACTCACTGGGAACAAACTGATTTCTAGACAAGGCAATGGATACAGGAGGGTTTCTGAATTTTGGAATACAGCTTCATGAACTTGTTCAGAGGCTTTTAGTCAGTGTTCTGACAGCTAATTACCTTCCCTTCCCCAGGCAACCAGAAAAGAATAGTTCTTATTTTTTTAAGTGGTTTATCACTACTATGGAAAATCAATCCAACCGCTTACATATCTCAGTCAAATGGTGTAACATTATTTCTACATAGCAACGATAAAATAGAGATATAAATTATATGGCATGAAATAAATATTACTTCTTTTAAATTGATCATATAGGAAAGGGCAGTTGCATAAAAGGAAAACAAACAAAAAAAGCAAACAAACATGGACATTTTAAGGTAAAAAGGGTTTTTATCATTGCTACTCCTGATACTATTTAATTGTAGCCTCGGATTAATCATGTCAAAAACTGTGTTTTTGAAATAATAACTTTCATATACATTTTTAATGGCTACAAAAGAAAAATATATTCATTGCAGAAGTTAGGGGATGCAAATAATTTGTAATATATGTCATACGCCTATCAAGAACAACTATTTTTATTGTATATTCCTGGAGGCTTGCTCCTTAGAAGATAAGTTATGACCAACCTAGATAGCATTTTAAAAAGCAAAGACATTGCACTGCCAACAAAGTTTCATCTAGTCAAAACTATGGTTTTTCCAGTAGTCATGTATGGATGTGAGAGTTTGGATTATCAAGAAACCTGAGCACCAAAGAATTGATGCTTTTGAACTGTGGTGTTGGAGAAGACTCTTGGACTGTCCCTTGGACTGCAAGGAGATCCAACCAGTCCATCCTAAAGGAAATCGGTCCTGAATATTCATTGGAAAGACTGATATTGAAGCTGAAACTCCAATACTTTGGCCACCTGACATGAAGAACTGACTCATTGGAGAAGACCCTGATGCTGGGAAAGATTAAAAGCAGGAGGAGAAGGGGACAACAGAAGATGAGATGGTTGGATGGCATCACTGACTTGATGGACATGAGTTTGAGTAAGCTCTGGGAGTTGGTGATGGACAGGGTAGCCTGTCGTGGGGCAGTCCATGGGGTCACAAAGATTCAGACACGACTGAGTGACTAAACTGAACTGAAACACATACATTTCTTGTGTTACACAGAAACTTTGAATTAGCTAATGCTTTTACACATGGTAATGCATTTATTTCAATGATACTATCTCAGTTCTTCCCACCCTCTCCTCCCCTGCTCTGTTCACAAGCCTGTTCTCTATGTCTGAGAATTCCTGCCCTGCAAATAGGTTCATCAGTACCATTTCTCTAGATTCCATATTTATGCATTAACACATGATACTTGTTTTTCTCTTTCTTACTTCACTCTGTGTAACAGGTTATCCAGATTCATTCCACTAGAATGCATGGGGTGGGGGGTGGCAAGGAGGTTCAAGAAGGAGGGGACATATGCACACTTATGGCTAATTCACATTGCTGTACAACCAGAAATTGACACAAAATTGTAAAGTGATTATCCTCCAACTAAAATAAATTAAAAAGATAAATACATATATTTCTTTATTTGCTGTATGCATATAATTACAGCATACTGTTTTCACTTACTGTAATCATGAAGCTGTACAATGTATTATGTATATTTTTCTATAGCATCAGTTTTAATGCCTTCACTGAATTCAGTTGAAAACAGTATATTTTATGTATCTAGTTTCATAATGTTGGGACTTTTGACGAGTTTCACAGTCATTGATAATTACATCATTTCCAATATCTTTGAACATATGTCCAATTATACCCTAGGATAATTTCTAGAAGTGGAATTTCTGGATTTGCATACATTT
Organism: Budorcas taxicolor; assembly: GCF_023091745.1. Taxonomy (NCBI): domain Eukaryota; kingdom Metazoa; phylum Chordata; class Mammalia; order Artiodactyla; family Bovidae; genus Budorcas; species Budorcas taxicolor. The sequence continues at coordinate 49,664,870 of NC_068926.1, read as the reverse complement.
GAATACACTTGCCTGTCTGAAAGTACCATTAAGAGTGTTTCTTGATACCTACTCATTTTCCCCTGTGTAGAAATTGTCCTGTAAATTTCCCCTTGATCTATGGATTAATAACCCCTGGAAAACCATAGACTTGTGGCATCAAACTAGATAAAACCTAGAGTCTCTCTCTATAGGCCTCTTCACAGGGGGCACCCACTCTCTTCCTAAGACTGGCTCCCTGCTATCTCTCTTGAGCTTTCAGACAAGGAACTGAGGGCTCCCGAGAGATTCGGGGAGAATCTTGGGGACACCTTATCCCCTATGACACTGTTAGGAAGGAGAACGCTTTCCAGGCTTTCCCCAGCCAGCAGAAGGCTCTGTGTGCTCTGTGTCTGTGTCTGTGCACGTATGTGTAAAATTCGGATATAGAAGGCAAAAATCAAACAATCCAAACAAAAGTTAAGCAGCAAGTTCAATATTAAATGAAGGTCAACCCAATTAAACTGTAACACAGGTGTTTAGAGCATGATGAATACTCAGAAAATCATTACACTCGTGAGACCAGCTCCCAGCTCAAGAAACAGCATGTGGCCAGCCTGGGTGGCCCATGCTCCCTTCCTGTTACCACCTACTTAAAGACAACAATCTCCCTCACTTCTAACAGGAAAATGGATTGATTTCGCCTGTATCTGTACTTTATAGAATTGGAATCATACAAGTATGTACTTTGCTTTTTCGTTGACTTCTTAAGCAGACCTGTGACATCTGAAAGATGACAGCCTATGTTTCTGGATGTATCTGGCTTCTTTTACAAAACATTATGTTGCCAGAGCTATTGCAGATCTTTACTCAAAGCCTATCAACCTCCATCTTTAACAGAAGTTAGCATAAGTCTTTAGTTCTAGGGTCCAGAGTTAATAAAGGAAGCTACCAACCAACAAACAAAAATACCCAAATGGAAACAGCTGGGACCAAGATGGCACTGAATCTGACTTCCAACATATCCTGTCTCGTTATATGCTGATTTGACTATATTAGCATATTAAATGACACAGCTACCAGCAGGCAGGATGGGACATGAAGAAGGGAAAGAGGATGAAAGAGGGGTGGCAATCCTCTCCTTTGAAAAGCCCTGCCCCTCCCTTGGTAGACTAATGCATATGCCTCCCCATCACTAGCCTCACTCCTCCCTTTGTCTTTACTCTCTAAAATTAAACCCCTCTTCCTGTTGGGTGAGAAGCTGATCTGTGAATTTAGCTCTCCTTCTCCATTCTTCCACCACTGAATAAAGCTTACGCTTCTGATTCACTATTTGGCTGCTCAAAACCTAATGGAAAAAATTTTAAAAGCCTCAGTTGGACTAGTGCCAAGCAGGATCCATACAACTTAATTTGGTAACAATTATGGTACATGGAGTTGTGGATAAGTTTTCTTGTTGCTGTAGAATATTTCTGAGTATGAAGATCATTTTATCATTCCCACAGGCGCTTCTTGAGACTGCTATGGGCCAGCTATTTTCTAGATTCTAAGAATATTAAGGTGACCAAGGTCAGATAAAGCTTGTATTTTATTGGAGGCACATATGACTCATAAGTTTGGGGGAAAAAAATAAGTATTCCATGGACAATAATGCAGTGAGTGTGAAGGAGTGTGAGATGATGATAGGAAATACAGTTTAGGGAACTTCCCTGATAGTCCAGTGGCTAAAACTCCATGCTCCCAATGCAGGGGGATGGGGGTTTGATCCCTGGTCAGGGAACTGGATCCCACATGCCACAACTAAATATCCCATATGGATCAATGAAGATCAAAGATCTTGTGAGCTGCAATTAAGAACCAAATAAATATTTTTAAAAAGAAAGAAAGGAATATGGCCTACAGAAGTCATTTCAAAAATCTCCAAATTGAGGGGTCTTGGGCTGAGATCTAAATGAAGATTAGGGGTCAGGAAAAATAAGATGGGCTGTCAGACCATAAGAAGAGGTCAATGAGACAAAGGCCCTGAATTGGAAACAAATCCAGTCTCTCTGAGGCAGAGATATGAAGGGCTCTGTGACAAGAGCATGATGAGTACAGCGGAAAGAATGCAAGATGAGATTTAAAGGTTGGAAGGGACCAAATGCTCAAGATTCCAAAAGGCTCCAGGTTCTCTTCCATTGGTTCATCTATGTCCCAGTGTCCAAATCCCACCCTTCTTCTAAGGGCTCCAGTCAGATTAGCTTAGTTGTTGTTAGTTGCTAAGTCATGTCTGACTCTTTGCAACCCCATGGACTGTAGCCCACCAGGCTCCTCTGCCCATGGGATTTCCCAGGCAAGAATACTGGAGGGGGTTGTCATTTCCTTCTCCAGGGGATCTTCCCCATCCAGGGATCGAACCTGAGTCTCCTGCATTGGCAGGTGGATTCTTTACCACTGAGTCACCTGGGAAGCCTCTGATTAGTTTAAGGGGTCCCCTAATCACTTCCTCTGAACTCCATTACATCTGCAAAGACAATGTTTCCAAGGAAGGTTAAGTTTATAGATACTAGCGATAGGACTTCAGCGTAATTTTGAGGGACCCAGTTCAACCCACTAAAATGACGGTCATCAAGGTCTGATTTCTCTAGACCGCAGATTCCACATCAGTAAAATAAAATAATAAAATAATAATAATAGAAACAATGAAATCAGCATCAATCAATGGGTTATTCTAAGAATTAAAGGTGATCAGGGTGGACACTGCATCGTTCTAAAGGCATACTCCTTTATAGTGGAAGGAATTGGATGATATTAGAAAGATTTTTTCCTTGTTAAGGTCTTTAGGGAGGAAGAATATGGTGGGGAAAGTATGGGGAAGCAGACAGAGAATGGGTGTGAATCAGAAAAACAATTTTACTTTATTCAGGTTCTACATCAAATCTGTAATGAAACAGGAATTTTTAAAAAAAAAAAAAAAGGGAAACTCTTAATCTGTCTTGGGAAACCTTAGCATTTCAGATGTTCCATAGTTGAAATACTGCCAGATTAGAGCAGAATCTGAGAAAATATCATATGAAAACAGTTTAAATTATATAACATCAGACAACTCTTTATTACTAAGCAATCTGAAAAGCTTATACAAAGAAAATCGTATCTACACAGTCACAAAACTGAGCCAACAGAACTAAAATCTGTGCTATATGTCTACATGGACATTTTCTGTGTTAGATCAGAAATTCTTACTTTATTTTCAGACATACCCTCAGGGCACCAATAACTTGATTTTTGCTCATGGAGAAATCACCCATTTCAGCCTCTTGCATATTGTAATGACAACGCTTCCTTTGCCTTTGGAATCTTCTCTGAATTCCCTGAATTCAAGTTTCCAGTGCTATTAGCTTGCCACCTTTTCTCAATTTAGAAATTCTCATGGTCCCCAGGGGAAATTTCCAAAGGATAAATTTAGGAGACTGCTTAGCTACTCAATGTTCTGTTCTAAATATCCATTTCCAAGTACAAATTTGCCAGCCATGGACAGATGCACATGGCATGAGTTAAGTACAAATGTATTTCAAGAACAATGCAAGACTCTGTAGCTCTAATGCAGTTGGTCCCAAGCGGGCAATTTCTGCACCTGTTAGCATTACCATTCTTCTGCTGATAGTTTTGAAACACCTTCATAGGTGAGAGCCACACACAGAGGAAAGCATGCAGGAAAAGGTTAACAAGAGACAGGAGTGTGATATGCCAAGGACATCAGAAAATCATCTGATGAATATAATATTCAAGCTTCACTCTCTGAGAGATACAGTACAAAGGGCACATGTGCCAAGAGAAATAATTCTCCATAAGCTGCTGCATGAATAAATGAAGCAAGAATATCTCATAAGTGCAAGTTCTGATACTAGGAAGTTAGCCTAGGTTGCTGGGCTAGTCTCAAAAGACTTGTGTGTTGGCTGTTAGTGGGAATTTAAGTTTGTACAGCCACTGTGAAAAACAGTATGGAGATTCCTCAAAAAACTAAAAATAGAATTACCATATGATCTGGCAATCACACTCCTGGGCATATATCCAGACAAAAGTATAATTCAAAAAGATACTTGCACCCTTGTGTTCACAGCAGAACTATTCACAATAGCCAAGACTTGAAAACAACCTGAATATCCATCGACAGATTAGTGGGTAAAGAAGATATGGTACATATATACAATGGAATATTACTCAGCCAGGAAAAAGAATGAAAGAATGCTGTTTGCGGCAACATGAATGCAGCTAGAGATTATCATACTAAGTGAAGTAAGTCAGAAAGAGAAAGACAACGTATGATATCACTTATATATGTGGAATCTAAAATGTGACACAAATGAATCTGTCTATGAAACAGAATCATAAACACAGAGAGCAGACTGGTTGTGGCCAACAGGGAATAAGTTGGGAGAGGGCTAGAGTGGGGTTAGCAGATATAAACTTTTGTATATAGAATGGATAAATAACAAGGTTCTACTATATAGCACAAGGAACTATATTCAATATCCTATAATAAACTCTAATGGAAAAGAATATTTTAAAAAAGAATATATATAGTCTCTAAATCATGTCTGACTTTTGTGACCCCATAGACTATAGCCCTCCAAGCCTCTCTATCCATGGGATTTCCCTGGCAAGAATATTGGAGTGGATTGTTATTTCCTTGTCCAGGGTATCGTTCTGATCTAGGGATAGAATCAATGTCTCCTGTGTTGCAGGCAGATTCTACACATATATATGTCAACCCATTCCAGTATTCTTGCCTGAAAATCCCGTGGACAAAAGAGCCTGGTGGGCTGCAGTCCACAGGGTTAGATATGGCTGAAGCAACTGAGTACGACACGGCACATGTATTATATATGTATATGAGTACATAACTGTACTCAGTTATATATATATAATTGAATCACTTTACTATAAAGAAATTAACACATTGTGAATCAATTATAGTTCAATTAAAGATGTGTGTTGGTAGAATTTCCAAGAAATTTGAAGAGATATTTGTATTTCTGGGATTCTTTTGCACAGCTAGCTAAATAACGGATAAAGCTTTCTCTCTTGACCATTGTTTTCATGCCAAGATATCTCTAAAGATTAGTTTGTTACTGAGATTTAGTGTTGCTAAGTTTGGTTGATTCAGTGTTTAGAATTCCCCGCCCCCCCCCACCTCCTTTTTTTGTTATTGTTGTTGCTTTTACTGGAATAGATAATGCAGCATATAGGTAGCCTACAAGTTTATAGCAACACACTTAAATTTCTTCAAATGTCCATCTCAGAGTAAGTCTCTTACTTGGCCAATGAAAAGGAGACAGAAACCAAGCACTTTTTCCCAAGTCATATTCATGTATCTTTTCTCATGAGGTTTCATTGTGAGTCTGAGTATAGATTCCCAACTTCAGAAATTAGCTTATGAATATTTCATTCATATCTGAGAAAATAATTTGCCCTACAGTCATGTTGACAGCTTGGAAACTGAAATATGTCCTGTGGTTCATTTTGCCTGGAGGTGGGATATTCAATTCTACATGCTGATTAGTGTATCTATCTTATTGGGATTAAAAGTCACATCCTTAGATAAAGATGTGATATATATCATCGATCTATATGTATATATATATATACACACACACACATATATATATATCAATACCTTATATAATATTCCATTGTATGTATACATATACATATATAATGGAATATTACTCAACCGTAAAAAAGAATGAAATAATGCCATTTGCAGCAATGTGGACGGACCTAGAGATTGTCATACTGAAGTAAGTCAGAGAAAAACAAATACCATATGATATCACTTATATATGGGATCTAAAATGAATATACCTACAAAACAGAAACAAACTCAGATAAAGAGAAAAGATTTTTGGTTGCCAGGGGGGAGGAGATGAGGGAGGGAAGGGCTGGGAGTTTAGCATTAGCAGATGTAAACTAGTATGTATAGGATGGATGAACAGCAAGATCTTACTATATAGTACAGGGAACTATATCCCATATCCCATATCTTGTGGAAAACCATCATTAAAAAAATATGAAATATATATATATATATATATATATACTTTGCTGTATATATATATACACTTTGTTATATATATATAACATTTCACTGTACAGAAGATATTAATATGACATTGTAAATCAGCTATAATTCAATAAAAATTTCTTTTAAAAAATCACATCCTTCCCAGCTTCTTCCTGCTGTCAATAGTCCAAGAAGGGAAGTGGAAGGCGAAGATTTAAAATCAGCACAGGACTGACTTGAATTCAGGCCAAAGGCTGAATAATAAAGGCTTTCAATAAACTCACCTGTTCACCAATATTTATCTCCTAATCCATTCTCCAGGGAGCAGCCAGAGTGATCTATTTGAAACATAAGTCATATATTGTCTTTCTACGCTTAAAACTCTCCACGAATCACTCATTTTCCACTTACAATAAAGTGCACACACCTGGCCATAATCTACCAGTCTGCCTCCCATCCTGAACCTTCATCTCTTCACACTCTGCCCACTGCCTCCAGTCATGCTGATGTCTCCACAGGCATCAGCCCCACACAGTCACGTTAGGCAAGTTACCAGCATAAATTCCTTTAAAATGATGACTCAACTCCTCTGTTCACACAAAAATCCTTTGGGTGCAGAAATGGTACTTTACATAGTTCTGTTTCTTCCATGAAGTTTCCTACACTTACTCAACGAGTCATATCTAATGCCAGTGTGTGGCTTGTAAATTCAGAACGCTAGTGGAAATCTCCTGTAGAAAATGGCCTTTGAACATCTCTTAAGATATCTTTAAAGTTTGCAGTGCATAGGTTTTTCATATACATGACATTGTTCTCTGTAGTAATAATGCGTGTAGAAGACGAAAACCACTGAGACAAAACAAAGAAAGCAGTAAAACCAAAGATTCAAAGCAGACATTTAAAGGTCCAAATCACTATTCTTTTAGGATAGGTGTCCTTAGTTGTCAATGAGAGATGGGGGATAATTTACAAGCATTCCGGCTTGCCTTGCTGTTTCTTGCTTTCCATTTTCATGCTTAGCCTCTATAATCTCAGGCTTCTCAGGTGGTGCTAGTGGTAAAAAACCTGCCCACAATACAGGAGACATAAGAGATGCGGGTTTGACCCCTCAGTCAGGAAGATCCCCTAGAGAAAGAAGCGGCAATCCACTTCAGTATTCTTGTCTGGAGAATCCCATGGACAGAGCAGCCTGGCAGACTCCAGCCCATGGGGTTGCAAAGAGTCAGATGTGATTGAAGCGATTTAGCATGACACACACACACACACTCTATAATCTCAGCACGTGTTAGTACAGTTCAGTTCAGTCGCTTAGTCGTGTCCGACTCTGCGACCCCATGAATCGCAGCACGCCAGGCCTCCCTGTCCATCACCAACTTGCGGAGCTCACTCAGACTCATGTCCATCGAGTCAGTGATGCCATCCAGCCATCTCATCCTGGGTCGTCCCCTTCTCCTCCTGCCCCCAATCCCTCCCAGCATCAGAGTCTTTTCCGATGAGTCAACTCTTCGCATGACATGGCCAAAGTACTGGAGCTTCGGCTTTAGCATCATTCCTTCCAAAAAAATCCCAGGGCTGATCTCCTTCAGAATGGACTGGTTGGATCTCCTTGCAGTCCAAGGGACTCTCAAGAGTCTTCTCCAACACCACAGTTCGAAAGCATCAATTCTTTGGCGCTCAGCTTTCTTCACAGTCCAGCTCTCACATCCATACATGACCACTGGAGAAACCATAGCCTTGACTAGATGGACCTTTGTTGACAAAGTAATGTCTCTGCTTTTTTTTTTTTTTAATGTCTCTGCTTTTGAATATGCTATCTAGGTTGGTCATAACTTTTCTTCCAAGGAGTAAGCGTCTTTTAATTTCATGGCTGCAGTCACCATCTGCAGTGATTTTGGAGCCCCCCCCCAAAAAAAGTCTGACACTGTTTCCACTATTTCCCCATCTATTTGCCATGAAGTGACGGGACCAGTTGCCATGACCTTCGTTTTCTGAATGTTGAGCTTTAAGCCAACTTTTTCATGCTCCTCTTTCACTTTCATCAAGAGGTTTTTGAGTTCCTCTTCACTTTCTGCCATAGGGTGGTGTCATCTGCATATCTGAGGTTATTGATATTTCTCCCGGCAATCTTGATTCCAGCTTGTGCTTCTTCCAGCCCAGCATTTCTCATGATGTACTGTGCATATAAGTTAAATAAGCAGGGTGACAATATACAGCCTTGACGTACTCCTTTTCCTATTTGGAACCAGTCTGTTGTTCCATGTCTAGTTAGTACAGGGGTCCCCAAACCCCAGGATACCAGAAGGAGTCTGTAGCCTGTTAGGAACTGGGCCACACAGTAGGAGGTGAGCAACAAGTGAACAAGTGAAGGTTCATCTGTATTTACAGCCCCTTCCCATCAATCATTTTATGACTTGAGATCGCAAATGATGATGGCCTTAAAATTTTAAGACTACTTTAAATCTCCATACCTTCAGGATGGAAGTAAAGGCAGAATATCCTGAGATTGCCACAAAAGCACTAAAAAGTCTGCTTCCATTCCCAACATCCCTTCTTTGTGGAGTAGGATTTTCTGCAGTGATAGCAACCAAAACGAGATTAGGGAGTAGGCTGGATACAAGCACCCACACTTCTGGTGTCACTGTCTTCCATCACTCCCAGATGAGACAGTTGAGTTGCAGGAAAACAAGCTTAGGGCTCCCACTGATTTCTGCATTATGGTACTATTATTCATTATATATCACAATGTAATAATAATAGAAATAAAATGAACAATAAATGTAAAGTGCTAGAATCCTCCCCCCTGGGAGAAGGCAATGGCACCCCACTCCAGTACTCTTGCCTGGAAAATCCCATGGATGGAGGAGCCTGGTAGGCTACAGTCCATGGGATCGCCAAGAGTCAGACACGACTGAGCGACTTCACTTTCACTTTTCACTTTCATGCATTGGAAAAGGAAATGGCAACCCACTCCAATGCTCTTGCCTGGAGAATCCCAGGGACGGGGGAGCCTGGTGGGCTGCCATCTATGGGGTTGCACAGAGTCGGACACAACTGAAGCAACTTAGCAGCAGCAGCAGCAGAATCTCCCTACCACCCCAGTCCATGGGAAAAATTGTCTTCCACAAAACTGGTCCCTGGTGCCAAAAAGGTTGGGAACTGCTGTGTTAGTAGATTTCCTTGTTGGGAAGATTTGATGCAATTACCTGCTCACACCTCACTCACCCATGGATTAGGTATTAATCCTGTCAAAACACTTGCCCTTATGATGTCACACCACTATCTACAGAAGATGCTCAACATGTGTGAAGCAGGAAGTGCTGACCAAAACATCAAGTTTTCCAAAGTAAGGCCACAGACCAGGAAGCAGATTTTCAAAGGAGTATCTGAACAGTTAGTTATTCAATGGTTCTTAAAGCTTTTCAACCATTTCAGGAACATAAAAGACGCTGGAAAAGGGAGGAGATGGCAAGATGCAAGGATTTCTGGAATGATCAAAGAAATAGCATTCCCAAGATGGCAGCAGACCTTCTTTATTTGAATGTCTCCTTGGCAGGTTGCATTCTGGGAAGTCCCTCAGCACAGACAGTTCAGAGGTCACTCCTGCCCTTTAGAGCTCTCAGACCCAGAGATTCCCAGCACACCTAGACACTCAGCTCCTTCTTTCCCCCATGAATTCCCTTGCTCTTCATCCTTTCTGTGCAGTGGAGGGAAGAAGGGGAGGAAAAATAGACAGTGGTTATTTCTATAGATGCTTCACAGAACATTGGCACATTCCAAATACAAAATGTCAAGAAAGTAAAAATGATGGATGTAGACCTCAATATTAAAGCAAATAATTTACAAAATGGGGGTACCTTAGAAAGATTCCCACTGAGATCATGAACAACATAAGATGGTCCACCATTTCCCCTATTATTTAAAGATAGCCTTGAGATACTAGTCAAGACAGACTAAATGAAACAGTCAAGGGTATACAAATCAGATAGAAAAAATAAAACTGTCTCTATTTGCAGAGGACCTCACCATAAACCTAGAAAGCCAATGATGACACTAACTCAAACTCTATAAGAATCCTGCAAAACATAAAATTAAGTTACAAAAATTAATAGCATTTATATGCATCTGTAATAACTAGATAGATGATGCAAAGAACCTGTGGATCTCATTTTTAATAGCAGCAAAATAGATAAGTATTTTGGGATAAACGTAAGCAGAAATGTGCAAAGCCAACATGCAAAAAAAATTTATAAAACTCTCAAGACAAAAATAAACTCGAACATTGTATGGTCTCTCTTTTTCTAAGTAGGACATCTCAAGATCATCAATATTTTAAGTCATTGACGTTTTAATACATTTTTTGGACTGACACAAACTGACAGTACATTTAATATAGCAAGTAAACACATAAGAACAGCCGGGAAAATATTACAGAAAAGTATGTCTGAGGGGCAATTAGGCTTACCAAGCATCAAAATAAATAAATAAATAAGAGCAGTGAGTGGCTGGCATTAGTACATGAGTTGCCAGGTCAGTGGACTGGAATAGGAAGTTCTGAATAGACCTAAAGACATGTAATTATATAGTCTACGGTTAACAAGACATTTCAAAACATGGGGGCAACATAGTATTTAAAATAAATGGTATTGGAATAAATGAGTAGTCATTCAGTCAGAGACCATATAGTTAGATCCATTCCTCACACCATACAAAAGACAAACTACCAAATGAATGAGAACTAAATTAAATGAAAGAAAAGCGAGGGAGGGAGGGAGGAGGGAAAGAAAGAGGAATGGAAGGAGTGAAAGAGGAAAGAAAGAAAGAAAAAGAAAAGAATAGAGAAAGGAAAGAAAATGTAATGATAAATGGATTTCTATTTTATCTGAGTCTAGGGGAAACCTTTCCAAATATGACTGAGGCTGATGGAAGAAACTACCCAAAACACACCCCTCAGGCCTAAGTCCAGCTCCTCCCTCCTGACTCTCTATGTAAACCCGCTGTGCACAATAGGGCTAAAATAGAAGCTTATCTTCAAGGATGGGAATTATTCCTCCAAAGCCTGATGAGGCACAAAACATCCACAGGCATATTTGCAGGTAAGCAAGAATTAGCATAAACAGTGGCTGCAAGAGCCTCTTAACACAGACAAATATGAGGATTTCTGCTCCTAAAACTAAGGTAGGGAATAGATCTGCCCGGAATGGTGAACGAGTTACCTACCTTGTGTTAACCCCAACACCAGAGTAAAAAACAGCTCTTTGCTGCTGGCCTAAACATTGGAGAAGGAAATGACAACCCACTCCAGTGTTCTTGCCTGGAGAATCCCAGGGACAGAGGAGACTGGTAGGCTGCCGTCTATGGGGTCGCACAGAGTCAGACACAACTGAAGTGACTTAGCAGCAGCAGTAGCAGCTGGCCTAAACAGTTTCTGGATCCATCTTTCTAATTAAAATTGAATCTATATTTATATTTTTAAAAAGGCAATAGAATAACAGGAAATCATAAAAAAAAATCAACCTTGAATATTCATTGGAAGAACTGATGCTGAAGCTGAAACTGCTATACTTTGGCCATCTGATGCGGAAAGTCAACTCATTGGAAAAGACCCTGATGCTGGGAAAGATTGAGGGCAGGAGGAGACAGGGGTGACAGAGAATAAGATAGTTGGATGGTGTCTCTGACTCAATGGACATGAGTGTGAGCAAACTCCGACAGTGGAGAACAGAGAAGCCCGGCATGCTGCAATCCATGGGGTTGCAAAGAGCTGGACATGACTTAGCAACTGAACAACAAATATTTATATTTTTTAAAAAGGCAATACAATAACAGGACTAAAATAATGTTTCTCCTAAAATAAGTAAACTCAACAGTCATTCTGTTTTACATTATTAAAGGATAATTTTTGTGGTCCTTTAACTTTTAAAATTTTTATACAATTTTAAAACTTACTTTCCATTTATAGCTATTATAAAATATTGGCTACATTCCACATGTTGTACATGCATCCTAGAACCTATTTTATGCCTAAGAGTTTGTACTCCCATCCCCCAAACTTTATGTCCCCCTCACCTCTCCCCTTTCCCACTTGTAACCACTAGTTTGTTCTTTATGAGTCTGCTTCTATTGTGTTATTATTCATTTAAAATGCTTTATTTCCATCTGAAGTGTAACAGCATAATCTTAGTCATTTAAGAATAAAGGCAATTTGGATTTCTCTGGTGGTCCAGTGGTTAAGAATCCACCTGCCAGTGCAAGAGACATGGGTTTGATCCCTGATCCAGGAGGATCCCACATGCCACAGCAGCTGAGCCGGAGCACCACAGCTGCTGAAGCCCACGCACCTATAGCCTGTGCTTCGCATCAAAAGAAGCCGCCGCACTGAGAAGCCTGTGCATCGCAACTAGAGAAAGCCCACACGTAGCAACGAACACCCAGCACAGCCAAATAAAACCAAATAATAAATACTTTTTAAAAAACTTAAAAAAAGAGTTTAGTTAAAAGCAGCTTCCCTTTTCTTCACCCAGAAACTGATCAGAATACAAGAGCAAACAAAAATTTTTCCATTTTCTTCTGGGGAAAACCCCAAGTCTCTAGGTCCATCAAGTCTATATCTGCAAAGCCAACCAGGGATAGTCAGTCCCCTAGTACATAACTATGGTGGAACATCAGGATAATAGCCACCTAGGTCTCTGCACAGTCCAGCCCTGCTTGAGTCAGAAAGGAGAGAGCTTGAGGATGGAATGAAGAGCAGGTAACAGGTGTGAACGCTCCTCTTGGCTGGGATCAGGAAGACTCTTGAACACTAATCCCTGAAACTTTCCTTACCGCTAAACTTTCTGATCACACCAGACTCATGAAATATATTATGGCCAGTAAATAAGCAGATTTTTTTTTCTAAACAAGAACCTGTTTTACTTGATGGTCTCTTTTGAAAAATAAGCCCATGTATCCACTTTGGTCTCCAGTTCCCTGTAATTTTGTAGCCTATTAAGTTTCCCTGCATTCACTGTCCTTTCCTGAAATGTTAATGCTATCTTTGAAGACCATATTAAATCACCCTTCCATTAAAATGAAGAAATGGCCCTAGAGTTCTTTATTTCTTGTGGCTCATTTCCTGTTGAAACTATGCTCTGAAACCCCTGGCTGTCTTGTGCATCAGTGCGTTGCACAAATCTTTATGGGCTACTGGAATCACCATCTCTGGAGGCTGAGGAATTCCACATGCTGCTCATCTTTTTCTGCAATGCAGCAGTAACTTGCCCACAGCATTGGTTCCATCTTAGTGATGTCAAGTGAGCTGATAGTCCATTTAAGAAGAAACAAAAAATGTAGGCATTGGCACTCAGACTGGGACCAGGGACCCTTTGCTGCAGTGTTGCAATGCTTGCACCTGGACAAAACTCTCTTCCAGCAACAAAGTACAAAGAAACTATAGGGGACTAAAAATAACTGCAAGCGCAGTTGGGACAAATTCTGGGCACATGTACACCCATGGCTGATTCATGTCAATATATGGCAAAAAAACTACTACAATATCGTAAAGTAGTTAGCCTCCAATTAAAACAAACTAATTTTTTAAAAAAAGATTTTAAAAACCCAACTGCTACTTCTGAAGAGCCAGGAGCAAAAACCCAGGGTCAGGAGCAAAAGCAGGGTACTGGGCATGCCCCCTGCACACAACGTCACATAAGGAGTGGGCAAAACACCTAAGCCATCCTTCTAGCCTGACCCCTGGACACATACCTACACTCACCCCATGTAAGGAACCAGCTCACCCCTCCTGCATTGGAGCAAGCAAGCAAGCGAACCTGTTGCTTATTCTTACTTCCCCCTGCTGCAGCACGGGCCCAAATGAGGCCCTGAATTTCTTGTCTAGCCTTTAGTCAATTTCTGTTGATGGAGGAGGGCCAAGAATCCTGGTCAGTATCAGCACCCATTGCCAGAAAGCACTGGATTTAATGAGAAGAACTAGGTATGGCCTTTCCAGTAAGGCAATGATGGGGTGAAAAAGAGCATAGTCCTGTGGTACCTGGTGGCCTCTCTCCCATCAGTTTGAACTTTCTACAGAATCTAGTGACATAAATTCCAAGTTGACCCTGTTTAACTGAAAAAAAAAAAGGAACTGAGGGATTTTTTGTTGACTTGTGATTAAAATAATAAGGACTGAACTGGCTGGCTCTAGGCTTGCCTAGAATCTGAGGCTTAAATGAGAGCATCCCACTTGGTTTTCCTCCATCCTTCATCCAATTTTTTGCTGAGTTGGACTCATCTATGGGGTTGTATGATGTGGTCCCATTGTTTCAGGCTACCCGCTCCATTTCAGCATTTTAAGCAGAAAATAAATTATCTCTCTTTAATGGCTCCAGAAAAAACATGTGAATTCAACTTTGCTTAGACCAATCTGGGTACACTTAGAGAGTATTTCCATGCCTGGGGCAACCATCTGTTTAACTCTATCTGAATACCCTGATCCAATCCCAAAATTTGCATGTAGAGACCTTCCAAAATACAAGGACAAATAGTGGGAACAAAGTGTTCCCCCAAATGGAATTGGGTGCTTGGACCACAAAGAATTGGGGTGGGGGGCATGCTTAGTAACTGGATTATCCATCCTTATGGACGATAGGAAATAAGGAATAAGAAAAGGAAGGCCAATAAGAAAAGGAAGGACCAAATAAGCACATCTCATATAGAAGGAGGTGCAGATATTTCCACTTCCATTTTATGACTAAAACTTAACCAGGCAGCCACACTTGGCTTCAAGAGGGCCTGGGACATTCGATCTTTATTGTGGATGCTCAAATGCCCAGCTCTACTTGGGCACTACTTTTTGGGTTGGCCAAAAAGTTTGTTCAGGTTTTTTCCATCTGACATGACAATGCATACTTTTAATACAATGGAAGAATAGCTGTGGAGGACAACTCATGGTCTCTGCAATATTTTAGTATACCCGTTCCAGCAGCAGTGTTTTACCTGCCCATATGCTCTCTTGAATAGGAAAAGGTAGGGGAACTTCCCTGGTGGCCAGTGTTTGAGACTTCACCTTCCAATGTTGGTTCAATCACTGGTCGGGATCCCACATGCCTCATGGCCAAAAAAAACAAAACATAAAACAACAGAAGCAATATTGTAACAAATTCAGTAAAGACTTAAAAAAACTCCACATTAAAAAAAAAACTTTAACAAAAATTTTTTTTCAAAGGTTAATAAAAGTAAGTAAATACAGTGAGATACTACTCCTACCATCATGACACAATTTGTATTTCAGAGACAACGTATTAAAAAGCTGATAACTCTGATGTTATATAAGAAATAATTGTGTCTTGTGTTTGTTTCAGGTTCCTGGGGTGGAGCTTCTAAATCCTTGGTATTTCCTCAGTGAAAGGAGTAGTATTATTCTTGGTAGCCTCTTCTGAGTATATCCTATTGAAGTGACTCCATGGTAGGACCCTAGGTAATCTCGGGACAGGAGTTGGCACTGATAACAAGATGAAACACTATCAAGGTGTTGAGACTGAGCCACATGCTATCAGTTTGACCACTAAGGAGGTGAAGTGGGTGGCAGTTTGAGTTCAATCATGGAATCAGTGATTCAGCCAATTCCACTGATGTAATGAATCCCCAGAAGAGAGTCTGGAAACTTGGGTAGCATCCTCGTTAGTGAACAATAGATGTATCAGGATGGTGATCTGTCCTGAATCCAAGGGAAAAATGGACACAGAGGCTCTGTGTTTGGACCTCCTCCCTACGTGTCTCTTAACTTGGCTGCTCTTGATTCGTATCCATTAAATAAAACTGTAATTATAATAGAGTGCTTTCCTGAGCCTTCTGAATAGTCCTAGGAAGGAAATACTGAGAAAACACCTGAATTGTTACCAGCTGGTCAGAAGGACAAGCGTTCTGGGGATCCCTGAACTTGTGACTGGCATCTTAAGTGAGGGCATCCTTTTGGGGACTTTACCCTTAATCTGTAGAGTCTGTGTTAGCTTTGGATGGTTAGCGCCAGAGCAGGATTTCAATAACTCCGTCCCTCAGTTCTCTCGAGGATGTACCTGGGAGGAGGACCTCTGGGTCATCAGACAGGTGTTGGTTTAGATTTAATAGATGATATTTCTACATGTTGTTAGGGCTTCCCTGGTGGCTCAGCTGGTAAAAAAGAAATCCACTTGCAATGAAGGAGACCTGGGTTCTATCCCTGAGTTGTGAAGATCCCCTGAAGAAGGAAATCTCAGTATTCTTGCCTGGGATATTACATCGACAGAGGAGCCTGGTGGCCTATAGTCCACGGGGTTGCAAGAGTTGGACATGACTTAGTGACTAAATCACCACTACCACTACATGTTGTTAGACACTCAGAGTCATTTTATTTCAATTTTGTATGTATTTTCCTCCACCTACATGTGTATTCACCAAAAGCACCTTCCTGAGTGAAGATGAGTTCTTTCTCATGAAGTCTTAAACTGAAGAAACCATTCTGCTACTTGACCCAATTGTGTATTCTTGTCAATTATCCTTTTCTAAAACTATGTGTTTATTTGGCTGAGCAAGGTCTTAATAGCAGCATGTAGGATCTAGTTCCCTGATCAGGGATCGAACCCAGACTCCCTGTGCTGGGAGTGTGGAGTCTTAGCCACTGGACCACCAGGAAAGTCCCCTATTATTCTTTACTGATCAGCTTCAGGAGGTCCCTGAAGTACTGCCTGTCCTCTGAAGGTGGAGGGAAAGAAAAACCAGCTCATGCATCCTTCATTGTTTTCTATTAGAAATCCTGCATGGAGTGTTTGATTAACTGAAGCTTTCTCCGTAACTCTGCTTTGAACTTTTCTCATATTTTGGCATCCACAAACATCCATTGTACCTCAATTATTTTGCAACAGAGAAGCAAATCTCTTGAAGGAAAAAAAAATAAGAAAGGAAAAGGAAATCTATGAACTCTAGGCTAGACTTTAGTCCTTTCTCATGAAGTCTCAATCAAACAACACTATTCCACTTTTTCCAGGTTTTTATTGCTCTGGAAACCTCCTGGGAGGGTTAGTATTTCAGAAAGTGTAATCACATGCATGGTAGCCTCCACACCCGCCTGCCCCATTAGCCCATGCTCTGTAACAGGGCAAAGTGAGCTTCTGTAGCTTTGTGCCAGTGGCTGAGCCACAGCCCTCCATTTGTCCTGAAACATTCAAAGGAAGGACTTTGCTCCTGGAGAACAGTCTTCAAAGGAAAGTTTCCACAGAAGCATGAAAACATAGCTCGGAATGGATACATTTTAATAGGGAGGCTTCCCTTGTGGCTCAAAGGTAAAGAATCTGCCTGCCGATGCAGAAGATGCAGGTTCGATCTCTGGATCAGGGAAGATAACCTGAAGGAAATGGCAATCCACTCCAATATTCCTGCCTGGGAAATCCCATGGACAGAGAGCCTGATGGGCTACAGTCCAGGAGGTCGCATGACTTAGCGACTAAGCAACAAAAAACAATCCGGAGGCACAACGTCATCCTCTAGCAGCTAAATCGCCTTTACTTCTGAGGCTCCAAACAGGAAAACCGATACTCCGGTTTTACAAAAGTGTGAAAGATGCTAACAGAGTTCAAGCTGGAATTTAAAGAGTGATGACGTCAGTGTGTGTTTCCCGACGGGGAGCTCCAAACATCAGTGCGGGGCTTGATGCTGGAGGGCGGGAGACCTGCTGTGTGTATTCCCTGCGCGGCTGGGATCACGTGGACCCTAGGATGTTCAATCTGGTACTGAGCTCCGTGGCTGCACAGTTCATCAGCCGCCCGAGGCAGGCGAGAGAGCAATTACACAGTGTTTCTGAGAAAACGGAAATGGTGCCGCGAGTTTCTGGAGGTAGTGATGAGAGTTGTTGCGCTCATTGGCTATTGGTGCTCTGAGCACCTACTGTAGAGAAAGATATGAAGGAAGAAGGTGAAGGATTACTTCGCATGTCATCATCCCCCAAGGAAACCTGCGACAATGAAGACCTTGTCCCATGGTTTCAGCTGCCACGATCCCATGCAACTTCTCTATGAGAAGCCTGGCACACCAGGCCAAGGCCATCCCCAGGCCCTTCCTGGTTCTGAGAGTCTCCCCTGAGATGCCCTGGGGGCTGCTTCCCTGGGGACCACGACAGACCACACAGAACACTCCCAGCATTCCATTTAGGACTAAAGTAGTTCGGGGTAATCTGGAGATCCGATTCAGGGGAAGGTCAAGGGAGAGGGGAAGGAGAAACTTGTCCGTGTACCCTGAAAGATGCTCCCTAGTTCCTTCACATTTTATTTAAATCATTAACAGCTTTGGTGAGGTACACAAAGCTGCATATATTTGAAGATATTTAAAGTGTACAGTCTGATGGGTGTTAACATATAAATGAATGTCATATCTATATGATAGCTACAGTGTCTATCTACCCATCCATCCATTCATCCATCTACATCCGTCCTTTTTATCTACCTATCAACCTATTTATCTATTATCTTTCTATTATAGATGTATGTATGTACAAATCTGTCTATCCATCAGTCTATTCTATCTATCTACCCATTTATCTCTACATTGATATCCATCAATCTTTATGTATGTATGTATCTATCTCTCTAATACCACAGGATTGTTTTGCCTTCATATGTCATCAGTTTGATCACAAATATATACTTTCATCTAAGTCATTTCCAGTGGAGACTTCTAGAGTGAATTAAATTGGGCATGACCTTTAGATCTACTGGGCTTAAATGCCAACAAAAAATGATACAGTGCCTCAAGACATTTTCCCCAAAGGAAAAAAAAAATCTCCCAGTAAGAATGATCACGAAGTTATGGATAAGGCTCTTCAGAAGCTGATCTCCCTGCAACTGAGCTGTGGACCACGGTAGGTGCTTTTGTTAGTTCAGGGAAATGATCAGAGGAAAAAAACTCTTCATCCATTTGGCCTCAGGCCAGAACTAGGCAGGATGCTTACTCGGACAAAGGAGTTGAATTTCTGATAAAATAAAAATGAAGCATGTTCCCCCTGTTAATGATAATGACCAGAGTCAAGTGAGCGCAGTGTTGTCTAATGAAGAAGTAATTTTTTCATCATCCTTTAAAAGGCATAACCGGACTTGAATGAAATGCTGCATCACACAGCCCATATCAGAGGGCAACAGGCTTCTCTCCAGGTTCCTCACATGAAAGATGGCCTTCCCAGGTGGCACTAGTGGTAAAGAACCCACCTGCCAATGCAGGAGACCTAAGAGATGCAGTTTTGATACCTGGGTTAGGAAGATCCCCTGGAGGAGGGCATGGAACCCACTCCAGTATTCTTGCCGGGAGAATCCCATGAACAGAGGAGCCTGGAGGGCTACAGTCCACAGGGTTACAAAGAGCTGGACATGATGAAAGCAACTTAGCATGTGTGGACAGTCATGAAAGATACAGCTTAATCAGCACAGCCCTTTATACAGAGCAAGACAGCTGAGATGTGTCCAAAGGACCCGCTAATACATTTTAGCATCATGACTCATCAGCTTTAGCTTTTGGTCTGTTCTTAAATAAATAAACTTGAAAATCAGTTCCTGGAATTTGACAAAATCACTAAGTCCAGGGATGACTCTATTAGGATTGATTCCCTGTTGGGGACAGCTTTAGTCATTAATGGCTAAAGACCAGCTTTTATTTTTAAAAGGTAAAAGATAAAAAATAGGCACAGACACACACTATTTATTATCTTTCCATTCTTTTTTTCAAGCTGTGAGTTTAAATCCTCAGCACTTAAAATTTTACATGCAATTTGTAGATTTCTTTAAAAAATATTTCAAATGCTATTTAAATAGTATCCTTATATTTCTCTGTACTATTTCTATACTTGCAGTGTTACAAACAATTTGTGGGCAATAGACAGTTTTCTGAATCAATCTACCCTTCTCCAAGGAAGCATAGCTGTTTTTTGTAAATGCTTCAGCATTTTATTTTCATTAATTACAGAGCAAAAAAAGCAAACAAAACAAAACAAAACCTCAAACAAAACCAAAATAAAGACAAACACACGCACGCACACACACACAAGAAACACAGAGCTATTTACCTGCTCCTTGTTTATTCTATTTTCTCCCTTTAGGACTTCCACTTCTGCGGATTTCAATAAGGCTCAATGCCTTACATTTGAAAAAAATTTCATTGTACATAAACACAAGATAGTATCAAATTACTTAATGTCTCCCTGCTCATAGGAGACATCTGTTATTTGGTTTGGTTTTGTGTTCCCAGCTTTTCTCTTCCCATAGACAATCCCCCTTTGGGTATTAGCACCTAATTAGCTAGGGGGACGCACCTGCCCCATCCACTGCATCTCCCTGGATCATTTCAGAGCAGGGGTTAATCTCAATCCCAGGATGCAGGAAGTCATCTGACCCAAGCTTGGCTAATCACTGCATCACACCCCACCGTGTCATTATTGTTTAGTTGATAAGTTGTGTCCAACTATTTTCCGACCCTGTGGACTGTAGCCTGCCAGGCTCCTCCGTCCTTGGGATTTCCCAGGCAAGAATACTGGAGTGGGTTGTCATTTCTTTCAAGGGATCTTCCCAACCCAGGGATTGAACCCACTTCTCTTGCATAGGCAGGAGGATTCTTTACAACTGAGTCCTATCACACCCCATGGAGAGTATATAAATGACAGACACGTAGGCCAATGACATATCCCCCGGCACTTTGCTGGGTTTATGGAGAGGCAGTTGTCCTTAATTCTCTTCAGTTTCTAATGAGATAAGTGAATAGTTATAAACTGCATGGACCTGTCAACTAAAAAGAAAAAAAAAATTCACAACCTAAACTTTGAGTCTTATGTTTTATTCAGAGGGAATTTTTAGGACTTCAAGCCAGGGAGGCAGTGTCTCAAGTAACCCTGAGAGAACTGCTACAAGGAAGTGAGCAGGGGAGCCAGGATATATAGGAGTTTTGCAACAAAGGGCAGATGGTAGGAATAAAATATTACTGTTAATTAAAGAAAACTGGAAATCTCAAGTTAATTCAGAGCTTTTCTATCTATAGGAAGATGCAAGAGTCTGGACTCAACTGAAATCATTCTTTGGTATGCACCTCAGCTATCTGTGGCTAGAATCCTGTGTTTTCACATCCTGAAATTGCTCAGGGCTCACTGTAGGGAGTGGCTACAGTCTGATGGTTGGTAAATGGCAGGTATTCTTTCCTTCCTGAGTTCCCTCAGGGCACACTGGCTCATGTCAGAGGGCTGCAATTACTGATAACTGTGACATCCTTTGTTTACTGATACAGCAGGCAATATTCCACTTCTCAGAACTATCTTGTTTTCACTTAGGAAGAGTCTACCTGAGAACTAGGGAATAAAATGGAGCCCAAAAGATGGAAGTCCTATTGCCATAAATTAAATTTTGACTTTTGGTTTTCTCCTGTACTTTTCAGCAACAGCAGGCAATATATATATTTAATTTTAATTTTTGCTTAATAATGGTTGAGTGAGGTCTCGGTCACTTGAGTATAAGAATCCTGAAAAAATACACTCATGGTAGACTCTGCACATTATTTACCCTTAATAAGCTCCCTCCTTCATCTGTACCTTGGAAGCACTGCTTCCTACATCCAAGATGCATTTCCCTTTTCTCGGTCTGGAAACTCTGGCAGGAGTTTAAGCACATGCCACATCTTCTTCTACTCTCCCAGGACAGGCCAATGGACGCCCTGTATGGCTCATGGTGTATTCAGTTCAGTTCAGTTCAGTCACTCAGTCGTGTCTGACTCTTTGCGACCCCATGAATCACAGCACGCCAGGCCTCCCTGTCCATCACCAGCTCCTGGAGTTCACTCAAACTCATGTCCATCGAGTGAGTGATGCCATCCAGCCATCTCATCCTCTGTTGTCCCCTTCGCCTCCTGTCCCCAATCCCTCCCAGCACCAGGGTCTTTTCAAATGAGTTAACTGTTCGCATGAGGTGGCCAAAGTATTGGAGTCTCAGCTTCAACATCAGTCCTTCCAATGAACACCCAGGACTGATCTCCTTTAGGATGGACTGGTTGGATCTCCTTGCAGTCCAAGGGGCTCTCAAGAGTCTTCTCCAACACCACAGTTCAAAAGCACCAATTCCTTGGCGTTCAGCTTTCTTCACAGTCCAACTCTCACATCCATATATGACCACTGGAAAAACCATAGCCTTGACTAGACGGACATTTGTTGACAAAGTAATGTCTCTGCTTTTCAATATGCTATCTAGGTTGGTCATAACTTTCCTTCCAAGGAGTAAGTATGTTTTAATTTCATGGCTGCAATCACCATCTGCAGTGATTTTGGAGCCCCCCAAAATAAAATCTGACACTGTTTCCACTGTTCTCCCATCTATTTGCCATGAAGTGATGGGACCAGATGCCATGATCTTCATTTTCTGAATGTTGAGCTTTAAGCCAAATTTTTCACTCTCCTCTTTCACTTTCATCAAGAGGCTTTTTAGTTCCTCTTCACTTTCTGCCATAAGGGTGGTGTCATCTGCATATCTGAGATTATTGATATTTCTCCCGGCAATCTTGATTTCAGCTTGTGCTTCTTCCAGCCCAGCGTTTCTCATGATGTCCTCTGCATATAACATGGTGTGTTAGTCATTCAGTAATGCCCTACTCTTTGTTACTTCATGGACTGTAGCTCACCAGGATCCTCTGTCCATGGAATTCTCCAGGCAGGAATACTGGAGTGGGTTACCATTTCCTTCCCCAGGGGATCTCTCTGACCCAGGGATTAAACTGGGGTGTCCTGCATTTCAGGCAGATTCTTTACCATGTGGGCCATAAGCCTTTGACTATGAGTGGACTATGAGTGATAGAAGATATGTGTGTCTGGGGGAGTGTCTGTGTCCCCTTAATTTCTTCAGCCTCTAATACAGGGCTGGCCATGAAGTAACTCAATAATGTGCTGACTATTCACAAGAGCCCAGACATGGAAACAACCTACATGTCCATTGACAGATGAATGGATAAAGAAGATACATGTATATACAATAGGATACTACTCAGCCATTAAAAAGAATGAAATAATGTTATCTGCATCAACATGGATGTAATTAGAGATTATGATACTAAGTTGAGTAACTCAGATAGGGAAAGACAAATACCATATGATATCACTTCTATGTGGAGTTTAAAATATGACACAAAGAAACTTATCTAAGAAACAGAAAGAGACTCACAGACATAGAAAACAGACTTGGGACTGCCAAGGGGGACAGGAGGTGGGGGAGGAAAGATTTGTAAGTTTAGGATTAGCAGATGCAGACTATTATATATCAAAAGGATAAACAGCGAGATCCTACTATAGAGCACATGGAACTATATTATATATCCTGTGGTAAACCATAATGGAAAAATGTGAAAAAGAATGTGTATATATATATATATAATAGAATCACTATGCTATACAGTAGAAATTAACAATATTGCAAACCAACCATATTTCAACAAAAAAATAATAATGTGATTGACTTTATTTTGGGGGGCTCCAAAATCACTGTAGATGGTGATTGCAGCCATGAAATTAAAACATACTTACTCCTTGGAAGGAAAGTTATGACCAACCTAGATAGCATATTGAAAAGCAGAGACATTACTTTGTCAACAAAGGTTCATCTAGTCAAGGCTGTGGTTTTTCCAGTGGTCATGTATGAATGTCAGAGTTGGACTATAAAAAAAGCTGAGCACTGAAGAATTGATGCTTTTGAACTGTGGTGTTGGAGAAGACTCTTGAGAGCCCCTTGGACTGCAAGGAGATCCAACCAGTCCATCCTAAAGGAGATCAGTCCTGGGTGTTCATTGGAAGGACTGATGTTGAAGCTGAGACTCCAATACTTTGGCCACCTCATGCGAAGAGCTGACTCATTTGAAAAGACCCTGATGCTGGGAAAGATTGAGGGCAGGAGGAGAAGGGGACGACAGAGGATGAGATGGCTGGATGGCATCACCGACTCAATGGACATGAGTTTAGGTAAACTCTGGGAGTTGGTGATGGACAGGGAGGCCTGGCGTGCTGTGGCTCATGGGGTTGCAAAGAGTCAGACGTGACTGAGCGACTGAACTGAACTGAACTGAGGGAGCAGAGGACCCACTATCTATTATTTTTTATGGATTTTAGTCTCTTTCAGGTACCCGGCTCACTGAAAAAACTCTCCTTTATTTCCCAGGATTTCTGAATGTCTTCCTCTTCCAGCTCTCCATCAGGAGTGGAGCATAACTACCCACACCATGTCCATTCAGTCTGCTGTGCTTTGAGGGATCTGAGACATTTATCTCCCATAGTTCTTGAGGCTGGAAGTGAGAGATCAGGGTGCCAAGCACTGTCCTAAAAACATTAATTAAACAATTCTTTTAATAGTTGAACAAATAGGCACTGGAAGAATTATTGTCTTACACGAAAGAATCAGAAGTCTTGCAAAATGAATCTGTCAAGATTACACTTGACATTTTTTTTTTACTTTTTATCTTTTGGCCATAGTGAGCAGCATGTGGGATCTTTGTTCCCTCACCAGGGATCAAACCTGTGTCCCTGCGTTGGAAGTGTGGAGTCTTAACCACTGGATCACCAGGGAAGTCCCTGTACTTGACAAATTAAATATATATATAACAGATGCATATAAATAAATATATATAGGACATATATCCTAATATTTATATAATATATATAGCCTTCTACATATAATCATATCATACTTCCTAATGAATATGTAATAATATATTATATAATATATTGTTGATGGGCTTCCCTCATAGCTCAGTTGGTAAAGAATCCACCTGCAATTCAGGAGACCCCAGTTTGATCCCTGGGTTGGGAAGATTCCCTGGAGAAGGGGTAGGCTATCCGCTCCAGTATTCTTGGATTTCCCTTGTAGCTCAGCTGGTAAAGAATCTGCCTGCAATGTGGGAGACCTGGGTTCAGTCCCTGGGTTGGAAAGATCCCCTGGAGAAGGGAAAGGCTACCCACTCCAGTATTCTGGCCTGGAGAATTCCATGGACTGTATGTATGGGGTCGCAAAGAGTCGGACAGGACTGAGCAGCTTTCACTTTCACATTGCTAAGATATATATATATATATGTGGCGCTAGTGGTAAAGAACCAGCCTGCCAATGCAGGAGATTTGTAAGAGACAGGGATTTGATCCTTGGGTCGGGAAGCCTCCCAGGAGGAGGGTGTGGCCACCCACCCATGGGAGAATTCCAGTGAACAGAAGAGCCTGGCGGGCTACAGTCCATAGGGTCACAAATGCTGGCTTTGACCTCCAGCAGTCTTCTTCTAGAGCCCCCGTTCTTAACCAACACTCTTCCTTGTCTTTATATTGACCTTCATCTTTTTAAACAGGATCTGCTCTTTGAAAATGGCTCTATATAAATACAATATGACTATGAGGCATAGAATGAATTATGAGGGGATGGAATAATTAGAAATACTCAAGGACACTGGTTCTCACCTTTTCGTACACATTGAAACAACGAGCCTCTCAGTTCTGTGCGAGAATATCTGATGTTCCTATTTTTCATCCCAAAGAACGCCACCAGGTGGTGATAACCACCTTCTACAACTAGTTTTACCTGCAGACTGAATTTGTGCAATTATAAAAATGACTGCTTTGGGGGTAAACATCCTTTCACAGTATATGCATACATTGAGACTCATTGATAGCTAGAGATCCCACAATTGGTATTTGCAAGAGTCACATTTTCATCTAGTGTTGTAAAAATAAACAGTAAGTTTGGAAAGCATCTTTGAAGTTGTCCTCTCCCTCATGATATTTCAAAGCAAACATGAGTCCTGTGGGATTTGCTAGGTAGCTTGATTTCAGTTTTAAAAGCAAGATTACTGCTTTATCAAATTTTCCAGGGGTGCCTGACAATCAGGATGGACTTCTCTTCCCTCCAAGGCTACCACAGGACCCCCTACCGGAGGGGGTTCAGCAATGTTTTAGACCCTCCATAACACTCCCCACCAACCCTGGAGCAAAGCCCATTAAGAGTCAGAATAAGAGAAAAACACACAGAGGGTATCTGAGCCAGTTCCAGCCTGCAGGGAACCCAATTTCTGCTAAAGAAAAAAAGATTCATCCCCCCAGAACAATACTGAGAACAACTTGAGATTATAAATTAGAGATAGCATCATGGTGCCAGGATGGCTGGGTTTTATCCACAGATATATGTTGTTGGGCTCACGGCTTATTGCCAAAAAGGAAAATTTGACAACATTCAAAACATCAGAATGTTTTATATAAAAATCAGATCCCTGGCTTCTCTTGAGAAAAATCAGATGTCCCATCAATACCCGCCCTGCATTTCCATACCCAGGACATTTGTTTGACCTGAACAGTGGCCCCCGCCCAAGTGTTTCCACTTCCTAAACCTGTGAATATTCTGGGCTCACAGACTTAGGAAATGTAACGTTAGCTTTGTCTTTGATGTAATTAACAAGGGTAGATAGGAATAAATAATCATAATATTATCACTTTCTATTGTACCATCCAAGTTAGCATTCCATTTTAGGAGTGCCCCTCAAACCAATTAGTAGTGAATTATTTATGTTAGCAGCTGCTGCCAAGTATATTCCAGCTGTTGCTTCATGAAGAGCATTCTGCGCAATTCAAATTTTGCCCAAGGCCCATGTAAGAAACCAAAGTCAACATCAAGTGTAAGGAATTTCTTATCTCATGTTCAAAGTTAAAGACATAGTCACACGCAGAGACCCTCCATATGCAAAGCAAAGATATCAATCCTTCCTGTCCAATTTTGGCTTTAAGGTTGCAGACCAGAACTCTTATTTGCTCTCATGTTCTGTGCAAGATCTGGTCTTATGAGGAAACCCAAGTGCAAATTCTCACAGTACCAAAGGCAGACGCTTTGGGGGTCAGTTGTAGGGTAGAATCCACCACTTGGGGCCCCTCAAGTACCTTGACATTCTCTTCATTTGCAAAATATCACTTATGAACATGTAAACTTTCATAGTAACCAGAGCAAAACCTTACTATGCAGTCAAAACGTCGACAGTTTCAAAAGAAACGAGTTATGCGTGCCTTTCTTTCCAATGGCTTCCCACATAAAAACTCATCCATTTGTTGTATCATCACTCAACACCCCATTTCCATCCCCAAGATAGCAGGTCAGTAACAGGACAACTTATTTGGAATAATCTGTTCAGTAATTGTTAGCAGATTGCTTGAATTTAGGAAAGTTCCATTTAAATGGGAATTTTAAAATTGATTTTTATTGGAGTATAGTTCTTTCACAATGTTGTGTTAGTTTCTACTCCACAGCAAAGTGAGTCAACTATACATATACATATAGACCCTCTATTTTGGATTTCCTTCCCATTTAGATCACCACAGAGCACTGAGTAGAGCTCCCTGAGCTATACAGTAGGTTCCTATTGTTACCTGTTTCATATACATGCGTGTATGTGTGAATCCCAGTCTCCCGATTCATTCCACCCTCCTCCTTCCCCATTGCTATCCACACATTTGATCTCTACATTTGTATTTTGTATATGTACTCTATTTCTGCTTTGCAAATAAAATCTTCTATACCATTTTTCTAGATTCTACATATATGTGTTAATATTCGATATTTGTTTATCTCTTTTTGACTTACTTTGCTCTGTAGTAAGAACCTAGGCACATCCATGTCTCTACAAATGATTCCATTTCCTTCCTTTTTATGGCTGAGTGATATTCTTAATGGGAAATTTTGGAAATGTAAAAGGGGGCTGTGCTGGTGGGAATTTTAGCAACAGTTACGTACATGGTGATAAGAAATATGATCATCTAGCTGGTGTTTGGGAGGATCCAGGTGTCCATTGATGGAATGAGTAGATAAACAAAATGCTGTCTATTCACGCAGTGGAATGTCATTCAGCTTCAAAATAGAAGGAACAACAATCTATGCTACAACATAGATGAACCGTGAGCACATTATGTGAATTAACTAATCACAAAAAGACAGATACTGTATGATTCCAGTTACACAAGGTCCCTACAGTAGTCAAAATCAGAGACACGGAATGCAGAATTGGTGGGTAACCAGGAACTAGGGAGAGGGAGGGATGGATAGTTAGTGTTTAAAGGGGACAGAGCTTCCCTGGTGGTCCAGTGGTAAGACTCCGTGTTCCCAATGTAGGCAGCCCAGGCTTAATCCCTGATCAAGGAACTAGATCCCACATGCCACACCTAACAGTTTGCGCGCTGTAGTGAAGACAGAGATGTCCTGCAACTTAGATGTCCCATGTGCTGCGACTAAGACCAGGGGCAGCCAAATAAATTAATAAATATTAGTGAAGACAGAGCCTAGACACATTCTGAATGTATTTCATGCCATTGAATTGTCCACTTAAAATGGTTAAGATGGTAAAATTTAGGTTATATGTATTTACCACAGTAAAATGTGTAGAAACAAAGATAACAAAGATAAATACTATTCCTTAAAGGAATTTTGAAAAGAATTCAGCCTATGGGTTTGTTTATCTGGTGCTGGAAGAATGGGGCCACTACCCCCCAGAAAAATGAGAGCTATGCTTCTTCAATTTCTCATGTTATTTATTTGCTATTACTGAAGACAATTAAATTGTTCATTTAAGACACTTTTTAAAGTTTTCATTGAAATCTAGTTGATTTACAATGTCATGTTAATTTCTGCTGTAAAGTGACTCAGTTATACATACATATATATATTATTTTTCATATTCTTTTCCATCATGCTTTATCACAGGATATTGAATATAGTTCCCTGTGCTCTACAACAGGACCTGTTATTTATCCATTCTGTACATAATAGTTTACATCTGTTAATTCCAAAACCCTCAATTCATCTTTCTCACACCCCAATACACTTTTATATTGAAAATAACATTACAAAAAATAAGATAATGTATTTTAAACTAAACCATACAATTAAAGAAAGGTGAATTTGAGGTTTTCCCCTGAAAAACTGCAAGGACAGAGATGACCCAGCTGACATGAGATTGGCTGCCCAGGACCCAGGTGTCTAAGTGTGGGATGGTGCCCAGAAGGGCAAGGGCTTAGGGCTTGCCCTAACGAGGTGCCCTGGTGATCCCTGTCTTGGCAACAGCAAAGAACAACACTGTTGCCATGGACCTCGAATGCATGGCAGCCACCTTCAGGAGGGACAGAACTGAGGGCTCCTCCTGGTGACCTCCAAGTAGTAGACTTAATGAGACCTAAAATCATAAAGGGTGGTTGTTAAGGAGTAACAGTGGGGAGGTGTCACTGGTCGACTGACCAACAGTCCTCCCAGGTCACCAGTCAGCATCTACTGATATTCTAAGGTCTGACAGCGACATGTCATATAACAGCAAAGAGACACTGATTTTATCTAAATGTGTAAATTTTAAACAGGCTTCAAGTCCTTCTATATTATAATAGTTCCATCTATATTATAATAGTTCCATCTCAAAAACAGCTGGCATAGAATGGGCACAGGTCACCATGGGCACTGCCACTGCCCTGACCCATACCACTGTCACCCCTTCTGGGACCTTGATAAGAATCCTCAAGCTGTCACCATGATTCCTTTTTTGGTCCTCTGCCAGAAACATCACTCTAACTTTTTCAACTGAAGAGTAGTTGTTTACAATGTTGTGTTAATTTCTGCTGTGCAGCAGTGATTCAGTTATACATGTACATATAACACATTCTTTTAAAAGATTCTTTTCCACCACAGTTTATCATAGGATACTGAATATAGTTCCCTGTGCTCTACAGTAGGACCTTTTGTTTATCCATTCTGTATAAAAACACTAGCATCTGCTAACCCCAACCTCCCACTCCACCCTTCCCCACTCCCCTCCCCCTTGGCAACAGCCAGTCTGTTCACTTTGTCCCCTAATTCTGTTTGGTAAATACGCTCATTTGGAGCCTTCACTTAGAAGGTGAAATGGCAGCATGCCTTGCTCCCTCTTCCCAGCCTTCAAGGACATCTCATTTCACTTAGAATTTTTAAAAATCCCAAGTGATCACTGACACTCAGAGTGACCTGACCCCACGCCCTCCATCTCCTGCCGCCTCCCAGTTCCTCACTGAGCACAGTTACTTGGTGTTTGTTAATTCCTGGGTGCAAAACAACTTTGGCCTTTTAAAAAAGGGGATGTTGGCTTTGGAGGCTTTTATATGGGAACGCCTAAAACCCTCACTAGGTATCAAGAGATACATGATTGATTGTGTTGAGCATCTTTGTGTAAAAAGCCAAATTGGTGGACAAAGTTTGTTTTTGGCTGTTACGGGAAGACTTGCGTGAGTCACAGGTAGGAGTGGAGACAGCTGCCAGCACACACGGCCCCGAGAGCCCAGGAGGAGCCGTGAGGCTTCCAAGCAATATATCACTCTTGACAGCGAGGCTTGGATGCTGATTAAGTAGCGAATGCAGGGAGATGAAAGACGCTCCAGAACCTTCGTCTTGGCGGAGTCTTTTCTCCAGACGCCAGGGCAGTGGAGCGCCTGCCTCTGCAGGTGACACGGATGTTGCTCCTTGGCCCAGAGATGGATGGTAAACAGATGGAAGGAACTCACTGATGCGGCTGCTCTGCTCTCCACCTCCGCTGTAAAATCCAACAGTGTGGATTTTAGTAAAGAGGGCTTATTCAGGAAGTTCAGGGAGCACTGGCTGAGGAGTTGGAAATGGACGGCATGAAGAGAATGCAGGCACTGAGGGTGCTCCCGGAAGCTATCTGCCAACTGGGGACTGGCTCTCAATCACTTGGTTGACAGTCTGGGGAAAACTGCAACACACACACACACACACACACACACACACATACACACACGTCCCTCAGAAGGATCACATCTAGCATGTGAGGGAGGCGGGGTATTTATGAGCATGCGTGCTCAGTCGCTTCAGTCTTAATCAGAATCTTTGTGACCCCATGGACTGTAACCTGCCAGGCTTCTCTGTCCATGCCATTCTCCAGGCAAGAATACTGAGGTGGGTTGCCAGGCCCTCCTCCGTGGGATCTTCCTGACTCAGAGATCAAACCTGCATATCTTAACTATCCTGCATTGACAGGCAGGTTCTTTACCACTAGCACATGTGGGAAGCCCTCCTTTTGCCTGGATAAGTGTTCTTGTTTAAAATAATTAATTAATTAATTATATTGATTTGCCTGCACCTTGTCTTTGTGGCAGCACACTGGATCTTCGATTTTCCTTGTGGCACGCAGAATTTTTCGTTGCAGCATGTGAACTCTTAGCTGTGGCCTGTGGAATCTAGTTCCTTGACCAGGGATTGAACCCAGGCCCCCTTCACTAGGAGCCTGGAGTCTTAGCCACTGAACCACCAGGGAAATCCCTGGACCAGTGCTCATTGTCATTTATGCTTCAGTTTGTACCTGCAACTGCATGGTGATCACACTGCGCTGCTATTATGTATTTGACTATCCCCACCAGACTACATGCTAACTGAAGGCTAGTGTTGTGGCTTCAGCACATAAAAATGCAGCACTCCCAGCTCAGTTTGAATCTCATGAACAAAGAATATATTTTTAGTCTAAGTGTATCCCGTGTGTATCTTGTACATGTGGTATTGGCTGGGAATCACTTGCTACCTGGCACTGGACTTAATTCTGCTGAGTGAATGGACAGGGTATTTGAAGCAGCCGTTAGTTAATTAGCGAAAGGTGGACATGCCTCTGGTTTTACAGCAAGCCTGTGTTAACCTTGCCACAGCGGAGTCTGCACAGGGATCACTTTTTCCCAGTGACAAGAGGTTCAGTGTGCATGATCTTCAGGAAATGCACTGGCTGTCTGTCAGGGGCAGTCATCACCTTTCAGGATAATAACATGGAAATCATAGCATGGCAGAAACAATGAAGCTATGATCAGTTTGTGGGTAAATAACCTCGTGTCTAAGCACCCACATGTTTTGTGTCTCTTTGTCTTTAATCATTCACGGAAGCAACTGTGTTATTAAATATAATAGAATGTCACAATAGGGTCACAACGGTTACTTCCCTTCTCACTTGCTCAGTTGAGAAATCTGCCTTGATGTCCTGTCCAAGATAAGTGATGCCTTTTATGAGGCAAAAGTTTGCTGCTATTGGGTAGATGATCATGGAGGACATGGAGTCTCCGGCCATCAGCAGACATGCACAGACCCCGGGAAATTGACAACACTGATCAGCTTCCATTCACTCTTTTCACTGCAAATTCATTAAGGAATTTCACTCCCTCCCCTGGAACGTTTGTGAAAATTGTACATTTTTTTCTGTATCTATTTCCATACATGCTGATATCTGATCATTAGAATGGCTTTTTTCCCCAATCTGTGGGTTAGGCATGAAAATTCTTCCAGAAAGAACAGGCAGATATAAGCAAAGGTATCAATCATTGTGCTTCTTGTAGAGTTGTTGGAAAGGCTACTTCTTTGACAGTTCCAAGAAGACACTTTGTATAGAATTTTCTGTCTAGTAAATCCTGACTCAGAGGTTGACATCTGGTGGGAGATATAACAGCCTTGACATTGATACATTGACATATACGGAACTCAAGCCCACCTTCCACCAGGGGCAGCAGTGGTTGAAGTAAGTTAAGGAAACTGCATCTATGGGTCTATTGGCAGCTGGAAGGTAAGCTTGATTCTAAATAATGGTGTAAATGATACAGGACGCCAAAAATGTAAGTTTTGGCTGTGTGCCATGACAATTGAAGAGACATCTTTTTTTAAAAAAAATATTGCTTTTACGTCTTGGTTGCACTGGGTCTTCGTTGCTGCTGGAGGGCTTTCTCCAGTTGTGGTGAGCAGGGGCACGCCTCTCCTGTAGCGCATGGGCTTCCCCTTGTGGTGGCCTCTCTTGCTGCAAAGCACAGGCTCTAGGTGCGTGGGCTTCGGTCGCTGCAACAAGCAGGCTCAGTAGTTGCAGCTCGCAGGCTCTAGAGCGTGGGCTCAGCAGTTTTGATGATTGGGTCACTCTTCTGCACCTTGTGGGATCTTCCCAGACGAGGGATAGAACCCATGTTCCCTGCATTGGCAGGTGGATTCTTAACCACTGGATCCTGAGGGAAGTCCTAGAAGAGACATATCTAATCAAGGGTGAGAGCTGATCCAAGAATACTCACCATTTTTTTTTCTGAATTTTATTTATTCATGGCTGCTCTGCATCATCATTGCTTTGCACAGGCTTTCTCTAGTTGCGATGAGTAGGGGCTTCTCTTTGTTGCAGTGGCATCAATTGTTGTGGAGCTCAGGCTTTAGGCATACAGGCTTCAGTGGTTGTGGCACATGGGCTTAGTTGCCCCACAGTGTGTGGGATCTTCCCAGACCATGGATCAAAGCCCTGTCCCCTGCATTAGCAGGTGGATTCTTAACCATTGGATCACAAGGCAAGTCCTAATACCCATCTTCTTATCTTCACTTAATATCTACAAATGTGCTTCAGCACCCATCAGAGTATTGAAGAAGTTTCCTATAAACCAGAATCCATAAAGGAAGTTAGATTTGATGTATTTCATTTGATCAATCCCTATCTTGTCACTGATTCTGTGAGGCCATGGGCTTACTGAAGTCTAGCATAAGACTGGTAAGAGCTGGCATATTTAATCTAGAAATTAATATTAATATAAATTATTATTGATAAATGAGATTTTTGCAACTTAGTAATGATGTGGGAAACCATTCTTCCCCCTACTGTGGACAATTAACCATGGAGAGAATAATTATAGACCTCATAAAAGTAAAAATCAAATTAAATAGTTGGATATGCTTAGGGAATTAGAAAATGTCCTACTCATTAGTTTTCATAATTAAGAACAAGAAACATAAAACTGCTCAATAATATCATGATAAATAATTTAATCTTTTATTTTCATTCTCCATTATGGTAAATTAGGAGAAAATGAGATGAAAGGGGACAAAAACTGACAAAATATGCTGGGTTTACAGAAGAGCTGGGAAGGTAGATGCGTTGGGTTTGACAAGTCTGCACTTCATTACAAGAGTTATTTCCATTGTACAATTAAACTTAGTGCTTTCTTGGGCCTCATTTAGATGTACCTGTGACCTGGGCTCAGAAGAGATAGAAGAAACAGAAAAAGAGACACAGAGACAGAGAGGGAGATGCTTCAGTAACTTTTTTAAAAGATTTTTTTATGTAGACCATTTTAAAGTCTCTATTGAATTTACTACATTCTTGCTTCTGTTTTATGTTTTGACATTTTGGCTGTAAGGCATATAGAATCTTAGCTCCCTGACCAAGGATCAGTGCCTCCAACTGCATTGGAAGGCAAAGTCCCAACCACTTGACTGCCAGAAAAAGTCCCTTAGTAACTCTTTCAATGACTGGTTCAAGTGGAAAACATATTCTTCTCAGGTTTCCATGGAACAGTTTACCAATACAGTAAGTCCCATACAAACAAACAAGTTCTGTTCCAAGATTGCATTCTTAGGTAAGTCCAATTTGTTTATAAGTTCAACAAAGTTAGCCTAGGTACTCAACTAACACAATTGACTATATAGTACTGTGATGTAATCAATTTATGGTACATATCACACACATAATATAACCAAAAAGCACAACAAATTAAAAGAATTTTTGATCTTGCAGTACAGGACTTTGATAAGTACAGTTGCACAGTACAACAGCTGGCTTGCAGGGGCTGGCACTGAGTGAATGGTCAAGAAGAGTTATGGGAGGAAGGAGAGGAGGTGAGAGATGGTAGAGCTGAAAGATTTTCAGCAACAGGAGAGGGAGGGCAAGCTGCAGTTTCACTCACACCTGAAATGGATGGCACAGGTTCTGGTTCTTTGCTGGAAGCAGATGCATTTCTGCATCTTTGAACATTCACAACTTGAAGGATGGTATGTAGGGAACTTACTGTATAGTTCATACTCTGGGACCTAATGAAAGGTTTAAGTAATTTTAAAGGTTTAAAATAATATGATTTATATTCTCTGACCAAAAAGGAACTAAATTAGAAATTGTCAGGGGAGTTTGTAATTTCC
Source organism: Budorcas taxicolor (assembly GCF_023091745.1). NCBI lineage: Eukaryota > Metazoa > Chordata > Mammalia > Artiodactyla > Bovidae > Budorcas > Budorcas taxicolor. Next base: position 49,629,905 of record NC_068926.1, on the reverse strand, counting down.
TCAGTTCTGTCTTGCTGCAGCAAAAATTTGAAGCGACGGATGGACCAGTATTACAACTCAGTTTTATTTGGCAAGCAAAGGAAAATACATCCTCGAAGCATGAGGGCAGGCCAACCCAAAAGACGCAAAGAGAAGAGAAGGCAACGGCTCAGTTTTGACTCCTCTTTTTATATGGTTTTCTCCTCCCCCTGAGCCTGCCCTATGTAAACTGGGCTAGCCAAGAGGGCTGTTTGTTTTACCTGAGGTCCTCACTCCGGTCCTGGTACCATCCTTTGTTCTATTTTTGCAGGCTTTCCCCTTCTTTGTCTTTTAGCCACTGCCATTTTGGACTCCTTTTTCCTATTCTAACTACCTAACAAAACCAATACCAGATCTATAAAAAATTCCCAGATATTTGGAAATTAAATAACACAAATTTTAAAGAAGAACTCAAATCAGATATTAGGGCTTTGAACTGAATGACAATGAAAAAGAACATATCAAAACATAATTGATCAGGTTTGGTAAACTGGGAGAAGGTAAGAAAGGCTTCTGGGTGTTGGTCACAGATGGATAGCAGCTTTGAATAATTTTAAACACAATTTAGTTTCCAAACGGATGGGAAGATGATAAAGAAAGATGTTTAGGAGTGGTGACTCCCAAAAGGCTTATTCATGATCCCCAAATAAGATAAAACATTACCTGTAGTCATTCTTTGCCCTCAAGGAGAAAAACAATACAGGTGGGAATGAACTGCTTTCTTAATCTAAGCCTGCATTTTTGTAGAAGTTCCCTTTCTGGCCATGTCTCACCTAAAAAAATGGAGCTCTTTGTCCAAGTTAACTGTGATCACCAAAGCTGCATCAATCCATTAGCATCTCCTATGGGATGCTATAACAGAATACCACACACTGGTTGCCTTGTAAATAACAACTTATTTCTCATATTTCTGGGTGTCAGAAGTCTGAGATAAGAATGCTCACAGACTTCGTGTCTGCTGATAACCTGCTTCCTAGTTCATAGAAGGCTGCCTTCCCTGTGTTCTCACTTGTTGAAAGAAGTGAAGGAGCTCTCTGGGGTCTCTTTTATAAGGGCACTAATCCCATTTCTGAGGACTCCACCTGAAACAGAGCAGGAGCCTAAGGTCCTTGCCCCCTTGTGTCTTCAGTCTGATTTTTGTCTGTGGAAAAACTTTTAGCCAAAGAATAAGTTAAATCACAGAGGTGAGCAAATGCAAAAGCAAAGATAAACAGTCAGGACAAAACAATAGTAGTTTAATCACTAAGCATAGTCAAGGAAATTTAGTTCCTCCTCAAGGGTTATAGATAATATTCTGAGCCATATCCTGTGAACTGTGTTACAGATACTGAAACCCCCACCAAGTGGAAGAAGTTAACTACATGGTGACCAGACTGTGGTGAGGATCTAAGCTGCCACAATTCTAAGAATAGACCTCAAGGAAATGGGAATGAACCCACCCCAGAACTGTACTTAAAATAATCAAGGTGACAATGATCCAGCCACAGTGTGACCAGTTTCAAGATGACTGTCAGAGCCAACTGTACTGTTTCTGCATGTAGCCCCCTCCCTCCATCTACAAAAGCTTTTGCCCACTGACTGTCAGGGGTGGGGGAGGCAGAGTCAGCCTTTGGACATCCATCCCCTCCCCTGCCCATGGCTGGCCTGCAAAATAAAGCAAACTTTCCTTTCCACCAACCTGGCCTACTTAATGGCTTTTGAGTGGCAAGTAGTTGGACCCCACTTTCAGTTACACAGTTTTAAGACCTAATAACCTTCCAAAGGCTCCACCTCCCAAAACCATCACCTTGAGGAACAGGGCTTCAACTTATGAATTTGGACAGTTTACTGTTGTTTAGCTGCTAGGCTGTGTTCGACTCTTTTGCAACCGCACAGACTGTAGCCAGCCAGGCTCCTCTGACCATGGGATTTCCCAGGCAAGAATACTGGAGTGCGTTTTTACTTCCTTCTCCAGGGGATCCTCCCAGACCAGGGATCGAACCTATATCTCCTGCACTGGCAGGTGGATTCTTTACCCCTGAGCCACCAGGGAAGCATATCCTGTCTATAGTAGCAGCCAGAGAGATTTGAGGGAGTGAAATTATAAAATTCTTTTTAAAAAAAGTTTGATTTTGAAATGTGCACAAATAGAAGTCTTTCATGATTTCTTGAGCAAATCAAGAAACCCCAAGGCACTTTTAGGCAAAGACGGAAATTTTATTTTAAATTAAAACAAACAGATATGATTTCTGATTACCTTATCAGTTTTCCAGATTAAATCTGATCATTTCATGACAAATCATATCCTGTAGTCATTTAAGGTGGTTGGGGTGGTTCGTTGTGAAGTAGAAACACAACAATCATGATAAACTTGGCAATTAAGTCAAATATATCCTGACAAACAATATGCAGAATTCATGTATTGTGGTAGTCCTGATTTTGCAAAATTGCAGACATTTTTTCCTGGATGACTCAGATGTGATGTGGAATTCACCCACATAGAAACATGCCTTGATGAGCTTATTGTGGTCATGGGGACAGCTAAGTCTCTGATGAGAGCCATCAGGAAATAATCATTACACTTATTTAAACCTTCCTGCTACAGTTGTGAAGTCAGTGATTCAAGTATCTACAAAGTTTAAGGGAATTTTAAAAAATGAGGTCACAGGAAGCGTGAGCCTGAGTGAGGATGGTGGAAACTGAGATGAGTGAAGTATCAATTTCCCATCAAGCCTTAGTTCCAACAAGGGAGGCATCGGATATGAACATCCATGGAGACAGGACTCCGACTCCCCTTTTACAAATTACTGACATCTATCCTTCCTTTGAAAAATATTTTTATTCTACTTAAAAAATATTTAATACATAAATACACATTTAGTTTAAAAAATAACTCTTTAAACATGGACTTTCCTGGTGGCTCAGATGATAAAGAATCTGCCTGCAATGCGAGAGACGTGGGTTCGATACCTGGGTCAGAAGATCCCCTGGATGAGGAAATGGCAACCCACTCCAGTATTCTTGCCTGGAGAATCCCATGGACAGAGGAACCTCGTGGGCTACAGTCCACGGGGTCGCAAAGAGTCAGATACGACTGACTGACTAAAACTTTCACTTTTCTAAACACAGATTAAAAAAGAAAATGAAAATCACTAAATTCCTACCATTGAGGTAAAAAAATGTTTATATGTAATCCTTTCACTGATATTTGGATGGATTTAAAACATAGAGAGTGTGTGTTTTAACCTTAACCTTCAGTGATTAAACTGAGCTCAGTCACTTCAGTCATATCCAACTCTTTGCAACCCTATGGACTGTAACTCAACAGGTTCCTCTGTTCATGAGATTTCCCAGCAAGAATATTGGAGTGGGTTGCCATCCTTTCCTCCAGGGGATCTTCCTGACCCAGGGATCAAACTTGCCTCTCCTGCATCTCCTGGACTGCAGGCGGATTATTTACTGCTGAGCCACTGGGTGAGCCCGATTAAACTGAGGGTGTGCACAAATAGCATTTTGAGAACATTACAAATACAAAATAATCAGGTGTGGGTTCTCTGCTTTTTTACCGATGTGTTCTATGTTGGAGTCTATGCAGTAAATTCATGTTTTACAGACTCATTCTGTATTTTCTATGTGAGCTGAAATGCATCTTCAGAAGCAACTTTACATAATTAATCTTGGGGGGCTGCACTGCAGGGCATGTGGGATCTAGTTCCTTGACCAGGGATCAAACCCATGCCCCCTGCATTGGAAGCACAGAGTTAACCACTGGGCTGCCAGGGAAGTCCTTCCAGAAGCTGCTCTAAAAGGCATGACTTTTTGCACTTTACCTGTTTCTCACTCAGCTTTACAAGCCATGCTATAATTAGTCACAGGCCAAATGAACACCTTATGCATATGACCCCTGGACTGAGATCAGTAACCATTAACATAGTGCATTCTCCAGGTTGTCTACATCTGGGCAATGTGATGCTATTTTAAATGGTCTCAGCCAGACCTTTTTATGATCACTCACCATTGAGGTGCCTTTTGGCCTTAAAAGCTGACCACTTGCAGGTGGCCACTTGTTGCACAGAGCGACATGGCTGGGCCTGGTTAGAGGTGAGGAACATGGGTTAGACCTTAAACAACAAAGCTCCAAAAACCTTTCTTCAAAGAAACTCATCTGTATTTCACACAAAACCCTTTGGAAATGGCTGAGCAGGTGGCTGCAATTTATATCCACTGAGTTTTCCCTGCTGTTTTTCACTTTTCATTCCTAGCCAACAGCTTTTTAACTAACCGCTAGTATACAAGTAGTTATGCTGTTTGGTTATTTTCCATGTCCCTTGCCACCATCCTGGAAAGTTTTCACCAGAAATATAAGCATGGGACTTCCCCGGTGGTCCAGTGGTAAAGAATACACCTGCCAATGCAAGGGACATAGGTTTGATACTTGGTCCAGAAAGATCCCACATGCTTAGGAGCAACTAAGCCCTTGCACCACAGCTACTGAGCCAACACAGTAGATAGAGTCTGTGCTCTGCAATAAGAAGCCACCACAAGGAGAAGCCCTCAGCCACAAATAGAGAGTAGCCCCTGCTTGCCACAACTAGAGGAAACCTGTGTGCAGCAACAAAAACTCAACGCAACCAAAAACTTAAAAACAAATAAATTCATTAAAAGGGGGAGGAAAAAAGAAATGTAGGTGCAGTCTATTGGAAAATCCAACAAACCAAATAACAAAATTTTTTTAAGATATATATATTTAAATAGATCATTTGTGGAAAATTATGAACAAGGACAAATTATGATTCTCATTGTGGGTTGTATGATTTTTCTCCCACCAGGCCCTGAGCTTGTTTACAACTGAAATTCTTTTTCTTGAAAATCCAAGATGAAATTTCAAAATTTCTAAATAGTGCAAGATGCAGGCAGATAGTAACAAATGCAAGTTCAGTCCCTGGGTTGAGAAAATACTTTGGAGAAGGGAATGGTAACCCATTCCAGTATCCTCGCCTGAAAAGTTCCATGGATAGAGGAGTCTGCTGGGCTACAGTCCATGGGGTCACAGAGAGTCAGACATGACTGAGCGACTAACGCTGATTGACTGATTGAGCCTATGGAAAATATTCATCTGGTAAACTACAGACCAAGTTAAATTAAGCAAATCAGTGACTCTGTTTTCTTATTTTAAATACAGTCATGTGTTTGTCAGAAAATTCCAATATAATGATTTATTTCTGCATTTAAATGATGTTGAATCCTCTTTTAAAATATCTTTTTTTTTCATTTCAATGATATTAATTAAATTTATAGAAATAGATTGAAATTTGGCACACAAATTAAGCTTTGAATTTAAGCTCAAAGGAGAAACGGACTATTGTGTACAAGTGTACAAACACTGACAGACATGGAATTTTTTATTTGGTGGAGGGAAGAGTCTCTTTTTAAGATTAAAGAATTGATACAAGAATCTTCTATCTAAATATAAGTTTAGGAAGCACACATCTGGTCTATTTGTCCTGTTGTGCATCATCTTCCATGTTTAGCTTTATGCATTTTTGCAATTTTGCAGTTTGAGGAAAGCATTTCTAATCATGAGATTCTGTGGAACTCAGCTCATTCTCTAAATCCTATCAGTTCTTTCATGGCAGAACAGTGGCATTGAACGTGTATAAAAAAATAATGAGGCAATGGCTTATTTTGAAATTTGTACTGTATTAACTCATATTTAATTTTTCTGCTTTCTATTAACAATGTGCAGGAAAACTCTTTCATTTCTGCAAACCTTCAGCTGTGTCTGAAACCCTCTATAAAATAGTGGCCTTTTCAGTATGTAGAAAATAATTCCTTGTGCAGTGAAATTCACAGATTTATAGTATATAGAAGCAAACTTAATGGATGGGTTGAAAAACTATTCCCCAATAAGGGATTTCTCCAGTGGTCCAGCAGTTAAGAATCCACCTTCCAATTCAGAAAAGCAGGTTTGATCCCTGGTCCAAAACTAAGATCCCACATACTATGGAGTAACTAAGCCCACCTGCTCTGACTAGAGAGCCCTCATGCTGCAATGAAGACACATTGCAGCCAAATTTTAAAATTAATTAATTAAACAATTTTTGATAAAAAGAAAAGAAAAATGTTTCCCTTTTGTTTAGTACCAGAGATTGTCTGTCAGTATCAGATAATAATGGTAATAAAATAATATTAGCTGTAATAGTTTATTTCATTCAGCATGTATTTGCCCAGCAGTCACCTATGCTCTTCACACTGATGTAGTGTGGTAATCTGTTTGCTGCTACACACACATCGCTGGTCTTCTCTTTTTCATTAACAATATCCACAATTTTAGCTGGTTGTGCAAGGTAAACACTGCATTTGCCAACTTCCAGATGTTCAAGCTGGTTTTAGAAAAGGCAGAGGAACCAGGATCAAGTTGCCAACATCTGCTGGATCATGGAAAAAGCAAGAGAGTTCCAGAAAAACATCTATTTCTGCTTTATTGACTATGCCAAAGCCTTTGACTGTGTGGATCACAATAGACTGTGGAAAATTCTGAAAGAGATCGGAATACCAGACCACCTGACCTGCCTCTTGAGAAACTTGTATGCAGGTCAGGGAGCAACAGTTAGAACTGGACATGGAACAACAAACTGGTTCCAAGTAGGAAAAGGAGTATGTCAAGGCTGTATATTGTCACCCTGCTTATTTAACTTATATGCAGAGTACATCATGAGAAACGCTGGGCTGGAGGAAACTCAAGCTGGAATCAAGATTGCCGGGAGAAATATCAATAACCTTAGATATGCAGATGACACCACCCTTATGGCAGAAAGTTAAGAAGAACTAAAGAGTCTCTTGATGAAAGTGAAAGAGGAGAGTGAAAAAGTTGGCTTAAAGCTCAACATTCAGAAAACGAAGATCATGGCATCCGGTCCCATCACTTCATGGGAAATAGATGGGGAAACAGTGGAAACAGTGGCTGACTTTATTTTTCTGAACTCCAACATCGCTGCTGATGGTGATTGCAGCCATGAAGTTAAAAGATACTTACTCCTTGGAAGGAAAGTTATGACCAACCTAGATAGCGTATTAAAAAGCAGAGACATTACTTTGCCAACAATGGTCCATCTAGTCAAGGCTATGGTTTTTCCAGCAGTCATGTATGGGTGTGAGAGTTGGACTATAAAGAAAGCTGAGCACTGAAGAATTGATGCTTTTGAACCGTGGTGTTGGAGAAGACTCTTGAGAGTCCCTTGGACTGCAAGGAGATCCAACCAGTCCATTCTGAAGGAGATCAGTCCTGGGTGTTCATTGGAAGGATTGATGTTGAAGCTGAAACTCCAATACTTTGGCCACCTGATGCGAAGAGCTGACTTATTTGAAAAGACCCTGATGCTGGGAGGGATTGGGGGCAGGAGGAGAAGGGGATGACAGAGGATAAGATGGTTGGATGGCATCACCAACTCGATGGACGTGGGTTTGGGTGGACTCCGGGAGCTGGTGATGGACAGGGAGGCCTGGCGTGCTGCAGTTCATGGGGTCTCAGAGTCAGACACGACTGAGCGACTGAACTGAACTTGCAGCTATGTGTGTTGTTGTTGTTCAGTCGCTCCACTGTGTCAGATTCTTTGCGACCGCATGGACTACAGCATGCCAGGCTTCCTTGTCTTTCAGTGTCTCCTGGAGTTTGCTCAAGCTCATGTCCATTGAGTCAATGATGCCATCCAACCATCTCATCCTCTGTTGCCCTCTTCTCCTGCCCTCAGTCTTTCCTAGCTTCAGGGTCTTTACCAATGAGTCAGCTCTTTGCATGAGGTGGACAAAGTACTGGGGTTTCAGCTTCAACATCAGTCCTTCCAATGAATATTCAGGGTTGATTTCCTTTAGGATTGACTGGTTTGATCTCCTTGTCGTCCAAGGGACTCTCAAGAGTCTTCTCCAGCACCACAGTTTGAAAGCATCAATTCTTTGATGCTCTGCCTTCTTTATGATCCAACTTCACATCCATAAGTAACTACTGTAAAAGGCATAGCTTTGACTGCAACTATATGTAAATGGCAACCCACTCCAGTATTCTTGCCTGGAGAATCCCATGGACGGAGGAGCTTGGTGGGCTAGAGTCCACGGGTTGCAAAGAGTCGGACACGACTGAACGACTTCACTTTCACTTTCACTTTCATGAAATAACAGTCCGGCACATTGGATAGGGAAAGCAATGCACACACTTTCTGGGTCACAGCTTTAAAAGAAGAGGACATATCTTTCTTTTCCTTCATCTGCTCCCCCACCCCCATCAGCTGTAGTAGGAGGTGAAGGTGCATCTTACTGAAGTGTTTAGTTAATGATAATCCTTAAGAGAGAAGCAGCAGTAGCCCCCACTTGCCACAGCTAGAGAAAGCCTGCACACAGCAATGAAGACCCAGTGCAGCCAAAAATAAATAAATGCTTTTTTAAAAAGGAGAAGGAAGTGGGACTCTGATCAAATTTGGGGCTCATCTCACATTAAAAAAGAGAGAGAGCTTCTCTGGTGGCTCTGGGTAAAGAATCCACCTGACAATACAGGAGACATGGGTTCGATCCCTGTTCTGGGAAGATCCCACATTCCGTGGAGCCACTAGGCAGTGGGCCACAACTATTGAGCCTGTGCTCTAGAACCTAGGAGCCACAACTATTGAGACCACATCCTGCAACTACCGAAGCTCATGCACCCTAAAGCCCACACTCCTCAATGAGAGAAGCCATTACAATGAGATGCCTGAGCACTGAATTGAAGAGTAGCTCCCACTCACCATGATTAAAGAAAAACCCGTGCAGCAAGGAAGTAAAAATAAATAAATCAAATTATTAAAAAGAGAGATAAGCAGCAAAAGAGAAAGTGTTCCTGCATGCACGTTCTTAAAGAATGCTAGTTTGCAGAGACTCAAAACAGTATGAAATAATCAGCAGTCTACATACAAGGTAAACTAGCATCATCGCTGTTTGAAAGTTGCAGAATCTGGCAGTCAGAAAGATATGCGTTGATAACGACATTTGCAACTACATGGATGGACCTAGAGGTGATCATACTAAGTGAAATAAGTCAGACAGGGAAAGACAAATATACAGTATCAATTACATGTGGAATCTGATAAATGATACAAATGGACTTGTTTACAGAACAGAAATAGACTCACAGACATAGAAAATAAACTTAGAGTTACCAAAGGGGAGGGGGGGAGGGGGAGATAAATTAGGAGTTTGGAATTAGCATATACATACTACTATATATGAAAGAGATAAACAACAGGGGCCTACTGTATAGCACAGGGAACTATATTCAATATCTTTTAATAACCTATACTGGAAAAGAATCAGTATAAGAACATGTATTTACTACATACATAAATATATATGCATAAATTTGTTCAGTCATGTCCAAGTCTTTCCGGCTCCAGGGACGGTAGCCTGCCAGGCTCCTCTGTCCATTGAATTTTCCAGGTAAGATTACTGAGGTGGGGTGCCATTTCCTACTCCAAGGGGTCTTCCCAACCCAAGGATCAAGCCCACATCTCTTGCGTCTCCTGCATTACCAACTTCACTTAGTATGATCACCTCTAGGTCCATCCATGTAGTTGCAAATGTCATTATCAACGCATATCTTTCTGACTGCCAGATTCTGCAACTTTCAAACAGCGATGATGATCGTTTACCTTGTATGTAGACTGGTGATTATTTCATACTTTTTTGAATCTCTGGAAACTAGCATTCTTTAATCCTACCAGTGGATTCTTTACCACCACCTGCGAAACCCAAATATAAATATATTTACATATATATATATATATGAATAACTTTGCTGTACACCTGAAACTAACACAACATTGTAAATTAACTGTACTTAAAGAGATACATGCTGAGTTAAACATCAGAACTGGGAGTCAGATTTTCCAATTAGAGTCTTTGATAAGGAGGTGATAGGGAGAGAGAAGAGCTTTAAAGGCTTGTTGTTGTTCAGTCCCTAAGTTGTGTCCAACTCTTTGCGACCCCATGGATTACAGCATGCCAGCCCCTGCTGTCCTTCACTGTCTTCTGGAGTTGGCTCAGATTCATGTCCGTTAAGTCAGTGATGTTACCTAACCATCTCATCCTCTGTCGCCCTCTTTTTTTGCCTTCAGTCATTCCCAGCATCAGGGTCTTTTCCAATGAGCTGGCTCTTCACATGAGGTGGCCAAAGTATTGGAACTTCAGCTTCAGCATCAGTCTTTCCAATGAATATTCAGAGTTGATTTCCTTTAGGATTGACTGGTTTGATCTTGCTGTCCAAGGCTCTCTCCAGAGTATTCCCCAGCACTACAGTTTGAAAGCATTGAAGGTAAATGTCCTGTGAGAGCCTGTATTTCATTCTAACAGGCACATGATTTAATGTAGAGGGTAGTGTAATAATCCATCAGGGCTGAAAAGAGCTTTAAATTCCCGAGTAGCAAGTAAAGATCTCAGAGTCCAGCAGTATTACAGGCCGTAAACATCTTTCTCCCTTCATTCCTCCCCATCATGCCTCCAGCACAGACAGGTAGCCTCACCGCTCACCATTTGTAATTAGAGAATTCCTACAATATCTGTTTATTTATTTAGCAGTGGCAGGTCTTAGTTGTGGCATGTGAGAATTTTCGATGCAGTGCATGGACCCTTTAGTTGGGGTGCATTGGCTCAGTTGCTCCGAGCTATGTGGAATCTCAGTTCCCTGACCAAGGATGGAACCCACATCCTCTGCATTGCAAGGCAGATTCTTAACCACTGGACCACCAGGGAAGTCCTGCAAGTAGAGAATTGATACTTAGAGGTTGGGAGAATTTGGCCAAGAGCCTTATGTGATAAAATAGAAGTAGAGAGAACAAAGGTTAGTTATTTTTGCTCTGTTTAAGGACAGATTAACGAAGATTTCTAGAATGGCTGAGATTGGCAGTTGCCTGAGAGTTCATTCAGGTTTGTAGACACACAGAGGCTATGGGAGAAAGTCCCTCAGGGTGCCTGCAAACAAATCTCTCAACCTTTCTGGACAGCTGTTCATGGATGTTCAGTTGGGCCTTCAGGGAAGCGGGTGAGACGTTGATACAGAGATTTCTGATAAGACTTGACTATTTTCATCGACAGTTTCTTGGTCCTTTTTATTTAAAAGAATGCTTTTGCTGGTCTTTTATAGAATTAAACCAGCAAATATTTCTACCCCAGTAATGTCTGGTTATTGGAGAAGGCAATGGCAACCCACTCCAGTACTCTTGCCTGGAAAATCCCATGGATGGAGGAGCCTGGTAGGTTGCAGTCCATGGGGTTGCTAAGAGTTGGACACGACTGAGCGTCTTCACTTTCACATTTCACTTTCATGCATTGGAGAAGGAAATGGCAATCCACTTCAGTGTTCTTGCCTGGAGAATCCCAGGGATGGGGAGCCTGGTGGGCTGCTGTCTATGGGGTCACACAGAGTTGATCAAGACTAAAGTGACTTAGAAGCAGCAGTAGCAGCAATGGCTGGTTATAGGGACAGCTAAAATTAAATACCAAGAGGAAATATCCAGAATACCACTGATTTTCCTGAAAAGAGATCTGGACTTGATATTTTACCCTTAACACTTGATCCTGAAGTAAAAAAGAATATTTTCTCAACTATTATATATTAATATTAAGTATATGTACATATATATATATATATTACAGTGTGTGTTAGTTGCTCAGTCATGTTCAACTCTCTGCAACCCCATGTGTAGTCTGCCAGGCTTCTCTGTCCATGGAATTCTCCAGGCAAGAATACTGGAGTGGGTTGCCATGCCCTCCTCTAGGGGATCTTTCTGACCCAGGGATCAAACCTGGCTCTCCTGCATCATAGGAGGACTCTTTAGCATCTGAGCCATCAGGGACATACATATACATATGTATATGTACTGTACATATACATATGACCATACATATTAAAATTGGTAATAACATATTGAACCATACATATCCTAATTTGGATGTGTATCCATGTACATGTGTATATATACATGTATATATATATATATATATGGGGGTTCCCTAGTATCTCAAACAGTAAAGAATGTGCCTGTAGTACAGGAGACCGAGGTTCAATACCTGGATTGGGAAAATCCACTGGAGGTGGGCATGGCAATCCACTACAGTTATCTTGCCTGGAGAATCCCATGGACAGAAGAGCCTGGCAAGTTACGTTCCTTACGGTCACAAAGAGTCAGGCATGACTGAAGTGATTTATTATGCACATAGATGCTAGATTTTCAGTTCAATTCAGTGGCTCAGTCATGTCCGATTCTTTGCAATCCCATGAACCGCAGCATGCCAGGCCTCCCTGTCCATCGTCAACTCCTGGAGTTTACTCAAACTCATGTCCATTGAGTAGTGATGCCATCCAACCATCTCATACTCTGTCATCCCCTTCTTCTCCTGCCTTCAATCTTTCCCAGCATCAGGGTCTTTCCCTAGGAGTCAGTTCTTCACATCAGGTGGCCAAAATATTGGAGTTTCAGCTTCAGCATCAGTCCTTCCAATGAATATTCAGGACTGATTTCCTTTAGGATGGACTGGTTGGATCTCCTTGCAGTCCAAGGGAACCTCAAGAGTCTTCTCCAACACCACAGTTTAAAAGCATCAATTCTTCTGCACTCACTTTTCTTTATAGTCCAACTCTCACATCCATACATGACTACTGGAAAAACCATAGCTTTGACTAGATGGACCTTTGTTGGCAAAGTAATATCTCTGCTTTTCAATATGCTATCTAGGTTGGTCATAACTTCTTCCAAGGAGCAAGCATCTTTTAATTTCATGGCTGCAGTCATCATCTGCAGTGGAGAGTTCTGACAAAACGTGGTTCACTGGAGAAGGGAATGGCAAACCACTTCAATATTCTTGCCTTGAGAACTCCATGAATGGAACAAAAAGGCAAAAAGATAGGGCACTGAAAGATGCACTCCCCAGGTCGGTAGGTGCCCAATATGCATCTGGAGATCAGTGGAGAAATAACTCCAGAAAGAATGAAGGGATGGAGCCAAAGCAAAAACAATACCCAGTTGTGGATGTGACTTGTAATGGAAGTAAAGTCCGATGCTGTAAAGAGCAATATTGCATAGGAACTTGGAATAGTAGGTCCATGAATCAAGGCAAATTGGAAGTGGTCAAACAGGAGATGGCAAGAGTGAATGTCGACATTCTAGGAATCAGCGAACTAAAATGAACTGGAATGGGTGAATTTAACTCAGATGACCATTATATCTACTACTGTGGGCAGGAATCCCTCAGAAGAAATAGAGTAGCCATCATAGTCAACAAAAGAGTCTGAAATGCAGTACTTGGATGCAATCTCAAAAACGACAGAATGATCTCTGTTCGTTTCCAAGGTAAACCATTCAATATCACAGTAATCCGAGTCTATGCCCCGACCAGTAACGCTGAAGAAGCTGAAGTTGAACGATTCTATGAAGACCTACAAGACCTTCTTGAAGGGTTAATGCAGCCATAATAGGGAAAGTGGAGATGTGCTGCTTGCAAACAAGATGTTCTGCCAAGGAGACGGACACAGCCTTGAGATTAATGGTCCCTTGCATACGAGGGAGCATTCTCTTATTGTGATAAGGAGAAGAGGGCTTTGTACAGACTCTGCAGTAGACTGGGATTTCACTCCCCTTTGCTGTACAATAACATGTATGCACCTGCGCTGTGCTGAAAAGGCTTATTCATGCAGTCTGGAATTCTGCCTAGGGGGCTTTTTATAATAAACCGCAATTAGTTTTTGCGCAGTTCTGTTCCTCTGGCCAGAAAGTATGTGTCCTCTGTCTCTTATGTATGTCTTGTTTTATGTCATTTCACTCGTAATCTCCAACACCTTCTAGAATTAACACCCTAAAAGATGTCCTTTTCATCATAGGGGACTGGAATGCAAAAGTAGGAAGTCAAGAAACACCTGGAGTAACAGGCAAATTTGGCCTTGGAGTATGGAATGAAGCAGGGCAAAGGCTAATAGAGTTTTGCCAAGAGAATGCACTGGTCATAGCAAACACCCTCTTCCAACAACACAAGAGAAGACTCTACACATGGACATCACCAGTACTCCTTCTCCAACACATTTATATAAAGGACTATAGAGAAATGTTGGCCTATACAGAAAATGAAGAAATGCCATTTGGGATTTTATTGATGTCTCTCTATTTTCAGTGAAGGTTGGTTTACTCTAAGCTGAGCCTTCTCTAAGTTGAAAACTTGTGTTCACAGTGATACCCAAACAGTGAGCTGCTTGGGAATTTGTATCTCACCTGTACCATGTGGAAGGGAAAGATACACATTTGATCCCAGGTGATGCATTATCTACTTGTATCTACAGAGGAAGGAGTAATTTTTGTTGACATTTGAGTCCTGTTTTAAGCTGCTGCACTCATTAGGGTCTTTGTCATAAGCTCATCATAATTAAAACCTCAGGGGGTAAAGAGGTCAATTGGAATGTTTGGTGGTAGATAGACCACAGATCTGATTTACATATAAACTATTCTACATAAACTGGATAAACAACAAGGTCCTAATAAACAGTGTGTGGTTGCATGCTCAGTCATGTCTGACTCTTTGTGACCCCATGGACTATAGCCTGCCAGTCTCCTCTGTCCATGGAGTTTTCCAGGCAAGAATGCTGGAGTGGATTGCCATTTCCTTCTCCATAGCATACAGTACAAGGAACTGTATTCAATATCTTGTAATAATCTATAATGGAAAATAATCTGAAATATATATATGTGTATATATATATATATATATATAACTGAATCTCTTTGCTGTACATCTGAAACTCACACAATATTGTAAATCAGCTATTTTTGTTTGTTTTTTAAACTATACTTACATTTTTTAAAAGTTTAACATACTTATCATAGTATCAGAAATTCCACTCCTAAGTATTTACTCAAGATATCTGAAATTGTATGTCCTCTAAAACTTGTGCATAAATGTTCATGGCAGAATTATCTATAATCATCAGAATGTGGAAACAATCCAAATGTCCATTAGCTAATAAATATAGGTTGCGTATCTGCATAGAGAAATCACATACAGTCAAAGAAAGGAATGAATGTGATACATATTATAATATGAATGAACCTTGAAAACATTATGCTAAGTGAAAGATGCCAGTTGCAAAAGGCCACACGTCATATATTCCATACATATGAAATGACCACAATTGACAAATCCGTAGAGACAGAAAATGTATTAAGTGGTTTTGAGAAGTGGTGGGAAAGAAGAAAGTGACTGCTAATGGGTGTGGTGTTCCCTTCAGGACTGATGAAGATGTTCTGGAATTAGATAGTGGTGATAGTTGCAACCTTGGGTATATACTAAACACATGGGAAGGTATACTTGAAAAGGTGGATCTTATATTGATTTTTATCTCAGTTTTTAAAAAAGAAATTATTAAAGTAACGCTGCTTGTCTTTTTTCCCTTTCCTGGAAGGGGAAACACTTCCCACATAAATCACTTATATTTGAATACTTGTTTTTATGGTTTGATTTATTTTTGGCCGCACCAGGTGGCACGTGGGATCTTAGTTCCCCACCAGGGATCCAACCTGCACCTCCTGGATTTGAAGCCTGGAGTCTTAACCACTGGACCACCAGGGAAGTCCTCAAGGTTTGATTTTGAAGGAAGGCAAAGAGTCACTCAGTCATGTCCGACTCTTTGCCATCCCACTAGGCTCCTCTGTCCATGGAATTCTCCAGGCAAGAATACTGGAGTGAGTAGCTGTTCCCTTCACCAGGATATCTTCCCAACCCAGGGACTGAACCCAGGTTTCCCACATTGCAGGCAGATTCTTATCCGTCTGAGCCACCAGGGCAAATGGAAGCAAAAATCCATCTGACTCCTAGTTTAAGGTGAAAGTCACAGTGCCGCCTGCTGGTAGATTGGGGAGGAGCAGGGATTACAACAGACTGATCTCCATAGAAATCTCTTCTCATGTTTGGCAACCTGGACAGTCCTTCTCTGTGCATCCTCAAGATGTGTAGGGACCACCTTTATACAGATAGTTTAGCACCTCACTTTCGAAAGTGAGGGTTCTTACCTCCCCATTGCTTTGTTGAGCCCTGAAACAGCCCTTTATAATACTCCATTAGAAGTGTCAGAATGTTATAGCGACCTTCCACAGTGACTCAGAGATCAAATGATGCAAATACAGCCACTTAGGTATGCTTTGTGTCTCCATCACCATCCTGAATTCGATGTTAGTCATTTTTCATAGTCTCTTTAACTTCAGAGTTTGGTGTGCTTCTTGGGAAGAGAGCTTAAACACATCACTCACAATTTGAGGGGGGAGGCACATATCCATAAAGGAGAGATTTCAAATCTAGACTTAACAATTACCAGATCTCATGCATTTTCATTTTTCATAAAGAAACAATCTATTTCATTACCGTTTCATTTATTTGACCTAACAAATCCTCATTCACAGGCGAGGCTGACAAATTCAACAGACTTTAGAAACCATTCATCAATATCCAGTTTGTCATAAATTCACTCCAACGTTGGAAACAGGCCCGGAAACTAATTTGGTATCGCTTCTTGCAAATGATCCATAATTCATAATTACTGTTTCCTTCACATGTGACAGGTATTTGATTCTGTAAAAATGGCAAAATTGGCTGGCCACAAACACACACGCGCACACACACACGTCCCTCAAAAATAAAGAAGGCTGCATTGTCCAATGGCAGGACATTGCCAACCACTCTTTAAAGATACTGTAGGGGAAATAAAAATAAGTTTTCAGAGAAAAATAAAAATAAAAACATGTCTGAGTAACAGGAAGCTGAAAGAAGTCCCTTCCCATTGCTTAGTTAGCAAAAAGATGTTGGTTTCATTTTTATTATGGTTGTTGGTGGTACGTGAATAACTTCTTTTGTCAAAAATTGCAATTTATTTCAGATGTTCAGATAGGTAAATTGAAAGCTCTGGGAATTTTTAGCGCCATGAATTTCTGCTGTGGCTTTGGAATAAATGCAGTTATATTGACTTGATCCTTTCTTGCTAACCCAAGAAGTGATTTATTGAACGGAGGCATGGGAAGTAGCAATCCTGGGACGCGTTTGACATTGAGAGAGATTGTATATGTACATTATGCCCCTTGGAGCCCTTAACCTCCTTGAAAATACATGAAAAATACCTTTAAAAATATTTGACTATCTATCTTGTGAACTCAAAGGAAACAACTTATTTGAGCCTGAGAGACCACAACAACTTCTTCCTTGTTAAAAATGGGACCATAAAACAATCTATTCCTCTTCCGAGGATGGGATGTGATGGTTAGAATGTTTTCTCTCCAGAAACATTGTTATTCGGTACTTGAGAGCTATATGAAAACAGACCCCTAAGAAAGTGGTTTAAAGTGGCACGATCTGAATCAAACCCTACACTTTCAGACTTTCCATGTTCAGAAGCCATGGGGCAAATTTCCAATTAATTCTTCAGAGCTTGGAAAGAATA
Source organism: Budorcas taxicolor (assembly GCF_023091745.1). NCBI lineage: Eukaryota > Metazoa > Chordata > Mammalia > Artiodactyla > Bovidae > Budorcas > Budorcas taxicolor. The sequence goes on along the minus strand of NC_068926.1, from coordinate 49,612,417 downwards.
TTATCTTGAACAATAAGACAAGAGTGTTACCAGTACTCAGTAGTCAATTTCCAACCTGTTCATCCTCAACTAGACTAAAAGTTGACTCATAATAGCTTCTGTGGTCGATACTCTATTCATTGGAAATGGTCAGCATTTCCAAGAGAGGCACAGCCTTCTCTTTAATGAAAATGGGATTCACAACATAAATTGATTTCTGCATGAGAGATATTTCAGGGTAACTATGGTAAGTAAGGGCTTTGGTAGCTCAGACAGTAAAGAATCCACCTGCAATGAAGGAGACCTGGATTCGATCCTTGGGTTGGGAAGATCCCCTGCAGGAGGGCATGGCAACCCACTCCAGTGTCGTTGCCTGGAGAATCCTCATGGACAGATGAGCCTGGCAGGCTACAGTCCATGGGGTCAAAAAGAGTTGGACACAACTGAGAGATTAAGCACAGCATAACACATGGTAAGTAAATATGGTACAGGGATCAGTGGACTCTGACAAGGGTTGCCTATGTGTATGGACTCATGTCTAGCCTAATGACTAGCCTAATGAGCCCAGGGGCTGATCAGCTGAGCTTCACAGTGTCACTGGCCTTTGAACTATATTTGCTTCTGTGGAGTGGGACAAGAAGAACTCTGCCCACTGTGCTGCCTCTCTTTTTTGAAATTTTATTGAAACATAGTTGATTTACAATGCTGTGTTCACTTCTTCTATAAAGCAAAGTGACTCAGTGATACATATATATTCTTTTTCATGTTATTTTTCTTTATGGTTTATCACAGGATATTTAATGTAGTCCACTGTGCTATACAGGGAACCTTGTTGTGTATCCATCTTGTATGTAATAGTTTGCACCTACTAATCCCAAACTTCCAGTCTATCCTTCCTCCAAACCCCTTCCCCCTTGGCAACCGCAAGTCTTTACAGCTGCAAGTCTGTTTTGTAGATAAGTTCTTTGGTGTCGTGTTTTAGATTCCACATATAAGTGAGCTCATATAGTATTTATCTTTCTGTTTCTGACTGACATCACTTAGTATGATCATCTTCAGGTCCATCCATGTTGCTGAAAATGACATTATTTCATTCTTTTTATGGCTGAGTCATATCCCATTACTTTGGCCACCTGATTCGAAGAACCTACTCATTAGAAAAGAAGGACCCTGATGCTGGGAAAGATTGCAGGCAGGAGGAGAAGGGGACGAAAGAGGACAAGATGGTTGGATGGCCTCACCGACTCAATGGACATGAGTTTGAGCAAGCTCCGGGAGACGGTGAAGGACAGGGAAGCCTGGCATGCTGCTGTCCATGGGGTTGCAAAGAGTCAGACACAACTGAGCAACTAAACAAAAGCAAGACAAGTATTTCATTGTATATATGCACTGCATCTTCTTTATCCATTCATCTGCTGATGGCCATTTAGGTTGTTTCCAAGTCTTGGTTATAGTGAACAGTGCTTCTGTGAACATGGGCCCACCCTGCTTGTTGATTGGTCAAGTCGTTCTTGGCATCTAAATTCACTCATCCTCATGGGGACCTTCTCCTAGCATGACGTCCGCATCATCTACACACACAGGTTCTATCACAGTGAGCAGCTGTCTCACACATCAGGATCTAGAGAGGTCCGGACAATCCCATTGTGAAGATGTCAACACGTGCAGTAATGTTTTCAGTAATTTAAAGATATAAAATATTTTAATGTTTCAGTGAAACAATGGCAATGTATGGTTTAAGAAATTATGATCTATATATCCCTACAGTTTCCAAGTTAATTCCTTCAACACACAGAGATATTTTTATTCCAAATATGCTGTTCACGAGATAACCAGGACATTTGAAAATGTGAATTAGGAACACATGGTAGAGGTTAAGAATCCACCTGCCAGTGCAGGGGACATGAGTTCGAACCCTGGTCTGAGAAGATTCCACTTGCTGCGGGGCAACGAACCCCGTGTATCGCAAGTACTAAGCCCACACTCCAGAGCCTGAGAACCGCAACTACTGTGCTCACGTCCCACAACTACTCACGTGCTGCAGCTACTGAAGCCCATGCCCCCCAGGACACGTGCTCAGCAACAAGAGAAGTGACCACAATGAGAAGCTCGCTCGTCAAAACTAGAGAAAGCCTGAGCACGTCAGTGAAGGCCCAGAACAGCCAAAAATTAAAAATAAACAAATAAAATGTTTAAAAGAAACACATGGTACATACCTGTGTATCTAGACATGGCAGTCTGATGACAGCACATGGTTTTAGGATAGTTGGATATCCTTACTGGTAATTGTCTTCCACCTTTAATGTGATTTTATTTGCTTAGTGTCAAGTGCTTACCATAATGTTAAGTGGACTTAATCTGTGTGTTTCTCAAACTTTGTGTCCATACAAAGTTAGTCCCTTCTGGTACTTGCTACTCGGCCCCACCCCAAGAAAGGACTTCCTGAAAAGTGTCTCCATTTGTGGAGGACATTTTCCAGGTCTGTATCTTTTATTACAAAACCTGAACCTATTCAGTAAAATAACAACCTTTTTTTTCTTTTTCCCAGCTCAGACTTCTTGCCCAGTGTGTTAAAGCAGCATTGGCTGAATTTCACGCCAGTTTTCAAATCTGCAACTTTCCCTGTATCTCTCGGGCCGTGTTTTTAGCAGAAAACATTTGCACTGAAAACAGACTTTCTGCAAGAGACCACAAAGAAGTCTTAACTAGGTTTTGATGTTGTTAGTGGTTTCAAATTTTTCAGACAATTACAGGCAAGAAGGCAAGAGGGTTCTGTTAATTCAGAGAATTTGAATTGATGTAACTAACAGGCAAAGAAGACACTAAAATACTTGAAACTTTAAACTATGACAATGGTTTCTAAGGGGAAAGTTTTGTGGGGGAAAGAATGAAGAATGGGTGATTATATTACTTTTTTCTTTTTCTTGACTGGACCACATGGCACGGGGGATCTTAGTCCCCGCAACCCCCTCCAGTCAAGGATCAAATCCTCACCCTTGCACTGGAAGTGTGGAGTCTTTTTTATTATTAGTTTTTAAAAACTTTTGGCCATGATGAATCTTCCTTGCAGCATGAGGGCTCCCTGTTGCAATGTATAGGCTTCTCTAGTTCTGCTGCTGCTGCTGCTGTTGCTGCCAAGTCGCTTCAGTCGTGTCTGACTCTGGGAGACCCCATAGACGGCAGCCCACCAGGCTCCTCCATCCATGGGATTTTCCAGGCAAGAGTACTGGAGTGGGGTGCCATTGCCTTCTCCAGTTCTGGCAGGTGGTGTTTGTTGCCCCAGGGCATGTGGGACTCTACTTCCCCAATCAGGGATCAAACCTGTCTTCTGCACTGGAATGTGCTTAGTCGCTTAGTTGTGTCCAACTCTTTGCAACCCCATGGACTGTAGCCTGCCAGGCTCCTCTGGCCATGGGATTCTCTGGGCAAGAATACTGGAGTGGGTAGCCTTTCCCTTCTCCAGGGGATCTTCCCAACCCAGGGATCATACCCAGGTCTCCCACATTGCAGGCAGATTCCTTACCAGTTGAACTACCAAGGTAGACCCTTAACCATTGGCCACCAGGGAAGTCCCACAGGTGATTATATTTCTGTAAAGACTTCTCCTTAGTCTGCATACATACAAAACAATACTCATAGAAATGTGTAATTATTTGTCTGGGGATCACCTGAATGTTGACACTGAAGACGTGTATGGAATTGTTTTGATGAAGTGGGAATAATAATTTCCCAGGAGACACGGGAAAGGAGAAGCACGCAGAAAAGTTGTGGTACCCATGGTGTGCAATATTGTAGCCCCTGCCCCTGGAAAGAGCCAAAGATCAAGCAGCATGTTTAAAGCCTCTTAAAAGTAGTTTGTGTCTTAAACACTTGAACTTTGAACAAAGGGCGGTTCATTGAATTCTGGAGACCCATGTACTGTTAATTCACACACAATTGTGATACATTCAGTTATACATTCAACAAACACTTATTGATTAATTTTAAAGGCCCCGATGCTGTACTAACTGGTTTCTGGATGAACAAGGTGGACATAGATTCTTGCTTGGGGAGCTTACAGTTTAGGGGTTGTGTGGTCTCATAAGCAAAAGTGGTTTATAAGAGACAAATTAGAAAGTCGGATCTGATATGGGAGGAAAAAAGAAATAAGACCAGAGGGAGAAGTGACAGCAGACAGTGGATAGCAGTAACAGCGTAAAAGTCAAAGGTGAGATTTCAAAGAGCTTGCCCTTCGGGTGGTTTACAAAAGAATGAGCTGGCTTAGACCTGTGGCTCCAGCGACAGTCAGTGAATTCTGCACAGGTCACGGCAAGAGCCAGTGCCACCAGGTGACCCCAGTGCCGCGCTTGAATTTTGCTTAAGTCCTCCTTCCATTAAGATGGCAAGAAAGTGGGATACTTTTAAGTCAGCTGATTCTCCATGAAGTATGATTAATATTTCAAGGCATTCACTTTGTTATAACATGTATAGAAATGCTCATATATAATTTTATTAAATTATAGTTGCTTTACAATGTTGTGTTAGTTTCTGGTGTACAGCAAGGTGGCTCAGTTGTACATATACACACATATTCTTTTTCATTTTGGTTTATCACAGGACATTGGATATAGTTCCCTGTGCTGTAGAGTAGGTCTTTGTTGTTTATCTATTATATATATATATATATATATATATACAGTAGTTGTATCTGCTAATCCCAAACCCCCATTTTTATCCATCCTCCAGTCCCTTTCCCCTTTGGTGATCTCAAGTTTGTTCTCTAAATCCATGAGCTATCTGTATATCTCTATATATTCTCTATATCTGAATCTGTTTCATAAATAAGCTCATTGGTAGACTCACTCAGATTTAACACTGTTGAGAACAGAAGATTTCTCGTCATGATCTGGCAACATTCTTGTTGTTTTTGTCACCACAGCATGCCAGGTCAATGGCTCTTTTACCTAGAGCACTTTTTATTCCCCATTCAATGTGGCCAGTGACTGACATGCCACTGTATCCACTGACTCACCACACTGAGGGTGAGAAGATTGAGATGAAGGTTGGAAGACTCTGCCAACAGCCCCATGTTTGTACTGTAGCTGCAAACCTGCAGGTCTGCCTGGAGGAGGCAAACACAGGAGCACCCATTCTGAGACCAGAGGAACATGCATGTGAAGGTGCTCCCTCCCCAGTGTTGTGGATGACAGTAAGGATATAATGGCATTTCAGAGCAAGTGTGTGAATGAAAAACAAATCCTAGGAACTGAGGGCTCATTTCTGGGAACAGGTTTATAGCTGAAGAGGAACTGGCAGTGGCAGGCATATACCATATAGGAAGTTAAAACCACTCCAGTTATTTCTAAGGGCATAATCATTTTTACAATGCAACTTGGGGACAGGCCTTCAGCCTGGGGTAAACTAAATGACAACATTGCTATCCAGAAAAGAGTTCTGAAATGATAAACTACACATAGGATACGCAGAAGCCCACTGTTACAATATTCAAAATATCATTGGATTTTCTGAAACATTCACCGCTACTACTCTAACCCAGAAATGTGAACAGGACTGAAATCTGTCTCTGTAATACTCCAAACATCCATGTGAAATGTACAGATGTCAGCCCAGTATTCAGATGATTGGTCGACATACTACCAATCACAGAATGAGGATGTTTAAAACCCCAGATGCTGGACATCACAGACACATGGCTAACTGCATTCTGGGGGATGCCTCATCTCCCATTCACCTGCATCCTCCAGCTTGGTACCAATTATCCCTCACTGTGTGAGGCTGCATTAGCATCGCTGTTATCCAGGGAAGCAAAAAGCAATCGCTGCAAAAATAAGTCAAAGTTTTGATTTGCCAGTAGAGGAAAAAAGGTGACTCTTATGGAAGTAAATTTCAGATCATGGCTGTCTTCAAAGGGCAAAGAAAATGTGTGACTTTTTGAAATTCAAATATCAAAATAGAAATTAATGGTGATGGCTGGTTCATAATACGCAATGTCAATTAGCAATAAAAAACAGTTACCATGGTTCTTTAGACTCTCTCTCATCTACTTTTGCTTGGAAAAAGACCAAATGCCTAAGTGTTTGGCAAGAAGGGGAAAGAAGGTGGATGAAGAAAGAGAGAAATACATACATTGCTTTTAATATTTTGCCTTTAATCTTGTCAATAAAAAACCAATAATCCTATAAATTGAAATAACTTAGTATTAAGCTTGTAAAACATACCAAAATCCACCATCTTACATGGAGTGTATAATTTTTTATGGATTGAGTACACTCATATGGCAATAACAATGAAATGAAATTTTTAAACGATGCCAAGAGAATTCATCATTTGAGTTGTCCAGGTAAAATGAACAGTTTATTCCCTGGACAGTTTCCATATTCAAATGTGATCTTATTTCCTGTTAAGGTGAGTCTCTACAGATGATGCAAATATTTGCTATTTAACATGGGGTCAATTAACATTGCACTGTGTTAACAATTGAAGACCTTGGGATTAATTGTAATTCATCCAGTCAACTGAGCTTTAGGCAGAAAATGCAGTCTGTATATGCAGTGACCCCTAACTTCTGTTCTGCAGCCTCCAGACAGCAAAGTCACATGAGTAGCTTGCCGGATGTGGATTTGTGTGGCCATCTGGCATATCAGAGTGTAGACGGAATACACTCTAGCAAGCCTAGGCAGAAAACTAGTAAGTGCATTCGAGTTTATTTCCCTCTTTTCTCTGTTTTCTTTTCCCTTTGTTTTCTGCCATGGCTGGAGTTTTTCTTAATTTTTTTCTTTTTCTTTCTCTCTCTTCCTTTTTACTTTTTATTGATTAGTAAGCACTAAGAGCTAGAGAATCTGACAAGCTGAAAGAAGAGACTTGAAACATGTCCACGACTTGAATTGTCATGTAGACACTTACATTTTTGGTGCTGTTCTCATACCATCTACATAATTGAAATCATTCAAACAAAAATGTGAAGACTTCAAGGAATCTGAATTTTTACTTCCTCCACAAATTGCAAGGAAATTAAGGGAGAAATGCCTGGGTCTGGGTCAGGAAGATCCTCTAGAGAAGGAAATGGCAACCCATTCCAATAGTATTGCCTGGAGAATTCCATGGACAGAGGGGTCTGGTAGGCTACAGTCCATGGGGCTGCAAAGAGTTGGACACGACTGAGCGACTGACACTTTCTTTCACTGCTTTCATTTTTATTTTCTGGCCACATATGTCAGGACAGAGGGGGCAGAAGTGGAGACAAGACAATTTGGAAACTAAAGCAAGTGCCCAGTGTGAGGTGATCCAAGAAGAAATTAAGTTTCCACAGAGACTGAATCAATAAACCACAAACCAAGTACCTCTGCTGTGGTGTTTGTTCAGTTGCTAAGTTCTGTCCGATTCTTTGCAAGCTAATGGGCTGCAGCACATCACGTTCCTCTGTCCCCCACTATCTTCCAGAGCTTGATCAAATTCACATTCGTTGAGTCAGTAATGCTATCCAACCATCTCATCCTCTGCCACCCCCTTCTCAATTTTGCCTTCAGTCTTTCCCAGCATCAAGGTCGAGTCGGCTCGTTGCATTGGGTGGTCACAGTATTGGAGCTTTGGCTTCAGCATCAGTCCTTCCAATGAATATTCAGGACTGATTTCCTTTAGGATTGACTGATTGATCTCCTTGAAGTCCAAGGGACTCTCAAGAGTCTTCTCCAGCACCACGGTTCAAAAGCATCAGTTCTTTGGTGCTCAGCTTTCTTTATAGTCCAACTCTCACATCCATACATGACTATTGGAAAAACCATAGCTTTGACTAGATACACATCTGTTGGCAAAGTAATGTCTTTGCTTTTTAATATGCTTTCTAGGTTGGTCACTGCCTCCTGTACAATGTCACAAACTTCTGCCCATAGTTCTTCAGGCACTCTCTCTACCAGATCTAATCCCTTGAATCTATTTGTCACTTCCACTGTATAATCGTAAGGGATTTGATTTAGGTCATACCTGAATGGGCTAGTGGTTTTCCCTACTTTGTTCAATTTAAGTCTGAATTTGGCAATAAGGAGTTCATGATCTGAGCCACAGTCAGCTCCCAGTCTTGTTTTTGCTGACTGAACACAGTTTCTCCATCTTTGGCTGCAAAGAATATAATCAATCTGATTTTGATGTTGACCATCTGGTGATGTCCAGGTATAGAGTCTTCTCTTGGGTTGTTGGAAGAGGGTGTTTTTTATGACCAGCGTGTTCTCTCAGCAAAACTCTGTTAGCCATTGCCCTGCTTCATTTTGTACTCCAAGACCAAACTTGCTTGCTACTCCAGGTATCTCTTGACTTCCTACTTTTGCATTTCAGTCCCCTGTGATGAAAAGGACATCTTTTTGGGGTGTTAGTTATAGAAGGTCTTGTAGGTCTTCATAGAACCATTTGTTTTCATTTTTTTCAGCATTACTGGTTGGGGCATAGACTTGGATTACTGTGATTGAATGGTTTGCCTTGGAAATGAACGGAGATCATTCTGTCATTTTTGAGATTACACCTCAATACTGCATTTCAGACTCTTTTGTTGACCATGATAGCTACTCTATTTCTTCTAAGGGATTCTTGCCCACAGTAGTAGATATAATGGTCACCTGAATTAAATTCACCTATTCCAGTCCATTTTAGTTTACTGATTCCTAAAATGTCGATGTTCACTCTTGCCATCTCCTGTTTGACCACTTCCAACCTGGATCTAACATTCCAGGTTCCCATGCAATATTGCTCTTTACAGCCTCAGACTTTGCTTCCATCACGAGTCACGTCCGCAACTGAGCACTGTTTTCGCTTTGGTTCAGTCTTTTCATTCTTTCTGGAGTTATTTCTCCACTGGACTCCAGCAGCGTACTGGGCACCAACCGACCTGGGAAGTTCATCTTTCAATGTCATATCTTTTTGCCTTTTTGTACTGTTCAAGGAGTTCTCAAGGCAAGACTACTGGTTTGCCATTCCCTTCTCCAGTAAACCATGTTTTGTCATAACTCTCCACCATGACCCCTCAGTCATGGGTGGCCCTACATGGCATGGCTCATAGTTTCAATGGGTTAGACAAGGCTGTGGTCCATGTGATCAGTTTGATTAGTTTTCTGTGATTGTGGTTTTCATTCTGTCAGCCCTCTGATGGATAAGGATAAGAGGTTTATGGAAGCTTCCTGATGGGAAAGATTAACTGTGGGGGAAACGGGATCTTGTTCTGGTGGGTGGGGCCATGCTCAGTAAACCTCTAATCCAAGTTTGCATTGATGGGCGGGGTCCTGTTCCCTCCCTGTTGCTTGACCTGAGACCAAACTATGGTGGAGGTAACGAAGATAATGACGACTTCCTTCTAAAGGCAGCACTCAGTGTCCCCTGCAGCAGGCCACCACCAACCCATGGCTCCGCCAGTGACTCCTGGACACTCACAGGCAAATCTGGGTCAGTCTCTTATGGGGTCATTGCTCCTTCCTTCTGGACCCTGGTGCACACAAGGTTTCGTTCGTGCCATCCAAGGGAGTCTTTTCCCCAGCCCTGTGTAAGTTCTATAATCAAATCCCACTGGCCTCCAAAGTCAAATTCTCTGGGAGTTCTCAGTCCTTTTGCCAGAATCCCAGGTTGGACCCACAACAGTGTGGGTCCTAGAGCTTTCTTAACAGCGCGAGAATGTCTTTGGTGTAATTGTTCTGCAGTTTGTGGGTCGTTTGCTCAGCAGCTCTACGGTGAGGTTAATGGCGACCTCCAAGAGGGCTTTTGCCACAGGCTGTGTGACCAGGTAGCTGCCCCCAGAGCCCCTGCCCCTGCGGCAGGCCACTGCTGACTTGTTCCGCCTCAGGAGACTCTAACACAGGTTCGGCTCCATCTCTGTAAGGTCTGGGTCCTGGTGCGCATAAGGTTTTGTTTGAGCCCCCCGTGCATCACTGGTGGGTATGGGATTTGATACTAAATGGGATTTTGCCCCTCCTACCATCTTACTGGGGCTTCTCTTTTGCCCTTGGACATGGGGTATCTTTTTTGGTGGGATACAACATTCTCCGTTGATGGCTATTCAGAAGCAGTTGTAGTTTTGGAGTTCTCGCAGGAGAAGATGAGTGCATGTTCTTCTACTCCACCTTCTTGCCAATACAATGGGTCCCAGGATTTGCACAACGTTAGCCCCAGCGGAGGGGAACACTCTCTCCCCTGACCCCCCAGGGACAGCTGTCTGTGCTGCCACCAAAGGCTGCTTTAGCTTTCTCAGTGTGTGTTAGGACACCTGTCCACTGTGTGTGCCTCCCCACATGGACACAGTTCCAGTTCGGCAAGTGTCCTGGTCAAGATGTTCTCAGCAGACCAGGTTAGGGTTAGGGTTTGGTTGGGTTTAGGGTTAGGGCTGGTGTTACAGTTTGGGTTAGAGTCAGGGCTGGGGTTACGGTTAGGGTTAGGGCTACCCAGGTGGCTCTAGTGATAACCCACCTGCCAATGCAGGAGGCCCAAGAGACCTGGGTTTGATTCCTAGGTCTGGAAGATCCCTTGCAGGAAGGTATGGCGACCCACTCCAGTATTCTTGTCTGGAGAATCCCATGGACAGAGGATCCTGATGGGCTATAGTCCATGGAGTTACAAAGATTCGGTCATGACTGAGGACTTAGTGGCACACACATAGAGTTAGGGATACAGTCCAACTTTGTTCAAATGAACTTTTCCCACTTCTCCGCCATCATTTCATCTTCGCCCATTATGACATCCAACAAGGAAGTCATCTCATTGGTCATTAGTAAGTGACTTTGAGATGTCCACATGGTGGCCTATCTCAAAATTCGCCTGGGGTTCTGCTACTTACCTCTTCTTGGTATCTTTGTCTAGGCTCCCAATAAAGCCTTCTGTTACAAGAAGTCATAGAAAACTTCTGTTTCCTAGTCTACCTCTCCCAAGAGACTGGGAGCTCTTAAATCACAGATGATAGTGTATTCATGGCTGTCTTAGTAGTTCCCAACACAAAGACAATTGCAAGGCCGAGTCCTAGGAACTGCTTGTGAATTTGATGCCCAAGGGTCTTATCATTGAGGAAATAATAAGAACATGATGAGGAAGGGCCTGAAATTGATGTGCTGTAACTGTACACAAACAGTTGTACAGGCTGTGTACTGCTCAACTAGTAAAGCTCTATTCACATACATGATCATATATACAATGTTCCCTAGTGTTGATTAGGCTATAATGTGAATAGTCTCCCAAGAAAGCCATCCATGGGTCAGATGAACTTATCTGTCTCTCATAATATCTTTCCCTTCTCAAGCAGAATCTCCACTAGGGTAATTAAAGGTCTGTCAGAAGACAGTTGGCTCAAAGATGAGAAAGTGAGTCATCAGACTGAATCATCAGTCCCATGGGTGTGAGCTCATATCCTGGATTCTAGTCAACAAAATCAACTTCAAAACTATATTTAAAAAATATACTTTCATATCAAGACATCAAATTAATTGCACAAAAACCCAATATTCATGCTGGATCTCAAAAGAGTTGATGATACAGGGATGAAGAATCATTCCACATGAGGAATGAGAAAATTATTCTTGATTCGGAATACGAATGCTGCAAAATCTTCGAAGAAATCTCTTTACTAGGAATGATGAGGTGTAAAGACAGGCAAAGTAGTGAAATTATTTTCTGCTGCACTGCAAGAAAATGTAGCTGTTAAAGGGAACATTTCTATAGCCTACTTGGTATTTTCCACAGTTGCTTTAAAGTTATAAACCAAATTGTTTATTTCAAAGGAAGTTTCTACACAGAAGACTTTTCAAAAGTATCTCTGAAGATAGTAGATTCTGGTAGTGTCAATGAAAGCTTTCTTTTTAAAAATATTTATTTATATTTTTAGTAACACTGGACTTTTGTTGCTGTGCCTGGGCTTTCTCTAGTTGCAGCCAGTGGGGGCTACTCTCTAATTACAATGCATGGGCTTCTTATTGTGCTGGCTTCTCTTGTTGCAGAGCATGGGCTCGACAGCATGGGCTCAGTAGTTGTGGCACAAGGCACACCAGGGATCGAACTCGTGTCCCCTGCATCGGCAGGTGGATTTTTAACCACTGGACCACCAGGGAAGCCCCTGAAATCTTTCTTGGGCAACAGTGCTGCTAGCTCTGGGTGGCACAGCTGGGATAATCAAGAAGTAGAACAGAGCTGAATGAATGAACAAACTGAGAAAAGTTCTTGGAACTGCACAGCTTCAGCAATGACCAACACAGAAGACAACCCCAAAAGATCCTCAGTGAGGAGGAAATGACTTCTATTGGAAGGATGCTAAGTTGCACTCATGAGCTATATTAACAAAGGAGATACAACAAAGTAAAATCACTGCCATTTGAAGGCTAGAAATAAAATGTTAAACTTCTTATTAGTGAATGGGAGAAGATGGGGGGGAAAAACTGAACACATAACTCCAAAGAAGGCAGGAAGAGAAGGGGGAAATAAGCATTAAAAAAAGAGTGTGTGTGAGAGAGAGGTGAAAAGTTCCCTTCTCTCAAATGGTCTTCAGTCCTCTCTACTTGGTCATCCTGAGTCATCCGTCCAGGCCCATCTTAACTCACCCGTCTGGGAAGACCCTCTGACACTTTGTGGCAAAGCCATTTGGCTCCTTCTCATCCTGATCCTAAACATGCCTGCATGATAACACCTACCATATTTTTATTACAGTCATTGGACATCTTCTTGTTTTGAACACTGGGAATCCATGACCTCTTCTACAGATTGTGGCTTGGGAGTAAGTTTAGAGAAAACAGCCTTCCTGCCCATTCATGCTTCAATATGGCACTACTCAGGCTTTAGGGGGAACCATGGGAAACCAGTGATTGCCCAGGATCTTCTTGAGGGTTCCTAGTGGCCACCATAAGTGGGTCAGAGATCAAGACATGATGTAGAAACCCCACAGAAGACAGCGTGATAATGAGTCCTCTGGTGAATGAACCTGAAAGCATTTACAATTTACTGCAGTGAACACAAGCATGTATATCTCAGGAGACAGCAGTTGTAAGATATTTGATAAGGGGCTTCTTTTTTTTAATTTTAAAGATTTTTTTTTAATGTAGACTATTTTTAAAGTCTTTATTGAACTTCTTACAATATTGCTTCTGTTTTATGGTTTGGTTTTTTGGCCACAAGGCATGTGGGATCTTATCTCCCTGACCAGGGATTGAACTTGCACCCCCTGCATTGGAAGGCAAAGTCTTAACCACTGGACCACCAGGGAAGTCCTGATAAGTGAATTCTTGACTCTTCCATCTAGAATTGGAAGTGATGAGGTCTATTCAAGCTGAGGTTTTTGTAGCTTTTAGGAAGTCCTAGTGAGGTTCATCAAGCTTCTTGTCACCCCAAACACATCCCCCTAAAACTCTGACCTGATTAGTTACAGATCTGCAAAAGTTGACCTTGGTCATTCACTCTGTCAGAATCTAACCTTGAGGTCAGTTTCTGTTTCTTACTATTCTGCTTGCACCATCTTTCTAAATGGCCCACATATTATAAACACTAATTAGCTGACATCACCTCTTCCCAGATGATTCGAAAATAATTCCAATACCCAGTCTATGGTCAGGCACCACCACCTCAAGACCTAAGAAGGGCTGATCCCAGGAAGATCTGATCCATACTACAGAGCGAAACCCAGAGCTACTGGATGCTACTGGAAAGAAAGAAAAATGGCTTCTTTTCCATTGGAAATAAGCCTGGAGAGAGGTCATTTTGGATCTGTAGACATCCCAGCTTACCATATATTGGAGGAGTCTGAATGATAATAGAGCCAACACAGCAGAAGTAACAGCTAGGAAGTGGAACAAGAGAAACCATGTCTCATTAGCTCCTGATACAGCTGTGCCTGCAATCCACATTGCCAACAGATGTTCTAACACCTGAGCTGAAAAATGCTCCTTTTTAAAAGTCTTTATTGAATGTGTTACAGTATTGTTTCTGTTTTCTGTTTTGGTTTTATGGCTGCAAGACATGTGAAATCTTAGCCCCCTGATCACATATCAAATCCACACCCCTTGCATTGGAACGCAGAGTTTTAACCACTGGACCACCAAGGCCCAAAATGCTCTTTTTAAAAGCCAGATCCTTATTTGTGTGTCACTGGAAAAGAAACAGCTGTTTGATCCCATAAGTCAAGACCATATATTTATCTTGGTCTCTCTCATTTTTAAAATACGAGAAAATAGTGACACAAAATGTCAAATGAAAGAGGGGAAGGATGAAGAAAAAGGGGAAAAAGGAAAGAAGGGGTAGCAAGAGTGATAGCCAGATTTTAATTGAACAAGCAAACTAAGAAATAGAGAGGCTGTAAGCTGGCAGCTGATAATCCCCCCAAACACTTGTTCTACCCCAAAGGTTGCTGCCCATGAAATAATTATGCACTGTTTATAAGCTTAGTATCACAGTCCCATGGGTGCTTTGTAACTAAACCTCCTCCTTTAAAATCTCATTGTTATTTCAAAAAGTAATTTTAGTTGGATTGTGAATTATTTGGATCAGTGGGTTTTGATAAACAAGCTTGTTCTAAACTGATACACCAGAAAAACCATTTCTAAGGACAATTAAAAAAGAATTGCTTTTTTCATGCATCAAGAGAACCCTTGGTGGAGGTCTCACAGGGGACCCAGGTGGGAGATATTTATAATCTCAGCACAGACGACCCACTGCTAATTCACTGATCCCAAAATTTCAGTTCTGTCTCACCACACAGAGAAAAATAAAATGAAGGATTCTGGTTCTGTATTAAAGCAAAACTTTCAGAAAATTAAAGATGTTTGGGTATACCTTTCTTTTGAAAGAGGCAAGGGGAGGAAACGCAGACATAGAAAAAGAAGAGAATAACCAGTTTCACAAACTTGAGAGTTAATTTTTTTACCCTCTTTTATGATCTGAGAGAAAGAGTGGAACCCAAGATTACTTTTCAGAGGCACAGCTTGGAAACATCAGTGTTTCTAACTTGATGTATGCAATGTATACCTGAATACAACCTGATGTACCCAACCTGGGATTATAAGCCGGAGCCCCTGAAGCTGCAGTCTGAAGTTTGGCCTGTGGGGTGAATATACCGCCTGGAACCCTTTCCCAATTAAGACCCCAGAATGCTGTTACGTGGGACTTCCCAGTGCTGGTCAAGTCTCGATATTGGTATCTGCCCAGTTTGGAGATGTATAGGCTGTTATTTCTCTCTGTTGTTTCCATTTATTTTCTTCTGATGGCTGTACATCTTCCATGACAAAAGTCCAGGTGTCAGCAAGGGGACTTTCCTTACTGGAGAATCTGCTTTGCAGCTCATTCTGAATGTTGACCCAATCAGTAGTCTTCTGTTTGCCGTGTGACCGCTGTGTCTCCAAGCCAGCAACCACACACACACACATCAAATCCTTCTCACGTTTCCAGTCCTCTGACTTCTCTCTCTTTCAGGTTAGAGAAAGCTCTGCTTTTTAAGGGCCCAGTGATTGCATGGGACTTATCTGGCACCTCCAGGCGGCTCACCCTATTTTCAAAGCAACTGATTAGTAACCTGAATTACAGCTGCAAAGTCTTTCTTGAGATTCCCAGGTGAGACATCAGGGGAGAAGGTCATAAGGACTGAAATTCTGCTGACCCCAGTGACATTTTATGTGAAATTCTGAATGTTTAATTTTTTGATTATTTGTTTACTTGCTTTTGGCTGCATCAGGTCTTAGCTGTGGCACGCATACTCTTCATTGCCACACTCAGGTTTCTTTAGTTGCAGCTCACAGGCTTAGTTGCCCTATGGCATGTGAGATCTTAGTTCCCCAACCAGGAATCGAACCCACATTCCTGGCATTGGGAGGAAGGTTCTTAACCACTGGACCACCAGGGAAGTCCCTGAATTTTTAATTATTGACAGCTATTTAAAGTTTTTTTTTTTTTTTTAATAACATCTTGTTAGCCCAAGAGTCCACTGCTTGGGTCTAGCTACATGCTTAGTAGAAACCACACCCCCCACCCCCAAAACAAAAAAAACCTATTTGGGGACTTCACTTGGGGCTTCCCAGAAAGCACTAGTGGTAAAGAACCCTGCTGCCAATGCAGGAGATGTAAGAAAAACAGGTTCAATTCCTGGGTCAGGAAGATCCCTTGGAGGAGAACATGTCAACCCACTCCACTATTCTTGCCTGGAGAATCCCATGGACAGAGGAGCCTGGAGGGCTACAGTCCATAGGGTCACAGGGAATCATACACAACTGAAGCAACTTAGCACACACACACTGGTGTTCCAGTAGTTAAGTATTTCCAATCCAGGGGGCATGGGTTCAATTCCTGGTCAGGGAACTAAGCTCTCACATGCTGCAAGGTACAACCCAAAAGCAAAACAAAAACAAAATACCAATTTAGGTTCTGAAATCACACATTGGTACTCAGTTATGTGGGTTGTACTGCCTCAGGGCACAGTATTGGTCTGCTTCTTAGCACATCACTGGCCAGGGCAGGGCAGTGGGATTTCCTGCTCCAAAGGATCATGAGGGACCTAAGCATCTTTTATCTTGAGCATCTACGGTGTCCTTAGTACTCATTTTCCTGTACAATCAGCCAATGGATGGGACAGAGAGAGAGAATGGAGAGGTCAGACCTGCTCTTAATTGCTTAAGTCCAAAGGTGTCACACTTTCTTCTGCTCACATTCCATTGGTGAGAATTAGTGACAAGGACTCTGATGAGTGTAGGAAAGTGGAGAAATAGATCTTCTATTTACTCAGAAGAGGAAAATGCAGATATTTGTGGACACTTGAAGAAACTGCAAAAAGATTAACAAAGATATCTAAAATGTGCTTTTATTACTGGAAAAAGTAAGTAATGTTAATGTGACTAAAAATTATCATAGAAACAATGGGGTATGGGAAATGCATTTATGGCTTTCCATTTGAGAAACTTTGTTGTGTTTTTTTTTTTTAATTTTTATTTTTACTTTATTTTCCTTTACAATACTGTATTGGTTTTGCCATACATTGACATGAATTAAAAGATATTTGGCCAGGGCTTCCTTGGTGGGTCAGTGGTTAAGAGTCCACCTGCCAATGCAGGAGACACTGGTTTGATCCCCGATCCAGGAAGATCCCACGTGTCTCTGAGTAACTAAGCCCATGGGCCGCAACTATTAAGCCTGTGCTGTAGATCCCGGGAGCCACAACCACTGAGTCATGTGCCACAAAAGCTCCAGCACCCTAGAGCATGCGCTTTACAACAAGAGAGGCCACCTCAATGAGAAGCCCACACACCACAAGAGAAGGCACTGCAATGCAAAGCCCATGCAGGGCGAAACTAGAGCAGTTCCCCATGGCCACAGCTAGAGAAAAACCCGTATAGCAAAAAAAGGCCCAGCACAGCCAAAAACAAATAAATGAAATCATTTTCAAAAAGACATTTGGCCAAATATCTTTTCCATAAAGGCTTTTGGAGTACCTGGAAAGCTTAATTTGAGTAACAAAATGATTGATTTAAACCCAACGCCCCAGAAACCTAACACAAAGGGTGGCCTCTATAGCAGACAAGGCATTAGTTGTCCAGGAGAACAGAGAAAAGACACGTGGCCATAATCTGCTGGCTATTGCCACAGTTTTCCTTCTCCTTTTCCACCTCTGTAACCGAGAGTGAAGTTATTTGGCGAGGAGGGAAATGTGCTCTAATAGATTTCGTTTTCCAGTCTCCGCTACAGCTAGCTTTGGACAGGTGGCTGAGAGCTGGCCACCGAAATATAAGTAGACTTATTTGGTGTAGCTTCTAGGAAGGGTCTTCGACTGGGTGACTTAGCAAGAGGACACACTGGGGGACAGTCATGCCATGAGGGGGACACGGAGGTTAGAAGACTACTTGACAGTCCATGCTGCTGTTTCTGGTGCTAGGGTCTATTTTCTATATCTGTCTATCCATCTGTCTATCCACCCATCATATCTATCCACCAATTCATCCATCATCTTTCTCTATTATCTATCATCCATCTGTCTGTTATCTATCATCTATCTATATATCTATCTATTGATCCATCATAGCTATCTATCCATCCACTAATTCATCCACCATCTTTATCTATTATTTATCTATCATCCCTCTATCATCTATATATCCACTTGTTATCTGTTTATCTACTTATAATATCTGTCATCTAGCTACTTATCAATCTGTCCATCTACAGATCTAAACATATTTAGAGGTCTTTATTTTTCTTGATTGATATATATGTATATCAATAACATATAAAATATTTAAATAAATCTCTATTTTGAGATGTTTATGTTGCTTAAAAATTATATTGTCATGCAAGTAACCTTTCCTCCCATGTCTTTACACATATCTCTATTTTCTTAGCATAACTCCAAAGAAACAAAATTACTTGGTTGAAAGGCATGCTCATTTATAAGCACACAGACTATCACAACTCTGTCCTAAAATTTGCACTTTCAATAAAATTTTTGCATTTTTTCACTAATACAAAATTATTTAATTTTATTACTGTAGTAACAGCAGCTTGGATAGCCCTGAAATGAGTTAACATTAGAAATAAAGAGGCTACCCTTGGTGTGCCTGCAAATGAGATAATTGATATAAAATGATTTTGAAAGTGTGAGATGTTCAATATAAATATAAACATTGTGATTTAATTACTATCCTTCTTAAGTGACTGTGCTGTCAAGCTAATGACCCCAACAAATTTGCAAATCTTACTTTTTTCATCTACAATGTTCATCCTTAGGGGCAAAATTTTTCCAAAATGAAAAATAGAAATCATACCATCATCTCAATACGTGGAGAAACAGCCTTTGACAAAATTCGGCATCATCCAGCTGTGATGAAAACTCTCAGCAAAGTGAGTATAGAGGAACAGACTTCAACATAATAATAACATACATGACAAACCCACAGCCAGCATCATGAAGTGAAGTGTTGGCCGCTCAGTCGTGTCCAACTCTTTGCTACTCCGTGGACTGTAGCCCGCCAGGCTCCTCTGTCCATGGAATTCTTCAAGCAAGAATACTAGAGTGGGTTGCCATTACCTTCTCCAGGGGATCTTCCTGACCCAGGGGTTAAACCCAGGTCTCCTGCATTGCAGGCAGATTCTTTACCATTGAGCCACCAGGGGGGCCATCTAGCTAACATCATACTCAATGGGGGGAAAAAAAACTAAAAGCATTTTCTTCAAAATCAGGAAGAAGACAAGGACACCCACTCTCACCACTTTTGTTCAACATAGTATTGGAAGTCCTGGTCATATCAATAAGGCTAGAAAAAGAAATTTTAAAAATCCAAATTGGAATGAAGTAAAACTGTCATTGCTTGGGATGACATAAGACTATATAGGAAATCTTGAAGCCACCCTCAGGGGGAGGGGAGAAGAAAAAAAAAGACACCCTCAGAAGCCTGCAGAACTCATCAATGAATTCTTTATTTGCAGGATACAAAATCAATATGCAGATTGTATTGCATTTTCATACACAAATCACTCCAGTGATCTTGCCCAGAAAATCCCATGGACAGAGGAGCCTCGTGGGCTATAGTCCATGAGGTTGCAAAAGAGTCAGACATTACTGAGTGGCTAAACAACAAAAAGCACAAATCACAAACTATCTGAAAGAAAAATTAATAAAACAATCCCAATTATAATCATATCAAGGTGAATAAAATGACTAAAAGTGAAAAATAAGAAAACAACAAAAGATTTGCTTGAAGAATGGTCATAAGCTATTAAAGCTAGGTTTAATGAGAAGTTAACTTTTAAGTGGAGATTCGCATAGAGGAAGTTTACCTGGGAGTAACCGCAGGATGAACACCTGCAGAAGGAAGGTGGCAGTGTTTGGAAGAGGCAGAAGATGTCCTGCCTTGTAGCTCAACACTGGCCTCAACTAATCCCACAGGGAGCTCTGAGGCAGGCCTCTCCAGGAAGAGATGCCCACCCGGCATATGGGCAATAATTCCTTCCATCTTTACCAGGGGTGGGGAGGCTGGGTGTGCATCACAGTAACACAAGGAAATACTGCCTCACCTTTGAGCAGCTTCTCTACGTGTCTTCCCCAACCCCCCACCGCATTTCTGCCCAGATACACCCTTTCCCACACTCAAATCCTCTGCAGTTGTCTGAATGGGAAACCCACTCAGCAACGGGGTGGGGGTTGTTGAGAAAAGATAGTAGGTAAAGAGGAGACAGACTCTCCAACTCCCTTCAGGATGCTACCAAACACCACCTGCTGCTCATCTTTTACTTCTTGGAATCCAAGTTCAAATGCTTGTTGTCATTAGTGGGGTTTGTGTAGATGTTATACAGACAAGACCAATGTCAAATTAGTGCTCATACACACTTCCTGATCAAATAGGTGCCCTAGATTTGTTCTGTAGCTGTCGTCTGTTAATATCCAGAGAAGCTGCAATCCTAGGCTGGACAATACTGCATGAAAATTCCACAGTGTCCCCAAGTTCTATCAGGGACATCAAGAATTAAGTACCCAACAGCAAGCATTAGCATCAGAGGTCTTCTATAAGAGATACTGGGCTTCCCTGGTAGCTCAGCTGGTAAAGCATCTGCCTGCAGTGCAGGAGACCCTGTTCAATTCCTGAGTTGGGAAGATCTGCTGGAGAAGGGATAGGCTACCTACTCCAGTATTCTGGCCTGGAGAATCCCATGGACTGTACAGCTGCAAAGTGTCGGACACAACTGAGCGACTTTCAGTTTCATAAGAGATACCAAATAAAGTGCCTTTACTAGGCTACTTGTAATGGAGAACTCATTGACAGAGTTAAGAATGGTCATTATTTAAAATAATAAACACAAGGACTTCCTTGGGTGTCCGCTGGTTAAGACTTCACACTGCCAATGAATGGTGTGCAAGTTGGATCCAGCATGGACAGAAGATTAAAAATAAAATAAAATAAAATTCCAGAGCTGTTGTTCACACTTGCTACAGTCACCGACAACTTAATCCCACCCACAGGGAAGAAATGGAGGCAGATATTGGATTCAGCAAGTTTCTGGCATATACAGATCAGAATTAATGGAACACGTCACCAGGATCGTCAGATACAATATAGAATGTGTCATGCTTAGTCGCTCAGTCATGTCTAACTCTTTGTGACCCCATTGACTGTAGCCTGCCAGGTTCCTCTGTCCAAGGGGATTCTCCAGGCAAGAATACTGGCATGGATTGCCGTGCCCTCCTCCAGGGGATCTTCCCAACCTAGGGATCAAACCCAGGTCTCCCACATTGCAGGCAGATTTTTTACCATCTGAGCCACCAGGGAAGCCCACAGTATAGGATATCACAGTGAAATTCCAATTTCAGATAAATAGCAAAGACATATTCAGTAGAAGTGTGTCACAAAGATGGCATGGGACATACTTATACTGAAATAAAATTGTTTATCTGAACTTCAGATTTACTTTAGCATCTAGTAAATTCTGCTGGCCAAATCTGCAATCCTTGTATAACCCAAAAATGCAAGATGAATTAAAACAGGCCACTCATTGGGATATACTGCTGCTGCTGCTGCTGCTAAGTCGCTTCAGGCATGTCCGACTCTGTGCGACCCCATAGATGGCAGCTCACCAGGCTCCCCCGTCCCTGGGATTCTCCAGGCAAGAACACTGGAGTGGGTTGCCATTTCCTTCTCTAACGCATGAAAGTGAAGGGTGAAAGGGAAGTCGCTCAGTCGTGTCCGACTCGTAGCAACCCCATGGACTGCAGCCTACCAGGCTCCTCCATCCATGGGATTTTCCAGGCAAGAGTACTGGAGTGAGGCGCCAATGCCTTCACCGCACTGGGATATAAACCAGATTCAAATTTGGGTAGAGTGTGGACGCTGACATGAAGTGAGCCTAAAACTGGAATTCTAACACTTCCACCTACTACAAAAATATTCTTGGTTCAATAAATTTCACCCTATTCAATTTTCAATTTTCTCCTCTGGAAGTTGCCTATAATAATGATCTCAGTCAACCTAGATGAATGGCTATAACAAACAACACTTCAAGATAATGGCTTAACACCACAGAGGTTCATTTCTCATTCATATCAGAGTCTAATACGGTCAGTGCTTGGCCCCTGAGGTCATCTGAGGAGCCAGTATTCTTAGGCCATGGTCAGTTCTCACCTGAGTCCTCTTGGCTGGACCACAGACGGTGCATATGAGCCGTGACTTTTATTAGGTGTGAATACTACATCTTAAAATAGTTTTTAAAATTCCCAGCACAAAGGTAGATGCTTCATAGTTCTCACCTATTATGACAATTATTTAAATTATCGTAACACCCTATCATTGTGTTTGTAGAAAGATTACACCCATGCTTTTCCCAACCTAAACAGAACAGTGCAGTGAAAAGTCATGTTCTCAAGACAAGATTCAAGAATGGGGGCTGGGCTTCCCTGGTGGCTCAGTGGTCAAGAATCCACCTGCCAAAACAGGATACACAGGTTTGGTCCCTGACTCGGGAGGATCCTACATGCTGCGGAGCAACTAAGCTCGTGTGCCACGACCACTGAGCCTGTGCTCTAGACCCTGGGAATCACACCTGCTGAGACCACACGCTGGAACTACTGAACCCCAAGGGCCCTAGAGCCCATATTCTACAAGAGAAGTCACCACAGTGAGAATCCGTCCACCACCACTAGAGAGCAGACCCCACTCTCTGCAACTAGAGAAAAGCCTACACATCAAAGAAGATCCAGCACAGCCAAAAATTAATAAATAAACTTTAAAAACTTTAAAAAAAGAGTGGGGGTTTTCTCTTTCCTCTCTTTAATATGTATCCACTTTTGCACCATTTCTGTGATGATTTTCAAGTTTTCTGGAATTTATCACAGTAATAATTAAATGTTGCTCATGCCACATCCAGTGTTCACCTAACTGTCTCCTTTTTGTGCTGGAATAATACACAATCTGGAGAATTAGCCTTGTGATGCAACGTAGGAGGAAAAGAGGGCTTGCTAGCCTGGGAACAACAATTAGGATTTTGCTCAGAAGTGCCCACAATGCAGGTTCTCTGAGGAAGGGTGTTGGGGAAACAGAGAGGAAGAAAATTCACAATGAAATGGACAGAGAGAGCAACATAATAGGTCTCTCTTGTTATTTGTTTCTATAATAGATTCCTTGGCTGAAAGAGAAATTAATCATGAAGAAGGACAAGTTATCAAAAAAAAAGCCAGTGGCACTGGGCCCACAGTGGACAGTCTGCTGAGACCAAGGACAATGTTTATAGCAAGGGTGATTCATGAGGCTAACTGATCATACCATCCATCTTAAAAATCAGCCCCTATTGAAAGATTACTAAAAATACAATATAGCCTCAGGAATATAGTAAAACTTATTCTTGTTTGCCTGGCAATTTCCTTGTTTGTTTGTTTGTTTTTTTTTTTGGTAGTGAAATTCCTGTGACCTGGGAACCCTGCCACCATGGGAAAACCAGGATACTGAGTCACCCTACTCAGGAAGAGGTTATGCATTTATCCCAGAGAGTAGTAAAGCCTGTGGTGATTTGCAAATGGGATGCAATTTGCACAGAGGCTATACATCTGTGTGGCTGTTGCTTCACCTGGACTGGGAGCAGTTTGGAGGCAGAGACGGAGCCTTATTCATCTCTGTGCTGGGGATACAGGGCTGGGCACAGAGCAAACACTCATTCACAGTTTGTTTCAGTTATGAATTGCACTTCGTTGAGTGAATTCAAATAGAAATTAATTAAGTTAAATTGGAAAGACCTCAAGGCTAAGGTCATGAAATCTGACTTGTCCGAGGTCTGATTCTGTGACCCTAATGCACTTGAATGGGCTTCCTGGGTGGCGTTTGTGGTAAAGAACCCTCCTGCCAATGCAGGAGACATAAGAGATGCAGGTTCAACCCCTGGGTCAGGAAGATTCCCCTGGAGGAGGGCACGGCAACCCACTCCAGTATTCTTGCCTGGAGAATCCCATGGACAGAGGAGCTTGGCGGGCTACAGTCCGTAGGGTTGCAGAGTTGGACACTGCTGAAGCAACTTTGCATGCATGCATGCAATGCACTTGAATAGCCCTGTTGCTTTTAGTCCCTGACTCTGAGAGAATTGACCCTTGTTGTCCCCTCATGTCCAGGGCCAGCCCAGGAACCTAGGTGGCTCTCAGAACCAGGCAGGTGACATCACACGATGAATGAGACCTTCAGATAAGGCAACATGTGACATCACGAAAACCTTTCCTGGGCAGAAGAAAAGGTTAGGACTCTAAAAGCATTTTTTGTAATTTTTTGAGTGTTGTCATTCATTCGCTAAATCATGTCCAACTCTGCAAACCCATGGACTGCAGCACATCAGGCTTCCCTGTCCTTCACTCTCTCCCAGAGTTTGCTCAAAGTCATGTCCGGTGAGGCGGTGATACCATTTAACCATTTCATCCTTTGCCACCTCCTTCTCCTTTTGCCTTCAATCTTTCCCAGCATCAGAGTCTTTTCCAGTGAGTTAGCTCTTTGCGTCAGGTGGCCAAAGTTTTGGCGCTTCAGTGTCAGTCCTTTCAATGATGGTGATTCATTCATTACCCCCAGATAACTTGCCTTTCATTTAAAAATGTTCAAAATCGGGACTTTCCTGTGGTCCAGTGGTTAAGACTCCATGCTACCACTACAAGGGGTGTGGGTTCCATCCCTGACCAGGGAACCAAGATCCACCCCCCCACAGGCCACACAGTGTGGCCAAAAGAAAAAAAAAGACTGTTTCCCAGACAACCCCAGATTCTCTGTTTAGTGCTAGTTAATGCTTTCATAAATAACTAGGGAAACATAACTAATGGTTTCGTTCCTGCAGACAGAACCCTTCCCATGATGGAACTCTCAGGCTGGGTGTCTGTCTCCTCATCCCTTCCTGGGCTGTCATCCCACAACTAGAAAATAAAGATGCAGCGGCTGAGAGTTCTGCCCCATAGAAAGGGCAGCGCTAAGGCGAAACGTGTTAAATCTGCTGAGCCGAGGACCCCGTGCATCCCGGGTCAGAGCCACGGAGCTGCGGTTTCATGTCCTGTGGCTGGAACTCTGGTCCACTCTGAAGAAGCTCCATACAGAGCTGGGGTGATTAGGATGTGCCAGTGTATGTCCATCAACAGTACAAAGGTACCAAAAAAGAAAGAAAGCAGCTTCACAGAGTTGATGAGTGTGTGCATGTGTGTGCGTTCACTCAGTCATTCCCGACTCTTTGCAACTGCCTGGACTGTAGCCCGCCAGGCTCCTCTGTCCAAAGGATTCCCCAGGCAAGAATACTGGAGTGGGTTGTCATTTCTTTCTCCCAAGGATCTTCCCTACCCAGGGAACAAACCCATGTCTCCTGCATTGGCAGGCGGATTCTCTACCTCTGACCCACGAGGGAAGCCAGAGAGTTAAGGACGACGCCATAAACCTAGTTTTCCATCATGGGCCGTCTAACAGCACATTTGTTTTTGTACGTGGCCCCCAGCTCTGCTCTGTGCTGCTGTGTCTTCCAGAAACAAACTACAAAATCCCCAGGGTTGTGCGGTTGATAACTCTGACTTCGGAGGCTGGAGGGGTCAGGGCAGATGGTGGAGGAGGAGTGAGCAGGGTAAGGACTTGGAAAGTGCAGGTAAATCTCCCTGAATGGAGAGGACTGGGACACTGGAGCTGGGGGCTGTGTCCTGAGTCATGGCTGGGTCTGCAAGCTGCAGGACACAACAGAGGTTGGCATTGCCCAGGTAGGGGAGCCCAGTGCTTGACCCTGACCAGTAGGAAGGAAGTATCTGTGGCTGATTCTGTGGAGCCAACTGATCCCTCCCAGCAGCATCATGAGGATGAATGGAGATACTGAATCTGATGCTAGCAGCTCAGAGCTCAGCAGGGAAGAGGTGTAGAGCTCAGAGCAGGGAGAGTCCCTCCTGGTGGGGCTCAGGACCCAGCATTTAGGGGGGAATCTTTGCAGAGTACAGGGCAGGCTGGTCCCCTCCTGGGACCTGACCTCTCCTGGACTCCTAATGAATCACCAGTTCCCTGTGATTTTTTATCAGCCTTGAATTGAGAGGAAAATGCAGCTAAAGGGAAAGACATCAGCCAATAGGAGCGTGGACTAAGTTCCTGCAACTTCACTGTCTGGCTCACTGTCTCTATATCCACTTTAATGTATAATTTATGGGTAAATTAACAGAAACCAATCAAGCAAGGCTATGCACACAGTGCCGTGTTCAACAACAGATGAATCCAATAGCGATTATTTTAGAATAATAACAACACTTTGAAAACGCCTGGTCATCAGTACTACATTGGAAGTGCTAACAAGACTAATGGTCTCAGCAACCACGCAGCCAGTGAGGGAACCTGTGGCTGATGCTGCTGATCTCTGCCTGCCGTGGAGTCAGCCAACCCCACACCTCAGTTTTAGTTTATTCCCAGGACCCTGCATTCTGAGGCTATTGTTCTAGGGGAAAGTGAGGGGAGGGCACATTTTTTTCAGGCCAACGTAATAGACAGTGGGGCTTCCCTGGTGGCTATGAAAAATCCACCTGCTGATGCAGGAGACGCAGATTTGATCTCTGGGTTGGGAAGATCCCCTGGAGAGGGAAATGGCAACCCACTCCTGCCTGGAAAATCCACTGGACAGAGGAGCCTGGTGGGCTACTAGTCCATGGAGTCACAGAGAGTTGGACACAGCTTAGGGACTAAACAACAACAACAGTGATAGCCAGCGGTTTCTTTTGGCTTACACCTGTCCACCTCTATGATGCAGAACTGCCCCCTTCCCAACTCCTGGAGCTCAGACTGAAGCCCAGTGAGGCTCTGTGTTTCCCTCTCCCCTCCTCCTGAAAACGCATGGGGTGACCTTGGGTAAGAGATAGGCAGTCGGAATCCTCAGCACCCACGGCCCCTACAATGCGAGGTGGGGCACTTTTCTGTATCTCTTGCCCCCTAGTTTCCTCGTCAATAATAATATGCCCTGTTGTGAAGGTTACAGGGCATCACACAGTGGCTGTGCTCAAGAGCTCATCTGACTCACAGCGGAGGCTCCCCAAGGTCAGCTGAGGTCACTCATATTTTCTAAGGAAAGTCCCATACGCCCCTGCTGGGTCCCCACTGGCAACAAGAGGCAAGACCCTGACTCTTCCATCCATCCAGCAACTACATCATCAGCTGGAGACATCAAGAAGTCTGGGTTCTCACTTCATGTTCATGAAAGACCTCAGAATTACACTTTTGAAGCTGTCTCCCAGGGAGCCTGCAAACCCAGGGACAGAATTACACAGAGTGGATTTCTCCAAAACCTCTTCATCATGCGACTTAAAACCCCAACTAGTGACAAGATCCACTTTCCCCTTAAAATCAGGACAGCTGACTCTTGAATAATTGGGGGATTAGAGGCATTGTTCCTCCAGGCAGTTGAAAATCTGCATATAATTTATAGCCAGCCCTGGTATAAACGGTTCCTCTTTATCCACACCCCTAGATTCCACCAAGGGAAGACCGTGTAGTATTCACTATGGAAAAGTATCCATGGATAAGTGGACTCGCGCAGTTAAACCTGTGCTGTTCAAGGGTCAATCGTATATCCAACACGTCTTTTCAGTGTAGCGTTTGCATTTAAGAGCATTCACTCGTTCATTGTGAGCAGTTAAACTATATCAAAAATTTTAAACGTGATTTTGTGTTTTCTCCATTTATTTATTGAAACTGGATTGCGCGGTGGAAAAGCGGTATTTTTCAACAGCCTGGTTTTTTCGTTACATCCAAGGAGCTCTGCTAAGATATTTACAGAGTGAAGACCTTTATGAATGAGATAAAGAGGTGCCTATGAAATCGTGAAATTGCAGGCTGAATTCTATAAGCTTTTGTGCATTTTCCTAGGAAAACTTCCACTGATTTAATTAGATTGTTGGAAGTGGAGGGAACGGTCAGAACAGAAAAGAAAGAGGGGAGAGTAAAAGGCGCATACATGGTGGGAAAAGCAGCGCCCTGAGGTCTGAAGGGAATTCGCATTCCAAGCTGCAGCCCCAGGTGCGACCACCTGTAAGACATGCAGTCCCTCCCGCCGGCGCTAGAGGGCGCGCCCGGGCACAGCCAGCCCAGCGCGGACGCTGCAGACGCTCCGAGCGGCCAACAGGGGGCGCGGTTACAGCTACAGCGGGAGCCCTACTGGAGATCTGGAGCTCGGTCACCTTCGCGGTGGAGCGCGGTTCCACGGCCCTGGGGCTGGTGGACAGGGCCAGAGGGGGGCTTCCCTGTGCACCGGTGGAAGGGATCCCACCTTGTCCAAATCCTGAGGGCGACTTTAGCTTTGGGGAGGCTGGAGGGAGCGTTGCAATGAGCCCAGTGACCTTTGCAAAATCCTCTCAGGATGTCTTGGAGGTCGGTGTCCCTGGATTAGAATCTCAGCTCTTCCCTTCACTGTGTAACTTTGGACAAGGAGTCCACCTCTCTGAACCTCAGTTCCTTCCACCACTAAAATGGGGATAATGACCATGCCCAAATGGTATAGAATTAAACGAGACACCTGCAGGGGGCCCACAGTACGGAGCACGTGGCACGTGGTAAATCTTCAACTATCATCTTCTATTACTAACATTACTCTTGTCACTTATCGTTGTTACTATAGTATTGCGACTACACGATTACTATATTACTATATTACTGTGTTTGTCCACTGGGCTGCTGTTTGGCCACTCTAGATATTTGTCCCAAAAGAACTATTTCTTTGGTTAGAACATGCAGTGCTAAACCTTTTTGATCTTTTCCATTCTTGAAAGTTTCAAGGGCCTGAAGTCTTTCTGGTCTTGTGCAATTTACTTGCCATTGAATTTCACCCCATTTAAATCTATCTAGCTAAAATGTCTCTGTGGGCGGAGGGATCAGATGAAGACAGGATTGCTGGCTTAAAAGATTCCCGCTGGCTTTTAGCAGGAAGGAGAAGTCAGCCTCCTCACTTCAGTTCAGTTCAATCGCTCAGTCGTGTCCGACTCTTTGCGACCCCATGAATCACAGCACGCCAGGCCTCCCTGTCCATCACCAACTCCTGGAGTTCACTCAAACTCATGTCCATCGAGTCCGCGATGCCATCCAGCCATCTCATCCTCTGTCGTCCCCTTCTCCTCCTGCCGCCAATCCCTCCCAGCATCAAAGTCTTTTCCAATGAGTCAACTCTTCGCATGAGGTGGCCAAAGTACTGGAGCTTCAGCTTTAGCATCATTCCTTCCAAAGAAATCCCAGGGCTGATCTCCTTCAGAATGGACTGGTTGGATCTCCTTGCAGTCCAAGGGACTCTCAAGAGTCTTTTCCAACACCACAGTTCAAACGCATCAATTCTTCGGCTCTCAGCCTTCTTCACAGTCCAACTCTCACATCCCTACATGACCACTGGAAAAACCATAGCCTTGACTAGACGGACCTTAGTCGGCAAAGTAATGTCTCTGCTTTTGAATATGCTATCTAGGTTGGGCATAACTTTTCTTCCAAGGAGAAGCATCTTTTAATTTCATGGCTGCAATCACCATCTGCAGTGATTTTGGAGCCCAAAAAATTAAGTCTGACACTGTTTCCACTGTTTCTCCATCTATTTCCCATGAAGTGGTGGGACCAGATGCCATGATCTTAGTTTTCTGAATGTTGAGCTTTAAGCCAACTTTTTCACTCTCCTCTTTCACTTTCATCAAGAGGCTTTTTAGTTCCTCTTCACTTTCTGCCATAAGGGTAGTGTCATCTGCATATCTGAGGTTATTGATATTTCTCCCAGCAATCTTGATTCCAGCTTGTGTTTCTTCCAGTCCAGCGTTTCTCATGATGTACTCTGCATGTAAGTTAAATAAGCAGGATGACAATATACAGCCTTGATGTACTCCTTTTCCTATTTGGAACCAGTCTGCTGTTCCATGTCCAGTTCTAACTGTTGCTTCCTGACCTGCATACAGATTTCTCAAGAGGCGGGTTAGGTGCTCTGGTATTCCCATCTCTTTCAGAATTTTCCACAGTTTATTGTGATCCATACAGTCAAAGGCTTTGGCATAGTCAATAAAGCAGAAATAGATGTTTTTCTGGAACTCTCTTGCTTTTTCCATGATCCAGTGGATGTTGGCAATTTAATCTCTGGTTCCTCTGCCTTTTCTAAAACCAGCTTGAACATCAGGAAGTTCATGGTTCACATATTGCTGAAGCTTGGCTTGGAGAATTTTGAGCATTACTTTACTAGTGTGTGAGATGAGTGCAATTGTGCAGTAGTTTGAGCATCTTTGGCATTGCCTTTCTTTGGGATTGGAATGAAAACTGACCTTTTCCAGTCCTGTGGCCACTGCTGAGTTTTCCAAATTTGCTGGCATATTGAGTGCAGCACTTTCACAGCATCATCTTTCAGGATTTGAAATTGCTCTACTAGAATTCCATCACCTCCACTAGCTTTGTTTGTAATGATGATTTCTAAGGCCCACTTGACTTCACATTCCAAGATGTCTGGCTCTAGAAGAATGATCACACCATCATGATTATCCGGGTCGAGAAGATCTTTTTCGTACAGTTCTTCTGTGTATTCTTGCCATCTCTTCTTAATATCTTCTGCTTCTGTTAGGTCCATACCATTTCTGTCCTTTATGGAGCCCATCTTTGCATAGCTCAAAAGGCCATGTGGCCCAAGGGCTCCAGACTGGGAGGACAGGCTTCAGATTCCCGTTTTGCCCTGAACTCCCCTGTGGCCTCAAGGGGGCGCTCCATCTCTGTATGCGTGCTGAGGCAAGCAGTGTATTTTTATCCCTGTGGTTCCTCCAGCTGTGACTTCGCTGCTCCTACATCTGTTAGAATGCATGAGTCTGAAGAAGGAGAACCCAGCCATTGCCAACCTCAAGGGGACGGTGTGGGGGTGAGACATGGATTCACAAAGTCCTCTGTTGGACCGTTCAGCCACTGCCTACACATGACCTTGGCAAGTCACTCCTTATTCCTCCCCCAGGGGTCAGCGTGTGGTGACATTCATGGTAGGACACATGACCTTTGACCTTCGCTTTCAGCTGGAGTCCCAGCCCAAAGTCCTGCAGACAGAGAGGTGTCCATCAGCTGGAGTTCAAGGTCATCAGTGGCCACCTTATAAAGGGGAGCATGCCCAGCCCTGCTTGATCTCAAATTGTGGTCAAAGGCAAGTCCATCTTCCTTTATGGAGCTCTTCTCCAACTGAGTAAGTTCACAGAGGCCCTAGATAGCCTAAGACTGGGTCCAAGTCCATCCCTCTCTAACTGCAACATTAAACCTCTGGCCTCACCTCTGAACCTCAGTTTCCTCCACTGGAAAATGAGGGTGTCAGGGACTTCCCTGGTGGTCCAGTGGCTAGGACACTGTCCTCCCAGTGAGGGGGCCTGGGTTCTGTCCCTGGTCAGGGAACCAGATCCCACATGTCACAGCTGAGGATCCCATATGCGGCAGCAAAGATTACACCTGCCACAGTTAAGGCCCAGTGCAGTCAAATAAATATTAGAAAAAAGAAAAGAAAAATAGGGTTGTCAGTTCTCCAAACTGATGAGAGCAACATCACCCAGGGAGTACCCCTCAACCCCCGCCTTCTCACTGTGCCCCAGCTCAGGTGCTTCAGTCCTCATGCTGCTTTCTTCTTCTCCCTAAGTGGGAGAATGGATACATTCTGCTCACCATTAAAGCTGCATGTCAGGGGATTAAACTGTGAACCCAGCTCCAAAACATCAAGGATAAACGTACCTCTGCACCCCAGTGTTCATAGCTGCACTATTGACAACAGCCAAGACACAGAGGCAACCTAAGTGCCCATCAGCAGAGGAATGGATAAAGAAGATGAGGTACGCGTATACAACGGAATATGACTCAGCCACAGAAGGGAACAAAGCACTGCCATTTGTAGCAACATGGATGGACCTAGAGATTATCATGTGAAATCTAAAAAAAAATTATACAAGTGAGCTTATTTACAACACAAAAATAGACTCAGAGACATAGAAAACAAACATATGGTTACCAATGGGGAACAGGGGGTGAATAAATTAGGAGTTTGGGATTAACAGATGTGCACTACTATACGTAAAATAAATAGCAAGGACCTACTCTGTCGCCCAGGGAACTATATGCAATATCTTATAATAATCTATAATGAAAAAGAATTTGCAAAAGAGTATATATGTAATAACTGAACTACTTTGCTGCAGCCCTGAAACTAACACAACATTGTAAATCAATTATACTTCAATTAAAAAAAAGATAAATGTGTCTTCAAGGGACACAGGTATAGTGGCTGTACTTGACCCTGATATTGGAGATACAGTCACAGACCCAAGACCCCAGTGAACACCCAGGACCTTGCCCTGAGCAGTGCCTGATGGAGAGGAGAGGTGAGAGGTGGCCAGCAGAGAAGGAAGCGTGCGGGCGTGTTTACTGAGGAAGAGAAACTGGTAGGCTCACAGACCTACCCTGGCTCATTCCAGGGTTTCTCCACATGACGCCAAAACAATTCCAGAATGTTAGTTCTTCATTAGAGATGCTAAAGACAGAAAGGAACAAAAGATCTAATTAATATTGAAATCAGAGTGATGCTGATGGAACAAAAGGTTGGGGATGCAGCAATAGCTATCCTCTGGCCAACAGGAAATATATGACACATCTCCCATCAGGAGGAACAATAAAAGTCCAAATTACCAGCATAAAGAAGGACAAAATTAGGCAATAACATCCAAGCTGCCTGACGACTTATTCTTAGCTGCCTGGCTCCTGGTGATGGGTGAAGCGAAGGAAATTCATGCCCAGAAATAGAGGAACAGTGTTTTCTGGAGGAACGTTTGCCAAGTGTCACTGAAAGAGCGAGAAATGGGCTTAAACTGCTCTGGGATTTCTCTCCATCTCCTTCTGATAAAATTAGGATCCATCTGAGGGTTTCTCTGGAAGTTTGTTGGAGCCCACGGCAGACAAGGACCCTTTCAAGGTAAGTCAGTGCAGAGAGACTGTTCTTGAACCCACTTCATCAACATTGTGGGGTCCCCACAAGGTCCTCAATCTCACTCTCACCTGTGACTGGGCCTCATCTTTCATTAGTGAACCTGCTCCTACAGCGCAGGACACACAGAAAAGGGGAGAATGACAGACCCTGGGCATTTGCACATCTCTTTCAACTGGATGATGTGCCAACATTGAACAAAGATCAAGCATAAAAATCTGGATTTTCAGACACTTCTGTCTTTAAATCTGTCTTTAAATGAGAGAAGAAATAGGAAGGGACTGTCCGTCCACTTTTCAGTACCATGAATTTGGACACGCAGTAGGCTAATGTTTGTGCACAACTCACTGAATCCAGACACTTAAACCTCTCCAACCTCAGTTTTCTGGGTGGTAAAATAGGGATAATATTGGGACCTAGTCTGTGGGGCTGCTGGGTGCATTGGAGGCTGCAATGTGTTAAAACCAGGGGAACCAAGTCTGTGGGCTGTGATGGTTTTCACTGCTCCTTCTAACAGACCTTTTGGGGCAAGAAGAGAAAGTGAGACATGGACCTGCCTTCCACTGCACAGGGACACACAGAGCACGAGTCCCGAATATGTACGTCTACACAGCGGATGGAAGTGCAGAGGCGAGGAGCCCAGGGTGGGAGCGGGTTGGAGATGCAGAACAGCAGGGATGGGGCGGCAGCACCCAGCAGGGGCACCTGAGCCAAGTCCAGAGCACAGCCAAGGTTTCTCCAGAGAATGGCGGAGGCATGCTGGGCACAGGAAGGAGTATTATGAGCCCAGGAAAAGGATGCACAAAGTCTCCCCAGCTGTCTGGGGACCTGGGTAGGATCCAATGTTCTTGGGATACAGAGAGATGAAAATTTCCCTGATGAATCCACCCTCCCTCACTCTCTCAGGCCTAGACTCTGTGTTTCAGGCTAAACTGATGTCACCTCCAGCCTCACAGGTGGATATCTGACCCAGGCAAGACCAAGGTGTATATTCTCTTCTATGGCCACAGAACTGCAGGATCAAGAATGGATACCAGGCCCAATATCGTCCAAACCTGGGATCTCGCTGGAGGCCCTAGAGGAGAGAAGCTTTGTTTTCTGGACTTGAATAGAAAACGATATGAACCTCTGGGTGTCAGAAGCCACCTATAGAAAGAGTCCCAGCAACGTGGATGCAGCTAGAGAGGATCTCACTGAGCGAAGCAAGTCGGACAGACAAAGACAAGTAGTACCTGGAATCACTTGTAGGTGGAGTCTCTAATATGACACAAACGAACTTATCCACAAACAGAAACCGACTCACAGACATAGAGTACAGACTTGTGGTTGCCACGGGGGCGGGGGGTTGGAGGAGGGATAGATTGGGAATTTGGGATTAGTAGATGCCAACTAGTACACATGAGCTGGATAAACGAGATCCTACTATAGAGCACAGGGAACTCTACTTAATATTTTGTGATAGGCTGTAGAATATGAAATATATATACATATGCTGCTGCTAAGGCGCTTCAGTCGTGTCCGACTCTGCGCGACCCCATAGACGGCAGCCCCCCAGGCTCCCCCGTCCCTGGGATTCTCCAGGCAAGAACACTGGAGTGGGTTGCCATTTCCTTCTCCAATGCATGAAAGTGAAAAGTGAAAGGGAAGTCGCTCAGTCGTGTCTGACTCTTCGTGACCCCATGGACTGCAGCCTACCAGACTCTTCCACCCATGGGATTTTCCAGGCAAGAGTATTGGAGTGGGGTGCCATTGCCTTCTCTGATATATATATATATATATATAAAAGAATGTACATATATATGTTCATATATATAGGTGTGTGTGTGTGTGTGTGTGTATATATATATATATATATATATATATATATACCCTTGGAAAGGGAAATGGCAACCCACTCCAGTATTCCTGCCTGGAAAATTCCATGAACAGAGGAGCCTGGCAGGCTAAAGTCCATGGAGTTGCAAAGAGTTGGACATGAATGAGCGCACACACAAACACACATGTGTATATGTAGACATATACATATATATGTATAGCTGAATCACTTTGCTATACAGCTGAAATTACCACAATATTGTAAGTCAACCACACTTCAATAAAAAAAATTAATTTATAGAAAAAGTCCATCTGAGAATAAATACAACCTAGAAGATATCAGAACTAAAGGTAGAGAGAAACCAAATCCTAAGGAGCTTCTGATGCAGTCTTGCTTGAACTCATTACGTCCACTTCTAGTTACGTGAGCCAACATGCTGGGTTGGCCAGAAAGTTCATTTGAGTTTTTCTGTAAGATGTTATGGAAATAAAGAAATGAACCTTTTGGCCAATCCAATACTTGCTCTGTTGGCTCAAGCAAGTGAGATTTGGGTTTTTGTTCCTGACCAACAAACAAAACACCCAGACATAGCTAGGGAAGGAATTCCAGTTATACCTGCCAGACCTCAGGAGTTATCACCACTGTCCAACCCCATCCAAATGGATAATGAGATCTTTCACTCAAAGAGTGTAGTTCAGTCGTGTCCCTCTAGAGTACTGAGTCCAAGAAACATATTTCCTATCATAATTCTCAAGACTCAGACCTGAGGAAGACTGAGTCCCTTTGGGGACAGCCTTTTGGCAGCTGCTAAAAATCAACCCAGGAAATTCAGCTCATTTGTCAGAGCCGATATTTTCTCCAGAGGTGAAGTGGGACTCTGTTTAGTAACCAAACAGTTTGTGTAAGCAGCAGGGAACTTTTGATTTCCCTCTGACAGCACATCCATCAGAAGAGTCTGCCTTCCGCAGTGACAGGCCCAGCCTGAACACATGATGCTTCCCTGGGGATAGGAAGGCTTTAGCATGGGAATGCCCTTAGTCTTTTGCACCTCTTAGTTGCTAAGCTGGCTTCCCAGGTGGCATGGTTGTAAAGAATCTGCCTGCCAATGCAGGAGACACAAGAGATGCAGGTTCCCTGGATCCCTGGGTCCCTGGGTCAGGAAGGTTCCCTGGAAGAGTAAACAGCTACCCATTCCAGTATTCTTACCTAGAAAATCCCATGGACAGAGGAGCCTGGTGGGCTACAGTCCATGGGGTCGCAAAGAGTCACACATGAGTGAGCAACAGAGCACGCACAGCTGATTCTTACTGGAAGGAGAGACAATGAATTATTCCAAGAATGAGATGGAGAGCATCATCCTTGAGATGGTACACTCACCCACCAACACACATGGCTGCATTTTTATTTCTCTCCAAGAGTACAGAGTTCATCCCCTCTCAACAGATGCATGACTGGCTCCTGGGGGCTTGGGAACTACAGTTCATTGACAAACAATACAGCTATTAATCACAGAAAAACAAGAGCCCACCAGCAGAAGCTAATGAGAAAGGCACTCAAAAATTACAATATAACATAAAATAGATAACCAACAAGCTCCTACTACATAGGCACAAAGAACTATATTCAATATTTTATAGTAACCTACAGGGGAAAAAATCTGAAAAAGAAAAAATATATACGTGTATAACTGAATCACATTACTGTACATCTGAAGCTAATATAACATTGCAAATCAGCTATATTTCAATATAAATAAGTAAATAAATAGAATACTTTAAAAATTTTATGTAATTAAGCTCTAAAGTTATTTTAAAGCATGATCAGGTATTTAAACTATAATCAAGCTCTAAAATAGCATTTCCACCATATGATATCACTGACATATGGAATCCAAAATACGACACAAATGAACATATCTTCAAGACAGAAACACTCACCAAACGAGAGAAGAGCCGAGGGGGAAGGAGATGGGGAAGGGAAAGGCTGGGAGTTTGGGGTTAGCAGACACAGCTATTATATGTAGCGTGGGTAAACAACAAGGTCCTACCGTATAACCCAGGGAACTATATTCAGTATCATGTACTATATGGTCCCTATGCTGTGATACGCATAGAATATGGAAAAGGCTATATGTCTGAGTCACTTTGTTGTACAGTAAAAAATAACATGACATTGTAATCACTACTGGGGGCTCAGACGGTAAAGAATCTGCCTGCAATGCAGGAGACCCAGGTTCAATCCCTGGGTCGAGAAGATCCCCTGGAGTAGGAAATGGCAACCCACTCCAGTATTCTTGCCTGAAGAATTCCACAGAAAGAGGCGCCTGGTGGGCTAAAGTTCAGGGGGTTGCAAAGAGTCGGACAAGACTGAGCGACTAACGTTTTCTACTTTTCTTCTACGTACTTCAATAAAATTTGTTAAAAGATTTTGAACTGTATCATATTTTACAACCCCCCATAGGGATTGTATCACACACCGTTTTAACCATTTAATGATAATTCAATTATCTTGGTGTGGATTTCCATCTGACAACACATTCAGCAGAAGATATAAAGGAGAGAAGACTGAAATAAAGAGAGGAAAATTCAATTTATCTTCAATTTCTCCCAAATCTTATCTATGACTCCACTCAGCACCACCTATAAAAGTAGATCTCACCACGTATTGCCACAGGAAATTTGCCCGTGGTTTAAATAGAATAAATTGAAAACAAAAGCAAGCAAAAAACAAAGAAACAACTCTCTCTTGAACTTCTACAAGCTCAGGTGTTCTTTAAAGGATTTTGCAGGGTTACTTTGACTCCGGGTAGTTTTGCCTTACATGCTCACGTTAGAATGAATCTCCGCAGATCTTTCACAATCCTATTATCACCCCCATTGTACAGATCAGAAAACTGAGCTCAGGGAGATGCAGTCATTTACCCCAGGTCAAATAGAAAATAAGATGGAGCCAAGATTGAGCCAACGTCATTTGTCTGAAAACTTGACCAAGGAATTCACTCCCCCTGCATTCTGTTTCCTTTTGAGCCAGAAAGAGTTCCTTTTGGCATTCACTGTTGGAACCTAAAAAGCACAAATCTCCGTATTCCAGAGGATGGTCCTCGAAAGACTTCAAAAGAGCCGTCACGTCCTCCTCTTCACCTCTCCCGGGGCCATTTCTTCTCATCACTGGGCTCAACACTCACGCTTCCTTCAATCATTTCTCCTGCGGTTTGATCTCAAGGACTCTCAACCCCTCAGACACTCTTTGACAGAACACAATCCAATTTTCAGCCTTCCTCTTATGCCTAGAAAGACATGGAATTCTCCATCAGAGTGACAAGTGACATCTATCATCTGTGACTTACAGAGACCAGGGGACAAAGAAATAGGTCCCTTTCCTCCGAAACCCACTGTCAGAAAACCAACAGCACAAGCATGGTGAGAAATCACAGACGTCCCTCTGCCTTTGGCAGGGAGACGAGAGGGTGGTGGGAGACTCTGGTGGTCTGGGTGCAGGGGCTTACACACAGGGGCGGCCTCTGGTCACTTCCAAGTCAAGGGTTGCAGGGAGCAGTGTGGGCCCAGGGCTACCTGACCTTGTGAATTTCATAAGAAACTGGAAATTCAGATGTCTATGTGATTTGGAGAAGGAAATGGCAACCCACTCCAGTACTTTTGCCTGGACAGTCCCATGGACGGAGGAGCCTGGTAGGCTACAGTCCATGGGGTCGCAAAGAGTTGGACACGACTGAGCGACTTCACTTCACTCACTCACTCATGTGATTTGCCAGACTTCCCTGGTGGCTCAGTGGAAAAGAACCCACCTGCCACTGCAGGAGGTGAGGGTTCAATCCCTGGGTCAGGAAGATTCCCCAGGAGAAGGAAATGACAACCCACTGTAGCGTTCTTGCCTGGGAAATCCCATGGACAGAGGAGCCTGGCTGGCTACAGTCCACGGGGTCGAGAAAGAGTCAGAGAGGACTTAGAGACTAAACAATAACAACAACAAATATGATTTGCCAGTTGTTACAGGATGGCAGCAAATTAAACAAACACACACATTTCTCTGAACCAGAAGCAGCCTGCAGTCTGCCCACCTGTGACCTCTGTTCTGGAGTCACGCACCCATTAATGTCAACAAAAGTCATATCAATCTGTGGCAACCTCTTCAAACAGGTGACAGGTGGTTCCACAGGGAATTAGAGCCATGACCTAATAATTTTTAATAGAGTATAATCTGTAAAAATGCTGAATCACTGTGTGGTACACCTGAAACTAATATATTGTAAACCAACTATACTTCCATTAAAAATACAGTTGGTTCATCAGATCTCACTGTGAACAAAAGTGCCAAGGTTTCTTGCAAACACACATATACACACATCATTAATACACATTTTCTACTTTTTTTTTAACATGGAAGTAGTTGTCAGCTTACAATGTAACATTGATCCCTTCTAATCTTGCCAAGGTTCCAGCCCTTCAAAATCTTTTATGTTCTCAGATTCAGTTCCCCCCAAAGTCCCAAGTCAAAGAAGCCAATTTGGACACCACAATTTACACCTTTCTAAATGCATTCTTTCTCCCTTACCTAAGTCACCATCCCAACACTCAGAATTTCCATCACATGACGATCTTTGGTGAAACCTGCACAACCCTCTCTGGGGAGTCACACAGAGTCTCCTGGACCGTGAAGAAGTGACACAGTGACCTCCACAGACCAAGGGTGTCTCTCCCCAGGGTGTTAAGGTGCATCCACATCTTTGGGGTGCCCCTGGTGATGCTGAGGCCAGAGGGCAGCTCTGAAGATGACACTCAGTAACCTCAGTGTTGTGACAAAATGTATGACAAATGGTGGCAGGAGAGCTGTGACAAGTGCATCACGGCCACTTAATGAACCCCCTCCACTGACCCAGGCCCCGGAATCTGCAACAGAGCCCGGGCTGCCCTAGAAACGTCTTACGGCAGCTCTGGGCTTGGTGATGTGCACCCTCTGGTTTGCCAAGATCAGGCCACAGTTTGCTAGAAGAAAGCCCCATCTTCACGTGGCCACGGAAGTGACAGTTGAACCCCAAACCACTGCCTCCCAGAGCAATTCCTCTATCAGGGTGGGTGGAGGATATTTTTAGTATATTTCTGGGAAGAGGAGAAAGCCAAGTAGAAGGCAACAATGGGATCCGTGAACTTGACCGCGCCTCTGTAGGGTAGAGCTCTCTGGGACAGGAGAGTGGGGGTCCTGCCGTGGGGCACTCCCCACCAGGCCCTTGGGAAAGAAGCAAGGCTGAAGGGACTACAGAGCTGAGCCATTTATTTAAGCCCATGGCAGCATAATCACACAGATACTGTCTCTCTCTAAATAATGTGATCGTAGTAACGATGTGGAAAGATAAATAACATGCATTGTCTAAGATAACCATGAGAAATGAGTCACCAACATATATTTTGTTTCTGAGCAGACAATCAACTGTGACTTGGCTGGGGTCTTTCCAGACTCTGAATAGCGAACGCTTTAGATCTGTTTAATCAAACCTTCCCAGAGTCCAGGGCCTGCCAGGAGCCCCAGGGCAAGGCTGTGTGTACTTTGAAGCCAGTCCACTTTCTGTCTCAAGGGGAAAATTAGCCTTCCAAACCAGGAAACAGGGCTATGCCAAATTGGGGCTTCCCAAGGATTATTTTTTTTCTAATTTTAATTAGACCTCACATCAATTCTTCCTTATCAAAATCATCTCCTACTTAAGACACAGCCTCTTGCAGTTTACCGTGAGAAGGAATCAATGCCTCCCAGATCTTGTCCACCTTAGGGAACCCCACAGGATCTTCAGTCCATCACAGAGTTCATGGGAGGGGAACAAAGTTTTATTTAACCTCTAAACAGGAGCCAACAGAATAGAAAAAGGCAGACCTCAGCCTGATCATGTTTTTCTAAAATGAATGAAGACACAGGACCTGGGAGCTCTCTTAGCAGCTTAAAGGAGAAAAGATTGCTCTAAAGATGTAAGTCCTTTCTCTTGAGGTTCTCAGCTACAAAAGGAAATTGCCAACCAGTGAGCCAAGAAAAAATTGGCAGGAACTCTAAATTCGGTGATTCAAACAGACCCCTGTGAAGAATATGGGGAAAAAAAAAGAAATCACGGGCTGGTTCCTGGTTGAATTTGGAGTTGTAAATCCAACTCATTAAGATGGAGAATGCAGAAGAAATGTGCCTTAACCAGATTCCCCAAACTGTGAGCTGTGTCCCACTGGTACCCCAGTGAAGTTAGGGTGCACATGGATAGACTTTTTAAGAAGTTAATAGTCATTCATTTCGTGTATATTAAAAAAAAAAATTAGTACATCAAGCTATTGGACTTTATTGTCTTCTAATGAGCTGTTAAAGATATTTAAGGTTGAAAAAGTGAGGCATTTAAAGAAAATATGTTGAGTAAATTACATTATTTGGCACAGGAAGTCAGCAAAAATTGAGAAGATGGCAGGTAGACTGCTAAAATTCATGAAACACTGTTCTATGAGTAAAAGAAGGGGAAGGAGGTCCCTCTCCTCCATCCCGGGGGAAGGAAACAGCACATGCAGCTGCCTCTGATCCCAGGTGAGTCCCTGCCATTGCTCACCCCTCCTCAGCATCCCCATCACTCCCTCCTCTGTCCTGGGGAGCCTGGGATGTTCAGAGCAGCTGCGTGACAGAACGGGAAGGAAAGGAGCAAATGCCTGGGCATCTGGAAGTAAAGCTCGTTGTACCTTGATGACGTCTTCATCCGCAGACCTGCATTCCACAGCCTCTGACAAGTCCACCACCAAACCATCCTCCTGAACTGCCACCATCTTGATGGGAACCGAAACAGCCTTTTCAGTGAGAATGACCGTGTTCAGAACTTCCAAGTCCTGCTTGCAGAAGGGAAGAGAGCGCATGTCAGCCACCAGCACACCCATGAGCCCCAGAAGCTTGACCATCAAGCCACCTCAAGCTCACTGGTCAGCTGGAGGTCATGTCCTCTCCATGACCTCTTTCAACACAGCTCATTCAGTTACCTGTATGTTTCCCGTGTACATCGGAAAGCGATTCATTTTTACCACCCAGCATCCATCTACCTGCTAAGTCACGCCCAGTCCGTATCTCTCTTCCTCCTGTTAAAAATGAGCTTACATTTCTCCTTTGGGTACCACTCATTCCTGGCAGAAGCACAGATCTTTTTTGGCTTATGAGAGGGACTGTTGAGGAAAACAATCAATCAACAAGCAGTAAGAAGAAAGGAAAAGGGTTTTATTTGAGCCAAACTGAGGACTATAGCCTGGAAGCCTGCTTCCTAGATGATTATGAGAAACAGAGTTTTCAAGACAGTCTTATATTTTCTCAGAGCAAAGAACATTAAAAGTCAGGGCTACATTTTTCAAAGTTTCAAAATAAAAGAATAATCCAGCACATATACAGCAGGCCTGCATGGCCTTGACACCTGGGAAGGGTGTATGGTTATCAAAGGAGGGCCAGCATTGACATTCCAGGAAGAGAGGCATTTAATCTTTATTTTTAACTTGGACATTCTTTGCTTCTGGCCAGTGTGTCCTTTTCTTTAATAATTAAAGCAGATGTACAATGTCTGTTTGATATGCTACAACCAGGCTATTTTAGTTAGCATCAAACCCAAGTGAACTCATGCATAAGCCAGAATGACTTCCTCATGTCTCAATATGTGAAAATTTCTTTTATCAAGCTCATGTCCCAATAAGCCCACCACAAGTTTAAAATATCATTATGCTGAAAATGCATTTAATACACCTAACCTGCTAAACATCAGAGCTTAACCTATCCGGCCTTACATATGATCAGAACACTTACATGAGCCTACAACAGTGCAAAATTATCTAACAAAAAGCCTATTTTACAATAGACTGTTGAATAGCTTATGTAATGTATTGAATACTGTAATGTCAGTGAAAACCAGAATGGTTGTAAATGGGTCAGTGTTAACCTTCACGATCGCGGTGCTGGGGCTCGCTGCCTAGCATCACATGAAAGAAGGTACCATGTATTGATAGCCTGTGAAAAGGCCAAAATTCAACATTCAAGGGTTTCTACCGAGTGCATATCATTTGTTCACTCCTGTAAGTCAAGAAATCGTAAGACAGAGAACATCTGCTCGTGTACCTTGGTCGCAGTGATGCTTTTGGCCCCAGTGAACATGTGACTCAACCTGGCCAGTTCACTGTAGTATATATATAGGACGGATAAACAACAAGGTCCTACGTAGAGGAAAGGGAACTAATTCAGTATTCTGTGGCAAATCATAACAGAAAAGAATATAGAAAGTCATATGTATACATATATACATCACTTGGCTGTACAGCAGAAATTAACACAGCATTGTAAATCAACTATACTTTATCCACTCTATATATACTAGTTGGTATCTACTAATCCCAAACTTCCAATCCTTCCCTCACCCACCTCTCGTCCCCTTTGGCAACCACCCGTCTGTTCTCTGTGTATGAATGATTTTATCAACACTTCTGTTGACTTTTCAAAGACCACTGAAACTCAGAAGGGTCTTTGGGCTAGAAAGATGATTATGTTAGTTTCAAACAGATACCTTCAAGAAGGGAAGATCACAGTGACTCCTTCTTCCGTGTATAGAAACTGAAGCCTTCGTGGGTTCACTGAAGTACCCCCCAGCCAACACAAAGGCAATGGGGAAAACTAGATCCTGGACATCAGTGCCATGATGCTGCATGCCGTCACCAGCCACTCAGGAGGGAAGAAATGTTAGCTGAGATATAAGTGAGCCTCTGTTGTGGGCCAGGAATTATTACAAGGATATGTCATCCCATATAATCACTATTAACAGAGATACAGCAGTGGTTCTGTTTGCATCTTCAGGATATGTGGATGAAGTCAGGATATGTGGAGGCCCTAAATAGAAAAGAGTGTGAACTGCACTTCAGCTTCTGGGAATTGGAGGGGAAAAAATGGTCAGAGGGGAAACCTGTTTAAGGTTGTTCATGGAAGCTCAGTTCTAACAGGAAGATGTCAGAAACAGACTCTAAACGTCCATTGGTGAGGAAGCTGCCTGATGAACTCTGTGTGTGTGTGTGTGTGTGTGTGTGTGTGTATTAGGACACGAGGCAGATGGAAGATGCTGTTGGATCCATATATTGATGAACAGCAGGTTGAAGTTGGGCTCCTGGGGTCTAAAGACAGGACCTGCTTCTCAGTTCTGTGACCCTAGGGTGGATATTCACTTCATCTCTTGTACCCCAGTCCTCTTACCTGTAAACTATGTATGTCAGAGGATTCAGGGGATCCTTTTGGTAAATGAGGTGGGCGTGTCCACTTATTCCCTTGAGCGTGTGGTCTGATTGCATTA
The DNA here is from genome assembly GCF_023091745.1 of Budorcas taxicolor. NCBI lineage: Eukaryota > Metazoa > Chordata > Mammalia > Artiodactyla > Bovidae > Budorcas > Budorcas taxicolor. The sequence continues at coordinate 49,568,402 of NC_068926.1, read as the reverse complement.
CCTGCCCCCTTTGAATTGTGATGCTTTGCCCACAAACAGGGCAGAACCACACGCTCATTTCTTGATACTCTGAGAGCACAGGACCCCTCCCTGGCTCTCTGTGTGGTTTTAAAGATTTATTCACTATTTTTGGCTGCCGTGGGTCTTCTTTGCTGGGTGGGCTTTGTTTGGTTGTGGCAGGTGGTGGCTGCCCTCTGGCTGTGGTGCTCAGGCTCCTCATTGCAGTGACTTTTCTTGTTGGGGCGCACAGGCTCTACGTGGGCTTCAGTGGTTCTGGCTGCCAGGCCCAGTGGTTGCAGTGCATGGGCTCAGTTCCTCCTGGACATGTGGGATCTTCCCAGACCAGGAATCAAACCCGTGTCTCCCCGGCATTGACAGGAGGATTCTTAACCACTGGACCACCAGGGACATCCCTCACTGGCTGTTTCTCGGCCACAGTGATGGTGACCGCTGGATCAGCCTGGGTCCTGGAGTGAGGATAATACTTCACAAGGACACAGCTGGCCCGGGCTAGCCAGGGAGTGTGAGGAAGAAGCAGCCTCTGCTGTTTTATGGATTAAAACTTTGGGATCATAAGTAACATTTGAACACATGACTTTTGACTCTGTCATCTCAGTTTAGAGACATGAAACAAAACAAAAACTTGGAAACAAACTTTTTTTTTTTTTTCCACAGAAATGTGAAGTGGCAATTCCAAAATCATTTACTATCTCATAGGATTGGACAAATCAATACACGTATTGTGATTCATGAGAACCCAGCTTTTCAGCGATGGAGGAAGCAGTCACAGGATGGCCAGCAAAACAGGCCGAATGGACTTGATGCTGTCACATTGGGAACAGACAGAGAAAGACAGAACACACTGACTTAGGGCAGGAGATGACAAACGGGGAGAGAGAGCCCAAGAAAACGTAAAAAATACACACTTAAAAAGAGAAAGTATAGGTTAACAGTTCACAAGAAAGACATACTGGCTGAATATAGTCTCGGCGGTCATTTACATAAAGGTGATATTTGAAATGGAAGGGTAAACAGAAAAGATTATCAAGGAAGGGCTTGCCAAGAAAAGATGACAGGGCCTCGGGGAGCACCTTATTTTGGTGTGTTGGAAGAAAAAGCTATGAATGGAATGAAAGGAAGACAGTGTTTAGAAGAGAAAAAACGGTACTGCAGTGTCCCAAAACCAGGGAGCAGAGTTTCAAGAAGGAAAGATGATCGACTATCAAAAAGAAATGTCAAGAAAAATGAGGGCTCAAAAAAATGTCCTGATTTTGTGAGTGAAGAGTGAGTGAAGTCGCTCAGTCATGTCTGACTCTTTGCGACCCCGTGGACTGTAACCTACCAGGCTCCTCCATCCATGGGATTTTCCAAGCAAGAATACTGGAGTGGGTTGCCATTTCCTTCTCCAGGGGATCTTCCCGACCCAGGGATTGAACCTGGGTCTCCCGCATTGCAGGTAAATGCTTTAATCTCTGAGCCACCAGGGAAGCCCCCCTGATCAGCAATTATTTGTGAACTATAAGAGTGCAATTTCAATAGTGAATTGGAGGCAAAAGCCAGGTAGCAAAATAACAAGATAGAATCCATGACTGAATTATTTGAAATTTGGGCATGAGAAAAGGAAGGTAGACAGAAAGTGGTGGCTTGAACCTACAATGAGATCAAGGAAAGATTTTTGTGAGTTTTGAGGAAGGAGAACCAAGAATAGTAGGCATACTAAAAATTTGAGAGTCAGGTTCTAGATGGAGAAAGAAGAGGAAGGAAGGGTTGGGTTTATGGACACTGAGGGCACAACTAGGCTGGAGGAGAAAAGGAAGGTTTTTCCTTCTGTGTTAGAAAAAGGGAAAAAAAAAGAACACATCTGAAGTAGATTCCAGGGAAATTTAATTTAAAACTTAAAGGTCAACAAATTGGTTCTTCTTGGCACCATGGATGTCCATGTGATATAACCTATTTGCATTTATTTGACCAAACTTATCTTAGAATTATGCATATATGACATACTATGATTCTTTGTCTTAGTAGTTGGTGTTTAAATGAAACACTGTATTAGCAATATGAGGGACTTCCTTGGTGGCCCAGTGGTTAAGACTTTGTCTTCCAGCGCAAAGGGTGAAGGTTCAATCCCTGGTCAGGGAGCTGAGATCCCACATGGCATGTGGCCAAAAAAAACAGAACACAAACAACAGAAGCAATATGTCAACAAATTCAATAAAGACTGTAGAAATGGTTCACATAAAAAAAATCTTTAAAAAAAAGATTGTAAGATGTTAAAACACCCTTTTTTTTTTTGCATTTTAAAAAGTTTTCTTTTTCATCAGCTTTATGAAGGTGTAATTTTATTTGTGTGTCTAAACAGTTCAGTTCAGTTCAGTTGCTCAGTTGTGTGTGACTCTTTGCAACCCCATGAACTGCAGCACGCCAGGCCTCCCTGTCCATCACCAACTCCCGGAGTTCACTCAGACTCACGTCCATCGAGTCGGTGATGCCATCCAGCCATCTCATCCTCGGTCATCCCCTTCTCCTCCTGCCCCCAATCCCTCCCAGCATCAGAGTCTTTTCCAATGAGTCAACTCTTCACATGAGGTGGCCAAAGTACTGGAGTTTCAGCTTTAGCATCATTCCTTCCAAAGAAATCCCAGGGCTGATCTCCTTCAGAATGGACTGGTTGAATCTCCTTGCAGTCCAAGGGTCTTGACTCTCAAGAGTCAAACAAGTTAGACGCTAAAGCGTGTCAGAGAGGCAAACAGAAAGGACAATGATGCATAGAGACATAGGAAGATAGAAAGAGACAGTTCCCAGAGACAAAGAAAGGAAAGTCGGAGAGATAGTATATATGAGATGAAATTCTGGCCTCTGTTCTCTGCACTTCTGTGTCCTCTGCTTCTGCCCATCCAGTGAGCTGTCTGTTCCTTTACACAACTCAGCTCTGACAAGTAACAATTACATAAGTATTTTCTCAAATTCCTTTCTGGTACCTCACTATCCCCACTTCTGCAAAGTTCTGCTTCATTGCAATGGTTCCTCTGTTGCCTGAAATACATTTCCTTGTACATGCGTGCCTGCTAAGTTGCTTCAGTCATGACAGACTCTTTTCGACCCTCTGGACTGTAGCCTGCCAGGCAATTCTGTCCATGGGATTCTCCAGGTGAGAATACTGGAGTGAGTTGACATGTTTTCCTCCAGGGTATCTTCCTAACCCAGGGTTCAAACCCACATCTCTTCATTCTCCTGCATTGGCAGGTGGGTTCTTTACCACTAGCACCATCTGGGAAGCCCTTTCCTTGTACATCTTGGGCTAAATTAAAACTGAATGAAGCTTCCGGTTGCCACAGAACCAGCATGCCAATGACAGCTGCTCAATGAAAACCTAAACCTGATTAGATGGCTCCATGGAGAGAAATACTCCAGAGGAAAAGCAAAGGACTATGGAAACTCAAGTCCATGGTCAGGGTTTTATTTGAATATGAATAAACCCTTCTGTGCGTTTCTTACTGTGAGCTGGCTGGTGCCTTGGTGACTTCACTGAGCAGTGGGGACCTTGGCTGGAGGCTTGGGCTGATTCCCAATCTTTCAATCAAAGTTTATCCATGGGTGGATGGAGACACGAGGGGAGGGCAGAGCAGAAATGTGAGGAAGACAAGGACAAGAGAAATACAGGGAGAGGGAAGGAGATGGGGAGAGAGAGGGAAAGAGACAGTGAGAAGAGAGAAAAAAAGGAATCAGTTTAAAGCAAGAGAACAAGTAAGTTTCAATAAAGTCAGGAAGAATCAGAGACAGGCAGAGAGAGAGAATGATCGTGTGACAAACTGCGAAAAAGCATGAGGATGAAGATGATGAGAAGCAAGCAGAAAGTCCTAGAACTGGAGAGACAGTGATGGGAAGACAGCCGAAGAAAAGTTATCAAAAAGCCCCAAGTAGAAATTCAAGGAATGAAAAATACAGTGTTTGAATTAGAAAATGCACTAGATGGGACTAGCAGCAGATCACACACTTCAAAAGAAAATAGAAGACATCACAATATATCGAAAACTCTTCAAAATGAAGAACAAAGAGAAAAGAGACTGAAAGAAAGCAACAAAAATCAGGGACCTGAGAGTCAACATCAGGCCATCTAATATACATATAACTGGGGTCTAAGAAGGAAAAGATTTCATATATATATATAATACATATTATATATGTAAGCTTATATACATATATAAGATTATATACATGTTATGGGTTTCTCTGGTGGCTCAGTGGTAAACAATTCTCCCTCCAGTACAGGAGACTCAGGTCCAATTCCTGGGTCGGGAATATCTCCCAGAGTAGGAAATGGCAACCCACTCCAATGTTCTTGTCTGAAAAACCCCATGGACAGAGGAGCCTGGTGGGCTAGAGTTCATAGGGTCACAAAAGAGCCAGGGATGACTTAGCAAGTAAACAACAAGAAAAACATATATGTGTATATATATATATATAAAATGATTTGTAATGTCATATTATGTATATATAAAATAAAGCAATTTCAAAGACATAATTGTCAAAAATTATCCAAATTTAATAAAACCCAAAGCCCCACAGTTCCAAGAAGCTCAAAAATCTCAACGTAGTCTAAAGATTTTAAACAATCATGTGAGGTACATGAAAACCAAAAATCAGTGATACAGAGGAAAGTTAAAGGATGTCACAGAAAAAAGAAATATTAGGCATAAAGAAACAAAGATATAAATGTCAGCAGAGTGCTCAACAAATAATAGAAAGGCTCCTTGATATATACCCAGGGGGTATATATTTCTACATGAATGTTTACAAACCTTTTATACTTCATATCCAATGTTGAGAAACAATAAATACATGAATTGACTCTCATTGACTAAACTGGGTTCTACTAAGTGCGGGTGAGTTAAATCCTGATGTCACATCATTACAGAGACAAGTCTGAAGGTATACCTGATCCTGCCTTATTCCCCACTGCCATCCCCCAAAACTAAAGCTCTTCTTAGAATAACTTGTTGAGTTCAGACATTTTTATGAAAAAACGTATCAAGTGAAGAAGGTTGCATGTCACTTGGGGCAAATCTGACAGAGACCTGCAAATTTTTTTTCAAAGTGTTTGAAATTTCTATCACTGAAAAAAGTCTGAAAGAAAAAGAACGAGAAGTAGAACTCAGCAAAAAGTCATCCCATCCTCCATGTCTCTCATATTCACTTGCCCAGAGGAACATTGTGATGTTAAAATCTAATCCAACATTCCATGATTAAAGAAAATATAAATAACAGGATATATTATAACATGTGTACAATTTTCTGCCTGATAAATTATTCACCACTTTTTTCCTTCACAGATATAAGTCTATTAAGATTAATGTATAAAGTGAATGCTTTGGGAAATTATTATAAACTAATTCTAAACTGCAGCACCAGCACTTATGAATAGGATTTCCAAGAATCAAATACATATGAAACAAACTGCTGGATATAAATTCATTTTTGTCTTCACAGCTGTATATTAGATCCAACTTCATCATTTCTTTGTCTGAATCTTTAAAGCATTGTTGCTGTTCAGTTGCTCAGTCATGTCCTACTCTTTGCAAGCCCATGGACTGCGGCATGCCAGGCTTCCCTGTCCTTCACTATCTCCCAGACTTTGCTCAAGCTCAGGTCCATTGCTCAAACTCATGTCCATTGATGTCATCCGACCATCTCATCCTCTGTTGCCCCCTTCTCCTTTCGCCTTCAATCTTTCCCAGCCTCAGGGTCTTTCCTCGCATCTAAATGGGCTTATTTCTCAGGACTGACATTTATCTGGCTAGACAAAGAAAACTCTTTGAACCTTCCATCAATTTAAAAAAAGTTTCAACTTTTTCATCATCTATCAATTCACTGTGTTGAAGAAACTAAGTTTTTCCATTTGTACAGCAAACTCAAATTGCAAAATAACGGATCACCTGTTCTCTTAATTCCTTCCTGAATCCTATTCATTAGCATCTAAGGAGATTTTACCATATGAGAACTCTGTTTTGTCTAGACTATAGCTCCACATTGTGCTGCCACTGGGAAGTGATTAAAAAGTAGATCCAGGCTAAGAGCTCCTTCCCCTGTATCTTTGCCAGAACCTCAAACCAGAGTTCCCTTTCTCCACCTCTGCTGAGAAAATAATCCAGTGACCCCTAGGACACCAGTAAACCTCCAGGAACCCAGAAAAATGCATTAATTCAGGAGGCAAACACAAACTGAGCCATTATTTTAATCTACATTATCACCAGGAGTTCAGAGCTGCTACAAATATAATTGTGCCAGTATCTAATATTGCTATTATTATTTTTTTCTCATTTCACCTGAGAAGAAAATTATTATTTTATTAGATGAGTTTTCAATAAGCTTGGATATTGATGTAGAATACAAAGTGACAAGAAACATTACTGCAAGGAATTGAAGGGAAAATGGGAAGTTTCTTTTTCTCACAGAGGAACCGGGTGGTGGGGGGGGAGTGATAAGACAAAAAGGATCCATTGTCCTTTTGTTGAAATCATTCTCGCAGCTCAAGATGTACCTCCTACAGTTAAAACCAGACTCTGGTCACCTATTTAAAAAGTCATAACTTTAAAAAAAAATCATATATAGACACGTGAGATTTGAATGTGAATTTTGTCTAGAAAATGTCTTAGGCTTTCAAAATGCCAGCCTCACATTTATTCTAAGTGTTTTATTCTGAGCAACGGGGAGGTACCATTTACTGAGATGGGAAGACTGGTGGGGAAGTGCTGCCTGTTGGCACAAAGAATGGGACTTGAGGAGCCTCATGAACCCTGGAATGACTAAAAGCTTAGCAAACCCTTTACAAATTAGATTTCCAAAGCCCAATGCTACAGAAAGAGTTGATTAACAGGAATTTCACTCTATTAGAGGCTTGTTCTCCGAATTACAAATGAAGCCCTTTGAACTGGAACTCACATCAACATCACTGAGTAATCATTCACGGGCCGTGAATAAAACACATAATCAATCGGCAATGCAAAGAGAATGAGCTTTGGGGAAACACAAATCGCCTGTGACCAAATGACTATCTGACAGCACTTGTCTTGGGAGACACTGGCTGGTCTCATGCTGATGAAGATCTGTGTGTCTTGCTGGGACGGTGACATTCTAGAGCTGCACCACTGGAAGGAGTGATGACCACCCAACTGGGTAATGGTTCTCTTCACCCGCGACTCCACATCGCTATTGCTCATCCCAGGAAAGATCTGGGACTTGGGAGACAGGAATTTGGGGGTCAGTTCAGTTTCCGCCTGGCTGAGTATCTTAAATTCACTCTGAATCTGGAAAAGAACAAATAAATGACCAGGAAAAGTCATCCCCATGTCTCAGTTTCCCTTGTTTGAGCTTGATTAGATAATCTCTAGGGCACTCTCCTGGTGGTCCAGTTGCTAGGACACCATATTGTCAATGCAGGGGGCCCGGGTTGGATCCCTGGTTGGGGAACTAGATCCCACATGCCACAACTAAAGATCCTGCATGCCACAACTAAGACCCAGCATAGCCAAATAAATAATAAAACTTTTAAAAGATGACATCTAATGATGCCATCCAAATCAAATACCATCTATCAACCTTCAGCTATTGAAATACATCTGATTGAGACAGAGATATAAATCCCAAGGTCGAGTAGGCCTTAGGAAGCATTGCTAAGAACCAAACTAGTGGAGGTCATTGAGTTCCAGCTGAGCTATTTCAAATCCTAACAGATGATGCTGTTAAAGTGCTGCACTCAAAATGCCAACAAAATTGGAAACCTCAGCAGTGGCCACAGGACTGGAAAAGATCAGTTTTCACTCCAGTCCCAAATGAAATGATGCGAATGAAAGTTCAAACTACCGCACAACTGCACTCGTTCCACACACTAGCAAAGTAATGCTCAAAATTCTCCAAGCTAGGCTTCAACAGTACGTGAACTAAACAATTCCAGATATTCAAGCTAGATATAGAGAAGGCAAAGGAACCAGAGATCAAATTGCCAACATCTGTTGGATCATAGGAAAAGCAAGAGAATTCCAAAAAAACATCTACTTCTGCTTCACTGACTAGGCTAAAGCCTTTGACTATGTGGATCACAACAAACTTTGGAAAATTCTTAAAGAGATGTGAATACCAGACCACTTTATCTGCCTCCTGAGAAATGTGTATGCAGGTCAAGAAGCAACAGTTAGAACCAGACATGGAACAACAGACTGGTTCCAAATTGGGGAAGGAGTATGTCAAGGCTGTATACGCAGAGCACATCATATGAAATGCTGGGCTGGACGAAGCACAAGCTAGAATCAAGATAGCCAGGAGAAATATCAACAACTTTAGATATGCAGATGATACCATCCTTATGGCAGAAAGCAAAAAGGAATTAAAGAGCCTCTTGATGAAAG